>NC_092135.1:69652963-72052963 GCF_043159975.1 Macaca nemestrina
TCATTGACTTCACAGAAAGCAGCTTTTTTGAATGCTAATACACAGGTGTATATTTGGTATTATTTTGAATTCTTTTCAACTTATAACACTGTATACAGTTATTTCTAAAGCACAGATGAAATAAGTTCTGCATATTTTTAAATGATCACGGTTCCCTATGACACAGATAATGTTCTCACTACCCATAATATATAGGAACATTGTTTCTCATTGGCCGTAGTATGCATACACCTATCCATGTTCCATTCTGACATCCTTTGTTGTCCTTATAATTCATGTGGTAGTTACCTATAAATAAAAACAAATATGCGTTAACTTCTCAAATTTTCATTTTTATTCCTTACAACTTGAATTTTTCCATCTTTTATAAAATATATTTTTTCCATATCTTTAAGCTCCTGCTGTAAGCAGCCATCTCAAAGCTGTGTGCTCTAAATATACCATGTGGTATATACTATAGATCTCCCAGTGCATTGTGAATTGATGTCTAGATAATCTGTTGGTGAAAAAATTTCCCCTAGGTTAACTTTTGTTTTACTACTTTATATTCTTTCCATCTAAGACATATTTCCTTTAAAGGATAAATAGAAAGCTGCCTATAATTTTCACTGATTAAGAACTATGTATGTGACCTCACTGAGAGTAAAACCTTTGAGAGAAATTGATTTCATAATTTCAGTAGCCATAAAGGCAAAGTGCTCAGATGGACCATACTTTGGCATTAAAATCTACATCTTGAGATCTGTTGCCACAGCATTGTCTACAAGTCAGAAAGGTAGGTGACAAATATCTAAGAATTAGTATTGAAATCAGTGAATTTCAGGAATAGAGGAAAGGACTATGATCAGATCTTGATTTTATCTACTTTAAATTGTCGATTTACTTGATCCCAAACTTTTGTACTTCTGAAATGTAACTGTCTTTTATTCAACAGAACATGAACTAGGAAGAAAGATTAGAAATCAGAATTTGAACATTTTTCTTTCAATAATTGTAACAAAGAATTGTTGGGAGAGAAATTTCCAAATAATGAGTAGTGTATAGTGTAAGGAATAATTGACCTGGAATTATTGGCCCCAAACTCTCATTCTTGCTGAAGCACCTATGAGAAGTGTGATTTTAGCCAAGTCTGTGCCTCATTCTTTATATGTGGGAATTAAGTTTTGATTTAATGATTTCTGAATTTTCTCTCAGCTCTACTCAGTTATGGGGTATCAATATATGAAACTGAATATAGAAAAGTAGGCAATTCTTTGCTTTTCTGTATTCAGTTTCATAAATTGATACCCCATAATTGCCCATTATATACCAAAGACAACATCTCAAGTTATCTCATTGTAGCAGTGTCTGTGAGTCAAATCTTCAATTTTAGCAGTCACACTGTCTTTATATAGAAAAATTCATGTACTCACTACTCATGTAGTTACTGTATCTCTACCTTTGGTTTGTAAAAATGACTAAAAGTAGGGAAAACAAGTGTTAAAATATAATGGACAAGAAAAGGTTGGAAATCCTATGTCAAATCAGATGTTCCTCAAACTCCAGGTGTTGTGTTTAGTTGTGAAAGAAAGAATAAAATTGTTTAAATGTTTCACTTTCTGGGAATGACTTCTCCCCTTCTCCCCCAGAAAATGCGATGTATACCTTTGCCCATTCAACTTTAGTCTGTATTTTTAGGAACACACAAATTTACTTTAAGGAATTACCTTAAGTTGACTATATAATAGCAAAAGAGAAAGTATTGAGACTGTCAGTGTGGATATAGAAGCTTGGATTAGGTTGACTAGAAGTGCATCACAGTTCTTTATACTTTTAGAACTAAAAGGCTTATAATTTTGAAAAATATCCAGTTACAGAAATTGTACCTTATCAGTTGTACTTTTTTTCTGAGTAAGAAAACAAGCTGTAGCTTTCTGGTTAATTTCTTAATTTTTGTTGTTTGGTTTTTGTCTTTTTGAATGGAACATTAAAGTTTATTACCTTTATGTTAAGGAATATCCAGCTTCACAGACAATTAACTTGCAGTAAATCTCTGAAATAATCATTTTTTGGTATTTAAACCAAATATTCATTGGTAGAAGCTTTCTTCCTATTTACAGATCCAGTTCCCTATAAAGTTTAGAAAGTCTCTTTATATAAAATGTTGTTACAATAATGCTGAAATACTGCATCTCGAAGGAATGGATGACTTAAAATTTAGTGGGAGGAACTATAGAAAAGTAGTTTTAGGAATGATTGGTCCTAGTCTTTCAGTGTTGTTAGAATGTTTTAGTCTGTTCTGTACTAGTGTGGATAGACTGTAATATCCACCCCTTGAACCATACAGAAAGACTTGAATGGATGAGTGAAAATCTGCTGTGAAGCATATCATACTATTTTTCCTTATATTGAGTAGTGCATTATTTTTAAGTCAGAAATCCAGTAGGGTTTTTTTTTTTCCTAAAGCGCTGTCATAAATTTCAGTGGTCACCCGCCACTCACTAGGCAGTGCATTTTTAAATGTCTTTTCCACAACCCCAGCGTTTCAACATTGATATTCTAATAGTTTTCTAAATGAGAAGACTGTATAATTAAATGTATGCTAAAGAGAATGGAGCTCCAAGTGCAGCTCCAGATGCTGCTTATCATCTAGGGTGCTGGTGTCATGTCTCAGTCTTCAGGATAAGCTAAGGTTAAATAGCCAACAGCTTTGCTGCTTCTTGATGACTTAGTGATGGGGTTCCCATTGAGTTTTGTTTTTAATCCAAGCTACACAGCAACAAGAAAGGAGTTCTTGCTTTCCCGATACCATCTTGCTGATTGCTAGGCCAGCAGTCCCCAACCTTTTTGGCACCAGGCATCAGTTTCAAGGAAGACAATTTTTCCATGGACCAGGGAGGTTTGGGAGGTGGTTTCGGGATCAAACTGTTCCACCTCAGGTCACCATCAGGCATTATTAGATTCTCATAAGGAAGGAGCTCACACAACCTAGATCCCTGGATGGGGAGCTCAGGTGGTATTGCTCACTCGCCTGCCTGCCTGCCACTCACCTCCTGTTACATGGCCTGCCATGGGTCACTGCTGGTTCTGGTTTGCAGCCCAGGGGTTGGGGACCCCTTTGCTTGGCAACTTAAGGACCTTACAGGTTTGAGGAACAGTCACTCCCAACTTGGACCTTATCATTTACTAATTAAAAATTATTGATGCTGTGAAATTATTTACTTAGAGATCTGGCTTACAAATCTAGGGGCTCCTAATGCTGTCAAAGAATTGGAAATTGCCCCAAAGGCAATATTAAGAGAACAGCCATTTTCAGTATTTCTTTTGAAGGGGAAGATTACAATTAGGAACATTCTTTTAATCAAGTTTTTCAAAAGTTTTACAGCCCCCAAATGGTAGTAATTTGCTTGTACTGTATTACATTTTGTAAATCCTTTTCATAAATAGGAAACATGTTATGGAGTCCATCTTAAAGAAAAATCCTACACTGCTAACCAGAATACCAACTATAAGACTTGGAATTCCTCACACTGGAATGCTTTTCACAATAGGCCAGTTCTCTCATTCCTTTTGTTGGACTTTAGGTATTTAGATTGTCTTTCTGCCTGCCATGTTCACAATTTCCAAACTTCTAAAAGTTCAAATGGATGGCAGGTATTTTAAGTTTTCAGTATGTAGCTTTTAGCCACTGATAGTTTCCACATAGCCAATCAGCAGACTTTTACAAACTTTTATAAAATTATGGTATTTTGTGTTGTTAGTTTCATAGCAGGAATCCCAGTTTTGGCTTCTTAATATTCCATTACCAGTTCCCAGTCAGAGGATGGAACAGCTTGCACTCAGGTAAGCTTTCTGAAAGGTCTGTTTCACTTTGTGAGGTCACTTATTCAGGTCTCTGGTAATGTATTATCCTGCCTCTCTTATAATGTACTTGATTTGGTCAGAAAGCTGTGGGGCGGTGATTGTATAGATGTAGAACACACCTGCGTTGGGCCGAACATGCAGAGACCTGACACTGTGACTCCTGAAATCAGATATGCCAGTGGTAAGACTTTGATAGCAGTAATTTTATCTTTTGTGAATTTTTGTACTAGGTTTTTGGTTTTTTTTTTTTTTTCTGAACAAGGTAATGGAAATGCATTGAAACAAAATTTCTTGTATTTAAGAGTGGCTTGGTATATAAGAGAAAGAACACTAGGCACAAAAGACCCAAGTTCTATTCCTGATTTCCCCCATTTCTAATAATGTAATCTAGGACAAGGGTAAGTATTATCATCTTTTAAATGAGGAAAATATTTGCTTTCTGTGACAATTATGTGAGAAAATGTATATGTGAAGGCCTTTGTAAATTATATTACAAAATACTATACAAATAAGAGATTTTATTTTTCATGTTCTTTTTAAGAATACAAGAATGGAGAGAGACCATCTGTGTACGCCTCTGTGCAATGTAACGAGCTCAGGATAAAGTGGGTTGGTGTTTAAGAAATTATTTTTTAATTCTAGGAAATCACATAACTTAAACCCTCAGCAGAATCCTCAGGTTTTCAGGAGTAGCAGTGAACTGAGAAAAATACCAAATGCTTTTAATCAGTGATATTTTTTCTAGGAATGTTTTATTACATTCTATGATAAAGTTACAGATTATGCTTAGTTGAAAAAAAATGACCCACTCTGAATTTCTATCGTAGACTCAGCTGTTGCTCTTCTGTTAGTTATATACAGAACATCGACTGTGGTATCTGGAGCCTGTGAAAAGGGGAAGTGGAACTCCTTTTTTGAATCAATGAGAGAACAAACTTGGTTCAAGACTACACAGTTAAATAGTGGCAGAACCGGAATCAGTCACTTCTCTATAAATCTAGGAACAACAGCTATTCAGCTGTTACACTCTTTACATAGTACTTCTCCCTTCCCTAGGGTTAGTCCCCTTGGAAATAATGTGTGCTTATGTGAGAAGATGATCACTAAAAGGAAGACCTTTGTTCCTTAAGGAACTGTGTATTGGCTGTCGGGCTTACAGGACACC
The DNA here is from genome assembly GCF_043159975.1 of Macaca nemestrina. Lineage (NCBI taxonomy): Eukaryota > Metazoa > Chordata > Mammalia > Primates > Cercopithecidae > Macaca > Macaca nemestrina. Next base: position 69,657,972 of record NC_092135.1, read on the forward strand.
TTGAGATCAGTCCTGCAGAAATAGCTCTTACCTGCTTCTTATCTGGATTGGCAGGTAGGGATCTCTCTTACTGTATCCAAAATGTGATTTCCAGAAACAAGGCAAAACCTGATAATAATAAATACCCACTGAGGAAGAAACGTGGTAAAATGACTAGCCCCTTATTAATGGGCCTTATTTCTAATAATGTTTGATATAGTCATGAATTTGTCAGTACTTTAAGGGTTCTTAAATGGATTTGAAGGAAACTTCATTTTCTAGAGGTAAAATAAATGATGAGGCTTATTTTTCCTCAAACTCAGGAGTTACTTAAGTTGTATTTGTATCAAGAAAAAATGTTTATTTTGTGCTAAAAGTCCAATAAGGAGTAATACAGTGTGATGCAAAGAAGACTGCCCCTGAGTTTCCTGCTCCTCATCTTAGACAAATTCTTCATCTCTCTAGACCTTCCCCCTCTTTGCTGTAAAATGAGTGCTGCAGTATCAGCATTACCAGGGAATAACTGGAATAATACATTCATGTAGATCAGATGCCCCAAAATGCTAAATGAATGTTAAGAAGATGTGGTTTAATTGGAATTACATCAACTGAGAGGAAATAATTGACTCCAAATATTAATATTTAGTTGGTAGATTAGCCTTTTCAAACATGATAGTCTTGAAATTTATATTTCTAGTTCTAACAGCCTTGAATTTTAAGAGTCAACTTGTGTTGAAACTCAGTTAACCATGTCTTTGGGCAAATGTTTTCACCTCTCTAAGCCTATTCTTTCATCTACCACTTCTCAAAGAAGTTATGAGAATTATACCCGAATATATGTGAAAATGCATGCTAATCTATGAAGCACCATACAGGTATGAAGCACTGGTATTATGGAAGGTGAACCTTCAACAGGTTCAGTATCTGATCTTCAGTAGCTCCTGTAAGCTTTGCAGGCTCTGTCTCCTGGCTGTTAGCGGTTAAAAACAGGCTCCTAGAAGTTCAGGTATCTTTGCTGACACAGCTGCTTTACCACACAAAGCCTTCCTGACCAGTTGGGATTCACTGATAATCTTTATCTTAGCTTTTTTATTCTGCTTTTGAAAGAGAGTGCTAAATCAGTATAAGTTTCAAAAAAAAAAAGAGATGGGAGTGATATGAGAACCTACTCAAAGATCTTTTACCATTACTTTATACTTAGTGGAAATGTACAGCTGTTTCTAAAGTTACCATTTCCTCTGCCTTACAAAGAACTGGCCTGTGTACATTCTGACCATGTAGTAGTAGTAACTGCTGCTATTTACTGAGCATGTATTAAATTATATATATATATATATATACACACACACACACACACACAGATGTGGGAAATATGATTGCTAATTTACAAAAGAGGAAACTGGTGTGTAGCCAGTTTGCATGATGTAGATGTTCCCACCATGGCCAATTGCAAACAACAAATGTAGTATCAATGAAAATGGAATTGGGAAGATACACACATAGTGGGTCCTCATTGGACTGGTACAAGCCAGGTCCAGCATATCCCTGGGACTAGGGGCATTAAGCGAGTCATAGTTTAGGAACTAAACACAAAGTCTTGATTTTAGAGTTGTGTACTTAACCAAGTTGCTGCACTACTTTTATGATAGTTTTCAGCTCAAATAAGCCTACATATAATACTACATATTTAAAAGACCACAAAGCAACTCTTTGTGAGAGAGAGGAACTAGGATTACTCTTCTGGCTTCTAGGAAAGTGATTCTAGAACTTTTTTTTAAAAAGTACTTTAAGTTCTAGGGTACGTGTGCAGAACGTGCAGGTTTGTTATATAGGTATACACGTGCCATGCTGGTTTGCTGTACCCATCAACCCATCATCTACATTAGATATTTCTTCTAATGCTATCCCTCCCCCTAATGCCCCACCTCCAGACAGGCCCCAGTGTGTGATGTTCCCCTCCCTGCATCCATGTATTCTCATTGTTCAGTTCCCACTTAGGAGTGAGAACATGCAGTGTTTGGTTTTCTGTTCTTGTATTAGTTTGCTGAGAATGATGGTTTCCAGCTTCATCCATGTCCCTGCAAAGGACATGAACTCATCCATTTATTTATTTATTTATTTATTTATTTATTTATTTAGAGATGGAGTCTCACTCTGTCGCCCAGGCTGGAGTGCAGTGGCGCGATTTCAACTCACTGCAAGCTCCGCCTCCCGGGTTCATGCCATTCTCCTGCCTCAGCCTTCTGCGTAGACTGGGACTACAGGCGCCCACCACCTCGCACGGCTAATTTTTTTTGTATTTTTTAGTAGCAACGGGATTTCACCATGTTAGCCAGGATGGTCTCTATCTTCTGACCTTGTGATCTGCCCGCTTCAGTCTCCCAAAGTGCTGGGATTACAGGTGTGAGCAACCACACCCGGACGAACTCATCCCTTTTTTACGGCTGCATAGTACTCCATGGTGTATATGTGCCACATTTTCTTTATCCAGTCTATCACTGATGGGCATTTGGGTTGGTTCCAAGTCTTTGCTATTGTGAACAGTGCCGCAGTAAACATACATGTGCATGTGTCTTTACAGTAGAATGATTTATAATCCTTTGAGTATATACCCAGTAATGGAATTGCTGCGTCAAGTGGTATTTCTGGTTCTAGATCCTTGAGGAATTGCCACACTGTCTTCCACAATGGTTGAACTAATTTACACTCCCACCAACAGTGTAAAAGCATTTCTATTTCTTCACATCCTCTCCAGCATCTGTTGTTTCCTGACTTTTTAATGATTGCCATTCTAACTGGTGCGAGATGGTATCTCATTGTGGTTTTGATTTGCATTTTCTCTAATGACCAGTGATGAGCTTTTTTTCATGTTTGCTGGCCGCATCAGTGTCTTCTTTTGAGAAGTGTCTGTTCATAACCTTTGCCCACTTTTTAATGGGGTTTGTTTGTTTCTTGTAAATTTGTTTAAGTTCTTTGTAGATTCTGGATATTAGCCCCTTGTCAGATGGATAGATTGCAAAAATTTTCTGCCATTCTGTAGGTTGTCTGTTCACTTTCATGATAGTTTCTTTTGCTGTGCAGAAGCTCTGTAGTTTAATTAGATCCCATTTTTCAATTTTGGCTTTTGTTGCCATTGCTTTTGGTATTTCAGTCATGAAGTCTTTGCCCGTGCCTCTGTCCAGAATGGTATTGCCTAGGTTTTCTTCTATGGTTTTTATGGTTTTAGGTCTTACGTTTAAGTCTTTAATCCATCTTGAGTTAATTTTTGTATAAGGTGTAAGGAAGGCATCCAGTTTCAGTTTTCTGCATATGGTTAGGCAGTTTTCCCAACACCGTTTATGAAATAGGGAATCCTTCCCCCATTGCTTGTTTCTGTCAGGTTCGTCAAAGATCAGATGATTGTAGATGTGTGGTATTATTTCTGAAGCCTCTGATCTGTTCCATTGATATATATATGTATCTGTTTCGGTACCAGTACCATGCCGTGTGGTTACTGTAGCCTTGTAGTATAGTTTGAAGTCAGGAGTGTGATGCCTCCAACTTTGTTCTTTTTGCTTAGGATTGTCTTGCCTATGCAGGCTCTTTTTTGGTTCCATATAAAATTTAAAGTAGTTTTTTCTAATTCTGTGAAGAAAGTCAATGGTAGCTTGATGGGGATAGCATTGAATCTGTAAATTACTTTGGGCAGTATGGCCATTTTCATGATATTGATTCTTCCTATCCATAAGCATGGAATGTTTTTCCATTTGTTTGTGTCTTCTCTTATTTCCTTGAGCAGTGGTTTGTAGTTCTCTTTGAAGAGGTCTTTCACATCCCTTGTAAGTTGTATTCCTAGGTATTTAATTCTCTTTGTAGCAATTGTGAATGGAAGTTCACTCATGATTTGGTTCTCTATTATTGGTGTATAGAAATGGTTGTGATTTTTGCACATTGATTTTGTATCCTGAGACTTTGCTGGAGTTGCTTATCAGCTTAAGGAGATTTTGGGCTGAGATGATGGGGTTTTCTAAATATACAATCATGTCATCTGCAAACAGGGACAATTTGACTTCTTCTTTACCTAACTGAATACCTTGATTTCTTTCTCTTGCCTGATTGCCCTAGCCAGAACTTCCAACACTATGTTGAATAGGAGTGGTGAGAGAGGGCATCCCTGTCTTTTGCTGGTTTTCAAAGAGAATGCTTCCAGTTTTTGCCCATTCAGTATGATATTGTCTGTGGGTTTGTCATAAATAGCTCTTACTCTTTTGAGATATACGTTCCATCAATACCTAGTTTATTGAGAGCTTTTAGCATGAAGGATGTTGAATTTTGTCAAAGGCCTTTTCTGCATCTGTTGAGATAATCATGTTTTTTTGGTCATGGGTTCTCTTTATGTGATGGATTATGTTTATTGATTTGCATGTGTTGAACCAGCCTTTCATCCCAGGGATGAAGCCAACTTGATCGTAGTGGATAAGCTTTTTGATGTGCTGCTGGATTCGGTTTGCCAGTATTTTATTGAGGATTTTTGCATTGATGTTCATCAGGGATATTGGCCTGCAATTTTCTTTTTTTTTGTTGTGTGTCTGCCAGGTTTGGTATCAGGATGACGCTGGCCTCATAATATGAGTTAGGGAGGATTCCTTCTTTTTTATTGTTTGGAACAGTTTCAGAAGGAATGGTATCAGCTCCTCTTTGTACCTCTGGTAGAATTTGGCTGTGAATCCGTCTGGTCCTGGACTTTATTTGGTTGGTAGACTATTACTGCCTTCATTTCAGAACTTGTTATTGGTCTATTCAGGGATTCAACTTCTTCATGGTATAGACTTGGGAGGGTGTATGTGTCCAGGAATTTAGTCATTTCTTCTAGATTTTCTAGTTTATTTGCATAGAGGTATTCATAGTATTCTCTGATGGCCGTTTGTATTTCTGTGGGATCAGTGGTGATAGCCCCTTTTCTTATTGCATCTATTTGATTCTTCTCTCTTTTCTTTATTAGTCTTGCTAGCAGTCTATCTATTTTGTTGATCTTTTCAAAAAACCAGCTCCTGGATTCCTTGATTTTTTTGAAGGGTTTTTTGTGTCTCTGTCTCCTTCAGTTCTGCTCTGATCTTAGTTATTTCTTGTCTTCTGCTAGCGTTTGAATTTGTTTGCTCGTTTCTCTAGTTCTTTTAATTTTGATGTTAGGGTGTCGACTTGAGATCTTTCCTGCTTTCTCTTGTGGGCATTTAGTGCTATAAATTTCCCTCTACACTGCTTTAAATGTGTCCCAGAGATTCTGGTACCTTGTGTCTGTTCTCATTGGTTTCAAATAACTTTTTTCTGCCTTCATTTCGTTATGTACCCAGTAGTCATTCAGGAGCAGGTTGTTCAGTTTCCATGTAGTTGTGTGGTTTTGAGTGAATTTCTTAATCCTGACTTCTAATTTGATTGCACGGTGGTCTGATAAACTGTTACGATTTCCATTCTTGTGCATTTGCTGAGGAGTGTTTTACTTCCAGTGATGTGGTCAGTTTTAGAATAAGTGTGATATACTGAGAAGAATGTATGTTCTGTTAATTTGGGGTGTTCTGTAGACGTCTATTAGGTCTGCTTGGTCCAGAGCTGAGTTCAAGTCCTGAATATCCTTGTTAATTTTCTGTCTCGTTGATCTGTCTGATATTGACAGTGGGGTGTTAAAGTCTCCCACTATTATTGTGTGGGAGTCTAAGTCACTTTGTAGGTCTCTAAGGACTTGCTTTATGAATCTGGGTGCTCCTGTATTGGATGCATATATATTTAGGATAGTTAGCTCTTCTTGTTGCATTGATCCCTTTACCATTATGTAATACCCATCTTTGTCTCTTTTGATCTTTGTTGGTTTAAAGTCTGTTTTATCAGATACTAGGATTGCACCCCTGCTTTTTTTTGCTTTCCATTTGCTTGGTAAATATTTCTGCATCCCTTTATTTTGAGCCTGTGTCTTTGCACTTGAGATGGGTCTCCTGAATACAGCACACTGATGGGTCTTGACTCTTTATCCAATTTGCCAGTCTGTGTCTTTTTTTTTTTTTTTTTTCCAGACAGAGTCTCCACTCTGTCGCCCAGGATGGAGTCTAGTGGCATGATCTCGGCTCACCACAACGTCCGCCTCCCGGGTTCAAGTGATTTTCCCACCTCAGCCTCCTGAGTAGCTGGGATTACAGGCCTGCACCATCACGCCTGGCTAATTATTGTATTTCTAGTAGAGACAGGGTTTCACCATGTTGGTCAGGCTGGTCTCAAACTCCTGACCTCATGATCCACCTGCTTTGGCCTCCCAAAGTGCTGGGATTATAGGCGTGAGCCACCGTGCCTGGCCAGTCTGTGTCTTTTAATTGGGGCATTTAGCCTATTTACATTTAATATTGTGTGTGAATTTGATCCTGTCATTATGATGCTAGCTGGTTATTTTGCCCGTTAGTTGATGTGGTTTCTTCATAGTGTCAATGGTCTTTACAATTTGGCATGTTTTTGCGGTGGCTGGTACCAGTTTTTCCTTTCTATGTTCAGTGCTTCCTTCAGGAGCTCTTGTAAGGCAGGCCTGGTGGTAACAAAATCTCTCAGCATTTGCTTGTCTGTAAAGGATTTTATTTCTCCTTCACTTATGAAGCTTAGTTTGGCTGGATATGAAATTCTGGGTTGAAAATTCTTTTCTTTAAGAATGTTGAATATTGGCCCCCTCTCTCTTCTGGCTTGTAGGGTTTCTACAGAGAGATCCGCTGTTAGTCTGATGGGCTTCCCTTCATGGGTAACCTGAACTTTCCCTCTGGCTGCCCTTAACATTTTTTCCTTCATTTCAACCTTGGTGAATCTGACGAGTATGTGTCTTGGGGTTGCTCTTCTTGAGGAGTATCTTTGTGGTGGTCTCTGTATTTCCTGAATTAAAATGTTGGCCTGTCTTGCCAGGTTGGGGAAGTTCTCCTGGATAATATCCTGAAGAGTGTTTTCCAACTTGGTTCCATTCTCCTTGTCACTTTCAGGTACATCAATCAAACATAGATTTGATCTTTTCACATAGTCCCATATGTCTTGGAGGCTTTGTTCATTCCTTTTCATTCTTTTTTCACTAATCTTGTCTGCTCGCTTTATTTCATTAAGTTGATCTTCAATCGCTGACATCCTTTGCTGACATCCTTTCTTGCGCTTGATCGATTTGGCCATTGATACTTGCATATGCTTCACAAAGTTCTCATGCTGTGTTTTTCAGCTCCATCATGTTATTTATGTTCTTCTTTAAACTGGTTATTCCAGTTACCAATTCGTCTGACCTTTTTTCAAGGTTCTTAGCTTCTTTGCATTGGGTTAGAACATGCTTCTTTAGCTTGGAGGAGTTTGTTATTACCCACCTTCTGAAGCCTACTTCTGTCAATTTGTCAAACTCATTCTGCATCCAGTTTTGTTCCCTTGCTGGCGAGGAGTTGTGATCCTTTGGAGGAGAAGAGACATTCTGGTTTTTGGAATTTTCACTCTTTTTGCGCTGGTTTCTCCCCATCTTCGTGGATTTATCTACCTTTGGTCTTTGATGTTGGTGACCTCGGATGGGGTCTCTGAGTGGACGTCCTTTTTGTTGATGTTGATGCTATTCCTTTTTGTTTGCTAGTTTTCCTTCTAACAGGCCCCTCTGCTGCAGGTCTGCTAGAGTTTCCTGGAGGTCCACTCCAGACCCTGTTTGCCTAGGTATCACCCAGGCTTCAGGACAGCAAAGATTGCTGCCTGTTCTTTCCTCTGGAAGCTTCATCCCAGGGGGCAGCCGCCAGATGCCAGCCAGAGCTCTCCCATATGAGGTGTCTGTCAGCTCCTACTGGGAGGTGTCTCCCAATCAAGAGACACTGGAGTCAGGGACTCACTTGAGGAGGCAGTGCTCAGATGCTGTGCTGTGAGATCCACTGTGAGATCCACTGCTGTGAGATGCTCTTTTCAGAGCCATCAGGCAGGGACGTTTAAGTCTGCTGAAGCTGTGCTCACAGCTGTCCCTTCACCTAGGGGAAGGTGACATCTGTCCCAGGGAGATAGTGGTTTTATCTCTAAGTCCCTGACTGGGGATGCTGCCTTTTTTTGTTTTTTTGTTTTTGTTTTTCAGAGATGCCCTTCCCGGAGAGGAGGAAGAGAGAGAGGCAGTCTGGCCACAGCAGCCTTGCTGAGCTGCAGTATGCTCTGCCCAGTTCGATCTTCTAGTTGGCTTTGTTTACACTGTGAGGGTAAAACTGTCCAGTCAAGCCTCAGCAATGGTGGACGCCTCTCCCCTCACCAAGCTCGAGCATCCCAGGTCGAGCTCAGACTGCTGTGCTGGCAGCAAGAATTTCAAGCCAGTGAATCTTAGCTGGCTGGGCACTGTGGGGTTGGGACCCACTGAGCCAGACCACTTTGGCTCCCTGGCTTCAGCACCCTTTCCAGGGGAGTGAATGGTTCTGTCTCACTGGCATTCCAGGAACCACTGGGGTATGAAAAAAAAAAAAACTGCGGCTAGCTTGGTGTCTGCCCAAACAGCCACCCAGTTTTGTGCTTGAAACCCAGGGCCTTGGTGGTATAGGCACCGGAAGGAATCTCCTGGTCTGCAGGTTGTGAAGACCATGGAAAAAGCGCAGTATCTGGGCCCGGAGTGCACTGTTCCTCACAGTACAGTCCCTAATGGCTTTCCTTGGCTAGGAGAGGGAGTTCCCAAACACCTTGCACTTCCTGGGTAAGGCAACGCCCCACCCTGCTTCAGCTCGCCCTCTGTGGGCTGCACCCACTGTCCAACCAGTCCCATTGAGATGAACCAGGTACCTCAGTTGGAAATGCAGAAATCACCTGCCTTCTGCGTCGGTCATTCTGGGAGCTGCAGACTGGAGCTGTTCCTATTTGGCCATCTTGCCAGCAGTCGATTCTAGAACTTTTTACTCCTCATTAGCTCAAACTACTGGAAGAAACTAGTTAGATACGGAATATGTTTCCACTGGCTGAAAAAAATGGTAGTAGCTATAAGTGGCTTACCTGCAACTCAGCAGGACTACTTTATGAGATCACTGTTTGCAGGTATGCTGCCTGAACCCACTTAGGAATCACTCTTTCTCCTTCCTAGGCCCTCCCCTAAAATTTGCAGGCCCTGAAGCAATAGGTAGGTCAAGATATTTCAGTGTTATAAATCAAGCTTAAAAGCTACTAAATTATATGCACAACATGCAGGTCCACCTTGGATTTTCATACTTCTCAGAATTCCATTCCCAAAGATGACAGCCAGCGGGGACCCAGCCTGCAGCACATTGCCCTCCTTCTTTCCACCCGCTCCTTCAATATTCTGAAGGGCTTCACAGGAACACTTGTGTATTCTTCAGCCTACATGCCTAAGTTTTTCCACAGCCTTGCACATAGCTGCCCCTTGGCCACCTTTTCGACCAGGGTAAGTTTGGGCAAAAGATAGGCCTTGTGAAAGCCCTGGAAGTTGAGCAGTTTAGGCAGGAAAATCAGGGTTTCAGGTACCTTGAACGTGGTCTAGAAGAGAATGAAGTGAGTTCCCAGTAGGCATAACCCATTGGCCCTGCAGACTTTTTGCCCCCTGGGAAAGAACACAACTACAGGAGGGCCTCTAAAACAAGGCACCCGAGGGCAGTGCTGGACCTGTCTTTTCTCCTAAAGTCAACTGAGTCACTTTTTAAAAGATAATTCTGTTGTCCTTAATGGTATTTTTTCAATGCAAATAAAATTGTTTATCACTGAATACTATTTCATGACTCCTAAGAGTATTCACTACTAGAAATCGCTGTTTAGTATTAACAGATTCATCACAAAATGTGTGTTAGGAAGCAGGGAAAAGAGCTGATATTTTAATAAAACCTTGTAAATGATGTTCTGCGAATTACTAGTTGCACAGCACATTTTGTAACTATAGGATCATCCCAGGAGTCACTTCAACAAGAGAAAGAAAAGAGTTTTCTGTTTGCTTTAAGTGCTATTAGTGAGATTGGATCAAGATGGCAAACAGAAGTATCTGCTCTCCCTCTAAACTCTAAATTCCATAAAGTGCTATAATAAAACAGAAGAAAAATAAGAAATCTGCTATAGCACTGAAAGATGAGAGGGCTAGCAATGGAATAGAAATATGGAAGAATGCCATAAACATCAAAAACTGGTAGGATCAGAGTTATAAGCAAACAAAATGATAGGGAATCATAATTGAAAACAGGCAAGACTACTATAAAAGGAGGCATGGGTTGGAACCCAGAGTCAACAGATGCAAAGAGCAGGAGGGTTCCCTGGAGTACCGGACAGGGTGATTCATTAGGGAGCTCATTCAGAATAGCTACGCAAGTCCCATTTCCCAACCACAGACTGAGTGGTGGACAAAAGGAGTGTCTCTGGCCAGCCTATAACATAACTGAGTGATGCCACTGGAGCTGGGAAAGCAGGGCAATACCCCCAGACACTTGCTGACGCGCAAGAGGAGAACAGAAGCCCATACATTAGTTGCCCCTTATCCATGGTTTGGCTCTCCACAGTTTGTTACCCATGGTCAACACAGTCCTAATATATTACATGGAAAGTTCCAGAAATAATTCATGAGTTTTAAGTTGCAGGTCATTCTAAGTAGTGGTATGAAATCTTGTACCGTCTGCTCTGTCCTTCCCAGGATGTAATCATCCCTTTGTCCAGTGTATCCACACTGTCTACACTGCCTACCTGTTAGTCACTTAGTAGCTGTCCTTGTTATCAGATCAACTGTCACAGTATCTCAGTGTTTGCATTCAAGCAACCCCTATTTAACTTAATAATGACCTCAAAATGCCAGTAGTGATGCTGGCAATTCAGATGTGCCCAAAAAACTGTAAATTGCTTCCTTTAAGTGAAAATGTAAAAGTTCTTGACAATTTTTTTAATTGTATGCTGAGGTTGCTAAGATCTAAAGTATGGCTTAGGTCTAAGGTATGAACAAATCTTCCATCCGTGAAATTGTGAAGAAGGAAAGATAAATTCATGCTAGTTTTGCTGTGCACCTTAAACTGTGGAAGTTACCCCACAGTGCAGGTAAGCACTTAGTTAAGGTGTAAAGAGCATTAAACTTGTGGATGGCAGACGTGAATGGAAAGGGTTCCAACTGACAGCAACTGGGTTTGGTACTATTCATGGTTTCAGGTATCCACTGGGGGTCTTGGAGTATATTTCCTGCAGATAAGGGGGACTACTGTACCCAGAGCCAAAATACTGACATATCCTCAACACAGCACAGCCCACCAGTCTCATCACAGGCTATGATAAACAGATATGACATCCATAAAAAGAGGCTCTCAGATACAAAAATGAGCAACTAAATAACTTAAAATTACAACTATGAATCACTAAAATATTTGAAGAAAGCCAGTAATATGGAAGGCCCCGAACAAATCTTTTTAAAAAGTCCAAATAACAGCATATTAAAGAAGACATCAAATAAGTGTATTTAACATCCCAAGAGTATACAGGATGATACAGCCATAAAATAAGTATAGGTTATTATAGAAGAACCAATCCAATCTTGGATATTACAATTATGGTTGTTAAAGTTGTTTTAAAAGCTAAATAGTAGAGGGTTACAGCTGGAGTAAAACTATCAGTAGAATAATCACAAGGTGTCTCTCAGATTCAACCAAAAAGTAGTAACAAAGAAAGTATCAAGGAAAGCTCAACGATACAGGGATGTGTCCCAAAACTCCAGTATCTAAATAGGAGATAAAAGATGGGACATAGGCCGGGCGCGGTGGCTCAAGCCTGTAATCCCAGCACTTTGGGAGGCCGAGACGGGCGGATCACAAGGTCAGGAGATCGAGACCATCCTGGCTAACCCGGTGAAACCCCGTCTCTACTAAAAAAACACAAAAAACTAGCCGGGCGAGGTGTTGGGCGCCTGTAGTCCCAGCTACTCCGGAGGCTGAGGCAGGAGAATGGCGTGAACCCGGGAGGCGGAGCTTGCAGTGAGCTGAGATCCGGCCACTGCACTCCAGCCTGGGCGACAGAGCGAGACTCCATCTCAAAAAAAAAAAAAAAAAAGATGGGACATAGGAAAATATAGACTAGAATAGCCTTCTTTGGTTTGAAAAGGCACAAGTCTTAGGACTATAAAGGAATTTATCTCTTTTAAATATGAATCATTGACCAAAAGTGTCAGAATATCTCAACAGGAGTGATTGTAGGTATATTTTTACCATAGTGCACTAAAACGTACATTTTTAAATGCAAGGCTTGCCGAAAAGAAAATTTTCAAATTCCCTTCTAAATAACTCAGGGTAAAAGTAAATAAAAAATAATTTAGTAATTAATACAGAATTAGGGCTCTGTGGAGAAATGACTAATGTCGGGTCTTGGCAAGAAATAAAAGCAAGAGTTTGGAGCATCTTGTCATACCAGAAAGCTAGGAAGCTATCAAAGATGACTGAGGGCCAAACACAGCTCATGTCTAATCCCAGTGCTTTGAGAGGCCAAGGCAGGAGGACTGCCTGAGCTCAGGAGTTTGAAACCAACCTGAGCAATATATTAGGTTGGCACAAAAGTAATTGTGGAAACTGCAACCTAATAGCAAGACCCCTGTCTGTACAAAAAATCGAAAAAAAACCCATAAAAACCCAGCAGGTGCAGTAGCATGCATCCGTAGTCCTAGCTACTCAGGAGACCGAGGTAGGAGGATCACTTGAGCCAAGGAGTTTGAAATCAGCCTAAGCAACATACCAAGACCCCATCTCTTAAAAAAAAAAAAAAATCCTGAGGTAGTATCAGTAGGACTCAGAATTTAATTGCAAGAGGCTCCCACTGGCTGAAAATGTGACAAGTTGAGTACTTAAAAAAAAAAAAAATTACATGGTGGCTCACACCTGTAATCTGAGTACTTTGGGAGGCTGAGATGGGCAGATCACCTGAGGTCAGGAATTGGAGACCAGCCTGGCCAACATGGTGAAACCCTGTCTCTACTAAAAATACAAAAATTAGTCTGGCGTGGTGGTAGGTGCCTGTAATCCCAGCTACTTGGGAGGCTGAGGAACGAGAATCGCTTGAACCTGGGAAGTCGGGGCTGCAGCGAGCTGAGCTCATGCCACTGCACTACAGCCTGGGTGACGGAGCAAGACTCTGTCTCAAAAAAGAAAAAAATCCCAAAGGTTTTCAAGTATGTTTAATTCTTTGACACTTTTCAAAGAAACTCTCATTGATCATCTCTGGAAGATGCTGGGGAAATATTTTGAAAATAGAAAAAATCAAGCATTTATCCTGTTTTTCCCCTCTGTGTAACCAAATAATTGTTACGTTTCTCTTTGTAAAAGTATCTCAGCTAATATATAAGATATAATAGAATACCACCATTTTGCAATTCCTGATGAAATAATGGTTGAAGGTAATTATCAAGGCCTGCTAGTATTACCAAAAGAGACATTATGTGCCTTCTTTTGGATGTACCCGTAACACACCCACAAAGTATTCCTTTTTTTTTTTTTTTTTTTTTTTTTTTTTGAGACGGAGTCTCGCTCTGTCGCCCATGCTGGAGTACAGTGGCACAATCTCAGTTCACTGCAAGCTCTGCCTCCCAGGTTCATACCATTCTCCTGCCTCAGCCTCCCAAGTAGCTGAGACTACAGGTGCCCGCCATCACTCCCGGCTAATTTTTTGTATTTTTAGTAGAGACGGGGTTTCACCGTGTTAGCCAGGATGGTCTTGATCTCCCGACCTCTTTATCTGCCCGCCTCAGCCTCCCAAAGTGCTGGGATTATAGGCGTGAGCCACTGCGCCTGGCCTCCACAAAGTATTCTTACCAAAAAAAAAAAAAAATCTTCAATGTTGTCAAGCCTCTAGAATACAACTACCAATTTATACAAAATTCAGGGAAATAGAAACAGCTAAACACCACCACAAGGATGCAACCACCAAAACTGAGAATGTAGGAAACTACGGGACAAACAGGCTGAAGTCTTATGTGCAAGTAAAAAAGAGGAGGAGAGGGAAACCAAAAGCTAAAAAGAGATTTAAGAGTGATACCAATCTATGGACTTCACTTGGATACTGATTCGAACTCTGTGTGTGTGTGTGTGTGAGAGAGAGAGAGAGAGAGAGAGAGAGAGAGAGAGAGAGAGAAGGCAGAAGGAAAAAGAGACTGAGACACAGTTGGGGAAATGGTGGTGTTAGATTTAAGAGAGATAACAACTATATTCCATGTATGGACTGGACTTGGATACTGATTCAAACTGTGTGTGCGTCTGTGTGTCTCTGTGTGCATGCGCACGTGAGAGAGAGAGAGACAGAAGGAAAGAGACTGACACAGCTGGGGAAATTGTGGTGTTACGTATTTTTTTCAAAAGTCCTTAACACGTAGAGGTATATAAGGAAATATTTCTGGATGATCTGATATCTGGGGTTTGTTTCAGAATAATTCAGTAAGGGTGGAAGAGACATGGATGAAGTATAATTGAAACAGGATTAGCTATGAGTTGATAATTTTTGAAGCTGGGTGATGAGTAAAAATTGTAAATATTACAGTATTCTGTTTACTTTGCATACGTTTGAATTTTTCCAAAAGTTAAGTCAATACAGCATATACCTTTGTTAATAAATTTGAAAGCCTTGACAATATAGAAGAAAAACTAAGGAACATATAAATTGGTGAAGTTGATCTAAGAAGTAAAAACTTAATTAGACCAGAAAACCAAAAAGAAGTTGAAAAGGTTACCAAAGATTACTCCCTTGAAATACATAAGCTTTTTTTTCAGCCAGGGTCTCATTCTGTCATCCAGGCTGGAATACAGTGTCATAATTTCAACTCACTGCAACCTCCTATCTCTAGGGCTCAAATGATTCTCCCATCTCAGCCTCAGTAGCTGGGACCACAGGTGCATGCCACCTCTCCTGGTTAATGTTTGTGCTTTTTTGTAGAGACAGGATTTCACCATGTTGCCCAGGCTGGTCTTGAACTGGTGAGCTCAAGTGATCTGCTTGCCTTGGCCTCCCAAAGTGCTGAGAATACAGGCACGAGCGACCACGCCTGGCTGAAAGACATAAGCTTTAAAGGCACAATTTCTAGAGCTTTAGTAACAGCTATTCCAGAAACTAGAAAACGATGGAAAATGCAGTGAACACCAAACCAGACATGGATGGTACAAAGTCAAAACAAAAGAATAAGCCAATCTCAGGAATGAACAAAAATGCAAAAATTGAATATAACACTATTTAAAAAGATTAAGATATCACAACCAAGTAGGGTTAATCCTAGAAATTTTTTAATGTTTCACTATGAGACAGTGTATTAATATTGCTAATCACATGTAAAAATTAAAGAGAAAAATCTCAGTGGAGGCAAAAAAGTATATGATAAAATTTAATACCTATTCTTGATTTTAAAAGAAAAAAGAAACACCAAAATAAATTAGGAATAGTGAAAACTCTTAAGTCAATAAAGGGTATCTATTGGCCCAGCATGGTGGCTCACACCTATAATCCCAGCACTTTGGGAGGCCGAGGCGGGCAGATCACCTGAGGTCGGAAGTTCGAGACCAGCCTGACCAACATGGAGAAACTCCATCTCTACTAAAAGTACAAAATTACCCGGGCGTGATGGTGCATGCCTGTAATCCCAGCTACTCAGGAGGCTGAGGCAGGAGAATCGCTTGAACCTGGGAGGCAGAGGTTGCAGTGAGCCAAGATCATGTCACTGCACTCCAGCCTGGGCAACAAGAGCGAAACTCTGTCTCAAAACAAAACAAAACAAAAAAAAAAAATTCGTATCTATCAGTAACCTATAGCAAACATCACACTTAAGGGTGAGATGTTAGAATCATTCTCACTAATGCTAGAGAAATGCAAGGATGCTTAGTATCACGCTCCTTCTGTTTAACATGGTGGTAGAAGTCCAAGCATCTGCATTAAGAAAATAAAATGTAAATATTGAAAAGACACAAAACCACCTTTGCAGATAAAATTTTTAACCACAAGAGGACAAGATAATCAGTCAACTGAAAAATATTGCAAGAGTTCATTAAGATGACTGAGTATAAGATTAGCATATCCAAATTGCCTATTACATTAGTTAGAAAATGTAATGGGCAATAACTCTGTTCATAATAGGAATGAAAATATTTAAACCTAAGCATACTACAATAAAAGGAGTTTGTAAAACCTACTTAATACTTAAGAATATAAAATTTTGCTGAAGGATATTTAGAAATCTGAAAAATGGACAGACCTGAGATAGAAAGATTCCATATTATAAAATCAGTATACATCCTAAAGCAAATTATAACTTTCCAAGGAAAATTCCAACAGAATTTTTAACTAGAACTTGAAAAAATGTTGACTGTGTAACTCATGCAAGAGAAATGATGGAAAAATAAGCAACACAATTTTGAAAGTGAACACTGAAGGTGAACTTGCTCTCCTAAATGCTACTTTATATTGCAACTGGCCTTCCCTCCATATTTGTAGGTTCTATATCCACGGATTCAACTAACCAACTTGAAAATATTGGGAAAAAAACTATTAAAAATAACAATACCCAATAAAAATAATGCAAATAAAAATCCAACACAGCTACTTACATAGTATTTACATTGTATTAGGTACAAGTAATCTAGAGATGATTTAAAATACATGGGAGTATGAGCGTAGGTTATATGGAAATACAACACCATTTTATTTGGGGGAATTGAGCATCCTTGAATTTTGGTATTTGTGAGGGATCCTGGAAATCAAGAGTAGATACACTAATTTCAAACAGAGAATACTCCAGAGCAAGGAAAGTTACCAGGAATAAAAAGGGGCATTATATAATGATAAAGGGGTCAATACTCCAGGAAGACAAAACAGTTCTTACGTATGCTCCCAACAAGACAGCATCAAAATATGTGAGGCAAAAACTGATTGAACTTCAAGGAGTTCACTATTATGGTTACAGGCTTCAACACCCCTCTATCAGAAAAGGACAGATCCAGCAGGCAGAAGATCAATCAGTAAGGACATAGTTGAACTCAGCAACACCATCAATCAACTGGATGTGATGGATGTCTATTGACTACTACTTAAAACAACAGCAGAATACATATTCTTATCAAGCTTACATGAAACATTCACAACTACCACATTCTGGGCCATAAAAACACACTTTAAAACATTTAAAAGAATAAACATATAATGTCTGTTCTCAGGCCTCAAAGGAATTAAACTAGAAATCAATAACAAAGATAGCTGGATACCTTAAAATACCTGGAGATTAAACAACACACTTCTAAATAACACATGGGTCAAAGAATAAATCTCAAGAGAAAATTTAAAATATTTTGAAATATATGAAAATGAGGGCGGGCACAGTGGTTCACACCTGTAATCCCAGCACTTTGGGAGGCTGAGGCAGGTGGACCACTTGAGGTCAGGAGTTTGAGACCAGCCTGGCCAACATGGTGAAACTCTGTCTCCACTAAAAATAAAAAAATGAGATGGGCTTGGTGGCACATGCCTGTATTCCCAGCTACTTGAGAGATTGAGGTGGGAGAATCACTTGAACCCAAGAAGTGGAGGTTGCAGTGAGCCAAGATCATGCCACTGCACTCCAGCCTGGGTGACAGAGCAAGACTCTATCTCAGGAAAACAAACAAAAAAGACAGTGAGCAAACGGAATAAAAAGAGATCAACATTTAGGCATGTAATATTCAAAAAGAGGAATTTTTGAAAGCAACAAAAGAAAGATGACTTACCATATATAAGGGAACAACAATATGATCAACAGTTGATTTCTTATCAGAAACCATGAATGCCATAAGGCAGGAAGATAACATATTCAAAGCTGAAAGGAAAAAGAAACTGTCAGCTAAGAATTCTATGTCCAGCAAAATTAGTCTTCAAAAATGAAGCTAAAATAATGACATCATTAAACAAATGACTGACAGTATTTGTTGCTAGACAACCTACCTTGCAAGAAATTATTAAAGGAAGTCCTATTGTCTGAAAAGAAATAGCAGTAGTGTTTTAGACCATTTTATGCTACCATAACAGAATGACACAGATTGGGTAATTTATAATGAACAGATATTTGGCTCACAGTTCTGGAGGCAGGGAAGTTCAAAAGCATGCATGGTGCTGGCATCTGGCAAGGACCTTCATGCTCCATCATCCCTTGGTGGAGGGCAAGACAGGGTGAGAGCAAGAAGGGCCAAACCCACTTTTATAACAAACCCACTCTTGTGATAACCAACCAACTACTGAGATAAATATGTTAATCCATTCATGAGGGCAGAGCCCTCATGACCTAATCACCTCTTAAAGGTCCCACCTTTTAACATTGTTGCATTTGGGATTAAATTTTCAACACATGAACCTTGTTGGATACATTCAAACCATAGCAGATGGTAACTCGAATTCACATGAATGAAAAACACCTATAAAGGCAGTACATAGGTAAATGTAAGACTACATTTTTTTTTATCTTAATTGATTTAAAATACAACGGCAAGGAACAGTAATTATAAAACTTTACTGTGGGGTTATAACATATACAAATGTAATATATATGACAATAGCAAAAGGAGGAAAAGAAATGGAGCTATATTAGAGCTATGTTTTTATATTTTACTGGAACTTACTGGCATATACTTTCCAGAATTAATATTACTCAGTACATTGTGATAAATTTATATATTTTAACCCCTAGATAAATCACTAAGAAAATAACTCCAAAAAATAGTTAAAACAAAAAACTTACAACGGAATACTATAAAATATATATTTTTAACACAAAAGAAAGGAGAAAGAAAGAAACAAGGAAAAAAAGAGACATAGAAAATAAAACCTGATTATCAAAACCAGTGAGTTCAGCAAGGTTGTAAGATACAAGATCAACATCTAAAAATCAGCTGTTTCTCTATATAACAATGAACAATCTGAAAATGAAGAACATTGCATTAATAAAAACATCATAAATAAAATATTTAAGGACTGGGCGCAGTGGCTCACATCTGTAATCCCAGCACTTTGGGAGGCCAAGGCGGGCAGATCACAAGGTCAGGAGTTCAAGATCAGCCTCACCAACATGGTGAAATCCCGTCTCTACTAAAGATACAAAAATTAGCTGGGTGTGGTAGTGTGTGTCTGTAATCCCAGCTACTCAGGAGGCCAAGGCAGGAGAATCGCTTGAACCTGGGAGGCAGAGGTTGCAGTGAGCTGAGATCACGCCACTGCACTCCAGCCTGGATGACACAGTGAGACTCTGTCTCAAAAACATAAATAAAATATTTAGGGATAAATTTAACAAAGAGGTATTAGACCTGTACACTGAAAAATATAAACATGGGTGAAATTTTAAAGATCTAATTAGAGATCCCAAGTGTGTGGATTGGAAAACTCAAGATTGTTAAGATGGCAGTTCTTCCCAAATTGATCTATAAATTCAGCAAAATCCCTATCAAAAAAAGAACAGCTGACTTTTTTGAAGAAATTGACATGCTAATCCTAAAGTTTATATGGAAATACAAAAGATCCAACATAAGCAAAACAGTTTTGAAAAAGAACAAAATTAGAGGATTTACACTTCCCTATTTCAAAACTTAATGTGAAGCTACAATAATCAAAATTGTGGTACTGTCTTAAGTATAGTGATATAGATGAATGGAACAGAAATGAGGGTCTAGAAATAAACTCTTACAGGCATTGTCAATTTATTGTTGATTAAAGAACACCAAGGCAATTCACTGAGGAAAGGATTGTCTTTTCAAGAATGGTGCTGAGGTTGGACATAGTGGCTCACACCTGTAATCCCAGCACTTTGGGAGGCCAAGGAAGGAGGATTGCTTGAGGCCAGGAATTTGAGACAAGCCAGGGCAACATAGTGAGACCTCATCTCCACAAAAAGTAAAAATAAAAAAAAAATTAGTAATTGGACAATTGGATATTCACATACAGAGTATGAATTTAAATCCTTACTTCATACCATATACAAAAATTAACTCAAAATAGATCATAGACCTAAATGTAAGAACTAAAATATTAAACTTCTCAAGGAAAACAGAAAACCTTCATGACCTTAGTTTAACCAGTTTTTAGATGACACCAAAAGCATGAAATTGAACTTAATAAAAATGTTAAGCTTTTGTGCTTCAACAGACGCCAGTAAGAAAACAGATTGGGAGAAAATATTTGCAAATCTGATATAGGACTCACATCCAGAACGTATAAAGAACTACTACAACTCAATAATAAAAAGACAAACCTCAATTAAAAAATAGATAAAAGATTTGAAGAAACATAGATACCTATAAGCACATGAAAAAACACTCAACATTAGTTATTAGGGAAAAGCAATTAAAACCACAATGTAGTATCACTTCACATCCACTGAATAGCTATAAGAAGATAGTCAATAATTAAGTATTGGTAAGGATGTGGAGAAACTGTAACACTCATCCATTACTGGTGGGAGTATAAAGTGATACATTTTACATTTAGAGCATGATATCAATCCACTAAAATTTTATTGTGGTGATAGTTACGTAGCTCTGTAAATACCCCTTCAGTAAAGCTGTCAGAAAGAAAACCGTACTGCTAGACTAACTTCCAGTTTATTATACTGGAACAAGTCAGATGACACCAGGAGGAAGCAATCAGATAAACAATGTGAGACATTCTGTAAGACAACTGGCTTCCAATGTTATGAAAAAACCGAGTTATATTCCTACATACCAGAAATGACATTTCCAAAAAAGATATTTATAACGGTATCCAAATGTATGATGTACCTAGGAATATATGTAACAAAAGATTTACAAGACCATCTTGGCGATTAATAAAATTTTATTAAGACATTAAAAGGACTTAGTGATATATCATGTTCATGGATTGAAAGGCCCACTGTGATATAAATTCTCCCAAAATAGCTTATAGATTCATTGCAACTCCAGTCAAATTTTCAATGTGTTTGGCATTTTTTAGTGAAACGTGATAAACTATTTCTAAAATATATAAAGAAGAGCAGAGAACCAAGAAGAGCCACAAGCTATTGATGAATAACAAGGATGTGAAAGGACTTTGATATATCAAAAAAATTTTTTGAAGATGATGGAGTAATGAAGAGGGTGTACATTAGCAGAGGGAAAAAAAAAACAATATAATAAAGAGCTCATAAAAGATCTTTGCATATATGGACAATATACAACAGAAAAGGCACTTCAAAGCAATAGGACAAGGAAGTTTTTTTTTTTTTTTTTTTTCAATAAACAGTGCTGGCACAACAGACTAGCCTTAAAGCAGCAAAAAAATTACCTCATACTATATGTTGAAGATTGTTCCAAGTGGGATGACACCAAAATGTGAGAGGCAAAACTACAAAGCATGTAACAAGAGAATATTAACTATATTTTTAACGTAATGATTTTTAAAAGTGAGCTAACCATAAAGGAAAACTATTGATATATTTGAAGATATTAAAATTAAAATGTTAATATATTTTATAAACACTGTGAAAAGACAAGCACAAAGTGGGAAAAGATTCTGCAACACAACTCTTAAAGGAGTAGTATCCAGAATATATAAAGAATCACCTGCAAATTAATGAGAAAAATGGTCAAACTTTAACATACTTCATTCACCAAAGATGAAATCCAAATGGCCAAAAAATATATGAAATGTGCTCAGCCTCATGAACACCTTTCATATTTTTTCCATATAAGGAAAATGGTCATTTAAACGACAATGTGATACCATTATACATCTACCAGATTGGGGTGGCTGGGGGAAAGCCAGTACACCCTGGGAAGAATGTAAATCAGTACAAGAATCTTTGGGAAACAGTTGGCATGATCTAGGTTCCACTCTTATGTATATGTCCTTTTAAAGATGCAAACTCCAGAAGACATGTTCAAAATATCCATAGAAGCACTGTTTGAAATATCCCCAAAGTGGAAAAAATCCAGATTGTCCATCAAGAGTAAAATGAAAAAAGTATATGTAATACATTCATACAATGGAATAAACACACTATAGCTACATTCAGTGATAAGGATGAATCTCATAATGCTTAGCGAAAGAAACCAGTCTCAAAAGTGTACATATGATTCACATAAATTCCAAAAACAGAAACTAAATATGGTCTTTAGAGACATATACATGAATGGTAAAACTGTGAAGAAAAGCAAAGCGAAAAGTAGGGATGATGTTAAAGTGGACGGCAGGTTGTGTTAGGGAGGGACATATAGGGAGCTTCTGAGATGTTGGAGATGTTCTATTTCTTTACTCGGTAGTCATATGGTACGCACATTATGTTAAAAATATATATGTGTGTACATATCTGTTGTATACATGCATACGTTTCACGTACTTTGTCTATATTCCACAATAAGAAAATATACAAATGACCAGTAAATATGAAAAGACATTCAGTCTCACTAGTAATTAGAAAAATAAAATAACCATGATCAGCTCTCATGATTTGCTGAAAAAGTAAAAGACTGATAATATCCCTCTTTGCTGAGGTTGCAGAGAAATAGGCATTCTCATATGCTGTCAACAGGAAAGTAAATTAATAATTCCTTTTTGAAGACCGATGTGGCAATATGTATAAAAACGTAAAGCTTGTCTTAAAAGTCTTCAATTCCAAGTATCTATCCTAATGAAATTCACATGCACTCAAGATATGTGTACGAAGATGTCTGCCATTCACTACAGCATTGTTTGCCGTAGTGAAAAAAATGAATAAATATCAAAAGGGGAGATTTATGAAAAGTATTATAACCCATAAAATGAAATACTATGCAGTCATTAAAAATAAAACTTTATAAACTGACATGGAAAGATATCCAAAATTACAAGCAAGACACAGAATAACACACACACAGCATAATCCTGTTAAAATATAAATATGTACATATATTTATATAGAGTTATGAAAAACAGACTACAGATTCATGCTGTAACCTATTAGCAGTGATTACCTCTGGGCCAGGAAGTGGTGGAGGTAGAAGGAGGGTAAGCGGGACACTTTCCCATCTTACTCTAGATACATACATAGGATTCTTTTATAATCACATATCCATGGACTACTCATATATTCCTAACAAGTGGTAGTAGCAAAACAACTGTATTATTATTTGTTCCATTCCTATGAGATCAATCTAACACATTTGAAAATAACTTGCTTTCAAAGCTAATTCTTTTGTTCCTGGAGGGCCTTCAAACAGCCTACAGTTGTGGTCACAGGGCTGTCAGCCATCAATCAAGGAGCCCTGTGCAGGATACTAAGTAACTTGGTCTGTCTCCAGGCTCGCCTCTTGAAAATATTTGCATACATTCTCATATTCCAGCTTACTGGCAGTAGCAATGTCTTCCAAGAGCACTTTGGTAAGGTAAATAAATTCTGATGATGCACATCAAATCACATCCATATCAAAGTATAGATGTGGCTGTCAAGATGTATGTTTAGATCCAAATTAGTAATCACGCCTTTGGTGAGTGACTTTTAGAACAGTTTGCATTTGGATTCCAAAGTAAGAACGTAGACCCCACTAAATCACCATATAGAGCCTTTCTTCTCTTTCTTCTTCCCTCCCTTCACTCTGCGCTAGCCCTTTCTAAAACTAATTTTTCTATTTTCTATAAAGGTGGAAGAAAGGGCGAACCTGATCATGAGATTTTTGGAAACAGTAGTCAATCAGAACAAAAAGCATTATCAGTATATTTACAAAGAAAAATCAAACTACATGTACACATTTTGGTGTGCATTTTATTTTTGACTGGAATCATATCCATATGAAGGAAAACTGTGGAAGTATCCTTTACTCTTTTGAAAGCTTGGCCTTTGCCTTGCTGTGTCAAAGGAAAGCAAAACTAAGCCAGTAATGATGGAGATATCCCTGTTTCTATATGCACACTGACAGGAGAGGAGCTGCCTAGGAAATGCTTTTTGATTGATGAACAGAGGAGGGTCTACACACACATTAAAATACAAATGGAAACATATCAGCACACACAAGTCATTAGCCTGGTCCTCTGGCATCCACTGGCATGCATCTTTCCAAAGTACCACTTATTCAATGGTATCAGCAATATGTCTCATTATGCCTTTTATCAGCAAATACCTTTTTATTCCAGAATGGAAAACAAACTAGGAATTAAATACATCCAATATTGATGCTTTATTTCCATAAGTCACCAATAAGAGAATGAATTTAATTTTAATACATTTATTTTTGTGTGATTCTTAATAAAACACTTTCAAAACATTCTGTACATTTCAAGTCACTCAGAACCGCATTACATTTCTACAAATGTGATTTGTTGGGATGAGGTGCCAAGATGTCTCTGTACAAAGATGTACAATATGTACAATCACTGTAAGTGCAAGCTGTGCAAAGCAGAGTCTAGAACACTAATTCATGCCAAGGCTTACGAAAACATTTCAACACATAAGACTAAAGCTTGAAACAGCATTGTGGTTTTTTCCCTGGGCAAATGATTATTTTATAAACAAGTATATGTATATGTCATATAGAAAGAATAGTTTGACTCCTCAGCTCAGTCAGCACCATGCAGCTGACTGGATACATTACAGGGCTGCTCTCCTAGGCCTCTTTCTTCAAGGTGCCATTTTGCCACACTCAACAGTTGTCTCATCACTGAGTGGCTGCCACTGCTGCCTTTGGCTGAACCACAGCAACACTAGGAGACTTAAATTTGGGGAGATAAAGGCCAAATTTGTTTTCGATGCCTGCAAACGTGGCTGTGGCGAGTCTGTATCCACCGATGTGATCAGGGTTGGCAGGAGGAAGGTCTGCAATGCGTGACTTAGGTGTTGGTTCTGAACCAGCGGGTTTGCTGTTGACAGAAAAAAAGCCAACGGTTAGCATGCTGAAGGTGGATGAGGGCAGCTTACCGCTGGACATTTTCGGACTGACCCATGTGCCACAAAGAAGAGTGTTTGTCTCAACTATTTCCATGGCACCTGTGCTGCATGACTAGAAACAACAGTCATGATTTATGGCTGCTTTGACAGCAACTTATCTACACATCTGATTTACAAGAGAAATGGCCTTATTTCCAATGCTTGTATACATATATAAACAGATCCATAGGAAAAAAGTCAGAAGAAAAGACATTCAAATATGAAGATTCTCTGGGAAGTAGGATTATGGATGATTTTTTTCTTTTTTCTTTTTGTAAAGATGGGGTCTTGCTATGTTGCCAAAGCTGGTTTCGAACTTCTGGTCTAAGCGATCCTTCTGCCTTGGCCTCCCAGAGCACTGGGAGGTGTGAGCCACCACACCCAGGCTGGTTTTTTTCTTTTATGCTTTATGGTTTTCCAAATTTTCTGCACTTATCATATATGAAAGTAATTTTTAAAGTATATATTTTTCTTTTGACATAACTTTAGAAGTTAACTTTTTACGTAGTAGACTCATAAAGATTATCAATTAAATTATTTAAAGAGAAATAGGCAGGGCACGGTGGCTCACGCCTATAATCTCAGCACTTTGGGAGGCCAAGGCAGGTGGATCACGAGGTCAGGAGATAGAAGCTATCCTGGCTAACACGGTGAAACTGTGTCTACTAAAAATATAAAAAAAAAAAATCAGCTGGGCGCAGTGGCATGTGCCTATAGTCCCAGCTACTCAGGAGGCTGAGGCAGGAGAATCACTTGAACCTGGGAGGTGGAGGGTGCAGTGAGCCGAGATCGCACCACTGCACTCCAGCCTGGGCGACAGAGCGAGACTCTGTCAGAAAAAAAAAAAAGAGAGAGAGAGAGAGAAATAAATAGCTTTAGTTCTTTTACAGAAGTTGAAAGCATGGAAAAGCCTGAAGCTTCACATTTCTACAATGCAACTGTAAGACTACTGTTCTCACTTTTTTTGTATAGGTCCCTCCACTTGATCCAACAGCTGATTCCATATATGGCCTTTGGGCACAGAGGAGTTCACAGGCTTCCGATGTGAGGACTCAGGAATGGTACTTGGTCTTCTGCTAAAAAGCTAATTGCTTGCTTGCTTTGGGTACAACTTCCCCACCCAGAAAATTCAACTAATAATTCCTCTTCTCAGTGCAAGCTTCAAATGATAAACTTTTAGAAGCCCAATTTCTGGCCTACAGCTCACTAGTGATTATATCCATGGGCAAAATCTCTCTTCAAGCCTATTGGTTTTTCCAGTAAATTAGCTTCAAGAACATCTACACCTAACTAATAATAAATTGTGGTGAATAATGAAGTATCAGAGATGCAAAAAGGCTTGGGACTTTGAAAGAAAATGCACAAAAGTGTTACTGGTATACATTTACATTACTTCTGTGAAAGGGCCATATAATAAAATCCACATAATGAGAACACCATGAAGTTCAGTATTTGCTTATGTGAAAAAAGACAATTATTTACACAGCATTTTAATCTGCTGCCTCCTGGCTAGGCACGGTAGCTCATGCCTATAATCCCAGCACTTTGGGAGGCCAAGGCTGGTGGAGTTCGAAACCAGCCTGGACAACACCGCAAGATCCCATCTCTATAAAAAAGTACAAAAATTAGCTGGGTGTGGTAGCACGCCTCTGTGATCCCAGCTACTCGGGAGGCTGAGGTGGGAGGATCACTTGAGCCCGGGAGGTTGAGGCTACAGTGAGCCAAGATCATGCCATTGCACTCCAGCCTGGGCAACAGAGGATATCCTGTCTTTTAAAAAAAATTTGCTGCTTCCCTAAAATCCCCCAATAGCTTATTAAAGGTTCTGTCTTATCAGTTTTCTAAGAGTTGCAACAATGCCTTTGTAGACAGAGCAAACATTTGTTTTGGTTTTAGTGATTTCTTTGTAAAGGAGTTGAGCAGCTGACTTACAGGCCTCCAAAATCAATGTAAAACCACCGCTGGAGAAGTTCATAAGTGACCAAGGTAACACCAAACTGGGGAGAGGATCGAAACACTCGAGCTGAAAAACAGAAGCAGGGGCAGGGGAGACTTAAAGCCAGAACAAATGTGGTAAAGACAGCCACTGAGTCACAGGGGAGGATGCTAGAGCCAGCCAGCTATTCTGTATGGCTCCAGCCCCTGCCTACCTGCAGTCCCTTTCCAAAATGCTGAGGGCCCTTCTTCCCGGAGAATCTTCCTGAAACAGTCGATGACACCACTGTATGTCGTCTGGCCAGCACGGGCAGCCACCTGCAGTCTTGTCTTGATGACATCAGCAGGGGTCACCAGAGATGCAGCTGGGACACCTTTCAGAATAAAACTACATTTATCTAGAGTACCTTATAAAAGATAGGAATACTACTAACATCTACTATAGAGTCTGCAACTTCAATCACTTGAGCGGAACTCAAAACTCTTTAAATAGATGTCTGGCCACTAATGGGAAAAGGACATAGAAGCCTATTAGCTGTTTCAATGTGATCAGTGGAAAATTATTTCTTTTTCCGAATTAAAAAAAAATCACTCTACATTGCACGATCCCAAATAACTGTGAAACGAAAAAAAAAGTAGCAATATTAATAAGGCAATTCCCGTGTTCTCTTTCAGTTTCAATTATTTTACCTCCTTTTTTTCTTAAATAAGATACAAGTATTTTTTATGTATACAAAAGGATAATGTCATTTTAGTGAGTCACTAAATGTATCTGACACCAAACTACTGTTTTTCCTGATTCTTGTCAACTGTAGTGTGGGAGGTGAGTATCAATACTCATAATCACTCGCTTGTTTGAAGGGCTACCTGAGAGTTAACTGTGACTCCTTTCAGACATGCTTACATGACAAAAGTCATTACAACTGGAGCGAGAGGTGGCCAGACAGCCAGTTAAGAAACAATAGGGGAGCTGGTCAGGGAAAGGCCCCTGTGCCCAAGCTCCCTGGGGTCATGTTGAGATTGATCAGCATCAGGACACAGAAGACGGATTTCACAACCACACCTTTTACTTATAAAATAAAACGGAGAGCAAAGGAGCAACATAATCTTCCCCAGGGGAAAGAAATTCAATTTGGCCTGAATATCATTGTATCCTCACTAGGCAGATGGAGCTGGCAGCCTTGTAGGGGGTTCTGCTAGAGAAGAATGCAAATACCTCCCCTTGGCATGGCCTTGCACCCTATTCAGATGAAACTAGGTAAACTGCCTGCCTTTGGAGACAGACTTTTGAATGTTGTCAGTTCCTGCTAGCAAATCTTGACTGGTAAAAATTAGAAAAAATAATTTCATTCTGAAAACTGACATCAAATGTCTATGGGGAAAAAGATGCTGCTGACAGTTCCATGGAAATATTTAGTTGGTTCAGTCAACCACTGGCAAATGCCTGTCCACAATTAGACTCTTCTTCCCTGGCTGTTTTTCGTTGTTGATTGGGAAGCACAAGGAAAAGCCTGGAAGGCAAATGTTGCCCCCATTTAAAAGTAGGAGACTGGGCCAAGTGTGGTGGTTCACACTTGTAATCCCAGCACTTTGGAAGGCCAAGATGGGTGGATCACCTGAGGTCAGGAGTTTGAAACCTCACATGTACAGCCTGACTCTTTTTTTTTTTTTTTTTTGAGACGGAGTCTCACTCTGTCGCCCAGGCTGGAGTGCAGTGGCACGATCTTGGCTCACTGCAAGCTCTGCCTCCCAGGTTCACGCCATTCTCCTGCCTCGCCTCCCGAGTAGCTGGGACTACAGGCACCTGACACCACACCCGGCTAATGTTTTGCATTTTTAGTAGAGATGGGGCTTCACTGTGTTAGCCAGGATGGTCTCAATCTCCTGACCTCGTGATCTGCCCACCTCGGCCTCCCAAAGTGCAGGGATTATAGGCATGAGCCACCGTGCCTGGCCTCAGTCTGACTCTTGAGTTAGGAAGGAGCTGACTTGGAAAAGGAGAGAACCAGATGTCCTTGGCTGCACCAACACTCCGAAAAGACAAAGGAAGGAAGGGGTGCATGTTTGCTCTCTATACAACTAGTAATGAACCATTACAGAGCTCAGTGTGGCTCTGACCAGCTGTGCTGGCCAACATGGTGAAACCCTGTCTTTATCTAAAATACAAAAATTAGCCAGGCATGGTGGTACACGCCTGTAGTCCCAACTACTTGGGAGGCTGACGCAGGAGAATCGCTTGAACCCGGGAGGCAGAGGTTGCAGTGAGCCAAAATTGTACCACTGCACTCCAGCCTGAGTGACAGAGCAAGACTCCGTCTCACCAAAAAAAAAAAAAAAAAAAAAAGGTGGGAGACTGGTAAGTACCAGAAAGGGGCTGCTACACACAACTCACTGCCAAGACTGAGCGGGTAACTTTACTGGCTTTTAAACGCAAAACTTACTGAAATTACCACCGCTAGGGGAGAAAGGACTTGCTGGGCCCCAAGTAAGGGCGGTAAGGTCCCTGGGGCCGTTTCTTAATGATCACAAGTCATCCCTGTCTTCACAAGCAAGAACAATGTGGTCCATCCCAACACTCTCAGGCCCAAGGGCTCCTGCCACACACCAAGCACAGCACACTCCAGGAGCTGCTCAGGTTGCCGCGATGTTTAGCCAGAGCCTCCAGAGGAGAATGAGCCCAGCAATGAAGAGCCACACACTGAACATAAGCCTGGCTGGTCACAGCCACACTGAGCTCTGCAATGGTTCATTACTGGTTGTATAGAGAGCAAACATGCACCCCTTCCTTCCTTTGTCTTTTCAGAGTGTTGGTGCAGCCAAGGACACCTGGTTCTCTCCTTCTATTCCAAGTCAGCTCCTTCCTAACTCAAGAGTCAGGCTGTACCTGTGAGGTCAGAAGGAAGCATCTCAGTACGTCCCTGCTCTTACAAGGCTCCTCTTTCAAATGGAATCTCTTCTGTGCCTAATTTGGTATCTTAGATGAGATGAAGGTTTTCCTTCATGTTATTGACATTTATTGAGCACCTATTACTACTACACTGGCCACACAGGAAAGGCAAGGATGAAGAGAATGAAACTCTTGCCCTCAAGAAGCTATTAGCCTAGTACAGAGGATAACACTTATGCAAATAACTATTAATAAAAGACAAACTGTTTTTGTTTTTGTTTTTTTTGTTTCTTTGTTTTTTTGTTTTTTTGAGACAAGCTCTCACTCTGTCACCCAGGCTGGAGTACCGTGGTATCATCTCGGCTCACCGCAGCCTTGACCTCCCAGGCTCAGGTGATCCTCCCACCTCAGCCTCCCGGGTAGCTGGGACTACAGGCACGCACCACTATACCTGGCTAATGACAAAGTGTTAAGGGTTAGAAAAAGTACAAAAATTGAGTTCAAGGTGGTTTGCTGAGGGGTACTGCTTACTTTGGTCTAATGAGGGCAATGGTAGGAAAAAGAGGGACACTTTCACGACAAAAGCTCAATTTTGGGCCAAACCATGTAGATTCCAATATACAGAGAAAGTAAGAGCATGCTAGATCTGTGCATAAGCATGAGATACAGCAAAGCAACTGATGTGAGGAAAAACTTTCCTACCTTAATGCTTAGCTTGGCTGTACTCAGGGTTTCAGGGGCACAGGAGACTAAGAAACATGTTAATGATGAAAGCCCAATTTAGATGGGCAGATCTAATTTGGCTCTGAGTTGCTAAGCTGCATTAAGCTGTTTATCCACATTATGCAAATGTAATTAACTCTCATCAGAATTACAGCACATCCCACAAAGGAGAAAAAGTGATATTTAAACTAAGTCAGGTACAAACAATAATCCTTCCAGAAATAAAAGGGGAAAGTACATAGAGATTCTGTACTTTTTAAATAATGGGAGAATTCTTGCAGTTAAAAAAAAAAAAAATTCGTAGTTACCTGCCATAGCTCCAGCTGCAAGAAGATTTAAACCTCCCACATGTCCATTTTCATCAGCCAGAAGTAGTTTGCAATGAGCATAAACAGGAAAATAGATCGCAGAGAAGGGAATGTCTCGGAGGAAACACGCTTTGGCACCCTGTCACACAGTGAGGAAATAGTGCAAAACAGTGTGAAACTGAGTATGAATGCCCAAATGGGATCCATGTGACATTTTTCAGTGACAAGCCTGAGGTGTCCCTCAAACAGCATTAGAACTGATGTGCAAGGGAAATGGGGGAGGCGGGAGATGAGTGGGGAATAGGGAAATCCGTATATCTCAAAGCTTGTGAAAGCATGGTGAATCCTGCAGTCCTAGAGTTAATAACTGGGTAATGATACTATCTGAAAACTAAGAACTTTCTGGCGTTTTTAATATAGATTCAGGGTTTTTTAAATTAATTAATCTCTTACTATGGTAAAAACACACAAGATCTACCCTCTTAAATTTTTACATCAGGTGAGAGTCCCCGCAGTGCCAGGTAAAAAGCTAGCAGCAGTGGTGAAGGAAGGTAACTACTCTAGAGCAGGGGGAAAAGAAACCCAAATCTTCCCTCCTCATTCCCCATGTCCTAAATATCAGACAAAATATTTTAGCAGCAGATTTCCACAGGAGTAGAAAATCATTACCCAGGGGCAGCTTGTCCCAATGACTGAGGTCTCAAAGAACCCCTCTCTCAGCTCTGTCAGAAGCCCACACCATCCACTACCTAGCTAGCCAAACACTCCACCTTGGCGCTTATTTTTTTAATGACTCTGTTTTATTCTTCTTCTTTTTTTTTTCTGAGACAGGGTCTCACTATGTTGCCCAGGCTGGAGTGTAGTGGCGCGATCACAGCTTGCTGTAGCCTTGACCTTCTGGGCTCAAGTGATCCTCCCACCTCAGCCTCCTGAGTAGCTGGGATGACAGGTGTACACCACTGTGCCAGCTAATTTTTTTTTTTTTAAAGTAGAGACAAGGTCTAGACATTTTGCCCTGGCTGGTTGAACTCCTGGGCTCAAGCAATCCCCCTGCCTCGGCCTCCCAAAGTGCTGGGAGTGCAAGTGTGAGCCAGTGCTCCCAGCCCTGGCTTTTTTTCAAAAAGACAAACTCAAACATTGAAAAAAGAAAAAAATCCACGGACTCGCTAAAGGATAATACAGAGAGAAGCAATATTAATAAATTCATCTCTCAAAGGGAATTCAAAAAGGATGGAAATTGGGAGTGGGGAGGAGGAAGCAAAAATGTGTACGAAACTCTCTTGAGACAGGCATCATTGTTTGCTGGTCTCCAGAGAACCCTGTAGCTGTGTGATTCCAATCTAGAGAATTTCTAATTTCTAATTTGCAGTTACAGAAACAAATTTACACATTTCTGCAGTGATGGATCTATATCAGATGCTGTGGAAACACAGTTGTCTATGGTGGCTAAATTTACGTATTCCCCTTACACGAGGCAAAGGAATGGAAAGAAATACTCTTCCTTGTTTAAGAAAAATAATAGCTTCTGCTCCATTACATCTGATCTGTAATGATGGGAGTAAGTATGCCCGCAGGGAAGGAATCTGTTGACTGGCATTTTGTTAAAGTACAGTACACTCTGTTGTTGTTGGTTTTTTTTTTTTTTTTTCCTAAATGGAATTCATTATTGACAAATCCTACCACTTAACTTCTTAAAGACCTGAATCCTACCAAACTCTACTACTGTTTTACTGTGGTCAAATTATTAAGACAAAGAAAAGCTCCCACTGGGAAGTTAACAATAGAGATAACTCAGACTGAAAATAAACATAAGACTATTTTGAAGCCCTAAACCAGTCCAAAGAGAGCACCAAGGAAAGTCTTCCCAAACCCCCCAGCAAATGAAAGGCTGTGAGCCTGAGGCCAGTAGGTCTGCGGTACTGGCCTCCTTGCTGACAGTTTCACAAAAGCCTGAAGATGACAACAGGAGAGGCTGCATATGTATTCCATAGCCTCTCATACAAGTGTCCTGATTCTTTTCTTTTTTTTGATTTTCTACTCCACAGACTACCCTGCTAGACAACATTGCTTTTCAAGTTGGAGGGAAGAAGTCTGGTTTCCACATTCTTTCACATTTTATTGAGTACATTATAACCTAAACCTACCCACCTTATACAGACCAAAAATTCCCAAGTCCCGGAGTACATTCAGGGCGCTGACTCTGGGTCCCGTGGTGATCTCTCCAGCTACTTGCAGACGAATCTTCACTATCTCCAATGGGTTGGTAAAAATGACCTGAGAGCCTCCGGCCTGTAGGCAAGGGAGAAGAGACAGGCAGATTCCACATCAGAGCCCGACTGGCAGCGTAAAAAAGGAAAATCCAGCAAAGCCTCCACGTCTTGCTATCTTGAAAAGAAGAAGGTAAAACCTCCTTCCTCATGGGGGAATGACAGTTTGACACTTAGGCCCACCCTGGAGAGGTTCAGAGGGATGGTCTCAAACTCTGTCTCAGATCAATCTACCCCTGGGTTTGTTTCTAGCTGAAATGTCAAGACTATTTCTCAGACCAGTGTTTCCAGGATCACCCCAGCCATATTCCAAATAACAAAACTAATAAACCCATTTGGAAAAAAAAGTAGAGACAGATGTGGCAGCAAGGTACTCAATGAAAGAAAAAGAGATAGTAGAAGACTGTCATATTTTACAAGCCAGAGCTAAAATTCAGAGCTACAATTATTTTTTTCCTCTTTGTGGTAAGCATTCTTGGCAGCAAACCCACTTGCTTCTGCTTCCTTGGATTGTAGAGCAATTAAAACTACTTTGGTGCCTTAAGTCAAAAGGGGAAAAGTCTCCTCCAGTTCAAATTCTAAAATGTATTATCCTAAGCAAAATTTGGATACAGGTACATGGCTACACCCACACAAAAGGGAAGAATTTAGAAAGATAAATTTCAGTATCATTTCAAGACAAAACCAGAAAAACTCTTCAAGGCAAAGCTGAGAAATGGAACATCTAGTTACCATGAGTACAACACCCTCAAGATCAAAGCCACATTCCATATTCCTGTGGTGAGTGACAGAGATTTGAATTTGGATAATGAGAGTATATTTGCATCTGAAATCTGTTAACTAGTAGAGAAAAAAAAAAGTTTAACAAAAACTTCTACCAACTTCTTTTTTTTTGGTTTCTGTAAGACAAGAAAGAAAAAAATGTGTGTGACCATGGATATATAAAAATAAATAAAATATATATCTCCTTTCATGAAATGAAAAATCCCATTTGTACATCTTCAACTGTAGCTGTTTATATTATATAATCATAACCATATTCATATAATATTCATAATGATATTCATATCATCATAATCATTGTATATAATCACATGTGAAATACGAAATCTGGGACACTGTAATTCCACAGGTAAAGATTACAAACAATACCAAAAATTCACATGCAGCTTTCAATGGTACTTCAGTGCTCAACCTTTGCCCACATTCCTGCTCGTTTATCTAAAACCCAAAGCCCTCCCAGACCCGCTTCCAAGGCGCAGCAACATGGCTCAGTCCATTTTCCTAATTGCCTTGGGACTATAAATCCCCCAACTACCCCTATTCCAATCCTGACTCCTTAACTCCTTTCAATATTCAAAATTGCCAGCAATGATACTAAATGCCTTCCCTCTTCATGGACAGCTTATTGTTCTGGATTCCCTAGGGCCTCAATCCCCTTTTTGTCCTTCGAGCAGGGAGGTGCAGCAATTTGCTGTCTCTCTCTCACGGTTTCCTCTAACTCCTCAACTCAACACAATCCAGACCACTGGCGCACAGGTCCCCCAACTATGTACTGACCCAATTTTACATGTTGATTTGCCTGCGTTTCTCTCTCTTTTAATCTGTTGCACTGCAGGCAGAAAGAAGCACTTTAATGTTTCAATCTAAGCAAACAATACTTTCAAAAGGATTGCTGGGTGAAAAATTATGTTAAAATGATAATCCAACTAATTGCTCCTGTAGCTAGTATTAAAGACCAAATCAACTGAAAAAGTTCACTACTTCCCTGAAATCTCTTGTTTAAATAATGGTTGCAAAGACTATCTTTTGGAAAATGTGCTTTATGTTTTAACTAAAGCAGGTTTAAAAATTAATAGAACTGAAAATTTTTATTCTAATTCCCCCAAATTTGCCACTACCAGACAGTGTCAGTCCCTGGGTGCCAAATGTTAAATGTGGACATTATGTTTAAATAAATACAAAGGTCTTTCATGTTTGTAATCATTAGTAAATTATAACATCCTGCTGGGCAGGAGTACTCCAATCCATGTCCCCCACCCGCACCTCACAGCTGCCTCCTCCCCTTCCTTCTCTCATGCACCCTTTTAGAAATAACTGCCAATTGATTGAGATTTATACTCCTTTAACAATGCTTCAAATTTTTTGAAGTATACAAGTAACAGGCTTTCTACTGAAACTACAAAAATGGTACAATAAAGAGAAATAATTGATGTTTTATTTGTTTGTGAGACAGGGTCTCACTCTGTCACCCAGGCTGGAGTGCAGTGGCAGGATCAGCTCACTGCAACCTCAACCTCCCCGGGTTCAGGCGATCCTCTCACCTCAGCTTCCCAAGTAGCTGGGACTACAAGCGTGCACCACCACGCCCAGCTAATTTTTGTATTTTTTGTAGAGATGGGGGTCTTACCATGTTGCCCAAGCTGATCTCGAACTCCTAGGCTCAAGCGATCCACTCGCCTTGGCCTTCCAAAGTGCTAAGATTACAGGCGTGAGCCACTGCACCCAGGTGGGACTACATTTTAAAAATACATACACCTTAATTGCTGTATGATTTGAAGATTAGTTACCTAGCACACATACCAAATCCCAACAATGCACAGGACATAACCACAAAACTCAATTGATGTGCATTTATAAACACATTTAATCTGGCAAGTAAGAGTGCAAACAATCAATGACACTATAGCAAGGCACACATCTATAAGTTTGTTTCATGCCTATGTTTGAAGGAGGAACACTTCTGACAATTACATCATTTGTATATGCTTTAAAAACTAACATACACGCCAAGTGCAATGACACATGCCTGTAGTCCCAGCTGCTCAAGAGACTGAGGCAGGAGGATTATTTGAGCCCAGGAGTTCAAGGCCAGCCTGGGCAATGGAGTAAGACCCCTACCTCTTAAATTTTTTTAGTAATTAGTATACATTTTTAAAACCTCATGATAGGCCTAGGAACATAAGGCAAATACTTTCCAGAAACGCTGAATAATTTTAGCAAAGATAAAGACTGCAAAAACCACAGTTACTTTTGTACCAACATAATAGTTTCTCTAAAACTCTGGATGTTTATAATGCTTAGAGGGAAACATACATGGCAAATATGCACTGTTCTTTTTCAAATTCTGAGGTTAATCACTCCGTCTCTCTCTCTCCTACATATTAAATTGGGGATAGGGAAGGGGGAGTAAAATCTGAGATTCGTTCAATTATACTGGTAAGAAATCAAGCAACACAGAATGAGGGACTATGTTATCAAACTATTGAACTGGGTGTTTCCTCTCTGAGAAACAAATACAGAGAAATAGAATATTTCTTCCAAGACTCTATTGATTATAAATGATATCATTAATAACAGCTTTCCAAAGGGGAAAACCACTGCTTGCAGTAAATATAATCTTTAATATATAGAATTCCATAAATACAGTAACTTTTCAATAAAAAATAGTACCTGTATTTCTACAAATATGCTAACATTTGCTATTTTTAATAGCAAAATTGAACAGGAAGAAATTCAAATTCCCAATAAAACTGCCAAGTAGATACAATTTTATGCTGTTAATTGGGCAATATGATTTGATAATAAAATCATGCCAAATGACAAAAACAGAACATAAGATATTAGGTACACATTTGATCATAAATATGTCAAAATTTACCTAAGTTTCTCAAAATCAAAGTGGCTTAAAGATTAAAAAATTGATTGCCTCCTGGATAAAGAAACTGAATAGCTGGGAGAAATAATTTTCATAGCATACTCTATTGTACCTTTTAAATTTCAAAACATATGAATGTATTAACTACTCAACAACAACAAGAAACACACCTGGTCTTAGAAACAATGGCTTCTTTATAGACTAAGTCTTCTCTCACATATTCTTCTTCATGGTAAATTTGGTAATTTGGCAAATATATTTTTTAAACTAGTTGGCATTAGTTACTGTGGACCTAAGGTTTTTTAAAAAGCTTATTATATATGAACATCAAAAAACCTAACCAAATATAGCTAGTGATCTGAAATAATCAACACTAAGATATATAAAATTTTAAATTAAACCACAATGATACACAGCTACATAAATTTAAATGGACATTGCTAAATTTGACATCCTGTTGCTTCTTTTATAAATGCTTATATTAGATAACATACCATTCAATACCATACCTTTGCTGAATTTTTTTCACTCATGAAATCACCAAAATTAGCTTCTAATTCTCTAATTGCTTAAATTTCCCTCATCAAATTTGCAGCTTATTTTTTAAAAGAGATACAAGCATTAATATTAAAACAGACTTAGATGCTTTCTACTTTTCAGTATTCTGTTGTCATTTCTTTGTTCTAGAACTGAGTTTAAAAGATACATAAAAGGGAACAAATCTCATTTTGAATGAGGGTTACCCATATATAACAGAAATGGAAAGAATAAAAAACTTCCATTTAATCTTATATGATTTTTTTAATGAGAAAATCAACTAAAGCTGACAGCAAAAGTTAGTGGGGAAAAGGATGTAATTTTGAGATGTCACCATGCTTCCACAGTGCCTAAGGCCGAGGGGCTATACACAGGATTAGGCCTATTCAACCTTCTGCCCTCTCAATCCTACCCCCGGGGCAAGTTTCACAAAGAGGTTGGAGACTGGGCCC
Organism: Macaca nemestrina; assembly: GCF_043159975.1. Classification (NCBI taxonomy): domain Eukaryota; kingdom Metazoa; phylum Chordata; class Mammalia; order Primates; family Cercopithecidae; genus Macaca; species Macaca nemestrina. Next base: position 69,695,562 of record NC_092135.1, read on the forward strand.
TGTTTGTGCCAAGTCCTTTGTTTATTTCCTTCTTTGATCTGTTGTCTCCTATAGATTGAAATGATTTCCCTCCAACCACAAAATATCCAATCTAAGTAACTCATTATAAAGTCTTCCCTTTTAGAGACTGATGAAAATCTAACTTCAGTTTATTTAAGGTCACATCAACTCCAGATGAACACCATATGTGCACATAAAATAACCAGATAAACAATAAAAGTCACAGAACTAGGTGTCACTAGGACTGACTCAAGAGGAACAGGAACAGACAGTGAGTCAGCCTTGCACACCACCAACCATTCATATTTTTCTAAAGCAATAGGAAATGCTATGGTTCTTTCTAAAATAGGATAGTGATAGCTTAAAAGAAATAAACTGCAATGTGCTCATTGCTGATTGATGATATATGCGAGGGTGTTATGAATTAACATTACATATACCCCTAACTAGGGTAAGGGAAGTGCTATGATCTGAATGTTGGTGTTTCCCCCATTTCATATGTTGGAACTAATATCCAACATTATAGTATTAAGAAGTAGGGCCTTTTGGGAGGTGATTAAGTCATGATGGTTCTGCCCTAGTGAATGGGATTAGTGCCCTTATACATGAGGTTGAAGGGAGCTGCCTTGTCTCTCCTACCAAGCGAGCACACAGCAGCAAGGTGCCATCTTGGAAGAGAGAGCAAGCCCTCCCTCACCAGACGCTGAATCTGCCAGTACCTTGATCTTGAACTTCCAGCCTCCAGAACTGTAAGCAATAAATTTCTGTTGTTTATAAATTACTCAGTCGAAGGTATTTTTTAATAGCAGCCACAATTAACTAAGACAGCAAGAATGAAAATTCCTGTGTACCTATCATAAGCCACTTTTGACATAAACATATAAGGATTTTTAACTTGTATGCATATCTATATGTGTTCACATAAGTATGTAGGGATAAAGTTGGACCACACTAATTCCTGGGGATGGGAGGTGGAGGAGCTGTTTCCAAACTACTCTTTAGAGATATACAAGCTCGGCTTGCTGAGGAAGACACAGAATTCTTCATCATAAGGAGCTGGATAGTTACAGATCTTGGACCCCAGGATTAGTAAATGCTCCACCTAACATGTGGGCTTTTTGCTTTACCGATATGAAGGGAGGGTGTGTGTATGCAGTGTGGGCACACACATGCTTAAGCTGAGAAAAAGCATGGGAGAATTCAAAGATTCTAGGTTTGGAAGACTACTGACCTAGATTGTCATAGATTTTGCATTCAGCATAACCATTCCATTCCCACAACTGTGCCATCTGCCTTACAGAGGTCTTGTGCACTACTAACTCATGTGAGAGCACTATGCAGACCGAAAGCAAAACACAAAGGGAAAGAATGTGTTCTCCAGAAAGTGTGTTCGCATAGGGTTGTGGAAATTCACCTGCAACATTAGCACTTTGCTGAGCAATAAGTTTTGAGTTTCATGACTTCCATCCACTCAGGAGTATATACTCTCTAAAAGAGGTAATGCAGTCAGCTAGGTAAGTTTATTGCTAATCTCTGATTTGAGTTTAACAATTAAAAAAGAACAGGTACTTACCAAAGAGACCATTAGAAAGTACATATAGGTTAGTCCATTTAGATTTTTTTTTTTTGAGACGGAGTCTCGCTCTGTCGCCCAGGCTGGAGTGCAGTGGCCGGATCTCAGCTCACTGCAAGCTCCACCTCCCGGGTTTACGCCATTCTCCTGCCTCAGCCTCCTGAGTAGCTGGGACTACAGGCGCCCGCCACCTCGCCCGGCTAGTTTTTTGTATTTTTTAGTAGAGACGGGGTTTCACCGTGTTAGCCAGAATGGTCTCGATCTCCTGACCTCGTGATCCGCCTGTCTCGGCCTCCCAAAGTGCTGGGATTACAGGCTTGAGCCACTGCGCCCGGCCTAGATTTTTTTAATATTCTGTTTTGTTAATTTGGAAAGATATTTAAATTTATTCTCAGTTAAGTTTCTGGATCTACCCAAAAAACTACATAATTACTTTTTCTTTAAAAACTACTACAAACATCATTAATAAAAGTAATAAACAAGTCATAGACTGGCAAAAAAAATCCACAACACATCTATTTGACAAAGGGCTGTATCCATGACATATAAACAACTTCTACAAATAGTAAAAAATATGAAACCTAATAAAATGTAGGCAAAAGATTTGAACAGATACTTCACACACACACACACACACACACACACACGAATAGCCAATAACACATGAAAAGATAATCAACATCTTTAGGAATCAGGAATATGCAAATTTAAACCACAATAAGATACTATTTCACATACCTACAATGATTACTATCAAAAACACTACAGATATCAAACATCAGTGAGGATGTGGAGCAACTGGAATACTTGTATACTGCTGAGAAGACTATAAAATGATCCATCCACTTCTAAGAACTAACTGGTAGTTCATTTTAAATTGAATGTACATTGACTCTATTTTACTCTTAGATACCCAAGAAAAATGAAAATATAGGTTGACAAAAAGATTTGTACAAGAATGTTTATAGCAAACTTATATGTAACAGACAAAAACTCAAACATCTATCGATAGAAAAATGGATAAACTGTGGTAAATTTGTACAATGAAATACTACTCAGCAATATGTAAAACAAACACAAACCTGATACCCACACAAGGATGACTCTCTGAAAACATGTTAAACAAAAGAAGCCAGCCATGAAAGAATGCATCTTGTGCACTCCATTTACATGAAATCCAAGAACAACAAACCTTGAGACAGAAATCAGAAGTGTGGTTGCATGGAGTAAGGGAGAAGGGACTGATTGGAAAGAGGCATGAATGAATTTTCTGGGGTGAAATGTTCATTATCTTAGGTGGTGATTACATGGGTGTATACAATTGTCAAAACTCATTGAGCTGAATACCTAAAATCGGTTCCTTTTAAAAATGGTAATTATACCTAAAAAAACAACCAAATATATAAATATGTCATATTCATATATTTATTAAAGGAAGGAAGGAAAGAAGCAAGAAAGTCACTGTAAAGTGGAATAGGGTCATCTAGATTTATTTTGACACAAATCAATGCTTTGATTCCCCCAAGAGGACATTATAGAATAAAAGGACTTGGTCTAAAAAAATCAGAATACTTGGGTTCACACGAAACCTCCAGCATATATTAGCTGTGTAAATTGGGGTAAGAGAGTTAGCCTTTCTGGACTTCTGTTTCTCATCTACCTATTTTATAGAGGGTGACAATAATGCATAATAATGTACTTTGAAAATTCTAGGTTGACATTAAGGTACTATTTTTGCCCACAACAGATATCATAATCAAACATTCAACTATATTTGTGTCTTCTAATAAACATACATTTGTACATATAAATATTATGCATAAACATATATATATACAGGTGGTCCCCAACTTAACAATGATACAATTTATGGTGTTTTGACTTTACGATGGTGTAAAAGCAATATAACATTCAGTAGAAACAATACTTGAAGTACCCATAAAGCCTTTCTGTTTTTCACTTTCAGTACAGTATTCAACAAATTACATGAGATATCCAATACTGTAATATAAAACAGGCTTTGTGCTTTATGATTTTGCCCAATTACAGGCTAACGTAAGTGTTCTGAGCATGTTTTAGGTACGATAGGCTAAGTATGACATTCAGTAGGCTAGGTGGATTAAGTGCATTGTTGACCTAAAAATTTCCAACTCATGATAGGTTTATTACAATGTAACCTCATTGTAAGTCAAGGAGCATCTGGGTGTGGGGGTGTGTGTGTGTGTAGAGAAAGATACAGATTTTCTAACAGAAAAATATATGGTCTGACAAGAATGGTTTACCTATGAGAACAAGAGGAAAAATTATTTAAAACCTATTGTTACATATTTAATACTCATACAACACTCAACATTCATAAGAAATATTTACTGAGCAACTGTATACACACACATACAATCTTACCCCATCTCCACCTTAAAAAAGGTCAATTTTTAAAAATTATTATTATTATTATTTGTAGAGATGGGGGTCCCACTATGTTGCACAAGCTGGCCTTGAACTCCTGGGCTCAAGCCATCTTCCCACCTCAGCCTTCCCAAGTGCAGAGGTTACAGCCGTGAGCTACCACACCTAGCCAAGGTCAGGCAATTTAACCTAGAGTTCAATTTATAGATACTACAAACAAAAATCAAACAAAAAAACATATTGGGATAGCACATCTAAGTTATCATAAATTCTGAACTAGTAAGTTTTTTGAGAAGATTTTGATATAGATATAAAACAAAAGTTTGGTTAATGTTCACAATGAGATTTAAAAATCTAAAAATGGGCCGGGTGCAGTAGCTCATGCCTGTAATCCCGGCACTTTGGGAGGCCGAGGCGGGTGGATCACGAGGTCAGGAGATGGAGACCATCCTGGCTAACACGGTGAAACCCCGTCTCTACTAAAAATACAAAATATTAGCCAGGTTTGGTGGCACGTGCCTGTAGTCCCAGCTACTCAGGAGCCTGAGGCCGGAGAATCGCTTGAACCCGGGAGGCGGAGCTTGCAGTGAGCCGAGATCATGCTACTGCACTCCTGCCTGGGCAACAGAGCGAGACTCCATCTCAAAAAAATAAAAATCTGAAAATGCACAATCTGTTTGTACTACTATTCCCAAAGGTTATATACTACTTCTAAAATAAGACATTCCACTGTGACTCCCTCTTTCCTGTGGTAAGTGAGAGTTGCTTGCATTTCCAATCAGGAAGTCAGAGTCAACAAAACTTCCATCTGGTTTTAAAAAGTGTGTATGTATGTGTGTGTATATGCATGTGCACACATATGTCTATGCATAAGAGCACGTACACATGTATATGAAAACATTAGAAGGAAATACACCAAAACATTAGCAATCAAAAATAAAACAAAACTGACATTTAGTAATATCTCTCTCTGTTCAGGCAAAAAAAAAAAAGAAAAAAACCTAAAAAACTAAGGCTTAAAAATCGGAAAAGACCTAGATGTAAAAGCTAAAACTATAAAACTCTGAAAAGAAAAAAAAGAGGCATACATATAAAGTCAATTTCTATATACCAGGAAAAAAAAAAAAAAGGCATACATCTTCATGATCTTGGATTAATGATTTCTTAGATATAACACCAAAAGTACAAACACCAAAAGAAAAAATACATTAAATGAACTTCATTAAAGCCCAATTCTTCAAAAGACATCATCAAGAAAGTAAAAAAATATCTGAAAAGGGACTCACATCTAGAATATATAAAGAACTCTGTAACCTAAAAAACAATCCAATTTAAAAATAGGCAAAAATTCTGAATAGACATTTTTTCAAAGAAGATATACAAGTGGCCAATATGCACACAAAAAGATGCTCAACATTGTCAGTCATTAGACCACAATAAGGTATCACTTTTCACCCAGTAAGATGGTTATAGTAAAAAGATAGACAATAAGAAGTGTTATCAAAGATGTGGAAAGTAGCTGTGTGTGATGGCATATGCCTGTAGTCCCAGTTACTCAGGAGGATGGGGCAGGAAGATCACTTGAGGCCAGGAGTTTGAGGAGTTTGATACAGATATAAAACAAAAGTTTGGCTAATGTTCACAATGAGATTTAAAAATCTGAAAATGGGCTGGGTGTGGTGGCTCATGCTATGTTCACACCTGTGAATAGCCGCTACACTCTCAGCTTGGGCAACATTGTGAGACGCTGCCATTATTTTAAAATAAAAATACACACACACACACACACACACACACACACACGCAAAGATGTAGAGAAATCAGAACCTTCACACTACTAGTAGGGATGGAAAAGGATGTAGCCACTTTGAAAAACAGTCTGGCAGTCCTGCAAATGCTAATTAGAGTTGTCATATGACCCACCAATTCCACTCATACGTATATACCCAAGAGAAATGAAAACATGTCCACGTAAAACCTTATGCACCAACATTCATAGCAGCATTATTCATAATAGTCAAAAGGTAGAAACAACTCAAACATTTATCAACTAATGAATAAAACTGTAGTATATCCATATATTCAGCAATAAAAATGAATTAAGTACTGATACATACTACAACACAGATGAACCTTGAAAACGCACTAAGTGAAAAAAGGCACAATGTCATGCTTACAAAAGGCCACATATCAACATATCATGATTCCTTATTTATTTATTTATTTATTTAGAGATACAGTCTCTCTCTGTTGCCCAGGCTGGAGTGCAGTGGGCATAATCTCTGCTCATTGCAATCTCCGCCTCCCGGGCTCAAGTGATTCTCCTGCCTCAGCCTCCCAAGTAGGCGGGATTAAAAGCACTTGCCACCACGCCTGGCTAATTTTTGCATTTTTTGTAAAGATGGGGTTTTACCATGTTAGTCAGGCTGGTCTCAAACTCCTGACCTCAAGTGATCCACCCACCTCAGCCTCCCAAAGTGCTGGGATTACAGGCATGAGCCACTATGCCCAGCCTCCATTTATATAAAATATTCAGAATTGGTGAATTTATAAAAACAGAAAGTATATTAATAGTTGCCTAGAGGCCAAGTGCAGTGGCTCATACCTGTAACTCTAGTACTTTGGGAGGAGGAGGCAGAAGGATTGCTTGAGGCCAGGAGCTCAAGGCCAGCCAGGGCAAGTGAGACCCTGTCTCTATGAAAAATTTAAAAATTAGCTGAGGGTGGTGGCAAACACCCGTAGTCCTAGCTACTAGGGAAGCTGAGGTGGGAGGACTGCTTGAGCTGGCAGTTCAAGGTTGCTGTGAGCCTTGATCGTACCACTGCACTCCTGCCTGGGCAACACAGTTGCCTAGGTCTTAGGGATGGCGTGGGAAGACTGAGAAGTAATAGCTAAAAGGTACTGGGTTTCTTTCTGTGTTGATAAAAATGTTCTAAAATTGATTGTGGTGATGGTTTCACAACAAAACACTGAATTTTATATGCATTAAATGGGGGAACTGTATGGTAAGTATATCTCAACAAAGCTGTTATTTTTCCTTTTTTTTTTTTTTTGAGACAGAGTCTCACCCTGTTGCCCAAGCTGGAGTACAGTGGCACGATCTCAGCTCACTGCAACCTCTGCCTCCTGGGTTCAAGCGATTCTCCTACCTCAGCCTCCCAAGTAGCTGGGACTACAGGCACGCGCCACTTCACCCAGCTAATTTTTTTGTATTTTAAGTAGAGACGGGGTTTCACTATATTGGCCAGGCTGGTCTCGAACTCCTGACCTCAGGTGATCCACTTGCTTCGGCCTCCCAAAGTACTGGGATTACATGCGTGAGCCATTGCACCCAGCCTAAAGCTGGGTTTTAAAATTTGCATGAAACATATCAGGTATTCAATGAATAAGTGAATATATGAAAGAACAAATAAATGAAAACCTACATCAAGTGTAAAAGAATATGGATTTGGAGATAGAAGTGGTTTGAATCACAATTTTGACATTTACTAAGTCCAAATTTGGATTTCACTAAGGTTTTAGTTTTTTCAACTCTAGTTGGGAATAATAATGAGATAATCCCTATAAAATGTTCAGCCCAGTAAGAAAAGTATGTTTTGCTCATTAGCTGATTCGAGCTACATCAAAAGCAATAATCAGCATTAACAATAGTAAAGTTTTAGTTAAGTTGGGTGCTAGAACCATGGGGATGCTCATTTTATTATTATTCTATAATTATACTGTTTGTATTATTTTGCATGTATCAAAAATCACAGGCCTTGGCCAGCCTGGTGACTCACACCCGTAATCCCAAAACTAGGAGGCCAAGGCAGGTGGGTTGCTTGAGCCCAGGAGTTCAAGACCAGCCTGGGCAACATGACAAAACCCCATCTCTACAAAAAATACAAAAATTAGCAGAGGATGGTGGCATGCGCCTATAGTCCCAGCTACTGGGGAGGCTTAGCGATGGGAGGAGCCCCAGAGTCCAGGAGGTCAAGGCTGCAGTGAGCTGAGATTGCACCACTCGACTTCAGCCCGGGCAAGACTGAGATACTGTCTCGAAAAAGAAGAAAAACAAACAAACAAACAAAAAACAAAAATCACATGCCTTTAAAAATAGATCATAAAGACTAGGCACGGTGGCTCACGCCTATAATCCCAGCACTTTGGGAGGCCGAGGCGGGTGGATCACCTGAGGTCGGGAGTTCGAGATCAGCCTGACCAACATGGAGAAACCCTGGCTCCACTAAAAATACAAAATTAGCTGGGCGCAGTGGCACATGCCTGTAATCCCAGCTACTAGGGAGGCTGAGGCAAGAGAATCACTTGAAACTGGGAGGTGGAGGGTGCGGTGGGCCAAGATCGTGACATTGCACTCCAGCCTGGACAACAAGAGAGAAACTCTGTCTCAAAAAAACAAAAATAAATAAATAAATAAAATAACCAGATCATAAAACAAAACATACAACAACAACAAAATATATAATGCCCAAGGACTAGAGATTTTCACTTCCAGGTCACTTCATGATCTAGTTAACACACACCATTTTTCCTAAAAGAGAATATTGTCATTTCCATGGCAATAAAATTTCCCTCTCATCTACAGGGAACTCAAGGCCTAGGTCCTAGCTAATCCTTCCTCTGGGAAAAAATGCCTAGAACTCAGTTTGAGCCATTTCTTCCTAATTAACCTACATTAGGTTAACGCATTAGGTGCATCTTTAAAATTGGGTAATTTTTGGAAGAACAGCAGTATTCTTCACACTAGTGGCACTGACAGCACTCAGCCAAAAGCCACAAGGACATCATACATCGTATCACCACCACTACCCAGGATGGTGAGGACTCAGGGTCAGGCTCACAGGCAGCCACTCTTCACAGTGTTAATCTGTTGGCTGTTTGCCAGGTATCATTTAGGAAATGGCGTATCCTATGTTCCACAGAGCCTGATATTCTATAAAGAGAGACTCATCCTTTTGAAGACTTTATTCTCTGTTGAAATTTATAGACTTTGGGGAGAAACAGTGAATTATGCTTTAACAATCATTTATACCATGATATAAGTGAATTTGTCAGTAGAAACTCAATAATTGCACTTTTTTCTTCTTCCTGAAAGAAGAGATTTAGAGCAAAGGAGGAAGCAGAAAACGTTTGTGGTGAAGAACTGCAGACAACCTTATCATTCTGCCTAGAGTCCAATCTGATATTTTTCATGCTGTCAATTTCCCCCTAGATAATCCATCAAAGCCTCCAGAAATGAGTCATGATTAAGGAAGAGATTTAGAGTGTCAGCACAACCCTCAAGGCACCCCAGACTTCAATAAAAATTCCTAAAGTTCAAACCTATAAACAGGGTCGGTAGCTAGGAAGAACAAAGGAACTAAATATCTTATTTTGGTTTAACCACTTAGGTCACATGTCAGACATGGAAACAGGTCAGCTTCATGGCCAAAAACCTGGATATTGCAAATGGAAACAAATAATTAGTTACATGGAACAGAAAGAGCATGACTTAGAAGATTTCTGGCAAAGGTATGCATGTGCTGTGATAAAAATGACTTAGAAAGCTTAACCAAACAGAAACTTAAGCCGGGCGCGGTGGCTCAAGCCTGTAATCCCAGCACTCTGGGAGGCCGAGACGGGCGGATCACGAGGTCAGGAGATCGAGGCCATCCCGGCTAACCCGGTGAAACCCCGTCTCTACTAAAAAATACAAAAAACTAGCCGGGCGAGGTGGCGGGTGCCTGTAGTCCCAGCTACTCGGGAGGCTGAGGCAGGAGAATGGCGTAAACCCGGGAGGCGGAGCTTGCAGTGAGCTGAGATCCGGCCACTGCACTCCAGGCTGGGCGACAGAGCGAGACTCTGTCTCAAAAAAAAAAAAAAAAAGAAACTTAAAACGACCAAGAAAAAGAATATTTATAATTGGCAAAGATTCTCTCTCTAGACAAGAACCAATTACAGAATCTAATTGGAATAAAGGAAAAAGAGAAACTTCATTTCTGGTGATCCACCTAAGCAAAAGTTTTATTCTATGTCCACTGTTTACTCTTCATTAAAAAAGAAATGTAGCCAAAGAGATTTCCTTCCTGAGAATGTGCTGGGGCATGCATACAGGCACACACACACCCACACAGCAGTCCACCTCTACCAAAGCAACTCTGCAGAAAGGTGAGGACTCAGGTATGTGCCACACTGACACATATCAAAGAGAACCTGAAGCAACCTCTCTCTCTCTCTGACCCCCGAGGCAGTGTCTCTGAATTAAATGTTGCCAAGGTCACTGACCTCATCACTTCAGGTTTCACAAGCAACTGAGGAAGTTTTAGCCAAGACTGTCAGCCAATTCAACTGGAAGTTATTAATGTTTCCAAGAATAAAATGGACTAAACAAGTCTTAAACGAACCATACATTATCAAATATGAAACAAATACCACAAATGAAATTAGTTGAGTTGCAAACAGATTTAAGAATTGGTCCAAAGCCAATGTCATGCTTACACTTTAAAGACAGAAACCTTTGTGCCCTAAGTAAATATCAGAGTCTCTGGGTTCAGAATTTCTGTCAACAGCTGAAATGTAGTTACCATTATTATTGTTTGCCATACCCTCTGGCCTCTAAAGAAGAAAAATTATAATTAAACAATGGCTTACTCAGTCCTATATCTAAGATATAAGGGCCCAATTAATCAGCCATCTCACACTTGTTTTAAAGTTCCAGTTAACATATACGAATGGTAACTCTACCCACTACTATATTTTCTGTACTCCATTTCTTAAAAGGAATAGGAATTAGAACTTTTAAAAAAGTCTGGAAGATAATGCTTTAGGAGCATCAAAGAGATAGAGCTGATGAAAACGTTACCTCTTTTTTTTTTTATCATTATACTTTAAGTTCTAGGGTACATGTGCACAACGTGCAGGTTTGATACATATGTATACATGTGCCATGTTGGTTTGCTACACCCATCAACTCATCATTTACATTAGGTATTTCTCCTAATGCTATCTCTCCCCCAAACCCCCAACCCCCGACAGGCCCCAGTGGGTGATGTTTCCTGTCCTGTGTCCAAGTGATCTCATTGTTCAATTCCCACCTATAAGTGAGAACATGTGTTTGGTTTTCCGTTCTTACGATAGTTTGCTGAGAATGACGGTTTCCAGCTTCATCCATGTCCCTGCAAAGGACATGAACTCATCCTTTTTGATGGCTGCATAGTATTCCATGGCGTATATGTGCCACATTTTCTTAATCCAGTCTGTCACTGATGGGCATTTGGGTTGGTTCCAAGTCTTTGCTATTGTGAATAGTGCCACAATAAACATATTTGTGCATGTGTCTTTATAGTAGCATGATTTATAATCCTTTGGTTATATACCCAGTAATGGGATTGCTGGATCAAATGGTATTTCTAGTTCTAGCTCCTTGAGGAATCGCCACACTGTCTTCCACAACGGTTGAACTAATTTACACTCCCACCAACAGTGTAAAAGTGTTCCTATTTCTCCACATCCTCTCCAGCATCTGTTGTTTCCTGACTTTTTAATGATCACCATTGTAACTGGTGGAAAATGCTACCTCTTTTCTATACTCAAAACCAGTTAGCTTTTACAACAAAATTTAAAAGTTATTCCACATGATTATTGAGAAAACCTGCTTAGAATCCCTTGAGTTCAAGGGAAATGTCACTCAGATATCTATCATATCTGTGCAAAAAGGTTAACGGAATATATTTGTCACAAGAAGCGCCTAAGAGTAATACTTACACAGCCTCCAGCAAGGACTTCTGCTGGAAGTGGAACAGAGCCATCTCTTCTGGTAAATTTGTCCCGAACAAAATCATTAACCTAATTAGAAAGACAACATCAGTTAACCAAAATTCCCAACTGTTTCTCTTCTGGCACACTGTTGCTTTTCCAAGTCAGCAAAATATTTGTCTTATGATAAAATTAAAAATTATCAAATGCTTATATGTAAAATTAAAGTTTTACAAATTCTGTGATAGTGTGCCAGTGTCGGCAGTATCAATTTTAGTTTTGTTTTTGAGACAGGGTCTCGCTCTGTTGCTCAGGCTGGAGTGCAGTGGCATGATCATAGCTCACTACAGCCTCAAATTCCTGGACTCAAGCAATCCTCCCATATCAGCCTCTTGGCATGTGTCACCACACTTGGCTAATTTTCCATTTTTGTTGCTGTTGTTGTTTTGGCAGAGCTGAATTCTTACTATGCTTATGCTGGTTTGGAACTCCTGGTCTCAAGTGATCCTCCCACCACCCAAAATGCTGGGATTATAGGCATGAGCTACCATGCCGAGCCTTGACTTCAGTTTTTTGGCTTAATGGTAATCTAAACAAATGACACAAATTCAGTTAGAGAGAAACTTACAGTCAGTTTAATGGCCTTTTCTGGAGCAACCCCTATAAGCTGTGGTATCAGACCTAGGTAAAGGGACAGAATCATCAGCAATATAGATGTACCAGACACGAAAACACAAGCCCAACAACAAGGAGTTTCCCCCATATTATTTACCCATCAAACATTTTAGAGTTTTCATTAAAATGGGAAAAAGATTATCCTGAAAACTCTGTATATATATGTAATCATTATTTACAAATACAGTATAATGTCATGTTTCTTGAGGCTATAAATCCTCTTCTTAAGCATGCTTACTTTAAAGCCCGGTTATCCAACACTTCCCAAAAAGTCCATGAGGAAGAAACAGAGCCATGGGTCTTCTCTATTCTGGGAACACTGCCAATGAAAATGTAACCAAATTCCCTCCCTTGTTATAACCAAAAACATATAAACATACACAGACACTGTACACTTGGAAAAGCTCTGAAAAGCATGCTGTTAAGCATACCCAGATTTTGCCACAAACTGTACTACCTACATAATGGCATACAGTGGCTTGGTTATTATAGAACACTAACTCCCATAATCTCTTCAGAGAGACACAGCATTCAATATTCATTTATTTAAAAGGAAGCCAAAACTGCAAAGAAAAATGCAGTTTTAAGTATTGTATAATGAGTATCTCCTATAAGCAAAAACATATGCCTGTTGTATTCTTATTTACTAATATATGTCAAGCTTAAGACATTTTAAAAGAATCCCCTCAAAACAAAGGAAATCATAATCCTTAGAAAGTTACATTTCCCAGGCTGGTTGTAAACTGGAAAAGAAAAAAATAAACAACATCTGTTGGGCTCAGCTTTCTAAAGCACACAGCTTATCCGAATTGTTAGCATACTTTTTCCCATACATTTTTTAAAGATGCTAACAATAAACATTTTATATTCTTTAAATCATCCAGCCAAACGGGAGTTATATATGTGTTTGCCTGCTTGCTGACTGCTGATCTGCAGCCTGCTTTGAGGATACTGCTGAGTGATTTTCCATAAGCTGAGAACCAGCAAGTAATCATACATATTGGCTACTGTCAGTCAGACTGAATTATCAATGATACACACAAATCCACACACACTTTTCATGGGTAGCAGACTGATTTAAAAGAACAAATCAGCAGATGGCAGTCTTAACTTTCTAACCCTCGTGATTATCAGGCTCAATTACTTTTAATCTAACTCCCATACAACCATGTCAGCATGCATATTTGTTTTACAACTCGCCTCAATAAGGCTCATGGAATTTAATAAAGTACTGATTTGTGTCATTTTATCATTGTTGCCTGCAAAGAAATTTAGCTAATCTGTCAACAATTTTGTCAATCATCTGACAGAATAATGGACCAGTTCCAAGCAATATATGACAATCTCAATAATCATAGTGCTCACATACAGGACTCCTACAATGTTCTCCCTAATACAAAAGTCTCTCATTTAAAGAACTGCTTTTATGAGCTTACATCCTGAATAAAACCAACAATCCCCTCCCCTACTTGCTATATTGCATCCATTTAATTAACATGACATCCCTCTCAAATGAAATCTTCTATAAGCACCTATTCATTAAGAAGGCTAAACTGTGCAGTAAATATCTAGGTTCCTTTTAATAGGGGACATTTTCTTTGCAATTTAAAAGTATACCAAAGAGGAGAAAGGTCATTATTCAACAAAGAAACACTGAAGATATCAAGGAAAAAAACAACCTTAATGCCACTTAACCTTGATTCCCTATTACATAAAATGTGGATATGCAGGGTTTAATCAGTTAAAACAAGCATTCACACAGAAAGATCTGCGTTCTGGATACTGTTCCCCTTTCCACAGGGTACATGCTGTACAGGTGGAATTCAAAGAGGCTACAGTTCTGAATATTTGAGGAAAACTCATCACATCCATTCTCAAGAGCAAGGTACTTGAGCCTAGTTTGATTTCAGAATGACTCTCTCCTCTTATTCTATACATAATGCTAAAAATGAACATCCTTGTGACCCTCTACTTCAATTATGAGTTTATCGGAGTTATATTTTTTGATTGAATACCTGTATATAATGTTAACCAGAGGTGTTTTTTTTCTCCTGTCCATGAGCCCAAAGCTTTGTTCGGCCCAGTCTTTCTTAGGAAGATTTCTAAGCCAAATAGTTCAACAGAGCTCAGAATAGGCTAGGGATTAATGAGCTTGTGTGTGCAAACAAACAAGTACAGTAAATTACATAAATGGCCTGGACTTGAGCATGTAGAGAGCATTTTCAAAGAATCCCAAGTGGCGCCCAAAGAGATTAAAAAATTAATCTCCCTCCCAAAGGAAACCCTATATTCTAATGTGGAAACACATACATGAAAGTCATTCTCTCTCCAAAGAGACAAGTTCCTACAAAGACAACGAGGGGTGGGGAGAATTCTGCATGGGGCTGCTGCCTCTGTTGCCAACTGCACTGTGCTCAGTCTAGAATGGCTGCTAACATTCCCTGCAAAAGAAAATCTCTCTGTTTTGACTGTACACCTCTGAGCTAAGTGGGGGAAAGGAGCAAGAATTAGACTTGGAACCAAAGGGTTTTCCCTTTTTTTCTTTTTTTTTTTTTTTAAACCTTCACATGACTCATTGGAAAAAATTTATAAATGTTCCCTGAAAGAGACAAAAACATTTGATATTTCTTTCAGTTGAAACAAATATATGGAGGGTAAACTCATCTTTGAGTGGTAGCCTGGCTTCTTTTTCGCAGAAAAGAGATGTATTTCTCCTCTTTAATTCTTTGAGAAAAGCAGCTCTCTATTTCTTAGCTATCATCCTTGTATTCCACCTGCAGATATATGCCTTGGTTTGCAGAAGCATGGTGACATAGACCCATGTTGGGACAAACACATAATTTGGATACCAAGAAATATAAATAGCAAGAAGAAGAAATGAAGACCTTGTTTGCAGATTAATATTGCTAATCACCAGAAAGAATGTAAAAAGGGAAATGAGCAAAGAGAAAATAAAAAGAGAGAAACAGACCTAGTCTGGTTAGGCATACTACATATTGACTTCCATAATCAGTGAGTTAAAGTCTGCTGCTTGTGAGATCAAATCACTAACTTCAGCAGCTGGGATTTGCTTACTCACCCCGGTAGAGTCCAAAGAAGCCCTCATAACGCAAGACTTTCTTAAAACAGTCAAAGCTGTTTTTGTACATCAGCTCCCCAACAACAGAGCCAGAGCCACGCTGGTTTTGCATTCGGGTCTTCACCAGATCTATAGGATACACTGCAGTGGCTCCCACAGCTACAAACAGAAGAATTTTTAGGCTTAAAAAAGAACACAATTAAATGGAGAGTCCATAAGGATGACAAATCTTATCTTAAAGGATGAAAAAATAAAACACAATATGTATTCTCACAAAAGAGACTTTATGTTAGTATTTTTCTTTCCCTCACACACACCTTAGGGATAGCAGGCTATAGCAACCACTGAAATCCATAAATACAGCTGCTTCAGAGAACAACTGTCAAGAATGCTCTTTGATATCTTAGGTTCATAAATTACAGAGTGGATTATCGAGTCACTTCCCAAATTAGATAGTTAACACTCAGTTTTCTATAATAACATTAAACTATTATATAAAACATTTACTTATATTTTCCATTAAATGCCTAAATATTATGCCAGTTACTTCTTAAAATGACTATATCCGTACACTAGGTGGCTACAATTTTAAAATTTAGTTTAATAAAGCATCTCGGTAAATTAATCATAGTTACAACCACAATATTGGAGACACATTTCAACATTATCCTATCCCTATGTATAGAATTTGGTTTGAAAGAAAATGAGGCCGGGCACGGTGGCTCAAGCCTGTAATCCCAGCACTCTGGGAGGCCGAGACGGGCGGATCACGAGGTCAGGAGATCGAGACCATCCCGGCTAACACGGTGAAACCCCGTCTCTACTAAAAAATACAAAAAACTAGCCGGGCGAGGTGGCGGGCGCCTGTAGTCCTGGCTACACGGGAGGCTGAGGCAGGAGAATGGCGGGAACCCGGGAGGCGGAGCTTGCAGTGAGCTGAGATCAGGCCACTGCACTCCAGCCTGGGCGACAGAGCGAGACTCTGTCTCAAAAAAAAAAAAAAGAAAAAAGAAAATATGGCTATGCTTTAAAATTTCTCAGGGACTGAAAAATTTATTTACATGAACGAAAGTATTACACACTTTGACTGCTGAAAGCCGAAACCTGGTTTGCAACTTCTAAAACTGACAGTGAAAAGAAAAAAAAAAGTATTTTGAGTTCAGGCTTATCTTAAAAAATCGTAAGCATTTTAATCACACCTGCTAGTTTCTTCTCAACAAAGCAACTTCAGATTGTACACATTTTCTTTTTTTTTTTTTTTTTTTTTTTTTTTTTTGAGACGGAGTCTCCCTGTGTCTCCCAGGCTGGAGTGCAGTGGCGTGATCTCGGCTCACTGCAAGCTCCGCCTCCCGGGTTCACGCCATTCTCCCGCCTCAGCCTCCCAAGTAGCTGAGACTACAGGCGCCCGCCACCACGCCCGGCTAGTTTTTTGTATTTTTAGTAGAGACAGGGTTTCACCATGTTAGCCAGGATAGTCTCGATCTCCTGACCTCGTGATCCACCCGCCTCGGCCTCCCAAAGTGCTGGGATTACAGGCTTGAGCCACCGCGCCCGGCCGATTGTACACATTTTCTATGTAGAGTATCTAAGCAAAAACAGTCTCTCAAATTTTGACTGTGAACAGGGAGGGAAGGGAGGTTCATTTTTGCAAATAAACATCAAGTCCAGATATTGTCAAACAAGTGATAAGGGAAAGGAAAACATGTAAGCAGAAAAGCACAAGTGAATCACTTTGAGACGTTGTTTTATTTCATGAGGTTCTGGATTCATATCTCAAATCTCAATTTCTTTTTTTTTTTTTTTTCAGTTTTATTTTAGGTGTAGGGTATATATGAAGGTTTGTTACATAGGTAAACACATGTCATGGGCGTTTGTTGTACATATTTCATCACTCAGGTATTAATCCCAGTATCCAATAGTTATTTTTTCTGCTCCCCTCCTTCCTGCCACCTTCCCCCGCAAGTAGACCCCAGCGTCTGTTTCCTTCTTTGGGTTCATAAGTTCCTATTTAGTTCCTACTTATAAGTGAGAGCATGCGGTATTTGGTTTTCTGTTCCTGCGTTAGTATGATAAGGATAATAGCAAATCTCAATTTCTTAACCTGCCCCATAAACACAGTCTCATTTTCCACTTTTTTATACTGGCCTTAGCCAGTATGATTAAGGAGAGTGCAGCACTGCATCCCAGACTTTCACATCATTACAGAGGTTTTGTCCTGAAGACAGACTGGAGCCAGATGGTCCACAGTCATTGCTATGACAAGTCCCCTGATCATAGGTAAAAATAAAGAACACTTCAGAAAGCCCTGAAGTCGTGACCCATGGGAACAATGAACTACACCTTTGCTGATCTGCCTTAGTCTAGTGAGATAAGATTACATTAACACAAGCCTCAAACAGCACACAGACATGTCACTCACCTCCAGCAACTGAGCCCAGAGTGAATCTGTAAGCAGACTCGGCAATCTGGAGCCAGATAGGCCTACCTAATCCAGGAGACTGCTGCAAAGAAGAAGAAAGCAAGTAAAAAAAAAAAAAATCTTGAAAGAGCACACAGCAAGTGAAGAAAACTACAATTTGACTATTTTAAGACAAGAAAAAACAAAACCTAAAAGTGATATTGGTAATGCAGTAGTATCTTTTCCAAAAGAAGAAAATAGGATATTCATGCAGCCAAAAATGAAAGCAATGTATTTAAAAATAGATAACTCTATCATCAGCATTTAAAAACCATATTAAGCCAAATACACAGTAGCTTCCCCCTTACCCCAATTTTTACAAGCCTATTAATACCTCATTTATCTGCTACTGTTGGGGGAATACACTATCAGTTTACAGAAGTGAATCTTTCAGGTAAACAAGCATTTCAGTTATAAAATTTTTTTCCTTCTTTAACTTAAAATTTAAAAAGCTTTCTAAAGTATAAAAAATTAACTTGATTCTTAAATCGGAGAATATTGATCATAATCTACCATCTCTAATGACTACTGTCATAGTTCTAACATAAAATCTATAATAATAATAAAGAGAAAAATTCCACCAGATGTTATTTCACAGGTATCCCATAGCATAAAGAAAGGATCTAAGATAACTTGTCTATACTAGTGTGTCAGTCTTGTTCTTTAATATTCATTATGAAAAGACCTTCTATACTATGTAAACAGTATGAAATGACAGAATAAACTAAATAAAAAGTTAACATACTTGCCAATGTCTTAATTATATATACAAAAATCTAATATACATTATACAATTATATATAAGATGTATTTTAAAGTATATACAAAAATAGAAATTATAAAAGAATGAGATAAATGTTTCTAAGTAATTTTATATTTCACTTATTAATTAATGCAAAAATATTCTTTTTTTTTTTCTTTTTTTGGAGACAGAGTTTCACTCTGATACCCAGGCTGGAATGTAGTGGCACAAACACGGCTCACTGCAGCCTCAAATTCCCAGGTTCAGGCCATCCCACTGCCTCAGCCTCCGAAGTAGCTAGAACTACAGATGCATGTCACCATGCCCAGCTAATTTTTAAATTTTTTTGTAGAGATGGGGTCTGTCTATGTTGTCCAGGCTGGTCTCAAACTCTTGAGCTCAAGCAATCCTCCCACCTCAACCTCCCGAAATGCTGGGATTACAGGCACGAGCCACCTCACCTGGCACAAAAGTATTCCTGATACTGCTTTCGAATACCAAAATCCATGGATGCTCATGTCCCTGATCTAAAATGGTGTAGTATTTTCATATAACCTATGCACATCCTCTGGTATATTTTAAATCATCTATACATTACTAATACCTAATATAAGGTAAATAAGATGTAAATAATTGTTATGCTGAATTTTTAAATTTTGTATTTTTTATTGTTGTAGTGTTATTTTTTATTGTTTTTTTTTTCCCAAATATTTTCCAACCACAGTTGGTTGAATCCAAGGACATGGCACTCAAGCAGATGGAGGGCCCACTATATTGAATATGCTTCAGTATAATTAACTGAATATGCTTCAATGAGTTTCTAAAATGTTGATTAACCAGTTAATTCTGATACTTTGTTTCAAAGACAACAGTTGAAAACATAAACACAATCTGTCCTTTCAAGGCAGTGATGATATTTAATCTTATATACTTTGAAGGAATTCAAGTTATGGCATTGCTATGGATTCAATGCTTGTGACTCCCCAAAATTCATGTGTTGAGACCCTACTGCCCAGTGTGATAGTATGTGAAGGTGGCAACTTTGGGTAGTAATTAGGTCATGAAAATGGAGCCCTCATGATAGGATTAGTGCCATTATAAGAAAAGACACAAGAAAGATGACCTCCCTCTGTCTCTCCCTCATATAACAAGGATATAACAATAAGCCTGCTGTCTACAGACTAGGAACAGGGCCCTTACCAGTAAATGAATCAGCCAGCACCTTGATCTTGTAGTTTCTAGCCTCTAGAACTATGAGAAATAAATGTTTGTTATCTAAACCACCTATGGTAATTTGTAATAGGAGTCCAAACAAAGACAGGCATTTTAGCTTACATTTTAAAATCAATATAGCTATTATGCTACCTACTAAACACATTGGCATATGTTTTTAACTTCTTTAAAAATGTACTGGGCCGGCGCAGTGGCTCATACCTGTAATCTTAGCATTTTGGGAGGCTGAGGTGGGCGGATCACTTGAGGTCAGGAGTTCAAGACCAGCCTGGCCAACATGGTGAAACTCTATCTCTACTAAAAATGCAAAAATTAGTCAGGTGTAGTGGTAGGTGCCTATAATCCCAGCTACTTGGGAGGCTGAAGTGGGAGCATCACTTGGACCTGGAGGTGGAGGTTGCTGTGAGCTGAGATCACAAATCACTGCACTCCAGCCTGGGTGACAGAGCAAGACTCTGCTTCAAAAAAAAAAAAATGTATATAGAACGTTATTTCCCCCACTTAAGAGTTTCTCAATCACAAAACTGGATGAAAATAAATCTCATTCTCATAAATTATGAATTATTTTCAATCATGTATCCTTTCAAAATATGTTGAATTAAAACTCATAGAATAAAAAGCCTATGATCCTAAATAAGCATCAAGTAACCATTAATTCCCTTATTCATATAAAAGGTTTCTCCTGTATTCAACCACCTGTATTTTTCTTTATACTTTCTTCCTTTAAAGAACATTTATAAGCCCTACAAAATCCTATGAAAACTGAAGGATTATACTGTGCTTTAATTCTTTGCTAAAAACATTTCTTTTTTTTTTTTTTTTTTTTTTTTTTTTTTTTTGAGACGGAGTCTCGCTCTGTCGCCCAGGCTAGAGTGCAGTGGCCGGATCTCAGCTCACTGCAAGCTCCGCCTCCCGGGTTCCCACCATTCTCCTGCCTCAGCCTCCCGGGTAGCTGGGACTACAGGCGCACGCCACCTCGCCCGGCTAGTTTTTTGTCTTTTTTGGTAGAGACGGGGTTTCACCGTGTTAGCCAGGCTGGTCTTGATCTCCTGACCTCGTGATCCGCCCGTCTCGGCCTCCCAAAGTGCTGGGATTACAGGCTTGAGCCACCGCACCCGGCCAAAACATTTCTAACTATAAATACCCAAATGCCTTTTGACAGAAATGTCACCTTCGCCCTTATTAAATAACATTTAAAAGAAAACATACAATATATGGTCAGCAACATTTTTTTTAAGGCTTAGTTATCACTTATGGCTCGCTTGTATTCAGGTATGTAAATTAATGTAATTAATGCTATGGATTTCACTTCATGAATATTCATAAATGAAATGCTATCGCTGTCATCCCTATTAATGACTGTGTACTGAATTTTTAGCATTTAGGCTGAAGGAAAACACTCAGCACTAAGAAGATTGCCTGCCGTGAGCAAATGTGCCAAAGGAAAAGACGCTCTTTCCCTTAAGGTTATGATTATGATCATAAAGTTTGATATTTAACAAGGTTAATTAAGTGTTTTTCAAAACAAGAGTTGAGAATCTTAAATGATTTTTAACCTACTCCCTAAGCATATGTGTGTGATAGGAAATAAGTTGATTCCTCATTTAAAGAGATGTTCTCTTCATTTTTTTGTTATAGGTATCTTATTTTGTAAGTGAGAATTAGGTCTAGTGAGGTGGCTCACACCAGTAATCCCAGCAATTTGGGAGGCTGAGGCAGGCAGATTACTTGAGCCCAAGAGTTCAAGACCAGCCTGGGCAACATGGTAAAACTCCATCTCTACAAAAAATACAAAAATTAGCCAGGCATGGTAGTACATGCCTGTGGTCCCAGCTGCTCGAGAGGCTGAAGTGGAAGGATCACTTGAGTCTGGGAGGTTGAGGCTGCAGTGAGCAGTGATGATGCATTAGATAAGGCAAGATTATGTCAGTTAACAAGTCAAACCACACTGCCAACTCAATAGGGAGAATTACCTCTTTCAAATGACACACTATTAATGGGTAGAATAAAAGGGAAAAATAGCTAAAGTTTTTATCTCGAGCATTGGAAGGGGGGAAAAAGGCTAGATTCTATAAAAACAAAAATGTATGACTGGAATGGCAAAATAAGGCTAGGGGAAACAAAACAAAATTTTTCTGTCTGCAAATTACATCTATGACTTCAATAGTCTGGGATTTGAATGCAATATTCTTGGCCTTACAAAGTAAGATTAAAACCTAAAGCCATGACAGTATAGGAGAAGGAGATGAAGAGAAAAAAAAAAAATATATATATATATGTGTGTGTGTGTATATATATATTTTTTCCCCTGAATGCTAAACAATACATACTTTTCTCTCAGTAAAAAGGGAGTTAAGTTGTGTTAAGGACTACAGTAAGTCTTCAAATCTAATAATTTAAATGAGTTAAATGACTAATAAATAATAGCTAATACATAAACCTAATTTTCTTTTTGAGAACAGACTTCCTTTTGTGGTAAAGTATCACAGGTGAAAGAGGTAAAATGTTCCAAAAAAAGGAATTCCTAAATGGACTGTAATGTCTTCCTGTATGTGCTCATGAATCCAAAATTCAAAGAAGGGCCACAGAAATGCAAATTACACAAAGAAAACAAAGTCCTATGTCTAAGGAATGCTATACACAAAATAAAGATTAAAAAAATTATAATATGCAGCCATAAAAAAGAATGAGATCCTGTCTTTTGCAGTGACATGGATGGAGCTGGAGGCCATTATCCTTAGCAAACTAACACAGGAACAGAAAACCAAATACCGTTATGTTCTCACTTATAAGTGGGAGCTAAGTGATAAGAGCTTATTATGAACACAAAGAAGGAAACAACAGACACTGGAGTCTACTTGAGGGAGGAGTAGGGGAGAAAGGAGAGGAGCAGAAAAGATAACTATTGGGTACTGGGCTTAATACTTGGGTGATGAAATAATATGTACAAAAAATCCCATGACACATGTTTACCTATGTAACAAACCTTCACATGAACCCCCAAACTTAAAAGTTAAAATAATAATTCTTAGTAATTCAATAATGTTTTGACAGAACACAATCCAGCTTATATTCCATAGTTCTTTTAGTGAGTGGCCTATAGCTTTAATATAATTTCCCATAGAAACAAAACTTTTTTAAAGAAAGTACATATATACCCAAGCAGGTCCATCACAGATCATTTATCCCATACAGTTGAAAAAGTAATTATGTAATATACAGTAAAGAAAAAGAGAAGGTTTGTTTTCCCACTTTCACATAGGGCCAGAATTGGTCTATAACCTGGTTTTAATATCCAAACTGTTAACATGCTTCAAAAATATACATCCTCTTCTTTCTGCAATCCACCTCCTCTTTTATCTCATTTCTCTCAAATCAAAATTTCCATTTCTCTCACTGTAGGTCATCTTAATAGCACAACATATTTATCTGTTCTACTGATGGTGAGTATTTAGATTGTTCCAATATTTTTGCAATTGCAAATAATGTTGCTATAAACATTCTTTTTTTTTTTTTTTGAGACACAGTCTCCCTCTGTTGCTCATGCTAAAGTGCAGTGGCACATTCCTGGTTCACTGCAACCTCTACCTCCTGGGTTCAAGCAATTCTCATGCCTCAGCCTCCCGAGAAGCTGGGACTGTAGGTGCGCACCACCATGCCTGGCTAAATTTTTTGTATTTTTTTGTAGAGATGGGGATTCATCATGTTAGCCAGGCTGGTCTCAAACTCCTGACCTCAAGTGATCCACCCACCTCAGCTTCCCAAAGTGCTGGGATTACAGGTGTGAGCCACCACGTCCGGCCTAAACTTTCTTGTACATATCTCTTAACACACTTGTGTAAACATTTTTGTTAGGGACTACTCCCAGGAGAGGAACCGACAGGTCACGGGGTATGTGTTTCTTCAACTGCAGTGGTACTGACAAATAGTTTCCAAAGTTGTGATGCTAGCAATTTCCATTCCTTCACCTCTTGAACAACACTTGCCATTGTCAGAGTATAATTTTGATTAATCTGGATAGTATAAAATAGCATCCCATTGTAGTTTTAGTGTGTGTTTTCTTGTACTAATGGTATTAAACTTTTCTATTATTTTTCCTTACCATTTGGATATCCTCTTTTGTGAGGTTTCTCTTCAGGTATTTTGCCAATTTTTCTATTGCATTGCCTGCCTTTTGCTTATAAATTTGCAGAAGTTTATTATACTATATATTCTGGATACAGATCCTCTATTATTTAAATGTATTGCAAATATCTCTGCCTATTGTGTAACTTGTCTTTTCACACTCTTAGTGGTATATTTTGATAAAAGTTCTTTAATGAAGTTTAACTTATTAATCTTTTTCTTTATGACTGGTGTTCTGTACTATTTACAAAATCTCTGCTTATCTCCAGATCATAAATAGAATCTCTCATGTTATCCTCTTTAATCTTTCACATTTAGGAACAGGAAAAGACTTTTGTGTATGGTATGGGGTAGTGATTTTTTTTCCTTGTTGAATATCCATCATTAACTAAAAATTTTTAAAAATAGGCCTGGTAGAATTTCAACCAGCATTTAAAAATTAAAATATAAAACATTTCAGGCACTTAAAAAAATACAAAGAAATATTAATACTTTTTCCTCACTTCTCATCCCCTTTTACCTAATGGAAGTAGATGAGAGTAGATTAAGCGACTGTGTCACATATATGTTTCAGCCCATCTTGGAGTTTGCTTATACAGGCTTCTTATATTTGATAATAAGCACAATAATAGCAGTTAACATTTGTTGCATGCTTAACAGGTGTTAGGCTTAATGTAAGTGTATTATTACTCATGTAATTCTCATAATAATCCTGTAAAGATGAATACTGCTATCTTTATTTATTTATTTATTTGAGACAGGGTCTTGCTCTGTCATTCAGGCTGGAGTGCAGTAGTATGATCACAGCTGACTGCAGCCTCAAACTCCTGCGCTCAAGCAATCCTCCCACCTCTGCCTCCCAAATAGCTGAGACTACAGGTGCTACCATGTACCTGGCTAATTCTACCATGCCTGGCTAATTTTTTGTATGTTTTTGTAGAGACAGAGATTCATCATATTGCCCAGCTGGTCTCAAACTACTGGGCTCAAAACAATCTGCCCGCTTTGGCCTCCCAAAGTGCTGGGATTACAGGCACAAGCCACTGTGCCTGGCATACTGTCCCTATTTAATAAACGAGGAAACAGAATGAGAGGATGTTACATAATCAGTGGCCAACCTCTTAACTACTGTCTCCTTCATAACTTCTATTTCTGGACTCACAGATTCTCCATCATAAACAAGTGTTTTCATAATACCTTTCATAAGGTGAGATAACAAAACATACATCCTTCTTCCTATTTTACATTTAGGTTTCTAATATATTCATATAAGAGAATACTCTGCATAATAAATGTAAGTAATTATGTACTACTAATTTGGCAATATAGGAAAAATCAACAAGAGAATCAAATCAAGATATCTTCTGGAAGTAACATGGGAATAGCTATGGTTAGCATTACTGTAATTCTGTGAACTAAAGAATGTTAAAAACTGAGTCACTAGGATTGTAGTCTATATGGCTGCCTTAGAATGCCTCATAAACCTGAAATACGTTAACTGAGAATGTTTTTTCAAGGCTGAAAATTGAAGAAAGTTTATTCTATTACTTTGGTTGCTATAAGAACTTAAGCATATTTTCATATTATTCTACTTGAGTCCAGCCTGAATTCCTTACAAAATTTTAAATGTTACAAAGGAAAAAGGAGGATAAATTTAGAATTCTGAAAATAAAATCCATTGATACATACCATTTTACAGAATGCAGGAGCTTGAAGGCTTCTCAGAAATACATGAAGATACTCACTTTACTAAAGGGAAAACTGAGGCCCAAATAAACTTGTATCAGATCTCAAGGACAGTAAAGGTCAGATTTCACAATGGCCATTAGTGGACATTAATTTGAATCCTTAACCTTCACAAATCTGTTCCTATAAAACTCTAATAATTATTTATTATTTCGGTTGAGTTCTATTTTCTCAGATTTTATTCCTATAATAATGTAGAGGAAAACACATACTTAAGATCTTAATTTTTATTTCTCTGTACCTAAGCCTCAGTAGAAAGACTATTTTCTATGTGAGAGGAAACATTAAACATTTTAGCTGAACGCAGTGGCTCATGCACTCTGTAATTCCAGCACTTTGGCAGGCCAAGGCCAGTGGATTAATGTAAGCTTAGGAGTTTGAGACCAGTCTGGGAAACATGGCTAAACCCTGTCTCTACTGAAAAAAAATTAGCTGAGCATGGTGGTGTATGCCTATAGTCCCAGCTATTCAGGAGGCTGAGGTGGGAGGATCACCTGAGCCAGGGAGGTCAGGGCTGCAGTGAACAGTGATTGTGCCAATGCACTCCAGCCTGGGTGACAGAGTGAGACTCTGTCTCCACCAAAAAAAAAAAGAAAAAGTGTCCTGAGACTCTGAGGTTCTTCCTTTGGGGACAATGTAAGAATACCTAAGACCTCTACCAGCTCTCTAGAAATTCCAGATCCCTGTACCATCTCACTGGTTAAGGAAAGGCAGAGAAAGCACTCCCCATCACTCTGGATACCAATCAGAGACCCAGGGAAGAAGAAAATGGTGGTTTTTATCACTGCCCATTTCCTAAATATCTGACAAGACCCTTGAGGCCACCCAACCCAGCATAAAAGCATCAGCACCGCCACTGAAGACAGGCAAATCATCTTGAATCTGTCTTAAAAAGAATTCACAGCAGTAGCAAAATTACATCACTTTCCTAAGGATGAAGAAACGTGAAGGACGCAGACTCAGGGTACCAAAGATTGCAAAACAAGCTTCAGATATGGCCTCTAGGAAAATTGCTAGGGGCAAGAGAGGTGGGTGAATAGAAAACTAAGCGGCAGAAAAACTGAGGAGGAGGAAATGAGTTGAGACTTTTAAATTCAGTTTACAATGTTTTTAATACGCTAAATGAAATATTTCCCAATTACAAATATTAAGGACACCTTCAGGGAGAGTTATATCAATAGACACATGTAATACTGCAAAATATCTTCTTTTGAAATGCAATTTTTCAAAATTCAAGAGCAAATTTTCACAAATGTATATACTACAAAAAATAAAATTAAATTCAGTAAGAGCTCTTTAAATATTTCAATGTCTTTTTTAACTTTATTAAAAAATTTTCACCTTCTTTCCTTTTATTAAATGTTGTAATTTTATAAAATTTTATTTTTTAAAAATCACTGAACTGAAATAAATCCATCTATTTTTAAAGGATTTGAGACCTCATAATGGAAATAAACTTTTTTCTTTTTTTTTTTTAAGACAGGGTCTCACTCTGTTGCCCAGGCTGGAGTGCAGTAGCACAATCACGGCTCACTGCAACCTCAACTTCCTGGGCTCATCAGTCTCTTCCTCCCCATCAGTCTCCGAAGTAGCTAGGACTACAGGCACATGCCATCATACCTGGCTAATTTTTTGCTTTTTTTTTTTTTTTTTTTTGGTAGAGATGGGGTTGTGCCATGTTGCCCAGGCTGGTCTGGAATTTCTGGGCTCAAGCAATCTGCCTGCCTCAGCCTCCCAAATTGCTGGCATTACAGGCATAAGCCACTGGGCCCGGCCTGGAAATAAACTTTGATGGCAGCAGGTAAAAGAGTTTTTCTGATACAAAAGAAGCTAAATTGCAATGAGTTACAATACATTTTAATTTGTAGGAAGTTTATTACACATCTAGTAAACAAAGTATTAACACAAAACGTAGATATAATGTTTCTTTTCCATTTTCAATTTGCTTCAACCTGACTACAAAATGTTGTTGTTCCTTATGTAAAGTAGAACTGGAAATTCTAATTAGTTTCACAGGCAGAATCATCATTCCATGGAGCTCAAGTAGAAGAAAGGTTTCCGACCAAGTCTTCCCAAAGTGAACTACACTTAAACATATCTTGATGTTTCATTAACACATTTGGTGAAGGTGAACAATAACAGCAAACCAACCCTGGCTACTCACCAATGTGGCAGCAATGAAGAAAGAGCAGACATAGCCTCTTTCTACAGCATGCACATTTAGTAGCGTGCTCTCTCTCTCTCTCTCTCTGTCTCTCTCTCTGTATCCTGTCTTCTTTATCCATGCCCTCCCCATGTTGCCTAGCCTAGTATGGCATCACACTCTCCTAGAGAATTATGAGGAACGCAGGCTCCATGTCTATTGGAGCAGGAAAGTACCAGGAGGACAATGACTGGCCTTCCTAACCCTTATCCACACACAAAAGCAATGTGATCATCTGCTACCACTGAAACTTCGAAAGTGCTATAGAAGTAGAGGTTTCAACTCAAAACAAGATTTGTTAAAAACTGTTCCATTCCACTCTTCAAGGTAATTTCATGGAATTTCTTTTTCTTACCAAGATAGTACTTGTAATCAGAAATGGGACTGTATTAATTTTATAGGACTCAGAAGCTACTGTTTTAATCATTCTTAACATTTATATTTATCAAAAATGTAATAACAGTCAAGGTTTTCTTTCCGGTTTCACTACTTTTTTTTTCCCCAGGTTGTAATCTGTAAGGCACAATCCCAGTGAATCAATTATTTCATTTGAGGGAAGTTTTTTTTATTTTAGAAACCCTATAAATGCCAGTTTAATGATACAAAGTAAACCTAACAATTATCTTCAAATGTGACGAGGCAAATGAAAAGAATGCTAATTCTAAGGGGAAGGGGGTCAAACCGATGTATGTTTGAACTCTTATTTTCCTTATCTGAACAAAACAAAAAACAAAACACAAACATAAATCTAGTTATCTCATAAAAATGTTCTATAGGCTGGGCGTGGTGACTAATGCCTGTAATCCCAGCACTTTGGGAGGCCGAGGTGAGTGGATACCTGAGGTCACAAATTTGAGACTAGCCTGCCCAACATGGCAAACCTTGACTCTACTAAAAATACAAAAATTAGCCAGTTGTGGTGGCGCATGCCTGTAATCCCAGTTACTCGGGAGGCTGAGGCAGGAGAATCTCTTAAACCCAGAAGGCAGAGGTTGCAGTGAGCCGAGATCATACCATTGCACTCCAGCCTGGGCAACAGAGCCAGACTCCATCTAAAAAATATATATATATATATATCTATGTGTGTGTATATATATATTCTATAAAAGTGGGGGTAACAGTAGTTCTATAAAGGTAATCTTTAAGCTAAGTAAAGTCTTTCTCTAGAAAGTAATTTTTAATTTTTACAGCATTCAGAAGCTGTCAGCTCCTACTCAGGCTACTAGTTCAGCATTTTTTAAGGTGATCATATTTATGAGACTACTCATACCTGTCTCTGAAGTTCTGCCAGGTTGTAAGGTAAGGCCCCCTCAGCCAATGGGGCTATTCTCTCAATATCTGCCAAAGTCAAGCGCCTTCAGGAAAAATATAAGAAAGAATTGTTAGACACTGACAAACTCCTCATGCCAAAATCATCTTTTCTCCAAAAAAAAAACCAAAAAAAAAAACAAACTCCGAACTATAGTTTAAAATCTTTACTTCCCTATTTACACAAATCATTTTAGTGACCAAAAAACCTTTTAACTGTTTTCATCAACAAAAACCAAAAGACTCCAGAGAAATAATGTGGAGTGAATAAATTTAGTAAGACTCCAGTGATAGATACTAAAATCAAATAATTATTGCCAGAAGCAAAATATAGAGGTTGACTGTCCGTACCCACTAAATGTGTCCCCTAAGGATATCTATTTAAAGCACAGGTACAAAGTATCTGGGAAGGATACATATAAATCTGATAAATACTGGTTGCCTCCAAGGAAAGGAACAAAGGTAGGAGGGAGACGACTTCTTTTTTTTTTCAACGATATGTTCTTTCCAACCCTTTGAGTTTTGACCCATTTTTAGGCAGGAGAATAGGGTCTGGAGACAGGGAGACTTCACTTCAGCCTCATGGGCCAACTCTTCATTTGCGTAGGATAACTTCAGCCTCTGATTGGTTGCAGGCTGAGCCTTCACTTTGGCCTCCAATTGATCACGGGCTGAGCCTTCACTTCAGCCTCCAACTGGTTGTGGGTCAAGTCTTCATTTATATAGGGTGTAACAAATAGGAAACTTCTAACGGGTACTAAACCCCAGATGATTTGCAACTAAGGCTCTTGAGCTGCTTGCTCAAGCCTGCTCCTGATATGTGGAGTATACTTTTGCTTCAATAAATCTATGCTTTTGTCTTCTATTGCTTTGTGTGTTTTGTCCAATTCTTTGTTCAACATGCCAAGAAACTGGACAACTTATAGTCAAGACCCTCCACTGGTAACATATCTTGGCAAGTCAGCCAGGAGGTAAGCCCAAATTTGGGGATTTATTTCTCTTTGCCTTTTCCCTTTTTCTTTTCGGACACAGGCTGGAGTTATCTCCATGCAGGGCTCCCTCCACTCCACAGAGGGGAACCCCTTCCGCTCTCTTTCCCTTTTCCAACACGGGATTCTTCACAGACAGCATCTAAGCATGAAGGCAACAGCAGGTGTCAGGCCAGGGCCACTCTCCCAGGAGACTGAAAGGTATCCATGTGGAAGCACCTGACCACCACTGCCTGGTTTGGGTGAGGGACCTGAGTCCTTTTCTTTTTTTCAGTCTTTCAGAGGCTGTTTCCTAGTAGATCCTTGGTAATTGAGGGCAACTAGCCAGGGCCACTCTCTGGTGTTACCTGAAGGCCAAGAAGTGAATGGAGATAGCTGCCCTGCCCAGAATGGGTAAGTACTCTTTTCTGTCTTTCTTAGTTACAGTCCCTAACCCCTACGTATGATGAAATTGACAGTGGCAGCTCTTCTAGAACAAATTCACACGTTTCAGTCAACTTAAGCCCTCTTTCCTTACGCCAAATGCTCCTAAAGAGTTAGCTTGTAGGCCGGGCGCGGTGGCTCAAGCCTGTAATCCCAGCACTTTGGGAGGCCGAGACGGGCGGATCACGAGGTCAGGAGATCGAGACCATCCTGGCTAACACAGTGAAACCCCGTCTCTACTAAAAATACAAAAACTTAGCCGGGCGAGGTGGCAGGCGCCTGTAGTCCCAGCTACTCGGGAGGCTGAGGCAGGAGAATGGCGTGAACCCGGGAGGCGGAGCTTGCAGTGAGCTGAGATCCGGCCACTGCACTCCAGCCTGGGTGGCAAAGCGAGACTCCGTCTCAAAAAAAAAAAAAAAAAAAAAAGAGTTAGCTTGTAATGGCAAAAGATATCTCTTAGGCATTCTGATTCCCCTTCAACTTGCTGAGGACTTTTGGGGCCCACAATCTTTAGAATACATTCTACATCTTGTTTCTTTTGTCATCACCATATTATTCTTATAGAATGACCTGCCCTTACATGGAGTCCACTGTCATGATGGTGGATTTTTAAACATTCCCTCTCTTATTGAGGGCCTGAGTGGAAGAGCCAACCCTATTATTTCATTTTTCATGCTCCAAATCTACCTTTCCCCCCTGAGACTACCTGTAAAATCCACATGACAAAAGAAATCCATCCAACTTCTAGTTCCTACTATTAAAGTTCATGGCTATCACTCCAGTGGAACAGGAAACAATGGCCTTATCAAATTATAAGGATGCTAGAAGTCAAGGCCTTCATCCGGGGACAAAAGGAAGGTGGTGGAGAGAACCTTCCCAAAGTGGTACCAGCACCCATCTAAGGTCAGACTAAGATGGGGCCCTAAAGGGGGACACCCCTGAGGACCCCAATCAAGGCCCAGAGATTTTGCAGGGGGATGCCCCGGTAAAATCTGAGTCACCAAATAAGCTAGGTTCTCTTCTTTCTTCCAGACCACTATGGGCAACTCTCCATCCATTCCATCTGATTCCCCACTTGGCTGCATTCTCAACCACTAGGAATTCTCAAATGTCAATTCTCAAATGTCAATTTGACCCTGACAATCTAAGGAGAAAAAACCTGATTTTTTTTTTTTTTTTTACTGTAATACTGTATGGCCCCAAAATTAGCTGGACAGCCGGGAATAATGGGAAGTCTTAATTACAACACCATCCTGCAATTAGACCTATTTTGCAAAAGGCAGTGTAAATGGTCAGAAATCCTACATGTGTAGGCCTTTATGGCCCTATGTCAAAACCCAACCATCAGCAAAACTCCCAGAACCTGCCCCCAAAAGGAAGGTTCTAAGGCAGAACTGGATATTGTGGATGACCTCCTTTATGCAAGGGCCACCTGTCTCTTGGGGCAATGGCAACCACCCCCATATAACCTCTTGCCAAGTGTTTCTGAGGCCCAAACCCAAGAGCTAAAGCCAAGGGCCCTGCTAAGTCCCCCTCACATTCAGAGGGGAACACCCTATTCAACTACCTCTATAGCCCTGCTATCCCTTAGGGAAGTAGCAGGAGCCGAGGGGCTGGTCCGAGTTTCGGTCCCCTTCTCCATAAATGACATACAACAATGTAAAGAAAAAGCTAGGAAGCTATTCAGAGAACCCCAGAAAACTTGCAGATAGGTTCCAAGCTTTGACCTTAGCCTTTCATCTCTCATAGAGAGACGTTCAATTCATTCTAGCAACTTGTTGCACCCTCTTGGAAAAGGAATGAATCTTTGAGGTCACTTGCCAAGAAGCAGACAATTTACTTGCCCAAAACCCTCAGGGTTATCGCCCAAACCCAGACACAGTCCCCGCTACTGATCCTAACTGGGACCATAACACCCCCATGGGAATGAACAACTGGGCCAAATTTCTTAAGGCTCTCCTTGGAGGAAAGAAAAAGGGAGTAACTAAGGCAGTAAATTATGATAAAGTAAGGGAGGTTGCACAAGGCAAGGAGGAAAATCTAGCCATGTTTTATGGCAGGCTGGAGGAAGCCTTTAGAAAATATACCAATCTGGACCCTTCCTCTCCTGAAGGCAGTGTTGAGCCCTCTTTTGTTCCTAGTATTACTACCTTCAGTGTGAACTCTCTTGTTAGTGATTACTCCATTTAGAAGTTTGTACTTTTGGCCGGGCGCGGTGGCTCATGCCTGTAATCCCAGCACTTTGGGAGGCCGAGGCGGGCGGATCACAAGGTCAGGAGATCGAGACCACGGTGAAATCCTGTCTCTACTAAACACAAAAAATTAGCCGGGTGCGGTGGCGGGCACCTATAGTCCCAGCTACTCAGGAGGCTGAGGCAGGAGAATGGCGTGAACCCAGGAGGTGGAGCTTGCAGTGAGCCGAGATCGCGCCACTGCACTCCAGCCTGGGGCACAGAGCGAGACTCCGTCTCAAAAAAAAAAAAGAAGTTTGTACTTTTTACTGACTACTTTATAGAAACAAATAATCTATATTGCATCATTTTCAAGCCCACAGAAATGTATAAGCTCTATAATCTTGACAGTTTTCAATTATGTTTAATGTTACAAGCATGTAAAACACAGGTGATATATGTAAGAATATGTATAAATACCACTAGATAGCTTATTTTGAACAGATATTCTCTAAATTTTTTTAACAGTAGATTGACTGCAGTTTCTTAGGTGTGTTTCTCAATATACTCTCTCAATGTTTTAAAGCATATGGAAATTTGAATACTGTTTAACCTCATGTATTCCTTTGTTTACAGGTTGGTTGACTCATTGATTGATTTATCTTGAGATGGAGTCTCATACTGTTGCTCGGGTTGGAGTGCAATGGCGCAATCTCAGCTCACTGCAACCTCCACCTCCCGGGTTCAAGTGATTCTCCTGCCTCAGCCTCCAGAGTAACTGGGATTACATGCGCACACCACACCAGGCTAATTTTTTGTATTTTCAGTAGAGACGGGGTTTCACTATGTTGGCCACACCGGTCTCGAACTCCTGACCTTGTGATCCGCCCACCTTGGCCTCCTAAAGTGCTGGGATTACAGGTGTGAGCGGCCACATCTGGCCAGGTTAATGTTTCTGAGGATTAAAGACATCATGGCTCCCTTTAAGATTCAGTAATATTGATACGTTCGTCAGCTTGCTCCTTTCTGCCCGTGGACGCTGCCAAAGAAGCATCGTTAAAGTCTCTTTTCTCCCTGCTGTCATGTCTAAGTCAGAGTCTCCTAAAGAGCCCAAACAGCTGAGGAAGCTCTTCATTGGAGGGTTGAGCTTTGAAACAACCGATGAGAGCCTGAGGAGCCATTTTGAGAATGGGGAACGCTCACGGACTGTGTGGTAATGAGAGATCCAAACACCAAGCGTTCCAGGGGCTTTGGGTTTGTCACATATGCCACTGTGGAGGAGGTAGATGCAGCCACGAATGCAAGACCACATAAGGTGGATGGAGGAGTTTTGGAACCAAAGAGAGTTGTCTCAAGAGAAGATTCCAAAGACCAGGTGCCCACTTAACTGAAAAAGATATTTGTTGGTGGCATTAAAGAAGACACTGAAGAACATCATCTAAGTTATTTTGAACAGTATGGGAAAATTGAAGTGAATGAAATCATGACTGACTGAGGCAGTAGCAAGAAAAGGGGCTTTGCCTTTGTAACTTTTGACGACCATGACTCCGTGGATAAGACTGTCATTCAGAAATACCATACTGTGAATGGCCACAACTGTGAAGTTAGGAAAGCCCTGTCAAAGCAAGAGATGGCTAGTGCTTCATCCAGCCAAAGAGGTCGAAGTGGTTCTGGAAACTTTGGTGGTGGTCATGGAGGTGGTTTCAGTGGGAATAACTTCAGTCGTGCAGGAAACTTCAGTGGTCGTGGTGGCTTTGGTGGCAGCCGTGGTGGTGGTGGATATGGTGGCAGTGGGGATGACTATAGTGGATTTGGTAATGATGGAAGCAGTTTTGGAGGTGGTGGAAGCTAAAATGATTTTGGCAATTACGACAATCAGTCTTCAAATTTTGGACCTATGAAGGAAGGAAAGTTTGGAGGCAGAAGCTCTGGCCCCTATGGCAGTGGAGGCCAATACTTTGCAAAACCACGAAACCAAGGTGG
Source organism: Macaca nemestrina (assembly GCF_043159975.1). Classification (NCBI taxonomy): domain Eukaryota; kingdom Metazoa; phylum Chordata; class Mammalia; order Primates; family Cercopithecidae; genus Macaca; species Macaca nemestrina. The sequence continues at coordinate 69,730,410 of NC_092135.1, forward strand.
CTATGGCAGTTCCAGCAGCAGCAGTAGCTATGGCAGTGGCAGAAGATTTTAATTAGGAAACAAAGCTTAGCAGGAGAGGAGAGCCAGAGAAGTGACAGGGAAGCTACAGGTTACAACAGATTTGTGAACTCAGCCAAGCACAGTGGTGGCAGGGCCTAGCTGCTACAAAGAAGACATGTTTTAGACAAACACTCATGTGTATGGGCAAAAAACTTGAGGACTGTATTTGTGACTAATTGTATAACAGGTTATTTTAGTTTCTGTTCTGTGGAAAGTGTAAAGCATTCCAACAAAGGGTTTTAATGTAGATTTTTTTTTTTTTGCACTCATGCTGTTGATTGCTAAATGCAATAGTCTGATCGTGATGCTGAATAAATGTCTTTTTTTTAATGTGCTGTGTAAAGTTAGTCTACTCTGAAGCCATCTTGGTAAATTTCCCCAACAGTGTGAAGTTAGAATTCCTTCAGGGTGATGCCAGGTTCTATTTGGAATGTATATACAACCTGCTTGAGTGGAGAAACCATTGTCTTCGGAAACCTTGGTGTAATTGAACTGATAGTTACTGTTGTAACCTGAAGTTCACCATTAATAGGGATTACCCAAGCAAAATCATGGAATTATTGGTTATAAAAGTGATTGTTGGCACATCCTATGCAATATATCTAAATTGAATAATGGTACCAGATAAAATTATAGATGGGAATGAAGCTTGTGTATCATCCATTATCATGTGTAATCAATAAACAATTCAATTCTCTTGAATGAAAAAAAAATTCAGTAATATTAATAAAATTTGAGATATATAGGATTAGAATCCAACACATTGAGAGGAAAATTGTTAAATTATATAGCTGTAGAGCAGGAAATGAAACCCAGGTTGTAAGCTCTGAGGGGGCAGGAAAACTGTTGGTGAAGTACATCATGAGCTACCATACAAGTGTATCAGTGACTGAGCAGTAAGCTGCGGAGCCTAGCTCTATGTGAATGTGAATTTTTAAACTGCACCGTGCCTCAGTTTATCCATCTTTACAATGAAGTTTTGCTTCTCTTCTCAGTTGACTGGACTATTTCCCCAGTCTATCTTCTTGCCACTCTTGATGCCCATAAAAGGACCTAAGGTAATTTCTGACAGCCTGGGACTCCTTGGGAAAAACAGAAGGTGCCATAGACCTCATTTTAGGAGAAACCCCTGTTTTCCTCATGGAATCCCAAGAAACGTAGGCAGACAGGTCCCTCTCAAAATCTAAAGCTCTGCTCAGTTTTTCATCACATTACCTGACCTTTTTGACTTTTGGGGGCTTCAGCATTAGTAGGAAAGAGAGAGATAAAGAAAGTTATAGCTATGAAGATGTATTTATGGTAAGGAAGGTTATGAAGAAAAGAAATTTTATATGAGAAAGAATCTTGTATGGCACATTCTTGTCCTAAAGTAGAATGCCTAATTATTTAGGAAAGAGGGAAAGACAGGACAAGTCAGAAAGTCTAAGTATGTCATAGACGGTCTGTGGAAGTTGTGATAGGATTCATAAAGTGGGAAAGAGGCTGGGCCCAGTAGCTCACACCTGTAATCCCAGCACTTTGGGAAGCCAAGGTGGGAAGATCATCTGAGGTCAAAAGTTTGAGACCACCCTGGCCAACATGGTGAAACCCCGTCTCTACTAAAAATACAAAAATTAGGCAGGCATAGTGGTACACACCTGTAGTCCCAGCTACTTGGGAAGCTGAGGCACAAGAATCACTTGAACCTGGGAGGCGGAGGTTGCAGTGGGCTGAGATCGTGCCACTGTACTCTAGCCTGAGCGACAGAGCAAGACTCTGTCTTTAAAAAAAAAAAAAAAGAAAAAAAGAAAAGAAAAAAAACTAAAGGGAAAGAAAAACTTACAACAGCTAGATCTTCTCCTGTGTGTGTGATGTTCATATAAAGGAGCTCTAATTGGCTTCAAATCTACACCGTAGAGATTAACCCTTCACATGATCATGTAAGCTATGCAGTTACCCAGACTGCATCATTTGGTAAACCTGTATGGTTTCACGGAAACCATTCCTAGTTCAGGGCACTTTAAAGGATACACAGTCTAAGTACTGCCAAGATAGGCCCAGTAGCTGTGTTCACACTTTCCCTTGGGAAAAACTATACTAATCCTGAGACATCTAGTTGTCTTTTCATTCCCCAGTACGAAAATACCTCTAAGTCATTGCTGGTGGACACTAAGTGTAACTACCTCCACTGGAAAATTTCTGCTGGGGCAACTCAGGATACTTCCCAAGGTCCTTTCCAGCCTTTAACCGGGGCCACCTTAGCAGGGACCTTAATCACTTGAGAAAGTGAAAACAACAAGCTAACCCATATGTTCACCATAGACAACAATTTTTGTCTCAAAAACAAAGATCCTTTTTCCTGTGTGGAACTAGTTGTACTTATGTTTATCAGCCAACTGGACTGGAACCTGTACCCTTGTATATTTACCCCCTCAAAATCAACATAGCTCCCAATAACCAGTCTCTCATTATACCTTTAACTGCAACTGCCAAGCACAAATGAGCCATCCAATTCATACCCCTTTTGGTAGGGCTAGAAATAACTGCAGGAATAGCAATGGGAGTTAGCGGGTTTCCAACTTCCCTATCCTATTACCAATGCTCATCCAAGGATCTTTCAGACAGCTTGGAAGACATTGCCCAAAGTATCGTCACCTTACAAAATCAAATAGATTCCTTGGCAGCAGTCACTTTACAAAATAGAAGGGGACTGGATCTCCAACTGCTCAAAAAGGTGGCTTATGTCTTTTCCTACAAGAATGTTGTTTTTATATCAACCAATCAGGATTAATTAGGGATGCCACTCGAAAATTAGCTGACAGGACTTCTAAAATATAACAACAGCTGTCCACATCATAGAGCTCCTGGTCAAGGGCACTAAGCTGGGCTTCATGGCTCCTTCCCTTAGCCAGCCCATTGTTAATAATTATACTTGCATTGACTTTTTGGACCATGTTTGTTAAATCTTTTTACCAGATTATTTCTTCTCACCTAGAGATGATTAAGCTTCAAATGATCATGCAGCAGGGCTTCCAGCCAGTTCCAGATGATGACGCCCACCCCGGCCATCAAGAAGTAACCCTATCTCCACTAGACAGAGCAGTGCTAGAGTTCCATGGTCCCCAATAGGTAGGAACTGTGCCCCAATCAGCATGAAGTAGTTACAGAAGAAAGACAATTGGTCCTTCTGCCTCCCATAAAGATTTATGAGGATCACGTCTCTCAGGGGGAGATGAGGCAGAAGAACAGTTTATTTGAATAGTTTAGGATATAAATTCCAAGAAAAAAAGACAAGCAGATACAACAGAGGAGAAGAAAGAAACACAGGAAGGGTCTGGACACAAGGAGCCTTCACTTCAGTCAGACAAGCCAAGCCTCTATTTGTATAGGTTGTAACTTCACTTCAGCCTCTGATTGGTTGCAGGCTGAGACTTCAGTTCAGCCTCCAATTGGTCATGGGCCAAGTCTTCATTTCCACAGGTAACTTTACTTCAGCCTCTGATTGGTCACGGGCCAAGTCTTCATTTACATACGGTGTAACCAACAGGAAACCTCTAAAGGGTACTTAAACCCCAGAAGATTTGCAACCAGGGCTCTTGAGCTGCTTGCTCCAGCTCACTCCCACTCTGTGGAGTGTACTTTCATTTCAATAAATCTATGCTTTTGTCTTCTGTTGCTTTGTGGGTTTTGTCCATTACCTTGTTCAACATGCCAAGAACATGAACAACTCATAGTCAAGACTCCCTACTGGTAACAATGTGAATGCACTACTGTTTCCCAAAACCTTAAATTCCATGAACTAGCTATAAGGTCACTTTACATCCAGTTTTGAGAACTACTTTTTGAAATGTGTCATCATGAAGGAAGATCAAAACCTTTGTTTAAAAATACGAATTACAGGCTGGGCGTAGTGGCTCACGCCTGTAATCCCAACACTTTGGAAGACTGAGGTGGGTAGATCATCTGAGGTCAGGAGTTTGAGACCAGCCTGGCCAACATTGTGAAACCCCCTCTCTACTAAAAATACAAAAGTTAGCTGGGTGTGGTAGCGGGTGCCTGTAATCCCAGCTACTCAGGAGGCTGAGGCAGAAGAATTGCTTGAACCCAGAAGGTGGAGGTTGCAGTGAGCTGAGACTATGCCATTGCACTCCAGCCTGGGCAACAAGAGTGAAACTCCATCTCAAAAAAAAAAAAATATATATATATATATATATTCATATATATATGAATGAGATGTGGCCTGGTATTACATGTCAATCACCAAAGACTGGCTGATACTTAGTATCATCTCCAGTCCCACAACTCATTAGAAAGCCTGAAAGCAACAAATCACCTATGAAGACCCAGCTTCTATTAGTACTCAGTTGTAGGGTTAACGCTCATTTTTTAGATATTATCATACTGAAAGAACTACTAGAGGTGACTTTTAAAAATCGTGTCTCTTAATAGACTGTAAGTTGCTGGCTGGGCTCAGTGGCTCACGCCTATAATCCTAGCAGTTTGGGAGGCCAAGGAGGCGGGATCATGAGGTCAGGAGTTCAAAACCAGCCTGGCCAGGATGGTAAAACCCTATCTCTACTAAAAATACAAACATTAGCTGGGCATGGTGGCACACGCCTGTAGTTCCAGCTACTCGGCAGGCTGAGGCAGGAGAATAGCTTGATTCCGGGAGGCAGAGGTTGTGGTGAGCCAAGATCACACCACTGCACTCTGGCCTCGGCAATAGAGCGAGACTCCGTCTCAAAAACAAAACAAAACAAAAACAGCCATAAGTCCCATTTCCCACAGATCCTTCTGGATGCCCATAGACAAGGGTTTTTCTTTTGGATTTGCATGTGCTTTGTTCTTTTATGTTTATAAAGTAAAGGCATAAAACATCTGAGCTTGTCTATGATGGTAACTCTGATGACAATGTCACAGGCATATCTCAAGAAAACAATACTCTCGGCCAGGAGCAGTGGCTCATGCCTGTAATCTCAGCACTCTGGGAGGCTGAGGTGGGAGAATCAGGAGGTCGGGGGTTCGAGACCAGCCTGACCAACATGGTGAAACGCTCTCTCTACTAAAAATACAAAAATTAGCTGGGTGTGGTGGCATGCACCTGTAATCCCAGCTACCCAGGAGGCTGAGGCAGGAGAATCGCTTGAACCCGGGAAGCAGAGGCTGCAGTGAGCCGAGATTGTGCCACTGCACTTCAGCCTAGGTGACAGAGAGAGACTCCATCTCAAAAAAAAAAAAAAAAGAGAGAAAAAGAAAGAAAATGATACTCTCTAATGCAAAATGGCACATACTGTTTAGTGAAGGATCATTTACGGTGAACCAAAAAGATTACAAGATTCTTCCATGTATCTTAGTCTATTTTATAAAGTTAAAAATTTGGGCAAATTTCCACAAATCTCTTGAAATTAGTAACACCTTCAGAGAGCCCAGATTAAATTAATCTTTTTCCCTCCCTTTCTTCTTCTCACTTCCCTTCTCTTCTCTGTCAGATTTCTTTCTTCTCCCATTTCCCTCTCTCATGCACCTCAACCCCTTATTCCCTTATCTCACCTCACTCCTGCCTCCTTTTCCCTCCCCTTTCCTTCCCTTCCTTTCCTCTCTCCCTTGTTCTCTCTCTCCTTTTCCCTCCCTCCATCTTCTTCTACCTCTATCTGTCTTCCTGTGTTTCTTTCTTCTCCTTTGTTACATCTGCTTGTCTTTCTTGGAATTTATATTCTGAATATAAACTATTCAAATACATGGAATAAACTCATGTTAGAATGAACTAAAAGGACACCACAGCTTCACATTTTACAACTACTCTATAATAAGTATCGTGAAGAATTATTGAAATACTTACCCTGAAGCGTTATATAAGTCTGCAAGCTGATATAGAATATCAATTTCTAGTGGTGTGACTTGTCCATAGCGTATGGCACTCTGGGCAAATTCCTCTGGAACAGAGGAAGAAAAATGTTAAAGTCTTGAATGATTCTTAATATAAAACAAAGTTCTACCTTCACCAACTATAATACAACCTGAAAGCTACAGGCATTTTAGTATCATTTTTAAAATCTAAAATTGAATTTAAATATTTAAGTTCAACTATACAAGAATATGCATTTCTGAAGGCTAGTAAAAGATAAATTAACTTCAAGAATAAAACAATCTCTTTAGAATCTCCTCTTATCTTGCTTATTCACTTTGGTCTCCAGAGTTATAATGCAAAAAATGTAAGTGTTCTCCAGTCATTCAAAACATCCTAATACCACTGACCAAAAGGAATAGGCTTGCCCATCCTTCTGTGGCAACTCCTTCCTAGTACAAACAACCTGCTGCCACAGTGCCACTGACCTGTTTGACAGACTGGGCCAAGCTTCTTTTCAAAACTGTCAAAGCCACTTTTCCATTCCTGACCTCAGTATCACATTAAATCCACCTGGATTTTTGGAGCCCAAGTAAAACATACATATACATGGTAACATACTTTCTAGATCTGGCTTTAAAGTGGTAAGCTTAGATCAACATCATGCCTCAATGAAGAAAAGTGAAAATGCTGAGATTCTTATTTATATATATTTTAAAATCTTACCCTTTGTGACTTCAACATCTTTCCTTGTGCCAGCTAGAGTGCTATATATCTTACGAACAAGCTCCATGTTATTCAGTAAGGAGTTAAATGCATTGAAGTAGGAGAAGCTAACCTGGTGTGAGATACTTCCTCCAGCTGCCTAGAAAATGACAACACAAAAAGTTTAAAAAACAAACAAAAACAAAAAGACAAATGTTTATGGACACTGTACTTTTCTCAAAGAGGATTCAAAGGAGTCTTCATTATTAAAATGATGCTAACAACCAGTCCATAAATACAAGGAAAGTATCACCCTGAAACAGTGCATTGCATGCCCTCAGGGAAGCCTATGTAATTTAGGTCTGAAGGAAGAAAGCAACATCTGGAAGTTGGACTTCATGGTTCATCTACCTATAAGGTCAAAAACAACAAATATAATTATCACAGATCAAAACAATAGTTATTTAAACAGGATCTTCAAGACCCTCAACTGTGAAACTCTTGCTAGTCCTGGATAAACAAAACATCACTGCACAATCTATGGAACACTTTTTAACCTTGTTTTCTTCCTTCATACACATACACAAAACCCAACTGATGACTTTAAATTTTAAGACAATTTTATTATATCAACTTTTCCTAATTGTTAAGGCCATTGTTATAATTAAAATACTTAACAGTCTGTGCTAAGCTCTAAATTTGGATCATGAAGGGTACAATTATAAAAAACTCCAAAAAATGTAGAAAATCTGGAGAGAATTTATTCACTGTTGAGTTATGTCTTCAATGGAATACTGCAAAAGAGGCTCTCTCATGCATGAGATGGGGGGGCAATGTAGTCTTCATTACCTCCGCAGGATGAAGAGGTAATTTGTTCTCTGCCTACCACTTGGACATAAACTCAGAAGAGAATATCTTGCATAGTTTGCAAAAGCTTCATTCCCAAGTCACAAGTCAGAGGAACCCATATGATTGAAAACATTCTCCCTTAAAAATGCAAAGAAATGCTTATGTAAATACCAATGTGACAACTTTAATCATAAAGGTCTAATACAAATAGTATAGGTAATGATGAGCAAATATATCCCACCCCACCACCCCCACACACATGCCTTAATCTAAATACAGTTTATATTTGTGTTAGCCTGAATTTGGATATCAGCAACCCAAAAGTTGGACTCAAATTATTTCATACATTCCTCTGAGGATTAGAATTGGCTTTTGGTAAACTGAGGCTATTATAGTAGGTCTATCTAACCTAGTTGGAAGAGACTAAATGAGTCCCTTCCCACTAAGGTACTGAGTCCCTCCCTCTAGGGTTCTCTTCCTTCTCCCTCCTTTCCTCCCCCCTCTTCCCTCCTTCCCTCCTTTCTCTCTTTCTCTCTCCCTTTATCCCTTTCTTTCCTTCCTTCTTTCATTTTTTTGGTTGGGGTATGAGGTGAGGGCAGGGGAGTGGGGGACGGTGTCAAGGAGGTGAAACGTGTAGGAGAAAGTGACATGCTCCATGTTCAGATTCACTGAAGAAAAAGAACAGAAGTTGATCTTTCTACCCCAGTCTAAATCAGGGATAATGATCTTCAGCTGAAACAACAAAGGCACTCATTGGCTTCCCTCCATTCAAAACAAGCAGTAATCAAAAACTTACACGTAAGTACAATGCATGGACAAGAAAACGGGTAAGCGAGGAAAGTTTCAACACTCTATGTGAGGAAGTGGATGACATGAGTTTGCTATTGGTCCAGATGATTACTTTATAGAGATTAGCAGTTTGACAGAACAAAAAACTATGTCTGGTGCATACAGACTGAATGCACAGGTGAAGGGGCAGAGAGAGGAGTAGTGAGCCACAGAGGCTGATGGCCACATACTTCCTCCATACCTTCTGCCATGGGTATGGTTATTAGGACAGTGCAGAAGCCAGTGACGATCCCTCTGGCAGATAGCACCACCCTGAAGGCAACAAAGGAAGGAGCCATCTTTGTAGCAAGACCTTGGGAGCCTGGTGGTGTGGAAAGAGGCCAAGATGAAGGCAGTAGTGTCTGGGAGAGTTACTGCCCACTGGAAAAAGTAATTGCTCACCCTTGTCTATAAACTCTTGTTTCCCTTGAACTGGACTCTGTAAATGGAAATAAACAATTTGGAAATACATGAGAGCAAGATGGTGGCTCTGAAAAAAGCTATGATCTGGGAAAAGATAACTCACCGTCACCTCTACCTCCCTCACACACACACACACACATACACACATACACACATACACACGCACACACACACTTGTTTACTTTCTAACAACCAAGCATGAAATCTGAATAGTTGAGAGTCATATGAGTCCCTGGAGGCAATCCAGGACTCAATGGATCAAAAGGTTTGAGGAAATAGAAAGTTAAAGAACTTGCTTTTTACTTACTGAAACTAAGTTCTCCTCCACAAAAGGAGTAAGCATGTGAGATCTAATGGTAACCATGATGTCACTGAAATCCAGACCAGAAATCATGCCACTTTTGCTTTTGTCTTTCAGTGCAAAGGCTTGTCTTGCGTGTTCCAACTGTAGCTCCTGTGAGGAAATTAGAAACAGGGCATTAAGCTGGTTAAAACATTCCAAGTACATGGTCTGGAAAGGAAGGAAGGACAGATATCCTTCCCACACATGTACTTACTACAAAACAATGCACAGATCTGAATTTACAACAAAGCTTTTAATTTCTTTGTAAAAGCATGTGCTTTCTTAAAAATGTACTATATACTACTCCTCAGGAAAAAGAATGAATGAGAGCATACCAATAAAGGAAAGGTAGGAAAAAATAACCCTTAGATTTTACTTGACAAGTTTTCATTACTGAAAACAGACAATAATGTTTTCGGTGCTTCATTTCAGCCTTTAAAATATACAGTAATTTATCTCTCCTGCTTGAAGGCTTACCTGTCATCAAAGAGTACTTCATGAATTAAGAGTTTAGGTTCATTTTCAGTTTTTCAATTTTAAATGTTGCAATCAAAGTCTCTCTCTCTCTCTCTCTCATTCTATAAATGAATTAGAGACCATTTTTTCAAACAAATTTTTCAAATAAACTCAGTGAGAAACTCTACCAACTGGTAAGTGCAATACTCAGTCATTCTAAAATGAAAGTCAGGAATAACAAACTGCAAAAGTAGTGCTGAGCTATCACTGGCTCTGGGCACTGTTACTCATAAACTGTAAGACAGTCCAGAATATCTCTGAACTTTTAAACTATTGGGCAACCAAACTTTGTAATAAGTGATATCCACAAAAACAACAAAATGTGCCAGTAATCTCCTGTATACTATACAAAAGTCAAAATCAGAGCATTTCTGTTGTGGGGATCCATGACTAAATCCAAAAAACTTGTTAGCAAACATAATAATGGTGTTGCTATTGGATGCCACCGTCATACTCTTTGCAACTCTGGAAATAATAGTCATATCTAAGTATATACATATTATTTAAAGATAAGATTACATAATTTTCATTCACATTTACTGATCAAAGACTACAAATTAATGTTGCTTTACCTTTTCCTGACTTTAAAAATGTTTTTTATAGAAGTCTCACCATTTTTATTTAATTATATTTCCTATGGACTTGTGATAACTCACTCCATTTTCCCATGACCTCAGCTCCAACCACTTCACACTTCAAATAAAGCGTATACATCTACATCATTAGATGGATTGAAAATGGTCCCCATGGCAAAGACATTCCTAAAGAGCATCAAAAGCAGACACAGGTTCACTCCCTGTCTTATATACCTTTTTCTTTCCTTCTACCTTCTTTCCATCTCTTTCTTATGTCTTTTTCTTCCCTATATGTCTTAATCTCCCAGAAACATCAAATGGTAGCCATGGGTACAATTTAGCCTTATGAATAACACTCAGTACTAAAGAAGATGTGGACCTTTACCTTCAAGATGAAGCAGAACGCTCACTGAAGGAGTAGTGTTAGTAGAATAGATTGTCTGTTTTCTAAAAGGTCAATAGTTAAAGGACTCTTATTTATCTTTTAAAGATACATATTTGAAGGATCACACATGAAAAAATCATAGAGTATGGGCATCTGGCTTCCAAATGATCCTGCAGGAGGCAGGGTAAAGGGTATACATAAAAAAGATTGGCCAAGAAGTGGTAATTATTGAAGCTGGTTATAGGTGCAGGACGTTCATTACACTATTCTCTCTGCTTTTGAGTATACTTGAAGTCTTCCAAAATAAAAAGGTTTCAAAAAATAAAATGACTTAAAAATGAGAAGTTAAACACAGAAAAAAAGGAGTTACATACATGCGGCTCTCAGTTTACACAGTATAATTAAAACATCAGGGTATAATAGATATTGTAAAATAGCCTCTGTAAATGCAAGGAAAACAGTGAGAGAAAGAGAGAGAAAGTAATCTTCGGAAGAATCTTAAACACTAGTCAGGCAGACATTTCCTTTTTTAAAAAAGTCAGCTCTCAAATGCATATATTTTCAACTTTTCAAGTTTGAGAATTTTATAAGGTGAGTTAGATAAGCACTAACAGGGAAAGTGTTAGAATAAGCACTGGCATCTCCAAATACCCACACCTAAAGCCCACAGTTTCAAATCTGTGATCGTCCTAATGAAGAAAAACAATACTGTGGGCTTATAAAAGGTAAAATAAATAAATCCTGGGTTAAAAAGGCAGGTAGGTAGGTAGGAGGGTGGGTGGATAGGAGAATTAAAGGGAAGATAAAGAAAGGCAGTTATGCTGAAGGGAAAGATCCCATGCCCTTGAAAATGCATTTCATCTAATTATGAGATGAAAATTAGCAGAACTTCAGAAACAATGTGACTTTGGATGAGACTGAACTTGTACATTTAACTCCACTGTCTTCCAAAACGCCACTCTTCACTTAAATAACAATAAAAGAACAAAACAAAATAAAACAGAAACGCAAGGACAAAGACAACAGAAAAGAAAATAGCAACTATATTTTTAAGATCAGAAAGCAGAAAAGCAAATGACAACCGACTTAATAGACTCAAAAAAACTAAGCAGAAAAAGCCAAAAAGGAAACCAATGTACATGATAGGACCCCCAAAAGATTCAGTTATTAGCTGCACTGGTACCTCTGGAAGTGACGGTGAAGGTGGAGCTGAAAACAAGGGGCTTAGATGGAAGTCTAAGAAGCAGTTAGTTACCTGCCTTACTCCAAATAAGGCCTCCACCCTTTCCCAACCTTGGCAGAAGACTAGAGGTCTACTGTCTGAGGAGTTTAACAGAGGATCTCTGAACCAGCATAGACTACACACAGTTGAGAGGGAGAATACTACAGTGAAAAAAGGTAATAAACTGAAAGTCCTTCTGCAAAATTGAACATTGAGACCTCCAACTACTTATTACTCAGCAACCAAAACATCAAAAGCCAGATCTAATATTCCAGATTGGAGACCAGATAATTTTTCCCTGATTCCCTAATCCAAAATAAAAGACCTAGCCTAGGCAACCTGGCAAAACCCCATCTCTACAAAAAATACAAAAAATTAGGTGGGCATGGTGGCACACGCCTGGAGTCCCAGCTATTCAAGAGGCTGAGGTGAGAGGATCGCTGGAACCTGGGAAAGTCAAGGCTACAGTGAGCTCTGATCCTGTCACTGCACTCTAGCCTGGGGGACAGGGCAAGACCCTGACTCAAAAAAAAAAAAAAAAAAATGTGGAGAAAGCAGACACTATGCAAGAAGAAAGCTTTAAAAAAACAACAACAAAGAAACCTGTCTTTAATATCTTTGAAGAAGTGAAAGAAAAGAGTACATCCATGAAACAAGAACAGTATGCTATTTTTTAAAAGGAATATTCAGAAAAACCAAAAGAGCTCCTGAAAATTAGAAATACAGCAGAAATACAAAATAGAAGGCTCAGAAGGAAAATAGGAGAGAAAAGAAAACTAAAAGGTCATAAATGTAACATTTAATAGTCTTAGAAACTAAGAAAATACAATAAGAAAAGTAATAAAATTTTCAAGAATTGAAGGACATAAGTTTCCAGATTAGAAAAGCCCAATGAATGAAAAGCCCAGACTAATTAATAAAAATAAACTCACACCAAGGAATACCACCATGAAATTTCATAAACACCAACGAAAAGAAAAAAATATTAAAACACTCCAGAGTGGGGGTGGAAAAAGTTTCAAGACTAAATCAAGAATGAGAATGGCACTGTGGCAACACTGGAAACTAGAAAACAAAAGAGCAATGCTTTCAAAATTACAAGGAAAATAAACTCTTACTAGAATTCAATAACCAGCCAAACTATCTTAGTGTAATGGTGGAACGAGAGGGATATGTTTGTTTGTTTGTTTGTTTTGAGATGGAGTCTCGCTCTATCGCCCAGGCTGGAGTACAGTGGCCTGTCCTTGGCTTACTGCAACTTCTGCCTCCCAGGCTCAAGAGATTCTCCTGCCTCAGCCTCCCGAGTAGCTGGGATTACAGGCACCTACCACTGTACCTGGCTAATTTTTGCACTTTTAGTAGCGACAGGGTTTCACCAAGTTGGCCAGGCTGATCTTGAACTCCTGACCTCAAGTGATCAGCCCGCCTCAGCCTCCCAAAGTGCTGGGATTATAGGCATGAGCCAAAACACCCGGACTGTTTGTTTTTTGAGACAGGGCTCACTCTGTCGCCCAGGCTGGAGTGCAGTGGTGGGATCATGGCTCACTGCAGCCTCTACCTCCCTGGGCTCAAGCGATCCTCCCACCTCACCTCCTGAGTAGCTAGAACTACAGTCATGTGCCACCACACCTGGCTTATTTTTTATTTTTTGTAAAGATGGCATTTTGCCATGTTGCCCAGGCTGGTCTTGAACTCCTGGGCTCACGCGATCTGCCCACCTTGGCCTCCCAAAGTGCTAGGATTACAGGTGTGAGTCACTGCCCTCAGCCAGAATAAGAGGTTTTTACATATGAAAAGTCTCAAAAATATTTTATTCTACTTTCCTCAGGAAGCCACTGCAGGAAGTATTCTACTATAAATAAGTAAACCACCATAAAAGGAGAGACAACATGCAGCAAACAGGAGGTTCAACGTAACAGAACGGCAAATGGATTCTCCAAGATAAAAGTGAAGGGCGATCACAGAATTACTCCCATGCAGCAAGCTTACACAGTCTGGCTTCTGGCCCTGAAGTAGGTCAGGAAGCAATACGAAAATGGTGCAAGTGCTGTGGAAAACAGTCAGGTGGTTCCTCAAAAAGTTAAACAGAATTACCATATGACCCAAAAATTCCACTCCTACGTATATGGCCAAAAGAACTGAAAACAAGTATTCAAACAAATATTAGTATACATATGTTCACAGCAGCACTATTCACGATAACCATAAGGTGGGAACAACCCAAAGGTCCATCAGCTGATGAACGGATAGACAAAATACAGTACATTTGTACTATATTATACAATGAAATAGTATTCAGCCCCAAAAAAAGAATAAAGCACTGATATACGCTATGACATAGATAATTCTTAAAAACATTATGCTAAGTGGAAAAAAAAAACGATGCAAAAGTTCATATTGTTTGGCCGGGCATGGTGGCTCACACCTGTAATGCCAGCACTTTGGGATGCTGAGGTGGGTGGATCACCTGAGGTCAGGAGTTCGAGACTAGCCTGGCCAACATGGTGAAACCCTGTCTCTACTAAAAATATAAAAAATTAGCCAGGCATAGTGGCGCATGCCTGTAATCCCAGCTACTCAGGAGGCTGAGGCAGGAGAATTGTTTGAACACGGGAGGCAGAGGTTGCAGTAAGCTGAGATCGCGCCACTGCACAGCAGCCTGGACAAGAAGAGCGAAACTCTGTCTCACCAAAAAAAAAAAAAAAAAAAAAAAGTTCATATTGTACAATTCCATTTATATTAAATATCCACAATAGGTAAATCCATAGAGACAGAAAGTAGGCTGGAAGTTGCCAGAGCTTGGATGAAAGCAGAAATAGAAAGTGACTGCTTAATGGACGAGGTTTCTTTTTGGGATGATAAAAATGTTTTAGAATTAGATACACGATACTGCAAATGTACTAAATGCATTAAATTGTGCACTTTTATTTTATATTTAATATTTTGTAGATGGAGTCTCCCTCTGTCACCCAGGCTGGAGTACAGTGGTGCAATCTCAGCTCACTGCAACCTCCACCTCCTGGGTTCAAGCAATTCTCCTGCCTCAGCCTCTCCAGTAGCTGGGATTACGGCACTCGCCACCTCGCCTGGCTGATTTTTGTATTTTTAGTGGAGACAAGGTTTCACCATGTTGGCCAGGCTGGTCTTAAAGTCCTGATCTCAAGTGATCTGCCCGCCTCAGCCTCCCAAGTGCTGGGATTACAGGCGTGAGCTACCACACCTGGCCTAAATTGTACACTTTTAATTGATTAATTTTATGCAAATTTTACCTCATTTTTTTTAAAAAAGAAAGAAAGCTCCTGGAGAGCTCCAAGAAGATGAAATTAATAGAATACCTAATGTGTTTTAAATGCATTAAAAAGAGATCTTAATAATAGGGCCAAGGTTTGAGAATGACTTAGTATTAGTACATAGAAAACTAAACAAATGAAAACTAGAAACTCCAAGAACAATAACATAAGCCAGTTGCGGTGGTTCACACTTGTAATCCCAGCACTTTGGGAGGTCAAGGTGAGCAGATCACTTGAGGCCAGGAGTTCAAGGCCAGCCTGGCCAAAATGGCAAAACCCCATCTCTAACAAAAATATAAAAATTAGCCAGGTGTGGTGGCACACTCCTGTAATCCCAGCTACTCGAGTGGCTGAGACATGAGAATTGCTTGAATCAAGAGTTGGAGGTTACAGTGAGCCCGGATCACACCACTGCACTCCAGCCTGGGCGACAGAGTCAGACTGTCTCAAAAAAATACATAATAGTAATAACTTCAGCCACCAATAGTATTTACAAAATTCTAATAACTCATAGGATTACTGATCTAAGCAGAATCATGACAGAATTATATTAGGGGGAAAGGGGACAGAAGTCCAAGTCTGTGATAGACAGGGAGAGGAGAGAGGTGAAAGAGCTAGCTTCTTTTTTTGTTTTTTTTTTTTTTTTGAGACAGAGTCTCGCTCTGTTACCAAGGCTGGAATGCAGTGGTGCGATCTCAGCTCACTGCAAGCTCCACCTCCCAGGTTCATGCCATTCTCCTGCCTCAGTCTCCTGAGTAGCTGGGACTACAGGTGCCCGCCAGCACATCTGGCTAATTTTCTGTATTTTTAGTAGAGACGGAGTTTCACCGTGTTAGCCAGGATGGTCTCGATCTCCTGACCTTCTGATTCACCCACCTCGGCCTCCCAAAGTGCTGGGATTACAGGCGTGAGCCACTGCACCCGGTCATGAAAGAACTAGCTTCTAATCTTCTATAGTTAGGATACAATTTAAAAATACTTAAAAGTAGAAAATTAAAAAGTAGAAGTGCTCTACTATTTAAATAAATGGAAGTAAACACTGAAAGAAATAGTTACTAAGAGTTTAAAGAAGTTGCCTCTGGCAAGGGGAAAATTTTAAAACTAGGGGTGAAATACCATGGATAACTTCTATTTTTGTAATAAACTTAATAAATACAAAAGGGAAGGACACAGAAGAATAGTATATATTGATACCTGTTATGAAAACTAAGCTTACCTGGAGAAACTGTGTGAATTCTGTGTAGTTAAGATGCTTCTTCCGGTTATGCCCAAAATGCAGTCGGATAAATTCACAGTCCCAGTTAAAAGGGATATGATGATGAATTATAGTCTGTCCAAAAATTTCTTTGACATTTTCTTAAAAGGGAAAACAAAAATAAATCAATTACATCTGGAATAAGTAGTTTAACCCACTGCAATGTTCCTACAGAAAAAAATTAAGAGAAGTTTTAAAAGTCAGTATTATCTGCTTCTATTAAAATAACTGCAATTTTTTTTGTGCCCAGAAACCATGCACAGGAACACAATTGATACAAAAAAATATTTTACACTTACGATTATGTACCATTGCATATAAGGCCATGAGATTCTTAATTTCTCTTTATTTAATTTTAATTAGAAAGTGATTTCTATCTCACATTATAAATGGCTGCTACTTTACATCCTGTACAAAATCAATAGTGTTTTCCCAGTTCCTCAAGGAGTCGAATTAAACCCTTTATCAGAAGCATGAATACCTAAATTACAGTATAATGCAATATTTGTCATACTAAGTATGGTTTGATTGAGGCTTGATTATTACATTCACACTAGCCTGAATGTCTATTGAAGATAGGTATAAGGAAAACTACCAAAAGCGTATCATTAGCTCAGCAGCAAGCACCTTATTAAAAGCTTCTGATATTGTTAAAAATATGGTCTTGACACAAAGCTTCAAAATCCCCATAAAATCCATGATTATTAGTCTGAACTATTAAAATATTTTAAGATAAGTTAAATTAGTGATTCACTTTTAAATAAAGAGTTAAATACAGTACACTAATTTTTAGATAGGAACTAGTCGCACTGTGTAACATACACCCAAAACCCTCTGACAGCTTGTCTTCATGCACTAACAACGTCATTTTCATTCTTACAGCGATCTATACTTACAATAAAAGTCAATTCACAAATGACTGGTACTTTAACAAGCATAGACTGAATAAACTAATTTAGAAGCTCATGCCAAAAAACAAAAAAAAAAAATCATGAACGAAGTTAAGAAAGCAGGAAGCCTGTTTTACTGATGTCTTAAGAACAAAATTATTTTCAAATTTCAGCCAATTTTATTAGTGAAAGGGTTTTGCCATCAATAGCTATCAGTTATACTACAGAATCAGTAAATACACGTTTAAGATTTTATAATCTCCAACTATGCTATTTTCTCTAATTTCTGCAAATTCTTTAAAGAAGATACTGATCTCATATTATAAATGGTTTAATGGATTCCCTTTAGTTTTATATATATACACTTTTTCTTAATAAAAGCATTATTATTGGGATAGGGGAATGTAAGAATTCTGAACTGAACGTTCTACCAGTCTAGAGTCAATATAATAGCTCTGAATAGATTGCAGCAATCAGCAAAGTTGGAAGAAGGCATTGGATGTCACTGGGGAGATGGGATTCTCATCTTTTCTTTCAAATGGAATGCAGGATTCATTTCCTCTCTAAGTAGGGACAAATACTTCAGAGTTTTCAAATAGGTCAAGCATTTTCACCTTACATAAATACAAATTTAAAAAGCGAAGAATTAACCCAATAGCAATTTGTGGGATCCCGGTTTCAAACCAACACAAAAGATGATCCTTAAATCTATGTGAAACTTCCAAGTTGTAAAAGATGTTAAAGTTTATAAAACAATTAAAATAATAAAGATAGCAGAAAAGGCCGGGCGCGGTTGCACAAGCCTGTAATCCCAGCACTTTGGGAGGCCGAGATGGGCGGATCACGAGGTCAGGAGATCGAGACCATCCTGGCTAACACGGTGAAACCCCGTCTCTACTAAAAAAAAAAAAAATACAAAAAACTAGCTGGGAGAGGTGGCGGACACCTGTAGTCCCAGCTACTCGGGAGGCTGAGGCAGGAGAATGGCGTAAACCTGGGAGGCGGAGCTTGCAATGAGCTGAGATCCGGCCACTGCACTCCAGCCTGGGCAACAGAGCGAGACTCCGTCTCAAAAAAATAAATAAATAAATAAAAAATAAAGATAGCAGAAAATATTCAGGGCTACAAATATTGTAGCAGATAATTAAAGATTTTTAGGATCTAACTTAATTAGCTGTTTCTAGTCCCAAATTAATTAATTTATTACTTTTAAGGTCTAACAAAAAGAAGTGTTTCATCTTCAAGTTAAAAAAAATTAAAAATGGAAAGCAAATTAGAACAAATTACTACATTTATTTAATTAAGTAACATTATAATTATAAAAGAGAATAGTTATTTCATGGTAACCTTTTAAAGGTGATTTCAAAAGTTAAAATATAATTATTTGACAATAAATGTATTACTACCTAGATAATTTTTATATAATGGTAGAATGAAATTGAATCCCTTTTATATAATAAGAAAATATCAGAACTTCAAATGCGAAACTATATAAAATAAAGTCCAAAATGCAAAAGCATCCAAGCTAAGAAAATTTAACTATAAAAAATTTTTTGGCTGGGCACAGTGGCTCACACCTGTAATGCCAGCACTTTGGGAGGCCAAGGCAGGCAGATCACGAGGTCAGGAGTTGGAGACCAACCTGGCCCCCATGGTGAAACTCTGCCTCTACTAAAAATACAAAAATTAGCCAGGCATGGTGGTGCACACCTGTAGTCCCATCTACTCAGGAGGCTGAGGCAGAAGAATTGCTTGAACCCAGGAGATGGAGATTGCAGTCAGCCGAGATTATGCCACTGCACTCCAGCCTGGGTGACAGAGCAAGGCTCTGTCACATAACAAAAACAAACAAAAAAAATTGTTTCTATTATCACAAAAAGGATATTTATGAACTAAATTTATAATGTGTAATTTACATCTGGAAAATATCTCTGTAATAAAAACTTTAGATATCCTATTTCATAAACTTCTTAGCCATCTCTAAATAAGATCTTAGAATGTCTCTGAAACAATCAAAATGATGGCCTAAATTAGTCATAGTGATCTCCCCAAATACAGAAGTGTCATTTTCCATGAGTATTTGGACATTTTCTACTTCTCCCAAAGTGGTCACTTGACAGCTTTGTATATGGTTTTGTTATGATCACTATTACATGCTGTGGTTTATTTACCCTGATACTTTTAGGGTTTTTTTAAGCCACATCATGGACTACTATAATTACTAGAACTAATAAGATTACAAACCTACTTTGGCACTTCTGGAGATGTGTTCTACTTCTCTTCTGTTATTATTGTTTCTACTTCCAAGTGCCTGAGGCTGATTCAGATACACAGACATAATTACTAAAACTATTGTTTTCAAGTCCAATTAATAAATTGCCACTTTACTTTTATCAGAATGTGATAAATAAAATTATATAAAAGCTCCAGAACTGGAGAGCTTATACTTGTATGAGGTAATAACTCAAACAACTGGTGTTTTTATGTTACCCAGCTTTATCAGGTCCTGCATGACATGAAAGGGAACACCAATAGTCTCAAATACATCAAATACATCTAACTGAAACTGCATAGCAAGTTCCACCCACCCCCAGAGAGAATCCCATCTTTCCAGTGGCAAACAAGGATCTTTTTTGCCATGTTTAAGAATGCTATTTCTGTAGCATAGTTCTGGCCTGGAAGAAAGGGAAATGACAGTCACAACTTATTGGCAGCAAAATCACGATATAGTATTTTATACTAGGTTGGCATAGCTAAGAGAACCAGGAATCCATTAGTTTTCTGACATATAGAGAACAATAGACAACTTTTTCACTTCCTGCAGAGCATGGGCTTATGAAAGGAATGGTTTATACTTCCATTGAAAAGGGAACTGGGGCCAGATACAAAAGTAGCCTGTCATTATGTTCTCTTTGCTCAAAGGAGAGGAGCACAATGATTTGTCAGGAGAGCAGGTAACGGTGACAACTGTGATTAAGTAAAAATGTTCACAGATGTGTAACAGTCAGTTTAGCTGTATCAGTCACTTATGATGATTGGACTAGATGAAATACACATTAAATCATATATATATTATGTAAATATGTCTTAACAGAGGTTTTAATTTCCCCAGCAGCCCATACTGTGTCTCCCCATCTCATCCCCCCTCATCCCTCCCCTGGTTCTTATGGGCACTTCCTACTGGTCTTGTTCACCTTTCTGCAGTACAAAATTACCTCTGACCGGGGCTGGCACTCTTCTCCAAGACTGCCACCATGCCTGTTCCATGAATGAGCCTGGAAGGAGCTGCTGTACCAACGGTGTGGCCAGAGAACTCCTCCTGTAGGTATACAAGCCATCAGCCCTGTGACACAGCCCACCTACCATCAGCCCAATGACATCCTTATTCCAAGGATTCCAGCCCAGCAGGAGCCACTACAACCAACTTACAGGCTTGAGACCAAACATTCTTATTGTCAGGGGGAATAGTTCCTCAGTAGCTGAGTTTCACCTGCACAGTTCTTAAAGTGAAGTCAGAGAGGTTTTTAGGACTCCCACCATGAATGGTGAATATCCTTGTATATAATTGAACAAAAACAATGGTGAGGCTTGTAGAAGTGAGTTTTTCAGTGAAGGAAAAATTGGGAGGAAAGAGGAGGCACAACTGGGAGCCAAAAAAGAAAATGAAGGAAAACAAACAACAACAACAAAAAGACCAACAACAGGAACTTGTAGAGGAAGTCCCAACCAACATGGCATGCAGACTCAGTCCCAGACTTCTGGGTTCTACTCTCAGATGGTCATTAGTTTTCTGAATGACCTCCTGTTTCTCTGAGAGGAAGTATTTCTATTAGCCCTTTACCTACCTCTACAGGGGACTACTGCATAGTCAATAGAGTAGTCCTGCTGTCAAATATATGTAAAGGTCCATTTCTCAGGAAAGATGAGTTCATATTTAAAGACTATCTATCGGTTGGGCGTGATGGCTCATGCCTGTAATCCCAGCACTTTGGGAGGCCAAGGCAGGGGGATTACCTGAGGTTAGAAGTTTGAGATCAGCTTGGCCAACGTGGTGAAACTCTGTCTCTACTAAAAATACAAAAAATTAGTCGGGTGTGGTGGCACATGCCTGTAGTCCAGCTACGCGGGAAGCTGAGGCAGGAGGATCACTAGAACCCGGGAGGTGGAGGTTGCAGTGAGCCGAGATCACACCACTGCACTCCACCCTGGGTGACACGGCAAGACACTGTCTCAAAATAAATACATACATACATACATACTATTATTATTGAAGCTAGATGCTTCAACAGTCTATCATCAAATAGCATAAAAACTAATAACAATCCATCTTTTTTTAACCTTGAACTCTTAAGCTACTCTAATAGCCTTTAGTACTAAAAAAAAAAAGCAAAAATCAAAAAACTTCTCTACAATATCCAAAAACACCACAAAGAAAAAAAATATCAAAAATTCTTCCTGATTTAATCTGAATACTCAGGTGAAGCTCTACTTCTTACCAAATTAAAGTACATATTTATTATCATAGAATTTTCATTTCTTTTTATGAAAGTCTTTCTCTGTCATGCAGGCTGAAGTCAGTGGTGTCATCTTTTTTTTTTTTTTTTTTTTTTTTTTGAGACAGAGTTTTGCTCTGTCGCCCAGGCTGGAGTGCAGTGGCACGATCTCAGCTCACTGTAACCTCAGCCTTCCAGGTTCATGCCATTCTCCTGCCTCAGCCTCCCGAGTAGCTGGGACTACAGGCGTCCGCCACCACACCTGGCTAATTTTTTTGTATTTTTAGTAGAGATGGGGTTTCACCCTATTAGCCAGGATGGTCTTGATCTCCTGACCTCATGATCTGCCCACCTCGGCCTCCCAAAGTGCTGGGATTACAGGCGTGAGCCACCGCGCCCGGCCCAGTGGTGTGATCTTGGCTCACTGCAACCTCTGCCTCTGGGTTCAAGAGATTATCCCACCTCAGCTTCCCAAGTAGCTGGGGTCATAGGGGCACACCACCATAACTGGCTAATTTTTTTGTATTTTTAGTAAAGACAGGGTTTCACCAGGTTGCCCAGGCTGGTCTTAAACTCCTGGCCTCAAGCGATCCTCCTGCCTCGGCCTCACAAAGTACTGGGATTATAGGCATGAGCCACCATGCCTGGCCACCATGGAATTCCTTTATTTTTTTTAGACAGAGTCTCACTGTGTCACCCAGGCTGGAATGCAGTGGCATGATCTTGGCTCACTACAGCCTCTGCCTCCCAGATTCAAGCAATTCTCCTGCCTCAGCCTCCCAAGTAGCTGAGATTACAGGCGCATGCCACCACGCTCAGCTAATTTTTGTATTTTGGCTAGAGACAGGGTTTCACCATGTTGGCCATGCTGAGTTTTTTGTTTTTTGGGTTTTTTTTTGAGACGGAGTCTCGCTATGTCGCCCAGGCTGCAGTGCAGTTGCCTGATCTCGGCTCACTGCAACCTCCGCCTCCTGGGTTCAAACAATTCTCCTGCCTCAGCCTCCCAAGTAGCTAGGATTACAGGCATACACCACCATGTCTGGCTAATTTTTTTGTATTTTTAGTAGAGACAGGGTTTCACCATATTGGCCAGGCTGGTCTCAAACTCTTGATCTTGTGATCCGCTTGCCTCAGCCTCCCAAAGTGCTGGGATTACAGGCATGAG
The DNA here is from genome assembly GCF_043159975.1 of Macaca nemestrina. Classification (NCBI taxonomy): domain Eukaryota; kingdom Metazoa; phylum Chordata; class Mammalia; order Primates; family Cercopithecidae; genus Macaca; species Macaca nemestrina. Next base: position 69,753,233 of record NC_092135.1, read on the forward strand.
CCACTGCACCCAGCCCGGCCAGGCTGGTCTTGAACTCCTGACCTCAGGTGATCCTCCCACCTCGGCCTCCCAAAGTGCTGGGATTACAGGCGTCAGCCACTGCACCTGCCCACCACAGAATTTCATATTATTCCATGTCTATAGCTTTGTTTCCAGTGAGAAAGGGTACATTTTTCATAACTACACTTCCATCTCCTGGCTCTTTAAAATAATAACAGAGGTTGTGCCTAACCCACCCCAATTTATTCTCTCCTTCAGGGAAAAACAGCCTATTTCAGAGGCAGAAATGGAACACATTTTTATTTGCTATATGTATTAACGGTCAAACATAGTACTACATTTAAAGAAATCTCTGCTTTCTGAGGTTTCTTCAGTCAGAGGGTGAGGATGTGTCCGTGGAAAAGTTTACTTTGAAGAGTGTCCATCCCTAGGCAAACACTAAATTTGGAACACAATGTTGATTTTAATAGAGAACTCAGAACATATAACATGTTTCATACTCATTTTACTAGTAAATAGACAAGAGTTTGTTGTGGGTTTTTTGTTTGTTTGTTTGTTTGTTTTTGTTTTTGTTTTGGAAACAGAGTTGTACTCTTTCACCCAGGCTGGAGTGCAGTGGCGCAATCTCAGCTCACTGCAACCTCCGGCTTCCGGTTTCAAGCTACTTTCCTGCCTCAGTCTCCCAAGTAGCTGGGATTACAGGTGCCCACCACCACGCCTGGCTAATTTTTGTATTTTTGGTAGAGACAGGGTTTCACCATGTTGGCCAGGCTGGTCTCAAACTCCTGACCTTGTGATCCGCCCACCTTGGCCTCCCAAAGTGCTGGGATTACAGGCGTGAGCCACCGCACCTAGCCCCTTTAAAAAAAAAAAAAAAGATTAAATCTTTAGTAAGGCAATAGGCCTTTTTTTAAAATTTGAGACAGGGTTTCACTTTGGTCCCCCAGGCTAGAGAGTAATGGCACAATCTCAACTCATTGCAACCTCTATCTCCCAGGCTCAAGCTATCCTCCTGCCTCAGCCTCCCGCATGGCTGGGACTACAGGCATGCACCACCACGCCCGGCTAATTTTTGTGTTTTTAGTAGAGACGGGGTTTCACCATGTCACCCGTGCTGGTCTGGAACTCTTGGGCTCAAGCAGTCTGCCCACCTTGGCCTCCCAAACTGCTAGGATTACAGACATGAGCCACCACGCCCGGCCTTTTTTTTAACTTGGATTTTAAATGCACAGCAGCTACTGACAACACAATGTAGTATAACTGCTTATCTAGGTTACCTGAATCTAATAGTACTGAACAGGATCTCCAGTACACTTGTGGATAATGGTGAGACCAAGGCAAACTTACACTGTAGCTAGCACACACCAGTCATGCAATGGCCTCTACAAGGCTCATGCCACCTGGCAGTAACAGATATACAAGCCATTAAGTAATTATCCACAGCATGCATTAGAAGTTTTATTAAAGAAACATCAAAGAGGAAACAATTAACTAATATTTTATTCACTCTTAAAAAAACTCCAGAACCCTTTCCTGAGCTTTCAGATTCTGAAACGGATTTTCAAGGCCTCAATCTAAGGCTTCTCCCCAGAGCAGAGGTATCTTTAACAACAAAAAACCTCATATAAGCACTCAAGTAAATGTTCAATATTACTACTTATATAAATACTTGCAAAGATGCACACAGTTTAAGTATATAATTTGATGTGTATAAAATCGTATCTAAAAAAAGCATAAATGAGAATATATAGGAAGTACAGAGATAACATTATCATCATAGTCTATAAGAGATGCTGATGACGTAACAGGTTTTCTCCCCTTCCTTACACCTTGCATCTAATATCATCTTCCAACTTTCTCTCATGCGCACAAGAGAAAACTATAAATAGCTCCAAACTAGAAAACAGAAGGCCATTTGGTGGAAAAGGATTTAACTCTATTTAGAATTGATCTAAAATTTCCTTTTACCTAAACATGTGCCTATAAATACATAAGCACAATTCATTTTATTAAGTGGGTACAAACATGAAAACTGACCTTCACCCCAGATCCAAAATCCTATAAAAATAAACTCCAAGTTAATTATTTCCTTATGCAGAAATTCTGTAGTCTTGAACATGGCTTGAAATAAGCAGTCCCTAGAAATCTTGTTAAATGCCATTTATCTTTTTTTCTTCTTAAAATATTTTTCTTCTTAAAAATACGAAAGGAAACTTTCTTTTATTATTTCTCTCATTCTACTTAAGAAAATTTGTCTCAAAGTGGATCCTTAAAACTAGGAAGGCAGGGACAGAAGGTGAAATGGTCAAAGTCCTTAGGAAATAGGTGAGCACCATCAAGAGAGCCAACCAGCTAGCCAGGCAACCCAGAACAGAAACAGGGTACAACTTTTAAAAATTTTTTTTAATTTTTAGAGACTGGGTATCACTATGTTGTGCAAACTGGCCTCAAACTCCGGGCTCAAGAGATCCTCCCATTTCAGTCTCCCAAGGAGCTGAAATCACTCCTTTGGGAGCTGAGACTACAGGTATGCACCACTGTACCTGGCTTCATCTTTTTCTTATTCCATAATAATATTCCTGTCTCTAGATTATGGAGGAAAAGAATGAAAGCAAGATTCTTGAGGGCTCATATGTTCTTCAGTTTATACCTGGTACTATAAAAACTAAAACTGATTTGTGTTTAATCCTAACTATATTTCTAAAAATTCTAACTCATAAATAATAGTCTGAAAGAAAAACAGAAGACCTATAAAAAGCTAAAGTTGGCTGGGCACAGTGGCTCACATCTGTAATTTCAGCACTTTGGGAGACCGAGGTGGGTAGATCACCTGAGGTCAGGAGTTTGAGACTGGCCAGCCTGACCAACATGGGCGAAGCCCCATCTCTACTAAAAATACAAAAACTAGCCAGGCGTGGTGACGGGCACCTGTAATCCCAGGTACTTGGGAAGCTGAAGCAGGAGAATCGCTTGAACCCAGGAGGCAGAGGTTACAGTGAGCCAAGATCGCGCCACTGCACTCCAGCCTGGGTGACAGAGCGAGGCTCCACCTCCAAAAAAAAAAAAAAACTAAAGTTGAGATCTAATAACTACAAGCTTTCATTTACATTAAATAAGGCATATATAAACTTAGCTACTTCCTACACTCATTTTAATCTATTTATCAACAATGGCATGTGTCTTTATTATTAAGTTGGTCTTGACAGTCTGTTGGATGAAGTGACTTGAGTTACTAATTTTATAATAATAGAAACTAGGAAAAGTAATTAAATGGAGGAGACACAAAGAACCATGATATTAAGGTAGAGGGACAAAAATTAGAATTTGATTGTGAGATCTAATTCTTAATGCACACAGGATATAAGCACAGGGCACTGTCACTAACTCAGACATCTGAATCAAGTTATTTTCCAGGCATTTCTGCATCACATTTGTGAGATATGTGAGCATGTGTGATACCTACTGAAAATAGAAAATGCAGCATTACTAGTAGTACATGGTTAATGCTGAATGAGATGATGGAGGTTTTGTGCCTTAAACTACAGAACCTAGGTGTTTCTGAGGAAAGTCAACATTCTTCAGGAGGTAAGATGGCCAAAGCTTGCTCCAAAGGAGGAGGATGCCAAGATTTATATGCAAAAATCAAAATAACTCTGCATAGTGGGCCAGGCGCGGTGGCTCAGGACTGTAATCCCAGCACTTTGGTAGGCCGAGACAGGCGGATCATGAGGTCAAGAGTTCGAGACTAGCCTGGCCCACATGGTAAAACCCCATCTCTACTAAGAATACAAAAATTAGCTGGGCATGGTGGTGCATGCCTGTAATCCCAGCCACTCGGGAGGCTGAGGCAGGAGAATCACTTGAACCCGGGAGGCAGAGGTTGCAGTGAGCCAAGTTCAAGCCACTGCAATCCAGCCTGGGCGACAGAGCAAGACTCTGTCTCAAAACAAACAAACAAACAAACAAAAACAAAACAAAACAAAAACTCTGCATAGCATTTTTTTGGAAAGTCTTCTCATACAGAAGATAGTTGAGTCAATGGGCAGAAGGAAGAAGGAAACAATCAATGCCAAGCTAGAAAAGGTGTCCACCAAAATTACAGTCAAGGCACTACCGGTCCTTCTGATTGAATAAGTGTTTAGTGCCATAGCTCGGGGAAAGTCTGATTTTTCAAAGGTGTTTCTACAAATATCCATGCCAATTCACACTATAAAAGGGGGCTTAAGTTTAATTTTGCAAGATGAAAAATTTCTGGAGATCTCTTTCACAACAATGTGAATATACTTAATACTACTAAACTGTACATTTAAAATGGTTAAGACAGTAAATTTTATCTTATGTGTTTTTTGCCACAATAAAAACAATTCAAATGTTTTTAAAAGGTGGGGACAGTACTCAAGGTCCTTGAACTACTACATGGTTTTTATTTAAAAAATTGTTCCAAGAAAAATTAGCCAATACTTTTACTAAACATATACTAATTTCTGTAAAAAAGTGTCCTTACTATATGGTTACAAATAAAAATCCTAGTGTATACACCTGTGAAACATCAACAATGTGTTAGATTATGCGTCTACTAGAGGATTTAAATAAATTTCTACATCCAAGTCAGATGGCAATTTTAATATTCCAGCCTCTTTCCTAAAACTGAAATCTAAAATTCAGGTTCAGAGAACATTAATTTTGCCTTGATATACTCCTTCAGTTCCATTATTGGTGTTACAATGACATAGCAGCAATTTTCCAAGGATGCTACAAGAGAAGCTCTGAACTCCCTATCTAAAAATCACTTAAAGAGTGAGAAAATTGTTTCAAGTTGTTCAAAATCTACCTCGTAAGGAATTTTGCCCAGGCTGGCCCAGAACAAGAAAATCTTACACCATTTATTTTAGGAATGTGAAAGTGTCAGTGACTCAATGAGCTAAAGCAACAGCATTCCTACACTTCCTCATCTTTGGCAACAGTTTAATGCTTTGAAAAAATAAAGCCATCTTTTATCTGCATAAATCCTTTTAGGAAACTCAATTGTGGATCAGGTCCTAAATAAGCAGTAATCTATGTTTAGTTACTAGATTTAGCAATTGAAGACTGGACCAGCATCATTAACTTATCACTTATAATCTTCTTTTTCCCTTACCAAATGTCACCTCTCCATTTCCACTCTTGTCAAACAACTGGAAAGCCACTATGAACATGGAATCTGGAGCACATAAAACAGATTCAAATGCCAAGAACTCTTGATAGGAGATCAACCTGGAATAAAATATAAAATGTCATTGGCTGGTGAAGAAAGGGAAAGCATCAGGCATTTAATCTGCCTTTACTATATGAACTGTAGCTCAGGGTAACCAATTAATTGATAAAGGGTAGTTTCTTTTTATAGAGGTACTTCAGATAAGGAAGGAAGGGAGAATTAGAATATTACCCTTTTGTAAGTCCCTAGCAAATTAATGAAACTGGGCAATAATCAATAGCTCCTAACATCATGAAAAGAGAGAGGGCCGGGCGCGGTGGCTCAAGCCTGTAATCCCAGCACTTTGGGAGGCCGAGACGGGCGGATCACGAGGTCAGGAGTTCAAGACCATCCTGGCTAACACGGTGAAACCCCGTCTCTACTAAAAAATACAAAAAACTAGCCGGGCGAGGTGGCGGGCGCCTGTAGTCCCGGCTACTCGGGAGGCTGAGGCAGGAGAATGGCATAAAAACCCGGGAGGCAGAGCTTGCAGTGAGCTGAGATCCGGCCACTGCACTCCAGCCTGGGCGACACAGCAAGACTCCGTCTCAAAAAAAAAAAAAAAAAAGAAAAGAGAGAGAACCAGGCAAAATATAATTAAACGTGAATCTGATCAAGTCTCTGGATCAGTTTCTCAACCTCAGTACTGTTGACATTTTAAGTTGGATAATTCTTTGCTGTGCAGGTTTTCTGTGCTTTGTAGCATGTTTAGCAGCAACTCTGGCCTCTACTCACTAGAGGCCAATAGCATCCCCAAGTTGTGATCAGTGTGACTAGCAAAAATGTCTCCAGACATTGCCAAATATCCCCTGGAGAGCAAAATCACCCCTGTTGAGAGCCACTGCTCTACAACTAATCATTGATTTACAGAAAATACAACGAACAAAGGAACATGTTTGCTACCACCACATAAATGCAGACTGTAGGAAATGACAGAAGAAACATTCCATAGTTACTGAAAAATAATTTTTAATGAAGCTATGAAGAGTATTCTTCTTTTTTTAAGGGGCCATGCTAATCTCTGTATCATTCCAATTTTATTATATGTGCTGCTGAGGCAAGCACAGGGAATCTCAATCTTAAAAGACCTAACAGATATAACAATGAATCACAATATACATCCTTATTTGGATTCTAATTTAAACAAAGTAAAAAAAAAAAAAAAAAAAAGTTTTTTAATTTATAAGACAATTTGGGAAATGGAAATACCAACATAATGCAAATGCTTGATGATATTAAGAAATCAATGTTTTTAGGAGGTTTTTTTGGTTGTTGTTAAGCATTCTTATGTTTTAGAGATACACAGTGAGACATTTGCAAATGAAATACGTCATCTAGAATTTACTTCAAAATAATCGAGAGGATGGAGAAGAGATGGAGATATAAAAAAACAAATAATTATTTGGGTAATGATTAAAAGTAGGTGAACTTACATTATTCTCTGTGTTATACGTGTTTGAAATATCACTAATAAAAATTTTGGCCAGGCACAGAGGCTCACATCTATAATCCCAGCACTTTGGGAGGATGAGGCAGGAGGACTGCTTGAGTACAGGAGTTTAAGACCAACCTGGGCAACATAGGGAGACTCCATCTCTACAAAAAGTAAAAATAAAAAATTAGCTAGGCATGGTGGCACACACCTGTAATCACAACAACTCAGGAGGCTGAGGTGGAAGGATTGCTTGAGCCCAGGAAGTAGAGGCTGTAATAAGCCAAGATCATGCCACTGTACTCCAGCCTGGGTGACAGACCAGACTCTGGCTCAACAAATAAATTAATTAAACTAAAATAAAATGTTTAGAGGCAGGGCACAGTGACTCATGCCTGTAATCCCAGCACTTTGGGAGGCTGAGGCAGGCAGATCACTTGAGCTCAGGAGTTCAAGAGCAGCCTAGGCAATATGGTGAAACCCCATCTCCACAAAAAATACAAAAATTAGCCAGCCGTGGTGGTGTGCACCTGTAGTACCAACTACTTGGGAGGCTGAAGTGGGAGGGCAGTTTAAGCCCAGGAGGCAGAGGTTGCAGTGAGCCGAGATCATGCCACTGTACTCCAGCCTGGGTAACAGAGCCAGACCCTGTTTCAAAAAAAATTTTTTTTTAATTTTTTTAAAATAAAAATGTTAAAAGGAAAAATCAAAACAAAAATGGTGGGAGCCAGGTGCAATGTCCTGCACCTGTAGTTCCAGCTACTCAGAAGGATGAGGCAAGAGGATCACTTGAGCCCAGGAGTTCAAGGCTATAGCATGCAATGCTGGTGCCTGTGAATAGCCATTGCACTCCAGCCTGGGTAACAAAGTGAGACCCATTTCAAAACAAAACAAAACTTAACAAAAAGTGGGAGAAACTCATATGTTGGGTTTCTAGAACTTAACATGTCCTATCATACTCAAGGTTATAAAATTAACCAGTGATCAAAACTACACAGAAATTGCCTTCAGTGACCGTACAAAGCCAGCATATGCTAGACCTTTCATAGCAAGCTTGCTACAAAGATTCCATACCATCTTGCTGCTCATTAGTAATGAGTGTCCAAGTAACAGCATTATAAAAATGTGTCTCATATGCACACAGATCTGCATACTGGTCTTCAATGAAGTATTTTCCTATGAAACTCATCTTTCCTTGATTGTCCAGTGTTAATTATTCTATATATTTCAAAATGTGTTAATTGATACAAGGATTTTCTATAGTATATCTTTCATGCGATTTCTGTTTGAGGAAGAAAAAAACAGACTGACCAATAATTTTAAATATAAAAAATAGGCTGATTATGGGTTTTCTTTAAAAAGGCATAACATACTGGTTTTTACAAAACAGCATCAAGACATAAAAAATACACCTACCCTGAAATACAGAATAAGTAGCTTTAAAACAAATTTCATGCTCAGTAGTAAAACCAATATAAAAATATAAAACCTTCTCATAAATATAAAACCTTCTCATAAATATAAAACCTTCTATATTTATGAGAAGAGGCAAAAACTTCTTCCTTAACTAGCAAAGGTCACAAACTGTCAGCTGGCAGACTGAATTTGGTCCAAAGATGTGTTTTCTTTGGCATGAAAAGTACTATTTTTTTAGTTGCATTAGCTGACATCAAGAAATCACAAGATTTCCCATAAATACTCAGTTTTTTCTGGTTTATTTTGATAAACTGCAAGTGTAAACAACACTAGGTTTCTGGTCCCAAGTAGCACCAGCCCCTTGAAGACAAGCAGTCTTTTTCCTTCAGAAAAGCAACCAAACAGGGCTCATCAGTCATATATCTACAGACCACACTGTCCTTGTGGATTTGAGACTCTTGTCACATAGGTTTCCAATTAAGTAGCTCTTTGTTTAAAATAGAAAGTCTATGGAATTTACTAAATTATCTACATTTTGTCTGCCAGCATATTCAAAAGGCAAATCATATATTCATGCAACTTTTGAGCCAGAAGGACCCTTAGAAAGGCAAACGTTAAGTGATCTTCCTCAAAGACATTCAGCAAATCAGTGAGGCTACCTGAAGACTCCTAACTCCTGCCTTCAATTTGGTGTTCTTCCATTACTGTGTATCTCCTAACCCTCTCCCAATTTTAAAGTTATAATTGAAAACCAGAAAGGGTATCTGGCATTAGTAAGCAGACCATTATTATAAGAAGCTATTGCGGTAATACTCAGCCATCCCTCAATACTCAGTTACCTTCAGATATATTCAGATCTGTATCACATGAGACACATATTCAGATGTATCATGAAAATACACAAAAGCACCAACAACTTAAAAATTAGTCAAAAATCAGCCTGTTACAGTGACACATGCCTGTAGTCCTAGTTACTCAGGAGGCTAAGGCAAGAGGATCACTTGAGCCGACAAGTTCAAGGCTGCAATGAGCTGTGATTGTGCCACTGCACTTCAGCCTGGGTGACAGAGTGAGACTCTATCTCTAAAAAATAAATAAATAAAAAATAAATCAACTGAGTACATTATTCAGCCTTAAAAAGGAATGAAATTCTGACATATGCTACAACATAGATGTGCCTTGAAAACATTATGCTAAGCGAAATAAGGCAGACACAAAAGGACAAATAATGCATTATTCCACATATGTGAGGTAGCTAAAATAGTAGCAATAAGAAGTAGAGTACTGGTTATCAGAGGCTGTTTGGAGTGGAAGGAAAGAGAATGGGGAGTCATTATGTAATGGGTATGGGGTTTCAGTATGGAATGATAAAAACGTTCTGCAAATGGATATGATAATTTTTTTTTTTTTTTGAGACGGAGTTTTGCTCTTGTTGCCCAAGCTGGAGTGCAATGGCATGATCTCGGCTCACTGCAACCTCCGCCTCCGCCTCCTGGATTCAGGCGATTCTCCTGCCTCAGCCTCCCCAGTAGCTGGGATTACAGGTGCGTGCCACCACACCCAGCTAATTTTTGTATTTTTAGTAGAAACGGGGTTTCACCATGTTAACCATGGCTGATTTCGAACTCCTAACCTCAGGTGATCCGCCCATCCCGGCCTCCCAAAGTGCTGGGATTACAGCCATGAGCTACTGCGCCTGGCCTTGGATACGAAAATAGTTGCATAACAATGTGAATGTACTTAAAGCCACTGAACTGTCCTGTCCACTTAAAAATGATTAAAATGGTAAATGTTATTTATGTATATTTTAACACGATTTTTAAAAGTCACTTGAGGTTACCTAGGTGCATACATTTGTCAAAGCTCAGCAAATACACCTTTGAGATTCACATTTTCTTACTGTGTGTGAGTCTTACATTTAAAGAAAAACACTCAAAGGCTGGGCATGGTGACTCACACCTGTAATCCCAGCACTTTGGGAGGCTGAGGCGGGTGGATCACTTGAGGTCAGGAGTTTGAGACCAGCCTGGCCAACATGGTGAAACCCCACCTCTACTAAAAATACAAAGAAAAATTAGCCTGGCATAGTGGCGCATGCCTGTAATCCCAGCTATTTGGGTGGCTGAGGTACGAGAATTGCTTGAACCCGGGAGGCGGAGGTTGCAGGGAGCTGAGATTGTACCACTACACTCCAGGCTGGGTGACAGAGACACACACTGTCTCAAAACAAACAACAACAACAAAAAACCCTCAAAACATATATTAAACACTAGTAAATAATGTGCATGCTAATTTAGAACTGTATCAATGTCTGACTTTACTCTGAAATGTATAAAAAAATAAGATGGACTGATGGAAGGATAGAGGGATGGATGGATATATGAAAAAGCAGGAATAGTTAGATGTTAATAGTAGAATCTGGCCAGCTGCGGTGGCTCATGCCTGTAATCCCAGCACTTGGGAAGGTCAAGGGAGGAGCACTGCTTAAGTCCAAAAGTTCAAGACCAGCCTAAGCAACATAGAAAGACCCTATCTCTACAAAAAATACCAAAATAAAGAAAAATTAGCTGTGCATGAGGCAGGCGCCTGTGGTCCCAACTATTTGGGAGGCTGAGGTAGGAGGATCATTTGAGCTCAGGAGGTTCAGTAAGCCATGATTTGAGGCTCAGTAAGCCATGATCACGCCACTGCATTCCAGCCTGAGTAAGAGTGGGACCCTGTCTCAAAAATAATAATAATAAAAAATAATAAAATAATAATAAATATAATCTATGTGGTAGTGTAGGTGGTAGATATATGGGTGTTCACTATAAAATTCTTTCAACTTTCTTTAATGTTTGAAAATTTTCATAATAAAATGTTGGGAGGAATGAGAGAAAAACAGGTCACTTGACAGTCTCTCTGATACTCTCCTCTATTTTAAGACCACAGTCATTATATACTTATTGCATTATAATGCAACAATATTTTTCTGAAAACAAGAAATAGTCTGCAATGCTTAAAGCAAGCATGTTTCAGAAATTTATTTATTTATTTATTTATTTATTTATTTATTTTGGGAAACAAGGTCTCAATCTGTCTCCCAGCTCGAGAGCAATGGCGCAATCAGAGCTCACTGGAACCTGGAACTCCTGGGTTCAAGTGATCCTCCTGTTTCAGCCTTCTGAGTAGCTGGGACTATAGACAAGCACCATGATGCTCGGTTAATCTTTAAATGTTTTTGTATAGATGGGGTTTTGCTATGTTACCCAGGTTGGTTTTGAACTCCTAGTCCCAGGAGATCCTCCTGCCTTGGCCTCCCAAAGTGCTGGGATCATAGGCGTAAACCACCATGCCTGGCTCCAGAATATTTTTAAGGCTCCTTTTCCCTTTATCCTGCCATGGATCCCTTTATTGCTAGAAGGGCCCAATCAAGACTTTAATAGAACATATGCAAACCACAAGCTACTAACTGTTGAGTGAAGAAACTACTGATTAGTTCACACTCTATTCGTTTTTCTTGTAATGGGGATAAGGAGGTACTTTCACTTTTTACCATATTACCCCATTGTCTGACATTTTAGAAAGAACATGTATTCATTTTATAAGTTTGAAAAATATATTTTCTGAATTTGGTGTGTTTTTCAAAAATTTTCTACGAAGCCCCTTTTCAATTTAGTAAATAGGAACTAATAAAATGACAAAATATTAATATGTTAATTTTACAATTTTTAAAACAATCAAGATTTCTGCATAAAAAGTTCCTCTATATGCCTGTGTAACATAAAGGAAAACACTTGGGGGAAAAAGTAGTAGAAAAGAAAACTAGTTTTCTACATCATAGGAGAACAGAACTTCCAGATAAAATTCTGACTAGGACTAAATATAGAAACTATGGTTCTATAATTTACAATTTCAAGCAAGCAACTGTCTAAATATTTTAGATTAGATCACACAATTACACTCTCTGAGATCTGCATTAAATGCATAAAATCATTTTGCTTTTCATTATATACCAGAACTTCAAAATTTAAGCCACAATCCCACAAATAATACTTGGCTAACGGCTTTTACTTTTAGACACTGATTGTGCTATTTATAATATATAATGCTGTATTGTATGTTACACGGCTTTCTACAGCAAGCACCCATATCCAAACATTCCTACTTATTTTACTATCTAGTGGGGGAAAGGAGATGTGGAACAAGAGAGAAGGAACAGTTAACATCCTAGAAAACATGGGGGAAGGATTGCAGAGCACAAAAGAGCATGTTTCAACCACTCCTAGACCAGCTTTTCTCACACACTCAACCAAATCACTTGAACTTGTCTATACTAGTTCCACTCAGACTTGGTCTTGAGTGGTTATAAGCAATATTATATGTTGCCATTTCACATAACATATCTATAGGACTCATCATCAAAAAACTACCATAGAAGCAAGGAACACATTTTGGGGCAGAAAACAATGTACCAAGTAAGCTATTCTAATATTTCATCACCGCCCTGGGTTAAGGGGTATAAAACAGAAAGAGGGAGAAAAGAGAATATCTTTTTTCTTTTTTGTTAATACAGAGTCTCACATTTTGTCCCTCAGGCTGGAGTGCAGTGGCTCAGTTATAGCTCACAGCAGCCACAAACACTTGGGCTCAATCAATCCTCCTGCCTCATTCTCCCAAGTAGCTAAGGCTACAGGCACACACCACCATACTTGGCTAATTTTTTTCTTTAATTTTGTAGAGATGGGGTTTCACCATGTTGTCCAAGCTGGTCTCAAACTCCTGGCGTCAAGCGATCCTCCCACCTCAGCCTCCCAAAGTGCTGAGATTACAGGTGTGAGCAACTGTGCTCAGCAGAGAATATCTTTTTAAAAAGATGATTATAAGAAGAAAAATGGGCTGGGTGCAGTGGCTCATGCCTGTAATCCCAGCTCTTTGGAAGGTCGAGGCAGACGGATCACAAGGTCAGTAGTTCAAGACGACAAGCCTGGCCAAATGGTAAAACCTCGTCTCTACTAAAAATACAAAAATTAGCCCGGCATGGTGGCATGCACCTATAATCCCAGCTATTTGGGAGGCTGAGGCAGGAGAATCACTTGAACCCAGAAGGCAGAGGTTGCAGTGAGCTGAGATCACACCACTGCACTCCAGCCCGGGTGTCAGAGTGAGACTCTGTCTCCGACAAAAAAGAGAGAAAAGAAAAGAAAATGTCCTACTTTAACAATACAACTCAGCCTAGGAGAACCATATGAAGCCTCAAAGAAGATACACTACTGAGACAGAATAGAGCAGACAGTCACAAAAGGAAACATTTGAAAATATATGGATATTCTGAAATCAGGTCTTAGACCAAATTACTAACAATAAATACTCTGATAATTTCTAAAAGAGCTAAATATATATGTTACCTTTAATAATTTTGAATAAGGAATTCTGATAGGTATAATTAATTTTCATATGCTTTATTGTCTAATCACTGTTGAAAGATCCTATGATTGAATGATCCACAGTGATTTATCAGCTGATATATTTTGATTAGAACTAAAATGTATACAAGTTCCCCAATACCTGCCATTTATAAATGATATAAAATCTTTCCAAAACAAACATTTGTTAAACACATAGTAAATTTCACACACTGTGCAAGGTTCTATGGGACAATAAAACTGAATACATTACTAATCCTGGACTCAAAGAACTTAGACACCAATCTTTCTACTTTAACTATTACAATAGCCACCTAAATTGATTCTACTGCATATGAGTCTTGTCCCATTCCAACCTACCATTTCTAAAATCTGTTTACATCTGTGGCAATGGAAATAATTTTTAGACTACTTACTGCCTAGTTTCTCAAAGGTTGTCACATAAGCACCTCAACAGGAAGGAGAAAGAGCCTAGGCCCTGGAGGCCTGGAGATGTAGATTCAAACTGCCATAACAAGCCAAAATTTTCTTTATCTAATTCATGCAAATATTACATTAACTCCATAAAACAGCCATATATGATTTTAATACAAATAATGATCGCTTTTCTCCCCTTAGTTGAGTAAACTGACATTCTAGCAAGATGCTCCTTGTTATTTCTGTGTTTTCGCACACCCATACACTAGCAGGCCAAAAATACCTGCAGGACAGAGTCAAAAGCCTTCAGCCACTCCAACTACATTTCCCCCAGCAACAAAGCAATGCCACGCCACAGCCACATCAAAGTACTTGCAACACAACCCTCCTCCATTGCCATTCACTAATGCGCACACACGCGTGCGCACACACACATGCCCCTTAATATTTCATGCCATTCCTGTTCCCTTTCCTGGAATTCTTGTCCCTACTTATCCAACTACTAACAAGCTTGTACTCATCCTGCCAGATTTCACTCAAGTATCACCTCTTCTGTGATGCTGTCCTGACCACACAAAACAGGTAACCATGCTTTCTTGGGTTACCTCTGTACCTCTTATATAGCTATGACAGCACCTCATTTGTTTAGTCATTTTCTTTCTCACTAAGCTAGTAGCTTCTTTTGAAGGCCAGAAGCCTCATAAAATTTATGTTTGTATTTGTAAGGCCCAACAGTGCCTGACAAACAATGGCTATTCAATTAATGTTTACCAAATAAACAGAGAGATAAATGACTAAATATCACTCCCTAAACTCTCCCCTAATTTATTTTTCATCATAGTACTTATAGCCTTCTAACAAACCATAATTCACTTATTATCGTTTTGTGGCTTTTTCACTGATATATTAATAATCCCAGCACGAAGAACAGTACCTGAGGCATAGTAGGCACTCAATACCTATTGAATGAATGAAAGAAATATACTTGGTTATTTGGAACTCATTCTGCTCAGATTATTCAACATAAAATGTGGCTTTTCCCATGAAATATTTTTTCGAAAAAAAGAAATGCCTGTATCCTTGATAATCACAGTAAATAACACCATTTTTATAAACTTTTAATAAAATATATAGTTTAATTATACAACTAGTATATATCATTTTTTAAAGGCTGGGCATGGTAGCTCACACCTCTAATCTCAGTAGTTTGGGAGGCCAGGGCAGGCAGATCACTTGAGGTCAGGAGTTTGAGATCAGCCTGGCCAACATGGTGAAACTCTGTCTCTCCTAAAAATACAAAAATCAGCCAGGTGTGGTGGTGCATGCCTGTAATCCCAGCTACTTGAGGTCTGAGGCAGGAGAATCACTTGAACCCAGGAGGTGGAGGTTGCAGTGTGCTGAGATCACGCCACTGTACTCCAGCCTGGGCAACAGAACAAGGCTCCATCTCAAAAAAAAAAAAAAAAAAAAAATATATATATATATATATATATATATATATATATATATTTCTTTAATGTAGACCAAAACAAAACAAAACATAGATCTCCAGTTAGTGTGGTTTAAAAATTATTGGCTCAGAATTTGACCTATAAAGTAGAATACTTACTTGCCTGGTATCTTAATTGTTTTCAACATAAAGCTTCCCATTATTTTTCCAAATAAATTTTTTTGAATACATTTTTTGTAATGATTTCTGTATCCCAAAAGTATAATAATAATATATTTATTTTAAATACATATTTTCTAATTACTAAAGAGCAAATTGATAATTACTAATTACATGTTTACTAATATTAAAATTCTAGATACTCATAGGTAAGCCTGTGGGTTTTTTTAATTTTTATTTTTTTTTATTTTTGAGATGGAGTTTTGCTCTTGTCGCCCAGGCTGAAATGCAATAGCTCAATCTCAGCTCACCACAATCTCCAACTCCCAGGTTCAAGCAATTCTCCTCCCTCAGCCTCCTGAGTAGTTGGGATCACAGGCATGGGCCACCATGCCTGGCTAATTTTGTATTTTAGTAGAGATAGGGTTTCTCCATGTTGGTCAGGCTGGTCTCCAACTCCCAACCTCAGGTGATCCGCCTGCCTCGGCCTCCTAAAGTGCTGGGATTACAGGCGTGAGCCACCACGCCCAGCCAGTTTTTTAAATTTTTAACAATATATTCCAGAACATTAGTTTTCAGAAAATGCATGAAGATACTTACCCATCCTTGGTTTGATCAGCTACTCCTGCCAAGAGCTGCACGATCTTTGGGTTACTATTTGGATCATTATACAGTCCAAGATAGCGCTGAACAAAGTCTTCTGGAGTCATGTAATGCTCTCCATCAACCTCAGTACTGGCATACTAAAAAACAAATAAATAATGTATACTGAAAAATTATCCAATATCATTTTATATCCAATAGATGTTTTGTGAAAAGGTAAATTATAGGCCAGTATTAAAATCAAAATAAAGATAATAAATGCAGAATTTTTCTCTGGATACTGAAAAATCAAATATTCAGAGTCTGATTTTAAAACATTTTATAGTATTAATATATGCACAACATGTATGAACCTTGAAAACTTTATGATAAGTGAAAGAAGCCAGACACTAAAGGCCATGTATTATGTGATACTATTTACGTGGCATGTCCACAATAGGCAAGACCATAGAATCAGAAAGCAGAATATTGGTTGCCAGGAGCTGAAAGGAGAGGGAGAATGGGAGTTAACTGCTTATTAGGTATCAAATTTCTCTTTGGGGATGATGAAAATGTTCTGGAATTAGATAGTGGTAACATCATAAACATTGTAAATATACTTTAAAAAAAAACACTGAATTGTATACTTTAAAATGGTTAAAATGGTGAATTTTACGTTATGTGAATTTTATCTCAATTAAAAATACACATACTGGTAAGATAAAAGATATGAAAAGACTAAGAAAGGTGAAAGAGCAGCCAGGACCTGAAAGTGACTCCCAGAGGCTCCCTGTCTACAAGAGCACCAGGGAGACATGTAACCTGCCAAACCTTCGAAGTGAAATGAATGAAAAAGGAATAACAAACAAGACCTTTCATCATACCAAGTTCCAGCAGCTGGAAATAGGAAATAAATTAAAATATTCTTTGACATCAGTAATTTTTACATCAATAATTTTTTAAAATAAAGTAATAATAATACTTGCATCAAAGAAACTCATTGAAGTGCTTTATATACTATGGGATAACCAAACATGAACAACCAAAGCTCTTCTCCTTGAGTTGCATCAGATTGATCATTACTTCAGTCACCCAACAAAGCAGTAAGATCAGAACTGAAGAATACAAGGGCTCACAAAATGTCAAGCACGAAAAATTAAAACTAACATCTACACCAGGGCCTGGCCCATCACTGTTAAATTGCAGAACATCCAAATGAAGTGAAAATTCTACAAGTTTTCAGAGAGAAAAACCAGGTCACATATAAAGAATCATGAATCAAGGGCATCATGCTCCTCAACAGCCCTGCTTTTTTTCCCTCAGCACCTCTTTCTAACATACTTTATATTTTACTTATGGTTATTGTCTATCTCCCAATTAGAATGTGTCACAAGGCAAAGAATCTTTGTCTAATTTGTTTACTGATATATCCCAAACACCAAGAATGATGCCTGGCTTATAGTAGGCACTCAGTAAATATTTGGCAAATGAATGAATTGGTAATAGGTACACAAATAACTAGGCAAATCAAAAGTTTGGTAATTTTTAACTATGAGAAATTATTTTTATTGTACAAAAATAGAAAATATCATAATCTATGACTTGGCTCAAAATAAACAGTATTTATAGTCATAATAATATAGATATCAAATGTTAATTTAATAAAAATTATAAATAGGACAGGTGCAGTGGCTCACACCTGTAATCCCAGCACTTGGGGAGGCCAAGGCAGATGACTACTTGAGCCCAGAAGTTCAAGACCAGCCTGGACAACATGGCAAAACTCCATCTCTACAAAAATACACAAATTAGCTGGGCATGATGTCATGTGCCTGTAGTCCTAACTACTCAGGAGGCTGAGGTGGGAGGATTGGTTGAGCCTGGGAGGTGGAGGTTGCAGTGAGCAGTGATCATGCCATTGTACTCCAGCCTGGGCAACAGAGCAAGACCCTGTCTTGGAAAAAAAAATTATAAATATACTGAGAGGAATGTGAGAGGAAGTAGTATAAGGAAGCTAGGACCTCAGCTACTATAACAAAGTCAAAAATGTCTAGACATATCAATATAGAAATGTGAAGGAAAATACCAAAAGAAATAGCTAAGAGAGTTACAAGTGGTTGCTTCTGGGAAACAAGATGGGGAAGAAGAATCAGGGCAAATGATTGTTGGTTTGCTTTCTGGTCAAGTATTGCAAGTGTCTCCATTTGTGGATCTGACTAAACAAAGCCACCTATTCTTTCAATAAGAAAAGAGTTAGCCCAGGCACAGTGGCTCACACCTGTAATTCCAGTACTTTAGGAGGCCAAGGCAGGAGGATCCCTTGAGTTCAAGAGTTCCAGCCTGGGCAACATGGAGAGACCAGATCTCTACAAAAAATTTAAAAAGTAGCTGGGCATGGTGGTGCACACCTGTAGTCCCAGCTATGCAGGATTCTGAGGAGGGAGGATCACTGGAACTTGGGAGGTCAAAACTACAGTGAGCCATGATTGTGCCACCACACTCCAGTCTGAGTGACAGAGCAAGACCCTGTCCCAAAGAATAAAAAACAAACAAAAAACGCCACAGAGACTACCACCCCAAGTGCTATATCAGCCTGCATAAGAAGTAGCCCAGTGGCCAGGTGCAGTGGTTCATGCCTGTAATCCCAACACTTTGGGAGGCCAAGGCGGCCAGATCACTTGAAGTCAAGAGTTCGAGACCAGCCTGAACAACATGGTGAAATGCCATCTCTACTAAAAATACAAAAATTAGCCAGGCATGGTGGCCTGTGCCTTTAGTCCCATCTACTCAGGAGACTGAGAGGAATGGGAGAATCACTTAATTTGTATTTTCAGTAGAGACTGGTTTCACCATGTTAGGCCAGGACGGTCTCGATCTCCTGACCTCGTCATCCACCTGCCTCGGCCTCCCAAAGTGCCGGGATTACAGGTGTCAGCCACCGTGCCGGGCCCTCACCTGCATCTTTGTAATAGCCACTTCTTAGTCTCCCTGTCCCAAGTTAGTTCCTCTCTCCTCCACTCACCTTTCATGTTGCCATCAGGGATAGCACAGATCAGATTATGTCTCTCCTTTCTTCTAAAACTTTTAGTATTGTTCCATGGCTTGCAGAATAAAGTTCAGACTCTTCTGGTTAGCATTCAAAGCATTTGAGAGGTGGGAGAATCACTCGAACCTGGGAGGCGGAGGTTGCAGTGAGCCAAGAGCCAAGATTGCACCACTGCACTCCGGCTTGGGAGACAGAGCAAGACCCTGTCTCAAAAAAAAAAAAGTAGCCCAGCGGTTGCTTGATGACTTGTGCTACAGAACAAAAATAAAAAGAAGTAGCCCAACGTGGACTTTTTTTTTTTTTTTTTTTTTTTACTAATTGGTGCTACCAAAAGCATTCAAGAAATATCACCCCAAAATAAAGTCATGTTCTCTATACATGACTATAAAAGCCATTCTTGAAGGGGTTTTGAGTTTAAACCTTGGCTCTACCACTAACCCTGTGTGAGTCCCTAGACAAGTTTATTGACCTCCCAGGCCTCTAGATATTTCACACACTTACACAATGAAGACAAAATAATCTTTAAAATTTCAAAACCATAAATATATAAACATAGGATAAAGAAAACAATAGGCTGGGCATGGTGGCTCACGCCTGTAATCCCAGCACTTTGAGAGGCCGAGGCAGGCGGATCACAAGGTCAGGAGATCGAGACCATCCTAGCAAACATGGTGAAACCCCGTCTCTACTAAAAATACAAAAAAATTAGCTGGGCATGGTGGCGGGCGCCTGTAGTCCCAGCTGCTCGGGAGGCTGAGGCAGGAGAATGGCGTGAGCCCGGGAGGCGGAGGTTGCAGTGAGCCGAGATCGCGCCACTGCACTCCAGCCTGGGCGACAGAATGAGACTCTGTCTCAAAAAAATAATAATAATAAGTTTCAAAACAATAAGTATATAAACATAGGATAAAGAAAAAGCAAACTGAAAGATATTTATACTAACAGTAAGTAGATTCCATCAATTCCTGTCAATTGCTTCTTTTCTTCCTCTTCTTAACATGTACGAGACAACTGGACATGTTCCACCAAGATCACAAAACCACCAGAGTTAAGAACACGCAGGAGCGAGGAAAGGCACAATATGAGGAAGACTGCTGCAATTGGAAAGAAGGATGGATACAAGGAAGTCTTAAAACAGAATGTAAGGAGACTGACAAGTTAGTTACTAGTCAATTACTAGTTACTGTTACTAGTTCCGTCCACCAGTAACTAGAATATGAGTTGCAAACAATGGCATGAGAAATATACTACGGGAACCAAAAAGGAGTGATTCATTCCCAGGACTGGTGGGATGGGGCCAGAGAATGGAGGGAGAAAGGCAACACTTGGAATGGACCTTAAAAGTTAAATCCAATTTCAATTGCAAGTGGAGAGAATGAGTACTTCAAACTAAAAACAAAAACACAAAAAACTAATGTGAACAGATGTTGAAACAAAAAATACCCTTTTTTCTGGGAGAAGGGTTAGTTGGAGAGAAATACGGTAATAAAGAGAGTGTATAGAAATACATGTAGTAGAAAAGGCAGTTTGAGACCAAATGGTGGAAGACTTTGAATGCTAAACAGAAGAGTCTGAACTTTATTCTGTGAGCCGTGGGACACTACTAAGTTTAAGAAGAAAGGAGAGACATATCTGATCTGTGCTATCCTTGATGGCAACATGAAAGGTGAGTGGAAGAGAGAGGAACTAACTTGGAACAGGGAGAGTAGTAAGTGGCTATTACAGAGATACAGGTGAGGGCAGGATGCAGTGGCTCACGCCTGTAATCCCAGCACTTTGGGAGGCAGAGGCAGGCGGATCACGAGGTCAGGAGATTGAGACCATCCTGGCTAACACGGTGAAACCCCGTCTCTACTAAAAATACAAAAAATTAGCTGGGTGTGGTGGCACACACCTGTAGTCCTAGCTACTCGTGAGGCTGAGGCAGGAGAATCACTTGAACCCGGGAGGCAGAGGTTGCAGTGTGCTAAGATCGCACCACTGCACTCCAGCCTGGGCGACAGAGCAAGACTCCGTCTCAAAAAAATAAATAAATAAATAAAAGATACAGGTGAAAGAGGTTGAGGCCTGAACCAACACAGTGGGCATGAAAAGGAAAAAACAGTGGGTACTTTTACCTATTGCTAATAGCTTTTTATTTATTATTTTAATAGTATTACATTCATACCATTCAAAATTCAGAAGGTAGCAAAGAATATACAGTGAAAAGTCTTCCTCCTACTTCTGTTCAATTCCCCACCCGAGAGGCAATTGATTTCTTATGTATCCTTCTAGAGATGTTTTATGCATAAACGAGTAAATTATATATATGTTAATATATATACACCCAAATATATGTGTGTATATATGAAATTCTTATTCATTTCTTTTTTATATAAATGATAGCATACTATTTATACTGTCCCATATATCTAGCTTTTGTCAAATTCAGTCCTTTTGAAAAGAAACTTGGCAATATACAGGTACATATACACAAGTATACATTATATATAATCATAAAAACGCTCAAATCCTTTGACAAGGAATCCTGGGCCTGACTCCTGTGAAAAATTAAAAAGAAGGAAAAACTAAACACAAAATACAAAGTAAGAAAACACTAGGTCAGGCACAGTGGCTCACGCCTATAATCCCAGCACTTCTTTGGGAGGCCAAGATGGGCAGATCATCTGAGGTCAGGAGTTCGAGACTAGCCTGGCCAATATGGTGAAACCCCATCTCTATTAAAAATACAAAAATTGCCCAGCCTCAGTGGCTCACACCTGTAATCCCAGCACTTTGGGAGGCCGAGGTGGGCAGATCACTTGAGGTCGGGAGTTCAAGACCAGCCTGACCAACATGGAGAAACCCCGTCTCTACTAAAAGTACAAAATTAGGCCGGGCGCGGTGGCTCAAGCCTGTAATCCCAGCACTTTGGGGGGCCGAGATGGGCGGATCACGAGGTCAGGAGATCGAGACCATCCTGGCTAACACAGTGAAACCCCGTCTCTACTAAAAAAATACAAAAAACTAGCCGGGCGCAGTGGCGGGCGCCTGTAGTCCTAGCTACTCAGGAGGCTGAGGCAGGAGAATGGCGTGAACCCGGGAGGCGGAGCTTGCAGTGAGCTGAGATCCGGCCACTGCACTCCAGCCTGGGCGGCAGAGCGAGACTCCATCTCAAAAAAAAAAAAAAAAAGTACAAAATTAGCCGGTATAGTGGCGCATGCCTGTAATCCCAGCTACTCGGAAGGCTGAGGCAGGAGAATCGCTTGAACCCGGGAGGCGGAGGTTGCAGTGAGTCGAGATTGCACCAATACACTCCAGCCTGGGCAACGAGAGTGAAAATCTGTCTCAAAATAATAATAATACTAATTAGCGGGCATGGTGGCAGGTGCCTGTAATCCCAGCTACTCAGCAGGCTGAGACCAGAGAATCTCTTGAACCCGGGAGGCAGAAGTTGCAGTGAGCCGAGATTGCACCAAAGCACTCCAGCCTGGGCAACAAGAGCAGAACTCCATCTCAAATTCAAAAACAGAAAATACTAGAGATGGGATTATGGTGATCTTTGTTCTCTCTCTTCACAACTGCTTGTGTTGCTTCTTTGTTTCATTAACAGATGACAAAAGAGGGGGGAGCACACGAAAACATTTCAGAAATTTTGTATTAACAAAATTTGGCAACAATTGTTCTTTTTGCCACAGAGGTGTCTATTCTCTAATATCTGAATTTGACCTCCAGGACTACAACCACTAAATAGAAAACATAAACACACAATAAAAGTGCTCTGTATGTATGGCATCTACTTCATAGAATACTATGCAGCCATAAAAAAGGCTGAAATCATGTCCTTTGCAGCAACGTGGATGCAGTTGGAGGCCACTATCCTAAGCAGAATTAATGCAGAAACAGAAAACCAAATATCACCTGTTCTTATTTAAAAGTGGGAACTAAATATTGGGTATGAGGCAGGAGAATGGGGTCTGGAGGCCGTTTCACACCAACTTCCTAGAACTAAATTGAAAGGAAAACCCTAACTTTCCACACCTAAGTAACAAAAGGACCAGAGGCTACTCCCTTTGCAAACCCCTACCTTTTCTGCACGGCAAATTGGAAATTGGCTGTTCACAACCAATCAGACTGACTGCAGGCAGTTTGCATATAAGTACCACTTCGTAACTTCATAACTTTCCTTTAGCCTCTGATTGGTTGCTTTCTACAGCCAATCAGATGTTTGCACAGGAGTGTGTCCTTTACAACTTCACTTCAGCCTCTGATTGGTTGCAGAAAGCAACCAATCAGGCCGATTGTGGGCCACCACTTCATTTGCATGAGGTAAGCACCAAGGAGCCAATGGGAAACCTCTAGGAAGTATTTGGACCTGAGAAGATTCTGTATCCAGGCCCTTAATCCGCTGCTCATTGGCTCCCACACTGTGGAGTGTACTTTCATTTTCAATAAATTCCTGCTTTCATTCTTTCGTTGCTTCATTCTTTCCTTGCTTTGCTGGGCGTTTTGTCCAATTCTTTGTTCAAAATGCTGACAACCTGCAGTCAAGACCCTGGACAACTTGCAGTCAAGACCCTCTACCTGTAACAGGTACACATGGACATAAAGACAGGAACAATAGATACTGGGGACTATTAGAGTGGGGAGAGAGAGAAAGGGCAGGGGGTGGAAAGATTCCTGTTTGGTACCATGTTCACTATCTGGATGACAGGATCAACAGAAGCCCAAACCTCAGTATCACACAATATACCTTTGTAAGAAACCTGAACATGGACCTCTTGAATCCAAAATTTAAAAAATTTTAAAGTATACTGTATGTATGGAATCGCCAAGATGTCAATATTCTTGACTTTAAAACTATCAGGAAATAGAGCAGCCTTAGCATAAACCACAAAGGACACAGCGGCTAACAAAGAAAACAAATTCTTTAGTTGACATGTACTGAAATAGGCTGTGCCAGTATCTGGGGTTATAAATGATACCAAAGAACCACTTACCCTGAGGTATTTTGCCAGTGTTTTCTCCAGCTCTCCTAGTCTATTTTAACTTAATTTTCACTGAAAGATAGAGTGAACAGCTTAGAGGAAAAAAGTCTTCTCCCATCCATAAGGAGTCAGTACTTGACTTCTACAGGAGACAGTTAACTAATTAACTCATTAAATTAGAGACAATTACTTGGCAATGTCTGTAAGCCTGTTGCCTGAACAGCAGAACCAAAGAGGGAGTTTATATCTGAAACTAGAATCTGTCTACCCACAGTCAGTCAAAAATGCTAAAATATTTTAGGTATTATGCTAATAAAGCTGGTACCTCAAAAATTGGTGATATATTTAAATCAGGGGTCTGGGTTTTGTTTTTTTTGGGAAACAGGGTCTCTTTCTGTCACCCAGGCTAGAGTGTAGTGGTAGGATCACGGCTCACAGAAGGCCTTGACCTCCCAGACTCAAGTGATCCTCCCACCTCAGCCTGCTGAGTAGTGGGGACCACAGGTATGTGCCACCATGCTCAGCTAAGTTTTTCAATTTTTATTTTTTTGTAAAGATGGGGTCCCACTAGGTTGCCCTCCCACACACACATACATACTTAGTATATCAAGCAATTTAATAGTTTCATAATATAATTTTCATTTTGTTCCTGTCTTTTCAAAGGATGAACTAAAATGACTTTAGATGAAATTACCCAAGTATGTCTATACTCCAAGTAACTTTAGAGTTCATCATTTGCCATTTCAAAGATATCTCTTAAGCAGTTGTATTCCCTCTTGGGCAAGAAGTCAAGGACACACGGAAGACATTGACATAAAGTAGTTGACAGTATCTGAAATAGCTTGTCCATTTTCTTTACTAAACTTTTTCCAAGCCAAACTCAAGTATCTGAAATATAAAAGAACATACAGCTTTGACATTTCCAGAAATATTTAAATTTACATTGAATATAGTTAGCATGTGCTTGGGAAAGCCTTAGCATTCTAAAGCTTGAGAAATAAAATAGATCTTATGAGAGATTAGAATCCTCATATATTTAATCAAAATTATTGTCTATAAAAGATGGCAGGGTTTCATATATAGATGTGTATCATAATTACACTGAACTACCTCTAGCTCCAAATGAGAAGATCATGCCATTTAAAAATGTTTTGCCTACCAAGCCAACAGATCAACATACCAAGGCTTCAACTGACTGTAATAAACTGGATAGCAGTACCTCCTTTGCAATTTACCAAATTTAACCTTATGTGACCTTTAGGATGTATGCAACTGGCTGGGCACAGTGGCTCACACCTGTAATCCCAGCACTTTGGGAGGCCGAGGTGGGTGGATCACGAGCTCAGGAGTTTGAGACCAGCCTGGCCAACCTGGCAAAACCCCATCTCTACTAAAAATACAAAAATTAGCCAGGTCTGGTGGTGGGCGCCTGTAATCCCAGCTACTCGAGACGCTGAGGCAGGAGAATCACTTGAACCGAGAAGGCAGAGGTTGCAGTGAGCCGAGATCCTGCCACTGCACTCCAACCTGGGGGACCAGAAGAACACTCTGTCCCGGGGCGGGGGGGAAGGATGTATGCAACCTATATTATTATATTAACTACACATTACAAAGACTGACACACAACCCTAAATTTCCACTAAGAAAAAAAGGTTAACTTAAAATTCAATGATTTGAATGAGTATAAAGCCCAAATACTCTAAATGATACCAATTACTTGTTTAAATAGTTTGAGTTCATAAACAGATCATTTGATGTTTTATATCTCTAAAAGATATTCCAGAGACTATAAAGAAAAATTCTGATGTGTTAGGACTAGAAAACTGGTTACTTTTAAAAAATTATATGGTATTTCAAGATTAAGGATTTTTCAAGTATGCACACAAAACTAAGGCAATATATCTAGAAACACTACTTTTTAAGCCAAAAATCTGCTAAGATCAAATCTTTCAGGTTATTTTGCATTGATTTTGAAACTGTGTGCCAGCCACTATGCCTGCTGCCCAGTACTGGGGATGCAGAGATCAACAAGACACAGTGCCTGTTGTCAAGTAGCTCAGAGATGATGGCATGATGGACACTAAAACTGGGTCAGAAAACTTGGGTTCTAAACTCCTGTGCCATTAACTCGAGAACTTTTGGGCAAAACATGCAGATTCTTGGAGCCTCTTCTTTAACAAGGGTTTGCAGAAAAACTGCTGTCCTATTGTGAGGCAAAAATGACACCTTGAACACCAAAGTACTTCAAAATTGTAAAATATAATATGAAATAGTTACTGTAAAATGCTTAGAAACAGAAAAGCATAGGATCTCAATTTCCCTCCTTGCTTAGTGAATTTTTCTGCTTTTGCCCAAACATGAAGAAATTACTGTTCTAACCTTTCATCTCTCTCCAAGCCAAAGTTTCCCTGGGTTGGCTGCCAGTATTTCTGGGCTTACCACGAGATCAGTCCTGACTGGTCTAGGCAGCTTTATCTCTGTCTAACCAACATGTGGCTGTAATATGAGTCAAAACAAACTGTTCCTCCATGACTTTGTTCCAACTGAGATGAACTGACATTTTCAGATCTTAACATCCTTTCAATTTCAGTAACTCAAATGACAATGTCATGAAGTTTAGTAACTACAGATATCTCATAGAGCATTTCCCACAAAGAAAAATGAATTATTTGAACAATAAAAGAGGACAATATGTACCAAAGCAAGAACTGAGCATATGAAGCTAGTTCTCTTACTGTCCTTCACTGTTACGGCTCTTACTTCCAACGGAAGCCAAATTTAGTCGGGAATGCATGCCCTTTCACTACACAAGCACTCTGCATAAGGAGCAAAGACCACAGCAGATCTGACACACAAACCCTGTTAAACAGTACAATGTGTAATTTGCCTTATCTTATTATGTTAGTTCAATTAGAATAAAAGAGCATTCTATCATAAATACTTTATAAGAAAAAAATTATTTTAAACACATATGGCCACTTGGACTTTTTAACAACTTTATTAAGCCATATTAATTTTTTAAAACAGGGATTTTAGTAATGTAAAATTTTTCTGATGTTACTAAAGTCAACTACCTGAGCGTTAGGGAAAAGCAGTTGTATATATCTAATTTTGATTAGCACTTTCAGTTGCATATTTTGGATAAACTAGAAACAAAACATTTTACTGATTTTGCTAAAAAAAAATTCTTCAGTGCTCTGCCTTCCTAACTCAGACTGCTTCCATGAATACTATGTGCTTATTTTTGTTGTTGTTTTAATATATTTTCACTGTCCACTACAGTAAGCCCTACTGAATTATGCAATTTCTAACACAGCAGGGAGGTCAAGACCCTTATTAATCACTGAAATCAACTGAAGCTACCATAATAAAGAAGATCTACCAAGACAATTTTCCACTCAAAATAACCAAAAACCTTGGAAATAAAATAATGACCCAAAGAACTCAATAACTGGAACTAGAATACTTCCCAGGACAGATTAAGTTGAGTAATTAATTTGCATCATTTCTTAAATAAATACTTTCGTCTCTTGGTCTATGTAACCATGGGAACATACAAGGAGCATATATATGTATAAGCTTGGGCAAATCACATCATTTTGACAATGAAGGTGCTGCTCCTAGGGGGATGGAATGCCTTAATGTTGATAAGCCTTGATTAAATACCAAGATTTTTACCAAAGAGAAATAAGGACCTTTAACATAGTAGGGTGCAGAAAGTATTAAAGGATCTAAGAAACAGATCAACCAAATGCAATGTATGAACCTAGCTTGGATTCTGTTTTTAACAAAGCTACTTAAAAATCTATGAAACAATCAGAGAACTTCAACACTCAAAAGAAATTGATGACAAGACATTTTTTAGGTGTGATAATGGTATTATGATTTGGTTGGTTTTTCAGAGTCCTTATCTTTTGGAGATACATAGTGAACTATTTATGGATACTGCAAGATGATGTCTGAGAACTGCTTCAAAATAAGCCAGTGTGGCTGTAATACAGATGAAGCAAGGTTAGCCATGATAATTGGTGACAATGGAATGACAGATAGATGGTGATTCATTATACTGTTTTCTCTTTTTTTTTTTTTGTATGATTTTAAAGAATATTTATTAATTCAGTTAGAATTACAACAAACCTTTTTTAAAAAAATTTCAAATCATATTTTATTTTTTTGAAATGGAGTCTCCCTCTGTCACCCACGCTGGAGTGCAATGGCACAACCTCAGCTCACTGCAACCTCCACCTCCCAGGTTCAAGCAATTCCCCTGCCTCAATCTCCCTAGTAGCTGGGATTACAGGCATGCGCCACCACACTAATTTTTGTATTTTTAGCAGAGACGGGGTTTTACCATGTTGGCCAGGCTGGCCTCGAACTCCTGACCTCAAGTGAGCCACCCACCTCGGCCTTCGAAAGTGCTGGGATTACAGGCATGAGCCACCGCACCGGGCTCATATCAATTCGTATTTTAGATTCAGAGGGTACATGTGTAGGTTTGTTACAAGGGAATACTGTGATACTGAGGTGTGAGGTACAAATGATCCCATCAGCCAGATAGTTTGCATAGTTCCCAATAGTTTTTCCACCCTGTTCCCCTCCTTCCTTTCTCCCTCTAATCATCCATGGTATCTATCTGTCATTATTCTATTTTCTCTAGATTCGTATATGTTTGAAATTTTTCATAACAAAGTTTTTTAAAAGGCTACAGAAAAATAATTAAACAATTCTTTACAAACTAACATACCTGTATCTCCAAATAATAATAAGTTAAAAAGGCAAATTGCATTAAAATATATAAAGCAAGGCTCTTCCGTTTATTGTATATCCTTGAACAAGTTACTTAACCTTTCTGGGGCTTAGTTTCCTCACCGGTAAAATGGGAATATTAATAGTACCTACCTTATAGAGTTGTTCTGAGGATTAAATATGATGATTTACATAAAACACTTAAAATAGTGCCTGATACATAACAGTGACACAGTAAGCATTAGCTATTATTGTTTATGTTTTTTAAAACCACAAAACCCCATATTTTCTTTTTGTTGTTGTTGTTGGTGTTGTCTCACTCAGCCACCCAGGTTGTAGTGGAGTGGTACGATCTCAGCTCACTGCAACCACCGTCTCCCAGTTTCAAGTGATTCTCCCGTCTCACCCTCCCGAGTAGCTGGGATTACAGGCACCCGCCATCACGCCTGGCTAATTTTTGTATTTTAGTAGAGACGGGGTTTCACCATGTTGGCCAGGCTGGTCTTGAACTCCTAACCTCAGGTGATCCATCCGCCTTGGTCTCCCAAAGTGCTAGGATTACAGGTGTGAGCCGTCGCGCCTGGCCAAAATTCCATATTTTCTATGTAAATGTATGGGGAAAGATCAGAAAGTAACACGACCAAGAACAGTGGTTACCTCTTAGGTGGCAGGGAATTATTGGCTTTTGGGGTAGAGCTCAGGAAGGACTTCAAGCCTTCAGCTTTATACAGAATGTTCTATATCAAAACAAAACAAAACAAAATGTATTAATGTAGGGATGTGTAATTTAAGTAACTCTAGGCTATGAGTCCTTTAAAAACAGGGATGCCTTATTCATCTTCATACCTCTAGCACCTTGCACAGTACCTGGCTCTTTGTAGGACAATCAATAGCAATCTGTGTTGAATAGAGCTGCTGAAAATAATCAGCCATGGGATGGGAGGGGTAGGGTGAGGACAGAAAAGAAGATGGGGAGAGGAAGATCACCATAAGAAAAAGACTAGAAAGAAGACTGAGAGGTATCTGAAGAAAAAATGAGGTGAGGATACATTTCTTCTTCAGGGGTCCTAATTTTGGTTATTTTTTGTCATTTCACTTAAGGCATTTTTGCAGATAGTATAACAGCTGCACTGGAATGTTCTAGAAAGCTACCAAATACAGCAGTGTTGACTTGGAGGCACAGAATCTCTTGCCATCTCTGTCTCCCAGCCTCCCTGAGTCACCCCTAGGCTTCCAGGTGAATGGGTAGGGTTTTAATCTGGGGATGCTCCATATGGCAAAGCCTGTTTGAGAATGAAGCTAGCACAACAGAAACCGAAACTAAGAGATGAGAGGTACATGATCCCTGGTGATAGCAGTTAAGCTCCTGACCCACTCATCGCTACAGCCAGTACATTCTAGCCCTACGCATGTTTAACCAAAATGCCTGTCACTGAAGACTGAAATAGTACTGACTAACATCTTTTCAAAATGTGTGTTTCTTCCAGTTCTAGAAACCCAGTGCTGGCCATAGTAATGGTTTCCGTGGAAGATGCTTTCAGAAATTTCCACAGTACTAACGGAAATCTGCACAGAACAGGGAGGTGGTGAATTTAAAAAAGAAAAGAAAGCTACGCACAAAAAATAATATGTATTTCAAGTCTGTGTCTTGGGATTTCAGAGCCTATGGTTGGACTGTTACTCTTTTTCACGTCCAGACTGAGCAAATGAAGTTTCAGAAGAAAACGGCAAACATCTTCCATGGTCTCTCGGGTCTCCCAGCCTTAGACTGTGACTATACAACATCTTAGAACCTCATAGACTTGGGAGAAATAGGTATTTGTCAATAACTTCAGATGGATGTCTCAAGAATGTAAGTAATTAACTGATTATATGTACATAAGCATAAATACATATTAACATCTTAGTCTCTTGACTAGGTCCAGCACAGTCATCTGGAGAAGACAAAAGACTCAGATCTTACTAAAGAAACAAACAAACAAAACACCCTAATCTCAACTTAGAAGAGAAGGAGGCCGGGCGCTGTGGCTCAAGCCTGTAATCCCAGCACTTTGGGAGGCCGAGACGGGCAGATCACTAGGTCAGGAGATCAAGACCATCCTGGCTAACACGGTGAAACCCCGTCTCTACTAAAAAATACAAAAAACTAGCCGGGCGAGGTGGCGGGCGCCTGTAGTCCCAGCTACTCAGGAGGCTGAGACAGGAGAATGGCCCGAACCCGGGAGGCGGAGCTTGCAGTGAGCTGAGATCCGGCCACTGCACTCCAGCCTGGGCGACAGAGCGAGACTCCGTCTCAAAAAAAAAAAAAAAAAAAAAAGAAGAGAAGGAAATAGATAAGGAACTAAGCTTTACTTGGTTCTGCATAGTTTACATATTATTTTATTTAATCTTTAGAACATCTCTATGTGCTAGGTGTAGTAATCCCTTCTTAGATGAGAAAACAGGCTCCAAAAGTAAACACCTAAAGCCAAAAGGTTTCAAATGAGGATTCAAACCCAGGTTAGACTACAAATCCCATGTAGGCTCCAGGTACATTCTGCTGCCTCCTGGATGAAAAGGAGTTTCATCCAGCTCAAGATGTTCTAGGAACTCTATAGACGGGAGGACATTACATTGAAAGAATCAGCCGGGTGCAGTGGCTCAAACCTGTAATCTCAGCACTTTGGGAGGCCGAAGCGGGAGTATCACCTGAGGTCAGGAGTTCGAGACCAGCCTGGCCAACATGGTGAAACCTCATCTCTACTAAAAATACAAAAATTAGCCAGGCAAGGTGGCGGGCACCTATAATCCCAGCTACGTGGGAGGCTGAGGCAGGAGAATCACTTGAACCTGGGAGGTGGAGGCTGCAGTGAGCCGAGATCACACCATTGCACTCCAGCCTGGGCGACAGAGCAAGACTCTGTCTCAAATAAATAAATAAAATAAAATAAATTGAAAGAATCACTGTCTACTCAAAGCAGTCATCCATAAACAAGCACAGAAATGTATAAGAAACAGTTTCTATTGCAGTATGATCTATTTAAACTGTAAATGTAATCATTCCACTCACAAGGTGAACAACTTTCAGTGGTTTTCATGCTGGTGTTAGAAAAAAATCAAAATTTTTCTTTATGGTCTACACAAGGCCCTGCTGGATGTGGCTCCTTCCACCTCAGCTCTCACTGGTCATTCCTTTCTGTTTGTTGAACACATCAAACCCTTTTCTATATCTAAGCTTTGTACGTGTGAGCCCTCTGGAATTCCCTCCACTTCACCCTCATTCCCTCTTAGCTCTTAATATTGCCTCCTAAGGGCCCTTCACTGACCACTCTCTCGAAAAATGATTTTAAAAACGATGGCCCTTCTCATCATTCTGTTTATTTCCTTGCACGTGTCACAATCTGTAGTAAGCTTTTTTTTTTTTTTTTTTTTTTTTAAGAGATAGGGTCTTACTCTATCACCCAGGCTCGAGTGCAGAAGCATGACCCTAGCTCACTGTAACCTCAGACTCCTGGGCTCACATGATCTTCCTTCCTCAGCCTTCCTAGTAGCTAGAACTACAAGCACGTGCCACCACACCTGGCTAATTTTTTTTCTTTCTTTTTTTTTTTTTTGTAGAGACAGAATCTCATTTTGTTGGCCAGGCTGGTCTCAAACTGCTGGCCTCAAGTGATCCTCCTGCCTCAGCCTCCCAAAGAGGTGGGATTACAGAGATGAGCCAGTGTGCCCAGCCAATCTGTGGGCCTGTTTTTTTTCTTCCTGAGATTGAGTCTTCCTCTGTCGCCCAGGCTGGAGTGCAGTGGCACAATCTCAGCTCACTGCAACCTCCACCTCCCAGGTTCAAGCAATTCTCCTACCTCAGCCTCCCGAGTAGCTGGGATTACAGGCACCCACCACCATGCCCAGCTAATTTTTGTATTTTTAGTAGAGACGGGGTTTCACCTTGTTGGCCAGACTGCTCTCAAACTCCTGACCTCGTGGTCTGCTCTGTGGGCTTTTTTTATTGTCTACCTTACCCATAGAATGTTAGGTTCTAGACTGGGTATAGTGGCTCTCATCTGTAATCCCAGCACTTTGGGAGGTCGAAGCAAGTGGATCACCTGAGGTCAGGAGTTTGAGACCAGCCTGGCCAACATGATGATACCCCATCTCTACTAAAAATACAAAAAAAAATTAGCCAGATGTGGTGGCACACACCTGTAATCCCAGCTACTCAGGAGGCTGAGGCAGGAGAATCACTTGAACCTAGGATGCAGTTGTTGCAGTGAGCTGAGATTGCACCATTGCACTCCAGCCTGGGCAACAAGAGCAAAACTCTGTACCCCACCAAAAAGAAAAAAAAGAATGTGAGGTTCTACCTTCACTGAAGTCCTTTGTATTGTCCCTACCCTGACTAAGCAGCTCTATATTATCTCTATAAAGGTAGAACCTAGTAAAGTGCTTAGCCTGGTACATAGTAGGCAATTAAAAGTGTATTGATTGGCCAGGCGCAGTGGCTCACACCTGTAATCCCAGCACTTTGGGAGGCTGAGGCAGGCGGATCACGAGGTCAGGAGCTTGAGACCATCCTGGCTAACACGGTGAAACCCCGTCTCTACTAACAATACAAAAAATTAGCTGGCCGTGGTGGCGGGCGCCTGTAGTCCCAGCTACTCAGGAGGCTGAGGCAGGAGAATGGCATGAACCCAGGAGGCAGAGCTGGCAATGAGCCGAGACTGAGCCACTGCACTCCAGCCTGGGTGACAGCGAGATTCCATCTCAAAAAAAAAAAAAAAAAAAGTGTATTGATTGGTAGCAGAACATCACATGGCATTTAATAACACTAATTTTCAATTATTTTTGAATCCTTCTGCTTGATTCAAGGACAAAGTCTCACCATCCTGCTAGTCTGCCTTTAATGCCTAATACTGTTTGTTTTTTTAACGAGAACGCTATATAGTTTATGGTAAATACTTTCTAAAGTATTTAGAAAAGGCTGGGCATGGTGGCTCACGCCTGTAATCCCAGCACTTTGGGAGGCTGAGGCAGGTGGATCACCTGAGGTCAGGAGTTCAAGACCAGCCTGACCAAGATGGTGAAACCCCGTCTCTACTAAAAACACAAAAATTAGCTAGGCATGTGCCTGTAATCCCAGCTACTCAGGAAGCTGAGGCACGAGAATTGCTTGAATCCGGGAGGCAGAGGTTGCAGTGAGCCAAGATTATGCCACTGTACTCCAGCCTGGCAACACAGTAAGACTCTGTCTCAATCAATCAATCAATCAATAGGTTATCATATTCAAGTTCCATATTTCTGAGGAACTGGTGAAGACCCTCAATTATAATAGCATGGTTAATAAAACTGTAGATCCTATTCTGTGTGTCTCATACTGGGTTTATTCAATCCAAATTATGCTGGGAAATCCTCTTGTAGCTTCAGGCTCTGAATTGCTAGATTCCTCCTTTTTAAATTACTCACTTGCTCAAAGCTTAATACATACACATTGAGACTATTTCTATTTTCCTCTTTATTCTTCCCCCAAGTTAACAACCTAGTATTTATCCTCTCATACCTTTCTCAGTCTCAGTGCTCATTAAATCATACACAAACATATTATACGTAAACATTACACACAACATATATAAAATGACTTTGTTTTACAAATCAGAATCATGCTATATATACTTATTTCCATCTTTCTCACTTAATAGTACATTGAAAAATTTCTCTAAATTGGTGGTCTAGGCCTAACTCATCCTTTTTAGTATCTACATAACTTACACGGTATGGCTATTCCATAAGTCTTCTATCACTCCTCTTTAATATAATAGCTTTTTTGTTTTGTTTTGTTTTGAGACAGTCTCACTCTGTCACCCAGGCTGAAGTGCAGTGGTGCAATCATAGCTCACTGCAGCCTCAACCTCCCAGGCTTAGGTGACCCTCCCACCTCAGTCTCCCAAGTAACTGGGACTATAGGCTCATGCCATCACACCCAGCTAGGTTTTTGTATTTTTTGTAGAGATGGGGTTTCGCAATGTTGCCCAGGCTTTTTTTTTTTTTTGAGGAAAAATTCAGTGCTGCAGTTAACCCTGTACACACACACACACACACATATATATATATATATATATATATAATTTTTTTTTTTTTTTTTGAGACAGAGTCTCACTCTGTCACCCAGGCTGGAGTGCAGTGGCGCGATCTTGGCTCACTGCAACCTCAGCCTCCCAGGTTCACGCCATTCTCCTGCCTCAGTCTCCCGAGTAGCTGGGACTACAGACGCCCGCCACCATGCCTGGCTAATTTTTTGTATTTTTAGTAGGGACAGGGTTTCACCGTGTTAACCAGGATGGTCTCGATCTCCTGACCTCGTGATCCACATGCCTTGGCCTCCCAAAGTGCTGGGATTACAGGCGTGAGCCACTGCATCTGGCCCTATAGCCTTATATTTTTACAAATATTTTTATGTCTCTGGGATAAATAATCCAAAAGAAAATACCATTGTTTGTTCAAATGATGTTTTCTTTTTATTTTAAACCACTGTCAGATTGTTTTTCAGAGTCTTTGTTTCCACAAATACTGTATCACCCTTTAATACTTGATAATCTTATTGTTACTCTAATATTGTGGTACACCTTCCACACTTTTGGAAACACAGCCCTAATGTATATTTCAACAAAGAGTAAGGGTCTCCTGCTAAAAGCCCTGCTTTACTGCCTTCTCAGCCCCAGCCTACTGCCAAAAATAAGTAAAATACATAAATTATTTGAATAAAAGAACATATCTTTCCATTAAAAAGTAATGTTATTAAAAACTCTAAGGAGGAATCGCTCTTTGCTTTACATTAACAGTATCTTCTCCTCTTTATTCTCTAACCTAAAATAAGACAGGAAAAAAGCACATTTTCATAATTTTGTATGGGATATGATCTTCATTGTTACACTGGTGATAATGAAAAAAGAACAAAATTAAAATAATATTTGAGGTCTACATTTCAGTAAATTTTTGATCTGGCAAATATAGTTGCAGTCTTTTTTTTTTTTTTTGAGACGGAGTCTCACTCTGT
This sequence comes from Macaca nemestrina, assembly GCF_043159975.1. Classification (NCBI taxonomy): domain Eukaryota; kingdom Metazoa; phylum Chordata; class Mammalia; order Primates; family Cercopithecidae; genus Macaca; species Macaca nemestrina. The sequence continues at coordinate 69,789,107 of NC_092135.1, forward strand.
CGCCCAGGCTGGAGTGCAGTGGCGCGATCTCGGCTCACTGCAAGCTCCGCCTCCCGGGTTCACGCCATTCTCCTGCCTCAGCCTCCCGAGTAGCTGGGACTACAGGCGCCCACAACCGCGCCCGGCTAATTTTTTGTATTTTTAGTAGAGACGGGGTTTCACTGTGGTCTCGATCTCCTGACCTTGTGATCCGCCCACCTCGGCCTCCCAAAGTGCTGGGATTATAGGCGTGAGCCACCGCGCCCGGCCTATAGTTGCAGTCTTAACATATATTGCCTTTATTATACAATATACCAGCAAACAAAAGAAGTCTATTAACAAGAGAGAGATTTAAAAATAATTCATTTAAATGTTTTTGATAAATCTGCTTTGCCACAAGGGACAGACAAAATTAACTCTTCATTTAGAAATTTGTCAGACTTATAACAAACGGCCTGTGATGTTCCTGCTGTCCCACCTCACCTCCTTCTTCGCTGCTCCTATCGTCTCCTTTTGCTACTGTATACTGCTGATGTAGCTAAATTAGATCAATGACAGTGTGTGGGTGAGAGAGGTTAAAAGAAGAAAGGGATAAATCAAAAAATGACAGTTGTAAGGGTGGTAATGGTAAAATCTTAGCTTGAACCAGTTGTAAAATTACAGCACAGCCTAACACATAAGAATTCATTTGTTGTACTCCAATTTCATGAACTTAGCAGAATGAAGGTGGGCAGAAAAAGGCAGACTCTTAGTGCATATTGTTGTTGTTGATGTGTTTTAACTAATAGAAACATAGCTCATCAAAACTTGAGAAGCAATGAACACCACAGGAAAAATGAACCTATTTCCCTATATTCAAAATAATAATGCTTTACTCTTACAAAGCCCTGCTTATGAACTCTCGCACCAATTCTCATATAATTTCACTAAACATAGATATATAGATAAGTCAGTTGCCAGTTTCTTTTCTTTTTTCCTTTTTTTTTTTTTTTTTTTTTTGTTGAGACAAAGTCTTGCTCTGTCACTCATGCTGGAGTGGGTGATAACTCATTACAACCTCGAACTTCTGGGCTCAAGTGATCCTCTCATCTCAGCTTCCAGAGCAGCTAGGACTACAGGCATGTACCACCACACCCAGCTACATTTATATATATATATATATATATATATATATACACATACACTTCTTTTTTTTTTTTTTGTAGCCATGGAATCTCGCTTTGCTGCCCAGGCTGGTCTTGAACTCCTGGCTTCAAGTGATCCTCCCACCTCAGCCTCCCAAAGCACTGGGATTACAGGTATGAGCTGCCGCACCCACCTGATATACCAGTACTTTCAAATAAGAATATACACATACACATTTTTTAATTTTTTTTTTTTTTTGAGACAGTGAGTCTCGCTCTGTCACCCAGGCTGGAGTGCAGTGCCACAATCTTGGCTCACTGCAACCTCCCTTCCTGGGTTCAAGCAATTCTCCTGCCTCAGCTTCTCTAGTAGCTGGGATTACAGGCGTGCGCCACCACACCTGGCTAATTTTTTATATTTTTTACAGAGACAAGTTTTCACCATGTTGCCCAGGCTGGTCTCGAACAAGTGATTCAACTGCCTCAGCCTTCCAAAGTGCTGGAATTACAGGTGTGAGGCACTGCACCTGGCCATTTTATTGTTTTACAAATGACTTTTGACCTATGACTCAAAAGTTTAACGAAATATTCTTATTTGAAAGTAGGAATTTTTACTATTTGTGAACTTAGACAGTTAATGCCACAGATCTATATTTTACAAAGAGTTTTCAACTGTATTCTAAAATTTAAAATTACATCTCTTTATAGTCTTTAAGTAGCTCAAATAATTCTAAACTCAAGTGACCCCAAAATCCTCCCCAAACTAAATCATACTAATAACAGAATAATCTACATTTTAACCTTTAATTACACCCTTTTTGTGAAACTCCTACTTTAAACTTTCATGGGACCATTCTCCCTATTTCTCCTCCTCCTCCTTCCCACTTCAATTGGAGATATCACTTTTAAATCAGCCCCTGATCCTCTGCCTTGCTTTATATTTTTAATTCTTTTAACTACAAGGAATTCATCTACCACCTGCACAAATTTGTATCTGTCCAAATCCAACTTTAACTTAGTGAGATACATTTGTTTAGAAACCAAACTAACCCCACCCCCCCAAAAAATTATCCAAATAGATGCCTTATCAATTAACATCTATCCTAAAACTGACAGGTTCACTACTTCTTCCCTTACTTCCACATTTAATACCAAATTTGACAGATTCTTCCCTTATAAGTCGCTGGTACTCTCCTTGCTTTTCATTTCCCCAGTCATCAGCCACTGTAGGTCATTAATTCTCACAAGTATTATTTCAATAGCCTCTCAGCTGATCACCTAACCTACTTCCAATCTCTTCATACTTTATCCAACATATACAAAAAGCTGCCAAAATTCACCACTTCAATTTGCCTACTTGGAAACCCACAGTGGCTCCCTACTGTTTCAAATCCAAATTCCTTGGCTAACTATTCCAGACAGTTACACTGCAAAGAAACTTTTAAAATTTCATCACCTAAGTAACCAGATTTTTTTAAATTTCTTAACAAATACACCGCCATTATCCCCTGACATACCTCTGTCTTTCAAATGTCACCCCATTCAATATCCTACCAGTAGTATAAGGGTATGGGTTTGGGCTTTGGAATTGATTTGAATCTGGGCTCTACCACATAGTCTGAATTAATTGACACTAATTTAACCTCATCTATATTACAAGGATATTAAACCTGCTTCATAAAGTTGTTATGAAAACTAAAGTATCCTTAAAGCACTAGGCCAATCTCAAGCACACTCTAAATGATCAATAAATGTTAGCCATTGTCAATATTATTACACAGCCACTATGATGTAGGAAGCCAAACTGATTGCTCTACCACAGGTTAGTCTTTTGCCTTCACTATTCTTGATTCCCTCAACCACAGGCCATTGGAGATGGAATGGGCCTCAGAGAGCAGCTAGTCCAATCACTTGTCCATCAGCATTTAGGTCTTGGCTCTATTCTCTCTCTTGATATTTGACTTGGTGTCTGCTACTGAACAGTATTTGAAGGGGTGGCCTGCCCCTCCACACCTGTGGGCGTTTCTTGTTAGGTGGAATGAGAGGCTTGAGAAAAGAAATGAGACACAGAGACAAAGTATAGAGAAAGAAAAAGTGGGCCCAGGGGACCGGCGCTCAGCATACAGAGGACCCACGCCAGCACCGTCTCTGAGTTCCCAAAAAGGGAAGTGACAGGATAATAAGATCATTATAGGGAGAAGGTTAGCAGTAAGACAGATGAATAAAGATCTCTGTGACATAAGTTTAAGGAAAAGTGCTGTGCCTTGATATGCATATGTAAACATCTCCATAAACCTTTTTAGTGCATAAAGAGCAGCATTGCGCTAGCAAATCCCACCTTTTGCCCTAAGGTGGTTTTCTCCTTTCTCAGTAAACAGAACATACAATCGGGTTTTACACCAAGATGTTCCATTGCCCAGGGATGGGCAGGAGACAGATGCTTTTCTCTATCTCAACTGCCAAGAGGCCTTCTTTCCTCTTATACTAGTCCTCCTCAGCACAGACCCTTCACGCGTGTCAGGCTGGGGGACGCTCAGGTCTTTCCCTTCCCACGAGGCCATATTTCAGACTATCACATGGGAGGAAACCTTGGACAATACCTAGCTTTCCTAGGCAGAGGTCCCTGCGACCTTTGTGTCCCTGGGTACTTGAGATTAAGAGAATGGTGATGACTTTTCACAAGCATACTGCCTTCAGGCACTTGTTTAACAAAGCACATCCTGCACAGCCCCAAATCCGTTAAACCTTGAGTCACCACAGCACACGTCTCTTGCAAGGACAAGGTTGGGGGTAGGGTCACAGATTAATAGCATCTCAAATACAGAACAAAATGGAGTCTCTTATGTCTACTTCTTTCTATATAGACACAGTAACAGTCTGATATCTTTCTTTTCCCCACAGTATTGTATTGAATAAAAGTGCATGGTACACAGCAAATAACCCTTTTTAAATATTGGTTGGGTAAATATGTTAAGTGCTAAAGAAATACATGGTTGGCATGTATTTTTGTCTTCTATTATAGCTAAAATATTAATCAACTATATGCATCTATAAAACTGTTTCTAAACAGTACTGCAAAGCTTCAAACAACTCCAGTTTGAAGTATTCAAGCCAGGAATAAACATCTTTTACTTGGTAACTATCCTCAAATTGATCCAACTAGCAATACTGTATCGTGTGTGTGTGTGTGTGTGTGTGTGTGTGTGTGTGTGTGTGTGAGAGAGAGAGAGAGAGAGAGAGAGAGAGCACAGGAGAGAGAGAGAGAGAAACAAGGTCTTGCTCTGTTGCCCAGGCTGGAGTGCAGTGGTATGATCTTGGCTTACTGCAAACTCCACTTCCCAGAATCAAGCAATCCTCCTACCTCAGCCACCTGAGTAGCTGGGACCACAGGTGGATGCCACCAGGCTTGGTGCCAATTTTTAAAATTTTTTGCAGAGATGAGGTCTCACTATATTGCTCACGTTGGTCTTGAACTCCTGGGTTCAAGTGATCCTCTGGCCTTGGCCTCCCAAAGTGCTGAGATTACAGGTGTGAGCCACTGCACTTAGCCTATATTGTTATCTTTCTTACTGTTTTAGACCTTTCTGAAGGTGAGTATTTACATTCTATTGCTCTCTTATCTATAAATAATGCTTGGGTCAATGTTTCATACTTAGTGCTAAATAAGCAGTTACGAATTCCACAAATTTTCAATATAAAAATAAAGGCATCATCAAAATAATGTGTAAAAAGGTAATAATATGTAAAACAGTAAATGAAAAGCTAAGATTTAAAAGTTGTCAAAGAAGCGGCAGAGGTTGCAGTGAGCCAAGATTGTGCCACTGCACTCCAGCCTGGGCGCCATCTCAAAAAATTAAAAATGAAAACACACACAGGGTCGGGCGCGGTGGCTCACACCTATAATCCCAGGACTTTGGGAGGCCAAGGCAGGTGCATCACGAGGTCAGGAGATCAAGACCACCCTGCCTAACACGGTGAAATCCCGTCCCTACTAAAAATACAAAAAATTAGCCGCGTGTGGTGGCACATGCCTATAGTCCCAGCTACTAGGGAGGCTGAGGCAAGAGAATTGCTTGAACCCCGGAGGTGGAAGTTGCAGTGAGCCGAGATCACGCCACTGCATTCCAACCTGGGTGACAGAGCAAGACTCCACGTCAAAAAATTTTTTAAAAGTTGTTAAAGAGCTAGGGACAGTCCTGGCCATTCTCCTCATACCTCTAACCCATCTCTACCCCCACTCAAAAACAAAAAACAAATCCATACAGAATCACAGTACGTTTTTTTCCCATAGAATTTTTAAAGCTAGAAAGACCTCAATTCCCATTCCCTTATGTACCACTGAGTCCCATATGAGAAGCTGAAACTCCGGAAGGCCAGATGATTAGCCTAAGGGTACAACAGCCAGATAAATGCAGGGCTGGGAATTAACTCCGTATTCCTAGGCAGTACTCAGATACCTAGACAGTATTCTTTTCACTACATCATACAGCATTTCAACTGATTTCTTCCATATCTACTTAGTCTAGAACATAAAATTATATCACAAGAACTCTTCACAAAACAATTGAGTATAATCACATGGTATGGTGAATACTGATATATTTTTGGCTATTTTCAAGAATGCCTGCGAGGAATAAAGTCTTCAAATCATAAATGGACCATTTCTGTCATTATAATTACTTCTGTTCTGGAAAAAAATGCTTCCCGTATCAGATTTTATAACCTTTAAGATTCCTATTTTCACAAATTATTTTTCATAAACTACACATACGTATGGTCAACTATGCAGCGTCTTCCCCAACAATAGCTTAAGCAAACCACATGTCTCGAAAACGTCATCTATTCCAGGCTCATCAGCATATGTTAGAATCTATTCCTAATATAGACTCATAGACTTTTGGAATGGGAAGGAACCTTGGAGATCACCTCTCATTTCACAGAGGAAAATAATACCCAGCAGGGACCTGCCCAAGGTCAATGTGTCTTCGTAAGAACCCACGTCCAGAATAGAAAGTTCTCAAAAGATTTCAGAGAGAAACGCAGTATTTGGTGAAACACCTTAGCTTGCCTCCCTTTACATTTACTTCTTAAGTACAACTTCCAGCATAGGAAACTTTAGAAATTTAAGAAAAGCAAGCAAAACAAAAAACTAAACCAACCTTTTTTTTTTTTTCTTTTCTTTTTAAGTCTACAGCCAAGTCACTGATCCTAAAAGCTTAGAAGTTAAGGTAGACCATTGCAAGAATCTTAAGAGGTAACATTTTGTAACAAAATCCCCAAAGGCTTAAGGATACAATATAAGTAAGACACACAAATTAAGAATAGCCATAATATTCTTATCTGTCAAATTACGTGAAGGATAGCTCATAAGCAGGAGAACTTCGTAAACATGCAACTTTCAAGGAAGAGAATTTTAGTTATCATAACTATTAACCATACAAGAGTGCCAATACATTTTGAAATTTTATCTTGGTCTCTGTGCTTAAGCTGGAAATTATTTTTTTAATACATATCTTAAGTCATGTAAAAAAAAAAAAAAAAGCAGTAACTTGAGGAAAACCTTTTACCAACCCTTAATTAAAAGAAGGCCTTTAATCAAAACTTAATAAGAGAAGTATAAGCTATACTGTCCGGTCATGTTTGAAAGAATACATGAAAACTGAACATTCCTCAAAGTTAAGGCATGACTAGGACTAAGGACATGTATGTTTTTTGTTTTTGCAATGAAAGGCACACTCTGCAAGCCAATTTACCTGTAGAAATATGTTTCTTAACTCATGAGGATCCCCTCGCTTAGTTGTCTGCACCTGTAAGCAAAAAAGCAAAAAAAAAAAAAAAAAAAAAAAAAAAAAAAGCCAGTTAATGCTTCACCAGAGACCACACAATCTCTTCAGATTAGAGTTCACATGGCTAACAATCAATGCTCCTATCTTTTATCATTTAGTTTAAAACAAACTAAAAGCCCTAATTGCTGATAAGAACTGTCAAACTGGATAACTATGACTATAGGGCAGAAAAACAGGTGTGAATAGCCTAAGATACAGCAAATCTACCGGACAGTGCTTCCTCCGGACTGGAAAGGGAAGGCAATGAGGATCTTTTACTTTACTCCACATCTACTAGCAACACAGTTGTAACCACCCACCTTCAAATCAAGAAGCTAACAAGAGTGGATCAACAGGAAAGTTAAATCACCCAAATTAATCACTTGGCCTAGCAGCCTTTCTCCATGAAAAGCAAACCCAACATGTAATTATCTCCGCGTCCCTCTCCCCATCCAACCTAAAATATAAGAGCTGCTACAAATACAAATACTTTCGATAGCCTGCAATCTGCAACGCAAAAGCCAACCATTGCCCTCGGCCTTGAGGCCCCAAATTATTCAATACTTGCTCCCTCCCCCACCGCAATTCACTGATACCCTGGCTATCCCCAGCTTTATTTCCCACTTCCTCCCACGCCCTTTCTGATGCCCTCCAACTCCGGGCTCACAATCCCATGCACCTAGGACAGGACATTACTCTTCCTTCACTGACCAGTGTTACCGTACGAGCCCCTTCAACTCACAATCCCTCCTCCTTCCCCTCCCCCAGCCGGGCATCCCCTCCTCCGGTCCAAGCCCCGCACAGCTCTCCCCGCAGCGAGCCGGAGCCCCAGGACAAGCTATCTAAGACCTAGGCAATGAATGAAATGGGAAGCAGTTGGGGGCTGCAGGCAGGGCGCTCAGAATGTCTCTTATGCAATAAAAGCAGCAGCAGAGAGTTGGAGTCACCTTGACCGCCATGCTGTGCTCGGAAGCCGGGGACGAGCGAGTGAGCGAGCAGGGCCGAGCTGTCAGGGCGCGCGCGCGCCGCCTCCCCGGCCGCGCCCGCCCTCCCTCTCGCCGTCGCCGCGCGCGTCCCTATGCAAATGAACTCGGGACGCGCCGCGTGCGGAGAGAGGCCCGGCGCCCAGGTCAGAAAGGCAGCTGGCCCCGGGCCCGCCGGCCGGCCGGGCGGAGGAGGGGGACGCGCCTCCCACGGGGAGGACAAGCGCGACCCGTGGGATCCTGACGCGCCGCGTGGTTGCCAGAGCTAGGTCGCCGCCAGGAAAGCCCCGGGTTTCCTAAGGCCTCTTAGTGGGTGTGGCTTTGGGCACCGACCAGCCAAAGTCGTTTTCCCCAAGGCTTTAAGGAACATTTGGGGCCTATATTGGGCAAGATTTCCACGGATCAAAGAGCACTTCCCATTAATAACAATGAATTAATGACAGCTGATGGCAAATACCGACAAAAAAAGATTGGGAACCACTCACCCTAGGAAAAACTTAAGTAAACATAACTTGAGACATATGCTCCTAAATTGGCATGGGATGAATACGCTGAATTTATTTTTGCTTTGCGTCCTATTATAACGGTTTATTAGTAGACTCACTCCACTTTCCTAATCACCCAAATCCTGTGTACAATGAGAAAAAACTCCATTTGTCTTTGACAGGGCTGGCAATGAATCGCTTGTCCATATATGAACAGAAAGTAATTCTCCATTGGATTTCTAGCCCTACCTAAGAAGTAGAAGTAGTAACTCTATCTGGAACCAAAACAATGTTTCTAAACCCGAGTCTTGCCAATATGACTGTATTAGACTACATATTGATTCAAACTTGTGTGGGTATCCATTATATGCCTGACATGGTCCTGCCTGTAAATAATGCAAATAACTTATAGCCCCCACCCTCTAGGGGCTTACAGATGGTCAATGTTTCTCCACAATCCCAATCACATGTGTATCATGTGTATGTGTGTCTGTGTGTATGTCTGTGTGTGAGTCTCGCTCTGTCGCCCAGGCTGGAGTGTAGTGGCGCCATCTTGACTCACTGCAACGTCCACCTCCCAGGTTCAAGAGATTCTCCTGCCTTGGCTTCCCAAGTAGCTGGGATTACAGGCACCCGCCACGATGCCCAGTTAATTTTTTGTATTTTTAGTAGAGACAGGGTTTCACTATGTTGGCCAGGTTGGTCTCAAACTCCTGACCTCTGATGATCCGCTCACCTCGGCTCCCCAAAGTGCTGGGATTACAGGCGTGAGCCACCGCGCCCGACCCTATGTGTGTTTTCATTTTTAATTTTTTGAGATGGAGTCTTGCTCTGTGGCCCAGACTGGAGTGCAGTGGCGCTATCTTGGCTCACTGCAACCTCTACCTCCTGGCTTCAAGCGATTCTCCTGCCTTAGCCTCCAAAGTAGCTGGGATTACAGGTGCACACCACCATGCCCGGCTAATTTTGTATTTTTAGTAGCTATGGGGTTTCGCCCAAGCCACTTATAATTAGACACTATAAATGACACACTTTAGGGCTTCTCTATACTGTACAACTATTCTCCCTATATGAACATTTGCTGTCATTGAAATAAATTCTCGTTTTGGTGGAAATGGAAGAAAGGGGTATCAAAAATCAGAAGAAATAGTTGTACTCCTGCTGTTATGTCTTTTCCTGAACTGTCTTCCTCATACTCTGACTCTAAATCCTATAAATTATGCGGTGGAGATGATGGTGATCTTATTTTTGGACCACAGCCTTCTTTATTCCCTTGGTGAAGCAATAACAAACAGTTTTCTTTTCAATGAATTTTGGAAGGAATTCATGGAATGAGCTGCTCTAAACATATACGGCTGTGAATACACTATCACTATACTTATTATGTATAACCTGGTATTTAGTAGGACACTGTATAATCAGATGGAGGATTGAACTAGATGAGCTTTAATGCTTCTTCAAACATTCTAATTTCATGATTTAAAAGGAGCCAAATTTTAGTTAATAGACATTTATTGAGTGCCTTGCGTTTGTATAAAACGTGTTGCGGCCAGGTACAGTGGCTCACACCTGTAATCCCAGCACTTTGGGAGGCCAAGGCAGGCGGATCACAAGGTCAGGAGTTGGAAACCAGTCTGTCCAATATGCTGAAACCCTGTCTCTACAAAAATACAAAAATTAGCCAGGTGTGGTTGCGAGCACCTGTAGTCCCAGCTACTCAGGAGGCTGAGACAGAAGACTCTCTTGAGGCCAGGCACGGTGGCTCACACCTGTAATCCTAGCACTTTGGGAGGCCAAGGCAGGTGGATTGCCTGAGCTCAGGAGTTCAAGACCAGCCTGGGCAACACAGTGAAACCCTGTCTCTACTAAAATACAAAAAAGTTAGCCAGGCGTGGCGGTGTGCCCCTGTAGTCCCAGCCACTTGGGAGGCTGAGGCAGGAGAATTGCTAGCACCCGGGAGGTGGAGGTTGAAATGAGCTGAGATAGTGCCACTGCACTCCAGCCTGGGCAACAGAGCGAGACTCTGTTCTCTGAAAAAAAAAAAAAAAAGAAGAAGAAGAAGAATCACTTGAACCCAGGAGGCAGAGGTTGCAGTGAGCCGAGATCACACCACTACACTACAGCCTGAGCGACAGAGCAAGACTCTGTCTCAAAAAACAAAAAACAAAAAAACTTGTGTTGCAGCTACAGGAAACATAAGAGAAATAGCATAATTCCCAAAGTAGAGAGAATATTTTACCGAGGCAAGTGCTACCATTCTTTTTTTTTTTTTTTTTTTTTTTTTTTTTTTTTGAGATGTAGTTTCACTCTTGTTGCCCAGGCTGGAGTGCAATGGCATGATCTTGGCTCACCGCAACTTCCACCTCCTGAGTTCAAGCGATTCTCCTGCCTCAGCCTCCCGAGTAGCTGGGATTACGGGCATGTGCCACCATGCCTGGCTAATTTTGTATTTTTAGTAGAGATGGGGTTTCTCCATGTTGGTCAGGCTGGTCTCGAACTCCCGACCTCAGGTGATCTGCCCAACTCGGCCTCCCAAAGTGCTGGGATTGCAGGCATGAGCCACAGCACCTGGCTTACTATTCATTTTTTAATGAATAATGTGAAATGAATTATATTGAAACCTGTTGTCCTGTGCCAGTGCCCAAGGCAGCTTTAGGTAATGAGGGAGTAAAGACTGTGTGGCTTGCCACATATTCTCACTCCAATCAGAAATATATAACTGGGAGAATAAACATCCTGCCGGGTCCCTCAGCTACCCACCCCTACTCTACCCCTGTGGATTTATTTGGATGATTTTTGTTTCCCTCCTACTTAGAGGTCAGTGAAGAAGAATACTTTGGACCTGATCCAAAGTAAAGAATAAAGTGTCACTTTAAAACTTGTGTGGGAGAAAAGCAAAGGTCCCAAAATAGCCAAAACAAATTTGAGAAGGAACAAAGTTGGAGGACTTAGACTACCTGGCTTCAAGACTTACTCTAAAGCTTAAGAAATTGCTACAGTGTAGTGCTGCTGGCTGGCATACGAATTGATAAACAGATCAATGGAACAGAATAGAGAGCCCAGAAATAGATCCAAAATTATAAAGTCATTGGACCTTTCTTTCTTTCTTTTTCTTTTTTCTTTCTTTCTTTTTTGTTTCTCTTTCTTTTCTTTTTCTCTCTCTCTCTCTCTCTCTCTTTGATTTTTCTTTTCTTTCTTTTCTGTTTTTTTTAAGACAGGGTCTCACTCTGTCACCCAGGCTGGAGTACAGTGGCATGATCATGGCTCACTGCAGCCCCAACCTCCTAGGTTCAAGCAATCCTCAGACTTAAGCCTCCTGAGTAGCTAGGATTATAGGCATGCACCACCATACCCAGCTAAATTTTTAATTTTTGTAGAGAAAGCGTCTCACTATGTTACCCAGGCTGTTCTTGAACTCCTAGGTTCAAGCAGTCCTCCTGCCTTGGCCTCCCAAAGTGCTGGGATTACAGGTGTGAGTCATCTTGCCTGGCCAAAGTCATTTGATTTCTAACAAAGTTGCCAAAGCAATTCAGTGGGGGCAAGGAATCTTTTCAACAAATGATGCTAGAATAACTAGATATCAGTGTGGGAAAATTAATGAACCTAAATCCCTACCTCACACCATATACTAAATTTGATTTGAGATGAATCATAGACCTAAATGCAAAAGCTGAAGTCATAAAGCCGCCCCCAACAGCTTTAAAAACAAAGGTTTTAGTGGGAAACATAAAAGAGTATCTTTGTGGCTAGGTGCCATGACATGTGCTTGGAGTCCTAGCTACTCAGGAGGCTGAGGCAGGAGGATCACTTGAGGCCAGGAGTTCAAGGCTGTAGTGATAATCATGGCTGTGAACAGCCACTGCACTCCAGCCTGGGCAACACAGTGAGACCCTGTCTCTCTAAAATATACATACATATAACGTATATAACATATATATTTTATATATATACATATTTATAGAATAGAGAGATCTATCTTTGTAACTTGGAGGTAGGTAAAGTTTTCTTAATCAAAACCTAAAAAGCAATAACGATAAATTAAGAAATTGATAAATTAGATTTCACTAAAGGTAAAAATGTCTTTTCTTTTTTTTTTTTTGAGACTGAGTCTGGCTCTGTCGCCCAGGCTGGAGTGCAGTGGCCGGATCTCAGCTCACTGCAAGCTCCGCCTCCCGGGTTTATGCCATTCTCCTGCCTCAGCCTCCGGAGTAGCTGGGACCACAGGTGCCCGCCACCTCGCCCGGCTAGTTTTTTGTATTTTTTAGTAGAGACGGGGTTTCACCGTGTTAGCCAGGATGGTCTCGATCTCCTGACCTTGTGATCCACCCGTCTCAGCCTCCCAAAGTGCTGGGATTACAGGCTTGAGCCACCGTGCCCGGCTAAATGTCTTTTCCTCAAAATATAGCATTAAGAAAATGAATGGCCGGGCGCGGTGGCTCAAGCCTGTAATCCCAGCACTTTGGGAGGCCGAGGCGGGCGGATCACAAGGTCAGGAGATCGAGACCACAGTGAAACCCCGTCTCTACTAAAAATACAAAAAATTAGCCGGGCGCGGTGGCGGGCGCCTGTAGTCCCAGCTACTCAGGAGGCTGAGGCAGGAGAATGGCGGGAACCCGGGAGGCGGAGCTTGCAGTGAGCTGAGATCGCGCCACTGCACTCCAGCCTGGGCAACAGCGTGAGACTCCATCTCAAAAAAAAAAAAAAAAAAAAAGAAAATGAATAGGCAAGGTATTAACTGGGAGAAAATATTAGCAAAACATATACACAATAAAGGACTAATATCCAGGATATATCCTAAATCTCAATGATATCAATGATAAAACAACCTAGTTCTAAAAATTGGCAAAAGACTGGAAAAGAACTTTACAAAATAAGATATACAAATGGTCAATCACACATGAAAAAGTGTACAACATCACTAGTCAGCAGGGAAATGCAAATTAAATCACAGTGAGAAGGTACTACTACACATCTACTAGAATAGCTAAAATTAAGGACTGAAAACACCAGATGCTGGCAAGGATATGGAGCAACCAGAGTGCTTATTCACTATAGTAGGCGTGTAAACTGGTATAATTATTTTGAGAAAAAGTCTAGCAGGTTCTTGTAAAACTAAACATACACCTACCTATGACCAAGCAATTCTATCTCCCAATATTTACCAAAGAGAAATGAAAATATATGTCTATTAAAAGACCTGTACAAGAATGTTCACAGCCACTTTATTCATAATAGCCCAAAACTGGAAATAAGCCCAAAACTGGAAATAACCCAGGTGTCCATCAATAGAAGACTAGATAAACTATGGTATATTTGGAGAATGGAATACTATTGAGAAATAAAATGGAGTAAACTGATGATACACACAACAACATGGACAAGTCTCAAAAGTATCATGCTAAGTGAAAGAAGCCTTGCATAGACTCATGTAGTACAAAAGAGCATATACCATATGATTCCGTTTATACAAAGTTCTAGAACCAGCAAAATAAATCACTGGTGAAAAAAAATTTGAGCCATGATTGCCAGAGAGTAACTGACTAGAAAGAGGAATAAGGGAACTATGTGAAGTGATAATAGTAGTATATGCCTTGCCTAGGGGCTTAGATAACAGGTGTATGCATTTTTCAGAACTTAGTGAATGTAAACATAAGGTTTGTACATTTAATTACAAATGTGTGTAAATTTCCTTCAAAAGGAAAAACAAGTTGAGCAAATATTGAACTCTAGCCCATGATATATTTAGGGGAGAGAATACTAGTATTTTAAATTTACTTTGAAATGCATTAAAGAAATAAGAAAGATTTACGGATGGATAGAGAAGTGGATGAATAGGAATATGATTTCTAACTGTGGCAGTGTATACAGGAGTTCACTGAAAAAAATTCTTGCAACTTTTCTAAATGTTCTAAAATTTTCATAATAAAAGGTCAGGGAAAATTTGTGTTGGTCTTTGTGTTTCTAAAGATGGCTATCCATGTATGTAATTCTGTTGTTTGGTCAGAAATTGTACTGGGACTTATTTCTTAACCACTAATAGGCCTCTGCATTGTTGGGGAGGAGGAGAAAGAACTGAAATTGCTTGACAAATAATATACTTCTTTTATGGGGAGGGGAATCTGTGAAAATTATATTGCATTGAGAAGGCTGGGCATAGTGGCTCATGCCTATAATCCCAGCACTTTGGGAGGCCAAGGCGGGCAGATCACTTGAATCCAGGAGTTCGAGACCAGCCTGGCCAACATGGTGAAATCTCATCTCTATTAAAAATATAAAAATTAGCCAGGCGTGGTGGTGCCCACCTATAATCCCAGCTACTCAGGAGGCCGAGAAAGGAGAATTGCTTGAACCCACAAGGCAGAGGTTGCAGTGAGCCGAGATTGTGCTACTGCACTCCAGCCTGGGCGACAGAGCGAGACTCTGTCTCCAAAAAAAATAAAAAAATAAAAAAATTAATTTTATATTTATATCTATATAGCATCAAGAAATAAAATGTTTTCCTTAACATCAGAACTAATTATATGTCCTTGGAATCACGCACGTTTGGGTGTATATGTGTGTTCGGTCTAATAGTTATCCACAGGAAAACTAGAAAAAGAATGTGAAAGTATATTTGCATAACATACTGACAGGTACTTTGGAAAGAACCAGACTTGGAATCTAAAGCCTAACTTGGCACTCCTCTACTGAAATGCAACCGGGATGTAATTCTAGACCGAGAAACTCAGACTTAGGTGAGGAAGATCCTGCAATTGGTCATTGTGTCCTTGGATTGCCCTGTTGGGGGAAGGAGAACTAATCATAGGATGACACCAACTCTTTTGAGTAGGAGGTTTCTAAAAAGGGGAGGACAGGTTTGTACTCATTAAGGAAGAGAAGTCTACAGACCACAAGGCAAGTAAGCTAGGAGTTGGGATATGCCCAGGAAGAAACTTCTCCTGAAGAATTATGTTAGAGAAGTAATGTAATATTGATCAGTATCAAATCGTATGAATCAGAAGGATAATTGGGAAGTTTAAGCTAGAAAGTTTTGGAGAAACAGTATGAAACAGCTAGACCTTAAGGAGAAACAGATCTTGTGAAGAGAGACAAGTCGAGGAGAGAAGTGGGTAGAATTATGGAATTCTTGACTCTAGTCAAGCCAATATAGACAATACATCATGGAGTAACTGATCTACATAGTCTTGCCTGTACTATGCCTTGCTATCACTGCTTGAAAAGAAGAAGAAACAGTTGCTATTTGCTCACTCTCCTGTTACTTTGCTCTTCTGTCACCCTGAGTGAATGGGCTTGCCTGGATGGTTTGGGGTGAGGATAGGAAATAAAATAGGGAGTCAACAGTTATAATTCCTCTAATCATCCCCAACCCTTCAATAAAACACTATCTGTGAACAAGTGTTGTGTTGATGGCATGGAAGAAAAATCACAGTAATAGGAAGTATAACCTTCCTCGGTGAAGTGCTAACCCCTTCACTGAGATCCATGTGGCAGTAGCAGCAACATCATCTCATTAAAAACAGTAGGCTCAGCGTTCTACATGGATAACAGCACCTAAGTGAGTGTAAGCCAAGACCTAACAGAATGGTAATGAGGAGCATGGACCACGGAGAAGCAACTGCTCAGTAGATGAGACAAATCCTTCTTTGTCTTAAACATACTAAAGAACATTGCAGGGGGAGGCCGAGACGGGCGGATCACGAGGTCAGGAGATCGAGACCATCCTGGCTAACCCGGTGAAACCTCATCTCTACTAAAAAATACAAAAAACTAGCCAGGCGAGGCGGCAGGCGCCTGTAGTCCCAGCTACTCGGGAGGCTGAGGCAGGAGAATGGTGTGAACCCGGGAGGCGGAGCTTGCAGTGAGCTGAGATCTGGCCACTGCACTCCTGCCTGGGCGATAGAGCGAGACTCCGTCTCAAAAAAAAAAAAAAAAAGAACATTGCAGGGAGAGTGGGATGCTTCGTCATATGGAATTCTATATGGCTATGAAGTTCTACTCTATCTCCAAGACACTATATGTGCCTTCTTATTATTGATATCTGTAAGCAGGAAATATGAAGGGAACATAATCATCTAAAATGATTAAGTAACAATGCACATATGAGGATTCTTAATTGTGTGGTAAATTTATGCGAGAGAGGTTTAGACAAAGAAAAAAATCAATTTAAGCTGGATGGTAAACAAAAGGTTTCATGGAAACAATAACTCACCACTTCTTTAATTCAGCATTTTTCTGCATTCCTTCCAGGTCTTATTATTGTACCCTTCTTCCTTCATTCATACCCTCAGTCCTAACACTTATCTCAATGCCTGCTGTTAATCATGTAGGTATTAATTAAATGGTTTATTGATCATTCCTAGCCAGTTTCTCTACCAATAGCCAATTAGTCCCCTTATCTTTCCTAAGTGAAGGACATTACTATTGCCCTTGTTGCTTGAGTCAGAAAGCTGAGTATCAGACTCTCCCTTGTTCCTCACATTCAAATAGCCACCCAGTCCCGCATTTTCCATTCCCTTCAGTACTTTTAAAATCTCTTCTCTTGGCCAGGCATGGTGGCTCATGCATGTAATCCCAGCACTTTGGGAGGCCAAGGCGGGTGGATTGCCTAAGCTCAGGATTCAAAACCAGCCTGGGCAACATGGTGAAACCCCTTCTCTACTAAAAATACAAAAAATTAGTTGGGTGTGGTGGCAGGCACCTGTAATCCCAGCTACTTGGGAGGCTGAGGCAGGAGAATTGCTTGAACCCGGGAGGCGGATGTTTTAGTGAGCTGAGATCGTGCCAGTGCATTCCAGCCTAGGTGACACAGCAAGACTGTCTCAAAAAAACAAACAAACAAACAAACAAACAAACTCTTCTTTTAATTATAATAGCCTTTATTGTGCCTTCTAATTCCTCTCTGTTTCCAGTTCTCCATTTTCTGCCTCCTGTCACTACCCTCAAATCCATTCTCCACAGTGCTACCAAGTGTTTGATCTAAAATAGAAATTTAATTTTGTCACTTGCCCATCCTTCACTGGCTCTCTACTGACTTCAATATAAAATCCAAACTTGGCCGGGCACGGTGGCTCACGCCTGTAATCCTAAAACTTTGGGAGGCCGAAGCGGGCGGATCACCTGAGGTCGAGAGTTCACGACCAGCCTGACCAATATGGAGAAACCCTGTCTATACTAAAAATACAAAATTAGTCGGGCATGGTGGTGCATGCCTGTAATCCCAGCTACTTGGGGGGCTTGAATTGCTTGAACCTAGGAGGTGGAGTTTGTGGTGAGCTGAGATCGCGCCATTGCACTCCAGCCTGGCAACAAGAGTGAAACTCAGTCTCAAGAAAAAAAAAAAATCCAAACCCTTCTGTATGGTGAAGAGTGGGGGTTTCCTAATCTGGCCCCTTCTTCTTACTTATATCTTACTACTCCTGTACTTGTTCCTTTAGTCATAAGAATGTGAAGCTTTTGTGCTATTTCCTTTGCTAGGAATATTTTACTCTACATCTACTCCAATTGAGATACAGCTTAAGACGCTCCTCCTCCAGGCCGGGTGTGGTGGCTCATGCCTGTAATCCCAGCACTTTGGGAGGCCGAGGTGGGAGGATCACTAGGTCAGGAGATCGAGACCATCCTGGCTAACACGGTGAAACCCCATCTCAAAAAAAAAATACAGAGATATCCCAGAGTTCCGCTCGCCGCCAGCCCTTCCGCCAGGGCCGCCACGGGAGAGCAGTAGCCATGGCTCTACGCTACCCTATGGCCGTGGGCCTCAACAAGGGCCACAAGGTGACCAAGAACGTGAGCAAGCCCAGGCACAGCCGCCGCCGCCGCGGGCGTCTGACGAAACACACCAAGTTCGTGCGGGACATGATTCGGGAGGTGTGTGGCTTTGCCCCGTACGAGCGGCGCGCCATGGAGTTACTGAAGGTCTCCAAGGACAAACGCGCCCTCAAGTTTATCAAGAAAAGGGTGGGGACGCACATCCGCGCCAAGAGGAAGCGGGAGGAGCTGAGCAACGTATTGGCCGCTATGAGGAAAGCTGCTGCCAAGAAAGACTGAGCCGCCTCCCCCGGCTTCTCCGTGAAATAAAGAACAGCTTGACCGAAAAAAAAAAAAAAAAAAATACAAAAATGAGCCTGGGCGACACAGCAAGACTCGTCTCAAAAAGAAAAAAATAAAATAAATAAATAAAAGAAGCTCCTCCTCCAGAAAACAATTCCTAGCCCCCTTTTCCCATTTAGGGTAGCCTCCCTCTGGGCACTAACTGTATCCTATGCATAGTATTTATCACACTTTGTTGTTGTTGTTTTTTGAGATGGAGTTTTGCTCTTGTTGCCTAGGCTGGAGTGCAATGGCACCATCTTGGCTCACTGCAACCTCTGCCTCCCAGGTTCAAGCGATTCTCCTGCCTCAGCCTCCCAACTAGCTGAGATTATAGGCATGTGCCACCACACCCAGGTAATTTTGTATTTTTAGTAGAGACAGGGTTTCTCCATGTTGGTCAGGCTGGTCTTGAACTCCTGACCTCAGGTGATCCACCCACCTCGGCCTCCCAAAGTGCTGGGATTACAGGCGTGAGCCACCGCACCTGGCCTAATTACACTGTTATAATTACCTCTTTTCTTATTATCATTTCCACTGGTGGCTTTCAAACTACTTTACTAACCCACACCTATATATTAAAAAAAAAAAAAATCTTTTTTTTTTACGACTCCAGTACATACCAAAATAAAAATTTCACACAGCAGTACTGAACCTTAAAACATGCAACACACTCTGATATTTACTATTCCACAGTATATTTCTTTATTCCTAATTTTGGTTTCAACACACTAAATTGATATGCATGACCCTTTAGTGAGCCAAATTTACAGTTTAAAAATATTGCAATAGAATGTGAACTCACGTAGATTCTACAGCATGGTAGATGCTCAATGTAGGAATTGAAGAAAAAGATAAATATCTGTGTATCCCTAGCAATTAGTGCAAGGTAAGGTACAAAGCAGTGGTTAATAAAAATGTTTGAGAACAAAATAAACACAATTCTGGGATAGATCATCTCCATGAATCATATTCCCCCCCATCACTTTCCTTTTTAAGAATGAAGATTTCTTGGTCAAGCGCGGTGGCTCACACCTGTAATTCCAGCACTTTCGGAGGCCAAGGCGGGTTATTCACCTGAGGTCAGAAGTTCGAGACCAGCCTGGCCAACATGGCAAAACCCCGTCTCTACTAAAAATAACAAAAAAATTAGCTGGGTGTGGTGGCGCATGCCTGTAATCCCAGTGACTCAGGAGGCTGAGGCAGGAGAATCACTTGAACCCAGAAGGCGGAGGTTGCAGTGAGCTGAGATTGTGCCATCGCACTTCAACCTGGGCAACAAGAGCAAAACTCTGCCTCAAAATAAATAAATAAGTATTACAAGATATGAAGATGAAAGTATAGACATGTAAAAACATATACAGAGACAGGCAAAACCAGAGAAAGAATAAAAATTGTTGTAAAGGGGATGATGAGATAGAGAGGCACGATTCTAAAAGCCAGCTGTTAGGTCTTCTTCCAAAAATGGCTTGATGTGGTAAAGTCACCAATGTCCAAGATATGGTCATCAGTTCTCTATGTCATAAATCATCTTGTAAATGACCCAAATATCACTTAAGCTAAAGAAATTAACAAGATACTGATGAATAACCAATATTTATAACCAATATTGGTTATAAATAACCAATAGCTAATATTTATAGAGTACTTACTTTGTTTCAGGCACTATTCTAATCACTTTCTATGAATCTATCCACAAACAACTCCGAAGTAGGGTAATTTCATATCATTATCTCCATTTCAAAGGTGAGGAAACTGAGACTGTGAGATTAAGCAGCTTTCCCAAGGTTATAAAACTAATAAATGGTAATAAAGTTATAAAAAGAATAATAATGCAAACGTAGTGAAAAGTCTCTCAGAAAGTAGAGCAACACGCCAAGAAAGAGAGGGAAAGGATTTAAATACAAAGAACGAATTCAGGTGGCCAATAATTGAATTCTAAGAGGTCTGGGGAAAATAGAAATTTAGCATGATAGAAAAGAAATTATCAAATAAACAACACGAGAACTTTTCATATCCAAAAGATGAGTATTCAAAGTGTTCTCTGTGTACCCAAAACAATGAATAAGAAAGCCTCCATACCAAGGCACATTTTGAAATATCAGAACGTTGGAGATAAAAAGAAAAAAAAAAAAAAAAACAGGAGGAGGTGAAAGCAGCCTCTCTCATTATCTCACAAAATAATCCACTGGAGAAATTTTTTTTTGAGACAGAGTCTTGCTCTGTCTCCCAGGCTGGAATGTAGTGGCGTGATCTTGGCTCACTGCAACCTCCGCCTCCCGGGTTCAAGTGATTTTCCTGCCTCAGTCTCCCAAGTAGCTGGGACTACCAGTGCGCGCCACCATGCCCAGCTAATTTTTCTATTTTTAGTAGAAACGGCATTTCACCATATTGGTCAGGCTGTTCTTCAACTCCTGACTTCATGATCCACCAGCCTCGGCCTCCCAAAGTGCTGGGATTACAGGCATGAGCCACCACGCCTGGCCTCCACTAGAGAAATTTTTGCCTGTTTCCCCACAACCTTGGGCTCACAGATTTTGAGGCCCTAGTGTCCAAGGAAGAAATGCTTCCACCGAGAAACACCATCATGGGTCAGAGGAATTGGAAACTGAAACTGCCCCCTGGAGATTATGGCCTTCTCCAGCTGCAAAACTAGAAGCAGAAAAGGGTCACCACAGCCAAGGGGTGATTAATCCCCAATATCAAGGAGAAATTGTGTTGTTACTATAAATGAGGCAAGGATGACCATGTCTGAATCCCAACTGAGGCAAATCGTAGAGACAGCCAATTCAACAGAAGTCAGTCCATGGTGCACTCAGACCATTTGGAAATTAGGGTTTGGGATACTGTACTAAAGAATAAAACATAGTCAAGGTGCTTACGGAAATGAGGGGACACAGAATGAGGGGTGGAAAAAGGAAGTTATGATTATCAACTTAGGCCTTATAACCACCCACAGAAGTGGGGTTCAATAGCAGCTTCATTTTACATTATTCTTCATCCTTATTCCACCTGTACCTTATACGAAGAGCATTGGCATTGGCTAACATTTCAAATTTCATCATCCTCTGATGATATGATAGGTGTGGGACTATGTGTGTTTACTGTGTTAGCAACACTGATTGCCACACAAGGGATGATATGTGAATTTCTTACAGGCAAGTGACACCTGTAAGACATTGGGGCTTGAATTGCCTTTACAGTATTCCACCTAGGCCTACTGACAGGAGACCACAGCAGCAAGAAGCCAGAGTTTCCTTGTCAGGAAATTGGTATAATGTGGAGGCCCCTGTAGGCTCTTTGAAGTAATTAAGAATGCATGCTATGCAAGAGGCAGTAAGAACACCGATGATCAATGTCAGCTGGAGAAGCAGAGATGACCAAAAGTGAATATAGTTAAGTAGCAAGATTCATTTCTTCTCTATTCCTACTTCTAACCCCTAACCTGGAGGAGTTAGCCTTGAAAAAAAAACAAAAAACAAAGAAATATCCTAGAACCAGACACCATCCCCCACCTGCCCCCAACCCCAATCTTAAGGAGCTTAGAAGGGAGAATGCATAAAAAATTAACCATGATCTATTACACATTTCAGGTCCGTATGGCTACATGTCTGGCCCAGCAATGGGGAAGTTTTAAAACTAGTCCAAGTTTAAAACTCTGAAGTTTTAAACTAGTCCATGCTAGACTTTGAATAACTTAAAAGACCAGGAAGCTGGCCGGGCATGGTGGCTCATGCCTGTAATCCCAGCATTTTGGGAGGCCGAGGTGGGTGGATCATCTGAGGTCAGGAGTTTGAGACCAGCCTGGCCAACATGGTGAAACCCCATCTCTATTAAAAATACAAAAATCAGCCAGGTGTGGTGGCATGTGCCTGTAGTCCCAGCTATTCAGGAGGCAGAGGCAGGAGAATCACTTGAACCTGGGAGGTGGAGGTTGCAGTGAGCTGAGATTGTGCCACTGCATTTCAGCCTGGGTGACAGAGTGAGCCTCCATCTCAAAAAAAAAAAAAAAAAAAAGACCGGAAAACTATGGAATCTGCCTGGGGGGAAAGGATATTCAACACAGTACTGAGGAAGCAGTGACTTGAGAAAAAACATTTTATGTTTGAATCTCCACCAAGTTCAGATTCCTCAGTAATCTGGTCACATAAAAGTATGAGTTGAAAATAGTTTATTATATAATGTTAAGTGAATGAATCAGAACTTGAAATTGTATGTATGTGATAGGTACAATTGTATAAATAATCTGAATATATTAAAGTCTGGAGCAGATACTTGAATTTTCTCTAAATCACAATTTTGCATAGGGTCAGCAATGATCACATATCTAATCAAACGTACTATAATACTTCTTTGTGCTATTTATTTGTTTAAGATGTAAAATAGGTTTATTTAGCATGATTGCTTTTCACAAACCTATGTTAGATGACGGATACTTGGCTACCCTCTGTGGACCTATAAATTGCAGGGGTTTTTTTGTGGGGGCTGGTTATTGTTTTTCAAAGATTAACACGATAGTCTTTCAAAGAAGCAGACTAAACAGAGCATGATCCCTCAGTTCCTCCCTTTTCCATTAAAAATTGAGTATTTTGCTTGACTTTTCCCATTATCTGCAATCATTCCAGTTTGCAGGGAGTCCATACATATAATTGTTAATATTGCAGATATTTCAGAGAACATGTCTTTGAGCCTTCCAGTGAAGATTCCTTTGGCCCACCTGATGTGAAATCATCTATCCTAACCTATTCTATCTCACTCCAATTTCTATAACATCATTGGTAATATTTGTATGAGGACTCTAATTTATGAAGTCTTCCTCCCACACTGAAACATTTTAGGGCCCTGGAGCAAGGTAAGAATCTCCTGGAACTATTTGTGGTACACTGATCTCATATGTAGGAGTGCCTTAACCTCAAGACTGGCACAAAAAAAGATTAAATGTTCATGGTTATCATTTTTTAAAAAAATCTCAACCTTATATGACCACAATGAAAAATACATATGAACTAAACAGCATAAAAATAATGAGGTTTACCAAAGAATGACCCTTTCAAATCACAGCTATTGTTCTTATCTGTCACATGATTTAGATAATTATTTTTCTACCTTGAATAAATGGATGTGTTGTGTAATATACTAACTATACAACACAATTTTCATTTGTGGTTAGACATGTATTCATATATAATTAAACCTTATAGTAGTAAATAAAATTGTCATTTGGTATTTAAACATATAATCTATTTCATTTAACAAAAAGCAAAGCAAAACCTAAGGAAATTAAGCCATACTGATACTATTTGAATTAATTGGATATTTGTCATCTCCCTGCTGCAGTCCTGTATTTACTCAAAAGAACAATATGAACTTCAAAATATGAGAATAAAATAATGTTGAAGTTCACATGCAAAACAAAAAATAGCAAAAATCTTTACCAAATGAAAGAAACATACAATTTAGCTCAGCAGGACTTCTACACATCCAAGGACAATGTAGGTGTGCAGCCACAATTTTTTGAAAAAGTAAATTTCTTGGTCGGGCACGGTGGCTCACACCTGTAATCCTAGCACTTTGGGAGGTCGAGGCAGGTGGAGGTCAGGAGTTCAAGACCAGCCTGGCCAAGATGGTGAAACTCCGTCTACTAAAATTACAAAAATTAGCTGGGCGTAGTGGCAGGTGCCTGTAATCCTCACTACTCGGAAGGCTGAGGAAGCAGAATTGCTCGAACCCAGGAGGTGGAGGTTGCAGTGAGCTGAGATGGCACCACTGCACTCCAGCCTGGGCGACAGAGCAAGACTCTGTCTCAAAAAAAAAAAAAAAAAAAGAAAGAAAATTTATTTTTGGTCTTTCTTATGATCCTTTCTCAACAAAGCTGGCATAAAACAAAATGTTATAGGCTGGGCGCAGTGGCTCACGCCTGTAATCCCAGCACTTTGGGAGGCTGAGGCGGGCAGATCACTTGAGGTCAGGAGCTCGAGACCAGTCTGGCCAACATGGCGAAACCCCGTCTCTACTATAAATACAAAAATTAGCCGGGTATGGTGGCAGGTGCCTGTAATCCCAGCTACTCAAGAGGCTGAGGCACGAGAATCACTTGAACCTGGGAGGCAGAGGTTGCACTGAGCCAAGATCGTGCCACCACACTCCAGCCGGGGCAATAGAGTGAGACTCAGTCTCAAAAAAAAAAAAAAAGTTATAATTATCTGTTAATATTTTAAAAGATTTTAGAAACCTTTTGAAATGTTATTTTTTTAAATGAAAAATTTCATTTCTCCAAGTATTCAGAATATTACATGTTTTTTAAAATGTTACATTCAGATTTTTAGATAAGATTCAGTTAATGAGAACATAACCCAGCATCTCAGGGTAAACAAATAATTCCATTTATGTAGGGATTGTCCTTAAGGATCAGGCAGGGAAGGAAGGGGATAAAGAAACCTGAGAGGGGGCCTAAGAAGAGAGGATATGGGCAAACTTAAATAATGTCTTCAATAGAACAATTAATCTGAATAAAAATCTTTAGTAAATGTTAGTTAAAAGAATTTGCTGTCACTTCAAGTGAGAACTCAGGGATGAAGATAACATAGATCCAGCCTTGTAGGGTATAAGGAACATGGCTGTGCTTTGGTCAAGGAGGGGCCAAGGTAAACATCCAGAGTGACTCAGAGAGTTTAGAGCGTATAACTCCACCTGTTATCACAGCCATGTAGCCATAACGTGGGAAGGCCATCACTTGGCTCTATACCACATTGTCTGTAAAAGGTAAAAATGCCCTACTGACACTGTACAGGCAGGCTCGCACCCAGAGAAATAGAGCAAGTCAAAGCTATCCATCTTACAGATGGACAGGAGGGAGCCAGGACATAGCTAGACTTGCTTGTGCTCAGAGAGAGAAAGAATTAAGCTGCTGACCCTGAAGGCAAGGGAGAGACAGCCGGCCTGTGCAGTTGTGCATGGGAGCCACAGGCTCAAGCAGCCCAGACAGAGCAGACAGTATAAGAGAGCTGCTGAATAAAGCTGTATTTCACCTACCTACAGCCCCCCGAGTGTTCTTTCACCTATTTGCCATTCATCCTGTAACTGACCAAGGGGTTCACCTTGCCCGCTGCCTAGACAGAGCCAATTCATCAAGACAGGGAAATTGCAATTGAGAAAGAGTAATTCACGCAGAGCTGGTTGTGTGGAAGACCAGAGTTTTATTATTACTATTATTATTATTATTATTTGAGATGGAGTCTCACTGTGTCACCTAGGCTGGAGTGCAGTGGCACAATCTCAGCTCACTGCAAGCTCTGCCTCTCGGGCTCACGCCATTCTCCTGCCTCAGCCTCTCGAGTAGCTGGGACTACAGGCGCCCGCCACCACGCCCAGCTAATTTTTTGTGTTTTTAGTAGAGATGGGGTTTCACCGTGTTAGCCAGGATAGTCTTGATCTCCTGACCTCGTGATCTGCCCGCCTCGGCCTCCCAAAGTCCTGGGATTATAGGTGTGAGCCACCATGCCAGCCAGGAGTTTTATTATTACTCAAATCAGTTTCCCTGAGCATTCGGGGAGCAGAGTTTTTAAGGATAACTTGGTGGGTTGGGGGAAGCCAGTGAGCCAGAAGTGCTGATTGATCAGAGATGAAATCATAGGGAGTCAGAGCTGTCAGTCAGTTCCTGGGTGGGGACCACAAAATCAGATGGGCCAGTTTATTGATCTGGGTGGGGCCAGCTGATCCATCAAGTGCAGGGTCTGCAAAATATCTCAAGCACTGATCTTAAAAGCAGTTTACGGAGGGTCAGAATCTTGTAGCCTCCAGCTGCACGACTCCTAAACCATAATTTCTAATCTTGTGGCTAATGTTAGTCCTACTAAGGCAATCTAGTCCCCAAGCAAAGAGGAGGTCTGCTTTGCGAAAGGGCTGTTACTGTCTTTGCTTAAACTATAAACTAGAAATCTCTCCCAAAGTTAGTTCAGCCTACGCCCAGGAATGAACAAGGACAGCTTGGAGGTTAAAAGCAAAATGGAGTAAATTAAGTTAAATCTCTTTCACCATCTCAGTCATAATTTTGCAAAGGTGGTTTTAATCTACCTGCTCTCCAGACCTCAGCATGGGCTGGAACCTGACCCTGAGCCTAACAGAGAAGTTATCAATAAGGAGCAAATAAGCTTAAGAGTAGAGAAGGTGATGATTCATCATTATCCCCAGAAGGACAGATCAGAAAGTTGAGGCAGTTTTTCTGTGATAAGTAGGCCTACCTTGGTGAATGAACGTAGCAGGCCCTCAAAACAGCAAGCCTCAGTGAAGCCTGCTGGAGAGAAGTGAGAGAATATAAAAGTCTTACTCAGGGTGAAATGTGGGACTGCTGCATGGTACAGCAGCGTGTTCCTGTTTGTTGTAGGAAACCCAGGGAGAAGAGGAGGAAGGATATAATATTCACTGTATCAATTTCCCATACCTCTCCTTGACTCCATAAATGTATTCCAAACAGGACTCTGGATCTGGGAAGATGACAGTTTACGTTTAGTGTTTGAGTGTTCGGGTGCTTAATTGATTGAAGGGTAGAGAGAAGGAGGGTAAGCTCCTGATGGGGAATAGCTAGACTTTCTTTGTTGTTTTTTTTTTTTTCTTTTTGAGACGGGGTCTCGCTCTGCCACCCAGGCTGGAGTGCACTGGCGCGATCTCGGCTCACTGCAAGCTCTGCCTCCCGGGTTCACGCCATTCTCCTGCTAATTTTTTTTGTATTTTAATAGAGACGGGGTTTCACAGTGTTAGCCAGGATGGTCTCTATCTCCTGACCTTGTGATCCCCCCGTCTTGGCCGACCAAAGTGCTGGTATTACAGGTGTGAGCCACCACACCCGGCCAATAGCTAGACTTTCTTAGAGCTTGGTAAGAAAGTTAGAATCCAATCTGAGTTAAAATTGTCTAGGGAAATCCAGAGCTACTGGTGGGCTTATCTCCAAGAATACTCCCATGTCCCAGGAAATTGTCTCTCTAGAGCTATTGTACCAGGGATACAATTTACTGTGGCAAAAGATCACCTCTTGGAAATTGTGTTGCTTACTCACCCTCGGCCACAGCTAGTCCCTGGTGACATTTCAGAGAGAAAGGCCTGTGTTATACACGTGTTGGTAGTAACGGGTTAAATGTGGATGAGGCAGTTTTTAGTTCCTGATTCTAATCACATGCTTAAGGATGTTTTTTAAAGCAAAGAAACTTAGCAGTTTTCAATCCCAAGAGCCATGAAATACTTGAACAAAAGTGAAAGCTTAGTTATTTGGGAGGAAAATTATGTTCTTGGTATTACTACATAGTCATTTAACCAACATTTAATAGGTGTCAACCATATGTCAGACACACAGTGACTTTCTCTGCAAAGTAAAGGCAGCAAATTGGCCCTTTCTACAACATGAACGGAGAAGAAAAAAAGTAGAAAACCAGAACCAATTTGAGAGACTTGGGCCATAATATCAGCTTATCAGTTTCTTACTGAGTAACCTCAAGCAAGAGTGTGAAATTAAGTCAGGGACCTTCACGGGTGCACAAGTGATCTACTGGGATATAAAGTATTAAAAATGCAGCTAGGCACAGTGGCTCATGCCTGTAATCTCAGCATTTTGGGAGGCCGAGACAGGCGGATCACTTGTGGTCAGAAGTCTGAGACCAGCCTGGCCAACATGGTGAAATCCTGTCTCTACTAAAAATAAAAAAGTTAGCTGGGGCCGGGCACGGTGGCTCATGCTTGTAATCCTAGCACTTTGGGAGGCTGAGCTGGGCTGATCACTTGAGGTCAAGAGTCCAACCAACTGGCCAACATGGTGAAACCCAATCTCTACTAAAAGTACAAAAAATAAGCTGGGCATGGTGGCACGTGCCTATAGTCCCAGCTACTCGGGAGGCTGAGGCAGGAGAATTGCTTGAGCCCGGGGGGTGGAGGTTGCAGTGAGCCAAGATCGTGCCAGTGCACTCCAGCCTGGGCAACAGATCAAGACTCTGTCTCACACACACACACACACACACACACACAAAAAGCCGGGCATGGTGGTACGTGCCTATAATCCCAGCTACTCAGGAGGCGGAAGGCTGAGGTGGGCCGATCCCTTGGACCTAGGAGGCAGAGGTTGTAGTGCGCTGAAATCATGCCTCTACACTCCAGTCTGGGCAACAGAGTGAGACTCCATCTCAAAAAAAAAAAAAAAAAAAGTATTAAAAGTGAATATTTACAATCTTTTTTGTCTAAAAAATAATTAATGGTAATATTTAATATGTGAATTAACAGTAGTAAAAAGCATAAATTTTTAAGGAGCTATGACCAGAAGTTGTTATACATATGTGTGCCAAATAAAAATGTATCATAATGACTAGATTATCTGATTTCTAAAGCCACTTGGCTCTAAAATTCCTGATCCTGTATTATTCAACTGCCTCAGTTTCTCTTAAACTATATTAAAAAATAAAATCCTGTCTCTACTAACATTGACTTCCTCACATAAAACAAAATTTAATTTTGAAAAGATTTAAAAAAGCAAACCTTTTATTCTTTAAATGCATCCTATCCCTATCGACTCACCCTTCTTACCTGATAAAGCAGGTTCTCTTTGTGTCATATGGTGCCAGTCAATATGACTCATTCTTCCTCTTAATTCATTCAACAGATCGGCAAAGGGACTGGCCCTGTGTTTATGCGATTAATGAAGTTAACCTTAAAGTCTGGATTCCCCTAGAAAATTTTTGAAAACAATCTCTTTAATTTTCACTAACCTGCACAGTGGTTGATTTAGCTTGTTGACTTCATATAGTCCCTCAAAATTCTAATTTGTAAAGAGAATTAGAGAAAACACTACCATAAAACTACACTTTATTTTTATTCTTTTAAGGTTTATGAACTAAACACTGAACTAGCACCATTATGTAGTTGGTATAAACCTTGTTACTTTGTGTGTCCACATCATGGGAAGTTAAAACTCCTGCTGTACATAGCGATATAGGTAAATAGGTTACAAAGGAGTTGACTGAAAAACAACCCATTAAAATGACAGATTTCACAACAAGGTGAATATATTCTTAATATTACTGAACTATAAACTTAAAAATAGTTAACATGGTAATTTTTATGTTATGTGTTTTTTTACATTAAAATAAAGTCAATGGCCTGGTGCAGTGGCTCACACCTGTAATCCCAGCACTTTAGGAGGCCAAGGTGGGTGGATCACCTGAGGTCAGGAGTTCGAGACCAGCCTAACCAACATGAAGAAACCCCATATCTACTAAAAATACAAAATTAGCTGGGTGTGGTGGCGCATGCCTGTAATCCCAGCTGTTCAGGAGGCTGACACAGAAGAATCGCTTGAACCCAGGAGGCAAAGATTGCGGTGAGTTGAGATTGTGCCATTGAACTCCAGCCTAGGCAACAAGAGAGAAACCTCATTTTAAAAAAACAAAAAACAAAAATACATATTGACTAGGCCGGGCATGGTGGCTCATGTCTATAACCTTAGCACTTTGAGGTGCCAAGGCGGCCAGATCACTAGAGGTCAGGAGTTGGAGACCAGCCTGGCCAACATGGTGAAACCCCGTCTCTACTGAAAATATAAAAATTAGCTGAGTGGTGGGCACCTGTAGTCCCAGCTACTCAGGAGGCTGAGAGGCAGGAGAATCGCTTGAACCTGGGAGGCAGAGGTTGCGGTATGCGGAGATTACCACTGCACTTCAGCCTAGGCAACAGAGCGAGACTATCTCAAAAAAAAAAAAAAAAAAAAAAAAAAAAAAAAAAAAAGGGAGGAGGGGCGCAGGGAGGGATCGGGTGTGATGGCTCACGCCTGTAATCCCAGCACTTTGGGAGGCTGAGGCGGCCAGATCACTAGGTCAGGAGATCAAGATCATCATGGCTAACATGGTGAAACCCCGTCTCTACCAAAAAACCAAAAAAAAAAAACCACACACAGTACAAAAATTAGCCAGGCATGGTGGCACACGCCTGTAGTCCCAGCTACTTGGGAGGCTGAGGCAGGAGAATGGCTTGAGCCTGGGAGGGGGAGGTTGCAGTGAGCCAAGATCGTGCCACTGCACTCCAGCCTGGGCGACAGAGCCAGACTCCGTCTCAAAAAAAAAAAAAAAAAATTGACTAAAATAATAAGTCAGTTTAAAATGCATATTTATAGTCATTTTTTTTTTTGAGATGGAGTCTCACTCTGTCGCCCAGGCTGGAGTGCAGTGGCCGGACCTCAGCTCACTGGAAGCTCCGCTTCCCGGGTTCACGCCATTCTCCTGCCTCAGCCTCCCGAGTAGCTGGGACTACAGGTGCCCGCCACCACACCCGGCTAGTTTTTTGTATTTTTTTTTTTTTTTTTTTTTTTTTTGAGAAGGAGTCTCGCTTTGTCGCCCAGGCTGGAGTACAGTGGCCGGATCTCAGCTCACTGCAAGCTCCGCCTCCCGGGTTTACGCCATTCTCCGGCCTCAGCCTCCGGAGTAGCTGGGACTACAGGCACCCACCACCTCGCCCGGCTAGTTTTTTGTATCTTTAGTAGAGACGGGGTTTCACCATATTAGCCAGGATGGTCTCGATCTCCTGACCTCGTGATCCGCCCGTCTCGGCCTCCCAAAGTGCTGGGATTACAGGCTTGAGCCACCGCGCCCGGCCCTTTTGTATTTTTTTAGTAGAGACGGGGTTTCACCGTGTTATCGAGGATGGTTTCGATCTCCTGACCTTGTGATCCACCCATCTCGGCCTCCCAAAGTGCTGGGATTACAGGCTTGAGTCATCGCGCCCGGCCTATAGTCATAATTCTTTTTACCACCTTTCAGTATTATTTCTTTTGTATCTAAGTAATATTGATAAAGTGTTCTTCATCCTCCCCTCACCCTGAAGCTCTTCTACTACATCAGGAAACAGCAGCAAAAACAATGAAAAGTAATGGCCATTTTTGTTGGCTAAAACTGGAAAATAATTAATACTTAAGGCCGCGCATGGTGGCTCATGCCTGTAATCCCAGCACTTTGAGGGGCCAAGACAGGTGGATCACCTGAGGTCAGGAGCTCAAGACCAGTCTGACCAACATGGTGAAACCCCATCTCTACTAAAAATACAAAAATTAGCTGGGTGTGGTGGAGCATGCCTGTAATCCCAACTACTTGGGAGGCTGAGGCAGAAGAATTGCTTGAACTCAGGAGGCAGAGGTTGCAGTCAGCCAACACTGCACCACTGCACTCCAGCCTGGACAAGAGTGAAATGCCATCTCAAAAAAAAAAAAAAAAAAGAAATAATACTTAAAATAGCATTTTAATGATAGAATGTATAATATCACAGTTATTATTGTATTACCTACCCAAAGTAGACAAATACATAATTAGTGCCATTTTAATAAATTAGTTTCCAAAAGTAAAGCAGGTATCACTGCACAGTCATTTTGAAAACAGGTATAATAGTTATAATGCTCATTATTTTGGCTAATCTTTGCTTGTAAATAATGACAAAATGCAAAACGGAAAATATTAGTTTTCAACTAATTGTTCCTAGTTTTGATTAAATGGCTTCCCTTAGAGTCTGTGTACCATATGTTGAATGTAGAGAAGAGGGTAGGGAATTAGCGACCATGTCTAAAAACCTCCAAAAAGATGGATAAGTTTCTTTCTTTTTTTTTTTTAAGACGGAATTTTGCTCTAGTTGCCCAGGCTGGAGTGCAATGGTGCAATCTTGGCTCACCGCAACCTCCGCCTCCTGGGTTCAAGTGATTCTCCTGCCTCAGCCTCCCAAGTAGCTGGGATTACAGGCATGCACTACCACGCCTGGCTAATTCTGTATTTTTCTTAGAGATGGGATTTCTCCATGTTGGTCAGGCTGGTCTCAAACTCCGGACCTCAGGTGATCTGCCCACCTCGGTCTCCCAAAGTGCTGGGATTATAGGTGTGAGCCACTACGCCCAGTCAGATGGATAAGTTTCTAACTGTGAAAGAAATCATTACATCATCATTAAAAGAGACAAATGGTTATTAAAGAAGAAAGAAAACTCATTAGTCTGGGTGCAGTGGCTCACGCCTATAATCCTAGCACTTTGGGAGGCCAAGGAGGTAGATCACTTGAGGTCAGGAGTTCGAGACCAGCCTGGCCAACATGGTAAAACCCCACCTCTACTAAAAATACAAAAATTAGCTGGGCTTGGTGGTGGGTGTTCACTGTAGTCCCAGCTGCTCGAGAGTCTAAGGCAGGAGAATTGCTTGAACCTAGGAGGCAGAGGTTGCAGTAAGCTGAGATCACGCCACTGCACTCCAGCCTGGGCAGACTCTGTCTCCAAAACAAAAACAAAAACAAAAAACCTCATTAATCCCCATATCTAAATTCCCCCTAAAGGCAACTATAGTTAAGTTTGTGAGGGATGCTTTCAGATGTTTTCTGTTTATATAAAATACATTTTTATACGAACAAAATAACATATATTTTGTAATTTATTTTTTAACTTATTGTATCGGAGATAGAATATATTAGCTAGCCCCTTGTGCTAGTTTAGGCTATTTTCAATTTGCCAGTGAAAATAATACAGCATTGAACATCTTTGTTTTAGTGTATCTTTCCATTTCTGTGAAATAGTTTTGCAGTACAAATGTGGAACTGTTGTTGCCTCAAAGGATATACAAATTGAAAATTTTGTTACATTTGTAAAAATTTGTTAAAATTTCTAAATTGCCCCTCAAAAGGTACTAATTTATACACCTATGGGTAGTGTATTAGAGTTAGAAAATAAAAACTGTTGGTAATTTTTGTGTATTTAGGATATTCCTCTTATAGTAGTTTTCAACATGAGCTGGTCCATTTTTCTTTTCTTTCTTTTTTTTTTTTTCTTGAGACAGACTTGCTCTGTCGCCCGGGCTGGAGTACAATGGCGTGATCTCGGCTCACTGCAACCTCCGTCTCCCGGGCTCAAGCAATTCTCCTGCCTCAGCTTCCTGAGTAGCTGGAATTACAGGCGTATGCCACCACACCTGGTTAATTTTTGTATTTTCAATAGAGACAGGGTTTCACCATGTTGGCCAGGCTGGTCTTGAACTCCTGACTTGATGTGATTTGCCTGCCTTGGCCTCCCAAAGTGCTAGGATCACAGATGTGAGCCACCACACCCAGCCTATTTTCTTTCTTGTATTCCATTTGGAAGTCATGTAGTCATGTAGGATAATGGTTTCTGGATAATTGCTTTGGGAACTGAAACTCATAACTTTACCCTCATTAGCACTATAAGCTAAAAAAATGAGCTAACTACTGTTACTTGTCTGTGTTAAGGTATGTATTTTGAAATGAAGACACATTACATACATGCATTTTTCTTTTAGGTCTTAGATTTCCTGCATCAATTTTCTGATGACCATTTTTTTTTTTTTCTTTTTGAGATGGAGTCTGTCTCCCAGGCTGGAGTGCAGTAGCACAATCTTGGCTCACTGCAAGCTCTGCCTCCCAGGTTCATGCCATTCTCCTGCCTTAGCCTCCTGAGTAGCTGGGACTACAGGCACCTGCCACCACGCCCAGCTAATTTTTTGTGTTTTTAGTAGAGACGAGGTTTCACCGTGTTAGCCAGGATGGTCTCAATCTCCTGACTTTGTGATCTGCCTGCCTCTGCCTCCCAAAGTGCTGGGATTACAGGCGTGAGCGACTGCACCTGGCCTGATGACCATATTTTTTACGCCAAATTTTAAACTATTCTGGAGGTTTCAAAGCAAGATAGTGAAATTTATCAGTCCATGTGAACTTGAGCCTGTACCAACACATGGTTGCTGCTTCATACCTAATAGTGTAATATGGCCCTTTTCTCTGAAGAAAATGCCTTTGCCAAATCTCCCTTACTACAATAAATGTTATCATAGTAATACCACTTCATACCTACATAGAGTTTTAGAGTTTACAAAGCTCGTTCACAAATATTCCGTTTGGTTTTTACAACAACCCAGTGTGGTAATTGGGCAGTACTATTATCTCCACTTAATAGATGGAACAAGGTTGAACAAGCATGAAGTAGTAGAACTGGGACTAGTAGAGCACTAAATTTCCCACAAGATATGTTGTCTCTTCCATATATATGAGGAGAGCATATTCCTTTTGTAGAAATTTTATTTATTCCATGATTGTAATAGTCACTTTCTTAAATTCCCTTTAGAACAAAGTAAAATATAAGTTAAAAAAAAAAAAAAAAAAAGAAATCCCTACAAAAAAAGAGAATGTTTTTTCCTTTTGGATAATTTTACCACTACCTTTCCAAAATAAGTCATTCTTTTATCTTCTAGGTAAACTGTACCAAAACATCTATTCTGTAACATTAAAAAAATATATGTGAGGATGGACGTGGTGGTTCACGCCTATTATCCCAGGATTCTGGGAGGCCAAGCTAAGAGGATTGCTTGAGGCCAGGAGTTTGGGACCAGCCTGAGCAACATACTGAGATTCCATTTCTATCAAAAAACAAAAAAATTAGCTGTGCACAGTGGCACACATTTGTAGTCCTGGCTATTTGGGAAGCTGAGAGGCAGGAGGATCTTTTGAGCCCAGCAGTTGGAGGCTGGAGGCTGTAGTGAGCTATGATTGCATCATTGCAATCCAGCCTGGGTGAGAGTGAGACCCTATCTGAAAAAAAACAAGTGAACCTCTAATACGAGGACAATATAAAACCTCAATTTTGCAAGCAGATCACATTAAATGCTAGTCACACAATGTATCAGTAAGTTTCATCATATTTTTTCCCTACAACCATAATATCACAGGACTAATAATCTGTGATATACCACAGTTAAAATGTAATTCTTCTTGATTTCTTACTTATAAAGAACATAATTGCTTTTGATCAGCAATTGATCCATAGATACGGTGATTTCAGAAAGAAATGATGAGTCTTGCCGTTTTGAAAAGAAAAGATTTTTTTTTTTTTTTTTTTTTTTGAGATGGAGTCTCGCTCTCTTGTGCAGGCTGGAGTGCAGTGGCGCTATCTCAGCTCACTCTAACCTCTGCCTCCTGGGTTCAAGTGATTCTCCTGCCTCAGCCTCCCAAGAAGCTGAGATTACAGGCGCATGCCACCAAGTCTGGTTAATTTATTGTACTTTTTAGTAGAGACAGGGTTTTACCATGTTGGCCAGGCTGGTCTTGAACTCCTGACCTCAGGTGATCTGCCTGCCTTGGCCTCCCAAAGTGCTAGGATTACAGGTGTGAGCCAACGTGCCTGGCCAAAAATGATTATTAAAGAAAAAGATTGTTTTCCTTTTTTGATCCATAATGTCATTAGTCCCATTGATTTCAGTTTTCTGTCTTAACATTATGACTGTAATTTCTTGTGTATCATTAGGTTTCAAGAAAAAGGATCTGGCCGGGCGCGGTGGCTCACACCTGTAATCCCAGCACTTTTGGAGGCCGAGACAGGGAGATCATCTGAGGTCAGGAGTTTGAGATCAGCCTAACCAACATGGAGAAACCCCATCTCTACAAAAAGACAAAATTGCCAGGCGTGGTGGCGCCTGACTGTAATCCAAGCGTCTCAGGAGGCTGAGGCAGGAGAATCGCGTGAACACGGGAGGCGGAAGTTGTGGGGAGCCGAGATTGTGCCATTGCACTCCAGCCTGGGCAACAAGAGCGAAATTCCGTCTCAAAGAAAAAAGAAAAAGTAAAAAAGAAAGAAAGAAAAAGGATCTGGGCATTCTCAGTACCTTTTCTGATCTTTATCTTCGGGAAAGCCATCTCTGTATCGTTCAGCAAATAAATACTGGGCTGAGTATCTGATGAACTGCACTCTGCATAGGTTGCATTCTGAGAGAGAACTTGGGCAGTTTATCTTTTCTGGGATTTGGTTTCCTTATCTCTAAAATGAGAAGGCGTGTTACTTCTAGACCATCATCCCAAGGGTCCATTTTAGCTTTAGCATGCATCAGTGTAAAACCTGTTAACAAATATTTGTTGAGACAAGGAATTCTGGTGTATAGCCAACATTGTGGGAATATTTGTGGATACCTAAACAGTGCTTTATCCTCTGGGCAAAACAGTTCCAACAGCTACTAAATACTAACAAGGCCTACGGCTAAAATCAGGTAGCACCTTGTGATGTAATTCAAACCACTAGAACATGTGGCATGCAAGACTACATCAGGCCACTTAGGTATTTATTAGTTAACAATTTATTTATTTATTTATTTATTTTTGAGACGGAGTCTCACTGTCTCCCAGGCTGGAGTGTAGTGGCGCAATTTCGGCTCACTGCAACTTCTGCCTCCAGGGTTCGAGCGATTCTCCTGCCTCAGCCTCCCGTGTAGCTGGGATTACAGGCGCCCGCCACCATGCTTGGCTAATTTTTGTATTTTTAGTAGAGACGGGGTTTCACTATGTTGGCTACGCTGGTCTCGAACTCCTGACCTCAGGCAATCTACCTGCCTCGGCCTCCCAAAGTGTTGGGATTACAAGCGTGAGCCACCGCGCCTGGCCTAGGTAACGATTTTTCCGCGTTAAATGATTGCCTACTAACCTGAAGAGTGAAAGCAGAGTACCTAAATATCATACTGTATACGTTAAAAACAGGGGAGAAAGGAAAAAAGATGTTAAAGTTTACAGCAAAATGAGAAACAAAGGAGGAAAATAAGTGAAAACTTCTTCCGAAACTGAGACTCAACCTCTACATTTTACCCTAGGTAAAATCTTACCTAGGGTAAAATTGCCCACAGGTCTCAAGTGTTTGGATGCACTGTCCAGGCCAAGAGGAAAGATTTTCAGCCAGTCTCCAAAACATCTCAGGGACGGGTAAGGAAAACAGGCGTAAACTGTCTGTATTGATCAAATCAACCCCAGAGAAACTTTCCTAGGGCCGGAGAGCATCTCAACCGCGAAGGTTCATTTGCGGCCTCCTTCTCCACTTCAGGCCTGCAAAGCGGCCGACAGCATTTGCACTGGCTAGGCAATTCGCACAGCTAACGGCCCGTGCAGACTTCTCCGCGTTAGCCCCGCCTCCTGAGGCGCTTCCGCCGCCGGGCTCCTGGACACGCCTCCTTTAATTGGCTAACGTCACGCTGGGAGTGGGCGGGGACAATGTGTCAGACTGTGCGGTCACTTCCGGCCCGGGAGCGCGCGGGTTGATTCGTCCTTCCTCAGCCGCGGGTGCTCGTAGCTCGGAAATGGCGGGTAAGTTCCCGGGAAAAGTTTACCAAGGGGAGGAGGCGGCCAGATCTGGGATAGAACGCTGAGACGGTGGTGACAATGCCCGCCTGGAACTTTCGGGCTGTAGCCTGGGTTCCAGAAGGCCTGCTTGGGACCGGAAGCGCGGAACTCTCAGCCCAGCAGCTCCCTGTTGGCCGCGGTCCGCGCCCCCGCCCCCAGCTGCTTGGGGTTCTGCGCCTTTTGCGAGCACCCCGACCCCTACCGAGGGCCGAAGAGGCCGGGGGAAAGCGTCAAGATTTGAGCTTGTAAAATGCCACATGCCTTGGGGCCTGTTTCTCTTCCCATTCCTTTTGTCCACTGCTGCTTGCTTCAGATCTTGTAGATCTGGTCCTGTTCCCGCCAGCTGATTTTAATGCTCAGATCTCCTCCTCTTCCAGGTCTCCGTCTACCTTCCAATACAGTCAACTTCTGAGCTAGCGCATTGCTGACTTGCCCTGCTCTAGCGCTCCCACTTGGATCTCGACTGACTTCATAATCGTCTCCTTAATCTCTCACACTTTAGTATTCCGAGGATCGTATTTAGATGCCTTTTGAGAAAGACTTTGTTCCTGAACTCCTCCCTTCTCTTTTAGGGTTGGACTACTATAATACAATTCTCTTGAGTACATTCTAGCGTCCCTTCAACTTACAACATTTAATAATGTATAATTGCTATTACTTTATACGTGTATTAAGGCTGTTTTGGTGTGATTATTTTTTTCGATTACTTATCTTTTGAAGTTATGGACAGTTTCTTTTTCCTGAGACAGGGTCTCTCTCTCTGTCGCCCAGTCTGGAGTGCAACAATCATAGTTCCCGGCAGCCTCCAACTCCTTCTACGCTCAAGCTATCCTCTTGCCTCAGCCTCCCGAGTAGCTAGGACTACAGGCATGCACCACAACATTCGGCTAAAAAAAACACTTTTTAAAAACCTTTTAGAGACGGGATCTGGCTGTATTGCGTCAGGCTGGTCTGGAACTCTTGGCCTCAAGCCATCCTCTCGCCTCTGCTTCTCACAGTGTTAGAATTACAGGATTGGGCCACTTCGCTGGCCTCTGTTGCTTTTATCATCTCTTTACAGGGCATTCCTCGTAGTCTCCATTTTTATGGATATGTGGGATAGATGAGCTGTTGTGTGAGCTCTAGAGATGTTCAAAGGAGGACTTTTCTACCAGATAGAAATTGTAGGATCTTGAAGTACAACAGAAGAGGGAGGACATACGTTAAGAATTACATCTAAATTCGAATTTGGGGCCCATCATTTAGTAGTTGGATGCCCTTCAACTCAACCTCTTTCTAAGCCTGAACTTCTGAATATAAAGTGGAGTTGATATAATACCTACTTACAGAATTGTGCGGATTAAGCTAATATATGATTTCGCAGGTTAAATTTTGTTGCTTACATTCCTCGAAGTAAATTCTGTAATCTTAGTTCTGTAGATTAGGGTCAGCGGGATTAAGTAATGTACTCTAGTTCACTGAGCTCACTAGCTCAGTAAGTGTGTGAAATAGTCAGAATCCAGAAATTCTGACTCCAAACTATTAATCTATACTGCTTCAAGTCTCCCATTTTCTGTGTGTGTGTTTTAACCCCTTATTGAAGTTCATAGCACATCTAGCACATCATTGTACCCATTTTTACTTTTTGCTTATGGCTTTTTTCTGCCTGAAATTTTACTAATTTTTTTTTTTTTTCGGAGACTCTGAGTCTTGCTCTGTCACCAGACTGGAGAACAGTGGTGCGATCTCCTCAACCTTTGCCTTCCAGATTCAAGCAATTCTTCTGCCTCAGCCTCTGGAGTAGCTGGGACTACAGGCGCGCACCACCACGTCCAGCTAATTTTTGTATTTTTAGTGGAGATGGGGTTTCACCATGTTGGCAAGGATGATCTCCATCTCGACCTCGTGATCCCCCTGCCTTGGCCTCCCAAAGTGCTGAAATTACAGGCGTGAGCCACCGCGCCCGGCCCATTTTTACTAATCTTTATATTCATTTTGTCAGGAGATTTGTTACCTTGAAAGTTTCTTTTGATAGTGATATCTTCTAGTGTTATTTATTATATATATTATTGAGTAACCACTTTGTAGTAAAACTACTTTATTGTGCCAGTAGCTCACAGTTTATGACTTTAGGCACACATGATTTTTAAATATTTAATACAGTGGAAAGATGTTTTCTTTGTGCCCCTGTTCCTCTTCCTTCTTTCTTACCTAGGGTAACTGTGGTTACCAGATATTTGTGTATTCTTCTTGAGACATTCCATGCATTATCATTTCCTTATCTGAAGCACTCTGGTAGACTTTTTCCAATACTTAAAATGAAATTCTGTCATAATTATCAGAGGACATTCTCATTTTGCTTTTTACATCTTATAATGAAAAAGACGACTTAGGTATAAATCTTAGCAGATTATTTGTATTAGTAAATGTTCAGAAATGTTAGTAATCTATCATGTTAATTTTCAGGTTTATTCATTTATATTAAGTATGCCTAGTTTATAAACTTGTATCTCAAAAGTGATTTCTTTTTCTGTTTTGTAATGAGGCACCTTTTTTTTTTTTTTTGAGACGGAATCTTGCTCTGTCGCCCAGGCTAGAGGGCAGTGGCGTGATCTCAGCTCACTGCAGCCTCTGCCTCCCGGGTTCAAGAGATTCTCCTGCCTCAGCCTCCCAAGTAGCTGGGATTACAGGCACCTGCCACCGTGCCTGGCTAATTTTTGTATTTTTGGTAGAGACGGGTTTCACTATCTTGGCCAGGCTGACCATGAACTCCTGACCTCATGATCCACCCGTCTCGGCCTCCCAAAGTGCTGGTATTACAGGTGTGAGCCACCGTGCCCGGCTGGCATTCTTAATACATTTATTTAAGAGTATGTGGAGAATGACTTGTGCTTTTATGATCTGTCAGCATGTTTTAAATCATACCCCTATTCCACTTCTAATAACCCTATTGTAAGTTGGACGATTTAAATCACTTCCAATTAAACGTTTTAAAAACCTTTTCTCTTAGGATTTGGTGCTATGGAGAAATTTTTGGTAGAATATAAGAGTGCAGTGGAGAAGAAACTGGCAGAGTACAAATGTAACACCAACACAGCAATTGAACTAAAATTAGGTATGTATGCCATTTCTAAGTAATATTATGTACATACTGTGTGTGTATATATAATCTTTCATTTTAAATTTGAAGTAAAATTTAAGAGCAGTTATTTATGCAAATGTATAGTTTTCTGCATTTATTGAACATACTCAGATTTTATTCAGTCTTGATTTATGTCATGGAAGGGGTAGACGTTTGAAAGGTGACAGAATTTTATGTAAAAAGGAAAGACGGTGGGGCAAAAAGTAGTAAGTATGTATAGTTTCAGCTTCTTAAAAATATTTTTAACGTTTTTGCCTGTAAGAATAATAAACAATAGCAAACATTGGTGAGGATGTAGGAAAAAACACTTGTATATTGCTGGTGGGAATGTAAAGTGATACAACTACTTGGGAAAACAGTTTGGCTCTTTTCTTTGTCTTTTTTATTTTCTTTCCTTCTCTTCTTTCCTTTCCTCCCCTCCCCCCCTTTTTTTCTTTCTTTCTTTTTTAAAGAGACAGGGTCTCACTCTATCACCCAGGCTGTAGTGCCATGGCATGGTCATAGCTCACTGCCACCTCCAACCCCTGGCATCAGGCAATCCTTCTCCCTCAGTCTGCCAAGTAGCTGGGAGACCATAGGTGTGCACCACCCAAGCCTGGCTAACTTTTATAAATTTTTTTTTTTTTTTTTTTTTTTGAGATGGAGTTTCGCTCTTGTTGCTCAGGCTGGAGTGCAGTGGTGCAATCCCAGCTCACCGCAACCTCCATCTCCTGGGTTCTAGTGATTTTCCTGCCTCAGCCTTCCAAGTAGCTGGGATTACTGGCATGCACCACCATGCCCGGCTAATTTTTTGTATTTTTAGTAGAGACAGGGTTTCTTCATGTTGGTCAGGCTGATCTCGAACTCCCAACCTCTGGTGATCCGTCCACCTCGGCCTCCCAAAGTGCTGGGATTACAGGCATGAGCCACCACTTATAAATTTTTTCATAGAGATGGACCTTACGTTTCTG
Source organism: Macaca nemestrina (assembly GCF_043159975.1). Taxonomy (NCBI): domain Eukaryota; kingdom Metazoa; phylum Chordata; class Mammalia; order Primates; family Cercopithecidae; genus Macaca; species Macaca nemestrina. The sequence goes on from NC_092135.1 coordinate 69,830,815, forward strand.
TGTGTCCAGGCTGATCTTGAACTCTTGGCTTCAAGCAGTCCCCTGGCTTGGCCTCCCTAAGTGTTGAGATTATAGCTGTGAGCCACAGCACCCCTCCTGGTTTGACAGTTTCTTAAGAAGTTAAACATAGATGAATTATATGACCCAGGAGTTGTACTGCCAGGTATCTGTCTACGGTAGAGAAATGAAAATGTAGTTCACGCAAAAACTTGTACATGAATGTTCATAGCCGCATTATTCACAATAGCCAAAAAATGTAAAAAACCTAGATATATATCAGCTGGTAAATGGATATAGTATAGCTATACTACGGAATAGTATTTGACAACAAGAAGGAATGAAATTCTGATACCTATTGCAATGAACCTTAAAAAGATTGTGCTAAGTGAAAGAAACTAAACAAAAACACTATATATTAAGTAATTCTGTTTGTATGAAATGTTCAGAAAAGACAAATCCATAGAGACAGAAAGTAGTGGTTGCCTGGGGCTAGAGGTAGGAGCACAGAGTAACTACAAATGGGCCTGATGTTTCTTTTGGGAATGATGGAAATGTTTGAAAGTTAGATTGTGGCACAGCTCTAAATTTGCTAAAATTTTAAACTTAGAACAAGTGAAAAATAATATATGCTCATGATTCCTGGTTGCATTACTTTCTATGCCTGAATTTCCTCATTGTTAATAGTACTTCACAGTAGTTACAAAGATTAAATATGGAGTTAAATGCCAGTAAAGTGTTTAAACTCCTTGACATATAGAAAATACTTGATAAGGGCTGAGCAGAGTGACGACGTGGTTGCTGGGATCTCTGTATTTTTTACATATCCCCTCATTTTGCGATTACTTCATTCTTTGATACCTTGATTACCTTGGAACATCCTGTCATCTGTTATCTCTGTCCCAGCCTTGGAATCAGCCATTTCTCCAAGGATCCCTAGTTTCTTTTAGTAGGAAATGTCATTTTATTTTATTTTAGAGAGAGAGTCTCACTCAGTCGCCGAGGTGGAGTGCAGTGGTGCGATCTTGGCTCACTGTAACCTCTGCCTCCCGGATTCAAGTAATTCTTGTGCCTTAGCCTCTCTAGTAGCTGGGATTATAGGCATGTGCTTACCAGGCCCAGGTAATTTTTTTGTGTTTTTCGTAGAGATGAGGTTTCGCCATGTTGGTTGTCTCAAACTGACCAAGTGATCCGCCTGCCTCGGTCTCCCAGAGTGCTGGAATTACAGGCGTGAGCCACTGCACCCAGTCAAGAAATGGTTTTGTTTTTGTTTTTGTTTTTGTTTTTGTTTTTTTTGAGATGGAGTCTCGCTCTGTAGCCCAGGCTGGAGTGCAGTGGCGCGATCTCGGCTCACTGCAAGCTCCGCCTCCTGGGTTCACGCCATTCTCCTGCCTCAGCCTCCCAAGTAGCTGGGACTACAGGTGCCCACCACCGCGCCCGACTAATTTTTTGTATTTTCAATAGAGACGGAATTTCACTGTGTTAGCCAGGATGGTCTCGATCTTCTGACTTCATGATCCACCCACCTCGGCCTCCCAAAGTGGAGGGATTACAGACGTGAGCCACCGTGCCCAGCCCGGAAATGGTTTTTTATTTTGAGATGGAGTCTCACTCTTGTCACCCAGGCTGGAGTGCAGTGATGCGGTCTTGGCTCACTGAAACCTCTGCCTCCTGGGTTTAACTGGTTCTCGTGCCTCCGCCTCCCAAGTAGCTGGGATTACAGGTGCCTGCCACCACACCCAGCTGATTTTTGTATTTTTAGTAGAGACAGGGTTTAAGCATGTTGGCCAGACTGGTCCCGAACTCCTGACCTCAGGTGATCTGCCCACCTTGGCCTCCCAAAGTGCTGGGATTACAGGCATGAGCCATCACACCCATCCACAGGAAATGGTATTTAAAAGCCAAGATCTGGGTGCTGAAGCCAAGATCTAGGTGCTAGATGAACTCATTGCTGTTAGTATTGCTCTAACATTAATGAGAGCAGGCTTAGGAGATAGAACTTTGTTCCTTACCATTCTGTCCCTGCCACCTGCAAGGTGACTACAGTCTCATTTCTTTGTCCAAAATTAGCTTTCCATGTTCTAGCACTTTATATAAATGGAATTATACCATATATACTGGCTTTGTGACTGGCTTGTTTCATTAAGCATAATTTTTATGAGGTACATCATATGTTGTCTGTACCAGTAGTTCATTCCCCAATATTTTTTTTTTTTTTTTTTTTGAGACGGAGTCTTACGCTGTTGCCTGAGAGTACAGTGGCATGATTGCGGCTCACTATAATCTCTACCTTCTGGGTTCAAGCGATTCTCCTGCCTCAGCCTCTGGAGTAGCTGGGATTACAGGCGCCCGCCACCATGCCTGGCTAATTCTTTTGTATTTTTAGTAGAGACGGGGTTTCACTATGTTGGCCAGGCTGGTCTCAAATTCCTGACCTCATGATCACCTGCCTCGACCTCCCAAAGTGCTGGGATTACAGGCGTGAGCCACTGTGCCCAGCAGTTCACTCCTTTTTATTGCTGAATACTGTTCTGTTGTTGGATACATCATTATTCACCAGCTAATAGATATTTGGGTTGTTTCTAGTTTTTGGCTGTTACTGTATGAGTTTTTTTGTGGACATATGATTTTATTTTGGATAAATTCCTAGCTGTGGATTTGCTGGGTCAGTAGGGTATTTGTATGTTTAACTTTAGGGGATACTTGCCATACTGACTTCCAAGTACTTTTATACTCACATCAACTGTGTATTAGAATTTTGGTTATTACATATTCTCACCAACATTTGATGTTGTCAGTTTTTTAAGTTTTAGGCATTCTTCTGGGTATGTAGTAGTATTTCTTTGTTAGTAGTACTTCATAGTGGTTGTAAAGTTTAAATAGATTTTAATTTACCTTTCCCTGATAACTAATGCTATTAAGGATTTTTTTTTAATGTGGTTATTGACTGTCTCCTTTTGGACTCATGTATTCACATCTTTTGCCCATTTTAAAATTGGGGGCCGGGCGCAGGATTACACACCTGTAATCCCAGCACATTGTGAGGCCGAGGCAGGCGGATCACGAGGTCAGATCAAGACTATCCTGGCTGACACAGTGAAACCCCGTCTCTACTAAAAATACAAAAAATTAGCTGGGCGTGGTGGCGGGTGCCTGTAGTCCCAGCTACTTGGGAGGCTGAGGCAGGAGAATGGCATGAACCCGGGAGGCAGAACTTGCATGAGCCAAGATCACTCCGCTGCACTCCAGCCTGGGCGACAGAGTGAGACTCCATCTCAAAAAAAAAAAAAAAAAATTAGGTTATTTGTCTTTTTGTTATTAGTTGTATTTACCTACATATTCTGGATGAGTCCTTTATGCAGATTACATGTTTTGTGCACATTTTTCTCTCAGTTTGTGGCTTGCCTGTTCATATTCTAAACTTTTTTTTGATAACCAGAAGTTTTTAGTTTTAATCATGTCCAGTTTATTAATTTTAAAAATTTCTATTAGTGTTTTCTGGTTCATACCTAATATCTTTGTCTACCCCAAGGAGATAATGAAGCTCTCTTAATGTTTTCTTCTGGAAGGTTTTTAGTTTTAGCTTATTAAAATTATGTCCATGATTCATCTCATGTTATTTTTCATGTTCAATATGAGGACGGGGATTAAGGTTTGTTTTTCCATGTGGATATCCACTTGTTTCAGTATAATTTGTGTGAATGCCTTGGTGCTTTAACAAAAATAAATTGAACTTCCACGTGTGGATCTGCATCTGGACTTTTCTCATCCATTGTCTGTTTTTCTGCCAATATCGTACTGTCTGGATTAGTGTAACTTTCTAGTGAGTCCTGGTAGTGTGAGTCCCACATCTTTATTTTTTCAAGATTGTTTTGATTATTCTTGACCTTATTTCTGTATACATTTTGGAATCAGGTGGTTAATTTCTATTTAAAAAGTTCTGACTTAGTTAAGGTTACATTGAATCTAAAAATGAATTTTTTTAGTGGGGAGAATTGCTATCTTAATAACATTGAGCCTTCCAGTATATGAACATGACATATTTCTGTATTCTAGAAATGTTTCGGGTTTTCAGTCTTGCGTGTATTTTGTTACATTTATCTGAGTAAATCTACATCTTTTGATTGTTGATGCTCTTAAAAATGGTATACTTTTTAATTTTTTGTGTGTGACATGTTCTCACTTTGCCACCCAGAATGAAGCGCAGTAGAACGATCTCCACTCACTGCAACCTCTGCCTCCGGGCCCAAGTGATCCTCTTACCACAGCTTCCTGAGTAGCTAAAACTTGGCATACACCACCATGCCTGGCTAACTTTTGTATTTATTTGTAGAGACAGGGTTTCGCCATGTTACCCAGACTGGTCTTGAACTCTGGATTCGAATGATCTGCCCACCTCGGCCTCCCAAAGTACTATTACAGATGTGAGCCACTGTGCCTGACCTAAAAATAATATACTTTCAAAATTTTCTCTTCCAATTGCTTGTTTTATGTGTGTGCATGTACATATACATGCACACATAATGGCACAGTTTGTGTAATTGTTTTGTATCCTGCAACCTTGCTGAATTCACTTATTATAGTGTTTTGTATTCTGGGCTTTTTCTGAGAGAGTGTCTCTCTCCATTACCAAGCCTGGAGTACAGTGGCATGGTTGTGGCTCACCATAGCCTTGACTTCCCAGGCTGAAGCGATCCACCTCAGCCTCCTGAGTAGCTGGGACTGCAGGTGCATGCCACCATGCCTGGCAATTTTTTTTTTTTTTTTAAATTTTTTTCCTAGAGACGGGGCCTCACTATGTTGCCCATGCTGGTCTTGAACTCCTGGGCTCAAGCAATCCTCTTGCCTCAGCTTCCCAAAGTGCTAGGGTTGCAGGTATAAGCCACCACACCCAGCTGTAGTATTTTTTTTAAGTGTAGATTATTTCAGATTTCCTGCACACACACATTACCTGTTAATGAAGAAAATTACAGTTTTTCTTTGTCTTATACAGTTGTCCATTGGTATCTTCAGGGATTTGGTTCCAGGATCCCCTGTGGATACCAAAATCTGCCGATGCTCTGGTCCATTATACAAAATGCCATAGTGTGGCTGGGCATGGTGGATCACATCTGTAATCTAGCACTTTGGGAGGTTGAGGCAGGTAGATTGCTTGAGCCCAGGAGTTTGAGACCAGCCTGAGCAACATGGCAGAACCCCATCTCTACAAAAAATACAAGTATTAGCCAGGCATGGTGGTGTGTGTCTGTAGTCCAGCTACTCAGAAGGTTGAGGTGGGAGGATCTGCCTGAGCCCGAGAGTTCCAGGCTGCAGTGAGCTGTGATTGTGCCACTGCTCTCCAGTGTGAGTGACAGAGTGAGAACCTGTCTTGATAGATAGATAGCCATATAGCTGGGCGCGGTGGCTCATGCCTGTAATACCAGCACTTTGGGAGGCTGAGGCAGGTGGATCACGAGGTCAGGAGTTCGAGAAGACAAGCCTGGTCAACATGGTGAAACCCTGCCTCTACTGAAAATACAAAAATTAGCTGGGCATGATGGCACACACCTGTAATCCCAGCTACTTGGGAAGCTGAGGCAGGAGAATCTGTGGAGCCCAGGAGGTGGAGGTTGCAGTGAGCTGAGATTGTGCCACTGCACTCCAACCTGGGTGACAAAGCAAGACTTTGTCTCAGGGGGGAAAAATATAGCCATATAGTACAGTCAGCTCTTTGTATCTGCAGATTCTGTATTTGAGGTTTCAACCAATCTCATATTAATCCATAATTGGTTGAATCAGTGGATGTGGAACCTGCATATATGGAGAGCCACCTATGTTTCATTTTCTTGCCATATTTATTGCACTGGCCAGAACCTCTATTGTAATGTCAAATGGAAGTGATAGAACAGACATCCTTGCCTTATTCCCAATTTAAGTAGGAAAATTTTGAGCCTTTCACCATTCACTATGATGTTAGCTATAGGTTTTTCATATGTTCCCTTTATCAGGTTGAGGAAGTTTCCTTCTATTCCTAGTTTGGTGAGAGTTTTTATTATGAAAGTGTTACATTCTAATGCTTTTTCTTTATCAAGATAATCATAAGATTTTTCTCCTTTAATTCTGATAATGTGAATTACATTGATGAGATTTTAAGTGTTAAATTAGCCTTGCATGCCAGTATATTATCCTTTTTCTGCCTTGCTGGATTTGACTTGGCGATGTTTTGTTAAGACTCCCTTGTTCATGACAGGTGATGATTTCTTTATTCATACATCTTTGTTCGATTTTGGTATCAAGGTTTCCTGGCCTCATAAAATGAGTTAGGAACTGTTTCTTCTCTGTCTTCTGGAAGAATTTGTATAAGACTGCATTATTCCTTTAAACGTTCAGTAGTATTCACCAGTGAAGTTTTATGTGCCTTTTTTTTGAAGATTTTAAACTATAAATCCAATAAATAGATTTAATACTATTCTGATTTTCTGTTTCTTATGTCAGTTTTGGTAATTTTTGTCTTTGAAAGCATTTCTCTATTTTATCTAACTTTCTTGGCAGAAAGTCGTTTACAGTATTGCCCTGTTACCATCTAAATGACTGTAGAGCCAGGTGCAGTGGCTCAGACATGTAATCCCAGATCTTTGGGAGGCCAAGGCAGAAGGATTGCTTGAGCCCAAAAGTTCAAGGCCAGCCTGGGCAATATAATGAGACCTTGTCGATAAAATAAAATTTTAAAATTAGCCAAGCATGGTTGTGTGCACCTGTAGTCCCAGCTACTTGGGAGGCTGAGGTGAGAGGATCACTTGAGCCAGAGAGGTGGAGTGGAGGTTATAGTGAGCTAGGATCACCCCACTGCACTCCAGTCTGGGTGACATAGCCAGACGCTGTCTCAAAAAACAAAATAAAATAAAATAAGTGACTCTAGAATCTATAATCCCTTCTTGGGGATATCGGTAATTCTTTATCTCTTTTAATGTCTCCCTACAAGTTTATCAGTCTTAGTGATCTTTTCAGCAATTGCCTTTGTCTGTTATTTATCTGTTTTCTTAATCTTTCATTCTTCTGACTTTGGGTTAATTTTTTTTCCCTCCTTTTGAGACAAGGTTTTGCTCTGTTGCCCAGGCTAGAGTGCAGTGGTGTGATCATGACTCACTGTAGCCTCAACCTCCTGGCTCAAGTGACCCTCTCACCTCAGCCTTCCAAGTAGCTGGGACTACAGGTGTACACCACCACACTCAGCTATATATATATATATATATATATATATATATATATATATATTTTTTTTTTTTTTTTGTAGAGATGGAGTCTCACTATGTTGCTCAGGGTGGTCTCAAACTCCTAGGCTCAAGTGATCCTCCTGCCTTGGCCTCCCAAAGTGTTAGGATTGTAGGCATGAGCCACCTTACCTAGTCTAATTTGCTCTTTTTAAGATCTTTCTTTTTAAAGTAGATGTCTATATAAACTTTAAACTTTCCTTTTCTAATACTAGCATTAATGTTAATAAATTTACCTCTAGTTGCAGTGAGCTAAGATTGCGTCACTGCACTCCAGCCTGGGTGACAAAGCAAGACTCCATCTCAAAAAAAAAGAAAAAACAATTTACTGCTAAATATTGATATAGTTGCATCCCACCAATTCTGTTATGTTCTATTTTTATTATAGATCAATTCAAAATATTTTTAATTTCCCTTGTGACTTCTTTTTTGACCCATGAGTTATATAGAAGAGTGTTGCTTAATTTCCAAATATTTGGGACTTTTCTAGCTGTCTTAGTGTCACTGATTTCTGAATTAATTCTGTCAAGGTCAGACAATATAGTCTTATTTCAGTCCTTTTAAATTCATTGAGCCTTGTTTTATAGCTCATCATATAGGATCTGTTTGGTCAGTGTTCTAGGTGCACTGAAAAATAATTTATATTCTGCAGTTTTATGTAGTGTTCTATAAGTGTAAATTGACATAATAGTATTAAAGTCTTTTATATTTTTACTGTCTTTCTAGCAATTATGACAATTGAGAGAACTGTTGAAATCTCCAGCTGGAATTGTGGATTGTCTGTGTCTTCAGTCATTAATTTTTGCTTGATGTATTTGCAGCTCTGATATTAGGTACATACAGATTTAGACTTCCTATGTCTTCTTGATGAAATGACCTTACTCATTATAAAATGTTTCATCTTTATCTCTGTCCCCTCTTTAACCCATCTTGCTTTATATTTAAGTCTACTTTGTTAGATATTAATATAGAAATGAGAATTTTTTTTTTTTTTTTTTGAGACGGAGTCTCGCTGTGTCTCCCAGGCTGGAGTGCAGTGGCGCGATCTCGGCTCACTGCAAGCTCCGCCCCCTGGGTTCACGCCATTCTCCCGACTCAGCCTCCCAAGTAGCTGGGACTACAGGCGCCCGCTACCACGCCCGGCTAATTTTTTTGTATTTTTAGTAGAGACGGGGTTTCACCGTGTTAGCCAGGATAGTCTCGATCTCCTGACCTCGTGATCCACCCGCCTCGGCCTCCCAAAGTGCTGGGATTACAGGCTTGAGCCACCGCGCCCGGCCAGAAATGAGAATGTTTTAAACCTGTGAGAAATAAAAGCATGTTTATATGCTGATGCCAATGATCTATCAGAGAAGAGGGAGATTATATAGGAGTATTTCTGGGAGTATCAGAGAAGGGGAGTATTTGTTGAGTAATATCCTTGACAATGTAAGAGGGGGAAGTATTTTATTAATCAATGGAAGGATTAGCCTTAGATAGGAGCATGGAGAATTTCTACCATAACAAGATGAAGGAGAGTATACAGGAATTGCTGCAGTAAGCTAGACGGTGTAGAGGAAGCATTTTGTGCAGTTTCTTTCTGAATGCTTCTGTTTCCTAAGTGAGATAGGAAGCAAGGTCATCTGTGCAGAATGTGCTTATAGAAGAAGGCATTGGAGGTTTGAGGAAATAGTCATCTAGGTGAGTGGGAGGAGTGAGTAGACTTGAGAACTGTTACAATTGTCAGGTAGCACTAAGGGCCCACTTCAAGTTCTCATGAATATAAAGTGAGGTCAGTCATGTCCAGATGAAAGTGTGCCACAAAGAATAGACATATAGTCAAATTCGACTAGAGTAGGTTTTGTTTTTTTTTTTTGAGACGGAATTTTGGTCTTGTCATCCAGGCTGGAGTGCAATGGCACGATCTCGGCTCACTGCAACCTCCGCCTCCGGAGTTCAAGCGATTCTCCTGCCTCAGCCTTCCAAGTATTTGGGATTACAGGCACCCACCACCACGCCCGGTTAATTTTTGTATTTTTAGTAGAGGCAGGGTTTCGCCTTGTTGGCCAGGTTGGTCTCAAACTCCTGACCTCAAGTGATCCACCCATCTCGGCCTCCCAAATTGCTGGGATTACAGGCGTGAGCCACCGCGCCCAGCCTAGAGTGGGTTTTTTTTTTTTTAACCAGTCTGCTATAAAAAAAATTAAGGGCAAGGGATTGAGGATGTTTAGGATGGAGTGATAATATTGATGGGCTGTGGAATTCTGCACTGGAAAGGGAGGAAAATGAAGATATGAAGTAGAAGAGGGACAGTGAAATTATGTTCAAATCAATTCATTGTGGCCAGGCACCGTGGCCCATGCCTGTAATCCCAGCACTTTGGGGGGCTGAGGCAGGTGGATCACGAGGTCAGAAGTTCGAGACCAGCCTGGCCAACATGGTGAAACCCCATCTCTACTGAAGATAAAAAAATTAGCTAGGCGTGGTGGCACATGCCTGTAATCCCAGCTACTTGGGAGGCTGAGGCAGGAGAATCGCTTGAACCTCGGAGGCTGAGGTTGCTGTGAGCTGAGATTGTGCCATTGCATTCCAGCCTGGACAACAAGAGCGAAACTCCGTCTCAAAAAAAAAAGAAAGAAAAAATTCATTTTAAGTCTTGGTGGGGGTTTAAGAATTGTTAGAATTGGGATATGGTCGGGTGTGGTAGTTCATGCTTGTAATGCCAGCACTTTGGGAGGCCGAGACAGGAGGATCACTTTAGCCCAGGAGTTTGAGACCAGCTTGGGCAACATAGGGAGACCCCATTTCTATAAAAAATATTAGCCGGGAGTGGTGGTGCATGCTTGTGGTCCCAGCTACTCAGGAGGCTGAGGCAGGAGGATCACCTCAGCCCAGGAGGTTGAGGTTGCAGTGAGCTGTGACTGACTGTGCCACCACACTCCAGCCTGGGTGACACAGCCAGAACCTGTCTCAAAAAACAAAAACAAACAAAAGAATTGGGGGTATAGAGAGTGAGGTAGGAAGATAAATGGTGATGGTAAGATAGTACAATGTTTGAAATAGAGATTAAGGGGGTGTAATTGTAAACAATGATAAATAAAGGCTAGGGCACAACATGAGAATAAGTGGCTAAGGTACAGTAAAGACAAAATTCTTGGGGAGGAATCAAGGAGCTCCAAGGCTGGATTGGAAGATTGATTTTCATTAATTTTGAAGTTACCAAGATTTAAGGCAGTCGTAGTGTTGGAAAGTGCAGCAGTGAGCCTGGAGCTAAATTATTCAAAGAATGAGGGAGAGAGATGGAGCATGAGCTTCAAAGCAGTTTGTTCTTAGGGTGTGGGGAGAGAGACATTAGTCTGAAACCAGCAATGAGCAAGGAGGATACCTTGTTCTAGCAGTATGAAGATAGAGAAAACAACCACTACCTGAGAGGTCTGTAAGAGAGGAGCATCCTTAGGGGAGACCCATGTGTGCCAAAGAACTGTTAGCACAGGATAGGAGAGCATTTGATAAAGAGGTTGGGGTTATGGAGAATTTTGGTGGTAACTGACTTCTGAGTTTCACAGTGGTCACAATGAGTTGGGAAGGGGTGGGAAATTAGATGAGTAGTTTTATACTACTGTATAGGGATGAGAATCCCAGTGATAAGGGAATTTTTAAGAATTGGGCTGCTGTTAATGGGAATAAAGAGTGTGATGGGATTAATTATGGCATCTCCAAGGAATATTTAATGTTGAGATACCTCATCTTGCAGATTGATTGTGCTGATGGGAATGTTGCCAGCACACTGGGGCCACCCTTATGTTTTAAAATTATATAATTAAGCTTGTTTTTCAATTCAGCATGGCTAGGAAAGGATGTATCGGGCAGTACGCTAAGATTTCAGTTATTTAAAGAACACAGGATTATGAATAAACTTAGATATAGTCCGGAATACAATTAGATACTATGCCCTGTGGGGGCCAGAATCCATTTATGTCTGCATTATGAGCACCTGTTGATAGATCATATATATTAAATGTGTTAAATACTTAAGTATTTATTTATTTATTTGAGATAGGGTCTGGCTCTGTTGCCCAGACTGGAGTGCAATGGTGTGATCTCGGCTCATTGCAAACTCTGTCTCCCAGGCTCAAGTGATCCTTCCACCTCAGCCTCCCAAGTAGCTGGGACTACAGGTGTGTGCCACCATGCCCAGCAAATTTTTATATTTTTTGTAGAGATGGAGTTTTGCCCTGTTGCCGAAGCTGGTCTTGAACTCTTATGTGTTTATTAAACAAGCGTTAAAAATTGATTAAAATAATGTGCCTTGGTGATTTCTTAATTTTACTTTTGGTTAATAAGACATGTAGACTATATCTTCTTCCATACATCTTGCCTCTCCAGAAACTACTGAAGTGATTCTGAGAACTAGGAAGTATATGAACTTATCGCCATACATGGTGGTTCATGCCTGTAAAAGGTGGTGCCACTGACAGAGACACAAAGATTGGAGGAGAAAGCTGGCTCTGGTGGTACTGTTGCTGCTGGTAGTTGAAGCCAGGAAAAAAGATGAACTCTTAAAGAAACACACTGAAAGAAGGGCAGACCAAGGGCCAAGTCTTGGAAAATGCCTATTATCTAAGGAAGTGGAAGCTAAATAAACCAGGTTAAGTCAGAAGAACAAGGAAGTAAATCAGGATAGTATATAAGTGAGAAAGGAATAATAATATTTTAGGTAGAAAAAGAGTTTAATAACATCCACTGTTATGGAGTTCAACGAGAGTGAAGAAAAGCAAAACATCACTAATTGTACAATAAAGTCATTAGTAACCCTGAAATAGCAGTAGCATGATGGATAATTATAGTAACTGAGCTGTAGGAAAAAGGGTGGCTGAAGGAGGAGGATCGCTTGAGGCCAGGAGTTTGAGGCCAGCCTAAGCAACATAGCGAGACTTTGTCTCTTAAAAAAATTAAACAATTAGCCAAGTGTGTGGCACACACTTATTGTCTTAGCTACTTGGGAGGCTTAAGCGCAGGAGATCAAGGCTGCAGTTAGCTTTGATTGCACACTGCCCTCCAGCCTGGGCAAGGGAGCAAGACCCCATCTATCTATCTGTCTACTGATTCTCTCTCTTTAAAGGAACCATATCTAAGAGTAGAAGCAATAGGGCAGGGCAGGCACGGTGGCTCACACTTAAAATCCCAGCACTTCGAGAGGCCAAGGCAGGAAGATTGCTTGAGGATGGAGGAGTTCAAAACCAGACTGGGCAACATAGCAAGACTCTGTCTCTACAAAAGAAAGAAAGAAGCAACAGTAAATATATTCAAAAGGAAGAATCATTGCAGGCCCTATGTTCTATATAGCAGCAGTCCCCAACTTTTTTGGCACCAGGGACCAGTTTAGTGGAAGACAATTTTTCTTCAGACCAGGGAGGGGGTGCTTAGGGGTAATGGTTTTGGGATGATTCAAGTGCATTACATTCATTGTGCACTTTTTCTATTATTACATTGTAATTATAATGAAATTATTATACACCTCAGTGTGGAATCAGTGGAAACCCTGAGCTTGTTTTCCTGCAACTAGACAGTCCCATCTGGGGGTGATGGATACAGTGACACCTGAAGTGTTTTGCTTATGTCCAGTCTACTCTGTAATCTCGTTTTGGTTGCTGTCATTGCAGAAAACCCTACCTCACGAAGATAAGATGTTGGAAATGGAAGCAGGCTTTTCAGTACTTTTGTGGCAATCTCAGGATGTTCTGCCTTGATTTTAATTCAGAACATAAGGAGATTTGAAGTTGTCTGAATACTTTTTTTTTTTGAGACAGGTCTCACTCTGTTGTCCACACTGGATTGCAGTGGCACGATCTCAGCTCACTGCAACCTCCACTTCCTGGATTCAAGCGATTCTCATGCCTCAGCCTCCCAAGTAGCTGGGACTACAGGCGCATACCGCCAAACCCCACTAAATTTTATAATTTTAGTAGAGACGGGGTTTCGCCATGTTGCTCAGGCTGGTCTTGAACCACTGGGCTCAAGCAGTTCGCCTGCCTCGGCCTTCTAGAGTGCTGGGATTACAGATGTGAGCCACCACACCCGGCTTCAAACGCACTTTTAAGGCCACCTTCATTTGCAGTCTCAAGCAGTTGACCCTGTTCCAGCACGGACAAAGTCGATTCACTTGACTTATTCAAAAATGGGTCACGGATCCATTCCTTCCCAGTTCAGGGTTCTTTTGTGGTTGGGAAATAATGCTCAAACTCTTTTGAAAGCTGAGATAGGTGATTGTGCACCAGCTGGGAGTAAGAGGACCCTGTGAGCCAGGGCCTTTCAAAATCTCTGCTAATGTTTGAAACATGTCAACAATCCCAGTGTTCACTTGTCACCCTCATACTTCCACTTTGGCTTTGAATGCAGTCACTTTATCTGCCAACTTGAACACAATTGTTGTTCTCCCTTGAAGTGATAGATCAAGTTTGTTAAGCAGGTTGAATATGTCGCAAAAATAAGCAAGTTTTGTGACCCATTCTATGTCACTGAAATGTGCTGCCCGTGGTGACTGTTTTTCTAAAAGAAATCTCTGGAGCGGCTGTTGTAACTCAAAAACTTTAGCCAGTGATCTACCTTTAGAAAGCTATCTCACTTCTGTGTATAAGAGAAAATATGTGTGCTCTGTGCTCTGTGCCCATCTCCTCACGGAGTGGTGTGAACAGGTGTGAGGTAAGGGCATATACTTTAATGTGGTTTATAATTTTAATTACATCCTGCAAAATGTTAAGTTCAGGTGACATTTTTTAGCTAGCCAGCATTACTCAATGGATGAAATAGTGCATAGATTCACATTTGGAAGCGACTTCTTTTTCTTTTCTTTTTTTTTTTTTTTAAGACAGAGTCTCATTTTATTGCACAAGCTGTGTGCTGTGGCACAGTTATGGCTCACTGTGGCCTCAACTTTCTGAGCTCAAGCAGTTCTGCCCGGGACTACAGGCACATGCCACCACACCCAGCTAATTTTTTATTATTTGTAGAGGAAAGGGTATCACTGTGTTGCCCAGGCTGGTCTCAAACTCTTGGACTCAAGCGATCCTCACACCTCAGCCTCCCAAAGTGCTGGGATCACAGGCATGAGCCACTGCGTCCGGTCAAGGTGACCTCTTTGACCTGAATAATGAAACCAGAAAGCTGTTCAGTCATGGCAGCCGCTTCGTCCATGCATATACCAACACAAAATGACCAATTCAGTTTTCCTGATACGTAATCATTCAAAGACTTCAATAGTTCTGCAGTGTGGTATTGGTTGGCAAAAGAAGTATACATAACGTATCCTCATGCACATCCTCCTGAAATATATTGCACAAAAACAAGCGTTGTTGCCGTGTTGTCCACATTGGTAGACTCGTCAGCCTGGGTTGTACACCACGGTGACTCACCCCTCTCTAACAATTGTGCCTCAGCATCCCCTGCTATTTCATCAATTCTTCTAGTTATGGTATGAGCCTAAGGAGGAACATGTGCCACCTTTTGAACTGGAGCCTCTCCTAAAAGTTCATGACAAATGTCCTTAGCAGCAGGCAGGATCAACTCTTCACCAGTAGTAAAGGGCTTCTTAGTTTTAGCAATGTGGTTAGCCATTGAGAATGATGCTCTCAGTGCAGACACATTTGACAAAGTGGTGGCCTTCAGTAAATTGCTTCTATTCTTCATGTTCTTGAAGGTTTCGTGGCTTTGTTGGATAGCTGGTCAACATGTACTATACAAAGAGAGCTTGGAGAATGTGAATCACCTGTCACAGTGAACCCATAATTTAAGTAGGACTCTTGGTATTTTACATGCAGCTTTATTTTTGTTGGCAGTCTTAGAGTCTTCTGCTGTCTCATCATTGGGTCTTTCCCCTTTTTCAGAGAAGCTCTCCAGTGACATTTGTTTTTTACTCATTTTGGCTAGGGTTAGCAAAAAGACTTAACCAAAACTGTGACTGAGACAAGTGTACAGTGTGAGAAAGAGTCACAGATGGAAGTGGCAAATAAAATAATGGGTTGGCAACATGGGGACTAAAATAAATGTTGGATTCTGACTTAAAGCCTGCCACTAGATGCAGCTGTACAATGGAACTGCATGAATTCACTTGCCACTATAAAGCCTGCCACCAGATGCAGCTTAATTGTCACTAGCCACTCACTACTCACTGATATGGTTGGTGGGTTTTTTTGTTGTTTTTGTTTTTGTTTTTGAGACGGAGTCTCGCTGTGTTGCCCCGGCTGGAGTGCAGTGGCGCGATCTTGGCTCACTCCAACCTCCACCTCCTGGGTTCAAGTGATTCTTCTGCCTCAGCCTCCGGAGTAGCTGTGATGACAGGTGTGCGCCACCACGGCCGGCTAAGTTTTGTATTTTTAGTAGTGACGGGGTTTCTCCTTGTTGGCCAGGCTGGGCTGATAGGGTTTTCATATGAGTCTGCAAGCAATTGATTTATTATGGTCTCTATGCAGTCAAACCTCTCTGCTAACATTAATCTGTATTTGCATCCCCTCCCTAGTGCTGGTATCACTGCCTCAGCTCCACCTCAGATCATCGGGCATTAGATTCTCATAAGGAGCATTCAACCTAGATCCCTTGTATGTGCAGTTCTCAATAGGGTTTTTGCTCCTATGAGAATCTAATGCCACCGCTGATCTGATAGGAGGTGGCACTCAGGCAGTAGTGCAAGCAGTGGGGAACAACTAAGTACAGATGAAGCTTTTCTAGGTTACCCACTACTCATTTCCTGCTGTTCAGCCTGGTTCTTAACAGGCCACAAACCGATATATGGGGTTTGGGGACCCCTCCTATAGAGCAATAAGGTGCCATTTAGTATTCTAGACCAAGCTTCCATTTTTCTACAAAAGCGTGAGTGACATAGATTTGTTTTTGTTTTTGTTTTTTGAGATGGAGTCTTGCTCTGTCGCCCAGGCTGGAGTGCAGTGGCCTGATCTTGGCTCACTACAACCTCTGCCTCCTGGGTTCAAGCGATTCTCCTAGTTCAGCCTCCCGAGTAGCTGGGATTACAGGTGCACACCACCACACCCAGCTAAGTTTTGTAATTTTAATAGAGACGGGGCTTCACCATGTTGGCCAGGCTGGTCTCGAACTCCTGACCTCAGGTGATCCACCTGCCTCAGCCTCCCAAAGTGCTGGGATTACAGGCGTGAGCCACTGTGCCCAGCTGTGACATAGGTTTTTAGTACTTATTTTGAATTGTTTCAGTTTTTTATACTGTTTATTTTTTCTGGGTATCGGGGTAATACATATTTTGCAGAAAATTTGGAAAGTACATAGAAGTTTATGAAATAAAAATTATCCATAATTCATCACTCAAAATACCTACTTCTGTATTATAATTTGGGTTATTTTCTTCTAGTATTTTTTATTATATATTCATTTCTATTGTTTCTCTTTTATAAAATCGAGGTTACCATATCATGTTCTGTTCACTTTGCATTGTGAACATTTTTCTGTTTGTCATGATAACATGTTTAATAATTATGTAAGCCATTTCATGTATTTACTGTAATTTATTTAATCATTCACCTGTGACATTTGGGTTGCTTGTTTGCTGTGCTGCCATAACTGCCTTATAAAGACTTGAAAATATTTAATGTTTCTGATATCCTAGAGAAAGTTCACATTATATACATGTTCTCAAGTAACATATATATATGTCACACTGATTGAACCTTAAATCCGCTAAATACCAACTTTTAGTTCCTGTCTTCTGTGGACCTAATTTTTTATTATTAAATATTAAAATATTAAAACTCACTAATTTGGATGACGGGCATCAGAAGAAGGCCAATCTGAATTTTAGAAATAATTATCATAAGTAGGCTTAAGATAACTTTTCTTACTCATTACTTGTTCTTTGTGTCTTTTTACCCATCACTACCAAAATGTCATGTAATATACATATTATATTTGAAAATTAATTTTTCAGAATTTCTAGATATTTCCAAACATTTTCAAACACTAGAGATGTAGTAGTTGTGAATTTTTAGGTTAATGAGTCTGGACATACTTGACTATTTTTTTTTAACGATTACAGGCATAAAAAAAATACAGTGCTGGCTGGGCACGGTGACTTTGCCTGTAATCGCAGCACTTTGGGAGGCTGAGGCGGGCGGATCACCTCAGGAGTTTGAAACCAGCCTGGCCAACATGGCGAAACCCCATCTCTACTAAAAATGCAAAAATTAGCTGGGCACTAATTTTTGGGTGGTGGGTGCCTGTAATCCCAGCTACTCGGGAGGCTGAGGCAAGAAAATCGCTTGAACCCGGGAGGTGGAGGAGGTTGCAGTAAGCCAAGATCATGCCATTGCACTCCCCCGCTTGGGCGACAGAGAGAGAATCTGTCTCAAAAAAAAAAAGGAAACTAAGCAATGTCTGTGATCCCATCACTCTGCTTTTTCAAATCTTAACATTTGGCTGCATTCCTAGACCTCTTTTTTTTCTTTAAATTTTGTTATGAAAAATTTTAAACACAGAACAATTGAGAGAATAAAACAATACTCATGTATATTTAACACCTTGATTCAACAGTTAACATTTTGCCATATTTGCTTTAGTATGTGTGTATTTTTGCTGAATTATTTGACAGGAGGTATCTAAATATCACGACACTTTCCTATAGTGTATCTCCTAATATATGGACATTCATATGTATATACCCATAATACTGTTATCACACTTAAGAAAATTAATGGTAATTTTTTTCAATACTGTGTAATTTCTGGTTTCCCTGGTTGCCATCAAAACACTTTAATAGCTTTTTAAAAAATTAGGCCAGGCATAGTGGCTCACACCTATAATTCCAGCACTTTGGGAGGCTGAAGTGGGAGGATGGCTTGAGCCCAGAAATTGGATACGAGCCTGGGCAACAAAGTAAGACCCCCATCTCTATAAAAACTTTAAAAAATTAGTTGTTCATGGTGGTTTGCGCTTGTAGTCTCAGCTATGTGAAAGGCTGAGGCTGGAAGATCTTTTGAGCCCAGGAGTTCAAGGTTGCAGGGAGCTGTGATTGTGCCACTGCACTCCAGCCTGGGTGACAAGGAGACCCTGTCTCAAAAAAAAAAATAAAAATAAAAAAAATTACTTAAACAAGGATCCAGTAAGGGATTATGTACTGCATTTGGTCATAATGTTTCTTAAATAATCTCTTTTAATGCAGAGCAGTCCCTTTCCGTCCACATGCAACTTTTCCCCTACATGATATTAATTTATTTGGGAGAGTAAAGTCATTGCACAGAACTATTAGATAAATCTACATTCTGGATTTGTATATTTCCTTTTGATGTTAGTTTAACTTCCTCCTCTATCCTCTGTATTTCCGGCAAATTGGAAGGTAAAAAGCTTGATTAGATTTAAAATAAAAAATTTTGGTGAGAAAACTTCATGGGTGATGCAGCATACAGTTGGTCCTTGAACAACACTGCTTTGAATTGTGTGGGTCCACTTACACACGGATTTTTTTTTTCTATCAAATGCAGATAGAAAATACAGTGTTTGGGACACCAGACAGAACTACAGGACTTGAGTATCATGGATTTTGGTACAGTCAGGGGTCCTGGAGCCAGTCTCTTGAGTATACTGAGGGATGACTGTACTTCATATTGCATTGAATCAGGAGGCACATAATGTTCTGTCCCACAATGAACGATGCTAAGTTAGATCATTTGGAAAGTAGGTGACTACCAGATCTCTACAGTGAAAATATACCTTTTCTTCTGTAAATTAGTAATCTGCTGGTGATACTTTGGCATGCAGGGAATGACCTGGTCTGTGAGGACAGTGTTAGAAATTTTTCATCTACAATTTATCTTCCCCCCCCCCAACCCCCCGAGACAGAGTCTCTCTTGGTCACCCAGGCTGGAGTGCAGTGGTGCAATCTCAGCTCAATGCAACCTTCTCCTCCCAGGCTCAAGCGATTCTCATGCTTCAGCCTCCAGAGTAGTTGGGATTATAGGGACCCACCACCATGCCTGGCTAATTTTTATATTTTAGTAGAGACGGGGTTTCACCATGTTGGTTAGGCTGGTCTTGAACTCCTGACCTCAAGTGGTCTGCCTGCCTCAGCCTCCCAAAGTGCTGGGATTACAGGTGTGAGCCACTGCGCCCAGCCCTGCAATTTATCTTTTTATTCTTCAATTGCTTAAGAATTGTTCAGCCTGGCGCGGTGGCTCAAGCCTGTAATCCCAGCACTTTGGGAGGCCGAGGTGGGCAGATCACGAGGTCAGGAGATGGAGACCATCCTGGCTAACACGGTGAAACTCCGTCTCTACTAAAAAATACAAAAAACTAGCTGGGCGAGGTGGCGGGCGCCTGTGGTCCCAGCTACTCGGGAGGCTGAGGCAGGAGAATAGCATGAACCTGGGAGGCAGAGCTTGCAGTGAGCTGACTCCAGCCTGGGTGACAGAGTGAGACTCCGTCTCAAAAAAAAAAAAAAAAGAATTTTTTAATGAATAAAATTTTCTTCATAAGATAAATTTTATCAGGAAAATGTCCAGTATTTCAGTACTCACAACAAATACAAATAAAAATAACAAAAGGATACCCATTCCATCTTAGATTGATAGAAATTAAAGTTGAGGGTACAGAGTATCCTTGAGTACAGCAGAGTGCTTTCAAGGATGTAGGGAACAAAGGAGTTTACAAACTATGGGTATATAAACTGCTTGTGGGTATATAAACTGTTAAAATATTTTTATAGGGCACTTTAGCTATATATATAATTTTTTTTTTTTTTTTTTGAGACAGTCTCTGTCGCCCAGGCTGGAGTGCAGCGGCATGATCTTGGCTCACCGCAATCTGTACCTCCTGGATTTAAGTGATTCTCCTGCCTCAGCCCCCCAAGTAGCTGGGTCTACAGGCATGCGCCACCACAGCCAGCCAATTTTTTTTTTTTTTTTTTTTTAAGAGAGAGAGAAGGTCTCACTCTGTTGGCCAGGCTGGAGTGCAGTGGCAGGATCTCAGCTCACTGCAACCTCCGCCTCCTGGGGTCAAGCAATTCTTCTGCCTCAACCTCCCAAGTAGCTGGGATTACAGGTGTGTGCCACCATGCCTGGCTAATTTTTGTATTTTTAGTAGAGATGGGGTTTCACCATGTTGGCCAGGCTGGTATTGAACTCCTAACCTCAGGTAATCTGCCCATCTCGGCCTCCCAATGTGTTGGGATTACAGGCATGAGCCACTGTGCCTAGCCTAATTTTTGTATTTTTAGTAGAGACGGTTTCACCATGTCAGCCAGGCTGGGTGTGAACTCCTGACCTCAGGTGATCCGCCTGCCTTGGCCTCCCAAAGTGCTGGGATTACAGGCATGAGCCACTGCACCTGGCCACTTTAGCAATATTTATATAGCAATATTTATACAAATATTTTGGTACTCTCCCCCTAGTTTTTTACTGCCAGGAATTTCCCCTGTGTATACTTATAAAAGTACAGCAGGATGTATATAAAGATGTCATTGCAGTATTACTTTTTAATAGCAAAAAACAAACATGAGAACAACATAAATGTCATCTAGTAGTCAAAAAGAATGACTTCATCAAACTCAGGTTATTGTTATTATCAGAATGTTTCTTACAGCATCCTGTTTTCATTTGCTGTAACTTTTCTTATCTCAAAGTGTCTTTTTGTTTTTCCTTTACTCTTTGCATTGTGCATAAACATATGGAAAAATAAAAATAAATCACGTGCCTCTGTCATACCTCGCCTTCTAATTCTTAGAATAAGTAAGCACTCAAAGTAATATTTTAATTTTCATTGTTCATTAGTCTCTTGAGAATACAGTGTAAATAAATCACATAATGGAGAAGTGACACTTTGAGTAAGAAAAATGTTGGCTGTATCCTAGTTATACTGAAATTCATGGAATAGAAATACCTGTCACCTTCAATATCTTTAATATCTTTAATATCTCTATTTTTTGTCCCTTTAAACAGTTCGTTTTCCTGAAGATCTTGAAAATGACATTAGAACTTTCTTTCCTGAGTATACCCATCAACTCTTTGGGGATGAGTAAGTAACTTAGTAAAATGTTTGCCAAATTAGTGTGGAAAAAAAATTTCATTCTTTTTCTTTGAGGAAATCAAGTTTTATTTTCTTTGCTCTTATTTTTTATGTGGTTTATCTTAAAATATATGTTATAACGGTGTTTTTTTTACATTGAGACACCGGTCATTTTAATACCTACCATTTAGTGCTATAAATGCATTATTTAATTCTCACAACAGTATTAATAATGGTATTATTATTTGCTACTTTGTATATTGATGGAATTGGATAATTGTTCATGAACATACAAATGGCTGGAGTGTAGACTTTAGGCAATCTGACTCCAGAGCCCATAATCATAACTACTACTTTTTTCTGCCTACCATTTTGCTAAATTACTTCTAGTAGCATGTATTCCCCTAAAGCTGTAATAGAAAGCTTAAGTTGTTGTTCTGTGATTAAATAAGCAGTTGAGAGAAGTTTGTTTATTTATTATTTATTTATTTATTTATTTTCGAGATAGGGTCTCACTCTGTCATGCAGGCTGGAGTGCAGTAGTGTGAACCTCCTGGGCATAAGCAGTCCTCCCACCTGAGCCTCTGAGTAGCTGGGACTACAGGCACACACCACCATGCCTGGTTTTTTCTTTTTTCTTTTTTTTGTAGAGATTGGGTCTTCCTGTATTGCCCAGGCTGGTCTTGAACTCCTGGACTCAAGTGATCCTGCCACTTGCACCTCCCAAAGAGCTGGGACTACAGGCATGAACCACTGTACCTGCCCTGAAGTTTATTTTTTAGAAGGAACTTTAAAGATATGTCCCAGGCCGGGTGCAGTGGCTCATGCCTGTAATCCCAACACTGTGGGAGGCCAAGGTGGGCAGATTGCCTGAGGTCAGGAGTTCCAGACCAGCCTGGCTAACATGGTGAAACCCCGTCTCTATTAAAAATAAAAATACTAAAATTAGCCAGGCGTGGTGGCACACACCTGTAGTCCCGGCTACTCGGGAGGCTGAGGCAAGAGAAACACTTCAACCCGGGAGGCAGAGATTGTAGTGAGCCGAGATCTCGCCACTGCACTCCAGCCTGTGCGACAGAGCGAGACTGTATCAAAAAAAAACAAAAACAAAATAAAGATATGTCCCAGTATATTTAACACTGCTCTTTAATTTCCTATACTTTGATTACATCATTGAAATAGTTACTTTTTAAAAAATTTTGAAAACATTTCACATTTGCAGAAAGTTGCAAGAATTGTACAGTGATCTCTGTATATTTTTTTTACCTGGATTCACCAGTTGCCATTTAGCTACATTTGCTTTAATCATTGTCTCTTCTTCTTCTTCTTGTTGAATCATTTGAGAGTAGGTTGCAGATATATCCTGATCCTTTACCCCTCATTTCTCTTCAGTATGTATTTCCTAAAAGTAAAGTTAATAATCATGGAAGAGTTGTAAAAGTTCAGGAAATTTAACGTTGATATAGAGTCTCGCATTGTTGCCCAGGCTGGAGTGCAGTGGTGCTATCTCAACTCACTGCAACCTCCGCTTCCTGGGTTCAGATGATTCTCTTGCCTCAGCCTCCCAAGTAGCTGAGCTTATGGACGCCCGCCACCACATCCAGCTAACTTTTGTATTTTTAGTAGAGACAAGGTTTCACCATCTTGGTCAGGTTGGTCTCAATCTCCTGACCTCAAGTGATCACCCACCTTGGCCTCCCAAAGTGCTGGGATTACAGGCATGAGCTACCTACCATGCCTGGCCTGATACAGTACTATCTTCTAATATACAGTCCATGTTTCGGATTTTGTCAGTTGATTTCTGGTAATTCTTTTATAGCAATTTTCTCCAATCCTGGATCCAATACAGAATCATACTGTATTTCGTTGTCATATTTCTTCATTCTTCTTTAATCTGAAACAGATCCTCAGCATTTGTTTTTTCCTAACAGACATTTTTGTAGGGTATAGGCTAATTTTGTAGAACTGTTATATTGGATTAATTTGATTGGTTTATTTGTGATTAAACTCAGATAATGCATATTTTTGCTGTGCCATTACAGAAATGGTATTGTGTCCTCAGTGTATCAAATCAGGAAGTCCGTGATATCACTTTGTCCCTTGTTGGTTAAGTTAACTTGGGTCACCTAGTTTAGAGGTGGCTGCTAGGTTTTTCCACTATAAAGTTAATGTTTTTTTCCTTTGTAATTTATAAGTAGTTTGTAGGGAGATACTGTGAGACTGAAAATAATCCTGTTTTCCATCAAGCTTTCACCCAGAAGTTTTAGCATCCATTAATGATTCTTGCTTGAATCATTTACTATGATGATTGTAAAATGGTGATTTTGTAACTCTTCCATACTTTTTTCATTTATTAGTTGGGCGTGCTACTATAAGAAAGAGCTCTTCTTCTTCCCTTTATTTATTTATTTATTTATTTATTTATTTATTTATTTATTTTTTGAGACGGAGTCTCACTCTGTCGCCCAGGCTGGAGTGCAGTGGCCCGATCTCAGCTCACTGCAAGCTCCGCCTCCCGGGTTCACGCCATTCTCTGGCCTCAGCCTCCTGAGTAGCTGGGACTACAGGCGCCCACCACCTCACCCGGGTAGTTTTTTGCATTTTTTTTTTAGTAGAGACGGGGTTTCACCGTGTTAGCCAGGATGGTGTCGATCTCCTGACCTCGTGATCCACCCGTCTCGGCCTCCCAAAGTGCTTGGATTACAGGCTTGAGCCACCTCGCCCAGCCTATTTCTTTATTTATATCAAACTCAGAGATTTTGTTTTTGTTTTTGTTTCTTGAGACAGATCTTGCTCTGTCACCCAGGCTGAACTGCAGTGGTGCGATCACAGCTCACTGCAGCCTTGAACTCCCAGGCTCAAGCAGATCCTCCCACCTCAGCCTCCTAAGGAGCTGGGACCATAGGTGGGTACCACCATGCCCAACTAATTTTTAAAAATTTTTTGGCCGGGTGCAGTGTCTTACACCTGTAATCCCAAAATTTGGAGAGGCTGAGGCGGGAGGATTGACAGAGCTCAGGAGTTGGCAACCAGCCTGGGCAACATGGTGAAACCATGCTCTACTAAAATACAAAAAATTAGCCAGGTGTGGTGGCGTGCGCCTGTAGTCCTGGCTACTCGGGAGGCTGAGGCAGGAGAATTGCCTGAACCTGGGAGGCAGAGGTTGCAGTGAACTGAGATTGCACCACTGCACACCAGCCTGGGCAACAGAGCGAGACTCCATCTCAAAAAACAGAAAAAAAATTTTTCTTTTAAAAAGAGATGGGGATCTCCCTATGTTGACCAGGCTGGTGTTGAACTCCTGGACTCAAGTGATCCTCCTGCCTTGGCTTCTCAAAGTGTTGGGATTACATGCGTGAACCACCGCACCTGGCTAAGGATTCTTTTAAAATTCAGTGAGTTATGTACAGTCTGTTTCTGCTACTAATTTTGATGCTCAAATTATCCCAGATTTGGCAAGTGGCCACCCTTTCAGACACTTTTGATTCTTTCTGATATGTCCTTATAATTTTGGTGATACTTTACTTTCTCGCACAATAAGATGCTTCCAGATTCATCTTGTACTTTCCCTATTAGTTCTGTAGTCAATCAGTCTCCCATGGAACCCCTGGTTTGTTGTAGTAGGAAAGGGTTATTTAGACATAGTGGACATTTAAATATTTCCCTTCATGTCTTTTTCCCCCCATGCATTATTTTAACATCATTGACATATTTCTTTAATGTGTGGGAGTTTTGGGGTTTTTTGTGTGTTTGTTTTTTGAGATGAAGCCTTGCTCTGTTGCCCAGGCTGGAATGCAGTGGCACGATCTTCTTGGCTCATTGCATCCTCTGCCGCCTCCCAGTTCAAGCGATTCTCATGCCTCAGCCTCCCAAGTAGCTGGGACTACAGGCCTGCGCCACCCCACCCAGCTAATTTTTTTTTTTTTTTTTTTTGTAGTTTTAGTAGAGACAGGATTTTGGCATGTTGGCCAGGCTAGTCCCAAACTCTGGAGCTCAGACAGTCTGCCCACCTCAGCCTCCCAAAGTCCTAGGATTACAGGCGTGAGCCACTGCACCCAGCTATATTTAATGTGTGGCTTTTTGTTGTTGTTGTTTGCTTGTTTTGTTGAGATGGAGTCTCACTCCGTCGCCTAGGCTGGAATGCAGTGGTGCAATCTCAGCTCACTTTACCCTCCGCCTCCCAGGTTCAAGCGATTATCCTGCCTCAGCTTCTCGAGTAGATGGGACTACAGACATGTGCCATCACACCCAGCTAATTTTTGTATTTTCAGTAGAGACAGGGTTTCCCCGTTGGCCAGGCTGGTCTTGAACTCCTGACCTCAGGTGATTCACCTGCCTTGGCCTCCCAAAGTGCTGGGATTACAGGCATGAGCCACTGTGCCCAGCCTTAATGTGTGTTTTGTTTTGAGATGGAGTTTTGCTCTTGTTGCCCAGGCTGGAGTGCAGTGAATGGCGCAATCTCGGCTCACTGCAACCTGCACCTCCTGGGTTCAAGTGATGCTCCTGCCTCAGCCTCCTGAGTCACTAGGATTACAGGCACCTGCCACCATGCCCAGCTAATTTTTGTTATTTTCAGTAGAGATGGGGTTTTGCCATGCTGGCCAGGCTGGTCTTGAACTCCTGACCTCAGGTGACCCACCTGCCTCGGCCTTCCAAAGTGCTGGGATTATAGGTGTGAGCCACTGCACCAGGCCCTTATTGTGTTTTTAAGTCAACAAATGTCTCTTCCTGCAACGAATTTCTTGTGAATTTTTCATTATTAATGTACAGATTAGGCATTTTATGTGCTTTCACATATTAATAATTATATCTTATAATACATAAATTAATGCCAAAATTTCAGCCTTTTATATTTTAAACAGGTTTTACTTTATTATAAAAATAATATTTTCTCTTTGGAGTTCTATCTTTAAAGAGACATTGTTTTATTCTCTACGTTTTACTACTTTAAAAAATGTGTATAGTAATATCTTAGTGGATAAGATCTAGTTTTACAGATAGTGCTTCTTTTTAATTTTTTGAGACACAATCTTGCTCTGTTGCCCAGGCTGGAGTGCAGTGGTGCAATCTCAGCTCACGGTAATCTCCACCTCCTGGGTTCAATCTATTCTCCTGCCTCAGCCTCTTGAGTAGCTAGCTGGGATTACAGGCAACCACCACCACACTGGCGTTTTTTTGGTGTGTGTGCGTGTGTGTGTGTTTTTAGTAGAGATGGGTTTCACCGTGTTGGCAGGCAGGTCTTGAACTCCTGACCTCAAGTGATACCCCCCCGCCTCAGCCTCCCAAAGTGCATGACACTGCTCCTTTCAAACACTTTTCTTTCACAATTCACTTTCTTAAAAAATCAGAATACAGCTTTATTGCGATATATACTGTGCAATTCATTTATTTAAAGTGTACAAATCAGTGGTTTTTAATGTATTCAGAGTTGTGCAAACACAGTCAATTTTGGAACATTGTCATTACTTCCATCAGAAACCCTAGAATTCATTAATAATCATTTTCCTTTACCCTGACCCCAGTCTTAGGCAGTCACTAATCTACTTTCTGTCTCTATAGATTTACCTATTCTGGATAATTTAGAGTTCACTTTTTAGAAGACTTTTAAGCTTGAAAAAGGAATATTAAGCATAAATGTGATGGCAGGGAACAGGGGTGGAAAAATTAGCAGCAGTTCCATATCTGCCTGTTGAGTTCGTAGAGCAGTTTACTTGTGGTCAGGTAGGTGCTATCGCTGCAGCTCTGGATTTTGGTGATTCAGTAAGCGGTAAGTTGGAGGGACTGGTCCAAGGCTTGGTAGCTGCTTGCTTAGCCAGCTCCTAGTTTAACACTACTTCTCTCATTTGAAATGCCTTCTAATACTGGTAATAGTAGCAGCAGCGGCAACAGTAGCAATAGTATTAAATGTCTGACATTTATTGAGTACTTATACAATGTGCCAGTTTTATAAGTAGTTTACATGTATTAACCTACTCTTTTAACTCAAACAACATTCCTGACTTAGGCAACATTCCTGAGTTATTCTATTTTAGATGAAAACTGAAGCACATTTTATTGTAGATGATTTTTTAAAAAAATATATAGTTTAAAATCTTGAAACTGCCCATGAAGTTAAACTTGTTTATATGTAGGGTTAATACTTTTTAATGACTGCAGAAATTCATTCTCATTATTGCTATTTTTTCCATTTCAGTGAAACTGCTTTTGGTTACAAGGGTCTGAAGATCCTGTTATACTATATTGCTGGTAGCCTGTCAACAATGTTCCGTGTTGAATATGCATCTAAAGTTGATGAGAACTTTGACTGTGTAGAGGTAAGAACAGAAATGCTTTTTTAACTGTTTTCCAATTGAATTTATTTTAAAATAGGTTTTAGGCCAGGTGCGGTGGCTCACACCTGTAACCCTAGCACTTTTGGGGACTGAGGGGGGCAGATCTTTTGATCTCAGGAGTTCAGGACCAGCCTGGCCAACATAATGAGACCCCATTTCTCAAAAAAACCACAAAAATTAGTGGGGCGTGGTGGCATGTATCTGTAATCCCAGCTACTCAGGAGGCTGAGGTTGGAGGATGGCTTGAGCCCAGGAGGCAGAGGCTACAGTCGGCTGAGATCATGCCACTGCACTACCGCCTGGATGACAGAGCTAGACCCTGTCTCAAAAACAAAACAAACAAACAAACAAATAGGTTTTAAAAATTAAAGGTTTGGGCTGGGCGCAGTGGCTTGTTCCTGTAATCCCAATGCTTTTGGAGGCTGAAGTGGGAGGATCTCCAGCCCAGGAGTTGGAAACCAGCCTGGACAACCCAGTGAGACCCTCAGCTACTTGGGAGGCTAAGGTGGGAGGATTACTTGGGCCCAGGAGCTTGAGGCTGCCAGTGAGCCATGATGACACCACTGCACTCCAGCTTGGGCAACAGAACAATACCCCATCTCTAAAAAAAAAAAAAATTAAGGTTTGAGGGAGGAGAGAATCTGTTACGTGGTAGTTTTAAAATGACATTCTCAGGCTGGGTGCGGTGGCTTACACCTATAATCCCAGCACTTTGGGAGGCCAAGGTGGGCGGATCACCTGAGGTCAGGAGTTCGAGACCAGTCTGGCCAACATGGTGAAACCCCATCTCTACTGAAATTACAAAAGTTAGTTGGGCTTGGTGGTACGCACTTGTAATCCCAGCTACTTGGGAGGCTAAGGCACGACAATTGCTTGAATCCAGGAGGCAGAGGTTGCAGTGAGTTGAGAATACACCACTGCACTGCAGCCTGGGTGACAGAGTGAAACTGTCTCAAAAAAAAATTAATTAAATAAAATCATATACTCAGTCTGTAGTTATGGAGGCATTTGCTGCCCTGTCATTACAGTTAACCCTGTGATCATGATCGTGTTCTGTTTCCTGCATGGACCTTCCCCATAAAAATTTT
Organism: Macaca nemestrina; assembly: GCF_043159975.1. NCBI lineage: Eukaryota > Metazoa > Chordata > Mammalia > Primates > Cercopithecidae > Macaca > Macaca nemestrina. The sequence goes on from NC_092135.1 coordinate 69,859,477, forward strand.
TGCCTTTGTGACCAGAGTTTTATTTTTTTTGCCAACTTTTGTTTTTTATTGTGTTTATTTCCTATAAGTCAAAGATGGAGGAGGGAAATAGCTAAATTTTCCACTTTTACTTAGTGTAGAATCTATTGAAGTTTCTCTTGCTGCATTTCTAATCCCACACATTTTGCTAATATATTCCTTTATGAATGGAATACATGGATGCTCAAGCTGATCACATTATAAAACTATTTAAAGTGAGTGGATCTAAAGGGGATAAAGGTAAAGAGAGAGAGAAGGCTGGGCACGGTGGCTCACGCCTGTAATCCTATCACTTTGGGAGGCTGAGGTGGGCAGATCACCTGAGGTCAGGAGTTTGAGACCAACCTGGCCAACATGGCGAAACCCCGTCTCTACTAAAAATACAAAAATTAGCTGGGTGCAGTGGTGCATGCCGTAATCCCAGCTACTCCGGAGGCTAAGGTGGGAGAATTGCTTGAACCCAGGAGGTAGAGGATGCAGTGAGCTGACATTGCACCACTGCACTCCAGCCTGGTCAACAGAGTGAGACTCTGTCTCAAAAAAAAAAAAAGAAAGAAAGTGCCGCTTCTACTGAGGAGACTGAGGCAGGAGGATCCTTTGCGGCCAGTAAGTTGAGGCTACAGTAAGGTAAGTATGATCATGCCACTGCACTCCAACCTGGGTGACGGTGAGACCCTATCTCTTACAAAAAAAAAAAAAAATGGCCAGGCCTGGTGGCACATCTGTAATCCCAGCACTTTGGGAGGCCAAGGCAGGTAGATCACCTGAGCTCAGGAGTTCAAGCCAGCCTGGGCAGTATGGTGAAACTCCATCTCTACCAAAACACATACACACACAGATTTGCTGGGTGTGGTGGTACGTGCCTGTAGTTCTGGCTACTCTGGAGCCTGAGCTGGGAAGTTGGCTTAAGCACAGGAGGTGAAGTTTGCAGTGAGCTAAGATTGTACCACTGCACTCCAGCCTGAGTGACAGATGCAGACCCTGTCTCCAAAAAAAAAAAAAACAAAGAAGTGCCTCTGGTTGGTGAGGGCTTAGAACAAAATGAGGAACATGTGTTTGGCAACTGGAGAAAAGGATATCCTTGTTTTATAGTGGCAGAAAGCCTAGCTGAGTTATGTCCTGCAATTATATGGAAAGGAGGACTTACTGTAAGCAGTGAACTTGGATGTTTAGCTGAGGAGGTTTTTATGCACAGTATTGGAGGTGTGGCCTGATTTCTGGCTGCTTAAAGTGAGGAAAGAGATAAATTGAGGGAAGAACTATTAAACAAAAAGGATACAGGAGTTGATGATTTGGGAAATTCTTAGCCTATCCAGATTTCAGAAGACACTAGTTAGCATATTCATTGTCAGGAAAGTGGGAAGTGTGTTCTGGAGAGAAAGCCGTGAGTGTGACAGGATAACCTTTTGCTAGTGCTGAAGGGATTAGGCATGTGACTCATGGGTCTCCTCAGTTGTCTCAGCAAAAAGCTGGGAATATAGATCTGGGGAACATCTGTGGAGGACCCTCTTGTCTAATGGTATGAACCCTCATGATGTACACAGGTGACTCAAGGGTTTTGAGAATTAAAACTTTATAGTGCAGCTTGGACTGACAGGACAAAAATGAAGGAAGGCTGTATGAACTCTCCAAATTCCACAGATAGGAAACAGGCTGATAAAACTGCTCAGTTGCAAGCATGTGCTACCTTTAAAGAAAACGGAAGAATGACTCTGAGGGCAAAGCTTTGGGTCCAGAGGGTGGAGCTGCAGGGCACAGTTTTTTTTTTTTTTGAGACGGAGTCTCGCTCTGTCGCCCAGGCTGGAGTGCAGTGGCCGGATCTCAGCTCATTGCAAGCTCCGCCTCCCGGGTTTACGCCATTCTCCTGCCTCAGCCTCCCGAGTAGCTGGGACTACAGGCGCCCGCCACCTTGCCTGGCTAGTTTTTTGTATTTTTTAGTAGAGACGGGGTTTCACCGGGTTAGCCAGGATGGTCTCGATCTCCTGACCTCGTGATCCGCCCATCTTGGCCTCCCAAAGTGCTGGGATTACAGGCTTGAGCCACCGCGCCCGGCCAGCACAGTTATTCTTAGGCCTTGAAACCTAATGGAATTTGCCATGCTGAATTTTGAAATTGCTTGATAGCAGTGGCTCCTTTTTTCCTTCCATTTTCTCTTCTGGAATGAGAGATTCTATAACTGTTGTCCTATGCCTATCCTACTATTGTCTTTTGGAAGTGATACTGTTTTCTAATTTCACAGGTTCATAGGTGGAGAGGAATTTTGCCCTACGATGTATCATAGCCAGAGTCTTACCTGTAGCTGATTTAGATGATGAGATGTGTGACTTTTGAACTGATTATATCTAGATGAGATTTTGGACTTGAGTTGATATTATAATGGTTGAGACTTTTAGGAATGTCTGGATAGAATGAATGTATTTTGCATCTGGGATGGACATGAATCTTTGAGGGCCTTAAGAAAATTTTATTTTAGACTTGTTCTGTTTCAGAGCATTCCTTAAGGGCATTGAAACTTCATCAAGCGTTACTTCACAGAGGTGATTTTTTTAAAGATTAAATCCCATTTTGTCACTAAATCATATGTATAAAATTGAAAGTTAATTCTTATAGCAAAATCTCTTTCCTTTGCACTTATAAATCCAGCAAGTTTTAGTAAATTATATCTGATATACTGTTGGTAATACTGTGTTAGACACAAGTATGGAAAACGAAATATATTACTTCATACTGTATGTCATAACTTTCTTCTGCAGAAGTAGCAGTTCCTAATGAATTAACAATGAAACCAACTTTTTCAGGGCTTTAAACTGACTTTAACTGCTGACTTTACCTCTTTTGCCACCCCATACCCCATCTATATTTTTGGTTAAAACCTCCTCTCATTACTGGAACTGACTGACTTGGCCCTTTTTTATTATTTACATTTTGAGGGATTTGTTATATTGTAAAGGTTTTGCCCAAAGTCATACAACTAGTAAATAATCAGTATTGGACTAGGAGATGATTATTCAGTGTTAGTATGCATAATATATAATAATACCTTGATTAAAAGATGTTAGGAATATTTTTGACCTGTTCTAAGAGGATCCAGGCTCTTGTGCTTACTGCTTTTTCTCTCTCTCCCTTTTTTTTTTTTTTTTTTTTTTTAATTTTAAGTTCTGGGATACATGTGCAGAACATGCAGGTTTGTTACATAGGTATCTTTCTCCTTTTTACCGTGTGTTTTTTTTCCCCTCATTAAAAAAATTTTTTTTAAAAATTTTTTGTAGAGGTGGGGTCTTGCTATACTGCCCAGACTGGCCTCAAACTCCTGGCCTCAAGCAATCTTCCCACCTTGGCCTTACAAAATGCTTGGGATTACAGGCTTAAGCCGCCGTACCCAGCCTTCTCCTGTGTTTTATGCCATGCACTGCCAGTTTACTGCTATCATTGTAAGGGGCTTCACACTAGCAGACCCCTTATGGTTAAAAGTACCATGTTGGTGAGCTTGATGGAATCTGATTACTTCATACTATATGTCATAACTTTCTTCTGCAGAAGTAGCAGTTCCTAAAATATTAACAATGCAACCAACTTTTTCAGGACTTTAACTTCTGACTTTACCTCTTTTGCCAACCCTATGCCCCATCTATAACACAAATTATGCATAGCATGAAAAAGATCTGAAATAAGTTTCATGTAATACAAATTGTGCATAGCATGAAAAAGATCTGAAGTAGTTTCATATTCATTCAACTTTAGTACTAGAAATATTTTGAGTACTACTTGTTTTTTGTGTGTGTGTTTTTCCCCACTTCCCAGCCATGTTTGAGATGACTGAGCTTGCCAGATAAATAGTATGTCACTACATTTAATATTTGTTTTAATATAGTTTGTGTCCCAGGACAACTTTTGAAATTGTGCAGATACAGAAGTGATTCTGAGTAATACTGTAGTGGTTTGATGTTTGAAAAGATTTAATCTTAGATGAACTAGCATTTAACACATTTATTAAAATAGAGTTTTTTCATAATCAAATATATAGATTGCTAAATTCTCCAGACCCAAGCCCAGCTAGATATTCTTATTAAAAATGCAGGTGATATTTTTCCTTGTGTGTAAATCCACTGTTGGAGGGTTTTTGTTTTTTACAGTTGCAGCTGATAGCACTGAATTGATTTCTTCCAAAGGAACTATTGACTTAGTTATAGATAAATCTTTTAAATACTTCATGCAGTGAAAATAGCTGTGTATTTGCATTGACATCTAATTGTTCCATTCTTGAAAATTAGGTTTTTCCATTTAGAAATACTGTGTTAGGAGTAAGGAATCAATATTTTATAATGTCTTTTTGTAGAGTTACTTATTTGCTTTGTGGTCAAAGATCACTTATATTGAGTATTCAAACAAAGACTTTTTTCCCCTTATTAAAAACGATTGGGTAGGGGATACGTGGGTCATGGGCTTGCGTCTTCTATCTCAGTTTGCAGTGAGTGTTCATTCCATAGTGCCTTCTGTTCTTGATGCCAGCGATACAGTGGCAGACAAAGTCATGGAGCTTACGTTCTAGCCAAGAGGAACAGTCAGTAAACAAAATAGTAAATACACAAATTCAGGTAGTATTATGAGGATGCATTTTGCTCATTTCTGAATAATGAAGGAGGAACCAGCCATGTTATAAGCTGAGGGTAAAACTTACTAAGCAAAGGGACTAGCAGGTACAAAGGCTCTAAAAAATATAGCATTTTTGCTAAAAAATATAGATTAACAGGGTTAAATCATGGTGATGGAGAGAGGGGTAGGAGATGGTTGAAGGGGATGCAAAGCTAGATCTGTAGGATCTTCTGTGATAGGTGTTTGCAAGAAATAAGAGTAGTTGGTGTTCTTCAGAGGCATTCTTAAGTAGGTAGAGGTCATAAACGATGTGATTTATATTTTTAAAATATGATTCTAGCTGCCGTGCAGAGAACACACTGTATGGGGCAAAAGTGAAAGAAGAGAGACTGGAATATTGCAGTGTTAGAGGTGACACTGGACTTAGTTGTCAGAGTAAGGAACATTTTGGAGGTTTGCTGTTGAATTAGATGTGACAGATGAGGAAAAGAAACAAGGAGAACCCCATTGCCCAAGCAACGGGGGTTCAATTATGGTACTGTTAACTGAGAAGACGATAGAAGAAATAGGTTTAAGTGGAAAATATCAAAAATTTTATTTTGGATGTTAGGTTTGAGACTATATATTAGGGCTTTGCAGATCATACTACATAGGTGGTCAGCAGCCATAACATCTGCTTAGAAGTTATGTATTAGGATTATGTCGTTACATTAATTTTTAATCATCCATTCTTTTTCTTTTCCAAGCTGAATGCTCTAGTTGCACCTAAAATCCTTTTTTTTTTTTTTTTTTTTTGAGACGGAGTCTCGCTGTGTCGCCCAGGCTGGAGTGCAGTGGCCGGATCTCAGCTCACTGCAAGCTCTGCCTCCCGGGTTTTTACGCCATTCTCCTGCCTCAGCCTCCCGAGTAGCCGGGACTACAGGCGCCCGCCACCTCGCCCGGCTAGTTTTTTGTATTTTTTTTTTAGTAGAGACGGGGTTTCACCATGTTAGCCAGGATGGTCTCGAACTCCTGACCTCGTGATCCGCCCGTCTCGGCCTCCCAAAGTGCTGGGATTACAGGCTTGAGCCACCGCGCCCGGCCTACCTAAAATTCTTTAGTCACAATTAAGATGCCTATAAAATCTCTACTAGCCATCATCTTTAAAGGAAACAGTTCTGAATTTTACAATACAATAAACTTGATTATTCAGACACTGATGATTTTTTCGTCTGGTTGTCCTTGACCTTTGCTTTTATTAACACCTCCTGTTCTGTGCTTGTAGTGCCAGCTACTCTGTAGGCTTACTCAGGAGGATCATTTGAGGCCAGGAATTTGAGACCAGCCTTGGTAACATAATAAGACCCTGCCTCTTAAAAAAAAAAAAAGGGGGGGGGGCTGAGCATGGTGGCTCAAGCTTGTAATCCCAGCGCTTTGGGAGGCCAAGGTTGGCGGATCACTTGAGGTCAGGAGTTTGACAACATGGTGAAACCCTGTCTCTACTAAAAATGCAAAAATTAGCCAGGTGTTGTGGTACATGCTTGTGATCCTAGCTACTCGGGAGGCTGAGGCAGGAGAATCACTTGAACTCGGGAGGTGGAGGTTGCAGTGAGCTGAGATCATGCCACTGTACTCCAGCTTGGGCAACAGAGCAACACTCCGTCTCAAAAAAAAAAAAAAAAAAAAAAAAAAAGCTGGGCATGATGGCATGCTCCTGTAGTGCTAGCTACTTGGAAGGCTGAGGCAGAAGGATCTCTTGAGCCCAGGAGGTCAAGGCTGCGGTAAGCTATGGTTACACTACTGCATTCCAGCCTAGGTGACAGAGCAAGACTCTTGTCTTAAAAACAAAAACCTCCTGCCTTCTCTTGGGTGTAATTTCATTGCCTTTTAGTGAAGTGGTACGTAACTAAGATTGTTGTCTTCCTAATTGCTAGCATTTTTGGGAACGGTTTGATACAGGAAGTTGAAATAGGTGGATAAAGTTTGTATTAACTGTGAATTTCAGTTATTTTATCCTGGTGTCCCACTAATTGGATTGAATTTGAGAGTAGATAAGAGCAGATTTAAAAAATTTTATGGAGTGTTTAACCTCTTTCTAGGAAAATCCTACATACTTCCAGAAATTTCATCTTGAGGAAATGAAAATATCTTTGGTAGACTAGTAAAATTTCAAATTGTGACAGTGTTCTTGATAAGTAATACTTTTTATGAAATATCATAAAGAGCTTTAAAAGTATATATTGACAAGTTTATCTTGTTTAGTTCAAGTAGCAAAATACTAATGCAGTGTAAATAAACATAATATGACCTTTGTTTTTCCATTAGTGAAAAAGTTCACACTTTTAATTTCTCAACAATACATTCTGTAGTTAAAGCTTAAATATTATCAGAGAACGTGAGATTGAGAAAATTAAGTAGATATAGAATCTCTTTTGCTTGTTTTTATAGCATATTTTAGGTAGTCTTAGAATATAGTTAAGTCTATGTACCACTTTAGCCAAGTAAAGAACAGCATGTTACCACCTACTTAACGTGTCTTTAATTGCAATCTCAAAAATAACTAGACAAATTTAGACAAATGGTGTTGCTTAAGATAAGACATTAGAAAGGTTATTGGGTTTTCAAATGTGTATAAATACAAATATAAACATTTATTTTAAAAAATTGATTACTAATTATCAGGCATATCGCTTTATTCAATAATGAGGAAATGCAAAAATTGCTCCATATGAACATGTTCATGTGTAACAAAGTACAGAACATTGGAACTTGAAATGACCATAGTTAAAGAGTATACGATCTAAAAATATTTCATCATGACCCACCTACCAGAATATCTAACTAGAATACTTTTGCACTTTCCTTTTTAAAAAGAAATTGCCAAGTGTTAGGAAACCATTTGTAAGAGATGTCTTTGTTAATTAAACATATCTGGTTGTGTTCTGGTTTCTTTTTTCGAGATGGAGTCTCATCCTGTCACCCAGGCTAGAGTGCAGTGGCGCAATCTTGGCTCTCTGCAACCTCCGCCTCCCAGGTTCAAGTGATTATCCTGCCTCAGCCTCCGGAGTAGCTGGGGTTACAGGCGCGCGCTACCACGCCCAGCTACTTTTGTATTTTTATTAGAGACAGGGTTTCACCATGTTGGCCAGGCTGGTCTCAAACTCCTGACTTCAGGTGATGCACCTGTTTTGGCCTCCCAAAGTGCTGGGATTATAGGTGTGAGCCACCATGCCCAGCCTGGTTTCTTTTTAAAAATTTTTTTGAAATTCTAGTTCCCTGGTCTGTCTAGTCAGCTGAATTTCTTACCCTTTCTATATTTCTATGTAATTTTAGTTGAAGTTTAGAATAATGTTCTGGAAGACAGGGAATTTTTCAGTGATCTTCAGAAATAGATTCTAAACTTTTAGCCACAAACACTGTAATTAAAAAGTTTCTGTTGATTTTTAACTCTATTCAATTAACAATGATTACATGAGGTTTTGCTCTTGTGCTGATTTTATTATCTGATCAGTAATCCAATCTGAAAAACAAATATTTTAAACTGAACTAAATTATGTATTTGAGAAAAGAGTACAGATCTCTAAGACAGTAGTCAGGATTTTTTTTCTTAAAACAGAATCCATTTAATAGAGAAATGCAGACATTTTCCCTTTAGTGAAGCAAAGTTCTAAATTCTAGATTGAAGAACTGTTTGGTTTTCAGTTGTATATTTTATGTAAGTATATCAGATGCATGTTTATATACATAACTATGAATATATATTTATATAAATAAAGATTCCTTGCTTTAAAATTGCCCTTTTCCCCTGTAAAAATTCTTAATGTGTAAACTTATGCAAAGCAAAATATTTTATTTGAAGATATTTATTACAGTAAATAAGCATCCTTTGAAGTCTTTGTTGGGCTCAAACCTTCGGGTTGCTCTGCCCGCCACCAAAAGTGCTACTTGAAACTTAGAGTTTCTGAGAAATCTTTGAAGTAGATTTGATGCAAGATATGTAAAATGATTTGTAATGCCTTCTTGAGAAGACAGGACATAAGGAAAGTTTTTAAAAGTTAAAATTATACATGCTATGAAAGTCTTAAAGTGATTTTTAAACTGATAGATTATAAATCTCTTTTTAAAAGTAGTTTTCCTTGACTTTTTAAAAACCTTAACTAACATTATGCTATACTGTTTTACTCATCACTACTTTGGATTTTAATTGCTACACAGCATACCTATTACAGCTATCCCTCATTATGACAGTTTCCTTGATAGTGGTTGAAATTGTACTGATTCTATAAAATATGCTTAAGATGGCCTCTTCACGTTAGCAATTGCAAGGAAAAATATTTATCAAATAGTACTTTAAAAATAAACAAAAACGGTCCTATGAAATGCAGTTTATTTGATCTCGAGTGTGAATGAGTTGTAAGGACTGATGTACATATTAGAAATAAACTGTTGGGCAAAATGCTGAAGAGCTATATTTTCAATAATAGGTCTTTTTTTATAGCTATAAACAAATTATATATAAATGTTGGTGGTACCAGAGCATTGAAAATAAAACTTGTTTGTGATAAACGTCATCCCTGGTTCTCTATCCTAAAATGTAACTGAATCATAATAAAGTGCTATTCATCTGCAGGTGCATTGCCTCTACTTAGTTAAAAGATGGTTGAAAGGACAGGAATTAGTAGCATGTTGTATTAGCCTTTTGTAGTGTATTTTGTCCTAAGCATCTTAATTTCCCTGTTTTGAATGCTAAGTAGCAAGGGTCTTGGTTTAGAACTAATACCCATCATGCATGTAAACGGTATGAAAGAGCTGCTTAGTAAGTTAACACAAAGTGTTCTTGTGTCAGTCCTTGTGGAAATAGATACAATACAAACATTACAGCTGAACTCACGGCAAACTCCATTAAGTAAAAACCTGGCCTCATTGTTCAGGAAAAAGTTTGAATAGAATACAAGCTCATTTTGTTGAATGTAATGTCAGGCTTTTAGGGACTGTATTGAGGGATAAGGTTTTGTTAAGTTGAGACCAATTCATTAAGTTTTATTGCCTGGTGAGAAGCAGCAATACTTTATTGTAAGACTTCATCAAATATTCATGGTTAAAGAGAAGTAGTAAATGTATTCAATCAAGTGGTCTTTTGGGATTTTGAAAAGGATTATGAAGTCTGCTCAGCTGATAACATTGATAGAGGTTGTTTAACAAGGGTAATTTTAATCTCCAAGTTTAGTTTTGTTGTCCAGTCTTGTCTCTTTTTTACTGTCACAAATCCAGGTCTCTAAGAATTGTGTCACATTTTAAGGATGAAAGAATGATATATCCATTCATATAATTTATGTTATTTCCTAAATAGGTATATTTTAAAATTATCATCTTAGTTTGAGTTTGGCATATGAGGGAATTGTGACCCATCTAGTTGTGAGATTGCTATTCATTTGGTCTGACTCTAGCCTCATCTCACTACCTCTGGTGATCTTTTCATGTCTTGGATAATATGATTTCTTTGACACATATAAAATAATAAGCAGCCTTTTGCCTTGGCCAGTTCAGACTGTCATGAAGGGGTATAGTCAGCATTTTCTACATAACAGAAACATCCATAGCATTGCCCTTATTATTGTACTTGGTATCAGATTACCTGCCTTCTCTTATTTACTTTTATGTTATGCTTATCTCAGTTTTGTGTGATGTAGTTTGTGCACAGGAAGCTCATCCTTTTCCAGTTCACTGTGTGTTTACTTCTTTAGTTTTCAACCAAAATTTTATAATTTGTGTTGGTTTTGTCAGTTTTAAAGAAAGTAACCATATTCAACTTAAAGTTGAATTTGTTATTGATTTTTTATATCCTTTATTTTTTAGGCAGATGATGTTGAGGGCAAAATTAGACAAATCATTCCACCTGGATTTTGCACAAACACAAATGATTTCCTTTCTTTACTGGAAAAAGAAGTTGATTTCAAGCCATTCGGAACCTTACTTCATACCTACTCAGTTCTCAGTCCAACAGGAGGAGAAAACTTTACCTTTCAGATATATAAGGTAAAGATAAATCTAAATATTTATTGAGTAAAGTTCTTTTTGCCTGAAACCTGTATGTAGTTTTGTTGTCAGTGATTTATTCTAACTGCAGTAAACAAGTTTTAATCAGCATTATAAACAAAGATCTATTTTGTGTGTATGTCTGTGTCTGTGTCCACATCTTAATCTGAGACTTCTAAACATTTTCCCACAGGATAATTTTGTGTTCTGCAGACTTTCACTTACCTTTGTGATGAGTTTCACCTGACTTTTCCTGGCTTTTTCCCTAGGCCGACATGACATGTAGAGGCTTTCGAGAGTATCATGAAAGGCTTCAGACCTTTTTGATGTGGTTTATTGAAACTGCTAGCTTTATTGACGTGGATGATGAAAGATGGCACTACTTTCTAGTGTAAGTACAGTTCTAAAGCAACAGTAGACCTTATTACCTCCACAAAGCCAGCATTTTAATTGTGGCAGCCCAATTATTGGGACAGTATAATGATATTTTTCCCAGGAAAGAAAAACTATTGTTTATGAGGCTTGAGTTTTCCTTCATTATGCTTTGGGAGACCTTGAGAATAGAGCTGAATTAAATGCTGTTGTCCGTTAGGGCCCTGAATGTAGGCTTAAACAGTAAAATGAGCTTTGCCTGTGTTTTCTTTTACTTGCCACCTATTCATCTTTATAATAGGCAAGTGCACTGAAGTGATGTAAAGAGGTCTGATTTATCCAAGTTGCTGCACACCAATTAAGTGAATTGTACATTCAGAACATAGCAGGTGTACCCATTGGGCCCTCACAGAGTAGCTTGCTGACACTGAAAATTCAGTCAGAGAATGGAAAAGAAAATGGACACTGCATGGGAGCGCGACTGTAATTGACCTGCTTGGCTTTCTGTTTTATCTGCAGATTTGAGAAGTATAATAAGGATGGAGCTACGCTCTTTGCGACCGTAGGCTACATGACAGTCTATAATTACTATGTGTACCCAGACAAAACCCGGCCACGTGTAAGGTAATTGGCAGTATAACACGTGCCTTGTCTTTTATTTCAGCAGAAGGAACTGCTGAAGTTTCCAATACTTGTTATAATAGTGTTGATTTGTTTAAAAAAAAAATCACTATTATTCATGGACTATGTACTGATTTATTTCATTGTTCCCTTTGAAACAGTGTAGAAGATTAAACTAATTTTGAGTATCCTGATAATTTTTGGGTATCTCAAAGGTGGATTGAAAAAAGATCACACAAACTTTAAAGTGTTTGTAATACTATAGTGATTTGCAAGTTTTAAACTGGTCATGTTATGATATTTTAATTTTAAAATAATTTCTTTACTGTAGTCAGATGCTGATTTTGACTCCATTTCAAGGTCAAGGCCATGGTGCTCAGCTTCTTGAAACAGTTCATAGATACTACACTGAATTTCCTACAGTTCTTGATATTACAGGTATGTAAAATTTGATTTGTTACTGAAAGAGCCTTTCTAAAAAATGTCTCCTTACTGATTGATTGTATTTTTGTCAGAAATAACTATTTTAAACAACAACATTTTCCTAGGGTGCTTAAGCCATCTAAAGATGGCTTAAGTTTATGTTTTAAATCATAAGGCTTTGTGGGGATTGGATTACATCCCTAACTGTGAAGTGCTTAATGGAACAAATTGAAGATAATGAGCGGAATATATATGGGGAAATCTTGGTCAGGCATAAATATGTTGAAAGTATGGTATAACTTATTTGTTCACTTTATTTGACAAACAGTTGCATTATTTAGAGGCAGCCTGCGCTTTAATTTACATGTAGGGTCAGAATATTCTAAACTTTACTGAGAAAAAAAGTCAAGGTAAATACTTCTTAAATACAATACACATTTCCTAAAGTGTGTGTTTTGTATTCCTAAAATACATGCCTTCACAACAGTAGTAGATAAGGTGAAATGTAGGCCTATTTGTTTTGGAAATGTCTTTCAGTATGGATTAGCCATAGAAGTAGTAGTATGAATAGAATGCTTAGGAGAAGGAAAGACAATTTACTCGACTTGACTCTTTAAAAGGAGAAGGCATTATTAGATGGAGTTTCAGATGATAGTATGTTAAAGTGTGAGCCACCAAAAAACAAAGTGGCCCAAGAAATATTTATGTTATTTTCTAACTTTCACATTTGTTCATAAAATTGCTGATGAAACTGAAAGTTGCCTTTTTCTTTTCATGAAAAATATTTTACCAGATGGTTACATACAAATTGGTATTAAAATGTATTAATCTTACAAGTTTGAATTGGGATACATCTTTGTTACAAACTATAATATTTAACATGCACTAAAATATTAACATGTTAAAAAATGCTATTTGGGAATTTTGTTTAAAGATACCACCTCCCACCCCCCCACCCCACCAAAAAAAAAAAAAACCAAAAAAAAAAAACTGGATGTGAGACTGGCAACCACATAAATAAGCTGGTAAGCAGATTGTTTCATCCTTTTTTATATAGACTAGTAATCTAAGGTAAATAAAACTGAGGTTGCTTCAGAACAGTGAACTGATCTGTAGAATAATAAACTGGAGGGAAAGCATGTTGTTTTTAAAAGGGAGTTCCACATTTACAGAGGTGCATTATCTTTTCATCTGACTTTCCTGCTACTGTTAAATGGGTTGGAAACTCAGGAGATAAAGTAGTAGTTACTAAACTTCATTTATAACAAAAGTTATAAATTGTTTAAGCAACAACTTCACTAGCTCAATGACTTATAAAATTGTAGAAACATAATACAGACTATGTCACTTCTTTTAGTTGGGCAGAAAATTGTTTAGCTTCTATTGTAGAGCTTAGACTTGCTGATACATGAAGGGACATTTTTGGTGATTTTAATGTGGAGTTCACATAAGTAGTCTTTGTCTACTCTAGTGGGTAATGTGCCAGCAAGGGGTTGTTTCTCTGAAGCCTCTTAACCACTTTCTTCTGTCTACTCCAACCAATAAAGTCCTTGATACTTAGCACCAATTAGCAGATAAAGAATTTTATTTCTTAAATCTCAGTGAAGAGTCATCAATAATGGTAGCCTTTATTCATTGGTGTTATTCATTAGAAACTGAAGTCTCTAAAAAGAAAAGACTAAACATGCTAAAGGACTTCTGAATTTGACAACTGGGTATTGGTGTTTATTTTCAGCATTAACATTTCTCAGCATTTAAAAATACTAAAAATGCCTTATCAGCTGTTCTCATTAAGATACTTATTTCTCCTAGATTTCCATACCCAGTCCTTAAAAAACAAAAGAAACTGCAGATTTTTCTACTCTTCTGTAATTTAGTTGTTTCTCCATTATTGTGTGTGTTTTTTTAGCTTTGTGGTTCTTTTGCAGGCTTTGGACCTCCATTTGCAATCCAGAATATTCTTTATATTGAGATGGCCTTTTGCTTACTTGACACATAGCCAGATCTAATAATAATTGAAACTTCCTGTAGACGGCCTAAGTTATATCTTACTTCCGATGGATGGGTGTTTGTGGTATAATTGCCACCCATTTTCATTTTTTTGCACTCAATTTTAAGGTAAAATACCGGCAGACAATTCCTTATATGCCATCTGCCTTTTGAAGATGTCATTCTCTTAAGATGTACAGCATTTGAATATATCTCAGTTGTTTAACTTTATAAATAGAATCAATGATCTGTTTCCTCTGGCCTTCTGAAAGGAGTTGCATCTGGCAATAGAAATTGATTCTGGGCTGGAATACATATCAGTATTATTACCTGTCAGTAGTACATTAAAACCTAATTATATTTGTCCTTTAAATGTCCTTTATTGTTCTGGGATGTGCCATATAGCTTTTTAGAATATTATGTGAATTGTTTATAGTTAGGTGATTGTGCTGTTATCTCATTTCTCTGCTTTAGAATATGATTTTTTTTATCACTAATATAGTGCGTTAATATGGAGAAGCTTTTAAAAAATGATTGCTAGATGATGTATTAAATTTGGAAAAAACTCAGTTTTTGATTCTGCATATCACTGTAGATTTAAATTCAAGAAAATTTTATCTTTAAATATGTTGCTTATCTTTGTAGCATAGAAACAAAGGAATTGAAGGATGTCACAAATTATTGGGTGTCATCATTTTAAGTTCATTTCAGACCGACACTTTCAAAGGGCTTAAAGATTGAGTGGTGACTTGGTTCCTTATATTAAACTGCAAACAAAGTATTATCAGTCTATAACGGCTTATTTAAAATTGGAAATTTTTTGCATGGTTTTTTGACTTATGTGAAAATTTCAGGTAAAAATGTGGCCTGAGTACTTCAGTTTTTCTCAACTGTAACTCATTTTCCTATGATACTTATTTCCTAAACTTTTCTGAGGGTATAGAAGTTACTTAAAATTTCACTCAGCTGGGTACAGTGGCTCATGACTGTAATCCCAGAAGTTTGGGAGGCTGAGCTGGAGGGTTGTTTGAGCTCAGGGGTTCAAGACCAGCCTGGGCAACATAGGGAGATTCCCGTCTCTATAAAAAAAATTTTTTTATTAGCTGGATATGATGGCACACACCTATATGGTCCCAGCCAGCCACCTGGGGGACTGAGATGAGAGGATCGTTAGAGCCCAGGAGGTCAAGGCTGCAGTGAGCTGTGATTGCACCATTGCACTCCAGCTGGGGGGACAGAGCGAGACCCTTTCTTAAAAAAAACTCACTTTGGGAGGCTGAGGCAGGCGGATCACGAGGTCAAGACATTGAGACCATCCTGGCTAGCATGGTGAAACCCCGTCTCTACTAAAAGTACGAAAAATTAGCTGGGCGTGGTGGCATGAGCTTGTAGTCCTAGCTACTCAGGAGGCTGAGGCAGGAGAATCACTTGAACCTGTGAGCCGAGATCCCGCCACTGCATCCCGCCCTGGCGACAGAGTGAGACTGTCTCAAAAACACACACACACACACACACACACACACACACACACACACACAGAGCCATACACACATACACTAAATGTTACTTTAAATCAATATTAGCAATGCAGTTATTTTTCTTTTTTTCTGTGTGTTTTTGAGATGGAGTCTCCCTCTGTCCCCCAGGCTGGAGTGCAGTGGCACGATCTCGGTTCACTGCAACCTTCGCCTCCTGGGTTCAAGCCCTCCTGCCTCAGCCTCCCAAGTAGCTGGGACTACAGGCGCCCGCCATCACGCCCGGCTAATTTTTGTATTTTTAGTAGAGATGGGGTTTCACCATATTGGCCAGGCTGGTCTTGAACCCCTGACCTCATGACCCGCCGGCCTCAGCCTCCCAGAGTGCTGGGATTATAGGCGTGAGCCACCACCCCTGGCTGCGATGCAGTTGTTTTTCTAAACCAATTTAGAAAGAAGAAGACTTGGAAAAACTGACATTGGATAAGCTTGTACCTCATCTATTATAATTTTAAAAATGTGGCTGGGCACGGAGGCTCACATCTGTAATCCCAGCACTTTGGGAGGCCAAGGTAGGCAGATCACAAGGTCAGGAGATCGAGACCATTTTGGCTAATATGGTGAAACCCCGTCTCTACTAAAAATAAAAAATTAGCTGTGCGTGATGGCAGGCGCCTGTAGTCCCAGCTACTCAGGAGGCTGAGGCAGGAGAATGGCGTGAACCCGGGAGGTGGAGCTTGCAGTGAACTGAGATCGCGCCACTGCACTCCAGCCTGGGCAACAGAGCAAGACTCCATCTCAAAAACAAACAAACAAATGTTTTACAAGAGATACTTGCTTAAGCGTTTGTCTTTAGTAGAGTTTTTAATTAAAACAACTTTATTGAGGTATAATTTCCAGACCATAAAATTCACCCATTTTAAGTGTACAGTTCAGTGGTTTTTAGTAAATCTGCCTGTTTTAGAACATTTCCATCACTGAAAAGATCCCTCATATCCATTTGTAGTCAGTTTCCATCCCTACACCCAACCTCCATTGAGGTCCTTGGTCCATTTTGAATAAATTGTTGTGTATGATGTGAGGTAAGTATCTCAGTTCATCTTCTTTTTTTTTTTTTTTTTTTTGTTTTTTTTTTTTTTTTTTTTTTGAGACGGAGTCTCGCTCTGTCGCCCAGGCTGGAGTGCAGTGGCCGGATCTCAGCTCACTGCAAGCTCCGCCTCCCGGGTTCACATTCTCCGGCCTCAGCCTCCCCTTTTTTTTTTTTTTTTTTTTTTTTTTTTTTTTTTTTTTTGATCTCAGTTCATTTTCTTACATGTGGATATGCAGCTGTCTTGGCACCATTTGTTGAACAGAGTGTCTTTCCTCATTGAATTGCCTTGGTACTTTTCTTGAAAATCAGTTGACCATAAATGTGAAGGTTTATTCCCAGACTCTAATGATCTATACTTCTACCCTTATGCCACTACCAAACCGCCGTGATTAGGTTGATATAGCTTTATATATAAATATATATTTATATATATATTTTTTTAAACGATAATGTCAAGTTTAACCTGCCAAATATATGAGTTGAATCTGTGGAAGATGTTTTGCCTGTGTATTGCAAGGTAAACAGAAGTTTCTTGAAATGCTCAATGGCATAGGGTTAAAAATGGGTCCTAGCCCTGGCCAGGCAGGTGGGAATGGGACAAGGAAGGGTAGAGATAGAGGCCTCAGAGCGGACTGGCTGGGCTTGGGCCATAACCCTCAAGGACACAGGAGTACAGGGTCCCAAAGGGCAGCCCTTTTCTGAGTGAGCACCCAAGCAGCACACACTGGGACTGCATGTTGCAAATACATCAGTGCTCGACCCCTGGCACAACCACCCCCTACTGTATAATCTACCTGACAAAATCCTGCCTTTTAAGGCACCCCTCCCAGGACCCCCACCAGGATCCTGAACTCTAAAAACAGTTTTTAAGAAAACATCCAAACGGTTACATATGAAATGCTGTCTGCATCTTTCTGGGGTTTTTCTTTTGTTTTTTGGGGGGAGGTAGGGGTAGTGTTTGAGACAGTGTGTTGCTCTGTCACCCAGGCTGGAGTGCAGTGGAGTGATAGCTCACTGCACCTTGAACTCCTGGGCTTAAGCAAAGCTCCTGCCTCAGCCTCCCAAGTAGCTGGAACTACAGGCACATGCCACTATACCTGGCTAATTTTTAAAGCATTTTCTGTAGAGATGGGGTCTCACTATGTAGCCCAGGCTGGTCTTGAACTCCAGGGCTCCAGCTGTCCTGCCTCGGCCTCCCAAAGCAAGGGATTACAGGTGTAAGCAACTGCACCTTGCCTGGCACACACAAAGTTATAGCAGGTGCCCTTCCCCGACCCCCACAGGCAGCAGGCTGTGGGGTCTCCTAGCTGTAAAGGGCTGCTGCAGTGGTGACAACACAGAGTGGGCAAGGCACAGCAGAGGTTTTGGCAGCATGGCCCAGTTCCTGGTATCTCCTCCTATATAGTCCATGCTTACTTCTTCAGGGAGAGTGACTGCATTCACTTTCCTGACAAAGATGAATCATCTTTTGCTTTCCTGTCTTTCTTCCTCTTGGCTTTCTCCTGCTATTTCCAGATAATCACCTGCTCTGTCTTCCAAGCTAAATGCAATTTCATGTAATGCTCTTTTGCTTTCTCTTAATGTCTTCTTTTCTTGAAATCTCCTTTGGCCTGCCCAGATTCAGTTGTGTGACCTTTCTGGTTATCTGTGGCACCCAATTGGGGTTCTTCATGTCAATGAGCTGTTCTATGCCTTTGTACTTTTGTTGGCAGTCAGTCATCTTCATTCTCAGGCAATCTCTTGCCTGATGCTAGAGATTTCTTCTTTTTGGGGTTACTTTCAGCTTCCATTCTCCACTCTCTTCTTGTGTCTTCTCTGGCCTTTTGCTTTTCAACTTGGAGGTGTACATTGATCTGCTTGGGGAATTATGTACTGCCTTGCTTAGCCTTTGTGGCCTCCCTTTCTCCTTCCTTTAGGCACAGAGGCTCTGGCAAAGCAGCACCTCAACCATATATGAGTCTTGAAATCAGAAGTGAAAGTCCTCCAACTTTGTTCTTTTTCAAAATTATTTTGTTTATACAACGTCCCTTGTATTTCCATAAAAATTTTAGCATAAGCTCGCCAATTTCTGCAAAAAAAAAAAAAAAATCTCTTGAGTCTTGATAGGGATTGAGGGATTACATTGAATCTGTTATTTATTTGAAGAAAATTCCCATCTTAACAATTCAGAATCCTCTAATCCGGGGTCTCAAAACCCCGGACTACGGACTGGTACTGGTCCAGAGCCTATTAGGACTGGGCTGCACAGCAGGAGGTAAATGATGGGTGAACAAGCATTACTGCCTGAGCTTTACCTCCTGTCAGATCAGTGGCGGCATTAGATTCTCATAGGAGCACAGACCCTATTGTGAACTGCACATGTAAAGGATATAGGTCAAATCTAACTAATGCCTGATGACTGATCTGAGGTAGAATAGTTTCATCTAGAAACCATCCCTTGTCTGTTCCCCTCACCCCCAGAGAAAAAATGCCTTCCACAAAATCCCTGGTGCTAGAGATTTTTGGCACTTCTGGTACCAAAAAGTTTGGGGACCACTGCTCTAATCCATTAATATGAAATGTCTTGGGCCAGGCGTGGTGGCTTGCACCTGTAATCCCAGCACTTTGGGAGGCTGCAGCAGGTGGATCTCTTGAGCCCAGGAGTTCGAGACCAGCCTAGGCAATGGCGAAACTCCATCTCTACAAAAATACAAAAATTAGCCAGGCGTGTTGGCAAGCACCTGTGGGCCCAGCTACTCACGAGGCTGAGGTGGGAGGATCACTTGAGCCCAGAAGGTCGAGGCTGCAGTGAGCCAAGATCGTACACTGCAATGCAGCCTGGGTGAGTGAGACCCTATCTCAAAAAAAAGAAAGGAAATATCTCCATTTAGTTAGATCTTTTAAAACTTTTCTAAACAATGTTTTCAGTATACAAATTTTGCACTACTTTTGTTAACTTTATTTGTAAATGTTTTATTTTTGATGCTGTTGGGAATGGGATTATTTTCTTAATTTCATTTTTGGATCATTGATTGTTTTAGTATGTAGAAATACAACTGGGTTTTATATATCGATGTTCTATCCTGCAGCCTCGCTGAACTTGTTTATTAGTTGTAGTGGTTTTTTGGTTAGAATTTTCCACATACAGGATCACGTTGTCTGTAAAGACATTTTTACTTCGTCCTTTGCAGTTAGATGCATTTTCTTTCTTTTTCTTACCCGAATGCTTAGCTGAGAACTCCAATATAATGGTGACTGGAAATGGTGAAAGCAGACAGCTATGCCTTGCTCCCAGTTTTAGAGAGAAAGCATTTGGTCTTTCACCATTGTCGATGATGTTAGCTGTAGCTTTCGTATGTGTTAATTATGAAATTGAGGCAGTTCCCTTCTATTTCTAGATTGTTGAGCATTTTTATCATGAATTGATGTTTGATTTTGTCAAATGCTTTGTTCTGCATGTATTGAATTTTTCTCATTTATTTTGTTAACATGGTATGTTACATTGATTTTTTTTGGATGTTAAACCAACTTTGCATTTCTGGTATAAATCTCATTTAGTTCTGGTATGTAGTTCATTTTATATATTGCCAGATTTGGTTTGCTAATATTTGTTGAGGACATTTGTATCTACATTCATGAGGGATATTGATTTGTAGTTTTTATCTTAGATCCTTAGTGTCAGGGTAACTCTGACCTCATAGAATGAGTAGGGAAGGGAAGGGGGAAGCAGGGAAGGGAAGGGTTTCCTCTGTCCCCTCCCCTCCCCTTCCCTTTTAATGGAGATGGAGTCTCACTCTGTTGCCAGTGCAGTGGCGCCATCTTGGCTCACTGCAACCTCTGCCTCCCAGGGTCAACTGATTCTCTTGCCTCAGCCTCCCGAGTAGCTGGGACTACAGGCCTGCACCACCACGCCTGGTTAATTTTTGTATTTTTAGTAGAGATGGGGTTTCACCATGTTGGCCAGGCTGGTCTCGAACTCCTGACCTCAGGTGATCCACTCGCCTCAGCCTCCCAAAGTGCTGGGATTACAGGCATGAGCCCCCGCGCCTGGCCTGTTTCCTCTATTTTCTAGAATAGTTTGTGAAGGATCATCATTATTTCTTCTTCGGGTGTTTCGTGGAATTTACCAGTAAAGCCATCTGGTTGTAGATTGTCTTTGTGGGAAGATTTTTAGTTGGTAATTAAATGTCTTCGTTATAGTCAGTTCACATAGTCATTTACTTTTTGAGTCATTTTGGTAATTTGTGTCTTTCTAGAAGCTATTTCATCTAAGTTGTCTTATTTGTTGACATAAAGTTCATGGCATATTCCCTTACAATTCTTCTAATTTCTGTAAAGTTGGTAGGAATATCCCTTCTTTCATACCTGATTTTGGTAAATGTTGTTTTCTTTTTTTTTTTTTCAGTCATTCTAACTAAAGGTTTGTCAATTCATCGATCATTTCAAAGAACCAACTTTGTGTTTATGTGAACTTGTCTATTTTTGTTTTCTTTTTCATTGATTTCTACTCTTTTTTTATTATTGCTTCTTACTACTTTGGGTTTAATTTGCCCTTCCTTTTCTAGTTAAGATAGAATCTTAGGTTATATTGATTTGATGTCTTCTTTTCTTTTCTTTTTTTAGACAGAGTCTCGCTCTGTCAGCCGGGCTGGAGTGAAGTGGTGGAACCTCCTCCACCTCCCAGGCTTAAGCGATTCTCAGGCCTCAGCCTCCTGGGCAGCTGGGACTATAGGCATGCGCCACTGCACTCAGCTCATTTTTGTATTTTTGGTAGAGACAGGGCTTTGCTTTGTTGGCCAGGCTTGTCTTGAACTCTTGGCCCCAAATGATTGGCCCACTTTGGCCTCCCAAAGTGCTGAGATTACAGTTGTGAGCCACCATGCTTGGCCTTTCTTTTCTAATATAGACATTTTTTTTTTTTTTTTTCTGAGACGGAGTCTGGCTCTGTCGCCCAGTCTGGAGTGCAGTGGCCGGATCTCAGCTCACTGCAAGCTCCGCCTCCCGAGTTTACGCCATTCTCCTTCCTCAGCCTCCCAAGTAGCTGGGACTACAGGCGCCCACCACCTCGCCCGGCTAGTTTTTTGTTTTTTTAGTAGAGAGGAGGTTTCACCATGTTAGCCAGGATAGTCTCAATCTCCTGACCTCGTGATCCGCCCGTCTTGGCCTCCCAAAGTGCTGGGATTACAGGCTTGAGCCACTGCGCCCGGCCGACATTTTGTTTTTGAGACGGAGTCTCGCTCTGTCACCCAGGCTGGAGTACAGTGGCGCGATCTCGGTTCACTGCAAGCTCCGCCTCCCAGGTTCACACCATTCTCGTGCCTCAGCCTCCTGAGTAGCTGGGACTACAGGCGCCTGCCTCCGCGCCTGGCTAATTTTTTGCATTTTTAGTAGAGACGGGGTTTCACCGTGGTCTCGATCTCCTGACCTCGTGATCCGCCCGCCTTGGCCTCCCAAAGTGCTGGGATTACAGGCGTGAGCCATCGCATCCGGCCCCTAATATAGACATTTAAATACCTAAATATTTACACATAATATACATTTATGTATAAATATAAGCATTGATGTAGCTGCATCACATACTTTTTAGAAATTGTGCTTTCATTTTCATTCAGTTCAAAATATGTTTTAATTTTCCTTGTGATTTCTTTTTTGATCCAAGGATTATTTAAAGCCTATTGTTCAATTTCTAAATAATGTGGATTCCCATGTTTCCTTTTGTAAAGTTTGAATTTAATTCCACTGTTGTTAACATATTTTAGGGCCGGGCGTGGTGGCTCACGCCTGTAATCCCAACATTTTGGGAGGTGGAGGCCAGCAGATCATCTGAGGTCAGGAGTTTGAGACCAGCCTGATCAACAAGGAGAAACCCCGTCGCTACTAAAAATACAAAATTAGCCAGGCGTGGTGGCACCTGCCTGTAATCCAAGCTACTTGAGTGGCTGAGGCAGGAGAATCGCTTGAACGTGGGAGGCGGAGCTTGCAGTGAGCCGAGATGGCACCATTGCACTCCAGCCTGGGCAACAAGAGCGAAACTCCGTCTGAAAAAAAAAGGCCGGGCACGTTGGCTGACGCCTGTAATCTCAGCACTTTGGGAGGCTGAGGCAGGCAGATCATGAGGTCAGGAGATTGAGACCATCCTGCCTACCACGGTGAAACCCCAACTCTACTAAAAATACAAAAAATTAGCCAGGCGCGGTGGCAGGCGCCTGTAGTCCCGCTACTCGGGAGGCTGAGGCAGGAGAATGGTGTGAACCCGGGAGGCGGAGCTTGCAGTGAACCAAGATCACGCCACTGCTCTCCAGCCTGGGCAACAGAGCGAGACTCTGTCTCAAAAAAAAAAAAAATATATATATATAGAGAGAGAGAGAGAGAGAGAGAGAATGATTTCGGTCCTTTTTCATTTACTTATGTGATTTTATATTTAATTTTTGCATGACCTTCCAGTGAACCTTTTTCATTTATTCTATTTTTTCTATTTCATTTATTCTACCTACCTATCTTTTGAGACAGAATCTTGCTCTGTCGCCCACACTGGAGTGCAGTGCCATAATCATGGCTCACTGCAGCCTCAACCTTCTGGCCTCAAGTGATCCTTCTGCCTCAGCCTCCCAAGTCGTTGGGCCTACAGGTGCACGCCACCACACCCAGCTAATTTTTACTATGTTTGTAGAAACGGGGTTTTGCCATGTTGCCCAGGCTGGTCTGGAACTCCTGGGCTCAAGCAGTGCCCCCGTCTTGGCCTCCCAAAGTGCTAAGATCACAGGTGTGAGCCATCATGCCCAGCCCTTTTTCATGTATTGAGTTTTGTTTTCTGTTCAAGCTTAGGGGGTCAGCAAATTTTTTTTTTTTTTTTTTTTTTTTTTTTAAGGATAGGATGTATTTTATGCTTTGCAAGCTACACACAGTCTCTGTTGCATACTCTTGGTTTTTGTTCTTATTGTTTAGAAACCATTCTTAGTTCACATACCATACAAAAACAGGCCACAGGCAAGATTGGCCCGTGGGCCATCATAGTTTATTAATCCCTGGCCTAACATTAAGTCTTTCCTGGATGAATGTTCCTTGCACACTCATAAAGAACATGTATTTTGCTGTTATTGGGTAAAGTGTTCTATAAATATCAGTTGGGCCAAGTTGATTGATAGTGCTATTCAGGCCTTCTATATCTTTGCCAATTTTCTGTCTAATTGTTTTCTCCATTATTGAGAGTGCAGTATTGAAATTTCAAACTATTTCTGTTGTCTGTTTCTCCCTTTAATTCTGTCAGTATTTTCTTCATGTATTTTGGGGCTCTGTTGTTAGTTGTGCATTTGTTTATAATTGTAATATCTTCCTGATGAATAAACTTTTTTTATCATTATAAAATGTGCCCCTTTTTTGTCTTAAACTCTTAAAAAAAAAAAAAAATAGAGACAGAGTTTTGCCATATTGCCTAGGCTGGTCTCAAACTCCAGGGCTCAAGCGATCTACCTGACTCGGTCTCTCAGAGTGTTGGAATTACAGGCATGAGCCACTGCATCTGGCTTTAAACTCTATTTTGCCTGATATTAATATGGCCACTCTAGCTTGCATACTGTTTGCTTGGTATATCTTTTTTTTTTTTTTTTTTGGAGACGAAGTCTCTGTCACCCAGACTGGAGTGCAGTGGCACAATCTTGGCTCAGTGCAACCTCCACCTCCTGGGTTCTCCTCCCTTGGCCTCCCAGGTAGCTGGAATTACAGGTGCCCACCACCACATTTGGCTAATTTTTGTATTTTTAGTAGAAATGGGGTTTCACCATGTTGGTCAGGCTGGTCTCAAACTCCTGACCTCGGGTGATGTGCCCGCCTCAGCCTCCCAAAGTGCTGCAATTAAAGGCGTGAGCCACGGTGCCCGGCTATCTTTTTTCATCATTAGACTTTGAACCTATCCATCTTGAATCTAAAATGTTTCTCTTGTGGACAGCGTATGGTTGGATCTTTTAAAATTCAGTCTGACAATCTTTGCCTTTTGATTAGAATATTTTAATATACATGCATTTAATGTAATTATTATTATGGTTAGATTTATGCCTGCCATTTTGCTGTTTGTTTTCTATATGTCTCATTTATTTTGGTGGGGAGGGGAGGACAGGGTCTTGCTCTGTCAGAGTCTGAAGTCCAGTGGCATGATCATGGCTCACTGCAGCCTCAAACTCCTGGGCCCGAGCTGTCCTCCCCTCTCAGCCTACCAAGTAGCTGAGACTACAGGTGTATGCCACCACACTTCGGCTGATTTTTTTAATTTTTAGTGGAGACAGGGTCTTGCTATGTTGCCTAGGCTAGTCTTGAACTCTTGAGCTCAAGTGATCCTCCCGCCTTGGCCTCTCAAGGTGCAGGGATTACAGGTGTGAGTCAAACCCTTTTTGTTATTTTGTTTCTTTTTTACTGCCTTCTTTTGCGTTAAATAATATTTTCTATTGAACCACTTCAATTTCTTTGTGGTTTTTTAAATTTTTTTTTTTTAAGTTATTTTCTTAGGCTGGACTCAGTGACTAATGCCTGTAATCCCAGTACTTTGGGAGGCCAAGGAGGAAGGATCACTTGAGGCCAGGAGTTTCAGACCAGTCTGGGCAACATAGCAAGACCCCATCTCTTTACCAGAAAGAAAAAAAGAATTAGCAGAGTGTGGTGGCACACACCTGTAGTCCTAGTCCTAGCTGCTCAGTAGGATTACATCTTTTTTTTTTTTTTTTTTTGAGACAGGGTTTTACTCCTGTTGCCCAGGCTGGAGTGCAACGGTGTGACCTGGGCTCACTGCAACCTCTGCCTCCCAAGCTCAATCGATTCTCCTGCCTTAGCGTCCCGAGTAGCTGGGACTAAAGGTGCATGCCACCGCACCTGGCTAAATTTTTGTACTTTTTGGTCTCATACTCCTGAGCTCAAGCAGTCTGCCTGCTTTGGCCTCTGAAAATGCTGGGATTACAGGTATGAGCCACCGTTCCTGGCCACATCCTTATGTATTACTATAAGCCAAACACTGGTTTATAATTATTGCTTTATGTAATTGTCTTTTAAATTAGTTGAGAGAAGAAAAGAGAAAAAATACTTATATTAACTTTTATGTATATCTTTATGAGTATACTTAATTTCTTCATGTGGATTTCAGTGGTACCATGTTCTTTTAGCCTGAAGCAGTTCTTTAATATTTCTTTTGGGCAGGTCAGCTGGCAGCAGATTTCCTCAGTCTTTGGTTTTCTGGGAATATCTTTATTTCACCTTTATTTTGAAGGATAGTTTTGCTGGATACAGAATTCTTGGTTGATAGGTTTTTTTCTCCTGTTGGTACTTTGAATATGTCATCCCACTGACTTCTGACCTCCTTGGTTTCTAATGAGTCATTTTTCCCTTGCTGCTTTAAAGATTTTTTGTTTCACTTTTGACAGTTTGATTATGATATGTTTGGGTGTAGATCTCTTTATGTTTTTCCTAGTTGAAGTTTGAGCTTCCTAGATGTGTTGACCAGTGTTTTTCATCAAATTTGGGAAGTTTTTGACCATTATTTCTTCAAGTATTTTTTCTGTTCCTTCCTTTCCTCTCTTACATGCTTGAACAATTTTAATATAGGGTGGTGTCAGAGTTCAGTTTATATTTTATAAAGCAGGGGAGAACAGGTAAGGAGGATGAGTTAAAAAAAAGGTTATTAGTTGACAAAAATACTAGTGGAACCAGATGGAAGAAATAAATGTCCTCCAGGTTTCTGGGTGGCTTGTATAATGGATGATGCAGGTAAATTAAAGTGAGAAAAGACTGAAGAATGGGATAGGGTGACAAATTATATAACAGTCTTAGGTTTACTTGATTTTCTGTGTCGGTCTGTATTTTACTTATTTTGTTTTACTGTTGATTTCACCATTCTTAATAGATCATAATTTCATCCCAAATTGATGCAGTGGCTTGATTTCAATTCTTACTATTTTAAAGTCATAGTCAAATGGCACTTAATAACTACATGCATATGATGTGAATAATTAACTGTGGCATAGAAGCATAAAAAAGGTATTTAGTACAAATGAGTTGAATGAATGAATGTGTTTCTTTTTTTTTTTTTTGAGATGGAGTCTCGCTCAGTCGCCCAGGCTGGAGTGCAGTGGCCGGATCTCAGCTCACTGCAAGCTTCGCCTCCCAAGTTTACGCCATTCTCCTGCCTCAGCCTCCCGAGTAGCTGGGACTACAGGCACCCGCCACTGCGCCCGGCTAGTTTTTTGTATTTTTTAGTAGAGACGGGGTTTCACCATGTTAGCCAGGATAGTCTCAATCTCCTGACCTCATGATCCGCCCATCTCGGCCTCCCAAAGTGCTGGGATTACAGGCTTGAGCCACTGCGCTCAGCCATGAATGTTTTTCTTGGAATCATAAGACATTACCCTGTCTCAGGCTTTTTTAAAAAATAGCTTTATTGGTATATAATTAATATACCATACAATTCATTCACTGAAAGTAGACAGTTTTAAGATGATATTTACAGCACAACCATCACCATAATATTTTTGTTTGTTTGAGACAGTCTCAGTCTGTCACCCAGGCTGGAGTGCAGTAGGGTGATTGCAGCTCACTGCAACCTCTGCCTCCTCGGTTCAAGCGACTCTCGTGCCTCAGCCTCCTGAGTAGCTGGGATCACAGGAATGTGCCACCACACCTGGCTAATTTTTGTATTTTTAGTAGAGACGGTGTTTGGCCTTGTTGGCCAGGCTGGCCTCAAACTTCTAGTCTCAAGAGATCTGTCCACCTCTGCCTCCCAAAGTGCTAGCGGCCCTAGCGAATAATCTAATTGTGGAATATTCTGTTCCCCCAATAAAAGAAACCCCCAAAAGAAATCCCTGTTAGCACTCCTTTCCTCCCCTCAACTCCTATCCCTAGGCAACCACTAATCTACTTCCTGTCTCTATAAATTTGCCTATTCTGGACATTGGAATCATGCAATATGTGACTAGTTTCTTTTACATAGCATAATGTTTTCAAGGTGCATTCTTATAGCATATAACAGTACTTCATTTCTTCTTATTGCCAAATAATATTCCACTGTGTGTTATATCATTTTATATATTCATTGGTCAGTTGAACATTTTAGATTGTTCCCACTTTAGATTGTTCCCAGTTTTTGGCTCTTATGAATGAATAATGCTACTAGGAACAGTCATGTACAAATTTTTATGTGGACCTGTGTTTTCCTATCTCTTGGGTATATACCAAAGACTGGAAATTATGGGAAATCTGGTTTAACTTTTTGAGGAATCACCAGACTATTTTCCAAAATGGCTACACCATTTTACATTTCTATTACTGTAATATCAGGGTATCAGGGTTTCAATTTCTCCATATACTTATCAATACTTGTTACTGTGTTGTTAATTCTAGCCGTCCTTGTAGGTATGAAGTGGTACATCATTGTGGTTTTGATTCACATTTCCACTAGGGAGATTGTGCATTTTTCCATGTGCTTATTATCCACTTGTATATATCTTATTGATAAATGTCAATTTAGATCTTTTGCCTATTTTTTAGTTGGGTTTTTTTAAACGAAATTATAAGAGTTTTTATACCAATTTATATGAGTCTGGATACAAGTGTTTTATTAGATACATGATTTACAAATAGTCTCCCATTCTGTATGTTATTTTTTTCATTTTCTTACTAGTATCATTTGAAATACAAGAGTTTTAAATTTTTTGTCACCTAGTTTATCTATTTTTTCTTTTGTTGCTTATGCTTTGGTCTCATTATCTAAGAAACCGTTGTCTAACCAGAGGTCATGAAGATTTACTCTGTGTTTTCTTTTAAGAGTTTTATAGTTTTACCTCTTAAATGTGGGACTATGATCAATTTTGGTTAATTTTTATGTATGGTGTGAGGAAAGGGGATCCAACTTTATACTTTTGATGATAGAGATCCAATTGTCCCATCACCATATGTTGAAGACTCTTCTTTCCCCCATTGAATTGTCTTTGCAACCTTCTCCAAGATTAACAGACCTAAATCTATGGTTTTATTTCTGGACTGTCAGTTCAGTTCCTTTGATGTATGTGTCTGTCCTTATGCTAGTGTCACATGGTCTTGATTATCTTAGGTTTGAAGTAAGTTTTAAACTCAGAAAGTGTTTAGTCCTCCATGTTTTATTCTTTTTTTTTTTTCCCCAGATGGAGTCTTGCTCTGTTGCCCAGGCTGGAGTGCAGTGACACAATCTCGGCTCACTGCAGCCTCGGTTCAAGTGATTCTCCTGCCTCAGCCTCCCAAGTAGCTGGGATTACCACCACCACGCCTGGCTAATTTTTGTATTTTTAGCAGAGACGAGGTTTCACCATGTTGGCCAGGCTGGTCTCAAACTCCTGACCTTGTGATCCGCCTGCCTTGGCCTCCCAAAGTGCTGGGATTACAGGTGTGAGCCACTGTGCCCGGCCTGTTCTTTTTCAATATTGTTTTGGCTATTCTGGGTCCTTTGTCTTTCTGTATGAATTTTTTTTTTTTTTTTTTTGAGACAGTCTCTGTCACCCAGGGTGGAGTGCAGTAGCGCAGTCTTGGCTCACTCACTACAACCTCAGCCTCCAAGAGTCAAGTGCTTCTCATGCTTCAGCCTCCTGAGTAGCTGGGAGGAGTGTGCATGACCACACCTGGCTAATTTGTTGTTTGTTTGTTTGTCTGGAGACAGAGTGTCACTCTGTCGCCCAGGCTGGAGTACAGTGGTGCGATCTCAGCTTACTGCAGCCTCCGCCTCCCAGGTTCAAGCAATTCTCCTGCCTCAGTCTCCTGACTAGCTGAGATTACAGGCATGCACCACCATGCTCGGCTAATTTTTGTATTTTTAGTAGAAACAGTTTCACTATGTTGACCAGGCTTTCTCGAACTCCTGACCTCAGGTGATCTGCCTGCCTTGGCCTCCCAAAGTGCTGGGATTACAGGCGTGAGCCACCACACCCAGCCTAATTTTTGTATTTTTAGTAGAGATGGGATTTTGTCATGTTGGCCAGGCTGGTCTCTAACTCCTGGCCTCAAGTGATCTGCCTGCCTCATGTCTCCCAAAGTGCTGAGATTACAGTCGTGTGCCACTGTGCCTGATCTGTTCATCCAAATTTGAATCTCCCACTTATACAGCTACTTTAATTGGAATCAAAACTAAGATGCATGTGATACCATGCCAGTTAAAAAGTTTAAATTTGAGGCTGGGTGTAGTCACTTATGCTTATAATCCTAGCACTTTGGGAGGCTGAGGCAGGTGGATCACTTGAGCCCAGGAATTCAAAACCAGCCTGGGCAACATGGTGAAACCCTGTCTCTACAAAAAATACAAAAATTACCCACGTGTGGTGGCGGGAGCCTGTAGTCCTAGCTACTAGGGAGGCTGAAATAGGAGGATCACCTGATCCTGGGAGGTTGAGGCTGTGGTGAGCCATGATCATGCCACTGCACTCCAGCTTGAGTGACAGAGTGAGAATCTGTCTCAAAGAAAAAAAAAAGTTTAAATTTGAAATAGGTGGCTCTTGATTCACAAATATTAATACAAATGTCTTTGCAAAAGGATTGGATTTATAATAGTTTTACTTATAAGGAATAATCCTTTCATGTTGTAACTTTTGTGTGTGTAATTCTTTTAAGAATATTTGCCTTCTTAGCCTACCATATATGTTGAGATTGCAAATGATGAAGAAATTATATTGAGTATAAAGGAAATGTTAATATTATTTTGCCTTATTTATTTAGCGGAAGATCCATCCAAAAGCTATGTGAAATTACGAGACTTTGTGCTTGTGAAGCTTTGTCAAGATTTGCCCTGTTTTTCCCGGGAAAAATTAATGCAAGGATTCAATGAAGATATGGCAATAGAGGCACAACAGAAGTTCAAAATAAATAAGGTATTTTTATTCTGTAGGAGGAAAACAGATTTAAATTACAAATTTTTAAAGTGTATACCTTAACTAAAATATTATAAGGACATTAAGAATACATGTGTGGGAACCAGCAATGGTTAACAGTACAGCTTTGAAGCCAAATTGCCTGAGTTCAAATCTAGCTCCAACACTTGCTCTGTGATTTATGGCAATTTAATTTACCTCCTTGTGCCTCAATTTCCTCATTAATAAAATGGGAAGATAATAGGTGTTATTGCTATATTAAGCATAACAAGCAGAGGAAAGATGGATAATAGGATCTTATTTTTACTCTCTCAAGTAGTTGTACCCCTGGAGACATTATTGATGGGAAGAAGGGTTGAAGTAAAACTTGTATTTCATTTTATATACTTTTATATATTTATTTAAATTTTAAAGTGGTAAATGTCTTAAGATAGGTACAGAAAAAATAATATGAAAGTTCAGAGAAGGGAGTTTATTACATTTATGTAAGCAAGAAAATCAGTAGTTATTTCATAGAAAGGATGGCATTTGATATAAACCTTGAAGAATGAGTAGGATTTAGATTATGAAAGTATGTGGGATGGGCTGGGTGCGGTGGCTCACGCCTGTAAATCCCAGCACTTTGGGAGGCCAAGGTGGACAGATCATGAGGTCAGGACATCGAGACCATCCTGGCTAACACAGTGAAACCCCGTCTCTACTAAAAATACAAAAAAGCCGGTCATGGTGGCATGCGCCTGTAGTCCCACTTACTCAGGAGGCTGAGGCAGGAGAATTGCTTGAACCCGGGAGGCGGAGGTTGCAGTGAGCCGAGATGGTGCCACTGCACTCCAGCCTGAGCGTCCGAGTGAGACTCCATCTCAAAAAAACAAAAAAAAAGAAATTTGTTTAGGCCAGGCAGGGTGGCTCACGCCTATAATCCCCGCACTTTGAGGCCAAGGCGGATGGATCACGAAGTCAGGAGTTTGAGACAGCCTGTCCAATATGGTGAAACCCTGTCTCTACTAAAAATACAAAAATTAATTTGTGGTGGCGCATGCCTGTAATTCCAGCTATTCAGGAGGCTGAGGCAGAAGAATCGCTTGAACCCGGGAGGCGGAGGTTGCAGTGAGCCGAGATCATGCCACTGCACTCTAGCCTGGGCAACAGAGACAGACTCCATCTTTAAAAAAAAAAAATTTGTTTAATAGCTCAACTTTTAAAAGAAAGGGTGTATGAATATATATATATATTTTAATGGTGCTTTCTTTAAAAAGGAATTCAAACTCCCTACCTAGGGCACAGAGTCCATGATAATCTGGACCTTGCTAGCTTCAAGCCTGTTACTACTTTGCCACATGCTCTGGCTTTATTGATCTTCTAGCCATTTCCCAACTCTGCCACATCCTTCTTCCTTCTGTATTCCTTTACATATTCTATTCTCTTTACCTGAAATACTCCCTTTTCCTATTTGCCTGGCCAGATAGTACTCATTTTTCCAGGCTCAACTCAGGTTCCCTTCCAGAAAGTCAGAAAATACTATCTTCCCAACCTACCCATACCCTAACTCCCTGCCCAAATAAATATACAAGTGAAACAACACCAACAGAAAAACTGTGGTTCTCCTTTGGCTTCAGTGCTACCGAAAACTTCCTGATTCTTCTGATATTTCCTTGATACTATTTGTCTTTTTTTTTCTTTTTCTTTTTCTTTTTTCTTTTTTTTTTTTTTTTTTTTTTTTTTTTTTTTGAGACAGGGTCTCTTGCTCTGTCATCTGAGGTGGAGTACAGTGGTGTAATCACGGCTCACTGCAGCCTTAACCTCCTGGGCTCAAATGACTCTCCCACCTGAGCCTCCCGAGTAGTTGGGACTACAGGGGTACGCCACCACACCTGGCTAATTTTTGTAGAGACAGGGTTCCTACAGGCTGTTCTCAAACTGCTAGGCTCAAGCGATCTGCCCACCGTGGCCTCCCAAAATGCTGGGACTACAGGCATGAGCCACCATGTCCAGCCCTATCTGCTTTTTAACTGTCACTGTACTACCAGGTTTCTGACTTTTCTCCTTTTATCACTGTATATGCTTTCTTCAGGTGACCTTAACCAACCTTATGGTTTTAACTCTTACCTATATACTGACATTGCTTAAATCCTTGCCCTTAGACTAGAATTTTCTTCAGATTTTCTATTTTCTGCGCCTCCCATCTCTCTCCTAGGCTGTGAAAACTCACATTTTTGCATCCTTCTCTAAGTCAGTTTTTCCTCTCATATGTTTCTAGAGTCCTTGTCCCCTTGGTCTTCTTACTTGTGCTGTTCCAGTTCACGCCCTCATGGTTTTTTATCTGATGTAATAACTCAGCTTCTTGATTGGTCTCTCTGTACTTCTTTTTGCTACCATTTCTACGTAGCTGAAAGAGTGACTTATTTAAAACTCAAAATTTGTGCATGTTGCTTACTCTTCTATTTAAAATCTGTCACCAAGGCTGGGGCAGTAGCTTACGCCAGTAATTCTAATACTTTGGGAGGCTGAGGCAGGAGGATTGCTTGAAGCTGGGAGTCGAAGACCAGCCTGGGCAACAAAGTGAGATCCCATTTCTACAAAAAAAAAAAATAGCCGGGTGTGGTGGCATATGCCTATGGTCCCAGCTGCTCAGGAGGCTGAGGTGGGAGGATGGCTTGAATCTAGGAGGTTGAGGCTGCAGTGAACTATGAACGTGCCACATTAAATTATCCATACCACAATCATTTGTGTTACCCACTAGACTGCTTGAGGGCAACTACTTTTATTGCCTTTCCTCTGGTATCTAGCACAATTCCTTGCTCATGGCAGATATTAAATATATCCTGTGTTCTTTTTTTTTACTTCGAAAATATATCCTGTGTCATTATTTTTACTTTGAAAATGTTCACATTTTCTTTTGTTTCATTCTAGCAACATGCTAGAAGGGTTTATGAAATTCTTCGACTACTAGTAACTGACATGAGTGATGCCGAACAATACAGAAGCTATAGACTGGATATTAAAAGAAGACTAATTAGCCCATATAAGGTAGGACTTTCAAGACTCTTAAACACTGTATTCTTTTCACTGTTTAAAACAGAAGAAAAGCTACCAAATGCCAATGTATGAGAGTCCAAGTCATTTTGTAAAATTAACTTTTACAAAAGTAGAAATATTCTTCCAGTTATTTATAAAAATTCTCACTCATGGCCAGGCGTGGTGGCCCACACCTGTGATCCCAGCACTTTGGGAGGCCAAGGCGGGTGGATCGCTTGGGCCCAGGAGTTCTAGAACAGTATATCCAAAACATGAAAGCTTCATATTTTTTTGCATAATGCCACCCAACCAGGAATCTTGGAGTTATTCTTCATTCTTCCTTCCTCATATCACCCACTATTTTCTCCCCTAAATCTGCCCTGTCCTCTCCGTCTCTGCTGCTGCTGACTTGATCTAGGCTTTCATCAACTCTGGCTTCAACTACTGCAGTAGCTGCCCAGTCCTCCAGTCCCATCCTAAACATCTCTGACACAGTATTGTTTTGACACAGTGTCCTGCATAAAAGTTGTTACCAGCTCCCTGTTGCAAACTCCTCAGCATAGCGGTATCAGTTAAACAGGGAGGGTTTAGTATGATAATGTATGTCTGGAACTTAATAAAGACTCAAATTCTCATTAATATATTTTTAAAGTATAAGTTTCCCATTTGTGTTTCTGAAACATTTCTAACAGTTAATGTTAAAATTAGCATGTGGCCCATAAGTACTTCACTGGGTGGAATTTAAAATGTAATTAATTAATGATTGAATAGTAAAATGAAGAATAATAGCACTTAATCTCAGTTGTCTTTCTTTAGCTAATGTCTTGTATTTATTAAACAAATATTTGAGTGTCTATACTGCCCAGAGTTCTTTAAAGTTTTGGAGGGGCTGCTAGTCACATGTCTATATTTACCATCATTGGACACAAATACCAGGTCTTCTTGTTAACTCTTTTTAGAGAGTTTGCAATTCATGGTTAACATTACATTTAAGCTTCCTTTAAAAAAAAAAAACACAGGGACAAGTTTGGGCGTATTCATAGTATTCTTCGTTTTAACATTGGAGACTTAAAATTGTAAGACTATAAGGAAATATATTTGCTTTCTTAATCTAACAAATAATTGTTTGTCACTTAGAAAAAGCAGAGAGATCTTGCTAAGATGAGAAAATGTCTCAGACCAGAAGAACTGACAAACCAGATGAACCAAATAGAAATAAGCATGCAACATGAACAGCTGGAAGAGAGTTTTCAGGAACTAGTGGAAGATTACCGGCGTGTTATTGAGCGACTCGCTCAAGAGTAAAGATTATACTGTTCCGTACAGGAAGCTTGCAAATTTTCTGTACAATGTGCTGTGAAAAATCTGATGACTTTAATTTTAAAATCTTGTGACATTTTGCTTATACTAAAAGTTATCTATCTTTAGTTGAATATTTTCTTTTGCAGAGATTGTATATTTTAAAATACTGTTTAGAGTTTATGAGCATATATTGCATTTAAAAAAAGATATAGCTTCTGAAATACTACTGCAATTGCTTCCCTTCTTAAACAGTATAATAAATGCTTAGTTGTGATATGTTAATGTGTGATATGAGTCTTAAATAGTTACAATAAACCTCATTCTTAAATATTTATCATTCCTTCCACACTTTGCTTCTAAGATTTTACATCTGACACCTTTAAAACATTTCTTTAAGGTTATCCTGGTAATTTTATTTTTTCAATATGATTTTTCTTTCTTTTTTAACTTTCAGGTTCAGGGATACATGTGGAAGTTTGTTACATAGGTAAACTAGTGTCCCGGGGGTTTCTTATACAGATTATTTCAACACCCAGGTACTAAGCCTAGTATCCAATAGTTAATTTTTCTGCTCTTCTCCCAACCTCCACCTTCAAGTAGGCCCCAGTGTCTGTTGTTCCCTTCTTTGTGTCCATGTGTTCTCATCATTTACTCCCACTTGTTAAGTAAGAACATACAGTATTTGGTTTTCTGTGCCTGTGTTAGTTTGCTAAGGATAATGGCTTCCAGCTGCATCCATGTCCTGGCAAAATACATGATCCTGTTCTTTTTTATGACTGCATAGTATTCTGTGGTGTGTATATACCACATTTTCTTTATCCAGTCTGTCACTGATGGACATTTAGGTTGATTCCATGTCTTTGCTACTGTGAATAGTGCTGCAGTGAATGTTTGCATGCATGTGTCTTTATGGTAGAATGATTGATATTCCTCTGAGTATATACCTAGTAATGGGATTGCTGGGTCAAATGGTAGTTCTGTTTTTAGCTCTTTGAGGAATTGCCACACTGCTTTCCACAGTGGTTGGACTAATTTATACTCCCACCAACGGTTTATAATATAGTGTTCCCTTTTCTCCACTACCTTGCCGGCATCTGTTATTTTTTTACTTTAATAACAGCCATTCTGACTGGTGTAAGATGGTATCTCATTGTGGTTTTAATTTACATTTCTCTAATGATCAGTGGTGTTGGGCTTTTATTCATATGCTTCTTGGCTACATGTATGTCTTCTTTGAAAAGTGTCTGTCCATGTCTCTTTTTAATGGGGTTGTTTGGTTTTTTCCTTGTAAATTTGTTTAAGTTCTTACTGATTTTTCATAATAGGAAATGTTATTAGTATAGGTTTTATTTTGTTTTAAATAAAATCCTATTAACTGTTCTGGAAGGCAGTTAAGAGAAGGAAATCAAACTAGATACAGCCTAAAAGCTAAAATTTTGGCATCAAATATTATTTGAAGATAACTTAGAAGTTAGCATAAACATATAAAAATATAGGAAGATACAAATCAGTGTATAAAAATCCAGTTTACACATCATTATTAAAATATGTCTTGTGTAAAATGAAATGCCCATCTATTAGGATTTGCTGTAAGGTTACCAAGGTATTGAAATACAGCAAGAAAAAATAATGACAAACTGCTTAATATAGTTTTGTTTTTAATGAAGTAGAGTATAAATAGCTGGAAACAGAATCATTCAAAGTAAAAATTTATAATGTGTGCTAGTAAACCAGTTATTATATAACAAAAGCAGGATGTAAGTTGAAATTTACTTTTAAAAATCTGATTTGATGGATGCTTGGGGCAAAATCCCAAGTTGGACAGGCATTGTCTTGTCCTTTGATCAATTTCCATCAGTAAAATCTGTCAGAGAAGTAAAGTAACTGGTAGCCTCTGGACACAAAATAGCTGTGACCAGCAGCATACCAACAGTACCACTATTCTCTTAAAATGAGGGAGCTGTAAAAGTTTCAAACCGTCTCATCTTAGAAGCCTGTATACAGATAAAACTTGTTGACTTCTGAGAGATTATATCTGTGTACATAATTTGCTACAGATAAAATGAACTAGTTCAGTTAAAATCCTTTCTGAAATGAAAGCAATTTGTCTTTCATCTAAACTGGTTAATTTTTAATTTTGTTATCGACAGTTTACAATTGATACTTAAAGATGAGCTCTGAGGAAAGCATCAATACCATCTAAACCAATTATCTTTCAAGTTTTTTTTGTATAAAAAACAGAAAGAAAATGTGATGCTGATTTTCCTGTTCTTTTGTTTATTTGTTTTGAGATGAAGTCTCTGCTGCCTAGGCTAGAATGCAGCTCACTGCAACCTCTGCCTCCCGGGTTCAAGTAATTCTCCTGCCTCAGCCTCCTAAATAGCTGGGATTACAGGCCTGAGCCACCACACCCAGCTAATTTTTGTATTTTTAGTAGAGACAGGGTTTCACCATGTTAGCCAGGCTGGTCTCGAACTGCTGACCTCAAATTATCTGCCCTCCTTGGTCTCCCAAAGTGCTGGGATTACAGGCGTTGAGCCAACGTGCCCGGCTTCTTAATTTACTTTTTCCCTGTCCTCTACAAATTGCATTTTCTTTACATATATCTCCTTCTGAGCATCAGGTTTTTCATCTGTAAAACTGAGGTTGTACTAGAATCATCTCTAGGCTCACTCCTTCCCTGTTCTAGGTTCTGTGCTTGTCATTTTCATATCCTTTCTCCTTACCCTTATACTTTTATACTCAGATGTGGGTGTAGATGTGGTATATGTCTAAAATAAAACACTTTTCTAAGTCACACAAGGATATTCATAGTTTATATGTGACATAGTTTGTGTGAGAAGGAAGGGAAAAAGGACTGTGTCCCTGATTGTCTCCAAATTGCTGGGGGCCCAGTTTGTTGTACTAGAGCCTTGTCTAGGCTGAAAATCTATCAGAGCTGATCGACTGCCATCTTTGCCTACTAGAGAAAAGCTGGCAGCAAAGCTACCAAGGCCATATTTGATAATAAGATTAGAATCATACACCTTAGAGGTCAACTGATTTAATTCCTTAAATTAGTTCTTAAGTTATTTTTCTTAGAATTTAAAAGGCAGTTTAACCATTAAATACTGATTTAATAAAGTACTCATGATTTCTTCCAAATAAAATTATTTTTGCATTTGTATATCTCTGTGTATATACTTGGAACATAGTAGTATATCTTTGTGCAGGTATATATTTGTATCTGTAAAATCATTGCCTGGGAAATTTAGTTAACTGAGTTAAAGGATAAGAATATGTCTATGGCTTCATTACATAAACATGCCATATTTTGCAGAATCGTTAAAATACTACCTGATGTGAATGTATATGCAATTTTAACAGAATTTCAATGACGTGGGATGTTTGTTGTTTCCATAGATATAATATCTTACTTACATTTATTTTACTGGGAAGGTTGAATTGTGTGTGTGTGTGTAAAATCTTTTCCTTGATATGAATTATCTGTTTTTTAAAAAAAAATGTTTTGCAATCTACACTGTCAATTTATAAATGGACAATAAATCCAGAGGCCACACTACAAGTAAGTGGCAAAGCCAGGAATATACACTAGGCTCCTTACTTCTACTCCATCTCATCTTCCATCAAGTAGACCAGCCAAGTAAAGCATGCCAGCCCACTAGGCTGTTCCTAAGAGGGACTTTTAGAGGAGCAAGTATTAAGAAAAGTATGTTTGGCCAAGCACGGTGGCTAGTCCCTGTAATCCCAACACTTTAGGAGGCCAAAGTGGGAGATTGCTTCAGGCCAGTAGTTCAAGACCATCCTGGGCAACATAGCAAGCCCCCGTCTACAAAAAATTTTAAAATTAGGCTTGGTAGTGCACACCCGTGGTGGTGCAAGCCAGGCTACTTGGGAGGCTGAGGTGGGAGGAT
This sequence comes from Macaca nemestrina, assembly GCF_043159975.1. Lineage (NCBI taxonomy): Eukaryota > Metazoa > Chordata > Mammalia > Primates > Cercopithecidae > Macaca > Macaca nemestrina. The sequence continues at coordinate 69,898,148 of NC_092135.1, forward strand.
CGCTTGAGCTTAGGAGTTCAAGGTTGCAGTTAGCTATGTTCACACCACTGTACGCCAGCCTGGGTGACAGAGCCAGACCCTGTCTCCTAAAAAAAAAAAAAAAAAAAAAAAAGCAAGAAAGCTGGACTTGGTGTGTCACATGCCTATAGTCCCAGCTACTTGGGAGGCTCAGGCAGGAGGATGGCTTGAGTCCAGGAGTTCAAGACTAGCCTAAGCAACATAGTGAGACCCCATCTCTAAAAATAAGAAAAAAGTAAAAAAACACAAAAAACCTTAAGAGTATGTTTGATAGCAATGACTGAAATTATCAATGCCTCTTGAAGTATGGCCTGAAGTTACTCATTTTCTCTCAACATTTAATCTTCAACTTTTCTGTGTTCCCATATGCCTTTACATTTCTATTAAAAATATTTCATTCTTGGCCGGGCGCGGTGGCTCAAGCCTGTAATCCCAGCACTTTGGGAGGCCGAGACGGGCGGATCACGAGGTCAGGAGATCGAGACCATCCTGGCTAATATGGTGAAACCCCGTCTCTACTAAAAATACAAAAAACTAGCCGGGCGAGGTGGTGGGCGCCTGTAGTCCCAGCTACTCGGGAGGCTGAGGCAGGAGAATGGCGTGAACCCGGGAGGCGGAGCTTGCAGTGAGCTGAGATCCGGCCACTGCACTCCAGCCTGGGCGACAAAGCGAGACTCCGTCTCAAAAAAAAAAAAAAAAAAAAAAAAAAAATATTTCATTCTTATCTTATGAGGTGTGGTGGAAGTATACAGTGCATTTAGTTTACTCACTGAGTTGGGCAGAGCTGTGTTTACGTATATATGATATTTCAATAGGAAGTATGCATATGGAAATAATAAGCAACAGGGCATACAGTGAAAACTTCCTCACTGCATTCCTCCAGAAACAACCAGTTACCAATATCTTGTGTATCTTTCAGAGATACATGCATAAGGGAGCATGTTTGTATATATACTTTTTATATACCATATGTATATGTGATGACCCACGTTTTCTAACTGCTTTTTTACTTTTATTTTGGAGATTATTTGAGCTATCTTGTTTAATGGCAGCATGGTATTCCATTGTGTAGATATATCATAAGTTACTCTACCAGTAACATATTTATGTTGTTCCCAATATTTTCCTTTACAAACAATGCTGCAATGCCTACTGTATATGTGCTATGCATACATATACAAGTATATCAGTAGATGAAAGTCCTAGAAGTCGTGGACATTAGTCTAACCTCACTCTTAAAGTGACTCTACTACCTTTACAACAGTTAAAATTATCACCATAAACTAAGGTTGTGGGAACTTTATAATGTCCCAATTTGAATAAATTCTGTGCAAACAGGAGCATATTGGACTTCTCCAACCATCTCTTTCATGGCCAGAAATTTGAATTACCTTTTTTTGTTGTTGTTAGAGACAGGGTCTCACTCTGTCACCCAGGCTGGAGTGCAGTGGCATGATCTCGGCTCACTGCATCCTCAGCCCCTCCAAGTAACTGGGACCACAGGCAAGTGCCACCAGACCTGGCTAATTTTTATATATTTTTGTTGTTATTGGTAGAGACAAGGTTTCACCATGTTGCCCAGGCTGGTCTCCAACTCCTGAGCTCAAGCGATCCACCACCTCTGCCTCCCAAAATGTTGGGATTACAGGCGTGAGCCACTGTGCCTGGCCTTATCTTAAATGCACAATGATTTGAATGGTAGGCATATGCACCTTTCTGTTTATTCCTTTAGTCTTGGCTTAGCTCTTCTCAAACCTTTGCATCCTTACAAATCACTGTATTTCTGGGTGTCTCAGCTTCAGTCCTACTGACATTTTGGGCCAGATAATTTTTTCTTGTGTGAGGCTGACCTATGTATTGTGGGATGTTTAACAGCATCCCTGGCTTCTACCCACTAAAATGCCAGTAGTGCCACCCCCACCACTAGTTGTGACAACCAAATATGTTTCTAGACATGTCCTCTGGGGAACAAAATCATCCTTGGTTTAGAATCATTGTTCTCTGGGATTGAATATCCATCTACTTTAAGCACGATTTTTAAAAATAACGTAACATATACATAGTAAAAAAAATCAATGCAGTCATGGACTTTCTAAGTAAAAATAAAAAATTTAAAATTTATGAAAGTATTTGATGAGAAATAAACTATCCTCCCACACCGCCACCCAGTTCACTTGTTTACAATTATTTTTACCAGTTTCTCTTTTATCCCCCAGAATTATCAGTCTACAAACATCCATTTCTATTATAAACACAAATACTGATATACTACATGCAGTACTCTTTGAGTATCTTTTCCAGTTAATGCATATCTCTACCAGCACATGTTACTTCAGTTCTGAACACCTTAATGCTAAACAACGGTATAATATTCCATAGCTCGATGTCAATGTTTGACCCAATACTGTATTAAAGGACATTTAGGTTGTTTCCTATCTCCTACTACAAGCAATGCTGCAGCGAATAGCCTTTTGTATACACCATTTTATATATGTGGGAGTGTATATGTAGGATGAATAGTGATGGAATATCTGAGTGAAAAGGTATGGACATTTTACATTTTGGCAGATTTTGCACATATTTGAGACAGAAGGAATTTTTTTTTTTTTTTTTGAGACGGAGTTTTGCTCTGTCTCCCAGGCTGAAGTGCAGTGGTGCGATCTCGGCTCACTGCAAGCTCTGCCTCCCGGGTTCACGCCATTCTCCTGCCTCAGCCCCCTGAGTAGCTGGGACTACAGCCGTCCGACACCACGCCTGGCTAATTTTTTGTATTTTTAGTAAAGGTGGGGTTTCACCATGTTAGCCAGGATGGTCTCGGTCTCCTGACCTTGTGATCTGCCCGCCTCGGCCTCCCAAAGTGCTGGGATTACAGGCGTGTGCCACAGCGCCCAGCCAACAGAAGGAAAATTACGGACACAATTGGTAAGGAATTTTGTTAATTTTCAGAGTTGTAATAATGGTACTGTCATTATGCAGGACAATGTCTTTATTCTTGAGAGTCATATGCCTTAGCATTTAGGAGCAAAGGGTCATGACATTTGTAGCTTACATTCAAATGGTCCAGAAAAATATGTTTGTGTATGTGGGGCGTGTATGTGTGTGTATATATACATATAAAGCAAATGTGACAAAGTTCGTAAAAGTGTCGAATATAGGTGGAATTAAATACAGGTGTTCTCTGTATGGTTCTTTCAACCTGTATGACTGATTGATTGACCGATAAGGTCCTTGTCTGTTACCCAGGCTGGATTGCAGAGGTGCAATCTTGGCTCACTGCAATCTCCACCTCCTGGGCTCAAACGATCCTCCCACCTCAGCCTCCCAAATACCTGGGACCACAGGCGCACACCACAATGCCCAGCTAGTTTTATATATATATATACACACACACACACACACATATATATATATTTGGGGGGGTGGGGGAGGTATAGACGGGGTTTCGCCATGTTGCTCAGGCTAGTCTCGAACTCCTGGGCTCAAGCGATCAGCCTGCCTAGGCCTCCCAAAGTACTGGAATTACAGGCATGAGCCACTCTGCCTGACCTGCTGTATCTTTTTAAGTGTTTAATGATTGCTCTAACTCAAGCATCAGAAAGACTGAGATATAAAGTTGAGGGAATTTCCCAGAATATCAAAAAGAGAGACAGAAAATATGAGAAAAAAAGATAAAACAGAGGATCAATGTGGGAAATTCAATAACCAATAATTTTCGTTTCAGAGAGGAAAAGCAAACAGAACATAACCAAAGGAAGAGGATAATTCCTCAAAGTTGAAGAAATGAATCTTCAGACTATTATAAGAGCTCCCTGAAGTTTGAGCAGCATTGCTAACATTTACTGAGCACTTTCTATTGTTGGCTAAGCACTTGCATGAGTTATCTCAATTCTCATTAACAACCCTTTGAGGTACTTTGTATCCTCAACTGAGGCCTAGGAAGGTTACCTTGACCGAGGTCACACAGCAAGTAAGTGGCAGAGCTGGAAATTTGGCCCATGCAATATGACTCACTTAGATTCTCAACCACTGTACTGCTACTACTTAGCTAAAAAGATCAACTCACAGGCCAAATTATTAAGTTCAGAATCCACAGCATAAAATTAAGATCCTAAAAGCTTTCATAAGGGAACACGCAGACAACCTGGGGGAGGAAGGGGGGATTCAGCATTACAGTTTATCAGTCATACTGCATGTTGAAAGATAACGGAACAATATCTTCAAAGCACTGATGCTGAATTGTTTTTTGTTTGTTTCTTTGTTTATTTGTTTTTGACACGGAGTCTTGTTCTGTCACCCAGGCTGGAGTGCAGTGGTGCTATCTCAGCTCACTATAACCTCAGCCTCCCCGGGTACAAGCGATTCTCCTGCCTCAGCCTCCAGAGTAGCTGGGACTACAAGCCCAGGCCACCATGCCTGGCTAATTTTTGTATTTTCAGTAGAGATGGGATTTTGCCATGTTGGCCAGGCTGGTCTTGAACTCGTAACCTCAGATGATCCACCCACCTCAGCCTCCCAAAGTGCTGGGATTACAGGCATGAGCCACTGCACCTGACCTATTGCTTTTCATTGTAAACCTTGTTATAATTGTATGGTTATTTTTTCACTATATATGTCTTTGATATAAAAATCTGTTTAATATTACTACAGGTATATTGTTCTGCCACTGAAGCTCCATATTATTGTCAAATAAAACTGTAAATCCAGGAAATTTTTAAAATAAAAGTTTACCTGAAGCAACCAAATGGCACCTTTAAACAATGGAACTGTGCTCCACCTGACTCCGACCAGGTAGAATTCACCAAAAGATAGTGAAAGTTTTCTTAGGAAAAAAAAGAGCAATACTCAATTCTTTTCTTTGGAAACTGATTCTCAAAGGAATCATAATTTACCATGTACTTTACTTGGTAAAAGACGAATCTGGAAAAAATTTGTTATCAAAGCAAATTGTCTCCATCTTTGATACACTGGTTTTATAAGTCACCAAAGCTCTGAAAAACATACTTCATAATTTTTTGGGCTTCCCATAAACTCAGTGGAGAAATGTAATGCAATAAAAGTATAATATCATCATTTATGAATATCTGCTGAGCTCTTGTGTGTAAGATGCTGCAAGAAGTGCTGTATTAATGTAAAAAATTGTTTTTAAAAACCTCCAGTGTTAAAATATATACAGGCTTGAAATGGAATAAATCTTCTATAACCTCCCTGGGTCTCACTGTCTTTATCTTAAAATCAGAAGGGGTAGGGTTAGAGTTGGATTAGGTGATCTTGAAGCCATTTCTAGTTCTTCAACCATATCCTCGCTCCTCCATCTTAATAAAAGACTAGTTGGAACATGTGCTTTAGACTCTCAGTTCACCTGGATAGCTCGTTACATGTTTAATTAATAATTTTGGCAGGTGAATCTGTGCGGAAGCCTTGGGCTGGATGTGTGTGTTTGCCCGGCTCTCTGAATCCCCTTTTGTGAAGGCCGTGGGGCTACCACAGAGAGGCTTGTTTGCTGTCTGCTCCTAGAGCAGCTGCCGCTTTCTTCCTTTATCCTTCATCAAGCAAAAGAAAATGCAGTGATGTTTTTGCGTGCTTTAGATGAGGAGAATGCACTCCAGACAGGTTATTCTCTGGGTTAAAGTGGATGGGGTGAGCACAGAGGAGCTCGGTTCAATGGGAAGAGAGGTCGTGGCAGCATCTGCCCTCCTATTTCAACAGTTTCAGTCTTGAATATAGAATGTGTTCAGAGAGAGGCGAGCGAAGAAGTTAAAAAATGCACTACTGCTTAGTTTCTCAGCCAGTTTGGGGAGTGGAGGTGGAGAGTGGGAGGGCAGAAAGGGACATACAGCTAGTTTTCTCTTTCTATTATTAAATCCCTTCTCATTTCATGATCTCCACTTCAGAGATTCTTATAGCAGTCTCTTTTGTGTAACTGCTAACTGACTAAAGAACACTATTTCATACTTATATGCAGGAAATGGCAAAATTAAAAATATTTTCATCCTCTGATATTAATGATCAAACTGCTTTCCATAGGCACTGGCCTCACACAGTCCTACAGGACCAAATATTTTAAATCAAAACCACTAAGAACGTAACAGCAAACACAGAACCATAAATATAGCAAAAGAGTAAACAAAAATGGAAAAATATGAGAAGATAACCAATATCACCACTTCATGAGGGAAAGGGAAAAAAGCCACAAGAAAATAAGTAATTTTACAAGAGAGGGAAAAATAAAAGAAAGAAGAGAAACAGGTGCGGAGCGAAGGCAAAAGGAAGAGAGAGAATGCACAGTAGACTGCAATAAAGACATGAATATGGCCGGGCGCGGTGGCTCAAGCCTGTAATCCCAGCACTTTGGGAGGCCGAGACGGGCGGATCACGAGGTCGGGAGATCGAGACCATCCTGGCTAACACGGTGAAACCCCGTCTCTACTAAAAAAATACAAAAAACTAGCCGGGCGAGGTGGCGGGCGCCTGTAGTCCCAGCTACTCGGGAGGCTGAGGCAGGAGAATGGCGTGAACCCGGGAGGCGGAGCTTGCAGTGAGCTGAGATCCGGCCACTGCACTCCAGCCTGGGCGACAGAGCGAGACTCCGTCTCAAAAAAAAAAAAAAAAAAAAAAAAAAAAAGACATGAATATTATTGTGCATTCCTATGCTTTCGTGTGTGACTTGCCTAGTCTGCTGTCTTTTATTCTATATACCTATGTGACTGGTTGTGATAAAAATGGGTATCTTCCTTAGAAAGTCCAGCAAATAGTGTCAGGCACAGTGGCTCATGCCTGTAATCCCAGCACTTTGGAAGGCTAAGGTGGCAGCATCGCTTGAGCCCAGGAGTTTGAGACTAGCCTAGGCAACACAGTGAGACCCAGTCTCTACAAAAAATAGAAAAATTAGCCGGATGTGGTGGTGTGTGCCTGTAGTTCCAGCTACTCAGGAGGCTGAGGCAGGAGGATCACTTGACCACGGGAGGTTGAGACTGCAGTGAGCCAGGATCATGCCACCACACTGTCTCACATATGGCATTACTTTTCCTTGCAAAACATGAAATATTTACACATTTTCTCTAACAGTACCCTTAGATTACTCAGTAATATATTCATGATTGTTTCAAATGATTGGTATAGGAAACATGACATTCTGCCAGCAAGTTAGTTGAGAGTGCCCTAGAAACTGTCTGCCTGAACCTATAATCCTTCAAACATAGACCCTAACTTTAGAGGGGCCCAATCAGCTACTAAGACAGATCTTTGTTGTACATGCAGTTTATGTTTATGCAGGACTCCTAGTTCCTGAAAAGAATGTTCATTTGACTTAAAATATGTAAACAAGTAGCATACCAACATATTAAAATTAGAGAAGCTAGAGGACAAGACTGGAGATTCTTCTCCAACCACAGAGTTGCTAAGAATTGATCGTGAAATCAAATCAAAAGGCTAACTTTACGGATTCAGATGGCAAAATGAAGAGGCAGGGTCAGGAAGGGAGAATGAGGTCTAGATGACAACTGCGCTGAAGCTGTGTGGTCCCAGGGTACCAGTTTCCCCTAGCAGTCACATTATATCAGTTAATCTTACAATGTGTTCATATAAAACAGCTTTTTACTACAGCTATGTAAGCACCTTGGCCCCTATTTCACGGTCTGTGTTTTCTTTCTCTTTCCTTCTGTCCTTCCCTCCTTCCCTCCTTCCTTCCTTCCTTTCTTCCTTCCTTTCTTCCTTCCCTCCTTTCTTTTTTTTTTTTTTTTTTTGACAGAGTCTCTCTCTGTCACCCAGGCTGGAGTGCAGTGGCGTGATCTCGGCCCACTGCAACCTCCGCCTCCCGGGTTTAAGCAATTCTCCCTGCCTCAGTCTCCCGAATAGCTGGATTACAGGTGCCCGCCCCATGCCTGGCTAATTTTTGCATCTTTAGTAGAGATGGGGTTTTGCCGTGTTGACCAGGCTGATCTTGAACTCCTGACCTCAGGTGATCAGCCCACCTTGGCCTCCCAAAGTGCTGGGATTATAGGCGTGAGCCACTACTCCCGGCCTGTGTTTTCAAATATATTATAGTAATCCTAATATATATATATATATAAATATATATATATAAATATAAATAAATCTAAACTTGTGAGACAAATTACAAGATGATGTTATTTACTGTAAGACAAACATTTTAAAAAAAATTATTTACTTCATGTCGCATAATCCCTTAGAGCATTTAAAAATGCAAATATTCAATTAAAAATTCAATACATACGGCCGGGCGCGGTGGCTCAAGCCTGTAATCCCAGCACTTTGGGAGGCCGAGGCGGGCGGATCACAAGGTCAGGAGATCGAGACCACAGTGAAACCCCGTCTCTACTAAAAATACAAAAAAAATTAGCCGGGCGCGGTGGCGGGCGCCTGTAGTCCCAGCTACTCAGGAGGCTGAGGCAGGAGAATGGCGGGAACCCGGGAGGCGGAGCTTGCAGTGAGCCGAGATCGCGCCACTGCACTCCAGCCTGGGCAACAGCGTGAGACTCCGTCTCAAAAAAAAAAAAAAAAAAAAAATTCAATACATACATTACAGAACCTGCATAATTTAAATTTTATTACAAACTATATACAACTTTAGAAAAACTCATGGTATAAGTCTATAATATCATTAAGTTCAAGAAGGAGGAAGGAAAAATGGGCTTTTCAAAAATATGCATATCGGAATTTATTTGATTTATACATTTTATAAATAAAAAGATTTTAAAAGAAGTGAATAAGACATGGTCTTCTGAAAATCAAGGTAAAGACCTATAAAATAATAATCACAATTAATAAAAATATTTTAACATTCAAGAATGAATTTTTGGACATAAACTGAAGGTATTACCTTCTTATCCTTTATTTCTTGAACCCTGGTTTTGAAAATTTATTCAACTTTTTTTTTTTGAGACAGAGTCTTGCTCTGTCGCCCAGGCTACAGTACAGTGGCACAATCAGCTCACTGCAGCCGCAAATTCATGGGCTCGAGCGCGCCTCCTGCCTCAGCCTCCCAAGTAGCTGGGATTATATGCATGTGCCACCACATCTAGCTAGTTTTTAAATTTTTTGTAGAGATGGGGTCTCACTGTGTTGCCCAGCTGGATCTCCAACTCCTGGGCTCAAGCTATCCTCCTGCCTTGGCTTCCCAAATTGTTGGAATTACAGGTGTGAGCCACTGCATCCGGCCGAACTATTCGATTTTTTATTCAAGAATCCCAAGTACATAATCTGACTAATGGTGAGAATTCAAATCAGTGAAGTGCCATAATATAATTAACCTTCATTTCACAGATAGGAGCATGGACAGAAATGGAGTAGAGAAGTGACTCAGTAGTGGTTACTCATCTAAATAAAAGCACTCTAATGCTCAAGATCACAGAATGTTAAAATTGCAAGGGATCCTAGATATCAGTGATCCAGCCCTTTACCTTGTTGGTCACTATGTATATATCCGCCCCCCCCCCCCGCCTTTTTTTTTTTGAGAGAGTCTTCCTCTGTGGCCCAGGCTGGAGTGCAGCAGCGGGATCTCGGCTCACTGCAAACTCTGCCTCCCAGGTTCAAGTGATTCTCCCGCCTTAGCCTCTGAGTAGCTGGGATTACAGGTGTGCGCCACCATGCCTGGCTAATTTTTGTATTTTTAGTAGATACAGGTTTCACCATGTTGCCCAAGCTGGTCTCCAACTCCTGGCCTCAAGTGATCTGCCTGCCTCTGCCTCCCAAAGTGCTGGGATTACAGGCATGAGCCACCAAACCTGGCCTATATCCTATAAATTGATGGCTTTGGCAGACATGTGCTGGCAGCTTTTAACCCTTCTACTGTGAGAAGGATGTGTAGGAGAGAAGCCAGATCCAGGGTCAGTGGATGAGCTATCACCTGTGCAAGTTCATATTTGCTTCATTTCTAGCTCATCCCAGATACATACATTCCATGCTGAACTTATTGAGGATTTCCTCACTGGATTCCACTACTGCTGGTGCCACCTGGGTCCTCATAGTGTTTCCTTTTCCTTCTAGTTGTAGGGGAATAAAGCATTCCTTTATTTTCCAAGGGTTGGCTGAGTCAAATCACATGAACATGTGTTCTATTTCAAATGTGTTTGAAACTGGGCTTGATGCCTTAAGGAATTTTGCTAGGGACATCTAGATTTCTTTTTTCTGCACACTTCTTAAGACTCTGTGGCCAGCTAACTCTCAGGCTCCTTTGCTGCACTCAGATTGCTGGCTTCAGTTATACAGAGGAAAGACTTGCCACATTCAAAAATGCTTTCCCTGGAATTGAAATGAGTTTGCGAAAGGTAGGGCTTGAAGTAACCCATAGGATTACATTTTATTCTCAGTCTTGTACATCTTATTTACCTTGTTGGAAAGCATTATTTCTCTTTATCTTTCAAGGTGACCCAAAAGCATCCAAAACCAGGTTTCCAAGAATTATAGCCTGTGTCCTCTAATGAAATGCCAACATTCACTCTCTTTAAAAGTAAAAATATCAAGATTATGTAGTCATTAAAAAGAGTAAATTTGAACTAAGTGTTCTAAGATTTGATGTCTATGATGAGTGGAATGGAAAAAGCAAGTCATAACAGTAAGTATATGATTCTGTTTAAAATACTTACATTTGCCTGTGTGTAAAAGGCAAAGATCTGGATTGAGCACACGGTGGTTAACTGGGGAGTGGGACTGTGGTGTGTACAGAGGGCGAGGAAGGGGCTTGCACTTGTTCCTTAACTCATTTCTGAATTGTTCTGAATTGTCTAGATTATTCACTGAGTTAGTAGTGCTTAAAAATTAATTAGAAGACATCACACACATTCACCGAGAATCCTTATCAATCTTTACTGCATTTAAAGTCTGGAAACGGTTACATTCTCAGTTTGACTGGTTTCATGCAGTGTTCAATTGCTTCACCTGACACTCCTCGGGTATCAGGTTCTGTGCCAGGCACGGAAGCTACTAAGATGAATAACACCTGGTCCATGACAGGATGGCATCTACCCCAGAACACAGGTAAGAGAGACAGTGAATTTGGTAAAAATGGGCACCGTCATCAGTAGGCATACATCAGCTCCCTCATTTGATTCACAATTGGCCTTCTGCAGGCTTCATCTCTTGGCAATGCAATTGGCAGGCGTCATCCTTTTATACTTAAACTCCAAGTTTAGGATTAAGACTCCAGTTATTACTGCCAAGTACAGAAGGCGTCCTTGGGGAAAGAGAAGTCTCCTGAGCATACCCACTGGGGTACCTAGAATAGATTTTGCAGCGACACACAGATCCTGTGTTGTCTGGAGTCTCTGCTGAGTAATGTAGATTCTGGGACAGCAAAAGGGAAGCTGGTGACTTTGAACCAAATTTTACCTTTCAACTGAATCCAGGGGAATAATTTGCAACAGAGTGGCAGATGATACAAAGTGCTATGTTGAACACTAGATTGTGCTTTATTTTTTCCGCCCAACTTCACGTTTCCATGCACCACAGTGTTGATGCTATAAATATTGGATGCCACGCTTACCTGACAGGCTTCTTCCATCCCACCTGGGCGCGGGGGCTCAGAGCGAGCGCGAGAGCCGCGGCTGGAGCCCGCCTCTCGCGGCTGGAGAGGACTCAGCCGGCCGCAGGTTCTGCTGCTTGCCCGGGTGCCCTAGTCGCTTCCCCGCCAGGGCTCCCGCAGTCAGCCCCACGCGCGCACGCGCGCTCACCTCGGGCGGCCTCGACGCCTCAGGGCTTCGGCAGAGATGCGACTGGCCGGCTCCAGCTGGCAGGGCGGTGAGCGAGTGCTCGCGGCCACGTGACCGACGCCAACATGGCGGCGCCCAGCGGCGTCCACCTGCTCGTCCGCAGAGGTAAGCGCGTGGAGGACAATCCTGTGAGGGTTCACACGGTTGTTCACTCGGTACGCACCCGGGTCCAAAGGGATGCACACCCGCGCTGAGACTTCTCGGCGCACACGACTGTACTTTCAGTCTTTACAGACACACGCAGGCACACACGATGACACATTCACACACCCCAGGAACACACGCAAAAAATTTGTTCACTGATCACCCGCCTAGACCACGTCACCACGTGGCATCTATTCGCAATTACTCCTTGAGATTTGCGGGCCATCGTCTGAAGTTTTTTTTCCCAACTTCGGTTGTATCATTAGTGTAACAAACATTTATTCTGTATGCCGAACGAAGAAACCTATGGTAATTCTGAAATGCATCTGGACACCCGATTTCCTTCCCTAGAGCTTATGTAGACATGCCTTTTGGGGACTTGCAAAATGTGATTGTTTTCTTCCAGTGACTTAAAGTTAAGAAGGTAAGAAAAGATGTCTGGGCAGTTCTAAGTAGGTTTTATCCTGCGTGAGTGTTGAGATTTTAGTAAATATACAAATGCCTTTGCAGCAGAATTGGGGAAATCTTTGTTGGATTTGAACTAGGTTCTGAATCTTTGTTGGAAAGAACTGGAAAGTTTTTTCAAGGACGGGGAAAGAGGAAAACTCATACTTTGAGGAGCTACTTAAGTGTCAGGCATGTAGGAACAGTTTTGTGAGGTAAATATTATTTTCATAGTAATAGCTACTGTTTATTAAGTGCCTTTTAAGTACACGATACTGTGTTAAGCGCCTTACATATGCTTGCTTCCTTTTAAAACTCAGTGAGTGAGACCCTGGGAGGTCGAGAGGCTGCAGTGAACGGTGATCTTACCTCTGCACTCCAGACTTGGCAACAGAGCCAGACCCTGTCTCAAAAACAAAAACAAAAACCCTGTGAGTTAGGAATTATTTTCTCTTTGCAGAAGGGAAAAGTGAGGCTAGAGAGGTTAAGTAACATGACTAAGGTCACACAAATGGTAAGAGGCAGAATGTTCATTTGAACATGATTCTAATTTTTTTTTTTTAAACTCATTTCTCTGTACTGCATGACATGGTCACTCCATAGAAGTCTGTGTGTAAAGTTCAGCAGAGACAGTACAAGATGAGTGTGTGCAAGAAGTGAAGAGAGCCCGGGCACGGTGGCTCACGCCTGTAATCCCGGCCAAGGCGGGTGGATCACTTGAGGTCAGGAGTTCAAGGCCAGCCTGACCAACATGGTGAAACCCCATCTCTACTAGTATACAAAATTAGCTGCACATGGTGGCACATGCCTGTAATCCCAGCTACTTGGGAGACTGAGATAGGAGAATCGCTTTAACCCAGGACGTGGAGGTTGCAGTGATCTGAGATCGCATCACTGCACTCCAGCCTGGGCAATAGCGAGACTGTCTCAGAAAAAAATAAAATAAAATAAAAATAATAAAAAATAAGAAGTGAAGAGGAAGATATTTTTAGAGAGGAAGAAGGTTGGTAATGGAATAGACTTCAGTGTTAGTGGAGATGAGAAAGGAGCCACAGGAATATTGGAGGGAGAGATGTGTATGGGAAAGGTGATGTAGTGAGCATTGTGGACTGGTTGCATGGAGGAATGGAGATGAGCATGAGAATGTAGCCTTGTGAAAAGACAGCCAATTTATATCTCTTAACATCTGGGCTCCAGGCCTGGCAAGGTGGCTAATGTCTGTAATATTACCCAGCACTTTGAGAGGCCAAGGTGGGCAGATGACTTGAGGCCAGGAGTTCAAGACCAGCCTGGCCAACATGGTGAAACCCTGTCTCTACTAAAAATACAAAAATTAGCTGGACTTGGTGGCGCATGCTCATAATCCCAGCTACTTGGGAGGGGGAGGTGGGAGGATCACTTGAACCCAGGAGGCGGAAGTTGTAGTAAGCCGGAAAAAAAAAAATCTGGGTTCCAGTCCAGACTTTCTTTACTAATTAAGTTACTTTTCTGTTTCTTCTTTTCACAAGAAATCATGGCCTTCAGACTTCATTTTTGTGTGCTTCTGGTAATAGTGAGAAGGATCTGAGTAGATAGTCAATGTAGAGGAGGAGCCAAAAAACAAAAAACAAAAAAACCTGAAAACATACATAGGTGTATATATATACACCTATGCATGTATAAACATATTCTTGTATGTACGTATATATGTATTAGGTTGGTACAAAAGTAATTGCAGTTTTAGAATCACTTAATGACAAAAACTGCAATTACTTTGCACCAGCTTTATATATAACATCTCTTTGCAGATTACAGAAATAGCATTAATCTTTTCTTTCTTTTTGATCACTTGTGATTTTGACAAATGGTGGTTTAGACAATCTTGAGAAAAGATATATGGAAGTCAGGCCAAATTATTGGTTCCTATAATCCATCCCACTGTATCCCAAAGTGTTGCAACAACCAAGAAGTGGATCCTCTGATTAGAGGAGAGAAGGAAAGTGTGTCATCAGGAAGCTGTTTTAATGATGGGAAAGGGCCCTTTTTTGGACTATCCATAGCTAGTTTTAAATTGCAGAGAGGTTTTCCTGCTACCTGATCCCCACCCCCAATAATTGAAAATGAAGGGTAAATTCAGGAAGACTCCTCTCTCCACTCTCTTCCTCCCTTTCACCCATCTAGATTGATATAAAGCAATCCATTACAAGTCTTCGTGTACCAGGATTTATCATCAGCATCTCCGAGCATCATTTCTTCTTGAAATATAGGAAGACTTTTTTTTAACCTTTTAAAAAGGGCATGAGGTTTCTCTTGTGATGCCTCAACTCATTGTGGCTTTGGTCACAGTATACCCTGTAAACAGTAGTTACCTAGCTCCTCTCACCATTTCTACTCCTTACTAGATTATTAATTGTTGTTGAACAGGAGCTTTGTCTTATGTATCTTTCTGTCTTTATAAGCACAGTACCTGGCTCAAAGTTAAACTCATTAAAAGCATACTGAATTGAGAGGCTGTTAAGACTTGTTCTCTTCCATCATGGTCTAACGAGGGAGGGGTAGAAACTTTGAGTAGTGACATTGGAAAGAGGAAAAGACAGATCAGCCTTCTGGAACCAAGAGAGAAGGTAACAGGGGCCTTTAAGGGACTAAAATACTCCCAAGTACTAGCACTGGCAGGAAATCCCTTACTCAGAGTACAGAATCCCTACCCTGGGGCCCCAGGAACTCACTCCCAGCCCTCACTTCACTGGAATCCCTGGTCTAGCTCAGGCCACTAAGTAAGATCCCAGTGAGTATGAAAAGGAATAAGGAAATCTCACCTTGAATTGTAATAATCCACGTGTCAAGGGCGGGACCAGGTAGAGGTAATTGGATCATGGGGATAGTTTCCCCCATTCTGTTCTTGTGAAAATGAGTGAGTCTCAGGAGATCTGATGGTTTTATAAGCATCTGGCATTTTCTCCTGCTTGCACTCATTCTGTCTCCTGCCACCCTGTGAAGAGGTGCCTTCTGCCATGATTATACATTTCCTGAGGCCTCCCGAGCCATGCGGAACTGTGAGTCAATTAAACCTCTTTTCTTTATAAATTACCCATTCTCAGGTATTTCTTCATAGCAGTGTAAGAACAGACTAATACAGCAAGTAAGAGGGCATATTTTCTTTCTTTCTTTTCTTTTTTTTTTAATTTGAGACAGAGTCTCGCCCTGTAGCCCAGGGTGGAGTGCAGTGGTGTGATCTTGGCTCACTGCAACCTCTGCCTCCCAGGTTCAAGCGATTCTCCTGCTTCAGCCTCCCGAGTAGCTGGGACCACAGGTGCCCACCACCACGCCTGGCTAATTTTTGTATTTTTAAGTAGACACAGGGTTTTGCCGTGTTGGCCAGGCTGGTCTCTCTCAAACTTCTGACTTCAGGTGATTCACCTGCCTCAGCCTCCCAAAGTGCTAGGATTACAGGCATGAACCACTGCACCTGGCCATTTACTTATTTTTAATAAATATATTAAAAAAAGTACTTTTGTTGACTTGTAACTGTAAGGCCCTAGACTCTTCCAACTGAGAATTTTGTTACCTTAGTGGTTTTTTTCAAAAATGTAATATCCAGGCAGGGGAGGGGGAATTTTGTTACCTTAGTGGTTTTTTTCAAAAATGTAATATCCAGGCAGGGGAGGGGGAATTTTGTTACTTTAGTGGTTTTTTTCAAAAATGTAATATCCAGGCAGGGGAGGGGCTATTATACACCATGAGTTAAGTACTTTAAACGTTTGCTAACTGCCCTGAGATCCTTGCTATCTTGTATAGCTTCTGCAGGAAAATGTCTGCTCAGTTTTGCCAAACCAATTTTTTTTTTTTTAATTGAGACAGAGTCTTGCTCTGTCGCCCAGGCTGGAATGAAGTGGCTTGATCTTGGCTTACTGCAACCTCTGCTGCCCAAATTCAAGTGATTCTCCTGCCTCAGTCTCCTGAGGTATCCGCCACCATGCCAGGCTAATTTTTGTATTTTTAGTAGAGACGGGGATTTTGCCGTGTTGGCCAAGCTGGTCTCGAACTGCTGACCTCTGGAGATGCACCTGCCTCGGCCTCCCAAAGTGCTGGGATGACAGGCATGAGTCACCATGCCCAGCGCCAAACCAACTTATAATTAAACTTTTGGGATGCAATTCATGGGTGATTTGGAAAATGCTAATATTCCTAAGTTTAGTTTCCTATTACTTAGACTACATTCCTGTTGACAACCAGAGAATGGAAATGGAGTTTTGCCGTATGACATCTTTTAACAAATACATTCCAATTGTATTATAATGTGGCATGTTACTACACAGATTAAGAAATACTTACAATGAAACCATGCCTCTAAAGTCCTAAGTGCTCCTAAATCCATACATACTTGTATGTGTTTTCCTCTATTTGAAACAGCTAGCTTCCTTCCTTCCTTCCTTCCTTTTTTTTTTTTTCCAGGGTCTTGCTCTGTCACGCAGGCTGGAGCGCAGTGGCACAATCACAGCTCACTACAGCCTCAACTTCCTGAGCTCAACCAGTCCTCCCACCTCAACCCCCTGAGTGGCTAGGTGCACACCGCCACACCCAGCTAATTTTTTGTTTTTTCCATAAAGACAGGTTATCATCATGCTGCCCAGGCTGTGAAACAGCTTTCTTTCTTATTTATTTTATGTTTTGTTTCAGTAGTTTTTGGGGTACAAGTAGTTTTTCATTACATGGATGAATACTTTAGAGGTGAATTCTGAGATTTTAGTGCACTCATCACCCAAGCAATGTACACTGTACCCGATATGTTGTCTTTTTTCCCTCACCCCCGTGTCCCTAGAGTTCATTATATCGCTCTGTAAGTTTTTGCATCCTCATAGCATAGCTCCTACTTATAAGTGAGAACATACAGTATTTGGTTTTCTTTTCCTTCACTTAGAATAATGGCCTCCAGTTCCATCCAAGTTGCTATAAAAGATATTGTTTTTTTCCTTTTTATGGCTGAGTAGTATTCTATAGTGTCTTTTTTTTTTTTTTTTTTTTTTTTCTGAGACAGAGTCTCTCTGTCACCCAGGCTGGAGTGCAGTGGCACAATCTCGGCTCACTGCAACCTCCATCTCCCGGGTTCAAGCGATTCTCCTGCCTCAGCCTCTGAGTAGCTGGGACTATAGGCACCCGCCACCACACCTGACTAATTTTTGTATTTTTTATAGAGGCAGGATTTCACCATGTTGGCCAGGCTGGTCTCAAACTCCTGACCTCAAATTATCCACCCACTTTGGCCTCCCAAAGTGCTGGGATTACAGGCATGAGCCACCGTGAATACCACATTTTATTTATCTACTCATTGGTTGATGTGAAACAGCTTTCTGTACTACAAATAGTTCCTGTCTTCTGTTGAAATTAAGAAATTTCAATGTATACTGCAGGGCATATAGACCCTCAGTGATGAATGCTTTGCAGTCATTAAAAAAAAAAGATATTGACCTGCATTTGTTGGTATGGAATGATGTCCACAAAATACATTATTTGGGAAAAGCAAGTTGTAAAACAATATAAGATACTCACATTTTGTAAATAAAGTATCAATATTTCTGTGTGTGTATACATGTGTCTAAGTTCATATAACATGTATATACACAGAGTATGACATACAACTAGATATTTATAGTTTCTATTTTTTTTTTTTTTTAGACAGAGTCTCGCTCTCACTCAGGCTGGAGTGCAGTGGCGCGATCTCGGCTCACTGCAAGCTCCCCCTCCCGGATTCATGCCATTCTTCTGCCTCAGCCTCCTGAGTAGCTGGGACTACAGGTGCCCACCAACACGCCCAGCTAGTTTTTCGTATTTTTAGTAGAGATGGGGTCTCACTGTGTTAGCCAGAGTGGTCTCGATCTTCTGACCTCATGATCCGCCCGCCTTAGCCTCCCAAAGTGCTGGGATTACAGGTGTGAGCCACCATGCCTGGCCAATATTTATAGTTTCCATGAAATACCCACTTTCCTCAAGCATTAGAAATCCATGAAAATCAGTGTGGATGCTACATATCTTAGGGAACTTGGCAAAGATGGGAGAACTATTACGTGTATGCAGGGCTTCATTTGAACAACATCTTGTTTTATAGCTGAAACAGCTTGTTCTTGTGGAGATTGAATTTTCTTTTTAAGCTTTTGAACATGGAGACAGTTAAACATAATGCAAAAGTAGAGAGAACAGTACAATGAACTCCCACGTAGCCATCATCTGGTTACAGTAGTCATCAACCTATGGCCACTATTGTTACATCTATACCCCCAGCCACTTTGCCTCCCCACAGCTGGATTATTTTGAAGCACATTCCAGCTATATTATTTCATCTGTAGATTTTTTACCATGTATCTCTAAAAGATAGGGAGCCTTTTTTTTCTTCTTATGTTGTACATATCAGTTCTAGAATTTGCATTATAATTTCCATTTCTCTGTTGAGATTTCCCACCTGTTTACTCATTATGTTCATCTTTTCCCTTAAGTACTTGAACATACATATTTATAACAGCTTTTTAAAAGGCTGTTAATTCTATTATTGGGTCCCCTCAGAGTCTGTTTCTGTTTTATTGACTGCTTTTTTTTTTTTCTTTTGGTTGTACATTATATTTTCCTGCTTCTTTCCATGTCATGTAATTTTTTTTTTTTTTTTTTTTTAGAGAAGGGCCTTGTTCTGTCACCCAGGCTGGAGTGCAGTGGCACAATCATAGCTCACTGCAACCTCAAACTCCTGGGCTCAAGTGATCCTCCTACCTCAGCCTGCCAAGTAGCTGAGACTATAGGCACACACCACCATGTCTGGCTAATCATGTAATATTTAGTTTTATAAGTGACATGACAGATAATATCTTGGTGGAGATTATGTTGTTTTTCTTTAGCATATGTTTTAAAGAACCGCCAGGCAGTTTGTTAAATCTGTTTGATTCTTTCAGGCTTGAAAGAGTTTTGATTCTTCATCTTCTGTTAGGAGTTTTGATTCTTCATCCTCTGTTAGGATGGATCTATTTGTGTTTTGCTGTTGGTTCTAGGGAGTGGCTGAGGCCAGTGTGGGCTCATGTGTTGTATTGTTTTCTTTTAAGTTTCATGGTCCTGCATTGCCTGATATCCAGTGCCAAGATATAGTTGCTTCACATGTTTTGTCTAATTGCTTAAGACAGGTGGGAATTCTAATACCAGTTATGCTGAAATGGATGGAAAAGGATATATATATATATATATATATATATATTTTTTTTTTTTTTTTTTTTTTGAAACAGAGTCTCTGTCGCCCAGGCTGGAGTCCAGTGGCTCATTCTCAGCTTACTGCAACCTTCTCCTGGGTTCAAACAGTTCTCCTGCCTCAGCCTCCTGTGTAGCTGAGATTACAGGCACATGCCACGACGCCTGTCTAATTTTTGTATTTTTAGTAGAGACGAGGTTTCGCCATGTTGGCCAGGCTGGTCTCCAACTCCTGATCTCAAGTGATCCGCCTGCCTCAGCCTCCCAAAGTGCTGGGGTTACAGGCATGAGCCACCACACCCAGCTGGATATTAATTTTTTTTAAATCTATAAGTTTACTTTCCAGTTTTTTTTTTGAAAATTATTTATTGAAGCAACTGGTTAATCTGTTGTTTCTGTGGAGCTTTGCATTTTCTGGATTTTGCTGATTGTAGTATATTCCACAGGGCTTGTTGAAGATGTTCCTCTATAAAATGGTAATTAGATCCAAGGCCTGACTTAAGTTAGACATTTTTTGTTACAAGTACTTCATAGTGGTGTTGCTGGAGACATTGTGGCCTGGAGACATTGGAGACATTAGTGGCCATTGGCGATCATTACCTGGCTCATTAGGAGTTTACATATGACAATATTTTAATTACTCCTTATTTATCAGCTAGAAAACATCTGCAAAGAGAAACTTTCTCATCAAGTATTTCATTACCCTGACAGGCCCTGTCCCAGCAAGGAAAGTTAAATGGTTTGTTCTCTTTATTTATCAGTTTTAAAAATACCATAGTCGCCCGCTTATCCAATGGGGGTATGTTCCCAGACCCCTAGTGGATGTCTGAAGCCACAGATGGTACTGAACCCTGCACTGTGCTGTACTATGCTTTTTCCTATACACACATTTCTGTGCTAAGATTTAATTTATAAATTAGGCAGAGTATGAAATTAACAACAATCACTAAAACTATACTGTAATAAAAGTTAGGTGAATGTGGCCTTTCTCTGAAAATATCTTTTTGCACTGTGCTCACCCCTTTTTTTAATGATGATGTGAGATGACAAAATGCTTACGTGATGAAATGAAGTGAGGTGAATAAGAAGGCATTGTGATGTAGTTTTAGACTGCATGTCTGAAGGAGACTCATCTGTTGAAGGAGAATCATCTGCTTCAGGTGATCCTGGATCACTAAGCCATGACATGGATGTCAGAAGCAGAGGATGTGGATGACTAATGGGTCGGTAGTGTGCAGGGTGTGGACCTGCTGACAAAAAGGGCAGAATGGAGTGGGCCAGTGTGAAATTTCATCACACTGTGCAGAACACTGTGCAATTTAAAAACTTGTGAATTGTTTATTTCTGGAATTTTCTACTTAATATTTTGAGACCTTGATTGACCTTGGATAACTGAAACTCTTATCTAAGAGGAGACTACCATAACAGGTTTATCCTCCAAAAGTGACCAATGAGTTTTTGTTTAGGGTCACTATATGGGCTAATTTTTTTAAAATATGGGTTTATTTTTAATTGTGTATCTACTTTAATTTTCTGAAAGTATATGAAATGTCATGGAGTGTTGAAATTGTGAGGCAGGATTGCAAGATTCAAGATAGAAGAGCTATTGACAGAAGTAGCATTTCTAAAATATGAAATTTAAGAAATTCTTACTATACCTTAATGTTAGAGTGGAAGATTGTAGGGTCAGAGGATTGAACATCCTCCTGAGCTTGTTGCAAATTGGTTCTCAGGGTATTGGGCATTCGCATTATAACAAGATGCTCATTTCTTCATATAGTGAAATATCAAACCTTGTGCTTAGAATAAATAGAACTATGCTTCTTAACATCCACAGAGTGATTGTGTATAGGAAGATGAGGCAACTAGTAAAGATCTGGTTTTGAATCTTCTCCCTACAAATTATTATCACATAAGTTTAAAAAGTAACTTAAATTTCCACTTTACTTTGCCATGAACCTAAAACTGCTCTTAAAAAAAAAAAAAAAAAAAAAAAAGTGTATTTTAGAAAAAGTTAATTAAGATAACCTGTGAAAACACCTAGCACAAGAAATGTCTTTTTCCTTTTAGCAGATGTGCCTCTTATGCCCCTGTCTCTGTACTCTATTGATTGAAGCAATCACAAGGTAGCCCAGATTCAAGGGAGAAGACATAGACCCATACATGCAAAATTTTGCATATATTTTTGTGTCTGTACTCCCCCTTTGAATATCAAAATTCTTTTTTTTTTTGGAAACGGCGTCTTACTCTGTGGCCCAGGCTGGAGTGCAGTGGCATGATCACGGGTCACTGCAACCTCCGCCTCCCGGGCTCTGAGGCTCACAAAGTGCTGGGATTACAGGCATAAGCCACCATGCCCAGCTAATTTTTGTCTTTTTAGTAGAGAAAGGGGCCGGGCGTGGTGGCTCATTCCTGTGATCCCAGCATTTTGGGAGGCCAAAGTGGGCAGATCACGAGATCAGTAGTTCGAGACCAGCCTGGACAACATGGTGAAACCGTGCCTCTACTAAAAATACAAAAATTAGCCAGATATGGTGGCGGGTGCCTGTAGTCCCAGCTACTCTGGAGGCTGAGGCAGGAGAACTGCTTGAACCTGGGAGGCGGAGGTTGCAGTGAGCCGAGATCGTGCCACTGCACTCCAGCCTGGGCAACACAGAGAGACTCCATCTCAAAAAAAAAGAAAAGAAAAGTAGAGACCGGCGTTTCACCAAGCTGACCAGGCTGGTCTTGAACTCCTGACCTCAGATGATCCGCCTGCCTTGGCCTCCCAGAGTGCTGGGATTATAGGCATGAACCACTGCCCCTGACCTCAAAATCTTTTTGATACTTCTCTCATCAAGCGGTGGAGTCTTTGTCCCTTCCCCTCAAATCTAGATTGTCCTATGACAGCTTCAACCAAAAGAGTATGGGGGAGGTTATGCTGTAGGACTCAAGGCTGTCATAAAGCAGGGTACAGCTTCTGCCTTGTTCACGGGAACCCTCCTGCTCAGAGCATGAGCTGCCTTAGGAGAGACCCAAGTACCCTGGGACTGCCATGCCTGGAGGAAGCCAAGTCGCTTGCAGAGGCTGTGTGAAAGTACTTCAGTCAGTAGTCCTAGGCTTTGACTCATCCCATCCCAGACACCAGACACATGAGTGAATGAGCCTTCATGTGGTTCCAGCCCCCAGCCACTGAGTCACCCCCAGCCTTCAAGTCTTCTTGACTAAGGCCTCAGATGCCATATAGCCTTAGACATTTATTTCTGAATTTTTGATCCATGTAATCCATGAGCATAATAAAATGGTTGGATTTTTTTTTTTTTTTTGAGATGGAGTCTTGCTCTGTCACCCAGGCTGGAGTGCAATGGCTTGATCTTAGCTCACCGCAAGCTCCGCCTCCCGGGTTCACGCCATTCTCCTGCCTCAGCCTCCCAAGTAGCGGGACTACAGGCGCCTGCCACCACGCCTGGCTAATTTTTTTTATTTTTTAGTAGAAATGGGGTTTCATCATGTTAGCCAGGATGGTCTTAATCTCCTGACCTCATGATTCGCCCGCCTCGGCCTCCCAAAGTGCTGGGATTATAGGCGTGACCGTACCTGGCCTGGTTGGATTTTTTTAACACTCTTAAATTTGGGGTAATTTGTTACACAGCAATAGAAACTAGAGCAGTCTATAATCTCTAATAGCTAGTAACAATTATTTCTCAGTGGAAAGTTGAAAGAACCACTTGTAGGGAGTACCTGTAGGCAGGAACAAAATGTCTGCCCCAAATCCGGAGTTACCACACACAGCAAAGTATGGCTTGTTACCAGATATTTATTATTTATTCATAGTCTAGATGAGGTTTACCAATCAGGAGTCATTTTTATTATAAGTGATATTGTTTCATATCACAGCTGACATTCTCTTTTTACCAGGTTTCCAGGGGGAAGTGAGCTATAAGGTTAACCCAAGGTCAGATTTGCCCATAGAGAGGTGTCCATTGAGAAAAGCCAGGTAGCAATATTAATACTGGGCAGAATAGAATTTAGGACAAAAAGCATCAAACAGAACAAAGAAGTTCATGGACTTTTTCTGTATCTACATTCACTGTCTGCTTACTGATCTCATCAGTCTGGTGACTCTAAACAACAAACATTAAGCTGTTGACTCCCATATTTATGCCCCAGCCAAGACCTTCCTCCTAAATCCTAGACTCGTACATCCAACTGCCTACTGAACATTTCCACTCGATGTCTTAATAGACATCTCAAAATTAACATGTCCAAAATTCTAAAACTGGACTTCCAATCTCTCCCCTCCCTCCAAAATTTGCTCCACTCCAGATATTCTCACCTTAGTTTTAAGTCTGTCCTGTCAGTTTCTCAGACCATAGACCTTCAAATCACCCTCAATTCCTTTCTTTCTCTCACTCTATATTTAATCTGTCAAGAAATCTTATTGGATCTACCTTTAAGATATACCCAGAATTCAAGCATTTTCTGTCACCCAACTGTCACCACCTGATTTAAGTCACTATGTTATCTGGAGTAGATTACTGCAGACCTTACTACTGGCCTCCCTGTTTCCACCCCTGCCCTCTGCACTTGATTTGCAACACACAGCCAGACGGATCCGTTAGAGATGTAAGTCAGATCAGGTCATCCTTTGCTCAAAACCTGTTTCACTCAGAGTAGAAACCAAATTCCTTATTCCTGTAAGACCTTGTTCATAGTACTTAATGCTTTTTAACACACTGTATGATAAACTTATCTGTCAAGCTTATTGTCTGTTACCACTCTCCCTCCTAGAATATATGCTCCACAAGGAGAAGGATTTTTGTTTGTTGTTTTTCTTGACGTACTCCAAACATTTAGAACAACACTTGGTACATAATGTGCATTCAATAATGAACGAAAAGTGGTTAATGGTGATGCAATAAAGTTGTTAGCAATGAACCTTTATGAATCAAATAACATGTTGAAATACATAAAGCAAGAGCAGTTAGAAATAAAAAGAAAAATGTATACAATGACAACATAGTGGGAAACTTTAGCATGTTTCTGAGGATTTGGCAATTTAAGTAGCCATAATAAGGTTACTGAGGGTCAGAATGTTATAATTATGTGTATTTTTTACAAATACACATAAAATAGGATAAAACTTGATAAGTTATGTCACTAAAACCTTAATAAGATTTTCTGGAGAGAAAAAATATATAAACTACTTTCTCTGACCACAATGCATTATAATGCATACATTAATGGAAGGAGAAAAGAGGTTTGACCCAAGTGTTGTGGAAATACAAAAAGAACCTAAGTAGTGGGGGACGTGCAGGTAACACTATACTGGCCTTGGAATACATGGTTCTTGTCTTCCATGAGTTTACATTCCTTTAGGGAAATCAGACATGTAAATCCATTATGGCAACAGAGGAAGATGTAGGCACAGACAGATGCAAGTAAATAGTGCGGTGGGATCATTCCAGTAGAGACTGAGGAGTCAGCTTCGCAGAGGACATGAAGACTGGCCCGAGTCTGAGTCTTTGCAAGTCCTGTGCTTGGTCAGATGAAGAAATTTAGAGATAGAGAGGGCCTCTTGTCCAAAGACAGAGAGAGATGTGAGAGCCTATATAGCCTTCCTGGGATCATTGCTGGTTTAACATGACAGACAAGTAGGGTGAGAGCTAGCAGGTAGCCAGAAGGTAGGTTGGAAGTAGCTAGTTTTGGCCATAGAATATGCAGGATTTGAGTAACTGCAGGGGAGAGCTGAGACATGTGTGTGAGGGGTGAAGATAGGCAGACTTCTGTTCCCTTAGGGTTAGAGGAAATGATAGATGTTCATGCAGATAGTTTTCACATGGGAGAGGGGACAGAAAATTCAAAAAGCTGCGTGTCCCTAGTGACTTCTATTTCTGTACACGTTTGCAGAGATTAGAGATGAAATGATGAGGTAGGGGAAAAGGAGAAGAAACTGGTAAGGGATGAGTGGAAGGATTGCCCAGCAGAGTTGAGACCCCAGTGAAATTAGAGACAGTGTATTTGTTGTGGCTTCATTCATTGCCACTGTGTGATTTTCTTCAAACACATGTCACTGTGGGTGTGTAAAAGAGTGGAGGTAGGCCGGGCGCGGTGGCTCAAGCCTGTAATCCCAGCACTTTGGGAGGCCGAGACGGGCGGATCACGAGGTCAGGAGATCGAGACCATCCTGGCTAACACGGTGAAACCCCGTCTCTACTAAAAAATACAAAAAACTAGCCGGGCGAGGTGGCGGGCGCTTGTAGTCCCAGCTACTCGGGAGGCTGAGGCAGGAGAATGGCGTAAACCCGGGAGGCGGAGCTTGCAGTGAGCTGAGGTCCGGCCACTGCACTCCAGCCTGGGTGACAGAGCGAGACTCCGTCTCAAAAAAAAAAAAAAAAAAAAAAAAAGAGTGGAGGTAGATCATTGGATTGGCTGGATGCACTAGAAGGACCAGGGAGTGAGAGGCACATGGTTGGCAAGAGAGGTATTGAACTGATGAATCAGAGTCTAGCCTAGGCTGGAAACTTTATAAGGACATGAACCATGTCTATTTTGTTTGTATTGGCATCCCTTATTGGTAAAATGAGCAAACTGGAGAGTAGAGGTCAAGAGAGAAAAGACCGACAGTTTGGGGAAAAAAGGAGTGATCCAAAGATAAGAATTCCCAGCCAGGTTAAAGAGCAGGTATAGTGGGAAGGAGGACGGAGAGAACTGGCAGGGTGAGGTACGGTCTGGAGTTTTACGATGGATGTGACTTCTGAACTTGGTCAAACATTCTTAGTTTAATTGGAGAAAGAAGGCTCATACATATCATAATGCAGAGCAGTATAATAGTGCTCTGTGAATAAGAGAAAGGAAAGATAATTTGAGGCTAGTGTGGTCACTTCACTGAAGAAATTAGTGTTGAATTAGGCCTTGAAGGATGGGTCAAGTCGTCAGCAGAGGGGCTGAGGGGGACATTGCAAAGGGGGGAAGGTAGGGCAGTGGTGGGAAAACCATGTGGACATAGAAGAAGTCAAGACATGTTAAGAGGGTTCCAGAATGGAGAATTTGGCTGGAGTTGAGAGTTTTGTATGGGAGTTATAGGAGATGATTAATAACACAGGTGAGGAGCAGATTGTGGAGAAGGAGAACCTGGAAGGCCAGCTTAGGGTTTATCTTTATAGGCAGCAGAGACCACTGAAGCTTTTTAACAAGGAAGTGAGATGGTGTCTCCATTTCAATCTGCCACTGGTGTGTTCTGAATGTATTGGAGAGGGAAAGCCATTGCAGTCAGTTAGAACATAGTGGCAGAAACAGAAGGACCTGAACTAGGGTAATGACTGCAGGATGGAAAGGGAGAGATGGAGGCCAAGGAAATGGTACAGAGGAGAAATCATCACGACCTGGTGGTTTGTTGGGAAGGAGACCCGAGGAAGGGGAGGGGCCATCAAAGCAGAAAAGGAGGAGTTGGCAGGAACAGAGAACCTAGTAGGAAAAAGAGTCTCTAAGATGAAGTTGCAGGATGACTAAGTAATTATCAGTGAATTTGGCCACTAGGGATGATGGCAGATTGGAGCAAAATTTAGCAGTAGAAGGAGCTTTGAAAAGTGACAGTTGGGTTGTAGAGAATTGTGGAGGGTTTTTTGTCCCTTCTTTTTTTTTTTTTTTTGAGACGGTCTCACTTTGTCATCCAGGCTGGAGTGCAGTGGCGCATTCTCAGCTCACTGCAGCCTCAACCTCCCAGGCCCAAGCAGTCCTCCCACTTCAGTCCCCCAAGTAGCTGGGACTACAGGCGCACACCACCACACCCAGCTAATTTTTTGCATTTTTTTGTAGACATAGGGTTTCACCATGTTGCCCAAGCTGGCTTCAAACTCCTGAGCTCAAGTGATTGATCTGCCCACCTTGGCCTCCCAGAGTGCTAGGATTATAGGTGTGAGCCACCACACCCAGCCCTCTTTTTTTTTTTAACAACTTTTTTCATTTCCTTCCTTCCTCCTCTCCTCCCGTCTCCTCTCCTCCCCTCCCCTCCCCTCCCCTCTCCTCTGTCTCGCTCTGTCACCCAGGCTAGAGGACAGTGGTGTAATCTCAGCTCACTGCAACCTGTGCCTCCTGGGTTCAAGTGATTCTTCTGCCTCAGCCTCCCGAGTAGCTGAGATTATAGGCGTGTGCACCTCGCCTGGCTAGGGTATTTTTAGTAAGAGACAGGGTTTCGCCATGTTGGCCAGGCTGGCTTTGAACTCCTGGCCTCAAGTGGTTTGCCTGCCCAATCTTTTTTTTTTTTTTTTGAGATGGAGTCTCTGATCTTTCACCCAGACTGGAGTGCAGTGGCATGATCTTGGCTCACTGCAACCTCCACCTCCCAGGTTCAAGCGATTCTCCTGCCTCAGCCTCATGAGTAGCTGGGATTACGGGTGCCCGCCACCACACCTGGCTAACTTGTATTTTTAGTAGAGGCGGGGTTTCACCATGTTGGCCAGGCTGGTCTCAAACTCCTGACCTCAAGTGATCTGCCTGCCCCAGTCTCCCAGAGTACTGGGATTGTAGGTGTGAGCCACCACGCCCAGCCTGCACGCTCAATCTTAACAACTTTTTTTGAGATATAATTCACAGTCCATACAGTTCACCTATTTAAGGTGTATAATTCAGTGATTTTTTAGTATATTCAAAGAGTTGTGCAAGTATCACCACAATCAGTTTTACATTTTATCACCCCAAAGAGAAACCTCTTACCCATTAGCAGTCACTCCCCAATCTGCCCATCCCCTCATCCTTAAGCAACCACTAATCTTTCTGTTTCTATAGATTTGCCTCTCCTGGACATTTCATATAATGGAATCATACAACATGCAGTCTTTTGTGACTGACTTCTTTCACGTAGCACAATGTTTTCATGATTCATCCCTATTGTAGCATGTGTCAGTTTATTGCTGTATAATATGCCACTGTATGGATATATCACATTTTGTTTATCCATTCACCAGTTTGTGGACATTTGGGTTATTTCTACTTTCTAGTTCTTACGAATAATGCTACTATGAATATTTGTGTACATGTTTTTGTGCGGGCATATATTTTGTTTTGGTTTTGAAATAGGCTATGTTTAGATACAGAGGGAAGCAAAGAAACTGGTAAGGATGTGGTAAAATTACCACATCCACAAGACAATGTTTATTAAGTACTGAAATATTCCTTTATGAAAGTTAACTTTTGCGATCCTTTCGTCTCTCACGTTTGGAGTCTATATATCACAACCTTGTTTTTCCTTTGAGTCAGCATTGTGATAATTCTGAACATGGGGCCCCATACGCCCTGTGTCTGTCATCAGGAAGATTATGATTAAGATCAAATAGAAATAGGTCAGGAGAGAAAAGAGCTCCCTGGCCTTATTCTCCTCAAACTAGCTGACGTTCCTGAATACCAGCCTCTTTAAGAATTGATATTTCAAAGGACAACTCCTCTCTGTCATCTTCTGTCCTCTCTCCCCTACTTTGTGCTCTGTGCATAGCAGCTGTTCAGGACATCGCCGAGCGCAGGGGCACTGCAATCAGAAAAGCGAGGGACACAGCAGGAGAAGGCTGTTCTGGGGCCAGTGAGTGGGAGACAGGACAAACAGCTAGACAGCAGTGTGATGGCTTCACTGTGGGGTGAAGCATGGGGGAGATTATCAATTACCTAGATTTTTAAAAGAGAGCCCTCGAACACCTCTGTCACTGGTCACTTTTACCAAAGCCTTCTAACTCAACGGAAGGAGACGCTGCACTTTAAAGAAAAATCACCGCTGCAGAAGAGAGTCTTGCAAAGCCAGTTTTAGTGGCTTCGTATTTTGGGGTAGCTTGTTTCATGAGGGTCAGATTAATTTTCTAATGCTGTTTTCTACCTTAATGTTACTGCTTTAATCATTAGAATACCACCAGTTCCTTCAGGCAATAGGAAGCTATTGAAGATTTAATGAGATTCATACTGCTTATGCTTAAATGTTGATGACTTCCTGCATGCATATTAATCATTCCTGACCTTGATCTCAAATTCCTTCCCGGTACAAATTCTCATTAAACATACCTACTAGATCTCCCAGTGTTCACTGAATACCTGGTTTGTTTCCAAAAGTACATAAAAGAACATTAAGTCTCATGTTCAGTGTGTGTCAGATGTTCAGTACCCTTGTCTGATTTGTTTTCCAATTCTTATTGTGACTGTAAATCTGGAGAATTTGGGGGAAGAAAAATCAGTAACTCTTAACAGGGGATTTAGCCTAGTTTACAAGACTGTACGATCTGTGCAGCAGACCTTGAACATGCCTAATTGCTTGTCTAGGTCAGTACGTCCAACTGCCAACTCTCAGAGCCCATCCAGGCCACAGAGCATTTCCGGGTGGCTTGTGTGCGTGCTCCGGCTGTCGAGCAGCAGGACTTGGCCTCTGTCCCCAGCTTCACTGGCCCCATCTTTTAGTTCAGGTCCACCCCCTCCTGCCTCAGAGGCCTGGGAAACCCAGCCTGGCCACCTGGTGTCCTCATGCCCAGCATCTACGCATCTGCCCCAGTTGTCCCCTCAGCCACAGTGGCAGATTTCTTGACTTAACAGTTCTTCCCTGAACTAGGACTGGGGGCAGGAGTTGTTAGAGAAGGGAGAGGAAAGGTGACAGGTCTCAGGAGTCTGAGGGAAGATGAAAGTGAGAGCAAAGGAGTGTGGGAGAGGGAGATCATATCCGTGGAAGAGAAATATGTCAGAATATGAGGGTGATGAGGCCTGTATACAAAGACAGGATGGCAGGGGGAAGAAGTAGGTGAGTACATAAAGGAGCTTGGATATGTGGGTGCTGGTCACTGAAATGAGGAACAAAAGAGGGAAATTTGCGTGTGAAAGAGGCCACATGTGAGAGAATAGAGAGAGCAAAACGACAGCTTTGCCTGGCAGAACGTGACCATGCACAGCATTGGGAGATATAGTCTGGTGAAGCATTTTTTCCAATTTGTAAATGTATTTATAACAAAGAAATTTATTATTATTATTACTTTTTCTTTTTTTTTTTTTTTTTTTGAGACAGAATCTTGCTGTCACCCAGGCTGGAGTGCAGTGACATGATCTTGGCTCATTGCAACCTCTGCCTCCTGGGTTCAAGCGATTCTTCTGGTCAGCCTCCTGAGTAGCTGGGACTACAGGTGCGCACCACCATGCCCAGCTAATTTTTTGTATTTTTTTAGTAGAGATGGGGCTTCACCATGTTGGCCAGGCTGGTCTCGAACTCCTGACCTCAAATGATCTGCCCGCCTCGGTCTCTGAAAGTGCTAGGATTACAGGCGTGAGCCACTGTGCCCAGCCTACTTTTTTTTTTTTGAGAGGGAATCTCGCTCTGTCACCCAGGCTGGAGTGCAGTGGCGCGATCTTGGATCACTGCAACCTCCACTTCCTGGGTTCAAGCAATTCTTCTGCCTCAGCCTTCCCAAGTAGCTGGGATTACAGGCGCCAGCCACCACGCCTGGCTAATTTTTGTATTTTTTTTTTTTTTTTTTTTGAAATGGAGTCTTGCTTTGTCCCCAGGCTGGAGTGCAGTGGCACCATCTCGGCTCACTGCAAGCTCCACCCCCTGGGTTCACACCGTTCTCCTGCCTCAGCCTCCTGAGTAGCTGGGACTACAGGCGCCCGCCACCACACCTGGCTAATTTTTTGTATTTTTAGTGGAGACAGGGTTTCACCGTGTTAGCCAGGATGGTCTCGATCTGCTGACCTCATGATCCGCCTGCCTCGGCCTCCCAAAGTGCTGGGATTACAGGCGTGAGCCACCGCCCCCAACCAAATTTTTGTATTTTTAATAAAGACAGTGTTTTACTATGTTGGCCAGGCTGGTCTTGAACTCCTGACCTCAGGTGATTTGCCCGCTTCAGCCTCCCGAAGTGCTGGGATTACAAGCGTGAGCCACCGTGCCTGGTCAGAAATTTATCATTATAAAAACACAGATATATACTTAGCATATTACATTACATTGGGATTATTTTAGGTTGTCCCAAAGGTGTAGTCATTTGATTCAGAGACATAGCCTGCTTGCTGGCATGTTGGTTGTTTAAAATGTGGCCTGTTCTGACCAAGAAGTTGGACAGTATTGGTTTTGATGACTGTCTTGCCACTTATTTTTTAAAATGTGGTAATTTTTACATCCAGATAGTTTTTCATCTTTTTTTTTTTTTTTTTTAGACGGAGTCTCGCCCTGTTGCCCAGGCTGGAGTGCAGTGGCACTATCTCGGCTCACTGCAACCTTCGCCTCCCAGGTTCAAGCGTAGCAGGGACTACAGGC
Organism: Macaca nemestrina; assembly: GCF_043159975.1. Lineage (NCBI taxonomy): Eukaryota > Metazoa > Chordata > Mammalia > Primates > Cercopithecidae > Macaca > Macaca nemestrina. The sequence continues at coordinate 69,929,936 of NC_092135.1, forward strand.
GCCTGCCACCATGCCCGGCTGATTTTTTTTACTTTTAGTAGAGATGGGGTTTCACCATGTTAGCCAGGATGGTCTTGAACTCCTGACCTTGTGATCTGCCCACCTCAGCCTCCCTAAGTGCTGGGATTACAGGTGTGAGCCAGGGTGCCCTGCCTAGTTTTTCATCTTTTTAAAGCACATTTCTGCTGATACCATTTGACTGGATAGGTGAAAAGATATCCATTTTGCAAAGTAGATTTTTTATATTTAGTGATCAAAAATCTTTATCTTTTAAAAACAATTTTTATAAAATAGCCACAAAATTTCATACCCTTTAACTTATTTACTTAACTCCACTTCTAGAAATCTATATTTAGAAAATAATTCAGTCGGCACGGTGGCTCACGCCTGTAATCCCAGAGGTCAGGAATTTGAGACCAGCCTGACCAAAAATGGTGAAACCCGTCTCTGCTAAAAATACAAAAATTAGCCAAGCGTGGTGGTGCCCACCTGTAATCCCAGCTACTTGGGAGGCTGTAGCAGGATAATCACTTGAACCCAGGAGGTCGAAGTTGCAGTGAGCCGGGATCGCACCACTGCACTCCAGCCTGGGCGACAGCGAGACTCCCTCTCAAAAAGAAGGAAAATAAGGCCGGGCGCGGTGGCTCACGCCTGTAAACCCAGCACTTTGGGAGGCCGAGGTGGGCGGATCACGAGGTCAGGAGATCGAGACCGTCCTGGCTAACATGGTGAAACCCTGTCTCTACTAAAAATACAAAAAATTACCCGGGCGTGGTTGCGGGCGCCTGTAGTCCCAGCTATTCGAGAAGCTGAGGCAGGAGAACAGCGTGAACCCGGGAGGCGAAGCTTGTGGTGAGCCAAGATGGCGCCACCGCACTCCAGCCTGGGCGACTGAGCGAGACTCCCTCTCAAAAAAAAAAATAAAATAATTAGAGATGCTGGCAAAGATTTAGGTTCAAGGATGTTTATTACAGTGTCGCTTATATTAATATTAGCAAAGAACTGGAAATAGCCTAAATGTCCAATAAAATAGAGAAATTATTAAGTAAGTTATGATTTATTCGTAAGTTGAGATGGGCTGTTGTATGGTCATTAAAATACTGCCTATTAAACTATTACACTTCCTCCAATTCATTCTCCACACTGCAGTCAATTGACCTTTGAAAAAGTACATTGTGGCCAGACATGGTGGCTCACGCTTGTAATCCCAGCACTTTGGAAGCCAAGGTGGGAGGATCACTTAAGGTCAGGAGTTCAAGACCAGCCTGGGCAACACAGTGAGACCCCCATCTTTATAAGACATTTAAAAATTAGCTGGGTATGGTGGCATGTGCAGGTAGCTACTCGGGAGGCTGAGGCAGAGGATTGCTTTAGCCCAGGAGTTTAAGGCTGCAGTGAGCTATGATTGTGCCACTGCATTCCAACCTGGGCAACAGAGTGGGACTCTGTGTCTTAAAACTATAAAAATAGAGAGCCAGGTATAGTGGCTCATGCCTGTAATCTTAACACTTTGGGAGGCTGAGGACAGGCAGATCACTTGAGGTCAGGAGTTTCGAGACCAGCCTGGCCAATATAGTAAAACTCTGTCTCTACCAAAAAAAAAAAAAAAATTACCTGGGCGCAGTCACATGTGCCTGTAATCCCAGCTACTCAAGAGGCTGAGGCAAGAGAATTGCTTGAACCCAAGAGTCAGAGGTTGCAGTGAGCTGAGATCATGCCACTGCACTCCAGCCTGGGTGACAGAGTGAGACCCTGTCTCAAAAAAAAAAAAAAAAAAAAAAAAAAAAAAAAAAAATATATATATATATATATATATATATATATAAAAAAGGCACAGTGTCTCATGCCTGTAATCCCAGAAGTTCGAGGCCAGCCTGAGCAACAGGGCAAAACCCTGTCTCTACAAAAAAAATACAAAAATTAATTAGCCAGGCATGGTGGTGTGCACCTGTAGTCCCAGCTACTTGGGAGGCTGAGGTGGGAGGATTGCTTGAGCTGGGGAGGTGGAGGTTGCAGTGAGCCAAGATGGCGCCACTGTACTGCAGCCTGGGCGACAGAGCCAGACCTTGCCCCCACCCGCAGAAGGAAGGAAGGGAGGGAGGATTTTAAAAGTACATTGGATCATTTCACTCCCCCTTAAAATCTTTTCTTGGCTTCTCATTCTAGTCACTATAAGTTCCTGACCTCCAAGGCTCCCTGGCCTCATCCCATTACTCTGGTCTCCAGTCCTTCCACTCCTGTCCACTGGCCTGCCCCTCAGGTGCTGTAATTCTCTAGGCACTTTCCTCCTTGGGATCTTTGCATATGTTGTTCCTCATGCTTGAACCATCTTTCCCCAACTCTTCATCTGGTTAATTCCTGCTTGTTCTTGAGGTCTTCATCTCATTGTCATTTTAAGAGAGGGATTTCCTGACCTCTCTACCCAAAGGAAAGGCCCCAGATATATTCTGTCACTGTGGTCTATGTTTCTTCTTTGTAACATGTATCACATTTTAAAATCATATGTTCATTTGTATGGCTCTTTAATTCCCAGATTCCCTCTGGACTTGGTCTTTTTCCTCTCTTTTCTGGAGGAGTTCCTCAAGTTTCTTCTCTATCCCTTCAATTGAGGTTTTCATTTCTGTTGCCATATTTAAATCTCCAAGAGTCTGTCTTGTTCCATGAAAGGTTTTATATAAAGGTTTTTTATATATATAAAATATATATATACATATATATTATATATATTATATATTATATATGTATAAAACCTTTATATGTACATATATTATATATATATATAAAACCTTTCATGGAACAAGACAGACTCTTGGAGAGAGTGCATATATATATATATATATATATATACACACACACACACACACACACACACAGTCTAGGTCCTTTCCTCCTTGGAAATATATAATATGTTTTTTATATATATATATACACACACACGTGTGTGTGTGTGTGTATATATATATGTATAAAATAGAGACAGAGGGGTCTCTCTGTGTTTCTCAGGCTGGTCTTGAACTCCTGAGTTCAAACAATCCTCCCGCCTCAGCCTCCCAAAGTACTGGAATTATAGGCGTGAGCCACCATGCCCAGCCCCATGAAAGTTTTTAAAAATAGAATTCTATTCTTGTTTTGTGGTTGGAATATTTTTCTTGAGTATATTATTAATAGTTTTCTAGAAAATTTCTTCTCTGTATAGTCTCTGAATTCTTCTTTCTTTCTAGCCTAGGATGGAGTGCAATGCAGTGGCAGCTCAAGTGATCCTCCTATTTCACACTCTTTCATAGATAGGACTGCAGGCATCCATTACCACACCCAGCTAATTTTTAAATATTCTGTAGAGATGGGGTCTCACTGTGTTGCCCAAGTTGGTCTTAAACTCCTGGTCTCAAGTGATCCTCCCACCTCAGCCTCCCAGACTGCTGGGATTACAGGTATGAGCCACTGCACCTGGCTTCTTTCTTTTGTTTGATATTTGTCTTTTATATTAGAGGTTCTCAGATATCTGGAAATCCATGGTTGTCTGCTTCTATGTAAGAGTGGGGGATTTAAAAACCTCAGTGGACTCATGAAAGACAAGGAAAGATTATAGAAGACTAAAAAGACTTTACAACTAATTACATTGTGGAATACTGAATTGGATCCTGGAACAGAAAAAGAATTTTAGTGGAGAAATTGGTAAAATTTACCTGGAAAGTCAAGGCCTTGCTGCCAACATTCTGGAAGATAAATAGAAGGGCAGAAAGCTAACAGCTGGTGGGAGGTGGCGGTGGGGTGGGGAGGGGATGGGGGTGTCCTAGCATCCAAGTATGCAGTTGTTCACTTAATCTCCCTCATCACTCATCATAGTACCCCACCCTTAACTGGGATACTATGTTGCTAGGCTTCTCCAGTTAGAGACCTCTCTGTTTTATTCTCTCTTAAGAATGTTTTACTCTCTCCTAAGAATAATTCTGCCAAAATGGTAGAGGGGTAGTCATTACATTTTGTAGAGTATGAAATCTGGAGGTTAGCAGTTCTTCGTTTTAGTTCCACTTTACTGTTGTATCGAAAGATACCTTATGTCACCAGTTGACTCCTGGAAATTCTTGCCTTTCTCTACCACCTGAACAGGATTATGTTTTCTTGGTTCTGCTGCCATTTACTTCCTATTATCTGCTTTTCAGCTTCTGGTCTTTTTTTGCTTGTTTCCTGTTGTCTCCTCTCCTGTTCCCTAATCTTATAGGGTCATGCCTTAATCTACAAGAGAGGCAGCAAAGGTAGATGTTTATTTGAACTTTGGACTTCTGAAATGAATTTTCTTGCATCTTGACCAGAAATATTGCCCTTATATATGTCATATTTTGTTTCATTTTAATTCAGTTTTATAATTTCTTTTTTTTTTTTTTTTTTTGAGATGGAGTCTTACTCTGTCGCCCAGGCTGGAGTGCCGTGGTGTGATCTCATCTCACTGCAACCTCCTCCTCCCAGGTTCAAGCGATTCTCCTGCCTCAGCCTCCCAAGTAGCTGGAATTACAGGTGTGCACCACCACGCTCAGCTAATTTTAGTATTTTTAGTAGAGACAGGGTTTCACCATGTTGGTCAGGCTGGTCTCAAACTCCTGACCTCGTGATCCACCCACTTCAGCCTCCCAAAGTGTTTGGGATTACAGGTGTGAGCCACCACGCCCAGCCCAGTTTTATAATTTCTTTTGTGGGACTAACCCTTATCTAATTTTCAATCCTTTTCCTTTACCTAGTGACAATTACCCAATTTCTCAAACAATTTACTGGGTCTTATCACCTCTGATATGATGATAGTGTGAACGGCCTCAAGTTTTCTGCAAGTCCTTTTTTTTTCTTTAATTAAATTCAAGACAACACTGTTAATCTTTGAAGACTATCCATGAATCACATTTTTGTCCATAGCCCTAATTTTTCCTTTAACTTTTTTTGCTCTAATACTTCATGTCTGGTAATTTGGTTAGTCAGAAATCTACCACTTACCACTCATGGGATGAAAAAAACACAGTCCTTACCCTGAGGGAACTTACAGTCTAATGGAAGGTACAGGTGAATGTGAAGGTAATGGCAGTCTGTATTAAGGGCTGTGATGAGGGGAAGCACGGTGGCTGTGAAGCACAGCAGCAGGACATCTCCTCCAGTCTTAAAGGATCAAAGATGTCCCAGAGAAGGAGACATTTAAGAAAAGACCTGAAGGATGAATGGTAGTGAAGCAAGAGTATTCAAGGTAGAGGAATAGCATAAACAAAGGCCTAAAAGGAAAAGAATGTGTTACGTTTGAAGCAATGCCATGAGAGTCCTGGGACAAGGGCCAGGTTTTAAGTGATGAGGCCTACGAGGTAACTAGGGTCTAGATCATAAAAAGTTTGTTTATGCTGAAGGTGGGTTAAAAATAAAAAAATAAGGCTGAGCACATTGGCTCAGCCTGTAATCCCAGCACTTTGGGAGGCTGAGGCAGGTCCATGACAAGGTCAGGAGTTCAAGGCCAGCCTGGCCAACATGGCGAAACCCTGTCTCTACTAAAAATACAAAAATTAGCTGGGTGTGGTGGTGGGCGCCTATAATCCCAGCTACTTGGAAGACTGAGGCAGGAGAATTGCTTGAACCTGGGAGGCGGAGGTTACAGTGAGCCGAGATCATGCCATTGCACTCCAGCCTGGGTGACAAGAGCAAGACTCCATCTCCAAAAAAAAAAAAAAAAAAAAAAAAAATATATATATATATATATATATATATGTGTGTGTGTGTGTATATATATGTGTGTATATATATATGTGTGTATATATATATATATTTAAATTTGTGAAGTATATTAATGTGGTAGATTACAAAAACGCTACCAGTTCTTCCCCTCTCTGTATGTTCCTTTGTAATACGACTTGGAGGCTCCTCCCATCAAAAAGTCAGCTCTGTTTTTAACAGTCTTTTAATCTAGGTTTGGCCATGTAACTTCTTTGGCCAATGGGATGACCATAAGCAGAGGCTTGAAAGGCACTTCTGTATTGGAGCTTACTTTCTGCTGCCCCGGGAACACTGAGACCATCACCATCTGATTGAGCCAGGCTGGTCTGCTGGATGATGAAAGACACATGGCTAAGTTTTCACTATCACCCCAGGTAACACTCAGCCAAACTTCAGACATGGAACTGAGGCCATCTTGGACCACCTCAGCCTCAGCTGACCTCTGGCTAAGCTGACCCAGACCAGAAGAACTAGCTAAAATATAGACTCATAAAAAATTTAAATTTTGTTTGTTTGTTTGATTTTTGAGAGAGAGGGTCTCACTCTGTCGTCTAGGCTGGAGTGCAGTGGCGTGATCATGGCTCACGGCAGCCTCAACCTTGCTGGGCTCAGGTGATACTCCCACCTCAGACTCTCGGGTAGATGGGGCTACAGGCGCATGCTACCATGCCCAGCTAATTTTTGTATTTTTTTTAAAGATGGGGTTTCGCCATGTTGCTCAGGCTGGTCTTGAACTTGTGGGCTCAAATGATCTACCAACCTCAGCTTCCCAAAGTGCCAGGATTATAGGCCTGAACCACCATGCTCGGCCAGAAGTGTTGTTTTAAGACACTAATTTGGCCAGGCGCAGTGGCTCATGCCTGTAATCCCAGCACTTTGGGTGGCCAAAGTGGGCGGATCACGAGGTCAGGAGATTGAGACCATCCTGGCTAACCTAGTGAAACCCTGTCTCTACTAAAAATACAAAAAAAATTGACCAGTAGTGGTGGTGGGCACCTGTAGTCCCAGCTACTCGGGAGACTGAGGCAGGAGAATCGCTTGAACCCAGGAGGTGGCGCTTGCAGTGAGCCGAGATCACGCCACTGCACTCCAGCCTGGGCGACAGAGCGAGATTCCGTCTCAAAAAAAAAAAAACCAAAAAAACAAAAGACACTAATTTTTAGGGTGACATGTGATACAGCCAGAGGTAACCCATACAGTTAAGATGTTTAGACTGTATAATAAGGGTAGATGGGGAGACGAGGAGGATTATAAGCAAGGATGTGACGTGTTCAGATTAACATGGTGTAAAGATCTCACTTCAGGGAGAAGGATGATTTGGAAGAGGATGACTCTGGAAACAGAGAGACTAGTGGGGAAGCAATTGCAAGCATTTTGAGTGATAGATGATTGCCTGAGTCAGGGTGATGGGAGTAGAGGGAAGTGAATCATTTTAGGAGATATTTGTGAAGTAGATTCACATTGGTGTTGCTTGGGTTTGGGGATGATGATGATGGAAAGGGATGAGAGGTGACTGACCCCCTGAGCCCCAGGCTCTGTCTTGGGTAGTTGAGTGAGGAAGGATGAAATTTGGAAAAGTATATCATCAGTTTGTTTGTTTTTTGAGACGGAGTCTCACTCTGTCACCAGGTTGGAGTGCAGTGGCACGATCTCGGCTCACTGCAACTTCCGCCTTCCGGGTTCAAGCGATTCTCCTGCCTCACCCTCCCGAGTAGCTGGGACTACAGGCGCGTGCCGCCACACCTGGCTAATTTTTGTATTTTTAGTTGAGATGGGGTTTCACCATGTTGGCCAGGATGGTCTCGATCTCTTGACCTCATGATCCGCCCACCTCAGCCTCCCAAAGTGCTGGGATTACAGGGGTGAGCCACCACACCCAGCAGAATATGATCAGTTTAACTTGGGTCATGTTGAGTGTGAAGTGCCTGGAGACAGCCAAGAGGAGAGTTCCAGTAAGTAGAGGAGATAAACAGGTCAGGCAAGTTCTGGAGAGGGACCTGGGCTGAAGGTACAGATGTGGAGGTCAAAAGCATATGGTGACAATATAAGCTCCATAGGGGAAGGTGGATTGTTTGAGAAGAAGAGGAGCAAGGACAGAACCCTAAGGAAAACTGATATGTAAGGGGTGATCAGGGAAAAGAAGCCTACAAAGGAGGATGAAGAGTAGCCAGAGAAGTAGGAAGGCTCTATAGTTAATTACTTTTTAGTTAATATTTTAGATAAGTTGTCATCAGATGTTGAGGTAAGTTTCCAAATGTAACATGGCTGGCCTCTCAGCACCAATCCTACATTTCCAGGTGCCCCTAGACACCCTCACGTAGGGTGCCATTTCACATTCAGTAAGTCCAAAGTCAAACTCTAAATCTTCCCTGGACCGGAAGCAACTCATATTCCTGTGTTGCCTCTTTCTGTTAGTAGCACCTCTGTTCTCCCAATCACCTTTTTTTTTTTTTTTTTTTTGAAAACAGAGTCTTACTCTGTTGCCCAGGCTGGCTCGAACTCCTAGGCTCAAACAATCCTCCTGCCTCAGCCTTGCTGGTAGCTGGGACTGTAGATGTGTACCACTACACACGGCTCAGAGTAATTTTGGAACACCTTTTCTCTGATATGTATGTATTCAACCAATTGTCAAGTTATGTAAAGGACACCTCTGCAGTCTCTGGTATTCATTCACCACTTTGTGGTGATTCCCTAAATCACCACAAAGTTTAATCTCTCTTTGCTTCTCATCTGGCCTCTTGTGATAGCCTCCTAACTGTATCATCTTCATTATCCACTCCAAGCCATTCTCCCCTTTTCATTTCCCTAAGGAGTCATGTTTGCTATTGGCATTACCCTATTGAAAAACTTTAATAGTTTGCTGAATTAAAGGTAAGCTGTTTATCCTAAGCACTTTAACTCCTTCAGAGTGTGGTCAAAGCTTACTCCTCTGCATAAGCATACTCATTACCTTAGCAAAAACTAGATCAGTCAACCCTAATGTATTATGGGCTTTTATAACTCTGCTATACCTTTACCTTCAGTCTAGAATGTTGTTCCCTCATTTTTGTCAAAATCCTATCTATAAATAAGGACTCTTACAAGCATCATTATCTTTGTAGAGCCTTTCTTGATCTTCCCTAATAGTTATGACTTTGCCTCTCTGCGTACCTGTCTGTCCATCTCTTCCTTCCTTCCACCCCATGAGTTAGGGCTCAATTGCAGGAAACTGAAGGCATTCTAGCTATTTAAGCAAAAGTGCCTTTAATATAGGAATTGGGTGTTTCTAATTGTTGAGAATTTAGAGAAATAGCCTGTAGACTGAGCCTGAAGGAACAGCTTCCAGAACAGTTGCTCTGAACTGGCCCATAAGGGGAGCAAGTAGAACTGGCCTACCAGGGAAACTAAGCTGCCACCACCTCTAACTGCTTCTCAGTATTCACAAAGCTATTGTGGGACACTAGAATGCTGCTGCAGGAGAACCTAACACTGTTTGGAATGAGATGATTCAGTACAGTAGGTGGAAGTGAGTCCTGTAAACTAATGTTTGCTTATTAAGAATGGAGGCAAGCCAGGCACGGTGGTATGAGCCTGTAGTCCCAGCTACTCGGGTGGCTGAGGTGGAAGAATGGATTGAGCCCAGGAGGTCGAGGCTTCAGTGAGCAGTGATCACACCACTGCACTGCAGCCTCGGCAACAGAGTGATACCCTATCTCAAAAAATAAAAATAAAAAATAAAATAATACAATTGAATTTGAATTTACATCTTTCTCTGAAATAAGAGGCTCATTTAAGAGACATTTCTGGGTAGTACAGAGGTAGGAACACAAGACTATAGGAGGAGGAGTAACCTCAGTTCTGGATTTAACTTCCCCTGTGACCTTGAGCAAGTCTCTTAGCTGGCAGCCTATGGCTTCGGCTGCCGTGTCTTTATTGATGGCTCCTGAAATCTGACTGTCCTGTGAAGCTGGAGATTAGTCTGTCCCAGTGGTTCTAAACCTCAGTGTGCATTAGAATCATCTGGTGGGCTTGTTGACTGATCACTTAGCTCCTTTAGAACCTGTGTTAAAAACAAGAGCTCGTGAAGAGGAATTCACCATCTCTGGCACCTGGATTGTTCTAACGAGTTCCCAGGTGATGGTAATGATGTACTTGGCGGAATCACACCACTGCAGTGTCTGTGTGTCCAAAATGGAGCTCATCATCTTTGCCTGCAAATCTGCTCCTCCTCCTCTTTTCCCTGTTTAGGTTAGTAACTTTAGCATTTACCAGGGTCATAAGCCAGAAATGGCGGGGGAGAAGAGGGTAGGTAGGTAGTTTCTAGGCTTCTCCTTCTCCTTCATCCCAACACACAGCCACTGTAGATTCTGCCTCCTTGGTGGCTTCCCAATCAGGCCATTATCACTTGTCCCCTTCCATAGTACAATAACCTTTTTGTTTATTTTCATCTCCAACCTGCCCCAAACCCCAGCCCAACCCAGCCAATCCATTCTGCAGATATTTCTACAGTGTAATAGATCGGCCGGGCGCGGTGGCTCACGCCTATAATCCCAGCACTTTGGGAGGCCGAAGCAGGTGGATCACCAGGTCAGGAGATCGAGACCGTCCTGGCCAACATGGTGAAACTCCGTCTCTACTAAAAATACAAAAATTAGCTGGGCGTGGTGGTGTGTGCCTGTAGTCCCAGCTACTCAGGAGGATGAGGCAGGAGAATTGCTTGAACCCAGGAGGCGGAGTTTGCAGTGAGCCAAGATAGCACCACTGCAATCCAGCCTGGGTGACTGAGCAAGACTCCATCTCAAAAAAATAAAATAAAAAAGAAGGTAATAGATCATAACTTTTCTCTGCTCAAGATGCTTTATTGTCTTCCTGGCCGGGCATGGTGGCTCACACCTGTGATCCCAGCACTTTGGGAGGCAGGCAGATCATCTGAGGTCAGGAGTTCGAGACCAGCCTGGACAACATGACGAAACTCCGTCTCTGCTAAAAATATAAAAATTTGCTGGGCATGGTGGTGGGCTGAGGAATGAGAATCGCTTGAACCTGGGAGGTGGAGGTTGCATTGAGCCAAGATTGCCCCACTGCATTCCAGCCTGGGCAACAAGAATGAAAAAAAAAAAAAAAAAAAAGATGCTTTCATGTCTTCCCATAGTTTCTAAGATAAAATTTAAGTTCCTTATTTTAGAATACAAAGCCCTTCCTATTCTGACCCTCAGCCTACATCTCTAATCTTGTGAGGGACCCTCTTCCGTCAAGCCTTAGCACCTATAAACTTTATAAAACCTACTCTGTGAATTGCGCATGCCACTAATTTTCATCTAGCAATACATTTCTGCTCATTCTTTAAAATTCATCTCAAGTACCATTTGATTTAGATGAGCCACCTCTTGATTCCAGTGGCTTCCTGATCATACCTCTAGTGCTATATTGTAACCATCACTTAATTAGTTCATCATTTTTTCTCTTCTAGACTATAAATTACTTGAACATATGGATTTGAGTCAATAGGTATAGGTAAGGCACGGGAATCTGCATGTTCAACGAATTCCTCGGGGCATTCTAGGGCTCCAATCTCAGGTTTGTTTGTCTGTTTTTCTTTTGTTTTGTTTTGTTTAGACGGTGTCTTGTTCTATCTCCAGGCTGGAGTGCAGTGGTGCAATCTTGGCTCACTGCAACCTCCCGGGTTCAAGCAATTCACCTGCCTCAGCCTCCCAAGTAGCCGCGACTACATGTGCATGCCTGTAGCCTGGCTAATTTTTATATTTTTAGTAGAGATGGGGTTTCACCATGTTGGTCAGGATGGTCTCTATCTCCTGACCTCGTGATCCACCAGCCTCAGCCTCCCAAAGTGCTGGGATTACAGGCGTGAGCACCGTGCCCGGCCTAATCTCAGTTTTAAGTGGTTTTTAAAATCTACTTCAACTCTGAAATATCAAGGCTTTTTTTTTTTTTTTTTTTTTTTTTTTTTGCAATTTAACTGGTATTGGGGAGGGCAGGTAAAGCTTTCGGGTAGTTGATTAAAAACAGCAACAAAGAAAGCAGAGGCTGTCTTCTTTCGTGCCCACAATAAGAGCTTATACTGAAATTTAGAGTAAAGTAGATAAATAGAAATAAGATAAATACCCTTATTTCATTTAAGAGTGTTTGCACAATGTGTCCAATTCTTATTCACTAGTTCTAAAACTATTTATTGAGGGCTTACTATATGCCAGACACTGTTCTAGTCATTTGGAGTACATCAACACAGAGAAAACCCCTACCCTCTAGGAGTTTCCATTGGTAGGCAATAAGCAAATAAAATAAGTAAAGCAAAGTATCTTAGAAGGTGATGAGTACTATGGAGAAAATAGAACATTTAAAGGGGCTTTCTTTTACTTGTCAGTGTTTAGTAATAAATTACTAGAGAGAGTAATTTTTAAAAATTTGAGCTATTTAAATAAGCCATACTTTAAAAGGCAGGATTTAACCTACATGTAATCAGAAGAGAACTTGGGATTTGCAAAATTCAGGTCTGGTTTCCTTTTATAAAGTTGACAGTAAATGGCTTTCCCATTATGTCAATAGGAAATAAATAATTTAGTGACTCAGGGAATTGCTTCCAAGGAGTCAAAAGTAAATTATGTTTATACAAATGTTTTTACTACTGTTAAAAAAAAGCCACAAACCAGAAAAAAATTGTTTTGTACTTGTCTACAAGGCAGAGTTAATTTTATTATTAAAAAAATACCTATACTCTAAAAACTCTTCTATTATCTCCTCACCTCTTCGTTTTTTTTTTTTGTTTGCATTTTCCCGTTTGGGTAAAAAGATATTGGTCCTTTTAGAATTTATAGGGATGGAATGGTATGAAGAAGCACAGGACTTCTGGTATGGAATGAGGAAGCTGGAGACTTAGCTTAACCTCTCTGGGGTGCTTAGAACTAAGTAAGAGAAGCAGTCTGTTTTTGCAAGGAAAATCACTTCTCCATCTTTACTCTCAAATAACTTACTTAATCAAAAGGTCTAATGTTTCATTGTAAACAGTCTTAAAAGTCAAAATTAATGTCACCTGCAGAGTAAGCGAAAAGAGTGATGAGCACTGTTTTGCACAGCAGTTGAAACTGATTTTCAAAGTCCTACCAAACAGTAAAAGACTTTTCTTGCGTTTCTGAAAAACTAGAACTGTGTGGTGATTCTGATGACTGTCAGTTCCTGTGGGGTGTTTACACAAAGGTACTTTTAAATGAAGAGTCATTTTTAGAGCAATTAGAGAAAAGGCTAGACAGAGAAGAGCGGCTCAGGGGCTTGGCAGGTCGGGGTTAAGGTTTATTGACAGGACAGGGTCAGGCGTCTGCTCAGCCACCACTGCCCCGAGTACCTGCCCTCCGGATACACCCAAGACCTCCCTGGCCTTGGCTCCCTGCCATAGGCCAAACTCCCATGCAGAATGAGGAGAAAAGGAAGGGGAAAGGAGGAAGAGGAGAGCAAGTTCTGCTTGCTCAGTATGGAACTGCAAGTATGAAAATATTTGTGTCTATTTTTCTGGCCCAGATGTTGTGTTAACAGTAGGAAGAAGAAACTTTAAAACAAAGAATTGTCTGTTCTTTCAAGTTTGTAGTTTGCAGTTATTGCATCCTGAAGAAAGAAATTGCCTAGCTAAAGTAGTCTTTTAATTTCATTTTTTAGTTTTGAGTTACAGGTTTCTGGCAAGCTCCCTGACCACTACTGTTACCTGGTGGCGCCTATATTTCATCAAATTTAGACATGCAGACTACCTGGATCCAGGCCCAGATGAACTGTTGTGACTGATAAACATGATCCCACCCTGCCCCCCATGCAGACTCCTGCTTTTCCCTTTAAGGGAATTTAAGACGTTGAGTCGCCGGATCCCCAAGGGAGTTAAAGAAAAATGTGTTCCGGCATTTACATTTGCACTGTGGTTTTCTTGAGCTGCATCTCTCCTTGCCCAGAGGCTGGTGAACATCCTAGCAGTGCCCCGACTTCTCCAGTGTTGGTAATTAATGGGGGAAAATTTTTTGTTTTTAATAAAAACAAGCAGAGACATCTATCAGTACTCACAATCAAGGCAGAATTTGTTTGACATCTTGTGATTGCTGCGCACAAAAAGAATGACAGCAGTTATTAAACAAATAAGAAAAAAGATGCTGTTTATTGGTAGTTTTCAGATGTCCTAAGAATATTCTTAGTAATCTTACTGCCTTTGCTTGTGTAAGTAAAAAATAGTAGAATTGTTAATTTTTGCAATCTGGGTTGTATTAGGTTTGGAATCATAATAAAAATGTAAATTTTTTTTTTTTTTTTGAGACGGAGTCTCACTCTGTTGCCCAGGCTGGAGTGCAGTGGCCGGATCTCAGCTCACTGCAAGCTCCGCCTCCCGGGTTCACGCCATTCTCCTGCCTCAGCCTCCCGAGTAGCTGGGACTACAGGCGCCCGCCACCTCGCCCGGCTAGTTTTTTGTATTTTTTAGTAGAGACGGGGTTTCACCGTGTTAGCCAGGATGGTCTCGATCTCCTGACCTCGTGATCCGCCCGTCTCGGCCTCCCAAAGTGCTGGGATTACAGGCTTGAGCCACCGCGCCCGGCCAAAAATGTAAATATTAAGCAAATCTGTGCTGTTTAGCTATGTAACATACTCGTGGCTTTTCCTTTTATTAGAATTTATTTCAAATACTTGTTTTTAAGATGGTAAGGTATTAGCAGTCAATGCAATTAAACTTAATTGCATTTTCTATATGAATTGTTTTTGTCTCTTTTTAAATGTATTTATGGTTCTTTTCCTCCATACTAGCCATTCCTATAGATTTGTCTTGACAAAAAGTTATAAAAAATTGTTTGTTTGCTGCCGGGTACGGTGGCTTACACCGGTAATCCCAGCACTTTGGGAGTCCGAGGCGGGCTGATCACCTGAGGTTGGGAGTTTGAGATCAGCCTGACCAACATGGAGAAACCCCATCTCTACTAAAAATACAAAAAATTAGCCAGGTATGGTGGCACATGCCTGTAATTACAGCTACTCAGGAGGCTGAGGCAGGAGAATCGCTTGAACCCAGGAGGCAGAGGTTGCGGTGAGCCGAGATCGTGCCATTGCACTCCAGCCTGGGCAACAAAAGCAAAACCTCATCTCAAAAAATAAAAAAATAAAAAATTGTTTGCTTGGAAACAGTCTGAAGTCACAAATTTGATTTCAGTTTAATTTGGAAATTTTGAAATGAAAAATTGGGACATAGTCAAGTGGGAAAAGCGTTTAAACTGACTGTTAAGTGACTGAACTTTTGTTTTCATATCATGTTAATGTGATCTAAAAAAAATAATTAATTTCAAGTGGCCTAAGTTATCCCACTTGAGGATTGTTACAGTGATTTCAGTCCCTGACCTCATCAGATGATGTGGAAGCATCAGACCACATATTTTTATAAGTACTGGGTGAGGGCAGGGATTTGCTTGGAAGGGAGGAGAGAACCTCCTGGAAGGTTGATAATAGTTTGTGTTTTGGTAGGTGTTGGTTACACCGGTACATGCATTCGTCAGGACTCATTGAATGGTACCTTAAGATTTGTGCATATAATGGTATGTATCTTGAGGTATTTTACCTCAAGATACCAACAAAGGAACTTATAAACGTATATTAAAATCTAGCATGTTAAAGTATGGTAGGAGAGTGGATACTGATCTTGATTGTTAAAACTTCCTTTGAAATGTACTCCCTAAAAAAGATGGATGGATGGATAGTGAAACGTTTAGAAATGTGGTTAAGAGTAAATATAGTGCTGGGCGCGGTGGCTCACGCCTGTAATCCCAGCACTTTGGGAGGCCGAGGCGGGAAGATCACAAGGTCAGGAGATCGAGACCATGGTGAAACCCCGTCTCTACTAAAAAGTACAAAAAATTAGCCGGGCGCAGTTGCGGGCGCCTGTAGTCCCAGCTACTCGGGAGGCTGAGCCAGGAGAATGGCGGGAACCCAGGAGGCGGAGCTTGCAGTGAGCCGAGATCGCGCCACTGCACTCCAGCCTGGGCGATAGAGCGAGACTCCGTCTCAAAAAAAAAAAAAAAAAAAAGTATAGTAAAATGTTAATGGTAGAATCTAGGTAGTGTGAATGTTCACTGTATCTCTCCTTTTTTTTTTTTTTTTGAGACGGAGTCTCGCTCTGTTGCCCAGGCTGGAGTGCAGTGGTGTGATCTTGGCTCACTGCAAGCTCGATCTCCTGGGTTCACACCATTCTGCCACCTCAGCCTCCCGAGTAGCTGGGACTATAGGCACCCGCCACCATGCCTGGCTAATTTTTGGTTTTGTATTTTTAGTAGAGATGTGGTTTCACCATGTTAGCCAGGATGGTCTCAATCTGCTGACCTCGTGATCCGCCCACCTTGGCCTCCCAAAGTGCTGGAATTACAGGAATGAGCCACCACGCTCGGCCTCATTGTAAAATTCTTTCAGCTTTTTTGTGTGTTTGACATAAAATGTTGTGTTTCATAAAATATTGGGAAAAGATGAAGGTACTGGTTTTTGCTCATTTAAGGATCTGTGTACCTCCATTTTAAATCCCCTCCTTAATTCAAAATCAGACCACTTGGATTAATACCAAAAAGGGGAAGGCTGTGAAAGTAGCTATTTAGATAAACAGAAAAATGTACCCACTTCATACTTTCTCTAATTACCTGCTGAAAGACCATTACCAAGCATGGAAGCCAAGGGTGTCTTTACAAACAAGAATAATTCTGAGAAACCCAAACCACAAAGCCCAACCAATGACCTCTCCAGGCAGATAAAAATTGGCCTCCAGAACCCTAACCATGAAAAAAGACATGACTTCCTGACATGTAATCTTCACCAATGGCAAGGGTGACCCCCCGCTATATACCTTATACTAAGACCCTATCAAATGAAAATGGGCTTTCGGTTTTCAGCCAAATCCCCAGGATTTGTCCATGAACACCTCCACTTTATCAGAATGCCAAGCTATTTCTTACATCCTGATAAAGCCTCCTTTTTAAAGACATATAGATTGTGTGTGTGTGTGTTTGTGTGTGTGTGTGTGTGTGTGTGTGTGTGTGTTAATCTTGAAGGGTCAAAAGGACAAATTGGTTCTGGTAGAATTTGAACCAAACTTTTAAAAGCTAATGATAATACATTTTTTAATGAGGCCATATTGTTCAGTTGATGCTTGAGCAGTAAACTAGAAAATCAAGACTTGAGAGGCTCAGTGATCCCAATTCCTTCAGGGTCTCATAGTGAACTCTGGTAAGTTAATTTATGTCCAAACTTTGATTTTCTCATTTGGAAAGTGAGAATAAAGCCTGACACAAAATGGCTAGCCCGTGGTTCTCAAACTTTTGTGTAGTAGGAATCATTGGTTAAGAAACCTTGATGTGTGTAAACATAATTTGATTTGTTAAAATAGAGATTCCTGGGTTCCAGACTGGGTTTTCTCAATCAATTGTCCTAGGGCAGAGCCCAGAAATCTACATTTTAATAAGCACCCAGTGTGATACTGATGCAATTATTGGCTATTAGAACTCTTAGAGCTGTGAAAGCTCTAAAAGATATGGTGTAGATGTGTTTTGATGGGTATTATATTAACTGACAATTTTTTTAGCTTTATGTTATGAAAAAAAATTATTATTATATTGAGACAAGGTCTCACTCTGTGGCCCAGGCTGGAGTGCAGTGGCACGATCATGGCTTACTGCAGCCTTAACCTCCAGGGCTCAATCAATCCACCCACCTCAGCCTCCTGAGTAGTAGGGACTACAGGCGAGTACCACCACACCTGGATAATTTTTATGTTTTTTTGTAGAGATGGGGTCTTGCCATGTTGCCCAAGCTGATTTTGAACTCCTGGGTTCAAGTGTTCTGCCCACCTCAGCCTCCCAGGTCTTCCAAAGTGCTGGGATTACAGGCATGCACCGTGTTATGGAAAATTTTAAATATGCATTAGAGAGAATAGTATGAGTCTCCATGTAAGAGATAGAAGTATCACCCAACATCCATCAGATTTTTTTTTTTTAAGAGTCTGGGTTGCTCTGTTGCGCAGGCTGGAGTGCGGTGACACAGTCAGCTCAGTGCATCCTCAAACTCCTGGACTCAGCGTGCCTGTCTTCACAACTTCAATAATCTTGATTCACTTCGACTTTCACCCTTTCCTGCACCCCTCCTCCAAGGTGATTTGTAGAAGCAAATGTTAGATATATCATTACATCTAGTAAATATTTTAGTAGGCATCTCTAAAATATTAAAATATAAGTATTATTTTAAAGATATATGACAGTTAAACCTTACCAAATTTGAGAGTGATTTCTTAGTATCAAATATGTCAGTGTCTAGATTTCCTTGATTATCTTTTCTGTTTGTTTGTTTCAGTTGTTTTGTTGGAATTAGGAACCAAACATAGTCCCATGTTGCATTTGGCTGATATGTCTGTAATCTTTTATTCTGTAGGTTCCTCCTGTCTCTGTTTTTTTCCTTGTTATTTATTTGTTGACGAAACCAGGTCATTTGTTCTATAGATTTTCTCAGTCTAGATTTTGCTTTTTGGGTCCCCATGATGTCATTTACCTTTTTTTCCCCTCCTGTTTCCTGCAAATTGGTGGTTTAATCACTTCCCTCCTGAAGTATGATCAGATTCAAGTTCAGTTTTTTGGCAGGAATACATCACAGATAGCGTCCTGTCCATCTTTCAGGAGGCACACGTTTGGTTGTCTTGTTTTTTGTCATGTTAGCACCATTGATGGTCATTGCTGAGATCCTTTATTTCCTTAGGGAGATCCTCATATTTTAACTTAGTGAGTTGCTCATGAATCTCTCCCCCTCATCATGGAGGTTTTTCTTTTCTAAGTTAGACTTTTAGAGCTTTCATAGCTTTCACAGTGAACCCATAGCTGCCTACCTAGACATTCTGTTTGCTGTAGAAACCAGAAAGGCTTTCTTGCTCTCATATCTTAGTTTCATTTACACAATATAGTAATCTTTAAAATTTGTCCTAGTGTCCCCCAAATTTATTTCTGTTTCTGAGACATGTTAAGATGAATGGATGACAGAACAGAAAGTTGAGGGCCCTCAAGTGAAATTACAGTTGCAGGTAAGTTGCCCAGGTGCAAATACAAGTAAGACAGTCACCAATTCTGTACCATCATCCTATCCAGAGGGAAGGGGATAAATTTTTATTATCTATATTTACTTATTTTGTCCAACATAAGGTTTCTGGGTACACAATTATGGGGCACACAATTATGGCTTAGAGCATTAACTAAGTCAATTCCCCATACCCCAGTACCCTCCTTCAGGGCAACATGAAGGGGTCTAGAAGAAGAGGGTCTAGAAGAATGAGGTTGGATATGCCAAGATTACTCCAGGAACTGAGAATGAATGGAATTATTCCTTTATTCAGCAAACTCACTGATTGCCGGCTGTATGCCAGACACTGGGGTAGATGATAAATACTAGAAAACTCCCAACCTAACACACAAAACCATGTGCCTCTGTGTCTAGAGTTAGGCATCAGGTGTCATCTTGTGCTTATAGGTAAATCACATACCCATAGTTACATGCCCTATAATGACATTTTGGTCAACAATGGACTGCATATATGATGGCAGGTCCCATAAGAGTATAATGCTGCTTTTACAGTACCTTTTCCATGTTTAGATACACAAATGCTTACCATTGTGTTCCAGTTGCTGACCATATTCAGTACACTGACATGCTATACAGGTTTGTAGCCTAGGAGCAATAGGCTATCCCATATAGCGTAGGGGTATAGTAGGTTATACCATCTAGGTTTGTGTAAGTACCCTCCATGATGTTCACACATGACAGATCACCTAATGATGCGTTTCTCAGAATGTATCCCTGTTGTTAAGTGATGCATGACTGTGTGTAAGGATATGAGTGTGTATATGTATTTACAATTGTAAATAGGTAAATCACATACCCATAGTTACATGCCCTATAATGACATTTTGGTCAACAATGGACTGCATATATGATGGCAGGTCCCATAAGAGTATAATGCTGCTTTTACAGTACCTTTTCCATGTTTAGATACACAAATGCTTACCATTGTGTTCCAGTTGCTGACCATATTCAGTACACTGACATGCTATACAGGTTTGTAGCCTAGGAGCAATAGGCTATCCCATATAGCGTAGGGGTATAGTAGGTTATACCATCTAGGTTTGTGTAAGTACCCTCCATGATGTTCACACATGACAGATCACCTAATGATGCGTTTCTCAGAATGTATCCCTGTTGTTAAGTGATGCATGACTGTGTGTAAGGATATGAGTGTGTATATGTATTTACAATTGTATACGTGTACACATGTGTATGTCATATTCCCTTCTGACTTATATTACAATTTCTAAAAATATTTTTCTTCATTTTTAATTCATCTTCAGTTGTCATTTGTGCTAAAGTTTGCATGAAGTTTTCTCATCCCCCACTTTCCAGGTAGCAGTGGAATTTACTCTCTGCCTTCTGTTGTGTCTGCTCATGTGACAAGTTCTTTTGGTAAGAAAGTAAAGTCCAAACTATAGAAGTTAAACTCTGAAAGAAGAAAATTCAGGTGCAAAGTGATAAGGATTTCACCAGACTGAAGAGACCTAAAGAAAGGGAGGGCCAGATCTCCCAGCTGCAAGTCTCTTGATTTGGCGAGGGATTAAATGCGCCAGGTCCACTGGGACTGGTGGGGGCTGGGGTTTTAGACCTCACGTAGTTGCCATTCTGATGGGGAAACAATAGATGCAATTAGACAAATAAACATGATAACTTCAAAATGAGAACTGTGCGTGTAGGGAAATAAACAAAGCTAAGAGGGTGCCAGTAACTGGGGGAGGGGACCACTTTAGAGAGAGAAGTCTCAGAAGGTCTGCTGATGAAGTGACATTTGAGCTGAGACTCAAAGGCCATGAATGGGCCAGTGATGTGAGGACTTGGTGAAAGAGCAAATGCAGAGCCCAGAAAGGGCTTAGTGTCTCTGAGGAGCAGAAAGGGGGCCCCTGTGACTGGCGGCAGTGAGTGACAGGAGGGTGGAGTGCCAGGAGGCCAGAGGGAGGTGGGGTCAGACCATGCAGGCCCTCAAGGCCATAATGGGAAGTTGAAACTATGTTCAAAAAGCAGTGGATAAACATTGAAGAGTTTGAAGCAGGAAAACTTAGTAATTATTCTCACCTAGACTTTTTTCCTACACATGAGCAGACTTCTGTGTGTGTGGTTTTTTTTTCTTAGTAGTAACATGCTGTGTATATAATCTGCAACTTGTTTTTCATTTACCAATAATATCTTGGTCATCTCTGAAAGGAAGACTTATAAAGAAAAATAAGGTTTGCCACGAACTATATAACAAATTTAGATATGTAAAAATATGAAGCTATGGTGGAAAATTAGTTTCTTAGGAGTCAAAAAGGAAGGAGAGTGCTTGTTTTCAATGTCTGTTATACCTATGAATTCCCTGTAATAATTTAATGATATTAAAAATGTATTCTAACTTGATTCTTGATTTTCTCATAAACTTGTCATGATTAGTATGTTACTTTAATTATGCATTTATTGTTAAAGCATCTTTACACACCATTTTTAGTCTTCTAAAGTATAGCACCGCCTGAACAAAGGAGGAAAATAGAAGAATAAGAATTCAGTAGACGTACGTGGTCAAACCGTAACAAACCCAAAGATACTGAGACTCTAGAGAGAATGTGTCACCTTTCAAAGTATGGCTTACTATTGCCATTAGTTATAAATGTACTTGTTACCTGGACATGGTGGTTCACGCCTGTAATCCCAGCACTTTGGGAGGCCAAGGCATGAGGATCGCTTAGCTCTGGAGTTTGAGACCAGCCTGGGCAACATGGTGAAAACCTGTCTCTACTAAAAATAGAAAAATTAGCCAGGCATAGTGGCATGTGCCTGTTTTGGTGCACGCCTGTGGTCCTAGATACTTTGAAGGCTGAAGTGGGAGAATTGCTTGAATCCAGGAGGCTGAGTTTGCAGTAAGCTGAAATCACACCACTGCACTCCAACATAGGCGATAGAGCCAAACCTTGTCTCAAAAAGAGAAGTACTTATTTATTTGCTTTTAAAATATATTTTTGTGAAAAGATATACCTAAAAACCCTTGAACTACAAAAACTCCAGCACATTTTAGTTCTTATCCATTTACAAAATAGTATATAGACAAAGCCTGACTAAGAGAAGCTGTCAATATTACAGTGAAACAGAGACAGGGATTGTTTTCTGGTCTTAGAGTTACCGTAGCATGAGCATCTATGGTCAGCAAATATTTTCCAGAAAAGCAGGTGAATGAAAAAACTATAGCCCACAAAATAACCACCTCAAACTCATGGTCCCTAATGTAGGCTCATTTTTAAGTCTACATTTTATTTTTATTTCTACTTACTTATTTATTTTTTGAGACAAAGTCTCACTCTGTCACCCAGGCTGGAGTGTAGTGCCACCATCTCAGCTCACTGCAACCTCCACCTCCCAGGTTCAAGTGATTCCAATGCCTCAGCTTCCCTAGTAGCTGGGATTTACAGGCATAAGCCACCACACCCAGCTAATTTTTGTATTTTTAGTAGAGATGGGGTTTCACCATGTTGGCCAGGCTGGTCTCAAGTGATCCACCCGACTTCAAGTGATCCACCCACCTTGGCCTCCCAAAGTGCTGGGATTACAGATGTGAGCCACTGCACCCGGCCTTTAAGCCTACATTTTATTTTATTTATTTATTTATTTGAGGCAGAGTTTCACTCTTGTTGCCTAGGCTGGAGTGCAATGGCGTGATCTTGGCTCACCACAACCTCTGCCTCCTGGGTTCAAGCAGTTCTCCTGCCTCAGCCTCCTGAGTAGCTGGGATTACAGGCATGTGCCACCATGCCTGGCTAATTTTCTTGTATTTTTATTAGAGATGGGGTTTCTTTATGTTGGTCAGGCTAGTCTCGAACTCCGGACCTCAGGTGATCCTCCCGCCTCGGTCTTCCGAAGTACTGGGATTACAGGCGTGAGCAACCGTGCCTGGTCTAAGACTACATTTTTAAAAAAATGTATTGCAGAGGTGAAAATTAACTAAAGTAGGCACGAAGTAAGGGTCGGGGTCCAAGGATGTGCAACACAACACTGCTACCATGTTATGGAGGAATATTCTACACAAAATCTCTGCATTCTTACCCCATGAACCCTATCTTCAGTCTTTACCACTGGAAAGCATCTTTCTAAATTCAAATCCTTGATTTGCTTCTGCTTTTGTCTTAAATTGGAGACCATGGAGCGACATCAATTAGCAGGAAATATATTGTTTCTTAAGAAAGTCTTTCATTTAACTTTCTTCTGTACTTAAAATTGGAAATATATTTAGCTTCTCCAAATATTTAGTTGTATGCAAACCAGTTGTTAAAGAATGTCTTAATTCTACAATTAAGCTCACCCACATGTATGTATGTATCATACATTAAAAATGTCATCCTGTTGTGTAGTTTTAAGAAATTACTTTCAGAAGTAAATACTTTAGGTATGATAATGATAATTTAGTAATGATAATTTAGCAAATGATAATTTAGGAAAATTTTCTCAAGTACTCATCATTTTTAAAATTTATAATTCAGAAATATTTTAATGGGAGACTAAAGATATTTATAGTATTTTCCCCCAGTGTCATATTTTTATAAAACAGATTATTATTAACAAATGATATAATTTGAAATAATTGGAAAGGTCCACTGGCCCCAAAATATGTCCCCTACAGCCTTCTTGGAACATAAAATGTCCAGCTACGTATTAGAATTTCTTTGGGTTAATGGAGTATCCTCATAAAGGCTTAGTTTAATAGGAGTTATCACTCTGTGTTTTGCCAAGATTGCTTTAGAAGGAATGAGTTGGGTATGTTTTCAGTAGTCTTGGTGAAGACCCCAGAGGAAGAGGAGAGGGTAGGGATCTTGGTGGGAGAGAAGGGAGACACTCCCCTACCAGGGGCTCTGAAAGAGGGCTTTAGGCTGTGGGAAAGGCAGGCAAAGCCTGTCCTTTATAATAATAAAATGTTTAGTTAGAGGGGAGCCATATTTAAAACTATAGTACTATACTTATCTGAGTTGTAAAATGGATATTATATAATAAGATGGAGGAAGTCATTCACATATGCTTTCTCTCTCTTTTTGAGCATAATGCCAAAGTGTTTCCAGAATAATTTGGCACCTTCACTTCCTGCACAGACTTGGGGTAGAGTCCAGAAAACAGTCTAGTTGAATTCTCAGATGGGTTTTTGGCAAGAATACAAAGTAGCTTTATACAGCTCATCTCTGATGCTTTTCACTGAGTGTCTGAAAGAAAAGGGAGGATTTGAGGACCTGATTTAAACAAGGAAGTAACCCAGTGACTTAAAGAGGAGTGTTGTGGAATTCGAATCCTAAAATAAAGCCCTCCATCGTTGACTTTTCAGCCGTGGGAATAACCAGTTGCTTCACTGTGTGTTTTGTCAAAGTGCCTCAGCCATTTGGTCGGCCTGATGGTTACCTGCTGCCTCTATTCATAGTTTCTGCGTCCTTTGTTGTTGCCCGGCTGGTCAAACATGTGTAACAGTGCCCTAGGGCACCAAGCGTGCCCTCAGGGAGATAAATGCTGCCAGATGTAGGGAGCAAGGGTTGATTCACATAGCCATAATTTCAATAGCTAATTTTACCTGTTTTCTTTTGGTTTTGGGTTTCCTTCTTAAAGAAAAACCCATTTGGAGTTGAGCTTTCCCCCCTTTAAATTGCAGTCTTATCTTGTTACCTCTAATCTCCCAGCCCCATCCCACTCCCAAAATAAAAGTGTGAGAAGAAAAGAATAGAAAAGATACGTGATTTATTAAATCTGAGAGATTAATAGTTTTACTTTACGATAAAATCAGTAAAATGTTTCTGTTTTACTGGATTCTGACCAATATTCTTACTTCAAAGTGAAATTATGTTTCATTGACTCAACCTTTCCTCTAGAAATCATTTAGATAGAAATAGATCGTCTTCTAGATAGATATTTTATGTAATCTCTGATTAGGAACACTGAGTTTATTGTTGAAAGCCCTAGATTTTTAACTCATTCTTGAAAACTGGTTAAGTAGAAGGAAAGAATCAAGCCCTTAACTTGATATTCTGTATGGAACTGAACCTCAGATTACCAAATATTTGATGAAAGAACGTTTCTCTTTTTAGAAGTATTTCTGCCAACAAATTAAAAAGTACTGAGAGAACATCACCATTTAGGCAAACCCCTAGTGAAATAATGGATCTAGCTATTGGTCATCAGTGGTTGCTAACATCACAAAAAGAGCCACAGCTATCAGAGCACACTGCTGTCCATTAAATATTCTTGCAAAAAGACTGAACTTGAGGCCAGGCGTGGTGGCTCACATCTGTAATCTCAACACTTTGGGAGGCCAAGGCAGGTGGATCACGAGGTCAGGAGATCGAGACCATCCTGGCTAATACACTGAAACACCGTCTCTACTAAAAATACAAAAAATTAGCCGGGCCTGGTGGCGGGCGCCTATAGTCTCAGTTACACCGGAGGCTGAGGCAGGAGAATGGCGTGAACCTGGGAGGCGGAGCTTGCAGTGAGCTGAGATCGCGCCACTGCACTCCAGCCTGGGCGACAGAGCAAGACTCTGTCTCAAAATAAATAAATAAAAATAAAAAATCATACTTGAATCAGAACAAATCCCTAGGTTTAATATGTCTACAGGAAATACAAAGGACAGAGAAGCATGTTAATTGACACCACCCAGATACAACTAGTAAATTACAGAATGTGAGAAGTGCTAGAGACAAATTCATTTCCTTAACAAATAATTTACGAGAAAGAAAAAAGAGAAGAATTCATTAAAACTGGCATAAGAGACATAGCAATCAAGTACAATAGACCTTATTTGGCTCCTATTTTAATAATCCATTTGTTTAATTTTTTTTTTTTTTTTTTTTTTTGAGACGGAATCTCGCTCTGTCGCCCAGCCCGGAGTGCAGTGGTGTGATCTTGGCTCACTGCAACCTCCGCCCCCCAGGTTCGAGCAATTCTCCTTGCCTCAGCCTCCCAAGTAACTGGGATTACAGGTGTCTGCCACCATGCCCGGGCTAATTTTTTTGTATTTTTAGAGAGGCAAGGTTTCACTATGTTGCCAGGCTGGTTTTGAATTCCTGACCTCAAGTGATGTGCCTGCCTCAGCCTCCCAAAGTGCTGGGATTACAGGCGTGAGCCACCGTGCCCAGCCCATTTGTTTAATTTAAAAAAGAATATATGACAAAAGGAGAATAAGGCTGATGAAATATTCGATGGTACTAAGGAACTATTGTTGATTTTTAAAGGTATAATATTATATTATTAAACCATTAAAGAGAGTTCTCCTCACAGACCTAGTATGGTGGCTCACGGCCTGCAGCACTTTGGGTGGCTGAGGCGGGCAGATCACGAAGTCAGGAGTTTGAGACCAGCCTGGCCAACATGGTGAAACCCTGTCTCTGCTAAAAATACAAAAAATTAGCTGGCAGTGGTGGTGCACGCCTGTAATCCTGGCTACTCAGGAGGCTAAGGCAAGAGAATCACTTGAACCCAGGAGGCAGAGGTTGTGGTGAGCAGAGATCATGCCATTGTACTCCAGCCTGGGCAACAGAGCAAGACTTCATCTCAAAAAAACAAAAAAACAAAAAAAAAAAACACCTCATCTTTTAGATACACACATGGAAATATTTACAGATGAAATTATATGATATCTGGATTGGCTTCAAAATTATCCAGTGGGAAGGGATGATGATTATAGATGAAACAAGATTGGCCATCCATTGGCCATTGTTGAAGCTGAATGATAGATACATGGGGATTTGTTACACTAATCTACTTTTGTGTGGTTTTGAAATTTTCTATAATAAAAAGTTTTTCAAATAGGCTTAGGTAAATCCCAGATTTACCACTTGTAAATTTGTGATCGTGGACAAATTCATTAACCTCCACAAGTCTCAGGTTTTTTTGTTTTTTGTGTTATTTCTGGTTGGGGGGTTACCTAAACAATAGGTACAAGTGTATATTCCCAGTTTACCACCTGGTTCAGGTTGTTGTGCCAAACTTAATAATATGTATGAGGTTACTTTGTAAATTACTACAAATATATCAACTGTTTTATTATTATAAAGTTCCTGAAAGGATCCAGGTTTTCTGCTTAGAAAATTTAGTAGCTTTTTCTGCTCCAACAAGCAGTATGGCTGTCTAGATAGATTATATCAATTAAGAAGCTTTGGAATAAGAATATAGTTATGTATCCAACAAGGGTTTTATCCATTAGTTTGTAGTAATAGAGTAATTATAAGACTTTATTTTTAAAAATTTGCAAAAGAAATTTCTCATGGCCTAGTCAATTAAATGTCGTATAGACAACTGTGCTATTAATGTTTTCCCTGTATAGTAAGAATTGCAAATTATTGGCCGGGCGCGGTGGCTCAAGCCTGTAATCCCAGCACTTTGGGAGGCCGAGACGGGCGGATCACGAGGTCAGGAGATCGAGACCATCCTGGCTAACACAGTGAAACCCCGTCTCTACTAAAAAATACAAAAAAAAAAAACTAGCCGGGCGAGGTGGCGGGCGCCTGTAGTCCCAGCTACTCGGGAGGCTGAGGCAGGAGAATGGCGTAAACCCGGGAGGCGGAGCTTGCAGTGAGCCGAGATCCGGCCACTGTGCTCCAGCCTGGGCGACAGAGCAAGACTCTGTCTCAAAAAAAAAAAAAAAAAAAAAAGAATTGCAAATTATTTCTGATTTCTTATTTTTCTTGATTTAAAGAAATTGCTTGAATTTAACACATCAATAAAGATTTTAAATTTATTTCTTCAAAATATAGAGAAACCCTGATTGTTAGAATTTTTTTCTTTTTTCTTCCTTTTTTTTTTTGGTTGCTTTATTTTCTAATTCTGGCCTCATTTCTTCCTTCCTACCTCCCAGCATTTTATTGTGAAATATATAGAGAGAAACTTGTAAAAGAAATGTACAATTTAATGAATGATTATAAAGCAAATACCTATATAACTACTGTACTGTGTTTTATTTTTTTGTTTGTTTGTTTGTTTTGTTTTGAGATGGAGTCTCACTCTGTCGCCCAGGCTGGAGTACAGTGGCATGATCTCAGCTCACTGCAAGCTCTCCCTCCTGGGTTCACGCCATGCTCCTGCCTCAGCCTCCTGTATCTGGGACTACAGGCACCCGCCACCACTCCCGGCTAATTTTTTGTATTTTTGGTAGAGACGGGGTTTCACTGTGTTAGCCAGGATGGTCTCAATCTCCTGACCTCATGATCTGCCCACCTTGGCCTCCCAAAGTGCTGGGATTACAGGCGTGAGCCACTGCGCCCGGCCCGATTCCACCTTTTTCTATGACAAACATTCTGTGTATGTCTTTTGGGTGCACTTCTGTATGTATTTCTTTTATGTGTATACCTAGGATTGAATTAGTGACTTCATAATTGACAGGCAGTTTTCCAAGGTGGTTGTACCAGTTGACTCTCCAGTAGTATTTGAGAGATCTTGTTGTCCTACATCTTCCACCTGTACTTGGCATTGTCAGACTTTTAAAATGCTTTCTTTTAAAATATTAGTAGTAAAACAACATAGGTAAGTTTACTCTTGTCTGTTACTTATATGTACTTGTAATGTTAAAGTCTAGGTTTTATGGCTGGGGGCGGTGGCTCACGCCTGTAATTCCAGCACTTTGGGAGGCCAGGGTGGGTGGATCACTTGAGGTCGGGAGTTGAAGACCAGCCTGACCAACATGGAGAAACCCTGTCTCTACTAAAAATACAAAAACATTAGCCGGGCATGGTGGTGCATACCTGTAATCCCAGCTACTTGGGAGGCTGAGGCAGGAGAATTGCTTGAACCTGGGAGGCAGAGGTTGCCGTAAGCCAAAATTGTGCCATTGCACTCCAGCCTGGGCAACAAGAGCGAAACGCCATCTCGAGAAAAAAAAAAAAAAAGTCTAGGTTTTATTTGGTGTGTGTGTGAATATTTCAGAGGTACAGAGACTCTTTCTGGTCATCGCTATCTACTTGCTAAATTACATCTTCCTACCTAACAATTGCTATGCTAGAGACCAGAAAAAAAAAAATAGTATAGCTTTAAAAAAGGAGAGAGCATTTTTGTACCTTTTTCACTTGTTGTGATATTAAACCTATAAGTGATAGCTCAATTTATCAATTGCTACATGCCTGTGCTAATGAACTCTTAAGATATGTAAACTCATTTAATCTTTACAACAGTTTTTTATTTCCCCATTTTTTAACAGATGAAGAAACTGAGGCATTAAATGGTTAAGTAACTTGCTGAAGATTGTAAGCTAGTAAATCATAGAGCCAGAGCTGAAGCTCAATAGTTGAGCTTCACTGGTTCCATCTGGGTTCTGAACACTTAACATCTAGACCTCCTATCCCTGTTGGTGGGTTCTGGTTCGAGTGACGTTAGTCCTCCAGAGCCACCATGTTTTGTCTCCGGGTGACTGTATTTGGGCTTGACATGTTCTTTCTGGTGATAACATTTAGGAAAGCAGGTTTGCTCGAACTTCAAGACAGATACTTACTTCCTTTCACTTGCTATAGAAGCTGAAAGAAGCTGAAGCAGCATGAGAATCTTGGCTCTGGGGCTGGTACAGGTATTACAGGAAGGGACAGGACTTGGCCCTCTCCCTTTACTCTCTAGATTTTCCTGGGGACACTCAGCCTTCACCTTCTGTCGCTTAGGGTTTGGGTGGAAATGGCTGAGAATATGTGGTAGGAAGCAGTAAGTGGATGTTTCATTTTCCTTAATTGTCCAAAAATGTGGAACATGTTATCCTTTAGAAACCATGTTGTAAATGGCAGCAACATTCCCAGGCCAGCTGAAAAAACCTATAATGTGGCTAAAATATATGCTTACAGCTGTATTGTTTCCTAGTTTTTTGTTTTCATTGCAATTGTGTAGTAGTTTATTTGTCTTATGAGCTTTTGGGCTAGCTGAGAACTTAGCTGCATTGTTCATGTCGGAAAATGCATTCCAAACAGCTAAGACCATGTATGTATCTTAGTGTAGAGCTAACTTTATCCATGGCATAGATCATTGACCACCTGAACACTGCTCCAAGTAAACTGAACAATACTAACATCATTTTTTTGACGGTAAAGAGAAAAACATCTCAGTAAGATAGAGAAACATTTTCTATGGATATACTGTGACTGAGACCAAATTTTAGTTAGCTAGGATATTTTTAAAATTGTAGCAATATATATATTCATCTGTTTTTCATTTGTGACATATGGGTTTTTATTTACCAACCCCCCCTAAAACACTGAAATATATTCATGTAGCTACCTGAACCACTCGTAGATCTTCAGACTTGTGCGGCAAAAGGAATGATAATTATAATCTGCTTCAGGCTACAGGCTAGAATAATTCAAAAGGAAATGTGCATTACTAATGCAGCAGAGCTCATAAATTCTCAATGTCAGTTTGCCATTTATGCAGTCAGTCTGGTTGGCTAGAGGCAAAAAGACTAGGGTTACATAATATTTATGAGGTCTGAAGTTAGCCATCACCAAACCCAAATATTGCCAGTGTTTCAGATTACTCATTAAAGTCAGCATCATCTAGTCACAGCAATGGAGTTGGGAGCAGGGTGGATTTGGTAGTGATGAAACATTAGCTATAAGTATAAATTCTGTCCATTTTAGTCCACTGCTACCTCCTTTACAGGATTTATAGCCTTCCTATTTTATATATTGTCCCTGAGATACCTACATTCTGCAAAAATCTACTTGCCACCTAAGGTTTCATAACACAAAGGTGGGAATGGGACTTTCTTCACTCTGCAGTGTTTCTCCAACCCTCCTCGTGTTTAACTCCTGAGAAGACCTCCTGCCTCTCTGTACATCATCACAATGGCCAAGTCTCAAAAACTTTTAGATCCCAGCTAGTACCTTATGTCATACTATGCTCAGAAATAATTAAGTGTCCAGACCCACACTCGTGCTCTAGTGCACTTCAGGAGTTTGACTTGTATGGGGTAATGAGCAGCTACAACTCCAGGCCTCAGGGTTACTCCCAGGAAACACTGTGGCTGTGAACTGCAAATTAAAAATGTGTGTACAGTTGTATAGTTTTGACCATCAAGAAGCACTAGTGCTGGGGCTGTTCCTAACTGCTTTCTTTGTATTTTCACATAAGAACAGGGCATCCCAGAATTAAAATAACCCTTTCATTTCCTACGCTTCTTAGAAGTCTTCAGGAAGGATGAGTTTTGGTATTGTTGGTGGTGGGTTTTTTGCGGGCTGGGGGTGATGGAGCAAATACCTTTAAAACTTTTTTTTTTTGAGACCAACTCTCACTCTATCGCCCAAGCTGGAGTGCAGGGGCTCCATCTCGGCTTACTGCAACCTCCGCCTCCCGGGTTCTGAAGCGATTCTCCTGCCTCAGCCTCTCCAGTAGCTGGGACTACAGGCGCCCACCACCACGCCCGGCTAATTTTTTGTATTTTTAGTAGAGACGGGATTTCACCGTGTTAGCCAGGATGGGCTCAATCTCCTGACCTCGTGATCTTCCCGCCTCGGCCTCCCAAAGTGCTGGGATTACAGGCATGAGCCACCGCGGCCCAGCCTTTTTTTTTTTTTTTTTTTTTTGAGATGGAGTCTTGCTCTGTCGCCCAGGTTGGAGTGCAATGGCGCCATCTCAGCTCACTGCAACCTCCGCCTCCCGGGTTCAAGTGATTCCCCTGCCACAGCCTGCTGAGTAGCTGGGATTACAGGCATCCGCCACCAGTCCCAGCTAATTTTTGTATTTTTAGTAGAGACAGGGTTTCGCCATGTTGGCCAGGCTGGCCTCGAACTCCTGACCTCGTGATCTGCCCAGCTTGGCATCTCAAAGTGCTGGGATTACAGGCGTGAGCCACCTTCCTGGCCAAAACTTCTTTTTGTTTTGTTTTGTTTTGAAACGGAGTCTCACCCTGTCGCCCAGGCTGGAGTGCAACCGCCTCCCTGGTTTAAGAGATTCTTCCGCCTCATCCTCCGGAGTAGCTGGCATTACAGGCGCCCGCCACCACGCCCAGCTAATTTTTGTATTTTCAGTAGAGATGGGGTTTCACCATGTTGGCCAGGCTAGTCTCGAACCTGTACCTCGTGATCTGCCCACCTCAACCTCCCAAAGTGCTGGGATTACAGGCGTGAGCCACTGCACTCCGCCCAAAACTTTTTTTTAGTGAAAAAAAGTTGTAAGGATTTCAGGTATACCAGGGTTATAGCTTAACTTTAAGGATTTCATTTTACCCCTTTCTCTACTTTTACCTATATTTAAAAATATCAACAAGTCTTGTTTTTTCTGTCAACTATACAGCATAGTAATTTTCTTCCAGACTAGTAGGTGGAGTCGGAAGTCGTATTCTGAAACACGTGGAGGAAACTACATCAGGAGAGCATTTGCCCTAAGGGAGCAATAGTGAGAGGATCCCCACACTTTCTTCGAAAATTTTAAGACATACTGCTATTCCCAGGGGAAAATCAAACTAAATACACAGGGTTCTAGGAACTAGAGCTATACAGAGTCCTTGTTCAGCAGAGTGTCAGATTCGTTTTAAATTTATTTTTATTCAAAGTTTTTTTTTTTTTTTTTTAAATCTCTTTTACTGTTATAAGACTAGGGGAAGCATCGTAATTGATTGTGCTGTTTGCTTTGTTACATTCAGGCCTTCTTGTACGCGATAGCCACAGTTACAGAACTGAACAGTATACAAGAACTGAATGAGTCTGAGGCCCCCCAAAAGCATATTATATAAAGCAAAAACAAACAAACAAACAAAAAACCCACTTAAGGTTGGGTGCGGTGGCTCATGCCTGTAATCCCAGCACTTGGGGAGGCCGAGGTGGGTGGATCATGAGGTCAGGAGTTTGAGACCAGCCTGGCCAATATGGTGAAACCTCGTCTCTACTAAAAATACAATAATTAGCTGGGCGTGGTGGTGCGCGCCTGTAGTCCCAGCTACTTGGGAGGCTGAGGCAGAAGAATCGCTTGAATCCAGGAGGCGGAGGTTTCCATGAGCCCACATCGTGCCACTGCATTCCAGCCTGGGTGACAGAGCAAGACTCTGTGACAAAAAAAAAAAAAAAAAAAAGAACCCACTTAAATGCTCATCATTGGTTAAAGAAGGTGTTGTGTGGCCTGTCCATAAAGGAATTAATGAAACAACTAATTTCATCCCCCAAAAGAAATGACCTAATGTATATATAGTTTTGTTTTTTTTTTTTAAGATGGAGTCTTACTCTGTTGCCCAGGCTGGAGTGCAGTAATGCCATGTCAGCTCACTGCAACCTCCACCTCCCATATTCAAGCAATTTTCCTGCCTCAGCTTCCCCAGTAGCTGGGATTACAGGCACCCACCACTATGCGCAGCTAATTTCTATATTTTTAGTAAAGACGGGGTTTCACCATGTTGGCCAGGCTTGTCTTGAACTCCTGACCTCAAGTGTTCCACCTGCCTCGGCCTTCCAAAGTGCTGGGATGAACCACCGTGCCTGGCCAGAAATATATTTTTTTAATTAAAAAAAATATATATATATGTGTGTGTATATATGTGTGTGTGTGTGTGTGTGTGTGTGTGTGTGTGTGTGTGTGTGTGTATATATATATATATATATATATTTTTTTTTTTTTTTTAAAGACAGGATCTCATTCTGTTCCCCTGGCTGGTCTCAAACTCCTGGACTCAAGCAATCTTCCCCCGTCAGCCTCCCAAGTAGCTGGGATTTTAGGCACCCGGCTATGAGAAATATTTTCAATATCAGATCCTTACAAAAAAAAGTAGTATTCTTTTATTGGAGCTTTACTTTGCTGGCACTTCCAACACCTCTTAGTTTATCCAGTCCAGCACTCCATATTTGGAAGGAGGGAGGATAATATTTGGGGAGAGGCAAGGTAAGAGAGGGGTGAGTTGGCAGTGATGGAAAACAAAGTCAACTTAACCCCAGTTGGTCACAACTCACTAACCTCCAATGGAGAAAATATGTGCGTCTGCATGTATGTTTGATTTTTGATATATGAAAGAACATAAAAATATGACATTAGAGTATTACACTTCAATTTTTAAAACAAGTTTTTTTAAAATAAGTTTAATGTTTTATAAAAATTATTGTATTTATGTATAATAGCATTATATTCCATTATAAAAATTTCATTTATAGTAGCAACCAAGGAGTTAAAAAAACCCAAGGATAGACAAATAACAAGAAATGTACAAGGCCTTTATGAAGAAAGCATTAGATCTCCACCGATGGACATTTAAGAACACTGTAGGAAATGTGAAGACATTTCTTATCTTAAAGAAGACAGTTAAATATTTTAGAGTCAACTGGACATGGTGGCTCACACCTGTAATTCCAGCACTGTGGGAGACCGAGGCAGGAGGATCACTTGAATCCTGGAGTTTGAGACTAGCCTGGGCAACATAGTGAGACCCTGTCTCTACAAAATAAAAAAAATTATTGGGCATGGTGGCATGTGCCTGTGGTTCCAGCTACTTGGGAGGCTGAGGCAGGAGGATTGCTTGAGCCCACGAAGTTAAAACTGCAGTGGGCTATGGTTGCACCACTGCACTTCGTCTGGGTGGCACAGCAAGACCCTGTCTCAAAAAAAAATTATAATCATATTGTCCTTAATCTGTAAATTCAATGTAAACCCAATTTTGTGGCCAAAAACACTTTAAACATGGTGGAAATACAAAAAGCAAGCTGAAAAACATAGTTGAAACAATGTAGTACACACGTTTAATGTTTCTAATTCACAGAGTACTCTTAAAAATAAGTCAAGTGGGCCGGGCGCGGTGGCTCAAGCCTGTAATCCCAGCACTTTGGGAGGCCGAGACGGGTGGATCACGAGGTCAAGAGATCGAGACCATCCTGGCTAACACGGTGAAACCCCGTCTCTACTAAAAAATACAAAAAATAAAAAAAAAAAATGTCAGGTGGGCTGGGCACGGTGGCTCATGCCTGTAATCCCAGCACTTTGGGAGGTTGAGGCGGGTGGATCACAAGGTCAAGAGATCAAGACCATCCTGACAAACACGGTGAAACGCCATCTCTCCTAAAAATACAAAAAAAAAAAAAAATTAGCTGGGTGTGGTTGCATGTGCCTGTAATCCCAGCTACTTAGGAGGCTGAGGCAGGAGAATGACTTGAACCCGGGAGGCAGAGGTTGCAGTGAGCCGAGATCGCGCCACTGCATTCCAGCTTGGTGACAGAGCAAGATTCTGTCTAAAAAATAAAAATAAAATAAGTCAGGTGAAGAGGCTGGGCTTGGTGGCTCACGCCTGTAATCCCAGCACTTTGGGAGGACAAGGAGGGTGGATCACTTGAGGTCAGGAGTTTGAGACCAGCCTGGCCAACATGGTGAAACCCTATCTCTACTTAAAATACAAAATTAACTGGGCATGGTGGCACATGCCCGAAATCCCAGTTACTCGGGAGGCTGAGGAAGGAGAATTCTTGAACCTGGAAGATGGAGGTCGTGCCACTGCACTCCAGCC
Source organism: Macaca nemestrina (assembly GCF_043159975.1). Taxonomy (NCBI): domain Eukaryota; kingdom Metazoa; phylum Chordata; class Mammalia; order Primates; family Cercopithecidae; genus Macaca; species Macaca nemestrina. The sequence continues at coordinate 69,965,187 of NC_092135.1, forward strand.
TGGGTGACAGAGTGAGACTTTGGCTCAAATAAATAAATAAATAAATCAGGTGAAAAACAACCCAAGAGGCCTAATAGAAGACTTCACAAAAGAGGATACAGAAATAAACAAAGGATAAGATCTTTAACCTCAGGAGTATCTGAAGAAAAATAAGTAAAAGTGAGATACCATTTTTCATTTATCAGACTAACAGATTTTAACGTTAAACTATTGGTAAAGGTATAGAAAATAGGCATCATTAGTAATACAAATTGCAGTGTTTGTGAACAGTTTTGCAAATAAGTTAAAGTTTTGCATATTTCTTAACCTACAAGTACTTTTTTTTTTTTTTTTTTTTGAGACGGAGTCTTGCTCCGTCACCCAGGCTGGAGTGCAGTGGCCGGATCTCAGCTCACTGCAAGCTCCACCTCCCGGGTTCACGCCATTCTCCTGCCTCAGCCTCCCAAGTAGCTGGGACTACAGATGCCCGCCACCTCGCCCGGCTAGTTTTTTTGTATTTTTAGTAGAGACGGGGTTTCACCGTGTTAGCCAGGATGGTCTCGATCTCCTGACCTCGTGATCCGCCCGTCTCGGCCTCCCAAAGTGCTGGGATTACAGGCTTGAGCCACCGCGCCCGGCCCAACCTACAAGTACTTTTACACATTTAAACTAAAAAGAAGTAATCACTTATGCAACTGTACTTGAAAAAGCACATTATATAAAGCAAAAAAATCAAACCAAAACAGAAAGGACCTACCAAAATGCTCATCATTGTTTAAATAAGGTACTACATAATCCTTTCGTATAAGGGAATGCTCCAAAACCACTAAAAAGGATCATATATAAACTGGGCGCAGTAGCTCATGCCTGCAGTCCCAGCGCTTTGGGAGACCGAGGCGGGCGGATCACTTGAGGTCAGGAGTTTGAGACCAGACCGACCAACATGGAGAAACCCCATCTCTACTAAAAAATATAAAAGTAGCCGGGCGTGGTGGCACATGCCTATAATCCCAGCTACTCGGTAGGCTGAGGCAAGAGACTCACTTGAACCTGGGAGGCGGAGGTTGTGGTGAGCCGAGATCGCACCATTGCACTCCAGCCTGAGCAACAAGAGTGAAAATCCATCTCAAAATAAAAGGATTATATATATATATGACGGAGGATATATATATCATGGAGGATATATATATATGATGGAGTTCTTTAGTGGTGATTTGTGAGATTTTGGTGCACCTATGCTGTTGTGTATTTTCATATATACAATAAGCCTGACCCTACTCTCAGGGCTCAGCCTCACTTAGCGCTGGGCTTCCCAAATTTTATTTTATTTTATTTTTTCTGGAATGAAAAAAGTTTCAAAGATTGCAATGTAATGCTTTTTTTTTTTTTTTTTTTAATTACACTTTGGTGTCTCAGAAATCTCTTTCTGTGGGTGTTTACTTCAATTCTGAAAATAGAGCTAGGGTCTTGAAGTGGTTTCTGAATAAATGATGAAACATATGTTCAAAGTCTGTAACTCTTCCTTCTCCTTAACCACATCCTAGATAATCCACTGATGGTAAGTGTCATTTGTGTGAATAGATTCTCTAGTTTTAGTTTTCAAGGACCTTTTTTTTTCATTTTAGCTGTCTGGATGATTAATGTGACTAGGAAAATACTGTTGACCCATTTAAATCATGTCAGACAGCATCCATTGCTCATCTACATAATGAAATACACACTGAACATTACAGCTTAAGTGTGGGAGGCAGTGAACTACAAAATAATATTTTACTCATTTAGATTATGAAATAAAATATAAGACATTAGGACTAACTATAGCATTAAATATTAAACTCTTCAAATGGTAATTGTCAGTAAAAACAACTTTTAAACCAAAACAACTAGTAGCATTTCTGTTTTAGTAGCTAATTAGAGGAAGTGGGGGTGGTTGCATGCAACAGAATGAATTTAAGGTAAGTCTTTATGTCAAAGTGTCTGTTAATATTACTTGACTATTATGGGACTTATTGTAAATAGCTGAGTTTTTCAGTTAATCAGTGGTTGTGAAATAATAGTTTTCTGACAAAATTAGAAAAAATTGTTTGACATTTTTATCATAGTTTCATTAAACTGGTCTCTGAATAATTTTAAAGATAACTAATTTATAGCTGAAACTATTTCAATCAATGATCTAATAACAAAGATAAGCTTTGACAGCTTTAAAAATATTTAAATTTTGTAAGGACATCATTTGCACAGTGATTAAATAAATGCAAAATTTAAAGGCACTGAATTTAGGCTATCAGGTTTCCATGGTTACACCTTTCCAAGTTATTTTGTGTATTGTGTAAATAGGTCTGTGAGGCACTGATAATTATTTGTTTTTTTGTTTGTTCTGTTGGTAATTCTGTGTTTAGCTGAGTTTAATACAGTTCACACGGCGTGCTTTGGTTTATGTATATTTTAGTGTTTGTGATTGACAGTGATTGAGCATTTCTTATGGAGTGCTTGCCTTTTTTGTCATAAGTGATGTTATGTTGGTAGTGCTTGAAATGTAAATAAGTTCTTCCTGTATCACTGTTTAATAAAGAGGAATTTTTATGCAAAGAAGACTTCTTGATACATTTAAACAATAAGGTTTGTTGAGCTCTGAAATATTTCTGCTAAACAGATTGCACACCAAGACAAATAGGTTTAGATTCTTACAAACTGAGGTTACCAAGGGCAACATTAAAGTTTATGGCTAAGCACGGCATTGGCTGAATGGTATTTAGTAACAGAATAAAAAAGGCTGAATTCTTTTTTCTTTTTTTTTTTTTTTTTTGACAGGATCTCACTTTCTTGCCCAGGCTGGAATGCAGTGGTGCGATCTTGGCTCACTACAGCCTCAGCCTCCTGGGCTCAAGTCATCCTCCCACCTCAGTCTTCCGAGGAGCTGGGACTACAGGCACATGCCACCATGCCTGTCTAATTTTTGTATTTTTCATAGGGACGCGGTTTCACCATGTTGCCCCAGGCTGGCCTTGAACTCCTGAGCTGAAGGGATCCGCACACCTCGGCCTCCCAAAGTGCTCAGATTATAGGCGTGAGCCACAGCGCTCAGCCAAAATAGCAGCATTCCGATCTAACTCTTAAAATTGTTTGATAGTACACTTTACAGGGAATGTCTTCAATGCAAAATAGAATCTTCCTATAACATAATTTCTCCCATCCTACCCTTTCACAAATTTAAGAAGTATTCTTATATATTTAGAAAGATATGATTCTTGAAAAAAGCCAGGGCCTTTTATGCCTATGGATGTAGGACGGAATTTTCCTTAGACCTCATCATTAACCATCAGCATACTAGCAAGGGTCCAGCAGGAACTCTCAGGAAAACATCAAAATTAGGCTGTCCATAATTCATCCTAGTGAGTGTGAGCCTTCTCTCATACACTACAATCATGAAATGCTGTCCAGTTTGTAAAGTGTTTCTACATCTGCAGTCTCATTTGGGGTTCAGGTTGGCCCTGTGATGGAGTGAGGAGAGGCCCAGTGCTTTGGATAGTGTCACTTTTAAGTAGCAGCTCTGGGACCCAACCTAGGATCTCATGATTACTTTGTGAATTACTTGCTTTGTGGATTATCCAAGGCACGTTGTAAAATTCAGGCTGGTTTCTACCTACTGATTAGTCCGTTTTAGAGTGACCTCCTCCCACAGTCAGGTAACCAATGATAGTAATTACCATTTATTGAGTGCTTACCTTATGCCACCTTCAATATATCATGTCATACAATTATCATAGCAACCCTGTGAGGAAGGTATTGTTATCCACATTAACAAATGAGGAAACTAAGGCTTAAAAAATTTAACTAACTTGTTTAAGTAAACCAATAGTACTCAGAGAAGGAAAACCAATTTAAACAAGAGCTCAAGTAAATATAAATAGGAAAGCATATCTTTTGGAGGAAATTCTCATGGTGCATTCACAAGCAAAATACAAAATTTAAAATTTCACACTGTTTCCTTCTTTTTTACCCCCAAATTGACTGTACCTTATTAGGCATTCAAGGGTTGAGGTTTCTTTGTAACACTCCAGTAGCAGTATACTTCAAAAAGTGTCCCATCCCCTCAGACAATAAATATGTTTCAAATGTTTTACACATCAAATATTTTGGTATTGTGGCAATATTAAAAACTTTAAATATGAGATGATGAATTTGTCATTTTACTGTGTGAATAATCTTGGTGTTGGCTAAGTGTTTTCAGATATGAGAAGCAAGCAGCCTGCTATATACAGATAAATGGTACATGTTTTGTTGGTGATTGTGGTGGTTTTAATTTTTAACGTTTTTAAATTTTTATTTTATTTTATTTTAACTTTTTTTTTTTTTTTTTTTTTTGAGACAGAGTCTCTCTCTGTCGCCCAGGCTGGAGTGCAGTGGCCGGATCTCAGCTCACTGCAAGCTCCGCCTCCCGGGTTCACGCCATTCTCCTGGCTCAGCCTCCCGAGTAGCTGGGACTACAGGCGCCCGCCACCTCGCCCGGCTAGTTTTTTGTATTTTTTAGTAGAGACGGGGTTTCACCGTGTTAGCCAGGATGGTCTCGATCTCCTGACCTCGTGATCCGCCCGTCTCGGCCTCCCAAAGTGGTGGGATTACAGGCTTGAGCCACCGCGCCCGGCCTATTTTAACTTTTTTAAGGCAGGGTCTCACTCTGTTGCCTAGGCTGAAGTGCAGCAGCGCAATCTCGGCTCACCGCAACCTCTGCCTCCTGGACTCAAACGATCTTCCCGCCCCAACCTCCCAAGTAGCTGGGACTACAGGTGTGTGCCACCATGCCCGGCTAATGTTTGTATTTTTTATAGAGACAAGGTTTCACCATGTTTCCCAGGCTGGTCTCAAATTCTTGGACTCAAGCAATCTGCAGCCCTCAGCCTCCCAAAGTGCTGGGTTTATAGGTGTCAGCCTGACTTAATTTTTAATCTGTAGTACAAAAAGTAACAGATAGTTGAAAATTCATATCCTTAAATATGTAAGTATATATATTTAAATATTTATATTTATGTTTACCTATATACATATATTTACTTATATACATATTTATATTTATGTTTATATACATATACATACACACACATATATATGGGCCAAATTGTAAGCAGCCTTCTATGGAGCTCCCCTTTTAAGCCTGTGCCATTTTAACACATTGTACTTTTTGCATTAATACCCAAAACTGTCGAGTGAGTATTCATATGGTCAACCAAGTATACCTAGTGGAATTGAGTGTAAAACTATTTGTGGCAACATAACTATACCAGTCCAAAAAGCTGCCTTCAGAAAATTTGGAGCTTTTGCTTTTACTAAAGAGGTTACTGTATACTTTCTCTTTATTTTTCTGGTTGAAAATAACTCCTTGGTGAGTGATCTTGGCTTCTGTTGTCGTGAATCTGTGTACTCTCAACTGCAGAAGCCTGGAAATATGTTGTTTTCCTGAAGCATTAGCTTTCTTATTTTAGGTGGTAATTATTGACCTATCTACCTACCGATTTACCACTCCTATTGACTGGTTACAGGGCAGAGACAAAACTCCTACTGTTGTCAAAATACCACGATAAGACTGATATTCACATGTTTTCTTTCTATCCCATGCCTTTCACTTAGAGATGTACAGTGAAAATTTTCTCGGGAAGTTTAAGATGTAGGGTTTTTTGTTTTTTGTCTTATTTGTTTTTGGTATTGATACTACAATTTTGGTCAAAGCTCTGAGCTATTTCATCCCAATGGTTTGCTTATGTGGCAATAACTTTAAATGGCCCATTGAAAAGAAAAAAGGAAAGAAAAACATCCAACAGAATACCTAGGGCATGCTGTATATAGAATTTAGTTGACACTATTGTAATATGAAGACTGAAATCATGCTCTTTTCAAATGCTTTAATATACTTTAAAAATATATTAAATCTGTGCTTTTGATCATAGATTATAAGCCCTCATATCTTCTGTTATTGGTATTTTAATACGAAATAACTAATATTTTAAGTAGTATATGACAGTAGTATTTATGAATGGTCTGGAGGTTTTTTTAAGAATTAAAAGGCCGGGCGCGGTGGCTCAAGCCTGTAATCCCAGCACTTTGGGAGGCCGAGGCGGGCGGATCACGAGGTCAGGAGATCGAGACCATCCTGGCTGACACGGTGAAACCCCGTCTCTACTAAGAAATACAAAAAACTAGCCGGGCGAGGTGGCGGGCGCCTGTAGTCCCAGCTACTGGGGAGGCTGAGGCAGGAGAATGGCGTGAACCCGGCAGGCGGAGCTTGCAGTGAGCTGAGATCCGGCCACTGCACTCCAGCCTGGGCGGCACAGCGAGACTCCGTCTCAAAAAAAAAAAAAAAAAAAAAAAAAAAAAGAATTAAAGAAGGATTTTCTCACTATATCAGTTTTTTTAAAAAACTCATGATGTTTTTATATAGACTTTATCTAAAATTGAGTTCCATGTGTGATTCCTATGAAATTGCACTTCTGGTTCTGATTTGTGTGCTTTAATATAAAATCGTTCTGTTTTCCTCTTCTTTAACCAAAGTGTGTGAGGTAACAGGAATGTTTCTTTTGAGAGACTTTGGAAGGTTGAAATTTGCCAGATGTTCTGTGCTAACCTAGAAGTGTGCATTCCCTGGGTACCAGGACTGTGTGAAATTCTTTCCTGTATCTTTGACAGAGCATTTGGTTTTAGTTCATTTTAGTGTTGTGCTTATACTCTGATCAGAGCTTGTCTTTTATTCTGTGTTTAAATGATATTACGGCATCCAGAAAATCTGGCAAAGAAAATGATATTTTGATGACATTTTTCACAGGGCTCAACTAGAATGAATTATTACATTTTAACCATGGCCCTAATAAACAGCTTCTTTATTTCCTCTGTAAGGATACAGTATTTCTTTGTCTAAGAAGTTGCCTGAGTATGTGTATTGTTGAAGTGCTAAAAAGCTGCTTTTCTCTAAACTTTAGCTGAGGGACAATGGGATTTGCCAAGTATATACCATTTCATTGTGACTCAATACTTTATGATTATAAAGATGAATTTAATTTAAATTTTGAAGTAAACTTTTTTGTCTCAAATGGAGAAATTCCATGCAATAGCCCTATTGTACAAATTAAACATTTCTATGTAACTTCTACTTACCCACCAAACAATCAGCTTTTAGTTTTATATTTGATTTCTGACTATAATCTTTGGCACCCTTCCCCCAGCTATAATTCGGCCAGCCTAAAGGAATTTTTTTTTCCTAGACTCACAAGCAGGAGCCTACATTATTAAGTAGGAATGTTTATAGATCTGTATTTCTAGAGTAGGTTGAGGTGTTTTTGTTTCCCAAAAAGAGGGGAATGCTTCTTGTTTAAATACAGATGCCTGTGGGCTGGTGGTGTACATTAGTGAATAATCACATATTATTGGATTTAGCTTTTGTAAAGAAGCAAAATGAAGTATTTTCGTAAACCACTTCTGAACTTGTCATTGATGTTATTCTCTATCAGTTGCTATTAATAATTTTATTTAAAGGAGGAGGGATATAGTACAGAGCCAACTTCCTGATTAGGCCTTGGGGAAGGTCATGTTTTGCAGTGACCTGGGCACCATTCTTAAATGTTGTTATTATTGGAAGAGGGTACCCTCAGGCTGCTGCCCTTCCTCTCCCCAGAAGTGCTCTATGACCGACTTTCCAGTTCATCTTTTCTAGAACCAGGACTCCCAGGCTGTAGATGAATTCTGACATATACAGACCAGTATCCATCTCAACTTCATTTGAGGTGAAGTTTTATTAGTAGTAGTGGCCCAGTCCTACCTTAATATGAGAATGATGCATCCTCATAAAAATTGCAAAGTTAGAGCAGTAAACAACTAGGATGAACTTTTATACTTCAGCATAAAAGTGAATTATGACTTTTTTGTCACTTAAAATATTTTACACATTTCCTTTTTATTTCTGTGGGATCTTTGTTACTGTTTTAGTGGTCTTAGGTAAAAATAATTTCAAGGATAACACTGTTGGATGTGAAGTAGAATATTTATTTCAGACAAGTATTATGCCCATATATTTTAGATTCAGCTATGTGCTTTATTTTCAGCATTAAAGAAAATGAGCTGTTTTCCAACACCTGCATACCAACTGGGCCTGCATCCTCTTTAGAAATGTTGTTTAATAAATAAACACTGTGACTTTATCATCCAGAGGCTGTTGCCAAATGCTGTTAATTAGGCCAAAAAATATTTTTTAAAGGTTGGCGAAACAGATCCACTTTTCTCTCTGTAATGGCATCTTAGCTTGAAATCCAGGAAGCGGTGGTGTATGGTGTCCATATCCACGATTTCCTGCATTGGAGAAAAAGTGTGGAAAGCATCTGGGGAAAAGGAGGCTCTTTACCAGCTTGTTTCCTGTAAGTTCAATTGGAAGACCTTGTCTGTGCAAATAGATTTCAAAATAGAGCCTGCCCTTTGACTGTCTCCATAATTACATGGCTCACTCTGTATTTTATTTGGCAGCCAGAGCAGTTAACCCCTGGAAGGAAGGGGCTGATGGCATGGCCAACTTGGCTTCCCAGACATGTCCATGGGAATGAATAAACCACTGTTTGGAGAAGCCCATAGCTAAAAACACACTAGAATAGTTTGTAACTGAACTGGAACTCTTTTAAAACAAGTTTACTAACGTTTATTATAAGTTAAAAAACTTAACTTTGTCCTTATTGTGCATATTGTAGAGCTGTATTAATTGTTTTAAAAAATTGGGAATTGGGGGAGTTCCTTATTGCTTTGATGTAATCAACATCTGTCAACAGATGAATTTGCTTTTGTTTAGTTTCAAGGGTTCTTGTCCTTTAGCTTTGCGCAGTCAGTATCTGCTTCAGCCTGGGGCATTCCCTAGTAGTGCATGTGGTTTTTTTTTCCCTCAACAAATGCACAGGTTATTTCTTGTGAAATGTGAGCTTCCCTTCTGCTTTAAGTTGCCTGGAGATGGGAAGGAACCTTCAATCTTTCTCATTTATTTTGAAACATACACCTTAGTACTAGATTATAAAAATCAATAAAAGAGTTATATCGAGTGATGCAGACTATTTAATTTTTCTTTAGCAACATTTGTACACGTTATGAAACCTGTTAAGCAATCAGTCAGTGTTTTAGGTCAAGAAATATAAGGCATGGATGCATTTGCAGTGTTCTTGTGGACTTGAAGCACACAGCGCTGTAAGAGCCTGTGCTCCTACTCTGAGTAATTGGTTGGAGTTCATGAAGTGTAATCTTTCTGTGGGTCTAAATCAGCACCTGGAAAATATATTCCTATGATACCATCCCTTCTGAGCTTACTGTAGGAGGCAACATTTTTAAACAGTTAAAAATGTATCAGATTGCTGTCACAAAGTAAATTGGGGTTTTTTTGTTGTTAAAGTTAATATATTATTAAGCAAATCATTTGGTTTAAAATTAAAATCATCAATGAATGTAAGAATCATATTTGAAAATGAATTAGCAAAACGTTGTTTTTCTCTCTTGGTAATCATAAATCATTTAAATCTGGCAGGCATTCCTCTCTTCATCCAAAATAATTGCCTCCATTTGTAAAATCAATTAGATGTTAACATGCTATAAATAATAGTTTTGTTACTAGACTTTGGCGTTTACTGATCATTATGAAAAAAAATATATTCAGTAAGACATTTTACAGGGTGTCTTTTAAATCACATATTATCTCTGGTTGACATTGGTAGCTAATGTAAAGTAGTGCCAAGCTACTTTATTGTGTTGTTTTCTACCCAGATATTTGATACCTCTGCAATGTAACGTAACTGAGGATTGATGGCACACTGCAGGGTGAAAGTGCTTCCCTGGAAACATACAATGAAAAATATGTGTGTTGGTAGCCCACACTTGAGTACAAATGTACTTTGTTCAGTTTTACAACTTCTTAAAATAATCAGCATTTTAAATGTCTCTTTGAAAGTTCATTCAGACCTCTCCCTTAAAAATACTTGTTGACCAAAAGAAAACTCACATTTTCAGGGATAAAATCAGCTTAATTAAGGGTCATTAGTAAAGGTGCACATGAAAACCCAGGGCTCAGTGGGTGAAATGGAAGCATTTCATTATGTAGTATAGGATGCATGAGCAGATAACAATTAAAATGGACCCTGAGTAAGAGGCCAATAAATATAGGGCATATTGTGTGCAGCAACATTAGTTATTTAAAATGCATTCCTCCCTCCATCATACTTGAATTCTATAATCCCACCTTCAGGCTTAATCTATAAAGGAAAATAAAATGCAGCTTTTAGAAGTGGATGTTATTACTGAATATGAAAATATTTAAAACTGTAACCTAGATTTACATTCCAAATACAAATTTGAAATATGAAAAAATGTGCTGCAGGATCCGGAGGACACAGAGCAATTTCAAGAGACATTCAGGCTGCACAGTGTGTCCTTCCATGGAGCGCAGGAAGCAGTTACCTATAATTTTCAGCGTTCAACTCAGACTAGGTGCTGATAGAATTCTTGTAACACTAAAAATAAGTCTTATTATTACCTTTGATAACAATAAATATTCTAGTATTCATAACAAATAACATATAGATTTACTGCCTAAAAAAATCCGATATAGAGTTGGTGTTAGGTCATCACCAGTAACAATACTACGATCATCTCTTACAAGATCAAATTAGTACAAAGCAACTCCTCGCTGTTCTGGGCTCTTCTACTCCCCTGAGGTTTCTTGTGATTTCCCACTGGTGTCTCTAAAACGTCACATTAGTCCACTTGCCCCTTATGGTAATTAGTACGCACTTGAGTCTTGTTTCCCCAAATAGCTTTATCAAAACACAGTGTGCAGTGAATCCTGAATGAATGATAGTGTGTGGGAGACGGAGGGGCCATTTCTGTCTCTGAAGATGGTCATCATGCATCAGATTTGTTGTAATATTGGTGGTAGCAAGTTGGAAATTAGATGTAGTTATAAGGTATCAGCAGTGCTTTTGTCAAGAAATGAATTATATATAGGAAATTCAAGAGACCATTTCTACGTTGATCTACATTAGTTACTGTAGTTTGGGTATCCTTTCTGTGACCCTGAATATAATGGATACTGGGGATTTTAATTTTGCTCATTCAACATTTAGAAAATTTACTACTTATTTATATTATGATAAACAAAGTTGAGGGCCCACCCCTCTTTCTTTGCCAGGCTAATTGGAGGACCATTATCTTCTAAAGGTACCATGACTTATGCCCATTTCTTCATTTCACCTGTGAAAATACCAGATTTTATTTCTAATAAAAAGATGGAATCATTTGTAACGAGTAGTTAGTGGAATAAACACAGTATGGCACCTTATTATCCTGTTGCCTTGTGACAACATTTATAAGGGTGTCTTTTATCAGATTGAAAGAAAAGAATTCGTTTCAAATACAAAAGTGTCTTATGAAAGTGAAATTGCTGAATACAGTGTAGAACCATAATTGTCAACAGATTGGATATGTTCAGGCTGTGTTCCTGACGTTTCGAATTTTACCATCCAGTCATGTGTGGGTGTGTCTGCATCTTTTCGGCAGTGAGGCTGTCATTTGGCAGGGCAGGTACCTTGGCAACACTGTTCATCCTAAAAGTGAATGTCTCAAAAGCCTCATCCAGATATCCTAGTCTTAGAGGCCTGATGACTTCATGCTTCAAGTTTAAGTACATAGAAAAGATTCCCCCTATAATGATTGTGTACTTGAACTTGATAACACTGATAAAGATGATCTTTCATGTAATCAACCACATTGAAAAAAAATCTTCATGAGTCCTAAAATTGATCAGAGGCTACATCTTCCCGATGCCTGGGATGTAGCATGACAATCAGATGGTGCTGAATGAAGGCACACGTTTCAGAGCTGAAGGGACCTCAAAGATTGTGAAGCCCAACTCTCTCATTTTACTGAGCTTCTGCACCTCAGAGGATAATGTCTTTGAAGTACTCAGCACCGAGCTTGGCACCAGTAAGCTCTTGGTCAGTCAGTGTCAACTGTTATTGTTATTGCTCAAGATCACATAGCTCTTAGCAGGACCAGGGGTAGAACTTTCTGTCCAATGCTGTGCCACTTTGGTTCTTTTTTCATCATGCATAGCACTATCTGATGTAATCAAATGCATTTGTTGATTTGTTTATGTCTGCCTCCCACTACAAGGATGTAAGCTCCCTGACAGTAGGGACCTTGTCACCTCGTTCACCACTGAATTCTCTAATCCAGAGCATGGCACATGCAATGAGTTCATCAAGTAGTTGTTGAATGAATGAAGGCATTTAGAGACCCCTCAGGTAAACATGTTGAAGAGTAGAGAAGGAAAAGGAAAAGAAAGGAGGATTTATGGAGCACCTATTTTTTAAAAGATGGTTTATCTATTTATCTTGTCTCAGCAAATGCTTGCATCAGCTCGTGGTAGAGAGAACACTACTACTTCCATTTAATAGTGAAGAAAATGAGTCTCAGAAGTTTTGGTAACTCACACCTGTTTGACCTCCAAGCTCATGCTGTTTTCACTACCATAGTGCCTCCCAGTTGGATCATTTCTAAGAATTTTCATGAAAAGTGTCTTCATTCTAAATGCTAACTAGTTACATGATATGTACATTTTTCATGATTAAAAAACTGACCTTGAAATCTAATCCCTGAAATAATACATTATATAACAGAACACACTAGCGAATAGAACTCATAGAGCCCCTGCACATGGCTGAGAGGCAACTGGAATGGTAGACACAGCACTGGATTTGGACTTAGAGGATTAAGCTTGGGGCCAGGTCATTGATTACCAGACATGTGAGCCTTAATTCCTCATCTATAAAGCAGTGATGTTAACAGCTACCTGCCTAATGACAGAGCTGGTAAGAGATAATGTATGTAGAGCACCTAGCACTGAGCTTAATCTAAATGTCTATTAAATTTTAACCATTGTTATTATTAGTATTTATATTAGTATTGTCATTATTAATAGTAATTATAATACTTTCCTCAGAAGGGAAACACTTGTGAGTTTGTGTCTTGTATGTGGTCCTGCCTAGCAATGCAATTAGGGAGGTGGAATCACAGATCGAGTCCACCTGAGTCTTTCCAAAATTTCCATTTCATATCCACAGACTGTCCAACTAATAGTTCTGGCAGCCACCTCCGCGAAGAGTGTGTTTGGTCAGCGAAGGCAGCTTGGTTTGAGGTAGTGGATGGGTTAGGTCAACCCATCACCATCCAAGTTATTTTGGAAAAATAACTTAATAGTAGTAGTAACAATAGTTTTGTGATGACTTTTAAATTTTCTGGGTGTTTCCCTGTGTTTTAGCTCCTGTTTTTCTCATGCCTGTGAGAGAAGTAATATATTTTGTAGAGGCAACTTAGCCTGCTTTCCCTCTCAGCTTTGGGACTTACTGCATGTTCCTTTGTGTGCCTCAGTATTTTCAACTGTGACATGGAGTAATAACAGTTCACAATTCATACAGTTTCTGTGAAGATTAATGAGCTAACATATGTAAAGTGCCTAGTACAATAATTGAGACATAATGAGTGTTCAGTATTAGAAACTATACTTGAGCCCTGTTTTCTTTCCCATTTTATTTTTTATGTAGTCTTTTTTTAATTTTATTATTATTTTTTATTTGTTGAGACAGGATCTTACTCTGTTGCCCAGGCTGGAGTGCAGTGGTGTGATCATAGCTCAGTGCAATGTCAGACTCTAGGGCTCAAGTGATTCTCCTGCCTCAGCCTCCTGAGTAGCTAGACTCCTGAGTAGCTGGACTGACTCCTGAGTAGCTGAACTTCTGAGTAGCTGGACTACAGTAGCTGGTGGCCCAAGCCACCACATCTGGCTAATTCTTTTATTTTTTGTAGAGATGGGATCTCACAATCCTCCCACCTTGGCCTCCCAAAGCACTGGGATTACAGGTTTTTATGTATTCTTGAAAGAACTATTATTTATTGGGTATCTTCTAAATGCAAGGCACTTTCATATTTCTTATTTCAATTAATTCTCACCTGAGACTGAAATGAAGAAACTTGTGCAGGGCCACACAGCTAATAAGTGGTAGAGCTGAAACAAAAGTCCAGGCTTCTACTTTCCAACTGTCTGCTTTTCCTAGGATACTACCCTGTCCCTCATATATCAGTTGACAATACTAGGGTTGGTGGTATTGTCATTTGGGAAATACTATACTTTAAAAACTTTACAGAATACATACCTGCCTCTATCAAGCAACTTTTTTTTTTTAGAGAGACAGGAGTCTTACTTTGTTGCCCAAGCTGGTCTCAAACTCCTGGGTGTAAGCAATCCCGCATCAGCTGCTCTCCAGAGTAGCTGGGACTACATGTATGTGTCACTGGACCTGAGTTTTGCAACTTCTTTTTAAAGAAATGATATTATTGACATTTTGTCTGATGCTTGAAATTGTTTAAAATAGTACCCAAACACCTCTATAAGTTAGATTCAACAATATTACAGTCCACTTTAAGGAGGAACATAATTGAGTGAAACCTATCACCCTGAATCACTGACCACTGCGGTATGTTTGCATCAGTAACTTTCCCCAAGTCAATTAGATATCCAGAGTTTTGAAGCCAGTACTTACCTGCAATTCATGTTTTCATTATGTTTCACAGCTGAAATGTTACTCTAGGCCAGTAGTTCTCAAGCTTCCTGTGCGTCAGGATTACCCTGAGGGCTGGTTAAGGCACAGATTGCCTGCCTCCATCACCAGTTTCTATGTTTGTAGATCGATACGGGGCCCAAGATTTTGCATCTTTTTTCTTTTTCTTTTTCTCTTTTTTTTTTTTTTTTTTTTTTTTTTTTTTTTTTTTTTTTTGAGACGGAGCCTTTCTCTGTCACCCAGGCTGGAGTGCAGTGGCGTGATTTTGGCTCACTGCAACCTCTGCCTCCCGGGTTCAAGCAATTCTCCTGCCTCAGCCTCCCAAGTAGCTGGGATTACAGGCTTGCGTCACCATGTCCAGCTAATTTTTGTATTTTTAGTAGAGACGAGGTGTGGGATTACAGGCGTGAGCCATCGCACCCAGCCTTGCATTTTTTTTCTATGTGACATTATAGTGCTGGTCTGTGAACCTCATTTTGAGGACTACTGCTCTAGACCAGGATTCAGCAAATGTCTCCTGTAGAGGGCCAAAGAGTACATTTTTTAGGCTCTGTGGAACACATGTTCACAACTACTCAACTACCACTGTAGGTCAAA
The DNA here is from genome assembly GCF_043159975.1 of Macaca nemestrina. NCBI lineage: Eukaryota > Metazoa > Chordata > Mammalia > Primates > Cercopithecidae > Macaca > Macaca nemestrina. The sequence continues at coordinate 69,980,384 of NC_092135.1, forward strand.
ACCCGCCATAGACATTTGTAAGCAAATGAGGGTAGCTGTGGTCCAATAAACCTTTTATTTATGGGCACCAAGATTTGAATTTCATGTATTACAAAATATTGGGTTAAAAAGTTTTTTTCAACCATTAATAAATGTACCATTTTTAGGTTTTGTGCTATATAAAAACAGTCAGCAGGCCAGATTTGGCCTTTGAGCTATAGTTTTCTGACCCCTGCCATGTAGTTGTGACCTGTTGGGGACTTTTAAAACTATTGTCTGGACAGGCGCAGTGGCTCACGCCCGTAATCCCAGCACTTTGGGATTCCGAGGCGGGCAGATCATGAGGTCAGGACATTGAGACCAGCATGGCCAACATGGTGAAACCCCTTCTCTACTAAAAATACAAAAAAATTAGCCAGACCTGGTGGTGTGCCCCTGCAGTCCCAGCTACTCTGGAGGCTGAAGCAGGAGAATTGCTTGAACCTGGGAGGCAGAGGTTGCAGCGAGCCAAGATCGAGCCTCTGTACTCCAGCCTAGGCGACAGAGTGAGACTCCCTCTCAAAAAAAACCAAAAAACAAGCAAACAAACAAACAAAAAAAGATTGTTCTAAATATGAAAGTAATGAAATAAAATGAATCAAAATGTCCTCCTGGCTGGATGCAGTAGCTCACGCCTGTAACCTCAACACTTTGGGAGGCCGAGGTGGGAGGATCGCTTGAGCCCAGGAGTTTAAAACCAGCCTGGGCCACACAGCAAGACCCTGTCTCTACAAAAAATACAAAAATTAGCCAGGCGTGGTAGCATGTGCCTGTGGTTCCAGCTACTCAAGAGGATGAAGTGGGAGGATTCCTTGAGCCTGAGAATCCAAGACTGCAGTGAACCATGATCACACCACTGTGCTTTAGCCTGGGTGACAGAGCAAGACCCTGTCTCAAAGAAAAAAAAAAAAAAGTCTTCCTCTCTACCTCTAGCCCCAACCACATGCCACAGAAAGAGCTACTGTTTATGAATATTAATTTCCAGAAATTGTATGGGCATGTGCAAGCTTATATAAATGTATAAGCTCCTTTTACATTAATGGGTTTTATATATGTATTTGTTAAGCATTCACTTTTTTCCTAACAGTGTATTGTGACCTCTTTCCGTATCAACACATAGAGATGATGATTTAGCCTATTCTTTTTAATAGCTCCAGAATTTTCTGTAAGTATACCATAATATATTTAATCAGTCCCCTACTGGTATTTCCTATTTGGAAACATTTGAGTTGTTTCCCACTTCTTTCTACCACAAATAATGCTGCAAGGACGATACATCTTCATACATCCATCATTGCATAGTGTCTGCAGGATAAAGTCCTAGGAGATGAACTGCTGAATCAAAGGATATGTGCATTTAAAATTTTGATAGATATTTCTAAATTCCTGTTGTGAGTATTTTGAACCCTATATTCATTTTCTTTCAGTGTTATACTTACATTTTTGCTATTTAGTCTTTATCTGACTTGAACATTCATCACAATGAATTTCAGTATAATGCCTCACTGCACGTGAACTTAACACAGAGTAGTAATCCTATGGAGGGCAAAAAGTGCAGCTGGCAATTTGTCTGTGATTCTTGAAAGGAAAACGGCTTTACAGAGTATAAAGCCATCAAAACAGTACCCTGAATCTAGGGTCGTCTTGGACATTGTCACATAAGGTATCACAGCAGAAATTGTTCTTTTTACAGCCCTGGTGCTTAGCAGATGTTTCTATATGTCTGTTTCCCGTTTACCATTGTCACGCATTTATGTAAACATAGTATTAGCTAATAAATACACTGTTACTATTGTACTAGAACTCAGAATACCACTGCTTTCCTTTCTATTTGGGGCTTTTCCTTTTTCAGTCAATAAGGTATTAGAATAATGATTTAATAGACAACGCCACAACATCTTAAAGTGGAGCACTGTGTTAGGTTGGTTTTTTACTTAGAATATGTCTATTTCTGCTCACAGGTTCTCATAGAATTTTCTCTTCACCACTCAATCATATCTACTTACACAAGCAGTCAAGCCGTCAACAAAGAAGAAATTTCTTTTTTCGGAGACAAAGAGATATTTCACACAGTATAGTTTTGCCGGCTGCAGTTTCTTCAGCTCATCTGGTTCCTAAGGTACTGTATTGCCTATTATCTGCTGCTTTTTCCAGCCAAGATAAAAGTTGACTGCAGAAGCGATCAAATATTTTTGCACCTTTGATTTCTGAGCCATTTGGGTTTTAATTTTCAGACTAGGTTTGTGATCTAAAACTGTGATTTGAGAAGTTTTAATATCCTACAGTTCTATAGCATTAATTTTTTAAAATAAAGCTCTAAGCTTTCAATTGCTTAGTGTATTTAGAATTAAAAGTTCTAACGTGAAATTTTCTATATTAAATTTCTAACATGAAGATAAAACTATATGTGCGTAGTTTTCTGTTTTAGAGAAAAAAAATAATTATAAAATCGTGATGATTCAAAAGAGATAACTTAAAACTAGCATACTAGCTTTTTTAAGCCTGTTCTTATACTTTCCTTGTTATTGATGCTGGTGTCTTTGAATCGTCTTTTAGACTAAATTAAATAAAATATGTCTCAGAGCAGTCTTTTTTTTTTTTTTTTTTCAGAGATTACAGTTCTGTGGAAAGGCAATCTATCCATTTTTCAAAATGTAATATAAAGAGAATGTGCAAGCAAGCCCTTTAGGAAGAAGGAGAATAGCTAAAGAAATATAGATTGGTCACAAAAATCATCTGCTTTCTCCCTTTTATGAATTTTTTTTACAGTGAGCCCACATTTAGTACGTTACACTTCTGAAGATGAGTGGCCCACTTTTATGGCAAAGGCCGATGACACAGAAAGGCCACCAGGATGTATTCCCTGGCCTGTCACAGTGAGAGTGAGAATTTGGTATTAGTCACAAAATTGACACTTTTTTTCCTTAGAAGAAAAGATAAATCTCTGGTGAGGTGAATTGCATTGTTTTAGCCATTTCAGTCAATTTCAGCGTGACAACCCAACAGCCCTTCTGCCTGCAAGTGATAACCTTGCCAGATCACAGAGCAGAGTGGAGACAAGACACAGGCTCTGTGGGGGAGACCTGGTGAGCATTTGTGGGCATTCGTGGTGTAGCTGTGGGAGAGTAGATGTTCCTCCAGAGCTCGGCTGTGGCAAACCAGGCAGTAGTGTTACCTGTATCAGAAAACCCATCTGAACAAGGGAGTAAATGAAGAGCCGTAACTCCTGCAGGACAGGCTTCACAAAGAGGAGAGCCCTAACCTCAGCCCTTCCAGAGCTGCTGTGGTGTTTCAATTGAATAGTGTTATTTCCCTCAGATTCCTGTCCCATACTGCTGTGGAGCCTTACTGTGGACTGTCCAACAATGCTTATAGTTTGTCATGCATTATAAACTATAAATAGTTTGTAAAGAGCTGTGCAAAACCTTGGGACTGAAAGAAGCTCTGTGTGTAAGATGGCATTTATTTTCTGAATACTGCCCATGGTGGAGAATGGTCTGCAAAAGTGATCAGGGTTGCATGTCTTGAGTTTTGGGGTGGCTTTTTGTTTACTCTTGACAAATAATAGAAATGTTTTAGGTAATTTTTATGTACTTGAAGAATAAAACTTGTTTCATTTTATTCTAGCCTCTCAGTGTTGAGTATGGTTACAACATGTAAGAAAAGTGTATATGTAATAGGCTTTAGGGAAGTTGACAGTCAGCCTTTTTACATATATTCATTTGGAGAGGGTGTTGGGAGCTATCTTTTGCATAAATTATATTTTTGTGTTAAGAAGACGAAAGTGCTCTTAATTAACCATTTGGTGAATTGGAAGCTTGGTGCTATTTTTCATCAATGGTGAAAATGCTTCTAACCGGGTTGGGAGGAGGAAAAAGAGAAAACTACTGTTTGTTTTGACCAGAAGTCTGCTTCAGTCCAGTTTGACTCAAAGCATGGTAAGGTTAACAGACCATCCAGAGGCAGCACTAACAGGCAATGTTAAGTTCAAAAGGGCAGGGGAAGGAACTAGGGGCAGCCTGGAGGGTCTGTTGTGCTGGCTTCGGAGGTCGGTGCTCCGGCAGGAAGGGCAGAGCTCCATGAAGCAGTAGGCTGTGTCTGAAAAAATGATCCCATTGTCGTGCGCTGGGTTCTGATCTTCGTTTTCAATCCTTTTTCCTCAAGCACATAAAGAAGCCAGACTATGTGACGACAGGCATTGTACCAGACTGGGGAGACAGCATAGAAGTTAAAAATGAAGATCAGATCCAAGGGCTTCATCAGGCTTGTCAGCTGGCCCGCCACGTCCTCCTCTTGGCTGGGAAGAGTTTAAAGGTGGCGTCTCACCAAGCCTCAGGATGACTTACATAAGGGGCAACAAACACTCCTCTTTTTTTTTCCTTATCCTTAACTCTTCTTTTGTACACATCTAATTTGTTTTTAAAAAAAATAAGTGAAGCCTTGGGATGGGGAAAAGGAATTTTATTATTTTATGTGTTTATTCAAGAAGTAATTTAAAACCCAAATTCAATTTTAACTAGCAGAATTCTAGAGATACTTTGGTCTCAGTCACCCTATCCAAGTTGATCAATGGCAGACAGCTTTGATTTTTGCCCCCTACTCCTGCCTGTAGTTTCAGCTTGTACTCCCCACATTATTTCTGTGTGCCTGAAGATTTGCTCTACCTTGTCCTTTGTCTCCTATTTTCTTGCATTTGCCCTGCAAAGAAAGATCAGGTCACATACAAAAGGCTGTAGGTAATATAGCAATGCAATTATATACAACTTCCTATTACAAGATTTAGTTCTTTCAGGCCAGACACAGTGGCTCACACCTGTGATCCCAGCACTTTGGGAGGCCGAGGTGTGTGGGTCATTTGAGGTCAGGACTTCGAGACCAGCCTGGCCAACATGGTGAAACCCCACCTCTACTAAAAATACAAAAATTAGCCGGGCATGGTGGCGAGCACCTGTAGTCCCAGCTACTTGGGAGGCTGAGGCAGGAGAATCACTTGAACCCAGGAGGTTGAGGTTGCAGTGAGCCGAGATCATGCTGCTGTACTCTAGTCTGGGCAACAGAGTGAGACTCCATCTCAAAAAAAAAAAAAAGAAATGATCTAGTTCTTTCATTTAGTTCTTTCATAATAATCTGAAGCACCATTCTATATAAGGATTAGAAAAGAAAAATGTGAGCCTATTTTCTGCCAAAAGGTGGGCAGAATTTAGGAAGTGAGATTCAAAGATAAAATCACTCACAGTATCTTCTGTGTACCAAACTTACAACACGACTAAACATAATGTATATATAAAATAATGAAGAAAATTACTGAAGAAATGGTTAATTTTTAATAAAAGATTTTATTTTTGTTTTAGAATTTTATTTATGTTTATGGAGTTTATGGAAATAGTCTTCATATACTTATAAAACTCAATTTCAGTTTTCTTTTAGTTTGGGAGCAATTTCGTTTGGAATACCTTTAGTAAGGAAAAAATATTTTTAGAAATACATTTATTTATTTAGACATGAAAGAAATCAAGATTACTTAAAATCAAGTCTCTACAAAATGTATTAGACTCACTCTTTTAAATATCAACCATAATCTCTATGCCATTGCTGCAAAACCCCTGTAATGTTTTATTGAGATAAAAAGATGTGGGTTGACCTACTTTTCAAGTTTTTCAAGGTTCAACTGATGAACCTTTTGAGCATTTATTCATATGCGCTGGGTAGCCCAGGGCACCAACCATTGAGAAAGAGGAAGGAATTGCCGAAGAACATAATTTTGAAATCCTCAGGCCAAAAGGGAGTTATGTCATTTAGTGACTCACAAATGATTTAGAGGATCATAGGGCTTAACATTTCTATTTCCTAATGGTCCATAACACCATCACATGCCCAAATGATTGTCCACGAGGCACAGTTGAGAATTGTAACACTAATCATAATTAATTCAATTGTTGTACCATAAGTTTATCACAGTAAATTTATACAGTCTCACATGGAAGTGCTGTTGCTATAGCATAGTTGATAAATACAAGAAATGTCTTCAATTGTTGCTGCACAATTTCTTTATTTAACATTTTAGGTTGACATGACAACTGAAGAGATAGATGCTCTTGTTCATCGGGAAATCATCAGTCATAATGCCTATCCCTCACCTCTAGGCTATGGAGGTTTTCCAAAATCTGTTTGTACCTCTGTAAACAACGTGCTCTGTCATGGTATTCCTGACAGGTATTCATTTCTTAATAACATATTGTTCTTTGGAAACTAAAACATAAAGCTAAGATCTGTAACATATGTTGAAAGACACTATCATTCAATTGAAACCCACCAGTAAACTTCTGAAATTGATTATGATACAACAGAAATTTTAAAGTATTTTACTTCTAAATGGACACAATACCACCATTTAATGTGTGTTAAAGCAGTACGTAATCTAGATGGGAATTGTGCATTACATATGTCTTTTACTTCTTAGATTTTAATCATATAAGTGGTAAAAATCCAAATGTGGCAAATTTTTCTTATCAACTCTCGTTTCGGTTCTTGGCAAAATTAAGGTAACAAATTAAGTGCATCTTTTGAAATAAGTTAAAGATTAGATTTAGTTATCCCGTGTATTCCTCCTTCACTCCAAATTATCATTGCGACTCATTGGGTTTGTAATAGTAGTCATTAAGTATTTATTTTTATTTTCCTTTTATTGAGATCTGTCTATCACCATTTTTTTTTCTGTTTATGTTTTAGTCGACCTCTTCAGGATGGAGATATTATCAACATTGATGTCACAGTGAGTAAATCATATAAAAAATCGTCTTTGATCAACTTCAGAATTGCTGGTAGCAACAGGAAGAGTGGATTGAAAATGTGAACTGCACCAGTGGAAGTGCTGTTTACTTCTAGACCCAGACGCAAGCAGCTGGTTTCCTTTTTTGTCTTTAACTCTGTGTTTATTCCAAGTAAACCCAGGCCTGAGTTGAATTTAGGGCTGCAATCAGATGCACTGAGATCAATGTTGGCCTAAGTGAAATGTCAACCCAATCCTGCTATGTGTCATGTTTTTGAGAAGGTGTAATTGTTATTGATCCACTGTGTAGTTAACGCAGAGCACCACAGCACTGGGCAGCTGCTGAAGCTAGATATGTATGAGATGAGCTAACACGAAGAAAGCCAGCATTTTTCCTTCACTCTGCCAAGATTGATCTTCCTCTTCCTGCTGATTTTGAGTGGGGCCTGTCATTATCTTACTCTGTCATTAGGGGCTACATTGGCCTGTGTATGTCAGTCTATTTGGACAGCAACTCTTTTGCTAGCAGTGTTCCCTAGATTTATTAAAATCCCTGAAGGTAACGTCGAGTTCCATTTCTGGTATAGAGAGCCTTGCGCTCAAAGTAAGCAGAGGGCTTTTTGTCTGAACTTAACTTTTCACCAAATGGTTAATAGCCTTTCTTTTAAGTAACAAGCCTAAGTAATTTAACATAGGGACTTCAAATTGTACAAGATGTAACTTTTTCTCATTTTCTTAGCCTTTTACCATTCTCAGACTTGGATTATGTGTACTTTTACATTTCTTTTTATTAAAGAATTTTGTAATGATACCTTTGGATTATGTAGATTATAAATAAATTCTGTACATCTAATGATTAACAAATATATTTTAAATAAATAAACAAAATTTAAACATCTTAGGAGAACTAGTTGAAATGACAACATTCAAGGAATACAGTTTCTATTAATAAGGAAGTGTTTTTTTTTTTGTTTTTTTTTTTTTGAGACGGAGTCTCGCTCTGTAGCCCAGGCTGGAGTGCAGTGACCGGATCTCAGCTCACTGCAAGCTCCGCCTCCCGGGTTTACGCCATTCTCCGGCCTCAGCCTCCCGAGTAGCTGGGACTACAGGCGCCCGCCACCTCGCCCGGCTAGTTTTTTGTATTTCTTAATAGAGACGGGGTTTCACCGTGTTAGCCAGGATGGTCTCGATCTCCTGACCTCGTGATCCGCCCGTCTCGGCCTCCCAAAGTGCTGGGATTACAGGCTTGAGCCACCGCGCCCGGCCGGAAGTGTTTTTAAGAATAGTAACTAGACCATGAAACTTAGGTAGGAGTGGGAATGAGATAAAAATAGGAATCCAATGGTGGAATTCAGTCTGATTTTTAGTTAAGTTAACTCAACCTTTTTTCTTCATATCAATCATATGAGGAGATAGCCAACGATTCTTTTATTGCTGATACTATTTCCTGTATCATTTTGTCGTACTTAAAATGCTTGAACACTTGCACCACATACATCCTGTTGGTATCTTTCCAACTTAGAATCATGCAGAAGGAGGTATTTTATGAAGCATACCTAAAATAAAGTGCTTTTCATAAGACACTTTTATTTTGGATTGTACCTGATTTTAGGGTTTTACATCTATTATCTCATCTAGTCACCCTATCATGAAATGTTACCATTTTAATGTTTTGAATGAAGTCAGCTGCTCTTCCCTACTGTTTCCAGTGTATCTAAAGAAAATACTCTATTCCTTTTCTAAGTTTCCTGAATACTTAATAAACAGTTTTGTATCTAACATTCAAATTATTTCACAATTGTAAAACTTATAAAGCAAAGTGAAATACTTCCAAGTGTCTAGAAATGTGAAGGAATCTAGGAAACATATAGGTCCGTATCTTAACAAATTACATTTCTTATAAAATATTTTATTAAGTGAAGGACTCCATTATCAGATCCTATATATCTATCAGAAAATACTCGTTGCATTTTAGAATTATTTATGTCTAGTATACATCACAAGAAAATAGATTTCCTTCCCCCCTTTAAAATTGAAAAATGTTTTTCTTAAAGACAATGTAATGTCCATAGTAGTTGCTCAGTAAATATTTGTTAAATAAATGAAGTACAAGGACCAGGCACAGTGGCTCATGCCCGAAATCCCAGCACTTTGAGAGGCCAAGGCGGGTGGATCACCTGAGGTCAGGAGTTCAAGACCAGCCTGGCCAACATGGCGAAACCCCATCTCTACTAAAAATACTAAAAATATAAAAATTAGCCCGGCTTGGGGGCAGGAGCCTGTAATCCCAGCTACTTAGGAGGCTGAGGCAGGAGAATTGCTTGAACCTGGGAAGCAGAGGTTGCAGTGAGCTGAGATCACGCCCCTGCACTCCAGCCTGGGTGACAGAGTGAGACTCTGTCTCAAAAAATAAATAAATAAACAAACGAAGTACAAGACAAGACTAGTTTGTGGGTATAAATAGAAATTGTAGATGACTACCACAGACTTTCAAAAGTATTGTATTTCTCTATATAGTGAATCTTTCAAGTAGTCTTTTTTTTTTTTTTTTTTTTTTGAGACGGAGTTTCCCTCTGTTGCCCAGGCTGGAGTGCAGTGGTAGGATCTCAGCTCACTGCAAACTCCACCTTAAAGGTTCAAGTGATTCTCCTGCCTCAGCCTCCCCAGTAACTGAGACTACAGGTATGCGCCACCACACCCAGCTAATTTTTGTATTTTAAGTAGAGGCAGGGTTTTACCATGTTGTTCCAGGCTGGTCTTGAGCTCCTGACCTCAAGTGATCCGCCCGCCTCCACCTCCCAAAGTGCTGGAATTATGGGTGTGAGCCACTGCACCAGTCTCAAGCAGTCGTTTTGATGTTCTTTCCTTCCTTCCTTCCTTCCTTCCTTCCTTCCTTCCTTCCTTCCTTCCTTCCTTCCTTCCTTTCCTTCATCCCTCACTCCCTCCCTCCCTCCCTTTCTTTTTCTTTTTCTTTCTTTCCTTTTTTTTCTTTTTCAGAGATAGGGTCTTGCTCTGTCACTCAGGATGCAGTGCAGTGGTGCCATCAAGGCTTACTGTAACCTTGAACTCCTGGGCTCAAGTGATCCTTCTACCTTAGCTAGAACTACAGGCGTGTGCCACCACACCTGGTTAATTTTTTAATTTTGTAGAGATGGGGTTTCACTATGTTTCCCAAGCTGGTTTTTAAACTCCTGGTCTTACACAATCCTCTCATCTCAGCCTCCCAAAGGATTGCAGGCATGAGCTACTGCACCCAGCCTCAAGTAATCATTTTCAAAGCTAGCAAAAAGTAATACGAAAAGATGAATAAAGATTTTTAAAAATAGTACATTTTTACTTAAGAAACAGTTATACAAACATTCATTTATACATCTTCTTGACTACGCCTATATTAGCAAAATTTATATTCTTGTATTTTTTTTTTTTTTAGATAGAGTCTCACTCTGTCGCCTAGACTGGAGTGCAGTGGCGCAATCTCTGCTCACTGCAAGCACTGCCTCCCGGGTTCACGCCATTCTCCTGCCTCAGCCTCCCGAGTAGCTGGGACTACAGGTGCACACCACCACGCCCGGCTATTTTTTTTTTTTTTTTTTTAGTAGAGACGGGGTTTCACTGTGTTAGCCAGGATGGTCTCCATCTCCTGACCTCATGATCCACCCGCCTTGGCCTCCCAAAGTGCTGGGATTACAGGCGTGAGCCACATGCCTGGCCTCTTGTATTTTGAATGAAATAGTATTTTGTATTTTGAAATAGCATTCTTGTATTTGAATGAAATACAAGAATATAAAATTTTGAATTTTTGAATGAAATCAGCATACTCTTCCCTACTGTTTCCAATGTGTCCAAAGAGAATACTCTATTCCTTTTCTAAGTTTCCTAAAGACTTTTAATAGTTTCATTATTAACATTCAAACTATTTCAAAATTGTAAAACTTATGAAGCAAAGTGAAATACTGCCAAGTGTATAAAATGAAAACTTGTGCTTTCCTGGATTGCAAAGGACTGTAAATGGGAGTAAATGTATAAAACACTATTCTGTTGCAAGGTAATTAAGATAATTTGATATAGTAGAGAAAACACTCGATTAGAAGCCAATAATCCATCATATTAACCTGAATCTACCTGTGTATTAGCCACCAACCTTAAAGAAGTTACTTATCTGTGCCTCAGTTTCCTGAATTATAAACTGAAGATCTAATAAAGACCTTTCTTGCTTCCTTCACACAGTATGAGAGCATTTTTTTAAGAAATGCCGAGTAGTATACGATTTAAGACATTAATTCAGTATCACAACAGACTGAAAGCTCAGATAAACATCTTTTTTATAATAGTTTCTACATTCTACCTTATGAGCAAGAGAAATGTCAAAAGTAATTAGATAGGACAAATTTATGCAAAGTAGCAAATTCCATGCTACATCAAAGGATCAGTATCCAAACAGTCGCTTCTGCCTTTTATATTTACTATAGTGCTTGGTTATCATTGATTTATAATGAATCTGGTATCTTTCAAGATCCTACTTGGCTTCTGAATCACTGAAGAATGATAAAATTATCCTTTCTGTAAATGTGCTTTTAAGCCTGTTTTATTATATTCTAATTCTTTAGATATCCATATATAGTGCTTTCTGTTAACATTTGGCCATCTGGAACATTTGATTCAGATTTCACTTCTTGGCCGGGCGTGGTGGCTCACACCTGTAATCCCAGCACTTTGAGAGGCTGAGGCGGGCAGATCACGAGGTCAGGAGATCGAGACCACGGTGAAACCCCGTTTCTATTAAAAATACAAAAAATTAGCCGGGCGTGGTGGCGGGCACCTGTAGTCCCAGCTACTCCGGAGGCTGAGGCAGGAGAATGGCGTGAACCCGGGGATCGCGCCACTGCACTCCAACCTGGGAGACAGAGCGAAACTCCGTCTCAAAAAAAAAAAAAAAAAAAAAAAAAAAAAAGAGATTTCACTTCTAGACATAGGGTTTTTCCGTAACACATTTTATTCCTATATGGAACCAGTTCTGTTCTTAGAACTGAATTATCCTATTTGTCTGTTATAATACAAACATGTCTATCTACTTCTTCTTGTCATTATATATCACTTCAAATGTAGAACTGGTAAATACAAGATCAAGTAAGTCTTCATGACCTGGAAGAAACTTTTCGCTATGTTAAATACTCCTTAGTTCTCTAAACCTACTGTGGTAATTGTAGATCAAGGTCTTTGGCCACTAATTTTTGCTTATGTAATTTTGTCTTCTCAGAAATAAAGTGAGGAATCAAAATATTACAGTAGTATTGCTCATCATAACGCTGAAATAACCATACTAGTTAACACATTTGTTTTTAAATTTTGCAATATAATTGCATGGCTTCATCTTTTAAGTTTCTGCAAGTTTCAATATATCTATTTCTTCTTTTTTTGATAGGCAAATGAATAATTCTGGAAGGGTAAAACACATGAGTCTACTAAATACATAAATGAATACAATGTATACTTTAGGATAGTAGATTTTTAAACAAGGACATATTTTTAAATTTCTGCTTATGTTTAGGTCTATTACAATGGCTACCATGGAGACACCTCTGAAACATTTTTGGTGGGCAATGTGGACGAATGTGGTAAAAAGTTAGTGGAGGTTGCCAGGAGGTGTAGAGATGAAGCAATTGCAGCTTGCAGAGCAGGGGCTCCCTTCTCTGTAATTGGAAACACAATCAGGTAAGCCTTACATTGACAAGTAAAGGGAGGGTTGGCAAATGGTACAGAGGTTATTGGTGGCTTGGTATAAAGTTGATGACATGTTTTATGATTCAGAACCATCATTTCAGTCTGATATCAGTATGTGAACTGCCAGGCTGCAATATTGTTCCCTGAGTTGAAAAAAAAACAAAAAAAAAGGTTTTATAAAAGTGAATTATACCAGGGTCAGCAAAGAAACTTATAGAAGGAGTAAGCAATAGTTACATAGCTGCTTTTGTTTTAGCTTGATGTACTGGTCTATAGTTTCCCTTTATTCAAAATCACACCAAATATGGAAGGGAGTACCTAAGAAGGGGATGAGCATCTCAACCCTGGGGTTTTTAATAAGACAGGAGAAAAACTAAATTTTATAAAGGAATGAAGTGAAATGTATTCCTATGATATGAAGATAATAAAGTGTTAGTTCAAGCAAGCCTTACCTTTCAAATTGGCAGATTAACAAATAGCCTGAAAGGGTGATCTGTTCTTTTTTTGTCTGGTTCATTTTTCCTGTAAACCATTGTTTATTTTTCACAGAGTATTCTATCCTTACTTTTTGAGTGTATGTGTATTTTCTGAATTTAAGACTTTTCTTTGTAATCTGTTACCTACTTTTAGGTCTTTTTTTCCCCCGTAACTGTTTTGAGGTAGACATGCCGAATATATGTTTTCATTTTAAAGTAATGCATTCTGTTAAAGATGATCACATCAGCATCGTTTAAAGTACTGTTCTCATTAATATGAACCATTGAATACTTCCCATTTGTCTAAAGGATGGAAGGCTTAGTCACCTTGAAAAGATGCTGCCTTTTTTTCTTCGTAAGCCTTCAAATACTTTAAGAAAAAAGCCAGTAAAATATCAGTTAAATGTATTTATGGCTTTAAAAATATTGTAACAGTGTCTGAATCAAACTTTAGTAAAATCTCTTTGGGTTATATCTGAGAAGCTTTTATTGAAGACTTTGAACAAAATTGTGTTTTTGACAGTTTTAAATTATAGGCTAACTAGCCTGGGAAAAAAGGATAGTGTCTCTCTGTTCTTTCATAGGAAATGTTGAATCAGACCCCTACTGGGAAAAGAAATTTAATGCATATCTCACTATCTTACTGTCCATGAATATAATAGAAATGAATTCAAAATGCAGTTTTATTTTTGCAAATGGGATGAGTCGATAGATGCACCTCATATTTTTGAACACCTAGGGTTCAACAAATTTACTGGTGGTGCTCTTGCATTTTAACAAAATTTATTCTTCAGTAGAAGGGGGCAGAGAACACTAGATTCTTATTCAAGCATTCTATCGAGCTCTGCATTCATGGCTGTGTCTAAAGGGCATGTCAGCCTTTGATTCTCTCTGAGAGGTAATTATCCTTTTCCTGTCACGGAACAACAAATGATAGCTAACTACAGAGGCACATTTGCAGTAGTCACATTCATCAACTGCAGAAAAAAAAATTCAATTTAATTGTGCAACACAGCTGCACATGGGCTTTTGAGCATTTCTGTTGTTCTCCCTGTCTCGCTATTCCTCCCTCCAGATCTATTTTTTAAACTTTTTTTCTGGTTATTTTTTCCCCTTTTTGTCTCTTCTTCCATTTTTACTCTCTGTACTTTCTTGTTAAAGTAATTTTCCTTTGTGGCTCTCATTCTTTTTTCCCCATTGAAGGCTATGAATGTAGAAAATTATCACAATTACTCATATAATTGAGCCTCTTTGTAGCAAGTGCAACTCCAGTAGCCTTTCTCCATCATGAAAATGGTTTCATTATAGGGTTTTTCATATTCTCTGACACCATCTACACAGAGGAACAGGCGTGCAGATGAGATGTACTAGGAACAGGCTAGATCAGTAAGGTCACAGTAGGAATAATTAGCTCTGCTATGGAAAGAGCATCTAGGCCTTTTACTGCTACATAAATGTACTGTCCATGGCTTTTAGTCACAAAAAAAACTTACTAACAAATGGAGCTCCCGCCTACTACTTTGAAAAAAAGATTTGTATCAACACTACAATTTTCCATCATTAAGACTAATAACACAGAGCCTAGTATACATCAAGGGGAATAAAAAGAAAAATCTCACATTCAAGTGGCGGCTGGGTGCTGACCTTTGTTCCCTTTTTTTGTGTACGACTTAACTCTTTACAAAAAAGAGCCACACGCCACACCAACATGCAGGTGAACTCCAGCTAGTACTAGCAAAGCATAGCATTCAGTTGGAAAATCTGATAAATCTCCATGCAGGATAATGCATTTCATTACATATTCACTACATTAATTCTAGCTACATTAAAAAAAAAAAAAAAAGAAGAAGAAGAAGAAGAAGAGTAGAATTGAAAGTGACATTGGATTTTAGCTATCTGGATACAAGGTCAGTTTTCACAGACTATGAATTTGCATGTACAAGCTTTTTTGAAAACCAGATCAGTCCCAACAACTGCACTTTAAAAAACTATGTGGAAAATAACAGACAATGAACTTTTTACTTGTACCCTAATACGTTTCATTATTTAGATGGTTTATGTCTGCCACCAGAAAGGAAACTGGCCCCGATTCTAACAAATGTTTGTTCTGATGTGTTAAAGCAGTGTTTCTGGACACCTATTATCTTGCCTTTTCTTATTCTGGCAAAATCTTAGGGGAATAAGTAAATAAACCATATTTACCTTTAAGCCAAAAGTACTTGAAATCATTATAGACCAAAGGTTTACAAACATCTTTCAACTCGGTCTTGTTTATTTTAAGATATTCACCATCTTTTGCATAGCCTATCTCTACTGATACACTAGGAAAAGAACAAACAACTTGTATTAGTATTATGTTATCAAAAACCTTGAGATCTTTACAGGAAATTTTTGAATTCTCCTCTGAAACCTAAAGAAGATAATGTCTCTGAAGAAGTATCAGCGAAAATGTTTTAATGGAAAGAATTCTCTCTGGGCCCTTTTGCTTTGTGAGGAATGCCTAGTAATCTTTAGGTCATAGTGTTATTAGACTCACTGAACCTCCATTTGCTTTAAAATATTTCTAAATCTGTATTTTTATAATTATCTCTAGATTATACAATCTGTACATATGAGTATATTGTGAATGTGTAGATTTATGCATCATAAATATGTGACAGTTCAATCAAAAATAATTTAAACTTATAAATGTCATGATGAAAGTATCAATAAATGGTTTTTAATGTTTAATTCATAACTATATGTTTTGATATTAATTTGGAACAATATGAAGCAGATTTTTAAAAAATAATCTCTTTCTATTAGATTACACACATTTAAACAATAAGTGGCTCAGGCAAAATAAGTCATTTTAATGTCATCTGTGATGGATTTTTCTTGACAGCTACTGTAAATTACAATTATACTGCTTCTCTCTGCACATGAAAGTAAGCATTGCAATAAATTATCTTTTATTTCAATCCATCATGTCTGCTTTTCAGAAACAGAAAACCTCAAATAAAAGTTCAGCACTATTGTAAGAAAAATACAGTAATTTGTGATCTAGTTTGAAACAAAAAAAAATGTACTACTTTTTTGGAAAACAGTTGTTGGCTTTCAAAAATATTACTAATTGTACTTAAACATTCCTTTTCATTAGAAGGAATCCCTGGATTTGTGCATTCCTTCATTCATAAGTACTGCCTAAAATAAATATCTAGAAACAGTAAAGAAAAATTTCATAACATGAAATAGCGTGCCATTTGAGATCATTTATTTGAGATGTGACTATTTGGAGATTAGTGCTGTTTATAGGATTAATGTAAAATTGGCAATAATCTATTTTCATGTGCATTTTTATTTCTTTATAAGAGCCTGTACTTAAACATAGTACTCCTCTGCCCTCTTGGGGAATGTATTTTTAGTCCAAAAAAGTAGTTGAAAAGTATTAAAAAATTTAATTTACCCAGATGACATTTAAATTGAGTATAACTGCCTCATGAAAAGGAATTAAACTGAAGAAAATGGTCACAAGATGAAATTCCTTGCAAGAGATATCTTTTTCATGTATAAACTGTAACTGCACCGCAAATTGTAATAAGACAGTATAATAGGAAAGTAAGTTCATAAACAACCTTTATATATCCTCCTCTCCCTCTCCAAATATTCCATAAAAAAGGCCTCAAATCATCAGTGTGCTTGGGCTCATGAGTAGATATCATACTGTCTTAAAGGATTTTTAATTAGAGAAAATCAGAAGAGCTAACACCAGGAGAGTTCTTTTCAGTAGGTTTCAGCAGAGCGAAGACAGATTTTATCCGTGAAATGTTCAGGGCAAGAAAACTCTTGTGCACAGAAAAGGGTCATGGCCTGTGGTGACTGGTGTTTGGGAGTACTTGGGTGCTTCTGCCTGCCCTGCTGTTTCCATTTTCCCCAGCATGCCAGTCAAGGGGTGCAGACACACTCCAACTTCCCATGCCACAGTAAGGGTTACCAGTACTTTCTTTCATATTAGAGGAGTGAAATTTGCTACTACTGGTCACTTGGGTTATCTCTGTGAATTTGGATTTAAACCCTACAATGAGGTAAATAATCTTGTGCTCCCCATTTATTCCAAAATAATAGAAAGGGAATGCTTTTAAACATTAATTAGGAATATTAATGAGATTCTATCTGACTTAGTTCCAGTAAGTACTAAAAACCATCTACCAATCCAAAAGGAAAATACTCTGAAAAGCAAACAGGAGTGTATACTCAGCTCCTGGGAGTCAGGCATTAAGATGTACTCAAGCAGGCAACCGGGGGAAATTTGGCCTGTTCTTTTCCTCTTTCCACCTGGCTGTGAAATCCTCTAACCTTTGCATCCATGACACATAGATTCTATGATACTCCTGGAGCCAGAAGTTCCAGCAGGACCCAGGGAGTAAATTTTTATAAGAGAATGCTCTCAGATATCTTTAGCCACCTAGTAATTGCACAGCTTCTTTTATGCAGAGGAACGAGAGGTATGATGGGGGGAGGGACCCCAAGTGTTTTTTCAGAGTGGGCTTTCTTCCTCTCCTCTCATCGGAAATTAAAATGAAGATTGCCATTGTAACACACATTTAAGATGTAGCCGTGATGCCTGCCAATCAGCCGGATCCTTTAAAAAAAAAAAAAACCTAGATTTTTTTTTAAGAAGAGAAAATAGAATAGTTTATATTGAATGTTCTTAGAATCATTGAGGTTTGTTGGGATTGAACTAACATAATTTATAGGTTTTGGTAGAAACTGCTTATATAAAAAAATCTAGATTATTATGTCCTATTTAATCATCTTTCTTCCACCTGTATTCACTCTTCATCCTCAGTTTTTATTCACAAACTGTGTGGCACAAATAAAAACACCTTGGGAAACACCAAATAGAATTACTTGCCCACCAAAGATCCACAGAAATAACCATGAAGTACAACATAAGAGATAAAAACCTTGACTTACCATTCCTGTCCTCAACATATGCATTGCTTACCTATTTCTGCACTAACAGTTATATCAAAATTAAATCTGAATAAGAGGTTGCCCATCTGCTGGTTATAGTGACATCCTGGTCTAAGTGAAGCTATCTTACAAGTCTGGGGATGGTTAAAATTATTTAAAAAAACATATAGACATGAATGACCATAAAGATGCTGGCTGAAAGCCTTTGGGTTCATGTTAAACTAAGAGTCAGTTTGAGACTCTAGTTTGAGATCTAGAAACTTAGTTCTGTTAATAATTGAAATAGTAGTCCTGTAAATCCCAATCTATTGTTAGGGTTAGGGGTGTTGTGCCCTTTGTCCACCTGAAAATATAAGTTCTTAATAGTATATATGTTCTTGTTTGTCTGATGCTCCCCAAAATAAACATGTTCAGCTGATTTCAAGGACTACTTTTCAATCTTGTAGATAAAGATTTTAGAGTTGGATTCTGTGCTTGGTTTCAGATGGAACGTAAAACATTTGCTTGTAACTAATGTAGTGCATGCAATGTACTTCATTACATACATGTAATGAAGTAACTAATGAAGCACTAAGAATTGGGAATCACAATACTAGCTTATCTTAAGCATCCTAGTGATCAAAAAGCATTCTTTATGAATTTTGTTAATGGTGCAGGTCTTGAATGGAACTCTCAAATGATCTCACAGTTTTGGAGTGTTTCAAGAATACTGACAAAGTAGATTGAGCTTTTCATGTGAGTGTGCCTGTTGGTAAAATGCATAACGCTTTGAAATAGAGCAGAAAAAGGGAACCATAGTAAGTCATATTTCTATATTGTAATTTGTTTTATTTTTGGTTCCCCAATCAGGAGTAATTTATAGTCTTTTTGTGAAATCTCAAAAAAACCAGGCAGGTTTTTATGACCTGCATTATATGCACATGTATCCTGGTTATGTATGGCAATCACTATGTGTGTATACATACTCATTTGTTGTCTAAAAGTGGCTTTGTTTGAATGCTATACAAAGGTAAATGACTCAAACGACTGTGTTAGATAGATATGTACCTTCTTTCTTCATATATCCAAAGAGAGTGGTTGCAAGCAACAGCAAAAATTAAAATTATTACAGCATAATGAAAATATATGAATATTATTATCTGACTCTAAATATTACTGACTTTTTCTTTTTCAGAGAATATTTTAACGTGACTTTGTTTTATCTTAGTATGCCTGAAAAACTTACCTAATTTAATTAAATATTTTTTGGTCACTTTTAAAGCCACATAACTAATCAGAATGGTTTGCAAGTCTGTCCACATTTTGTGGGACATGGAATAGGATCTTACTTTCATGGACATCCAGAAATTTGGCATCATGGTAAGAAAGTTCATTGGGAAGCTGTTTGTTGATCAGAGATCAGGATGTGGCAGCTTTGCCCCTGAACTCTTACTCTGACTTTGAATCTGCATTATCAACCTTGTGTTTGTGTGTGTGTTTGTGTGCGGTGGGCAGGGGAGGGGAGTCTGCTTAATTTTAACCGGGACATTACTGTGTTACTGGATTAGAGCCCAGCTGTTTCAATCCCAAAATAAGGTTTATTTTGTTTTCTGTCTTCTCCTGAAGGGTGTATGGCTGGAAGGCACAAGGGATATTTGTTTAGAAAGAGTTACTGAAAACAAAACGCCACTGCATCAGTGTCCCAGCAGCATGCACATATGACTGTTTTCTGTTTTTCTTTTTCTACCCCCTTTTCTAGCTGCTGACTGTTGTGGTTAAACTTCATTACATCCTACACAGCGTTGACAGCTGATGTATTTAGCAGCATGTACTCTTTAGAGATTTCTAGATTATGCCCACCCTTGTCTTCCTTCCCCAGAATCTTCTGTTTTTCACTGCCTGGGTGTGCACCCTATAGTGAGAAGACAGGTGTGGGCCCGCAGGGGTGGGAGGATTTGGGTTGAGGTAGGAGGCAGCTCAGTGGAGCACCCTCAAGGCAGGTCCACACCTGGACAGGGACCAAAGGAAAGTTGGTCCTGGGGCATTGACCTGTGCCCCTATGGACTTGGTTGGTCCATAGAGGGACTACTCTTTGGGACTTATGCCCTGGAGGATCGCTGGACACCCAGCAGGTCTGAACCCTCTTTGGACCAAAGAGCCCCCACCTAGGCAGCTCAGAAGAGGTTCAGGTGAGAGTGCAGAAAGAGCTTGTGAGCCTTGTGCCTTACCTGGTGCCAATGTCTGGAGTGAAACTATTTGAAGTCAGGCCCCTGCTCCCCACAACCTGCACCAAAGGAGGTTGCCGTCCTTTGCAACATTCCCCAGGACTTCTTTCTCTTTGAGGGAGGGGTGTGGGTGAGACCCAGGACCCAGTAGGCTGGGAGACCTAGTAGCCTGGGGGACAGAGAGCGGGGAGAGGAAGCCTGACATGTGTCTGAAACACCCAGTCTGCCCCTGCCAGGCCTTGGAAAACTCTTCTGGGGGAGTCTTGACCCAGAGCACAGATAATGCAAAGACTCAGGCCCAGTAGCCCCATGTTTAACTTCTGGTCACTGTCCAGGACTCCAGAAATCTCCACCCTTCCTTCTCTAAAAGAAGAGAAATAAAACGACCAAGTTTTTTCAATGGGCCTGACCCCTGTAATCTGTTTTTTTCTGTCCTCCCCATTTCCTATTCTCACACCCCCTCTGATGTTTTTTGTTTTGCAGCAAATGACAATGATCTACCCATGGAGGAGGGCATGGCATTCACTATAGGTAAATGAAGCTCCTCTTCCAAGTGCGTAGCTCCTGGTGGAAGCTGCTGCCACTGGCCTAGGCCCGGCAGTCCGGTGAAGGACTAATAAAGCCAATCAGCGTAATGAAATAATTCAGATGCACTGGAAATCTGATTAAATAATATCCTCAAGCCCCATCTTCCTAAATCAGATACTTACCGACACATTTAGGAGAAGGCAGCCATCCAACCTCTAATCCTGTTACCAGCATAATGTGGTGTTGGGTTTTTTGTTTTGTTTTGTTTTGTTTTTTCATTAACACCCAGTAACTAGGCGCGATTATGTCCCTTGCTCCCTGTCAGCAAGTGGCATGTGCTCTCTGGTGGCCCGTTCCTGGCTGATCCTGTGATTGGTATCACCACCAAATTCCAGTCACCTAGGGCCGTAAAGGCATCATATTTCTGACTGTGGGACTTAATAGAGAAGCAATTAGAGTGAAATAAGAAATTTGTTATTTGCTGATGAATGAATATTTTGAGCATGGTTTTAAAATTGAAATTTTTTAAAAAAATTCGTATTTATAAGAGGGACTGGTGTTTGGGTGGTTATTATCCACGGGGTCCTAATTAAGGCTTGATTAAAATGCCCTTCTTTCTCTAAAAAATTACGAACTAGGCAACTTCATACATTTTGAATGGCATAGTGTTTCCTCTTCCTACTGTTTAGTTTGTAGTATACTATGTAAGCAACATCAATTATCAACCCTTGCAAGATGACAACATGAGCCTGTGGGGGAAGCACTTGAGGGGAGGGAGGAGAAACTTCTATTTTTTAATAATCAGCCCGAAACAATGTTTAACAAGAATCTGATGAGGTCACTGCAGTAAATATTTTTCCTCTTACAGAGCCAATCATCACGGAGGGATCCCCTGAATTTAAAGTCCTGGAGGATGCATGGACTGTAGTCTCCCTAGACAATCAAAGGTGCTTTCTGCCCCGTTGCTTTTAAATTGCATGGGAAGGGAAGATTGGTCCGACGGCGCTCTTGACGCCCGGCCGGAGCTTGCGTGCGCGTTCTGACGGCTGGGTGCTGTGTTACAGGTCGGCCCAGTTCGAGCACACGGTTCTCATCACGTCGAGGGGCGCGCAGATCCTGACCAAACTGCCCCATGAGGCCTGAGGAGCCGCCCGAAGGTCGCGGTGACCGGGTGCCTTTTTAAATAAATTGCTGAAATCTGGCTAGAGAACTTTTAGAAGAAACAGGGGAATTACCGGTCATGCGGTAACCTACGTGGCACCTAATAGCATCTTGGAAAGACCCAGGCGCGGGGGGGACTGGAGGGCAACTGGGAACTCGGATCTGAAGCCCTGCCGGGGTTGTGCGGCTATGGAAAAACAAATCCTGGCCCTGGACTCGGTTTCCCAGCGCGGTCAACGCATCTGGAGGGGACTGGAGGAAACCTCTTCGTCTGGAAGACGAGAGATTCCAAGAGAAGCACGGTTTTCTCTTTCCCTTGTCCTGACTGTTCCAGTAAAAAACCTCTTAAATCCATTGTGTCTGAGGTCCTTACCTCTCTGACAGTTACAGTGATCTTCGTGTCTGAATTTTGCACGTCTGCCGAAAAACCCCAACCTGTTGACTGGGATTTTAAAAAATCCGTTTTTCCCTCTTGTGTATCCCACATTGGCCGGCCCCAAGGATGCTCACGGAAGCCAGTCCCCAACTCCAGCCCTTCCGTATCTTTCCCCTCCATCGCGGCTTTGCGATGAAAGATTAGCCTGCGAACAGAGGCATTGATTACAAACATGTCCTTGGCAGTGGACTCTGGGCCTGGCCATTCTTCGGGTTTCTGTCAATCCAGAAACGCGACTTTCCTGGACCACTGCTGCTCTTCCTCCCCTGCCCACATCCAGCCCTCCAAGGCCATCCCAGAGGTGAAGTTTGAGGCCCTGCCCCCAACCACCCCACACGCACGCACGCTAGACCGTTTGCTGCACTAGGAATTCGAGCTTGGGCCCCACTCGCCCAGTTGTGTACAGTGACTGGTTAGTGGGCGGTCAGGTCTCTAAAATGACCCCTCCCCACACTGGCCCACTTCGCATCGGGACCTGCGCTCGCACGCTGCAGGAGCCGCAAAGGTCAGCTGTTCTGGAAACTGAGAGGGTCCCAGAGAGAGGAGACACCGGCGCATTTGAGAGCAAGGGCCTACTTGGCTGGGACTGAAGCTTGCGAGTTGAACTCCAGTTCGGCCGGCAGCTCCATCCCGCTTCAGGAGCAGGAATCCAAGGACCCACGCTGTGTGCGCCAAGGGCCATTCCTCCCCGGAGCACCCTCCTTTCCCTTGCGCTTGCTCTCCAGTACCAGTTCCGCACCTGAGCTCAAGGGTAGGGAGGGGCCGGGCCTCTGGCAGTCCACGAAGGAAGCCGTCTGCCTCCGGTTATGATTTTAGGAACAAGTCCAATGAGGGTTTTCAAGCAGTTAATGGTTGTGCTAACTCTGGTTTCTACTGAAGCGGGTTTTGCAAAGCTGACATCCCTTAAAAATAGCTTGGGCTTTCGGAAGCGGCAAGGAAATGGCACCTGTAATTGCCAGGACGGGTGGTCTCCTCGGCCAGGACTAAGAGCCAGCTCATCTTTGTAACACTCACAATACGGGAAACTGAGGACCAGCCGGCTCGGAAAAGTGATGAGTTCCAGCTTTTACCTAACACAGGGTTCTCCCCGTCGTCCCTCAACCCCTCCAGCTCAGCTTCTTTGTGTCCAGGGTTGTAGATTTTTGGATAGAGGTGTTTCTGATTCTAGTGAGTCTGATAACTGGAAAAGACCAGGGAGTGGCTGACGATTTACAAGGTCCATAGAAAAACTTTTTATGTGGTCAGAAGTTGGCCAAGCAGAGGCCCACAGGCTGATGCTACTGCCCACCCCCCACCCCCCAAAGATCTGAATTCCCTAAAGTGCAAGCGGGTTCAGCTGGCCTTGGGAGATGTTTGCTGGAGAATGACTTCAGTTTTCTCCTAAGGCAATCAGATTGCAACCATTAGTATTGTATCTTATCTGCAAAGCAGTTTACTCCGAGGTTCCCCAAGGATACTTTTATTAGGACCACAGGACTTTACCAACCACTGAGGTAACACGCTGCTTGTGCAGCAATTATTTTGAGGTGGAGGTATTTATGGGACAAGTTTATAATTCCATTTATTAAAGGGACTAACCTTTAATGTGTGTGTGTATATATGTGTGTGTGTATGTGTGTACCAACACTCAGCAGCTCCATAAAGAACTCCCTTTTAACATGCTTTGAAGTTGAGATTAGGAAGTAGATTTAAAAATACCTCGTCCACGCCTTCTTGTCCCTTTTCCAGCTGAACTGGCCCAAAACCTCACCCAGAGCCACTGGGATTCCAGCCAAGAGTGGCTGTGGCTAACACCACCAGGACCTCCTGGTTCTGAGGTGACTCCAGTAGGTTCCATGAGGAATCCAGGACCCTCAGGACAAATGGGAGGGTTTTGTTTTCTCTCAGAGTGAGGGCAGGCAACAATTTAAGCAAACCGGCATTCAGAACAGGTGTCACCTTAGCAGTAGAGAGTGGGAGGGATCCACTCCAAGCTCACAAAGTGCGGCTAAGATCCCACATTGAGAAACCAGCTACTGCCAGCGGCTCGGCATGAGAGGGCCCCTGCTCAGTGCTCCTCCCTAAACCTGCTTTTCTGGGCTAAGAAATAATTCCGGAGTGTAGCCATCTCTTGCTCACACACAATCCGCTTCTAAATTAAACAAGGCTCTGAAACAGTATCCCGAGGGGCGCATGCCGGACTTTTGTTCCAAGAAGGCAACCAGGTCCCCTGTGCTGCTGCAAAAGTCTTTGATCCCTCTCCAGCTGTGGACACAGAGCACCCAAGAGACTGTCGCGAAGTGCGGCCGTCTCTCCCCTTCCCCCCTCCTTGCAAGTCTCTGGAATACACTGTCCCTAGGCAGCCCGGCCGTCGGGATTCCTCACGCCTTGCCCTGAGCTCCCGGAATTACCAATTCCACTTTCCCCGGTCCCAACCCCGACCCCGCGCCCGCCGCGGCGATCACTTACGTGGGCAAGGCCCTCAGGGCACGCGCAAGAGACCCGGGGCCCGGGCAGTATCCAAGCGACTGTGCTAGGCACACGGCATGGCACTCCGCACCCTAAAACAGGCACTAGTAAGGAGCAATTAAAAGCACAAGTGCGACACAGAAATCAGGACGAGCCGAGCGGCTCCAGGAGTTGCCTGGTGGCGGAATCATTAGCTGGCTGTTGCTACAAAGCCTCACCGTGTGGTTCGGTGATTAAGAAAAAAAAAAAATCTTTTAAACGTTGGCAAACCCGTTATTGGTTTGGCCTATTGGGTTTTTTTTTTTTCTTTTGTTTTTTTTTGCTCCAACCACGCTGCCTGAAATATTTCTGCCCCCAGCACTGTGCCCTTAAACCAAAGGAGAGGAATTCTGCGGGCAGCAGCAGCTGGTACAGAAGTTAAAAAAAAAAGAGAAACCCCCTCTACTAACATCTATAACGACAGCACCGATGTAATTTGTTTTGAATGTTCATTTTTATTGGTGTTCCCTCTGCCAAAATGCGCTTGATTACAGAGGTTTGTCCTGTGATCATTGCACACTCCAGACAGGGGAAGGTGCAGCGATGAAGGTTCAGCTCAGGCCAGATCAAATCCCGAGCTGTTTAACGCTGAAAGGCTGCATGTTGCTATTAGTGTTAAATATATGGCTAATTATGCGTATGAAAATTAAACATCAGTGTTATGCTAATGGGGCGCCTTCAGCTGCGGATCTGAGCACTTGAGACTACCATTTAATCAAATGAATCAGTAACTAATACATCTGCACGTGTGAACTTTCACAAGATCATTTTCCCGTTCCCGTCACACCGCTAAATTATGAAAGAAATAATTATCAACACTTTCTAATTACCTAACAAAGTAATTTGGGATTCACCGTGGGACTGGCGGGTTGGGGAACCAACATCCACTTACAGCCAGGGTGGTGTGCGCCACACCGCGAGGGGGTGGCTGTATTGGTAGTAGTGGCGATGGGTTGGGGGCTTTTGTGCAGTTTTTCGTACCTAGCACCTCAGAAGACAGAGGGAGCAGCGGCAGCTCTTGCCTCCACTAGCCCTGCCCCCTAGGCCCGGTGGCGCGCGCTTTGGCCACTGGAGAAAGATACTGGGTGGCAACGCGAGAGGTATACACAGAGATAGGGGAGCCTACTACAGGCCTGGGTTTGCTGCGGGTTTCGGTGTCCCCCAGGGACTCCTAAACTCTGGAAGTCTCGCTAGACCTCAGGAGGCCGGAAAATGATCACCTGGCGTCCGCGGCTTCAGCAGATCTGAGCCCCTAGGCCCCCTGGGCTCCACGCTGAGCCGCGCTCTCGGGGCGAGTGAGCCCGGGGCTCTCCGCGCAAGGGAGTGGAGAAGGGAGGGGGAGGAGGAGGAAGGCTGGGAGGGAAAGAGGATGTGTGTGTTGGGGGAGGGGGCGGCGCAGTCGCCTTTCCTGGGAGGAGAAGCGCGGGTTCCTGGCTCTCCACGCGCACTGCTTTAATCAGACCGTGCAGCCTCGAGCTGGAGTGGCCAGCTGGGCCTGAAGCAATGCGAGCGGGCCCCAGGGAGCGACGGCGGCGGCGGCGCAGCGGCCGAGCGAGTGAGTTCGCAGGGAGGGCCCCTAAGCCCCGACTCCAGGGATGTGGCAGAGCGTACCCGGGCCGGGGAGGCGCGGCCGAATGGGCGCCGCGCTAGGCACAAGGCTCTTGGGAGGACCTCTGTCTGTTGGCCGCCTCGGGCGCCCCCCAGTGCGCGACTCCGCGCTCCAGAGGCAGAGGTCAGGCTCCTCCCCAGCAGCCCTAGCTCTGCGCCGGACTGAGTGGCAGCGACGAGAAGCGGTCCAGGGTGTCTGGCGTTAGGGACCGCTGAAGGGTGGGGACAGTGGCAGGGGGGCGGCGGCGCCGAGCCGCTGGTTGGTTCCTGGGGAGGAAGGCGCGCGAGGGAGGCGGGAGGCCGATGAGCCGCGGGCCGCAGCGGTCCCGGCGCAGACGCCGGAGCCCATTGTGCTTCCTGCCCGGCGCGCTCTGTTGCAGAGCAGCCCCGGCCGGGAAGTGTGGATGCGACTCTCCCGAGGCCGGGCCGCCTCGCCCGCTCTAGTCCAGCGGAGCCCGAGCGCCTCGGACCAATCCCCAGTGATTATGCAAGACAGCGGACCAATCAGCTCCGCCAGCTCATGAATATTTATGACCTTGGCTGAGTCAAAGCTTTGAACCGAGTTTGGGGAGCTCAGCAGCATCATGCTTAGACTTTTCAAAGAGACAAACTCCATTTTCTTATGAATGGAAAGTGAAAACCCCTGTTCCGCTTAAATTGGGTTCCTTCCTGTCCTGAGAAACATAGAGACCCCCAAAAGGGAAGCAGAGGAGAGAAAGTCCCACACCCAGACCCCGCGAGAAGAGATGACCATGACCACCATGCCAGAAAGTCTCAACAGCCCCGTGTCGGGCAAGGCGGTGTTTATGGAGTTTGGGCCGCCCAACCAGCAAATGTCTCCTTCTCCCATGTCCCACGGGCACTACTCCATGCACTGTTTACACTCGGCGGGCCATTCGCAGCCCGACGGCGCCTACAGCTCAGCCTCGTCCTTCTCCCGACCGCTGGGCTACCCCTACGTCAACTCGGTCAGCAGCCACGCTTCCAGCCCCTACATCAGTTCGGTGCAGTCCTACCCGGGCAGCGCCAGCCTCGCCCAGAGCCGCCTGGAGGACCCAGGTACGTGCGCTTGCCAGGGAGAGGGAGAGGAGGAGGTACAAGGGAGAGAGGGAAAGAAGGAGCGGGGGAGAAGAGGAGAGGGAGAGAGAAAGAGAAGAGAGGAGAGCGAGGTGGGGTGGGGGTGGGGAGGGCACGGGAGCAGTGGAGGTTTCGAATATCAATCTATAGATCCTTGTCACAGCAAATAAATTTTTTTTTAAATTCACTCAATTTGCAACTATCCAGCAAAGGATAAATCCCAGAGCGTCTCCTGGCACTGGCTGGGCCTCTGGGCGGCTCGGTGTGCAGAGCACACAATGCCCCGCTGGAAAACAGAAACCCACATGTGCACGTATTAGTCTCGGTAATTATTTATTGCGTAGTGCTATAAACAATGTATGCAATTAAGGGTAATTAAACCTCAACTACCGCCTGCAAAAATAGCAAACTTTCCCTGCAAAGGCAGGGGCTGCGCTTCTGGGAACGGCTCTATCCCGCCTGCAGTGGCCCGGGACAGGCCCTCGGATTTTGGGGGACCCTTCCCTGGCTTTCAGAGTTTCTTGAACGTTCTCTCCCTGGTCCTGCCTCCGCCACCCTTCGGTAGCCACTCGCTCTCGGCTGTTCGCACTAAAGGCGGCCCCTCGTATTAACAACGGGCCCTGCTTCTGCTGTCCCTCCAGGGGCGGACTCGGAGAAGAGCACGGTGGTGGAAGGCGGTGAAGTGCGCTTCAATGGCAAGGGAAAAAAGATCCGTAAACCCAGGACGATTTATTCCAGCTTGCAGTTGCAGGCTTTGAACCGGAGGTTCCAGCAAACTCAGTACCTAGCTCTGCCGGAGAGGGCGGAGCTCGCGGCCTCTTTGGGACTCACACAGACTCAGGTACCTCGCCGCTGCCGCTCCGTTCCGCCACGCAGGCTTTCCGCGGCCTGCCTGCGCCCGGGTCTTCATTTCTTGCTCGCTGTGCCTCACGGTCGGGGTGTCACTGTGTGTGTGTGTTTGTGTTCACCCCTGGCTCTCAGCGTGTCTCCTTCCTCCCTCATCCTCCGCCCTAGCTCTGTCGCTGCTCTCGGTATCCCGAGCTGCCCGCAGCCCGGCCCTCTGTCCCCGGACAATCTGATTAGGGCGCAGGAAGGAATTCCCTAGACGTTTTGTTTGGGAACTCTGAGGTCACACGTGCCTAAACAACTGGAACAATAGACTCGGGGCTTAATCCCTCCCTTGCCTTTAAATTGTGTGACTAATCACTCGGGGCCTGGGTCTGCGCCTCGGCCTCCCTCCTCCTCCTCCTTCTCACAGGTTGGGGGTGGGGGGAGAACCTTTCCTCCGCCCTCTCACCTCTCAAGTCCCAGATCTTAGAGGAGAAACGGGACCGACCTTCCCGGCTTTCCCTAAGACTCCGGGGAGCCCGTGAGCGTTCTGACGGCGGCGGGCGCGGGCTTCCAACGTCCGGTCCGGGATTTGGAGCAGAGCTGGAGAAAGCAAACAGACCGTAGGGCAAGAAAGGTTTTGAATCCAAAGAAAAGTTCCCCAAAACCTTGAGGCCTCCTTAGTCCGTCCCAACTCAAGGGCAGAAAGGATGTCGCATAGAAAAGTTGGGTCGCATTGCAAATAAATTTCCTCCACTCCTTCCTAGGTTTTCGATTCTTTTATTGATGTTGATATTGGAATTGCGGGCTCGGTGTTGTGCAGGCGCTGTATCTTCCGCAGGCGGTAGCCACGGTCGGACTGAGCCCCTGGCAGGCTAAGGCCTGGATCCCAGTTCGCCCCTCACCACAACTCCTCCCTGGCTCTCTGAGAGCTGCCCCCATGGGCTGACGGCGGAGGGCGGTTAGGCCTTCGAGGCTTTGGCTCTTATGGGGGAAGGGAGAAAGGAGGGATGGCTCTGCTTCTCTGGCAGAGGGCTGCCAGCTGGCGCAGGGTTGGGAGGTCTATCTCTGCTGTTCTGCGGTCCCTTTTTTCCTCCCTGTGACCTAGGTAGGCTCAGTGGTCCCAGCCTGAGTCACGTTGTTGTCCGCTCTTGCAGGTCAAGATCTGGTTCCAAAACAAGCGATCCAAGTTCAAGAAGCTGATGAAGCAGGGTGGGGCGGCTCTAGAGGGTAGCGCGTTGGCCAACGGCCGGGCCCTGTCTGCTGGCTCCCCACCCGTGCCGCCCGGCTGGAACCCTAACTCTTCATCCGGGAAGGGCTCAGGCGGAAACGCGGGCTCCTATATCCCCAGCTACACATCGTGGTACCCTTCAGCGCACCAAGAAGCTATGCAGCAACCCCAACTTATGTGAGGTTGCCCGCCCGCCTCCTCCTTGTCTCCCCGGCCCAGGTCCCTCCCGCCTCCAGGTCCATCCACCCCGTCAGGAAAAGAAGGACCCAGAGGGAAGAAGAAGGAACAGTGGAAGCAGGACGAGCTCCATCTCCTCAGAGCCCCGCGAGGTCCGGCCCAGCAACTTCCCGGCGCCCGCGCTCTGGCCTGAACCCTGGCCTGGGCCGAGCAGTAGCAGCAGAGAGTGGCCTCGGAGGGAAGGCACTGCCACCTGAGACAGGCCAAGCAACAAGATAAACCCGGCTCCACCCGACCCACCGACCTTCAGCTTTGTGGGACTATCAGGAAAAAAAAAACAAAACAAAAACAAAATGTAGAAAAAGCAAAAGCTCTTTTCTGTCCTGTCAGTCTCCTGTCTCCTTTTGCTCTGTGCGCTGATAAAGTCAAGGTCCTCATCCGTCCGCTGTCCTCATTCTGCGGCCTCTGCAAAAAGCCACCAGGTCTGAGAGGCCCGGGTCCTGCCCGGCTGACCATCTCCGGATCCTGGGACACTGCCTGATCATCTGTGTAGCTGGTGTGGGAATCTGGGGGCATTGAAGGGAGGGGGTTTTATTTATTGAGAAATGGACTTCGCCTGAGGCTGTTTGCCAATTCGAGGTTCTGCTGGGCGCAAGAAACTCACTGTTCAAACGCACTGTTTACTTTAAACGCACGGGGAGAAACGAATAAGGAGGACGTGGTGATTTTTAATTTATACAGTAACTTTTGTACTTCTCTGGCGTGGAGAGTTTGGAGCCGAACGATTTGCATTTTTTACATGTCCGACATTATTTAATAAATACTTTTTAAAAGAAAAGAAAGATAAATGAAGTCAACACGATTTTCTCATCTGGGGAGGAACTCTTGGTTGCTTCGCCTGGACAAGATGGAAAACACTGGTTTCCTCCTTGGGTAGAAAGAGGGAGCGAGGACAAATGGGGAGTAGAGAGAAAACAGGCGAGAACAAGCACCCTAATTCCAGTGGGCTTTACAATAAGACAAAATCAGCTTTACAACAATCCCTAGAGGCTCAACCACAGAATAATGCCAGTCACCACCCTGAACGCACAATCTTCAGTGCAGGCTCTAATTACTGTACATATTATTGTTATTATTATTATTATTGTTCTGTAAACATGTTGCACAAGCTTAGCCTTTTTGCGTTCTGTTGTGTGTGGCTGTAAAACCCCATGCTTTGTGAAATGAGAATCTTGACATTTTACTTGTGAAATTTGGAAAATGTGATCAATTAAAATCAACTGTGTTTTGTGTTCTCTATGTCAAAGTTTAGTTTTATATTGAGAATGTTAACTTATTGCTTTGTATCTTGGGAAAAAAACCTTTGTAAATAAGTTATAAAGTTTCTTTGAGACAGTAAAATTATGATTTCTTGAAAGAACTGCTCTCTCTTGTGCTGTGTGAGGGTGTGCCAGGGGGCCAGGCCAGGTTCCCACCTCTGGAGATAGTTCATACAGGGTCAGCGACTTATCAACTTGTCGGTGATAGAATGGGGACCCTGTACTCCAGAAACACCAGGATATCGTCAGAGGCCTGTGGGGTGCCCCATTGGACCTTTTCTTTTTGCCTTGCTCCCTGGACCCCCAAGGTGTCTGATTCCTACCTGAATTGGAGGGGTAAGGAGAGAATCCCTGGCGAGGGTTCCCCGGGAAGGGGGCTCAGGAACAGGTGCATCAGGGCAGAGCTGACGCTCAGGAACCAAAAGGATGTTGAAGACCGGCTGAGAGGAGATGAAGTCAGAGTTCAAAGTCAGCCGGCCAGGACGATTTCAGTTTTTTCCACACCCAGCCAGCTCTTGGGAGGCCGGGATGTCGGGAGGCTGAGAGGCCTGGAAGCGGAGACACTGCTTTGCCTCTAGTCTTTCTCCAGATCTGGCCTCCCGGCTTTTGCATGCCCGGAGGCGCTGGATTCCATCGCGGAAAAGACGCAGCCAGACGCCAGGCAGGGGCCGGAAAGACACGTCTGTCAGACTGCCCCTCTATCAATCAGTGCGCTCCAGGGGACAGGGCACAGTCCCAGGGAGCCACCCTGGGAGCTCCACAGTGAGAAAGGCAGGTTCCTGTCTAATGATTCGGGGTCTTTCTCTGCACCTCACAGGAATGGAGGTGGTAAGGAAAGGGTGGCTGACTCTTTGGAACCCCAAAATCTGACCAAAGTCAAGCACGCCACTCCCACCTCATCCCAGTCCGAAAGTCCCAAGGCCAGGCCCTTGGGGGAGCACCTCTAGTGAAGCATTTGCTCAGATTAGTTCCCTCCAGAGGAACACGGGCTCCAAGGGACTAGAACCAGATTGGTTCTCTTCTCGTGGCCCTGCGTCCCAGCCCAACCCCAACCCCAGATCCCGCAGCCGAGCCGAGGCAGTCCCAGAGAGCTGCGGGCCCAGACGGGCTGCCAAACGCTATTCCTGCTTCTCCTGCACTCGCCTTCCAGCGCTCCTGCCCGCGGGAGCTGGCCCTCCACCTTTGGGGGCCCCTTTCAGGCGCACGGTGGGGAGCAGAGCCCGGAAGGCAGTGATCTGTGTTGTGACAAGCACCCATTTTTCAATTGGTGCTGGTGAAAGATCAGATGCGCCAGGTTCTTCCGACGCCCTTTGTGAAGGGGAGGAGGAAGTGGCGGGGCTGCTGGGAGTGGGGGGAGGCGGTATGATAAAAGCAGGGAATGTCGGGGGCGGGGGGATGATGCTGAGGACCTCCAAGCCCCTTCCAGGCCTGAGATTAGGACTTTTCTCCGCAGCACCTAGAAGCACCAGCGCTAATGGGAGAAAGCAGACCTTGGAGACCGGGATATGGGCAGTCAGATGGGCCTCAAAGCTGAGGAAAGAACCAATTTCCCAACTCCGGCGCGGGGTAGGGGGTCTTCCTAGGTTCAATTTCCCCTGGGAGATGTGACTTTGCTAGTGCGAAGATTTCTGTCCCGCATCTGACTCAGGTCCCCTAGAAGACAGCTAGGGCCCAACGCCTCAAGTTACAGGCAGAATCTGTTTGGTCAAGCGGATTGTAATACTTTGAGATATTAGCTTATACTAATTTAATAATCTCTCGCTAACAGTTCAAATAGAGAAATTATTAGTTTTAGCTAAACGAAAACGGTCTTTAGTTAGGCTCTATTATAATTATAAGCGGTTGTACTTTTAAAAAATGTTAATCTCAATATAGGCCTAATTAATGCTGCCTTGTTACTGACAAGTAGTTCATCAAATATCTGATTCAAAGATTTTCGTAATGAGTATATTAATTAAACTATGAATAATCTAAAGGTGGTTATATTTAAACAATACCTCATTATAATGATTAAATACTGATTTCGAATATTATGTCTTAACAATTGTCACTTAGAAAACACAACCTTTCCTTATGTATGAGTCTGTAATGGCAAAATGCAATTTTGGGATTTTTTTCCCTTGTTCAAAAAATGTGAACCTCATTTTAAAACACTTCTGAAATAGGTTACACACAGCTTAATGATTATCAAAATGACTCTTTTCTGCAAAAAAAGACCCCAAAGTGCGCGTACAGCTGCAAACCCAAGAGGGTCAGCATCATTTCACTGTATTCTCTTCTTGATTACAAGCCGGGCCCATCAAACACAACATAATTACAGTAATTTCAGGTTTATTTATTCTAATGCAGTTTCCCCATCTCTCTGGTAATTATGAGCAATTTTTTCGCCCAGGGAATCTTTTTGCATTAACAAAAGAGATAACGCACTGAAAGCCAAATTTGCTGTGCATTGAGAAAAGGAAAAAAAAAAAAATCAAATAGGTGCGAGCTGCCATCTCTGCAATTCTGCGGTACCGGAGCCGGCAAATTGCTTGCAGGTGTATGGAGCAAGCTTGTCAATGGCCAGGCCTCCAAATTAGCAAATGCACAGCAGCAAAGTAATGAAGACAGACTTAGCAAAATTGCCAAACAACAGATATCCCTTTAATATCTTCTCTCACTCACACTAGCTCTAAAAGGGGTAGGGGTAGGGACAGAAGCAACAGTCCCCAGCCCCCTCCTCACTGCTCTTGGCTTTCATGAGCCCGGAGGGGCTGGGTAGCCTTGTGAGTGGTAATCTAATTGTGGGAGAACTCAGATCCTAAATCAAGGCACTATTTTACAAATATAAAACTGGAAACATTTATAGTTCACAGCTTTTCCTCACTGATCATTATGTTTTATTTTTATTTCTTTCTTCCGGAAATCTGCACCTGGGCTGGGTTAGATATAATAGCTCTTCAGCCTTCTTGATTCTGTACGAGTTTTTAGAGCCACAAGAAGTTTTAAGATTCCCCCATCTATATGCACAGAAGTGTGAATTTATTCATAGAGAGTCATCTGATGTAGAAACTAACTGAATCTTTCACCTTGAAGAAATTGTCAATTTCTGTCACCCAAGGAAAGGTAGGTCTGTGCGCTGGATGTGGAACATGAGATACTAGATCAAGAAAAATTGGGAGCAAACAAGCAACCCAGGCTTCCTAGCTTTAAATCTTTATCCTGGTATCCATCTCTTCCTTTCTGTATCTTTTATAAACTGATTTCAGAACTATCTGGTTTTCGTCATACCACCGCCTGGATTAAACACCTTTGAAATTATAGGCTAAAGCAAACTTTTCTGCTCTTCATCCCACATGGCCATAGGAACCTCCATCAAATGCAGTATAGAGGGCAAGGGTCCTTCCCTGCCATGCCTCAAAGAAATCCTCCTCCGGTCCCCAGCTCCACAACAAACCCCCAGCTCCAGCGTAGACAGACAAACGGCTGTAAAGATTGCCTTCCCCAGGCTCAAGAAACATGTCACCCCCACCCACCGCTTTCCTACCCCCTCCCTCATCCCTCAATCTTCGGGGATTAACACTTCCTGAAACATCAAGTGTTTTTATAAAAAGGAAAAAAATAATCCTGACATCGCTGACAAGAAGTTTTGATGGAAGAATTAGCTGGTGCATACATAATCACTCCCCCACCCTCCTACTCCCGGAGCGGGAGCCACGGCGGCGGGCGCAGCGCAGCCTTCCAACCCTCTGAAAAATGAAACCGGTTTCCACCCTTACCTTCTTCAGTGTCAATTTCAGATAATCTGGACACACACTCTTTGCTACATCAAATCAAAAGGGTCGAAGGTAGCTTTTGGCTGGGAGAATAACAGGAAAGAAAAATCAAAAAAGAAAAAAGGGAAAAAAAGGAAAAATAGAAAAATACAAAACCGACCAAACCAGAGTAAAACAAAACCAGAAAACCAAAAACAATCCCCCAGCCCCATCCTCCTATCTTGAGAGTAAAGAGTGGAAAGAGGTCCCCAGGACCAGGCGCCTCAGAGCGCCGCAGGCTTTTTGCAGCGCTGCGCTTGCAGAATAGGACTGAAATTTTCGGCTATATAGCCTCTGTCTTTATAGCTGATGAAAAAAATTGCAGATTATTAGCATAAATGTTTACTCTTCATTACGCTGATGACATTGTGCACTCGAGATCTTGGTAATCTTTGGGAAAATTATGAGTAATTTTTAAAAATTTTAAAGCAGCAGCAGTTACCATGCAATTCAGGCTAATTCTGCGTAGGCTCCGAACGGATATAATTATCGAGGAGTCAAGATGTTATGCTAAAAACTATGCATTGATATTCCCATTTATTATGTACATACAACTTTGACAATGTTGATGCTTGAAATAGCAGGAAATTGTCTTGCGCAAAAATTACAGTCCATATTAGGACATCTGAAATTGCGAAGAATTATATAGTAATTGCAGGCTTTCAGATGGGAGAGCCAGAATGCTCAAACTAGTGCAAATGTGGATAAAATTACAGATCAGAGCAAAAATTAGGGAAAAAGGGGGTCTGGGATTTTTCAGGTTGGCTATAGGATTCCGGAAGTGTCTAATGCCACATGATTGCTACAGCTTTAGGGGAGACATTCATGCCTCAAATAGAGCCTTGGCCAGGGTGGCTTTAATTGAATTTCTTGGGCTTTTTCTTTTAATAGGGGCGAATGAGGAAATTGGCCACCCAAGGCAAATTTTCGCTGTCCTCCCGTGAACGTGCGGATGAGAGAATCCCTTTCCTGTACCTGCTCTCCCCAGGTGAATGCCCGGGAGGCCCCGAGGGGCTCCCCACCCTAAAAGCAGCAACTGAGAAAGTGACTGAACCGGATCCCCCCTCCCGCCACCTCCTCTTTTCTTTTTCTTTCCCGTTTTCCCCTCCTTCTTCCTTCGGCCCCCTTCCCGGATTCTGGCAAACCCCTCCACAGGGCAGCCGGGCCGGGCCCCGGGATGGGCAGGCCGGCCCCAGGGGGCAGGGGGGCGGGATGATGGGGGAGCTGGCTGACTGTGCTGTCGGTGCCAGGCGGGGAGCATCTCGGGAGATGCCCAGGGCGGTTTTGGGAAGGTGGGAAGTGGAGGGTAGGAGCGGAGGGTCGGACTGGCCCGCCCCGCGACCGCCTAGGCTCTTCTTTTGTCTCTACCGCCCGGAGATAGCGTTCCCCCACCTCCCAGACATTCACTTCCCACTTGGGCGGCGCTTCTCTCGGGAACCGAGACACCCTGCGACTTTAAGAAGCCGAGGCCAGATCCGCAGAGGGAGGGGGCGGGGCGGGGGCTGCCCCCGGGGCGGGGAGCGCGGAGGCGCCTGGCGAGAGAAGCCGACTGGAGCGCGGCCACCGCTCAGAGTTGCCGTGACTCGGTCGGGTTCTCCGGCCAGAAGTCTCCATTGTTCCGGGAGCGATTATTTCACCTCCCCGCTGTCCGAGACTCCTCGACAGCAATAGGGACGGAGAAGCGGCAGCCTGGGCAGCCTACCACGTTTGCTCCGTGCGGGCCCCAGTCTGCCCCCCGGGGTCACCGGAGCGCGCTCCAAGTCCAGTCCTTTCGCCCTCGCTTCTCGCCCCGAAGTTGTAATCCTCTGCCCAGCACCCCCGGCCTGCCTCTTGGGTCGGTTCTGCACCTTCTCCCACTCGGCACCCGACCCTCGGCCCGCATCGCCCTGCCGGGGACCCGACGCGACTGGGGACCCTCCCCAAAAAGGCCTCTCTCGGAGCGCTGCCACTCAGCCCGCAAACTGCCGGGACACTGCAGCTTGTGCGCTCTGGCCCCGGAGGACTAGTGGGAAAGCCGGAGCCGGAGCGGCCGAGGGAAGAAAGGTCTGTCTGGAGGCTGTCTGCGTTCTTGGCGTGAAGGCGCCGAGCTGCTACTCCAAGACCTGCCTGCACTTTCTTTTCCTGAAACACAGTCTCCCCGCCCCGCCCGGCCCCAGGCCCCAGGGCGGAATGTAACATCTTGTAATGTGGCAATCACTGCCAAAACCGTCCCCGCGAGGGGAACTCCCGCGGGGGAAGGGGGATCGGAGGGATGTGGGGCCTCTGCATCCGCCTTCACTGGTGTGTGTGGGGGCGGGGGTGGTGTGGGGTGGCTGCGGCGTGCCTGGCAGATCCTGGGTGGGAGGGAAGGGAAAGGTCGGCCTGGGGGAGGCTTCCCTGGGGCTGCTTTGGGTGTTAGGATCCTGCTAGAGGCCTCCAGTCCCCGCAGGACCTAGTGCCCTAGCGCCAAGGCTGGGAGTAACGCTGCCCCCAGGATAGCGCCCCATCCTACAGCTTCTAGGATTCCTGGACCCCAAAGTTGAATTCGAAGGGAAGGGACCTATCTGTCTTTTTGGAGGAGGAGAGGATCTGTAGCTTAATTCTCAAAGGAGTCTTCGACCCTAAACAGGTTAAAGCCACTGGTGGTCGCTGTTCCATGGAGGGAAAGAAGCGGGCTTGTGACTTTTGAGCGACCGCAGGGGACACCAGGAGTGAGGGAGTTGCACTCGAGTTTTACTGCCCGTAAGAACGACTTTTTGAGAGGGGACGGGGCGTCTTCCTCCCCGACATTGTTCTCTTGGGCGCAGGGGACCACTTCGGAGCTTCTCTTTCCACCCGCCTCTTCTGCCCCTTGTCTTCTACCACCGAACTGTTTGTAAACAAAGTTCCAGTCTTTCCCCGCTCTCTTCGCCTCCACCAAACCTGATATGTCTTCCAAATTCGCTTCATCAGTCTGGGATCGTTACACAGGGCGGATATTCACAATTTTCACAAGTGATCCTGAAAGAAGGCCTAGGGGAAGCCTCCTAAACGGTCCCACATTGCAGCAGGGCTGGTGAGGCCTGGGATCCATTCTCTCTCTTTTCTGCCCTTCCCATCTCGGAGTCTCAGGGCCGGCGGAGGGAATTCGGCGCACCCGGAGGGGGGTCTGCGCCCAGCAAAGCACCGCGCTGGGGCGAGGTGGCTGTGGGCAGAGCGTGCACGGGGGTTGGGGGGAGAAGGGGACTGAAGGGGCCGGGGGCGCAGGAGCACCTGGGCGGCAGGCAGTTGGCCCTGGAGCTCAGTGCCCGCGCTCTGTCTGAGTTGGGAGAGCCCTGCCAGAGGGTGGAGCGGAGAGGACCGTGCACCCCTCACTCTTCGGCTTCCCTCCCCCTGCTTCCCAGCGCTTGTCATATCCTGTCTCTGGCCTGATATTTCACGCGAGCAATTGGAAGGAGATTACAATGGAGATTTATGTGTGTTCTGAGCACTGCTAGTTTCCCAGTGTAGAGAGCCGAGATCGCTGCTTCCCATTTCCATTTTTCATTCGCGCTTTGGGGAGCTCAGTAGAGCACGGGGGGAGCGTGTCTGCGCGGCGGCGGGCTGATCACAGGACTCCGCGTCTCCGGGCGGGCCGGGAGACTGTGAGAAAGGCTTGCCAGCGCGTCGCCCCCGGCGGGGCTGGCCCCCGCCTCCAGGAGCCAGGCTTTGTTTCCTCCCTCGCCCACTCCTCCCCCTTTTCTCCCCCTCATTTCTGGGACCTGGGCGCGTCCTTGCAAACCCTTCTCTTTGCCCCTCTCCTCGTCTGCGGAAACACCTCTTCCTCTGGCCCCTTCACCCTCCTGCTCTCGGCTTCGCAGGCTCCCTGGGGAAAGGCTCATCGTGGCCCAGACCGACCCCTCCGTCGCTGGGTGCCGGGTTAGGTGACTCCGGCGAGTCTGTGGGGCCTCAGCCCACCCCGGAGCTGAGGGCGCCCGCCCTCCCGGCTCCCAGGCTTGGCTCAAGCCAAGGCCTGTTGCGTGATTCCAACTTGGGCTGACATTCCCTGCCCCGGGCGCTCCAGCATAGGCCTCTTAATCATCTTGTCTGCTGCAGATCCTCGACACCAGCCAATTTACTGCCCGTCTCTCCCCGCTGGTTTCGGGAGGAGGGAGGGGAGTGCGCGCAAAGGAGGGGAGGGCACAGTTAACCTCAGGAGGAAGGCTGGCACCAGTTAGTGGCACTAAAAAAAAAAACCCACAGAATTTGGAGCTGGGGTAGGGGTGGTGGACAGGGATGGGGGTCTGCCAGGCAGCGGTTGCTTAGGGAAACCCAGGATCACAGGTCAGTGGGCTTCAACCCAGGCCTCCCTAGCCTGGGAAAACAATGCAAAAAATGCAATGGGACACTAGATTGTGTAGCCTCCCTGCTTTTTCCAAAGCCGCAACTCTCTGGACCGCACCATTGTAAACCAGACTCAGAGCAGGCCCAAAAGCAATCTGCCCAGAAAAGTCATGATTCTCCTCGGGATGATGCCACTGAGCCCAGAAAGTCACCTCCGCCCTGTGTCTGGTTTTGGCAGATAAGTTGAAGACACACAACACAGATGGCCTCATCCTAGAGGAGAGGAAGCCTGGACCTGGCAGGCGGGGCTCTGTGGCTGGTATCCAGCCCCTCTGCAGTAGCAGAGAGTCCCTTCAGAGGGCATGGCTGAGGTTCAAACCCCAGGTAAGAAGGGGCTCTCTCAGCCCCAGGATGCTGCTCTTCCACACAAGGTGAGGTTGAAAAGCCTCTGGGTAACTGTGGGTTTCATACCCCTCTCTGGGGGCACTGTGATAAAACAGTAATACTAAATATTAAATAGATAAAAGTTAGTTGTTACCATGTGCCAGGCACTGTTACATTGTTGCCTCATTAAATGCTCACAACTCCAAGCTATAGCTGTTAATGTCTTACAGATCTGCAAACTGTAACACAGGATGGTTAAAATGGGTTCCCCAAGGTCACACAGTCAGTGATTGAAGCCAGGAAGCTTCTACCTGTGGGCCCTAGCACTTTCAGGGGAAGGGACTTTTAGTTCAGGCCTTCATTAACCACCAACCCCTGGCCTTTGTAGGGAATGCCAGAAAGTAGGGTCACCGCCAAAGTTGGAAGCTGGTTGTGTGGGGCCCAAGGTAGAAAGCAGAGCCCAATGGTGTGTGGACATTTTCCCCTCCAAGAGTATGAAGTGGAAAGATGCCACTCTCATACCAGTGTATATAAGTCTGTGACTGTGTATACATGAGTGTGCATATGTGAGTTTCTCTATCAGTGTGTAAAGGTGTGAATCCGAGTGTGCATGAGTTCGTGTGTCAGTGTTGTGTGTAAAAGTGTGATGGAGTATGAGTGTGTGATGTGACGGTGTTAGAGTATGTGTCATTTTGTGTGCGCCTGAGAATATTTGAGCATGAGTGTGACTGTGAGAGTGTGTATCAGTATAGGTGAGTGTGTGTTAGTATAGATGGGCCTGTGACAGTGTGCTCAGTGTGTGATTGTGTGTTAGAGCGCGCGAGCACAGCCCCGTGCCTTTGGGGTCGCCTTGCATTCCAGAGCAGCCAACCGTGCCTCACGAGGGTGACTCACAGAGCTCTCAGTTCAGTCCCGAAATGCCGTGGGACAAACAGAGGGGAAGGTTCAAAGTAGGGGTCCGACCCTCAGGTTGCTCAGGTCCCTGATGGGAGGTCCCCCGCGGCGGCTCGGATGCCTACCCTGGCCATCCAGGCGGGCGCGGGGGCGGTGGCGCCAGAGCCGGAGGGTCTGGGCAGGCGGAGGCTGGAGCCGCTCGGCGCTGAGTGCGTCGACTCTCCGCCGGCTGGAGAACCACTCGCAGGGACTCGGGAGGGGGCGGGGCGTGAAACCCCGGTGCGGCCCCACGCCCAGCGTGCCTGTCCTCTCCTTGCCGCACCTCGCGGTGTCGCAGCCTCGGAAAGATGGAAACGTAGCTCTCGGCCGGCTGGCTTTCCGGCCTGTGCAGCTGCTTGAGCTCTGAGCACATGAGTGACCGGACCCTGGCACCAAGAAAAAAGCGCACACATCCAATGAAAACAATAATTTATTTAAATAATCTCTTCATATTGTAAAATCAACATTAAGAGCATGTTGTTTTCATAATAAATAACCCCAAAATACCTTTCATTTCAACAACAAAGACTTTAGGATACGATAAAACAAATCCAAATCAGTAGCTTAATTTAACTGAAACGTTTTTAAAGGAAAAAATAAAAAGGAGGGGTTGCCGAGGCCACTGCTAAACTGCAGTTTTCACAACTGGGGGTTTACAAAAAAGTCTGAAAAGATGGGTATTTTTATACAAATAAATCAGTGGGAAAATACGCACAGACACCTTTATTTACAAACTCTGTGTCCAAGTCCAGGCTAATAATCCTGAATAGGTTTTAAAAAAGATAATTTAAACACATTTTTGCAGTGTTCACATATTAAAAAATCATTTTTTTTCAACATCAAAATGAGGTCATCCGCAAAGGCACCTAAACTTTTAAAAAAATAAAAATAAAAAAACTCCACTGGTGATGGATGAGGAGAGAGCTGAGGGAGCGCTCCTTGGGGAGCACGGTGGGGGAAGAGAAGGGATGGGGGCTCCGAGGGCTGGGAACTGCAGGGAGTAAAGTGGCCAAGGGTCAAGGGGCTACGTAGGGGAGGGCGGGCAGGCGGGACCGGGAGGTCAATAACTGCAGCGTCCGAGCTGAGCCCAGGGGCGGGCGAGGAGAAAGAAGCCTCAGAGCGCCCTGGAAGCCTCGCGCGCCTGGGAGGCGTCCATCTCCCGAGACCCAGCTCTCAGCCCGGGGCGAGGAAGGCGCCAGACAGGCTCACCCGGAAGGGAGGGAAGGCAAGTCAGAAGCGGGGCTCGAAACGGCCGAGACCCGGGGCTCAGGTCAGAAATGCGGCCTTTTAGGGAGGCCTTCGCCAAGCTGCTGTCAGGTTCCCCCGAGAGAGAGGCCCGCTTGGTGGCCCCGGGAGGGAGCAGGCCCTGGAACGGGCCACTGCAGGTCGCAGCCTCCAGGAGAGGTGGGTGGCGGAAGCGGGCCGGGAGGAGAGAACCCCGGCTCGGGGTAAGCACTGAGGATAACTGGTCTCTGCTCTCAGTCTCTGGCGAGTTCTCCCTGGGGTTAGAAAATCGTCCCCGCGCTCACCGGGGCGCCCCCGCCGCCGTGATGGTGGTGGTGGTGATGCGGCTGCGGGGTCTGAGTGGGGTGCAGCAGCGGCGCCGTGGCCTGCAGGTGTGAGGTGGATCCCGAGGCCTGGTGGTACCATGGGTAGTTGCCCAGAAAAGCCGAGGCCGCGCTGCTTGGGCTGGAGCCTGAGCTGCCGGCGCCGCTGCCGCCACTGCCCGGACCGCCGCCGCCCGCCATCCGCTGCGGCGCACCGAAGTCCCAGGAGGCCGGCGCCGAGATTGGCGGCGAAGCACAAGGTGGAGAAGCGCTGGCCCCAGGGTGCTGCTCCGAGGGAATCTCACCACTTTTCCACATCTTCTTGAACTTGGACCGGCGGTTCTGGAACCAGATTTTGACCTTTGAGGAAAAAGACCTGAGCATTAGTGGAGGAACCTAGTCTTGGGGCAGTAGGAGTTCGAAGAGGAGAAAAAAACAGCAGAGAAAAACCGCCGGCTAGAGGTGGGCAGCTAGCGCCCTGGAAGCGGATCACGGGCGGCGGCCTTTGAGACTCTGAGGGTTCCTGCTCCCTGGGGAGGTACTTGCCAAAAGGCCAGGACTGCTGGTGTACGTGCACTGTGATGATGGTGACAGCGGGAGGGTGAGGAGGGCCAGTTATTTCACCCGCTTAATCAGTAGCGAGAGGTACGGGATTTCTGTCCACCGGGTCCCTTTCCTTCCCTCCCACGAGGCGGCCCCTTGAGGGTTTTCAGCTTTGGGCCTAGAAGCTTACTTAGGGCCGCTCGAGGCGTAGGCCTGGAAATCCTTAAAAGTACTTAAAGTGAGCTTTTAAAAGCATTGTCCTGAACCCGCCTGCTTCCCAGCCATCTCAGGCCCGCGCTCTCCTCGCCCCCGCAGGGCGCGAGCCCCACCTGAGTCTGGGTGAGGCCCAGAGACGCCGCCAGCTCGGCTCGCTCCGGCAAGGCCAGGTATTGAGTCTTTTGGAAACGCCGCTGAAGAGCCGCCAGCTGGAAACTGGAGTAGATGGTGCGGGGTTTCCGGACTTTCTTTGGCTTCCCGTTCACTATCCGGATTTCAGGCTCAAGGTCCTCCTTCTCTGCAATGATACGGAATTGTGAGAACCGCGCAACCCAGGGGTCCTGGAGTTCCCGCGCTCCTAGAAGGCCCGGAGGGGGGACTTGGCTTGAGCCAGGAGGTGGGTGCACTGAACTGTGGCGCCACGGGCAGGCGCAACTTTGCAGCTTGCGGATCGGAGCCGCCACCGACCCCGGGAGCTGAACCCTCCAGGGAAGGGGGAGACAAGTGCACACCCAAGAGAAAGAAGCAGGTGGCAAGGAGATGCCCTTATGAGGCAGGCGGAGCACGCCCACTTGGCCCTTGAGGCCACCAGGTCCCACCAACGGAGAGAGGGAGGTAACCGGCGACCTGCGGCAGATTGGAGGCTGGGGAGGGTAAAGCGCACAAGCGGGCGGTGAGCAGGCAGCGTGAAAATCCAGGGCTTTAGACGGCCCCCCGCCCAGAACACGTTTACCCATCCATCCCATTAACTAGACCGACTCGACACTCTTGACTCCAGCGTTATGCATACCAGGCTCGTTGTTGGCTGGGGACGAACTGGTTCCATAGGGAGCGTAGGAGGTGTAGGCGGCGGTGTAGCCCAGGTCGTAGCTGCTCTTGGCGGAGTAAGGGACATTGTTGAGACCGCTGGCTTGGTACTGGTAGGAACCCATGTGCGCGAAGGGCGAGCCCCCGCCGCCGCCGCCGCCCGCCGGGTGCTGTTGGTTGGTGTAGTAGCTGCTGTCGGTGGCGGTGGACACCGGAAGGGTGGGCGACTCCTGGGGCTTGTGGAGGCTGCTGCTGCTGCTGTTGTTGCCACCCGGGCCGGCGCCGCCGCCGCTCGGGGGCTGCTGGTGCTGGTGGTACGTGCTGGAGGCGGCGATCTGGGTCGAGTGCATATCAGCCACTAGACTGTCAAAGACTCCAGTCATCCTGGCCCGGGACGGGAAAGAGCAGAGGTGGCGGGCGTGCGGGGGAAGCCAGGCGC
Organism: Macaca nemestrina; assembly: GCF_043159975.1. NCBI lineage: Eukaryota > Metazoa > Chordata > Mammalia > Primates > Cercopithecidae > Macaca > Macaca nemestrina. Next base: position 70,024,324 of record NC_092135.1, read on the forward strand.
CTCCTCCGTCTCTCCCGGTCCCCTCCAGCAGCCAATGTAATTACGGGGGTGGTTGGGGGGAAACAAGAAAGGAGGCAACCGTCTAGGCGCCTCCTCCTCCGGGGAGGCGATCACTGTGCGCTGCTCGGGACAGCTGCTGGTCGCATCCTCTTTCGGCCTCTGGGCCCTCTCGGCTCCTTGCCCAGCGCGAGCGCGGGCTCGGGCGGGGGGCGGGCAGTGAAGGGGGCAGGGGTGGCTGGGCCGGGTCGGGGATCCGGGAGGCGGGAGCAGGTGAGCGGCCCTGAGCGGCTTTACGATTGTCTGCCAGGCGGGCTCCTGCAGTGTGGGCATTTAACACTCGTCACGTGAGCGCTGGCGACGTCACCTAGCAACAGCCAATCAGAAGCAAACGGCCGCGGAGCTCCGGGAACGCCCGGCCAGGGGGCGGGCGTCACATGGTGGGCGCTGTGGCTGCGGCTGCGGCTGCAGCGGCCCCGGGTGCAAGCAGACTGCCGCTGAATGTGAGCAGCGAGGCAAGGGGTCGAGGTAGCGGGAAGTAAGGGTGGCCCGCAGCAGGAAGATAGAAGGCGTGGAGACAGACTGGCGTTTTGCCTCAGAGGAAGAAGTGGGGTCCCCCATCCCATTCTGTGCAAGTGCCAGTTCCAGTGATTCGTACTTTCATGTCCGAGGTCAGTTTTCAAACACATTAAAGTACATCGGTGCCCAGAGTCCAGCTAGCTCTATCTCCACTTTTCCTCGAAGTGTCTGGCACTTACTCTTGTTAGCCACTCGGCACTTGACATAGTCAATTGATTTAATTATCCACAAACCACGTGTAATGCCCGCTTCCTAACCAATCCGCAGAGATATTAGGACAATTAATTAGATAATATTAAAACGGGTTTTCCTTGTTGCTTGAAAGAGAAGCTACATAAACTTAAAGGTATTATTGCTAATAGTATATTTGAAACCAGTTTCCCTGGTACTTTCCCGACACGCGAGGCTCTGAGTAATTACATATGTTTGATAAGTAAATGACACCCTGAAAGCCATCCCGAGGACTTCCTCCTTCGGGTGAGAAGGTTCACCAGTTGGCCTTGAAAATTCGATGCTGTTGCGGAAAAGGAAATAGGATAATAGGTGAGATTATAGATTTATCAAGTAGATACTGGATTTATCACTTCTCTGTAAATTTAAAACAAATATAAAAAGTTTTATCTGGTTTGTTGAATTTAATCCTGTTTTACAGTTTTGCATTTTGGGACCCTGTTCTACTCTGTCATTGCAATTTTTTCTTTTCATTCTCCTGTTTTTTAAAAAGTCGGAAAGGGCAACTTCCTCTGTCTCTATAACCTTGTAGTGGGAAACCTTGGCCCGACGGTGATGGACGGCAAGACTTGCTGGACTCCCATGTCCGAAGATCCTGCAGCAGCGCTTGCTTTGTGGCGCCACCTGGTGGGCAGTGTGCGAGGTTACCGGGGGCGGGGTAGACGGTCTAATCACGCCCAGGCGCCAGCCTCTGAAACCCCCCAAAAGAACAAAATAGTAATTAAAAGCCACAAAATTGTGCTAGTGCGCACCATCTGAAGCACCCTTTCCTAAAGACCTAACATGTCGCTGAAAGAACTTGTTACAACAACTGTCTGATAGAAAACAAGTTGATACCTTCAAAAATATGATCTTTGGTCTTCTTCCCCAGAAAAAGCAAGTGTGTAATTAAAACTCCAGCATTCACGCAGAGGAATAATGAGATAGGTAATGCGCCTTCAAGTCTACCTGGATTTAGTTCCCAGCTTTTTTTTTGGTTAAGGAAGGCCCCTAGATGGAAAGAGCCAGCTTATGAGAAAAGGTTGGAGGTGGAGCTCACCCCCACCTACCTGCATTGCTATGCGGTTCTCTGCCTACTTTGTAGGCCTCAGCTGCAAAACTAACCTCTTGATACTGAAACATGATTGCCTTTTGGTGTTTTTTTGTTCGTTTGTTTTTGTTTTTTTGAGACGGAGTCTCACTTTGTCACCCAGGCTGGAGTGCAGTGGTGCAATCTTGGCTCACTGCAACCTCCACCTCCTGGGTTCAAGCGATTCTCCTGCCTCAGCCTCCTAAGTAGCTGGGATTACAGGCGCGCGCCACCACCCCGGGCTAATATTCGTATATTTAGTAGAGACAGGGTTTCACTATATTGATCAGGCTGGTCTCGAACTCCTGACCTCGTGATCCCCCCGCCTTTTGGTGTTTTGACTTCAAATTCCAACTCTTTCTTTCTGTCACCACGGTGGGGGCTGCTTTGACCTAATATAGAAAAAAATTCCCTGAAAAAGAGATTTTAAAAAATCCAACCTCCTGCCAGACGCGGTGGCTCACGCCTGTAATCCCAGCACTTTTGGGAGGCCAAGGTGGGCAAATCACCTGAGATCAGGAGTTCGAGACCAGCCTGGCGAACATAATGCAACCCCATCTCTACGAGGTCAGGAGATCGAGACCATCCTGGCGAACACGGTGAAACCCCGTCTCTACTAAAAAAATACAAAAAACTAGCCGGGCGAGGTGGCGGGCGCCTGTAGTCCCAGCTACACAGGAGGCTGAGGCAGGAGAATGGCGTAAACCCGGGAGGCGGAGCTTGCAGTGAGCTGAGATCCGGCCACTGCGCTCCAGCCCCGGCGACAGAGCGAGACTCCGTCTCAAAAAAAAAAAAAAAAAAAAAAAAAAAAAAAAAAAATTAGCCGTGCGTGCTGTTAGGCGCCTGTAATCCCAGCTTCTTGGGAGGCAGGAGAATCGCTTGAGCCTGGGAGGCAGAGGTTGCAGTGAGCTGAGATCATGCCATTGCACTGCAGCCTGGGTGACAGAGCGAGACTCCGTCTAAAAAAAAAAAAAAATACGACCATGTCTTTTTCTCTCTGTTCTTTGTTCCCACCCTAAGTATGTTCTCCAGGCTTTTTCATGGTGGCAAATTTGTTGTATTTTATTTATTCAGTAACTTCCATTAATTAGCAGCCCAAAGTCTATATCAGCTGAGATCTGGAAAATGGTATCTTTCTGGAAGGAAATGACTGGAGCCCCACTTTATCTGGAAAACAAGGGATTGTGTACGTGGGGCAAAGAGGGGGCAAAGAAGAGACCAGAGGCAATGAGCAAGCAGGGAGAGTGTGAGGGAGGGGGAGAGGGAGGAAGAACCCACGACTGCATTTGGAGAATCAAGTAGAGACTTGAGGTATGAGTTCTGATAATTTGAACACAAATCTGGGTTTAGCCAAATTATCCGATTACTGCATCACAATGTCCAAACAGTTTGCTTACTTTGGTCTAAAGTCAGGGAAGCAGTGGCAAGGGAATTGACAGTTTTGTTTACAGTCAGAGTGATGCCCATCTCCTTAGTGATATGAGTGAAGGGGAGGCTTAATGGCCGGGCGCAGTGGCTCAAGCCTGTAATCCCAGCATTTTGGGAGGCCGAGACGAGCGGATCACGAGGTTAGGAGATCGAGACCATCCTGGCTAACACGGTGAAACCCCGTCTCTACTAAAAAATACAAAAAACTAGCCGGGCGAGGTGGCGGGCGCCTGTAGTCCCAGCTACTCGGGAGGCTGAGGCAGGAGAATGGCGTAGACCCGGGAGGCAGAGCTTGCAGTGAGCTGAGATCCGGCCACTGCATTCCAGCCTGGGCGACAGAGCGAGACTCTGTCTCAAAAAAAAGGGGGGAGTCTTAAAACGAGTTAGGGGAAACACTGGTGCTTGAGGGCGGCCAGCTACTTCTTCTGCCCCAGGGCACCTTCTTTCCCCTTCTCCGTTTTCGGATTTCTCTGACTTCGGCATTCTTTTGCTCCGCAGGAACCTAGAAAATGGTGGGGGTAAATAAGGGGAGGGTGAAGTTTCTGCTCTGGCCTTGCGTGTCCCAATCCCATCGCTGAGACTTTCTTCTGCATTGGAACGCTTGTCCCAGGCTGTCGCCGCGCTGCGGCGTCTCCCCTGCGCCAGGCAGGGATGGAATCATCATTCTCATTGTACAGAAGGACACTGAGGCTTGAGAACGGAAACGACTTCTTTTGAGTTGGGTCCCCCTCCCCCCTTGCCAGGCAGCAGCCTTTCTCTGTTGCCATAGCACAAATCACAAGGGTATTTATGTAGTAAGCCTTAGTTGAGCAGCTCCAGGTCTCCATAAGACGGCGAGCTGGAGACGACAGGTCTGCGCTTTGCTCTCAGCCCCTTGCCCCACCGCTAGCCTGGGGCAGGATTCCAGCCTTCGCCTAGCCCCGCGCTTTGCCTCTGCAGGGCTATCGGGTGTCCTCCGCTGCACAAAAAGCCAGCCCAGTTGGGTATTATTGGGGAGAGGATGCCTCCTGCCGGAAGGGAGCGAGGGTGGGCGCCCGGGTGCCCTCGGTGAGAGGCGGGGCCAGGCCCATTTTCACTCTCCTTCCCCCACCAGGGGTTGGGGGCCGCACGCGCTGCTGCTCCTACTCCTCACAGTCTCGTCGAGGGTCCCGGAGACGCGGGTTTCCGGGCCTCTGGTCCAAGAGGCAATGCCAGTTTCGGTACCTTTGTGTTTTCGCTCCCGAAGTAGTAGCTCTAGGAACCCGCGCTTTCGAATTCCTTTGGGGTTTGTCCTAAAACTCAAAGACGTTGGAAGAGGGCGGGGATTTGGTTATGAGAACCTCACAGCTCAGCCTTTGCGACCAAACCAGCAGTGCTTTTGTTCTCACTTCATTGGCTAATTGCAGATTCTTGGGACAGCTCTGGCCGGATCCTTTCGCATTGCTGGTCTCCTCAGCATGATTTTCCCCTGCGGCTCCAAGGGCAGCCTCAAGGGACTCCGGGAGCCATCAGCTATCCGTAGCCCCTGGGACCGGTAGGCAGACGGGACCCCTGACTCGGGATCTGCGTCCTGAGATGTCACATTTTTTCTTTTCCTGCATGGACCTGGCGAGAGGACACAATGGAATCACTCTTGGGGGGCAAAGACTCCGCCTGTGCAGGGAATGGGTGGGTCCTCTGGTCTCCGCTGCCACGGCTCCCCGGCTCAGAGGTTGTCTCGGGTTTCCACCATTTGAAAAATTATTATTACCATTATTATTTCGAGACGGTGTTTTGCTCTTGTTGCCCAGGCTGGAGTGCAATGGCGCGATCTCAGCTCACCGCAGTCTCTGCAACTGAGGCGATTCTCCTGCCTCGGTCTCCCGAGTAGCTGGGATTACAGGCATGCCTCACCACGCCCTTTTTTTTTTTTTTTTGGTATTTTCAGTAGAGACAGGGGTTCTCCATGTTGGTCAGGCTGGTCTCGAACTCCTGACCTCAGATGATCCTCCATCTTGGACTCCCAAAGTGCTGAGATTACAGGCCTGAGCCACCGCGCCCGCCTATTGTTATTATTTTTAAGAGTCAGAGTTTCACTATCTCACTCAGGTTGGAGTGCAGTGGCGCGATCACAACTCATTGCAGCCTCGAATTCCTGGGCTCAAGGGATCCTCCTGCCTCAGCCTCCGGAGTAGCTGGGACCACAGGCATATACCACCATGCCCAGATAATTTTTTTATTTTGTAGAGACGGGGTCTCACTATGTTGCTCAAGCTGGTCCCAAACTCCTGGCTCAAGCGATCCTGCAACCTCGGCCTCCGAAGGTGCTGGGGCTGGGATTACAGGCATGAGCCACCGCTCCCGGCCCACATCTTTGGCTCGACACTCCCTCCTGGCTCCCGAGCTTGAGAGTCTCAGTCAGCCATTCCTCTTCCACCTGCCTCCAGGCACTGTCCTCCAGCAGCGTGCAGTCTAGTGCAGAGAACGACTGCCTGCGTGTATTTACTGAGCGCCCAGCGTTCTGCCAAGCCCTTTACCTCCGGCATCTCACTGACTCCTGGGAATCGTCCTGTGGGGTGGGTACAATATCACGCACATTGAGGAAACCAAGGCCTAGAGCCAATCACATGCTTACGGACGCCCAGCAGTGTCCGACCTCGGACTCAGATCTGGGCCACAGAGGCAAGGCCGCTGTCGCTCTGGGCTGTTTCTGGCCAGGGGACGCGAGAGAAGGCGGCACCACACTTACCTCTCCCGGGCCTGGTGCTGCCAGCTCCGCGGAACAGACGGGAAAGGGCATTGGCCGTCCTGAGGGCGACCGCGCCCCTTCCTCCCCAAGGAGCGTCCTGGAAGGGAGGTCCCCCTGGGAGAGGAGGAGGCGCGCCTGGCTGCACAAAGGGTAGCCCCGGGAAGATTCCCGAACAGACTCGAGCCTCTGCGGAGAGGGCGGGAGGCGGGTGCCCCCTGGCTTGGCACGTAAATCCGAGCTTGGGGACTCGATGTTTTGTTCCCGCTGGGATTCCGCCCGGAGTTATCTTTGCTCCCTGCTGGGGTGTAAGTAAACCTCAGGAGCTTGAACTGGAATCATCGGACGGATACTAGACGCTCTCAGCCGTGGCCTTTCCGCGGCGCAGGGCTTCTGGTGCTTTCAGACCCAGTTTCGCCTGTTGCCTTCCAGAACTAACAGACTCTCGTCAGGTCCATTTCACTTTATTGTCTGTTCAACGGTTAAAGCAAAGAGAGTGACAGCTGGGGCCCTTGATCCGGGAGGGCGCCCTGTATGGAGCGAAGGGTGGCCCAGGTTCTGAGGCACACTGATCCGGTGGCCTAACTGTGGGATCCCAGCGCACAGGCCCCGAAGGCAGGCCACCGGTGGTTGAGCTTCCAAGGGCGAGAGAAATTCATTCCCCTTAGACGGTGAAAAGTTGCCACATCACAGTGTCCAGGTCCCTCCTCCTTTCCCCACCGCCCCCGCCCCCTCCAGGAACAAAAGCTCAGACCGCTGAGATGTTCACTTTGCACTTTTGGCAGCACTCACATTGACATATGAGAAGAGTGCAACAAGGTTCTCAATCCGAAAGAAAACAATCTCAGAGAACACATGGACACGGGGAGGGGAACGACACACACTGGGGCCTGTCAGGGGGTGGGGGTGGGGGTGGGGAGCAGGGGTAGGGAGAGCATCGGGAAAAATAGCTAATGTACACTGGACTTAACACCTAGGTGATAGGTTGACAGGTGCAGCAAACCACCATGGCATACATTTACCTATGTAACAAACTTGCACATCCTGCACATGTACCCTGGAACTTAAAATTTCAAAAAAAATGAAAAAAAAAAATCTACGAGATTTCCCACCCCTGAAGTGAGGACCATTTGTGCCCGGCGTTCGTGGGGGTGCCGGGAGGGGGCTGTGCGTGGGGGGAGGCGGGGGTGGGGACTGAAAGAGGGGGGTAAGGGTAGCCGGGAGGGGAACGCCGCAGGGGTGTTGGACCTCGGGTCTTCCTCGTGTCTGGTGTTGATTGGCTCCAGCTGTCAGGTTGAAACCACAACTCCTCCCCTAAGAGCCGCAGGGGTGAACCCCTGTGCCGGCCCTAGGTGTTCTCAGAGTTGGGTTGTCAGTGCAGCATGCTTCTGGAACTTTCAGAGCCTCGCAGGCCTTAGATCCTAGTTAGGCCCTTTTCACTTTAGTGTCTATTCAGTGGTTAAAGCAAAACACACACACACACACACACACACACCCCACCACCACCACTATCACCACCAAACGGGAGAACTAGGAAGGAAACGTCTGGAACTCAGAGAGTACCCTTGGACACAAAATTCCCTTCTCTTCGACAGAGTCTTTCTTTCCACTGCCTCGTCTTAGAACAAAAGGGTTGTGCCACCTCCTATGGATGTGAAGAGGATGTGCTGACACGTGTGCTCGGGAGCCAGACTTTGTGGTCTTGGGGGAAAGGAATGAATATTTCTGTGCTTCGTCGTTTGCATCTATGGAATGCGGGTGATACTGAGCTCTTCCTCGTGGGATTATTGCCTGGAAATACACCGTTGTATGTTCATCGCCTCCAGGTTTACCGCGAGACTCGGCATTCTCGGGCCTCAGCTGAATGGGTTTTAAACTGCGGAGGGAGGCCCAGGTGGAGAGGGTGTAGGCCCACTTTTCTCACTCGTGCCTAAGCAGGCCTTGTCCTGGCGGCAGCCAAGGTGAAGGCAGACGCTGTTTCTGGGATCCAGTGCACCAGACCAGGCCAGGGGATTTGGGCGTGGGCCTCCGTCCGAGGCGGCAGTGGGTGGTCCAGGGGCGTTGTGAAGCGGTCAGGCACTGTGCATGGGGAAGTGCAGGGCCCTCCTGCAGCACTGAAGTTTGGAAGGCCAAACGCTACCCCTAACCCGTTTGGCCTTCCAAAGGACTGCCCCATTCAGTAAGCGGGGCAAAGTCCCGCTGTGGCAAGCTTCTCCGTAGTCTCCCTGTGTGCTACACCTGGGCTGCTTCTGCTCGCTTCTTTGAAAATGGAGAGGGGAGCAGAGGGAAGAACCTTGCAGGTTATTCACAGGGAACTGACCCTAGGCGGTATAGGCTCAGTTATTGTTTGCCGTATGGCCGATTGTTTGCATGTACTTGTGCACACGTTTTCAAATGCATAAAACCCTATGCATGTTTCAAATGTGTAAACACGTAAGCATTTTTATTTGTATTTCTATTTCTTTTATTTATTTATTTTCTTTTGAGAAGGAGTTACCCTCTTGTTGCCCAGGCTGGAGTGCAATGGTGCATCTTGGCTCACTGCAACCTCTGCCTTCCAAGTTCAAGTGATTTCCCTGCCTCAGCCTCCCGAGTAGCTGGGATTACAGGCGCGTGCCACCATGCCCAGCTAATTTTTGTGTTTTTAGTAGAGATGGGGTTTCACCATGCTGGCAAGGCTGGTCTCCAACTCCTGATCGCAAGTGATCCACCTGCCTCGGCCTCCCAAAGTGCTGGGATTACAGGTATGAGCCACTGCGCCTGGCCAGCATTTTTATTTTTTAGAAATCTTTTCTTTCTATGTCAGTAGTTACAGAGCAATCATTTTCTTCTTAAGGAGAATGAGGAAGGTATCATCACTTATTTAACTATCTTCTTTGCCTTGTCATCTAGATGATTTCCAATATTTACAAACAACACATGAGTGAATGTCTTCTGGAGAGCTTTACCCACGTGTTCAATTACATTTGTAAACTAGAATCCTAGTAACTGAATTGTGTGTCAACATTTTAATAGCTACCACTAAGCTCCCCTGAAAAAACAAGCAATTTAAGCTCTATACTCATTTCTCAGCACTCTCACCAAGAATATTAGGAATCTTCAGTATTTTTTGAATATGATAGGCTTAAAATAGTGCCATATTTTAACTTGCAAAGGCTTTACATTAGTAGAGTGTGGGTGTTTTTTCTTTCTTTTCTTTTTTTTTTTTTTATTGAGGGGGTGCTCTGCTGTATTTTGTCCAGGCTGATCCTGAACTACTGGGCTCAAATGATCCTCCTCCTGCCTCAGCCTCCGGAGTAGCTGGGACTACGGGCATGTGCCATTGCATGCTTGGCTTGTGTTTTTATATAGGCATTTGATTTTCTTGATTTTCTTCTGTGAATTACCTATTTCTGTTCTCTGCCTATTTTTCTGTTTTTAAAAAATTGATTTATGGGAAATCATTACATATTTTGGAGATTAACTCATTATTGTGTTTATAGTCAATATTAATTCCAAGTTAATTGCTTCTCTTTTACTTTTGTTTATCCTCTTTTCCAGTTCAGAGATTTTAAGTTTTGTATGGTCAAATATGTGACTCTTTTTTTTTTTTATGCCTTCTGGGCCTTCAGGTCGTGATTATAGATGCCAATACTTTATTTTTTTTGAGACGGAGTCTCTCTCTGTCACCCAGGCTGGAGTGCAGTGGTTCGATCTCGACTCACTGCAAGCTCCACCTCCCGAGTTCACACCATTCTCCTGCCTCAGCCTCCCTAGTAGCTGGGACTACAGGCGCCTGCCACCACGCCCGGCTAATTTTTTTGTATTTTTAGTGGAGACAGGGTTTCACCATGTTAGCCAGGATGGTCTCAATCTCCTGACCTCGTGATCTGCCCGCCTCGGCCTCCCAAAGTGCTGGGATTACAGGCGTGAGCCACCGCGCCCGGCCTATAGGTGCCAATACTTTTAGATGTTAATACTTTTAGAGTTAATATATACAGTGGTTAAAAGTATGGGCTCTAAGCTCAAATCCTAACTTGGCTACTTGCTAACTGTATAAATTAAGGAAGGTTATTTAACTTCTCTGTGCCTCAGTTTAATGTTTAATCAAACAAAACTTCATTTGGACTACTGACGGATAGTTGCGGAATGGATCAAGTGTTGTCTCTCCAAATCAGATTTTTTAAGAATGTGGCTAAACCACTCCCTAGCCCCCCTTGCACTTATGTGTAACCATGTCATTCAATCCAAGACAATGGAACATGAGTGGAAGCCATGTGTGCCTCTCCCGGGACAGGACCTTTTAGACAGAGTTGAGACTCCTCTCTCCTCTCTTTTTCCTTCTGCTGTCCGGAACCAGCTTCAACTATGCAGATGACATGGCCCCAGAAGCTCCTAGAAGCCCTAGGGGACTCACCGCCTAGGGGAATCTTCATCACTTGTTTGGAAGGTTATCTGACCAAGAAATAAACTTCTTAATTTTAAGATACTGACTTTTCTTATATTTTAAGATACTGACTTTTAAGTATACATATGTATGTATATATATGTGCCACATGTGTGTGTGTATGTATATATATATATATATATGGCAGCTTAGCTACTATAACTAATACAATGACCTTGAAGTCAGGATGCCATGACTTCATTAGGAAAAAATTACAGGAAAAAGTCCAGAACATCCTTTACCTGTGAAAATCAGATGAATGGGAAGCCAAGCACAGACCTGAAACCATTTGATTCCTAGGTGCATTCAGTCCATGAATAGAAAGGGGCTAGCAGCACAGCTGGTTGTTATCCTTAGGAACATAAGTCTTAAATGATCATTACTAGGGTTCTGGCAGATCTAAGCCCCAGTCATATGCACTTCCTTTTAAAGGTGATGGATTGCAGAAATTTTGTCACCCTGCCACATGGGACCCTCCCCTCCATGTCAGTGTCACTCTTGCCTTGGGCACATGCTTATTATGCTTAGGAGTTGTCATGGGGTGATAAGCCAACTTTCTACTTTAGTCTTTTTTGGACGACAGTGCCTAGGATAATGGAATGAACAAGGGCAAAGGCAGCACAAAGACAAGAGGTACTAATAATGAAATAACTTCAAATAGGAAAAAGAAAAAAAAAAAAAAAAAGGAAACTTCACACTAAAAAGGCCCAAATGGCTTTCATTTGAGGAAAGTATACAAACTTCAGTGAATGAACTTTGGAATGTCATTTTGGGCCATTTCAAGACATTGTTTTTGCCTATTTCCCAGTCCTCAGTTGTGTACTCCTTGCCGGTGTTACTACATAGCTAAGTTCTGAATTGATGATGTGCTTTGGTTTCATTTAGAACTGAGCACAATTGATCACCACATTCCAGAAAAGACTGAATACTAAGGAGCCACACCAAGTCTTGTGTAAGACAGTGATGACACCCAGTGGTCATGTAGGGTCTTCATTTACATTGACCCAATTCATAGTAAAGCTAACAAATTGCACATACTAGTATACAAAAAGTGCTATGTATGTGTGACAGCTGTGAGGGAAGGGGCAGCTAGACTTTACAGCCCTGACTGTTGTATCCTTGTAGTTTCATCTTGGGCAGTTCTTTTTTTTTTTTTTTTTGAGGCAGAGTCTTGCTCTGTCACCCAGGCTGGAGTGCAGTGGTGCGATCTTGGCTCACTGCAACCTCTGCTTCCCAGATTCAAGTGATTCTCCTGCCTCAGCCTCCCCAGTAGAATAGCTGGGACTACAGGCATGCACCACCATGCCTGGCTAAATTTTGTATTTTCAGTAGAGTTGGGATTTCGCCATGTTGGCCAGGCTGGCCTTGAACTCCTGATCTCAAGTGATCTGCCTGCCTTGGCTTCCCAAAGTGCTCAGATTACAGGTGTGAGCCACTGCACCTGGCCTTGGGCATTTCTTTTCTTTTTTCTTTTTTTTTTTTTTTGAGATGGAGTCTTGCTCTGTCACCCAGGCTGGAGTGCAGTGGTGTGATTTTGGATGACTGACTGCAACCTCTGCCTCCCTGGTTCAAGCGGTTCTCCTGCCTCAGCCCCCCGAGTAGCTGGGATTACAGGTGCGCACCACCATACCTGGCTAGTTTTTGTATTTTTAGTAGAGACAGGGTTTCTCCATGTTGGCCAGGCTGGTCTGGAACTACTGGCCTCAGGCGATCCGCCACTTCAGGCTCCCAAAGTGCTGGGATTACAGGCATGAGCCACTGTGCCCAGCTGGGCATTTCTTACTATGCAATTACCTTCCCTGGTTGAACTCAGTAAAGGGTTTCACTCTTATCTCTATTATACTTTTGATACTCTGTCATAATCCAAATAATAACTGCTGGAATCCTGAGATGTTTAAACAAGGTTTTACTTAAGTCTTGGGATAACAAAAGGGAAATAAACCTCAAAAGTAACCTGTACCCAGATGGCCAAATACTGTAAACTCTGTTGGTATGAACCATGTATTTATTGTATGAAATATCCCCATCACATAGGGGGTGACTGAAGGGAAAAAATGACATATAAAAGACTTAAAGGGTAAATGAGAGTTAGCTAGGTAAATAGTTGAGAGAAAGGCATTGTAGAAAGAAGGAAATAGCATGTGTAAAGTTCTGAGTCTGAAAGGGACATTTGAAAACCTGGAAGAAGGTGAGCTGGGCCGGACCACAGTGAATGAGGAGAGCATGTACAGTGGGGCTGGCAAGGTAGGCAGGGAATACATCATGTAGGACCTAATAGATTTTTGGCCCAAGAACAGTAGAAAATTCTAAAGGTTAAAAAAATTTGGCCAGGCGCGGTGGCTCACACCTGTAATCCCAGCACTTTGGGAGGCAGAGGTGGGTGGATCATGAGGTCAGGAGTTCGAGACCAGCCTGGCCAACATAGTGAAACCCCGTCTCTACTAAAAATAGAAAAATTAGCTGGGCATGGTGGCGTGCGCCTGTAGTCCCAGCTACTCAGGAGGCTGAGGCAGGAGAATCCCTTGAACCTGGGAGGCAGAGGTTGTGGTAAGCTGAGATTGTGCCACTGCCCCCTAGCCTGGGCAACAGAGTGAGACTCCATCTCAAAAAAAAATAAACTTTTAATTTTGAGATAATCATAGATTCACATGTAGTTGTAAGACATGATAAAGAGTGATCCTTTGTATCCTTTCCGCAATTCCCACAGTGGTTGTGTTAAGTTATAGTGCAAATCAACAAAGTTTTTTTTTTGTTTTTTTTTTTCCAGGAGATGGGAGTCTTGCTATGTTGCCCAGGTTGGACTACAATTCCTGGGTTCAAGTGATCCCCTTGACCCAGCCTCCCCAGTAACAGGGACTATAGACATGCGCCACCATACTTGGCCTACAACAAGGATATTGACTAATCTATTCTCTATTCCTATAATTTATCATTTCAATAATGTTATATCAGTGGAATCTTATAGAATGAAAGCTTTTGAGATTGGCTTTTTTTTTTCTTTTTACTCAGAGAATATAATTTTCTGGAGATTTTTCTAGATTGTTGTATGTAACAATAATTTATCCTTTTTTATTGTTGAGTAGTATTCTGTGATATTATATCCCACTGTTTGTTTAACCATTTACCCATTGAAGGACATCTGGATTTTTTCCAGATTTTGATTATTATGAATAAAGCCACTATAAACACTTGTGTATATGTGTTTGTGTTAACACAAGTCTTCATTTCTCTGGGATATGTGTTTAGCTTTAATGCTGAGTTTGAGGTATCTCTATCAGTTAGCTACTTCTGTGTCACAAGTTACCCCAAAACTCAGTTACTTCAAACAATAAGTATTTCTTATTATTTGTATGTCTAAGCTTGCTTATATGTTTGTGGAGGGCTGACTGAATTGGACGCTGGCTTGTTTGGAATGGCCTCGCTCACATGGCTGGCAGTTGGTTGGCTGTTGGCTGAGGTGACAAGGGTCACTGGGCCATCTCATCAAGTAGCAGGCTAATCTGCAGGTGGCCTGCAGTGGCAGGGATCTGAGCAAGAGGAGAAATGTAAGATACCTTTTGAAATCCACGCTTGGAACTTGCACATTGTCACTTCCACTGTATTCTACTGACCAAAGCAAGGCATGAGGTCAGCCCGGATTCAAAAGGGGAAGTGGACTCGTGGGGACAAACTCATCCTGGTTTGCTCACGATTTTGCTGGTTTCAGCACTCTAGTCCTATGTGCCAGGAAACCTCTCAGTCCTGGGCAAACTGGGATAGTTAGTCACCCTAAGCAGATGCCACCTCTTGGTGGAAAGAGCAGCAAAGTCACATGGCAAAGGGCGTGGTTATAGGGGGAGATAAAGAATTGGGACATTTTTACAATCAATCTGCTGCAATGCTTATGAGATTTCCAAGCAGAAGTATCAAGTATCATTTAGCTCTTAGTAGACAGGTCCATCTGGAGATAAATTTGGCTTATATGTAAGTGATTATCTAATATTTATTGAGCAATTAAATGACAGATGCTAATGCAATAAATCACTAAATTTTAATTCTGACAAATTATTAGGAAATATGTATTATAGAAGTTTAAGATATTGTTTCTCAAGATAAAAAGAAAGCAAGATAAAAGGAAATTGATGGTTAGAAATAAACATAAAAGAAACTATCGAATGCTGATATATGGCCCCCTAATGCAGCCATTGGGGGCTAATTAGCATAGGGAGACTATCCTGACACACCTTGATGAGGTTCTGATAGAGCCTGAAAATTGTTAATATTTAGAATAGTGAGTCTTGACTAATTCAGGAAAGATTGGAGTATGTTCAGCATTGCTCTGCCTGACATGATAATGATGTCATCACAGTTTAAATGGTTAAATGGCTTTCTATCACTAACAGCAATGTTTCTCAAATTGGGGCCTGGAGATACCTGGGGCCACACTGTTTTTGCAAGAATTATATTCCAGGTTTTTGCTTCAATAACAAAAAATTAATGTAAGTATGCCCTGGATCATTTGGATGACTACATTATAACAGTTCTGTCATATGATTTTAGCATTCATATTTGTGTTAATAATAAAATTTGGGCCAGTAAATTCCACAGGATGTTATGGTGTGCAGTAAAAAATAAAGATGTGGCAAATTGCTCAGAGGAGAACTTTGCATAGCGCAAGATACAACAGGCAGGGTGAACTCAAAAGGATCTTCTAGTTGGTTAAAGCAGCATGTCTATAGTTTCAGCTACTTGGGAGACTGAGACAGGAGGATACTTTGAGTCCAAGAGTTCGAGGCTACAGTAAGCTATGATTGTGCTTTGTGCCACTGCATTCCAGCCTGGGCAACATAGCAAGATTCTATGTCTATTATATATATATATATATATATATAAAAGAGATATATGAGACTACCTTCATATATATGTGTGTATGTGTGTATATATATGTGATATATGAGACTACCTTCATATGTGTGTGTGTGTGTGTGTATATACACCTCCTTATCCTTTATATAGCTTATACCTACTTGCCACATTTATCTATAATTATCTTTATTATATATAGCTCCTTTATATATAGGAGGTAGTCTCATATTCTCTTTGAACATTGATACATTCAGTGGATTCTGTCTTTGTATAATTTACAGCAGTTTATTATTATTAAAGGCAGCAGCAAATGCTCAACGAAGAACTTGTTTCCCATTTTCAACAATAGGTTATTTATGCCGGGTGTGGTGGCTCATGCCTGTAATCCCAGCACTTTGGGAGGCCAAGGTGGGCGGATCACAAGGTCAGGAGTTTGAGACCAGCCTGACCAACATGGTGAGTGAAACCCTGTCTCTACTAAAAATACAAAAATTAGCCAGGTGTGGTGGCGTGTGCCTGTAATCCCAGCTACTCAGGAGGCTGAGGCAGGAGAATCGCTTGAACCCGGGAGGCAGAGGTTGTAGTGAGCCGGGATTGTGCTTCTGCACTCCAGCCTGGGCGGCAGAGTGAGACTCTGTCTCAAAAAAACAAAAACAAAAACAAAAAACCCCAAAACACAAAACAAAAAAACCCACAATAGGTCATTTATTTATTTATTTATTTATTTTTGAGATGGGGTCTTACTCTGTCACCCAGGCTGGAGTGCAATGGCACAATCTTGGCTCACTGCAACCTCCACCTCCAGGGCTCAAGCGATTCTCCTGCCTCAGCCTCCCAAGTAGCAGGTTATTTATTTAATACAGATTTCATTAATGATCAGTTATAAGTATTAAAAACATAATTTAAATCTGTTTAAGCAGAATATAGAATTTATTGTCTAGGGGTTCATCTGGATTCAAGCAAAGCTGGGTCCAGTGACTGAGATAATGTCATCAGGATACAGACACTTTCTCTTCGGCTTTCTGCCACTACATAAAAGAATCCACCCTTCCTCCAGTTTTCAGTAGCTGCTTCCTTAATTTCCTTTTTTTTTTTTTTTTTTTTTGAGACGGAGTCTCGCTCTGTCGCCCAGGCTGGAGTGCAGTGGCCGGATCTCAGCTCACTGCAAGCTCCGCCTCCCGGGTTCACGCCATTCTCCTGCCTCAGCCTCCCGAGTAGCTGGGACTACAGGCGCCCGCCACTTCGCCCGGCTAGTTTTTTTGTATTTTTTTAGTAGAGACGGGGTTTCACCGTGTTAGCCAGGATGGTCTCGATCTCCTGACCTCGTGATCCGCCCGTCTCGGCCTCCCAAAGTGCTGGGATTACAGGCTTGAGCCACCGCGCCCGGCCCCTTAATTTCTTTAGAATTTTCATTTGTTGTGTCTTCAGTGTCCAGAATTCTACTTATAGTCTACTCAAAGCAATTTAGACTTTCTCTATAATCCTTCTCCAAATCCTGGCAGCGTGTACCTACTGGCTACATTTGACTGTAAATATCTTCTCACACTGTTCTTCCAATATATACATTCTATTCTATACATTTCCCTCTCAATCTGAGCCAAAATATCTGGGGCACTGTGGCAAACTCACAGGGGTGACATGGGATATTTTCAAAATTCAAGGAAAATACAATGATACCATACAAACTAAAACTATATAGCTTGAGGTAATTCATAGTTTCAATAGGAGATTACAAAACAGTCTTTTTGATGACATATCTTTGTGGTATGTCATCATATTCAGTACAACTATGTTAAAGGCAAGTAGCATGTGAAAATCAATGTGGAGCAGGGAATAAGGGTAGTGGTTCCAAGGTTTGAGAAGTAGTACAGGGCTCAACAGGTACACACATTCCATAATGATGCAATTCTGTTATTTAACTGTGATGAAATATGAATATTATCTATTCTTTCAACTCTGTATTCTTTTTTTCAAATGGCTAGTAAGTTGTTAGGGTTTAAATACTTATTAAATTGTTTGGCTATAACTACAGTCATGTGCCACATAACAATGTTTTGGTCAACAATAGGCAACATACACGATTAATCTTATGTTTTGTTCATTACAGCCCTTAGCATTCAAAAATCATGGCTAATGTTGTTAGTAAGAGCCACATTGAGTGATCGACCCAGAAAAAAGATTGAAAGTGATTGGGCCGGACGCGGTGGCTCACGCCTGTAATCCCAGTGCTTTGGGAGGCTGAGGCAGGCAGATCACGAGGTCAGGAGATCGAGACCATCTGGCTAACAGGGTGAAATCCTGTCTCTACTAAAAATACAAAAACAAAATTAGCTGGGCATGGTGGTGGATGCCTGTAGACCCAGCTACTGGGGTTGGGGAGGTGGGAAGCTGAGCCAGGAGAATGGCATGAACCCTGGAGCTGAGAAGCGGAGCTTGCGGTGAGATGCAGTGAGATCTCGCCACTGCACTCCAGCATGGGCGACAGAGTGAGACTCTGTCTCAAAAAAAAAAAAAAAAAAGATTAAAAGTGATGATTAAGAACCGGCCGGGTGAGGTGGCTCTTGCCTGTAATCCCAGCACTTTGGGAGGCCAAGGCGGGCGGATCACCTGAGGTCGGGAGTTCGGGACCAGCCTGACCAGCCTGACCAACATGGAGAAACCCCGTCTCTACTAAAAACACAAAATTAGCTAGGCATGGAGGCACATGCCTGTTTCATTCCAGCTACTTGGGAAGGCTGAGGCAGGCGAATCACCTGAGCCTGGGAAGCAGAGGTTGCGGTGAGCCACGATCGCGCCATTGTACTCCAGCCTCGGCAACAAGAATGAAACTGCATCTCAAAAAAAAAAAAAAAAAAGTGATTAAGAACTACAAAAGTGCAAAGTCAGTGATAATGTTTGTTTATCAGGCAGGCATGTCCCATTCCACCATAGCTATGATTTTGAAGAATAAGAATAACTAAATGATGGAAGCTGTTAAAGTATTTGCTTCACTAAAGGCAATGGGATTAACACAAATTTGAGAAGGGTCCTATATCAGATATGGAGATACTTCTAATGACCTGGATTGAAGGCCGTACACAGAAGCACATCCCTCTCAGCACCATGACCAACACAGCCAAAGCAAAAAGTTTGTTTGCAGTGATCAAAGAAAAGCCTGGACCTGACTATGATGTTGAATTTACTGTTTGCTCTGGGTGGTTTAAACAATTTCAGAATTGTTATCCATTACATAATGTGAAAGTGAGTGGCGAGTCTGTGAGTCCTGATGTGAAGACAGCTGAAGAATTTTTGGAGACTTCAGATAAACTGATTGCGGAGGAAAATACTTGTCAGGGCAGACTTTCAATATAGACAGAACTCTTCTGGAACGGATGCCTAACAGGACTTTCATCTGCAAGGACGAAGGTCAAGGTAATACCAGGTTTCAAGGCTTTTGAGCACAGGATAACAGTCTTGCATGGGGATAATGTTGCAGGCTACAAATTGAAACTCTGTGTGTGTGATCTGGCACAGTGAGAGCCCCAGGAACTTCAAGCATATCTTTTATTTTATTTTATTTTATTTTTGAGACGGAGTCTCGCTCTGTCGCCCAGGCTGGAGTGCAGTGGCCAGATCTCAGCTCACTGCAAGCTCTGCCTTCCGGGTCTATGCCATTCTCCTGCCTCAGCCTCCCCAGTAGCTGGGACTACAAGTGCCCGCCACCTCGCCTGGCTAGTTTTTTGTATTTTTTTAGTAGAGACGGGGTTTCACCGTGTTAGCCAGGCTGGTCTCCATCTCCTGACCTCGTGATCTGCCCGTCTCGGCCTCCCAAAGTGCTGGGATTACAGGCTTGAGCCACCGCGCCCGGCCTCGAGCATATCAATAAGCTCCCACAGGCCAGTGTACTGCATTACTCAATAGTCATGAGTCCTCTTCCAGGATTCTCTCCTGAATTACTATGCCAGTAGAATGGAGAAGTTCTGTTTGGAGGATTATGAACTTTCCAAGCTTCTGCTTATTGTTTTTTAGTTTATTTTGTTTTTGAGACAAGGTCTTGCTCTGTCACCCAGGCTGGAGTGCAGTGGTATGATCTCGGCTCACTGCAACCTCCACCTCTTGGGCTCAAGCAATTTTCCCACCCCAGCCTCCTGGGTAGCTGGAACGACAAGTGCAAGCAACCACACCTGGCTAATTTTTGTGTTTTTTTTGTAGAGACGGAGTCTCTCACCATGTTGGCCAGGTTGATCTTGAACTCCTGCCCCAGCCTCCCAAAGTGCTGGGATTATAGGCGTGAGCTATTGCTTACTGCTGATAATGCTCCTGCACATCCTCCTTTTATTTGCGCTCTTCATCCCAACATCAAAATGGTGTTTCTTTCTCCAAATACCACCTCTTTGATCCAATGGATCAAGGAATTACAGCAGCTTCTTCTTTTTTTTTTTTTTTTGAGATGGAGTCTCACTCTGTCACCCAGGCTGGAGTGCAGTGGCGCCATCTTGGCTCACTGCAACCTCCGCCTCCTTGGTTCAAGCAATTTTCTTCTTCAGCCACCTGAGTAGCTGGGATTACAGGCGTGCGCCACCACATCTGGCTAATTTTTGTATTTTCAGTAGAGACAGGGTTTCGCCATGTTGGCCAGGCTGGTGTTGTACTCCTGACCTCGTGATCTGCCTGCCTTGGCCTCCCACAGTGCTGGGATTACAGAGGTGAGTTGCCATGCCCAGCCAGTTATAGCAGCTTTTAAAGCCCACTACCTGAGGAGGACCTTCTTTCAGGCTATTGCTGCAACTGAAGAAGACCTTGAGAAAACAATTATGCAATTCTGGAAGGATTACAACATCTATGACTGCATTAAGAAGAATCTTGCTTGGGCTTGGGGTGATGTCACCAAGGAGTGTATGGATGGCATCTGGAAGAAGAGACTCAAGAGATTTGTCCATGACTTTAAAGGATTTGCCAAGGATGGGGAGGCTGCAAAATCAGCAAGGCTGTGGTTAAGATGGCAAACAACTTTAACCTAGGCGTGAATGAGGATGACAACATTGAGGAGCTCCTAGAGGTGGTTCCTGAAGAATTGACTAATGAAGAGTTGTTGGAAATGGAAGAAGAACGTGTAGCTGAATAAGAGGCAAGAGATAGGAAACCGTAGGAAATATAAAACAAGAACTGCCAAGAAAATTCACAGTGAAGGGTTTAGCAGAAGCTTTTGCAGACCTCAAAAAGCTCCTTAAAAGTTTGAAAACAGGCTGGGTGCAGTGGCTCACGCCTATAATCCCAACACTTTGGGAGGCCAAGGTGGGCAGATCACTTGAGGTCAGGCGTTTGAGACTAGCCTGGCCAGCATGGTGAAACTCCATCTCTACTAAAAATATAAAAATTAGTTGGAAGTGGTGGCAGGTGCGTGTAAGAGATTTCAGTTACTCGGGAGGCTAAGGCAGGAGAATCGCTTGAACCCAGGAGGAGATTGCAATGAGCCCAGATCACACCACTGCACTCCAGCCTGGGGAGCAAGAACGAGACTCTATCTAAAAAAAAAAAAAAAAAGTTTGAAAACATAGACCCTAACATGGAAAGGTTTTCATTAAGAGAGAGGAATGTCCATGGTACGTTACCTGCTTACAAGCAAATCTACCGTAAAAAAAAAAAAAAAAAAAAAAAAAGACAGAGAGAAAGAAAGAAATCAAGCAAACCACCATGAACGTACTTCTAAAAAGAGTGACACCACCCCAGTAAGAGCCTCAGGCAGGTCCTTCAGGAAGCATTTCAGAAGAAGGCATTGTTATGATAGGAAATGACAGATCTGTGCATGTAATTGACCCTGAAGACCTTCCAGTGGGACAAGATGTAGAGGTGGAAGACAGTGATATTGGTGATCCTGACCCTCTATAAGGCTAGGCTGATATGTGTGTTTGTATCTTAGTTTGTAACAAAAGTTTAAACAGTAAAAAGAAATAGTGAAAATTTTTTAAAATAGAAAAAAACAGGCCGGATGCCATGGCTCATGCCTGTAATCCCAGTAATTTGGGTGGCCGAGGTGGGCAGATGACTTGAAGTCAGGAGTTCAAGACCAGCCTTGCCAACATGGTGAA
This sequence comes from Macaca nemestrina, assembly GCF_043159975.1. Lineage (NCBI taxonomy): Eukaryota > Metazoa > Chordata > Mammalia > Primates > Cercopithecidae > Macaca > Macaca nemestrina. The sequence goes on from NC_092135.1 coordinate 70,045,671, forward strand.
CCCCATCTCTACTAAAAATACAAAAATTAGCAGCGGAAATAGCTTGAACCCAGGAGGCAAAGGCTACAGTGAGCCGAGATCACGCCATTGCACTCCAGCCTGGGCGGAGAGCGAGACTCCATCTCAAAGGAAAAAAAAAAACCTTATAGAATAAGGATATAAAGAAAAAAATATTTTTGTACAGCTATACAATGTATGTTTTAAGATAAGTGTTATTACAAAAGAGTAAAAAAGTTAGAGAAAACTTTAAAAGTTTATAAAGTAAAAAAGTTATAGTAGGGTGGGTGTGTTGGCTCATGCCTGTAATCCCAGCACTTTGGGAAGCCGAGGCGGGTAGATCACTTGAGGCCAGGAGTTCAAGACCAGCCTGGCCAACATGGCAAAACCCCATCTCTACTAAAAATACAAAAATTAGCAGGGTATGGTGGCAGGTGCTTGTAGTCTCACCGACTCTGGGGGCTGAGGAATTAGAATTGCTTGAACCTGGGAGGTGGAGGTTGCAGTAAGCTGAGATTGTGCCACTGCACTCCAGCCTGGGTGACAGAGTGAGACTCTGTCTCAAAAAAAAAAAAAAAAAAAGAAAAGAAAAGAAAAAGAAAAACGTCTAACAGTAAGCGAAGGTTAATTTATTATTGAAGAAAAAAATTTTAAATATATTAAATGTAGCCGAAGTATCCAGTGTTTATAAAGTCTACTGTAGTGCACGGCAATGTCCTAGGCCTTCACATTCACTGACTGACACCCTGAGCAACTTTCAAGTCCTGCAAGCTTCATTCATGGTAAGTGATCTATACAGGTATACCATTTCAAATTTTTTATGCCATATTTTTACCATCTTTTCTTTTTTTCTTTTTTTTTGAGACGGAATCTCGCTCTGTCGCCCAGGCTGGAGTGCAATGGTGTGATCTCAACTCACTGCAAGCTCCGCCTCCTGGGTTCATGCCATTCTCCTGCCTCAGCCTCCCAAGTAGCTGGGATTACAGGCACCTGCCACCACATCTGGCTAATTTTTTGTATTTTTAGTAGAGACGGGGTTTCACCATGTTGGCCACGCTGGTCTCAAATTCCTGACCTCAGGTGATCTGTCCGACTCGGCCTGCCAAAGTACTGGGATTACAGGCATGAGTCACTGCTCCCGGCCTCTATGTTTAGATATATTCACATACACAAATACTTACCATTGTGTTCTCATTGCCTACAGTATTCAGTATAGTAACATGCTATACAGGTTTGTAGCCTAGGAGTAATAGGCCCTATTATATAGCCTAGGTGTGTAGTAGACCATACCATCTAGGTTTGTGTAAGTACACTCTGTGATGTTTGCACAATTATGAAATCGCCCAATGATGCCTTTCTCAGAATGTATTCCCTCCATTAAGCAACATATGACTGTACTTAATAAATGTAACTCTTGTGTGGTTTTTTTTTTGGGCCAGGGGAACTGTAAAAACTTACTGAGACAATGAAAGAAGGCATTGTGAACCAAGAAATTTGGGGAACCTCTGGCCTAATCACTGATTATCTGTATTCCATATATTCGATATGTTGTATTTTCATTATCATTCACTTTGAAATGTTTAAAATTTTCCTTGCAATGTACTCTTTGACCTATTGTTATTTAGAAGTATGTTGTTGGCCAGGCGTGGTGGCTCATGCCTGTAATCCCAGCACTTCGGGAGGCTGAGGCAGGTGGATCATCTGAGGTGAGTTCAAGACCATCCTGGCCAACATAATGAAACTCCATCTCTACTAAAAATATAAAAATTAGCTGGGTGTGGTGGCAGACACCTATAATCCCAGCTACTTGGGAAGCTGAGGCAGGAGAATCACTTGAACCCAGGAGGTGGAGGTTGCAGTGAGCCAAGATGGCACCATTGTACTCCAACCTGGGTGATAAGAGTGAAACTCCATCTCAAAAAAAAAAAAAAAGAAAATTTCTATGTCTTTGCTATTTTTTTGGATTGCTCTATCAATTACTGAGAAAAAGATATTAAAATCTTCAATGATGATTATAGATTTGTTAGTTTTTTCATTTAATTCTATCAGTTTTTCTTTATGTATCTTGGAGTTCTGTTTTTAAGTACATCCATGTCTTCCTGATGAATTAAATCTTTAATCATTGTGTAATGTCCCACTGTATCTCTGGCATACTCTGTCTTGAAGACTGTTATGATCATAAGATAGCCAGTCCAGTTTTTTCATGCTTATTGTTTGCAGGGTATATCTTTTTACATCTTTTTCTTTTGATCTATCTGTCTTTATATTCAAAGGTCAAATCAGTGAAGGTCTAATCAAGAGACAGAAATGATACAGCAATTTGAAGTGGGAACACTTAATATAAAGAATTATTAAATAAAACGAGATTGAAATAATGAGATATTGGCTAGTAGTAAAGAAAACTCTAAAGAATATAGAAATAGCAGATATAAGGAGCAGCCACTATCCTTAAGGCTGAGATAGGTTGCCCAGAGAAGAATGCCCTTCCTCCCTACTACCTCTCATGCCCTTCTTGCCAAGCTGAGAGCTAGACCTTGTTGAAGAGGGTGGCTCATTGAATGGCAGAGAAGCCAGTGTGATGCCACATTAACAGAACTTGCTGTGGCCAGGCACGACAGCTCATGCCTGTAATCCCAACACTTTGGAAAGCCAAGGTGGGTGGATCACCTGAGGTCAGGAGTTCGAGACCAGCCTGGTCAACATGGTGAAAACCCATCTCTACTAAAAATAGAATAATCAACTGGGCATGATGGCGGGCACCTGTAATCCAGCTACTTGGGAGGCTAAGGCAGCAGAATCGTTTGAACTGGGAGGCAGAGGTTGCAGTGAGCCCAGATGACGCCACTGCACTCCATCCCAGGCGATAGAGTGAGACTCTGTTTCTAAACAAACAAACAAACAAACAAAACAAAACAAAAACCCAGGACTTGCTGGAAATCCACCCTCCAAAACTTGCCACTTATTTTTTAGGGTACTGGGGAGTCGTTAATGCGGAGTGAGTTTTGCTAGAGGGATTTTCTGCTATGAAACTGCCTGAGAGGGTATGGGAGAAGTTGCTGGCTTCTGTTTACTTCTGACCACTGTGAACCTCAGGAGTTGGGCACTAGAGAAGCTGAAAGTGCTGCAGGTTATCTGCTGAGAGAGCACTGCAAAACCAGGAAAATCTTTCTTCCTGCAGTGTTTCTCCAGTGCCCTCTACTGACAAAACTTGGTATTTTGCTAGATGGTAAAGGGAAAATATCTGAAGAACCTAGCTCCATTTTTACAGGACCTGCAATGAAAGGTGAATTTGGGGCTGAGAGGCAATAAATTGGTAACTGGTACAAGTATGTCTCTTGTAGAAAGCATATAGTTGGGTCTTGTTTTTTTCATTTAGTCTGATAACCTCTGCCAAATTTGGTCCATTTAGATTTAATATAAATATCAATAGATGTGGATTTATGTCTATTTGTTTTCTGTTTGTTTCATTGGTTTGTTTTTGTTCCTCTGTTTTTCCTTTGCTATTTTTTCTAGAGTCAATTGGGTGTTTTCTTAAAATTACATTTTATTTATTTATTTATTTATTTATTTATTTATTTTTGAAGACATGGTCTCACTCTGTCACCCAGGCTGGAGTGCCTTGGTGTGATGATAGCTCACTGCATCTTCACGCTCCTGGGCTCAAGGGATCCTCTTGTCTCAGCCTCCTGAGTTGCTAGGACTATAGGTGCATGCCACCATGCCTGGCTATTTTTTTTCTTTTTTGTATAGATGCAGGTCTTGCTATGTTGCCCAAGCTGGTCTGAACTCCTGGACTCAAGAAATCCTCTCACCTTGGCTTTTCAATGTGTTAGAATTATAGGTGTGAGCAACTGTGCCTGGTCCCATTTTACTTTTCTATATTGGCTTTTCTGTTATTCTTTGCATTTTTATTTTGAATAGTTGCTCTAGGGATTGTAACATTATGTCCTTAACTTTTTACAGTCTACCTGGAATTATGGTACCACTTCATATTAAATATAAAAATTTGGGACCATACAGTTTTATTTACCCCCAATCCTTTATGCCAGGGGTTGGCAAACTCTTTACTTGTGAGTCAAATCTTGCCTGTACCTGCTTTTGTTTTATTGCAAAATAACAACACACATTCACTTATGTATTGTCTATGGCTGATTTCATGCTGTGATGGCATAGTTGAGGAGTTGTAACAGAGACCACATGGTTTATAGAACCTAAAATATTTCCTGTCTTACTATTTACAGAAAAAGTTTGTTGACTCCTGCTTTATGCTGTAGTTGTCATATGTATTATGTATGAGAATGCTGTAGCTACCACAATACTTTGTTACAATTTTGCCTTAAATAGTCATATGTATTTAAATAAGAGAAAGAAAAGATAATCTTTTATATTTGCCTACATATTTATTATTTCTGGTGATCTTTTCTTGTTTTAGGGATGGACTCTCATTCTGCCACCCAGGCTGAAGTGTGGTGGTGTGATCATAGCTCACTGCAGCCTCGAACTCCTGGGCCCAAGTGATCCTCCAAACTTAGCCTCCCAAGTAGGGGGCACCACAGGCACGCACCACCATGTCCAGCTAATTAAATACTTTTTTGTAGGATAGGATGTTGCTTTGTTGCCCAGTCTGGTCTTGAACTCCTAGGTTTAAGCATTCCTCCTGCCCTGGCTTCCCAAAGTGCTGGGATTACAGGTGTTAGCAACCATACCTGGCCATCTGGTAGTCTTTATTTCTCCCTGAAGAGCTGAGTTTCCATCTGGTTTCATTTTCTTCCAGCCTAAACTTTTTCCTTTAGCATTTCTTGTACTACAGGTCTGCTGCAATGCATTCTTTTAGTTGTCATTTATCTGAAAATGGCTTTATTTTACTTTCATTCTTAAAATATATTTTTACTCAATATAGAATTTTGGGTTGACGGTTTTTTTAAAAAAAAGATTTAAATATAACACCACTGCCTCTGGCTTCCATTGTTTTAGATGAGAAGTTGTCTATTAAAACTATCATTGTTCTCTTGTAGTAATGAGTCATTTTTCCTTGGTTGCTTTAAAGATTTTTCTCTTTATCTTTGGTTTTCAGCAGTGATATACCTAGCTGTGGTTTTTATTTCTCCTGCTTTAATTTGCTGAGCTTCTTAAAACTGTAAATTTATGTTGTTCACTAGATTAGGGAACTTTTTGGTCATCATTTCTGGACAGTTTTTTTTTTTTTTTTAGCTCCCTTTTCTCTCTTTGGTCATTCTGGGGTTCCAATTATATGTATGGCAGATTGCTTGATATTGTCCTATAGGTCTCTGAGCCTCTTCTTTTAACCTTTTTTCTCCCTGTTTTTCAAACTAGGTAATTTCTAGTTTACTGACTCTTTCTTCTGCCATGTCAGTCTGCCCATTCAGTGGGGTTTTTATTTCATATATGTACTTTTTATTATTTATATTTTAATTAATTTATTTAGTTTTTGGAGACAGAGTTTCACTCTTGTTGTCCAAGCTGGAGTGCAATGGCGTGATCTCAGCTCACTGCAACCTCTGCCTCTTGGGTTCAAGCAATTGTCCTGCCTCAGCCTCCTGAGTAGCTGGGATTACAGGCATGCACCACCAAGCCCGGCTAATTTTGTATTTTTAGTAGAGACAGAGTTTCTCCATGTTGGTCAGGCTGATCTCGAACTCCCGACCTCAGGTTATCCACTTGCCTCGGCCTCCCAAAGTGCTGGGATTACTGGTGTGAGCCACTGTGCCAGGCTTTTTTTTTTTTTTTTTTGACAGGATCTCGCTCTGTCACCCATGCTGGAAGGCAATGGCATGATCACAGCTCATTGTGGCCTCGATCTCTGGGGTTCAACTGATCCACCCATCTCAGCCTCCCTCGTAGCTGGAACTACAGGCATGTGCTACCATGCCCAGCTAATGTTTGTAGAAATGAGGTCTCACTATGTTGACCAGGCTGGTTTTGAACACCTGGGCTCCAGCAATCCTCCTACCTTGGCTTCCCAAAGCGCTGGAATTATAGGCATGAGGCACCATGCTTGGCCTGTAGTTTTAAGCTCTAAGATTTCCATATGATTCCTTCTATTTCTTTGCTTAGATTTTCTTTCTTCTTCTTTTTTTTTTTTTTTTTTTTTGAGAAGGTATCTTGCTCTTTCACCCAGGCTGGAATGCAGTGCTGTGTTCACAGCTCACTCTCGCCTCAGACTCCTGGGCTCAAGCAATTCTCCTGCTTCAGCCTTCCAAGTAGCTGATACTACAGGCATATGCCACCATGCCTGGCTAATTAAAATTTTTTTTTGTAGAGACAGGATCTCACTATGTTGCCAGGCTGATCTTGAACTCCTGGCCTCAGGTGATCCTCCTTCCTTGGCCTCCTAAAGTGCTGGGATTACAGGTGTGAGCCACCACTCCCAACCTTAAATTTTTAATCTGTTTATTATGCACATATTTTCCTTTATATCTTTGAATATAGTTATAATGATTTCTTTAAAATCTTTGTCTGCTAATTCCAACATCTGGGTCATCTTACTGTGAGTCTTTCTTGATTGCAACTCACTACTGGGTTGTGAAACGAAATTAAAGCATTGTGGTCAGCACTAAAAGAGAAAAGGGATGAAAAATAGAAGTGTGAATAGTGAAGATGTTATTTTATGGAAAATTTATTTATGTATGTATATATAAACATGCATATTCTTAGTCACTGTGTAAAGTGTATTTCTTATTGTGGTTATGGTAAAAAAAATTTGAAAGTCACCAGTAGAAGACAAATGTGGAGTGGAATCTGTTTTAGAAGAAATACTTCAAATTCTTAGAACTAGAGTTTTCCTAAGAGAAACAAATGTATTTATGGTCTAGTGGACACTTTCATTCCAAAGGAGTAAAAGCACAGGATAGAAGCACTTGCTTGCCGTTTGTCAATGCTTGGCTCTCTGCATAAGAACCTCCAGGACTTTTATTAAAACATTCAAGGCTGGTCACGGTGGCACATGCCTGTAATCTCAGCACTTTGGGAGGCCAAGGCAGGCAGATGGCTTGAGCACGGGTGTTTGAGATCAGCCTGAGTAATATGGCGAAAGCCTGTCTCTACAAAAAATACAGAAATTAGCTGGGTGTGGTGGCAGGTGCCTGTAGTCCCAGCTACTCAGGAGGCTGAGAGGTGGGAAGAGACCTTGAGTCCAGGAGGTTAAGGCTGCAGTGAGCTGAGATCACACTCCAGCCCAGGCGACAGAGTGAGACTATCTCAAACAAAACAAAACAAAACAAAAGAAACATTTAAATAGTGCCTCCTGGACCAGGCTCAGAGGTCTGAAGAGCAGAGCAGGAGTAATTTGCATTTAAAAAGTTCCCCTAGGTGGTCCAAAGGAAAGTTTGAGAACAGAGGCTTACACTACAGATTAGCATCTGAGAAAGAAGTGATAATAATGGCTACCATTCATTAAGCTTTGACTTGGGTAACTGAAGCCAGAGAGGTTAAATAATCTACTTGAGGTCACACAGCTTGGAGGTAATTGGTCTGAGACTCCAACTAGGATGATCTAACTCCAAAACCCTAATTCTGAACCACTGAATGGAGCTGAGTCTGATGCCAAGTCTGCAGGGAGAAAGGGAGATCACTTGCACCAGCAATGGCTTGGCCGGGCTCCACTCTGTCAGCTGTGTCACCTCAGGCAGATTTCACAAGTTCTATGGACTTTGATTCTTCTTCTCTGTAAAATGAAGGTCTAATGACTCTACCCTCTCAGGCTTGTGAGGAGTTTGGGCTGTTGCACATGGTGGGTGGGTGCTATTGGTCCTTGCATTCTGTGCTTTTATCACATTCTGCCCTTTTCTCAAACTAGAGCAGTAATGAAAGGAGTGTTGGGGGACACCATAGGCCCTGTTACAGCCGGACTTGAGGGGAGGACCTTAAGGGCTAGGTGGAGTGGAGGCCAACCTTGAGAATAGAGGCCAAGCTCCTGGGGTTGGCTGGTAAAGGCAGGAGAATGCAAAGGGCTTGTTTAGGCCTGGGCAGAGTTTCTGGGCTGAGTTGCCCAGGGCCTTTGTGAGGTTTCCCTGTACCTGTGATCTTCATGAGGTCAGGGCAGTCTGCTTTCCACTTGGTTAAAGTATATTTCCAAAGCCGAGGGACTTCTTTCCTTAGTGGAATGTTTTCAGGATTTGTATTTTCAAGTGAAAAGTGTTGTAGAAGGAGGGCAAAGAATCATTTGATTACTTAATTTTCATGTTTACATAGCATTTGTTTGAAAGTAGTAAGAATCTAAATTCCAAATGCAGTTACAAAATCAGCCTCCACTTAAACTGGTAAGTATATTTTAATGAAGTGTAATTTAAAAGCAGACATTTGCATATTGAAATTTGCCTGAGCCAACTTTTAGAGTATGATCTTCAGAGTACTGGTTTCTAGTATCCTGAGGATATGGAAATTCTTTTGAATTGCTTTTCATGGCCTGGAAATGAGCTTATTTGGTATAATAAGGCTTACCAGAATGGGGACGACCTAAATCAAACATTCATTATAATACGATGCTCTTCAAGTCATTCTTAGAATGGTCTTGTGAAACTTTGGAACCCAAATGTCACTATTTTGGAATAGTAAATATATTTATTCAACAGCTAGTCTGTATTTAAATCAACTGGCAGAAGAACCTTAAAATAACATACGAGAATTTGTCAAATCAGGAATAGATGGCTTTCTACTGATACATTCATGCAAAAATCAAGCTGTATTAACACACTTAATCATAAGTCCAGCAATTTCAGGACTTCTATAGTCCTCCATAAAGGACTTATTTTAAACCCTTTTTAATAATAAAAGATAGCACACAGAGAAATGTGTATGACACACTTTTAAAGCATGATGAATAATTATAGAAGAAATGTAATTACAAAAAACCATGAAAACACTGCACAGGTTAAGAAACAGAACATTGCTGTCTTTCCCAAAATCTTTTTCCATGTGTCCCATCCTGATCACCTCCTTCTCAACCTCCCCCTTGTCCCAGGTAACTATTATCCTGATTTTTATGGTAACCATTTCCTTGTTTGTCTGTCTTTCCTTTTTTTGAGATGGAGTCTCCCTCTGTCCCCCAGGCTGAAATGCAGTGGCACAATCTCGGCTCACTGTAAACTCCGTCTCCCAGGTTCAAGCGATTTTCCTGCTTCAGCCTCCTGGGTAGCTGGGACTAAAGGCGTGCACCACCATGCCCGGCTAATTTTTGTATTATTAGTAGAGGTGGAGTTTCACTGTGTTGGTCAGGCTGGTCTTGAACTCCTGACCTCAGGTGATCCACCTGCCTCGGCCTCCCAAAGTGCTGGGATTACAGGCGTGAGCCACCGCGCCTGGCCTCAAGTTGGTGTTTGTAAGATTCATCCATTTTGATGAATAGTTGTAGTTTGCTCATGTTCACAATATATGATTGTAATATGTCACAACTTATTTATCCATTATATTATTGATGGACATTGGACCATCATTCACCTAGGAATGGAATTGCTGGATTATAGAGTTTGTGTATCTTACATTTTGGCAACTAATTCTAAACTTTTCCAAAGTGATTGTAATGTGTATTTGCTCAACAGATTTAAAAAAATGGTCACTATAGAAAAGTAAAGGTAAAATAAATCATTCTTCGGTTTGCAGCTGTTACTTTTAGTCATTGAGAACTGTGCCCTAAGAGATGGACGTCGGGCTCAAGTAAAGTGGTCCATCTTCTTTATTGTTCCTGCTCTGCACAATTCTAGTTAACTATGATAACCTGGTGGCTCCCTAGGTGAAACTAGTGTACTTGTAAGTACAGCACACTTGGTAAGTACTAGTGTACTTGGTAAGATACCAGTAGATACCCAGGTGGGTGTCTTGGGGCAGGTAGGGCAAGGTCTCCAGGCTCTTTTCACAGATCTGGTGTTCCACCCAAAGAGGCCCCTTGGAGGATGGCTCTTTTTGTTCCTGCTTCTTATGGAGCTGTAATCTTCTGGGGTATGATTCTTGCTCAGTGTGTGTTCTTCTCTTCCAATGTGATGCTTTAGTTACAAGGGAGGGCCTCATTTAAATTTCCTGCCCCCAAATTATATGGTCTATTGATTTGTAAATGACTAAATCAACAATAAGTTAGGGAAGTGGTTTCCTACTTTTTTTCTTTTTTGGCATGATGACCTATTAAATTTTTTTAAATGATGGACTTATTTAAACATACACAAAAGAATGGTATAATGAATCCCCATGGAGCCATTTTTGAGATCTGACAGCTATCCATTCATGAGCAATCTTTTTTTTTTTTTTTTTTTTTTTTTGAGACAGTCTGTTTCTTATCATTCAGGCTGGAGTGCAGTGGTGCTATCACGGCTCACTACAGCCTTGACCTTCCAGGCTCAAGTGATCCTTTCACCTCAGCCTCTCAAGTAGCTGGGACTACAGGTGCGTGCCACCACGCTCAACTAATTTTTGAATTTTTTTGTAGAGACGGGGTCGCTCTATGTTGCCTAGGCTGGTCTCAAACTCCTGGGCTCAAGCAGTCCTCTCCCCTCAGTCTCCCAAAGTGGTAGGATTACAGGCATGAGCCATAGCACCCAGCCACTTCATGGCCAATCTTGTTTATACCTCTCTCATTCTCCTTTCCACTGGATTGTTTTGCAGAAAAAAACAAATGTTAAATGATTTCATCCATAATACTTCAGCAAGTGCTCTTTTAAAAAGAACAATCATCTTTTTAAAATGGTATGTGTTTAAAAAACACAGTCATCATACCATTATCACACCTAAATAAAGTTAACAGTAAGCAACTCATTACAAACTTATTATTTTATTAAAAATGGAGATGAAGTCTCGTTATATTATCCAGTCTGGTCTTGAACTCCTGGGCTCAAGAGATCTTCCCGCCTCGGCCTCCTGAAGTGCTGGGATTATAGGCATGAGCCACCGCACTTGGCCAACAATAACTCTTTAATATGATGAAATATCTTCTCAGTATCCATGTCTCCTAAGAGTTTTGTCATTGTTGGTTTGTTAGAAATCAGGGTCTAAATGGAGTAGTTACATTGCATTTGGCTTATTTATCTTTTAAGTCTCTTCTGTATTTTACTAGTCTCCTTTCTTTTCTTGCCATTTGTCCAGTAGAGTTTTTCTATTTTAGATATTTTATTTTATTTTATCCCTGTGGTGATGTGAATTTTATTTCCATTGGTGATAAAGGTCATTTTAAGCTATGTGATTCTTTTGGTATACTTTAAGAAAATACAGAATGACAACAAACTGCTATAAATTCAGTAACAGTTTCCAATTTAATTTGTATTTCATGTGAGCAGAACTGCTGAAAAATGGTAGATTAGTGGGTTTTCAAACTTTTTGGTCAGGACCACTTTACACTCTTAAAATTAGTGAGGAGCCACAAAACATAAAAGCCACTTGTTTATTTAGTGATATTTACTGTATTAGAAATTAAAACTGAAAAATATTGTTAATTCATTTAAAAATTTGAACAATTAATCCATTAGATATTAACTTAAATAACATGTGTTAGAAAACTAATATTTTCCAAAACAAAAAAAATTAGTGCCGGGCGCGGTAGCTCAAGCCTGTAATCCCAGCACTTTGGGAGGCCGAGATGGGCAGATCACGAGGTCACGAGATCGAGACCATCCTGGCTAACACAGTGAAACCCCATCTCTACTAAAAAAAATACAAAAAACTAGCCGGGCTCGGTGGCGGGCGCCTGTAGTCCCAGCTACTCGGGAGGCTGAGGCAGGAGAATGGCGTGAACCCGGGAGGCGGAGCTTGCAGTGAGCCGAGATCCGGCCACTGCACTCCAGCCTGGGCGACAGAGCCAGACTCCGTCTCAAAAAAAAAAGAAAAAAAAAAAGAAAAAATTAGTGAGAAGCATGACATTGTTTTACATCTTTGCAAATCTCTTCAGTGTTTTGCTGGATAGAAGACAGCTGGATTCTTAGATCTACTTCTGCGTGTACTCTGTTATCATGGCACACACCATGTCATCTCTGGAAAACTCTGCTATGTTTTTGAGAGATTGGAGTGAGAAAAGCAAACATAGCAGTAGTATGAGAATAGTTTTGACCTCATGGTGCCTCTGAAAGGGTCTTAGCACCCCTGTGGGTTCCTGGGCCACAGTTTGAGAACTACTGCTATAGAACATTTCTCTGTGGAACACATTATTATTAGTAGTAGTATATAAATAATGCTTAGTGAACAGGTGTATCTGAGGGTCCTTTGCAAATACTTCTCAGCTCACCCTCTGTCTCTGCATCCCAGTATTCTTTTCTTTTTACTCCAAGTTTGCGACTGGCAATACAAAAACATTCTGTGGATGCAAAAATGGCATTTTAAAAAATTTTATTTTGTAGAGACAGAACTTCACTGTGTTGCCCAGGCTAGTCTCAAACTCCTGAGCTCAAGCAATTCTCCTGCCTCCAGTTCCCAAGTGTTGGAATTACAGGCATGAGCCACTGCATCCAGCCAAAAAAGGGATTTAATCATGTTCTATGTTTTTTAAAAAAGTCTTCAATTTATAATAACTCCCCATCCCCCCAAATTCTGTAGCAGGCTCCTTAACTTTCTCCTACGAGTGCAAATGTAGGTAATAGAGTGGAAGCAGCCTCCAACTAGAAGTCCGAAATGTGGACTTTAGTCCCAGGTTTGCTTCTAACAAACTGAGTGGCCTTGGGCAAGTCATTTACTCTCTCTGTCCTTCTATTTCTTTAGCTGTAAAATATAGAAAATGGGTCAGGTGATTTTAAGGCTTTTTCCTGATCCCAAATCGAAGACATCTTCTTACTGCTCATTAATAAGCCCATTCTGATATTTCCTCTAGCTCAGGGACGTAACATTAGCCTAACATCTAGTGGAGGGTGGGAGGAGGGAGAAAAGAAGAAAAGATAACTATTTGGTACTGGGCTTAACATCTGTATGATGTAATAATATGTACAACAAACCCCATGACACAGTAGGAGTCCACAGTAACCTGAGGAAAGGGAGTTAGGACTCTTTGATGAGTCAGAGAGAAAGCAAGGGTTGAATATGCTTTGGCTGACCAGGACCAGGGTGATGAGATGTATACACCCCTCCTCAAGGAGTTTTGCAAGATGTCCTACTCACATCAACAGGCAGCCTAAGAACAAGAAGCCCGACATTTTTTTTTCTCCTAAGATTTTTTGTTTTTGAGATGGAGTCTCACTCTGTTGCTCAGGCTGGAGTACAGTGGCACAATCTTTTCTCACTGCAACCTCCACATCCCGGGCTCAATAAATTCTCCTGCTTCAGTCTCCTGAGTAACTGGGATTACAGACATGGGCCACCATGCCCAGCTAATTTTTATATTTCTAGAGATGGTGTTTCACCATGTTGGCCAGGCTAGTCTCGAATTCCTGGCCTCAAGTGATCTGCCCGCCTTGGCCTCCCAAACGTGCTGGGATTACAGGCATGAGCCACAGCTCCTGGCCTCTCCTAAGATCTTTATAACCTTCTAAATTCCATTCCCTAAAGCTGTGGTCAGCAAACTATGGCCTGGGAACTAAGAATAATGTTTACATTTTCAAATGGTTGAAAAAAAACCAAAAGAAGAATAACATTTTGTGACACATAAAAATTATATAAAAATAAAACTTCAGTGTCTATTAGTAAAGTTTTATTGGAACACAGACATCACTCATTCATTTATGCAGCATCTGCTTTTGGGCTGCCATGGCAGAGTTGAGTAGTATGGCTTTCTAATGTATGTTATCTTGCCCTTTACAGAACAAGTTTGCAAACCTCAGCCCCAATGCAAACTTATAACTTTCATTTTATGGGTGCTCTCTTAAGGGCTAACTACAGCCAACAAATACAGGCACACCTTGTTTTATTGTGCTTCACTTTATTGTGCTTTGCAAATATTGTGGTTTTTAGAAATTGAAGGTTTGTGGCAAGCTGGCATCAAGCAAGTCTATTGGTACCATTTCTCCAACAGCACGTGCTCACTTCATGTCTTCGTGTCACATTTTGATAATTCTTATAACATTTCAAACTTTTTCATTATTATTGTGTCTGTTATGATAATCTATTATCAGTGATCTTTGATGTGACTATTGTAATTGGGTTGGGGCACCAAGAACCATGCCCATATAAACATTGAACTTAATTGGTAAATGTGTGTATTCTGACTGCTCCACTGACCATTCCCCATCACTATTCCTCTCCTCAGGCCTCTGTTCCCTAAGACATAAGAATATGCCCCTACAATGGCCTCTAAGTGTTCCAGTGAAGGAAGAATCACATCTCTCATTTTATTTATTTGAGACAGGGTCTTGCTCTGTTGCCCAGGCTGGAGTGCAGTGCCACGGTCACACCTCACTGCAACCTTGACCTCCCTGGCTCAAACAATCCTCCTGCCTCAGCCTTCTGAGTAGCTGGAACTACAGGCATGCATCACCATGCCTGGCTAATTAAAAAAAAATTTTTTTGTAGAGATAGGGTTTGGCCACATTTCCCAGGCTGGTCTGGAACTGCTGGGCTCAAGTGATCCTCCTACCTCAGTGTCCCAAAGTGTTGGGGATAACCGGTATGAGCCACCATGCCTGGTCATATCTCTCACCTTAAATCAAACACTAGAAATGATTAAGCTTAGTGAGGAAGGCGTGTTGAAAGTCAAGATAGGCCAAAAGCTAGGCCTCTTGCACCAAGTTCTTAGCCAGGTTGTGAATGCAAAGGAAAAGTTCTTGAAGGAAATTAAACGTGCTACTCTAGTGAACACACTTCACTTTTTGTTGACATAGAAGAGGTTTGAATGGTCTGGATAGAAGATCAAACCAGCCACAACCTTCCCTTAAGCCAAAGCCTAATCCAGAGAGTTCAGACTCTGAACTCTCTTCAATTCTATGAAGGCTGAGAGAGGTGAGGAAGCTGCAGAAGAAACCTTGGAAGCTAGCAGAGGTTGGTTCATGAGCTTTAAGGAAAGAAGCTGTCTCCATAACATAAAAGTGCAAGGTGAAGCGGCAAGTGCTGATATAGAAGCTACAGCAAGTTATTCAGAAGATCTAGCTAAGACCATCGACGGAACAAAAGATTTTCCATGTAGATGAAACAGCCTTGGAAGGAGATGCCATCTAAGACTTTCACAACCAAAGAAGAGAAGAGAATGACTGGCTTCAAAGCTTCAAAGGACAGGCTGTCTTGTTAGGGGCTAAAGCAGCTGGTGACTCTAAGTTGAAGCTGATGTTCATTGACCATTCTGAAAATCCTAGGGCCCTTAGGAATTATGCTAAATCTGCTCTACCTATGCTGTGTAAATGGAACAACAAAGCCTGGATGACAGCACATCTGTCTATAGCATGGTTTACTAATACTTTAAGCTCACTGTTGAGACCTACTGCTTAGAAAAAAAGATTCCTTTCAAAATACTATTGCTCATTGACAATGTACCTGGTCACCAAAGAGCTCTCTGATGGAGAGGTACAAGGAAATTAATGTTTTCTTGTCTGCTAACACAACATCCATTCTGCAGCCCATGGATCAAGGAGTAATTTGGACTTTCAAGTCTTACTATCTATTTATTCATTTGTTTAGAGAGGGAGTCTCATTCTGTCACCCAGGCTGGAGTGCACTGGCACAATCATAGCTTACTGTGGCCTTGAACTCTGGGCTCCAGTGATCCTCCTGCCCCAGCCTCCCAAGTAGCTGAGACTATAGGCATATGCTACCATACCTAGCTAATTTTTTTTTTTTTTTTTGACTTGAGGTCTCTGCTGCCCAGGCTGGAGTGCAGTAGCACAATTAGGGCTCACTGTGGCCTCAAACTCTGGGCTCAAGTGATCCCCCTGCCTCAGCCTCCTGAGTAGTCGGGACTACAGGCATGTGCCACCACTCCTGGGTAAGTTTTTCTATTTTTTGTAGAGACAAATTTCTCTATGTTGGCTGGTCTGGTCTAGAACTCTTGGCCTTAAACAATCTCCCTGCCTTAGCCTCCCAAAGCGCTGGGATTACAGATATAAGGCACCACCCTTGGCAACTCTTATTTTAAAAATATATTTGGAGTCAGGCTTGGTGGCTTGTGCCTATATTCCCAGAGACTCAGGAGGTGGAGGTGGGAGGATTGCTTGAGGCCAGGAGTTTAAGACCAGCCTGGGTAACATAGCAAGACCCAGTCCCTAAAAACAAAAATTAACAACAAAAGAAATACATATCATAAGACTATAGCTGCCATAGATAGTGATTCCTTTGATGTACCTGGGCAAAGTAAATTGAAACTTTCTGGAAAGGATTTACCATACTACATGCCATTAAGAACATTTGTGATTCATGGGAGGAGGTCAACACATCAACATTAACAGAGGTTTGGGAGAAGTTGATTCCAATGCTCATGGATGACTTTTGAGAGGTTCAAGGCTTCACTGCAGCTGTGGTGGAAATAGCAAGAGAACTAGAATTAGAAGTAGAGCCTGTAGATGTGACTAAATTCCTGCAATTTCATGATCAAACTTGACTGGATGAGGAGTTGCTCCCTTTTTTTTTTTTGAGACGGAGTTTCACTCTTGTCACTCAGGCTGGGGTGCAATGGCACAATCTCGGCTCACTGCAATCTCCTGAGTTCAAGTGATTATCGTGCCTCAGCCTCCCGAGCAGCTTAGATTACAGGTGCCCGCCACCATGCTTGGCTAATTTTTGTATTTTTAGTAGACACGGGGTTTCACCATATTGGCCAGGCTGGTCTTGAACTCCTGACCTCAGGTGATCCACCACCTCGGCCTCCCAAAGTGCTAGCATTACAGGCGTGAGCCACTGTGCCCAGCTGGAGTTGCTTCTTACGGTGAGCAAAGAAAGTGGTTTCTTGAGATGGAATCTACTTGTGGTAAAGATGCTGTCATTTCAGCATTGTTGAAATGACAACATGGGATTGAGAATATTTCATAAACTCAGTTGATAAAGCAGTGAGAGGATTTGAGAGGATTGACTCCAGTTTTGAAAATTCTATTGTGAGTAAAATTCTCAAACAGCACCTCATGCTACAGAGAAATCTTTCATCAAAGGAAGAGTCAATCGACACAGAAAACTGTATTGTCTCATTTTAAGAAATTGCCACAACCATGCCACCCTTGAGTAACCACCACCCTGATCAGTCAGCAGCCATCAACATCAAGGCAAGACCCTCTACCAGCAAAAAGATTATGACTCACTGAAGGCTGAGGTGATCGGTAGCATTTTTTAGCAAAAATATTTTTAAATGAAGATATGTACATTTTTAAAGATATAATGCCACTGCACATTTAATAGACTACAGTATAGTACAAACATAACTTTTGTATGCACTGGGAAATCAGAACATTTGTGTGACTTGCTTTATTGTGATATTCATGTAATTGTGGTGGTCTGGAACTGAGCTTGCACTGTCTCTGAGGTGTGCCTATACTTCTCTAATCATCTATTTGTATACCACCTGTGACTTACATTTGGTTCAATTTTTAGGTTACTTTGTCTCCTGTGACTTCTGCATCAAACTTTTCCTTTGTATATAAACTTGGTCTCTACTTTTTTTTTTTTTTTTTTTTTTGAGATGGAGTTTCGCTCTTGTTGCCCAGGCTGGAGTGCAATGGAGTGATCTTGGCTCACTGCAACCTCCGCCTCCCGGGTTCAAGTGATTCTCCTGCCTCAGCCTCCCAAGTAGCTGGGATTACAGGCATGTGCCATCACGCTCGGCTAATTTTGTATTTTTAGTAGAGGCAGGGTTTCACCATGTTGGTCAGGCTAGTCTCGAACTCCCGACCTCAGGTCTCCCAAAGTGTTGGGATTACAGGTGTAAGCCACCATGCCTGGCTGACAACTTTAATTTTTAAATACAGACAGGTTCTCTCTACATTGCCCAGGCTGGTCTGGAACTCCCAGTCTCAACTGAGTCTCCTGCCTTGGCCTCCCGAAGTGCTGGGATTACAGGTATAAGCCAGTGTACCTGGCCCTGATGACTTTTAAAAAATATTTTATTTTTAAAAGACAGTCTCACTCTGTCGCCCAGGCTGGAGTGCAGTGGCATGATCTCAGCTCACTGCAACCTCTGCCTCCCGGGTTCAAGCGATTCTCCTGCCTCAGCCTTCCAAATAGCTGAGATTACGTGTGCCCGCCACCATGCCCAGCTAACTTTTGTATTTTTAGTAGACATGGGGTTTCACCATGTTGGTCAGCCTGATCTTGAACTCCTGACTTCAAGTGATCTGCTGGCCTCAGCCTCCTAAAGTGCTAGGATTACAGGTGTGAGCTACCGCACCTGGCCCCTGACAAGTTTAATTAGGCACCTGGATGCCTGTTGTATAAAAATGTGAAGGCTGTAGAGGTGCTCTTCTGTGACACACCCCTATCCTGGCTTCCCTTACAGACTTTCTCAAATTCAAAACTATCTGCACTCTTTGCTTTCCATTTCCAAGGCCTTTCTACTTGCAACAATTGTTGAGAGCGGAGGGAGGAGGATGTGCTGTGTGCCTGTTTTTTTTTTTTTTTTTTTTAAACTAGGGCAAATCTCTTACCTAAATCAGTAGAGCAGCTTCAAATGTGCAGTTTTGCACACCCCTCTCCACAAGCCGGAACTCTCCCAGTGCGCTGCTGCCTCAGAGCCTTAGATTGCATTATTGCCATGCTCTTCCTCCAGAGAGCGGCCTCCCCACTCCTTCACTCCTCAGTTCTTTACTCAAATACACCTCAGAGAGGTCTCCCAGACAGGATGGTGGCTACGTACCACACATTTCCTGTCGCCTTCCCTGATTTATTTTCATTCTTAGCAGTTTGTACGTAGTAAATATTATCTGACATATCAAGGAATAGGCATGCTGGTTATCAAATATTTTGCAAGCAGATTAGTACTATATATGCCACGTATAGATCACCAATATTCCAGTCATGCACCTAAAGTTATTTAATGATATTTAATGATATATTATGCTCTGAGATTCTATGATTTTTATTTTCTGTCTCCTCTGAGTGGAACAGAAGCACACAGATTTGTATGTATGTATAAACATACATACAAACATCTGAGTACACCCACATACATAATATACACATACCTAACACATGGGAGATACTCTGTATATTATGAATAAATGAATAGACAATAAACAGAATTCAATCTTTTTTATTCAGAAGGTACTTTAGAGTTGTATAATTTTTTTTTTTTTTTGAGACGGAGTCTCGCTCTGTCGCCCAGGCTGGAGTGCAGTGGCGGGATCTCGGCTCACTGCAAGCTCCGCCTCCCGGGTTTACGCCATTCTCCTGCCTCAGCCTCCCGAGTAGCTGGGACTACAGGCGCCCGCCACCTCGCCCGGCTAGTTTTTTTTTGTATTTTTTTAGTAGAGACGGGGTTTCACCGCTTTAGCCAGGATGGTCTCGATCTCCTGACCTCGTGATCCGCCCGTCTCGGCCTCCCAAAGTGCTGGGATTATAGGCTTGAGCCACCGCGCCCGGCCAAGTTGTATAATTTTTTAGGATTATCATGTACTGTATGTGCACAAGTGTGCCCGTTAATGAGGTCCTGATTAACAGATTGCTAGATAATGGGGTTACTGCATTTTCACTTTAGACAATTAAAACGTTGATTGAGCATCTAATTCACACTCTACACTTAGTTGCATGAACAGGCAAATAAAATGAAACATCTGACTAATCTCTTACTATGAGATTTCAGTCCCCACCCCGTAAAAGAGGTCAGACTAAAAACTATCCGCTCTTGTCAACTCCAAATGTCTCTCTGAATGTCGTCCCCAGTACACTTAAGCCAATGGCAAGGGAGATCACAAATCATGCTCTGACTGGCTCATTTATCTACCATGTGCCTTCAGTATTAATACCTGACACTTCATGTGCCAGCCAATTTCTCTTCTCAGTAATCACATCTTTCTTCTATTCTCTATTCATGTAAACCCCACTTCTCAGTCTTCTCTTTAAGAGTCTAGTCATGTGGTCTCTTTCTCCACTGGCATCTGTCCAACCCTCTGGCATCTTCTGTACAAATGTCCAAGCCTCATCTCTCAATGTTGGTTGATGATAGGACTTCGTCTTGCCTTTCATTTCCTCCCTGGCTTTGGACCAGTCCCTCTGTTCCTTTCCAGGATCTCTGTAGCTTTAATCAGTTGTGCCTCTGATCTGTGCTGGTCACACCTGCAAGCCCAATCCATGTAATATGCTCTTCCTCCCTAAACTTTAGAAACTCCATCTGCTTCCCTGAGCAATTCCAGCCTTCCCTGAGCTATTTCTCAGGCTACTTCAGCTACGTTCTCTTGGGGATCAAATGCTGAAATTTCATGTGCTAGTCCTTTCAGCTTTTTGAATATTCCGTTTGACTTAATTAGGGCGCTGCAGGATCCAACTTGGCCTTCATACCTTCAGAGAGGCCCAGCATCACCCGGCAGGCACAGGTAGGGTAGGAACTTCCAGGTGATCTGCCAAGCCTGGTATTGCTCCCTCAGCTCCTCCACGAGCCAGTGGGGGACAGGCCACTATTTTCAGGAAGGAGGAGCAGTTAGGTTTAAGAAAATCCTGTTGGATTTAGGAGATATTTATTTCTTCTAATAATATTTATTAGGAGATATTTATTTATTTATATAGTGGTTTTAGTGTTTTATTTTTTATTTTCTCAGGTGGTGGGCCTTTTGATGACAGCTATGGAAAAGTCTTTCCAGAAAAATGCATGTGCATATAAAATTAGAATGTTTCCAAGATATGCATGGACCTCCTGAAACCCACTGAAGATTCCATGGCCCCAGGTTAGAACTCATTTCCCTAGAGCATATTTCATGTTTGTTCTTTGTGGGTTTTTTTTTTTTTTTTCTGAGACAGAGTCTCGCTCTGTCACTCAGGCTGGAGTGCAGTGGCTTGATCCGGGCTCGCTGCAAGCTCCGCCTCCTGGGTTCACGCCATTCTGTTGCCTCAGCCTCCAAGCAGCTGGGACTACAGGCACCCACCACCATGCCCTGCTAATTTTTTTGTATATTTTTTTAGTAGAGACAGGGTTTCACCGTGTTAACCAGGATGGTCTCCATCTCCTGACCTTGTGATCCGCCCTCCTTGGCCTCCCAAAGTGTTGGGATTACAGGCGTGAGCCACCGTGCCCGGCCTGTTCTTTGTGTTTTTTCTTCTACCTACTTGTCCACTGACTGGTTGGAAAGCATTGTCTTAATGAGACAATCAAATAGACATGAATGATTCTGATGTCTTGGCCTTTTTTTTTTTTTTAATTTTTAAAGCAAGCTTTGCTTGTCCTTGGGACTTAAAAGAATTAGGTAGTGTTTTTTCTCCTACCTTCCAGCCCCCCTATCCTCCACCAATCCCATAACTTTAAAATTATAAGGTTCTGTCTTTTGAGTTATTTGGTGGGAATTCTCCTTTGAGTTTACACCGAGAGTTCTTCAGTATTGGCTTTTTACCTCTTTCCCACACAACTCAATTTACATCTGGTGGACTGACTAGGAACAAAGGGACTGATAGCGAAGTGGGATAGCCTAGGAGTTAACCGAATGGACCCCATAGCCAGGCTGAGCTGAGTTTCTAAACTTAGTGATCTTAAATTGGTGGCTCAAAGGCTGGAGAAGCCAGAGGTAAGTTTTGTTTTGCCTGCCCAGCCTATCCAAAAGCAAAGTTACCATAATCTCAATAAAAGAGGTCAACTATTGTCTTATGCTGATCCTCTAAAAACATTTATGCCAATCGCTTGCCCCAAGGCAATTGAGTTTAGGATTTCACTTGCTCATCCATAAAGGGGGCACACTACCTACCTCAAAGAACTAAATTAATTTATGAATGTAAGAACTAAATGAGTTAGCTTGGTTCCTATAAGTTCTTAACAAATTGTACATTTGATTATTGATAATAATTTACATTGATGAATGCCTTCGGAAGTGCTTCGAGAGGGATCTGCAAGCATGGGGGTGGAGGGTGGGAGGGAGACAGGATGAGGGATATTGAGTCCATTTGAAAATAAAATTAGGCCTGTCTCCTGGGAAAGCCACATAAAGCGGAAGAAATAATTTGGCCCAGAAAACTGAGGAACAGTAGCCTGAAATTGCTGGCACACAGCTCAGAGAAGTCAATGTCAGGAGTTCCGCCAGAATGGCAATGAATGGTTTAGTGCTGCTTCCTGCAGAGGGAAGGAAAGCCTCTGCCAGGCCTCTTTCCCACGGAGTCTCACCCTCAGGTCTTCTTTGCTGCTCACAACTGCCCTCTTCCACTGCCCACGCCTTGGATTTCACAGGTGTTTCCAGACATGGAAATGCTTTTGATGGGTGGCCTTCTCTGCAGCCCTGGAAGGTGGGCCTGGGTGCCATGGCCCAGGCCTGGGTGTCTGGAGCTCATTTTTGTCCGTGGCTGGGATGCTTTCTGCCTGGGCTCCCTCAGGCTTCCACGAGCTGACCACCTCAGCCTGCATAGTATTGACCTCTCATCGACTCAGGTTCTGTCATTGGTGGAGGCAAAAAAGCATATTGAGAGAGCCCTGATGGGGCAAGGTGGGCAGACTCTGCCTTCTGACTTTGGGTGGCAGAGCGGTGGGGCTCAGTTGGATTATTAAGGAGCTCAGGCTCCCATCAGAGCTGGGGGTTGGGTTGACACTGGCTTGAGGGCAGGGACTAAAACTTTTAGTGTTGGTACAGGCTAGAGGTTAGGAGTGCAGACCCTGGGCTCGAATCTATTCTGTTGTTTACAAGCTATGTGACCTTGGGCAAGTCACTTAATCTTCTGGAGTCTCAGTTTTCTCATCTGTAAAATGGGAATAATAATAGTATCTACCTCAGAGGATTGCTATAAAGATTAAATAAATAAGTGAAAAAGTACATTTATAAATGTTAGCTATAGTTAGTAATGATTAGCATAAGGCTAGGGCATGCATTGCTGAGTTGGGTATTAGGGGCAGGCACTGTTCAGGCAGGTCTGGGGCCCAGAATGAAGTTAACCAGGGAATTAAACAGATTTGGGGACAAGCATTAGGATGGTTGAGGTTAGGGTTGGTGCTGGAGTACAGCTTGGCCCAGACTTTCATTGAGGGGTTAGAGGAGCAGGGAGGGAACCCGGTGGAAGCAAAGGCAGCTTCTGTTTGGCCCCGAAACCTTGAGTACCAATATGGACACATGTGCAGACTCTTGTCCCTCCCCTCCACTCCCTGCTCTTGCCAGCCAGACCAGGGTGTCTGTAGTCATGGAGAGGGCTAAGAAGCGGGAGGGAGGGCTCTGAGCTCTTCTCACAGGGGTTGGGATTGGTGGTGGCTGTAGAGACAGTGCCAGAGGCTGGCTGACAGGTAAGAATCACTGCTGTTGTCATCTGCCTCCCAGGTCTCCTACCCCTAACGGCTCTCTTATCCCCATAGTTGGGAAAACCCGAGAAAAGTCTTGAGAGTAGTCTTGGATCCTCAGGACAGTGAAGATGACACTGTGGAGGCCAAGGGAAAACTTCACCTTTACCCTCTGAAGTTTTGCTGAAAAATCAACTCACAGAAGGAGATTAATAAGAGAAATGACACAAATTTATTAACATTCACATGGGGAAGAACCACAGAGTGATTACCCCAAACCCCAATGGGGTTCAGAAGCTTATATACCCTCTTAAAAGTATAGAAAGAATGGGGGCTCGTATCCTGGCAAAACAGGTTATGGGAGGGGGAGAAGGGAAGGCCTGGCTAGCAAAGGTGGTCATGTTATGCAGGTGAAACCTCACAGGTAGCAGCCTTCAGAGTGCAGAGATGGTGAATGTTCTTTCAGATCTTTAAAGGTGTCAGACTCTCAGTTCATCTCTCCTAGATCTGGACAAAGGAAGGCCTCCGAGAAAGCCTGGCTGCATCAGTGCAGGTTCTCTGCAGATGCAAATCTCACCCCGTCAAAAGACAGCTTTGCAGGGCTGCTTATGATTGCAGGCCCTCTGAACAGCCACCTCAAAGTATGCCAAAGAAGTCTATTTTGGGGTCCAATATTTTTATTTCCTTCAATACCAATCTTCCTCCAGGCAGCTCTGACGGCTCCGACAGCTCCAAAGCTTGGACAGTGGGCTGGGGAGGACATGGCTGTCTAGGGAGGACCCCTGCCCAGGTGGTGCATCGGGTCCTGGTACCATTGTGCCTGGTGAGTGGTCCCCAGTGTTTGTGATCATGGTTTTCATAACCTGCAGGCAGCTAGTGGAGAGCTTGGTTCTGTAGAGAAGGAGAAGTGTATAGCAGGTCGAGAAGGTCTGAGACTCTAGAAAGGCAGTCTCAGCCTGCTTTGAATCAAATAGCGGGAACAGACAAAATCATTTCCTGTAGCATGGATGGGTGGGTGGACCAAATGAAAGAGCCAGAATTCACCAGACTTGGTCTCAGGGGCAGGAGTAGAAGTAATTATTTTTATTTCATTTCAATATCCTGTTCACTTCTTATGCTGATTAGGGCAAGCCCACAGTTGCTATCTATCTATTTGTGTAGCACTGCCAGGACTGCCAGCACTGCCATGGGAATGCACATATTTATGCCAGGGGTGCTCTTGATGTTCTCAGAGCTGCGGGCACTGCCCTAGCCAGAGTACTGTGGATGTGCCGGAGCCCTTAAGGCATCAGCATTGCTTCACGCCCCCCAGATCCCATGAATCAGAAGAAAGCAGGGGTTGGACAGGCTGCATCGGCTGTGTGTGTGTGCATTTAATAGAGGCAAAGGAATGCTCTTGCATTGTGGTTTAGGGACGGAAAGGAAACTTCTTTGAGGGCTAACCATCCTGGTGTTGTTAAAACTTACATTATTACATTAGGATTATTTTAAGTGGTCTGTAATAAGATAAAGTGAAAGGAAATGAGAAGATGAGAAGCTTTCTGGGCTCTAGTTGTGAAAATGAGAATGAGAAACACCAGAGTCCTTTTTCTTAGAAGCGTGAATGGGTTATGAAACACCCACCATTTCCATCATTTGATGTCTGTCTGAGTGCAATTAAAGACGAAACAGAAATAAGATTTAGAACTTTGGAAAGGAGAAGACAAAATTTTATTATTTGCAGATGATATGATTTTATATCTAGCCTACTAAAAAAATTCAGGGCTGGGCGCGGTGGCTCGCGCCTGTAATCCCAGCACTTTGGGAGGCTGAGGCGGGCAGATCACAAGATCAGGAGTTCGAGACCAGCCTGGCCAATATGGTGAAACCCCGTCTCTACTAAAAATACAAAAAATTAGCTGGGACCTGTAGTCCCAGCTACTCAGGAGGCTGAGGCAGGAGAACCGCTTGAACCTGGGAAGTGAAGGTTGCAGTGAGCCAAGATCGTGCCACTGCACTCCAGCCTGGGTGACAGAGCGAGACTCCATCTCAAAAAAAAAAAAAAAAAAAAAAGCAAAATGAAATTCCAACTATTGGATTTTTAAAAAGAAACAGGATCTTACTCTGTTGCCTAGGCTTGAGTGCAGTGGCATGACCATAGCTTACTTCAGCCTCCCGGGCTCAAGAGATCCTTCCTCCTCTGCCTCTCAAATTTCTGGGATTACAGGTGTGAGCCACTGTGCCTGGCCCCAACTATTGCATTTAATGAGAATTGAGTGTGTTGGCTGCAAGCAGGATATATTCAAATCAAAAGGTTTTCCATATGCCAGCATTGATAAACTTTAAAATATGGGAGAGAGAGAGAGGAGAAAGAGGGATAGAGAGATTACATTCTTTAAACTCATAAAATACTCAGGAATAATCTATGTAAAGAAAACAAACAAAAAAAAGTTGCTCAGCATTATAAAGAAAGATGTGAATAAAGAAACATAAGAATGAAGAACCATACCATACTTTTATTTTTTCTGATTGTGTATGTCTAAAAATTTCATGTCCTCCTTCATTACTACTTATTGCATTTGTGCTATGTGCTAGGGGGTGGGGATTCAATGGTGAAAAACACAGATACAGTTCCCGTCTTTATGGAATTTACATTTGAATGGAAGAGATGGGCAGTCAAAGAATAAACAAAACAAATTATTTAAATAAATATGGCTAACAATAAGTATCCAAGGGAAATAGCCTTTCCCTTTGACTTCTCCTGTGATAGATCTCTGATTGCCCCTATTATTTAGCTATATAAAGTGCCCAAAGTTTTTTTTTTTTTTTTAAACCACAAATACACTGACAATAGTAAATTTGTGGGGTGAGTAGTGCATGATCAATCTAATTTAACTGGTAAGAAAATATGCAAACAGGGGCACCGCAAATCACCTCAGCTCTCACTTGCGAAGGTCAGAACTCCCTGAGTACTAGGTTCTTTTCTTTATTATTCATGTATTTATTTTTATTTCAATAGGTTTTCAAGGAACAGGTAGTATCTGGTTCCATGAATAAGTTATTTAGTGGTGATTTCTGAGATTTTGGTGTACCAGTTACCTGAGCAGTGTAGTGTATACTGTATCCAATGTGTAGTCTTGTATCCTTCAGCCCCCTCCCAACCTTTCCCTTGAGTCCCCTAAGTCCATTGTATCATTCTCATGCCTTTGTGTCCTCATTGCTTAGCTCCCACTTATGAGTGAGAACATACAATGTTTGGTTTTCCATCCCTGAGTTACTTCACTTAGAATAATGGTCTCCAATTCCATCCAGGTTGCTGTAAATGCCATTATTTCGTTCCTTTTTATGGCTGAATAGTATTCCATGGTATATGTATACACCACAATTTCTTTATCCACTTGTTGTGATGGGCATTTGGGTGGTTCCATGTTTTTGCAATTGAGAATTGTGTTACTCTAAACATGCATGTGCAAGTGTCTTTTTTGTAATGACTTTTTTCCTCTGGGTAGATACGCAGTAGTGGGATTGCTGGATCAAAAGGTAGTTCTACTTTTAGTTCTTTAAGGAATCTCCACACTGTTTTCCATAGTGGCTGTACTAGTTTACATTCCCACCAGCAGTGTAAAAGTATTCTCTTTTCATCACATCCATGCCAATGTCTATTATTTTTTGATTTTTTCATTATGACTATTCTTGTAGGAGTAATGTGGTATTGCATTGTCGTTTTGATTTGCATTTCCCTGATCATTAGTGATGTTGAGCATTTTTTCATATGCTTGTTGGCCATTTCTATATCTTCTTTTGAGAATTGTCTATTCATGTCCTTAGCCCACTTTTTGATGGGATTGTTTGTTCTTTTCTTGCTGATTTGTTGAGTTCCTTGTAGATTCTGGATATTAGTCCTTTGTTGGATGTTTAGATTGTGAAGGTTTTCTCCCACTCTGTGGGTTGTCTGTTTACTCTGATGATTGTTTCTTTTGCTGTGCAGAAGCTTTTTAGTTTAATTAAGTCATATCTATTTATCTTTATTTTTGTTGTATTTGCTTTTGGGTTCTTGGTCATGAAGTCTTTGCCTAAGCCAATGTCTAGAAGGGTTTTTCCAATGTAATCTTCTAGAGTTTTTATGGTTTCAGGTCTTAGATTTAAGTCCTTGATCCATCTTCAGTTGGTTTTTGTATAAGGTGAGACATGAGGATCCAGTTTCATTTTTCTGCATGTGGCTTGCCAATTATCCCAGCACCATTTGTTGAATAGGGTATACTTTCCCCACTTTATGTTTTTGTTTGCTTTGTTGAAGATCAGTTGGCTGTAAGCATTTGGCTTTATTTCTGGGTTCTCTATTCTGTTTCATTGGTCTGTGTGCCTATTTTTAGGCCAGTACCATGCTGTTTTGGTGACTATGGCCTTTTAATATAGTCTAAAGTCAGGTAATGTGATGCCCACAGATTTGTTCTTTTTGCTTAGTCTTGCTTTGGCTAAGTGAGCTCTTTTCTGGTTCCATAAGAATTTTAGGATTGTTTTTTCTAGTTCTGTGAAGAATGGTGGTATTTTGATGGGAATTGCATTGAGTTTGTAGATTGCTTTTGCAGTATGTTCATTTTCACAATATTGATTCTAATGGGTTCTTTTCTTTAAGTGGAAATGTTTCTTCTTTTTCCTTTGTTTAAATGTGTTCTTGCATAAGTCATGGGAAAGACAGGAGGGTTTGATTTGGCCTGTGTCCTCAGAAGTAGACCAGGCCTACTTCTGGATGTCATCATGCTGGCCAAATCTAAACTTGACTAGCAAATCATAAGAATGCAGTTAGTTCGGCTGGGCACGGTGGCTCATGCCTATAATCTCAGCACTTTGGGAGGCCGAGGCAGGTGGATCATGAGGTCAGGAGATTGAAACCATCCTGGCTAACACAGTGAAACCCTGTCTCTACTAAAAATACAAAAAATTAGCTGGGTATGGTGGCATGCGCCTGCAGTCCCAGCTACTTGGGAGGCTGAGGTAGGAGAATCACTTGAACCTGGGAGGCAGAGATTGCAGTGAGCCGAGATCGCACCACTGCACAGCCTGGGTGACAAAGCGAGACTCCGTCTCACACACACACACACACACACACACATGAATGTAATTATTTCTTCAATGAGAACACATGGGCACAGGGAGGGGAACATCACACACCAGGGCCTGTAGGGGGGTGGTCGGGGGCAAGGGGAGGGAGAGCATTAGGACAAATACCTAATGCATCTGGGGCTTAAAACCTAGATGATGGGTTGATGGGTGCAGCAAACCACCATGGCACATGTATACCTATGTAACAAATCTGCATGTTCTGCACATGTATCCCAGAACTTAAAGTAAAATAAATAAAAAAAAGAATGCAGTTAGTTCTTCTTGATGCTGGAGACTATCACAGTTTGTGGACCTCTGCTTGACTTGAATGGTTAGCCAGGGAAGAATGTAGTTTAAATATTTTTGCATCATTATTTATTATAAAAGTCATATAAATGACTTTTCTAGAGATAGAAAATACCATTATAGCATAAGGGCGTTGAACTTAAAGTGGAAACAAATCTGCCTCCAGAAAGAAAAATCTGTTTTTTCTTCTCCATTTGTTACCGGCATCTTAAACTTTTCATCTTTTTCCATTCTGGCTACACCCTGAATGAAAGTTTGCCCATTTCCTCTGCAATGTCTGCCCAAATCTTCTGTCAACTCCTTTCCTTTTGCCCTATCAGAGTTTTCCAAGGGGTCCCACAGCCAACAGACAATGCTCAGCTGGAGAGAATACAGGAAGCAGATAACCACATTCTGCACAGACGGTCCTCCTTTGATCCTCTCTTTATATAGTGTGCTAAGTACATGTGGAATTAATTTTGCCTCTGAGGCTTCACTAATTGCCAACTGACACATTTGTTTCTAGAAAAAAGGTAGGTGTAGGCCAGGTGCAGTGGTGGATTAGGCTTAAAAAGTGTTTTTATTTTGCCCCGAGAAGAAGGGCTGAGGGTGCTGCTTCCCTGTTGGAGCATCCAGGAATTTGAGGACTGTGCTCAAGGAGAAGAACTGACCCTTCGCTTTCTCTTTTGGGCCATGATTCTATGTCTGGGGAAGCAGAAACTCCAGTGATAAACCGTTAGTGCTGGAAGGGAACTTTAAAAGCATTCATTGCAATCATTCCCTTTCACAGATGAAGTAACTGAAGCCTTGAAAGGTGAAATAACTTTCCCCAGGAGATTCCCAATTTTTAGCCCAGTGGTATTCCCAACACACTTTGGCATCTGTTATAAACTTCAGAAGCCATTACTGGAATCTGCTGGGCATGGCCCCTTCTTATACAGCAGTGAGGGAATCCATGGCATTATCTTTTTCCCTAGAGATTGAGAGAATGATTCATCTTTAAGTTTCAAAGAGACAGTGACATATTCCTAAAGCTCCCTACATCCATGAGATAATGTCAAACATGTGAGGTGCCGAAACAGAAAATGCTCCCAGCGAGACAGCTGCTACGAGGAAATCCCTGCACACTTGCAGGCAGTGGAAACAGTACTTTGGCTTAGACCAGGTATGTGTTGTTTCTTTTATTTGAAAGAAAAGATAGTCTAAGAAGACATGGAAAATGCTTTAACACCCAGCATCATGAAGGAAAAAAGAAAGCAACGTTGAGGCCACATTCAAGTCTCCACTCTCTGTTTTATCTGAAAAATTTCAAACTTGCAGGGAAATTGAAAGGATAATACAATTAGCACCTGTACATCCTTCATCTCTATTTACCAATTGTTGACATTTGAAAATTGCAAACATTGTGATGTTTCACTTTAGCGTGCATCTCTTGAGAGTAATGTCATTCCCCTAACCATGACAGCATGATCACACCTAAGAAAATTAGCAATGATTCTGATGTATAATGTGTATTAAATTTCCTTTCAAATGCCTTTTTTATAACTTTTTTCCCCTCAATCTGAGATCCGATCAAATTCATGCATTATATTTGGTTGTTATGGCTTTGGTCTCATTTAATATAGAATAG
The DNA here is from genome assembly GCF_043159975.1 of Macaca nemestrina. Taxonomy (NCBI): domain Eukaryota; kingdom Metazoa; phylum Chordata; class Mammalia; order Primates; family Cercopithecidae; genus Macaca; species Macaca nemestrina. The sequence goes on from NC_092135.1 coordinate 70,075,886, forward strand.
TTGCCCTACCTTTTTTTTTTCTTTTATGACATTGGCTTGTGTGAGGAGATCGAACTAGTTGTCTTGTGGAATGTACCATATTCTGTATTCGTCTGATTGTTTTCTCATGATTACCTTTGGGGAAACATTTTTGGTGCCAACACTACTTATGAGATTGTGTGTATCTCTTTTTCCGTTACACCAGAAGGCACACAGCATGTTACTGAGTGTGATCGCTCAGTTGAGGTGTTTGCCATATCTTGCCACTCCTCCCTTTACAATTATCAAGTCCTTTGTGCAGCGATACTTTGAGTCCATGTGAATATATGGTTCCTTTACAGTTTTAGCATCCACTGCCTGAATTGATAATATCATAGGTTCCAAAATGGTCATTAAAAAAAGTTTATAATGCACATTTTTGAATCCACGGTCAGGAGTTATCTTTGAGTGACTATGGACACAGACTGCCCCACATTACACACCCTATCTGTCCAGGACTAAGCTGAGAAGCAGAATGAGCAATCAGGAGACTGAGCAGTGGGCATGAAATCACAGTCCAATGTGTGAATCGCTTCTTACTATAAGACTAAAATTTGAGGGCAGGCCCTCATTCAGTTTATTTATTCTGTATATCACCCCAACACCTTGTTACCACCCCCAACGCCCTGTTACCCTCAATCCCTGTAACACCAAGCACAGTGTTTCACACAAAAGCTCAGAGGATGTTGTGAAATCAATGGAATTAGAGGAAAGAGAAGGCAGTGATTTCACAAGTTTCCTGGAGGTTGAGGCAAAATCTGGTGTTTGGCTCCCTCATGGGATCAGCTTGTTTGTGCCTCTTTTTTTGTGCTCTCTCCCTTTTGGAAACTCACCGTCCAGTCCTCATGCTGCGTTCAACTCCATCTAAGTTTAGAGGGACTCTGTTTCCAAACTCCAAATCGGGAAACAAAGCTTGATGGAATACTTGAAACCAGGAGCCTACATTCCAGAATGATCTGTGCCCTTCTGTTTGCACTTGGATTTATACTATCCTCTTTCTGCATTTTGCCAGATTTTTCTCAGTCCAATTTGCCAGTTTACAGCTTTCCTTATAATCATTCGGTTACTCCTAAATACATCTAGGGAGATCCCTTAGACTCACCAGTAGACTTTCACATTATCTAACTCCATGGCTTGTTGATATTATTCTGAAGTCTGCTCGTTTCTCCATTTCCTTCTTCCAATGTCCTTCTTGGAGTCCACTAGACCTGAGGTCCCCATGGTACTGGTCTGTGGCCTGTTAGGAACTGGGCTGCACTCAAGCAGGCTGCTTGAGTGGTGAGCAAGCAAGCATTACCGCCTGAGCTCTGCCTCCTGTTAGATCAGCGCGGCATTAGATTCTCATAGAGCACAAACCCTACTGTGAACTGCGCATGCGAGGGATCTAGGTTGCGCACTCCTCTATTTTTTCAGGTCAGATGGGTAATGTGCTAACGTCATAACAAGGTTCAAGGGTGGCAGATCTCACACATGCACGTGATCACCCAATCATCATGCTCAGGTGGCACAGTCCTTATGAGAATCTAATGATAAATGTAATGTACTTAAGTTATCCTGAAACCATCCCCGCCACTCTCTGTTCTCCCTTGATCTGTGAAAAAATTGTCTTCCATGAAACCGGTCCCTGGTGCCAAAAAAGTTGAGGACCACTGCAATTCATCTATTACCCACAGCACAGGGCAGGTCAGTAGGAGGTAGGGAGGAGTATGCCCATGGAGAGAGCCCTCATGTGCTGGGTGGCGCAAGAGAGGTCTTGGATTCTGATTCCGGTTCTGCCTCTACTCATTGGTGTGTGCTTTGACAAGTCAGTTCCCTTGTTCATCTTCATAGGAAACTTGGTAAAATAGTTATTTATACAGTTGGCACTCCATATCCATGGGTTCCACATCCATGGCTTCCAGCAGCTTAAATTATCTTTATCTTCACAAGGCTCCCCCTAGAAGAGGGGAAATTCCACAGCTTTGATGTGATGTGAAATGTGATCTCAAAATGATCATTTTCTAATACTATCATTCCTTTCACGTTTATTAGTTGACATTTCTGTAAGATCTCTCTTTCTCCCTCTTTCTTTTGAGTATCACCATGGACTGTGGATTTTTTTTAGGCAATTCATTGTGTTATCATCCATTACTATCATTATTCTTTTATTCTATTTGCTGCTCCAGTTCCTCCAAGTTTGGGTAGCAGGAGCTCTTTCAAGCTGGTTCCTGTAATCTTTTGACATGTCTTGGTTGGTCTTTGAGCACTTCGTTGCTTTTTGGTCCAACAAAATGTCCCAGGCTCACTTTTTTTCCATTTCAGACCTGGAATGAGGATTTCATCAAAGGATTCTTAGGGGGACTGACATTTATAAACCATGGCTCAGGGGCTAGTACATTGCTACTGGGGCACATTCATGTTAAAATAAAATCAACTTAACGACAAATTTTAGTTACATTTTTTTTTCTGAGATATATAAATAGTCAACTTCTCTGATCTCATAATTAGGTAAATCAGGAATGAATAACCAAAGTCGGTAATAAGAATTCTCAAAGAAGCCCCAAGAATTTTTTTTTTTAAGTGTCTGAGGGGCCAGGCGTGGTGGCTTACACCTGTAATCCCAGCACTCTGGGATGCTGAGGTGGGCAGATCACAAAGTCAGGAGTTCGAGACCAGCCTGGCCAACATGGCGAAACCCCATCTCTACTAAAAATACAAAAATTAGCTGGGCATGGTGGGGGGTGCCTGTAATCCCAGCTACTCAGGCTGAGGCAGGAGAATCGCTTGAAACCAGGAGGCAGAGGTTGCAGTGAGCCAAGATTATGCCATTGCACTCCAGCCTGGGTGACAAGAGCAAGACTCCATCTCAAAAAAAGAAAAAAAAAAAAAAAAAAAAAAAAAGAAAGAAAAAGAAAAAGAAAAAGAAAAGAAGTGTCTGAGGGACACTTTCTTAGGGCTGCTGTGACAAAATGTCACAAATCGGGTGGCTTAAAATAATAGAATTTTATTATCTCACAGTTCTGGAGGCTAGAGTCCAAAATGAAGGTGTTGGCACCCTCTAAAACCTGCAGTGGAGAATCCTTCCTTGCCTCTTCTAGTTTCTGGTGTTGGCTGGCAATGCTTGGCATTCTCTGGCTTGGAAATGCATCACTCCAATCTCTGCTGCCATTGTCACATGGCTATCTTCTTCCTGTGTGTCTGTGTCCCTGTGTTTCTCCTCTCTTATGAGGATACTGGTCATATTATATTAAGGACTCAGACTATTCCATTATGAACTCATTGACAAGCATGATTACACCTGCACACACCCTATTTCCAAGTAATGTCACTTTCACAGGTACTGGGGTCAGGATTTCAACATATTTCTTGAGGGGATAAAATCCAACCCATAATAGACACCATGATTCAGGAGTTAAACATTCGAGGAGTGTTTAACTGGAGTATGGAAACATGAATTTTGTAGAAACTCCGTCCTTTCAATTCTGACAAATGCTCTCCTTATAATTCCAAATTGGATGAAAAAAGTGTCATACATAAGAAATATTTACACTACTTGTTGTAATCAGTTTTCTATACTCATTAGATAAGGATAAAAGAGAAATAGAAGAAAGAGGTATGGAAGACACTGGGAGACATATTGAAAGGAGAGCAGGAGATAAGAGATTTAGGGATGACTGAGAGAGGGACTAGAGGGGAATTTAGAAGAAGAAAACAGGGAGCAGGATGCCTGTCTTCAGAACAGAAAGATCATTATCTGTCACCCATTCAGCTAGATTCAAACTGTGTGACCTCACGCTCCATTCTGGCTCTTTACCTAATATTACATTTTTGACTTGTGCCTGTTTGATAATGAGGCTGAATATTATTTTGTTTTGCTCTGTGGCACAAGTGGATAGGGACTGAGTGATGTGCATATCTTTTGGTGTGGTTACTCCAGGTGAGGGGTATCTGAGGGCTGAGGGCCCGTGAGAAAGACAGGAATGGAGTAATGGGGCCAGATTTGAGCTGGGTGAGGCCACTGTCTAGGTCACTAAGTCAAAGGGGTTCTCCTGAAACCAGAGCTGGGTGTGGCTTGAGGAACCAGTCCAAAGGCCGTTGCCAAATTTGGTGATTGTGGAGGGAAGCAGAGCTTGTAGCTAGAGATGGCTAAATAGCCCATAAATAAGAGTATGGCAAGAGGATGGACAGGTGTGTAGCTCCCTGTGGTCAGCAAAGGGGTATGCCCAGGACAGACAGACACAGGGAAGGCTCAACCGTGTGTCTTCCTTTGGGACCTCTCTTCTGCCAAGCCCTGTAGCATCTATTTGATGGAAGCTGATAGAGTGGTGCCTTTCAGAGGTGGTAGTGTGAAAGTCTCAGCTCATGCAGGCCACTGCCTCCCCTGTCTCTTTCACCTCAGCCTGTGTGCCTGAACCCAAGGGCCTTACTCTGACTGTGGTAACTGTTTGTCTCCTGGGTTACAGCATCTAGATCTCTCAGGGAAGCTCAATAAACAGTTATTGCTGTGCACCAGGCACTGTCTGAGGGCAGTGAAGATATATGGGGAACAAGACAGACAAGGGTTGTGCTGTAATGGAGCTGACATCCTAGTGCACTTTGCTTTTGAAGCCTGAAGTGGAGGCCCACACTGGCATATTGAGGTCAGTTTACAAGAGCGCATTTAGTTTTGTTGTTGCTTTTGTAAAAGTTTTTCAGGTGAAAGTTTTTAATAGATAATGCTTAAAATAATAGCTGCAGACTAGTCTCAGATATCGTTCTTAGCTTTTATGATCTTTATCATAGATAAAATAATAGTTATTATAATAACATATATATATATAATTTTCTTGTTGTAAGAACTTTTAACATGAGGTCTCTCCTCTTAACACATGTTTAAGAAATGTGCAACACATTATTGTTGGTTATAGGTACAATGTAGTACAGTAGATCTCCAGAGCTTGTTCATCTTGCTTAACTGAACTTTTTGCCTATTGATTGACACGTCCCCATTTTCCCTTCCCTACAGCCCCTGGTAACCACCATTCTAGTTTTTTATCTTATGAATTTGACTATTTTAGGTTATCTCATCTAACTGGAATCATGCAATATTTTTCTTTCTGTGTCTGGCTTATTTCACTTAGCATAATGACAAAGTTCATCCAGTTGTCACACATTGCAGAATTCTTCTCTTTTTTGAAGCTGAGTAGTATCATATTGCTCATATATACCACATTTTCTTTATCCATTCATCTGTTGATGAACATTAAGGTGGTTTGGTTGTTGGTTATTGTGACTAGCTCTGTAATGAACATAAGAGTGCTAATATGTCTTTGAGATTCTGATCTCATTTTTTTCAGATGTATACCCAGAAATGGATTGCTGGATCATCTGGTAGTTCTATTTCTAGATTTTTGAGAAACCTCCATACTGTTTTCCATAGTGGCTGCACCATTTTATTTATTTATTTAGAGATGGGTTCTTGCTATATTGTCCAGGCTAGCCTTGAGCTCCTGGGCTCAAGTGATCCTCCCACCTCAGCAGTGGCTACATCATTTTTCATTTTCACAAGCAGTGTTCAAGGATTCCAATTTCTCCACATCCTTGCCAACAGTTGTCTTTTTGTTTTTTTGGTGTTTTGTTATGTTTTGTTTTGTTTTGTTATAATGGCCATTCTGATAGGTGTGATGTGATATCTCATTGTGGTTTTGATTTGCATTTCCTTGATTATTTGGTGACCTAGACACTGGCCTCACCCCAGCTCAAATCTGGTCCCCATTACTCTACTCATGGTCTTACTCATGCACCCCAGTCCTCAGTGAAAATGAGCATTTTTGCATATGCCTGTTGGTCATTTGCATATCTTCTTTGGAGAAACGTCTATTCAAGTTCTTAGCCTAAAAATTGGGTTATTAATTTTTGTGTTATTGAGTTGTAGGGGTTCCTTATATATTTTAAAGATTAACCCCTTATCAGTAATATTGCTTGCAAATGTTATTTACCATTGCATAGGTTGTCTTTTCACTCCATTGATTTTTTTTTTTCTTTGCAGTGCAGGAGCTTTTTAGGCAATGTAATCCCACTTGTTTATTTTTGGTTTTGTTACCTCTGCTTTTGGGGTATATTCATAAAATATTTATATTCATATTATATTATAATATGATGAATATAAATATTTTATGATTTAATGAATATATAATATAATATATTATAAATATAAATATATATTTATATATAAATATATATATTTATATATAATATAATATATATAAATATAAATATATATATTCATAAAATCTTTGCTAACACCAATGTCATGAAGTTTTTCCCCATGTTTTCTTCTGGGAGTTTTATAGTTTTATAGGTTCAGGTCTGAAATTTAAGTCTTTAAGCCATTTTGAGTTGATTTTTGTGTATGATATAAGGGTCCAATTTCATTTTTTTGTCTGTGGATATCCAATTTTCCCCACACCATTTGTTGAAGAGACTATCCTTTCCCCATTGTGTATTCTTGGCACCCTTATTGAAGATCAAGTGACTGATGTATGTGGATTTATTTCTGGGCTCTCTTTTTTGTGCCATTGAGTATATGTCTGTCTTTATGCCATTACCATAATGTTTTGATTACCGTAGCTTCATAATATATTTTGAAATCAGGAAGCATGGTGCCTTCAGCTTTGTTCTTCTTTCTTAGGATTGTATAGCCTTCTTTCTCAGGCTATACAATGAGTGATATATTTTGAAAATTATTCTGTAACAAGTTTTCTGGGCATCGCTTATTACACTTTAATACCAGGTTTGCTCATATTGCTGTACTGTTTTTTAAAGAATGAAGTGAACTTCACACAACAAAATTAACAACTTTAAAGTGAACAATTCAGTGACATTTAGCAAAACATGCAACCACCAACTCTATCTAATTCCAAAATATTTTCATCACTCCAAAAGGAAACCTCATACTCATTAAGCAGTTGCTTCACATGTCCCCCTCCTCCCAGAGTTGTGGGATCCTTGGTGTGTGTGGGATGGGAGGTGTTGCTTTTCTGGCTGGAAGCCTCTGTGGCCAGTGGCACCTTTGCCTGAGTTTTGCTTGGGCCTAATAAGCTCACTCGTCCTGGCAGGCTGTGCTCAGCAGGCTGTGCTCAGCTTGCATTACTGGCCTGGATCCCATGCCTCCAAAGAGACTGGAGCAGAGTAGTGAGAGGTGTGTGAGTGAGCAAGCATGGGGTTTGGCCACTGTGCACAGTCAGGCAGGCTGGCTGCTGCAGTGGGACAGGTGCCAGCACAGGTGCCAGCTCATTGTGAGGCTGCAGCTGGACCAAGTGCACCACAAGCAACTTTCATAGCTGGCAATGGGGAACACAGTGGTGCCCTGAGGCTTGGAGACTCCAGAACTGCAGGGCCCAAAAAGGGGAGTCACAGCCCTGGCTTGGGGAGCTCCCAGGTCTGGCCCCCCAACTGAGGGCTGCAGCGCTTCTCTCCTTCTCTCTTCTCTCCTCCTTGCTCCCCACAATGTGGTGAGCAATGCAGGTGTTTCAGCCCTATTTGTATTACAGCTCTTTTAGCCTCACCATTCAGTGGATCCTGGGTTTTTGTCCTGTGTCCAGGAAGAATGAGGTACGCAGACAAGTGGAGGGTGAGCAAGGCGAAGAGGAGCTTTATTGAGCAACAGAACAGCTCAGAGGAGACTCGCAGTAGGAAGCTCCTCTCCTGGGCAGCTCCTCTCCATAGCCAGGGTGTCCCATCCTCTCTTCAGTCTCAGCAGAAAGGGTAGTTTCTCTCTACAGCTGGTTGTTCCATTACTTTCTGTTGTTTCCCTGTCATCTCTCCATCCTCTCTCCTTCCTCTCTCCATCTTCTGCTTGAGTCTGTCTGAGTCTGGGGGTTTTTATGGGCCTCAGAGGGGAGGAAGTGCATGCTGATTGGTCCATGAGCAGCCATGGGCAGGCTTAGGGAAAAACGTCACAAGTTCCCCCTCAGGTCCATGGGACTGGCTGACAGCCCCCAGGCTTCAGGTCCTCCCTGATTTGAAGGTGGGGCTTTACTGGGGACCAGCCCCTTTCCTCCCAGGAGCCTGCTTGCCTCCTGCCACTATTCATGGAGCACAGGCTGTTTATGCCAAAAGGCACCTGCAGTCTGGTGCTGGGCTGTCCTCAGCTCCCCCTTGGCCTCCCTCCTGCGCTTGTCAGTGCCCAAAGTCTGGAGGAGGCTGAGGTGGCAGGGGGCTGGTGTGTCAGCACTGCCCTGCACATATGAACACCTGGCCAGGCTGCAATAGTGCCTAGCTTGGCCTCTACTCCACTCTGTGATCCGGGTGGGTGCCCACAGTGGGGAGAGGCCAGGCAGTGGGACTGGACACCTCTGAGACTGTGGGGGAAAGGGAGGCCTTTCTGGGCCCCCTAAAAGTGCACAGATGTCTGGGTCCACAGCCGCAACCTGGGTGGCCACAGCCATGTGTGGGAGGGTGGGACTCCTGCCTGCTCTTGCCCGCTCCATGGGGTGCAGCACCGCCCTGGGTCCAGCTCTGCCTTGGGGCCCCTCTCTGCCCACCCCTGTGTGCCAGACTGTGCTGCTCCCCTGCTGGTGGGCAACTCAGCCTGGCCCCATCGCAGTGGCTCCCAGGGTGGCGGGCTCCTGGGGGGCCCCAGGGGTGGGCTCTGGGTACTGTCTGCCTCCTCCCCACATCCTCCCTGCAGCAGTGATGTGGGGCTGGGTTCTGGAGCAGCTGAGGGTCTGGCCTGGCCATGTGAGAGTGGAGGTGGTGCAGTTGGCTGCTTCAGGGACGTGGGACACAGGGGACGCAGGGCACAGGGGTCCCACCACTGCCACTGCTGCTCCCGCTACTACCACCTCAGCCCAACCCCTCTGCCACAGCCAGCATGATGGGGCCACTCCAGATGGCCCGCCACTGCCATCAGCAGCAACCACCAATCTGTGTTCTGGATTTATTTATTCTAGATATTTCATATAAATGAAATCATAAAATATGTGACTTTTTGTGTCTGGCTTCTTTCATTTGGTGTAGTATTTTTGAAGTTCATCCACTTCGTAGCATGATTGGTACCTCATTCATTTTTATGGCTGCGTAATATTCTATTTTATGTATATACCACAATTTGTTTATCCATTCATCTGTTGATGGGCATTTGGGTTGTTTTCATTTTTTGGCTATGGTGAATAGTGCTGCGCTGCTATGAACATGCATGTACATGTGTATATGTGTATTTGAACACTTGATATCATATCTGTGGGAGATGGTTCTAGAACCCCCACAGATACCAAATTCCACACTCCCTGCAGATACCAAAATCTACATATGTTCAAGTCTTTTAAATAAAATGGCATAGTGTGGTTGGCCGTCTGTATCCAAGGGTTCTGTATACATAGATATAGAAAGCTGATTCAACCAGTTTTCAATTCTTTTGGGGATGTTTTAAATCATTAAGATAGAGAACACATGACTGACTCTGCCTACCCCAGGTCCTCAATGCCATCACCATTCTGAGTTTGCCATTCATCACTACTAATTGGATACATCTCCAACCTTGAATAGCCCAGTCTACTCTCATCTGGGAAACGGGGAGGGGAGGAGTCTTAGATGGCACTTTTACATCTGCATACATAGTTCCCAAGATTTTCTTTTCTTTTTTGAGACAGAGTTTTGCCCTTGTTGCCCAGGCTGGAGTGCAATGGTGCAATCTTGGCTCACTGCAGCCTCCTCCCCCTGGGTTCAAGTGATTCTCCTGCCTCAACCTCCTGGGTAGCTGGGATTACAGGTGCACATCACCATGCCAGGCTAATTTTTGTATTTTTAGTAGAGACAGGGTTTTGCCATGTTGGCCAGGCTGGTCTGGAACTCTTGGCCTCAGGTGATCTGCCCACCTCAGTCCCCCAAAGTGCTGGGATTACAGCCATGAGCCACTGCACTTGGTCTCCAAGATTAATTTTCATTTTTAGTCAATTAACACATTTCTTTTGAGCATTTATTCTATAAAAATCAGTGTCCTAGATCACTTGGAGGATATAAAGAGATCTAAGTCATGATCCTTATTTGCTGGTGCTTGCTGACCAGTGATAAAAATAATATCTACATGCAAAGAACTCTAAAACAAGATACTTCACAAGCATCCTCTGCCAAATGCACTGGGGTGACAAAGCAGGTTTTATTTAGGAGGTATCCACTGACATGAACCTCAGCTATTAAAAGGGGAGTTGTAGGGAGAAGGCATATTTCATGGAATGGCAGTAGGAAATTCAATGTGTATGTGAGTTTGGCTGGAGCAAGGATAAATGTAGGATAGGAATGGGTAAGAAGATTGAGGTAAAGGATTGTAAAGGATTGGGAGTTTGTACTTTATCCTGAACCAGAATAGAACCTGATGTGAGGTAATATGGTTTGGTTGTGTCCCCACCCCAATCTCCACTTGAATTGTATCTCCCAGAATTCCCATGTGTTGTGGGAGGGACCCAAGGGGAGGTAATTTAATCATGAAGCCAGATCTTTCCCATGCTATTCTCATGATAGTGAATAAGTCTCACAAGATCTGATGGGCATATCAGGGGTTTCTGTTTTTGCTTCTCTTGCCACCACCATGTAAGAAGTGCCTTTCACCTCCCGCCATGATTCTGAGGCTTCCCCAGTCATGTGGAACTTTAAGTCCAATTAAACCTCTTTTTCTTCCCAGTCCCAGATATCTTTATCAGGAGTGTGAAAGTAGAATAATACAGTAAATTAGTACCAGTAGAGTGGGGCGTTGCTGAAAAGATACCTGAAAATGTGGAAGCGACTTTGGAACTGGGTAACAGGCAAAGGTTGGAACAGTTTGGAGGGCTCAGAAAAAGGAAAATGTTGGAAAGTTTGGAACTTCCTAGAGACTTGTTGAATGTCTTTGCCCAAAATGCTGATAGCAATATGGACAATAAGGTCCAGGCTGAGGTGTTCTCAGATGGAGATGAGGAACTTGTTGGGAACTAGAGTAAAGGTGACTTTTGTTATGTTTTAGCAAAGAGGCTGGCAGCATTTTGCCCCTGCCCTGGAAATTTGTGGAACTTTGAACTTGAGAAAGATGATTTAGGGTATCTGAAGAAATTTCTAAGCAGCAAAGCATTCAAGAGGTGAGTTGGGTACTATTAAAGACATTCAGTTTTATAAGGGAAGCAGAGCATAAAAGTTTGGAAAATTTGCAGCCTGACTATATGATAGAAAAGAAATACCCATTTTCTGGGGAGAAATTCAAGCCGGCTGCAGAAATTTGCACAAGTAGCAAGGAGCCTAATGTTAATCCCTAAGACCATGGGGAAAATATCTTGAGGCCATGTCCTAGACCTTCATGGCAGCCCCTCCCATCACAGGTCTGGAGGCCCAGGAGGAAAAAAAAAATGGTTTCATAGGCCGGGCCCAGGGTCCCGGTGCTGTGTGCAGCCTAGGGACTTGGTGCCCTGTGTCCCAGCTGCTCTAGCTGTGGCTGAAAGGGGCCAATGCAGAGCTCAAGCTGTGACTTCAGAGAGTGGAAGCACCAAGCCTTGGTAGCTTCCACGTGGTGTTGAGTTTGTGGGTGCACAGAAGTCAAGAATTGAGTTTTGGGAACCTCCACCTAGATTTCAGGATGTATGGAAATGCCTGGATGTCCAGGCAAAAGTTTGCTGCAGGGGTTAGGCCTTCATGGAGAAACTCTGCTAGGGCAGTGTGGAAGGGAAATGTGCGGGTTGGAGCCCCCACACAGGGTCCCTACTGGGGCACTGCCTAGTGGAGCTGTGAGAAGAGGGCCACTATCCTCCAGAACCCAGAATAGTAGATCCACAGGCAGCTTGCACCGTGCACCTGAAAAAGCTGCAGACACTCAATGCCAGCCCATGAAAGCAGTTGGGAGGGAGGCTGTATCCTGCAAAGCCACAGGGGTGGAGCTGCCCAAGACCATGGGAACCCACCTCTTGCATCAGCGTGACCTGGATGTGAGATCTGGAGTTAAAGGAGATCATTTTGGAGCTTTAAAATTTGACTACCCCAGTGGATTTCAGACTTGCATAGGCCCTGTAACCCCTTTGTTTTGGCCAATTTCTCCTATTTGGAACAGCTGTATTTACCCAATACCTGTACCCCAGTTGTATCTAGGAAGTAACTAGCTTGCTTTTGATTTTACAGGCTCATAGGCGGAAGGGACTTGCCTTGTCCCAGATGAGACTTTGGACTGTGGACTTTGGGTTAATGCTGAAATGAATTAAGACTTTGGGGGACTGTTGGGGAGGCATGATTGGTTTTAAAATGTGAGAATATGAGATTTGGAGGGGCCAGTGGTGGAATGATATGGTTTGGCTGTGTCCCCACCCAAATCTCAACTTGAATTGTATCTCCCAGAATTCCTGTGTGTTGTGAGAGGGACCCAGGGGGAGGTAATTTAATCATGGGGGCCAGTCTTCCCCATGCTATTCTCATGATAGTGAATAAGTCTCATGAAATCTGATGGGTATATCAGGGGTTTCCGCTTTTTCTTCTTCCTCATTTTTCTCTTGCCACTGCCATGTAAGAAGTGCCTTTCACCTCCCGCCATGATTCTGAGGCCTCCCCAGCCATGTGGAACTGTAAGTCCTATCAAACCTCTTTTTCTTTCCAGTCTTGGGTATGTCTTTATCAGCAGCTTGAAAATGGACAAATACAGGAAGCAGTTTAGTAACTGGACATAAATATTTTATTTCATGTTATGACCTTATGGCTGTGATGACCTTTAGCAGAGTTGCATGGTTATGGCTTAGAATAGTTACTCTTGCCAAATCCTTGAGAACCTTTGACTGTTTAGTCACTTATTTTTGGCTTCTCTGATACTTATTGACATTCTTTCTGAGGTCTTGCCCAGCAGGTAAATTATGTCTATGCCAGAGTGTGTTCTATGGAATATTGCTTCTGCAAATAGGATTTCATGGTTGAATAAATTTGAAAATCACTGTATACTGTATCTCACTCTTGGAGATTCACAATGCACATGTAGTACGTTAAAGGTTTTGCAAAATCCTGCAGCAAAGAAACCAATTTAATTTGTTTAGCCCAGCATTTCCTAAACTTCCTTGCTGTAGTGGGTTGAATGGTGGTCCCTTCAGAACACCCATGTCAAATCCCTGGAACCTGTGACTGTTACCTTATTTGGTAAAAGAATCTTTGCATATGTAATTAAGTTAAGGATCTTGAGATCATCCTGTATTATTCAAGTGGGCTTTAAGTCCAATGAAAAGTGTTCATACAAGAGAAAGGCAGGGGAAATTTGAGACAGAAGAGAAGACAGATACAGAAGAGAGAGATAGTAAGGCAGAGGCTGAGGTTGGAGTGGTGGCCACAAGCCAAGGAAGCCATAAAATATTAGCCACCAGAAGCTGGAAGGCCAGGCCCCTAGAAGGAAATGAGCCCTACTGATACTTTGATTTCAGAATTCTGGCCTCCAGAACTTTGAGGGAATACTTTTCTATTGTTTTAAACCATCCATTTTACGGCAATTTGTTAGGCAGTCCTATAAAATGGATACACTTGCCCATAAAGATACTAAAAAAAAAAAAACAAACTTTTCATGAAATAATTACTGTGTATACTCGAATATGAGGCAAGGGTTTTTTTCTTCCAAATTATCTCTCAGAAAAGATGGAGTATCCTAATATTCAAGGGCTTCCAAGGTCTCATATTTCAGGGCATTTTCTGGATTACTTACTTTTAAACGACTAAGGTGTTGTATGGAAAAAGCACAATACTGAAACTACTTCAATCAATACTAGTTTTAGTTGATGATAAAAGTAATCTGATGGAATTGGTTTTAAAAAAAAAGAGGGGGAAAATACATTTAGCTCAAAATTAGTAACTATTCTTGGGAGTATGAGGCAGTTGCTGTGGACTACCTTACTCACCATGTAGTCTAACTTTCTTCAGTTGTCTTAGGCCAGGCACTGTGGCTCATGCCTGTTATCCCAGCACTTTGGGAGGCTAAGGTGGGAGGAATTGCTTGAGGCCAGGAGTTTGAGACCATCCTGGACAACATAGTGAGACCCAGTCTCTACTTTTTATATATATAAAAAATAATCTGTCTTCTTATATGGAAGAATCTGGAAAGCTAAAAACAGTCTTTTCTAGACCCTCTTGCAGTGAGAATTTTGGATGTACTTTAGGTTCTGACACTCAGATGCACTTGCTTATATAAATCTTGCCTTTGGAAGGAGGCATTCATTTTTGTTTGTGATTGGTAGCAGAGGTGATATGCAGCAGCAGCAAGCTTGGCCGGCGGCTTCTTGATTGTAGCAGAGGTGGCATCATTTCACATGGGGCCACCATAGCGGCAGAGCCAGATTTGGCTTGGGCCTTTTTGTTCTCTGGCCAATTCTCTGAAGCGACTTTGGAATTATTACTAGAAGCTCAGTCTAGAGTCCGTTTCTTGCCAAACCCTCCCCTACTATCTCCAGTTCAGTGATTCTGGAAGTTATATGACACCCTATTACAAATCTCTTGCTTAAACTAGCCAGGAGCTAGACCCTTATTCTCTGTAGCTAGACCCTTACTGATTGATGCAGGGCCTGACCTCTCCATGTGACTACTGACTGGGTGTTGGTGTAAATCAGCAATGACAAAAAAGCAATACAGTTAGTGAATATGTTGAAGAGATCACAAATCTATACCTATAGGATACATTTTTTAAAACTCTGAATTTATCAAATTATGGCTTATTATTAAATGTCCGGTGATAGCTCACACATGGGTTCAAAAAATACTGTCTGTAAATAAAAATGACTGTGTTATATGCCCTAAGATGTGTCTCTTCTTCTGACTAAGATATTGAAAAACTCAGGCAAGAGTTTAAATAAAATTGCTTCATAACATGTCAGAGTGGAAAAAAAGCATTATTTCAAAATCAATGTATTATTTTACATATGTGATTTAAGTTTTTATGTGTAACTAAATGAATAAATCCAATCCTATACACTGATATTTAACTCTTATCTATATCCTAAACATTTATGTTTTCAAGTTGGCTAAAAAATTCCCAAAACCCCAACTTTTGTTTTTGAGGAACTTTTCTCTGACAACACGTGGGATCACCGTATATTCAGGGTGCTCTGATGTTCAAGTTATATGGTATTCATAT
Source organism: Macaca nemestrina (assembly GCF_043159975.1). Taxonomy (NCBI): domain Eukaryota; kingdom Metazoa; phylum Chordata; class Mammalia; order Primates; family Cercopithecidae; genus Macaca; species Macaca nemestrina. Next base: position 70,090,971 of record NC_092135.1, read on the forward strand.
GGCCTGAAACTGACGTGCAGAGGGCATCCATTGAAAAATGCTGGTCTACTGGATCAAGGTTCACCATAATATATGGCTATTCGGTGTTCAATAAAACTTTTTTTTTTTTTTTTTTTGAGACAGTCTTACTCCGTCACCCAGGCTGGAGTGCAGTGGTGCCATCTCGGCTCACTGCAACCTGCCTCTGCCTCCTGGGTTCAAATTATTCTTGTGTCTCAGCCTCCTGAGTAGCTGGAGTTACAGGCAGGTACCACCACACCCGGCTAATTTTTGTATTTTTAGTAGAGATGGGGTTTCACCATGTTGGCCAGGCTGGTCTCAGATGATCCACCCACCTCGGCCTCCCAAAGTGCTGGGATTACAGGCGTGAGCCACCGCGCCCAGTCCAATAAACTTCTTAAATGACAAATATAATTGGCAAATAAGTGTTGCTGTTGTGACTTTGCTTCTTTTTTTCTTTCCTGTTCTTAACCTCTGCAGGGTTTCTGTCTTGGTGCCTATTCCTAACACAGAAGAGGAAGACAGGATCTCTGCTTCAGGGAGCCTGTAGGGTCTGTTAAAGGCAATGACATGCCAGTGAGCCAGGGCACATTTCCACTTAGCCAGAGGCCAACGTCACAAAGGAGGTGGCGTTTTGGTCGAGCCTGCTTATAATCCTAGTGTCTATAGATTTTATTAAATCATTAGAGTCATTCTTCAGGTAGAAACGAACCTTCCTTGACTTCATAAATTATCAGATGTCTGGAATTCTGAATTTTATCCCTTCAAGTCCCTCCACCAGAACTTCCCAGCACGTCCATTTTCTTCTACAGCGTGAGGGAAGGGTCAGGTTTAGCAACATTGTCTTGGCAAACAGATTAGCCCTCTCCATTTAGGAAGGAGGAAGGAGGCTGCTCTCGCGGCCACATTTCCTGGAAGACTGCCGGTGAGGAGGGCTCGGGCGGTGGCGGGCCGCGGTCCGGCGCAGTTTCCCCGCGGCCCGCTGGGTCGCACTGTGGCCTTAGGAATGCGGGCCGGGGCGGGGCGGGGCGGGGAGGCTTGGGAGTGCGCGACAGCCACCGCCGCGTTCAGCCCCGGGCGCAACTGCAGCCGTGCCTGGGGACTCTGGGGCCGCGACCCACCGAGAACTCTGCCAGACCGCAGCGAAGTTTGCATACACGACAGCACGTCCCGGGGCTAGGACCTTGCCCGCCTACGGGGCTGACCTGCACCACCCTCGGGGAAGCGCGGACCGCCGCCCCGCTGCCGGGAGTTAGGCACCCGGGCCTGGGTCGCCCCCACGGACGGCTCGGAAGGCACGAACGAGCGCCCCCCGGGGAGAGTGGGCTGGGGAGGGGTCCAGTCGTGGTCACGGAAGCGGGTGGTGCTCGCGCCAGGCTGCACTCATTCTGACTAGCAATATGCTGGTGGAAAGTGCTACTCCAATGCCTTCTTCGTTGCGCTGCTTTCATTTTCTTTAAATCTGCATAAAGCTTTTTATTTTATTTAAAAAATATTTTTTTGCCTTGCTTCCTCCTCCAGCGTTTGACTTTCCATTGTTGCTCAGTGCTTGGGTGGGATGTGGACTCTCTTTCCTTGTGACACCAGAGCTCAGAGTACCATGAATCCCTCTCCCCTCCACCTTGCTTAAATGGCTATTTTTCGTGTGTGTGTGTGTGTGTGTGTGTGTGTGTGTGTGTGTGTGTTGGTGGGTGGGTGTTTTAATTAAGTAGTTTTAAAAATGGAAAAATTAGTAAGTGCACATGGAAGAAAATTCAAACAGTACAGAAGCCTCTTCCCCTTTCAGACCAGGCAGCCACTGCTAATATTTTCTTTTGATTCCTTCCAGAACACAAGTATACGTTTCAATGCGTCCCCATCCCCAGATTGGGTCATCTGCCCTCCCGCCTCAGCTCCCCCTTTATCATGTATCTTGGAGATGACTTCACATCAGCGTGTGTGGATGCACGGCATTCTTTTAGATGGCTGCCTGGTGTTCTGTGTGTTATACCAGCACCCCGTAATTATTCTATCGGCCACGATGGAAGGATATGGCAGTTGTTTCCATCCTTTTGCTGTTACAGACAATTCTGCAGTGAACATCTGTGTCTATGTCTTTGAGTACGTGTGCAACCATGTCTATAGAATAAATTCCTAGAAGTGGAATTGTCTCCTTGAAAAATACTTGCATTTAAAATTTTATAGATTTTGCCAGTTGACCACCAAAGGTGGTACCTATTGATACTCTCATCAATGACCGCTCCCCATTTCCCCCCTTGTTCACACTAGGCTTACTGCACTTTTAAAATATTTGCCAAGGTGAGCAAATAGGCTTTAAAAGTAGAATTTCATTGTAATTTTCATCTTTTAAATTTTGAGTACAATTTATTCTTTTCCACGTGAAAAAAGAGCTACTTGAATTCTATGAGCAGATGGTTCACATCCTTTTCCTATTTCTATTGGCTTAGTGGTCTTTTTCTTACGGATTGCAAATGATTTTTATCCTTCTTGCACATGACCAATTAATCTCTGGTTGTAATATGCCAGGACCCCATAGATTCTGTGCCTTCCTTTAATATCTTTCTGAAAGAATTCGTACTTTTTGCACTTAAAAGAAGCAAGTCAAAAATCTAGTTCCTTAGTTCCTTACAGTTTTCATCTTCTAATGCTGGCCTCTGCCCTACTATTTTTTTTTTTTTTTTTGGGATGGAGTCTCACTCTGTTGCCCAGGCTGGAGTGCAGTGGCGTGATCTCGGCTCACTGCAACCTCTGCCTCCCAGGTTCAAGCGGTTCTCCTGTCTCAACCTCCTGAGTTGCTGGGACTGCAGGTACGTGCCACCGCGCCCAGCTAATTTTTGTATTTTTAGTAGAGACGGGGTTTTGCCATGGTCGCCAGGCTGGTCTTCAACTCCTGACCTCAAGTGATCTTACCCATCTCAGCTTCCCAAAGTGTTGGGATTACAAGCGTGAGCCATTGTGCTCAGCTTTTCTGCCCTACCTTTTACAATGTGTAAATCTCGGCTGGGCGCGGTGGCTCACGCCTATAATCCCCGCACTTTGAGAGGCTGAGGCGGGTGGATCACCTCAGGTCAGGAGTTTGAGACCAGCTTGGCCAACATGGTGAAACCCTGTCTGTACTAAAAATACAAAAATTAGCCGGGCATGGTGACAGGTGCCTGTAATCCCAGCTACTCAGGAGTCTGAGGCAGGAGAATCACTTGACCCTGGTGGCAGAGGTTGCAGTGAGCCGAGATCACGCCACTGCACTCCAGCCTGGGCGACAGAGCAAGACTCTGTCTCAAAAAAAAAAAAAAAAAAAAGTGTAAATCTCTTAGGCTCAGAGTGAGAAACTACAAACTGTATTGCTTGTGCATTTATAAAGGACCTCAGAGACCATCTACCAATCTCTTCATTTACAAGTGAGGAAACTGAGGCTCAGAGATCTTAGGTGCCCCACTCAGGATCATGGCTCAGCTACATGAGGTGGCACAAGATTCACATTTTGTTTTTTTGTTTGTGTGAGACAGTTTTGCTCTGATGCCCAGGCTGGAGTGCAGTGGCCTGAACACAACCCACTGCAGCCTCGACCTTCTGGGCTCAAGCAATCCTCCTGCTTCAGAGTAGCTGGGACCACAGGCATGTGCCACCATGCCTGGCTAAGTTTTAAAATTTTTTGTAGAGACGGGTTCTCACCATGTTGCCCAAGCTGGTCTCAAACTCCTGGGCTCCAGCAGTCCTCCTGCCTCTGCCTCCCACAGTGCTGGGATTACAGGTGTGAGCCACTGCACTTGGCCCATATTGGATTTTTTTTGTTACCCATTATCTGATTGCACGTTTTTTCTTTATTGCCAACTTTTAAGGTGAATTGGCCATTGCTAGCTGTGATTATAGAATTTCTGAATAGTGACACGCTTCTTAGAAAACTAGCTGTGCCAAATGCCCAGCTGCAGAGGAAATCTCAACTCCACATATAGAGCTCTTATCTTCCCTTTCTAGTTCTACCATTTGCACTGAAAAGATTCCTTTAAGAATTTCCTTTCTTGTCTACCATTCTGTTACAAGGAGTTTAATTTTACACTGAGTTTTTGCCTTAGGTACTCATCAGACTTTTATTCTATTTGTCATTGAGAAAACAGAACTTTTTGTTAACTCAATGTTTTTCTTTTTAACTCTTTAAAATTTTATTTTTATTTTTTCAGTAAACATGATTGTGTATATTTGAGGTTTACAACATGATGTTATGGGATACCTGTAGATAGTAAAACAGTTACTATAATGAAGCAGATTAATATAGCTGTTATTTCACATAGTTACTTTTTTGGTGACAATAGCTAAAATTTACTTATTTGACAACAATTTCTAATACAATACAATTTTAATACCTATAATCCTCATGTTGTACTTTAGATTTCTAGACTTTTTCATTCACTAAATCTGCTACTCTTTTTTTTTTTTTTTTTTTTTTGAGAAAGGGTCTTGCTCTGTAGCTCAGGGTGGAGTGCAGTAGTGTGAATACGGCTCACTGTAGCCTTGACTTCTGTGCTCAAGTGATTCTCCCACCTTAGCCTCCTGAGTAGCTGAGACTACAGATGTGCGCTGCCAAACATGGCTAATTTTTGTATTTTTTGTAGAGATTGGGTCTTGCTATGTTTTGAACTACTGGGCTTAAGTGGTCCTCCCACCTTGGCCTCCCAAAATGCTGAGATTATAGGCTGTGAGTATATCTGCTACTTGTATCATTTGACCTATATCTCCCCATTTGCCCCCATGCCACCCAACATGCATGGTAGCCACTGTTTTATTCTCCATCTCTGTATAGTTGACCTTCCCCCCCGCCCCAGATTCTACATATAAGTGAGAGCATGCAATATTTTTCTTTCTGTGTCTGGCTTATTTTACTTAGCATAAGGTCCTCCAGGTCCGTCCATGTTGTGACAAATGGCAGGACCTCCTTTTTTAAGGCTGAATAATATTCCATTATATATACATACCACATTTTCTTTATCCATTCATCAGTCAGTGGATGCTAAGGTTGTTTCCATATTTTGGCTATTGTGAATGATGCTGCAATGAATGTAGGGGTGCAGATATCTTTATGTGGTGGTGATTTCATCTCCTTTGGGTATATATCCAAAAGAGGGATTGCAGGGTCAGATGATAGTTCTAGTTCTAATTTTTTGGGACCCTCCATGCTGTTTTCCATAATGGCTGTACCGATCTACATCTCTACCATCAGTGTACTAAGGTTCCCTTTTCTCCACACCCTTGCCAGAATTTTTTATCTCTTGACTTTTTTTTTTTTTTTTGAGACAGGGCCTTACTTTGTCACCCAGGCTGGAATGCAGTGGCACAATCTCGGCTCACTCCAACCTCCGCCTCACAGGTTCAAGCAATTCTTCTCCCTCAGCCTTCTGAGTAGCTGGGATTACAGGCATGTGCCACCACGCCTGGCTAATTTTTATATTTTTAGTAGAGATGAGGTTTCGCCATATAGGACAGGCTGGCCTTGAACTCCTGGCCTCAAGTGATCCGCCTGCCTCAGCCTCCCAAAGTGCTGGGATTATAGTCGTTGGCCACCTCACTCGGCCTTGAATTTTTCATAATAGCCATTCTAACAGGAGTGAGACAATATCTCATAGTGATTTTAACTTGCATTTCCCTGATGACTGGTGATGTTGAGCATCCTCCCGTGTATCTGTTGGCCATTTTTATGTCTTCTTTGGAGAAATGCCTGTTCAGGTCCTTTGCCCATTTTTAAATTAGGTTATTTGTTTTTCTACTATTGAGTTGTAAGTCTGTGAATTCTCTTTATGAGGGCTTTCACTTACAGTATAAAATAATGCTTTAGACAAACATTATGAGAGCTTTAGAATCATTTATCTAATTGTCTAGAAGATAAGTATAGTTAAAAACACTTGGATTCTAGACATGTTATGTAGAATAGACACACAGTTGCTGAGAATCTTTCTTTTTTCTATAGGGTCTCATTCTGTCAGCCAGGTTGGAGTGCAGTGGCATAGTCATGGCTCACTGCAGCCTCGACCTCCTGGGCTCTAATGATCCTCTTCCCTCAGCCTCCCAAGTAGCTGGGGCTACAGGCACAAGCCATCGTGCCTGGCTAATTTTTGTGTTCTTTCTGGACAAGAACTCATCAAAGTTAGTTTGATAAAGCTCAGCTAGTTGGAAATTTGAGGAATTTGAAGTTGATTTGTTTTGATCCTTGCTCTCTCTTGAACCAAGACATCATCAGCACAGGTTCATCTCCCTTTTCCTTTTCCTAGCAGATTTTGCAGATAACTTTTGACTTTACTTTGACATAGAATAAAGCATTTATTTTTTTAGAAGAAAAGGTCTAGGAAATTATTTTTATTCTGGACTTGGCTTCAGATGAATTGTATGACCTTGGGGGAAATTCCATATAACCAATTCCTTATGCCTCCTTTTCCTGAAGAACAAATAGGATATCCTACTTTAAACTAATATTTGGAATATTAAAATATAAACTTTAATTTTGGGTCTTAAATGTGGCTGGTATTCACAATCATGGAATGGGTTTTTAAAGTGAAAAAATTGTGATATTAATTATCCAGTGAGAAAATTGTGATATTAATTAGCTAGGACCCTTTAGGTTGCAAGGGAAAGAAAACCAGCAAAATCCAGCTTAAGCTACGAAGGGGAATTTATTGACTCATACAAATGAGAAATCCAAGTGGGTGATTATGGCTTCAAACGTGGCTGAGTCAGGAATTCAGGTGATGTTATCAGCTCTATCCCTCACCCTCCATTTTCAACTCTGTTTACCTCTGCCTGGCTTTATTCAAGCCTTCGTGGTCTATATAGCTCAAGATCCTAGAGGAAGAGAGACAACATTTCCCTTTTAGTGCCCATGTGTCAGATCTTAGGGAAGATTCAGATTGGTCCAGCTTAGGACACTTGCCTCTTCCTCAACTAATAACCGGGGCTTGGAGAACGGGGTGCTCCAGTGGGCTAGCCAGTGTGTGGGCCTATCTCTTTGACAGAGGGAGATTTGGGGCAACATGATAGACCACCCCTCCAGGATCCTATGGAGTCAGATGAGGGTACTTCTGTTGTTTCTAGACAAAGAGGGAAGGGATTTTGGCCAGGCCAGACCAATAGGGGTCCACTATAAAGGCTTTTGGGTGAAATATGAGTGTATCAGCCTTCTATTTATTCAATGTTTATACACGTTTTTGTCTGCCTCCATAAATCAAACTTGTTCATCTGCTCACCTTTAATTTTTTTTTCACTATAAAGCTTAATCCCCATTGTGTAGAAGCAGCACCTGATATGCCTGCCAAGATGTGGTATTAATATAGAAACGTGTATTAGGCTAGAGAGATAAAAGTAAGAAGATGATTTTTATTTTTAGCTTCTGTTAGCATAGAGACATATTTATAATAGTTTTTCTTGGCCTCATTCATCATATAATTTAGAAAAGGTCTTGACTATTTTTAAAAATTATGCAAGTAGTACAGAAGGGCAAAAAGTGAAAGTGAAACTCCCCCTAGCCCTCCCATCCCCAGAAACAAGACAGTTACTTCCATTTAATATAGCATTCCAGAAATGTCCTATGTATTTACAAGAATATATATATACTTTACATGAACCTATGGGCTCATTCTCTTATGTCTGCTCTGCGCTTTGCTTTTCTCACCTAGTACCATATTATGGAGGTGACCTCCCTTGTCAGCACAGTAGAGCACTTTCTTTTTAACACACAATGTTCTATAGTGTGGATGTGACCAGATTTATGTAAATCATTTCTCATCAGAGAACTTCAAGGCACTTTACAATGCATTCCTCCTTTTTTCTTCTCTACTCTCTGCAGCAAACCTGGCATGACCAGAGAACTGGCGGCTCTGAGTTGGGCCAGGCATTGCCGATTGATGGTAGATGCAGCAGATGCAGCCATGAGGGATTTCCCAGAAGGAGCAACATTTCCCCAAGGTTGAGTTAGAGCCAGAGTCTGATCCTGTGACCGCCCCACCCACAGCCCTCCCTGTGGTTAACCAGGAAGGTGGCTCATTGTTGGGTGGTTTGGCAAGTGTCTGAGAAAATTGCAAGGTGTAATGGCCTCCTCTCTAGCTTGTGGCCACACGCTAGGGTACCTATACTAATTTCACAAGATGACAGCGGCAGTTTCTATTCTCCAGTTCTGTGAGTTGGCTCCCTGGTGTTACGTTTTATTTATTTTATTTTATTTATTTATTTGAGACAGAGTCTTACTCTGTTGCCCAGGCTGGAGCGCAGTGGTGCAGTGGTATGATCTCCACTGAATGTGCAACTTCTGCCTCTTGGGTTCAAGTGATTCTTGTGCCTCAGCCTCTTGAGTAGCTGGGATTACAGGCATGCACCACCATGCCCAGCTTTTTGTCATTTTTTAGAGACTATCTTTCCAGACAGTCTCATTTCGAGTCTTTATTTCAATAAGCAAAGCCATAAGGTGAGAGCAATGCAGAGAGAAGAATCTGAGGGAAACCAAGAGAAATGAGACAGCTTCTGGTTTTTTACCTAGGTCATCTCAACTCCAGCTGACGTCCGGCCAGGAGACTCCAGGAGCAGGGGCATCTTTCCTTTGGCCTGAAAGCTGAAGGGAGTGAAGCAGGGAAGGGAGTAGGAAGGACTATTTAGAGAAATAGTTTCACCATGTTGGCCGGGCTGGTCTTGAACTCCTGGCCTCAAGTTATCCTCATGCCTTGGCCTTCCAAAGTGCTGGGATTACAGGTGTGGGCCACTGTGCCTGGCCCCTGGTGTCCTTTATCTGTTTGCAAATATCAGCACAGATTTCTGGACTATGGTGATGACAGGGGAACTAATTGACATTTTGTTTGAAAATGCTCATATCCGATGTAATTCTCCCAAGTGTCTGTTTCTTGTCACCTAATCCCCAAGACTGTCTGAAAAAGCCAGCAGTTTAGAGAGACAGTGACTGGGATGGGCTGACAGGGCAGCCCTAAGGCCAATGAGTCAAGAAGGCATCTGCAATTCTTCCTTCTCTCTGACCTCTGCCTCCGAATAGTCCTTCCCATGCCTGTCCTTGCTTCACTCCCTTCAGCTTTCAGGCCAAAGGAAAGATGCCCCTGCTCCTGGAGTCTCCTGGCCAGATGCCAGCTGGAGTTGAGATGACCTAGGTAAAAAGACCAGAAACTGTCTCATTTCTCTTGGTTTTCCTCAGATTCCTGTCTCTGCATTACTTTCTCCTCATGGCTTTGCTTATTGAAATTCTTGTCCTTTTTTTTTTTTTTTTTTTTTTTTTTTGAGACAGAGTCTCACTCTGTTGCCCAGGCTGGAGTGCAGTGGTGTGATCTCAGCTCACTGCAACCTCCACCTCCCAGGTTCAAGTGATTCTCCTGCTCCAGCCTCCCCAGTAGCTGGGATTATAGGCACCCACTATCATGCTCAGCTAATTTTTTTTTTTTTTTTTTTTTGGTATTTTTGTAGAGATGGGGTTTCACAATGTTGGCCAGGCTGGTCTTGAACTCCTGATGTCAGGTGATCCGCCCGCCTTGCCCTCCCAAAGTGCTGTGATTACAGGTGTGAGCCACAATGTCTGGCCAAAATTCTTGTCCTTCTAAACACAGCTCTGATGCCCCCATGATGGTGTCTCTGGTCATCTAAGTGAAAAGGAGGTCCTTCATCTTTGCTGCATGTGTCACTGCCCATTGTTCCCTCACTGGAGCCCTGGACGTTCTTGGAGGTGCTTGGATAGATAAGCGTTGTCTCTTCTATACTGGACCATTCTACCTCCCCCAAGCGAGGCTCAGCAGGCGCTGTTTTCTTGTCCCATAGCAGATACTCAATATGTTTGTTGAAACAGTGAACCTGTCTGGTTCAAGATCTGATGTGGAGACTTGGACTTAGTTTCACAATTAAATTGCTAACTTTTTAAAAAAGCCATTCATGTATTTCCTGTGTTGCTGTTTGACTTCTGGGGATGCTTTCACATTAAAAAAAAATTGTCTTTTCAAATAGAGCCAGGCATGGCAGTTGTGCCTGTAGTCCCAGCTACTGGGGAGGCTGAGGCTGGAGGATTGCTTGAGCCCAGGAATTTGAGTCCAAAATAGTGAGACCCCCTTCTCTAAAAAACATAACATAACATAACATAACATAACATAACATAACATAACATAACACAACACCTTCCCCCGAATCCCCTAGTAGATCTTAAAACCATCAGATCTTAGGGGATGTAACTGCAGGAACAGGTTGTATGTAAGTCTAAAATGTTTTGTAAATTCTAAAGTCAGAGGAAAAAGAAAAAAAAAAAAACTGAAAAGACCCCAGGAAATAGCATCTTGCCCTGTGAGGGGTTGGGCCAATCCCCATCTTACTGTGATATATTTTTGGGTCCTGGAAGCCCTCCTGAGTGTCTCTCCAGCATAAGGAAGAAGCTGCAGTTATGACTACAATGGCACTACTTTATCTCCCTAGGCTGAGCACAGAGGTTTCAGGGAGGCTGAGGGCCAGGCAGAGCAATGCACCTGGGTGGGGGTTGTTTGCTAGAATGTGCGCCATAAAAAAAGGTTCTGTTTGTTTTCTTTTTTTTTTTTTTTTTTTTTGAGACGGAGTCTCGCTCTGTCACCCAGGCTGGAGTGCTGTGGCCAGATCTCAGCTCACTGCAAGCTCCGCCTCCCGGGTTCCCGCCATTCTCCTGCCTCAGCCTCCCGAGTAGCCGGGACTACAGGCGCCCGCCACCTCGCCCGGCTAGTTTTTTTTTTTTTTTTTTTGTATTTTTTAGTAGAGACGGGGTTTCACCGTGTTAGCCAGGATGGTCTCGATCTCCTGACCTCGTGATCCGCCCGTCTCGGCCTCCCAAAGTGCTGGGATTACAGGCTTGAGCCACCGCGCCCGGCTGTTTTCTTTCTTGACACAGATGAAAATGGTAGCCCTTGAGGCCTTTGTTAAAGCAGACATTTACTCCCGGGGTTCTCTGTCTGGGACATTGCCTCCTTCTGCTCCCTGGATGATGCCTGAAACATGCCACAAAAGCTGTCTTTGGCTTTTGATTGTCTTCTGAAAACACTCCAGCTCCTTTTTGTGGGTTTTTGAGACCTCCCCAACCAACCCAACTCTAGCTCTGATATATGGTTAGAATGGTAAATCTAGAAAGCGACAGGAAAATCTGTTTTCTATTCTTATAAGTGGAAAGGATCATGATTTCTCTTATTTCCACAGACCTCTTGCAAAATTTCTATGACTTCTATTTGGCAACCAATTTCTGTTTATGATAGCTCTCCCCTTAGGGAAGTTCTCATTGACCTCCACATCTTCACTTTCTTTATGAAACCCATCATGTGGTTTAGGGCTTTTTCCCTTTATTTATTCTTTTAAGACCTTATATGTAACTAAACTTTTTTCCCCTCTAGAAAAATGTACATGCTCATTAAAGAAATTAGGGAAAACAAAGAAGTTTAATGAAAATAAAACTAGTCATAATTTTAAAACACTTTAAAAATATTTTGGGGTATTTATTTTTTAATATTATTACTTAATTATTATTTTCACACTGGTTTGTATCTTGCTTTCTTCTCTACTCAATTTGACATTTGAGAGCATTTTCTTTTATTCTTCTTTTTGTTTTTTTTTGAGACCTGGGTCTCACTCTGTTGCCTAGGCTGGAGTGCAGTGGTGCAGTCAGGCAGTGGAGGTCACTGCAGCCTTGACGTCCTGGGCTCACACGATCCTCTCACCTCAGCCTCCCAAGTAGCTGGGACTACAGGCGTGTGCCATCACAACTGGCTAATTTTTGTATTTTTTGTAGAGACGGGGGTCTCACCATGTTGCCCAGGCTGGTCTTCAACTCCTGGGCTCAAGCAATCCACTAGCCTCGGCCTCAAAGTGGTAGGTGTGAGCCACTATGCCTGGTTGAGTGTTTTCCACTTCAGTAAGATACTTTATTAACACTTTAGATGTTGTAGAGTGTTCACATGAGAAGTTGCATGGTTTACTTTAAACTTTCCCCTTTTGCTAGACATTTAGATAGTTTTCATGCTTGCAACTAAATCTTTGCTTTTTCTATTTCCTTAGGATACAGTCTCAAAATTGGAATTACTAGGTAAGAGAGAATAGCAGTCTTTTTATATTGTGATAAAATATACATAACATAAAACTTACTATTTTAGCCATTTTTAAATGTACTGGTCAGTGGCATTAAGTATATTCACATTATTCAACAGTCATTACCATCATCTATCCCCATAACTTTTTCATCTTCTCAAACTGAAACACTATACCAATTAAACAATAACTCCCCATTTCCTTCTTTCCCCAGCCCCTGACAAGCACCATTCTACTTTTTGTCTCCATGAATTTGACTACTTCACATAAGTGGAATCACACAATATTTGTGCTTTTGTAACTGGCTTATTTCACTTCGCATAATGTCTTCAAGGTTCATCCATGTTGTAGAATGTATCAGAATTTCATTCCTTTTTAGGATGAATAATATTCCATTGCATGTATATACCATGAATGGACATTTGGATTGTTTTCACCTGTTGGCTATTGTGAATAATGCTGCTATGAACATTAGTGTACAAATATCCAGGCCCTTACTTTCAATTCATACACCCAAAAGTCACAATACTTCCTCTTAAGTAAGAAGTATATACCCAAAAATAGAGTTGTTGGATCAGATGGTAATTCCATATTTAATTTATCCATGAACCACCACACGGTTTTCCACAGTGGCTGCACCATTTCCCATTCTCCCTAGCAATGTATGAGGGTTCCAGTTGCTCCACATGCTTGCCAATACTTGTTATTTTGTGTGTGTTTTATATTTTTTTGGTTATAATAGCCATTCTAATAGATGTGAAGTGATATCTCATTGTGGTTTTGATTAGCATTTCCCTAATAATTAATGATATTGAGCATCTTTTCATGTGCTTATTGACGTCTGTGTATCTTCTTTGGAGAAATGTTTATTCAATATATATATTTTTTGAGACATGGTCTTGCTCTGCCACCCAGGCTAAAGTACAGTAGCGCCATCATGTTTCACTGCAGCCTTGACCTCCTGGGTCCAAGTGATCTTTCCATCTCAGCCTCCCAAGTAGCTGGGATACAGGCATGCACCACCACACCTGGCTAAGTTTTTTATTTTGTGTAGAGACTGTGTCTTGCTGTATTGCCCAGGCTGGTCTTGAACTCCCGGGCTTGAGTGATTCCCTCGCCTTGGCCTCCCAAAGTGCTGAGATTATAGGTGGGAGCCGCTGAGCCTGGCCTGTTTTTTGCCCCTTTTTTCACCAAGACATTTACATGTATAAATTTAATATTTAAGAGATTAAAACATATAACACATTCATGCAAATGAGAAATGGACATATTAAAAAGCATTAGATAGCATTAAACTATCATAACATCAAACTTTTGGTATACAACAAATAATGAATATAGAGAGTGTTAAATATCTTTATTAGAAAGTTTGATGAGTTAATCAGGTAAACAAACAAAATTTATGACAGGTAAACATAGTGTACATGTTATTTTTAAATACCAGACAAAAGCATTTAAAAGAAAAAGTTGGCCGGGCGTGGTGGCTCATGCCTATAATCCCAGCACTTTGGGAGGCCGAGGCAGGTGGATCACGAGGTCAGCAGATTGAGACCATCCTGGCTAACACGGTGAAACCCCGTCTCTACTGAAAATACAAAAAATTAGCTGGGCTTGGTGGCGGGCGCCTGTAGTCCCTGCTACTTGGGAGGCTGAGGCAGGAGAATGGCATGAACCCAGAAGGCAGAGTTTACAGTGAGCCGTGATCACGCCACTACACTCCAGCCTGGGTGACAGAGTGAGAGTCTGTCTAAAAAAAAAAAAAAAAAAAAGAAAAGTTTTAGGCCCAAAAATGTCACTAACTTTATGAAAGTAGAAATCTGACAGACCATATTTTCTAAACTCTGTGAAATGACAGTAGAAATGTCAGTGAAAGCGAAATCAACAAGTAATATCTAGCCACATGCAAATTTTATTTAAGATCAACTTAAATAACTATTGGATTAATATGAAAATTAAAGCTAAGAATATTTTACAAAGTCATGGAAGTACTTAAGAGGAAGTCTTGTTACTGGAGTGAAAAGACTTTAATTCATCTAATTACTTCTTTTTTTTTAAATTTCCATTTTATTTTAGGTTTGGGGGTACACATGCAGGTTCGTTACATGGATATGTTGTATAATGCTGAGGTTTGGGGTAGAAATGATCCTGCTACCCAGATAGTGAGCATAGTACCCAATAGGTAGTTTTTCAAGTCTCTCTCCCCTCCCTCCCTCTGTAGTAGTTGCCAGTGTCCATTGTTCCCATATGTGTACTCAATGTTTAGTTCCCACTTATAAGTGAGAACATGCAGTATTTGGTTTTCTGTTCCTGTCTTAATTCACTTAGGATAATGGCCTCCATCTGCTTCCATGTTGCTACAAAGGACATGATTTCATTCTTTTTTATGGCTGCATAATATTCCATGGTGTATATGTGCCATGTTTTCTTTATCCAGTCCACCTTTGTTGGGCATCTAGATTGATTCCACATCTTTGCTATTAAGAATAGGGCTCTGAGGAACATACAAGTACATGTGTCTTTTGGTTGAATGATTTATTTTCTTTTGGGTATACACCCAGTAATGGGATTGCTGGGTCAAATGGTAGTTCTGTTTTCAGTTCTTTGAGAAATCTCCAAACTGCTTTCCATAGAGGTTGTACTAATTTACATTCCCACCAACAGCATACCAGCATTTTCTTTTCTCTGCAACCTCACCAGCATCTGTTATTTTTTGACTTTTTAGTAATAGTCATTCTGATTGGTGTGAGATGGTATCTCATTGTGGTTTGATTTGCATTTCTCTAATGATTAATGATGTGGAGCATTTTTCCCTGTTTTTTGGCCGCTTGTATGTCTTCTTTTGAGAAGTGTCTGTTCATGTCCTTTGCCCACTTTTCAATGAGGTTATTTGTTTTTTGCTTTTTGAATTAAGTTTTTTATAGATTCTACATATCAGACCTTTGTCTGATGCATAGTTTGTGAATATTTTCTCTCATTCTGTAGGTTGTCTGTTTACTCTGTTAATAGTTTTTTGTTTGTTTTGTTTTGTTTTGTTTTGTTTTACCATGAAGAAGCTCTTGAGTTTAATTAGGTCCCACTTGTCTATTCTTGGTTTTGTTGCAATTGCTTTTCAAAACTTCATCATAAAATCTTTGCCAAGGCCTATGTCCAGAACGGTACTTCCTAGGTTTTCTTCTAAGATTTTTATATTTTTAGGTCTTACAGTTAAGTCTTTAATCCATCTTAAGTTGATTTTTGTGTATGGCAAAAGGTAGGTGTCCAGTTTCATTCTTTTGTATATGGCCAGCCAGTTAGCCCAGCACCATTTATTGAATAAGAAGTTCTTTCTGTATTGCTTATTTTTGTTGATTTTGTGAAGATCAGATGGTTACAGATGTGTGGCTTTATTTCTAGGTTGTCTGTCCTGTTCCATTGGTATATGTGTCTGGTTTTGTGCCAGTACCATGCTGTTTTGGTTACTGTAGCCTTGTAGTATAGTTTGAAATTGTGTAATTTGATACCTCTGACTTTATTCTTTTTACTTATTTGCCCATTTTTGAATTGAGTTTGTTGTTGTCATTGTTGCTAGTGTTAAATTGTAATTCCTTATATATTCTGGATATTATCTTCTTATCAGGTATATGATTTGCAAATATTTTCTCCACATTGCAGGTTACTTTTTCACTCTGTTGATAGTATCCTTTTGTTTATTATAAACAAAAGATTTAATTTTGATGAAGTCCAATTTATCTGTTTTTTCTTGTGTTGTCTATGCATTTCGTGTCATACCCAAGAAGTCATTGCCAAATCTAATGTCATGAAGATTTTTCACCTCAGAGTTTTATAGTTTAAATTCTTATGTTTAGGTGTTTGATCCACTTTTGGGTTAATTTTTGTATATGGTATAAGGTAAGGATCCAACTTCATTCTTTTGCATGTGGATATTTAGTTTCCCCAGCACCATTTGTTGAAAAGACTGTTGTTTCCCCATTAAATAGTCTTGACACCCTTGTCAAAAATTAATTGATTGTTTATTAAAGGGATTATTTCTGGGATATCAATTATTTTCCATTGATATTTATGTCTGTCCTTATGTCAAAATCATACTGTTTTCATTACTGTAGCTTTGTAGTATGTTTTGAAATCAGGAAGTATGGGTCCTTTAACTTTGTTCTTCTTTTTCGACATTGTTTTGGCTATTTAGGATTTGTTGATATTTCATATGAATTTTAGGAGTTTTCTTCCTCCTTCATTTTTGAAGGATAGTTTTGTAGATGTAGAATTCTTGGTTGATGGTCTTTTTCTTTTGTCACTTTATATATGTCATCCCACTACCTTCTGGCCTCCATGATTTCTGATGAGAAATCAGCTGTTAATCTTATTGCAGATCCATTGTAGATGATGTCTGACTTTTCCTGCTTTCAGAATTCTCTTTGTCTTTTGAAATTTTGGTGATAATGTGTCTAGGTGCAGGTCTCTTTGAATTTATTCTTCTTGAATTTTGTGAAGCTTCTTGAATGTGTAGCTTAATGTTTTTCATCAAATTTAGACATTTTAGCTATTATTTCATCAAATATTCTTTCTATCTCTTTCTTCCCTCTTCTTCTGAGACTTCCAGTGGGTGCATCTTGATATACCTGATGGTGCTCCACATATCCCTGAAGTTCTGTTCATTTTTGTTATTCTTTCTGTTCCTCAAATTGTATAATCTTATTTGACTTACCTTCAAGTTTACTGTTCTTTCTTCTGCCTGACCAAATCTGATGTTAAGTCCCTCTAAAGAAATTTTTATTTCAGTTATTGTACTTTTCAATGCTAGAATTTCTATTTGTTTTTCTTTTTTTTTTCTTTTTTTTTTTTTTTTTTACTATTTCTAGCTCTTTTTTTTTTTTTTTTTGATGGAATGTCACTCTGTCACCCAGGCTGGAGTACAGTGGTGCGATCTTGGCTCACTGCAACCTCCACCTTTTGGGTTCAAGCAATTTTCCTGCCCAATTTCTAGCTCTTTATTGATCATTCTTATACTTTTCTTTAGACATGGTTTCCTGTAGTTCTTTGCATATATTTAAAATACTTGATGTAATGTCTTTATCTATTAATAGTAAGTCTAATGTATCAGCTTCCTTCTAAGGTCAGCCAGAGGTAAGAATTTAAGGTCTTTTGGGGTCTTTCCTGGGCATTTACACAGTACTGGGTATGTGCACATCCTATGCATTTGTGTGATCTTCTAGATTCCCAAGAATATGTGGAGCTTTTCAAACCACCAATGGATATCTCATTTGCCAGCTTTTCCTTTTAATTTTTTTGGTACACTTATTGTTTGTTTGTTTGCCCCAACTGTTATCACAGCCTCAGACAGCTGTGATCTTAAACAACTGCCACTATTTTTGATGAATGTGTTTCAGGGAAAAGGCTATTTGCACTGAGATCTGAGACTGGTCAAAGATAAAAACTGTGAGTGGGTTTTTCCAGATAACTTCTAGGTAGATGAAATGATGACAGTTCTATGTGAATTAAGATTTGGAGAAGCTCCAACCTTTTTCTGTGCCCTTTAGAGGCTGCTAGGCTACTGTTTTTCACAATAATTGTGTGGCTATTGGCTTTCAGAGCAACCATGGGTCTAGGGATAGAGGAATGAGACTAAGGCAAGTCAAAATGCCACAAAGCTTGCTGTTGTTACTGAGGTTTAACCATTTTCTTCCTTTTCTTTTCCTTTATTATTATTTTTTCTTTTTTTGAGATAGGGTCTCGCTCTGTTGCTCAGGCTGGAGTACAGTGGTGTGATCTCGGCTCGCTGCAACCTCTGCCTCCTGGGTTCATGTGATTCTTCTCCCTCAGCCTCCCAAGTAGCAGGGACTACAGGTGCATGCCACCATGCCTGGCTAATTTTTATATTTTTAGTAGAGATGGGGTTTCACCATATTGGCCAGGCTGGTCTTGAACTCCTGATCTCATGATTCCCCTGCCTCAGCTTCCCAAAATGCTAGGATTACAGGCATGAGCCACCACACCTGGCCTTAACCATTTTCTTAAATAAACACTTCCTATATTATTGCAAGCCTTTGGTTAATTACCAGGTTCTGAAAAAGTTGGTTTTGACAATTTTTGCAGTGTTCTTATAGTTTTTATATAGAGGGGAAGATTTCCAGAGGTCCTTGCTCTGTCATTTCTGCTGATGTTACCGCCTCCATTGCTTCTTGAAATTTGTTTGTTGACAGGAAGTCAGATGGTAATTTGACTCTTGTTAATATTAGGTACTTTGTTTTTAGGCATTATGAACTTTTACCATAATATGTCCAGGTTGGTCCTTTCATTCAAGCACATGTGCATTTCCTCAGCTATAGGAAATTTTCTTCTACCATTTCTTTAATGAGTTCCTTTCTTAGATTCTCTTTCTTCTGGATGTACCCTCCATGTCTTTGTCATACGTTTAATCTATTTTTCCTGTTATTTTTTTGTGGAGGAGTTTCTCTCCTCTACCTCTTTGCTAAGTCTATCCTATGCTGTGTCAATCTGCTGTTCAGCCCACCTGCTGGGCTTTGATGACTTTCATTTTTGAAGGTTAGTTCTTTTCTTAGTTGTAATTCGTCCTCTCTGTCACAGTAAGAGTTTTCTTCAAATCTTTGGTGGTTTATGATTGTGTATTCCTTTCTGATTTGAGAGGCCCAGAAGGTGTGTCTGAGAATGTGCTGCCTCTGGCGGTAGGGCAGGACATGGGGCCGGGCAGGTGAGTCAGTGGAGTCTTCTGGCCAAGATGCTTCCCCTCCTTCTGGGTGAGGCCAACCCCCAGAAGCATTGCCCTCCTTCTCTGTGCAAACACTGGGTGTGGATGCCTCTGGGGCTTGCTGTGCCTACTGTTTGGCATGCATGTGCATGTGTGTGTGTTTGTGTGCATGTGTGTTTGTGTGCATGTACATGGGAGCACCTGCCTGACGGTCCTACTGTGATGTCCCACCAGCTCTGATGGTGACCCAGAATCACCCTGGTCTGCAGAAGCTCCCAATATCCTCTTCATCTAATTTAAGGAGTCATCCCCACTCCATGCAAATGCCTCTCCTGGATGTGTTTTATATTCATTACTCTGATTTGATCTGTCTTGTGTCTTTCAGGAATGGCTCATTATTTCTGGCTAGATGCTGCCTTTCTTTATTTACCTTCACCGTTTCCAATTCACTTATTTAAAATTATTTTCTGTCATTTCTAGTGACTTGATGTGGGGGAGTGTAGGCTGTGGCGTGTCTTCAGTCACCCTTCTTTATTCACCCTTCTCAGGTGATTTTGTCAAAGTCATTTGAGGTTTGCCTGTGGACTATGAATTCAGATAAACTACTCATTGATAATCAGAGGAGGAGATAACTTTTGCCCCCAATATCTTTGTAAATGTTGAGAATTTCAAACCTGAAGGCAGAGAAAGCATGGCTTTGGGCCATCCACTTCACTAAAATGCAAACTTTCCTTATCCATCATTAAGGGCTACTTTCCCTCAGAAGCTTCTCTCTTGACTGCCGACTACCTTGTTGCTGGAGAACTTCAGTGGCCTAATCTAAGGCGGCACCTCCTTGGCTGAGGGCCACTGTTTTAAAGCTTTGCAATTTTAGGAGAGGCCTGGGTGGAGTCATGTTGTAACTGCATCCCGAAACATTTCCCACGCACTGGCTACGTTAATGGCTGTTGGTGTCTGCGGTTCTCCGTTTCAGCCCATGAAGACAGAAGCATTGCTTGTGTTGAGAAAGCCCTGACTCACCCTGCAGCCTGTGGCTGTGGTTTGCTCACATGTGTTTCTAGACCTCTGGGGCTGGCATTTTTGTGAATTATTTCAAGTTCATTCCTGTTCCTCGGGCTCATCTCTGTGCAAGTGCTTGCTTGCCCCACATGCCTAAAATGGCAGAAGGACCTCAGCTCCACCTGATAACTTGTCAGCGATTGTTTGTTCTAGGCTTTTCCGGCACTACTGCATTATCATCTCCATGTTTGTGCAACGTAATCATAAAAATCATAAAGATACGTTGTACTTCTCTGTAACTTTCCCCTGAGGAACTTTTGAACATCTAAAGACCATAGTTTTGTAATCCTTGTAATTTTCCAGTCTGAGATAAATGTTTCTTTGTTAATTTTTAAGGAAATGGCTATGACTTTGATGTTAGCACCCTGAGCTTTTAATTTTACCATAAAACAGAAGAACTCTGTATCCTAAGCCTATGTAGAAATGAGGCATATCATACTTATAGGCGTGTGGATATGTGTATAGGCATTTTTCACTTAATGATATTTTGGCAAAGTTGACTACAGGCTATTTGTCATACAAACTTCTATTTCCTGCAAGACTTTTTTATATGAAATTAAAGATATATTTTTCCAGAAGAAAAACTTCTAACAGAAAATGTCCAGATTTTGTGAGGCAGGACTAAAGAGAGAGTTTAGCTCTATGGTGTCTAGAAGGGTCATTTTTTTTTTTTTTTTTGAGATGGAGTATCGCTCTTGTTGCCCAGGCTGGAGTGCAGTGGCGCAGTCTTGGCTCACTGCAACCTTTGTCTCCCAGATTCAAGCGATTCTCCTGCCTCAGTCTCCCAAGTAGCTGGGATTACTGGCACCCATCACCATGCCCAATTTTGTATTTTTAGTAGAGACGGGGTTTCACCATGTTGGTCAGGCTGGTCTTGAACTGACCTCAAGTGATCTGCCCACCTCGGCCTCCCAAAGTGCTAGGATTATAGGTGTGAGCTACGGGACCAGGCCTAGAATGGTAGTTCTTAACCATGTCTGCACACTAGAATCACTTGGAAAGCTTTTTGAAAAATACTGGTGCTTGCAATCTTTAAAGACTGTGACCAGACCAGTGCTGCCTGGGGCTGGGGTGAGGATGGGGCCTGACTACACATTGGCACTAGGAGACTTGTTGGAGAGAAGAGAAGGTTCTATACATTCTAGATTGTACTGCTGGTTATACAACTATATATCTTAATAAAAAATCATTACACTTACAAGGGTGTACAATCAAAATTGGTAAAATAAATATTGATGATGAACAAAATATCAACATATTAAATAAAGGCAGGATCCTCCTAGTCTCCCCAAGAAGGTGTGGTATCCATCCCCTTCTCCTCAGAGTCTGGGCCACATTTAGCTTGTTCTGTAAGAAGGGCCTGATGTCTGTCTGGGCCTGAGACAGGAAGACTCACCCCCAGTCCTTGCTGCTGCTGTTGTGCCTGTGGGTGCACAGATGTCCTGTCTTTCTTCTTGTTGAAAGATAAAGAAGCCAGCTTTCTGGGGATCCGTGGGTTCCTGAAATACCACAAATGTGCACTGAGCCCAGTCTGGGTAGGAAGAAACAATTCCTTACTCTCCCCAGGGCACAGGAAAGTGGGCGTGGTCTCCAAGGTTGTCTGTGCTTCTACCTGTGTTCTGTAGGCCTCTGTCTCTGTATAAAGAATCCCTTCTTGGTATCCAAATCCGGAGCTAGAAAGTAAGTCTCTAGTTCATAAATTTATGATCTCATCCGGGGATGGATTCAGGTTTTCTGGGATGTGAAGCCTATATCATTTTGGAAGCTTTCCTTAAGAAAAAGAATACAAATTCATAAATACAAAATTAAATTTAGGGCTTTGGAAGGGGCCCCTTGCAAATGAAGGGCACTTAAATTACATTACCCTTATGGTAAAATTGTCTTCAATCTCACCTTAATATTTTATTTTCCTTATAGCATTGCAGGATTTCTTTCTGCAATTCACAGCTCCATCTGCCCAGAGATCTTAGGACTATGTCTTGAGTCTTGTCTTTCAATTTCATAATTCCAAAAGCCCTAGTATTTTTTCTTTTGTGAGATAGTGAAATACTTAAGATAATTAATTATAGCGTCAAACTGGCTGATTTTGTCTCCTGGCTCTGCCAAACTACTTGTGTGAGTTGGGAAAATTATTTAGTCTTTTTACCGCTATTTCAGGCTCTGATCTTACCTCCTAGGGTTTTGTTGGGGGAGGACTAAATGAGATAATGTGTATGTGGGGCGAAGAACAATGCTGGACAGATAGAAGACAATAAATGTTAGGTAGTGTATCAGCCAGGATTCTTGGTTGTAAGCAACAGAAACTTACTCTGGTTTCCTTAAGTGGAAAAGGAGATTATTGGATGGATGTTAGTTCACAGAATTGACAGGAAGTTTGGAAAAGCAGGTGCTGAAAATAGGCAAGTACTGAGAGAGGCCAGACAGCAGAAATAAACTGATAAGGGCATTCAGTTGCTGCTGCTGGACCCACATACCACTGCTGGATTCTGCCATTGCTGCAACCCTAATTTACCCATCCCTTCTTCATGGGGTCCCTTACTTAAGATTCAAAAATCACCGGTAATCCCAACTTGCTGAATCCAAGGTTAGAGAGATGCAGTTCTATCCACGTTAAATTCTGTAGTAGAGGTTGGGGTGTCTTACAGTGAGGGATTCTACCCAAATAGGAAGATGGTGTGGTTGTTGGGGAACAGAAATCCCCCAGACTAATCCTGTTGTTTTTGTAGTGATTCTGTTAGTGTATTATTAATAGTTAATGCCTAATAGAACTATGCTGCAGTATGAGATTCTGCCAGTAGGTGCCACTCTTTGACATGAGCATGTACCTTAACCTCTTAACTCCTCAAAAGTAATTGGCTATTTTTTTCCACTGAAATCAAACTGTGATGGTCAATTCTTAGGTTACAGAAAATGGATTCAGATGGTCAATTCTTAGGTTATAGAAAGTGGGTTCAGTTCTCTTAAGTGAAAGCTTGCTGTCCATAAATTTATATTAATTCTTTGGTACCTATTGCTATTTATCTGACAATAAATAAGAGGATCTAGTAAATTAAACAATGGAAAAACACAGTACAGCTCATTTTCTTCATGATGTGCTTTCAGAATTATAACATTATATTGCTTCTATATAAAATATTATTTTCTGCTAGAAGTATTTTCTTGGAACATGATGGAATTAGATCAATGAAACGTGGCATTTCCAAAGGCCAGGCATGGGTTGGTGTTACTTGAAGAGCACTGTTAAAACGTAAGTTCTCCAAAGGCAGGTATTCCATCTTCTATTTATCAGTGCATACTCTGCGTAGTTCTCAATACATAGTAGGTACACAGATAGCTCTTAAATAAATGGGGGAAGGAAGGAATGAGCATCACAGGTTGTAGGTGCAGTACCACCTGGTCCCATGTGAGAATCATTGCCAATCTGAAAAGTCCTTAACCTTGAGCTTTGACTCAGGTCCCAGTTTATGGGTGTGATTTCTTTCCATTAATTTATTCATTTGCTATTTTTTTCATATCTTCAACCAAAATACACTGATTACTTACCAGACAGCAGCACTATGCTGAGTACAGCTGTGAGGATTTGTCAGCAGCGTCTCTTGCCTTTGTGGATTTCATGTTTGAGTTTAGGGACAGACACACAAAGAGAACTACAAAATAGTGGAGTCAACTCAAGGATAGAAATATGCACATGTTATTAGGACAATTCAGAAGAAGGATGCCTCCCCCAGCCTGGGAGGGTCAGAGATGATCTTTGGGAGGATAGAAAACTAAACTGAATTTTGAAGGGATTCTTCAGATATCTGACATGTACATAAAAATCAACATACATTTTAATTGGTCTTATAGGTTTGATATTGTAGACATCACTATGAAGTGAAGAACCTAGTGCAGTGTCTGGAACATGGTAACTGCTCAGTAATGAACAGTTGTGGGTTAATTAATTAAACAATTGTACTATCTAGGCTGGTGTAATCCACAGCATGCTCTTAAATATAGGATTGATTTTCTAGTACACATGAATTGAAACTTATGGATTTAATTCCCACATCATCTGGTTAGTTATACACACAGAAAAAGCTTCTGTTTCAAGGTCACAAAATTGAACCTCAAAGCCCATCTGATCCCAAGAACAGCAGCAGTAGAGTGCAATGGCTTATGACAAATCCATCCTCAGTACTAGAAAAAGTGAGGAAAGCTGCATCCCACAGATCACTGTCAAAGAACAGTGTGGTGTCCTCATTTTCATCAGGTTCCCATCTATGTGGGCATCAGTGTGGAAGATACTCTTTATTTTGAAGACAGAAAATCAAACAATAGCTAACCAATAGCTAAGCTGGAAGGGCTAACTAGAATATTTATTAATTAGATTAAGATTATATTTTTATTCCCTACAATGAATGCTTACATCTATTCCTGTAATAAAAGAGCCCCCTAAGAAATCTTGATTAAAATCTATTAGCATATGGAAGTATATTTGCCTTGCTGCAAAAGGAAAATGTTGTCTTAACTTTTTTTCTTTTGATATATGAAAAAATGCTCAACATTACTAATCATTAGAGAAATGCAAATTAAAACCACAATGAGATATCATCTCACACCAGTCATTATGGCTATTACTAAAAAGTCAAAAAGCAACAAATGTTGGTGAGGATGCGAACAAAAGGGAATGCTTATACTCTGTTGGTAGGAATATAAATGAGTCCAACCTTTATTGAAAACAGTATGGCGATTTCTCAAAGAACTGAAAATAGAACTACCATTGGATCCAGCAATCCTGCTAATGAGTATCTACCAAAGGAAAATAAACCATTATGTAAAAAAGATATGTGCACTTGTGTGTTCATTGCAGCACTATTCACAATAGCAAAACTATGGAATCAGGCTGGGTATAGTGGCTCATGCCTGTGATCTCAGCACTTTGGGAGACCGAAGTGGAAGGATCCTTTGAAGCCAGGAGTTCAAGACCAGTCTGGGCAACTGAGCAAGACTTCATCTCTATAAAAAATAAAAGATTAGCTGAGTGTGGTGGCCCATACCTATAGTCCTAGCTACTTGGGAAGCTGAAGCAGGAGGATTGCTTGAGCTTGGGAGTTCAAGGTTACAGTGAGCTATATTCAGGGCACTGCACTCCAGCCTGGGCAACAGAGTGAGACTTTTTCTTAAACAAAAAAAATCAACTTCAGCGTCCATCAACAGATGATTGGATATAAAGAAAGTGTGGTATATATACATAATGGAATACTATTCAGCCATAAAAAAGAATGAAATCATGTTTTTGTGGCAACATAGATGGACCTGGAGGCCATTATCTTAAGTGAAACAACTCAGAAACAGAAAGTCAAGCACTGCCTGCTCTCATTTATAAGTGAGAGTTAAAGAATGTGTACACAGGGATATAGACTGGAATAATAGACAGTGGAGACTTAGAAGGGTGGGAAGTTGGGAAGGAGGAGGGTGATAAGAAATCACTTAATGGGTATAATGTACATTATTTAGGTGATAGATACACTAAAAGCCCAGACTTCACCACTAGGCAATATATCAGTGCAATAAAATTCCCCTTGTATCCCATAAGCTCATACAAATTAAAGAAATTTTCTCTCTTTTGCAATAGAAATGCAACTGTAAGTTTTATAATATTTCTATCTGTTTCACTGCTTTGCTTATAGATTCAGGTCACAGTTTGGTTTGGTTTGACTTAGAAGCAGTACCTGAGAGATGGGATTGGAAGTGGCCTGGGTCACAGAGGGAAAGGGAGACTTTTCAGCTGTGGTTGATTTAAAACAAAATGCCGCCTGCATTTTGTGAAGATTTTCATGGCCCTGCCCCTGTGTAATCAAGGGGTCAGCTCTCTGTTCTTCTTGAGTGTTAAATCTTACCTCTGACTCTGAAAGTTTCGAGTAAAACACTTTGCAGCATGCCTAATAAACAATGATCCACCCTGCATATATAGTTTGTTACTGTTATTGTTATTATTTTTTGACGTAGAGTCTTGCTTTGCATGAACACAGCTCACTGCAGCCTCAACCTCCCAGGCTCAAGCCATCTTCCCGCTCCCCAAATAGCCAGGATTACAGGCACATAACACCATGCCCGGCTAATTTTTGTATTTTCTGTAGAGACAGGGTTTCACTGTCTTGCCCAGTCTGGTCTCAAACTCCTGAGCTCAAACGATCCACTGGCCTTGGCCTCCCAAAGCGCTGGGATTACAAGCATGAGCCACCACACGTGGCCATGCTGTTGTAATTAATAAAATTTACAACCCAATGAATCTGGTACATGGTCAATAATATAAATGATTTTGTGCTCCACTGGAGACAGTTTATAAATGTGGGCACTTCTTGTAAATGAAGATATTTTTAATAGCTAAACCAACAGTTTAGATGCTGTTTTCCCACTCCATCCAGGATTTGTAATATCCCTACTGCTTATCTTTTCTCTGACGCTCTATACGTTTTTTTTTTTTTTTTTTTTTTTTTTTTTGAGACAGAGTCTCGCTCTGTCGCCCAGGCTGGAGTGCAAATAGCGCAGTCTCAGATCACTGCAGCCTCCGCCTTCCAGGTTCAAGCAATTCTCCTGCTTCATCCTCCCAAGTAGCTGGGATTACAGTGCTCGCCACCATGCCCGGCTAATTTTTTGTATTTTTAATAGAGACGGGGTTTCACCATGTTGGCCAGGCTGGTCTCGAACTCCTGACCTCAGGTGATCCACCCCGCTCCCTGGCCTCCCAAAGTGCTGGGATTACAGGCATAAGCCACCACGCCCAGCCGACGCTCTATACTTTTTAATGAAAAGTGTTTCACACTCATTCTCACATACCTTCATGCAGAAGCCCCAAGCGTCACACTCTAAGCTGAAGCTCTCTGCTCTCCAGCCCAATTCCCACTCCTGGAATTGGTATTCCTTGTGATTTCCCCCTGCATTTCTAGTATAACTTTTCAAACTTGAGGAGTTGAGCAGTGGTTTCTGGCCCCCATACCAAGCAAAATCCTGGTTTCTCCTGTGGGTCAACAATCCTTCCTTTAAGAAAGGTGTTCATTCTTTTCATTTGTCCTTGAGAGGCAGTATGGTGTGATGGTTGAGAGCATGGATGCTGAAGCCAGGTTGTCTGGGTTTGTACCGCAGCTCTGTAACCCTGGGCAAGGTTTTCAACTTCTCCTTCCTCAGTATGGAGATAGTCACCAGGTGCAGTGGCTCATGCCTGTAATCCCAGTGCTTTGGGAGGCTGAGGCAGGCGGATTGCTTGATGTCAGGAGTTTGAGACCAGCCTGGGCAACATAGTGAGACTCTGTCTCTACAAAAAATTTAAAAATTAGCTGGGCGTGATGGCGCACATCTGTAGTCCTAGCTATTCAGCAGGCTGAGGTAGGAGGATTGCTTGAGCCCAGGAGTTTGAGGCTGCAGTGAGTTATGTTGTGCCACTGCACTCTAGCCTGGGTGACAGAATGAGACTCTGTCTCCAAAAAAAATTAGGCAGGGGGATAGTAATTGTACCTGTCTCACAGGGCTACATGTGACAGCTATCTGCATTTGTCTCTGGTGTACTCAGCACAGAGTTATGCTCAAGTGTTTCATAATGATAGAATAATAATAGCTATCAGCACTGGAAAAATACCATTACCTGGAGAGATAGAATACATTCTTGTGATTATTTCCAATTACATGTAATGATATCAGATTATTTCCTGTATTTATTTGTTTTGAGTGAAGAGAGCTGTTTTAAAAGCAAGAGAGTATTCCCTCCTTCATTGTATTTAAAGTCTCTTGGCATTAAATACTATCTCCTGATGACTTTCAAATTCATATCAAATTCATATTTCGAACACAGGACTCTCTCACCAGCTCCAAGCTCCTCTATCCAACTGCCCTATTCAACATTTCTTTTTTCTTTCTTTTTTTTTTCTGAGACATAGTCTCACTCTGTCACCCAAGCTGGAGTACAGTGGTGCAATCTCGGTTCACTGCAACCTCTGCCTCCTGGATTCAAGCAATTCTCCTGTCTCAGCCTCCCGAGTAGCTGGGATTAAAGACGGCACCACTACGCCTGGCTAATTTTTTTGTATTTTTAATAGAGTTGGGGTTTCACCATGTTGGCCAGGCTGGTCTAACCTCAAGTGATCTGCCCACCTCGGCCTCCCAAAGTGCTGGGATTACAGGCGTGAGCCACCACGCTCGGCCCCTTATCCAACGTTTCTATCTGGATGCTGGCCTCAAACTTCACATGTTGGTATAAAATCTTATTCCATCCACAGTCTTCCTCATGTCAGTTTCTAGAAATTGTCTTTTTGGTTGCATTTGGAAACCCCTTTCCTTCCTTGTATCTCACATCTAACTCATTCAGAAAGCCTATTGGCCCTCCCTTCCAAGTTTATGTACAGTCTGACCACTGGTCACCTCTCCACTGCAGCCACCCTGGCCCCAGCCTTTATTGCCTCCAGCCTGGCTTACTGGTCTCCCTGCATCTGGCCTCCGAGTGCATTCTTAACACAGAATTGAGAGTGAGCTTTTAAAAACACACATCGGATTGCATCACTCTTCTGATATATCATCCTTCTGTTCAGGGTTTTTGCACTGGTCATTCGCTTTGCTGGGAAATCTCTTTGCCCCAATATCCCTGTAGCTAACTCCCTCACTTCCTTCAAGCTTCTGCTCAGGGGTCAGGCTTTCCGTGAGGCCTATTTTAAATTGCGGCCACTTTCCCTCAAGCACTTCCAGTCTCCCTCACCCTGCTCTGCCTTCCACAGCACTTGTGCCCCCCTAAACCATGATATAATTGCTGAATTTCTGTGCTCATTGTTTACTGCCTGCTCTCTCTCATACACAGTAAGCTCCCCAAGGACATGAGCCCTTGTCTCTTGCAGTCACTGATGCAGTCCAAGCTCCAGGAATGGTGCCTGCCACCTAGTAAGCACTCAGTCAGTACTGACCAGCAAAGTGAATGAATGAATGAAGGGGATGCCACTGAAGGGGAAATATAAAGACATGGAAACCCAAGGACATGAAGGGGAAACTGCTTACTTGGCAGTTTTGCAGCTTTGGTGGGTGCACAGACAAAAGAAGTTCTTCAGATTATCTCATGTGCCTCCTGAGTAATGCTCACCCTAGAGAAACCGTGGCTTGAAGTGGCTTGATATTCATGGCCTGTGCCCCGGTTTAGGAGACTCCACAGAACTGCCCCTCCAGCTCATGTGATCTGCCCTCATCTGTCACCTGGAGCTTGCGCTGTGCTTGGGCAGGGCTTGAATTGGGGAGTCCTGGGACACTATTCTTTTTTTTATGAGGCTTTGGGATGGTTCCCACTTGTTTGACAAGCAGAGATAAACAGCTAATTGCCTTAAATAAGTTCCAATTAGTGAGAGAGAAAGCAACCATTATAATTCAGGGACATGAGTGCCCTGTAGCACAAGGAAGATTGATTGCAGTGTGTGATGGGACACAGCAAGGGCTGGCACTAACAGACCCTGGGGGGGCCAGCAGGGTCTCCCAGGGATGTGATGTCTCAGCAGGGTCTTGGAGCACAAATGAGAACAAGCCAGACAAAGAAGGATGGGAAAGGCATTTCAGATAAAGCGAGCGTCATACACAAAGGCAGGAGATTGCCAGCAAGGGGATGGAACCACGAGTAGCCCAGGCAGATGGCTGGTGCAGGGTGGAAGGAGAGGGTGGTCAGACCTGAGGCTGAGAGGGGGGCAGGCCATGTCCTGGGGGGCCTTGTGTGTCTTTCTAAGGAGCCAGGACCTGGTACTGTGGAAAGCCACTGCAGAATTGTAGGCAAGGGAGGGACACGGCCAGATTTGATTTTAGAAAGATCATTTTGGACAAGCTAGATTTGGTTAGGATGTGATCAATGTCTGAATTAAGATAATAGCAGGGGAAACAGAGAAGTGGAGGGATTCCAGAGATATTATGCAGGTAGAATTGATAGGACAGTGTACCCTGTCTGTCCAATATAGGACATGGGGGAAAGAAGAGTCAGGTATGACCCCCAGGTTTCTGGCTTGGGTAACAGAATAGATTTCTGAATTAGGAGGAGAAGGAAAGGGCTTCACGGAAAGGTGCTGAGGTCAGTTTGTGACATGTGGACTTCAAAATGCAATGGGTGCCAGGAACGTTGGCTCACGCCTGTAATCTCAACACTTTGGGAGGCTGAGGCAGGTGGATTACCTGAGGTCAGGAGTTCAAGACCAGCCTGTCCAACATGGTGAAACCCCATCCCTACTAAAAATACAAAAATTAGCTGGGGCATGGTGGCATGTGCCTGTAATCCCAGCTACTCGGGAGCCTGAGGCAGGAGAATCACTTGAACCCAGGAGGCAGAAGTTGGAGTGAGCCTAGATCACTCCACTGCACTCTAGCCTGGGTGACAGAGGGAGACTATGTCAAAAACAAAACAAACAAAACCAACAACAACAAGTAATGAGGCATCTGTCTTAGTCTGTTTGGGCTGCTCTAACAAAAGGCCACAAGCAGGATTTCTTGTCACCAACAGAAATTGATTTCTCGTCACCAACAGAAATTGATTTCTCACAGTTTTGAAGGCTGGGAAGTTCAAAATCAAGGCAGATTTGGGGTCTGCTGAGGGCCCACATTCTAGTTCACAGATGGCACCTTCTAGCTGTGTCTGTACCTGGTGAGGGTGAGTTAGCTCTCTGGGGTTCCTTTTTTTTTTTTTTTTTTTGAGACAGAGTTTTGCTTTTGTTGCCCAGGCTGGAGTGCAGTGGCACGATCTCAGCTCACTGCAACCTCCGCCTCCCAGGTACAAGTGATTCTTTTGTCTCAGCCTCCCAAGTAGCTCAGATTACAGGCATGCGCCACCATGCCTGGCTAATTTTTTTTTGTATTTAGTAGAGACGGGGTTTCACCAGGTTAGTGAGGCTGGCTGAGAACTCCTGACCTCAGGTGATCCACTGGCTTTGGCCTCCCAAAATGCTGGGATTATAGGCGTGTGCCACCGTGCCCAGCCTGGGGTCCCTTTTATAACGGCATGAATCCTATTCACTTCCCAAAGACCCCATCTTTTAATAACATCATGTTAGGGGTTAGAATTTTAACATATGAATTTTTTGGGGGGATACAAACATTCAGACCATAGCAACATCCATCTTGAGATATCCAGCAGGAAGTGGGGTCTTTGAGGGGGACCCCACTTCCTTGGGGGAGTAGGGTCCTTCCTCAAAGGGGGAGTCTGGAGTGGAGGAGTAGGTGGGCTCACTGATGGAGAAAGCCGCTGGGACTATTGAGTCTCTTCCTGTCCATCATTCCTAAGGCATAACAGGGTAACCTGGCTTCCTTCACAAATGTTGGCTTGCTCTGGCCTCCCTGACTCTGCATCATCCTGGCTCCTGACACTGCCTAACTAAGATCGTGCTTGGGGGAATGAGGGAAAGTGAGGTTCTAGAATGTGGGAGAGTGAAATCCACTGGTGATCTCTTAGCTTGCCTAGCCCCTCTGTCTGGAAAGCTCCTCACTCAAATATCTCTGTAGTTCATTCCCCAGCTTCTTCTTCTTCTTATTTATTTATATATTTTTTGAGACAGAGTCTTGCTCTGTCGCCCAGGATGGAATGCAGTGACATGATCTCGGCTCACTGCAACCTTCGCCTCCCAGGTTCAAGCAATTCTTCTGTCTCAGCCTCCTGAGTAGCTGGGATTACAGGTGTGTGCCACCACACCTGGCTAATTTTTGTATTTTTAGTAGAAACAATTGGCCAGGCTGGTCTCGAACTCCTAGCCTCAAGTGATCCACCTGCCTTGGCCTCCCAAAGTGCTGGGATTACAGGCGTGAGCCACCCCGCCCGGCCTCATTCCCCAACTTCTTTCAAGCTTTGGCTCAAAAGTCATGTTTTCAATGAGGCCTGGGTTAAATGGCGTTATTAGAAAGTCCGGAGCTATAGTGACTTGGTTATGCAGTAGCTTGTAAATCACTTGGCTCTGCTAGTCCCCATTAATACACCTTTTTTGGTATATAGAGTATTTTTACAAATAGAGTTCTCTGAGAGGGACTTGGTGGTGGGGGAATTCTGTGAGTTCCATCCATTTCATCATAACTCAAGGGGTGAAAGTTGAGACAAACATGTAACAGCTGTGTACTCAGCTGGCAGCTGCTTGGGTCATCATTACAGCCCCCTCCCTGAGCTTCCTGCCTTGGTAGACAGTGTGTGAGTAAGTTGGAGCATGGGGGTTAATGGCTGAGGGGTGTGTGGCCTTGTGCCCTGAAAGTGAGCTTTGATCCATTTTTACAGCAATGCATTGCTACCCTTGAAAGTTCTGTAGCTCTCCAGTTCCACAGTAGCAGGAAGGACTCTGATTGCTGAAGACAGGTGGGAACTCTGACTTAGGGCCAGATATCCTTCTCCACTCCTGTCCCTCTCCTGTTCCCTAACTGGGAGTTTCCTGGGGGTTTATTTTGGTAGGTTAGTGTCACAGGTGACATCTTGTATGAAGACAAATTAGTACACGAGGGAGAAGCATATATCTTTCACAGTATATTCACTGTAGCAATGGCCTCCTTAAGATAGAGCTACACATCTTTATGTAATTTTCTTTCCAGGGGCAATACCCACCTCCCTCATTGACACTGTCAATGGCATCTCCAGTTAGTTATTTCCCACTCCACGTCACAGCAGTGAGGATGAGCCCCTCTGCCATCTGTTTTCTTCACCAGGTACACGGGAGAAGCAATGTGGGTGATCCCAGTGCTGTCCTTCAGTGGAGCTCATGAAGGGGCTGGCAGATGAATTCTAGATCCACCAGGAGGGATTTTGGTTAAAAGGAGGGTTGCATTATCAGTCAGAGTTGTTAGTCCTGAGGAGGCTGTGGGCTTCTTTTTCTCTAGACCTTCACAAATAAAATAGCTTATTATTAGATAGGAATATGTACTCCCATCTGAGAGCTGGAAGAGGCTTGAAGGACCTCTTTGGGGACACCGTTCCCCCCTGGCTATTTTTGTTTTTGTTTTTGACTTAAGGGAGCCAACGTTCAGCAAAGGCTGAGGTAGCAGAAGAATGTATTTATGGCACTTATGTTGTGAAAAACAGAATCAGGGCAAGAGCAGATTTTCTCCTCTGGAATGGCAGTTTTCAAGGCTGTAAATTGTGCAATAACCTAAAGAAGGAAGTGGCCTCAGTTTGATTCATATCTAAACCGTCTTTCCATGCTCATAAAGGATGATGAGCCCAGGGTCAGGGCAAAGGATGCCCTTTCCCTTGATGATGCAATTGTCAAATATTTTGTACAGGTTGCAGGACATGCTTGGTGCAGCTTTCAAAGGTTCCTGACCCACTAAATTCCATTCCTCACTCTTGCTTAACAGTCCCAGAGAAAGCACAGGAATATGAAAATCGTAGGCTACAGGGAGGCAAGCACTGCTGAGCAGTGGATACAGCCAGAGCCAAATGAGAGGATTTTTCTGTACTGCTTGAGTATTTTTCTTTATGAAACTTTGAGATTATTCTAGCCCTTATCAATCTCTCTGATGAATTTTTATTAGTTCTTGCTTCAAAGTTTTAAATTTGTTTTTATATTCTAAAATGAAATATTGTGAAAAACCCAGAACAATGAGCAGAAGCCCATGTGCTTCCTGGTCATTCTCTGTCTGCACCATGCCGTCAGATGGTATATTACACATTGAGATGAACTGCTCTGTGGGAAAGGCCACCTCGTCAGTGGCGTGGAAAGAGCTTGGGGAGGTTTGAAATCATCTGAGCCTGGGGTAGTCAGGTCTGGGTAGGGGGGATTTGAGCTGGGCCTTCATAGGGTGCCTTTGGCCTAGAGGAAGTGAACAAGGGAGGCCTTTGAAGAAAAGGGAATGTCTTAAGTGAAAGCACAGAGGTAGGAAAGCAAAGGGTTGACTTAGGCAGTAATGAATGGCCAAGAACAGTGGAGGATGAGGCTGGAATAGTAAATTGGACCAGACAAAGGCCAAAAGTTTGCTCTTTAGCACACAGGTAGGGAAAGCTAATGAGAGGTTTCTGAATAGGGGATTGCCTCCACGATGCTCAGACATTTTTGTTGCGGTAGATAGTCTCTGAAGTTCCTTCCTTCCCTAGATACCCGGGTTGTCTTTTTCCTCAAGAGGTGGAGTCTATTTCTCTTCTCCTTAAATCTGGGTTGGCCTTTGTGACTTTTTTTTACTGCTGCAGAAATGAAATTCTAGGATTTTTTTTCTTTTCTTTTTTTTTTTTTTTTTTTTTTTGAGATGGAGTTTTGCTCTGTCACCCAGGCTAGAGTGCAGTGGCATGATCTTGGTTCACTGCAACCTCTGCCTTGTGGGCTCAAGTGATTTTCGTTGCTCAGCCTCCCAAGTAGCTGGGATTACAGGCTTGTGCCACCATGCCAGGCTAATTTTTGTAATTTTAGTAGGGACGGCATTTTGCCATGTTGACCAGGCTGGTCTTAAACTCCTGGCCTCAAGTGATCTGCCTACCTCAGCCTCCCAAAGTGTTGGGATTACAAGCATGAGCCACCACACCTGGCCTATATTTTAGGACTTCTAAGACTAAGTCTTAAGAAGCCTTGCAGCTTCCTCCCAGGTCCCTCTGAACGCTCAATCTGTGGATGCTCCCCTCTTGGAACCAGCCACTCTGGGAGAAGCCCAAGACATATGGAGAGGACATGTGTTTATGCTCCCGTTGACAGCTTCATCTGAGCTCCTATGCCATCCCAGAGCAGAGTGAAGGACAGAAACTGGATCCTTGATTATATACTCAAGTCACTAAACAAAATTTGACCCCGACTTCCACTTATAGGAGCCAGTGGATCAGTTTTATTGTTTCCAGCCAGTTTGGGTTTATTTTTCTGTTTCTTGCAACTACATGCATTTGAAATGATACAAAGTAGTACTGGTTATAAACCCAAGTTTCAGTTCTCACCTCTTAACTGTGTGATGAGGAAATGTCTCTGGACTGGTTTCCTTATTGCTCTATCTTTAAGGGATGTTTTATGTGGCTGATTTTCAGTTGCCCTAAAATATTCCATTTATTTTGCTCCAGATAAAAGTACTTATCCCTCTGAAACCTTGTTCTGTGCAAGGTTCAAGAAGTTTCTTTCCTTGAACTGTCAACTATCAACACAACCTTTTAGAACCACTTCCTTTTTATTTGCTTTATGCATTAAAATAATCTCACCCTTCATTTTACATATAATACTTATTCTCAAATGTCTATTTTTTTCTCAATAAGGCCACTCTCACTAAAAAACAAACAAACAAAACCCTCCATATAGAGGAAGGATGCCCTGGTTTGAAAATACAAGTATCTAGTCATAGGAAAGTTTTTACTCAATTTAAGCCAATAAATTAGATCTTAAAAATCAATGTTCCATCCTGGCTAACACGGTGAAACCCCGTCTCTACTAAAAAATACAAAAAACTAGCCGGGCGAGGTGGCGGGCGCCTGTAGTCCCAGCTACTCGGGAGGCTGAGGCAGGAGAATGGCGTAAACCCGGGAGGCAGAGCTTGCAGTGAGCCGAGATCCAGCCACTGCACTCCAGCCTGGGCGACAGAGCGAGACTCCGTCTCAAAAAAAAAAAAAAAAAAAATCAATGTTGACAGAATTTGGTTATAATAAGTTTGGATGAAGATCCCTTGGGTCTAATTACTTGTGGTTAAGCTGACTTTTAAGGCTGTGAACTTGCAGCCCTGGGATAACTTACCAAGATAGGCATCCAGTGACACACAGATGCTGAGCTCTCTCCTGAGCTTACTGGACTCCCCATCTCCAGGGATTTTAGAGGAGGTGTATTAGTTTGTTTTGCATTGCTATAAAGGAATGCCTGAGACTGGGTAATTTATAAAGAAAAGAGGTTTATTTGGCTCAAGTTTCCGCAGGCTGTACAACAAGCATGGCATGAGCATCTGCTTCTGGTGAGGCCCCAGGAAACTTACAATCATGGCAGAAGGTGAAGGAGCAGCAGGCTGTCACATGGTGAGAGAGGGAGCAAGAAAGGTAGCATGCTCTTTTAAACAACCAGCTCTCACGTGAACTAATAGAGCAAGAACTCACTCATTACCACAAAGACAGCACTAAGACATTCATCATGGGTCCAACCTCATGCCCCAAACACTTTCCACTAGGCCCACCTCCAACATAAGGGATCACATTTCAACATGAGATTTGGAGAGGACAGATATCCAAACTATATTAGGAGGTATCTGGGAATTTTCTCAATTCTGCAACATAGTAAATCAAAAGATGTGTGGGTCTTATGAAATATAACAAATTTCATGTCCAAAACAGTTACTAGGCTAGAAAAAATATTGTCTTGGGCCTCTGAGACGTTCTGCAATTGCCATCCTTTGTAGTCATACGTGGAGCGGTAGAAACTCTCATTCTCTCATTCTCCCTGCACTGTGAAGGAAGGGGCGGGGGTCAGTGCCATGGTTAGGAAGCTCTCGTTTAGAGACAGAAACCTCACAGATTCATATGCCAAGCCCTGACACATCTGTCCATCTCCATCCTGCCACAGGGCTTCTTTTGTATTCCACCTTCATGTTAAGGGAATCAGAACTGCACCTCTTTGAAAGCTTCCCTCCTGTAAATACATTCTAGTTCAATCTCAGAGCATTTAGGAGCAGGGGACTTGGGTTCTAGGGAATCCGACTTTTTAGCCCCTTGAACTTGGGAAAGTCACTTGAAGATATTGTTTTCATACGTGTTAAATAATCTCTAACTCCCCAGGGCTGTGGGATGAAACAAATGAGGCATTTTGAAAACTGGGAAGCACTAGGTCTGCATCTCAGCTACTTTGTGTTCTCTTCAGTTTTTCAAAGAGGAACATTTTTGATGAATGCTTGAAACCATTAAAAGTGGACACCCATTAAAACAAAAGCCAGCTTTGGATCATTGCAAGTAAATCCTTTTTATAAATCATAGGCCCAGATGGCCTGTCTCCTCTTACTAGCCCGAGTAAGTTTTGAGGGGAAAAGGACGAAGGAGTAAATAACAACGTATGGAGAAAGGAGGAGTAAAAGGAGGAGAAGCCCCCAGTAGCTGCTCTGCAGCTTGTCTGCACATTAGGTTGGCAACTCGGAAATTATTTGGTTAATTTGGTGGTTGCAGACAGACACCAGATAATTACTTTGGGACCTGATTTGCCCAGATTGGCTGTCTAGAATGATCTAATTATCAAGCAAAGCAGCAACTTTTCATTTCACTTGAGGCTACAGAGAGTTAAAGTTGGTTTTGTATCACTGAGATCAATGTTTAGAAGCATATAGTATATTTGTGGTTTAGTGCTAAAAGAGTTTTTTGTTTTTTTTTTAATGGAGTTTTCCTTAGCAAGTTCAATTTAGAGCGAATACTACAGCAAATTTCTAGGCCCTCATTTTATTTCCATCTCAGAATGTATGTTCTTGATGTTGCTCGTGCATTTAGTTATGGATTATTTAACACCACCATATATTCTAAACTTTCCCTTCCCCTCATTTCATTAGTGACGGGAGGAAGATTACAGCCTACAATCACAGCCTTCATAAAAAAGAAAAAGGAAATTGGTTGCTTCCTCTCTTATTTATTCATCTTCTCTGACTTCTTACATTTCCCAAATTACCTTATGGGTTGTGTGCCCACCGGGGTGGTTAGCATTCTATTGATGTGGGGAGTCCATTTCCTGCTTGATGGGCCTTCTAACTGGAGTTCCACATTGCTTTATTTAAATTAAACCTCTTAGAGCAGTCCAGCTAAGAGTTGGAGTAGCAGTACTTACGGGCCTGACTTGCATTCAACTTAGATTCACTGTAGCTACATGTTCTCCGCCGTTAAAATGGCGGCCTATTATTCCAAGGGTCGGGGAAAGCACAGCGGAAAGCGGCAACATAAAGTAACACTGCAGTGTATTGTTCTCGGGGCAAAAGGGTTTCGAATCTAACGGCGCAACAAAAGAGTAGAGAGAAAGTGCTTTTTGTCACCCTGGAGAAAAAACTCTCCTCTTTGCCAAAACTCCCCTCTACTTGGAAAGGATGAAGAGCTTTTACAATGTTGAAAAAAAGAGCAAGGAAATATGGTTCCATTCCCATGTCAGGACCTGCTATTTCTTGGTGGGTGCGGAAGGGCACTTGTGTGCATTCAGTCAATTATAGGAAAGGAGCATTTACCAGCAGAAGTGTGGCATGCTTGGAAGACGCATACAGCCTTCCTTTCCCGCCAAACATAAAATGGACAGTTTGGTAGAGGGAATTTGTTCATTTTAACAGGACAATAGCCGCAGTGTTCTAATTGCCATTGTATTCTTGATTTAAATTACCCTCCCTTAATAAGAAAAGCCTGCCCGATGTCATGAGTAATGACATCATTGGCATTAGAAGGACTGTAGATTTCAGATTGCGGGGAGGTCGGGGATTTAAATTAAAATTTAGGTAATTAGAGAAAAGACCAACAATATGTTTCACGTGGATCAGTCTCAGTTTTTTTCTTTTTTAGCACAGTGGTTCTCAAACCTTACGTACACCAGAATCACTTGGGGGTCTTATTAAAAAAACACAAATGGAAGGAAAATGTTAGTGTCTACTTCACAGATCAGTAGTTCTCAAACTTTGATGTGCATCAGAAACACCTGGAGGGCTTGCTAACCCACAGGTTACTGAGACCCACCTGCCACTGTTTCAGTAGGGCTGAGGTAGGGCCTGGGAATTTGCTTTTCTAACAAGTTCTCAGGTGAGGCTGCTGTTACTGACTTGGGAAACATCTGAGAAACATTGGCAGGGCAGGGCTAGTTAAAACATCTGAAACCCTGCCCTGACTTGTGTGAAATCTGCTATAAAGTAAAAAGTGGAGTTTTTGGCCGACTGTTTGCTAGTTGGACTTAAGAAGACTTGGTCAAGCTGATAGATTCAGTTCACATCTGAGTTCCAATTGCTAAAAACAATGTCAGAGAAAAGATTCTTTTACACACCCTGGGAACGAGATGTAAGGAAAAATATCTTTTGTATGTATTTCTATATTTTTATAAAATTCATAAATATATATTTATAAATATGTACATATATGTATATATGGGGGCTTTGAGAATGGTAAAGCTATAAATCGGCACGATAATTTCATATAAGCCCTGTGCTATAGAAACGTTTCCTTCTTCTAACTTTCCCTTCATAACTTTGAATTATTTGAATCTACAAATAATTTATTTATAAGGAGGGTTAGATTTGAGAATGTATTATACTCTGTGCTGTTCCTAGGATAAGCCTCGGGGTTTTTTGTTCCTAAAATACCTCTTCAGTGAACAGAAAACCACTCTGCACCAGGTCTCAGGAATTTGGAGATTTGTATTTCTGGCTAAATTATAACAAAGGCAGGCAGAGAATATGCCCAGGATTCGGCCTTCCACAATGCACACTGTAGTATTATAGCATGATGGGAGTGGAAGAAGACTAGAGGCTCTTTCAATCTGCTCCTTCTACAGATAGGTGGACTTGGCCCGCAGTGTTTGAAGGAGGCGTATTTGTGGCAAACTGCACGGTTCTAACATGGCCCACTGGTGATGGGTCTGGGCAGAGGGAGAACAGTGGTATAAAGGGCCAGCCCGTCCTGCTGCCCTGCTCGTGCTGGCACCACATTTGACACGTGGTCATGCCTGTGCAACCTGGTGTGGGGAGGCAGGGCATTCAGGTTTTGAGAAGAGAACATCATTGCATCTGGCAGCTAAAATGTGAAACACCATCCCTCGGGCTTCTCGGAGTCTGTAGTCTCATCGGGAGGCCAGCCAACTTGCTGTCTGCTGTTGAGTGTGGGCGAGGAAGTGGGAGGAAAGCACTGGGTGATGAGAGAGTAGGAGGACAGAGAAAGCCTGAGGAGTGGAAAATGTGTTGAAGAGGGTGAGGAAAAGGCAAGTGAGCCCCAACTTAAAATACACAACTTAAAAGACCCTGCCACCAGCAGTGGACCAACTCCTAACAATCCTTACTGGCTCTGGGCCTGCTGGCCCTCAGGTGTAGCTCCTGCTCTGTGCCACAGAGAGTCAACCTGCAGGGTGCATTTTCCAGGCTGCCTCTGCATGGCCTGTCCAGTGGTGGGATTGAAAGGTTGGGGGAAAGAAGGGGCCAGGGAATCCCACTTCCCCTCCCCAGGTGGCTGCTCTGGCAGGTGCTGGACAAGTCCTCAGAGACTCAGCCTCCTCAGGTGGGCCTGGACTTCCACAATTCCAGCTCCTCTCTGTCTTCCACCCCACGGTTGGTAGCAGCTTTTTCCTGAGCTCAGTTCCCTCTTCATCTGTAGAAATAATTCCCGGCATTAAGCTCTTTCTATTGTAAATACTTAAAATAGTTACTGTTTTATTGGTTAGATCCTGACTGATACAGGTTAGAATTATTATTTTCAGTGAATTTATCAGGAAACAGAGGATTATATAGGTTAAGTAACTGTCCAAGGTCATCACAACTAGCAAATGATGGACTCAGTATCAAAATATAAGACTGCAGAGCTCATACTCTCAACACAGTACTCTGTGGCCTCTCACAATGAGTTTGAGGGAATTCAGAAAAAGGAAGACAAGAAATATCTTTATGTATAAAACAGTGGTAATAAAAAACAGTGGTGTGAAAACGTTGCTTTGACCTCAAGAAATTAGGTAATCTCTGTGCTAAGTTGGGTGTACGTGTCTGTCTCTGGTGTTCCAGGGTCCTAAATCTT
This sequence comes from Macaca nemestrina, assembly GCF_043159975.1. Lineage (NCBI taxonomy): Eukaryota > Metazoa > Chordata > Mammalia > Primates > Cercopithecidae > Macaca > Macaca nemestrina. Next base: position 70,131,410 of record NC_092135.1, read on the forward strand.
GAGGAATTAATTCAGCTCTGGCATTGGTGCTAGTCTTTTATTATTCCTCATTTTCTCTTGATCACAAGGGGTTACTTATTTCCACTCATCTAGTTGCAGTTTGTGAAAATGTGGCCTGAACCTTGCTTTGGAACTCAGGTTGCTATAGAAACCTTTGACTGGAGGTGAGGGATCAGGAAGGTTTGTTAATGAGAATTTCCCCACTTTACCTCTGGGCTCAGTCTGTGTGAGATTCCCAGAAAGGCTCATTAGTTTTTGTATTAGGGTCCTCCAGAGAGGCAGAACCAATTGTGTGTGTGTGTGCGCGTGCACGTGCGTGTGTGTATATTTAAAGGAATTGGCTCATGTGATTATCGAGGCTGACAAGTCATAAGATGTGCAATTGGCAAGCTGGAGACCCAGGAGAGCTGATGGTGTAGTTCCAGACAGAATGCCGGCAGGCTTGAGACCCAGAAAGAGCTGATGTTTCAGTTTGGGTCTAAAGGCAGGAAAGAACTTATGTCCCAGCTCAAGGCATTTAGGAAGGAGGAGTTCCTTTTTATTCTCTGTTGGGTCAGCCTGTTTGCTCTGTTTCAGTTGTAGGATGAGGCCCACCCATGTTTGGAAAGGCAACCCACTTTACTCAGTCTACCCATTTCAATGTTAATCTTATCTGGAAACACCTTCACAGATAGAACCAGAATAAGACTTGACCAAATGTGTGGGCACCCCAAGGCCCTGGCAAGTTGACACATTAATCATCACAGTTTTCATTACGGAAGACTAACTTTTCAGCCAAGTAGTTTTGTAACAAAAGCTGATGAATCTCTCTGCAATCAACCCTACAGAACTCTGGTCTTCAGGCATCAGAGGAGAGCATATGCTTGAGTTAATTGCTGCCTAGCTCCTTCCTTGGAGCTCTGTCTTGAATTGATGGGTATCAGAGAGTCACTTGATATTTGAAAGATAGAAGGCAGTGGTTCTCAAGGGGCAGTCCCCAGAGCAGCAGCATCAGTTTCAGAATTGTTAGAAACGCACATTCTTGGGACCCACCCCAGACCTACTGAATCAGAAATCCTGTAAGTGGGGCCCACCACTCTTTGTCTTAACAAGCCCTCCCAATTGATTCTGATGCATGTTCAAATTAAAAACCCAGTGGTCCAGGCTATGGCAGTGTTTCTCAAACCAGAATCCATGGGTCAGCAAATGCAGTTTTGGGGAAATAAAATTTTGCTAACAGAATGAAAAATGGAATGTTAATTTTTGTTTGTTTGTTTTTTCAAGATAGTATCTTGCTATAGTACCCAGGTTGGACTTGAATTTCTGGACTCAGGTGATCCTCCCACCTCAACCTCCCAAGTAGCTGGGACTGCAGGCATGTGCCACCACACCTGGCTGAAAATGAAATGTTTTATTTTTGGCAAAAATCTCCAAAAGTGAATATAAATATATTCTAGGTAACCTAAATGATCAATGAATAAACAACGACTGCCATAGTATTTCTTCGTCCATAGTTTGTGTGTGTATTTCTTTTTGTGCTGGTATAGAGTAGAATTACTTTGTCATAGGTTAATGAGCCTCATTTGTGCTAAGTGAAGACTGGGTGAATAATGTTGTTGCAGGTGTTTGAACCTAGGAAAGTGATGGAAAACTGAGGCATCACCTAGTTTGATGCTATATGCATGTCAAACATGAGTGACCTGTGCCATAGATATCAATGTTTTTGCAAGTGTGATTTGGTTTCAGCAAATAGCATCATTTCCCATACCAATTTAATGTTTGTAGCTTGATTTTATTGATTTTGCAGTTTTGAATATGTTTAATTTGTAAGGTTATTTTTTATTTTTATTTTTAATTAATTAATTAATTAATTAATTTGAGATGGAGTCTCGCTCTGTCGCCCAGGCTGGACTGCAGTGGCGTGATCTCGGTTCACTGCAAGCTCCGCCTCCCAGGTTCACGCCATTCTCCTGCCTCAGCCTCCTGAGTAGCTGGGACTACAGGCGCCCACCACCACTACAGGCGCCCGCCACCACTCCCGGCTAATTTTTTGTATTTTTAGTGGAGACGGGGTTTCACCATGTTAGCCAGGATGGTCTCGATCTCCTGACCTCGTGATCCGCCTGCCTTGGCCTCCCAACGTGCTGAGATTACAGGTGTGAGCCACCGCGCCTGGCCTGTAAGGTTATTTTGACTTTATTACTACTTGTATATCTAAGCCTAAAGACCTTACACTGAAATTTCTATTTGCATATATTTGAGTAATATATAATGAAAATAATTTAAATTAACTTTGGGGTCTATAAAATTTGTTTTTGTTTTTTTTTTTTTAAAAGGAATCTGTTTTGGTATTAGTAAGGATAGGATAACTTATATAGCAATATACAAACAAATTTCAGTTACTTTACTCAATAGCAGTTGAGGGAATTTTGCTAATTGAGGTCACTCAGCGACCCAGGCTGACTGAGGCTTCATTTTGACTTGAACATTCTTTTAAAAAATATTGCATTGAAATATAATCCACACATAATCACAATATACCACTATGAAGTGTATAATTCAGTGTTGCTTAGTATATTCACATAGGTGTACAATCTAATCTCTCACCACCGTCTAATTCGAGAACATTTTTGTCATCCTGAAAGGAAGCCCTGTGGCTACTAGCAGTTACTCTCTATTTTCCCTACTCCCTAACCCCTAGCAACCACTAATTTGCTTTCTGTCTCTGTGGATTTACCTATTCTGGATATTTCACATAAATGAAAGCATACAACACCTGGCCTCTTATGTCTGGCTTTTTCCACCTAGAATAATGGTTTCAAGGCTCATCTATGTGTTGTTTTGTTTTTTGAGACAGAGTCTTGCTCTGTTGCCCAACCTGGAGTGCAGTGGAGTGATCTCAACTCACAGCAACGTTTGCCTCCCAGGTTCAAGCAATTCTCCTGCCTCAGCCTCCCCAGTAGCTGGGATTACAGGCATGCACCACCACGCCCAGCTAATTTTCGTATTTTCAGTAGGTTTCACCATGTTGGCCAGGCTGGTCTCGAACTGACCTCAGGTGATCCACCTGCCTTGGCCTCCCAGAGTGCTGGGATTACAGGCGTGAGCCACTGCACCCAGCCCAAGGCTCATCTATGTTATACCTTGGATGAGGACTTCATTCCTTTTATATTGCTAAATAATATTTCATCTTATTGATGCACCACATTTTGTTTATCCTTATTTATCAATTGATGGACATTTGGTTTGTTTCTACCTTTTGGCTATTGTGAATAATGCTGCTATGAACATTTATGTGTACATTTTGTGCAAACTTATGTTCTTAATTCTCTTGGGTACATACCTGGGGTGAAACTGCTGAGTCATAAGATAATTCAACTTTTGAGGAACTGCCAAACTGTTTTCTACATTGGCTGCACTGTTTTACATCAGCAATGCATAAAGGCTCTAATTTCCCTATATCCTCTCCGATAGCTGTTGTTGTCCTTTTTGTTTATAGCCATCTTAGTAAGTGTGGTTTTGATTTGCACTTCCCTAATGACTAATGATGTTAAACAACTTTTCATGTGCTTATTGACCATTTATATATTTTCTTGGGAGAAATCACCATTCAGATCCTCTTGTTTATTTTTTAATTGGGTTAAGTTGTGAGATTTTAAAAAATATACATATGTTCTGGATGGTAGATCCTTATCAGACATGATTTGAAAATTCTTTCTGTAGGCTGTCTTTTCACTTTCTTGATAGTGTCCTCTGATGCACAGAAGTTTTTAATTTTTACAAAGTTCAGTTTATTTTTAATTTGGTTGCTTATGTTTTAGGTGTCATAGCTAAGAAACTTGTTAAGCATCTTTGATAAATGTTATGGCAAAATGTACCCTGGCTTTAAAGCTTCCAACTGGTAACTCCACGTATTGCTGATGATCGCCTTTTGTTGGCCACAGAATGCCACATGGTTTCACCTAAGAGGGCAGAGAAGCACAAATCTTGACATGTTTCTGGAAATGAGGAAACTAGAAGTATTCGGTAAACAGCACTAATGACTGCCATGATTTAGCTCATGTTTTGGAAACATCAAAATTGGAATCACCTAAAAACAATATATCTGGTTTATGTTAGAATCAAAAGATTTGTCTTCACTGAAATACTAGATCTAATGTCTTTGCCTTTTCTCAAGGGCCTTTAGAAGAAATGGTCATATGGAAAGTTTTATATCTTCAGAAAGTTTGGCCCAAAGTATACTCTTTGTTATGTTACTTGGTGCCTGTTACATAAGGAAATGCATGGCAATTCTTCTTAGAAGTTAGCAACAGGAAGATATTTATTTCTAGATAAACTTATGTGCTTCTCTTTTATTTTAGAATGGGAAATATGCTTCTATTTTTACTTTTGTTGCTAGGAAGCTCAGAGCTGAAATTAATGACCACCTTATATCTTCCCAGTATAGCTAACACTCTCTTCTCAAGTATTAAGATTTTTTTTTCCTTATACGTGTAAGTGTCTGTCATGCTTTTATTCTGCACTACCTCATTTATTTTCAGTTAGTGTATAAATCATAAATAAATTACAAATTTGATTACATTTTACAAATATACTACTTGGAGAAATATGCTTAATTTTCAAATTTTACAGCTCGTTCTGCTATGTGTATCAAAAATACAATAATTTAAGATGCAAAAATACGACATGACTAAGGGTTTGAGAAAATGGATAGAGGCATCTTTTAGAGTAGACGCTTTGTATGATACTCTCAATTTACACTTTTGTGTATATGGGATAGTTTGGTAATTATAAGTCTCAAAAATGTGGATGCCGTTAGACTCAAAATTGAACTACTGGGTATTTATCTTAAATAATTTGGAATGTGGGCAAAGATTAAAGATTAATAGCAATACAGTAGCTAATGCTTTTTAACCTCCTAGTGGCCAGGCACGGTGGCTCACGCTTGTAATCCCAGCACTTTTGGAGGCTGAGGCGGGCGGATCACTTGAGGTCAGGAGTTTGAGACCAGGCTGGCCAACATGGTGAAACCCTGTCTCTACTAAAAATACAAAAATTAGCCGGGTGTGGTGGCACACGGCTGTAATCCCAGCTACTTGGGAGGCTGTGGCATTGCTTGAACCTGAGAAGCGGAGGTTGCAGTGAGCTGAGATGTCACGCCACTGCCCTCCAGCCTGAGCCATAGAATTAATAAGCAATTAATAAGCTCCTAGTTAGTGCTTTATATGTATTGTATCATTTAAAATGTAGGCACCACTATTATCCCATTTAACACATGAGAAACCCAAGGCTCAAAGAAGTTAAACTCATCTCTTGGTTTTAGTACTGAGTTCCACGTCCCAGGAAACTCCGCAGTCCTGAGCAAATGGAATGGCTGGTCACCTGTTCCTGCTCTGGTGGGCACTCTCATCTCATGCGCTCCACTCAGGCTGTCTCTGAGCCAACGCAGTGCCAATCTTTCCAGGTGAGCTCTGCTTTTCATAACCACCTAACCCAGTGTGGGGAGGGAAGGGGGAAGCAAACCACATCAGTGTCTTCTCTGGGGATAAAGTACAAAGGAGAAATATTTTTCCTTTTTCCCTTTGTTTAGAAGAAGGAAGATAGCTCTAAGCCCAATGGTACCAGGATTTCTCTTATTTTGCTCTGAGCTGTCCAAATGGCCTTAAATATGTTCAGTGTTCTCTTCTATAGGAGAGTTATGGGTATTCTTGCTGAGTAGTACATTTCTTTAATATTCCTGAACCATAATATATGTCTACATGCTAGAGGCCTGCCAGCTAGCCTCTCAATGTGACTTACCTTCCGTGGGGTTTTGTGAAAAGTTGACCTAGATTTTGCTTAGATGGCTTTAGAAATGGAATCCATCAAAAATATATTTCTTCGTATCTCTCTCTTTCTAAATTGCTGTTTGATCTTGTCATTGTCTGCTAAATCTTGGTACTTGCTTCAAGTTGCACATCACCCTTTTTACATGGTTTGATGGATATAACCAACTTTCATTTGAAATACATACAATATATCAAACATTATCGGTTATACATAACACCATTGCACATATGTAACTCATTTTTAAAATTTAGTGCATCTACATAAAAAGGAATGAATTAACAGCATTTGCAGTGACCTGGATGAGATTGGAGACTATTACTCTAAGAGAAGTAACTCAGGAATGGAAAACCAAACATCATATATTCTCACTGATATGTGGGAGCTAAGCTATGAGGATGCAAAGGCATAAGAATGATACAGTGGACTTTGTGGACTTGGGAAGCATGGGAGGGGGCGAGGGATTGAAGACTACCAATAGGGTATAGTGTATACTGCTTGGGTGATGGGTGCACCAAAATCTCACAAATCACCACTAAAGAACTTACTCATGTAACCAGGCCATGTGCAGTGGCTCATGCCTGTAATCCCAGCACTTTGGGAGGCCAAGGCGGGTGGATCACTTGAAGTCAGGAGTTCGAGACCAGCCTGGCCAACATGGCAAAACCCTGTCTCTACTAAAAATACAAAAATTGGCTGGGTGGCACGTGCTGTGGTCCCAGCTACTTGGGAGGCTGAGGCAGGTGAATTGCTTGAACCTGGGAGGCAGAGATTGCAGTGAGCCAAGATCGTGCCACTGTACTCCAGCCTGGGCAACAGAGCGAGACTCTGTCTCAAAAAAAAAAAAAGAGAGAAAAAGAACTTACTCAAGTAACCAAATGCCCCATGTACCCCCAATAACCTGTGGAAAAATAATAAATAAATAAATTTAGTGCATCAAAAGTTTATCCATTCATTTGCAAAAATGCCATCTTTACCCATCAATTCCCACTAAATAATGATACACAGCTGACCCAAATCAGTTAAACAGAAATGTCTTTGAGCTGTTACAAAAAAAGCGTAACCAAAGGTCCATTCCCAAGTTACAGTAAGATCTAGTTTGTCAGACAGAACTAAAGATTCAAGGCCAAGGATTGTGTGAGGGATGATAGGATTGTATGTTCTCTTGACAAAAGTGGAAATTAGCCAGGGCACCGTGGCTCACACCTGTAATCCCAGCACTTTGGGAGGCCAAGGGGAGAGGATCACTTGAGGCCAGGAGTTTGAGACTAGCTTAGGCAACATAGCGAGACCCTGTCTCTGTAAAAAATTTAATAATTAGCCAGACATGGTGGTGTGCACCTGTAGTCTTAGCTACTTGGGAGTTTGAGGTTGCAGTGAGTTATGATCATGCCACTGAACTCCAGCCTGGGCGACAGAGCGAGACCCTGTCTCTGAAAAAAAAAAAAAAGAAAAGAAAAGAAAAGAAAAAAAAAGACACTGGACATCATAATTGACCAGAACGGGGCTAAACATTTGCCCTCCTTTTGCTATAGCTACTCACTTGGGAAAAACTGATTTCGTTAGGCAGAATTTCCCCAGGCTCTGTACTTTCTGCAGATAGCCTTGGTATGTTAGGAAATGTTTGCATTTACCAGAGACTAAATGGCTGTTTTTTCTTTTAAAACTTGTAACATTTCCTTCAAAAGGTGAATACAAGACAACCAGCCCTCCCTGCAATTGGCTGAGCTAGTGTATTGGTAATACGGGCTGAAGACTGTGATCTCTTTCTAGAAACACCTGGCTGGTGACAGACACACAGGAAGAAAAATGGAATCAACACAACTAGCTTCCCGTCAAGTTCTGGTGGGGGCCACCCTCACCACTTCAACCGAGAAGACACAGTTTCCTCCCAGAAAGTTCTGGGGGGTAGAGGATTGACTATCCTGGACCTTGGAACCACTGGCTACCTCGCACCTCTTTCCTGCACCCTTAAGAAATGTTTCTGTTCCATTTCCATTTCCTTTTGGATAAATGCCTTGGTTTTAATGCTAATGATTCAACGAAGGTTAGTTCTTTTCCTTAGTTATGGATGCTTTTGCTCCTTTTAATTTCTAATCTTATTTCCTAAAGCTTTTCCCCATCTCAGCCCCCACCACAGCAGGAATAACTTTATTTAGAAAAAATATTGGGGCTGGGCATGGTGGCTCACGCCTGTAATCCCAGCACTTTGGAAGGCCAAGGCGGGCAGATCATGAGGTCAGCAGTTCGAGACTAGCCTGGCCAGCGTGAAATCCTGTCTCTACTAAAAATACAAAAAAATTAGCCAGGCATGGTGGCAGGTGCCTGTAGTCCCAGCTACTTGGGAGGCTGTGGCAGGAGAATTGCTTGAAGCTGGGAGGTGGAGGTTGCAGTGAGCTGAGACCGTGCCATTGCACTCTAGCCTGGGTGACAGAGAAAGACTCTGTCTCCCTCTCTCCCTGTCTCTCCCTCTCTTCCTCCATCCATCTATCTATCTATCTATCTATCTATCTATCTATCTATCTATCTATCTATCTATCATCTATCTATCTATCTATCTAAAACTTTCTAAATGAGTAAGATCCACTTCCCATCTTTAAACCTTCCCTGTCAGCGGACCTTGTCTTCCAGTTACCGAGAGTGAGGCCACCTGACCTGATGGCTTTCTTTCTACCCACCTGAAAATCTGTTTTTACCTATTTCCTCTCCCCTCCTCATATCTGAGGAGCAGAAGTGTCCGTCTTCTTTACGTAGTTAGTATTTTCCTCTGTATCTTCTGTCACCTCCCACCACACCTCTTTTGGACCTTGCAGAGTCCCTTTTCTCTGTCTCTTTAGTCTCGTGTTTTCATTCTTTCCTTCTCCACTGAGTCCTCAGCCTACAAACAAGTTCCAGCTCCCAAGTTTTATATTTTTAAATATTTTTTTGAGGCAAGGTCTGTCTTTGTCACCCAGGCTGGAGTGCAGTGGCATGATCACAGGTCACTGTAGGCTCAAGCAATTCTCTCATCTCAGCCTCCAGAGTAGCTAGGACCACAGGCCTGTGCTACCATGCCTGGGTAATTTATTTTTACTTTCTGCCCGGGCTGGTCTCAAACTCCTTGGCTCAAGTGATCCTCCTGCCTCAGCCTCCCAAAGTGCTGCTATTACAGGTGTGAGCCACTGCATCTGACCAGCTTTCACATTTTAAGGAAGTCACCTGCTCCACTGTTGCTGCCCTTTCAAGCTACTCCCCTTCCCTTCATTGCCAATCTTCTCCCTGTGTTATCTGGAACATCCCATCCTTCCAGACCCTGCTCAATTGCTCAAAAGCCTCCAGGTGGGAAGGACCTTGTGCTGCTGCTCTTTGCTCCCTCTCTACCAAAAATCTCTCTTCCTCCACAGGAAAAACTCATCCTCAAGACAGCCTCCCCTGTCCCCCAGTCCTTATGACAGTGTGCTAAATCCAAGAGGAAAAACCCAAGATCCAGTTTTCCCTTAGCAGAGCCACCAGTGGGAACAGTAATCTGTCTGATCCCTGCACTAGTTGACTTGTTCAATTTAGGCATCTTCCAAGGACAGATGCTAGTTGGGGATGAGGTTGGTGAATAATTAAATCTGAAATTACATTAAGAAAAGAAACAGTTCCACCTTTAGCAAGGAGTCTAGTCCAGTTTCAGGGAGTTACTGGGCTTCCTGTGTCATGTGGCTTAGCATTTGGTTTCTATCTTGGGTCTGGCTGTGGTGGGTAGGGGAAGGATCTCCCAGTATAAAAGAGGAGCTATACCGGTCTTTAATGGATCTTTTGCTACTCAAAGAAGGGCTCTGGGCATTCTATTAAATATTAAGATTCTTTCTGTTTCATTTTGTGGCTGTTTCTCAGTGAGCGTCCTATGAGCCTATAATTTGTCCAGGACAGTTCTTCCTCGATCACTATAGGATGTCAGGTATCCTTGTTTTCCTCGTGTCTCAGTAGCCCCTTAGGGGCTGCCGACAACAATGGTTGAGAAGACACTTTTCCCATAAATGTTTACATGCTGTGGCAGGCAGAATTCTCAGATGACCCCCAATGACCCACCCCAGTATGTAGTCTCCTCTCCCTGAGTGTGGGAAGTACCTGTGAGTATGATGATATCATGATTGTATTCTATGAGATGGTAGAAGGAAGAGTATCCTGGTGGACTTGACCTCATCAGTCAAGCCCTCTAAAAGCAGAGAGTTTTCTCTGGCTCATTCCAAAAAACAAAGTCAGAGATTTGAAACAAAAGAAGGATTTGACATGGAATTGTTGATTTGAAGGTAGAGGCCACATGGCAATGAATGTGGATAGCTCTCTGGGAGCTGAGAGCTGGACCCCAGTCTTACAAGAAAGTAAATTCTGCCAATAACCAGTGAGCTTAGGCAAGGACTCCGAGCCCCAGATACCAGGTGAGCAGAGAACCCTGTTCTGTGCCTGGACTTCTGGCCTACAGAACTGTGAGATGAGAAGTTTGTGGTAACTTGTTGCACAGCAATAGAAAACCAACACCCCTGTGTTTGTCTTTTAAAAGTATACAGATTTCTTCAATACATTGTAATGTTCTCAGTTGTCAGATTGGCCCTTGCTTCATCATTGTGTCTACCACCATGCCCCGGGTGATGGCTAGTGGCAGAACTCAGCTAATGCTTGTCTAGTGAATGAATGACATTTTAAGGTTCACCTGGGTGGAGGGGGTGGGGAGTAATAAACATTCTTTAAAGTTATGCCAGTTCAGCTGAACAACATTTGTTTAGTATCTACTTCATTCAAGTCACTAATTTAATGTGTCTCATCCTGATTTCTTTCAGTGGCTGCAGGTTTTTCATTAAAATTGAATTTTCCTGGACTTCCCTGAAAAGTTTCTTTCTTTGGCAACGATTTAACAAGAGCCATATCGGCATATGATTTTATTTGTGTTGTCCTATCAACACCCTGCAGCATGTGTACAGTCTACCAGACTGTTGGAAATGGCAAAGTAATAGTTTTTTTTTGTTTGTTTGTTTGTTTTGTTTGAGACAGAGTCTGTTTCCTAGGCTGGAGTGCAATGGTGTGATCTCAGCTCACTGCAACCTCCACCTCCTGGGTTCAAGAAATTCTCCTGCCTCAGCCTCTCTAGTGGCTGGGATTACAGGCACCCGCCACCACACCTGGCTATTTTTGTATATTTAGTAGAGATGGGGTTTTGCCATATTGGCCAAGCTGGTCTCGAATTCCTGACCTCAGGTAATCCGCCTGCCTTGGCATCCCAAAGTGCTGGGATTACAGGCTTGAGCCACCGAGCCCGGCCCAATAACTCTATCATTGTTTTTTCTAATTCCCACTATAGACTCAGGGCCCTGCGGCGGGACAGAAAGCCAGTGGTATCTGAGGCGATAACTGACCGTGAATTTGGCCACACCAGAGGTCCTCATCCTTGGACATGGTATTTAGTGATTTAGGGTTTGATCCTGGAGTTAGAGTGCTTCGATTCCAGTTGCTGCTCTACCCCATACTGGGACATGCCTTTGCTTCCCTAACTTGAGCAATGGAATAATAGATTACCTCAGGGGATGGCTGAGGAGAGTAAGCGAGGTCATGCAATGTAGAGAGTTTAGCATAGTGCCTGGCATAAGGTAGCTCTCAAATATTAGCTATTATTGCTCTTATAAAATGTGAAAAATTGATTCTTGTAAATTCCAAGAACTGAGCTTTTGCTTCCATAGTTGGTACTGCAAAAGCAATAGGTGTTTGGTTTTCCAAATATAAAATGGCATATTAATTACACTTTTTCAAATGAAACATCATTTTGGATAATCTCATACCAGCTCCTCTTGGCAGGAGAGGCAGGTTCCCTTGCTTGAGAATCACTGGTCCTGGGCCCGGATAAGAGTAACTGTAACTGCCTCCAGAGTCATCCAAGTTTTCAGGTCACCAGGACTTTCCCCCAACACTGGAACTCAAACTAACGAAACCAATCTGTTAGGAAACTAGAGGGGGCTGTCTTTTACAGATGTAGGTAGCCTGGGGAGTTTTGGCTTGTCCAGAGGAAACCAGGTTCAGGCTGTTGGCCCTAAGTTCTTGCAAAATCAAGTGTTGCCTTTTGTGGGTATGTGGTGTGGATGTTCTTAGAGATAAGAGCCAGGTAGATAAGAGCTTACACCTGTACTCCCGACACTTTGGGAAGCTGAGATGGGAGGATTGCCTGAGGATGGGACTTTGAGACCAGCCTGGGCAACAACAAAGTGGGACCCCCATCTCTACAAAAACTAAAAAGTGACCTGGGTGTGATGGTATGTACCTGTAGTCCCGGCTAGTCGGGAGGCCAAGGCAGAGAGACTGCTTGAGACTAGGAGGTTAAGACTGCAGTGACCCAGGATCTTGCCATTGCACTCCAGCCTGGGTGACAGAGTGAGACCTTGTCTCAGAAAAAAAAGAAGGCAAGTTGGGAACATTGTGAGGTTTGTTTCTCTGTAGAGCAGGGAGGAAGGGAAAGAATTTGGTGCCAGGGAAACACGCTTACTGCTTTCAGAACTTTGTTTTTAAATGGCATCTAGATTTCAGCAACATGCTCACACTTGAAAAATGAAAACATTGGACAGAGTTGGTGTTTACAAGTGTGAACTTGCTCTGGCATTTAGTGTAATATTTTTGGCCACGTAACTGCCATTCTTCCCATCTGCTCCCTCAAGCAAATCTTTGTGAAAGAGGAGTTCCAGCTGGAGGAGATTTTAGTTGCTTGGTTCAAAATATGCTGCTGGTGGGAGAGGGAAGGGTTTTCCCTGTCTCCATCTGAGAAGTGTGTTACATGGAGACTTACCTGTGAACAGGAATGAAGAAAGGAACTGTGAATTTGCAACCACAGAGATCAACGTGATGTGGACACATTTGAATTTCTTGGGGGTAATTAGGGTTTAGCCCAGGCTCCTCCTAGTGGGAGGATGCTCTCACCAAGCCCCAAGCAAGGGCTTTAGAAGTGCATACTTACTTTCCCTGGGTCTTAATTAGGGGCCTAGGTGGCTTGTTAAATCCTAAATACCTTCTGTGTAATAGTTTCTGACCTTCACTAGAACACTTGTTTTTTGAAGAGAGAAGTGCTATATTGGGGGTCCTTATAGGGGTTACCGGGTAAAATACAGGACCCTGGTTAAATCTGAATTTCAGGTAATCAACAAGTAATATTTTAGAATAAGCATTCACAAGATTGCATGTGACATACTTGTACTACAAAAAAAAAAAATCCATTGTTTATCTGAAATTTGAATTTAACTTGGGTCTTGTTCTGTTTTGTTTTGGCTGAATCTGGCAACACTAGTTTCGTGGGGCCAGGTGACCTGAGCTGGGGTGAGGTAGCAAATGCCAGGATGATAGTAGGGTTTATTTCCTGGCAGTTTCTGATGATGGCTTGTGATAAGAAAGTGGCACCAAGGAGCTGCCTTCCTGAGAAGTCTGCTAAATTACAGAAAGCTGTTTGGAATCAGAAAGGAGCCAATAACCTGATTAAGAGCACCCTCGCATTTCTTCATCATCAGGCAATGGGAAATTGCCTGGGAGGATCCAGCCTTTACCATCAACCTTTCCTTCTTGGATGACCAGCTCCAGTCGCTTTGACCAGTTGTCTGGTGGCCTGGCATGCTGTCATCTGTGCTAGCCACTTTCCTATAATGTCTGCTGTCATGCTTCCAGCTAAGGGGGTGGGGGCACCAAAATGTTGTTTTGAGGGCTGATAGCAGGGAGTGAAATCAGAAATCCTGTGTGAAGTTTAGTGTAACGGGGAGATCTGAAGGATGTAATGATAAGGGAAACTTTTTAGCCAGACAGACCTGGTTTCAAAGCCTGGGACCAGCACTTGTTGGATCTTGGAACAAGAGCTGAGTTTTCTGGTCTCTGAAATGGGGTTGCTAGTGATGCTTACCTCACAAGGTTGTGCTGAGGGCTAAATGAGCTAGTATAGTCAAGGCTTTTATATAGTGTGTGTTATTTGGTACAAGCTGAATTAATGACAGTGCTTACTGCCTCATCAACGTGTGAGTTCTAGCCACTCCATGCCGCCTACATGCTCATTTTGTCTTTTAAATCTTGCCACTTGCCCATTGAAATAGAATATCTTACATGCCTCCTTTTTGACAGAGAGCTGGCTGGCCTCTGAGGCTCCTTCTAGAAGGACTCTGGGGTTTCCTGGCACCATAATCAATGGCTACACTGGACCTTATTGGCTGCAGCTCCAAGATGGGGGTAGGGTTTTGGGCTCCTCTTTATTTTGTGACTTTCTACTCTAAACCTCTACATATCAACATTAAATCTCAGTACACGCAGCGTGCTTGCTCTGCAAAGCCAGCTTCAGACAAGCCCCTAAGCCCCCAGTCAGACTGCAGCCCCAGGTCCCTGAGTAAAGATCTTGGGAGCCACCACTGGGCCAGATGAGAAGTACTTGAGAGACCAAGCGTGAGCAGCCTCTCCTGGCAGGAGCCCCCGAAGTCTTTGGAGCACAGACTGTGTAAGAACACACATAAATACAGAAGCCATTCTGGACGTGTCAGCATTTACAAAAAGGTACTGTTAATATTCAATAGAGAGCTCTGTGCCTCATGGAATGTGTTGATGTATGTATTGCAATAAAGGAAGCATGGGTAGATTAAAGGGCAGATTTAATGGAATGGATAGGCTTTTAGAAAGGACGTTAAAAGAAAGTTCCAGTGAGATTTTCACATAATTGATTACACATGAGGATGGGGGAGGCTTGTTTAGGGGGCTGGTGCATAGGCTGTGGGCCGTAGAGGCTGAGGCTGCCCAGGAATTCAGACCCTGGGAGAGGCAGTGCCAGTGCAGGTCCCTCGGCCTCATCGGCCTATTCCTTTACCTGGCAGCTGCATCCAGCCTTGCCGCTCAGCCTACCGCTGCCCCCAGAGAGTCAGCTGGCTGGTGGGTTGGCTGACAGCAGTGTTGTGTGCTGAATTCCTTTCCAAGGAGGAGGAGGAGATGCCAGCTATTCCATACATCATCCTCTGCCACCTGCCAAGGAGGCGAGATACTGCTGGGGAGAAAACAGCTTTTACTCATTCCTTTGTATTTGGGCCTGAATACCAGCCAGAGGCAGTGGGGTTTGGTTAATAAGTCAGTCGCAAATCATGCTAATGGAAGTGCTGTATAGAACATCAGGGCTGGGGAGTGTGTGATTGAGTGTTGAGAATCTCAGGCAGGGTGTTATCCTCCCCAGTGTTCCACTTAAGGAGCTGCTCTGCTGCAATCACATCATTGTGGCTGGGTGTGAGCAGCCTGCTCTGACAGGAAAGGACAGGCAAGGTTCAGGGTGGGGAGCACTTGGAGGTCTGTGATGTGATTAGTGGAGGGTTAGCAGGGAACAAGCTGTTTTTGGCCTGGTCTCTGAGTAGTGAACCCAGATGGGAGAGGCAGTTTGCTGAATGCACAAAGACGAAGAAGAGCAGGACAGTTACAAGTGCCACCCTCAAACTCCATCAGACGGTGCTAGGTGAGGTTTCCCTTGGACTTACACCATCTGTCAAGATGGCCAAATTAGACATCATACTCAAAGAAATGGCCCACCATGTTCAGGGAGAAATCTTGAACACGGAGTCCTGGGGCACAGAGGTTTGTCATTGTCTTCCCTTTTCCCTCTGCCTGACTTTGGTGCGTCCTGGCACTCAGCTCTCACGGTTGGCCTAGGTCTGAATTTCATGTTGCTCCCATCTGTCCCTTTCACCTGGAGAACCTGTTATACTCCATGACCTGCTGACATCCTCCTCCAGTAGGTAATGTGTGATGCTAGAGGGCCTTCATTTTACCAGTGATATCAGAGCTGTATTGGAGGCAGAAGAGTCGCCCATAGCAGAATGGCTCATGGCGAAACCTGCAGAGGTTATCTGAATGATTCCTTCCTGGTTTCCATGAGCCATCTTTAGGAAAGCAGGGGCTATCATTTTCCCACTAACCATGGCCCAAATGCCCTCCTTTCCCACCTTGTCCCAAACACACACCTGCACCTCTCCTTGGCTCCCTTCTTCTCTCCCTAGGTGACTAGATTAGTAAATCTGTGAGTTAAATACACTTGAAAGGGCCTTGGTGTTTTTTAAGCCATGGTGCTGAAGCAGCTTCTCCTGCCGCCTGCCCTCCTGAGTCATTGCCTGGCCTAGCTGCCAGTAAGAGTTGGGAGGAGGGAAAGGTGACTAATAACAAGCAGGGGGGGAATCTTTAGCCTGGAGAGCGATTTTCCTGCTTTCTTTACACCGAGTCATTGTGTGGAAGGAGAGTGTGTGTGTGTGTGTGTGTGTGTGTGTGTGTGTATGTATGTGTGTGTGTGTACGTGCTGGGGCCTTTTCCAAAAGCAAGTGCTTTCTCAGCATCACCTGGGGCCCTTGCCACAGGAGGATGTTCTGAGGTCATGCTCTTTTCCTTCTTGTTGTCAGGCTTGAGTCCAACATTAGCTTTGTTGTTCCAGCAGATGAGGAAGGAGACCATTTGGAAGTCATTTTTCACCATGTTCTTAGGCTTACTAATCCGAGCACCTTTCTTGACAGATCAAAGGTGATCATGAAGTGTACTAAATTCTTCACACAGGACTTTTGCCCTTTTTTCAAATTTCTGTTTCTCCAAAACTGTAAAAATGAGCATAGATGCCTTCAAAATGAAAGGGTCTCCACAAATAACCCTACTGGAAAGGAAAACAACATCCTTCAGTATACTCCTTGCTTTCTGGGCCCTCAGAGAAGGGATCGGTTTGGGAGAAGGGGATTGTGTATCCAAACTGGACACCTCCAGCCAGCCAGAAAAGAGGATCTGTGCCTTTATTTATATTGTATTTACACAGCTCGGTGACCATTGAAGAAGTCTGTTTAATGAAATGCTGGACTCGTTTTTAGATGGGCCTGTTGGAATCATTATGAGTAAACACATGTAGAGATTTATTTTCCTTCTCCCAGAGGTCTCTTGGAGGTCCCTGAAGATAAATATTTGCATGGTTTCCAGTTTATACTTCCCCAGCCTAATGTGGTGCTGAGGCAAGTGGTTTGCCTCCTTTCACTGAGCTTGTCAACATGCACAGGACCCCTGTCTTCCCAGGGCGGACTGTGACATTCTAACCCTACTTCAGAGACAGTGCCTGGGCGGGCAGCCACTTGACCAGCCTAAAGGCTAGTGCAGGCGTTGGCTTGTTGCTGTTCCAAGCAACCACACGCGGTAGTTGGTGGAGTGGACCAGCTTGAATCTGATGGTTTACCTTGCGTTCATGAAGCCAAGTCCTGTGTGAATCCGCATGGCTGCCCTGGTGTTATGGAATGCGGGGGCAGTGGAAATAATTCTCAAGTGTCCTGAGAAATGCAAATCTCTGGAATTCTCATTGTTCTCTTTGGGAAGCTGATTTACACTTTCTCTTCATTTGTTTTCCTTTCAGACCCTTAATCCAAAACAAACCAGGAAATGTTACCAAAGACCTAGTTTAAACAATTTTTTTGATTGGTCTTTGTCTCCTTTCTTGGTTTAAAGTGAGGGGACAAGGAATTGCAGGGTGTTTCATGTTTATACTATATGCATTTTATTTAACTAAAAATTAGGAAAGTAGACCCAAGGTTATCCCATAAAAGATATGACTGGTTATTTTAGAGTATGTTATTAGCATAAAATGGGGTGAGGAAGAGGTCTGGGACTGTTCAGTTTATTTTGTGGCTCCCTACTGGAGCACAGTAGAGGTCTTAGAAATTGATATCTGAATAAATTTAAGAAATATTTTCATCTCAGAGTCAAAATGTTCTTTACCATAAGGTATTGATAGTATTTAACCTAAGAAATACAATATGCTCATGTCTAATCCTCAATTGGGTACACAGATTCATGGACAGGCTTAAGGAAGACTGAAGTCACCTTTCAGGGATTTGGGAAAAGGTTATGGTGGCTTTAATTCGGTGTTATAAGTATGTCAATCTATGTGTTGCTGCCACAAGCATGGCTACTGCATCCTGCAAGATTTTGCAGCTGACGTTTTTAGGTTGTTGTTGGACATCCAGGACTGAACGCTGTCATGAAATTCTGCTCCTTGGTAGCTCACCATCCACTGTATGTGAATTGTCCCTAAGTGAGAAAACAGAGTGCAGCAGGCCAGTGAACTTTTTGAGAAGCTGGCAGCCCAGCAGACATTCTGGCGCCAGCAGGACACCAGTGGGAACTGAAGGTCTTTGTAGCGGGAATAAAACAGTGCTTCTTCCTTGAAGAAGAGGGAGCCCTGGCACTTGGAAAACCCTTGGTAGGAATTGGGTAGTGAAGCTTGGGGGAAGGGCCTGGAGACTAGTGAGTAGCACTATGTGTAACGGGGAGAGGAATTTCTTCTCCTGGGTGAAACAAGGGATGTAGGGAGGAGAAGGGAGTGGGGAGAGTAGCTGAAAGTGTCGGTCAAGAGGTGTCCTCTCTGGGTGGAAACCCTCTCCTTGTTTTCGGTGACATCTCTCAGGAACTGCTTCATGGCAGCAGATTTTGAGAACCAGTGAAAGGGCTGCATTTTGCATTAGGGTCGGTGGGGAAACTAAAGAAAGAATCACAGGCAGATGCAGGGCCTGGGAATTGGCACGATTCAGGGGTAGGGGAGCGAGGAGGAGTTTCGGACATTCCTAGACTGCAGAATTGGTGGATTCAAGACAATTTCACCCAGATCTTGCAGGGCAAAGAGATCCACACCTGACATGTGTGTCACGTGTTTGAAACAAGGTCCACAAGAAACCCCGTGGGTCCATTCTGTTTTCCCCGAAGAATACTGAATGGGACAGGAGGTTCCCAGGGAGCGTGCTTTGACTCTGGGACAACGCACGGGAGGAAGACCTGGCACAGCCTGGCTGCCCGGGGGTCTTGTCACCTGGGGGCGGCGGAGAGCGCCAGGGCGGCCAAAAGAAGCACGTGTCGTGGAGCAGCGGTGGGCACGAGGGACGTTGGGGGAAGCAGCGGCGGGCATCGGGGGACATTGAGGGGCAGTGGGGGCAGTCGCGCTGTCAGCGGTGGGCGGCGCCGGGGGAGCCGCGCTCGGGGACAGCTGGCGGCTCAACGGCAGCATCGAGAACGGTGCCTAGTTCTGCAAATAACAGCTGCGGAGCAATCGTTATGTTTGGACAACGTGGGAAGGGCCATTGTTCACAAATTGTTCTCTTTAACAACACCTGCATGCGCAGATAATAATCCATTGTCGGTCCCCGGCTTCAAAGACAAAAGGCAGCCGCGGAGGGAGGAGTCAGCAGCGCCTGGAGATAACAGGACCACTTTGCAACGCGGGAGAGTGCAAACGAGGACTCCAAGTCGCATCCCGGATCTGCCTTGATGGTCCCTCACCGCAGGGGTCTCCTTCCTTTCCTGGCAGGGAGCGCGACCTCTTTTATCCTAGCAGGCCACCACCTTCGTGGCAGCAAACAACATTTCCTATGCAGTTGCAAAGCGTGCTCCCTTGCAATCAGCGATCAATACTGGCAAAGTGGCTCCAAGATAGGAAAGGTCGCATGTGTATCTGTAAATTGAAAGGTTTATGAGGCGCAGGTGGTCGTGCTCCGCGGAGATTGTGGTATTAGCATGTCAAAGACAAAATGGAACCAAGGTATACAGGCACAGAGGCTCTTCCTGGAGCCCCGGGAAAGCTTGGCACGACCCTCTTGAGCCTTCAGTTTAAAATGAAACGCTGGTGCCAGATGTGGCCACCACATTGCTGATAAGTCCAGTACCTTCCATTTGTGCAAAGCTTTGTGATTTAAGGTTAAGTAGTTTTGCTTACTTCTCTCATTTGAGCTTTATAAAGACAGTGTGAAATGTGTAGTGAGTAAAAGCCCTATTTTAACAGAAAAGGAACCAAGGGACTAAGTTGGAACTTGAATCTGGGGTCTACTGACCCCATGCCTGATGTTCCATTCACTACAGTACTTGGTACAACTGCACATCAGGTTATTTGGATTTTATTTTTTTTCTTTTTTGGCCTTTATTCAGTAGCTACTACCAGATTAGGTAATAGGCCCATAGAGACATGAGACATATATTCCCTACCCTTGCTGTGCTGTTCAACATAGTAGCACTAGCCACACATGGCAATTTAAATGTAATGAAAATTCAGTAAAATTTAAAATTAAGTTTCTCAGTACAACTAGCCACATTTAAAGGGCTCAGAAGCCATATGTGCCCAGTGGCTACTGTATTGGGCAGGGCAGAAACTTCTACCAAACAGCACTGTGTCTAGAGGCTAACAATCTAGTGAAGATTAAAGACAGTCTCACTTCTTTTCTGTCCTGTTTGCTACGTCCTTGCAGTTCATGTGTTCCTCGGTGCATGTGTACCTCTTACTTTCTAAAAGACAGCCTGAGTAGTTTCCAGCTTAATTGAGGGCAAATGTACATGCAATGAATGCATCCATTCTCATGCACAAGTCAATGAGTTTTGACTAAAGTGAACAATTGTGTAAACACCACCATCATCAAGACACAGGGATTTATATTTTAGCAAAATATTCCGTGTCCTTTCCCACTCGTTCTGTTACCGGAAAGGGGTCCTGATCCAGACCCCAAGAGAGGGTTCTTGGATCTCGCACAAGAAAGAATTCAGGGTGGGTCCGTAAAGTGAAAGCAAGTGTATTAAGAAAGTAAAAGAATAAAAGAATGGCTACTCCATAGACAGGGCAGCCTGAGGGCTGCTGGTTGCCCATTTTTATGGTTATTTCTTGATTATATTCTAAACAAGGGGTGGATTATTCAGGCCTCCCCTTTGTAGACCATATAGGGTAACTTCCTGACATTGCCATGGCATTTGTAAACTTATGGCACAGGTAGGAGTGTAGCAGTGTGGACTCCCAGAGGTCACTCTCCTAGTCATCTCAGTTTTGGTGGGTTTTAGCCAGCTGCTTTATTGCAATCTGTTTTATTAGCAAGATCTTTATGACCTGTATCTTGTGCTGACATCCTATCTCATTCTGTGACCTAGAATGCCTTAACCATCTGGGAATGCAGCCCAGCAGGTCTCAGCCTCATTTTACGCAGCCTCTATTCAAGATGGAGTTGCTCTGGTTCAAATACCTCTGACAGGCCGGGCGCGGTGGCTCAAGCCTGTAATCCCAGCACTTTGGGAGGCCGAGACGGGCGGATCACGAGGTCAGGAGATCAAGACCATCCTGGCTAACACAGTGAAACCCCGTCTCTACTAAAAAATACAAAAAACTAGCCGGGCGAGGTAGCGGGCGCCTGTAGTCCCAGCTACACGGGAGGCTGAGGCAGGAGAATGGCGTAAACCCGGGAGGCGGAGCTTGCAGTGAGCCAAGATCCAGCCACTGCACTCCAGCCTGGGCGACAGAGCGAGACTCCGTCTCAAAAAAAAAAAAAAAAAAAAAAAAACCTCTGACAATTCCTCTCCCTAACTGTTGTTCCAGGCAAGACTCTCCTATTTTCTGTCATTATATATTAAATTTTAGTTTCTAGAGTTTTAAATAAATGAAATTATATAATATTTATTCTTTTATCTGGCTTCTTTCCCTCAGCATAATGTTTTTGAGATTCATCCACTTTGTTGCATGTATCAGGAATTCCTTTTTATTGCTGAGTAATATTCTTTTGTATGGATATATCACAGTTTGTTTAGGTACTCACCTGTTGATAGACATTGGGGTTGTTTCCAATTTTGGCTATTATGAATAAAGTTGTTATGAACATTTACATACCAGCTTTCTGAGGATACATTTCCATTTCCTAAAAGTGGAATTGCTGGGTCATATGGTAAATATATGTTTAACTTCATAAGAAACTGCCAAAGTGTTTCCAAAATGACTGACATTTTGCATCCTGTTTGGCAAGGCTGCAGGATACAAGGTCAACATGCAAAAATCAATTCTATTTCTATAGATAGCTATGAACTGTCTATTTCAGAAATGGACTTTTTAAAAGCACCACTTACAGAAGCATAAAAATATGCAATAGGGTGAAATTTAGCAAAATATGTATATGCTCTGAACACTGAAAATGACAAAATACTACTGAGAAAAAATTTAAAAGACCTAAATAAATGGAGAGAAATATACTGTGTTCACAAATTGGAAAGTTGATCTTCTTTTTGTTTTTTTACTCATTGAGAGAGGGTTCTTGCTATGTTGCCCAGGCTGGTCTCAAACTCCTGGACTCCAGCAATTTTTCCCACTTCAGGCTCCTGAGTAGTTAGGATTACAGGTGTGAGCCACCACACATGGCTCTAAATCTTCTTTTTTCCATGACAGGGTCTCACTCTGTCTCCTAGGCTGGAGTACAGTGGCACTATCATGGCTCACTGCAGCCTCAACCTCCCGGGATCAAGCACTCCTCCCACCTCAGCTTCCCGAGTAGCTGGGACCATGGGCATGTGCCACCATACCCAGTTAATTATTTTTATTTTTGGTAAAGATGGAATTTCACTATGTTGCCCAGGCTGGTCTTGAATTCCTGGGCTCAAATGATCCACCCACCTCAGCCTCCCAAAGTGCTGAGATTACAGGCATAAGCCGCTGCACCTTGCCTTGATCTTCTTAAGATGTCATTTCTCCTCAGATTTTTTTGGTGTGTGTGTGTGGTGAAACTGACAAACTGATTCTAAAGTTTACCTGGAAAACCAAAGGATCTAAAATAGTCAAGATAGAAAAGAACAAAGTTGGGAGATTTACAGGACTGAATCTGAAGACAGAAAGCTATGATAATAAAAATGGTATGGTTCTGGTACAAAGAGAGTCTAGACAGAAGGTATTGGAGGAGAGCTGGAGGAGGAAAAGATTCAGAAGTTCTATGGGAGAGAATCAAAATAGCAGCTTTGGGCTGGGGATTTGTGGGGAGAACAGAAAGGCATAATGGGGATTTTTACTAATTTGCTTGTTGTCTCTGGTATGTGATGTAATTCTTCCTCTGGTGGCAACCTAAATCTTCAGTAAAGTTCTTAAGGTCAGAGGATGCTTAGGTTAAGTAAAATTTCCATAGAAATCCAAGGAAGGCAGAACCAAGATGGTAGACTCAGATGAAGGAAGGGCGATTGAGGGGCAGGGAGTATCAAGAGGACATAATAAGATCCAGAAGTATAAATACCACAGTAAGTAAGTGCCTGAAGTAAGATGAGGCAGTTTATAAAAGCATGGGAAGGCTTTTGAATGTTCCAGGCTGTGGAAGTGGAGTTCAGACCATAGCCAGGTTCTCTATGCCTAGGTAAAGACTTTTTTTCTTTTCTTTTTTGAGACAGAGTCTCGCTCTGTCATCCAGGCTGAAGTGTAGTAGCATGATCTCAGTTCACTGCAACCTCCGTCTCCCAGGTTCAAGTGTTTCTCCTGCTTCAGCTACCTGAGTAGCTGGGATTACAGGCGCTTGCCACCATGCCCCGCTAATTTTTGTATTTTCAGTAGAGACAGGGGTTCACCATGTTGGCCAGGCTGGTCTTGAACTCCTGACCTCAAGTGATCTGCTCGCCTCAGCCTCCCAAAGTGCTGGGATTACAGGCTTCAGCCACCGTGCCTGGCCACACCTTTTCTTATGTGAAGAAGAATTTCTGAATCCAGGGCTGGTATCTAGTACAACTCTAGGGGCACGATTTTCAGTTTCTCTGAATTCCAGTGAAAGCTGGTCCCTGGAGATGTGCAGCCCACCTCGGCAGCCCACGTTGACTGAGTCTGAGAACGAGCATTTTACAAAAGGTTATGGAGTGTGAAGTTTACAGTACAGTCTTCAAAATTACATAGTCTCTTTTATGTTCCTCAGCTGTGTCCCTAAAATACGTTCCTTACTTTCCAAACTTCTCAAAGACCCACTAGGAAGGACAGGGAAGGGACACAGTGCAGCCACATTATAAAATGGGGCTCACAAAAGTAATTCTCTTTTTTACCTTCAATCTTCTCCAATTTGAGGAGTCAAAAAAAGGAAGGAGCTCTCTTATTGGCACAGCCTGGATTAAACTGCATGTCTAGTTCTGTTGTACGTAGGCTTCAATTTCATATTTCAAACCACTTACGAAGTGTTCTCCATCTGGACATTCCAAATAACGAGGGTACGTCCAATGCAGAAAGTAAAGCACTTTTACTGCTTTTCAATATTCAGCATTCATTTCTCCTTCTATAGTGTCCGTACCCTGATTTCCCTCTGGAGAATCACCCTCACCCTCACTCCGGGTGGAGCTGGCTCTTCTCCCAGTATTGAAGTAATGCACTGTCACTTGGCACACACACAATGAGGTGCGTCACAGTCCCTGGTTTTCTGATTGGTTCCCAGATGGGCACATGACCTAAGTTGGGCCAATCAGAGCCTATCTCATAACTCTGTGGAAAAGACTTCCTGCAAAGCCATGCTAAAGCGAGAAGCATTGTCCATAACTCCTTTCTCCCCCCTTAAGTTAGTTTAGGTCCAGTTTTGTATTACTTCAAAACAAAACAACTGTAGCTGAAACACTGAACTTTTTAGTTTCTCCTCTAAACCCATCCCAACTCCCTATATTTGTTGTTAAAGTGGCATGACTATTGTTTTGGTCTTAGGATAAGTTAACTGCCAAAACAAATGACTCCAAAAAGTGAGTGGCTTACCACAGTAAGCCATGGAAAGCTTCCGTGGTGTTCCTGTTTTGTGGGCAGGCCTCCACGTAGCCATTCAGGAACCCAGGCTCCTTCAGTCTTGTGGATATGGCCTCCTCTTCAGCCTCAGCAACCTCTTCATCAGGAGAATGGGGGAGGAGAGCAGAGAAGCATGTGTGGGAGGGTGTCATGTACCCGGCGTGGATGGGGAGCACATTACTTCTGTTCACAATCTTTGCTCAGAACTCAATTATATGGTACATCCAACCTCATGGGAGGCTGGAAGAAGTGTCCTTGCTGTGGGCCCAGGAAGGAGCAGGAACTAAAGCGAGGTATGTGTAGTCATTGTTATTTGTTCCCCTACTTGAGTTATTGTATTCAGCCAGCCACCAAGTCCTGTTAGTTTTTACTTAGCAATGTTTCTGTCATCTTTCCTTTCTCCCCACTTCTCTCTGCCACTTTTTGAATCCAGCCCAATGCTTTCTCTCCTCTGTTTCATCCCATTCTGCATTCCCCTCTGCCAGACTCCTCAAGGGCAGTTGCTGCATTTTCCAGCTTTGTATTCTCAGTCGCTTACAGGCACCTCATAAGCATCAAGAAATATTTGCGCTGTGAAAACCTGACAGACTCATCTTCCTTAAACACCAATTTCAGCATGTCATTCCCTTGCTGAGAAATCTTCAGGAGATCTTGTGTGTGCCCATCAACCCCATATTTGTCTGCCTGCCTTTAAGGACACAGGCCCTTATTTCCATCGTACTCTACAACCTTCTCCTCTGCACCCCGGGCCCAACCCCAAACCAAGTGGGTCCTGGCTTCTGGGAGCCTGAACACATCACTGTGTCTTTCCTGAAATACTCTCCTCATTTTCCTCCTCCCTCTGTCATTCCAAATACTGTCTCCTCTTGAGGTCTGCCCAAGCCTTGCCTCCTCCACGAAGCTTTCCCTTTATGTTCCTGCTTTCCCTGACAGCCCCTCCTCTGAACTCTGGCAGCCGGTATTGTTGGTAACCAGGATACTCTGTCTTGGCTTCGAGAGAGCCCTGAATGCAAATGATGTCCCCTGTTGTTAGACTCTTTGGACTCAGATGCCTGACATGAAAAAGAGACCAAGAAGGAGTTGCCTTGATTGCAGGGATGTGAGCAGAGATCAGTCCGTTAGTACCACACCTCCTGCTCCAGTATCTTCTTGCAGCCCTCTGAAGAGTAGAGTTTAAAAACTATTGATTAAATCCAATCCTTTCATTTTACAGATGAAGAAACTGAGGCATCCAGAGAGGCAAAGTTGCCTGAGATCCTGGCTGGTTAGTGTCAGAATCAGAACCTACACCTCTTGACTCTTAGTGCTGGTCTTCTTTCCTCCCAGCTGCCTCCTCTATATTCTAGCTTGCTTTTGGTCTCTGGTACACTGTGTAAGAGATAATAAACACTACAGGGCACAACTTGCCTGGTAGCTGTATCCATGGCTGAAATTTACACGATAGTGAATCCCCCATTCATACTTATTGATTTGAATTCAACTTCATAGCAGAGAGTTTGAAATCTAGTGAAGTTAGCCAAGATCTGTGACTAAAACTATGAACTCATTTTATATACATATAGACAAAGATTAGAAGGGAACACTGAAAAATGAAACTAATTAATTTGATATCTGGCAGGACCTGGGATGAGTTTCTTTTATTTGTGCCAGATGTGAGGTGACAATGTAATGAAATTAACTGGGGTCCAAATATTCTCTATGCTTTTAATGCAACTGAGGAGAACCTTTTTTTCTTTTGCTCCGATTTCAGAGTTTACTGATTCCAGTATTCTATCTTCTTTGAAGTTTCCCTCTAATCTTTCTTTTTTCCATTCAAAACTTCCTCAGGCATTTGAGAGTCTAATTCATACCAGAAATTTATGATTAATAATATCAGTAAAATGAAACTTGTAATTATTTACACCATAATTTTAAACACGGTGGAGCATTTGCAAAAGCAAGGACTTTGCCTGAAGGGTTTTAATGTGCAGACTCCACATCAATATGCAACATGAATAAATCCCTTTAGATAAGATGACTGTTGGATCTCAAAGGTAGAAAATTCTTCAGTTATGTCCGGTAATAATATAAATCAATTTTTCAAAGAGAGAACATCCCCAAAGGACAGAGAACAAAGGCAAAAAGGAGGCTGCTTTGAAAACTGGCTTGAAAGAGATATGGAGTAGGTATGGCATGTGTCTGAGAACAGGCCATGCTCAAGCCAAGGGGTATGAAGATGCTGGCATCTCAGAGCTGACAACTTTGGAAAGAGAAGATTCCATGCTTTTTCTTCACTAGAATCTGGGACAAGGACCTGGAGGTGAATGTCTGTGAGAGAGACTGGTTTTATGTATTTTTTTTTCAACTCTTTTTTTTTTGGAGTCAGAGCCTTAATCTGTTGCCCAGGCTGGAGTGCAGTGGTGTGATCATGGCTCACTGCAGCTGTGACCTCCTGGGCTCAAGTGATCCTCCCACCTCAGCCTCCCAAGTAGCTGGAACTACAGGCATGGGCCACCATGACCCACCTATCAGTTCTTAAGAGGCAAGTTTGAAGAACTATTTAATATAAGGAAAATTTGCCAGATCACAATCTGGTACCAAAGGGGCAGGGCTGGGAAATGCTGCTTTCAAATACTTTAAATCACAAGGAAACTTAAAAGTGACTACAAGTACTTCTTATGGTCCTTGCTTAGAATCTTGTTGCAGAGACCTTGCTGGATGGGAGCGAAGGCTGCATGGCAGGTTGGGCAGTTTGTGTACTGCACAGAGGCCCAGGCTGAGGTAGTGAGTACAAAGTGCAATCCAGCCTGGTTCCACTTACTGGGCTCTGCAATGGCATGAGGCTGTCTCAGCCCAAAGGAAAGGCAATTTCTTTTCAATTTCTTCAAAGTTGGTTTGCTAAGCCAAGTACCCACAGGGTATACTCTTTTTAAATTTGTGCAAAGGCACTGAGTAAACTCATAGTAGCCCAGAAAAGGGAAGGGGAAGCAGAAAAATATCCCCAAGCTAATGAAAGGCCAGAGGTGAACATTAGTTTTTTTGTTTTTTAGAGGTGGGATCTCACTGTATTGCCTAGGCTGGGCTTGAACTCCTGGCCTCAAGTGATTTTTCACACCTCAGCCTCCCAAGTAGTTGGTATTACAGGTGGGAGCCACTGTGCCCAGCTCTCAGAGGTAAACATTTGACCTAAGCTCAATCAAGTCATTAGCTGACTATGACCTATACAGCCTGCTCAAAAAGTTTAGCTGGATCTATCACGTGTTACTTGGGAATTTGAAGTCCAAAACACTGTAAGAAGTTACTAGTTGGAGCAGGGGGAAAAGGTGGAAAGATGCTAGGTGGTAGTTCCAGGACCCTAGCCTGCTAAATCATGGATAAATTGCTGAAGTTAAAAGCCTGCAAAGCTATGAGTGAGCAGGGGAGGCCAGCTCACAGAGATGGAGAAAGCAGCAGAAACATGGAGGGGAACAGCTCTATTTAGTGGCAGAGACCAAACAGAGGGAAGCTTGAGACTTTCTGCTACTAATGACTCTAAGGGCACCTAGATACAGAACATGCTGAAGCTCTAGTTCCCATGAGGACTGGCTGTGCCATGGTTTAGTTGCCAGATCCTGTGACATCCCTGTCTTCTTCCTTACTACTTATTTATTCTTAGAGCAACTCTGCCCCTTCCTCCCTTCACCCCTCTGCCCCAACAATCAAGTTCAGTGGATCTCTGTTCTTTCCACCCCAACAATGTGACCCATAGTAGGGGTCTGAATAGTACTTCTTGAATTGAACTGGTAAAATCTGTAAATATCATAGGGATTTTTTTTTTTTTTAAGGGAAAGAACAATGTAATTTGCTGTGGTCAAGTAAGGCTTCATAGAAGAACTAGAACTTTAAGGCAGGGGAAGGGAAGGGAAGGGGGAGATGTTCCAGACCTGAGATCCCGGGTCATGCCAAGGAAAAGGCTGGTTAGACACAGTAATTTGAGATTGCTTGGGAATGCTGAAGGCCTGAGAGTCCTCTCTTGATTCTTCTGGCTGCCAACAACAACCCCCCTCCCATCTCCCCAAGTCATCATTTGGATTAGTCTGACCCGAAAACTCAGAAAAGACAAAGAATGACTACTAAAGAAATCTCACTATGCCATGGAAGATGGAAAGGTAAAATTGTGCTGTAATAATCCCGCAGACAGAATAAGTGTTGTAGTGGATTATTATGTTGTCTAAAAACAGTCTTTGTGAATAGTGAATGACATTTGTGAAATTTTCGGCTATTTACTTTGCAGTGCTTCCATTTCCAATCTATTTGGAGTGATAGTTTCTCTTTTCCGACACCTCCCCTCTTCCTTCAACTTGGCAGTGGGAGATAACCTGACAGGGTGTATTGAGGAATCCTTTCAAGGTACAGCCACTCAAAGTTCTCCAGAATTCTGGAAAATTCCACTTCTTCAGTTGCATTTGAGTGTGCATGTGACAGGAAGAGAGAGAGAGAATGAGACTGAATGAGAGCTAGAGAGAACATCACTGGCCAGCTGCCACGGAGAGAGACATTTGTGAAGAGGCATTTGTGAAGAAACAGCCCAAGGGTTGGGGAAATCCTTGAGGATAAAGCAAAACCCTTTAATATGCTTCAGCTTTGCAGAGCAAACCTCAGTGTGCTGGTGCACCCTTCTAAAACCTCAACTTTCATAGCATTTTGATTTTTAATATTTCATGCTAAAAAATAGGTCATATATCCTTGGTACAGCATTTAATATTTATATGTGTTTATCATGAATATTAAATGACTTTTTCACTCCTACGTCCCAGCCCATCAGGATCTTTCTTTGGAGACAACTTTTTTTTTTTTCCACTTGACTTCCAAAGATAGTTCATGTATCAACCAGCATGTATGTCCTTTTTCTTCTCCTTTTAAATGCAAATGACAGCATGCTGTGTACATCATTTTATACTGACATTTTTGTTTTTACTACTTTATATAGGAGATAAATCCAGGATTTATAGTTTGTTTTTTTTTTAACAGCTACATGGTATTCCATTCTGTGAATGTGCCATCATTCGTTTAACTTGTTTCTGTTGGGAGTTATGGACTGAAGTGTGTACTTCCCAAAATTCATATGTTGAAGTTCTGACCCCTAGTTCTTCAGAATAAGACTGTATTTGAAGATAGGTCTTTAAAGAGGTAACTAAGGTTAAATTAGGTCATTGAGTGACCCCTAGTCCAGTATGACTGGTGTCCTTTTAAGAAGAGGAGATTAGGACACAGGCACATACAGAGGAAAGACCATGTGAAGACACAGGAAGATGCTGTCCGCATATTAATGGAAGACTGTGCCTGAGTCCACAAGAAGACTGGCTGATCCCAGATTCAGAGCATTGTTGAGTTTGCCTTGACTGAAGTTTCATTGCAAAAATATTGTAGGTGTACCTACAATATTTGTAGAGACATCATCAAATGATGACAATATGTAGAGACATCATCCACCTTTACAGGAACAGAGTATATGACTGCTTCTGTGCAGTTTGCAAAGAATGTTGTGTGTCTCTCTGAGAGTTGCTTTTATAGAAACATAACACTGTTTGTGCAGGTTATTGTGGGAAGAGACAGAAAGCTTGCACCCATCTTTGAGAATGGCAGGCCACTGGTACCCAGAACACATGTTGAATGGCAGGTTGCCTTAGATCATTTTGTGTCTCTCTCCTGAAGTTGCACAGCATGTGGCAGAATTGGAAGGGGAAACACAGCCTGCTGGACTTCAAAGTGTGTGTTCTCAGCCACCTCATTTTCCTGCTTGGTGATAAAAATAACCTAGGATACTTCTGATTATTCAGTCCAGGGCACTGTCAAGTAAAATGGCAAAAAAAAAAAAAAAAAAAAAAAAAATTATAAAAGATTGCTAGTTTCCTTGAGATAGGAGTTTTTCTACCCAGGCATGAAGATCTTAAGAATCCTTGAAAATTGTACATAACATTTGGGATTTATGTTAATATCTGGAGTTGTTTTTTCATGATCAGAGCCCCTAACTTCCCACAGAGTTGTAAAAGGGTCCATCTGTGCCTGTTGCCTAGAAATGTTTAGTGCTGTTCCAGAAAACCAACTGTAGATCCTCCCTTTTCCTTCCTAGGCCATTTTCCAAAACATCAACATGTAAGTTTTATTTAAAAATTTATTTAGAGGTAAATGGAAATTGTCATTGTTCTCATTTTGCTCTACAAGGAATGGAAGTGCAAAGAGGTTAAGAGGATTCAGCACCAGTGTGTTGGTCCATTTACATTGCTCTAAAGGAATACCGGACTCTGGGTAACTGATAAAGAAAAGCAGTTTATTTGACTCACAGTTCTGAGGGCTGTACAAACAAGGCACCAGCATCTGCTTGGCCTCTGGTGAGGCGCAGGGAGCGTTTAGTCACGGTGGAAGGGAAGCGGAACAGGCATGTCACATGGCAAGAAAGGAATCGAGAGAGGGAGGGAGGAGGTGCTAGCCTCTTTTAAACAACCAATCTCATTACCGCAGGGAGGGCACCGAGCGCCTGTGAAGGATCTGCCCCCATGACCCAAACACCTCCCACCAGGCCCCACCTCCAACATTGTGGATTACCTGTCAACATGAGATTTGCAGGGAACAGAGATCCAAAATGTATCAACTAGGAATCCTGGTGCATTGTCCTGCCTCTGAAACTGCTCTTTGCCCAGGGTCTGTCATCTCTACTCGTAAACTCTTGGTTACATTTTCTGGCCGGGCTTCCAACTCTTCCTAAAGTGCCTCCCACTTTTCTGCCTTTGTGCTTTCTGCCATTTGCTTTGCTTGGGAGCTTTTCAATTCTACCCACCCTGCGAGGCCCAGCCAGGGTTGACATCCTCTGAGCAGCTTCTGTAACTACTCCAGTGGAAAGTGCTCTTCTCTTCCTCCATATTAGGATGGTACCTGACTCTATATAAGCTGTCACAGCATGAACCTTGAATCATTTCTCACATTCTTTTCTTAAGCCATCACTTGTACCTTGTGTTTGTAGCCTGCGATTGCCAGGCCACAGCCATGGGGCTTTTGTGGAAAGGGAACAATGCGTATTGTATTTCTTAGGCTCTTAGGCTCGCTCCTGCTGAGGCAGGTCCCTGTACCTCCCTTGAGGTCACCCTTGTTTCCTAGAGTCCCTGGGGTGGCTCATGTGTGGCCTGCGCAGGGTTCCCTTTCTCCTGCCCTGACTCTGGCTGGTGGTGGGGGCTCCTGCTGAGGCCCCCCTGCTCCCAGAGCTCTGGGAACTTGCTGCCCAGATGGCTGTCAAGCCCAGTTCCACCAGGGCCGCACTGAGCTGAGGCTGCTTTGCCTGTTCTGCTCACGCTGCGGCAATCCCTTGGTAAGCTGACCCAAGTTGACCTCTCAGCTGGGTCAGGGGAACCCCTGATCTTCACCTCTGTTTTGTTCTTTGTTTCCTGGATCCAGAGCGGTGAGACTTGGCTCCCAATGTCTTACAAATTTTTAGGCCAATCACTCTTTCCATCTTATTTGGTGTTCCTAGAATGCAGCTGGGAGTCCAGGGCACTGTATCCTCTGATTCCAGGTCTCAGTCCCTGATCCAGGTTATATATGCCTGACTCTCTTTCTCTTCGGGTGGACTCTTTCCTGGGAGACCTATTGGTAATGATATGCTGGGGGCAGGCATTGGCTACACGGGCTATAGGCTTTGCCCCTTGACCTTACAGACACCTTGCAATAACCTTACTGTTTCACGTGTCCGTGTGAAGAGATCACCAAATAGGCTTTGTGTGAGCAACATGGCTGTTTATTTCACCTGGGTACAGGCGGGCTGAGTCCGAAAAGAGAGTAAGCAAAGGGTGGTGGGATTATCATTGGTTCTTACAGGTTTTGGGATAGGCGGTGAAGTTAAGAGCAATGTTTTGGGGGCAGGGGGTGGATCTCACAAAGTACATTCTCAAGGGTGGGGAGAATTATAAAGAACCTTCTTAAGCGTTGGGGAGATTACAAAGTACATTGATCAGTTAGGGTGGGGCAGAAACAAATCACAATGGTGGAATGTTGTCAGTTAAGGCTATTTTCACTTCTGTGGCTCTTCAGTTGCTTCAGCCATCTGGATGTATATGTGCAGGTCACTGGGGATATGATGGCTTAGCTTGGGCTCAGAGGCCTGACACTTACAAAGTCGATAGAAGGAGGAAGCACTAGGCTGGGGATCAGGAAGCCTGGAACCCCCTGGTGGTTTTCCAGTTGTTGTTGTTTTTAGTTTAATATATTACTTTCTTCAACTGAAATCAAGAAGTCCAGCATGTAAAACAAATATGGCTAGAGCTGCTCTGGATGCAAACAGGGTCAATGTGAGGACTCCTACAACTCAGCCACCCTTTCCCTGGGCAGTTGGACCCTGAGTTTTTTCTGGGGAAGGATGGCCAAAACACAGCTCCCAGAGCACCCAGTCTCACCCAGAACACAGGGGAGCTCCCGGGTACATCAGAGGGTACATTTCCCACCCAGAAGGGATGCAAGTTCATTTTCACAAAGGCCAGCAAGAAACCCAGTTTTATCTGGTGGTGATTTTCTCTCTCTCCCCGGCCACTTCGCTTAAGTTGAGTCTCCAGCTTCTGTGGGTTTAATCTCTTATTCATCTTCTACCTCCCCTCCAGCTCCTTTAGCTGACACTCTTTCCTCCTGGCAGGTGATCACCACAAGCCTTTAAGGGGTGGTAAAATGAGCCGGGGAAATAATCAGAGGCCCTAAGGCTGCTTTAGGTGATGTTTTGGGTCTCACCCCCACTTCCTCGGAGCTTCAGGTTTTCCATTCAACCTCACAAATGCCACACCCGGGGCATTCCAGCTGAGTTCTCTGCAGCTAGCTGAGCCAGAGTTTGTAGACAGCTGGAGAAAAAAATGTGCTGAAGAAGCAAGACCTCCACGCTGTCATCCTGTTGGGACTCACCCCAATAGCTTCAGCCAGCTCTAGCTTTAGCGGGTGCTGAGATGGTCTGTGCTGAGCAGTGAAAAATGTTGGAGTGAGCAACAACAAAGCCTACGTCCTTTCTCTCACTCCATCCTGGAGCTGAGAATGACTGCAGAATGAGCAACTATCCAGGATACAGGATATACTTGTCAAAGTGAGAAAGGTACCTACAGGCCATTTGGAATGACTCATGAGATTCCTACCTGATAAAGGAATGTCTCGGCCCTTCCTGGATATGTATTAGGGGAGCTTAACTCTAGAAAACCCTCCTCAAATGCCACAGGTGGCAAACTCCAGGCTGTGTGTGTTTTCCAAGTAGGGAAAACCAAGGATATAGAAGGCGAGCTGCATTCTAAAATGATACTGAGACGCATTTTTCAAGTGCAGATTCTGGATTAAAATGGTATTAAATGAAATAAGCAGGAGGCTATTGGCTTGAGGCTGAGTCTGTACTTTGAGTCTCTAATTAACAAACTGCAACCTAGTTTAGTAAGTAAACAAATTGGAAATCTAATAGGAGCATAACGGAGTCTCAGTCAATCACAAACAGCCATGCTTTAGCCAATCACAGGAAGCTGACTGATCAGACCATGTCCAAATAAGACAAATGTTGAGATGTAACCAATAAAGCTCTTTCTGTCCTTTACTTCCTGTTCTGTTTATAAATACTGCCCACACTGCAGAGTGAATTTCTCCGAATCTCTTCTAGTTGAGTGCTGCCCAATTCATGAATCATTCTTTGCTTCCAAAAACTCTGTTAAATTTAATTTATCAAAAGCTCTTCTTTTAAACATGGCTGTTGGCCAGGTGCGGTGGCTCACGCCTGTAATCCCAGCACTTTGGGAGGCCGAGGTGGGCGGATCACGAGGTCAGGAGATCAAGACCATCCTAGCCAACACGGTGAAACCCTGTCTCTACTAAAAATACAAAAAAATTAGCCAGATGTAGTGGCACACGCCTGTAGTCCCAGCTACTCGGGAGGCTGAGGCAGGAGAATTGCTTGAACCTGGGAGGTGGAGGCTGCAGTGAGCTGAGATCATGCCACTGCACTCCAGCCTGGTGACAGAGTGAGACTCTGTCTCAACAACAACAACAATAAAAAGGCTGTTGACTCTGCGGAGACTGTTCATAGAGTATGGCCACTTGTCTGCTCTTCCTGAAACTCCATGACTGATGATTCTTTTCATGGCCCCTCATTGGCTGGAAGCTCTGGGCCCTTGATGAGTAACCGTAAGTCACATTTCCATAGCAGTTTTTAGTTCTAGAAGTACTTTCTCATATTTACTGGGCAGTGTTAAATGCAGATAATGGAGATCACTTAAGTAGTTTAAGCAGAAAAGGACTGATATATAAGGAATTAGGTACTAAACAACATGGCTGGAAGGGCTGGAGGAGCAGGCTTCAGGACAGGCCTCCAGGAGGATTCCCACAGCTGTGTTCCAGAACTGGCCTGCCATGACAGCATCTGCCTCTGCCACAATCAGGAAGCCACTGCCAGAAATGTTGAGTCCAAGAATGCATTACCTATGTTTCGAGTTGGAGATCAGTGCTGTTGGCTCCATGGCCATGTGACTACAGCTCTGATCTATACTAGCAGAATGTATACTTCATCCCTGCCCCTCTCCCTTCTCAGCTATCTATATTCCAGCCCTGTTCAAGGACATTTGATTGGTAGAACCCAAATCACCAAGGAGACATAGTTGCAAGGGAGTATGGAAACTAGGTTTTAGCTTGCTAGTCTCTTCAGTACAGGAAGGTACACTAGAAAGTTGGAATAGACAGACATACATTCTGCATCTGCCATCCCATAGATATCTCACTTAATATTTGCAGAAAATCTAGAGAGTGACAGGAGAGGTGTTAGCCCCATTCAGCACACGAATAAAGAGGGGAGTAATGAGGCCAGAAGAGAATGGCAGGGAGACAGAAAGACCCAGACTGTTGCTTTGAGCAAGTGATATTCGCGTTGGGGGTTGAAGAATGTTAGGGGTTAAACTAGATGAAGGGCTGAGCAGGAACAGTATTCTAGGCAGGAGGAATGCGTGTGTAAATGTACTGAGACTGGAGGGAACATGATACAATCACCAAACTGAAAGACAAAAGGGGCGTGACTGGAAAGGGGGCAAAGTGGCTGCAAAATGAGGCTAGAGAAGCACCAGAGAGAGACAGGCAAGCCCCATTAAGAATTCAATCTTTTTCCTAAAGCAATGGGAAGGCATTCAAAGGTTTATGGATGGGAAAGGTGTGTGTGTGGGATTTGATCATGTTTGCACTAGGGTCACTGGCAGTTCTGTGTCTCCTGACTCCATGCATGTACTCACCATAGTCCACAATTTGACACCAAATGGTCACTCTCCTGTATTACTAAAGTGGTTTCATTTTTGCATCATTCCCACTTCTTCACTCCAAGCAACAGGAGGAAAAAACAACAGCAACAGGAGGTCTACAAATCTGGGAAGGTATAAGTAGGAGTTTTTGCATTTGTATAAATAAAAGCCTCTGAAGGAAACCATTAATTTCCTCTCTAGCTGCTTTGGAATGTTACTGAGGGCATTTGGTGTGAACCGTTTGAAAATGCTTCTGCGTATTGTTCTGTGGGTGGAGATCAATGAGGTATGGAAGTGAATCAGCAAGCAGGGCCTCTGATGGTGCTCTGGTCCTGCAAAAATTGACTGGTTGCTGGGCTACCTCGGCTCCCCACCGTGAGGGACAGGTGCTGTTTCAGCTTGGTGGAGTGGCTTCTCTCCTCTTGCCAGTCAGCAACCCAGGGGCTTGGGAACATATGGTTGAGGCCTGTTTCAAAGAAATCAAAAATCAGAAATTTTAAAAACCTGTCAGATGTACAACTGTACTCCAAAAAGGTCGCACCTTTTTTAAAGGAAGCTGCCCCTGAGAATCTCAGGACTCAGCTTCCTCCTGAAGCTAGGCAACTTTGCTAGCACCTTCTTCACCATGTATGAACACGGTATCCGGCACACAGTTTCACCTAGCTGGAGACCTAGGCTCTGAGTCCTAGCTTCCTAACCAGGCTGTGAGCCTTTGAAGGAAGGGCTCACTCCATTTATATCTTCATATTCCTTAAACACCCAGGTCAGTGGATTGATAGTCTGAGCTCAGAATATTCACTAATCCTGAGACTGTTGGCTTTCTGTGGTCATGGTCGCCACTGGGTGGGGCGTCCATGGACCCCAGGCTAAGGACTTTGCTTAGGCTAAGTTCCCAACAGTGCTGCTCAGCAGCGGACCTCTTTCTGATTCTCTCGAGCCTATACACTGAGGGGTTATCCACACTGCCCCTGAGAGCAGTGGGCAGGCACAGGAAGTGTGCTTTGTGAGGTCACCGATGGGGACAGTGAGTGGAAGTAGCTGCAGTCCTCATGGGCTGCCAGTCTCCCGCTTCCTGCTGAGGCACACAGAGCTGGAGCTGGTCTGCGCATGCACTTGGAGACACAGTATGAACAACCGCAGAAACGCGGGCCAACCACACCAGTGCCCAGAGTCCAGCATTCTTCCCTCTCCTCTTTCATTGGTTTCCCAGGAAAGCTGCTGAGGGCGGAAGCCCCAGATGCACAATTTGGCTCATAAGCAGGCTGCCTTTCACAGCCACCACTACCCACCCAGGGAGAGCACTGGATTGTGGCAAATGGGAGCTCTTTGTGTGAGCGACCAAGGTGTGTTGGGTTTGGTGCTGCTCCAAGGCAAACTTCTTTGCTCCATTGAAACAGCCCCTGGTCATCTCTGCTTCTCCATCTATAGCCACCCCATGAGAATAAAAACTCCAGAGAGTGGTTTCTATTTATATTTAGGGAATTCTAAAAGAAATGTATAAGAAGACAAAGGATGATCCGTGTTTGTCCTTAGAAAAAGAGATAACAATGAAAATTTTAAAACCCTAAAAGATTAATGAAATAAAACATTACAGATAGATACAGCAGTCAAATTCAAAGAAACAAAGTAGAATAGTGGTTGCCAGGGGCTGGGGGAGAGGGGAATGGGGAGCTATTATTTAATGAATATGAACTTTGAGTTTGGGAAGATGAAAAATTTCTGAAGATGGATCGTGGTGATGTTTTCACAGCAGTGTGAATGGACTTAATGCTACTGAACTATACACTTAAAAACGGTTAAAATAGTAAATTGAGTGTTGTGTATATTTTGCCATAATAAAAAATTTTTCAGAAACCATTATGACCAGAGCATTGTCTCAATGAGGAGACACTAAGCTTGTTGACTTTTATCTTGGGTGTTCTCTGTGTATGTGTATTTATATTAAAAGTAACCAGTTTCCTGAAAACACAAAACCCATTCCTGGCCCACAGGCTCTTTTCCTGTGCTTTTGTGCATTCTGAAGCTGTCGCCATAGTGTGTTGGTCGGGAAGTAGGTGACTCATGGGTCCTTTATGACAGACCCTTGAGTCACTCACACACACACACACACACACACACACACACGTTAGTCACCCCTACAGCCTTCTAGGACAGGCAGTGATTTAGATGCCAGAGTGATGTGATGTGCCTGGGGCATGGCAGGAGGCAGCCTGGGGCCCATTGCCAGGCACATTCCTGGGGAGCCTCTCCCATGGTTTAGTAATAAATGGAAGCTGTGGCCACAGCCCCCAACTCCAGGCCCAGCAATAGCTGTTTCTCTGGCTTTTTAAGGACAATCTAAACGGTGGCAGGAGGGGAGAGCAGTTGGTATTGGAAACGTCCAGTGGCCCCTGGGCTACTGTGAGTGGCACCGGTTTCAGGAGCCTCTCCACACCCTGGTGATGTGAGTGGTGCTGGGTGTAGCCCTCTGAATCTGCTGGTGCATGGTGACAAGAGCAGATCAATCACAGGGTGGTCTTACATCTTCCTGGGGTCGTGAATCGGGTTGGGAGCCACTCAGTTATATGAACAAATGGAGGACTGATCTAGACCTTAGGAGACCTGGTTTAGACTTTGATCTGCCACTAGCTTGCTTTGTTACCATGATAAATCACATAAACTCTCTGGCCTTGGGTTCCTTGTCTTTAAAGTGAGAGAGTTGGGCTAGATCAGGATTGGCCGGCACACGGCTCCTGCGCCACCTGCCTCTGCAGTTCCTGAGGCAATAATGTTCACTGCCTTCTGAGCCCACACAGCAGCTCCTGGTCCTTCTTAGACGGCCTTCTCTTTCTATTCTCAATTAATTGGAGATAGCATCTGAAATGACACCTATTTGCCATCCTAAAAGCTGATATGTTGGTTCTCAACTTTGCCTATAAATTAGTCACTGAAGAGCTTTTACCAAATACAGGTGTCTGCATCCTACCCATATGGATTCTGATTTAATTGTTCTGGGATGAGACCCAGGCATTGATAAATTTTAAAAGCTCTCTAAGTGATTCCACTGTGTAGCCAGGAATGAGGGCCGCTGGATGAGATGACCACTACAGGGGCCTAACATCCAATCACTTTGCGATCAGCTGTTGGCATGAAGATGACAGGACTGATTGGGCTGGTTGAGCCAAGCCCTGCTGGCAAGAACATTAGGGGATGAGGGGTTCTCATTTCTAGTTCGCATTCCTAATTTGCTTGTGATTTTGGGTGAGTTATTTATTCTTTTTAGCTTTAGTTCCCGCATATATTAACTGGGAGTAGTAATCTCTTGAGCTTCCTACCTCACCATATTCTTAGGAGGAAGAAAGAAATGCTAATAGATGTATAAGAGAAACGTGCTACAGAAAGTGCTACATAATTTATTCCATTTTTATAACCCACATACCCCAAAATACTCTTCTAAAATTTGAAATAAAATTTTGAATCCATCCCTTGTGGGGAATTATGAAGATTCGGTGAGGTGCATATACAACAGTCCCTAGCACAATGCCTGGTAGGTGTGTGAGCAATACTTGTTTGAATGAACATTTTGATGGAGGTTCCTGAAACAACAAATCACAAATAGGGTACTGTGTGCCTTCAAAGGAAGGGGAAGCTCATTTCTGTGGCTATTTTGTTAGAACTGGTCCTTTGTTTGAGTTTTCTAAAGTAAAAAATTATGCATGTAATGTCTGAAATATTCTCAATATGAAATATTCAGGCTAGGCACAGTAGCTCATGCCTGTAGTCCCAGCACTTTGGGAGGCTGAGGCAGGCAGATCTCCTGAGCTCAGGAGTTCAAGACCAGCCTGGGCAACATGGCCAAACCCTGATTTCTACAAAAAATACAAAAAATTAGCTGGGTGTGATAGTGCACGCCTGTAGTCCCAGCTACTCAGGAGGCTGAGGTGGAAGGATTGCTTGAGCTGCCCAGGAGGTGGATATTGCAGTGAGCCATGATTGCGCCACTGCACTGCAGCCTGGGCAACAGAGTGAGACCCTGTCTCAAAAAAAAAAAAAAAAAAGAAAAAATCAAATGATAAATAAAAAGAGGTACATTGAAAGCCCTCTTAACCTCCTTCACCCCACCACTCCCTTCTCCAAAAGCAATCACTGATGGTCATTGAAGTGTATCTGTTCAAGCTCTATATATTTACAATACACACGCACACCCCCATATTAAATTTTTTTTAGAAATGGGATCATATATGTTATTCTGCGATTTGCTTAACGATATGTTTTAGGGATCTTTCCATGATCTCTGGCAAGTTACTTAACCCTTCATGCCGTAATTTCCTCATCTGTAAATGGGGATAATAATATAAGATCATTTTAAGGATTGTATTAGTTAATATTTGTAAAGTGCTTAAAATAGTGACTACCACTATTCCATGGTTAAGCTCACAATAACTCTTATAGAAATTTTCTTCCCCTAAATAAATGTCCATTAGATAACAATTTAAAAATAAAAATTTCTGTATTTTCATTTGTGCTGGACTTAGATCTGATTGTAAAGAATACCATCAAGTCGAAATTTGGTAAAGAGGTTGTTTTGAAAGTAGGTAGATAGGTTACTGACCTTTCATATTTCATATAATGAATGATGGACCCAAGAGCATCCTTAGAGACCTTCATTCAACTTCTGCAGCTCGGTTTCTCTGCTGGAAAATGAGGTATAATATTATCCATTAGGCAAGAGGTGCCCGGGAGAACTGGACTCAAAGTGGTGACCTGCTCACGGTGGGCAGCTGATGACGCCCCAAAGCGTTGACCTGCACGGCTGAGGAGCATTCGGTCGTGACCTTGTTTCCAACCTCTCTCCGGGTTTTCTGAGGGAAGGTACAAAAGAAGTGAAATTGTTGGCATTTTGCCTCTAGGAAGAATTTTGATTAAGGATAAACATATTCCAAGATGCTGTGAAGTTGGAGTCACATGAATGCTAAGTGATTTCTTGGCATCAGAAATCAATCTCTTTCATGTCAGTCCTAAAAAAATAAACACTTTTACCTTCTTTGGTACCAGGAATAGCCAGAGAGGCTTCAGCTATTACAGCAAAAGCTTTTAAAATAATTACTTCTAGAACACGATAATATTAATGATTAGCTTTGTGTGAAAATTGAAGAGATAAGTAGTTAAATACTAGGAATAATAAATCTTGGAAGTGTCATTGTGTAATAAGTTTGCCCTTTAAAAGTATCACTTTTCAATGATTTTGTTCATAGTGAATCGTTCAGAAAAAATTAAATTCTTCACTGAATCCTTTTTCTATGATTAAGGTGACTTCTTAAAGTGATCTTTGATTTTCATACATTAGAGTCAGATTCCTTCAAAACAAGATTTTTTTTTAATGGTAATTGCACTCTCATTTATGTCAGTCCTAAAATAGTGCTTAGATAGTGCCTTTCTATGTTCTGGCCACTGTGCATGCACAATCTTATTAACTCTGCAAATAGCCCTATGGAGTGAGTATCACTATTATCACCCCATACTAGAGATGGAGAAACTGAGGTTTAAAGAGGTTAAGAAAGCCAGATCTTCCTATTTGGAAACAAAAATTTCTAACAGGTTTTTCCATGAGCCAGAAAAGTATGTTAATGAGATAAATTACTGCAAGGGTCTGGATTTGCCACATGTCAGATTAACCCCCTGAATCATCAGTTATGTATAGTAAAAAGGGTGTGTGTGTAAAAAAGTGAAGGATAAATGGGGTGGGAGGAATGGAAATCTGGTAGACCTTATAAAATACAACTGTACTGGAAAAGCTGCCTCTCCAAGTGACTTGCTTTTCCCAGGGCACAGATTGGCTCAGAGAGGGTGGAGGCAGCTGGCAGCTTCTCTCGGCAGACAGACAGGGTTGGCTGTGGGGAGGCCCCTGGGAAGAGCAAATCCCTGTCTGCTGGGAATGCTGGTTTTGTAATTAAATTAAGGATAAGGAAAACTATACTGAAAATTCTGCTTGGTGGCTCAGAATTTGAATTTCACTGCTTCTGTTTGTTGTTGCTGCAGCTAGTATAATAAAAATCATAATTTTTTTTCTTTTTTTTGAGAACAGAGTCTCGCTCTGTCACCCAGGCTGGAGTGCAGTGGCACGATCTCGGCTCACTGCA
Source organism: Macaca nemestrina (assembly GCF_043159975.1). NCBI lineage: Eukaryota > Metazoa > Chordata > Mammalia > Primates > Cercopithecidae > Macaca > Macaca nemestrina. The sequence continues at coordinate 70,173,115 of NC_092135.1, forward strand.
AGCTCCACCTCCTGGATTCATGCCATTCTCCTGCCTCAGCCTCCCCAGTAGCAGGGACTAGGTGCCTGCCACCATGCTCGGCTCATTTCTTTTTGTATTTTTAGTAGAGATGGGGTTTCACCGTGTTAGCCAGGATGGTCTCGATCTCCTGACCTCGTGATCTGCCCACCTTGGCCTCCCAAAGTGTCTCTTTTCTTTTTAAGGACAGTTATTAGGTAGAAATTTTAAAAAGTCCATATCAGCCAGGCACAGTGGCTTACGCCTGTGGTCCCAGCACTTTGAGAGGCCGAGGTGGGTGGATCACTTGAGGTCAGGAGTTCGAGACCAGCCTGGCCAACATGGTGAAACCCTGTCACTACTAAAAATACAAAAATTAGCCAGGCGTGGTGGTGTGCGCCTGCAATCCCAGCTACTTGGGAGGCTGAGGAAAGAAAATCACTTGAACCCGGGAGGTGGAAGTTGCAGTGAGCCAAGATCACACCACTGCACTCTAGCCTGGGTAACAGAGCGAGACTCCGTCTTAAAAAAAAAAAAAAAAATTTGCTTTAACTCTCTCCCCCACCTTCCACACTTATACGCAAGAGTTAGTTGTAGACATGCTAAAACTTTACCCCTTCAGCATATATCTCCTAAAAGCAAGTAATTATCTTGTCATCTCTTACGATATAACATTGATGATTGATAGAATGCCATTATCCAATATATGGCACACATTGAAATTTCCCAATTGTCCCAATGTCTTTTATGGAATTTTAAAACAATTTCTGATCCAGGATCCAATCAAGGGTCATGCATTGCAGTTATTTTTAGGTCTCTTTAGCTTCCTTTAATCTGGAACATTTCTTGACATTCTTTTTCGTTCTTGAAGTCACTGTCATTTTTGAAGTGTCCAAGTGAGTTGCTTTACAGCATGTCTCTCAATTTGGATTCAACAGACTGTTTTCTAACGTTAAATTCATGAGACTCAGTTGAGACAGTCAAGTGACCTAGCTGGCGTTTTTTATATTATATATGTATTATTTACATGCAAATATAAATGTAGAATGATATACTATAAAATTCATATAAGTACATGATAAGAACATTTAAATGATTTTTTAAAGTACAAAGTAACAAGAGAAGTTCCTTTGTCAATGGTGACAGCATTAACAGGTTTTTGTGTTCTGTCCTGAAACACATTTATGTATATACCAGCCATAATCATCTCCACGTTTAGCAAAAGGAGCCGTGCAAGGAAAAGCACAGACGCTGTGGTCCAGTGACGGGCAATTCCCAGGGCAGAATGAACCTTGCAGTTTTCCCTGGCTTGATGAACATCGCATGTGACTGCTTTCTTCCATCCCCTTTGTGAGAAGCCTTCATGGTGTTGTATTGAGACAGCAGGCTTTTGCTGACTAATATCAACCAAGGGCAAGGTACATGATATTACCTAATCAAACATAACCCTTATGGGGTTGATTGGGGAAAACTGGTGGTCAGTTAACTCTGAGAAGCATTTAACGAAGCTCAAGATTATAAGCTGAACTCGGGAATGACAGCCTTTGCTAAAAGTGAGGGTTAGGATCGTTTCCTTTTTTTTCCAAAAAAAACACCTCAGGCTCTCTTTAAAAATATGATAAAATTCATATGACATAAAATTTACAATCAGAGACATTTAGTACATTCTCAGTGTTGTGCAACCATCACTGTGATCTAGTTCCAAAATATTTTCATCACCCCAAAAGGAAACCCTGTATCCATTAGCAGTCACTCGGATTTCTCTCTTCCCTCAGTCCTTGTTAACCGGGAATCTGCTTCTATCTCTATGGATTTGCCGATTTGGACATTTCACAGAGTCACACAATATGTGGCCTTCTGTGACTTGAAAACACAATGTTTTCAAGCTTCATCTATGTTGTTGCATGTATCAGCACTTCATTCCTTTTCCTGGCTGAATAGTGTGGGTAAATGTGGCATGGATAACCACCTTGTAAAATCCTTTCATCAGTCGGTGGCCTATTTCTAAATATTGCTATAAACCTTGGATTGAAGGGAGTCTCCTATATGGGAGTTTTAAAATCACAGAATCATGAACTGTCAACAGTCTCCTTAGGTCAGCAATTAAGTATGCCAAAAAATAAATTGTTTAAAAATCATCAGGTCCCTGCTACTAACAGCTGATAGTGCTCTGAAAGGTAAAAGGCAGAAGCACTTGACAAGAATGTAGAGGCTCTAGGATTTTGACAATAGTGATCTGTCTTCTTACACCGCTAACCTCCTCAGGAGCCCCTCTTGGGTGATAGACCCTGAGACACCCAAGCTGCTGAAATAATCCCCTCAGTCTTGAGTCAGATGGAGCAGAATGGTCACTCCTCACAGGGCAGCTTAGGGAAGGGGCAGCCACAGGCACCACAGGTGATGCTGGCTCCCTCGTTAACTGCAGAAAAGTGCTTCCCTTTTCTGTGTATCATTAAAAAAAAAAAAAACCCAGAAAATATCCTCCTCTTTGAACAAAAGATTTAAGAATTTCTCTTGTGAATAAGATATTGCTGGCTGCTTACTTCAACCTAGATCTTTACTGTGGTTGTGTGTGTGTCTAGAACCATCTAGACAGGGATTAGCAAGAAACTCTAAGAATTCATGTGCTGGCTAATGATGGAAAATCCCAGGATTTAAAAGGAGCAGGGAAAAAACCGCCTGACTTGCTTTCCAGACAGATGCAAAATCTTCACCTTCCCTAAAATTAAAGTCTTGAGTCCCATGGTGCGGCAGGGAGTGAAGGAAGGCCAAGCCCTGGGAGCAGGAAGATATGTCAAATTGCTGAGACCTCAGTGGCCCTCAGCATTGTTTAAGAGAAGAAACCTGACAAAGAATAATCGATTGCCCCCTCTCGCTCCCCAACTTGTCTCAGCTTTTCCATACTTAGGATTTTAAAGACTTGAACAAGAAAGGGCAGCCTGCAGGGAGCCAAAATCGGTGTAGCTGGCCTTTCATATCCTCGGGTTTTGCGTCCCTGGATTCAAGCAACCAAGGATTGAAAATATTTGAAAAAGGGAATTGTGTCTATACGGAACATGTACAGACTTTTTTCCTTGTCATTATTTCCCAAACAAATACTACAACTATTTACAGAGCATTGACATTGTAATAGGTATTATAAGTAATCTAGAGATGATTTAAAGGATATGAGAGGATGTATGTAGGTTATATGCAAATACTACATATTATAGAGGGAACTTGAGCATCCTTGAATTTTGGTATCGGAGGTTGCGGGTCCAAGAAACAATCAGATAGTGAGGGATGACTGTCTAGGCAACAAGAAAAAGGGCATCCTGAAAGGGGGCCTAAGGCCTGCTTTCTGTACTTTCGATGGTGTAAATCTCACTCTCTGGAGAGATTGTTTTTTGTTTCCCCAGCCAACTGTGCCCGCCTCACCCATGTCCATTTCTCCCTGTTGTCATTTATCCACCCCTTCTTTTCAAGTCCTTGTCAAAATCCTGACAGTTACATCCCTCCTTGGCTAGGATATTCACTAGTAGGTAGGGCTTTCTTCCTTCTCCATGGACCACAGCTGCCCATGACCAATACATCAAGTTCCGCATCCGTTGTCTTTCCAAGGCCTCTAGGTCAAGGTCAGCTAGTGCAGAAGGAGGAAAATACTTTCTGGTTACCTGTCTTTAGCTTTAAAAGTTCTGGAATATTAAAAGCAATCAGCACAGGCTTTTCTACAGCATGTTTTTGAGACCCACTTGAGAATTTGGGTGGGGTTCGAAGAAACCAAATGTCTGGCCTATCCCAGGGGATATTAGTCACCCAAATGATGTCTCAGGATATAAAAACATATTAGGCAAGTTCATACATGGGAGTAAGTGTCAGACTGGCCACTCCTTGTTGAAGCTTGAGGTTTTGAAATTCTGATCTACTTTCTCAAAGAGGTTTTTTGTTTGCTTTAAAACTAAAAAGGTCAATGGAGAAGGATTCTGGGAACTTTTTGAATGTAATTTCTTTACTAAGGTATAATAACAATTGAGAAAAAGGGAAGGGGAGTGCAAGGAAAAGGTAGGCATGACAAATATAGGTATAGACCCCAAACATCATCTCTGCATTAACTTGTGCACCATCTGCAGTTGGACGGCTGGGTTGGACTCTGGTCTTTGTATGTCAGGAGAGACTGAGAAAAATTCTAGAGAAAGACAAGCCTGGAGCCAAAGGGGCCATGAGGGTTTGGTATATACAAAAGGGGTGGCATTAGTATAAACTCAAGTTCTGAAAAGTTGGGCCTCTTCACAGGGTAAATTGCTGGACTTATTAGAGGCTATGAAGCAAATCAGTTACCCCAAAGGCCCTGGAAAAGTTGGCAGGCTCTTAGTCACCAAATTCCGGAAGACTCAAGCAAGAAAGTCCTTGAGTTCTGATGGGACTAGATTCAGCCAATTAAAAAAAAAGTTTCTGTGCATAGAGACTGCTCAAATGTAAACAAAAAGATCCCAAATAATTATGGAGGTTGGACAAGAAGACATTCTATAAGAAAAAGTGGTTTTTATTTAAAAAAAAAAAAAAAAAAGAAGAGAAAAAAGCTTATATTCTCCCAAGTCAGCATTGAGAGATGATTCCAGCAGCTAACGTTCCCCTTTCTCTGGAGTTGCACCATCCGTTATGGAAGCCATCAGCCACATGTAGCTATTGAGCACTCCAAATTGATGTGCATTGTGAGTATAATATACACACTGGATTTCAAAGACTTACCATGAAAAAAAGAACGTAAAATGTCTCATCAATAATTTTTTCATGTGGATTTGTTAACGTAATATTTTAGAAATATTGGGTTAAAATATACTAAGATTAATTTCACCCCTTAAGTTATTTTAATATGGCTACTAGAAAATGTAAAAATTACTTATGTGGCTTATGTTATATTCTTATTGAACACGTTGCTTTAGAGTCCTTTATGAATAATCACTCATAGTCATGCTTAAGGGGAATGCTTCTCCTTTGTTAACATCAACACAAGCATGTGTAGTATGGGCCTACAGCATGTCTAGAATGCCTGAAAGTCGATTTACTGAAGGTCAGGGTCATGCCACTACGGCAGAAACACAGAGGGTCTTATTGATGAAAGCAATGGATTTTAACCTTTCTGGAGCTGCTTTAATTATGACCCAGCTCCCCTCACTTGCAGGGTTCTAGTAATAGTAGGTATCTAATAGTAGCATTGGGTTCTATCATTTACAGCACCTAGAACAGTGTCCATAGTAGACACTTTATAAGCATTCACTATTACTCACTCTTTTCTCAGTAAAATGAAACTCTATATAAATGACACTAATAGAATTCCCCATGAGTGTTTTTTCCCCAGTTTTTGAACGTAGGGAACATTGGCCCCTATTTTGCCTATCTATAAGCTGTCAGGGCCTGCTATTGATTGGGTCTGGTACTTGAACCAGACCCGGTGGAATGCAGATGCTCTTTCTAGGGAGTAAGGTTTGGACACAGTCTGTGGTTCCCCATGCCACTCCCTGGTTGCCTGGGATGGATCTTATTTCTGGGGCACCTACTTAAGCATTTTATGTAGTCTCCTTGTCTTACTTCCCTCTTGTCCTCTCTGAGACCTTTGTCCTTTTTTATTCTGGACATCTTGGGTCATGGTGTTTGTCAAGCTTTGGATCCCCCTTTAGCTGAAATGTCACCCCACCAACCACAGGGCCCCTGCTCAATAAATGTGGTCACATCCAATGGAAATTATTTTAAAATAATACAGAAATTTTGTTTTTAGTCAGCTATTAGCAACTAGGTACTGTGGATCTCAACCATTCAGCTACTATTTAGATCATCCAGATCAGTGGCTCTGAATGAGAGAGAAAATTTGTAATGACCTGGGTGCATCTTCAAAGGACACATTTCCTGGGACCCATTCTTAGAAATCTTGATTTCATGGGTCTGGGGTGCTACCTTGGGATCTGTACTTTTAAAAAGGTCCCAAAGGCCGGGTGAGGTGCCTCATATGTATAATCCTAGCAATTTTGGGAGGCCAAGGTGGGAGGATTACTTGGGCCCAGGAGTTCAAGACCAGCCTGGGCAACATGATGAAACCCTGTCTCTGCTAAAAATACAAAAAATTAGCTTGGTGTGGTAGTGCATGCCTATAGTCCCAGCTACTCGGGAAGCTGAGATAGGAGGAACACTTGAGCCTGGGAGGCAAAAGGGTTGCAGTGAGCTGAGATAGCATCACTGCATACCAGCATGGGTGACAGATGAGACCATGTCTCAACAATAACAACAACAACAACAATCTCCCAATATGACTCAGGTGAATGCACTTGATTAAGAATTACAAGTGAGACAACAATGGGAATACATATTTTCTATCATTTTGGGTGTTAAATAATTTTTGGTGTGAAGATTAGATGGCTAATATTTTAGTTCAAACTTCATAGCATACTCATTTGTAGATTTTCTAAATTAGCATACTCCCTGGCATATAGCAAGCAATAACTAAAAGATTGCTGAATTGATGACTGTCTTAGTCCATTTGCACTGCTGTAACAAAATGCCTGAGACTGGGCAATTTATAAAGAACAGAAATTTATTTCTCACATTTCTGGACACTGGGAAGTCCAAGATCAGAACAGCAGTGAATTTGGTGTCTGGTGAAGATCTTCTTGCTGAGTCCTCACTTGGTAGAAGAGTGGAAGAGCAAAAAGTGGCCTAAGCTAGTTCCATTCAGCCCTTTATAGGGCACTAATCCATTCATGAGCCCTCACTGAAGCGGCATCATTGTCTGGGGTAAATACCTGGGGTTCATCGTCTCGTGCAGAGAAGGTTAATAACACAGACATACACACATGGAGTGAGTTAAGGAGTAGAAAGTTTAATAGGCAGAAGAAAGGAGAGAGGAGAGCAGCTCTCTTTCTTGTAAAAGAGAGCCGTCTGATAAGGAGAAGTGGCAAACCGCAGCAGATTTTATAGGCAGGGTTGAGGAGGCAGTGTCTGATTTACGTAGGGCCCACAGATTGGTTCAACCAGGTGTCATGTTTATTTATTTTTATTATATATTTTTAAAATTATACTTTAAGTTCTAGGGTACATGTGCACAACGTGCAGGTTTGTTACATAGGTATACATGTGCCATGTTGGTTTTCTGCATCCATTAACTAGTTATTTACATTAGGTATTTCTCCTAACGCTTTCCCTCCCCCAGCCCCCTACCCCACAACAGGCCCTGGTGTGTGATGTTCCCCGCCCTGTGTCCGAGTGTTCTCATTGTTCAATTCCCACCTATGAGTGAGAACACGTGGTGTTTGATTTTCTGTCCTTATGATAGTTTGCGGAGAATGATGGTTTCCAGCTTCATCCACGTCCCTACAAAGGACATGAACTCGTCCTTTTTTATGGCTGCATAGTATTCCATGGTGTATATGTGCCACATTTTCTTTTTCTTTTTTTTTTGAGACAGGGTCTCGCTCTGTCGCCCAGACCAGAGTGCAGTGGCACGATCTCGGCTCACTGCAAGCTCCACCTCCTGGGTTCACGCCATTCTCCTGCCTCAGCCTCCCGAGGAGCTGGGACTATAGGTACCCGCCACCATGCCCGGCTTATTTTTTTGTATTTTTTAGTAGAGACGGGGTTTCACTATGTTAGCCAGGATGGTTGTGCCACATTTTCTTAATCCAGTCTATCATTGATGGACATCTGGGTTGGTTCCAAGTCTTTGCTATTGTGAATAGTGCCGCAATAAACATATGTGTGCATGTGTCCTTATAGTAGCATGATTTATAATCCTTTGGGTATATACCCAGTAATGGGATCGCTGGGTCAAATGGTATTTCTAGCTCTAGATCCTTGAGGAATCGCCACACTGTCTTCCCCAATGGTTGAACTAATTTACACTCCCACCAGCAGTGTAAAAGTGTTCCGATTTCTCCACATCCTCTCCAGCATCTGTTGTTTCCTGACTTTTTAATGATTGCCATTCTAACTGGTGTGAGATGGTATCTCATTGTGGTTTTGATGCACATTTCTCTGATGACCAGTGATGATGAGCATTTTTTCATGTGTCTGTTGGTTGCATAAATGTCTTCTTTTGAGAAGTGTCTGTTCATATCCTTTGCCCACTTTTTGAAGAGGTTTTTTTTTTAATTGTAAATTTGTTTAAGTTTTTTGTAGATTCTGGATATTAGCCCTTTGTCAGATGGGTAGATTGCAAAAATTTTCTCGCATTCTGTAGGTTGCCTGTTCACTCTAATGTTAGTTTCTTTTGCTGTGCAGAAGCTCTTTAGTTTAATTAGATCCCATTTGTCTATTTTGGCTTTTGTTGCCATTGCTTTTGGTGTTTTAGTCATGAAGCCTTTGCCCATGCTTATGTCCTGAATGGTATTGCCTAGGTTTTCTTCCAGGGTTTTTATGGTTTTAGGTCTAACATTTAAGTCTTTAATCCATCTTGAATTAATTTTTGTATAAAGTGTAAGGAAAGGACCCAGTTTCAGCTTTCTACATATGGCTAGCCAGTTTTCCCAGCACCATTTATTAAATTGGGAATCTTTTCCCATTGTTGTTCTTGTCAGGTTTGTCAATGATCAGATGGTTGTAGATGTGTGGTGTTATTTCTGAGGCCTCTGTTCTGGTCTATTGGTCTATATATCTGTTTTGGTACAAGTACCATGCTGTTTTGGTTACTGTAGCCTTGTAGTATAGTTTGAAGTCAGGTAGCATGATGCCTCCAGCTTTGTTCTTTTTGCCTAGGATTGTCTTGGCAATGCGGGCTCTTTTTTGGCTCCACATGAACTTTAAAGTAGTTTTTTCAGTTCAGTGAAGAAAGTCATTGGTAGCTTGATGGGGATCAAATTCAAACATAATATTAACCTTAAATGTAAACAGGCTAAATGCCCCAATTAAAAGACATATACTGGCAACCTGGATAAAGAGTCAAGACCGATCAGTGTGCTATATTCAGGAGACCCATCTCAAGTGCAGAGACACACACAGGCTCAAAATAAAGGGATGGAGGAAGATCTACCAAACAAATGGAAAACAAAAAAAAGCAGCGGTTGCAATCCTAGTCTCTGATAAAACAGACTTTAAACCAACACAGATCAAAAGAGACAAAGAAGGCCATTACATAATGGTAAAGGGATCAATTCAACAAGAAGAGCTAACTATCCTAAATATATATGCACCCAATACAGGAGCACCTAGATTCATAAAGCAAGTCCTTAGAGACCTACAAAGAGACTTAAAATTTATTTTTAACTTTTATAGATTTAGTGAGTATAATGGCAGATTTCTTTTTTTTTCCCCCTGAGACGGAGTCTCACTCTGTTGCCCAGGCTGGAGTGCAGTGGCATGATCTTGGCTCACTGCCACCTCTGCTGCATGGGTTCAAGTGATTCTCCTGCCTCAGCCTCCAGAGTACCTGGGACTATAGGCATGTGCCACCATGCCCAGCTAATTTTTGTATTTTTAGTAGAGACGGGGTTTCACTGTGTTAGCCAGGATGACCTTGATCTCCTGACCTTGTGATCTGCCCGCCTTGGCCTCCCAAAGTGCTGAGATTACAGATGTGAGCCACTGCACCTGGCCAGATTTCTTACATGTGCAGATTTCTTACATTTCTCCTGCCCTCCTGCCTTTTGGAGTCTCCGGTGTCTATTATTCTACTCTGCATGTCCATGTATATCCATCGTTTAGCTCCCACTTACAAGTGAAAATATGCAGTATTTGCCTTCTGTTTCTCAGTTATTTTACTTCGGATAATGGCCTCCAATCCCATCTATGTTGTTGCAAAGTATGTGATTTCGTTCTTTTCTATGGCCGAGTAAGTATTCCATAGCACAAATATATATGTTATATATGTTACATATATGTGTATATGTTATATGTTATATGTGTGTATATGTTATATATGTATATATACATATAATGTGTATGACATGTATAACATATATACATATAATATATGACATGTAATATACATATATACACATATATAATACATATATACATATGTAACATATATATGTTATATACATGTTATATATAATGGTGTATATATAACACTATATATAAAACACTTAAAATTTATTTTATTTTATTTTAATTTTAAGTTCTGGGATACATGTGCAGGATGTGCAAGTTTGTTACATAGGTAAACGTGTGCCATGGTGGTTTGCTGCACCTATCAACCCATCACCTAGGTATTAAGCACCCTGCCTGCACTAGCTATTATCCTGATGCTCTCTCTCCCCCAGCCCCTGATAGGCCCCAGTGTGTGGTGTTCCCCTCCCTGTGTCCATATGTTCTCATTGTTTAGCTCCCACTTATAAGTGAGAATATGAGTACATACCACATTTAAAAAATTCAGTCCTCCATTGATGGATACTTAGATTGATTTCATATCTTTACTATTGTGAATAGGGCTGTGATAAACATACAAGTGCAGAATCTTTTTGATATAATGATTTTTTCCCCTTTTGGGTATATACCCAGTATAGGGATTGCTGGATAGAATAGTGATTCTATTTTTAGTTCTTCGAGAAGTCTCCATACTGTTTTTCATAAAGGTTGTACTAATTTACATTCCCACAAAAAGAGTAAAAGTTCCTTTTTCTCTGCATCTTTACCAACATCTGTTGTTTTTTCAACTTCTTAATGATAGTCATTCTGACTGGTGTAATATGGTATCTTATTGTGGTTTTAATTTGCATTTCTCTGATGATTAGCGATGTTGAGCGTTTTTTCACATTTGTTGGCTGCTTATATGCCTTCTTTTGAAAAAAGTCTGTTCATGTCCTCTGCCCACCTTTTAGTGTTGCTATTTGTTTTTTCTTGTTGAGTTCCTTGTAGATTCTAGATATTAGCCCTTTGTTGGATGCATAGTTTGCAAATATTTTTTCCCATTTTGTAGGTTGTCTGTTTATTCTGCTGATTGCTTCTTTTGCTGTGCAGAAGCTTTTTAGTTTAATTAAGTCTAATTTGTCTATTTTTGTTTTTGTTGTGTTTGCTGTTGAGGACTTAGTCATAAATTCTTTGCCTAGAGCCAATGTCCAGAAGAGTTTTTCCTAAACTTTTGTCTAGGAATTTTAGTTTTGGGTCTTATATTCTTCTTGAGTTAATTTTTGTCTATGGTGAGAGGTATGGGTCCAGTTTCATTCTTCTGCACACAGCTATCCAATCGTCCCAGCACCATCTATTGAATAGGGTGTCCTTTCTCCAGTGTATATTTTTGTTGATTTTGTCAAAGATCATTTGGTTGTAGGTATGTGGCTTTATTTCTGGGTTCTCTATTCTGTTCCATTGATCTATGTGTCTATTTTTATACCAGCACCATGCTGTTTTGGTTACTATAGCCTTGTAGTATAATTTGAAATCAGATAATTTGATGCCTCCAGCTTTACTGTTTTCTTAGGATTGCTTAGGAGCTATTTGAGTTCTTTTTTGGTTCCATATGAATTTGAGGATTCTTTTTTCTAATTCTGTGAAAAATGATGTTGGTAATTTGATAGAGATTGCATTGAATCTGTAGACTGCTTTGGACAGTATGGTCACTTTAACAATGATTTCAAGATATCTTTAGCTTTAAAAATGTATTAAGCATGGTAACTATAGTTAATAATAATGAATTGTAATTTTCAAAATTGCTGAGAGTAGATTTTAAATGTTCCCACCATAAAAAAATGCTAAGCAGATGAGGTGATGGATATGCTGTTAATTTGATTTACTCCTTCCATAATGTATACGTATATCAAAACATTGCATTGTACCCCATGAATATATATATATATAACTTGTCAATTAAAAATAAAAATTTAAATATGTATTGAATGTTTCCATCAAATTTCATATGCCTTAAATAAATGAGAACTGTGCCTCTGAAGAGTCTGGCAGGTGGCCCCTTGGAGGAGGCCAGCTTCAGAGCTGTCTCCTCAAAGAAGACTTGGATGGGGTAGTTCATTTGTTTTTGAACACAGAAAGGATGCAGCTGTAGGAGGGGCCTTTATCAACACCCAGGCCCACTCTGCAGCAGTTAATTGCCACTTCCTGTCTCGATAATACAGCACAATAGACTGAGCCCATCTGCTGTTTGCATCCCCCATGCCACCCACATGGGCATTGTTCAAGGTGGTGGAGGTCTAACAAGCAAGACTGACAGTGAGTATGTCAGTGGGAGACTGGTTCATGGGTCTCTGTTAGCCTCAGGAATGGTTTCCACAGGTCAGGCTGACCTTCTGTGGCTGCCCTGCAAAGGGCCACACCTGTGCCTGCAAATACAGCTGCTGGTGTCTTCACACGGCTCAACTCCCTGACCTGTAGACCTCTAACCGGAATGTTCTTTGGTGGTTAGGTCTGATGTTTCTGTTACAGGAAAAGGTTCCCGATCCAGACCCCAAGAGAGGGTTCTCGGATCTCATGCAAGAAAGAATTCAGGGTGAGTCTGCAGTGCAAAGTGAAAGCAAGTCTATTAAGAAAGTAAAAGAATAAAAGAATGGCTATTCCATAGACATACCAGCCTCGAGGGCTGCTGGTTGCCCAATTTTATGGTTGTTTCTTGATGATATGCTAAACAAGGGGTGGATTATTCATGCCTCCCCTATTAAGACCATATAGGATAACTTCCTCTCTTTTTTTTTTTTTTTTGAGATGGATTTTTGTTCTTGTCCACCAGGCTGGAGTGCAGTGGCACAATCTTGGTTCACTGCAACCTCCGCCTTCCGGGTTCAAGCGATTCTCCTGCCTCAGCCTCCCCAGTAGCTGTGATTATAGGCTCGTACCACCATGCCCAGCTAATTTTTATATTTTTAGTAGAGACGGGGTTTCACCATGTTGGCCAGGCTGGTCTTGAACTCCTAACCTTAGGTGATCCACCCACCTTGGCCTCCCAAAGTACTGGGATTACAGGCATGAGCCACCACGCCTGGCTAGGATAACTTCCTGATGTTGCCATGGCATTTGTAAACTGTCATGGCACTGGTGGGAGTGTAGCAGTGAGGACGCCCAGAGGTCACTCTCCTTGCCATTTTGGTTTTGGTGGGTTTTGGCTGGCTCCTTAACTGCAACCTGTTTTATCAGCAAGGTCTTTATAACCTGTATTTTGTGCTGACCTCCTATCTCATCCTGTGACTTAGAAGGCCTTAGCCATCTGGGAATGCAGCCCAGTAGGTGTCAGCCTCATTTTACCCAGCTCCTATTCAAGATGGAGTTGTTCTGGTTCACATGCCTCTGACATTTCCACAGGCTGCTTTGTGTAGAGTTTTAAAGAACAAACAACCCACAAACCTATCTAAAAACAGTTGAACTGATGCAAATTCTAAAAATGACTGAAAAATAACCTTTATGGGGTAGGAGCCCTGTCCAAAGCAGTGCTTTCAAGGGCCCTGTGGGAACTCCACACCCACGTAGTTAGCTAGTTGCATCTCTTTGCCCACATTACATGGTGATTTTAATTTGTTTTTAACCTAGCAAGAATTTGTTCAGTGATGTTTCTCTTTCACCAACCTCCATGTCGGAGAAGGAAGACAGGTCATGTTCTCAAATTGTCCTTCCTTTTCACTCTCACAAAAGTCCTGTTGTCCCCTTCCCTTTCTCCCCTGCTCAGCCATGTCCTTGCTCCCTCCCAAGCCTTCAGGAATCCTTGTATCTGCAGAGAAAGGAGGAGCTCAAATTAGTTTGGCAGGTCAACAGAGGCAGAAAGAGGAACAGGGGTGGGGAGAGTTTCCACAAGTGGCTTTGCACATCCCTGAGCTGCACCTTGCACCAGCGATCCCCTACCTATGCTTCACTGCCAATGACAGTGGGTCAGTGCAAAATAATCCAGGAACCACAGGCTGCCCAGGGGCTGCTGCTGCCTCTTGCTCAAATGAACATTACTCTCTGCTGGGAGCGGGGAGTCCACAAGCATGGATGAAAACATCCTGTCTCAGATTCAGAATTTGAGAAGAAGCAAGAAAGGAAGTCATCACAGACACAGAAATGTTGGGAACCTGATCGAACTTAAGTAGTGGACATTGAAGCATTATTTCTCTTAGTGTTGGTATTCCCAGTGTTAGAAGGGACACTATTCAGTCAACACACATTTATCAGGTACTAGCTATGTGTCAGGCTTCTGTACTAGCTGCTCAGGTGCTGTGAGTGACAGTCCTGCTTTCACAGAGCTCATAGTTGAGAGCAGTAGTCTCCAAACGCTTAGTCATTTTACATCCCTATAGGAAAAACATTGAGCTGAACTACTCTGTTTTTTATTTATAAATTATGTAATATATTGCTATATTATGCACATCAAGTAAAATGATTTGTGTACATTACAAAATAGACAGGCAAAATAAATTAATCCAGAGGAGATACAAATGCAAATGTCTATAAATTTCTAATATTTTCTTCTTACCCTCTAATGGCTTATTTTGTACAAGTTCTGGGATGCAGGCACCCACTGTAGAGATGACAGATAGGATTAATAGTGTGATCCAATGTGAGATTTTCTGGATTCCGATGTTGGCTCCAGTCCATACTTTTTGTGTGACCTAGGATTTGTTTCTTAAGTGCTCAGAGTCTAAATTTCTCCATGTGTAAAATGGGTTTTATAATGATACTTTCCTCGGTGTTTTAGTGAAGATGGAATGAGGTGATCCATGTAAAGTGCTTAGAAGTCTTCCTGGCATTTGGAAAGAGTGCATAAATGTTATTATTTTGATTATTACAGTCTCTTCGGAGAGAAAAACACTAACCAACTCAGTATTTAATTTCAACTGTGATGAGTACCATGCAGGGCAAGTCTAGGATGCTAGGAGGGTGTATTGGGAAGACTTAACCTAGTCAGTTTTGAGGTGTGTTTGGAGTTCAGGAGGGAGCCAAGGTTAGAGCAGGAGCAGAGCATTCCCAGCTGAGAAACAGCACCTGCGAAGGCTGAGGCAGGAGAGAGCTTAACTCCTTGGTGGAGGAGACGAGGGCCCAGTGAGAAGGCAAGAACATTAACAGGTCCAACAGGAGAAGCAGGCTGACTGGAGACCATGTAGGTCTTCGTGGGCATTGTATCCATCAAGGATCTATTACCAAAACCAAAACCCATTTGCAGTCGTTTCAGCAGAAAAAGGAGTTTATTAGAGGATATGAAGATACTTTCAAAATCTCCAGAGGGCCAGAAAGTCAGGCTTGTAGGCCAGGAGGTCAGAACAAGGCTCAAACCAACCACACCCTGGGAGTGAATCAGAAAGGGTCTCTGCAGCTGTCTCCAAGTCTAGACCCCCTCAGCACAGCTCATGCCACTGTTGCCCCTAGGAGCTGGATACCACCACTGCCACCCTTTCTAGCAAATGGATTCTGCACAGTTGGCTTGCTCATGGGCTCAATTCCAAATGAAGCTGTTTGTGAGACTATCTGATTGGCAGAGCTTGGATCACATGGTGAGGTCTAGCTGCAAGGGAATCAGGGAAAGTCAGTTTTCTGGCTTCAGCTGTGGGGAGGTAAGAACCCCTAAGGTGGCAAAGTCCCCAAATATGGGAATGATGTCAAGGATTTTGGGCTTAACTGCTTTCACATCATCACATGGTCTGTTGTGGTCACGAGGGCTGGAGGGGGCAGAGAGGGTCAATCATCTTTGTAGAAATAAAAAAGAATAAACAAGCCTCAAATAGCCAAACCCCAAACCCAACCATTTGGGAAATTAAAAAATGCTACCTCCTGGAAACTTTGTCCATTTATTTGCAACAAGTCTAACAAACACTCTGAAGAGGTGGTGCTCAAGGGAGCTGTGCAGTGGGTTTGGATGAATGTGCAACCAACGCTGGACAAACATCCCTATTAAAGGGTGCGTTGTTCCAGGTTACAGTTTCTCTCAAGCTTAGGGTAGATCCTTTCTCTCAAAGACACAAACTGGAAAGCCCTGACTCAGGTGCCCAAATTAGGTTTGTTTGTGGGGTGGTGGACCAAGCATTGGAAGGTCCAACAGGACAGAAGTATGAGATGGGAACATTTTGGCATGTCCAGAGGAAGATGGTTAGTTAAGGAAGCAAGATGAAGGTTGGGCAGAGAAGCTGCTTTCTTAAGAAAAAGCTTGCCGGGCACAGTAGCTCATGCCTGTAATCCCAGCACTTTGGGAGGCCGAGGTGGACAGATCACCTGAAGTCAAGAGTTTGAGACCAGCCTGACCAACATGGAGAAACCCTCTCTCTACTAAAAATACAAAATTAGCTGGGTGTGGTGGTGCATGCCTGTAATCCCAGCTACTCGGGAGACTGAGGCAAGAGAATTGCTTGAACCTGGGAGGCAGAGCTGGGAGGCAGAGGTTGTGGTGAGCTGAGATTGCACTATTGCCCTCCAGCCTGGGCAACAGGAGCAAAATTCCTTCTCAAAAAAAAAAAAAACCATAAAAAAGAAAAAGCTGCATTTTTTCTTAAAGCACCTCCTAATGAGATCATGATTTTCATCGATGCAGGAAGCTGGTTGAGTTGGCAGAGCATTTTTTTGTAACAGAAACAAATTATAGCTTAATTCAGATAATAAATAATGCACTTCTAAACACAGAGCAAAATGTATTAAACAAATGGCTGTGGAATAGAAGGTCAAAATGAAACTGTGGTAAGATGATTTCTATGCAGCTCAATATTTTCTGTTTATAGGCTGACTTGGAGCCAAAAATATGATTCTCATTCAGTTGCATTATTAAAAATAAAATGATCTAGTAAGTTAAAAACGGAAGCCTGATGAATCTTCTAGTATTAGGTATATAATATAGGCATGTCGAGAGAGAAAATCTTAACTAATTATTTTAATGATTTAATAAAAACCAGAACTTCTTAACTGATTATCTATCAAGTTAAAAACATTGCACACCAGTTAAATGTAACAAATTTTTCTTATCCACATACCTACACATGTGCCACCTGATATCACTTGACTGTGTTTTTGGTATCAGCATCCCTCTGAGACTTGTACTAGTTTTATTTCAGTGCTTTTCTTCTAAAACAGTGGTTCTTAAACTTTTGGGGAGCTCATAAATCCCTTTAGTATTTGACTCTCTCCCTTAAAAATTGCAGTCTCATCTTACTCCTGCAACAAATTTCAAGGAGTTTCAAGGACCCCCAATTAAACTTCTGCCTTAAACCTCAGTTTTCTCCCTATAAATCATGGCAAAGGGAGACAGGGAGCTCAGGCTGGTGTCAGTGATGATTATCTGCAAGGATGGAAAGTCCCCACTGGGACTGCTTGTATGTACTCTCCTGAAATACTGGATTCAGTGGTGCCAGCTTAATGGCCAGGAGAAGTTTTGTACCAAGAACTAACCGATCAGTGTTTTTTTTTTTAAACAGGGTCTAGTTCTGTCACCCATGCTGGAGTGCAGTGGTACAGTCTTGGCTCACTGCAGCTTCGGCCCCCTGAGCTCAAGTGATCCTCCCACCTCAGCCTCCTGACTAGCTGGGACTGCAGGCATGTGCCACCAAGCCCAGCTACTTTTTGTAGTTTTTGCAGAGACAAGTTTCGCCATGCTGTCCAGGTTGGTCTCAGATGCCTGAGCTCAAGCGATCTACCTACCTCGGCCTCCCAAAGTGCTGGGATTATAGGCCTGAGCCACTGCGCTGGTCTGATTAGTTTTTAATAACTATAGTGTGCTGGGTAGAATGGAAGTGGAAATGGCCACAGCACTGCTGCCTTCTGGCTGCCTGGGACCCTCTATGTCTGCCCCACCTCCACAAGAAAATGGACCCTGCCAGCACCACTACGATGCCTTCCCGCCAGGAATCCTGCAGTGTTAAGTGCTTTTGAAATATACATTCCTGTTAAGTTCTTAATGATGAAGAATAGCTTCCTCATTGAGTTTCTACTTCTAAGTATACATATGCATTTTGAGAGGAAGGAGCTTTTATGTTTTAACTCAAAGGATGTCTAATGGCAACGTCCTCTCTGATTGGTCTGGGCATAGGGGACAGCAATTGGGAGCAGAGTTTGGGGATGGGTCCTTTGTAAAATCCCTAAAACTCCTGAACAGAAGATAGTCATTTAATTGCAAAACTACACATAAGGAAGAAAATGAAATACCTTTTTGGAGTATTAACAGGAAATATAAATTTCTATAAGGAGGTAGTTGATGTTCTTTTCCAAAGAGGTTGTGGTAAGACTTCCAGGTTTCAGGTAAAAAGTCTGGTTCTAATCCTGATTCTGCATTTTACTAATTCAGTGGAGATAGAGGAACTTCAGGGCTCTGCAAAAAGTACAGGCCTCACTTTGTGGCTTTAAGTTTTGAATATTGCCAGTGTAGCCATGGCAATAATTTTGGGAAAATTTCTCAACTTCCTGAGCCCAGTTTCCTCATCTGTAAAATGACACACCTGCCTCCCAGTGTTGTTATGTGGAATTAAGGAAATAATACCTGCTATGAATTTAATTAGGTCTAAGGTTCATATTTCCACCCATACATTAGAAAGTTATCTGAAATTGGGATGGTATTCAGGGATCTAGACAACCCCAGTTTTATGGGGCCTGAACTTTATATTATTCAGGGACCTTTTTAAAAAAGAGAAAATAATACGTGCAAAATTAGGTAAGAACATGAATATTTGTTTAAATGGGAAAATCACAACAAACCACAATTCCAAAAAAGCTGATATAAATCACAAACAACATAAAATACCATAAAAATACCATAATATTTGTAAAAATTAACTTTCTGGCCCACTTCTGTTATACTTGTTTGCCCTGCATTTTTGGAGGGGAGTGGGCTGTATGACAATGAATTCATTACGTCTGTTTTCTATAGAGAGAATAGACAGTTCAGTCTTCCTTCTTGATGGTTGATGGAGATTTATTTTTTACTATAAGCAGTAAAATGTGTGTTTTCCAGCTTAACAACTATTTTTGGTAATGTCATATAAATCTTGAGAGTTTTTTGTCAAATTTGGGGAAAAACTCTATGAAGTGTCTTTCCTATATGAAGTATGAGATTTGGGAAAATTTTCCACAGACCAACTTCTGGCTCACACACTTCACACCTTGTTTATTTTCTGCTACCCAGGCCATATGCTGCTGGTGAGCGTGGTGGGATGTGTTTATGTTGGATACAACCTGGAGCCCTGCACCGGAGCATCTCACTGCCAGGAGAACTGGTGTGGTGGAGGAGAGAAGCGTGAAGCCATTTCTATCCCAGCACACCCAGCGGTAAGTCAACTGCAGAGACCACATACAAACGTCCCACTAAACCCAGACTAAATGTATCCCCAGCTCAACTTCCCCTTTAATAGGATCCCCGAGTTGCCCATGGCCACTCCAGTGCCACCCATGTAAGGGGAAGTGTGACAGAGGGGAAGTCAGGGTGGAAAGAGACAGTGGTCTAACCGATTGCAGTTAAAATATCTTTTGCAAATTTTACAAAAATATATGGCCACGTGAACACACTGCTGGCCTCTCTCCCAGAACATTGGAAGGGCCCACGCAAATGAGGGGCCCTGAGGCTGAAGCTCTCTTAGATTCCCAGTAAATACACCCTGGATGGCATCCTTCAATTAATCGGCAGTAGGTTTGCTTTCTTGCTGGGCATGTTACAGTTGGTGGCAACTTAGATTTGGTATCATATATGTAAAGCACCCCATACGGTACCTGGCACACACTGGAGGCTCACTAAGTGTTCCTTCCTCCCTTCTCTTGGTGAAAAATCAGCAAACAGAACTCCATCTCTGACAGGGGACTATGTCCTTCAAGTGGGTTATTGAAGAATCAGCCTTGTAGAAGTTGATATTCCATTAGTTTGCCTATAAAAATTTTAAATTGCTGTTTTTGAATTTATGGATCTTAGCTCAAGGTCAATAGAAAGTGATTGATGGGTAACCAGCGTGTGCCCAGGGACAGAAGATGTCCTGTTGCTTTGTCAGTTGTCGATGATAATGTACTCGTTTCCAGCCAACCACTAACAAGGCAAGCCCAGCGCTAAGAAACAGAAGAAAAAAAGAACAAAATGGACTACACTGTATTAAAGACACCCAAGCTCTGTAGGTAGAGGAGAGTTTTCCCAGAATCAGCCCAACACTGCCCTATCACCTATCTGAAGGGCATGTGCCGGACAGTCTGAGCTCATCAGATTCAGGACATGAGGAACGTCATCATGGTTTTCCTTTCTACTCCCCCTTCTTCCCTTCACTCTGCTTTCCTCCATCTTGTCCACATTTTCTAGATTGCTTACTGTCACTTTCTAAAACAAGAAAAAGTTCCACTTTTCATTGCTCGTTAATGCTAAATGACTCCCCATTCCCTCGAAGCTATTAATATGTATATAAATAACTAGGGCATAGAGTGCTGAAATGCAGTTGTGTGTCACTTAACAATGTAGATATGTTCTACGAAGTGCAGTGTCAGGCGATTTCACTGTTGTGCAAACATCATAGAGTGTACTTGCATAGCTCTAGATGGCACAGCCTACTACACACCTAGGCTATGTGGTATAGCCTATTGCTCCCAGGCTATAAAACTGTACAGCTTATTACTGTACTAAATATACTGTAGGCAGTTGTAACACAATGATCAGTATCTGTGTATCTAAACATAGAAAAGGTTATGGTATAAGTGATAAAAAATGATATACTTATAAGGACACTTACCATGAGTGGAGCTTACAGGACTGGAAGTTGCTCTGGGTGAGTCAGTAAGTAAGTAGTGAGTGAACATGAGGGCCTGGGACATGACTCTCCATTACTGTACAGTAATGTACAGACTTTATAAACACTGCACACTCAGGCTACACAAAATTCATTTTTTTTTTTTTGAGACAGTCTCACTCTGTCGTTCAGGCTAGAGTGCAGTGGTATGATCTTGGCTCACTGCAACATCTGCCTCCTGGGTTCAAGTGATTATCCTGCCTCAGCCTCCCCAGTAGCTGGGATTACAGGTGCTCACCACCATGCCTGGCTAAGTTTTGTATTTTTAGTAGAGACAGGGTTTCACCATGTTGGCCAGGCTGGTCTCAAACTCTTGACCTCAAGTGATCCGCCTGCCTTAGCCTCCCAAAGTGCTGGGATTACAGGTGTGAGCCACCGTGCCTGGTCTAAATTTATTTTAAAACTCTTCTTTCTTCAATAATAAATTAACCTTAGCTTACTTTTTACTTTATAAACTTTTTAATGTTTTAAACTTCTTTTGGAATAACACTTAGCTTAAAACACAAATGCATTGTACAGCTATGCAAAAATATTTTCTTTATGTTCTTGTTCTATACATTTTTTCCATTAAATTTTATTATTATTATTTTTACTTTTAAACTTTTTTTGTTAAAAACTAAGACAACTACACACACATTAGCCCGGGCCTAATCATCAGGGTCAGGGTCATCAGTATGTCATCAGGGGAAAGGAATTTTTCAGCTCTATTCTAATCTTATGGCATCACTGTCATACATGCAGTCTGTTGTTGCCTGATGTCATTGCGTGGCTCATGACTGCAGGGGGTGTGGGAAGCCCGTTTCTGAGTCAGTTAGAAGGCATATATATTTTCTTCCTTTGCCGTCACTTTACGTTTGTAATTCTGAGGCTCTCTACATGGTTCACTTGGGACTGTATGTTAAGGCTGCTGTTAACTATAAAATGGGTTAAACTGTATTTCAGAGTAGGCATAATTTATGAGGGTGTTATTTCAGGAACAATGATAGGGATTGTGAATAGTTAAGATTCATTCTAGAATGTGCAAGAATTTGCTGGAAAAAAGAGGTGTAATGAAAAAGGAAGCCTGTTTCTATTTCTGATGAGGAGCTTGGTGTGTCTGTAATTTGATTTTGTAACAGTTGTTTTCCTTGAAGTAATTTGGATGCTGCATTAGTCTGATTATTATGATTTCCTGTTTAGAACCCAGATACCTTCTCGATATGTCCCCAATAGCGTATTTCTGGAAATGACTTCAACCAATTACATTAGTTCTCATTCTCTTGGTTTCTATGTGGTTCACCAGACAGGAATCAGGCTGCCTGAGTGTGCAACCCAGATAGTGAGAGGCAGTCGGTCGAGAGAGTTCGAAATTGCCCTGAGATACTGTGTGGTCTGCAGGCGGGTCTAAGTGAAGGAATGTGATGCAGCTGAGGCCTTGCGGGTAGGGCTGGAGGGCGTATTTTTGATGTCTGAAATATCTTGACCAACTGGCCTTTCAGGGATAATTTTGATGACCATGTTTCTTCTGGTGCCGAGTCTACTTCTGGTGCTTGACTCATGAAGGCATCGGTGATGACAAGGATAATGAAATTTATCTTCAAACCTACTCCCCTTAAATGTAGTAGATATAAGCACTGGGACAAATCTGAAAAGAGTCTTCAGCATCTCCTTAAGGTTACTACTATTATGGATAATAGTGCTGTGTCATTTATAAAACCGTAGCCATATTGTGCAGCAAGTATTATTATTGCTGTTTTACAGATGTGTAAACCAAGGCACAGAGAGGTTCAGGGATATACTAATGTTGCCTACCGAGTGAGCAGTGGAGGTGGGATTTGACTCCAGTCACCTGAATCCAAATCATCCCATTCCCACCTTCTCCCCTAGTGATGTCATGCCCCGTGCTGCATCGGTGGAGGGGCTTTATGGGAGAGTGACAGGAGCCTTTAGCCCCTTCTGTGGTACCCCTTGCGCTCTGTGAATCCACCAAGGGAGGAATACACTCCAAGACTGCCCCAAAGGGGTATGTGCCCTCGCCTGCACAGATGCTGGCTGTCAGAGGACTGAGGAATTTCCCCAGGGGGAGATTTTCCCAACCACTATATTAACCTGTCCAAAGATCCTGTCCAGCTCTGCAAGATGAGCTGAGATCTGAGGCGTTTAGCATGGAGAGAACACATTCTTCTACAGAGTCATTTCAGCCATTCTACCTGTGCACGTCTGAGTTTAAAAAAGGAGAGAGAAAGAGCGCAAACCTACTTCAGGCCAAATGAAGGTGTTTGTGTGTATATGTGTTTCTCCTTTTTCCCTTTCGTAAATCAAATTTACTGGCCTATTTGGCAGTTGACCATCGGAAAGCTAATGATAATGACAAAAACTGAAAACAGGAAGCACTGTCTTATGGTGTCTTGTCCTGTAGATATGCATAAGAAATGCAAAGGCACTGTGGAACTTGATAAAACACTCAGCCTGCAAGAGTGCAGTGGGGAACAAGATACTCAGAAAGTAGAGACTGTTTTATTTATGGGATGGCGTCTCACTTTGTTCCCCACGCCGGAGTGCAGTGGTACAATCATAGCTCACTGTAGCCTTGAACTTGTGGGCTCAAGTGATTCTCCTACACCAGCCTCCTGAGTAGCTAGGACTACAGTGCCTGCCACCATGCCCACTAATTTTTTAATAAATATTTTGTAGAGACAGGGTCCTGCTCCATCGTCTAGACTGGCTTCAAACTCCTGGCCGCAAGCGATCCTCCTGCCTCGGCTTGGTTGCTGAGGTAACAGGGGCATGACACTGGCCTTGGCCAACATTTTAAACTTTATTTGGCAAAACCAAATTATTTTGCTACTTCCCTACTGCACTCAGGATGGGGACACAGGAGCTGGGAGAAATTTCACCAAGGAAGAAGTGGTTATGTACAGACAGACAATAGGCTGGCAGGTTTCATTTCCCCCCAGTCCTATAAAAGAAAGCATGTAACTTCAAAGCAGTTTAATGAAGTAATTCCAGGATTCCCGTAGCTGGTTGCTCTGGGCCAGAAAGCCTGGAACCACCAAGATTCCTAAGGATGTGGTAGACAGGGGCTGGGCAGCCACGAGGCTGCAGCAGCTGTCAGCCATTATCCCTAAAATAATGCTCTTCCAGGCCTGGGAGCACAGAGGCCTTTGAGAATGTCAGTGAGTGCTGCTGCCAGTCACAGCTTCAGTGGCTTTGCGCAGCTGGGCTCCACTCTGGAATCTGGAATCCTCAGTGCAAACTGTCAGGGCTAGGTCCCTGTGCTGGGGCTGCTGAGAGGTAAAATGAGTCCTTTGGGATTTGAAATCTAGCAGTTTTGGATTAGGCGAGACTAAGAATTCTCTGGATTTAGCTGAGTCCAAGGTGCTTATGTGTGGGCAAGAAGTTCTCCCTTCCAAACCATGCAACCTGTGCAATGCCCCTATCCTGCGCTTCCACAGGGGCACAAAAGGCTGCTGCCACAACATGCTGTTGGTGTTGGGTGAGGTCCGGGAATTTGGAGTCAGATCAGCCTGGTTTCAAATCCTGCTGCCCCTCCACTTCTTTTGTGATCTCTGCAAATTACTTAACTTGTTTTGCACTATTGTTTCTTTCCTTCCTTCCTTTCAATCTCTGCAAATTACTTGTTTTGCACTATTGTTTCTTTCCTTCCTTCCTTTCCATCTCTGCAAATTACTTAACTTGTTTTGCACTATTGTTTCCTTCCTTCCCTCCCTCCCTCCCTCCCTCCCTCCCTCCCTCCCTCCCTTCCTTCCTTCCTTCCTTCCTTCCTTCCTTCCTTCCTTCCTTCCTTCCTTCCTTCCTTCTTCCTCACTCTCTCTCTTTCTCTCGCTTGCTCTCTCACTCTCTCTTGTCTCACTCTTCACCCAGACTGGAGCACAGTGGCATGATCTTGTTCACTGCAACCTCCTCCTCCCAGGTTCAAGCGATTCTCATGCCTCAGCTGCCCCTCTGATACAATGGCTGGTTAATTTTTGTGTTTCAGTAGAGACGGGGTTTCACCATATTGACCATGCTGGTCTAGAAATCCCGACCTCAAGTGATCTGCCTGCCTCAGCCTCCCAAAGTGCTGGAATTACAGGCATGAGCCACCGCACCCGGCCGATTAGGTTTATATTCTGTAAATGGGATGCCTTCTAATTATTTCTTGTAAACTGTGGAATGACTGAACTGATCTTAACATTTCAGTTAACCAACACAACAAGTAATGCAGCTGTGTGATTTTGAGACAAGTTACTTAGCCCCTCTGTGCCTCAGTTTCCTTATCTGTTCATAAAACAAGTATATTAGACTAGAGATTGTTTTCATTCCTAAATTTTGTGATGTTATAGGGCTGTGTCTGAGTGAAATTTCACAGAGGAAAGGATGTGCCTCTCAATGGCTGCCATAGCTCATATTGTGGCTTTTATGTTTGAAAAGAGACTTTCATTTTGGAAGGTGGGCGTGGTGGTGGTGATGTCCTGCAGTTTGATGGAACAGGGCTAACAATCAGAGGGCCTGGATTAGGTCTTGGCTCCACTACTTAGTGGCCAGGAAACCTTATAGGAAGCATCATCCCCTGGAAATAGAGCTCCCCTGGATACTTTCTGTTTTCTATGAGCATCTGTTCCCCTTCCATGAAATGGACATAACTGTCAGTACCTTATCTGTTGACTTCCCAAGGTGGAGTGAGAGTCATATTAAATTGTATATTCAGTCAGCTTGCGCCATGCAGATTTTTGGCATTTTGGTGATACAAACCATAGGTGTGCATTTAGCTCCTGAGATTCTGTGCTGTGATTCTAATGAACTCTCAGAAACTCTTTAGATCCCAATTTTACACTGGAGCAGTGACTGTGCTTCTTGGCTGATCTCTTGGCTCTCCCTTTCTTCCATGTCCTTCCTCCACTTTCTAAAGGACGAATTGTTCATGGCTTAATAGCAACCACAGTACACAACTTATATTTCAGAACTTTTCTCACTTGCTAATAAATAACTTCCATTGTTTCTATAACAAGGGAAGTGAGCAAATGACTTGAGGGGCACAGAGGTGAGTTCAGTACAGGCCTGCCAGGAGTTGACTTTCCATGAGCAAAATCCAAATTTTCATTCAGATGGAGTATTAGCTCAGAAATCAGAACACCTACTGATCCTCAGTAGGCAACATGAATTAGGCATAAATAAATAAATAGACTGATTTATTGTTCCCTGACAATGTGGTTTAGTTTTTAAATCAAAAAGAAATAATGACTATTTCAAACTAAATGTATGAACTCTTCCTGATTTTTCCCTCTGATATAAAAGTCCATGGGTCTTACTCGTTTTTGTTGGTGATCCAATCTGAAGTACCAATAGATTAAATGATTTTCCTAAACTGGTGAGTGTCTCACAAAATCCATCAGAGCTGGGGCCTGATCCCTGGGCTCTGTTCCTAATGACCATCCTACATGTCTCTATAAATAGACCATTATCAAATGCTTTTCACCAGGCTTGGATTGGATGACAATCATGACTCTCAATTTTCCTTCCTTCCCTCTCATCTGATTTTAAATTATCTCTGACAGTCAGGATGTGATAAGTCTACTGTGTTCAGAGTTCAGAGTTCTGAACACAATTTTCCAACATAAGGAAGGCTAGAAATACATATTTCAGACAAAACGTGGAAATCCTACCAACTGCTGGTGAATTCCCTCTGAGTTTCTCTTGTCCCTTTCAGGAAATGTTCCTTGGGTCTCCTGTCCTTGTTAGCACCAGCTTCTCCGGTCTGGTTCTAAATCATCACCTTGGCAACATCACTTCCCATGGTTCACAAAGCTTTTTTGACAGCCAGTCCCTATTTTGCCTTTATCGCCTATATGTTGTCCAGTAGGGTACAGAAGTCCATGACCTTGCTCATCCCAGCTTTGTTTTGTCCAAACTCTTTTGTGCAAAGAGGAAAACCAGGATTTTAAATCACGCACTGGGCTGTGCTGACACAGTGCCCAGCAAAACAAATCACAACCCTTTTATTTTAGAGCAGCTGGAAATGGACACTTTTAATGGACAGGGGAGTCTGGCCAAAACAGGACTGGGATGAGACAGGATGATCATTTTAGAATGCTGATTTTGCAGGGAGAATATCACTTCTCTGTTTTTATACATCCTGAGTTTTCTTCCCTTAGAGGCAGCTGCTGAGCTGAAGGTGTTTCTGCAGCAAGCGTCCTCCTCTCATCTGCGTGCTGACTGCACAGACGGGGCCAAGTCTGTATCTTTCCAGTCTGTGTGCACACAGGCCAATTTGTCATTAGCTCTGCAAAAGTCATGAGAGGAGGTTTAATTTAATAAATTAAAATGTAATTCCCAAAGACAAGTTTAGAACCAACACTTTCATCTGCATTGAGCAAGGCTTTATCACTTAGTTGTAAAGGTGAAAAGGACTAACACTTATACTGAGAACTCACTAAGTCTCAGAACATTATGAGACAGGTACTATTTTGTCCTGTCCCCTAGCTCCTCTGGGCATTGTGCCAAATGGTGGTGGTGATGATGGGTGTTGATACTGGCAAGCAGCAGGAAAGGGGTTTCAAAGGCAGTGCTAGGGCTGCCTGCCACCGAGTCATCCTGGGAGTCATCTCTGGATAAATGGGTATGGCCAACAGCACTGTGATGGTCGAGGGTACCAGCATGACACCTGTATAACTCCATCTAATTATGTTGGACTCAATTTTGTGCCTACATTGAGGGATAATGTTGATTCAATCACTTGTGTCTTGCAGTAACACCAGTTTTTTTTTTTTTTTTTTTTTTTTTTTTTTTTTTTTTTTTTTTTTTTTTTTTTTTGAGACAGAGTCTTGCTCTGTCGCCAGGCTGGAGTGCAGTGGTGCGATCTCGGCTCACTGCAACCTCCACCTTCTGGGTTCAAGCGATTCCCCTGCCTCAGCCTCCCGAGTAGCTGGGGCTACAGGCGCGCACCAACATGCCTGGCTAACTTTTCGTATTTTAGTGGAGATGGGGTTTCACCATGTTGGCCAGGATGGTCCAATCTCCTGACCTGGTGATCCGCCCGCCTCAGCCTGCTAAAGTGCTGAGATTACAGGCATGAGCCACCGCACCCAGCCAACACCATGATTTTTAAAATAAGACCAGGTTTCAATGTCTCTGAGGGTATCAGATTCATCAAAGGGGCTTGGACACTTGAGTATGGATGCACCCATGAAACCTGACTTTCCATTTTGTCTGGCTGATAACAGCTTAGGGGTGGGAGAAAAAAATCATCCTCTGCAGAAAAGATCTACACCTAAGAGGCAGTAAGGTATAGCAGTTACAAGCACAGATTTGGGGTATAGAATTTGGATTCAGATTGAGATTTATCATCCAAATTCTCTTACTTATTTCATGTGTGACATTAGGTGAGTTATTTAACCTCTTTCTTCACTTTCTTCAGCTATGAAATGGAGATGATATATATAGTGCT
Source organism: Macaca nemestrina (assembly GCF_043159975.1). Lineage (NCBI taxonomy): Eukaryota > Metazoa > Chordata > Mammalia > Primates > Cercopithecidae > Macaca > Macaca nemestrina. The sequence continues at coordinate 70,201,147 of NC_092135.1, forward strand.
TATCTTCCATAGAAGTTATGAATATTAAATGAATTAATGTATATAAAGCATTTAAAGCAGTGCCTGGGCAGCCAGTCTCTATTTTTCCTTTATTGGCTATATGTTAGCTGATAGGGTACAGAAGTCCATGACCCTACTCATTCCAGCTTTGTTTTGTCCAAACTGTTGTGCAAAGAGGATAACCAGGATTTTAAATTATGTGCTGGGTTGTGCTGGCATAGTACCCTGCAAAATAAATCACAACGCCTTTATTTTGGAGCAGCTGGAAATGGACACCTTTAATGGACAGGGGAGTCCATTTAGCAATGTCAATATGTATTTGCTATTATTATTGTTATGACACTGGTATCAGTTTGCCGGGGCTCCCATAACAAAGTACCACAGACTAGGTGGCTTAAATAATATAAATTTGTTTCTGCACAGTTTTGAAGACTAGGCATCCAAGATCAATGTGTTAATAGGGTTGGTTCCTTTAAAGGCCCATGAGAGAAGGGTGTGTTCTAGGCCTTTCTCCTTGGCTTGAAGATGACCATCTTTCCTTTTCTTTTCATTTCATCTTTCTTCTGCATGCATTGGTGTCCAAATTTCATCTTCTTATAAGGACACCAGTCATATTGGATTTGGGCTTACTTGTGACGACCCTGTCTTCAAAAAGGTCACATTTTGAGGTACGAGAGTTTAAGACCCCAATGTATGAATCTTTGGAGGGCATAATTCAGCCCGTAATAGTGCCTAAGCAAGGCTTTTGGTGAAACTCACTTTCAGAGTAAATTTTGTTCTTACAGAGTTGCCTGTTTTTTCCTTTTTTGAGTAATCATTGTAAATTTTCTGCCTTTCTTATATTATCTCCTACTTTTAAACTATTTTTAAAAATCTAAATAAGTATCCTGGTCAAAGTTCTATAGATGCTGAGCTGGGTACAGTTTTGGCATCTGTAGTCCCAGTTACTTGGGAGGCTGAGGTGGGAGGATCTCATGAGCCCAGGAGTCCAAGAGCAGCCTGGGCAACACAGTGAGAGCTTATCTGTTAAAAAGAAAACAAACATTCTATGGATGCTGAATAGAATGGATTCAATGGTATCTTCCCCAGAGGAAAAAATCCATGAAATTGATTTTTTTTTTTTTAACCATTCAAATGGTAACCTAATACCTAAATTTAGGGGCAGGGTCATTTTAATACATTTAAACTTTTTTGTTGGATCCAGCTTTATTATGTTATTATTGATAACAACCATAAGTAATCATGTTTTCAATGGATTTCTTAACTAATTCAGTTAAGAAATGCTATGTCACTCAGTCATTAAATGTTGGTGGCCTGCATGATTCATTATCTCTGTTTGTGAGCAGGGACTGGGCAGGTCTGGTGAATACTAGGTGAATTCACCTGGGGTTTGACTGGTCCATAGACTAGCCACTCAGGCTGTGTGTGTTAGGTAAGAGTTTTTGAGTGGCAAATATCAGAAATCAACTCCAGTTAGCTTAAGCAGAAAAAGGACTATATTGGGAGGATACCAGGAAATCTCACTGAATCCCAGGAATCACTAAAGTCCCAGGACCCCAGGAGGCTGAGGACCGGGGCAGGAGTTTTGGGCATTTGTCGGGTCTCTTCCATTTGTCCCTCCAGCTTCACTCTCTTTCTCTCCTGCTCTGTGCTTCTATGGACTGTATTGATGGGCGTTATGAACTGTAGCAATAGGCTCCTGTGCCCTTTAACTTTTGGTTGTGTTTGGGCAGTGATGTATTTTGTCAGGAGATCAGAGGAAGCAAGGGGAGTGAGGCCAGCAGTTCATATCCTACCTTGGCTGTACCTTGGGTAATGCCTTGGGCTAATCAAGTCCCTTGGCCAGTAGTCACAGGTTGTCTGCAGATGGCCTTCTGGGCATGACTTTCTCCTTCCAAGCTCTAGTAACCACTCCTGTGTTTTATCCCTTTGGTCCTAGATGTGGTAACAGCTCTGCTTTTCCCACCCCCAGGGTACTGTACTATCCCTTGTGGTTTCTCTACACCTTGACTAGTTCTATGCTGGGCTATGTTGGAGCTTGAGGCAAAAAGAAATATCAGTGGTATGGTTTGGATCAGTGTCCCTACCCAAATCTCATGTTCAATTGTAATCCCGAGTGTTAGAGCGGGGGCCTGGTGGGAGGTGATTGGGTCATGAGGGCAGAGTTCTCGTGAATGGGTTAGCACCGTCCCCTCAGTGCTGTTATTGTGACGGTGACTGGGTGAGTTATGAGATGTGGTTGTTTAAAAGTGTATGGCACCTCCCCTCTCTCTTCCTCCTGCACTGGTCCTGTGAAGGGCGTCGCTCTCTCTTCACCTTCCACCATGGCTGAAAGTTTCCTGAGGCCTCCCCAGAAGTTGAGCAGAGGCCAGCCTCATGCTTCCTGTACAGCCCACAGAGCTGTGAGCCAATTAAACCTCTTTTCTTTATAAATTATCCAGTCTCAAGTATTTCTTTATAGCAATGTGAGAATGGACAAGTACAATCAGTAATACTAATCCTTTATTTAAAATGTTGATATTTTGTTAATCATAGACTTTTTATAGTAATTTTGACTTTAAAAAATTATTACATTGAAATATTATTTATCTTGATTACTAAAATTTTTGGTGTCCCCTTAAAATTTTTTACCTCGAGGCAATTGCACCACTCACTTTACTGTAGTCCCAGACTGGCATTGCACTTTTGTAAATCATCCCTTTATAAAACCCTTCTGTCCTGTGAGCGATGATCATACCACTGCACCCCAGGCTTGGCAACAAAGCGAGACCTCATCTCTAAAAAAACTAAACAAAACACTCCTCTCTGAGCAAGCAATTTGTTTCCTGATAGGACTCTGATTGATACAAATGTCTTATCTCAAAAGCATAGATTGTAAATCATTGGCCCTTAGGCAATATTTTACCAAGGGACATAATTTATTTGGCCTGTACAGTTTTGAAATTTAGTTGATCACTTTTAAAAGTCAGAGACCTTCATATGAATATCTAGATTTCTGGTTTCTCTTGAAAAAAGAAAAAAGTCAGACAACATGGCAACACAGATTCCTTTTCTGCATGGCAACAATCGGCAGGAGCTGAGTAGCAGCTTCTTTGGCCTGAGCATGTCTTTCAAATTGGACATAGTCCCCACCACTCCTTATTACCTCCCCGCAACAGTGAGACTTACTGTTAGTCAACATTTTTTTTTAAATCACAGCGGTGCTATTTTTGTTGTTGTTGTTGTTGTTGTTGTTGTTTTATTATGCCTGGCCTGCTTGCCTAGCTGACTCCCATAGGCTGCTGAGTTTGAGACACTTGCTCTAGTTCTTTGCTGTTATTAAGACTCCACTCCCAACCTCTTCAACTTCCAGCTCAAGTTCTACCTTCCCAGGATGATGAATCAGATTGACTCAGCTTGAGGCAGATATCCATCCATTTCAGCACCAAGCAACAAACCCAGGGGCCAGGATCTTGTGTGAGCACCTGCTAGGGGCCCACCCTTGATAGTGGAGAGTGAAGATTCCCAGAGGAGAGGAGTTGTATCTGTAGGACATAGGAGAGGGACCTACCACACTGCAGTGCTGGCTCTTGAACCAAAGTGTAATAGTGTGTGCATTTTATATTTTATTTAATCTTGAATTGTTCAGAGTAAATACCTGATAATGTCCCATTCAGCAGATTCTGCAGATTAAATGCTTCCAAGTGCAAAAATGGTAAAAATGAATGCAATTTAAAATGTATTCTTTCCGTAAGCAACATCTGTTAGAAGGGAGTAGGGATGTATTCACAAGCCACAGTATGGTCTTCGAAAAGTCCACGTAAGACAGATCGATTTTGGTCTAGTTTGAGGCTGATGGTCTAACATGGCTCTTGCACATCTGCCTTACCCAGGCTAAAGATGGTCAATGTGTGGACCCATGAATCTATCTCTTGCCTGGCTCCTTGCAGACATTGCTAATATGCTGCAGAACTCCTTCCTACTAAGCTTCAGGATCCTTCTCAACACAGTGTTCCAGGCCACCAGCGCTGAGCAGGTGGCACATGAAATGAAACCCATTTGCCACCCCTGCCTGAGAGGCTTCTGGGGTGACTTATCATGGAGCTTCCTTGAGCTACTGGAGCCAGCATTTTATTGCACGTGTGAAAATTGGGACGGAGAGTGCTCTGCTGAGCAGATTAGAAGCAGCTCCCCCTCAAGTCCTCAAGATAACTCCCCCATCTGTGGTCTTGTTACAAACCCAAGGAGCCTGCTCTAAGCCCTTTCCCCTGAGAGGCCTCCATTGGACACAGGATGACTTCTTGTTTAGTTCTAAGGCAGGGAAGCGATTCTCTTGGGCCATAGTTGGGAAGGCATGCGAACAACCACAGGCCTCTGGAGTCAGACAGCCCCTAAGGGGACTTTTCAGAGGGTCCAGAAAGCATTTATTCCTGAGTCCTGAGCAGGGGCCAACAAGGAAATACCATCGGGAAAGGCTGTTTTCTCTATTCCCAGTTCCCCAGGCCTCCATCCACGGCAGTGCAATGGCTGACTTACCCAGCAGGCTTCCAGACACAAATACTGCAAAACTGGTTGTAAAGCCAAGCCTGATCTCTTTATGCCTTGCCTCCTCCCGACTCCCTGCTTCCTGATAGTTTAGTAAATAATCAAATTTAGATGGATTTTGTTTGAATGAGGAACCTCAGAATTAAACATTTGCTCCCCCTCAGGGCTTTTGTGTGGGAGATGTCCTATTATTTAGGGGTTGCCTCTTGACTTCATCGATTCCCTCTCGTGTCAGCCGCTCCATACTCTCTGCTTTGAGAAAGGGCCTGGAACAGACATGAGGAGACCTGAGCTGCCTCTACCAGGCGGGGTGCCCTGTGCAAGCCCCTGGCCTTTCCAGCACTCAGGCATCTCGTTTTTAAAATTGAGGGGTGAGGATTGCTGGTGACGAAGTTCCCTTTCAGCTCTCAAAGTTGTCATTCTAAGCTCTGACCCTCTCCATCACTTAAAAGTAAGGATGAACAATACTGAGACTTACTGTGTGTTTGGAAGGAAGGGCACTGGGAGTTTTACATACATTCTTTCACTTAGTTCTTACAAAAAAAAAAAAAAAAGAAGCAGTTACTTCACATTATACCCATGTATCAGGTAGTATTTGGTGCAGCTGCTTACACAGAATGCCCTGAACAATAGTGGCTTAGATAAGACTAAGGGTTTCTTTTTCTGCCCACTGGAGGTTTTTTATTTAAAAAGAAAAAAAAATAGAGTTTTTCTCCTATGTGAAAAACAAAACGTCTGGAGGTGGGCCAGGCCACTGTTGTTTCGATGGCTCCACAGTGTCAACAAGACGTCTACCTTTCTCCTTCACCATCCTTGGCACGTAACTTCAAGGTTACTTCTTGGTCCAAGATAGCAGCAGTAGCTGCAGTCATCACATCTCTGTTTCAGGTAGCAGAAAGCAGGAAGGGAGGGTAAAAGGGCCATCTTCTTTTATTCCTAGAAATCCCAATACTTCTGCTTACATTTCATTGGTCAGAACTCACATGTTACATATTCATATCTAGCTGCAAAGAGAGGCTGGGAAATGCAGTCTTATTGTTTCCCAGTCACAATGTAGCACAGGCAAATATTTGAGTTCTGTCATAAGACAAAAAAATGAGAGTAGATATTAGAGTAGATACCACCAGTTTCTTTCTTCACATTACCTTTGACCACTGAGAAGGCAGGGTACACAGTGGCTAAACAACTAGCCCTTTACTTTCATTTATTTTTTATTTTAACAGCTTTTGGGGAACAAGTGGTTTTGGGTAACATGGATAAATTCTTTAGTGGTGATTTCTGAGATTTTGGTGCACCCGTCACCCAAGCAGTGTACACAGTACCCAATATGTAGTCTTTATCCCTTGCTCCGCTCCCGCACCCTGAGTCCCCAAAGTCCATTCTATCATTCTTTTGCCGTTGCATCCTCATAGCTTAGCTCCCACTTAGAAGTGAGAACATACAATGTTTGGTTTTCCATTCCTAAGTTGCTTCACTTAGAATAATAGTCTCCAGCTCCATCCAGGTTGCTGCAAATGCCATTATTTGGTTCTGTTTTAAGGCTGAGTAGTATTCCATGGTGTATGTGTACCATATTTTCTTTATCCACTTGCTGACAACCAGCCTTTTAGAGATGTGTGCTTGCTGGTGGCTGAGGCAGATGTGGCCCCGGGCAGCCTGCATCCAGAGCCTGTGCTGTTACGTGCTGTGCCATTTGTCCTCCCTGGCGTTCATTCCCTCGCTGCTGCTTTCCCCTTCTTATCAGAAGCTTCATGCAGTCTCCCTGGCTCTAAATTTAGTTCTCCCTCTGTATCAGGAAAGCCTGATTGAGGCTTCATGTTCAACCACCTCCAAAAGGCAGGAAAATTGGGCAGGACTATGAGCCCACAGTGTGACTGCCCTTCAGCCAGGGTCCTCCTGTCACCTGTGGAAGGTTCAGTACACCTGTGAGTCTCCTCTGGCCCCCAGGCTCAGTCCTCATTCCAGATATTCTTGGTCCCTCCCCATTCCACATCCCTCAGTTCCCTCCACAATGTTCTCAAACACTGCGGAGTGCTCTCAATTCTGGTCCTGGCCAAATCCTGGAATCAATTGTTGCCTCTCTTCTTGAGGTGTTCTTATTTGAGAAGATGAAGGGATAATTTTTCTGACTAAAATTTTAGGTGGCAGCGTTCGTTTTTGTAAGTTGGGGATGCTTCCCAAATTAAGCCCTTAAAATCACGTTACAAAGGACTCCTAGTCAAGTTGGTTTGTCACTAAAGCCACTGCCGGGAACTGTCTCCTCCCTGTCTCTTCCTGTCTATTCAGTGTGGTCTAAGAGCTAGACATGCAGAATGTGTTAGGGGACTGGCAGCATCTGCATTACCTGGGAGTTACTAGGTATGTAGGATCTCAGCACCCTACACTGGGCTCCCTGCCTCCCACCTCCTCCTGGACTTACTGAACCAGAATCTGCAGTTTAACAAGGGTGCCCAGGTGATTCTTATATACATCACAGGCTTGCAAAACACTGACCCAGAAAATCTAAGCAGTTGGATTTCTGAGTCATTATGAACTAAAAAAATTCACCTAAGAGTATGCTTATTAAATTCATTGTTTGTTTTAGAAGAAACTGAATTGGGAAAAAGAGAGCAAGTAAAAATTAGGTACTGAAATTTAACAATTGCTGTTTATGGTACAGTCTTGGTCCTCATGATCTATCCAGTGTATTATGCAAATGTCAGCAGTTCATTGACTGATTGATATATTAGGATGGGGAACCAGACGAGAGTGGATAGAAATTCTCATGCTTACATTTCATCTTAAGATTCCCTTGTAGGCCGGGCGCGGTGGCTCAAGCCTGTAATCCCAGCACTTTGGGAGGCCGAGACGAGCGGATCACAAGGTCAGGAGATCGAGACCATCCTGGCTAACATGGTGAAACCCCGTCTCTACTGAAAAATACAAAAAAACTAGCTGGGTGAGGTGGTGGGCACCTGTAGTCCCAGCTACTCGGGAGGCTGAGGCAGGAGAATGGTGTAAACCCAGGAGGCGGAGCTTGCAGTGAGCTGAGATCGCACCACTGCACTCCAGCCTGGGCGACAGAGCGAGACTCTGTCTCAAAAAAAAAAAAAGATTCCCTTGTAAAATTACCTAAATCAGTGCACTTAAGTCTCTGAATGGCTTTTGCAAACCAGATAAGCTTGGCATTTGGGGTTCACGTAATTGGCCGGTTTTGCTAGGAGACTGCCAAAAGCCCCATTGTCTAAACAACTCTTTTAGTTTAAGGATACAATCTAGATTTAAAAGCCAACATGTGACTCACTTTAAGATTGTTAAAAGCTCAGAGGAGAGAGCTGTTGTACTCTCGATCTTGTTATTTTTGTATCCTATCATGGATTTCAGACACCTGAAAGAACAACAGAGCTATTTATTTCTATGAGCCCAGGCTTAAGTTGTGGAGAGCCTCGAAGAATTTCATTTGACACTTTAAAAACACTTCCCCCACCCCAGATTGTTCATGAACTGAGAGCCTCATGTAGAGGTTTTATACTTAGGCAGGCAGCAGGATGTAATGGTTAAAAGCATGGGCTATAGGATCTGACCATCTGGGTTTAAACACAACTTTTATCAACTCTGCAAGGTGGGGAAAATAACCTACCGTCTCTAGGGCTGTCATGATAATTGAGTGAATAAAAACTCAGCCAGATGGTGGCTGCCCTGTTGTAAGCACTATGTAAGCATTTGCTGTTACTATATCTACTTATAATACCTAAACGTCTGGCTCCCTCTTTTTATTTTGCACATGAGGACATGGAGATGGAGAGGTAAAGTCTGTCTGCTGCCTGGCCTGGCGGGGATTCTTCCTTGCCAGCACCGCGTGTTCTCCCAGGGCAGCTCTGTGCTTAGTCAGCACCCACCCAGCAGCTGTGTGGGAATTCTTTCCCTCCCTCTCCATCTCACACAAATGTCCTTGGGTCCCCAGGTGAGGCCAATGACAACAGAATCTGCGGTTGATTCAGGTCCCATTTGAACATTGACATCCCTCCTCCCGCTCTGCTTACCTGGAGCTATTTTCATCCTTTTCACCCTGGTTGGGTGGTGTATGGTCTGGGATGTTGCTGGAAACCCAGCCGGTCTGTGACATCTGAGAGACAAGGACAGCTACCTCAGCTGTCATTAACATCAGAACACTTCTAAGTGACTACACTCAAAGCTACTCCTTCCCCAGGGTTTTGATAATTCCTCCCACCAATTATAGCACTTTACTGAGATTAACTAATTAATCCTCACCATATACCCCAGAGACAAAATTAAAGATAATTCTTTCATAACTGTAAAGCACCTTTTATCTAAGGATTACTAACACTGATGCATTTGTCTCCCATGACAACATCGCAGGTTTCAGAGATGACAAGGAAAATCTTCATTACCATTTCAAGAACTGGGAACAAAGAAAAATCCCGTTCCAGGACACAGAGGAGGAGATGCGGGTAGCTGAACAGAAACTCTTGAAGATTACCATGGGAATACACCTGTGAACTTCCAGGTGGGGCTATGTCCGCATCGGGTCAGTTTTCTTTATATTGTTTACAATTTCCAGGGATCATGTCCACGATAAGGAACAAGAGCTGGTTCACAGGCTACTGAAGCATATGTTTGACTTCCCAAAGAACCTTCTGTTTTCTACTTGCCTACTCGTCTCCATCACACTGTTTCCCTGTCGTCTCTATTTGCCAAAGTTCTGTTTGTGATCTAGATGAAATGAAGCCAATAGCCAAATGCTACAGGAGGGAGAGAACCTGACAAAGACATTATAAACTGAGAATCCTTAAAGAGGAGAGTGGGAGAGGCAGGGTGGAGAATGGGAGAGAAGAAGGGAGAGGTCAGTCTGTCAAAGTTCTGGAACTCTCATTTGGGGTAAACAAAGGGAAAAGAGGGGTCTGCACTCTGTGCCCCAATATTAGGTTTGCTATGATTCTTTTGTAATTGCCTTGGCAGCAGATTAATTTTACTTGACTTGGCAGCATAAACAGCTGCTACTGAGCTGTAGCCGAGGCTGGGAGCTACATCATTGTGCATTATAGCATGGGTGCTTCATAAAGGGGGTCTCAAAAACACTCAGGGAGGCACAAATGATCATTTTGGATCTATTTCTCTCATTTGGGCCAAGCAGTTGCATAATGCATTTGTTCTAAGATCATTAGTGCAAACAACATGGCTGGGTGCTAGTAGTGATTTGCTGGTTTCTCTTCATGACCGACAGCTGTGACCGGAGCTCAGCCGCCCCCCTCCCCCTGCTGGACCTTCAGGATCTGGTGCAGGTGAGTTTGCAGCAGCCAACAAGCAGCTTGACAGGAGTTTTTTCCAGGCCTCTTGGGAATAGGAGTGTCAGAAGGAAAAGCTCTTGCTCAACTCCTAATTCAAGAAAGAGAGGTGAACAAATAAGTAAAAATAAACTTTACACTTTCTAGGGATTTAAAATGGGATCGTAGGTGCATGATCTCATTTGAGCCTCACGACAAGCAGATGAGGCTGCACAGTGAATGAACGCCTCTTACTCTGCCAGCCCAGTATTCCTTTCTTTTGGATCCTGACTTTTCCCCCATTGTGTTCTGGTGGGGCTGCCAGTCACAGGACAGTCCCACCTCTCAGATCCCTTCCATCCCCCACCCCCAACGTTGGGCATGTGGTTCTGGCTAGGCCACTGAATTCTTTTTGCTGGGGATTTGAATCTTATGGAGAGATGCCTTGGGGGAGAAAGATATTGGAGTTGTGTAAAGAGAATGCCCAGAGCCTGGCTGTTCAGCTCTTCGTTCCGTTCTGTGAGTTATTTTAGTTTCCTTCCAGTAAAATTGCCTGAGTTCGAATGGGCTCCTGTCTACCAAAGAAACCCAAATTATAAACCCCCTTTGTTTCAAATTGCCAGGTGTTGAGCCCAGGTCCTCTTATCCCAAGTCAGTGACTGTTCATGATACTAGATAAACGCAAAGTCGCATGGGAAATTTAAGGAAGGAAAGAGAGAGAACTGAGAAGTTGAGCAATGAAGCTTTTTTTTTTTTTTTTTTTTTTTTTTTTTTTTTTTTTTTAAAAGAAGCCAACCATCTTTCCCAATGGCATCAGGTCAGGATTCATCCCTGGGAATGTAATTCATGTTTAACGGCAGTTGTGTGAGTTGGCATGTACCCAAGTTCGCCCACAGCCGACATGGTCAGGCCAAGCCTCTTTTCAGTTTTATTCTTGTTATGCTTTCGTAGGATGTGTGTTTGCTGGTAGGCTGATCCTTAAGTATATTTACCTACGACTCTGTCTTTGTGTTTTCTTGACTCTATTGATTTGGCAAACAATCAGAAGTAGCTGGTACAGTTCAAATGGAGAGGGAGGGAGGTTAGTGGGTGTGGTTATCAAAAATTTAGCAGCAGGTAAAATTTTGGCAGGTAGGAGAAATCTTTTTAGGTAGCATATATGCTAAAACATATGACTTTGCTTTCTACTGCTTCATATCAAATAAAATTCCAGATTCTGTGCTTAGGAATATACACGAAAAGGCCCAAGGCTCTCTCCCCCTCTTGAGGCTGTTCTGGTACCTTCTGCAGTGGTATGAAATTAAGTGTGGAAGATCTCTTTTGTGAGAGGGATCTCTTCTAGTTAAAACTAAGAGGTACCAAACTGCTGAACTATTAGCCTATTTAGATCATTTCCAGCCAAGGACTTATATCCTAAAGGAAGTCAGAGGTAATCGTGAGGCTTTTGAAGTTTCTCATGCATGATGGTTGAATGACTGAGTGAATGAATGAATGGGATAAAGAGTGAGAGGATGCCTAGAAGCCTAGAATGCTGGAACTAAAAGGGAACCTCGTGGTCACCCAGTACAACCCTGCACTAGTTGTTCATAGCTGCATAACAGATCACTTCAAGTTTCAGTAGCTCAAAACAACAATAATCATTTACTATTTCTCTCCTGATTTCTCTGGGTCAGGATTTCAGAGCAACTTGGTTGGATAATCCTGTCTCGAGGTCTCTTATATGGTTACAGTCAGATGTTAGCTGGGCTGCAGTCATCTGAAGGCTTGACTGGGGCTGGGGGCTCTGATTTCCCAGGTAGCTCACTCATACAGCTGGCCAGTTGGCATGGGCTGTTGGTGGGAAGTTTCAGCTCCTCTCCATGTGGGCCTCTTCATAGGGCTGTGGGTGTCCTCTGGTGTGGCAGACAGCTTTCCCTTGGGCAAGTGATGCAAGAGAACAAGCCAGAAGCTGCAATGTCTTTTATGACCCAGTGTTGGATGTCACATGCCATCACTTAAGCAACCTTCTGTTGTTCAGGCAGCCCTGGTATGATGTGGGAGGGAACTACATAGGGTGCGAACACCAAGCCAGGATCACCAGGACTGTCTTGGAGACTGACTACCACAACCCCTTCTCTTTCTTTTTCTTCCAGTTTTATTGAGATATAATTAACAAACAAAATTGTGTCTATCTAAGGTATATAATGTGATGACTTGATAAGTGTATATATTTTGAAATGATTACTACAGTCAAGTTACTTAGCCCATCTATCATTCACATAGTTATTATTTTTGCGTGTGTGGTGAGAACATTTAAGAGCAACTCTCTTAGCAAATTTCAAGTATACAATACAATATTATTAATTATAGTCACAATGCTGTACATGAGATCCCCAGAACATATTCATCTTATAACTGATAGTTTGTACTTTTTGACCAACATCTCCCCATTCCCCGTACCTTCTGTATGTGAGTTCTCCATGAGTTTGACTCTTTTAGATTATAAATATAAATGAGATCATGCAGTATTTGTCTTTCTCTTACTTATTTCATTTAGCATCATGCCTTCCAGGCTCATCCATGTTGTTACAAATGATAGGATTTCCTTCTTTTTGTGGCAGAATAATGTTCCATAACATAAGTATATCATGGAACATAATATTTTAAGACAGATAAAAAGAATAAAAGAAATAAAATAGATACATATATATTCACCACTCAGTTCAAGAAATAAAAGAGTATCAATTCAGTTGACCCCCCCATATACCTGCCCTGATTGCATCTCCCTCTTCCTCCATCCCTTTATCCTTAGGAAACCATGTTCTGAATTTTGTGTTTAGGCTGCTATGCATTCTTTTATACTTCCACTACAAGTTTATGTATCTTTATATGTGGTGGTGTTTGGCATATTTTGAAACTTTCTGTATGGCATCATCCTGTATGATTCTTTTGCAACCTTCTCTTTTTATTCAGAACTATATCTGTGATATCCATCTATGCTAATCTGTAGAGCTCTAATGTATTTTTTTATTTACATTTTTATGTTTCAAAGGCAAGGTCTCATTCTGTAACCCAGGCTGGAGTGCGGCAGTGTGATCATAGCTCATGCAACCTCAAACTCCTGAGCTCAAGCAATCCTTCTTCCTCAGCCTCCCAAGTAGCTGGGACTACAAGCTAATTCATTTATTTTAATGACTATACAAGTGGTCCCCAACTTACAGTGGTTTGACTTTGGATTTTTAAATTTAGGATGGTATGAAGGCAATACACATTCATTATGCTCCTCGACTTACAATGAAGTTACATCTAGTCAAACCCATCATAAATTGAGAATATTGTAAGTTGAAAATGCACTCCAGATATACGATATTTTCAACCCAATCATGGGTTTATTAAGATGTAATCCCATCATAAGTTGAGGAGCATCTATATAGTATTTCATTGTATGAACACATAATAATTTGTTTATCCATTCTCCAGCTGATGGACATTCAGGTTGAATATAATTGTTTTTGCAGTTACACACAATAATTACTACAAGTGTTCTTATAAACTCTCCTTGTACCCTGGTACAAGAGTTTTTCTAGGGTATAGTTCTAAAGATGGAATGGATGGATCATATGATATGCACAGCTTCAGTTTTACTCAGTCGTGTCAGTTTGTTTTCCAAAATGGTTGCACTCGTTTGTACGACTACCAATAGTGATGGAATCCATTGCTCTTCGTTCTAGTAATGTTAAACTAAAAATTTCATGCACAGCTGATGGATATGAAACGGTATCTATTTATGGTGTTAATTTCCTTTTCCCTGACTATTAATGAGACCCAGCAATTTTTTTCCTCCCATTTGGCCATTTGGGTTTCTTCTTCTGAGCAATTTTTGCTTATATATTTTGCAAATTTTTCTATTACAATTTTTTTCTTATCCTTTTGAAAGAATTATTCATAGATCCTGGACACTACTTTTTGTCAGTTACGTATGTTGCCAACATTTTTTCCTGTTTGATGCTTGTCCTTTTTACTTTTTTGTTGTCTTTGTTGAGATGCAGTTAAATATATCAGTCTTTTCCTTTAGGGGTTGTTTACTATGGCAGAGACTACTGGTGTCCACTCAAATTCACCCCTTCTTTCTTTTATAGTAAAGTGAAGTGGACTGTGGCTGTGGAGTATGTCTGAAAGTAATGTGTGCAAAGTCTACCTCACTTGTATCAGAGGAAATCTGTTTCTAAATGTCCACTCTTTCTCCCTGCAGCGGCCTGAAATGGCAGCAACCAGAGAACCTGGGAAACCTCACACTGAGGTGCTCAGAGGTCCTGGCCACCTGGATCTGCCACTACCTGCAACTGCTGGCCCGGAGGCCTTTGCTGAACTGGGACAGGGACATAACCTTGTTTTTTCAGCTGATGGATTATGGGGTCTCTCAGTTATTGCAGCTTAGCCTACTGAGGTCACAAAGATATTTTCTGTTTTCTTCCAAGCAGTTGAAGTATTGCTTCTTACATTTGGGTCTTTAATCTGCCTGGAGTTGATTCTCATTATGGTCAAAAATTATACTTTTAAAAAACGGATTACCAACTGTTCCAGTACCCAATATTTTTCTTTTTTTCCCCCAGAAGAATGAGGCCCAGAGAGGTTAAGACACTTTATCAAGATCACACAGCTGATTAGTGAATTATAGGTTGTATGGAGAGCTGGCATTTATAATATTCTTCCCCAAAGCCTTACAAAGCAGGAATTATCATTAGTATTTGATTTTACATAGAAGAAAACCAATGCCATACTGACAAGGTGAGCGAGTCATCTCCATGCCGTGGCTCCTCCTGTTGTGCCCTTTTACTGTGTGACCATGCCATGGACAGATAATTAAACCTAATCGAATCTAGTAAGTATTTATTAAGCACCTCCCATATGCAAAGCTCTGTGATAAGTGCTGCAGGCACGCCAAGGTGAGTAAAACACAGGGACACAGCCACTGATCCAGGGACCTTAGAATCTGGTCAGGAGTAAGGGAGAGGTACTTCGGACTTTGAGAGAGAAAAAGAAGCTATGGGGTTTGGGATGTGTGTGTGAGGACATGTTCTGCTCAGGGGATGAAGAAAGTTCTTGTGATGTTTGAGAGCCCATCAGGCAGTCTGGGGGAAGAGTTTCCTGGGGCAAGGAACTGTTTGAACAAAAGCACACAGGCTGGGTTGGGTGCAGTACTCCTGGCACTGTAATTACACATGTAATCCCAGTACTTTGGGAGGCCAAGGTGGGTGGATCACCTGAGGTCAGGAGTTCAAGACCAGCCTGGCCAACATGGTGAAACCCTGTCTCTACTAAAATACAAAAATTAGCTGGGTGTGGTGGCACCCGCCTGTAGTCCCAGCTACTTGGGAGGCTGAGGCAGGAGAATCACTTGAACCCAGGAGGCGGAGGTAACAGTGAGCCAAGATCACACCACTGCACTCCAGCCTGGGTGACAAAATAAGACTCCATCTAAAAAAAAAAAGAAAAAAAGAAAAGAAAAGAAAAAGAAAAAAGAAAGAAAAGCACACAGGCTAGAAAGCACAAGGCATGCTTAGGGTACAGGCAGGAGTTGAGTTTGATTGGAGCGAGGTTGGGTGAGGGGCTGTGGGAGGTGAAGCTGGACTGGACCCAGCTGCATCTACCATCCAGCTATTTCTATGAAATAGCAGTAATGGCGACCAGGTATGTGGGCACCTCAGGTTACAGGGATTGCAGGTAAAAAACGTGTGGGAGTCAGTAAAATCATTTTTGCTTCAATCACCTTTTACAATGTTAGTAAAAAGTCTATATCACTGTATTTGGGTAGGGTTTTCGAACTTTATAGAACCTTATATGAAAAGCAATTCAGGAGGTAGCAAAAGACGTTATCATCTTAGGAGTCCTTTCCCAGAGCCACCATCACGTCTTGTGGAGCTGGCATTGTGTGTGTCCATTCACAGACCCTGAGAGACATGGCTACATCTCAAGCTTACCATCAGTTCCTTTCAGCAGAATTTCATAGCTCTCTGAATTTCTCCACCATCTTGTACTTATAAACTCTATAACTTGACTGGTATTCTTCAGAAAAAGCCTTCTTCATTGTTAGGCCCCCAAAGCCTGTGTCCCCTGCCGGGCACAGGACAGGTGCTCACACACATTTGGGGAATGAGTAGCAGATGTTAGGAGGGACTAAGGAATGAATTCCTCAATGCTGCATGTGGTGACTGCTGTGGGGCAGCTGTGCACAGGACAGGCAAGACAGGGTACCCACGTGACTGCCCGATGCTGACGTGGCAGGAGGCTGGAAAGAATTCCCGAAACTCTTTTGTTTATTTGTTCATTTATTTATTTATTTATTTGAGATGGAGTCTCACTTTGTTACCCAGGCTGGAGTGCAATGGTGTGATCTTGGCTCACTGCAACCTCTGCCTCCTGGGTTCAAGCGATTCTCCTGCCTCAGCCTCCCGAGTAGCTGGAATTACAGGTGCTCGCCACCATGCCCAGCTAATTTTTGTATTTTTAGTAGAGACGGGATTTCACCATATTGGCCAGGCTGGTCTCAAACTCCTGACCTCAGGTGATTTGCCTGCCTCGGCCTCCCAAAGTGCTGGGGTTACAGGCATGAGCCACTGCCCCCGGCTGAGTTTCTGAAACTCGGCATTAATTCCGATCCACACCCAGGTGCTGTCACAGACAATTGGCCTATACAACATAGAGGTTTATTTCTCTTTCATGTCAAAGTCTGAGGCAGTCTGCAGCTTGGCTTGCTAGAGTTTTCAGAGACCTAGGCTCCTTGTACTCTGTGACTCTGCCATCCTAGGGGGTGTCGCCTTACCCACAAATTGCTCCATCACATCCACATTCTAGGCAAAAAGAACGGGGAGAGGAGGAAGGGAAGGACATGATCCTTGTATTAAGGGCACACCTTGGAGGTGCACATATGTCTTCTGCTCACACCCAGTTAGCCAGAACCTAGTCATGTGGCTACTCCTCGCTGCAAAGGAAGATGGGAGATGTGTACTTTTGTTCTGGATGGCCAGTACCAATTAAATGATCCAAGTTATGGATTATTCCACAGAAAGGGAGAATAAATATCTGTGAACAACTTGCCATTTCCACCACAAGCTGATTTTACCTAATGTAGTTCAGATGCATGTACCCAAGTAGGCAGAGAGGCAGCTGGTCTAGTCTGGTTGGATAGAAAGGATTTACTTGAATACCTGTTTCAGTGTTGGGAAAAAGTCACAGCCTGCAATGCACCAAAAGTAGCATTGTCTTCAAATACAAAGATCAGTGGCTGTTCTTGTTAGTTTGGTTTGGTCATTATGAATCTTCCAGCACCTCCCAAGAGTAAAGGAAATGGTCAGTCGCATATGCTGGTGCATCACGACCTTAAGAGCAATAGTGACCTGAAGGAGGAGAAACAGCATTTTGGAACTCGTGTAAGTGTATGATTCGACGTATTCCTTTTTAAGTAATTGGCCCTCTCATGACATTTTTTACTTGAGGGGGCACAGCACAACCAGTATTGGTAGTTGTCCACCCAATCTGGTCTTCTCTTCCTCCCAGGTATATGACTAGCTACGATTCCACATGGTGGAATTTCATGCTACCATTAAAAATGTACACTGTTGAAGAAAATGTATTGAAGTAGGGAAATGCTCACAATATAATAATAAGTGCAACAAAGGAGAATATTCAGGGGCCTGTAGGCCTTCTGTGAGCTGAGTCTCTCCAACCCCCTACTCTGACCCCATTTCCGACCACATTGCCCCTTATTCACTCCACTCCAGCCACCCTAGACTCCTGAATGTTTCTCCAACATGTCCAGTCTTTGCAGCCCTGGGACTTTGCTCTTGCTGGTTCCCTGTCCGAAACAGTGCCCTGAGATACTGCATGGCTGCTCCTTCACTTTCTTCAGTCTCTGTTTGCATCTCACTTTATCAGCAAGATGGTCCCTAACTAGTTCATATAAAGATAGTAACCTCGCCTCACCTGACCTGCTGTACCCCATGCTCCATGCCCTTTTACCCTGCCTCATTTTTATCGATACCCTTTATTGCTGCCTGGCACATGACATACACTCGTGTTTATTCATTTGTCCTCTATCTTCCCATGAGGAGTGCAGCTCTCTGAGGACAGGAACTTTGTTCATTGCTGTATCTGTAGCACATGGTAGGCCATCAATCAATATTGTGAGATAGATGGACAAGATATGTGACTATGATCAACCATAGTCTAAGACTTTTGTACAAAAACCTCATTCAGACGAACGAGGAGGTGATATACCAAATGTTAACTGTGGTTGCTCTTGGATGGCTGGATTGTTGATTATTTTGATTTTTTCATTATACTTTTCTACAGTTTTGAAACTTTTATGGTAAATATGTTATAATGAGAGCGAAATCAGTATGTTTTTATTATTTTAAAATTCCATTATTTACAAAAATCACTAATACCTATGCTGACCAAATGTTCAAGATTGTAGAACAATTTTTTTTTTTTAAGAGAGAGTCTTGCACTGTCACACAGGCTGGAGTGCAACGATGTGATCAGAACTCACTGCAGCCTCTGACTCCTGGGCTCAAGTGATCCTTCTGTCTTGGCCTCCTGAGTACCTGGGACTATAGGTGTACACCACTACACCCTGCTAATTTTTTAATTTTAATTTTTTACAGACAGGATCTCACTATGTTGCCCAGGCTGGTATTGAATGCCTGGCCTCAAGCAGTCCTCCCAAAGTGCTGGGATTACAGGCATGAGCCATCACACCCAGCTGCAATTCTATTTTTTTTTTAGAAGTTCTCACTTTTTCCATTTGACAAATCTGGTGACTCTTCCACAGAGCTATATTTTATCAGCTACTGCCTCCTGGTACTTCCTTCCTCTGCCTGTTCCACTTCAAGCACCTCGAGGCTGCGGAATTTCTTTCTGGGCTCTATGTCATTTGCAAAAGAGGCTTATTAGTCTCTGCATCTAGTGTGTTTGGCCCAGCGCCAGAGAGATCTGCCAAGCCTTCCTTCTCCTCCTCCTCCCCAGTCCAGCCTCTTCCTGGAGTTCCTTCCTGCGACCTGCAGTGCCAGGTGCTGGGGGAGATGGGGGAGTGGCCTTTCAAGTCCCTCAGGCCTCCAAGGCAGAAGGTGAAGGTTACTTGAGGGGATTAGCTGAAAACAGAGGAGCCTGATTTGGGACAATGCATTAATTCCTGAAGAGAGTTTATCACAGGAGCTACCTCCAAAAAGTCCCACCTGCATAGGAATCCGCAGCTAGCCCTGAGAGGAAAACGTATCCCTACGGCCCTGTGAACTGAAAGAGTCTTTCCTTAAAAGGGAAGTGATTCTTGGCTCAAAACCTTAGGGTTCGCTTTATGGACCCCCTCGCATTTCTTCCTAGTGTGGAATACCCAGCTGCACAAGGTGAACCAAGGGTTGTCATTCAGAACAGTCACTATTGTTTCACTTGCCACAGCACCTCATTTATTTAAAAATAATGATCTAAGTACAAAGAATAGCCATCCTCTTGAAAACCAGACGCACATCCATAATGACCAGCGGGTGCACAGGCCTGGGCTTGAAGGAAGGAAATCATCAGAAGCAACAGGATAATGCTCCTCCCTCAGGGCATGGGTGGTGGTGAGCATTTTCAAGGTGAGGTGGACAACATTCAGTTATTATTTATAGACCCAGTGGCGAGGGCTTTGGGGCTGCTGGGAATCCTGTGGCAGTCGGGGACAGCACGCGCTTTGTTTGAGCAAAGATGCCTATGTGCTGGGTATTGGGATGGAGTACCCGCCCCAGGCCGGCAGCTCCAGCGCAGGCCCGGGAGGAAGGCTTCCTCTTGCTGGCATCTTAAACATGGCTTGCCATAGCAATAGTTGTGCCTTCTTAGAATGTGCAGCAGTGTGCTTAGGAATCCTGGGTGTCTCTGAACCACAGCTGCCCAGAAAAGAACTTCAACATGCACCCTTTGTCCTAGGCCAATCTCTACTTCCATTTCAAAATCCACAGACCTCCAAATTGGGTCCCTCCTCCACGGCCTGAACACAGTGGGTGTGTCTTTATGACTCTCCATATTGTATGAGAATGATCAGATCAGGTGTCTGTTTCCCCTCCTAGAGAGCAGAGTCCTTAGAGGTAGGCACCTGGTGTTAACTCATATCTGTAGATCCAGTGCCAGACACACATAGGTGCTCAATTAATAGTTCATCAATAGATTTGTGGAGTCTGTCTTTCAAAAGCTCATTTTAAAACATTCCAAATGATAGTGATTCCTTAGAAGAGTTGCTTTCCTTTTCTTTTCTTTTCTTTTTTTTTTTTTTTGTTTGAGACAGAGCCTTGCTCTGACACCCAGGCTGGAGTGCAGTGGTGCGATCTCGGCTCACTGCAACCTCCACCTCCCGGGTTCAAGCCATTCTCCTGCCTCAGCCTCCCGAGTAGTTGGGACTACAGGCGCCCGCCACCACACCCGGCTAATTTTTTGGATTTTTAGTAGAGACAGGGTTTCACCGTGTTAGCCAGGATGATCTCGATCTCCTGACCTCGTGATCCACCTGCCTCGGCCTCCCAAAATGCTGGGATTACAGGCGTGAGCCACTGTGCCTGGCTGTTTTCCCTTTTCTTTTGAGACAGGGTGTCGCTCTGTTGCCTAAGCTGGTGTGCAGTGGCGCAATCATAGTTCATGGCAGCCTTACCTTCCTGGGCTCAAGTATCCTCCTACCATGCCTGGCTAATTTTTACATTTTTTGTAGAGACAGGGTTTTGCCATGTTTCCCAGGCTGGTCTCAAACTCCTGAGCTCAAGCAGTCCGCCTGCCTTGGCCTTCCAAAGTGCTGGGATTATAGGCATGAGCCACTGCCTCTAGCCTGGAAAAGTTTTTTATTTAGGGCAACATTCATGGGGCTATTTCTCAGGAATTATCTACTTCTGAATCTTTAAATGCTGAAGTGGGAGGGGATCTCTAGGTCATCAAGACACTCAGGACCTCAGATGGGGTTTGTTAGTATTATTTGATATAATGATTATCACAATGGAAATTTCTTATATCTTCAACACTTCACAATTTATTATTTATTTATTTTTACTTATTTATTTGTCTATTTATTTTTGAAATAGAGTCTTGCTCTGTGGCCCTAGCTAGAGTGCAGTGGCCTGATCCTGGCATACTGCAGCCTTGAACTCCTGGGCTCAAACAGATCCTTCCACCTCAACCTCCCAAGTATCGGAGACTACAGGTACATACCACCATGCCCTGCTAATTTTTAAATTTTTTGTAGATACAGGGTCTCACTGTGTTTCCCATGCTAATTTCAAACTCCTGGGCTCAAGTGATCTGCTTTGGCCTCCCAAGTGCCGGGATTACAGGTATGAACCACCATGCCTGGCCTACTTGACAATTTAAAAACCTTTCAATTTTATTGTCACGTATTGTCATGTGTACCTTTGATCTCTATGGCATAATCTGGGGAGACGTATTTTTAAATCTTATAAAAATCAGATGACCTTGGCAAAATGTGGTGGCTCACAATTTTGGGAGGCTGAAGCTTGAGCCCAGGAGTTCAAGACCAGCCTGGGCACCATAGTGAGAACTCATCTCTATTTAAAAAAAAGAAAAAGGAAAAGCTGGGTGTGGTGGTATGCTCCTATAGTCCCAGCTGCTCAGGAGGCTGAGGCGAGATGATAGATTGAGCCCAGGAGTTTGAGGCTGCAGCGAGCTGTGACCACGCCACCATACTCTAGCCTGTGCGACAGAGTGAGACCCTATCCCAAAAAGAAAAAAAAAATCAGATAGGTTTTGTGACTTGTCTGAAAGCCATATTTTTAGAATTAAGCACCAAGTTGCATGCACTGAACACATTTATTGCATACCTACTATATGCTAGGCACCATAGAAGGCACTGGAGATACAGAGATGGAAAATCAGGATCCTTCTCATATTCAGGGCGTCAATACAAAGTGATGAGGACTCTATTAAAGGTGTCATTAACGGCTCTGGGAGCAATAAGCAAGAGGGCTTGATAATGCCTGGAGAGATGTGAGGGAGGTGTTAGACCAAGGTGATGGTAATGTGGATAAAGATGGGGATGGTGATGATCTCCTCAGCAATATACAGTGCTTCCAGGTGCCAGGCACTGTTCTGGGTGTTTGCACATATTAATTGACTTGATCCTCACAACTACCTTATAAGATAGGGGCTCTTAATATTTCCATTTTACAGATGAGGAAAAATGAGGCATGCAGAGAGTAGGTAAATTGCTCAAGATTGCACCAGCAAGTGGTGGAGATCGTCTACTATTTATTGCGTTTCTGAAACTCAAGAGCAAAACAGCAATGATAATATTGGCAAAGAATGGGGTCATCTGCTGCCGCCAAAACCCACTTTCCCTGGTCCCCCTCCTGAGGTGCAGCCCATTTATTTCTTGAGCCAGTCCTTGAGTTTGGCAGGGCCCTTCCTGTCCACATGGTGGACCTGGTTTGTGGCACTGGCCCCATGTATCCAAACGGTCCACCGTGGATAGAGGGTCACGGTGAAGATCCGGGATTTCAAATCAGACAAACTTGGGCTGGACTTCTGGTTCTGTCCATTCTCAGCTATATGGCCTCTGAGCCTTAGCTTTACCATCTATAAAATAGAGATAACCGTCATGTCTGTGCCTCTATGGCCTCTAGCTTACCCCAAACCCCTCACACAAGACGAGGCCCCTGAACTAAACAGACACTGAAAAGAAGCCAACCTGGAGTCTGCGGAGCTCGCTGGCATGATTGGAGCCATTGTTCGGTTGCTGGGGAGGGCATTCTGGAAGAGAGGGCAGAGGGCTGCAGCGCCTTCGGTAGACATCTGCCTCAGAGATTTCCTCTGCCTTGCTGTTTGGAGACATAAGCTTTTCCTTCAGAGGCTGGAGTAAGTGGAGTTGAAAGAAACTACTTCATGGAAACAACAGTTGTGACTGGCAGGAGGGCTGGCAAGAGTCCAGGAAGTGGGCTCAGCCCAGGGTTGCGTCCCTGGGGTGTACCTCAGAAAACCTCAGGCCAACTGCATGCTCTCTGTTTATTCAGGGGTTTCCTCACTGAACCCTCTGAGGAAACAGCTTTGGAAGGAAAGGGAAAACATATGAGTGAGACAAGGTACTCAGTGGCCCAACGGAGCCCAAGTGGCTGCCTACAAATTGGCTACTACCTTGATACCAAGGGGAAGAGGATCCCTCCAGTTCTTGCCCTTATGGGCTCAGGGCCAGTTGTATAGTGCCAGGCCCTTGTGAGTGGCTGGCCTATGGCCACTGCCTTCTGGGCGGCCTGGTACCTTTAGGGAGGTCCATTCACTCTTCCAGGCCTTTCAGGCCCCTTCAGTGGTTTCTGAGAGGGATTGACTTGCCTGTTTGTAACAGAAATATCCATCTCTTCACTCCCTTTGCTCCACCTCTTCTTTATCTGTGGTGGGAAGAGGTTTTTAAAGCATAAAAATATATTGAATTATGCTGTGAAAGGTTATAAGATGAGCAGGCGAGATGTTTGTTTTTCTAATGAGGGCTTTACTTGGAAAAAAGAATTGACTTGGCGCGGTGGCTCACACCTGTAGTCCCGACACTTTGGGAGGCCGAGGCGGGTGGATTGCCTGAGATCAGGAGTTCGAGACCAGCCTGGCCAACATGGTAAAACCCACGTTTCTACTAAAAATACAAAAATTAGCCGGGCATGATGGAGAGCGCCTGTAATCTCAGCTCAGGAGGATGAGGCAGAAGAATTACTTGAACCCTGGAGGCTGAGGTTGCAGTGAGCTGATATCACACCACTGCACTCCAGCTTGGGTGACAGGACAAGACTTCGTCTCAAAAAAAAAAAAAAAAAAAAAAAAAAAAAAAAAAAAAAAAAAAAGCCCCTTTCCCAGAACAAAGGGCAGGCTTCAGGGACCTCATGGCTGTGAGGTCTTGGTGATGCTGGTGATAAGGTAGGTAGGCACGAACAAGGCTGAGGGTGAAAGTAGCGGGGGAGACTAAGGAGGCAGGACTTGCTGATATTCAGAGTTTGACCCCATATGGACTGCAGTAAATCCATCCTTACTGGAAGTCCCTACTTATTGGAAATTATTTTACCATCCTCTGGGCACTCAGCTACCTGCGATCAGCTATGGGAAACATTGGGTTCTTTCTGGAATTGGACTGTGGTGTCTAGGGGAGGGTGGAACAGCACAGTCTCTCTTGATTCAACAGCCCTGGTATCTCCCACATGCCAGCACCATGCTTCATGCGAGAAGAGACCAAGGAGCTGAGTGCCTCACGCTCTTGCTGAGGAGACAATGTCCACAGTAACAGTCACGGCAGTGACTGAAGGGTGATAGAAGTGAGAGCCTCCGGTGGGGGTGGTCAAGAGAGGCTTCACAGAGAGGCAGGTCTTCCCCTGGCCTCCAAGAATGGCAGGACAGAAATGGAATGGGATGCGGTGCCCAGCCAGGGAGAGGATCTCCAGGTGCACAGCTGTCTAGAGCTGGTTTTGAGTGTGGCTGTAGCAAGGTCTCTGAGGGAGAGCTTAACTCTGCCTTGAGATCCTTCTTTCACCATGGACTACAGGCCCTTGATCAATCAGTGCACACGACTGGCCCCAGGACTCAAGGCTAAACTGAAGGGCCTGGGCCCGCCTGGGTTTGAGGGCCCAGGAGACTCTCTGGACTCTGGGCTTCTTGGCATCCTGTTACAGAAGTACCATTTATACATTTATATTGAAAAATAAGTGCAACGGAGGGAGATGTGATGCCCTCAGCAAAGCTCAGAAAGACTTTTCTGGTTGAAGAAATAAGCATTGCACATACCACAAGTGCAAAGCCTTCTGCCCAGACCCTTTGCTGGAAAGCTGTGCTGAGCAGAGGGCAGGTGGTTGTGGTGCAGGCGGGGCTGCGATCGGCTGGGCTCAGTATGCAGCAGTGTTCTGAAAGTGTGGGTTCTGCTGGT
The DNA here is from genome assembly GCF_043159975.1 of Macaca nemestrina. Classification (NCBI taxonomy): domain Eukaryota; kingdom Metazoa; phylum Chordata; class Mammalia; order Primates; family Cercopithecidae; genus Macaca; species Macaca nemestrina. The sequence goes on from NC_092135.1 coordinate 70,225,840, forward strand.
GCCCAGATGGCTTCGGGATGCCTGATAAACCTCTCCAGCTCCTATTTCCAGGTCTGTAACCCTCTTACTGCCTCCTTCAAGGGCTTCCACTAGAGGCGGCATAACGTGGCCTGGACTGTTCTACTCTGGGCCTCACCTCCTACTCCACCCACCTTGTTTATCTGACCTTCTTCCCACGGGGACATTAAACCTCCCACAAATATTAACGTATTTGATTTTTTTCTCTTTTGTAGCTATTTTAAAAATTTTCTCCTTTTTGTTGTCTCCTTTAAGAATTTATAGGAAAGAAGGATCTTGGAATGGTTGGTGCAGATGAGAAAACATTGGGAGCTTGTTACAACGTCAGGAGATTTGGAAGAAGAAATACTTCTTTTCCCTTTGTCATTACAGCCAATGGAGAAACAGTTTACAGTCATTCCGAGAAATATGAGCAATGTGGAGGGATTTAGGTAGCTCAGTAGCAGGATGCATCCTATACATACCTTATAAGGTATACTGTAGAAATCTTCACCAGAAGATTTTATAAGTAATCAGGAATATCATTTTGAAATGAGAAAAATGTGCCAGAGATGGGTCTTACACTATTTTAGCTAGGATTTGCTACGATGTCTACAGTGTACGTGGCAAAGTTGGTGTCAGAACGGAGAATACTCTGATCTATAGGATCCAAGGGGAAGAATCCAGAGAGGAAGGATTTTTCACCAGTTGAACAGTGGTCCTTGGGTCCAGTGCTTGATTCTGCTTTAATAAGACCATTATTGCCATGTTCTCCTACACTGTGGACTGTTTATAATTTACAAAGTGTGCTTCTAATAACACATTTAATGTGTGCTCTGATAACACATTATTCCATTTCTAGGTTTCTTTTTGAGATCTGAGCATGTTTAACTCAATTTCTCTGTGTAGGATCTGTGTTAAGGTCTTTGCATGTTTATTTTCTATTTCCAACTGGAAAAGTCTTTTTAGCAGAATCTTTTCTTTATCTTCCTTTTATTTAAAAAAAAATCAAAATTAAGCTTTTTCAATGCAAATTTTCAGAAAAATAGCTATCTTTCCCATTGCCACATTGTGCTGAGAACACGCATGTCTTGACTCTGCCTCTACTTTTCAACACATGGCAGCTACCTTGGTTCAGGTTCTTATCATCTCTTTCATTATTGTAATTACATGGCTACTTTTCTTACCTCCATTCTCATTCTCCTTCCTATCCATCAACCACAGTATTGTTAAACTGAACTTTGAAAGTACAGATCTAAGAAAGTTGACGACACACAGCCAATGATGTGTAGAAGCAAGCAATCTCATAGATGTTGTGGGAATGAATTAGCGTAGCTTCTTTGAAAGGCAATATAGTAATGTCTATCAAAGGTACAAGTATGGGCGGGCACTTTTGACTCAAAGTTCCACTTCTAGGAAATTATTTTACAGATATTCTTGTACCTGAAAAGATGTATGTGTAAGGATGTTTGTTACAGCATTGTTTATAATGACAAGATATTGGGAACAAGGTAAAGGACCATTGGTAGGAGCTACTGAGTTGGATAATGGAATTTGCAAAGGCCATCTACTGGTTGCTACTCTAGCACTCATTCCCTCATGCCCCTCCTAAGGGTTGATTGGTGTTGACCTCACTCTTATCTCCAGGGGTGGACACCAACTGGTGGAAGCCACTCACTCAGTCCATCATATTTCCCTGGCCACAGTAACTGTTTCATATATAATGACATGTTGTCTAATTAGAATTTATCAGAATGGATATGAGGCTTGAAACAGTTGTAGCCAATGGGTAAATCCTGGAGCTTCCGGGAGGCCTGAAGATGGAGACACTCATGGAAGCATAGCCTGCTGATGTCAAGCTGGGTGGCATGCTGACATTGGGTGAATTCCCTTTTGGTTTTGGTTTTAACTGGTGAGAAGTGAGTTGTCTTTCACAATAAAGACCCTAAGTGCTAAAAACAAACACACAAACAAACAAACAAAAAAGTGGCCGTGAAAGAAAATTAGGTGGATCTTCTTGTGTCCATGTGTATGGTATCTGTGATACTTTATAAAATAAAGGTATTATACAATGAATATAGAATATATTCTCTTTTACATAAATAGAAAGCTGTGAAAATGGGTGAGTGCCTATGTGTACACGTGTATATGTGTGACGTGTATAAATGGCCTCAGCTAGCCTATGTAGTACCTTTGTTTTCTGTGTTTTTTTCTTTTCTTTTTTTTGAGACAGAGTCTTGCTCACTCTGTCCCCCAGGCTGGAGTGCAGTGGTGCGATCTTGGCTAACTGTAACCTCCGCCTCCCAGGTTCAAGCGATCCTCTTGTCTCAGCCTCCCAAGTACCTGGGACTATAGGCGCCCATTACCACACCCAGCTTATTTTTGTATTTTTAGTAGAGACGGGGTTTCACCATGTTGGCCAGGCTGGTCTCGAACTTCTGACCTCAGGTGATCCATCTGCCTCGGCTTCCTAAAATGCTGGGATTACAGGCGTGAGCCACTGTGCCCAGCCACATGTAGTACTTTTGGACAAATTAGGAAAAATGTCCTCTCTGGTATATGCAGCCCCATGCCAGTGGCAAGCAAGTGTGCAATGGATTTTAACCTCCTCTAGTCCCCTTGACTGGTGGCCTCATGCAGTATACAACTTGCACAATAGGATGCTGTGGTTGTTTGTGTATAAATATATATGCCTGCCTATGATGCTTCTGGTTGGATATATGTAAAACTGGAAAGAAAGATTGCTTCTAGGAAGGGAAGACTGGGAGCTTGGTAGTAGGAGGTGAAAAGGAGGCTTATTCTCCATACCCCATTTGGAGAGTGTTTGAATGTTGTTACTATGTTCACAAATTGCTTTTCAAAACTAGTTTATTTAAATAAACAAAAGGAAAGCAAACAAAAATGATGGGTTTGTTTTGTTTTGTTTAAACCGCAGGTTTGATCTCAGTTACTCCCTTACTTGAAGAAGGCTTTGATGATTCCTCAAGGAGAAATCCCAGGTACTTCTGCACATGATTCAAAGGTCCCTTACAACCGGCTTCAACCTGACTTCCAAGCCCTGTCTCTGGCCTCTCCCTTCCTTCACGCCGTGCTTCACCGAGGTAGGAATGCTTGTGATTCACCTTACAAGTCAAGATGATTGGCCCCTCTGCCTTCACATATGCTGTTCCCTCTGCTGTTCCCCATGCTGCAGCCAGGGAGCTGCCCATCACCCCCAGGACCTTCCTGTCCTGGGTGCACCCATAGTGCTTTGTGCTTTCTCTTTCTTGCCACTTGCCACATTTTACTGTAATTATTTATTTATAATTACAAATATAAACCTGCTACTCTAGGAGTAAGCTGTTTGAGGGACCTGTGTCTCCCTGGACCTAAGACAGTCAGTGCTTGTAGCACAATGGGAAGAGGTGCCTCATGGCTCTTCCGTGAATGAATGGAGGTAGCTTCAGATTCCAGCTGTCTTTTTACTAAGCTGCTCTATCCCTTTCAGATTTCTTTTCTTTTTTCTTTCTTTCTTTTTTTTTTTTTACAGCTGCAAATTCTTATCTATTTTTTGCCTCTCTGCCTAGTAGCAATTAACCAGGTTGTAGCAGATCTAGAGTTCCCAGCTCAGCCCAGATTGTGTTTCCTTGCTCTTAGCAGCTCAGGGGAATCTTTTTTCACTTCACGAAGGATGCATTTGAGATTCAAAGCAGGTCCAATGACCCTTTTATTAATTCTTAGTCTGCTTCGACACGCACAGTCTGTCATGAAGTATTCATCCAGTTCAGAAAATTGAAAAAGCCGGGGAGAAGAGAAAGAGAAGGGAAATTGTGAAAATAGAGTCAGTCACTTGGGCATCTGTCCCACTCAGCAGTCTGCCTCCTTGGTGAACCTCTTAACCCAGAGACTTGTTCATGAGCTATTCCCATGGAGCCGTCTTTCCCTTTAAACAATAATCAGGCCCAGTAGAAACCTGCGACGAGTATATGAAATCAGCGAGGCTGAGACTTTCCAGGAAAGACTCAGTGAGGCAATGGCTCACTCGTTCATACAGAGGCACTGACCAGGCTTGCCCAGGGAGGACCAACCCACCTGGGGGCCGACCGTGGCCGGGAGCATCCTAGGTGATCAGGAAGACCTGATGGCGGTTGACCGACTGATGAATAAGGAAAATGATGAGCCACTAAACCTATTCTGGAGCAAGGATCGGTAGAGGGTGCTTGCTGTTGAGGTCTGGGGAAGATAAGGTGGCCAAGGAGTTGAACAGCAGGTTCAGGACTACTACTAACCTATATAGTGTCTTTGATTAAATCAGAAAAAAAAAACAGCCCTCTGGGCTGAAAGGACCCCTAGAGCACAAGGCTTGCAAGTTGGAAGCACCTCTGTCCAAAGAAAGAAGGTTCATTACTCTGGGTAGACACAGCCCCAGGCCACCAGGCACCTAGATCCTGGCTCCCACTTGCCTTTTCAGTTGGTAGCCATTATATAGCACATCAACTGCACAGCCATACCTGTGGCCTACAAGGTATGGTAGCTCTGGGGACATTTAGAAAGGAAAGGTAAGAGAAAAGTGAACTGATTATGGGGAGCAGATTATAACTACCATTGTTTAGGGTTTTTTATTTTTAAACTGTGGAACTTCCTATCAGAATCACCTAAGATACTTGATGGTTAAGAACACATATTCCTGGGGCTCACTTCAGACCAACTCTATCAGACTCTTTGAATGGTAAGGTCCAGCAATCTGGATTTTTAACCAGCCCCCTAGGTGCTTCTAGTGCCCACTAAAGCTTAAGAACTGCTGGTGTGGCAACTGTTCCATCAGATGTCCCTAAGGCTGGGCGTGGTGGCTCAGCCTGTAATCCCAGCACTCTGGGAGGCTGAGGCGGGCAGATCACCTGAGGTCAGGAGTTCAAGACCATCCTGACCAACATGGTGAAACCCCGTCTCTACTGAAAATACAAAAATTAACCGGGTGTGGTGGCGGGTGCCTGTAGTCTCAACTACTCAGGAGGCTGAGGCGGGAGAATCGCTTGAACTCAGGAGAGGTGGAGGTTGCAGTGAGCTGAGATCGCACCACTGCACTCCAGCCTGGGTGACAGAGCGAGACTCCATCTGAAAAAAAAAAAAAAAGCCTTGGATCTGTCCTTCTGGGAATCTAAAACTATCTGACTGGACCGAGAAAAAGCAATCCATCCACTCCCTGAGCTCTGCAGTATCCGCTCCTCACATGTCCTTGAGGCGTTTCCTGGAGGTTGCAGCTTTGGAGTTTGTGGCTGATGTAATTGTTTTTCCTGGCTCTGCTGCTTTGCTATTTCTCTCTCTTTTTTTTTTTTTTTTGAGACGGAGTCTTGCTCTGTTGCCCAGGCTGGAGTGCAGTGGCGCTATCTCGGCTCACTGCAAGCTCCGCCTCCTGGGTTTATGCCATTCTCCTGCCTCAGCCTCCCAAGTAGCTGGGACTACAGGCGCCCACCACCTCGCCCAGCTAATTTTTTGTATTTTTTAGTAGAGACGGGGTTTCACCGTGTTAGCCAGGATGGTCTCGATTTCCTGACCTCGTGATCCGCCTGTCTCGGCCTCCCTGCTTTGCTATTTCTAAGAAACACCTTTAAAAGTAGCAGCTTTTGGCCAGGTGCGGTGGCTCACACCTGTAATCCCAGCACTTCGGGAGGCCAAGGCGGGCAGATCACGAGGTCAAGAGATTGAGACCATCCTGGCCAACATGGTGAAACCCTGTCTCTACTAAAAATATGAAAATTAGCTGGGCGTGGTGGTGTGTGCTTGTAGTCCTAGCTACACAGGAGGCTGAGGCAGGAGAATCGCTTGAACCTGGGAGGCAGAGGTTGCAGTGAGCCAAGATGGCACCACCTCACTCCAGCCTGGGCGACAGAGTGAGACTCTTGTCTCAAAAAAAAAAAAAAAAAGTAACAACTTTTAGGATAAAAACTCTAGGAATCTTGAAACAGAGAGTAGTACGACTGATAATTCTACACTCACCTTTCCTTCTTTGGCTCCTCTCCTGTCTCCTGGTCCCATGATAGAGAATGTTTCAAGTTGATCCATTTCAAGGAAATTGCCTGGAGATGCTGCATTTTCATTCAGTTTTCAGCCTACATGAAGGTTAAGTTACATTTTTCTGAATTCCAAATGTCCAATTTGCTTTGTTGAACTGGCTATTTCTGCCATTTTGAGTAATGCTTGAAATATGAATGTGGGGCCAGGCTTTCATGCCTGTAATTCCAGCACTTTGGGAGGTTGAGGTGGGCAGAGCCCTTGAGCCCAGGAGTTGGAGATCAACCTGGGCAATGTGGTAAAACCCCATCTCTACAAAACACACAAAAAGTAGCCGGATATGGTGGTGCATGCTTGTAATCTCAGCTACTCGGGAGGCTGAGGTGAAGGATTGCCTGAGCCTGGGAGGTGGACGTTGCAGTGAGCTGAGATTGTGCCATTGTACTCCAGCTTGGATGACAGAGCAAGACCCTCTTTCTAAAAAATAAAAAAAAATAAAAAAATAAAGAAATACAAATGTAATCAGCCCATGCCAGGCCATCTTTCTTTTATTTAGAGAGTTTTGCTGGAACAGTGAAATTTTCGCTGAAACCATAGTGCTTATAGGTTATGTTACAGACACCCACTGTTCTGGGCCACAGGGCAGTGCTTGCATACCTCCCTCCCTTGGGAGATGAGTCATTCATAGATGCTGTTCGTGTTGTTGCTTTTGTGCCAAGCAAGGTGCAAGATACACTAGTGTGAGAGGTTGAGCCCATGCCCTGACTTCAGGAATTTCATCTCAGCCCTTGTTGTGCAATATGGTAGCCACCAGCCATGTGTGACTATGGAGCACTTCAAATATCCTTAGTCCAAATGGAGATGTTCAGTAAGGGTAAAATACACGCTGGATAATGAGGACCTAGTAGGAGGAAAAAGCATGTATAATATCTCATGAGCAATTGTTTTATATTACATGTTGAAATAATATTTTGGATATACTAGATTAAATAAAATATTTTATTAAAATTAATTTCAGGCCAGGTGCGGTAGCTTATGCCTGTAATCCCAGCACTTTGGGAGGCCAAGGTGGGCAGATCACCTGAGGTCAGGAGTTCGAGAGCAGCCTGACCAACATGGAGAAACCCTGTCTCTACTAAAAATACAAAATTAGCTGGGTGTGGTGGTGCATGCCTGTAATCCCAGCTACTTGGGAGGCTGAGGCAGGATAATCCCTTGAGCGAGGGAGGTGGAGGTTGCAGTGAGCTGAGATCGCACCATTGCACTCCAGCCTGGGCAACAAGAGTGAAACTCCATCTAAAAATAATAATAATAATAATAATAATTTCATCTTTTTTTCTTCTCTAATGAGACTACTGGAAAATTCAAAATTAATATATGACTGGCACTATATTACTATTAGACCATACTTGTCTAGAGGGTGAGAAAGGTAAGTCCTTGATGGTCATGAAGCAATGTGATTACTGTTGGGACAGGGAAGGAGAGGGTGAGCTAGGAGCAGTTTGAAAGGGCCTTAACTCAGCCTTGGCAGCTAGGGAGAGGCTTCCGTGAAGAGGTGATATCTACTCCAGATGATGAGTAGGAGTGAAGTGAAGAGTGAGATGGTGAGGAGTGTAGGAGGCAGTGGGATGCAGTGTGTTTGGGGAGCTGTAAGCAGTTCAGCATGGCTGTCATGGAGTGTAGGGGAAGTGGGGAGAAATAGGCTGGAGGGGCAGGAGGGGCCAGGTCGTGCAGATGGGGAACTCTGTTTCTTTCTGCTGGGGCAAGCTATGGTCCCCTTTTCCTGGAAATGGGATTGGAGTTGTTAGAGATGAATGGATATTTGGTTTCCTTTCCACCTGGCCTGGGCAACCGAGTTGGGGAGGAAATGCTCAGCAGTACTGAGGGTGGCTGAAAGTGTTTAAATTGTTGCCCCTTTTTCCAAGGGTAGAACTGATAAGTTAGAGCAATTCTTACCAATGAGATGAATTCTATATTTATGGAAGTTGGAATATTTGGAATATTCCAAATATATTAATATTTTGAATATATTAGATTAAATAAGGTATTAAAATTAATTTCAAATTCAAATTAATTTTAAATTAATTTTATTTCATTAAAATTAATTAAAATCTGGAATATCCAGATTTTAGCCTATTTTATTTTCAGAGAAGGTGTGATTTGCAATAACAATGCTCTTAACAAGGATTACCATCATTATCATCTTCATCTTCATCATCATCATCCTTTTGAAGCAAAAGAATCCAAAAGGAGTAACAGGGCAGACATTTAAGGTCCAGAATTCTGTAGGGATAGTATAGCCCAGGTCATAAAGCAAGGATATTGTACCATTTAATCATATTTTAGGGTGCAATGCATCCAGAAGATAAAGGCCAAAGATTATACATCAAAGAACCACCAGAATCTTTCTGTTCTTGCAGGGAGCATCTTTACTCACATGGCTATAGTCATTGAAATTCCAACCAAGTAATAAACTAAATGCTTGAGTGTGGGATGTTCAGAAGTTTCACTTTTGTGTGTGGTTTGGCTTTGCTCTTAACACACAGGAAAATTGTTAGCATCTGAGAGTTCACTTGTCTGGAAGTGGTTAGTTTGCACGTTGCCTTCCTTGCCTTGGGGTTTCTCTGGGGGAAGGTGGGAGGGCAGATTTTGTCCAGAGCAGTTTCCCACAGATGAATGTTCTTTGGCCCTGGAAGGCTCACAGTTGCATTACTTCTGGCTAAGAAGAGGAAGGGGGAGTTTTTAGACTATTGTTCATTTGTTCTTCCCATTTATTGAGCACTTACTATGTGCCAGGGCCTATACTAGTCACTGAGAATAGACAGATGAATTAAAGGAGAGCCCTTACTCCACTGAGTGAATAATCAGGTCAGAGAGACTAACATAGAATGAAGTAAGTTGGTTACGGTGTGGTTCAATGTTATAGGAAAGTTATGCACAGCAAGCTCTGCAAGCCCAAGGGAGGAAGACATTCAATTCCATGTGGATGGGGGAGAAAGGGCAGGAGAGTCTTCACCTAGGAGGTAACATTTCAGCTGGGTCCTGAAACATGAGCAGAAGAAGGCAGACACGGTGAGAAGGTTACCTGAGGTGGTATGAAAGCACAGGGCTTGCTTGGGGAGTTGTGGGCCTGTGCATAAAGTGTTGAGGGATGAGACTGGACAGATAGGGGCTGGAAGAGCCGGGAAGAACCTGGATTGGCATCCCTATGGATGTGGGCTTCTTCCAGGAGACTTTTTAGTTGGAGGGTGAAAGGACTGCCAACAGTGCCGAAGCCTAAATTGGAGGGGAAGGAATACTCAACAGCCTGGGGCCAGGTAAGCCTGGAAACCACAACTGTCTGCAATTCCTTCCTTCTCTCTGGAAAATGTCCAGTATGGCCCTTGGACCAAAATGCAAAGGTGGGATTCTTAGAGCAGAATAACCTCCTGAAACAGGTAGCCTATGGGCATGTGTCATTGGGATTCACAGACAAATTACCCTTTGTCTGCTCACAAAAGACTCCCTTTGTCCACACTCCAGGGCTAGAAAGAGCCTTACTCACCAAGTGGGGATGGTTCCTTGCATCCCACCATCCAGCCTACTGGGGCCAGAGCTGCCTGGCCGGGGCTTGGAGGGCCTGGCCCTCGTCTTGTGCCTGTGTCTTTAGGGCTGGCTGGGAGGCTGGACTGTCTCCACTGATGTGATGCTGGCCTTTATAACCACTGCGAAGTGGCAGGAACCTTCGTGAAACGTGAAGTTTCCGTTGGCTGCCTGCCACTGTTCCCACTGCACACTGACGCTCCACCCGAGGCAGGATGCCCTGCCCTGCGGAGTGGCTGGAAGTGATAAATACATTTGTTTTTGAATTAAAACCTTTCCTGGCATGGGGAGGAAATGCATCTGCAGCTGGCCTGGTCTCACTGCTCCCCAAGCCTCCCCAGGCAAGCTGCCATGCCAGCCTGCTCTCTGCGAGCCTGGCTTTTGCACTGGAGGCCTGGGTAATGATTACATTGGCTTACTGGAGCCTGATACTCCAAGGGCAGGAGCACTAGGATGAAAGGCCGTCGAAACAGCTTATCAACATCAAAGCTACCCTAATCACACCACTCCAGTTATCAAAGCCCAGCCCAACCCTGCTTCTCATGTCCCTTATAATGGCAATTTGCTCTGTTTATTTCCACCCTGTGAGTGGCAGGAAGTCAGATGGTCCCCAGTACCCCTCAGGAGGCTAGACACTTACCCAGCTGGTGAAGCAACATTTATTTCACTCTTCACCTGCTTAGCAAAGTTGAGCAAGTGGGTGCCTTAAGAGGTTTCTGTGAACTCTAAACCCCAGTTGCAGCCCTGATAGTAGGAGTGCCAATGGCAGGAGCAGGTGTGCCCAGGGAGATGGATGGGGTGGGGAAAACTAGGGCAGGACTTCCCTGGCCACTCTACAGGGCAGCTGCTGCCTGTATTGTGAGCACTCTTGTACAACAAGTTGTACACCATGGACAGGTGTTTGCTAAGCAACCTACATGTGCCAAGTAATGTGTCCATTTTGTGAGCGAGAAACTATACTTTTCATTTAAGCTGCATTGTATGGGAATAATGAGGAAATTGTTTGACTAGCCAATTCTCTTTGGTTGATACCTACTGGCTAATTTATGGGGAGACAGAAATTATGATATTAACAATCATTTGCTCTTTATTGTCCCAGCCTGGTAAGATATGTTATCCTCTGATAGAAAACACAACCCGAAAGTTTACCCTTAGTTGTCTGTTTAGGTATCACTTAAAGAGGGCCTGAGAACCATGAATTTGCTGAATTAACAAACAGTATAATATTGCAGTTAAGATAGTTCAGTCTGGAGATGCACCAACTGGGTTCAGATCCTCCCAAAGCTGGGTGACTTTGGCCAAGTTACTCCACTTTCTCGAAGCTCGGTTTCTGCATCTGTAAACGGGAGACACAAATATGACCAACCTCATTAGGTCATTGTGAGGAATAAAAGAAAGCCCAAGAAAAGATACTGAATGACTATTCAGTAATATTGTAAGTGCCTACTCTGTGCTAGGAGTAGTAGAGGAGAATATAGTCTCTATCTGCAGGTGTTCCAAGTCTAATGGGAAAAACAGGTATTGACACAGGATGCTAAGCCTGGAAATACAGGCAAGTACACAATCCCTTCTAACTTGAGTATCCAACTTCATGGAGAAATCGAGGAGGGATTTACAGAGGAGGCAACCTTTAGCTAAACATTGAAGGGTGCTTAGGAGTTCACCAGATGGAAAAAGATCTGAAAAAACCTTCTGGACAGTGACAACAGCTTTTACAAAGGCAAAGATGCAGGAAAGAGCATGACCCAATCTGGAAACTGTAGGAACTGATAGAAGAAAAAAATTTTAAGGATAAAATTGTGATTTTCATAGAATTATAAATTGTGTATCATATATTTTATTTAACTCAATTCATGAGAAAAGAAGTAAGATGTTAGAAATAATTCAAAGAAAAATCCAAAGAATGCTCATATATAAGTGATCAGAAATGCTGAACAGAATTTAAAAATAGATGCAAAAGTGGTCCATATCTACGGGGCAATAATTTACTGCATTGTGAGGGATGCATTTACACATTTAAGGCCAAAAATCATTTGCATCACTTTCACTAATTTATAACTTCTAGTAATAAAATATAAAATGGCACAGAACAAGGGAAATTGAAGACGGCCTAGGAGGGAGCATTGGACCGGACACCCAGGAATCTTTTCAATTTCACACTTCAAAGTCTTCCATGATTTTTCCTGACAGAGTGAGTTCTTTATATTGGAGAATCAGAGGGCAGGGTGGGGAGGGGATGAGAGGGAGTTGAGGCCTGAACTATGGGCAGGGACCAAATCACAAGGAGCCTCCCCTGGCCGTGCTGGGGAGTCTGAGTTTCATTCTGCAGCCCACGGTGTGAAGGATGGATGCGGTGGTGCTGAAGCTGGAAGACTGGGCCCAGTGCAGAAGTGAGGAGGTCCTGAACCAAGGTGGCAAGAATGGAGATGGAGGCATGGGGTTGAACTGGCTGTGAAGCAAAGGGGACGTCTGGGGTGTCTTAGGTTTCAGGAGGAGAGGTACATGACCAGGTCATCTGAGGGGGCTCTAAGGAAGAGCTTTTCTTTATGTGCACCCCAAGGGTGATGTGTTCTTGGGAGGCCTTCATTGCATTTGTTGGAAATTTGGACCTTCAACTCTGCCCAGACTTCTCAATTAAAGAGAAGGATTTTCTTATAGGTGGCTTTCCTGGAAAAGAACGTACATCTTGATTTTCTCTCTTCGTTTATCTAAATACTCTGATTTCCAAAATATATCAACTTCTATCCCAAATCCATTTGTATCTCTTGATTCAAATAAAGAGATTGGAACGTTTCCTCTAATTGCACCCGTAAATACACACACACACACACACACACACACACGCACACACACACACAAACACCCACCCTATGCATTCTCTTCCCTTCTCTCTGACTATCCCAAGTAGTATCAGCTGGCCCCCTTGTCCTCTGTCCTGATTGGGTTTGGTGCCAGGAGAGTGGGATGAGAGAGAGATCGGAGTCATGTTTATTTCACCAGCCTCTGCCTGCTTTGGTGTGGTGCTGGCACAGCTGTGGCGGTTTCTGATGACAGCTGTTGCTGGGCTTCAGGGCTCAAGTAGGCTCCACAACACCTTCTTTTCCATCTCCTCTCAGGCTTACGGGTATGTTATGGGTTGAATTATGTCCCACCCAAATTCATATGTTGAAGTCCTAACCCCCAGTACCTCAGAATGTGATCTTATCTGGAAACAGGGTTGTTGCAGATGTAGTTAGTTAAGATGAGGTCATTCTGGAGCAGTGTGGGCCCCTGTCTTCCCTTATGAGAAATGTTATGTTCCTGGTCTTTATATGCTTATCTGAGTTGTTTTGTATTGGAATTGTTGTTTATGTAAACTTGGGAGTATTATTATAAAGAACAGTTTGCATTTTTTTTTTTTTTTTAGCCTACAACTACTGTAAATGGCAGCAATCCAGAGCAAGAGGTGGCAGTAGAAAACACACATACAACCCTACCGTGGCTTACCATGGTGGTGAAACTCTTGCACGTTAATGCCTACAGTCTGGGTGACTTCCTGGGCAAGTTAGGCCCTCGTGCTTCCATCTCCATATTGGGACCACATCCGTGGAGGGGCCTTCACCTTAAGCTCCAGGAAAAGCAATATTAGATCTAACTAGACACACTTGTCTGTGTCCAGCCTTAGTGTATTAGAAGGGCTTGTTGTATGCTGTGGAGTGTTGCATTCCAACGGCCCCTGCAAGTTGAAAACACAAGTATCTCTTTATCCCACAGCCCTTTTCTCTCTCCTTCACACTAGTGTCTGAACAAAGGTTAGACTGTATTCTTTGGCTGGGTTTCCAGATTTCTCTTCTGACCAGTAGAGAATGAAAAGATCTCTTCTTAGCTTAGTAGTCTCATTTATTTTCTCCACTCAGGAAAAGACACATCACCAGTTAATGTAAGAGGTGATAAAGTGACACTTGGGCAAGGTCATACAAATGGCAGATGTCCACACTCTTATTTTCTGAGTTGAAATGCCACCATCTGTTCTTTTTGTTTGTTTGTTTGTTTTTGTTTTTGTTTGAGACGGAGTCTCGCTCTGTCACCCAGGCTGGAGTGCAGTGGTGCAATCTCGGCTCACTGCAAGCTCCGCCTCCCAGGTTCACGCCATTCTCCTGCCTCAGCCTCACAAGTAGCTGGGACTACAGGTGCCCGCCGCCATGCCTGGCTAATTTTTTTGCATTTTTAGTAGAGACGGGGTTTCACTGTGTTAGCCAGGATGGTCTCGATCTCCTGACCTTGTGATCTGCTCGCCTCGGCCTCCCAAAGTGCTGGGATTACAGGCATGAACTACCGCGCTCGGCCCCATCTGTTCTTTTAAATGTGTGTGGCACTTCGTATTTAAAAGCCTGTTCAACATATCCCATTCCAGAACTTTCTGTCTACAGAATGTTGTGCCAAACAGGTGGGTCTGTGGTGGTTGGAGAATCCTCACAGCAGTACAATAAAGTTTACAATAGAAATTTCTTCCATATTGGGACTTAAGCCAGCTTTTCTAATAGTTTTCAAAATAGTTCTATTCATAAAAACTCTCTTGCCTATCAGAGTAGCATTGATCCTGTCCCTGTTTACCAGGTAGCTTTTCCCTGGCCAAAGCATTCCCTGATATATTAATATAAACATAATAACCAGGCAAATACTTTTTATTTTTACTTTTTATTTATGGCAGATGATTCTGGCTTTCCATTTTGAAGAGTAAATAACACTCCATTTATTTATGGATATTTATTTTTGATAAATAATAAATTTTAAAAAATAATAAATATATATTTATTTATTTTTGAGACAGGATCTCACTGTGTCATCCATGCTGGACTACAGTGGCATAGTCCTAGCTCAGTGCAATCTCAAAGCCCTGGGCTCAAGCAGTCCTCCAGTCTCAGCCTCCCAGAAACTGGGGCTCCAAGTATGTGTCACCATGTCCAGCTAATTTTAAAATTATTTTTTGTAGAGATGGGGGTCTCACCACATTGCCCTGGCTGGTCTTGAATTCCTGGACTCAAGTGACCCTCCTACCTCAGCCTCCCAAAATGCTGGGATTACAGGCATGTGCCACCATGCCTGACCACAAAACTCTTTTTTATTTTGTGTGTGTGTGTGTGTGTGTGTGTGTGTGTGTGTGTGTGTGTCAAAGTCTTACTCTGTCATCCAGGCTGGTGTGTAGTGGTGCAATCATGGCTCACTGCAGCCTCAAACTCCTGGGCTCAAGCGATCCTCCTGCCTCAGCCTCCTGAGCAGCTGGGACCACAGGCGCGTGCCACCATGCTGGACTAATTTTTTAACTTTTTGTAGAGATGGAGTTTCACCATGTTGCCCAGACTGGTCTTGAACTCCTGGCCTCAAGCAATCCTCCTGCCTCAGCCTCCCAAAGATCTAAGATAACTGGCATGACTCACTGCACCTGACGCTAAAACTCCTTTTAAAAGGCAGCGGTGCTATGTCCATTTGACATTTTGAAGATGGAATGACCAAAGTGTAGAAAACCCTGGTCTTTGAAAGTGAAAGTGATTCTTTGCTCAGCAGAGAGATCCAATCCCTCACAAGCAAAAATTTCAGTGCAATCCAAACAAAAGACGAATAGAAAGAAAAGTCAAAGGTGTTCCCTTTTGCCCAGCCCTAACAGATCCTGTGTCCTGAGCACGTGCCTCAGTTCCCATGGCTGTGGCTCAGCCACACTGGCCAAACCCAGCACCGTTGGGGATCCCTTCCCAGTCCCCATTTGCATGCCCGGGGAGAGACTGGCTTGTTCTGTGAAGACTGTCTACTCAGGAGCTGAGGCCCCTCTTCTGGTGGCTCCTGGATTTACCTTAGCCCATCCTCGTGTGCGCCGGGGTGGAGGCAGCAGCAGGCCACACCAGGCTCTTGGGTACATACTTGGGTAAATACTTCACGTATTTACACAGTGGATTCATTCCTTATGGCCACCATAACAAGTCACCACAAACTTGGTGGCTTAAAAACAACTGATGTTTCTTCTCTCACAGTTCTGGAGGCCAGATGTCTGAAATCAAGGTATTGGCAGGGTTTGTTCCTTTTGGAGGCTCTGAGGGAGAAAGCACCCCAGGCCTCTCTCCCAGATTCTGGTGTTTGCTGGCACCCCTTGGCCTTCCCCGGCTTGTAGCTGCACCACTCTGATCTCTGCTTCTGCCTTCACACAGCCTTCTCCTCCACACGTCTCTACAAATTTCCCTCTTATGAGAATACCAGCCACTGGACTAGGGCCCATGCTAATCCAGTGTGATCTCAAATTCACCTGATCACATGTGAAAGACCCCATTTCCAGACAGGGCCATATTCACAGCTACCAGGGGTTAGGCTGTCAACATAACTTGTGGCGGGGGGCGGGGGAGACAGTTACACCCAGTACACACATCAGAACATTTCTAAAGAGCCACGGCATTTTAGAATTGAAGAATAATTTCAAACGTGTCCAAGAGTCAAATCCTGTCTCCCTACCCTCCTGGGTTAGTTGCTGATTACATTCAATCTGTTTCCTTCTCAGCAGGGTGAGGAGGACAGTAGTGCCTGCCCTGTGAGTTTTTTTTTTTTTTTTTTTTTTTTGAGGCGGAGTCTCGCTCTGTCACCCAGGCTGGAGTGCAGTGGCGCGATCTCGGCTCACTGCAAGCTCCGCCTCCCAGGTTGCCGCCATTCTCCTGCCTCAGCCTCCTGAGTAGCTGGGACTACAGGTGCCCGCCACCGCACCCGGCTAATTTTTTGTATTTTTTTTTAGTAGAGACGGCGTTTCACCGTGGTCTCGATCTCCTGACCTTGTGATCCGCCCACCACGGCCTCCCAAAGTGCTGGGATTACAGGCATGAGCCACCGCACCCGGCCTGCCCTGTGAGTTTATGTGAGGATTAGCTGGGGTGATACACATGAAACAGTGCCTGGCACAGAACAAGCCGCAATGAATGTTACATAATCTTCTAACAGCCTCCAGATATGTGCAGTCAGCCTCATAGAAACCAGTCAGTACTCCATAGGATCCTTGACAAGAAAAAAATGACTTTCATGCTGGTCTGGAAAACAGAAGTAAGCTTTTGGGATCAAGAATAAGTGCCAGTTGGGATCGGGCACAGTGGCTCATGCCTGTAATCCCAGCACTTTGGGAGGCTGAGGCAGGAAGATTATGAGGTCAGGAGATCAAGACTATCCTGGCTAACACGGTGAAACCCTGTCTCTACTAAAAATACAAAAAAAATTAGCTGGGCATGGTGGCAGGCGCCTGTAGTCCCAGCTAGTACAAAAGAGGCTGCTGGCTGCCCACCCAGTTTGTACTTTCCTTGTTAACAGGACCCCTGAGTAGTCCAAGATGCCTTTGCTAGCAGGGCTGGCTAGTGACATCCAAGCAGTAGGGATGTGGGCTTCCAAGACCACTCTTTAAAGGAAGCCTATTCATTTGACAGGGTCCTTTTGCAACCAACCTACCACCACCATCTGGGGGTGTGTGTGTGTGTGTGTGTGTGTGTGTGTGTGTGTGTGTGAGCTTTCATCTAAACACAGGGCAGGTTGGTTAATCTTTGAAGTCCCTAGTTAGGAGCCTATCTTCCAGGGCATGGTGAGTACATTGCAGGGCTCTGCTTGGAGTCCACTCTCCAAACGTGGCTGAAGACCACCACTTGAATCTTCACTTGGTCTGTTAATTAACATAAGAGATTTTCGTGGACAAAATGTGGGTTGGCTACAGGTACTGTAAAGGGAAAGGCACCTCTCCCCTTGCATTAATGTGGTGTTAGAATGAGCTGGCCAGCTTAACCCCCTTTGCAGTGGTGATGCGGATGGGGCCTTAGTTGTGTTCTGTGCCCCAACAGATAGCAGAGGATTCAGTCACTAATGCAACTGGAATTTGAACTGATTCTGCTGCTGGAGCTTATACGTTTTTGCGCCTGCTTATTCATAAATATTGGTATGTGTGGCAGAATTCCGAATGAAATCTGCCTTCATTTTCACACACCTCCTCACAGGGAGGTCATTGGGGAGGGGAACTGTGGCTTTTATAGACCTCTAGCTATTGAAGATGGCCATTATCTGCCAAAAATGAACCTGACAGATATGAATAGCCAAATTGACGTAGGTCAGTTGTCAGCAGCCTGGTCGCCATGTTTGGATAGGCAACTGTCCCACAGTTGTGATTACTTAGAGCAGAAGGGGATATTGGCCTAAGCAGTGGCAATGGGTTCTTTCTCCTGCCAGTTTGGAATTCAGGCTGAGAAACAGGAGTCTCAGGTGCTACTTACTGCTGAAGTGGAGGGAATGTAAGCCCAAGAGTGGTGAGGAGGCCATATGGATGGCCAGGGAAGAAAGATGGTCTGCAGAGAGAAAAAGAGGGGGCGCACATGCAGGCAGGGATAGAAACCACGGGGCCCCACCAAGAGGGAGGGTGTGAGGGGCGGGAGTAAGGCTGCAGGGAGCTCCCGTGCCTCCTGCTGGCTTTCTGGTTCTAGGTTTTCAGCTCCTTGGGATCATCTGACTGGTCTTCCTGCCCTGAGGTTCCAGGATACACTCCTGTATCCCTACAATAAATGACTCCCTATTATTGATTAAGTCAGGTGTGCCCATCTGAACTCATTCAGGTGACCCTAATGAAGGCAGCATTAAGATCAGAGAGCAGAAGTCACTTGGGGCCGGTTTTGTCAGGTTTAAAGAAGTAAAGACTCTGAAGGTACACAAAATAGTATCCAAGGCAGAAAATGTGCATGCTTCGTGAAAGAATACATTAGTGGAAATATTTTTACTAAAGAGAGTGGTTTTGATTATGTATTATATTAGAGTACATAGTTAAATCATCTACTGTGTAAGGTCCCAGCTTTCTTTTCCTTTGATGTAATTAGCTATTAGGTTTATGTTAAGCCTTATGGCTATTTTGTTGTGGTTATTGTTGTTTTTAAATCCACCAGCATTTAAAGAAAAGAAAAAGCTGGACTATAATGGAGAGAACACAAAAGATTAGGCTGTGTTGAGAACACCAGATTCCTACTAAACACCTATTCTGGGCAGCCTGGTATAGTGGAAAGCACTAATTCTGAGCTGAGAGGCCCATGTCAAGTTTTGGTTTAGCCTCTTCCTCAGAGTCCTCAGGCAAATAATTTCATCTTGTTTGGGCTTTTTTAGATTATCTGTAAAACAAGGGGGCTGGAGTAGCTATACTTTAAGATCTCCTGTAGCTCCTAAGGGCTATGATGTAGGATGTGCTGGGCATCGTGCCAACAGAAAAGTGGGGACAATCCCAGGCCTTCATACAGGTTAATGTTCAGCAGGTGAAATACGCATACAACCTTATTTAGTTTACAAAGAGGCAATACACTACAGGAAAATATTTCACTTCCCCCGATAATTGTTGACTTAAAATACAAACTTAAATACCTTTGACACTGGATACTGAAAGATTGATCATCTAAGTAAAGAAAGATCCTCTAAAATAAATGTAAGGCAAGGGCCCAAGAATGCCTCCTCTTCACAGTTAGGGACCTTAGTTTTCCTTCTTTCTGTATTTCTAAAAATAAATAACATAAATAACCAGATAGAACTCTTTTGCTTCCCCCCACCCCAAATCACCACATTTAACTTTTCAAATGGGAGAATCAACCATTTAATGGAAAATCTGAATTTTGCATGGAGGATGAAACATAATAAGTGGAGAATTGAATCACAAGGCACCGAACAAGTATCCCCTGCCCCCTTAGAGAGGCTAGGCCCCTTTTTTGTAGAATTCATTTGAAAAATGGGGTACTATGTGCCTACGCCACTTGCTTATTATTATGAACATTATCTTTAACACAATAGGCAATTTGATTCTGTTAATAATTTAACAATTTACCAAAAAAAAAAAATTAATACACAGAAGCCCTCCTTTATCCCCAATTTTTACATGAAGAAATGAGGCCCAGGGAGGTGAATCAGTTAACCTAAGGCCACACATTTGGTGCCTGGCAGATCCAAGGTTAGAGCCATCCACCTGTATAAGCCCAGAAAATCCAGTGGACTCTATGGACTACAGGCAAGCAGATTTCTGCAGAGCACGTGTGAAATCTACATAGTGGGACAAAGCTTTTGATTAAACATGGCAGACCTAAGCTTCTGCCTTCCCAAACCCCAACTAAAAATTATAGTAGAGGAATAAAAAGGTACCAGTGCACAAAACCAGATACACTGGAAGAGGGGCTACACAGATTTTAAATTGGCTCCATGGTGTAGACAGATGGAAAGCAGGTGGAGGGGTGGTGATTGGTTTAGTCTTCAGAGGACATTCCAAGGAGGAGTGCGCTGTACCCACCCCTTTTCCTCCCAGCAGAACCCCAGAAAGGTTGAGGTTCTGGGGCACCAGATGCTGCAGGAGGCAGGAAGGAGTTGGGTAACTGAATGCAGGGGGCTGCTTAGAAGTCTGGAATTAGATCCCTAAGTGTTCTCCCCAACTGGGCAACCACACAATTCCTCTCCCTCCCCTTCCTCTGCCACCTGCTTGCATAAGGCTGGAAGTTTTTCTCTAGAGATGTGGAACCAAAAAGGCTGTGAACATAGCCCCATTAGCACAGAGGAGGGCAGGAGTGAGGTTTGGAGCTGGTACTGGGAGAAAGTGAAAGTCCACACTGACAATTGAATGGAGGTGATGACACCAGCCAGCCCCTGACTCTTTGGCAGCCAGGCAGGCATCCTCTCCAGCCAGAGAGCAGGGTTTCTGTCTGCTCTGGGGGAACTGAGCTGCAGAGACACTGACCAAAGTCCATTTGGGGCCCTACTCTGAAAAGACTGCCTCAGTATTAGGTTTCTGTCAGTGAAATTCACCAGCTGACAAGTCTGCCCACGTGTCTCAAAGCAAACCCATGAATCAGAGTTTTGGATCTTTGTCTTCCATATGAATGGCATGTGAGGGCCACCTGATTCTGGAGGAAAGGCTTCAACATAAAAGAGATCAAAATCATTCAACTGGGAAAAAATATTTAGGAGGAACAAACAATGAAAGGGAACAGAATTAACCTTTATAAACATGCAAAAGCTTCTTTGATATTGGTGGGGAGATAAGAGAGGGTGTTGTACCCGTGAATCCAGAACAGGATGCTTTAATTCAGAAATCATCAAAGAACAAGAAAGAAAGGTCTTAAAAGCCCTAAAAAAAAAAAAAGGAAAACTCCCCCAGAAAAATGTACAAATGAACAAAAAACAGGACAACAGGGAAGAAATGATAAGAAAATGAAAGGATTGGTCCTGGAGGGCTAACATTCACCCTAAGAGGAATTCCAGAAAGACAGAATAAAGAAAATGAAAGTGAATGGGCAAAGAAATATTACCAGAATATTTCCTGTGAATTTGAAAAGACCCACGCCAGCTTATACCACTTTGAAATTTCAGAAACCATGAATGAAGAGAAGACCCTAAACATTTTCCTAGAGGGATAAAACAGGTTCTGTTCAGAGGAACAGAAAGTAGAAGGGCACAGGATTTCTCAGCAGCAACCCTGCACAACAGAAGACAAAGGAAGTAAAATTATAGTGCGCTCCTGTCCTCAGCATTGAGCAATTATCTAATAATGGAAACAGAGTACAGAGTTAACCAAAAATTATAATTTATCTATATCGAGAGAATAGAGGGAGGCAAAATATGGAAGAAAGTGTAAGAAAGAGTCTCATAGCTTAATGGGAAGCTTATTGATGTCCCTACTGGATAAATCAACAGCAGCACCAGCATTTTATTTAGAAATTTGAAGGAAAATATAAGAAACAGCTGAAAGGGGACAGGTCAGGGGAGGAAAGCAGGAGACTGGCTTTGTCTTTTCTGTGATAAGACTTGGATTATTGGACTTTCTAAGCCACTTGCATGGACTACATGATAAGATCCCTGTAAGAACTTTAAAGAAAAGATTCCTTTCTTTAATTCCCTGATCTGGTTGCTTCCACTTCTTGGAGGACGCAGACTGACCCTTGCTATCTTACAACCTCTTCATTAATAGGGTATCTGGGTTCCCCTCGCTTGGGGGTATGGGACTTGTCTCTTGGAACAATGAGAAAAATAAGACGCCAATGGAGCTTTATGCCTGCACTCACACGGGCAGATAAAATACATGAACTTTGTTCATTGTTCTCATGGGGATATTTACACAGAGTTCTTTTCCCTCTTGCTGTTTATCTTTTGGCCGGGGTTCTAAGCGGAATGGACTCAGGTGGTGAGTAATGGCTGAATCTCATTGTTCCCCTCCCTTGGTGACACACCCTGAGCCTGTAACCCAGCAGCAGCTTTCGTGCCATGTCTACTGTCCAGTGGATTAAAGCTAGTCTTGCCTTTGGTGTCCTACTGGTTGTAAGGATTTTTTTTTCTTTTTTCTTTCTTTCTTTCTTTCTTTCTTTTTCTTTTTTTTTTTTTTTTTGAGACAGTCTTGCTCTGTTGCTCAGGCTGGAGTGCAGTGGTGCAATCTTGGCTCACTGCAACCTCCACCTCCTGGGTTCAAGCGATTCTCCTGCCTCAGCCTCCTGAGTAGCTGGGATTACAGGCACACGCCACCACGCCTGGCTAATTTTTGTACTTTTAGTAGAGACGGGGTTGTAACATGTTGGTCAGGCTGATCTCGAACTCCTGACCTAGTGATCCACCCACCTCTGCCTCCCAAAGTGCTGGAATTACAGGCATGAGCCACTGCACCTGGCTGATTTTTTTTCTTGACATTAACATGAACGTGGGTTTGTAAAAATCAATGCGGGACAAATATATTATGAAGAGTGAAAGCTTAGGAGTTAAATGTAATGGAAATAAATCCTTGTAAAAGTTGGAGTGAATGAGTGGGGGAAGCTAGATTAGGCAATGAACTATTGTGGTTCTCTACTGCTGTTTTGTTTTGGTTTGTGTTTTGGATTCTAAGCTATGAGAATCTTCCAATTTAGATTTTAATAGACCTCTTAGAAGTGCTATAGCTCAGGGAAAAGAAGGAATTAAAATATATGCTGCCAATTCTCTCTCTTTGGAGATAGAATCTCCAAACCTACAAGCGGGGTCTCCTTCCTGTAAATCACAAATTCCTGGAATGCCTTATAAAAGGGTCATCTTCCTTGGTCCTTTTATCTGGTGGGAGCCGTGTGCACTACTGAAGGGAGGAAAGGATGATGCTGCCAACAGTGATCAGTGACCTTCGGGAGAAGCAGAGGCCACGGACCTCCCAGCAAAGGAGTGGCCCTCTGCCAGGACACAGGGCTCCCTGCCTTCTGCCTCGGCTTCCTTCTCCTCCCCTTGGTGCTTCCTTTCTTTTCCCATTAGGGCTTGAAGTCCATTTTCACCTGATCAAGGCGGGAAGGAGCCCTCACAGGCTGCACCTCCCAGGAATGGCCTGGGCTCCACTCCATGAGCTCCCTCCCTCTCTCTCCTCTGCCACCTTCTCCTCCTCCTCTTGCTCCTCCTCCTCCTCCTCCTCTTTTTCCTCCTCCTTTTCTCTCCCCCTCCCTCCCCCTCCTCCTCCTCCCTCTCCTTGCTTTTTATAAGATCTAATAAATACATTTTTCAGTTAACTGCTGAATCCTTTAAGGAAAATAGATGTATACCTCTATAGTTTTGTTGAGACTGGGGGAGATGGGGAATTTATATTTCCTCAACATGTTTTATTTACAATCCTCCTGGTGCTTGAGAAGAAAAACACACAAAGACTGCCCTTGGATAAGATCCTTGCTGAGTTTAATCAAGTGCACTCCAGTCTAGCTCAGTCTCAAACCAGAGTGTGTGGGAGCAGAACTTGCGGTGAAAGCCATATTTGATTAAAAACACTCATTAACATTTGAAAAGCAAATCCATGTCTCCACTGGGCTTCTACATGTCCGATTTCAAGAAGCTTATCCAGGCCCTGACTTTCTCTTCCAGAAGACCCCTCTCGTGACTGTTTCTGCATCTGCCAACAAAATTAATTGCCCTCATCTCTTGTACACTGACAGTCTAGAAGATTCTAGAAGATGCTTGTATTTTTGTGGTGTTTACCACAAACAAAAGGCCAATGCTTTCAGCAGCTGCCCAGAGGGGTTTTGGAGTAAGTTTCAACAAATTCAACTTGAATTATAGTTCACCTTCTCTCTCTGGGGCTGCCCAATCTTCTTATCAGTAACCTCAGCTTCTGAGGCCAAGTAGGGTATTTTACTAGTCAAAGTAAGTTTGCTTCCTTAAGAAAAAAGGAAAAACAATGCACCACTTTCTTACCTGATGGGAAAATAAATCTTCAGTTTGCAGTTTGGGGAAAATGTGGTATTTACATCTTGCAGAGTTTTATGTTGCATTTACAGTATTGCTTACAGAATGCAAAAATTTTCTTGTTTCTTACTTAATGTAAAGAAACCAAGGACAAGAGAAGTTCCATCCCATTCAGTTCATACAATAGTATTTCTTAAACATAACTGGCATCAGGATTACCTGGGATGCCCAGGCATCCTGATTCCATAGGACCCCATTTGGAGAAACACTGACCCTTATAAGTGTCACAAAATTGGAAACGGCCTTGAAGCTCCTGAGTCCCACCCTTCATTCTACAGAGGGAAGACTAGTCCAGAAACCTGAAGAGGTTCTCCCAGGCTCCTATAGCCCACACAGCTCCTGCTGCTCACCAGAGGCAGAATCAGGCCCAGATTTTGGTCCTGGGCCCTCTAGGTGTCCTGCCCTGCCAAGCAGCTCTGGCTGTTCTGCAACCTCATTTATTTCCTGCTTTCTTCCTCTCGCCCCTGCCCCCCAGTTGCTTCTTCCTCCCTGGTCCCTGTTCTTAGTCTAACAAGAACCCTTAACTTGGGTCTTTCCTTTTCTCTGATCTCATCCTACTCCTGGCCCTCCCCATCTTACCATCCGTCCTTATGTTCTACAAAGTTACATGTCATTAAAGTGATGAGAGCCCTCTTTCTTCTACCTGGTGAACTCCTACTCATTCTCAAGACTGAACTCAACTTTTATTTTCTTTACTTTTTTTGAGACACTGTCAAACTCAGTTAATTTGTCCCTTCTCCTAAAATTTTGTGTGAAAATGGTATTTATATAGACAGCACTGTATTTAATTAATTTTTGTTTGGCTTCTAGTGGCTTCTCCACTAGAGCATGAGCTCTTTGAAGGCAGGCACCCTACCCTAATAGATCACTCTATCATTGTATTCCTCCATAACTAGCTATTCTGGTTAAGTATTATTGTAGGGGGAAAAAACACTCAAAACTTAGTGTCCTAAAACAAAAAATATTATTTAATTGGTACATGAATCTATAATGTGGGCAGGGCTCAGCAGGGATGGCTCATCTGTGCTCCATGCAGCGTCAGCTGGGGCAGCTCCAGTAGGGCTGAAGTATCTGCTTTCAAAATGTCTTACCCACCTGGCTAGCAAGTTTTTGCAAGTTATCAGTTTCTCTCTATATGGGTTTCTTCACAGGGCAGCTTGGGCTTCCTCACACAGTAGTGTCTGGGTTCTAAAAGTAAGAATCCCTGGAGAAAAGGCCAAATGTCTAAAACTTTTGCAGCACCAGAAAGAGCAGTGGCTCCTGAGGGATTCTAGACTAGATTTCTTGAATTTTCTCTTTTAGATAGTTATCTATAATTTTCTCAATTGTTTTGGATACAGGAAAGTTTTCATATAATTGGGAAAGAAATGGATTCGGAGAATCCCAAGATACATTCCCTTCTTATTCCAAGACACCGGTGTATAGGCCCTAAGGATGAAAGGAGGACTTACTTTTAACAGTATTCCCTTTTGTACACTTTGGGTTTAGCACCATGTACAAATCATATACAAGTATCTATTTTTTAAGTGTTTAAATTATAAAATGAAATTTAAATAAAAATTATACATAATGGGCATGATAGCTGCAAATTTCAAATGATTCAGAAAGAATAGTAAATGTGTATGAAGATTATGTACCTATGGATACATATACACATACACAGAGAAAGAGAATGAGGCTGGTTGCAGTGGCTCATGACTGTAATCCCAACACTTTGGAAGGCTGAAGCAGGTGGATTGCTTGAGCTCAGGAGTTGGAGACCAGCCTGGACAACATGGTGAAATGCCATCTTTGCAAAAAGTATAAAAAATTAGCCAAGTGTGGTGGCACATACCTGTAGTCCCAGCTACTCGGAGGGCTGAGGGCAGGAGGATCACTTGAGCCCAGGAGGTGGAGGCTGCATTGAGCCAAGACGGCACTACTGCACTCCAGCCTGGGTGACAAAGTGAGACGCTGTCTCAAAAAAAAAAAAAAAAAAAAAAAAGGAAAAGAAATGAGAAAGCAAGTGGGCAAAATGTTAATGGTAGGTGAATCTGGGAAAGGGTGCACATGTGTACTTAGTGCTATTATTCTTTGTGCTTGCAAGTTTTCTGTAAGTTTGATATTTTCCAATAAAAAGTTTTCAAAAATCACGATAAAATGAAAGTGGGCCACAGCTGCTGGGCTACCAGCATGATGGCTTGTTTTTGGGAGGGAAGAGTGTTCTGAGCCATTCTCTTTGTTACTTGCTTGATACAAATTTAGGTTTTCATTCACAGACCCTTTTAAAATCATTTCCTGGAGCAAATCCTTTGATAAATTTAACAATAACAATAATTAGAGAGAAAATCATGGTTAATGCAATAATTATCTCAAAATTGGCAGCATCAAGTTTAGCAGGTGACATCATGAACAGTTCTATGAACTTTGAATGTGTTGAACTTTGTCTCCTTAGTATTTAAATGGCAAATTCCATAAGAGAGGAAAGGAAACTCACATTTACTTAACATTTCCTAAGACAGGCACTGTGCAAAGGGTTCTAAGTAGATTATCTCATTTACTGCTCTCAAAACCCTATCAGACAGATGTTACCATTCCCAATTTTACAATTCAGGAAATGGAGACTCATGCAGTGGTTGTCTCAATGCTAATGCTCTTGGCTGCAAGTAAGAAACTTCCATTTGACTAACTCAAACAGCAAGGGCATTCATTATCTCACATGACACAAGTCTGGGAGCAAGAAAGGATTGAGTACATGCCAGGGATTCTGCTAGCACCAGCAATATGAAGATGAATAAGACCTAGCTCCTGCTCATGGGGAACTCACATAGGGATAGAAAGGTAGGCAGATCCACAGTCTGTGGATTTGTTCATAGTTTGCCATTAGCTGGTAGTCTATCTTTATTTTAACAGGCACATGTGATTCTTATTAAATGAACACATGGCTTACAGACAGCTATTAAATAAGTCATTGCTTTTTAAGAGAAATATTTATTTGTGCTTCAAACCAATGATGTATTTTCTCATCAAGATTAATAATATTTCTGTATATCTACATATGACGTTATTGGCTTACATTTTGTATAATCTTACATCATCTTGCTTTTTTGGCCTTCTTTGTAAATAGGGCAATTTTCTGGTCATAAGAATCATGTTCGTGTTAGATCAAAAACAGTTTGAGTCATTTTAACACTTTTATTATGAAAAATATTTTTAAAATAAGTATTTCATCTATTTTATCGTGGATAATTCTTTCCTTTGCACAAAAACTATTATTAGTCTCATGAAAAATAGATGCATTTAGAACTAGCCCCATGATACATCACTGACATTCTTCAAAAGTTCACATCTGATATCCCGTTCAAATTCTTGATTTTTTTTTTTCTTCATAGTTTTGTACAATCCTCTCTTTATTAGACTCCAGCTTTTGTTGTTTTCTACTTTTTCTTAAACTTGTGTTGTAGAAAGCACATTGGATTAGCAACCAGGAGACTTTAATACTAGTTTTAGTTTAGTACAATTTGTTCTGCACTTTGGCCTCAGCTTAATAAAACAAGATGTTTGACCTGGATCAGAGATGAAAAAAAAAATTTTTTTTCCTTCCTCCAGCTCTAACTCTGATTCGTAGTAACTGCCTGAATGACTTGTTTGCATTTCCAGAATAAACCCTATTTGGTCATAATGCATTGTCCTTCTTATATGTTGTTGGATTCAATTTGCTAAAATTTTGTTCAGAATTCTTGAGTCTTATTTATAAAGAATATGGGTCTGTAGTTTTCTTGCAATGTCTTTTTCTGGATTTTGTTATCGTACTAATTCTGTCCTCGTGGAATAATGGAAAGTATTCCCTCCTCTTTACTTTTCTGGGAGAGTTTGTGTAGAATTGGTATTGTTTCTTTCTTAAATGTTTGGTAAAATCCCCAAGTGAAGGAATTTGAGTCTGGAGCTTTCTTTGTGGGAAAATTTTAAATTACAAATTCAATTTATTTAACAGGGCTATTTAGGTTATCTGTTTCTTCTTGAGTAAGCTTTTTTAAGTGGGAGTAGGGCAGTATTTGGTCTACAGTTAATTTCACCCAGTGCCAAGTGAAGGCCCTTTTCAGTAGTCTACCTGATACCCTGTGAGTTATGAGGTCTGGCTGGTGAGAACAGGCATTGTTCCCAGCCCTAGGTGAGCTCCCTGTACTCCTTATTTCTTAATTTTTTTCAGGTAATTCTTTCCTACTCTCAGGCAGTTTCTTCTCATGTATATCAAACAAACAGTCAACTGAATATTTAGGGGGATCCTCTGCAGATTTCCAGAGTCCTCTCTCTGCAGCTCTCTCCTCTCTAGTATTCCACCCTGTAAGCTCTAACTACCTCGGCCTCCCCAGTTTCCTCTACTCAGAGAGACAGCTGACTCTATCTGGATTTCCCCTCCTTGCACTGTGGCGTGGAAACTCTCTCAATGCAGTAAGCTGGGACAATCTTAGGGCTCACCTCATCTGTTATCCCATCTTTCAGGGATCGCTGCCCTACACTGCCTGATGTCCAGTGTTTTGAGAACTGTTGTTGCATATATTTTGTCTGATTTTTTAGTTGTTTTGAGTAGAAGAATAAATTCAGTTTCTGATCCTCATCGTGGTCTATAATGGACATCTCCAGATTGGATAATTCTTACAAGTTCATTTCAAATTGTGATTCCAAACCTCCAAAATCAACTTCTTTGGGTGATTTTTAGATAGACTTTGGTTACTTAAATTATGTTTTTAATTTTGTGTTTGACAGGTTCTTCATTCTAATATCTGCTGTCCTATAGATAGGTTTTGGCATTCTGCTTGCTTCAGAAAAATCCAAAGCACTTCCACCTGTCTCTGTGTGCCCCTGCCATGGAGGAGGGCAGACATCCACCATGTTCCACAGGTGACCCTTCTGAGATGAGAGGAGTATATGATTTGTTCAAGGTAGAATATTTCAGTAGTAACAGAATTCTAGAAATTGATTAAGGTACTTGACCCTTGGGTCGGAGACCTGAGCCACCCTCCTTCTGCATAAAGTCACCTTTAGGGTACCCAGGACATTGTAATCTTGTTGGCATTCAGTCTGCAAATAAAGCTGACTCACAAGTAAACCCATTAAACACAGTTTAAAAAGAATACTTGGAAGTTTCCTATCCTGCTGATGTCTAAAATTTCAAAACCAACTAGTCATTTATTTGGGTAAAGCAATCCTCTTCTAATCATTTCTTCCATAATCCAGTTGCATCTCAGGGAAATAATATAAGTTAACATTCTATTTTAATTAACTACTTAGATTTATTTTTCTCCTATAGTAACAGGAACAGGTGAAAATCCTCGTGTCAGTAAGCAGGGTATAAAATGTGGGGAAAAGCATCTGGAGATGGCTTTACCTGTGAGTCAGCTTTATTTGCAGACCAAATGCCAAAAAGATTAAAATATCCTGAACATCCAAAAGATGACTTTATGCAGAAAGAGGGTGGCTCAGGTCTCTGACCCAAGGAGTAAATCACCTTAATCAATTTCTAGAATTCTGTTGTTACTGAAATGTTCTACTTTCACAAATCACATACTTCTCTGGCCTAAAAAGGATCATCTATGAAATAGGGTGGATGTCTGCCATCCTCCATGCCAGAGGACACACAGAGACAAGTGGAAGTGCTTTGAATTCTTCAGAAGGAAGATGCAGACACAAAATATGTATAGGATGCGTTGTCAGCTTTTTGCTCATGATTGGAACAAGTCTGCAGACTTAATAATCAAGTTTCATCCCTGTGTCAATGGATGAAGAGTCATCTTGGGGACAAGAACAAGATTCATTTAGTTATCTAGGTATTTTAGATGGCACTTGGTTTTTAAAGGAAGGGATGATTTCTTCATTTCTATGGGCTTCTTTCTTAAAGTCAAGCTGAAATGAAGTCTCAGAATCCTCATGTCATTTTGTTTTCTAAACAAGTAAAGTGGAGATCAATGGCTCCAGGGATCTTTGCCACACAAAAGGAAACACCTGGTCAGGTGCAGTGGCTCACGCCTGTAATCCAAGCACTTTGGGAGGCCGAGGCAGGAGGATCACCTGAGGCCAGGAGTTCGAGACCAGCTTGGTCAACATGGTGAAACCCTGTCTCTACTAAAAATACAAAAATTAGCTGGTGTGGTGACAGGTGCCTGTAATCTCAGCTACTCAGGAGGCTGAGGCAGGAGAATTGCTTGAACCTGGGTGGCGGAGATTGCAATGAGCCGAGATGGTGCCATTCTACTCCAGCCTAGGCAACAAGAGTAAAACTCTGTCTAAAAAAATAAATAAATAAAAATAAAACAAATTTTAAAAAACACCCCATATTTGTGCTCCCAAAGGGGTCACTAAACTTTGAAATCCATCTCACAGGGTTTGATGGGGTGGGAGTTGGGGGGACTAAAATTCCATATGGAAAGGTGGTGGAAGGTGGTCCTTGAGCCTCTGGCTTTAGGTATCCTTTGTGGGCAATTATCCTATCTACTACTGGGGCTTGATGAGGTGAGGTGAAGTCAGGGCAGAAGAAATGGACCCCTGACTCCAAGAAATAATAATCTTAGTCAGTAAGTTAGCATTTTCATTATCTTTTACCTTTTTTTTTTTTTTTGGTTTTGTTTTAATTTACTTTATAGAGGCATTAAATTTCCCTATACAATTATTTTTTGTTAAAATAGTTTTCTAGATTTATGATGGTCAATGAGGGTTAAGAATCACTGTTTTGGTCTTAACGATATAGTCAACCACTAAGAGAGCCTTACAGAGTCAGATCACCCAGACACCTGTGTTAATTTTCTTTCTTTTTTTTTTTTATTATACTTTAAGTTCTAGGGTACATGTGCACAATGTGCAGGTTTGTTACATATGTATACATGTGCCATGTTGGTGTGCTGCACCCATTAACTTGTCATTTACATTAGGTATATCTCCTAATGCTATCCCTCCCTCCCGCTCCCCACAATAGGACCCAGTGTGTGATGTTCCCCTTCCTGTGTCCAAGTGATCTCATTGTTCAATTCCCACCTATGAGTGAGAACATGTGGTATTTGGTTTTCTGTTCTTGCGATAGTTTGCTGAGAATGATGGTTTCCAGCTGCATCCATGTCCCTACAAAGGACATGAATTCATCCTTTTTTATGGCTGCATAGTATTCCATGGTGTATATGTGCCACATTTTCTTAATCCAGTCTGTCACTGATGGACATTTGGGTTGATTCCAAGTCTTTGCTATTGTGAATAGTGCCGCAATAAACATACGTGTGCATGTGTCTTTATAGCAGCAGGACTTATAATCCTTTGCGTATATACCCAGTAATGGGATGGCTGGGTCAAATGGCATTTCTAGTTCTAGATCCTTGAGGAATCGCCCACACTGTCTTCCACAATGGTTGAACTAGTTTACAGTCCCACCAACAGTGTAAAAGTGTTCCTATTTCTCCACATCCTCTCCAGCACCTGTTGTTTCCTGAATTTTTAATGACTGCCATTCTAACTGGTGTGAGATGGTATCTCATTGTGGTTTTGATTTGCATTTCTCTGATGGCCAGTGATGATGAGCATTTTTTCATGTGTCTGTTGGCTGTATGAATGTCTTCTTTTGAGAAGTGTCTGTTCATATCCTTTGCCCACTTTTTGATGGGGTTGTTTGTTTTTTTCTTGTAAATTTGATTGAGTTCTTTGTAGATTCTGGATATTAGCCCTTTGTTAGATGAGTAGTTTGCAAAAATTTTCTCCCATTCTGTAGGTTGCCTGTTCACTCTGATGGTAGTTTCTTTTGCTGTACAGAAGCTCTTTAGTTTAATTAGATCCCATTTGTCAATTTCGGCTTTTGTTGCCGTTGCTTTTGGTGTTTTATATGTGAAGTCATTGCCCATGCCTGTGTCCTGAATGGTATTACCTAGGTTTTCTTCTAGGGTTTTCATGGTTTTAGGTCTAATATTTAAGTCTCTAATCCATTTTGAATTAATTTTTGTATAAGGAGTAAGGAAAGGATCCCCAATTTTCCCAGCACTATTTATTAAATAGGGAATCCTTTCCCCATTTCTTGTTTTTGTCAGGTTTGTCAAGGATCAGATGGCTGTAGATGTGTGGTATTATTTCTGAGGGCTCTGTTCTGTTCCAGTGGTCTGTATCTCTGTTTCGGTACCAGTACCATGCTGTTTTTGTTACTGTAGCCTTGTAGTATATAGTTTGAAGTCAGGTAGCATGATGCCTCCAGCTTTGTTCTTTTGGCTTAGGATTGTCTTGGCAATGTGGGGTCTTTTTTGGTTCCATATGAACTTTAAAGCAGTTTTTTCCAATTCTGTGAAGAAAGTCATTGGTAGCTTAATGGGGATGGCATTGAATCTATAAATTACCTTGGGCAGTATGGCCATTTTCACAATATTGATTCTTCCTATCCATGAGCATGGAATGTTCTTCCATTTGTTTGTGTCCTCTTTTATTCCACTGAGCAGTGGTTTGTAGTTCTGCTTGAAGAGGTCCTTTACATTCCTTGTAAGTTGGATTCCTAGGTATATTTATTCTCTTTGAAGCTATTGTGAATGGGAGTTCATTCATGATTTGGCTCTCTGTCTGTTACTGGTGTATAAGAATGCTTGTGATTTTTGCACATTGATTCTGTATCCTGAGACTTTGCTGAAGTTGCTTATCAGCTTAAGGAGATTTTGGGTTGAGACAGTGGGGTTTTCTAAATATACAATCATGTCATCTGCAAACAGGGACAATTTGACTTCTTCTTTTCCTAACTGAATACTGTTTATTTTTTTCTCTTGCCTGATTGCCCTAGCCAGAACTTCCAACACTATGTTGAATAGGAGTGGTGAGAGAGGGCATCCCTGTCTTGTGCCAGTTTTCAAAGGGAATGCTTCCAGTTTTTGCCCATTCAGTATGATATTGTCTGAGGGTTTGTCATAAATAGCTCTTATTCTTTTGAGATACATTCTATCAATACCGAATTTATTGAGAGTTTTTAGCATGAAGAGCTGTTGAATTTTGTCAAAGGCCTTTTCTACATCTATTGAGATAATCATGTGGTTTTTGTCTTTGGTTCTGTTAATATGCTGGATTACGTTTATTGATTTGCATATGTTGAACTAGCCTTGCATCCCAGGGATGAAGCCCACTTGATCATGGTGGATAAGCTTTTTGATGTGCTGCTGGATTCGGTTTGCCAGTATTTTATTGAGGATTTTTGCATCGATGTTCATCAGGGATATTGGTCTAAAATTCTCTTTTTTTGTGGTATCTCTGTCAGGCTTTGGTATCAGGATGATGTTGGCCTTGTAAAATGAGTTAGGGAGGATTCCCTCTTTTTCTGTTGATTGGAATAGTTTCAGAAGGAATGGTACCAACTCCTCCTTGTACCTCTGGTAGAATTCAGCTGTAAATCTGTCTGGTCCTGGATTTTTTTTGGTTGGTAGGCTATTAATTATTGCCTCAATTTCAGAGCCTGCTATTGGTCTATTCAAGGATTCAACTTCTTCCTGGTTTAGTCTTGGAAGAGTGTAAGTGTCCAGGAAATTATCCATTTCTTCTAGGTTTTCTAGCTTATTTGCATAGAGGTGTTTATAGTATTCTCTGATGGTAGTTTGTATTTCTGTGGGTCAGTGGTGATATCCCTTTATCATTTTTTATTGCGTCTATTTGATTCTTCTCTCTTTTCTTCTTTATTAGTCTTGCTAGTGGTCTATCAATTTTGTTGATCTTTTCAAAAAACCAGCTCCTGGATTCATTGATTTTTTGGAGGGTTTTTTGTGTCTATCTCCTTCAGTTCTGCTCTGATCTTAGTTATTTCTTGCCTTCTCCTAGCTTTTGAATGTGTTTGCTCTTGCTTCTCTAGTTCTTTTAATTGTGATGTTAGGATGTCAATTTTATATCTTTCCTGCTTTCTCTTGTGGGCATTTAGTGCTATAAATTTCCCTCTACACACTGCTTTAAATGTGTCCCAGAGATTCTGGTATGTTGTTTCTTTGTTCTCATTGGTTTCAAAGAACATCTTTATTTCTGCCTTCATTTCGTTATGTACCCAGTAGTCATTCAGGAGTAGGTTGTTCAGTTTCCATGCAGGTGAGCGGTTTTGATTGAGTTTCTTAGTCCTGAGTTCTAGTTTGATTGCACTGTGGTCTGAGAGACATTACATTTGCTGAGGAGTGCTTTACTTCCAACTATGTGGTCAACTTTGGAATAAGTGCCACGTGGTGCTGAGAAGAATGTATATTCTGTTGATTTGGGGTGGAGAGTTCTGTAGATGTCTATTAGGTCCGCTTGGTGCAGAGTTGAGTTCAATTCCTGGATATCCTTGTTAACTTTCTGTCTTGTTGATCTGTCTAATGTTGACAGTGGGGTGTTAAAGTCTCCCATTATTATTGTGTGGGAGTCTAAGTCAGTCTCTTTGTAAGTCTCTAAGGACTTGCTTTATGAATCTGGGTGCTCCTGTATTAGGTGCATATATATTTAGGATAGTTAGCTCTTCCTGATGAATTGATCCCTTTACCATTATGTAATGGCCTTCTTTGTCTCTTGATCTTTGATGGTTAAAGTCTGTTTTATCAGAGACTAGGATTGCAACCCCTGCTTTTTTTTTGTTTTCCATTTGCTTGGTAGATATTCCTCCATCCTTTTATTTTGAGCTTATGTGTGTCTCTGCATGTGAGATGGGTCTCCTGAATACAGCAAACTGATGGGTCTTGACTCTTTATCCAATTTGCCAGTCTGTGTCTTTTAACTGGACCATTTAGTCCATTTACATTTAAGGTTAATATTGTTATGTGTGAACTTGATCCTGTCATTATGATATTAGCTGGTTATTTTGCTCACTAGTTGATGCAGTTTCTTCCTAGCATCGATGGACTTTACATTTTGACATGTTTTTGCATTTGCTGGTACCTGTTGTCCCTTTCCATGTTTAGTGCTTCCTTCAGGATCTCTTGTAGGGCAGGCCTGGTGGTGACAAAATCTCTAAGCATTTGCTTGTCTGTAAAGGATTTTATTTCTCCTTCACTTATGAAGCTTAGTTTGGCTGGATATGAAATTCTGGGTTGAAAATTCTTTTCTTTAAGAATGTTGAATATTGGCCCCCACTCTCTTCTGGCTTGTAGAGTTTCTGCTGAGACATCTGCTGTTAGTCTGATGGGCTTCCCTTTGTGTGTAACCCGACCTTTCTCTCTGGCTGCCCTTAACATTTTTTCCTTCATTTCAACTTTGGTGAATCTGACAATTATGTGTCTTGGAGTTGGTCTTCTCGAGGAGTATCTTTGTGGTGTTCTCTGTATTTCCTGAATTTGAATGTTGGCCTGCCTTACTAGGTTGGGGAAGTTCTCCTGGATGATATCCTGCAGAGTGTTTTCCAACTTGCTTCCATTTTCCCCATCACTTTCAGGCACACCAATCAGATGTAGATTTGGTCTTTTCACATAATCCCATATTTCTTGGAGGCTTCGTTCATTTCTTTTTACTCTTTTTTCACTACACTTCTCTTCTCACTTTATTTCATTCATTTGATCTACAATCGCTAATATTCTTTATTCCAGTTGATTGAGTCGGTTACTGAAGCTTGTGCATTTGTCACATAGTACTCGTGTTATGGTTTTCATCTCTATCAGTTCTTTTAAGGTCTTCTCTGCATTGATTATTCTAGTTATCCATTCATCCATTCCTTTTTCAAGGTTTTTAGTTTCTTTGCACTGGTTACGTAGTTCCTCCTTTAGCTCTGAGAAGTTTGATCGACTGAAGCCTTCTCTCAACTTGTCGAAGTCATTTTCCGTCCAGCTTTGTTCTGTTGCTGGCGATGAGCTACGTTCCTTTGGAGGGGGAGATGCGCTCTGATTTTTTGAATTTCCAGCTTTTTTGCACTGCTTTTTCCCCATCTTTGTGGTTTTATCTGCCTTTGGTCTTTGATGATGGTGACACACTGATGGGGTTTTGGTGTGGGTGTCCTTTCTGTTTGTTAGTTTTCCTTGTGACAGTCAGGACCCTCAGCTGCAGGTCTGTTGGAGTTTACTTGAGGTCCACTCCAGACCCTGTTTGCCTGGGTATCAGCAGCAGAGGCTGCAGAAGATAGAATATTGCTGAACAGCAAGTGCTGCTGTCTGATTCTTGCTCTGGAAGCTTCGTCTCAGGGGTGTACCCCACCGTGTGAGGTGTGAGGTGTCGGTCTGCACCTAGTGGGGGATGTCTCCCAGTTAGGCTACTCAGGGGTCAGGGACCCACTTGAGCAGGCAGTCTGTCTGTTCTCAGGTCTCAACCTCCGTGCTGGGAGGTCCACTGCTCTCTTCAAAGCTGTCAGACAGAGACATTTACCTCTGCCGAGGTTTCTGCTGCTTTTTGTTTAGCTATGCCCTGTCCCCCAGAGGAGGAGTCTACAGAGGCAGGCTGGCCTCCTTGAGCTGTGGTGGGCTCCACCCAATTCAAGCTTCCGGGTGGCTTTGTTTACCTACGTAAGCCTCAGCAATGGTGGGCGCCCCTCCCCCAGCCTCGCTGCCACCTTGCAGTTAGATCTCAGACTGCTGTGCTAGCAATAAGGGAGGCTCCATGGGCGTGGGACCCTCTGGGCCAGGTGTGGGATATAATCTCCTGATGTGCCATTTGCTAAGACCCTTGGTAAAACACAGTATTAGGGTGGGAGTTACCCGATTTTCCAGGTGTTGTGTGTCTCAATTTCCTTTGGCTAGGAAAAGGAATTCCCTTCCCCCTTGTGCTTCCCAGATGAGGTGATGCCTCGCCCTGCTTCAGCTCTTGCTGGTCAGGCTGCACCTGCGGACCAGTGCCAACTGTCTGACACGCCCCAGTGAGATGAACCCGATACCTCAGTTGAAAATGCAGAAATCACCCGTCTTCTGTGTCGCTCACGCTGGGAGCTGGAGGCTGGAGCTATTCCTATTTGGCCATCTTGGGCGCACCCCCTCTTTTACCTTTTTTTGACAGAAATCTAGAAGACAAGACCAAGAGGACACAGGGAGTACAATTATTCCATACTGCAAGGCATAATTGAGTCAGACTCACATTGATGTACATCACATTCACTGGGGGACTTTTGTAAAACATCAGATTTCCGGTCACTACTCCAAGAGATTCTAATTCAGAAAGGCTGGGATAGGGCCTTCAGCCTTCATTTTTAACAAAGACCCAGTGTTTCTGATGTCTACCTCACTTTTAGAAAGATTGACATAGGTCTTTTAAGCTAGAGTCAGTGACGCTACTGGATGGTCCAAGTGTTTCCTAGGAGAGAAGCTTTTCAGGAAATGGAAGAACTGTAATAATTGAGGCACAAAAAAATAACTGAGGCTGGGCACAGTGGCTCACACCTTCAATCTAAGCACTTTGGGAGTCCAAGGCAGGTAGATCAGGAATTCAAGACCAGCCTGGCCAATGTGGTGAAACCCTGTTTCTACTAAAAATACCAAAATTAGCCAGGTATGATGGTGCATGCCTGTAATCCCAGCTACTTGAGAGGCTGAGGCATGAAAATCACTTGAACCCTGGAGGCAGAGGTTGCAGTGAGCCAAGATCGTGCCACTACACTCTAGCCTGGGCAACAGAGCAAGACTCTGTCTCAAAAAAATAATAATGAAATAAAAAGAATAACTGAAAAGATCCACTGGCAGGCAAACATGGAAGGTGATTCTGTAAAGAGAAGAGGGTGCTGGGACTCTCTGATGACTACAGCTTCCTCTTCTCCTGTGGTCCCTTGTCCTCAAGCCTCAGGCATGGGCCACTCCAGGCTCTGGGTGACACAGACAATGTTAAGATGGTGCAGGTGTCACAGAGAATCAGAATACCCTCTGTCTTAGTA
The DNA here is from genome assembly GCF_043159975.1 of Macaca nemestrina. Lineage (NCBI taxonomy): Eukaryota > Metazoa > Chordata > Mammalia > Primates > Cercopithecidae > Macaca > Macaca nemestrina. The sequence continues at coordinate 70,263,422 of NC_092135.1, forward strand.
GGAGGACATGGAACTCAATCATGTTTATCCGCCAAACAAAAGCAAGACCTGTGACTGAAGTCACCAGCGGCCGAACTTGTACAGCTGTCCCACAAAGAGAGGTGGCAGCAAGGGCAGCCAGAAAGTCATGGGAGAGCCCAGCCTGTGGATAATGAGCCAGGGTGAGGTCTGAGCTTGGCAGCCTCTCTGCTGGGCACTCATGAGGCCTATTGGCAAAGCCTCACGTGCTGGGGCTGGGAGCTGGGCCAGGCTAGCCTGTTCTATCAGATTGGGAGACAAAGAAAAATCTAGCCAAGGCTAGAAGGTCTTACTTTGGACTACGGTCATTTTTTTTGACAACTACACTAGGCCTTGGTTTCATATGGACACGGAGGGAACTGTATTAGAAGGGAACGCCCTTGAGGATCCTCCATGCCGTCTTGTTCTGTGATTGAATGAAATAAGCAGGACAAAGTCCTTGGTGAACTGGAAGCTGCTCCTCATGTGCACATTTTTGGGTCCCCAACGTGATCTCAGGGCACCTTGGTATGCAATAGGCACCATACACTTCTTTGGACACGTGTTGGGAGGCAATGAGGGCAACCCTCAGAACATGCGGTAGAGTGGGCGGTGCTGTTTGTGAATCTATGTGTGTCTGTGAGTGTGTGTGACTGTGTGTGTGGACGTGTGTGTGTGTTTCTAACCTAGTTTTGCTCATGAGGAGCTGCCAATAGGAAGAAGGAAGGATTATTTTGCCACAAGGAAAGCTTGAGTGCAGTTGCTGGATTTTGTTTCCAGGAATACAGGGCCTTACCCAGGCTCTGTAGCTCCTGCTCCAGTTCCTGCCACCTCCACCCTGCTCACACACTCTTGTCACCCAGACAATTACCTCTTGTCCCCTCAACAATTTTATTCCTTTGGATACTCAAACAGGTTCCTTTCTCGTGGCTCTTCCATGAAAATCTTGGAACCACACTTGAGGCCCTCATCGGCCAGGAAGCCACTCAGGGCCCCTCTGGCTTCTTTTGCAGGCTCTGTTTGTTTCCGCATCATCTGAGGTGCAATGGTAAACTCTTCCCAAAGCAGTCTTGCCTCTTCTAGTGACTATTTGCTCTGGCTACCATCTCTTTTGCTTGCTGCTATCAAGAAGGGCCTTTAAAAATACTACCTCCCAGGAACGATGTGTCAGGCTGAGCTTGGCATCAGTGGAGTGGCTGTGGACATTCTGGGGAGATGAGGCAGAATGAGGAAGGGGAGAGGCGATGCTACTCAGGCCTTGTAAGGACCAGAGAGCAGAGAGGAGCAGAGACTGAGGCAGAACAAGGGTAATGGACGGGCTTTGCAGATCTGGGCAAATCAGGTTAATGTTGCTGTGGGTTTGTACTTTCATCAGAGGTGTTATGAACTCCAGCAATTTAAACATACTTGTTTTACAATATCTTCCATAGCCAGAAATGGCTTATGGATTATTGACTGTTTTTGATTATCTACATCTGTTTTTATATGAACCGGGGCACGTTTATGCTCAAGTCCTCATCAAAACTGTTTGGGATGTAACAGCAATGTACCTGAGCCAGGGAAAGAAGAAAGGGGGAATGTCTCACAGGACACAAGGTTGTGTCATGACGGGAGGAATGTTGTCGAGGCCCTACAGGAGTCTGGAACCAGAACGGTCAGAGCATCCGTGGCCAGGGCAGCCATCTTCTCAGTCTCTGTGGATAGGGACACACAGGGTCTGGTGACTCTTTGTCTCCTGTTCTATTCGTCCTCCTTTTTCTTCAGAGATATAGATGGCCTACATTGCCTGGATTTACAGGTGCTCTGAATCACAATTCGATTCTCAGGAGAGACAATTTGGCTCTGCTTGGTTAGGTGTCCACTCCTGGTCCAACTGTCTCTGGCAGAGTGGTGGATGGGTGATGATGTGTAAATATGGCCACCGGCTGCCATAGCTGTGGGAGGAGGAGGTAATTCTCAGAGAAAGCAGGTCACCGTGGGCTGGAGAGATATCCCAGATGTGTCTTTTATAGCTGTTCAAAAATACATGTAACCTCTGTGTGCCTTTTTCTTTCTCTCTTAATACCCACATTAATCATTTGTTCAGCTGGTTTCTCCTCCATGTCGAAAGTTCCTGGAGGCCAGGGATTTGGTCTGTCTAGTGCTAGAAACCAGCAGGTTGACTTATACAATGTTCTGCATCTTATGAGAGTTTGCAATAGAGAATATAAGCAGGATATTTAACATCTTTTCAAACTTGTGCTTCACCAAGATTAGACACATCTTGTTCTGTTAGAAAATTTAGAGTCAGTAGAATTTTAAGAGACTTGCGATTTGCATAAGGGTGAGACTTGTTCCTAATCCAAAAGTACAATAATATTGTAAGAGGCTTTCTCTGATACTAACCTAGGGGAAAAGGGCAGCTATTAGTAGTAAGAATGTTATGAGTTTCCCCCTGTGGCAGCCAGGTTCAAGGACCTCACATAAGAAACTATACCAGGAGAAATTAAGTAATGAAGAAACTAAGAGACATGCTTTTGGGGGAATTGTTGGCAGAGCTGAGACACAAATGAGATCCTCTGCTCAGATCCTGTGCTCGCCTCTGGTTGGCCCCTTATGGGTATCAGCACAGACAAGATTGTGTTGTGAGATGTTCCTCATAGACACAATGCCCTCATAGGCAAGAAAATCAATTTTGGGGCCACTCGCTCTTACAAACTGTGTGACCCTTCCAATACGATACAACCACCAGGCAAAAAGAGTTCCATTTTAGAAAAGAGACCAAATTATTGCAGCAAGTAATATTATATCACTAAAGTGACCAAAGTTATTTGACCTTAAATATTTTTTCCCTGTAACCACTTAAAGGAGCAGGAGACTATAGAGGAATGAGTTAAGCTCCATATAACTGAGAATACACTGATAAAGTGTTGATGGCTATTTTTTTTTTTTTCATTGGGTGGTCATCTTGCAGGTTGCTTCTGTCAAAAACGTTTGTTTCAAATTCTAATATTTGAGTTGTAGGCTTGGCTTATTGACCCTGTTCAAGAGAATGAATGTATATCAGTTCCACAGAAGGCAAATTTAGATTCAGACAGCCTTAGGTCAGATCACAGCCCCTGAACATAACTATATTTAGCAAAAGGCTGATATCAAGCTCTGTGCTGATAAGGCAGGTGTCTGTCTTGTCCTCAGCACCACTCTTGCATCTGGAACCCCTAGCACAGTAACCCAAGGAAATGCTCAACGTCTCGCTCACTCCACTACCCTGTTCACCTAAGTGACCTCAGAGGTGTCTGCTGATCCTGGAGATGGGCCATCATCCCTGTCCCCCGCCTGTCCTGGAGGCATGCTGGAAAGCCACAAATAGGCCTTCATAGCAGCAAAAGGCAGCAGAACAGCGCCACTGCAATGTTGTCATCACTCTTGGTGTCTCAAGCTCTTTCCATCCTCAGCCCCTCCATCCAGGTTTGGGTCCTTCAAGCTGATTCTCAAGTGTGGCCCCAGTGATAAGAGCCAGAGGTGCTGCTGTCTTCATGGCGGCAATTTTAAGGCAAGTCAGGAGTGATTCAGGCTCTTTCTGTTCATAGAAGGTTGTCAGGAAGACAGTGTGGCAGGCACTGTGAAGGGCTGACCTTGAGGGTATCTGGAGTAGGAATGTTGTACAGCTTGTGTGCTCAGGAGCAGGCAAAGGGAAGATAAACAGAGATGAAGATGTGGTTGGTCAGGGCACAGTGATCCTCCCTGATGACCTCCATCTCTTTATACCCTATCATCAGCAGCTTGAGGCAGGGAAGGGCTTGAAATGTCATATAGTCCAATAACCTACCCAATACTTGTATCCTATCTATTCCATACCTGTGGTGGAATACTTCCAGGGTGGGCAACTCAATACCTTCCATAGCCGTCTATCTCTGGAGACAATAGCTAGAAAGTGCTTCTGTTAAAATGGAAATAACCTACAAGTCCAAAAGTAGGGGAATGGCTGAATGTGTAATATCCATGTGGGATATTATGCAGCTGCTGAAAATAATATCTTCAAGGAGTTTGAAAATGACATGTAAAGATACTATACATGCTAAATGAGAAAACCAGGAACTAAAACTATTTATAATACGCAATTCCACATTTGTGAAAATTTGTGTGTGGGTATATGGGCTTATAGAAACATATGTATATTTGCAGTAGAAAGACTAAGCCAGGCTGGATGTGGTGGCTCATGCCTGTAATCCCAGCATTTTGGGAGGATGAGGCAGGAGGATCATTTGAGACCAGGAGTTGAAGATGAGCCTGGGCAAAAAAGCAAGACCCCATCTTTACAAAAAATTAAAAAATTGGCTGGGCATCATGGCACATGGCACTTGGAACACTGAGGTGGGAGGATCACTAGAGCCCAGGAGTTTGAGGCTGCAGTGAGCTTTGGTTGTGTCATTGCATTCCAGCCTGGGCAGCACAGTGAAATCCTGTCTCAAAAAAAAAAAAAAAAAAAAAAGACTAAGCTAATCTATGGGTTGAATCATAGGTAATTTTGTTGTGGTAGACACTGTTGGGGGCAACTGAAAAGCCATCTCCTTATCCTTGCTAGTCTTCTATTGTATAGGCTGGAAAAGCCTGATCATTTCTTTTCTAGCCTCTCTTGCAGCCAGAATTGGCCATATAACCCAATGTGGCCAATGAGATATACAGGGACATTTGAGAAATTATTTTCTTTTCTTTTTTTCTTTTGAGACAGGATCCTATTATTGCCCAGGCTGGAGTGTACTGGCCCAGTCATAGCTTACTGCAGCCTTGAACTGCTGGACTCAAGTAATCCTTCCACCTTAGCCTCCCCAGTAGCTGGGACTACAGGCACACATCACCACACTTGGCTAATTTTTGTATTGTGTGTAGAGACAAGTTTTTGCCATGTTGCCCAGGCTGGTCTTGAACTCCTGGGCTCAGATGATCCACCCGCCTTGGACTCCCAAAAGGATAGGATTACAGGCACGAGCCACTGCCGCACCTGGCCCATTTATTTTCTTTTCTGACAAAATGATAGCACCATTAAGGAAAAGGTCCTCTTTGCTACATTGGCTACCCTCTCGCTGTCACCCTCCTCCCTCACTTTGCGTGCAGGCTTGTGTTGTTAGAACTTCAGCAGCCATCTTGTGACCATGAGGCCACAGACAGAATGATGAGGCCAACACTGAGGATGGTGGAGAAGAAGGTTGGAGAAAGCCTAGAACCTTAACCACAGGCTACTTCCAGTCTTCTTTTTAAGTAGCAAAAATTTTTCTTTGGTGAAGTCATTATTAATCAGGTTTTCTGTTACTTGCAGTTAAACCAATACTAATGGGCACGTTGGGTTTCTTCATTATACATTTTACATTTTACATTTCTCCAATATATCCCTGAAGTATCCACTCACTGTCCTGAGTTCAATCCTCAGAGCCAGACATTATAAGCCCAGTCTTTCTCCATTGCGGTAGAATTGTAGATGTTTATAGAGAATTCTTGAGTCACCATGAAGCTTACTGATATAGTTTGGATATTTGTCCCCTCCAAATCTCATGTTGACATGTGATCCCAAATGTTGGAGGTCACGTTGGAGCCTGGTGGGAGGTATTTGCTTCATGGAGTTGGATCCCTCATGAACAACTTGGTGTGCCCTCCCAGTGGTAATGCCTTCCCTTCGTGTGAGATTTGATTGTTACAAAGTCTGGGATTTCCTCCTCTGTCTTGCTTTCTCCTCACCATGTGACACACCTGTTCCCTGTTTGCCTTTCACTGTGACTGTAAGCTTCCTGAGGCCCTCACTCCAGAGGCAGATGCTGGTGCTATCCTTTTTGTACAGTCTGCAAAACTGTGAGCCAAATAAATCTTCTTTCCTTAAAATTACCTGGTTTCAAGCATCCCTTTTTAGCAATGCAAAATAGACTAATATTCTTGTCTTCTCCAGCTAAACAGCACTATTCCTACATTGTGCGGTCCAGGGCTCTGTGAATCACACTAGCCATTTATTCTCTGAATGCACTCTGGTTTGCATCCTTCTAAACGGACAGTAGGCAGACCTGAAGTTGATATTCCAGGAGTCTAACCACGAAAAATGGAACTGATTACCTATTCCCTCCTTTGTATCTCATTTTTCTATCCGAACAGCTTCAGATTTAGCTTTTCAGGTGCCCTCATCTGAGTTAAACCCCTGACCCTTTTTCATGTGTTTTGCATGGACAGTTTGTTTTATTTTGGTTTATGTATTTATTTTATTCTCTCAAGTACAGGACATTCCCTCATCCTTATTAAGTTTTCTCTTATTAAATTCGGGCTGGCATTCTAGCTTGTTGAGACTTTTGGGGATTCTAATTGGGTGTTTGCTGTTCCTTTCAGCTTCCTGTCCTCCCCAAATTTGATAAGCATGCCTCCTGTGTCTTCATTTCAACTCCTTGATAACAAGTGCAGCCCAGATGTCAGCTGACGTCACCCTGTCCTTTGAGATTTAAAATAAAATTAGCTCAAGCCCCCGTCACACATCCTGTGGGAAGTTGGAGGCCTCCTCCCAAAGATCTTTGCAAAGCTTCAGGGCTTTCATGGTCACTTGTGGTTCCAAGGCCTCCTCCAGCTGGCCTTGGGCTCACACACACCCCACCTCTGGCTGCTCTCCTCTTCAGCCCATGCCAACCAGACTCTTTCCTTGATTTCTTTAAGGAAACTGCTCATATAAGACATGTGGGTATGTAGCAGACTTCACTCAACACTTGCAGATACAGGGTGCATTTGGAGCGAAGTTTTGGTTGCATAACAGGTACTTATATTCGAATTATTAGGTATCCTTTTTCTGTCCTGGAAAGCTCCTCAGTAATAACAGCACCAGGACCTTCTCCCTAGCTTCCTTTTACCAGGTGCTCCTCAAAACTGCCCAGAAAACCCAGATCCCAAGTTTTCACATTAACAACCCTTGCCCTGGTCAGGGTTTGGGGAGGAGAGTGAGCAATGGGAAACATAAGGGTAGACCCTGGGCAAATTTGTGAAGGAGTGTTAAAGATGCCCCCAGCCTCACTTTTTGATTCAAAAGTTAATAATATATTGCATTTAACCAACATAATCAAAATATAATTTTACCATGTGTTATGGGCTGAATTGTGTTCCCTCAAGATTCATATGCTGAAGCCCTAAGCCCCAGTGCCTCAGACTGTGGCTGTATTTGAGATAGGGCCTTTAGAAAGGTAATTAAGGTAAAATGAGGCTCTTAGGGTGGGCCTGGCTCCAATTTGTCTGCTGTTCTTATAAGAAGAGAAAATTTGGACACACAATAGATAGCAGCCTTGCACGCACACATGGAAAAGACCATGTGAAGAGGTAGCAAGAGGACAGCCATCTGCAGGTGAAAAAGGGAGGCCTCAGGGGGCACCAACCCTGCTGGCACCTTGATCTTGGACTTCCAATCTCCTAAGCAGTGAGAAAATAAATTCCTGTTGTTTAAGCCAGCCAATCAGTGGTATTTCGTTATGGCAGTCCTAGTAAACTAATGTGACATGTGGTCAACATAAAAAAAAAAAAAATTTTTTATATATATATATATATGTTAAGGAGTATAATGGGTTGAAATGTGCTCCTCCAAAGGTTGTGTCCATGTACTAACCCTTGGAACCAGTGAATGTGACCTTATTTAGAAGAAGGGTCTTTGCAGTTGTAAATAAATTTAGGATCTCAAGATGAGATCATCCTGGATTAGCAGGGTGGGCCCTAAGTCCAATGACAAGTGTCCCTGTAAAAGAAGAGAAGAAAATACAGAGACAGAGGGGCAAAGGCCACGTGAAGACAGAGGGGGAGATGGGAATTATGCAGCCACAAGCCAAGGAATTCCTGGGGGCGTCCAAGAATTAGGAGGCTCTATTAACATCTTAGTTTCGGACTTTGGGCCTTCAGAACTGGGAGAGAATAAGTTTTTCTCATTTTAAATTACCAAATTTCTGGTTGTTGCAGCAGCCCTGGAAAACTAATATGAGGAGGGATTTTGTGTTCTTTGTTCATTCTTTGAAATGTGGTGCATATTTTTTATTTCTAGCACAGCTCAATTCAGAATAGCCACGTTTCATGCCAGTTTGTTTGGGAAGTGATCCCAGGCAGTTGGAGTGAGGGAAGGGATGGAGTCATAGGGTGGGAGGCCAAGATGCCTGGTCAAGTTGGCCCTAGCACACCCACCCCTCCCTCGTGCAGCTCACCTTTATGTCCTTGTTCCCACAATGGCCAGCGCCTTTCAGGTACAAGGGGGCTCCTGGGGCTGTCTCTTAAGCTGGAGTTCCCTCCCAGGGCGGCAACCGTTTCATCCATGTGAAACTCAGAGCCACCTGTGCAGTCTCCCGCAGGGTGCTGGCTGGTGATCGGATCTGAGCCCTGCGGCTGGGAGGCTGGGAAGTTTCCCCAAAAATGTCCACATGCTGCCCTTCCCACGACAGAGGATCCGTGTCCACATTCCCACCATTCTTTCCCCCTTGCATTAGTTTTCTAGGCCTGCCGTGACAAAACGCCACAAACTGTGTGGCTTAAACAACAGGAGGTTTTTTACCTCACAGTGCTGCAGGCTGGAGGGTGAAGATCAAGGTGCAGGAGCATTGGCTCCTCCCAAGGGCTGTGCGGGAAGGATCTGCCCCACACCACTCTCCTTCTTCTCCCAGGGTCTCTTTACATAGTCTTCCTTCTGTGGGTGTTGATCTCTGTGTCCAAATTCCACCCCCGCTTCTTTTTTTTTTTTTTTTTTGAGACAGAGTCTTGCTCTGTTGCCCAGGCTGGAGTGCAGTGGTGTCATCTTGGCTCACTTCAACCTCTGCCTCCCAGGTTCAAGTGATTCTCCTGCCTCAGCTTCCCAAGTAGCTGGGACTATAGGTACCCATCATCACGCGTGGCTAATTTTTTGTATTTTTAGTAGAGACGAGGTTTCACTGTGTTAGCCAGGATGGTCTCTATCTCCCGACCTTGTGATCCGCCCGCCTTGGCCTCCCAAAGTGCTGGGATTACAGGTGTAAGCTACTGCGCCTGGCATATATTCCCCCTTTTGATAAGGGCACCAGTCATATTGAATTAGGGTTCACTTTAATGACCTCATTGTAATTTGATGACATCCGTAAAGACCCTATCTCCAAATAAGATCACATTCTAAGTAGTAGGGGTTACGGCTTCAATATATCTTTTTGTGGGGAACACACATTCCACCTATAGTACCTCCTTCTCATTTCACCTCATTGTCAGACCCAGTGCCCCTGGACTTTCCCTGGAATCTATGGTTTATTTATTTCTCTAAATCTCTATGTTTTCTTTCCTCAAGTGTAAAATAGGGGCCATGATATTTATTTTACAGTGTTGTAAATATGAGGCCAGACTATACAATATGATCTGGTGTTCTTATTGCTTCCCACCACCACCCCTGCCCCTCATACACCCTAAGAGGTGGGACAATGCTAACTGGTCCCTGGCGTCTGCCACCAGCAATGAAGTAGCCAAAACAGGCAGTGTGATGTAAATCTAAGACAAAATTGGATTTTTCTAAAGAGAATCTGCCCAGGAATAAAGTTAGACAACCCATTATGCAAAACTATAGAAACAGATGAGTGTGTAGGATCCCTATAATGATTTTAACATAGGAAGAAAGAGTGCAGGTGGGCTCGGCTGGCATGTGGTTGTAAAGTGCTTGGGGTTAGCCCATTCCCCTTGCTTCCGTCTTGCCTGCCTCACCTCCTTAACCCCATAGTGTGGGGTCATTGACTGGTGCTCATGGCCAAGATAAGCTCAGTTCTCCAAATCCTGTGACCTCAAATCCTGTGGCCTCATGCATAGCCCGTCACCAAAGGGACTCAGCTTAGCATGGGTGCCCCAGCTCGGACTGTTCCCACGTCCTCCCAGGGACTGCAGCCAGCCCCTCAGAAGCCTCATGGTCCAACTCAAGGGTTTTCAACAGTGCCTGCTCTGTTATGCATCCACCTAGGATCTTTTGTTGAGTGGATAAAGTAAAATCTTTTTTTTTCTTTTTCTTTTTTTTTTTTTTTCGAGACGGAATCTTGCCCTGTCAGCAGGCTGGAGTGCAATGGCGTGATCTTGGCTCACTGCAACCTCCGCCTCCCGGGTTCAAGCGATTCTCCTGCCTCAGCCTCCCGAGTAGCTGGGACTACAGGCGCATGCCACCATGCCCAGCTAATTTTTGTATTTTCAGTTAGAGATGGGGTTTCAACATGTTGGACAGGATGGTCTTGATCTCTTGACCTCATGATCTGCCTGCCTTGGCCTCCCAAATTGCTGGGATTACAGGCGTGAGCCACCATGCCCAGCGGAGAAAGTAAAATCTTATTCTCTTAGCTGTAGAATTCACATCCCCTTTCCCCCTTACCAGTGTTGTTGAGAAAATACTCTAATAAGCTATCTAGAATGGGGAGTAAAGTTCCAAGAGATGTTGAGCACTAATAGGTTTGAACACAAAATAGGTTTATTGAACTGTTTTCTAAGGGAAGTGCTGGGGGAACTTACCATCATGCTCTTATTTTGCTATTTTTTTACTGAGGTGAAATTTACGTAACATAAAATTAACCATTCTAAATTAAATAATTCAGTGGTGTTTAGTACATTTACAATGTTGTGCAACAGCCACCTCTAATTCTAAAACATGTTCCTCACTCCAGAAGGAAACTTCAAACCCATTAAGCTGCCACTACCATTGTCCCTTCCCCCAGCCCCTGGCAACAACCAACCTGCATTCTGTCTCTATGGATCTACCGGTTCCGGATGTTCCACACAAATGAAATTATACTACGTATGACGTTTTGTGTCTAGCTTTTTTCACTTAGCACAATGTTTTGGAGGTTCATTCATGTTGCAGCACGTATCAGCACTTCATGCCTTTTTAGAGCTGAGCAATCTTTCATGGCATTAGTGTAGACCACCATTATTTTACTTTGCCAAGTGGGATATGCAAACTGAGCACCAGAACTGACTTCTTCTGGCATTTTAGGAACTGTGTAGGGAAAAGAGAGAAAGAGAATGGAAAGTGAAATGATGGTCCTCAGAGAAAAATTTTAAGACAAAACTATAGATGTTTAAAGAAGACTCTTACAAAGGTTTCATTGTGTGGTGTGAAATGAAAATCTTCTTGGTCTTCCTATGAAATCTTTACTGAAATTTATATTATTAATGTTTTGTGTCTTTAGATCTATTATTTTTCTGATATGATAAATCTCTAAGTGCAACCTTAACATATGATCAGGGCAAAAACTGAAGCTACCAGTGCAAGTCTCAGGTCACCTGGGTGCCTGGGTTCAACAGCCTTGGATTAGAACTGACTTCCCTCCAGAAGGTGACTAAAGTTGTATCCTCTCGGTGGAGTGAATATAGATGGTGATTCTGCCATTGCATCCAGCTTGCTTGAGAGCTAAGCCCAGTTTTGCCATATTAAGATATAATTTGGCTGCTAAACTTTTTTGGCTGAATGCTATGGTCTGAATGTGTCCCCCTAAATTCATATGAATCCTAATTCCTAAGGTGTTGGGTATGAGGAGGTAGGGTCTTTGGGGGGTGTTTGGTCATGAGGGTAAAGCCATCACCGATGGGATTAGTAGCCTCACAGAATCTGCCGGCACTTTCTCCATAACTATGAGAAATAAATTTCTGTTTTCATAAGCTACTTGGCCAATGGTATTTTGTTATAAGAGCTTGAAAGGACTATGACAATTATGAAATGAGCCAACTGGTCTCTAAATTAAGTCTCTTTTTTTCTTTTTTTTTTTTTTTTTTGAGACAGAGTTTTGCTCTTGTTGCCTAGGCTGGAGTGCAAAGGCACAATCTCGGCTCACCACAACCTCCGCCTCCTGGGTTCAAGCGATTCTCCTGCCTCAGCCTCCCAAGTAGCTGGGATTATGGGCATGTGCCACCACACCTGGTGAATTTTGTATTTTTAGTAGAGATGGGGTTTCCTCCATATTGGTCAGGCTGGTCTCGAACTCCTAACCTCAGGTGATCTGCCTGCCTCGGCCTCCCAAAGTGCTGGGATTACAGGCATGAGCCACCATGCCTGGTCAATTAAGTCTCCATTTTAATCTTGTGTAACTGGGCCCATTCTCCCACCCTCACTAACAGTATGAAAGATTGGAGAGGGGAGGGGAGCACCTGATAAGGCCTTGTATGAGGAAGCGTCTCTGAAAGCCTTGGGTTGCTTTGCTCTCTCCCCTGAGCTGGGGTAGAATAGAAAGAATTAGGTGATGGGGAAATTCACTGCAGTATAAAAGCATAAATCTTTGGCCAACATGAAGATTTTCTTAATCTGATTAGGTGCCTGGCATTCAGAATCATTTAATGCCTATTGTACAAAATGAATAAAAATGTGCTGAACTTCAGCTGCTTAATAGAACAAATAAAATTATAATTTACTAGGCTAATACACCAAAAGGAATGGGGCTGTTTCTCTTTAGGGAGTCTAGAGACCTGTGATTCAGAGTTCTGAGTCGAAAGACTGATTTGAACACTGAAGAATCCATAACAACAGATAACAAACAGGTCAAAATCCAGCAAAGGGCGCTCACCCTTCCCCAAATTCCTCCTCTGTTCTGGTATTTACCATATCTGGAACAACGTCAGAACCCTTGTTCTGATGATGTTTTTATAGGATTGACTGGAATGGCAATTACCCTAGAACATTTAACTTTTATTATCCAAGCAATTCCATCTAGAATATATAAATATGCAGGAGAAACTGCACTCAACTCCACCTTCCCATTGCTAATTTCCTTCCTTTCTAGTCAGTTAATAGGTCTCAAGAGGCTGTGTTAAGACAGTATGTTCAGAAGCTTTCAATTTTTAAAATTCTGTTTGAACATTTTCTCCCCAATCTATAATATCACTTCTCCAACAGAAAAGCAACAATTATAATATGGCTATGGCTTTTCTTTGAAAAGGAAAAAGAATGGGGTGGGAGCAAGGGCGGGCCAGAGAGGGGCACGTGGGCTTGAAACTAAGTGAAGACATGTGTGGCCAATACGGACTCACAGAGAGGCGGCCAGGAATATGCTACCATCCCATCTCTCCGGTTCAGTGCCATCTAGCTCCTAGCGGTGGGGAAGAGGCAGGAATGCCATCAGTAACCTGAACTTGATGTTGATTGAGTATTGATGTTAATTTTCCCAACTTATCTTTTGGAGAAGGAGGGTGGACAAATGAACCTGAGGATATCTTTTTATCTTTTTTTTTTTTTTTGAGACAGAGTCTTGCTCTGTTGCCCAGGCTGGAGTGCAATGGCAGGATCTCTGGTCGCTGCCACCTCTGCCTCCCAGGTTCAAGCAATTCTTTTGCCTCAGCCTCCTGAGTAGCTGGGACTACAGGCGCATGCCACCGTGTCTGGCTAATTTTTGTATTTTTAGTAGAGACAGAGTTTCACCATGTTGGCCAGGCTGGTCTCGAGTTGTGGACCTCAGGTGATCCAACCGCCTCGGCCTCCCAAAGTGCTAGGATTACAGGCGTGAGCCACCGCACCCAGCTGAACCCAAGGATATCAATGGGTTTGAGCTATGGGCACCTGATTTCTGAACACTGCACAAAGACACTGTCACAAAGACACCTAGGCAAAGACAGGTACTACTTCAACACTATGGATTTCACAACCACGGACAGCCACAGAAATCTGTTGTTTGAATAGTCATTGACTAAATATGTGTTAAGAATCCTCTAGCTGGTCAAACCTATTTGGGCTTTTTCTGCCTTCTCTGGTAAATTCAATATCCAAGGACATTTCCTACCACTCTCCCTTTTGTGTGCTCCAGCCGTAGTAGCATCCTCGCTGTTCCTTGAACATAACCAGGGTGGCTCCCAACCGGGGCTTCTATGCTTGACATTCCCTCTATCCAGATGCTCTCTCTCAGATAGCAATATACGGTTCCATCACCTCCTTAGGTCTTTGTTCAAATGTTATCATCACTGACAGTTCCATCCTTCCCCAATTCTCTGACACCTCCACTCAGTTTGCTTGATCTTTCACTTATGTATTTATCATCTCTTTCTTTCTCCCCTGAAATGTGAGCTTCCTGAGGAATCTTGGTTTTTCACTGCTATATCCTCATCCTAGATTGGTGCCAGGCTTAGGGTAGGCACTAAGTATTTATGCAATGACTAGATAAATGAATGAATGTCCTCCTAAAGTCACTTTCCTTGTGAGGAATCACATATCTGCATATCATCTGTACATTTGAGGAAGTTAGCATCTAGGGCAACCATGTCCAGCCCTTTGAATGCAAGGATTTTTTGCTTATCTCTGTGGAGGAAATGATGAAAATTATGCGCAGAGTCTTGCTCTGTCACCCAGGCTGGAGTGCAGTGGCACACTCTCAGCTCACTGCAACCTCCGCCTCTGGGGTTCAAGCAGTTCTGTCTCAGCCTCCCAAGTACTGGGACCACAGACACAAGCCACCATGCCCAGCTAATTTTTGTATTTTTAATGGAGATGGGGTTTCACCGTGTTGGCCAGACTGGTCTCAAACTCCTGAACTCAGGTAATCTGCCCACATTGGCCTCCCACTTATCAGCTATTGTTAGTGTTAGCATATTTTATGTGTGGCCCAAGACAATTCATCCAATGTGGCCCAGGAAAGCCAAAATGTTTGATACCCATGATCTGGGGCCTGTAATATGCTTTTGTTATTTTCATAACTACCCCAAGCAATGCTTTTTTAAACACATATTTATTTCCAGGTGAAAGTAACAGAAAATAGGAAACTCATTTGATCATTTAGCAAACTTCCATTGAATATTCACTCATTCTACAATAGATCCTATGTAGGTCTAGAGATTCAAAAATTAAGACATAATTGTTGATTTCAGAGACAGGCATGGTGGCTCATACCTGTAATCCCAGCACTTTGGGAGACTGAGGCAAGAGGATTGTTTGAGCTCAGGAGTTTGAGACCAGCGTGGGCAACATAGCAAGACCTCATCTCTACTAAAATAAAATAAAAAAAAATAGCTGAGTGTGGTGGCACGTGCCTATAGTCACAGCTACTTGGGAGGCTGAAGTGGGAGGATCACTTGAGCAGGGGAAGTTGATGATGCAGTGAGCCCTGATCGCGCCACTGCATTCCAGCCTGGGCTACAGGGAGACCCTATCTCAAAAACAAACGAGCACACAAACAAACAAACAAACAAACAAACAAACAAAAAACTTCTAGGAAAAGAAAAACAAACCAAAGAAAGAACAAATAATATGTGCTATAGTGGAAACTATGTTACATTCATCAGGGTAAAAGGCTAAGCAGCTTTAACAAACATACCCAACAATTCTGTGGCTTAAAGAAACAATGAATTTATTTATCTTGCCTAACAGTGAGGGTGGGTAGGCAGGATGCTGTGTGTACACAGTCATTGAGGAATCCATATTGCTTCCCTTCCACCGGAAGACTTTGTCTTTCTCTGCATGATTGAGGTAGATTAGATTATTGCTCAAAAATAGTTATTTCCTCCCCTAAACCTCTATAAAAGATGTTTTCTGCTCCTCCCCTTGAATTTGGCCTCCACCATGTGACTTGCTTTGGCCAAGGCAAGGTTGGGAGCAGGTGTGGCTCAAGCAGAATTTTGGCATGTGCTTGTACAGCTAGGCTCATCCTCTGCCATCCCTGCCATCCCTGCCATCACAGTAAGAAGATCCCCTAGGTAGCTGCTGCCCCTTCGGCTTGGGTCTCAAAATGAACACTTGTGGAACAGATCAGAGCTCAACCCTAGCAAGAGTCAGGCCCTGCCAGACCCATAGCTTGAAGTAGAGCCACTTAGCCAACTCTCCAAGAGAAGAAATGATTCTCGTTTTAAGCCTGGGTTTTAGGGTGGCTTGTTACCTAGTGCTAGCTCATTGATGCAATGGTGAGCACTGGATTTCATAATACATGCGTGTTCCAGCTCACAGGAAGGGGACAGAGAGCAGAAAAGTAATGCAGTGAGGTGGGAGTGGCACAAATCACATCAGCTCACGTTCCCCACATGGTCACACAGAGCTGGGAGTGGGGGTGGTGTGGGAAAGTCAGTCTCTGGTAGTGTGGCCATATATTTAGCTACTTCCCTGTTGTTATGGAAGACAGGGAGAATGGATTATTTATTTATTTATTTATTTATTTATTTATTTATTTATTTATTTATTTTCTGAGACAAAGTCTTGCTCTATCACCAGGCTGGAGTGTAGTGGTGTGATCTTGGCTCAGTGCAACCTCCATGTCCCGGGTTCAAGCAATTCTCCTGCCTCAGCCTCCCGAGTAACTGGGACTACAGTTGCCTGCCACCATGCACTGCTAATTTTTGTATCTTTAGTAGAGACAGGGTTTCACCATGTTGGCCAGGATGGTCTCGATCTCTTGACCTCGTGATCCACTCGTCTTAGCCTCCCAAAGTGCTGGGATTACAGGCATGAACCATGGCACCCAGCCAGGGAGAATGGATTTTAGGGGCTAGCTAGCAGTATGTGCTACATGCAAACAATGACCGAAATGCAGAGGTGAAAGGGACCATCAGAAGACATTTCCCAGAAAAACAAAATACTTGGGTTGAGGCCCGAGGGTGTGGAAAAGGCAGGGAGAAGCATTCCAGGCGGAAGGAGCAGTGCACACAAATGGGAAAAATATACAGGAAATTATGGCTTGTTCGGGGGCAGTAAAGAGATCGATGTGATTGGAGTGGAATCGATGGTGCTGGAAGGAGAGTCTGTGCAAGCAGAGGCCTAGCATGATTAAGACATTTGGGCAGCTGAGAGGGCACATAGTTTGTTTTACTTGACTTTCTATCCTGATAGATCTTTATGATCTTTACATAGTTACAGAAAAAAAATAGAACTGAGGCATAAGTTTTACAATGTGCCAGAGCTGGTTATGTGTGCCTTCTCTGTTCTATCTGACTGGTTTTCTCCTAGGAAATGGGAGGTGGGCATGTGCTCCCACCTGGGTGCCCCCATGTCTTTGACATGGTCCTCATTCCTGCAGCTTCAGGAACTGTAGTGCACCTTTTCCAACTTTCTGCATTGCCAATTCAAACTTCTACCTTCCCTTCTCCAAATGCTATCTGGGAAGCACATACATTTTTCTCCTCACTTCTCTAGCTCCTAACTTCCATGCAGAAACTAAACAAAGTCAAAAGATTACCCTAGACCAAGAAATGGAGATTATAATTTTCAACACCTTAATTGTTGAATTGTAGAAATGCTATAATGCAGCCTGCTATTTGGGGTTCATTATCTGGGAATCATGTCCTGGACAGGGGGATGGATGAACTCTCTAGTCCATTATTAGATATTAGCCCTGTCTCTTGATAAGTTCATTATGATGGGCCTTGTCTGTTTTGAACTCTCTGTTTCTGCTTGCTTCCTTTCTCAGCCCTGGCTAACAGAAGCTGAAGCTCACATTTTATGTGGCTTCCTGGTCTTTATTCCTTTCAAGAGCTCTCCACAGGGCAGGGCTTTATGGAGAGATGAAATTTATGTGGTGTCAGCAGAACCTAGTCCCAGATGTCCCAATGCTGAAAGAATTCTATCAGGCAGGTGCTGCGACGCGTCTGCTTCACTTAGGGCCTGATAAATTGCAGATGTCCCAACATGTGCAACCATCAGCATGAAGTCCGGATACTATCACTCAGGATTCCTAAACTCATCTTCTCAACACTTATAAAACTGCCCAATCTTCAGTATGCTAAGCCAGCGACATTAAGCAAATGGGGAAAATAAAAACTCCTTTTAAGCACATTATCTTCTACATGAAAGCTCATTTTCCATGTGAATTTTTGGAAAAGTTCCCCCTGACATAATGTGCCTGCAGCTATGCCAGGAACAGGGAGTCGAGAAGCAGCCCTGCTGTCGGTGCCTTCTATAAGCGTTTTGGAAGAAACTCCTGGAATCTGGCTTTCAGACAACCCTATGGGTTGGCTTCCTCTGATGATTCTGGGCGGTACCCGAGGAAGCAGAAGAAAGTGGGTTGTTTCTTGGGGGCTGATGGTGCAGCAATGGGAACTCTAGTCCTTGCGGTCCTGGAGATGTCCTAGTCACCCGACAAATCCCTCTGCATAAGGAGGGAGGCAGCCCAGGGTGATTCCTTGCCCCTTACTGATCACTCTGTGGCTCCTGAGAGCTGACTGGACGAGGAGAAGACCTAACAAAAGGGTCGCTGATCTATTGGCTGGCCTGTCAACAGCATTCACCCAATAGAGATAAGGATAGAAACCAGCTGGACCAATCAAAGCCCTTTCTCTCAGGATTTGAATGTAGTAAAGCACCCGTAAAGCAAACAAAACTGAATAAAAGTAGAGACAGAGTGAGTGACTGAATCTCACACTGCTGGAGTCCTGGACTAGGAACCCATGATCTCCCATCACTGAGTTGACAGAGAAAAAACCCGGGGGTCAGAGCTGCATAATGTTCTAGTCCAGGGCTCCAGCCAGAAAACAGGAAGGATGGCAAAAAGCTCCTACAGCACTTGCTGTGTGCCAGGCACCATTCTGAGCACGTTACCTGTGTGATCTCATTTAATCCTCACAATAATTCTGTGAGGTAGGTGCTTTTTATCATTCTCTCTTTACGAGGAGGAAATTGCAAAGAAACTACCTATAGGCATTCCTCGTTTTACTACCTTTTGCTTTACTGTGCTTCACAGATGCTGTGTTTTTTTGCAAAAGGACTGTTTGGGCAACGCTTTGCGGAGCAAGTCTATCGGTGCCATTTTCCCAACAGCCTGGGTTCACTTCATGTCTCTGAGTCACATTTTGATAATTTTCTCAATATTTCGAACTTTTCATTATTGTTATATCTACTATGGTGATCTGTGATCATGTCTTTGTTGTTACTATTGTAATCGTTTGGGGGTGCCAAGACCTGTGACCATATAAGATGGCAAACTTAATTGATGAATGTCGTGTGTGTTTTCTGACTCCTCCATCAATAGGCTGTCCCCCACCCCCAACCCCCCACTATATCTCTTCCTCTCCTCAGGCCTCCCTATTCCCTAATTAGCAATTAGGCTAATTAATAATCCTACAATGGCCTCTGAGTATTTGAGTGAAAAGAAGAGTCACATATCTCTCATTTTAAATCAAAAACTAGAAATGATTATGCTTAGTGAGGAAGACATGTCAAAAGCTGAAAAGGCTAAAAGTTAGGCCTTTTGCACTAAACAGACAAGCTGTGAATGCAAAGGAAAAATTCTTGAGGGAAATTAAAAGGGCTACTTAAGCAAACACACAAATGATAAGAAAGCAAAACAGGCTTATTGCTGATATGGAGAAAGTTTTCATGGTCTGAATAGAAGATCTAACCAGCCACAACATTCCCTTAAGCCAAAGCCTAATAATCCAGTGCAAGGCCCTAACTCTCTTCAATTCTATGAAAGCTGAGAGAAGTGAGGAAGCTACAGAAGAAAAGTTACAAGGTAGCAGAGGTTTAAGGAAAGAAGCCATTTCCATAACATAATAGCGCAAAGTGAAGCAGCAAGTGATCCAGAAGATCTAGCTAAGATGAAGGTGGCTTCAATGGACTTCAATAGACTTTCAATGGCAAAAACTGCAATTACTTTTATATCAGCCTAATAGAAGAAATTGCCTTTCACTGGAAGAAGATGTCATCTAGGACTTTCATAGCCAAAGAGAAGTCAAAGCCTGGTTTCAAAGCTTCAAAAGACATGCTTACTCTATAGTTAGGAGTTAATGCAATTGGGTACTTTAAGTTGAAGCCAATGCTCATGACCATTGTGAAAATTTTTGAGCTCTTAAGAATTATGCTGAAACTCCTCTGCCTGTGCTCTATAAATGGAACAACAAAGCCTGATGACAGCACATCTGTTTAAAGCATGGTTAGCTGAATATTTTAAGCCCACTGTTGAGATCTACCGCTCAGAAAGAAAGATTCCTTTCAAAATATTACTGCTCACTGACAATTTACCTAGTCACCCAAGAGCTTAATGGATATGTACAAGGAGATTAATATTGTTTTAATGCTTGCTAACACAACATCCATTCCATGGACCGTGGATCAAGGAGTTAATTTGACTTATTACTCAAGAAACACATTTTGTAAGGCTATAGCTGTCACAGACATTTATCTGATATATCTGGGCAAAGTAAATTTGAAAACCTTCTGGAGAGGATTTACAGTTCTAGATGCAATTAAGAACATTCATGATACATGGAAAGTCAAAATATCTGCATTAATAGGAGTTTGGAAGAAGTTGATTTCAACCCTGATAGATGGCTGAGGGGGGTTCAAGATTTCAGTGGAGAAAATAACTACAGATGTGGTAGAAATAGCAAGAGAACTTGAATTAGAAAGGGACCCTGAAGATGTGATTAAATTGCTGCAATCTCATGATAAAACTTTAACAAATGAAGAGCTGTTTCTTATGGATGAACAAAGAAAGTTGGTTTCTTGATATATAATCTGTTCCTGGTGAAAATGCTGTGAATGCATTGTTGAGATGACAACAAAGGATTTAGAATATTACATAAACTTAGTTGATAAAATAGCTCCAGTGTTTGACAGAATTGATTCCAATTTTCAAAGAAGTTCTACTGTGGGCAAAATGCTATAAAACACCATGCATGCTACAGATAAATCTTTCATGGAAGGAAGAGTCAGTCAGTGTGGCAAACTTCATTGTTACCTGGTTTTAAGAAATTGCCATATCCACCCCAATTTTCAGCAACCACCACTCTGATCAGTCAGCAGCCGTCAACATTGAGGTAAGATCCTCCACCAGCAAAAACATGATTCACTGAAGGCTCAGATGATTGTTAACACTTTTTAGCAATAAAGTATTTTAAATTAAAATGTGTACATTTTTTAGACAAAATGCTATTGCATACTTAATAGACTAGAGTATAATGTAAACAACTTCTTTTTTGAGACAGGGTCTCGTTCTGTCACTCAGGCTGGAGTGCAGTGGCGTGATCTTGGTTCACTCTGCTTCCTGGGCTCATGTGATTCTCCTGCCTCAGCCTCCTGAGTAGTTGCAACTACAGGTATGTGCCATCAGGCCTGGCTTATTTTTGTATTTTTTTTGTAGAGGCAAGGTTTTGCCATATTCCCAGGCTGGTCTTGAACTCCTGGGCTCAAGCAATGCTCCCACCTCAGCCTTCCAAAGTGCTGGGATTGCAGGTGTGAGCCACCACACCCAGCTGTAAATAACTTTTAGATGCACTGGGAAACCCAAAAAATTGTGTGACTTGCTTTATTGAGATATTCCCTTTATTGCAATATTTGCTTTAGAATTAATATTACTATTTATTATTAGTATTAGTAATTAGTATTTAATATTAGTATTTAGTCTGGAACCAAATCCACCATATCTCCAAAGTGTGCCTGTCTATGTTTAATAGAATTATTTGATTGCAAACAAAGAAACTAACCCTACTAACTTGAATCAAAGGGAATTTAGCTGAATGCAATGAGGTAGCTCAGAGAGTATAAGGAAACACTCTAGACCAAGGCTTGGACTGCACAGAGCCAGAGTAGCTGTGAGCTCTAGGTATCAGCCCTGAATCGACACTGCTACAGTGGGCTGGAGGAACTCCAGCACTCTTCCATTCTTGCAAATTCCAGGCAGAGAGATCTACTGGTCTCTCTGAGCTTGAGTCCAACACCCACCCCTTCGCTTGGGAGAGCAAGGGACTGGGTAGATTGTCCCTCTAAGACTATACACAGCCAGAGAGCAGAGGTTTCCCAGAACAAAACTGGGGAGGCTTTCTCCTAGAAAGGAAATGGATGCTGATATGGTTTGACTCTGTGTCCTCACCCAAATTTCATGTTGAATTGTAATGCCCAGTGTTGGAGGTGGGGCCTGGTGGGAGGTGATGGGATAATGGGGGTAGTTTCTAATGGTTTAGCACCATCCCCCTAGTGCTATCTTGTGATAGAGTTCTCACGAGATCTGGTTGTTTGAAAGTGTGTAGCACTTCCCTTAAGTTTGCCCTTCCTCCTGCTACAGCCATGTAAGACATGACTCTTTTCTCTTAGCCTTCCACCACGATTGTAAGTTTCCTGAGGCCTCCTCAGGCATCCTTCCTGTACAGCCCACAGAACTGTGAGTCAATTAAATCTGTCTTCTTTATAAATTACCCAGTCTTCGGTAGTTTTTTATGGCAATGCAAGAATGAACTAATACAGATGCAAAGTAGGCAAAACCAAAACTTGTCCACTGTAGCAGGGGTCCCCAACCACCAGTACCGGTCCATGGCTTGTTAGGAACCAGGCCACACAGCAGGAGGTAAGCAGCGGGCAGGCCAGCAAGCAAAGCTGAGCTCTGCCTCCTATCAGATCAAGAGTAGCTTTAGATTCTCAGAGGAGCACGAACCCTGTTGTGAACTGCTATGAACTGTTGCATGTGAGGGATCTAGGCTGCACGCTTCTTATGAGAATCGAATGCCTGATAATCTGTCACTGTCTCTGATCACCTCCAGATGGGACCATCTAGATGCAGGAAAACAAGCTCAGGACTCCCACTGAGGATCATCAACCATCCCCCACTCCACCCCAGTCTGTGGAAAAATTGTCTTTCAAGAAACCAGTCTCTGGTGCCAAAAAGGTTGGGGACTGCTGCACTACAGGATTCATTGTAGCGAATTAAGGAGATGAAATCCCCATGAAATGCCACCATCCAGAAATAATCAATTTGTAACATTTTGGTGAATATTCTTCCTGTCACCTCTTTCCCTTGTGAGAGTTTATAAAAACGGGCCAGGCACAGTGGCTCACGCCTGTAGCCTAGCACTTTGGGAGGCCAAGGCAGGCAGATCACTTGAGGTCAGGAGTTCAAGACCAGTCTGGCTAACATGGCGGAACCCCATCTCTATGAAAAATACAAAAATTAGTTGGGTATGGTGGCAGGTGCCTATAATCCCAGCTACTTGGGAAGCTGAGGCAGGCGACTAGCTTGAACTCCGCAGGTGGAGCTTGCAGTGAGCCAAGATCACACTGCTGCACTCCAGCCTGAGTGAGAGAGTGACACTGTGTCTCAAAAAAAAAAAAAAAAAAAAAAAAAAAAAAGTCTATCACTCACACCTTTCTCTCTTCTTCCCTCATCCTTCCCCCACCCCTCTTTTCCTCTCTCTTAGGTCAAAGACCTTACAAATGCTGCTGATCTCACTCATGTTTTCCCTCTTTCACTGCCTCGAGCTCAGTGTTTTTCCACAGATCTATGGTGATAAGTTAATTCTGTTTTTTAAAAATTTTCCAATCTGGGTTTCTGACTTACTTTTGTAAAATGCAATAAAATTAATTACCTGGGAAAATAAAGTAGGGAAAATGGGTATATAAAGTACATTCCCAATTTTTAAATTATTAGATTCAATAAACATAAAATTACTTATTTGTTATATATGTATAATGTTATCAAGGTTTCTAGACTGCCACTTTCTTACTTACCTTACAGTAGACTGGTAACAAATATGTAAGCACTTTACAGATTTTTCTTGCCTGCTACACAGAAAAGCCAATTCACTGAGACAGAAGTATTGCAGTAGAGAAAGAATATCATACATTCAAAGCTAGCCAAGTGGAAAGTTGGGAGCTTATTACTCAAATCAGCCTCCCTGAGAACTCAGAGGCCAGGATTTTTATGAATAATTTGGTAGACAGAGGGCTAGGGAATGGGTTCTGCTGACCGATTGGGGATGAAATTATGAGTTTGGAAAATGGTCCTTGTATGCTGAATTAGCTTCTGGGAGGGAGCCACAGGACCATGGAAAAAATTTTAGTTATCAGTTTCAGGTCCAGGTAAAGTCAGTCAGTCACAAAAAAACAAAAGTCTGAAAACATCTCAAAAGATCAATCTTAGGTTCTACAGTAGTGATGTTATCTATAGAGGCAATGAGGGAAGTCACAAATCTTGTGAATTCTGGCCACATGACTCCTGGGTAGTAAGGGATTATAGAAAAGCAAGCTGGGAAACAATGGTTGGTTATTGTTTATGGCTATATTTTAGTAGAATTCAGGCATCTCTCATTATCCTAATCTTGTGGCCTTTCATTACCCCTACAAAGGTGGTTTCAGTCCCCAAACAAGGAGGAGGTCAGTTTTAGGGAGGGACTGTTATCATCCTTGCTGGAAAGTTGAACTATAAACTAAATTCTTCCCATGGCTGGCTTGGCCTGTGTCCAGGAATGAACAAGAAGAGCCAGCCTTTGAGGCTAGCGGCAACATTGAGTCAGCTATGCTGGATTTCTCTCACTGTCATAATCATTGCAAAGGTGGTTTCAAATAGATTTCGGAGACACTTTGGGTAGTATTGAGCTAGATAATATCAACCCTTTCTTTCAGTGTCAGTTAAGATATCACTTCCTCCCAGAAGTCTTCCTGACAACTCTTCCCCACCCCACAACTGAACTAGGTGGTCTCATAGAATCTTGTGTGTCCCCTCTCAGAATACGAATCAAGCTGTGTTTGAAATGGGTCTGCCTTGCTGATTTGGGGGAGCTGCTGTTGCCTCTAAGTGTGTCAACCTTACGCAAACATTCAGGGCTCCAAAGTCAGTAGTCATCACAATCCCTTCTGTAAGCCAGTTGGGCAAAGGAGGTAAGTCTGTGTATGTGAAGGAAGAAATGCTGTTTGTCATTAAATTTAAGATGCCATAATACAAAAATTAGCTGGGCATGATGGTGTATGCCTGTAATCCCAGCTACTCAGGAGGCTGAGGCAGGAAAATTGCTTGGACCCGGGAGGCAATGGTTGCAGTAAGCCAAAACCACACCATTGCTGTCTCCAGCCTGGGCAACGAGAATGAAACTCCGTCTCAAAAAACAAACAAACAAACAACAACAAAAAAAACATGAATTGTAAAGTGCATCCCTAGTTCAGTAATGCAAAAATAAGAATTTTAAGACATGGGACTTGGTGTGGTGGTTCAAGCCTATAATCTCAGCACTTTTGGAGGCCAAGGTGGGAAGATCCTTTGAGCTCAGGAGTTTGACACCGGCCTGGGCAACAAAGGGAAATCCTGCCTCTACAAAAAAATAATGAAAATATCAACCAAACATAGCGATGTGCACCTATGGTCCCAACTACTTGGGAGGCTCAGGTGGGAGGATCACTTGAGCCTGGGAGGTCGAGGCTGCAGTGAGCTGTGATTGTGCCACTGCACTCCAACCTGGCGGCAGAGTATTCCAGAGATGGTAAAGTATGTGTGTCTTTGAATTGATAACATGTGGGTGTTAAAATCTCAATCATCCGTCTTTTGACTAAAGTCTCAATTGTCTGTCAAGAGAAGATTTTGTAGAAAAGGATAAAATATAAAGTAAAGTATATTTACGTTTATGATTATAAATACTTCTGCCAAAAGAGGGTATTTGTGGCTTCTTGTAATCCTTTGCAGATATTGTCACTAATCTCTCCTTCATTCCTCCAAATTATGCATGTACTTGGTATTCTTATTTCCTCATCCCCATCTTATCCATCAAGTAAGTAAAGCCCTGGATACCTGAGTTGGTTATCCGAGACTTTGCAGTGAGTGAGTCAGAGAGGAATGGAATTTCTGTTCTCCTTACCCCCAGGTAGCATTGCCTAGAGCCATGCTGGGAAGATCACTCTGTGAGACAAACCAGGAAACCTAATTAACAGGACAGGTCTGGTCCTGACTCTACATCATTTTCATCTTCATATGGATGACTGATGAGGGGTGGCTATGACAGAGCTATCTGTATTGTCTCATCTGGGAAACTGTTTCTTTGAAAAGCTCATAAATTGACCTATTAAGACTATTATCTGTGTTCCAGGACTAAATAAAAGCCACAGCTGGAGACTCCAGTAATATGTAAACATGAATCTATATTAATGTGGATATAAAATTGCCCAGAAATCTCTTGATCAACAAATTTTTATGTATGTTTTGCTTATCTATAACTGATCTTATAGCTTCCCTTGCTTACTGGGCATCATTATATAATAATTAGTGTGTTTATATATGTTGAAGTATCTGCTAACTAGAATGATTTGGGATTTATCCAACTTGATCCAAAAACAAATTTGGCCAGGGCTTTGATAATCCCTGCCTTCTAGGGATATCAATACATAAATAGTTCATATTAACATTTAGGAAGACAACAGACAAATGGCTGTTAAGAATGCCAGGACTTCCAGATAGACTACTGATACCAGAAATAACGAGTGGAATCTCAGGAGTGCAGAACATTTAGAAAATTATGGGTCTAGAAAATGTGTTATTTCCCTGATAGTAGAAAAACATGTTGCCATAGAAACAATATTGAAGTGACCATTAGAGTCTCGAGCCTTCCCACAAACACTTGTGTAGCCTACAGTGAAGCCACCCTCTTATCCTGATAGTCCTAACCTGATTTCTGGCTGCTAGGACTCGGACTGGGAGGAGGAAGAAGGAGAAAAAAGGCGTTTGCCTTATACCTTCTTTTCTTCATGTCTTTCTTTTCCTGGACCCCCCTCCAGGCAGCACTGCTCACAAGCTGCTTTGTCTAGACCCTACCCAGGCTTGCTCTTTTTCCCCAAGGTCCCCAAGCATCTCAGTGACTTCCCTCCTTTTTGCCCAAAAGAAACTCTTATTCCCTCGTGGCAACGGAAAGCAACCAGATTTAATTGATTGGCACCAATTTGTGTTTAACTGATTATTCCCTATATTTGTCTATTCTCTAGGTCTGCATTTTAAAAAATATTTTCCAAACTTTGTCCAATGGGTGGATTACAGGCAGGGAAACAGTAGTGAAAAATATTTAGTGTGTGTGGAAGGAGGATATTTAAATACGCACTCATAAACACAACAAAGTATATTAGTTATGGTTTTCAGATGTCAAGCAACAGAAACAAATTCTGACTGATTTAAATATAAAAGGCATGAACTTGATGGCTGAGGGGTAACTCACAGAATCAAAAGGAAAGTTGAAGAATTAGACTTAGGACAAACAGGAATCGTGAAGTTTGAGTGGAAGAGGAAGATGTATTCTAAGCAGAACTGATGAGTGATATCCTACCAAATCAACTCCAACAATCATTTAATCACTTGGTCAAACATTCAGATTCCTGAATAGTCTTGCTTGGGTCAGAGACCTTCTCCTTAGCTGGGACTGAGTAAGGCACCTTGATTGATGGTCCCAACCAAGGGGAGAAGGCGATTCACTAGGATAAAACACCGGTTGGATGGCTCACTCTCTGCTAAGTGCTGTAGGTGCCAATCTCCTTGACCAGCTATGCCTGGGACTGTGTCCTTGAGTTGAATCTCCTACTCTCTACTTTTCACAGCTTCTACCCTTTTAGAACCCACAGCTGATCCAAATTCGTTCATACAACAGCTCTTACAAAACAGCAATACTGATACAATGCCTGGTTGGCTCGTCCTACCTCCAGGCCCCACTGTACAGGTCACTGGAAAGTCTGACTCCTTTCTGGGAGCTAAGGGCAATGGACTGGGTTGGTATCCTGGTTGCACTTTTTATTTTGGCCTTCTGGGCAGTGTTCCAGTTAAAATGAGAAAAACAGGATTAATTCTCGTGACGTTTCCATCCCCTCATAGAACTATAGAGTCCTTCCTTTGTGACTGCTGTGGATCTGGCCTCTTAGAATGTGGAAAAACCCTTGCTTTGCCCAAGGTAGCCTTTCTGGCAGATAGATCTCAGAATTACTTTATTAAACAAAGTCTAATTAATGCCCAATGGAAGAAACAGTGACACAGATTAATATTTAACCTGTTGGAAAGAGTAACTGTGTGTTTGGGGTTTAGTAACAGATCTGCAGCACAGGTTGACTCAGTCTCTGCCTCATCAGCACTCCTTGGATCACTCTGTTCCCTAGACCACAGTGTCTCCTTGACTTCATTCCCCACCCCTGTTCCCCTGTGAGGAACCCAGGAGGAAACATGGAAGGCAAGCCTCAAACTGAGACTCGCTAGCCAAATGTGGAGCTGAGTTTAAGTTTAATATTTACTCAGCCAGGAAATACTCTAATTAAGCCTCGCTCTTTAAATCTTAAAGCCCCACCCTGGAAGGACAGAAATCCCAAAGGGTTTCATCCTGTGGATGAGGAATCCTTTTTCCCCTACATCCAAATATTTCTGAGATGGGGTTAGGTGGGTCCTCTTTCCAAGTTCAAATGGCATAACTAGGATTGTGTGTTGAATTTCCATGGGATGCCCAGGTGGCTTCCAGAATAAGAGCTGGCTGTGTAGCTCCCTAATTCCAGACAGCCAAAAAGGATTCATCGAATATCTGGAGCAAAAGGAGATTTTCAATGCAGGGAGGCAGTTTCGTATAAATATAAGAGCCAGAGTCAGATGTCCTGGGTCAAATCCTGGTACCACCACTGTTTTCTGTGTGACCTTTGAGTGTGACTCATATCTGTGAGCCTTAGTTTCCTCATGGGGAAATTGCAGTAATAGTATCTACCTCATTGGACTCTCGAGAGAATTACACAAAATAGTCCATGTAAAGTCCTTAGTACGTAATAAGTGCTTAAAGAATATCTGCTATAAGTTATTTGACCATTCATTCAAAAAAAACATGACTTGTGCCTAAAATGTACCAAATAATGTATAAGATAATGGTACATATATAATGGTACATATGTAGATATAATGATATATATAAAACTCCTTTTTCTGAAGAAGCTCACAATTTAGTGGGGAGGCTAACATAGAAGTTATTCTTCTATGTTGTAATAATTGCAACAATAAAGGTATTATATAAAAGTACTATTAATGTGCTTATTAACGGAGAGGGAGTTCCTTCTATGAAGAATTTTGGGAAGGCTTCATGGTGACATTTAAGCTGTGTCTTTAAGAA
This sequence comes from Macaca nemestrina, assembly GCF_043159975.1. Lineage (NCBI taxonomy): Eukaryota > Metazoa > Chordata > Mammalia > Primates > Cercopithecidae > Macaca > Macaca nemestrina. The sequence continues at coordinate 70,292,147 of NC_092135.1, forward strand.
AGTTTTGGAATTTTTCATGCCCAGAAAAGAGGACCAACTATTCCAGAAAGAAGGAACATCCTGAGCAGAAGCACAGCAATGAGAAAAATCTCAGTGTGTTTGGGAAGCAACAGAAAATTTGGCTTGAGTACCAGGGTGCAAGGTGGGTTTGGTAGGCAATGGGGCTGGAAAGTCAAGGTTAAGGATGTCATGGGCCGTGTTAAGATGTTTAGATTTTATTTTGCATGATCAGTGTTCCATTAAGGAAGATAATTTTACCGTGGCCATGATGCAAGTATTTACATCATGGGTATTGGCAAGCACTACAAACCTGGTCTTTTTCTTCCACAGAGTAGGTTGTTAAACATTTGCCAGCATACCACTGCATGTGCACACATGCGTGTAAATGTGCATGGACACACACACATACATGTGCACACACACACACTACCCCAGGATAGATTTCTTCAATTTTTTAAAATACAGGTGGCATCACCTTTACTGTATGTCTCAGCACAGCATATCAAGGAAAATGCTGTCATGCATTGAAATATTGTAGTATATTCATCATTCACAATTAGAGTTTTTTACCAAGATATTTATCTGTCTCCCTTTTGCAGTAAGTAATGACATTACTAGACATATAGTCCTTAGATTTCTCCCCATTCTCCCTTTAAGGAATTCCTTATTGTGAGGGGCCTCACCCAAATAAGAAATCTGTACCTACTTTCTTAGGTGGAGTATTTTTTCCCTATTTTAAGACCACAGTTAAGAGCACTTCTGGCATAGAACCAGAAGTCTTGCCAATTTCCCAAGTCCTTGAAAGAGTAATCACTCAGTAGCCAAGGATAAATTTACATTGGATGACTCTTTTGGCCTTTCTCGCTAACAGAAATACATTTATGAATTCAGTGGCGTCTCTGTAATATTATTTCCTTGCTTAGTAAAATTAAGCCAAGTGTAAGCTCAAAATAGAATCAAATCTTGAATACATACTGTTTTAAGGCTGATGTAATATCTTTCTTTTTGCAAGCTCCAATTGAACATATATACCCAACAGACCAGCCATATGGTGTTGGGGGAGTGGGAGCAGCCAATGCTTTAGACTTTTAATCTACTTAATGGGAGAAAGGTTAGACATAATTAAATATCTTTAAGCTTGAATCTTTCAGTGCAGTAAGTAAATGAATTAAATCTATCCAGGGGATAAAATAGAAACATTTATCAAGGTAGCAATTTGGAAAGCATAAGTCTCCTTCTAGTCAAACTTAAAATGTCTTGGCATTTTTGGCTCAATGCCTGAAAGATATGTATCAGCCTTAGCGTATTCTTAATAATGGCACTCATAAAAAGAGAGGATGAAAAGATTAATTCCCTCTTCTCTGAACCCCAGGATTTTCCTTTTTATTTTTTTGGTCCCCATATTATCCTATGAACTTGCTGGAAGAATGTTGGAGGTCCCAAAAGCAGCCACACCTTGAGTGGCAAAGGTTAGGAATTCAAACTCGGGCACCCTGAAGAATTTTCTGCACGCGATAGATAGCTAAAATGCAGCATGCATGAAGGACAGGCAAAGATTGCTTTGAGAAGATTGTATTTTCCTTTAAGAAGAAAGTGCTTGGTTCCTGAAATGATTAGGTTTCCACTTGGCCAATAGAGCAGACTTCCAGGAAGGTGCTCTCAAGCATGACATCCTGCTGCCTCAGATCCTATCTAGAGCCACTGTCCCGAGATCCTGGTTCCAGCTCAATGTAGAATTCTCAGTGTTGGTGGAAGCTGACATCAGTCACTCCTCTCTGCTACTTTGCCTGAGAAGACTGTGGTCCGAACAGCTGCCTTTGCTAATGTAGCCTTGCATCCTGGTCCTACGCTGTTCTGTCCTGCCTGTTGACTAGGAAATAATGCATCTACTTGCTAGCCAATAAAACAAATCAGGTCCACAGGATTCCTTGCAGATAATTTCCTAAGATAGTACTAGTGCAGAGAGATCTGCACTGCTACAAGCAGTGATCAGAAGGCTAGAGGAAGGAAGTGAGTGATAGGGAAGAAGGGAGGGGGCTCAGTAACCAGGGCCCCACATAAAGACAAATTACATGGTGTCACGTGAAGGTAGCAAGAATTTCCATTAGCTGCTCTGATGCCTTGCCTCTAATAACCCAGAGGTCCCCTCTAACCTAAAATTTTAATCTTGGCCATTTCTTTGCTTCTTAGAATTAGGAAATGGAGGACAGATGATGACCAAGAGATCTTTCCCTACCTCCACTGCTTCCTCAAGCTCTTGTTCTTTCTCTCCTTCTCCCTCTCCATATATATATACACACACACATACACAAATACACATACACATGACAGACCTACGCTTGTGTGTGTGTATGTGTGTGTGTATATATATATGTATTTATATATATATTTTTTGAGACCGAGTCTCACTTTGTTGCCCAGACTAGACGGAGTGCAGATCTTGGCTTACCACAACCTCCACTCCCTGGGTTCAAGCGATTCTCCTGCCTCAGCCTCCTTAGTAGCTGGGACTACAGGTGTGCACCACCATGCCCGACTAATTTCTGTATTTTTAGTAGAGATGGGGTTTCACTATGTTGGCCAGGCTGGTCTTGAACTCCTGACCTCGTGATCTGCCTGCCTCGCCCTCCCAAAGTGCTGGGATTACAGGCGTGAGCCACTGCTTCCAGCTTGTGTATATATATGTATAAGTACTGATATTAGAGTTTGTTTCAGATCATGTTTTGCATTTTAACATATTTTTCTGGATCTCTGCTTTAAGAACACTGTATTGTCCTTTCTGATGATGACCTATATCTGTGTTCTTTCATCTCCATGTTTATTTTGAGCCACTGATTCTTGATACTAAGGTTTTAACATTCTACATTTTCAATTCTATCAGTGTGCTCCACATAACAGAACTTGTTTGGGCCAAGTACCCATAAAGAGAGTGTTTTCTTAACAATAGAGTAGATTCTGTGTTTCCCTATTGACTCACTTTAAGCCCTGGTGAATGGGATGTCTTGGCCTCACAAGCTACCTGGTAACCATCAAAATCACCTTATTTGATTGGCGGGTATGAGGACTGGAGGAAGAAGAATATGGTATTTAAGCTGTGATGACCAAGCCAAGGCCTTCCCTGGGCTCAAACTATATAAGAGACAAAGGAAATGCAAGGGTATGCATTTACCATGAGATCCAGAGGATGGAGAGGTAAATTCATGAGTGATGCAGGGGAGGGGCAGACAGAACTGCAGTTTGAAGGTGGTTACCCAAGACCAGGGGTCTCCAGGTGGCTCCCCAGGTGGGAGGTGAAGGATGGCTGCTCCTTTTACCAGCCGGAGAGCCGAATGGCACTACTTTCTGCCCATTCCTGGATCAAGTGCTCCCTATAGCCAGTCCCCATGATGGCATTATCTTTGAAACCCTGGACATCCTATTTCTGGAATGTCTTCCCAGTTTCCTATGGCCTTGAGCATTTTCTTCCCTGTGTTGTAGAGAGGTAACTCAACCCAGTCACCTTTTGTACTTTTCCAGCATTGTTTGTGAAGTAACAGAGAGGAAACTAGGAAATGTGTGTGGCTGACATGGTGCCAGAGGGTCTCCACGGCCATGAATGCCTTTGTCCAGACTAATGGACATTGCTAGGCCTGAGACACTCATGAAGGTCCTTGTATTAGTCCAGTCTCACACTGCTATAAGGACATACCTGAGACTGCGTAATTTAAAAAGGAAAGAGGTTTAATTGACTCACAGTTCCACAGGGCTGGGGAGGCCTCAGGAAACTTACAATCATGGTGGAAGAGGAAGCAAACATGTCCTTCTTCACAAGGCGGCAGGAGAGAGAAGAATGTGAGCCAAGTGAAGGGGAAAGCCCCCTATAAAACCATCAGATCTCGTGAGAACTTACTCATTATCACGAGAATAGCATGGGGGAAACTGTCCCCATGATTCAATTACCTCTCCCAGGTCCCTCCCACCACATGTGGGGATTATGGGAATTACAATTCAAGATGAGATTTGAGTGGGGACACAGTCAAACCATATCAGTCCTCATGGATGGGATCCCCAAGAAACAAGCCAGGGGTCTGAGCTGCTGAGAATTCAGACACAGGGATGAGCCACCTCATCCTTGTTTTAACAAACCCTGAGCTTGCTAAAAGCCCATGAGAAGCTGCTCATTTCCAGCTGCAACTTTCACATATCCACTCATCCTTTAAAAAAGAATAGATGAAACTCAAACAGCTGGGCTCTTTCATGCCAAAGTTCCCCAAACCTGTGAAACCCTTCTATGCGGCTTTCTCCACTGGCAGGACTTTGCACTTGGAGGTGATGACCCTGAGCTTGCATCATTTGCAATTTCTATTTAAAGGCACACCCCAGAGAAATATTTGCCATAAATTGTCACAGCAACATGACATTTGGCTTTTCTGCCACTAAGGTCACACTGCCATCGGCCTCTCACTTCCTCCTCAATTGCTTGTTCATTCCACAAGGTTTCCTCAATTTCAGCAATTCTTGTGGTGCAGATCCGCCTGCCCAGCCATTTATCACCAGTAATAACAAGGAGAGTGGTGATCTTTTACATCTCTACACAATGATCTGAGTCTTGGAAGGCTTCTGAAATTCCTTTGCCTCTCTGCCTGGCCAGGCAGGGCCTCTTTTCCTTTCTTAGTGTGGCATATCAGCAGTTCAGATGCAGGGCTCTCCTGCTGGGTAGGAGCTTGTAGGTCACAGCGACATCCAACAGATTCATTAACATAGCAATCGCAGGAGAGAAAAGAAGGCCAGGCGATTCTGGTGAATGCCGAGCCTTGTTCTAAATTCTCATATAGAATATTGATAGAACCAGGAAGGAGTGAGAGATCTGAGACTCTGTTTTGCAAAAGAATTTCAGAGAGCCACTAGCTTGGAAATGAAGCCTATCAGGATGGAAAGAAAGCCATGCACTGCAAAGCCCTCCTGCAAACAAGCTCACCTCTGGGGAGAAGGGTATTAACTAAAATAACAGCACGTGATAGTCAACAAGTTCCCTAGCTGTGCCTTCACTGAAGCAGGTGAAAGTACTTTAAAATGTTGCATGAAGTGGGGGGAGGGGAACGCAGATAAAGCCAAGAATTCCTTTACTCTCTGCCAGTGGTTCTGTGAATTATTCCCTTGGAATACTATGCCTTCTCTCCAGCCCTGTGTTTCAGAATCAAGGGACCTTCCTGCAACCTACAGACATTTCCATAGATTTTGACAAACCTACCCTGGTATCAGGGGTGGGAAGAAGGATGTGTTAATTAAAAACAAACTGAGAAAATGCATCTCTTGAGGAAGCAGGACTGTGTGCCTTCATCCATCTGCATCCTGCCTGTGAGTGGTGTTCTAGACAGGCACCCATAGCTGGCTTACACAGTGGCCTATGAGTGTTTGCCTGTCAGAGGTAACTCTGGGGTAGTCCACAGTCAACAGAAACCCTCTGCATTTAAGGAAGGTCTGAGCAGTGGGCCATCTTGAACTCATAACCACGTTTAGGGAACAAAAGCTATGCACAGAGATTTAAGGAATTAAAAACTCAGAGAAAAGAACAACAATGGGACTGAAATAAGAGGAGACTGCTTTTTGCTACTGTCAAAGGCATGTGAACCAGAGCAACTCCATCTTGAATAGGAGCTAGGTAAAATGAGGCTGAGACCTCCTGAGCTGCATTCCCAGATGGTTAAGGCATTCTAAGTAACAGGATGAGATAGGAGGGCAGCACAAGATACAGGTCATAAAGACCTTGCTGATAAAACAGGTTGCAGTAAAGAAGCCGGCTAAAACCCACCAAAACCAAGATGGCCACGAGAGTGACCTCTGGTGGTCCTCACTGCTACATTCCCACCAGCACCCTGACAGTTTACAAATGTCATGGCAACGTCGGGAGGTTACCCTATATGGCCTAAAAAGGGGAGGCATGAATAATCCACCCCTTGCTTAGCATATAATCAAGAAATAACCATAAAAATAAGGGGGAGCAGTGGCTCATGCCTATAATCCCAGCACTTTGGGAGGCCAAGAAGGCCAGGGATTGATCACAAGGTCAACAGATGGAGACCATCCTGGCCAACATGGTGGAACCCCATCTCTACTAAAAATACAAAAATTAGCTGGGCGTGGTGGTGCACACCTGTAGTCCCAGTTACTGGGGAGGCTGAGGCAGGAGAATCGCTTGAACCTGGGAGACGAAGGTTGCAGTGAGCCGAGGTTGCGCCATTGCACTCCAGCCTGGGTGACGGAGTGAGACTCCGTCTCAAAAACAAAACAAAACAAAACAAAACAAAAATAGGCAACCAGGCTCACGCCTGTAATCCCAGCACTTTAGGAGGTTAAAGCGGGCGGATTGCCTGAGATCAGTAGTTCGAGACCAACCTGACTAACATGGTGAAACCCCATCTCTACCAAGAATACAAAAATTAACCGGGCATGTTGGCACACACCTGTAGTCTCAGCTACTGGGAAGGCTGAGGCAGGAGAATCACTTCAACCCAGGAGGTGGATGTTGCAATGAGCTGAGATTGTACCGCTGCACTCAGCCTGCACAACAGAGCAAGCTTCTGTTTCAAAAAAAAATTAACAACAAGCAGCCCTTGGGACTGCTCTGTATGTGGAGTAGTCATTCTTTTCTTTCTTTACTTTCCCAGTAACTTGCTTTCACTTTACAGACTCGCCCTGAGTTCTTTCTTGCATGAGGTCCAAGAACCCTCTCTTGGGGTTGGGATCAGGACCCCTTTCCTGTAACACAACAACTACTTTTTTGGCCACGAATTCCAGAAAACTGATATAACTTTTTTTTTTTTAACTTTTATTTTAGGTTCAACAGTACATGTGCAGGTTTGTTACATAGGTAAATTCAAGTCATGGGAGTTTGTTGTACAGATCATTTTGTCACCCAGGTACTCAGCCTAGTACTCAATAGTTATTTCTCTGATCTCTCCCTTCTCCCACCCTCTACCTTCAAGTAGGCCCCAGGGTGTGTTGTTCCCCTCTATGTGTCCATGTGTCCTCATCATGTAGCTCCCACTTATACGTGAGGACATGAGGTATTTGGTTTTCTGTTCCTGGGTTAGTTTGCTAAGGATGATGGCCTCCAGCTCCATCCATGTCCCTGCAAAGGACATGTTCTCGTTCTTTTTTATGGCTACACAGTATTCCATGGCGTATATGTACCACATTTTCTTTATCCAGTCTACCATTGATGGGCATTTAGGTTGATTCCATGTCTTTGCTATTGTGAATAGTGCCACAACGAACATACATGTACATGTGTCTTTATAATAGAACATTGTATATTCCTTTGAGTATATACCCAGTAATGGGATCAGGCCAGCCACTTCCTACAAAAAGAGTGTATTTTACAAATACAATATTTGAAACTTAAAAAAAAAAAATTGACCTTTCCCTACTTTGCGACTATATATAATCAAATACGCTAGTAAGTTGCATTTTTGCTTTTGAAGTCATCCTATTTCTCCCACTTTACAGTTTCTTTTGGTGGTGAGTTCTTGTAAGGAAACTTGAATGATAGATGTGACTTGCTCAGTACTGGTCTTCCTTCCTTAGTACCGGCTGCTTCTTTTGATCAAAGAGCAAACCAGTGAGGAGCAGAGGAGGGAGGAGCAGAGGAGGGAGGAGCGAAGGAGGACCGAATAGCTGCCCCTGGTCCCTCCCTCAAAAGCCCTGCCTCACATTAGTCACATCTCTTTACTCAGAAGGAAGAAGAGTTACCATTTGAGAAAATAAAAGAACTTTTATCTGAGGAATATGAGTCCTTTTAAATTATCAGGTCCAGAAAGACATTAAAATGAGATAGCAATTATGTTCCACTACCCACTCTGAACTATGTATTTATCTCCTGAAACTGCTTGTTATTGCCACAAGTAACTATAAATTCACCTAGTAGTGCCACACCAGACACTGAACCCACACCCTATAGCTTAAAAATCTATAGCCAATCGCTAGTCAATGTCATTTCTATAAACCAATGAGAATTCCTGACAATAGCTTTGTATCAGCCCACTCCCAGTCTGCCCTTTTGCCTTTAAAAATCCACTTGTAATCGTGTGTATATTGAGGGCAATTGAATCTGTGCTCCCAAGTGGCAACCCTTAAGTTTGGCCCAAATAAACTACTTATATTAATTTTGCCTTAGCTCCTTCCCTTTAGGTCGACATGTTTGTTGGTGACTGAGAGTCGCTGTCTGCTCATGCTATTGATTTAGGTCCCTCTTGTGTCACAGCAAAGAGAGTAGCCATGGGAGTGGGGAATCGGGGGCTAAGCAGGATGATTTGGTGTTTGAAAATGAACAAGTTGGGCTTTCTCTTGGAAGAACAGCAAGAATGGTACAGATTGGAGGTACAGAGGGGTTGGGGAAGGGGAAGGCTTAGGGTCTGTAGCTGCTGAGGGCACAGGCATTCCTGCCACTGGGCCTCCTGAAGGGCCACCAAGCAGGGATATTGTGTTATACAACTCCAGGGGCCCCATTCACCCTGGGGACTGTCATGCTGGCATACTAGGTCTGTGGGCTTCCATCTGGCAGCCTGAAGGGGAGAGGTAACAAAGACAGTGAAAGTCCACAACCCCGCCTCCACCCTACCTGCCTCCCTAGCTGGCTTCGACTCAGTCATGCAGCTGGCTAAGTGGCAAGGGCGAAAGTCTCTGAAGGCCGAGATGTGCTCATGTGGGAGGAACCCTCTTCATGGCTTTGCTGCATATTAAACATCTGCCATGTTATTCTATTTCCTGAATAGAGGCCGATGACCAAAAGAAGACTTGTGAGTGACGTTTGGAACTTGGCCTTCGAAACTGTACCTCGTGCCTTACACGTTGCCCCCTAGACATTTCTTTTATACTCTTGGTGCTTCCTCATTTGGGCCAAGTCCATTTGTGTGATGACTGAGTTTGTAGTTCGGGCTCTGGGGTAAAGGGCTGGTTCATCACGCTCTGTGGGCCTGGAGATTCTCTCAGGTTGCCTCAAGTAATGGTAGATGTTGTAAAAACAGACATGGCAGAAGATGGGGATCCCACAAGAGCCCAGGATGGAGGACACCAGCTGCCCACAGAAGACAGAGTAGAATTCAGGAGTTGGAATGATCTAAATTTTCTCTAGGGCTTACTTTGTTGCTCCCTCACAGTGACAATTTTGTATCCCCACCATTACAGTGATTGAGCTCTTTTCGTTTTTCCTTGGCTTTTCCCAGCGTCTGCCCAGTGCCCTGCATTGTGTTTCATCCCCTGTGCCTTTGCTCTGTGTCGGCGCATTCAGCTGGCCCTTCACTCAGGGAGAGCCATGGCTTCTGCTTACTTATGGCTTTGGTTCATCTGTGGACTCTCGCTGCTCATTGCCAATGAATCATTGCTCTTATATCTTATGTTCAAACTTCACAATGACGGGCCTGGTTTTGACACCAGCAGTCTTCTGGATTTCATGCAAAGGCACTCACCAGGGCTGGGCACGGTGGCTCATGCCTATAATCCCAGCACTTTGGGAGACAGAAGTGGGCAGATCACAAGGTCAGGAGTTTGAGACTGGCCTAGCCAACATAGTGAAACCCCATCTCTACTAAAAATACAAAAATTAGCCAGGCGTGGTGGCACGTGCCTGTAATCCCAGCTACTAGGGAGGCTGAGGCAGGAGAATTGCTTGAACTTGGAAGGCAGAGGTTGCAGTGAGCCAAGATCGTGCCACTGAACTCCAGCCTGGATGACAGAGTGAGTATCTATCTCAAAAAAAATTAAATAAATAAAGATACTCATCGGTCTGTACATTGCCTGCCTAGACCTGTCCCTTAGCAAGGGGGGTGGGCGTCTTTTCCCTAGAAGAAGACTGTGGGCTTGCAGAACTTGATGGTTCCCTCCAGTATATAAAGAAAAGTGTGAAAAGGGAGAAAACGAAATTTTCTACTATTCCACAAAACCCTGGATGCACCCCTGATGCCGAGGTGTCTTGGAAGCCCACTCTTACAGAGTCCCCTGTTACTCATGTGGCATTTCTACCAACAGAAGATTCTGCAGGTCGTTGGCCTGAAAGCAATGGCCAGCCATTATCTGCCTGCCATTTTGTAAATAATAATAATAATAATAATAAAACCAAACCTTTGCTCAAGGCTGTGAATACTAAAATTTGCCAGAGAAAGTGGAGGGAGCTGCATTACTTAAATCTTTTCAAAACTGCCTGAATAAAGCACTTCACTCAGATACACAAAGAATAGACTGGCGCTGACCCTGCAGGGCATCCATAAGATGATCTCAGAGGGTTTTTTTCCTGCATCTGATTTCTGTGAAGGAGAAAGGCTGGAGCTGAACCAATGAAACAAAGAAGTAAGTTCATACCCCCTCTCACCCCAAGCCGTTTAATCTCTAGTTGGGCTTGGATTCCAGATCATTTCTACCAAAGAAGTTGTAAAAGCATCTACACATAATGTCATCCTAAAATATTGTAAGATCATCCTCTCAATTTTAAAGAGAGAACCATTTCAAATAGCCTTTCGTGCTTCCATTTCTTCTTCCATAATTACTACACACGTTGCCATGAATGAACTCTGAATAAGTCTCCCAGTTCCCTCTGGTGCCTCAAAATGCCCTCCACCTTATAGCAGTCAAAGAGACTAACATGTTGCCTTGCATGGCTTTTGCAGCATCTGTTATTAAGTAAGGGTTGTTTGCTCTTTGAGATTCAAATAATCACATGGTAGCTTCTCAAGCAACAGCTAGAATCCCCAAAAGTAACAGCAGAAAGAAATGGGCATCTTTTGCAGGAGGTGTAGCTTTCTTTCTTTTCTTCTTCTTTCATTAATTCTTTCTTTAGAGAGCAGATAAGAAGGTATTATTTATTGAGAAGGAAGTGTGTGCATTAGCTACCATGGTAACTTATGTTACTATCAGCACTGTCCAGGCCAATTAAAGCCCTTTCATAATGTTCATTTTCTTTCTTTGGCCTGAGAAAGCCACTCAAGTCAGAGACAGATAGATAAGTATCTTACAAGCACGAAGCATCAGGCTTCGTATGTCCCTCTATTGACTTTCCCGGAAATCTTACTGCGCGCAATGGAGTTGCATTTTCTCCCAAGTCTCTGGGAGCACCCTGGGCCCTGGACTGTGTCCAGCTCTAGCTCTGGACAGGGAGAGACCTTCTTATGTAGGGTTCAGTCTTGCCACTGTGCTCTTCTGCTGTTGCCTCCCAGTCGCTCTGCAGTGGATTCTATGGATTTCTTCTTTTGCACGGCTCTTTGTTTAGGCCCAGGAACCTGCTGTTAAAATCTCTTTGGTGCTAAAACTGCTTGTCTGCTGAGATCTGTCTGTTTATCCATCTACCCTTCCATCTGTCCATCCATCCATCCATCCAGCCAGCCAGCCATTTATTACCTACTACATACCAGGTGCTGTATTTGGGTCAGAGATACTGAGATGGATAGGACATTGTTTCTATCCTCAAGAAACTTACAGTTTAATAGATGAGGCAGACAGGAAAGCTGGTGATTTTATATATGAGCATGTAAAATTAACATCATATGAAAGGTTTACAGTAAAACATTTTATTTTCGCTTCTGTGGTGCACATCCCTGGTTTTTCTCCCAAGTAAACTTAAGAAATGAATTGACATTCTCCCAGGCATATGTGTACATGCATATACCCAAGGTATCTGAGTTGGGGTGGACATACAATAGATGTCTACTGGATATGAGGACTCTAATTGAAGTGGTGAGGGTACAGAGTCACTCTAGCAGGGACCTGGTGGAGCTATGTCCCAGTTTTGGTGCCCTGGCAAACATGCTTTCATTCTTTCCAACTCCCATTCGCACACCCGGGGCTTAACCCTCCTAGGTTACCAGGATATCCATGATGTCTACCAATCCCTATTTACCTGCTCATCATGAGACTTACTGTTTTCTTAGCCACTTCTTTGGAGATGATAGAAGGAACGCTAACATTTGCATTCCAAATTCTATGTGGGTCACTTCCATTGCTTCTTCGAGAAGGTTTGACTCCATCCTTCACACTTTATCGACTATAATGGGTATTCATCATAATGTAAAATAATGGGCAGGAAGAAAGGCCACATTGGATTAAAAACATGGTTGTCCAACTCGGAGTAATATAGCTGATGTGCCAGTGGCTTGCAGCCTGGATAAAAATACACATTAATAGTGGATTTGTAGTGAATAAAAGTTTGCACATGTTCAACGCTTATGTTCTTCTGGTATGCATTGGACAGCCACGCTTGTTAATAGTTGATGGATTTCTGATTACTCAGTGTCCATGCCATACGAGTTCAAAAGTATATCAGCTAAAAGTGTTGATATAAATAAGTACTTCAACATAAATAAGTACTTCATGGGACAGCTTTGAATAAAGCATGCCTGTATTTTATGTATTTTAATATAAGCAAGCATATATATATATTAGGCCTGGGATTTTAAAAGCATTTTCTGAGCCCCTTTAGCCTTTTCTTAAAGTTTCTCAGGGGTGACGTCCTTGGGTAAGCAATGGGGCCAAGTAGGCAGGGCCTTAGTCACCCTCCTCCACTTTGTCAAAGCGCCTGCTCTTTTGCATTGGGTTCTGAGTAAGATTTCTTTTGAAGAAAGTGCTCCATTAATAAGAAAACTGGTTGAAATCCTATGAGGGTTTTATATTAAATGGTACGCTGGTGGTATGTCTATGGAGACCATGGGGATTCTAGGGGTGGGGTACCTAATTTAATCTTGGGGGTGTGGCATGGATTAGGAAAGGCTTTCCATAAAAAGTGATTCCTGGCTGGGCGCAGTGGCTCACACCTGTAATCCCAGCACTTTGGGAGGTCGAGGCGGGTGGATCACCTGAGGTCAGGAGTTCAAGACCAACCTGACCAACATGGAGAAACTCTTTCTCTACTAAAAATACAAAATTAGCCAGGCATGGTGGTGTATGCCTGTAATCCCAGCTACTCAGTAGGCTGAGGCAAGAGAATCACTTGAACTCGGGAGGCGGAGGTTGCAGTGAGCCAAGATCACGCCATTGCACTCCTGCCTGGGCAACAAGAGAGAGACTCTGTCTCAAAAAAAAAAAAAAAAAAAAAGGTGATTCCTGAGTGTGTGTAGAGTAGAGTAGAACAATTATGTACCTTCCAGGCAGAGGTAGCAGCATGTGGAAAGCCCCGGAAACAAGGCAAAGAAAATTTAGCTCATTCAGAAAAGTGGCAAGTGGTTCAATATGGCTGGCAGGTTTGGTTGTAGAGAAGCCTGAAGAAGCAAGCTGAGGTCAAGCCGGCATTCCTGCCCACTCCACTCTGTGAGTTTCACATCCTTCAACTAATGCTCTGGATCTGGGTGGTGCCTCCCAAGCTCTGAACTTCAAATCCAATGCGGGTACCACATGTTTCTCCCTGTCCTTTCTGCACTGCTGAACTTTGACTCCAGCCACATGACCTAGCCTAAAAGACTGGGCATTGGATCCTGACAGCTCACCTGTCCATTTGTTTTCCTGCAGTCTGCATATATTCATCAACTTTCCAGACTCCTGAGCCCTAGCAAGCCTGAGGTCTGATTTGGCTAAACCAAGTGCTGAACTTCCACCAGAATTGAAAATGCCAGAAATTTGCTCCCCTTGTGTGCCATTGAGCACCACGATGGCTGCCGGCAAGGGAACTTTGGATCTTCACAAAGAGCTCAGTTCAAAGTCTCTAGAAAGCCGTCCTTTCTGGCGGAGAAACCATAAGTCCTATACTGCTTATTATGGTCTCCAAATTGTTGATTGTGACAAAGCAAGTTTTGTGTACAGGAAACAACGGCTTTCCTTCTCCTTTGGAGGATCTAAAAAATTTTGATCTTAGATAACAAGCCATAAATAATTACATAAACACTCAGACTTTGCCTTTTTTCTTTTAATCTCATAATGGTACTGTAGTAATAATATCAACACTACTAATTTCCCTTCAGTGTTCACAATGAAATAAAATAGCAAGAAAATGTAAATATTATAAATACTTGGTCCTTAAGACTTTGTGAGGAGACATTTATTAATTCATTGCTGGCTCCTAATTTGCTAATTATGCATCACTGAATGCAAATTTTCCCCCCAAGCAGAGAAAAAAACCATTTTACAGGATGTCATAGGGAACAGAAATTTTCCAGGTATAGGAAGTCCTCGGGTGAAAACTGTGCTTTCCGATGTGAACTATAGATTCAATGTTTAGTTTTAAATATCTAAACTTTAACTTCTCTCAAGCCATAAAGAAGTTAAAAGCCAAGCCACTCTCTAAACAGAGGTTGGACTTTCTAATCTACTGTTATTTTTTATGGGACGAAAGTAATAGCTATGCGGAAATGTTAAGCTGGCTTACCCTATGTAGCTTTTCTGTGGGAAGTTAGGAATAAAAATATGACCCATCAATGTGAGCAATAAATACTTGCCATGTAGTTAGTGATATTAGACATCTACTGTTTGGAAATGTTCTGGGAAAAAAAGGAGGAGTCACTTTACCGTGAAGAATAAGACTACTATTAACATGAGAAAGAATTTCCTGGATTTGAAGGGAAAAATGGTTGATTTAATATTTGACATTGGTGTTATATAGATTTTTAATTTTTTTTTTTTTTTTGAGATGAAGTCTCATTCTGTAGCCTAGGCTGGAGTGCAGTGGTGTGATCTCAGCTCACCATAACGTCTGCCTCCTGGGTACAAGTGATTCTCCTGCCTCAGCCTCCAGAGTAGCTGGGATTACAGGTGCACACCACTGCACTCAGCAAATTTTTTGTATATTTAGTAGAGATGAGGTTTCACCATGTTGGCCAGGCTGGTCTTGAACTCCCAACCTCAGGTAATCCGCCCACTTCAGCCTCCCAAAGTGCTAGAATTACAGACATGAGCCACCTCGCCAGGACTGATTTTTAATATTTTAAAACCACGGCAATACATAATTATAACTTGGATATTATAATGCTGTCTAATATGCTGTGACTAATGAAGCTCATTTTATAAAAATTATCAAGGTGGAAGCTTCATTTAATTCTCTAAAGCAGTTGTGTAATTGAACCTTTTATTTAATTAAGCTTATTTGCCTCATAGTAGTAGATTTGATAGAATAAACACCATCTCTATGCCTCCCTATGATGCTTTTGTCATTCATTCATAACATCTGTTGAGCACCTACAAAAGGCTAAACCACTCTGTAAGGCAGGAGACATCTAAGATAAGTAGGCTGTGGTCTTTACTCTCCAGAAGTAAAAGATAAGTGGAATGGAATGTTTGATGTGCTCTGACATAAGTGTGAACAGGATGCAGAGGAAAAACAAGGGAGGGAGGGGTTGGGTCTAGATGGACAAGGGCCTGGTATACAGTCCTACAATGCAAGATTGACACATAAAAGATGAGGTGTCATAAGAAGGCCCTGCACTGGGAATCAGATGGCTTGAGTTTGGCTGCTTGTCCAGCTACTTACTAGGTTTAGATTAGGACTCTGGGCAATTCACTTCAACTCCATGAGTTTTTTCAGCTATCAAATAGAAGTAATAATGGCTCCTTGGCCATCTCACAGAATGGCGGTTTTAAGGTTTAAATGAGCTGGTGCATATGAACATCTTTTTAAAAGGATTTAAAGGGATAAGCTATGATATTTGGTAGTCTAGGTGCATTAAATCCTTTTTTGACTTACAATATTTTCACCTTACAATGAGTTTATCAGTTGAAGATGCATTTAATACGCCTAACCTATTGCACATTATAGTTTAGGCTAGCCTACCTGAAGCATGTTCAGAACACTTACATTAGCCTGTAATTGGGTGAAATCATCTAACACAAAGCCAGTGTTAGAATAAAGTATTGAGGCCGGGCGCGGTGGCTCAAGCCTGTAATCCCAGCACTTTGGGAGGCCGAGACGGGCGGATCACGAGGTCAGGAGATCGAGACCATCCTGGCTAACACAGTGAAACCCCGTCTCTACTAAAAATACAAAAACTTAGCCGGGCGAGGTGGCAGGCGCCTGTAGTCCCAGCTACTCGGGAGGCTGAGGCAGGAGAATGGCGTAAACCTGGGAGGCAGAGCTTGCAGTGAGCTGAGATCCGGCCACTGCACTCCAGACTGGGTGACAGAGCAAGACTCCGTCTCAAAAAAAAGAAAAAAAGAATAAAGTATTGAATTCCCATGTAATTTATTGAACACTGTGTATTTTGTTGAAATTGCAATGGTTTTGCACCACCATAAAGTTGAAATATTATAAGTTAAGCCATCACAAGTCAGAGACCATCTATATATATGCATGTGTGTGTGTGTATATATATATAGATGTTTGCTATATAATACACATATATATTTATATTATGGGCACTGGCATCCCGTCCCAAGCATTGTGGCTCCTTTACGACTTCATAATGAGAGAGGAAGATGAAGAATTTCGAGAGGACTCAGGAGAGATGGATAAGGAAGTAAAAAAAGAATAAAATGAGAAACCCAAAACACCATGTACAATAAACACAGGAAGGGCTCCAGGTGTTTCCTATCTCTACAAATAAGAAGAAATGGATTTAAATCCCAGCACAAGAGATTTGGGTCAGGAATAGGATGATTTTGTTTTCTCTAAAGAGCTGTTAAAACATTAAGATGGCCAGAAAAAAAATGTTCTGGTTTTCCCCTTTGGGAGCCTTTAAAAATAGGGAGAATTGGCAAGGTGCGGTGGCACATGCCTGTAATCCTAGCACTTTGGGAGGCCAAGGCGGGCAGATTACTTGAGGCCAGGAGTTTGAGAGCAGCCTGGCCAACATGGCAAAACCCCGTCTCTACTAAAAATACAAAAATTAGCTGGGTGTGGTAGCGGGTGCCTGTAATCCCAGCTACTTGTGCTGAGGCACAAGAATCACTTGAACCCCAGAGGTGGAGATTTCAGTGAGCCAAGATCACACCACTGCACTCCATCCTGGGTGACAGAGCGAGACCCTGTCTAAAACATAAATAAAATAAATAAATAAATAAATAAATAAAAAGAAGAATGGAGCTATCTTATGATGGGTCACTGTTCAATGCCAAGTATATAAAACAGAGTTTAAGTACAAGAAATGCACTTGATACAACTTTAAATTATTCCTTTGGGGGAGAATTATTCCTTTGGGGGAGAACTGGAATACTGAGGATCATATCAGGGCCCCACTCAGCCTTCTGGATGTGGTAGATGGGAAAGATACACCTTCTTTTCTCTGGACCTCTGTTATTCTTTATTCCTTTGTATAACTTCAGATTTCTTATGACATCTCTATACAGACTGAGGCCATGAAAGTCATTTACTTCAGAATGAACCAAACATGCAACTGCTTTCTCTTAAGCACGTGGGCTGATTTCCATTCTTGGTGGGATTCTATTATTCCATCCCATTGCAACGTAGAGCACTATACAGGCTTAGTGGACACTGGACTAACACAAGCCTATAAGTTATAGCCTTTACTTCCATGCGGTCTAGTTCAGGGATTACTGGTATGTAGCTGGCTGGAAACCAGGAACATTGGGACCTAATGAAAATTCTTAATTTGGCTGTTTTCTGGACTCTATAAAGGTAATGAAGTGAACCAGAATCTTCAATGCAGCCAGGTAGTCCAAAGAGAAGGCAAGGGATAGACTGCATAACCAGCTCACACGTACCCTAAAGACATAATCTGCCCTGTTGGAATTGTTCTGGACTATTTTAGGACTGACACCATGGTTAAACATGGCTTCCATTCCAAACACAGATGAGAGGCTACAAATGGGCAGAGGCCTACGATGGGTTTGCCTGTTGTCTCTAGTCCCGCCATTGCTCCTGCCTCTGCCCTTCTTTGGCTGTGAGAGAAAGAATTCGGGACCAGAGGATGCACCAATGGGTCCTCTCCTTTCCAGTTGCAATATTTGGACCAGACTCATTCTTGAAATGGCAATGTTCTTCCTTAAACATATTTCCCATCTGATCACACCATAGCTTGGAGCACAGAATGCTTTTTTCCACCCTCCATGATCAGGGAGTCTGCCTCTGTGTTTGTGTAGCCAGCAGAGAAAATGGCAGAAGTAAGAGGAAGTTTCTGTTGTAACTGTCTATTTTTAGTGGCTCATAAACTTCTCAATATTCCTTGGCCTGAAGCTACACATGCTTGGTCTCAGCCCAGAGGGAAGTTATTTTGGAAAGTTTGAGCAAAATCCTCTCCATTGCTGTTTGGGCTGGGTAAAGGAGACAGAAATAAATGGACTTTTGGAAAAACAGGTCTGTGACTCTGGGGCTGGTGTGGAACTGGCCGCTGGAATCCTACCTGGGGCGTCCTCCCCAGGCTCCCGTTAGAGGGGGGTGCTGACTGAGGTCCTTTAATCGGCCATCCTTCTAGCCACAGGAAAGTGGCATCACCGCTGCTGCTGAGGCGAGTTCTGATAGCAGGGTGGTCAATGGGCTACACTGTGGCGTGAAAGGAGAATGAACTAGATCCGAACTCAGGAAACCTGTGGTCTACACAGACAACTGGCTCTTACTAGTTGTGTGGCCTCAGACAGATCTATTCCCTTCCTCTGGGTTCAGTTGCCTCCTCTATAAAAATGAAGCAGTTAGGCCAGTTCTCCAGCAGACACATTCTAAAGTTTTAATTCTGATCTGGAACAAGAGGATAGAAGTAGATTTCATCTTGAGATGAAAATACCCAAATAATTGGGGAGATATTCTCTTCATTCTTTGGAGGCAATGCTGGTCAGAAGCCACTGAGACCAAAAGTCAGGCTTTTCCTGAAGCCCACATGAGGGAAAACTTAAAACTCGAGGCTCTGGTGTACAAACGCATAGGCTTTCTTGTTTGTGGAGGGCAGAGATGCAGGAGAGATCTAAACAAAGGTGATGATTTCTAGGTGGTAATTCTGTGTCGTTTCCCAGAAGTAAAGCTATTTATCCATCAAAGCAGATGAAAATAAAGCTCAATTCTCCTTCTTCCAAAAATGCAAAACCATTTATTTATTCATCTATTTCTTCAACCAATAATTATTGAGTGCCCACTAATTTTCACCTTTTCCTGTTTGAGTGGGAAAACAAATGGACAGGGGAAGGGAAAGGTAAGGGAAAAAAATGGGTTGACACAGAAGATAGAGCTTGGAGCCTAGGGAGTACATTGAACTTGAAAATGGTATCCTCCAGGAAGGACCTAGAGCATCACTGAACTGAGTGGCCAGATGCCCAGATTATATATTTGTGCTTCCCACGTGCTTCCGGGTTTCAGAGGCAAATCCCCCGACCTGGCTGACTAGCAAGATGCTGGGCAGGATGCCATCATACCTACATCAGCCTTGTCACTTCCTTGCTCTGTCATTCATTCCCAGGGGAAACTCTGAGTTCCCACACGTCCTCAGCCAGGAAGGTAGGCGTGGACACATCTGTGTGTATCACAGAGCATGGCTGATAAGCACCAGCTGCTGGACCCTATTTGGCCCAGAGCACCACATCCTCTTCCCTATCAGCTACTGCAGCAAAACCACAGACCTCATCCACAGCCAGCTTTTGAGAAAGAGAAGAAGGAATGGTGTGGGGAGCTTGACTGGGTTTCTCGCCAACCAGGCTAGACAGACCTGGTGTTGGTACAGATGCTGTCAGAAGCTGTAGAGGAGTGGTGGCATCCTTCTTCTGAGGCTTTAGCGTGAAACCAAGAGAAAGAAATACCTCTACTTTCATCAACCTGAGAAAGCGATACCAGAGCATTAGAGTGGTCGTTCTCAGGCCTTCATGTGCATACAGATCAACTAGGGAGCTTGTTAGAAGGCAAATGCTCAATCAGCAGGTCTGTGACGGCACCTGGGAGTTTCCATTTTTAACAAGCTTCTAGGTGATGCCCAGAAAATTTGTCCATAGACCACACTTTGACTAGCAAGGATCTATGGTAGTCTCCCCAGCACCCCTCCCCAGGGGTAGGAACACAATCGCGAATCAAACTGGACCAATGAAAACCTCTCAACATGGGCGGCCAAGGGGTGGGCACATGACCCCTGGAAGGCCAATCAGAGTTGTTTTTAGAAAAAAAAAAAAAAATGGGGTAGGGGATGATCAATACAGAACTGAGAAGGAAAGCTCTATCCTCTAACTGCTAAAGGGTAAGCCAGAGCCACTACTAATAATGATTCCTATCTCAAGGAGAGAAGATGCAACAGATATGCAAGAAAAGGGGAACAGAGGAACAGAGAGGATCTTGACTGGTTCAATGTCCTGATTCGAGTTGTACCTAAGGACAGCTCCACCTTCCTGTGGTTTTCCTCTGTGAGTTTGCAAATTGCCCTTTATTGCTTAAACCCAGTGGTTCTCAACCTGACTGCCATTAGGATCTGATGTCAGGGTCTCTCACCTGGGGAACTGGATTCAATTGGTCTGGGATAGGATTTGGGCATAGGTAGGTTTTAAAGCTCCCCCGATTTGAATGCATTGCCAAAATGGAGACCTGCTGAATTAAGCTCATTCAAGTTGGATATCTATCACAGCAACTGAGAGAGACTAAAGTGGGTTCTTAGGAACCACTGATCTAGGAGAGGAGTCGGACTCAACAGGAAGGCTGAGACAGACTCCAAGAGCACAGCATCTACAGAGGCCCTGACGAGAGGGAGGCTGTGGACAATACTCCAGCTTTCAGTGACCTCTCTGCTCCCTAAACTCTGTGCTGTAAGACGCCCTCTCTGAATCATGTGTAGTGCTCCTTCTTATTTTGGTCTTTGTTTCCAAGGGGTCTTTGTTTCCAAGGGGTCTTTGCTTCAGGTCGTATGCTCCTTAAGGGCAGGGATGGTATTTGTTGCCTCTTTCCTTTCTTCTAAAACTTCAGTCTCTGTTCATTTACTGGCATTCTCACACAGGGGATAAATGGGCATCTGAGCATGTGCCATCATTGGCTGGCCTCAGCTTTCAAACCTGTCTTCCCAACTTCCTCCTTGACTGTGAAGAATTCGTAAGGCTGCTGACTGTTCTCAGCATGGGTTTTGGAGGAGGGGAGCGGAGGCGGAGGTGAAGGCAGAAGTTCATCGAGTGCTTATTTTATAGTTCAGACCCACATCTTAGTTCAGAGTGGATGGAACATGCCAGAAGTGGGAGATCAAGGGGCTTGTGAATTCTTTTGCCACTTAGATTCAACAACTTGTTCTCTTGAAATAGAAATAGCTGCTAGCATTTCTTTAGTCCAAGTTCAGGCCCTTTTCTCAGAAATGCAGTTGCCTGTGGAAAACTGACACTCCCTAATGAGTCCTTAACAACTGTCAGCCCCAGAGCAATAGCAATGATTCTGCAGGCTTCTTGCTAAATTCCAGCGATGGTTTCTGCCAGGCCCTGGGAACAGATGTGCACTGGAGCTCTTTGGGTGGTATCCTCTCCCCTTCCCTTGGGAGGACTTGCCCTGGGAGGCTTCCAGGCAGACCTTCCACAGCGGTGTGTGTGAGGAGTCCCAGGGAGTGGGTGTAGAGCTCTCGGGAGCCTCAGGGCAGTTCTGCCTGAACTCAAAGAATCTTAAGCACAATAGGGGACTGAGCTGACGGTTAAACAGACATGTGCTTTGCCAAGAAAACACACACACACACACACACACCTGCACGCTCATTAACATGTAGAAAATCTTCCACAAATGTAAAAACTGTCGTTCTTCTTAGGTATTATTGCAAGGATGAAGGCAAGAACATACATAAGAGAGCTTCCATCAAAGGTCCTCTAGGAGTCCAGAGCTTAGCTGTGGTCTTCTAGACTATTAATGCTACTACCTTGCTGTGTGATTTGGGATAACTCAGCTAACTTGTCTGGGCCTCAGATTTCTCATGGCTAGATATCTGTGGTCCATTCTAGCAACAACATTTTTACAATTTGGCCAATTATTCTTTAAGGTCAATAGCCTTCAAATAATAGATGTGGGAAACTAATTACAATTATTGGCACGAATATTAGGGGACTATTTCCAAGTGACTTGATTCTGCATAGATGTCAATTCTTTTACTTTGTGGAGACCTGGCAGAAATAAAAGGCTAATTGGGAAGAAATTGTAGCCTCCTAGTTGTAGTCTTGGTGTATTAAATAGATCCCCCTTGGCTTAGTGAGATAGAGAATTCATTTTTTCTAGCTCATTTGAGAATTTTTGTTGTGCTTTGTTTCTCTCTCCCTCCTTCTTCCCCCAGGCTCAATGACGGTCAGAGGTGACCTGTCCCAGCACACCTGGGAAGGACATGGAATGGGGTGGGGAAGTCTAGTCAAGTCAACAGCTGCTTACTGCGCATGCTAAAAGGGCACTAGATAAATAGCAAGGGATACCTACCTGGAGAACTGCCCCTCCCAGGCCGTTCTGGGAGAACTTCCACCTCCCAGAGGTGGAATCCAGCCAGTACTTCCCAGCTGGCTCTGAAATCGGATGCCTTAATGATCAATTTCCCCATCTGACTCCAAAAGACTTGCATGCTGGGGTAAAAGGGACATCTCTCAAGGGTGTGATAATCCACACTTCCTAATAAGGTTTCCAACACCACTCCTCTCAGTGTCTTTCTTGCTTGATTGCAGATCTTTCTGTTGACAGCCTAAAAACACCCTTGATGTTACAATGAAGTGGGTTTCTACTTTTTTCATTTCTAGAATATGAAGGATTCATAATCTGTGTTTTATATCCTCCATACTCCCACAGTGTTTCGTGTCCCCTTCTCTGTTGCCACGTAGCATGGTTGTATTTTGGTTATTTGTATACTTCTCCCTCATTTAATGACCATTTCCTCAAGGATAAGAACTATGCCTTATTCACTCCTGTAGACTCAGCAACTAATGGCATAAAGTTTGTAGCATATTGTAGGTGTTAACTAAATGTTATTTCAATGACTGCTTTGCATGAACTACATCACAGAATTTGGGTGATCTTCCAGGAAAAGTGAGACTATCAAGAGTCAAAATACAAAGGATTGCATGGTTTTCAGTTCTCAGTAGGGGGAGTACATTTAATTTCACATTCAGAGCCCGAGTTAATTTTTATTAGTATAATCAAATTATTAGTTAAGTCAGTGTTCTTTCTTATAAGTAAAACTCCAAAGTCTTCTAAGATAACATGAAGTAATCCCATGATGCCCTAAATATGTAGAAGTAATAAAGCTTGTATGTTCGTTTATCCATCCATAAGTATTTGTTAAATAATAAATGAATTAAAAATTAGTTCTTCATTAACAGAATATATGTATATTTCCTGTAACTTTCTTTGAACTTCATCATTAAAAAAAAAAAACTTTTAAATGAGAAAACATAAACCGGTGTTGTGTATAGCACATAAATGTTAGCTATTTTAATTATTTTAATGTAGAGAATGAATGGAATGCTTCCCCATTCCATACAAATCTGAACCCATCCTTCTATAAGGAACCCACTCCCAAGATAACAGCTTTAACCCATTCAAGAGGGAAGAGCCCTCATGACCTAATCACCTTTGAAAGGTCCCACCTCTGGGCTGGGTGTGATGGCTCACGCCTGTAATCCCAGAACTTTAGGAGGCCGAGGCGGGCAGATCATGAGGTCAGGAGATTGAGACCATGGCTCAATCTGGCTAACACGGTGAAACCCCGTCTTTACTTAAAATACACAAAATTAGCCGGGCGTGGTGGCACGCGCCTGTAATCCCAGCTACTCAGAAGGCTGAGACAGGAGAATTGCTTGAACCTGGGAGGCGGAGGTTGCAGTAAGCCAAGATTGTGCCACTGCACTCCAGCCTGGGCAACAGAGTGAGACTCTGTCTCAAAAAAAAAAAAAAAGGTCCCACCTTTGAATACTGTCACAATGGCAGCTAAATTTCAAGCAGATGGGAAATAGGACAGGTAGTGTGCATTTCATTACTGGTGTCTTCAAAAGCCCCGAGGGTATCTGGTTAATTCCATCAGGATTGAGAGGGTTTGGTGGTGTTTTTAAGAACCCTGATGAATAAGGTCTCTTTAGAGGGTAGTCTCTCCTCTCACCATTTGCCCAGCCCGTCTCCCTACCTCAGCAGTGAGGACAGGGCTCCATCACCCACACTAGCTTTCCTCCTTCCCCCAAGCAGGTGGCTTTCTATCTGCAGGGATTAGGCAGACTTTCTGGCTTTACGTTATCCTGGTGTCCCCAAACATGGGCACGAGAGCCACGTCCATTTTAAGGATTGCTTTGTTGTTTATGAACAGGAAGCCAGGTGACAACCCTTATAAGGTGCATGGAGCCAGGTGATGTGGCTGGGGATCAGGGTCCAAATTAGGGTGAGGCAAGTGAGGACAAGGCATGCAAGTGCAGTGCTGGATCTGATGATGTCTTTATTTAACATTTTGATATTTTGTTCATGCTGGATTTTTGCATTAAAATATTCTCTTGCTTTCTGATATTTTTCGGATCCCCTTATATTTTGATGAAGTCAACAGTGTTTCAATCACCAGCACTGTCAGATTAGATTTAGTTGTTGAATTGGTGTTTTTTTTAATGGTTTCAGAGCAGATCAAGGCCTTGGTATTTGTATAACAGGATGATGCATCATTACTTCCGAGTTAACACAGATAATTAACAGTGCCTGGCGCAGGTTAGGAACTCCACAAGCGTAGGTTTCCTTTCTTCCACTCTCAAGGGTGGAAAGTCTCAAAGCTTGAGGGAATCTTCTCCAGCTTAATGAATATGTCCCAGTGAAATGTGGTAGGTGAGTAGGTCTCTCTGGATCTATTCTCTGCTGCGACAGAAGGATTGTTTTTACTTCTGATGTAAGAAAACTGTTTGCCTGCCTGTGGCCTCCCATAGCACTTCTTCTCTCCTGGATTACCGCCCTTCCTCTGCTAGTGCATCTGCTCCCATGTCTGCCTCCCACAGGACTGTGAGTTTCTCTGTGCAGGGATGTTGTCTTACCTTGTTTCTCCCTAGCAGTGCCCAGCCTAGACCTGCTCAATAAACGTTTATGAAGTGAAGGAATCAGTTGGGTAGTGTTTCTGACATATGCAAAATGTTTTTGGGAGACACCTTATTATGGTGCTTTTTTGCTGGCCTAAACTTTTTGTACCAGAAATTCTTTAACAAATCAGAACCAAATGCATTCTGTGAATGTCATCTAGCTCTCTCTTCCTATATTTCCATTTATGAGTGTTCAATGTATGTAGGGCCTGGCCATTTAGGAAAGTCAGTTTTGGGCCAGACTGCCTGTCACTTGAAACCATTATTTTAGTGATTGAAAGTTTTCTTCAATTAATCAGACTTTTTGGGTTTCGAGTGACAGAATCCAACTCAAATTAGCTTAAGTAAAAGTGGGAACTAGCTCAAAGAACAGAAAAGTCCAGGAGTGGATAACTGCTCCAGGAGTTGAAATGATGTAATCAAGCTCCATCTCCCACCACTGGTGAAGATGGTTTCAAGCATTCTGGGGCTCACATGCAACCTGCTTAGCAACTCCCATTGAGGAAGAGCTTCTTCACATTAAGTCCACCAGGAAAGTCTTGGGAGAGGACTACATCATATGCTCACGTGTGAACCCATCACTGGAACCGGAGGTAATGGGCCACCTTGAACAAGCCCAAGTCCTATTCCCACACCTGTGGCAGAGGAGAGGTAAGGGTTAGCTCTAGCTGAACTGTACCACCTGAGCCCCTCAAGGGACAGGGGGTCTCTCCCTTACAGAAGAATAGGGTGGCTTCTGGGCAGGAAGAAACTACAAATACCTACTACATTCTTTTTTTTTTTGAGACAGGGTCTGGCTCTGTTGTCCAGGCTGGAGTGCAGTGGCGTGATCTTGGCTCACTGTAATCTCTGCCTTCTGGGTTCCAGTGATTCCTGTGCTTCAGCTGGGACTACAGGCACATGCCACCATGCCTGCCTAATTTTTTGTGTTTTTGGTAGAGACGGGGTTTCACCATGTTAGCCAGGTTGGTCTCGAACTCCTGACCTCAAGTGATCCACCCGTCTCAGCCTCCCAAAGTGCTGGTATTACAGGCATGAGCCATCGCGCCTGGCTGCCTCCTACTTTCTTACATCAGACATGACACTACATTTGTTACATTTGCTTATTTTCCATTTAATTTTCATTTTTGCATTTTGTCTTCTTAACGTATCTTCACTTAAGCCACTAAGTAGATTTATAATTAGAGCAGCTTTATAGTTTGACCTTAATCTTTTTTTCTCTAGGGGAAATTTTTTCAGGCCTTTTTTCAGACGTGTTCTTTTATTTTTCCCTCCATATTGATCTGCTTTTCTTGATTTGCCAGTCTCTCCCTTTTCATCCTCAGTGGTTGCTCTTCATTACCCAGGGTGGATCCTGGGCTTCTGGTTATTAACAGCAGTATCACGTGTGTGCTGTGTGCGTGCATGCATGCATGAGTGGATGCGTGTGTTATGTGTTGTTTTGAATCTTGACCATCTTCAAATGTCACTTATAATGACTTGAGCGAGCTGCCTTGTTCCACAAGGCCTACTTCTGAGAACCCCCAGGTGCGTGCGGTCGGGGTGCTCACTGGGGGTGTTTAGGGAAGGAATGCTGATTCTCTGTTCTCACACCACCACGCATTTGCATGTACTGTTATCTCTCTCTGAAATGCCCTTGCTCGGTCTATTTCTCCTTGTCCTTCAAGTGCCTAATCAGGCCTCACTTCCTCTAGGAAGCTCCCGGGCCATCCAGTCTGGGCTGGGACAGGGTTTTTTCCTAATCAGCCAGTGCAGCCATTTATAGAGTCAATTGTTTACTGCTGGAGTCATTTCCGATTGGTGAGTTAAAGATCTTGAGTATTACCTATGGTTAGAGCCCCTCCTCTGAGTTCCACTGCATCCCATATATATCCCTATTTGCTCATTATCATGCTGTTCGGTATGCACCTGTTTGTTTCTCTTGCTTTCCTAATAACAGGTGAGCCTCTTGAAAATAGGGACTTTATTCCTAGTACCGGAGCTTAGTAAGCCTAGGATAAATGTTTGGGGAATAACCCACCGCCTCTACTCAGAGCCTCTTGCACTCTGCTGCAGGTCCCTGCTGTTCCCAGCACACATCCATTACCGCATCATTGCTATTCGTTTGTGTGTCTCATTTCCCCCACAGCATTGTAAAGTTCCTTGTGCTAACCAAGTGGTTTATTGGTTTCTGTTATCCGGCCCATAGTACAATGCCTGGCATATATAGAAGGTGCTAAACAAGCGTACAAAAAATATTTTTAAACTTACGTCTCTTTAACTACTCAGAGTGGCAGATTATTATATATCTTTTTGTTTGTATCTTCTGGAGTGCTTGGCTTAATATAATTTTTGTCAACACTTGGTTTAGATATTCCTTAAACGTCCTCGGGTAACAGACTGTTAACTTGCACAACTAGACTTCTGTTACTCTTCATATTAGGAGGAGAATAAACTCAGAGGCAATGAGCACAATCTGGGCATTTTGTCAGTCCCACAGTCCTATTATATCCTGGGATATGTCTTCATTAGGCACCTGGCAGAGAGTGCCCAAGCCTTTCAGTGAACTGGGAGTCTCAGACCTCAGATGAGTAATACAAGGGAATGGGGGCCATCAATGAGGGCAGTGGTAGGTCTGCATCAAGTCCATACTTGTAGAAGCGAGAAGAAGCCAGAGGGAGCCCTGAAAGGGGGTACTGGGAAGCCTCCCAGAGACAATGGGATGCAGCAAGGGCCTCGTCGCTCCACACTCACGATTGAGTCTACGGGTGGAGAGGGATTATCTGGGGTCATGAGTGAGCTCTGAAGTAGACAGAAGGAAGCTGGCTCTTGGCTACATGCAGTGGCAAGCTGGGGGGCCACCACAAACACACCATGTGTGTCAGAGGATATGGATGGAGTGGGCAGAATACCCAAGACAAATGTATCCTGAACTGGTCTCAGCCAGGCTGTCTTTGGGGCCCAGGGTGGAGGCCATGCATGTAGAGAGAGGCTGCAAGATAGGGGTTGTTGCTCTCTTCTGTGTTCTGAGCAGCCCGGATTCTGACAACAGTGCTCCTCCTCATCCTAGGAGGAGGCAAAGCCAGCTCAAACAAACCTGATGAATAATGTGTCAGCTGCCCTTCAGATAAGAGCACGGACCAAGCCTGGAGGTCCAGTCAGTAATTCACACTCACTGAGTGGCAGTGGGCTCACAACCTGTGCTGGACAAACTGGGGAAGATCAGGTCAAAACTCTAGAGAAGAGAAAATGGGAAAGCTCACATCTACTTTTTTATCATTGCAATTGAGTTTAGTAAGATTTCTGAGTATGGAGAAAACAGACTTGAACCACTTTCCTCTCGGAAGGAGACACTTTCTTTCCCAGCCAGTTTACGTCAGAGTAGAAGATGAGGCTTTGATAAAACAATGTCTTTATTTCCTATGTATATTTCTTTGTTCTGAAAAGAGCACTAATGTGTTTTCATGTTGGGTTCAAAGAAGAGATTGTCCTGGAAAAGTCACAGCTTCTTTGGAAGGGCAACCAGGATGTAAAATCATTTCTACTAAATCTTCACCCTGCCAAGCTGAGAATTGAATTTCCTGAACCAGAGTGAACTCTCTGGCTCAGGTGGTTTTTAATTAAAGCAGTTTATATTCAGAGAATGTGCACACATGCAGGCTCACACAAAATCAATAAAGTCAAGAGGGGAAACAGAAAAAACCTGACTGTAATTGAGAAGCACTTACGTGGCAGGGCAAAAAAAAAAAATTAATTTTTGTTTAAAATATTTGTATACATGGCCTAATTACAGCCAAAATTCAAAATGTGTTGCATGCTATTTACTATCTTCCCCCTTTGCAGCTCTACTCCTACAAGGTAAAGCTAGGTTTCATCCTAGATTAGGCACTGCTTCTTATTTTTTCACATTTTAACAAGTATACAGTTTGAATGTCTAGTAGAACACATGGAATAATTTGCTGCCACTTTCTTTCAACCAACTCAATGGGAATGAGTTATTAATCAGTGTCCCCTGACACAAGCTCCACCGTTTTGTCATTTTCATGAAGTTTGCTGGCATATAAATATAACTCCCACATTCTTTTATGAAATACATAAATGCAATAAAATAGTTGCTTTGGTTCTTTTCTGGAGGCAGAAGGAGAAAAATGTCAAACTTTCATTGTTCAGTGTTTCTAACAGACTCCTTTTGTATAACCAGTATGACTTTCCAGCGCAAAGTTCTGAACAGATAATAGCTTAAAAGGCTATCTGAACCCATTCTGTTATGTAGATGAAAGAAAGTCTTTAAAATTAATCTATGGCATCTCTGAATAAAAAAGAAGGGCACTCATCCAACTCATTTCCTTGGGCCAAAACAGTGAGCAAGCAGACCAAAAATGCCAAGATTCTGCTGCTCAAAAGCCAGAGTCTGACATGGCGCAAGCACAGCAGATTAGCAACTAGATTTTTACTTCTGACCTGTCACTGGAAATATGCAACAACGTGCTATTATTCAGTGTTATCAGTAAACTAAGAGGCAATGTAAGGCATCTGACTAAATAAAGTGTAGCATACTCATTAAGAACTGTTTTGTAACAAAATATTATTTTATTATATGTAAATATTTAATGGAGATAAAATAATCCTTATTTAAAAAGTAGAACATCTGTTAGAAGACTGTCTAAACCAGGGGAAGTAACTGAAAAACTATGTTTGTCAAATTGGGATGAACATACTGGGAAATATGCATGACATATCACACTGGAGTATCAATTTTATTAATAAAATAGTGTCTGTAAATTTATTTATATTACAACAAATATTATATTAAGGAATGTAATGTAAACGTGACCAAAATGAGGTATTTATTTATTATTTTTGAAATTTTTGATTTGGGGGTACAGGTGCAGAGTTGTTACATGAATATATTGCTGTGATGCTGATGTTTGGGATACAAATGGTCCTGCTGCCCAGGTGGTAGGCATAATACCCAAAAGGTAGTTTTTCAGCCCATTCCACATTCCCTCCCTCCCTCATCTAGTAGTCCCGTGTCTATTGTTCCCATCTTTATGTCTATGTGTAGTCAATGTTTAGCTCCCACTTACAAGTGAGAATATAAGGTATTTGATTTTCTGTTCTTGCATTAATTTGGTTAGGATAATGGCCTCCTGTCACATCCATGTTGCTGGAAAGGACATAATTTCACTTTTTTATGGCTGCATAGTATTCCATGGTGTCTATATACCACATTTTCTTTATCTGATCCAGCGTTGGTGGGCACTTAGGTTGATTCTATATTTTGGCTATTGTGAATAGTGCTGTGATGAAGATGTAAATGCACATGTCTTTTTGATAGAATGAATTATTTTCCTCTGGTTGTACCCAGTCATGGGACTGCTGGGTAGAATGGTAGTTCTAAGTTCTTTGAGAAACCCCCAAGCTGCTTTCAACAGTGGGTGAACTAGTTTGCATTCTCATCAACAGTGTATAAATGTTCCCTTTTCTCTGCAGCATCTGTTATTTTTTGACTTTTTAATACTTGCCATTCTGACTGGCGTGAGATGGTCTCTCATTGTGGTTTCATTTGCCACGAGACTCTGTCTGGAAAAAAAAGGAAAAAGATACGTTATTAATAAGTCAATCCCCCAAATTAAGCTCTGATTTCCAACCCATTCCTAATAAAAAAACCCAACAGGATTTTGGAGAAAACCTGACCAAAATGTTTTAATACCCTTCGGAAAGAAAATCCATGTAACGGCCAGGCACGGTGGTTCACGCCTGCAATCCCAGCACTTTGGGAGGCTGAGGTGGGTGGATCACTTGAGGTCAGGAGTTCAAGACCAGCCTGGCCAACATGGCGAAACCCATCTCTACTAAAACTATAAAAATTAGCTGGGTGTGGTGGCATGCATATTTTAAAAGAAGACTTTGAATAATATTAGGAAGATCTACTAGCTTTAAATCTCTGCCGGTAAGTTGCTGACAAAATTCCTTTATAATAAGTAACATTAGAATGAGATTTCCTCTTTAACAAGAGCACCAAGACCCAGATAATGCCCTCATTCAATGTTTCGCAAATTTGGTTATAGACAGCTTTTCATGGAAAAAATTATTAGTCCAAGTGATGACTCAAATTTTTTTTTAAGTAATATTACTTCATGACCATCAAACAAAACTAGTTATATACGTCTTAGGTTTTTGACCCTTAAGCAAGTATAACGCTAAAAAATATTTATCAATTAAATATCCATAATTATAAAAATCAGTGAAATTCAAATGAGGAATATTTTTGAAATGTGATAAATGATACTTTATGGAAACCAAATTGCTGGTGTTGGATTGAATAGGAGGAAGATGTGTTTGGTTGTTTCATGTTTCACTAGCTGGTTGATGCTTTTGATCTGGAATATGATGAGCCATTATTTGAGGCTTAGTTGTTCCCATCACTATTATTTTTAGCTTGTATATTTGTTTTTATCCATTGTTTGACTGTGTTGATGTCCAATCAATTTAGTACATTGTCTTGTATACGATATTGTGTACAGTGTTGCATACAGCATTGAAAGTTTAGCACCAGTTCTCTTGGAAACACAAACGCAGATAACGAACTCAAGCCAGTATTTCGTTACAAGATGGTCAGCCTGATGGGCCAGAACACTCTGATATGACTTTTCTTAGATCATAATCCAAAGAAAAACCCCAAATTTAAAAAATTATCTCAGAACTTGTGAATCTCAGTTTGAGAAAACATTACCCTAGCTTACTTCGAGTAGTAATTGATTTTAAAAAGAAATTCCAGGATAACAGAAGAAATTGGGTAGTATTTTGTGATTATTGTAAGTGAGACTTTGTGACATTGATCTATGTTTTCAGCACCCATCTTTGGCATGAACTGGCTGATTCTCCTTTAGAGATGGGCACTGCTGAGCCTATTCTGCAGATGAATAAATTGAGGCAGACAACAGCACTCCAGGGGCATAGAGAAAGTTGTGGTGAAATTTAGGTTCGAAGTCAAAGTTGTGCCTGAGAGGGAGAGTGAGGGGCAATGACAAAAATTGCTTAGCCTTGGCTTTCTCTGACACTCATTTAAGCTGTACCTTTTGTCTTCCCTAGCTAAACAGGACTTGGCATCCCAGACCACAATGCAGCGAGCCTCATCAGGCACTTGTGCTAAACATGCAATCCCTGTGCCTGACCCCCTGTGTCCTATTCAGCTACAAGGGATGAAATGGAAACTAATCACTAATCGCTTTTCTGAGACCATGAGAACCAGCAGTCAGCTTGCAAGATGTTATCCCCTTCTAATTATAGGTCCACAAGCGGTGAATACTTGCCATGGGAAGCTACTAGTCTTTCCCAAATGCAGGTGTCCCTTCTTGAACAGCTGCCAGGAGCTCAGCAGCCTTGGAAGCCCTTCAGATAAATAGCACTTGAGGTTACATTGCCTCAGCTGTGGCATGTAGAGACACAACCCTCAGGTATCTGGGCGTGGACTTGCTTTAGTCATAGGGAGACTAGAGAGGCTGTTCCTTCAAATCAGACCAACTTATAACCATCTCCCCAAACATCAGGGGAACAGCACCCTAGCCGTAGTTACTATTGTAACCAAAGGAAATACCCAGAGAACACAGAGCGCCAGACTGTGCCAAGTAGGTTCATTATGAGTGGTAAATAAGATAACATTTAGGATTAAATCAAACTTTCCTAGGCTTGAGACTTCTCTGCAACTCCACAGAATAGCACTGGAAAATAATTTCGGTTTTATAGTTCTTATTATTAACTATGGTCAGGGCTGGAGTCCTGTTTTTAAATTACCAGATTTGACTTGTTTGCATGTTTGAGGTAACCTGCCAAAAGTAGTCACAGAAAATCAGGTTGCTCTCATTCTGTACTTATTATTTTTGTTTTTAGGACCCGAAAAGTGAGCTTAATACATTATTATAGGAAGTTTGACTTATGATCTTTAATAAGGAGCTTTTAAACATTAGTCAAGGTTTGAAAGCCAAATACTTATAAACATGTTCCTACAGGCATAAAAGGGAGGATGTAAACCAAACTGTTAACAATGATTATCTCAAGGGAGGGGCACTGGACTGGGTGGAAAATGTCACTTTCTGTTTTATACGCTTCTATTGTCTAAGTTTCTTTGTTTAATACTGAGCATGTGACTCATACTTTAACTGTTTAAAAATAGTTTTTATTTAGAATAATTTCATTCACTTATGAAAAATTAAACTGGATTCACACTCATGTCACAAGCAAGCACTATTCAAGGCATATTAGAAAAGTTGATTTGATTTGATTGACTTTAGGAGGAACTTGTGGAAATAAACCAACGTAATTTAGGGTAGAGCCTCTTCCTACAGCAGGAGAGATGATTTTTCTCAGTCTCTTCTCATCCAGACCTCTGGATTGAGAAATGGTGCAAAACCAGGCAGATTGCAAGCCCTTGTATGGAACCTTGGTGGCAGTGACTGGTGATTACTGTGCCCCATTAAGGCAGAGGATCCAGCCTCAGCGGAAAGCCATGGAATTGCCTCAGCCTCTGCGAAGTGTTTGCTCTACAACTGCATGATTTGTTTGCCACTGCAGAACCCTATGAATCCTACTGTGTTGAGATGTTGAGAAGAAGAACATGCTACTTTCATTTTAATCTTGTTTTCTGGGGAAAGTACTTGCTAAGATTAGGGAGACTCACAAGCTGGGCCTGGCTCTGCCCCTTATCCTTTATGGGTCTCAGTTTCCTTAACTCTGTGCAGAGGAGAAGACTGAATTTTACATGATCTCTAAGGTCTCTTTTGGCACAAAAATCCTTATGACCTTTGAAGTGGTTCCTAAACCAAGAATTTTGAGTAGTGAGTACCATACAGTTCCTTTCTTGTCCTTATTGATTGATGGATTGAGACAAGGTCTTGCTGTGTCACCCAGACTGGAGTGCAATAGGGTCATCATAGCTCACTGTTATCTTGAACTCCTGGGATTAAGGGAGCCTCCTGCCTCAGCCTCCTGAGTAGCTGGGACTACAGGTGCATGCCACTGTGCTCAGCTAATTTTTTTAGTTTTTAAATTTTTTTGTGGTAGCGTCAGGGTCTCACTAAATTTCCAGGGCTGATCTCAAACTCCTGGTCTAAGCAATCCTCCTGGCTTAACTTCCCAAAGTACTGGGATTTATAAGCATAAGCCACCATGCCCAACCTCATCCTTTTTAAAAAAGCCCAACTTAAGTAAACATAGCAACTCGGTCATAGTCATATATGTAGTCATATAGGTCTATGTTTTATGTTATGTGTGTATGACATGTCCGTCAGAGAAAAGTCAGCCCAACCTGCTTTATAAGGATGGGAGAGGGAGGACCAAGAGACATGGAGGGCTCGGGGTTTCTCATGAAACAAGTATGTATTTGGGATTAAGATCTTGTACTCCTTGCTCCCACATGGAGACAAGTCTGCCTTCAGGTTTCTCTTCATCAGCGCAGCACCTTAGAAATAAGGGCCATGTCACCCATTTTCCTTTAAATTACTCCTAGCTCACGGGCAGAGGTGGTACAGGGTGGCACCCTCAGTGATGTTCTTCTGGCCAAGCCATTCCTGCTCTGATGGGGCCACTCTGGAGTGAGCGGGTGGGTTCCTGAAGTAAGCTGATGACTCACTTGGTCTTGGCCTGATTCCCTCAGGTATGGAATCTGTCCCAAGGAAGTCTTGTGGAGAGTGGGGAAGGGAAACTGCACATGAAGTGCCCAAACGCCTGGCCACTCTATATGTCAGACTCAACTTGAGTCACTTTTAAGCATGGATGTGATTTGATGATGACCAGCCCATTACATACTACATTGTACAAAATAAGAGAGGTCAGAGTGGCCTTCAGACCTCATCCTGAAAGTGAATGTTAACTTGAACACCTCCTCTGACAGCCTTCCCTTCTTTTTTTTTTTTTTTTTTTTTTTTTTTTTTTGAGAGGGAGTCTGGCTCTGTCACCCAGGCTGGAGTGCGGTGGCCGGATCTCAGCTCACTGCAAGCTCCGCCTTGCCGGTTCACGCCATTCTCCTGCCTCAGCCTCCCGAGTAGCTGGGACTACAGGTGCCCGCCACCTCGCCCAGCTAGTTTTTTGTATTTTTTAGTAGAGACGGGGTTTCACCGTGTTAGCCAGGATGGTCTCGATCTCCTGACCTTGTGATCCACCTGTCTCGGCCTCCCAAAGTGCTGGGATTACAGGCTTGAGCCACCGCGCCCGGCCAAGCCTTCCCTTCTTTGTTTGTTTCTTTTTCCTTGTTTTTTCTATACTCCTGTTCTACCTTCTTAACTGACTCATGACTTCCCATGGCACTCATGGATGGACGTTGTGTATTTTCCTATCTGCAACTCAGTTCCAAAGATAAAAAAAAACCTACTGAGCCCTATCTGCCAACCATCCAAGACTTCCAGGTGTTTCTAAATTCTTTCCTGAACGTCTGTCTCCAGGACTAAGGAGTTCTGGGTCTTCTTTTGCAGGCTGTCAACAGATTGCCGCTCATGTTTGACAGAAAAGCTTTGACTAAAGCTTAGTTTTACTTCAATGAATAAAAGAGATAATTGTGGTCAGTGGTTAAAACCATATATATATACACACACACACTATATATATACCATATATATATACACACACACACCATATATATATACATATATATATATATATATATTTTTTTTTTTTTTTTTTTTGAGAGAGAGGATCTTGCCCAAGCTGGAGTTTAATGGCATGATCATGGGTCACTGCTGCCTCGACCTCCCAGGCTCAAGTGACCCTCCCACCTCGGCCTCTTGAGTAGCTGGGACTACAGAAGCATGCTACCACACCTAGTTTGTTTGTTTGTTTATTATTTATTTTGTAGAGACAGAGTCTTACTATGTTGTCCAGGCTGGTCTTAAACTCCTGAGCTCAGTGATCCTCCTGCCTTGACCTCCCAAAGTACTGGGATTACAGATGTGAGATACCATGCCCAGCTTCTTCCATATTCTTTTTTTTTTTTTTTTTTTTTTTTTAATAAAGAGACAGAGTCTTGCTCTGTTGCCCCAGCTGGAGTGCAGGGGCATAATCTCGGCTCACTGCAGCCTTGACCTCACCCGCTCAAGCAATCCTTTCTCCCACCTCAGCCTCCCAAGTAGCTGGGACTACAGGGAAGTGCCACCATGCCCAGCTAATTTATTGTTATTATTTTTTGTAGAGACAAGGTCTCACTATGTTGCTCAGGCTGGTCTCGAACACCAGGGCTCAAGAAATCCTCACACCTCAGCCAATATTCTTAAAGATAAAAGAGAAATCACCATTAGCTTTCTTCTCTCTAGACCACATAGCACCAATTCCCTGTGCCTTTACTTATAAGTCATACCTTAATAATTTTGATTATTATTGGAACCCTTGTCAGAAGCCCTATGTCTTTTCTTAAAAGGATGACTAAAATGAGACGGTGTGCTATGTAAGATCTGATTTTAAAAGAACAAAAACCCCAGCTCTTTGAAAATCATGATTTATATAATACATTCATTTTCATATAGGCCAACATTATATTGGTTTTTTTAACAATGCTCCCACATAGGTAAATTATTCTTAATTTTAGGTCATTTTTCTTTTTCCACATTAATATTTCCTTAACTAATTTTTGGGTGGAAGGATTCTGCCCAAAAGTTAACCGTTTTTATTCATCTACTTTTTGTATTAGGTTTTTCTGTTCACAAGGAACAGAGACCCTCTTGAGTTATCTAAGGCCATGGGGCTTGTTGTAAGGGTCCTTGTGGACCACGACGGAACCTGAGAGCCACCAGAAATCTTGGCGGCTTGGCACAGGGCCACTGCCGGCCTCTCATGTTCATTCATGTGCGTCTCCTCCCGTTCCCCTATTCTCTTTCACTCTGCATTTCTATCTCATTCGTCTCTCTACAGTGACCACCTTGCTCTGCTCCCTCAAAGCTCCTGTCCTCCGTGGCCTTGGCTTGCACATGCACTTGGTCACAATGATCTCTCTTCTCCTTTCCCCACATCGTAACTTTCCAGCTTAAGTTATGGTTGCCAACTGGGTCATTCTGTCTTTCAAAGCAAATTCCCACGAGTGAGGATTTGATAGGACCAGCTCATTTTTTCATTCCAGCCTGTGGAGTGACTGAGGCTCAAGAGTGACCTAGCACCTTGGGTCGGGTGTTCACCTATGTCCCTCATCGTGCTGGGCATGTGAAATTGTCATTCAAAGAACATGCAGCTGGGAGCAACTGATCAGGTACTGTGATTGATAAATATCTGGTACATCCTAAGTGAACTGAATAGTGTTCATAGAACTATTCTCCCCACTTTCTGAGAGTGAATTTTCATTATCTCCCAGAATATTAATTCTTCTAAATTTCTTGTCATATAAAAGTCGGGGGCATATATTCTAACACTTTTTATCTACCTAATAAATACTGATATTAAATAAGATCGATTGTACAAATGAACTCCATGAGACTTTTTTCTGAATATCCCAGGTGGATACTGTCCCACGGAACACTACTACCTTTTGGGTTGAATCCATAAGCCATAACTGTAACTCATACCAAAATAAAGTCAAAGAGTATACTTTTTCTTGATTGGCAACCTATAGAGTCCCAGGTTCTCTGGGAAGCAGTTGAGAGTGAGGGTTGCTTGCACAGGCTCTGGAGCCAGCTTGCCTGGGATCAAGTCCTGGCTTCAACACTTCTGAGCTGTATCATGTGGGGGGCTTATGTGACCCCACTGCTCCTCACTTTTCTTGTATATAAAATGGCACCACTAAGAGTATTTATGAGACAGGCTATTGTGAGGATTTAAAGAACTAATCAACGTAAAATGTTTTGAACAGTATCTACTACAAGGTAAATACTCTACAAAATAGTTACATTGTCACAATTAATTCCATAACCTTTTGTTGAATACCAACTATATAGCTTAAGCTAGTTTCAGGCAGAGTTCTGTGAATTTTACAATCACAGTGGTCTTTTTATTAAGCCATTTTTAAAATTTTATTTTTTTAAATTGACAATAACTGTACATATAACAGACATGTTTCGATACATATAATGTATCATGGTATAGGGTAATTACCATATTCATCATGTCAAACATCATTTCTTTGCTTTGGGAACATTTAGTGTCCTCTTTCTAGCTATTTGAATCTATATGTTATTGATTGTAGACATCCTACACTGATATAGAACACCAGAATTTATTCCTCCTATCTAGCTGTAATTTTGTATCCTTTAACAAATCTCTCCCTATGACTGCCTTCCCCCTCCTTTTCTGAGCCTCTAGTCACCTCTGTTCTACTTTTACTTCTGTGAGATCAACTCATTTTTAGCTTCCACATATGAGTGAGAACATGCAGTGTTTAACTTTCTAGCACAATGGTCTCAATCAAGAAAATACAGATGGATTTCCTAGTCATTTTCTATCAGTCTATGTGGCCATAATTTTATTATAGAAAGAAATTAGGCAAGTTGCTGTGCCAAGCTCTTTACAGAATCACATTGGTAATTTTCTGTCATCTTCATATGTATTATTTCATGAATTTCCTATTATGAATATTTCCAACTGCCTGGGATCAAATTGAGAACAATTGCATGATTTTTACTGTCTTCCAGAATATTAGAGACTTAATTTAATTAATTCCAATGAAAGTTTCCTCAATTCAATATAAAATATTTTACAAAGATCATTCTGTGAATCTTACAGTGATGTTCTTTGCATTCCCCCCGCCGCATCACTTCTGGGTGTAGTGACTTGAAGCATAAATATATTGGTGTGAGAGTCTATACTG
This sequence comes from Macaca nemestrina, assembly GCF_043159975.1. NCBI lineage: Eukaryota > Metazoa > Chordata > Mammalia > Primates > Cercopithecidae > Macaca > Macaca nemestrina. The sequence continues at coordinate 70,330,752 of NC_092135.1, forward strand.
AAATAGACACACCAGGCCTTCTTGGATCTGAGTTCAACAAAAAATGAAGTGTGACTTTGCTAGTGATCATCCTGAACTAAGCTGCAAAAATTCTGCTCTAAGGTTTTGTCAAACTAAATAGACTGATATTGCTAAGTATACATATCAGGTTCACTGCCTCTAAAAAGGCAGCCTCTTATAACCTAGTGGTAAACATTTTGATTAGTGAGAAGTGTTTTCACATCTGCTTATCTGAAGCACAAGTGTTTTTCTCCTCCTCACAGAAAGATTGGGATAAGGCAAATATCATCAGCTCCATTCATTTCCACTTGCAGTTTCAGCTAGTATGTAAATACAAGGCTCAGAGGACCAGAAGATGTCTTAAATTAACACAGTATTATAACTGCATCGCCCAGTGCTAGGGAGTGATGGGAAATTGGCATTCCTAATAGAGCTGTGGTGAATATTCATTTTTCCATCTGGAAACTAAGTATGTGTGAATTTGGGAGATTAAAAACTGGTGTGACTTCAGCACTATAACTATATAAACTTTACAGTCTTGAGAGTGAAATTAAAATCAAAAATGTGTTTCTGTAAAAGTATTGAATGAGAACTAGAACTGAAACTAATTAAGTCCATTTGTCAGAAGTAACCTAGGGCACAATTACATTTTAAAGAAAACACAGGTGGGGGATCCAGGACCATGCTTTGATCACTATTTTAGAGACTATAGGAACTTGGAGAAGTTCTCTGCTCAATTCCTCCACAGGATTCCAATTTCAACAAGAGTTGCCAGGATCACCTTAGAAATACAGAATATTGGAGAAATGGAAGGAAACAGTAACTGGAAGACACACCTTATACCATAAATAAAATCCTGTAGTTAGAGCTTGGAGTGAAAATCTTCTGGGGATGACAGCTCATTCCTCTCTTAGAATTGCTCTTTAGAAATTAATGGGCTTGGCTTTGTATCTCCAACTGTTCTTCACAAATGAACCAAACTGGGAATCAGTTGGAGTCACTGAAGCTTAACACAACTCCAGCTATTGTTTACATGGCTCCCATGAAACCCCTGAGCCAAACTGATTAGATTTACAGTTCATTCGATAAGCCTGTCTGCTCATGGCACATAAGGCAGTGAACCTTTTCACAAAATGAAACTAGAGCTGGAGAGGGGGGAAAACACACAAAATCTTTAATGAAGAGGTAGGCTGAGACTTTGGTGGAAGAACTTTTAAGTTTGTGCCTCCCTTGTACTGGAGTTCTTAGGCTCCGTGTTGAATTGACACTTCGGGACTTGCCCTCCTGCCCACCAGAAACTCTACAGTGCTGTTTTCAGATTCTTTGTGATCGTAGATATGTTTAATGCTAACAACAACTAAGGATTGGAAAAGACTCTTTAAAATAAAGATGAAGTGGGTCAGGGAGCACTGTGTGGATCCATGGAAGCCATCACCAACCACACGATGTCAGACAGAGCGGCTTTTGTTTCCAGCTATCTCCCATCCCCACCCTAAACAAGAGGCTTGGGGGAAGTGTGTAAAACCTATCCCAGTGGCACATGCCTTGGACCTATTATTGAGTGGTTAGGAATTAGTCATGGAGCCATAAAGTCATCACCCCCAATTTTTAGTCCCTTTTTAGCCAGCATAACTGATCTCACTTCTCAAAGAGCATGACTCAATTTCTTTGTAGACCCTGGCCTAGCACTCAGACTTGCTCCCACTGTGACAATGGCAGAGGAGGTGGCCAGCTGAATAGAAGCTGACAGCTACCATCAGAAGAGTCCCTTGTGGGAACTTTACACCATATCTGTTTTGGCTATTCATTGCTTCATCATAGCCTGTCCTAAAACTTAGTGGCTTGAAGCAACAACCATTTTATAAATACCTCTTAAATCTGTGAGTCTGTGAGTCTGTGATTCAGGCTGGGTGGTTCTTCTGCTCCGTTTAGTGTCAGCTGGGGATACTCGGTTATTCAACCGGTGGGTAGGCAGGTTTGTAGATTCCAAGACAGCTTCACTTCCACAGCCTTGGCCTGGACAGCTAGCAGGGTGGGCTCAGTTGGACCTCTCCCTTTCCATGTGGCCTCATATTTACTCCACCATGGAAGCTGGGCTTCTTACATGGTGGCTCAAGGTTCAAGAATGCATTCCCAAGAGTCCCAGGAATAAGACATGAGATTTCTTATATTTCAGTCCTGAAATTCCCAGGTCATCATGTCTGCTAATTTCTGTTGGTCAAGAAAGTCACTAAGGCCAGTTCAGATTCAAGGGAAAGGGAGGTAGACCCCACTTCTTAATGAGAGGAGTGTCAAAAAATCTGTAGCCATCTTGAATCTGCCTCAAACACTTTCTTTTGACCTTAGAAAAAGAATTCAGTATTCTAAATCAAGTCATTTTTCATTTATCTTACCGAAAAATGGAAAAAAAAAAGGCTTCTTTTCTATAGAAACCTTCACATAATCCCAAATTAAAAAAAAAAAAAAAAAAGGCATATTCCTTATTCAAAAGATGCCATATTCTCTGCCAGGCTTGGTTTTTCTTAGAACATAGGCTCTAAATTTGGTTTTGTTGGTGCTCTTCTCCCCACCAACATGGCTTTTAATTCTTTTTTTTTTTTTTTTTTTTTTTTGAGACAGACTCTTACTGTGTCACCCAGGCTGGAGTGCAGTGGCCCAATCTCGGCTCACTGCAACTTCCACCTCCTGGGTTCAAGCAATTGTCATGCCTCAGCCTCCCGAGTAGCTGGCATTACAGGTGCCTACCACCACACCCAGCTAATTTTTTGTATTTTTAGTAGAGACGGGGTTTCACCATGTTGGCCAGGCTGGTCTCGAAGTGACCTCAAGTGATCCCTCCACCTCGGCCTCCCAAAGTGCTGGGATTACAGATATAAGTCACTGCACCTGGCCCATGGCTTTTAATTCTATCATGAACTCAGTACTTAATAATATTCAGTACACTTGAGAGATCCATTAAATGGAATATATGACTGAGAGTAATAACCTAGCTTTCAAATGGATAACTCTTGGCTGGAAATTTTACTGTCAAGCTTGAATAAATCACAGAGAAAATTGATGTTTAGGTAAAACAACAGAGCCCATAAATATTAAATTCTGGGACTCACACATTGGATGCCTCTTCCCATTCCTCACATCATGGTCTGCTATCTCATACTATAACCATACTCCTTCACACATCTCCGATGTCTACAGAATTCTGTGTACACTATAGCTGTGGCTTTGAAGGATATCATATCATCCTTGCAGATGTGAACAGAGGCCATTTCCTTCAGTCTTTTCATTTTCATTGCAATGAAAAGGCACACTTGAAGTATTCTCCAAGCTCATAAACCTCAGCCATGTCTGCTGTGATACTCAATGTATGCTTTCTCCCAGATATTTTCCTGAGAAGACCTTGCTGGCATTGAGCCTCTTACCATCTGGATATGTACAGTTAGAATAGGGAGAGGGCAGGGTTCAGAGACTGACCCAGTTATTTACCATTGGGTGGGTTGGACAATGGAGGGAGAAATGGTTAGAGGAGTCTATCATCTCAACCATTTACTTTCCAGTTCATGTTACCATGTCTTTGTATGGTGACTAAAGGAGGGGACACACTGAAGATGGTAGCTTTATAAGTATCTTGGCACAGGAGACCAAAGAGTGAAACAAATACATTACCCAATTTAGGGAATCTACCCCTCCCAGAACTCTGCTGCTTTGTTCAAAGGGCTTCTCAATTTGTGGTCATCATGGCCCCCTTTCCAATCTACTCTCCTCTCCCCATTTTCCCTCCAACCTCCCCAAAGTCCTGCGCTAGGAATTTCCATTCTAGATTATGCAGCTCATCTTAACTTTTTCCTCGATATCTTTGGATTGTTGACAGCATTATAGCACCAGAGACCTTGAGTCCAAAATGGTGCCTTGGTAATCAGCTGACTTGATGCAGTTTTTCATTTCCATGAGAATTACCTATGTAGACAGCATGTACCCTTTGGATAAAGTACACTGTTGGGTATGCTCCATTTTAAGAATGTGATGCAAGGATGACACATTTTCTAAAAATAACGACAACAACAAAAAATCCTTTCAAGTTCAAAGAAGTCTTCTGGCATAAAAATGATGATTGGTAAAAACCCTTTGGTAACATAGTGATTGTTTGGTAGCTTCTGTACTCTAGGGCCAGTGTTTGGCATCAGGCATAGAAAAATGACCAAGGCATAGTCCCTACTCTGAAGGAACTAAGGATTTAATAATAGGCATCTATGTAGGCAAATAAATCACAGTGTCCTTCAGTGTGAGATAAGAGAGAGGGATATGCAGACTGTTGACTAGGAAGGGAGAGGGGGGCAGATGGAAAGAGTGTCTACTTAATGTCCACCTTCCGCTTTGAATTTATCGTAAGTGTAACCAAACCTAGATTCTGCTACTTGCTGCCCAAAAGCCAAAATTTGAGAGGCAAGAGTTGGTGGGAGGAAAAGCAGGTTTATTTGGAGATTCAGTAAACAGAGAGGATGGTGGACTAGCATCTTAAAGTACCATATTAAGTCAGTACAAATTTCAGGTTCTATGTTAAAGGCAGAGGGAAGAAGAGAGGGTTGGGATCAAGAGGTGACCAATGACCATAGACATCTGGGCGCCAATGAGGGTCTGAGGAGGCTGGGAACAACTCTGTCTTGGTCAGGTCACAACACTCATATAAATCTTTAACAAAACATAGTTAATTGTTTACATACTTTCCCTTTAATCCCAGAGTTAGTTGCAAAAACTACATGATTGTTGTTTTTGCATATTTTCTCAGTGCTCTAAAATTATCCTAGCTTACGTGCAGGCTAAAGGCTCTTTAAAAATGAAGTTTGCTATGTTAGTTCTTTTACTGTTTCACTGTTATATAAGTGGCTGATGGCTGGAGTATAATCTATAGCTATAAATCCTTTTAATTAACATTTGAAAATGTTTCAACTTTGGAGTATATTTTCAAAATACACATAACACTCAATTTATTTTCCCTGCACTTGAATTATTTTAAAAATACAGATGAGAACTGTTTATAAGCACTAAAGACATCGCTAGCTGACTGTAGTCAGCACATAAGGAAAGTCTCAGAGAAATAGATGCATTTTGGTTATTTACAGAGTGTAAATTAGGAAATTCTAAAAGCCCTTCAAAATCAAAGAGGTGACTGTCTCCCATACTCTTACCTCCTTTTAAACCAATGTGGCATTTACCCAACTGTTTCTGTAACCAGCAGCAACTGGGGGGGTTGGCTACTCAGGGAAAGTAAACTTCTGGGGCAATGGATTGGAGGCTCTATTTCCTAGTAGGGTCCAAGGCTGAAAAAATTCACTCTGGTTTATTGGATTAAGTGGGGGCACAAATCCCCCTAAGTAGCCTTTCTGTGCTTTGCATCCTTCTGTAAGCAGGATGAACAAGTAGCATGTGTTTATAACGCCTGAACATCCCAACCTAACTGACAACGTGTTACTGGTGTTTTTTTTCCCTGCCAGAAAACACATTGGCTCAAGATCACACTTTGCAAACTGCTACAGTTCCTTGTTTGGGAAGCAGGAGATTTGGTCTCCATGGAGAATTTGTCTGCCAAGGCTGAAGAAGGGTTCAATGGAGTGGTCTGGGTTATGAAATCAGAAGTCGGGAAATCTCAAATTTTAATTTGGTCAGAGAAACTGACATTCTTTTTAGGAAAAGTCCCTGCTTTAGTGTCTCCAGGCATAAAATTAGGACACTGGCTTTTGCTTTGTGGAGATGCACTGACTTTAGTGTTTGAAAAGATTTTTGAACATGAAATGTGATATAAGTATCTGTGAACGCATTTTTCTCCTGTTTCACCAGGGAAAGTTCAGAAATATGTTGTATAATGCAGAAACGTTTGGCCCTTCACTTTTGGCATGTGATCTGGGACAACAAAGCCATTGCAATAGGGACATTCTCGGCTATTAGGTGGTTCAGATTTCTATGTTCTTTTCCTCTTTTCTTTGTTATTTGTTCTATAGAGTAGTGTGTTCACAGGGCAGAATTTATTGCATTGCTTCAAATGTTTTGTTAATGTGCCATAAGAAGGGACACATAAATATAGTGACTACTTAACTTTTCATGTGCCAGTGACTTGCTTTCCAGATTAAAAAATGTTGAAGAAATTTTAAAGTTCAAGATTCAATTTCCCTATCAAGTGACATGTTCTCGTAACCATCCTGTCAGCTTATTTTAAGTAGTATAAGCTGCTTTAATATTAGCAGCAAGATGTATTCAAGAAGATAAAGCTCCAAACAAAATAATGATAAGTTGGCTGTGATTTGGGATAATTCATAGCACTAACATTCTCATTGGCTGAGCAGGGGGTGATAAGGATGTGTTCAGTAATGTCCCTCTGCTTTTGTCTCTGTATCCCCCCAGGCCTCCTAGCTGGCTTGTCCTCTGGACTGTTTGTCTCTTTTGAAGTTCAGGTGGACACAGAGTTTGGGACCCACTGTTAATTCTCCAAATCCTGGCAAAAGACAGAAATGGTTCAGACCCAGAGTGAAGCACAAACTTGTTTTTATGCAGATCTTGGCACCAGGAAACTATCATATGACAGAGATTATAGATGGCCCTCTAACAACATGGGATTGAACCGCAGGGGCCCACTTACACATGGATTTTTTCAAACAAACTCTTAGATTGAAAATACAGTATTTGCAGGATGAATCCAGCAAATGTGGAGGACCGACTTTGTCTACATGCAGATTTTCAGGGCAGACTTCAGGATTTGATATGCATGGATTTTGGTTATGTGCAGGGGTCCTGGAACCAACCCCTTGTGTATACTGAGAGACGACTATATTTGCCAAGCTATAATGATAAGGAATGGTTTATCCTGACCATTTAAATGACGTGAATATGGAGCACAAGTAATCTCATTTGCATATTCCCTCTCCCTATGTTTAATCTCCATTATTTGAAGTCCTCTCTTGTTATATTTACTAGTATGCTTTCTTCACCTTAATTTTCACAGCTACTATTTTATTCAGCACGCATTTAATAGTGGACATTGTACTACATACCTCACATAATCTCATTTAATCCTTGTAACAACCTGATGAGGTAAGAATTCTATTTTACAGATTAGAAAATTGAGTCCTAGGCCAGGTGAGGTGGCTCATGCCTGTAATCTCAGCACTTTGGGAGGCCAAGGTGGGCAGATCATGAGGTCAGGAGTTCGAGACCATCCTGACCAACATGGTGAAACCCCATCTCTACTAAAAATACAAAAATTAGCCAGGCATGGTAGTACACACCTGTAATCCTAGCTGCTTAGGACGCTGAGGAAGGAGAATCGCTTGAACCCGGGAGGCGGAGTTTGTAGTGAACCGAGATCGCACCATCACACTCCATCCTGGGCGACAGAGCGAGACTCAGTCTAAAAAAAAAAATTGAGTCCTAAAGAAGTTGGGTAACTTGCTCTAAGCCCTCGGTCGGGAAGAGGGTGAGTCTAAGCGTGTTTGCTTTAATCTCACCTAATACACTCCACAGATCACTGGTTTAAGTCCTAACTCAAAATCAGCCTTTTTTTTTTTTTTTTTTTTTCCACAGAAGACATTTTTATAGAAAGCAATGAATTTTTTTCTTTAAAGAACTTCATTTTAAAATGTCTACTCCATCTTTGGTCTTTCAAGAGTGCATTGTGTATGGCATGAGATGTACATAGCTTCACGTTTGTTTCTAATGAAGATGGGGATGGAAAACCAAATTTGCCAGGTGGGGGATTTCACCCCAGCCCTGTGAACTCAGTTTTAGATTTAACTTGATTCATTTAAGGTTGGAGTTTATTTCTGGCTGGCAAAATGTGGCTTCCTGGCTTAGAAAAATTCCCTCAAAACAAACTTGAAAAAAGTTTGCCCACCTAAAATGGCAGCGTGAAATACGTCACATTTTAATGAGCTCATTGTAAGTGAATTAGGAACACTGAAATGCAATTTACTTCAAAATAGATCTGGGTGTTATAAGGAACAGCTGGCAGTATGGAGTCTCCTGATCCCAACCAAAGGCAGGTTTGCCCCTATTAAATGGTCTGTGACCTAGAGTGAATAAAGTGTCACTTTTTTTTTTTTTAAACACAAAAGCATGAAGTTTCAGTGTAGAAGAGAAAACTCTCAACACTAATATAAAAAGACAAAAAAACAGTATGGGAAAACTCTTTCTCTGGAACAAAAAATCTGCCATTGAATAGAAGAATGCCTAGTTTATTAAGTTTAGTTCACGAAACTATAAGTATATTGTGGTCAATGCATAGCTCATAAAAGCCATATCTTGAAAGACGGTACACAGGTGGGAGCTCTGGTTTTGATGCAACATTCTAAGGGCTTTAGATAACATCAACTCTACTAATCCTTAAGAAAAGGCAACTACTGAGGGGTAGATGACATGTCATTTCCACTTTACAGCTGGGAAAACTGAGACATGGAGAGATTAAATGCCCATGTGGCCAGTGTGGAGCAGAGGCAGGATCCGAAATAAGGAACTCAGGTTCCAAAAACCATGTGCTACCCACTCTCATGGATGGCCTCACATTAGAGGGTTCCAGGAAATATGTAAGACTGTTGGGATAATGTAACCACAGAAGGAGAATAAAGAGATGTTTTCAATAACTAGTTTCTTGAGATGGAGTCTTGCTCTGTCGCCCAGGCTGGAGTGCAGTGGTACGATCTAGGCTCACTGCAACCTCTGCCTCCTGGGTTCAAGCAATTCTCCTGCCTCAGCCTCCTGAGTAGCTGAAATTATGGCACCACCACCACGCCCGGCTCATTTCTGTATTTTTAGTAGAGATGGGGTTTCGCCAAGTTGGCCAGGCTGGTCTCGAACTCCTGACTTCAGGTGATCTGCCTGCCTCAGCCTCCAGAAGTACTGGGATTACAGGCATGAGGCACCACATCCGGCCCAATAAGTAGTTTTTATGTTGCATGAAAAAAGCAAATATATTGTCTGCTGTTGGTGATGATGAAGTCAATATAATAGTGAACTTGATAACAAAATGATTAAAGTAGGTCTCAGGGAATGGAAAATATATTAGGCATGACACGGATTCTTCAGACTTCTCCATGAGTGAACAATATTCTAAAATTATTTTGAAAGCTCCCCTACAGACGGTGGGCTATAGGACAAATAGGTAATTTTATTTTGAAGAGTGTACTGGTAAAACATAAGAATTCAAAAGCTCTCACCTGAGCAAATGCCTCTATTCATAGCTTTCACTGCCTTTTAAGTAAAAGTGTTCAGTTTATAGAAATTTCTTCTGTGATGTGTTATTTTGTTTTCTAGTCAGCATTTTTTTTTTAGATGCAGTTTTGCCAGTTAACTGGATTTGTAGGGCCCTTCTTGCACCGTGCATATATTTTGTAGGCATGTGTGCTAGCACACACACACACGCATATGCCCTGTGCCCTATATACTCAGCACACCTTTATCACCAAGCTGTCTCTCCCTTTGGTTCCAGTCAAGTATCTTCCTGTCCCAGATTTTGTTTTCCCCATTAAAACTGTGTACTCCCTCCCCAGGTCTTTAATTTTTTAGGGCTCTGAATTCTTCATAATTTTTAGGGCTCTGAATTCTTTTATTCCTTTGGCCCCAGAGATTGACATGTCCTCTGTGGATCCAGAATGACCTCTAAACCTCCTTTTTGTAAGACACTTTTGTAAAACACTCAACTCTATTTTACCATGGAAAAAACGACTGAGTCACAAAACTTGATTTTTTTTTTTTTTTTTTTTTTTTTTTTTTTTTTTTTTGCGTCAGAGTCTTGCTGTGTCACCCAGTCTGGAGTAGAGTGGCACAATCTCGGCTTACTGCAACCTCTGTCTCCCCATTTCAAGTGATTCTCAAGCCTTGGCCTCCCAAGTAGCTGGGATTACAGGTGCCCACCACTAGACACAGCTTTTTGTATTTTTAGTAGAGACAGGGTGTGGGGGGGGCTGGGGGGTCTCACCATTTTGGCCAGAACTCCTGACCTCAGGTGATCCGCCCACCTTGACCTCCCAAAGTGCCAGGATTATAGGCATGACCCACCGCGCCTGGCCAAAATGTGATTGTTATAGTCAGAAGGAGCTGACAATCTTCAAATAAATTATGTCAAGAGTGAGGGTTTGACTCAACTTCAAGTATCTTTGGCATCTATGTTAAGAGTGAGAGTTTGACTCAACTTCAAGTAGGCAGGAGACTTGGGCTAATAAGTTTTCCATTTGCGATGGGCACTTGACATATCCCAGAACAAGACTCCCAGCCTTGTTTTTCTTTATCTGAACCTCTTCCCACACAAGCATAATTTGCTTCAGTAGTGCTATACATGTAGTTGTGATATTTAAATTTAATATTATTTAGAATTTCAATTTGAGCGCAATCTGTGTTTGGGATGAAGTAAATAACTCTGGTCATTCATACATCATCCACTGAACACATCTTGGGAAGACAGGAATGAATGGTCCACAGAATTCCTCTTAGAAGCAAGGGGTGATATTCAGAATAGTTAACAGCTGGTATGACATGGGGATATCCAAGCAGAAGGAGCCCTTGCTGCACCAGGGCTTAAGGGCTTAAACTTTCATTTGCTAGGCTGTGAGGAAGTTGCTTAGTCCCAGGAAAATGGAGAGGGCAGGGATGGTTGCCCGTGAGAAGCTAAGGGCAGCAGCTTTTATCAACCAATTCGGAATATTTCAGCAACCATTACAGCCACATCACTGGCTCCTGGCTGAGTACACTCTGCAGTGAGGTTCATTATACTATGGCTATAACAGTGTGGACCCCATCTCTCTGGAATAGTACATATTTTACATGAAGGGAAAAGGCTAACTTGCAACTTATTTGCATGAAAAATCACTTTACAAATACTTCCTAGTTTACTAGATTATTTCTCCAATAGTTTCTCAACTTTATCAAGATGTATTCGTTAAAACTGTGTGCTCTCCAAAATCATCTACTGAATTTAAACCCACTGCACCCCACTTTGGACTATAATTGACTGGAGTTACTGATTGGAAAGGAAGTGGTAAACACCCCTAATATGCTGAGGGACTTACTCTGGCAGCTGCTACCACCTGTGGCGACCCTTGATGATGTTCACGCAGCTTTTCTGAGTGGCACATGCTGTTCCCTTCAATACTCCTTGAGGTGAAGAAGAGGACACCCCTACCCCTGTGCACACACAGCTCCTGCTGTTTCCTGGGGCTGCACCCTGCTTGTGTTTCCAGTGCAGGGATGTCAGATTCCAAAGAGGGCTCCCCAAGGCACTCCAGAGGCTTCAGCCCAGCACGTCCCAACCTTTTCATGCCATGGGACCCCTTTGGCAGGTTGCTGAAAACCATGGGCTTCTTCTCAGAATAAGGATTTTAAATACATAAAAGAAACCACAAGAGGTTACCCAAAAAGCCAGTAATATTGAAATACAGTTAACAAAATGTTTTTAAAAATTTCTGCTAGAGCAATATATATGCTTCATTATTGACATATGTGGCTAATTGTCCAATAACTACTGTAATTTGAGATATTTGCAACAACTGTGATGTGATGTAAAACCAATGGTTTCTAGTGATTACTAAGTCATAAATACTTATCCTACTGCTACTGCAGTTTGTTGTCTACGTTCGTAATGGCAAAACATGCTAAATGTCAGAGGTTAGTGAAAATTAAGATGTAAATTTTTTCTCATCCAAGTTCACAGTACCCTTGAATGAATTTTCTCTCCTCGGGTTAAGAACCCCTGCAGGATAAGGTTGCCCCTAGGGCCAACATCTCACTGGGGCCCCGCCTCAGGTCCTAGAGGCAGGAGCCTTCATGCCACCCACACAGAACTCGGAGCTGTCTCTTGGCCCAGCAGTTCTCTCCACAACTAGTTCTTAAAGTTCGGGGCTAGGAAAGAAAGGCATCATCGCCTGAGCTCCTGGCGCCACTTTAAACAACCTATCCTTGACTTGTGTGACTTCTCCCACAAGCTCTCCTGGTCACCTGGGCAAAATCCTAGGTGATCTGGGGGCAAGGCGGAGCTTCGGTTTTCTGATCTGCAAAAAGAAACACCCACCTCGTAGGACTGTTAGGATGAATTGAGGTAATGGCTGGGTTGTGTACATTATACAGCACGATCAAGGTGTGTGCTGTGATCATTTTTGAGGGTTAGGTCTTTGAGGACCCAGCACAGTCTACACAGCTGTAGTCCCGAAGTGTTGGGCACGCCTTAAGCACTCCACAAACACCTGTAGAAATGAATGAATGACGTATGCATCTGTACGTGGGCCCACATCTGCGAGAACAGGCTGCTCAGGCAATGAGGCCCGGTGCATCACCTGCACTTTTCTTTATAACGGGTAGTAAAGTCTCCCTTGCTCTGCGCTGCTCGGCAACCACAATTCTCTCCAGAGCGGGCGGCGGAGTGGGGCTGCTTCGCCGCGAGCTCGCCTCCGGGTCTCCTACGTCGTGGCTTCCGGGCAGGTACCGGGCGGCTGGAGAGGCGAGAGCCGGCGGGTAAGGTGCGGGCGGTGCGCCGGGCCGCCGGCGCGCAAGGAGGGGCGAGAGGGTGGAGAGGGGCGGGGCCGGCGTCCTCGTCACTTGATAAAACGCCTGCGAGTCTCCAGAGAACAACGGGCTCATTCAGCGGTCGCGAGCTGCCCGCGAGGGGGAGCGGCCGGACGGAGAGCGCGACCCGTCCCGGGGGTGGGGCTGGGCGCAGCGGCAAGAGGAGGCGAAGGTGGCCGCGGCGGTAGCAGCGCGGCAGCCTCGGACTCAGTCCGGAGCGCAGGGCGGCCGCTGCAGGTCCCCGCTCCCCTCCCCGTGCGTCCGCCCATGGCTGCCGCGGGGCAGCTGTGCCTGCTCTACCTGTCGGCCGGGCTCCTGCCCCGGCTCGGCTCAGCCTTCAACTTGGACGCTGAGGAGGACAACGTGATCCGGAAATATGGGGACCCCGGGAGCCTCTTCGGCTTCTCGCTGGCCATGCACTGGCAACTGCAGCCCGAGGACAAGCGGCTGTGAGTTCCCCGACCCTTCCCACCCCCACCGGCGCGCCGGCCTGAGCGCGAGGAGAGGCGAGGGCGCGCCCTGTTCCCGCCGGCCCCGGGGAGGAGTTGGCCGGTGGGTCGCGCCCGGGCCGGCGGAGGCGCACCCAGCGCTCAGCGCACTCCGCTCCCCGCCCTGACCCGCTCCGCGCGGCGCCTCCCCCCCATTCAGCTCGGGAAGGAGGAGCACCCGAGGGCTAGGCTGGGCCCCGGGAGAGTTTACTTTTTTTTCTGTTTTAAACAAAGTGCTTTCCGCCGGTCCTTCCCTCCGGGCATGTTTGCTGAGACCCCGGCAGGTGGCACGCTTTGCTGAGCTTCACGTGTGTGTTTGGGGCGGGGGTGGGGTGCGGGGTCACCGCAGCTCTGCTGTGGGTTTGCAGGGAGCGTAGTTCCAGGATGGTTCAGGCCTTTCCAAACTCTCAGTGCACCCTGTCTCCCTCGCAGACTCGCGCGCCCCGCACAAGTTGGAAAGCCACTTTCCATGTGTCCTGCATGACTTTCCCAGCAAGGCGGGGGCGCTCCTTAGGATATACTTTTACGCGCCTGAAAAAAAAAAAAAAAAAAAATTAACCAAGCACCTGTTCTCTGGGCTAGATCAGCTGAGAAAACAAGTCTGAGTGATGTGCCCAGCCCCCAAAGTACTCGGCCGCACCCGAGACCCGCTCGGCTCCTGCGTTGGGCAGGCACAGCCAAGGGGTTAAAGCAAAATGTCCGATCTGAGCCTGGACTTTGCAAACAAGGTTTGAAAGGGATAACCCCCGACCGTAGCGGTAAACCTCCCAGGAGAAAGTGGAGACTGGCACTACGGGCCTCTCCTTTTATTTCTTAAACAGTGTTTGGTTCCCACATGATCGAGCTATTTAAGCCGGAGAGGGTATTTTGGCGCTTAGTCGCCTTAATCGCTATGGGGCTGCATTCTTGATCTGTGCTACTGAAAAATAGGCTCTAGCAACAAAAGGTCTCCCCTCCCCACCCAGGCCTTGAGTTGAACCAGGACCTTCCAGGACCAACAGACCGGAGAAAGCAAAGTGCAGCCACAGTGAAGAGACTTTGTGTTTAGGAGAGGCGAATGGATTTTAGAACTGGAGGAAACCTCTTGATTTCAGCGGTTAACAACTTTGGAATTCGTGAATGTTGCAGCCCCTGAATTTTAGTCAGTAGTTTTTTTCTGTAACACCTGCTAGGTGAAGCACAGAAATTAGCTGGGGGTGGGGAAGCTCTAGGAGGGTGGTCTGAGGCTGTATGCCTGGCCAGCTGCTTATACTCTGCTTTCTCTCAGAAATAATTGTTGTTAAGCTGTAAATCTGAAATGAAAGGTTCCTGTTAACTCAGATAATGGATGACGTTTATTGTCTCGGAATACTTGGTGTGTAGAATTTGAGCTTGTCAGTGCAGAAATGATTGTGGGCCAGCAGAGGGAATTCATTCTCCTGGGCATTCTCTCTCTGCACCGGAGGCCCACTGAAACCGGTGGCTTCCTTGAAATACTTGTTCAAGCAAAAAGTGTGAAGGGAACGTACTGGGACAAGAAATATCCTGGCAGTGGAGATTTGCAAAACGTGACTTTGCCAGGAATCTGTGTCGTGAAGGTTAGCAGCATGCTTGCTAAAACTTGTTACTGCTGCTGGGCTTCTCTGGTATTAGAGCTGAGGCAACTCCTCCCGAGGTAAGGATAAGCCTGCAGTGGGGTCTGGTGCCTTCTAGAAATGCTCTTTTTAGCAGCTGACAGAGGGGACAGGCCCCATGTAAGGAAGACTGTATGTTTCCTAGAGTCCAAAGGCAGTGTCCACGCTTTAAAGAGGCTGTGGTTTATGTCACGTGCTGCCCACCCCCATGCTTTTGTAAAGTGTTCCAGCTTCAGGAGTAGCATTGGTCTTCCCAGGAGAACCAGCACACACAGGCCATAGCACAGGTCAGTTGTCACGTTTGACAGTAAAGAATGTGGGTGTAAATGGCAGAGCCAGTAAGATTGAGAAAACTTCTGGACCAGCTTCCCAAATTCTATGGAAAAACTCAGTGGGGGTCTTTCAGGGACCTGCTGGGAGAGAGACCTAAGCTGAGATTCCTTCTTGGCCTTTTATTAGCAGCTGTTAATTTACTTTGAGCTTTAATTTCTTTATCTGTAAAATGGAGATATTACTGCTTACTGGGGTTATTATGAGGATTAAGAGATAATATGCAAAGTGCTTAATGCCTGCCTGGCATGGGTACTTGCTAAATGGTAGCTGTTAATGATCATTTAAAAAGCAGTAATTGTGTACCTACTGTGTGTCAGGTACCTTACAAGGTGTCTTAAACATTTTGTGATTGTAAGATTGCCTCAGAGTAAAGCCAAAGGTTATTGTTTTGGGGTAATGATATTTTAAACTCAGTCATGTTTACGAAACCCATGTTCAAAGCAACTTAACTTTAATAGGTGTTAATTAGACTTATAACAAAAGTGAGTTTAATGAATAGGGGACTTTGAGGAAGGAGAAGTAAAATATCAAAGATGCATGGGACCGTCAGATAAATGCACTATCACAGAAGACCTATCATAAATTTTTGTAGTTTAAATTTTCTATAGTGCCTTTAACTATTCAGTCACATTTTAAACTCTAGTTATGACTTTATGACAGAATAATATTGTGTCAGAGAGCCTCAGAACATGTCGGGTGTTCCTAAAGCTTTGGAGACTATAAAATTGAAGTAGATACCATAAAACTTCATCCAGGTTTTCAGGCTCTATATTAAAGAAGTTTCAGACTCCAAAAGATTACTCAATGGTCAGCCGAGTTGGTCTGCCGAGTGACTGAGGTCAGGGGCTGAGCACCTTGGACTCTTTAATTTCTCTTAGGTAGTTAAGATTGAGTCATCTCCAGAGGTGGAAGGTATATGATGATGACGGTGGGTATATCCAGCCTATGAATCATCACTCTTAGCTCTTCTGGGAAGAGATGGATCTAAATATGACCACAGGGAAGAACCTAGAAGAAGGAGATCTATAAGAGATAGTTTCATGAAGTCATTTTGGATTTCTGCCAACCATCATTTTCTTTATGGGGTCTCTCTCTCTGATCACCACCGTCTTCCAGAAATGCTCCAGGCCCACTGTCTGTTCTGTTCTGACCCTTACTAGGTTTGTTCTTGACTATTCTCAGACTTCTCATGTTCCGTCTCTTAAAATCATGTTTTCTGAACTAGAGATTATCTAGTCCAACTGCCTCTCTTTACAGACCGAAGCTGAATGTTCAGCTTGAGCAGAATCTTAACAGAATGTGGATTTGAATTTGATGTGTCTGACCCATGCTGGTACCATCTTTAAATAGAAAAGCCAGAAATGTTCTTCAGACCTGGAGAAATCAGCAAGCGTCTAAATTTTGGAAGTGTACTATATTGTGTTGATTTATCAAACTGCTTTCCTATATGCATAGGCCAGGGCTATCTATTTAAGTATTGGTGCCTGGACTCTTACTATTGATGCTATTCCAGCTGGCCTTGGAACAAGTTCTGGGTCCGTCCTTCTTTGCCTGCCCCCGCCCCATTCCCTTCTGAAAAAGCCCAGTGAAGTGTGGCTATAGCTAGCCAAGAATCAGAGCTGTATTCAGGATGTGTACCTAAGCACTTGCTTCCTTGCATTTATTCACTCGGAGTGCCATGTGGCCCAGGGCCATCTTCCAGGGATTGCTGGGTCACCTTGAATGCTAAGAGTAGAGAAAAAGCCAAAACGGGCAGCAAGACTTACAGGAAGTCTTAGGACTCTGCAAGAAAGCAGAAATAGGCAAGTTTAATTTTAACACAGGCTGGTGTGAGAGCAAGTAATGACAGGGTTGGGGGAAAAAAGGGTCAACATATTTATATGGTATAAATAATTTGTTGAGGAAGTCAGGTTAAATGCTTATATAAAAGGATTCCTTTATTATAAAGAAGCGGTTATCCTGTGTTCTCAGTTGTATAGACTCTCTTAGCATAACAATATATTGAGATTTAATTTAAGCTTTAATAACCAAATAGTACCAGAATTGTGGCGCATGCTTCCCTGAAGACCTCGGCTCACCATATTACTGTGGACAGTGAGGCCAGTGAATTATTTGGTATTTTCAAGAGGGATAGTGAGACAAAACAGAAAATACTGTCGTAGGCTTAGATGACAGGGTCAGTTGTGCCTGAAACACTGATTTAGTGCTGAATTGGCCCATTTTAAGAATATAATCATAGCTTAAGAATCAGTTTAAAATTTCCCCATTCTACACTAAAGCAATGTCTTAACTCCTCTGGATGTCTGTACCACGTTGTGTCTGACAATTCTAATGGTTTGTGCTTAACTGATATCCACTATCTTTACGAGATGATCTAATCTCTCCCAACTGGATTATAGGTTGTGTGAGGGCAGGGGTCTTACATTCATTTCTTTGCCTGCTAGCACCTAGCATATGCCTTGCAAATACAATAGATAGAGTCTGATATTATACACTCAATTTAACCTGTGAAATCAACTCTTTCTGCTGAGGGTGGAGAGGGAGAAATCCCTTTCTTTAACCCTTCGCCCTTCCTTGCTCAGGCCTTGGTGTCTTCTGCCTCCGAGGAAACAGAAGCTATAAGCTTAGCAAAGAAATGTACAAGAAGTTAATTCTTGGTTTTTGATTTTTCAAAGGCGGGGGTTCCAGCTAAGGGATTTTCATGAGTGATTTTAAGTTACACTTGGCTTTTGCCCTAAAGGCAGACTTTAGAACCTAACCCCAGAAATACAGACTGATCTACACTGCAGTGGTTATTCAGGACTTGCTGAGGTGGTTGGTTGTTATGAGGCTGGATAGAGAAGGATGGCTGTGGAATAGAGATCCTTCTGAGAGCAGCTTGACGGGAGTGTGGGAGTCAAATGGAAGTGTGTAGTACATGTGTGAAGTCACTTGTGAATTGATAGCAGTAGGTTTATTTCTTCAAGGATAGTAAGGGAATCTTGGATGTATTTAACTCTTTCGGTAGAATGGTGGGAAGACTGCTTCCCCACTCCAGGGGTGAGCCTGGGAGCCATAGTGTGGGATCTGGGAATCTGTAGCACCCCCACTGGCTCCTGGGAGGATGATGGTAAAGATTAAGTACTGCAGCAGTGGGAAGTGGATGTAGTCTCAGTCCCCAGTGCCCGTCTTCCCTTTCTGGGCTTGGGTACAACTCAGGAATCAAATAACTTTATATCTGGAAGGAAGCTTAGGGGTTCTGAAACCTGGCTGGTCTTCAGGGTAACTACTTGGGCAACCTTTTATAAAAGTGTGATTCTCAGCCCAGCCCAGATCTGTTACATCCGTTTCCATAAGCGTGCTCCAAGAATCTGTTCTCAAAGTCTTCTTCGTTTGAGTCAGACTAGCTTTTCTCCTCTACACAGAAGGCAGAGTATAAAGTAGTGACTAAGAGCAGAGCCTAGAGCCAGGTGGGATCAAACCCTTTTCTGCCATTGACTAGCTATGACTTTGTGCAGGATTCCTAACCTTCCTAGGCCTTCCTGCCTTCAGCTGTGAAGCTAGGATCCTTGCACATTAGAGTAGTCCTGGTCCAGAGGGAACACTTTGTGTTTGTTAAATAGGTGAGGAAACCAAGACTGTAAGAGGTGCAGTGGCCGTAGCATGTTGGGCAAACTTGGTCTAAAGTCTTCATCTTCCCTGCTTCCTGGTCTGTGTTGTGTGTGTGCTTTCTCCTTTTAGGTTTGGTTTTCATCACGTTTAAGTGTACATTCTCCCTTTCTTCCATTCCATTCTCCAGTTGGAAAGTGTCTCAGAAGAGCCGTGCCTTCTACTTAGCAGCCCTTCATAGCCACTAAGCCATAGATAAATCCCAGTGAGGTCTCAGTGTTCAGCGATGAGTGGACAGATGGGTGCACAGACATGGCGGGGCAGTGACTGCGGGCTGGATACCCAAGGAGGGTGGGTGGTGCAGTTACAGGATGGGCTTACTGCTAAGGAATACCACCTGTCTGGTTTCCAGGCCTTCTTAGACCTCTATGACCTTGAAAGCACCCCCACACCCCCATCCCTAGGAGGCTGGATAACTTGCACAACACCCAGGGCAGGTTTGAAGACGATTTATTTTTCTTAGTTTTTTGCTTGGCACTAATGTTTGCTAGGAAGGAGCTTGTGGATTATTGATGACAAGACTGCCTAAGGTTGGAAAGTATGTGGGTAGAGTATGGAAGTAGTGCTTCCTTCGCAGGTTTGTTTGTTAAACTGGCATTTAGATTTACAGACACTGATCTCTTGGAACTGAGTTAAAAGGCTAATTGTTAATTAGCCCTGAACTGGGGCAGGTAGATGGGCCTCTCACCGGCGTGGGTCCCTGTCAACCTAATAACAGGGCTTGATAACCACCATCAGATCTGCTGTCTGGCTTTTCCGTTTAGATAAACAAAGCAAGATGATCTCAAACCAGCGTACCAATTCCGAGGTTGGCATGTTTGTAGAAGACTGTTTACAGGCCACAGTGTGGCAGCAGACCCTCCCCAGTTCAGCCCCATGCCAGGTTCCAACTTTGGGTCCCACTATCGCTTCATCTCATCCTAAATTGGCAAAAAGACTGTTTAGAAAACTAAGTCTCAAACCAATTAAATGGTGAAGACGACTGTTCTGAATTAGGGGAATGGGAGGAAGTACCACTAAATGCAAGTACAAAGGGCAAAAACTCGTGACGTGGAGCCATGGGTATCCGCTTGCATGTTTATTTGCCAACCGGCTAGTATATTTTGCATGTCATACAATCTGAAACTTACTTTTTTGAAAAGCCATTTCAGATATAGTGTAAGAAAAGCCTTTGAGAGAAACATGCTTTCTAAGCCTGGGAGTATAGAAATAAAAATAAACTTTGCAATAATTTGAAAGGGGCACACTGGTTAGTGATTTGAAGAGTAAGGAAGCACCCGGTAATGCCTCTTTACCCAAGAGCTGTGTTTGCTTTGCTCGGTGATATCAATGTCACTGTGGTTTCTTCATTTTGAAAAGGACGTTCATTTGTACTGAGGTTGTTTTAAGTGTGTGTGTTTGAGAGAGAGAGAGAGATGCAAATGATAATAAACATTTCAGACCCAGAGGGTAGAATGTCACCGAACCTAAGCTTTCCTGAGCCAAATACCTCCTTTGTCCTTGCAGAATCAGGAGCCCTTCTCTTGCGGATATGCTGCCATTATGATAAAGTATTGTGATGTAAAGTTAACAAGAGGATCCTTATCCAACTGAATCACAGCCAAGGGGTGGAATGGTTGGCCTCTGGTATGGATGCCCCATTCAGCAGCACTGAGAGTTTGGAGTTGTTCTGTTCTCCTTCCTCCTTGCTGAAGGTAGTAAGAAATCCTCCCTAGGCCCCATTCCCCTGATATATCTTGTTGGGTGATGGCCTGTTACTGGCAGTGTGATTATGTATGTCCCTTTAGAACAAAGGTATCGAAACAATAAAAGTTGTGAAATGGAAAATGTTTAGAATTCTGCAAGGCTCCAAAGAGATTAGAGATAGGTAGGAAAAAGGCCATTGTTTTCCAATCAAAGGTGCTGAAAACCTGTTGATTGGACCTAAGGAATCCAGCTTTGCTGTGACACAAAACCCAAGAGTTTTCTTTCTTTTTCTTTCTTTCTTTTTTTTTTTTTTAAAACAGTCTCATTCTCTTTGCCCAAGCTAGAGTGTAGTGATACGATTTCACCTCACTGCAGCCTTGACTTTCTTGGGCTTAGGCAATCCTCCTACCTCTGCCTTCCGAGTAGCTGGGACTACAAGTGTGCAGCACCACACCCAGCTAATGTTTTTTGTTTTTAGTAGAGTCAGAATATCACCATGTTGGCCAGGCTGGTCTCGAACTCCCGGACTGTAGCAATCAGCCCGGCTTGGCCTCCCAAAGTGTTGGGATTACAAACGTGAGCCACCGTGCCCAGCCCCAAGAGTTTTCAAAAAAGGAAGAGTTCCAAGAGGCTCAGAAGTGATCAGGTGGACATGCAAAGACATAATTCTAGGAAAGGGATATTATTAATATTTGCCAGTGAGGCCTCGTTACTGCTATTGAGACTAGGCCCAGGTGCTGACTTAAGACAATACTTTGAAAAAGTTGAGAGGCTTAAAGACCTGGGTGATGAATGAAGAAGACTTCCATGAATTTACAAGTGCAAAGAGAGATGGGTCTGGGCACTGCTGGGCCTTTTAGAGGCGCAAGGACAGTGGCCTTGGGGAAGGCTGAAGGAGACACCTATTGAATTAGATGGTGTCAAGACTGAGGGAGGACTTTTGGGAATCCCAGACTAGAGAAGTGTTTTAATGCCAAGAACATGGGAAAGCCATTTCAGATACTGTATCAGATAAGCCAGCTTAGAAAGAAAAGTACCTTCTAAGGCTTGCCCTCTATTTAGAAAGGGCTGCTACAGAGGTTAACTGAGAAGGGGTTGTAGGAATTTGGAGAGGCATTGTGAGGACCCTCATTCAGGTTGATCTGGGAGGTAAGGTCTGAGAGACAATGATCCCTCTCCCCAAGCTTAGCAGCCATGCCAGAAGCCAGCTGAGGTGGTTTTTCAATATCGTAGAATATATAAGCTTTGTAAGCTCATTTATTTCTCTGTGTGTGTGTACATGTTGATTTATACTTGTTTTATATTTTAACCCAAAAGAAATAGAGATTTTTGTCTTTATTTGAACAACAGGGGAATGTGCTCTAGACCTGCCAGAGAAACCATGGCCAGCTTTTTGGGGTTTTCCTATAGAAATTGTTCATTCAACAGATATTCGCTGAATATTTACTATGTATTTGGCATGGTTCCAGTGCTGGGGCTACAGCAGCAAACAAAATAGACAACATCCCTGCCTATGTTCTGACTGGGGAGACAAATCATAAACAAAAAGGTGTGTTATGTTAGATAGTAATAATTAATGCAGAAGTGTTAACTGCAAGGGAGGGGAGAATGGTTGGTGTGATCTGCAAAAATAAAGTGGAGAGAGGGAACAGGGAGGTGCAGATGGGGAGGGAAGTAGTCGGCAATAGGGCCACCTGGGAAGACTTTGCTAAGAAGGTGAAACTGCATTCCTGGCAGAGAGAATGGCGAACACAAAGGCCCTAAGGCAGGAGCATGTTCAGGCAGGAGCATGTTCAGGCAGGGCAGCAAGTCTCCTTGGAGGCAGATTGTATAGGGCCTTATGGATCATCGAATGACTGGCTTTTACTCATGAATGAGATTGGGGGGAGCATTGGAAGGTTCTGAGAAGAGTAGGACATGACCTCACCTGGATTTTACATGGATTTCTCTGGCCTGCTGCCTTGAGGGTAGACTGTATGAGGACAAGGATAGAAGTAATGATACTAACTAGGAGGCTCCTGTAATAAACAGATGGTGCTTTGGACCAATGTGGCAGCAATGAAGATAGTAAAAAGTGCTTGGATTCTGGATATGTCTTGAAAGTAGAATCAACAGGATTTCCTGTGGACTAGATATCAGTTGGGACAGACAGAGTAGAGAAGAATGTGTCCAAAGTTTTTGACCTGAGCAGCTGGAAGGATGGAGTTCTATTATGGTTTGGGGAGAAATGTGAGAGGAATAGATTTTGGGGGCGGGGCAGGAGTATGGTTTTAGATGTGTCAGGTTTGGAGTGTCTAGACAGCCAAGCGAGTTATTTAGGCAGTTGGGTAAGCATCTGAGTCAATTTAAAAAATTGAATTTAAAAGCCTGAAATTCAGTTTGAAAGGTTTGATTGGTGATGCAAGTAGAGGAGCCTCTAGGTTGTGTTTAGAATGATGAATTGATGAGGGCACCAAGGACGGGGACCGAGGCCTGAGCCCTATGGTGTTCCTACAGATGGAGGTTAGGGAGAGCCCTGGAGACTGACACCTATGGCAGGAGGAGAGATAGGAGGAGAGGGAGGGAGTGTGTGGTCCTGGAAGCCACACGATGGTGTTTCAGAAAGGAAGTGAAAGATCATTTATATCAAATGACACTTACTGAGATTTGATCACGAGATTGGCAGTGTAGAAGCCACTGGCGACCTTGTGAGAGCACTGATGGGGAGGAGTGGGAGCAATGCCTAATTGGAGTGGGTTTGTGAGAGAACAGGAGAGAAGGAATTGGAGACCATAGGAACTCTTGAGGGGTTTTGCTGTAGAGGGGAGCAGAGCCATGGGGACTGGAAGGGGAAATAGTGGGTTTTTGTTTTGTTTTGTTTAACATGGGAGAAGATTATAGTGAGCTGGTTTGATGAAGATGATTCAGTCAAAAAAGAAAAGTTAATGCAAGAGAGGGGAGAACTGTTGGTGTGACCTCACCAACCGAGTAGGTGAGAGAGAACGTACCGTGGGGGAGCTGGCCTGATGACTGGAGCAAGGGTAGCTCATCACAGTCATGAGGAAGAAAGGCCGGATGAGGGGCACCGATGCAGGTAGGTGGCTAGTTGTCCTGGTGGAAGGGTACCAGGTTTTTCCATTGCTTCTAATTTCTCAGTGAATAATAAGTCATTAGCTCTAAGTTACTCGGTAGTTGTGTAAAAGTTTGCCTCATTAGGAGTAAGAACTTCACTGAGGCAGATGGATGTGGGTTTGAATCCCAGCTCCTTTACATTCTATGGATTTTGATGTTGGACAAATTACTTGTCTTCATTGGTCAAATGGAGGTACTAATAGCACCTACCTCAAAGGGTTGTGAACATTAAAGGTGAGGATAAAGCACTTAGCAGAGTGCCTGGCACATCCAATCAACATCAACCTTTACTGTTATGGGTCTCTTAAAGTAAGATATGAACATAATTCCCTCACACTGGGGAGTTTTTGTAGCTCTCTTATCTTTTCAGTCCGGTGGACAGCAGAGGTTACCCTTTGGGGGCCAGGTCCAAGGTTAACTTTCCCTATGGAAGACTGCAACTGGAGGGCAGTCCACAGGCTGCCGTGAAGTATACATTGTCTTGATGAAGACAGGAAGGGGAAGTACAGGACTTGGAAGAAGAAAGAGAAGATGGCAACATGTCAAAACTCTTTGGCAATCTGCAGGCCTTTGCGCTATATTTGAGCTACAGAGAACCACGGCTTTTTGTTTTGAGTTCTTACAAGGCTCATTTTAGGTGTGGAGAGAGCTCTTCCCATGTGGGTGTGCAGGTCCAGAATTGGTTAGTGCCTT
The DNA here is from genome assembly GCF_043159975.1 of Macaca nemestrina. Taxonomy (NCBI): domain Eukaryota; kingdom Metazoa; phylum Chordata; class Mammalia; order Primates; family Cercopithecidae; genus Macaca; species Macaca nemestrina. The sequence continues at coordinate 70,354,858 of NC_092135.1, forward strand.
GGATGGCACAGTATTGCTGTATCCTGCAGACTGAATGGACAGGAGGGGGTTGACACGGGGTGCCTGTAGTACAGGGTGGAAGCCAGCTCCGGGAACGCAGCAGGAGAGCCAAGGCTGTGCTTCCTATTCCTGGTTGATTTGTCTTTGTAATCCTAGTCAATGTATCCAGCGTCTAACTGCATATATTGAATAAAAAAGGACACATGGCCTTCTTGAATTTTCAGGAGTGTAGAAAATGAGGTTAAATCAGCACTTTGGGTTTTAAAATATTGTCCTTTTTCAAATTTCTTCTTTCAAGATGTTTGGTATAGACCTTGAGGGAAAGCTGAGTCCAGAAGGAAATAGAGACTATCTTTGGAATTTTGCAAAAGTGTGAGTCATCAGGACTTGGGCATCCATTCCCCTGGTGTGCTGCAAATCAGATATGAAACATCTGCCTGAGGTGGCCTAGTGATGGTATAAAAGCTTCATTATAGTACAGAATGAAGTGTGTGCTTATATAAAACACGTCTTTGAAGACATTGCAAGCTTTTGGTGGTTGCTTTGCAGTCTGCCTCTATATATGTTCATCTGCCTCCATCATATAGTGCTTTTGTGAAAATGGTGGGGAAGCACTGACCAGCTCAACCTTTTCTCTATAGAAAGAAGACTGAGACCCAGAAAAGTCAAGTGACAGCTAGTCGGTGGCAATGTGGGCCCTGAAACCTAGCTCCCAGTGCCCAGTCCACCTGATGGTATGCCGTACACATCTTCCATTTGGTGAAATAGCCCATTCTTGGAGTTAAACTTGTGCCACATAAATCTTGCCCTTGATAGAACAGTATCTTGGGTTTTTTAAATGTGCCCTATATAGTGGGCTGGGAGAGGTAGCAAATACAGCCACTGTCACCCTTTCCCTGCTTACTAGGGCACTCCAAATGACCATAAAACATTTTTTCAGTGGAGTCTCAGAATTCTTCAGGTCAGTGTTGGTCAGCCTTCACTGTTGTGTGGGTATTTGCAAATAAGACAGCACCTGTTCGCCCTCTTGGCCTTTCTAAATCCTGTGCATATGGAAGGCACCCTATAAATGTCTGCCTGATGGATATGATTCTTGTTGGTTTGTGAGCTTCCTAAGAACAAGACGTCAGTCTTGTTCATTTTTGGTTCAAATCTAATACATAGAAATGGACATTCAGTAGGTATTTGTTGAGCTCTTTGATTCCCCAAATACATTAAAGACTTTTAGAGAATAAGAACCAGGGTAACCATTTCTTTAGAATGATCTTTTACACGCTGGTACTTTGAAAAAAAATTTAAAATATACATGACAAAATTTATTTTAACCATTTTAAAGTGTATGATTCAGTACTGTTAAGTATATTCACATCATTTCTTGCCTGGAAATGATGATGTTTCATATTATGAGGCCATAAAGTATTGATAAGCTAAGCAAACTTTAACTCAATATATGATTGTGCTAAATCATATATCATTTAATACTGTATTCTAATGTGTATTAGTGGCAATGAAATTAAAAGTTTAACATTTATGGTACAAGTTGAAATGTAGTCTCATAGCTTATTGTGTGTTTTTCCAATCTGGTTAAGGACTGCTATGAGTTGAATTCAGCAGTTGTATACCTGGCACCAGCAGCCTTTGAAAAACCAAGTAATTCAAGTTTTTAATTGAGTAACAGAAAATTGCAACTGATAAAATGCCTGGCTATATTAGCTTATTTGTCATTTATATGTTGTTAGTACTCCTTAACTCTTGGTAGCTTTAAGATGAAACCAAGAGTGGTTTCAGTTGCATTCTGTGTTTCGGTTGAAGCTGAGGCTTGATTTGTGGCTTGAAGTTTGAAAGGAAGTGCCTGTTTGTTCAGGGAACACCAATTGGACTAACAGCTGTCCTTTGTAGGAAGGTCATCTTTAGCTTGTCTTGCAAATACTTTCCTTGTTCATTAATTCCTGCTCCCCACCCTGCTTCCTTTAGAGCCATGTTAATCTATTACCTGGGAGCAGCTCTAGATTCTGGAGTTTGTAATGACTAATTTCTCTGTTGCTCTCATCCTGTTGAGTTTAATAGGCTGTCTTTTTTCGTACTGATGTTTTCATGATGAGATTTCTAATAAGCTATTTGGGAGCTATGAGAATAGAAACTGATAAATATTATCTATCTATTAGCTGTCAGAATAAAAGCTTACTGAGGGTTCTGAACTGTGAGGCCACTGAAGGCAGGGGCTTGGGTCTGATTTTTCTGTGTTTGTCTAGAGCTTTAACAGAGCCTGACGCTTGAAACTCTTAAAAATATGCTTTAAAATAAATCTAAATTCAGCCAGGCATGGTGGCTCATGCCAGTGATCCCAGCACTTTGGGAGGCTGAGGTGGAAGGATGGCCTGAGCCCAGGAACTCCAGGTGAGAATGAGCTATGATTGCGTCACTGCACTCCAGCCTGGGTAACAGAGTGGAGACTGTCTCTTAAAAAAAAAAAAAAATCGGATCCCAGTGCGTAAGACATAGGTGTTTTCATCTGTGAAGAGAGTAGACACATTCTAGTAATACCCAATGTTTTTGTGAATTTGTTCACAATTGAAACTATTTGCCACTTGCAGAAGTTGGGAAGGAACTTGGGGAATGGCCTAGAAAGGTAGACCATCACCCTCATTTCATAGAATAAGAAATGGAGACCTAGGATTTGTCATAGTCCTGCAGACAGCTACAGACACAGTTGTGCCCACAGCTCCCTTGTCCTGAGTTGTTTCTGCTTCATTCCTGCTAGAACCCCATCCTGCCCTCACCCCTAAGCAGAGGTCCACCTAGCTGATGTGTCTGTTTTTATAAAATGTCACCAGAAGCTTAAGCACATCTGTTCGTGTCCCACCAAACTTGTCTGAATCTCTTTCTCATCATAGAGAGGTGCCATCCTGAGTTGCTCAGATGATAAACATTTCTCCATTAGAAACTAGGCTTGGATTTGCCTGTGGCCACAAATCCAGAAGCAGCTGTGTGTTCCCCATATTGGTCACCAACGCCTGCGTCCTGTTTCTGAATAAGGAGTCCTGGTTACCGCCACACCCCTCATTCATTGCTTTAGATTAGATGAAAGGCGAGGCGCCTGACTCAGGCCACGACTCACTCTGCTTGGGTAAACCCAGCTCCTCCCAGTAGGAAGTGATTGCCCCAGGCAGGTTGAGGAGTGCCCATGGTATCCAGGACTAAAGCATTTGGACCCTGCAGCTATTATAAACAGCACTTTACAGTGCTTGCCGTCTGAATAGTGGGACTCCCCTGGAATGGACAGATTCAGTCCCTTCTGAAAGGAGGATGGACGAAGGGTGAGGAGTTCGTGTTGGATGTATTTTCAGAGCTGAAAGGTTCCCCTGAGTGCTGTCAGTGCCATGGATGTTTATAGGGAAGGTTAGAGTTCCTCTCTCTGATGTCATTGCATTTTATGCCGTAGCTCACTTTGACTGTGGGACTCTGTAGGAAGGCTTATCTACTTTTCAGCTGTTGCACCTCTTTTCTTCTATGTAGTTTGGCCTCTGCCTTACATTCGCTCTTTATTGTAATGCCCTGGTTGCCAGCACAGTGCCTGGCCCACAGTAGATACGTTTTTGTGAGCTTGCTTTACTGATGTGTTGTCATGCCTCTGGAACAGGCTGTAAAAATCAATCTTTGACTCTTGTTGCCAGCAACTGTCTACATAAAGAGAGCATGTGTGAGCTTGTTTTATGCAATTATAAGGTTTGCTTCATGACTTGTGGGCACTGATTTTTTTTTTTTTAACCTCATTATCTCTGTCATTTTCTCTGCAAGATTTTTGGTGACCCCCATGTCCATGGACTGACTTCTATTTTTAAAATTTCATTTTTATTTTTGAATAGGTAGTACAGTCACATGATACAAATATTAAAACTACGAAGATGGAATGAAAGTCAGCCTCCCACCATTGATCTCCAGTCACCCTATTCTTCCTGGATGCAGCCATTGTTTCACCAGCTTACTGTGAATCCTTCAGAGCCACCTATACATTTACAAGCAAATATGTACATAGTGGTTCTTTTTGTTTTTTTTGTTTTACTCATTTGCCATGTAGATTCTTCTGCACCTTGCCCTTTTTCTCCTGGTATGTTTTAATGCCTGTTCAATCTTGTAAATAAAGAGCTTCCTAAGTATTTTTAATCTCTGCATAATACTCAGTTTTGAGGATGAACTATGATTTATTTAACTCATTTGGGTATTCAGATAATTTCTAATCCTTTGCTGTTAAAAGCAGTGCTGCAGTGAAGAACTTTGTGCTTCCCTCATTTCACCTTAAATGGGGGATTAATTAATTCCTAGTGCAGAGTGGCCTGGCCAGCGTTGTTGTTTTAACGGTCATGGCTGATTCTGGAGGAGTGACTGCCCTCATTCCTTTCTATCCTAACCATCTGATACGACCAAAGGCTACGCTATCAGTGGGTTTAGTAGAGTCTTTTCAACAATAGAGTTGCCAGCCTTATGCCCAAGCTGTTGGATCCCTGAAGGCTTCAGTGTTTGTGCCCTAGCTGTACTTTACTCTTGTTAAAATGTATGTGTTAAAATTAGAGTGGCTTGTTGGAATGTATAAGATTGCATATAGTGTTTCATGTTTCATCACTGTGTTAAGAGTTTACGAAGTTACTTGACATTATTTTTTCTTTTTTGAGACAGGGTCTCACGCTCTTGCCCAGGCTGGAGTACAAGTGGCGCAATCACGGGTTACTGCAGCCTCAACCCGCTGGGCTTGGGTGATCCTCCCACCTCGGCCTCCTGAGTACCTGGGACTACAGGCATGCACCACCACGCCTAGCTAATCTTTGTATTTTTTGTAGAGATAAGGTTTTACCATGTTGCTCAGGCTGGTCTCAAGTTCCTGGGCTCAAGTAATCCTCCCACCTTGGCCCCCAAAGTTCTGGGATTACAGGTGTGAGCCACCGTGCCTGGCCCATCGTTTCATTTGATCCTTGCAACACCCTATGATAAAATTTAGATAGAACGATTTCACAGATAATCCTTAGTGATACTCAGCTAACGGGTGGTACCGCCAGGACTTGAACCCACCATTCTTGTAACTTTCTTGGTATTTCTGGTTGTGGTTGTGGCCTGCCGGTTTGTTACGGGGCAGAAAAGAAGATGGACGCTTTCTGGAGGTAGCTGCTACAAGCATACACTGTATTATCTCAGCAATAACAAGTCCAAGTAGGACTGATACGGTATACACAAATAAAGAAGTAGTAGTTGCTGAAATATTGAAATAACTTTCATTCTAGTTGGTACAGGTTGAGTATCCCAAATATGAACAACCAAAACTTGAAATGCTCCAAAGCTGGAAACTTTTTGAGTGTCTTTGAGTGCCTGCCAACATGACATGCAAGAGAAACATTCATTTTAGCATTTCGGATTTTGGATTTTTAGATTTGGGATGCTCAGTAGGTATTAATGCAAATATTCCGAAATCCAAAAAAAAAAAAAACAAAAAAACCCAAAGACCCAAAACACTTGTGGTCCCAAGCATTTCAGAAAAATGATACTCAACCTGTAAATAGCTCTGTCCCAAACCCCCTGAGTTTCCTTCTCTACTTCCCTGGCCACTTTTCACATAGGAACCCCCCTAATCGCCACATATTTCCCCCCACAACCCAGCAACTAAAGAGGAAATGCCCTCATAAACAAGGAGCCCCTGCATTGTGCTCCCGTGCTATGGCCACCATCTGTGCTTGCTAATTGGTTCCCAAGCCATACTGGTCCCTAAATATTCTTGAATATCTAAGTGCAGGAATGGAGTAGTAAACAATTTAAACATTTAGGCATATAACTTGATTTCTGTAGGTTTTTTTTTTTTTTTTGAGACAGTCTTGCTGTCACCTAGGCTGGAGTGCAGTGGCGGGATCTTGGCTCACTGCAACCTCCGCCTCCCAGTTTCAAGCGATTCTCCTGTGTCAGCAGGATCTTGGCTCACTGCAACCTCTGCCTCCTGGGTTCAAGCGATTCTCCTGTCTCAGCCTCCCAAGTAGCTGGGACTACAGGAGCCCACCACCACACCTGGTTAATTTTTTTGTATTTTTAGTAGAGACAGGGTTTTGCTGTGTTGGCCAGGCTGGTCTCGAACTCCTGACCTCAAGTGACTGCTCGCCTCAGCCTCCAAAACTGCTGAGATTACAGGCATGAGCCACCGTGCCCGGCCAGTATTTATATTTTCTAAATTGCCTTTGTTGTTCACAGTATCCTATTTCTAAATCTGTTTTCTTTTTCTTTTCTTTTCTTTTTTTTAAAGAAAAGCCTGAAAGACCTCTTTTGGTTTTTCTTTTTGCTTTGTCTTTGTCTTCCCGTCCTCTCAAAATCTGGGTAGCTGGTCTGAGATGTCGGGACCCAGGACTCGCTCTCTTGTTGCTCCACCATTGGAGCCTCAACCTCAAATTCAAGGTAGTGGCACCTACATTCCAGGCAGCTGCTGAAGAAAGGAACAAAGAACAGAGCCAAAGGCACATGCATGCTGTCTTCTAAGGAAAATATTGGAAGCAGCGGTGTGATGCTTTGTCACGCGTCCTGTTCAGCAGGACTGAGTTGTGTGGCACGTCCAGCTAAAGAGGAAGGTTCAGTTGAGTAGTATTTATTCAGGGTGGCCTTATGCCCAGCTAAAAAGTCTTACTCTGGGAAAGAGGAGAACTGATATTGGGTGACAGCCAGCACTTTCTGGCAGAGCTACTAAGCCTGTTGTTTCATTTATCTCATTTAGAAAATAAACTGTGACCATATTAATTTCCTTTTCAAAACATTGAAAAATTTGTATTTCCTAAACTATTGGAATAGTAAAATGGGTATGGCGACCCACCAGGTGTGAGCTCATTAAGACTACCTTTTCTGTTGTTTTTTATTGAAATTATTTTATTGAAAAATGATGGAAAAAAGTCACTTTTTCCTTTGCAGATGAACTATTTGATAATAGCTTTTAAGAAGTGAATCTTATTGTTTGAGTTAACACTGATAATATTTATGCTTGGTACACTTGAAATATAAAAACCTGCTTGGTCACAACATGCTAGAATTTAAAATTATTAAAAGTGATGAATTAATGATAAAACTTTATTGCCATAACAGAAATTTGCTAAGCATCTACTATGTGCCAGGCACTGTGCAAAGGTCAGGGATAGAAATGGTGAGCTCACAATCCAGTGTATATAGCTTCTTAGACTTGGTTTCTTGAAAGGAAAACTCACTAGAGTTTGGACTGCAAATCACAGATGTCGTTTGGCGACTGATAAGTCGGGTATCTGGTAATTCAGAAGCACAGGAAATGATTAAATGCCACATTTGACAAGATCTGGCAGCTGCTTTGTGAAACCGAAAGAACAGGATTGCTTGGAGACAATTATCAGAACTTGGGCTTTCATTTTTCCTTACTGCAGTAGACAATGTTTTATTATGGCTCTTTGAGAGATGTCTTACTGGTGTGAATTGCTTGGTCAGCTGAAAAACTTTTGAGCTAATTTTATTTTTACTTTTTTTGAGACAGAGTCTCATTCCGTTGCCCAGGCTGGAGTGCAGTGGCATAGTCTTGGCTTACTGCAACCTCCACCACCCAGGTTCAAGCGATACTTGTGCCTTGGCCTCTGGAGAGCTGGGATTACAGGCGTGCACTAGGTTGGTCTCAAACCCCTGACCTCAAGTGATCTCCCTGCCTGGGCCTCCCAAAGTGCTGGGATTATAGGTGTGAGGCACCACGCCTAGCCACGTTTTATTTTTATTTTTATTTATTTATTTTTTATTTTGTGAGATAGAGTCTCACTCTGTCAACCAGACTGGAGTGCAGGGGCGTGATCTCCGCCTCCCAAGTTCAATCTGTTCTCATGCCTCAGCCTCCTGAGTAGCTGGGATTACAGGTGCCCGCCACTACGTCCAGCTAACTTTTGTATTTTTAGTAGAGACGAGGTTCTAACATGTTGACTAGGCTGGCCTCGAACTCCTGATCTCGATTCGCCCACCTCAGCCTACCAAAGTGCTAGAATTGCAGATGTGAGTCACCACACCCAGCCCCAATTTTATTTTAAAATGAATTAGTTATGTATTTATTTCTGTACTTCATAAATTTGTGTTGAATCGAAGTGGAATTCTTGATCATTTTAAATGCAGGCAAGTTGCTTTTGTGATTTTTATGTTGTTGCTGTTGTTACTCTTTTGTCCTTGAGGTTATTGAAATTCTTATGTTGGGAGATTAGAAGCAAGTGTTGTTGGACCAAGGTCACACCAAAAATAGATCCTAGGGATAGAACCAGAATTCCAGAATTCTTTTCCTGTTTTCTCCATTTTCCTGATCTGACGACTCTTATTAGCATTCCATTTAAATAGTTGAAATTGATGGTTGTGATTTCACATTTTTCCCCCAGTACATGGTAAAGACTTTGAACTGAAGGAGTTGAAAGTTGTGGATGTTAAAAACACGTTCTGCTTTGGATGTTCCTTTATTGCGTGAACTCCCTTGTTCTTAATGAGACACACCCATAGTAAAGTGCACTGAGTCAGGTTAAGAACTAGAACCCTCAGGCTCAAATGTCCCATGAGCATCATATTCACTAGAAAATGGGTTTAGTTCTAGCATGCTCTTTCAAGGAGGCAGGAAAGAAGGCATCTTGTGAAATTTCGGGAAGGCCAGGATAAAATTGCTGGTCTTGTGCTCCAGTTAAAGGTAACAGGTATTCTTTGCCTTTAACTTGGCCTTTAGCACAGATCTCAAAGTACTTAATAGACGTTAATTATAACTGACCATGCTCTTGTACAATAGATTTTTTTAAATGAGTAAACTGGGATGTAGTGATGTCATCAAATCAAGCAGAAAGGAGACCCGGTGTATGGTTTAGAGCAAGATCTGGGAGCCAGGGAGTGCTAGCCACAACTCCTGTTTTGTCACTTAGCAGCTGTGTGACCTTGGACAAGTTACTTGTCTTCTCAATTTGTGTCCACATGTGTAAAATGGGTGGTGGCAATAGTGTCTCTTATACTATTGTTTCTTATAGTGTCTCATATTATTAGGCAGAGTACCTAATATGAGAGCATGGGAGATGATTGCTGTTGGGGCATTATTAACAATAATAGCTTGTTTGCCTCCTTTGACAGTAGGCTATATTTGTGATTTCTTAGAAGGTTATTAGAAATCTAGTCTTTTGAATGTGAAGTTGTAGTTTATAGTCAAAAGAGAGCCTCAGCCTTTTAACCAACTTTCTGTGTATACATGAAAATTCCAGGCTAGATTTGTTCCACTGTGAATTTCAGATCATACTTGCCCAACTGGATTATCCAGTTAGTATAATTTAAAAATAGGGTTTGGTTTTTCTTCTCCAGACACCCTTAAGGTTACAACAAAAGCAGGATCTGCTTCCTGCCCTCAAGGAGTTTATAGCCTAATAAAGTAAAATTGGGAGAAGCACTTGCCCTTAGAGATGATGAAACTTAAGTAGAGGTCTTGAAGGCAAATTCATAGGTAAAGGCTGGAGCTGGAGCTTGGTAATTGGTGGTGAGACAGTGTTTATGGGGTTGGGGGCAAGGTGGCAGGAAAATGTAAGCAAAGGTGTCAAAGTCCTTGTGTGCCTGGGAAGTGGGAGGAGGGCCAGCTCCTGGTGGATGGCCAGGGTGTGGCCAGATGGAGGAGGAAGGGGGCTCCCGTTGTGGTGGGAAGAATGCAGCACAGTGGGAAGGGCACTGGGCTGGAAGCCCTACCCATGTCAGGGAATGTCTGAGCCTTGGATTTTTATTTTCTAGAATGAAGATACTTGCCCCCCAATTGCTGAGATATTTGAATAAAAGTGTATGTGAAGGACTTTGTAATTATAGAATGTCCTGCAAATGTGAGTAGTTTGTTTGCTACTTTTTTGGCCAAGAAAAATAGTGGGATGCATGAATAATATATACCTAGGGTTGTATTCATCCCATTTATTGAATGCCAAGGATATACCAGGTATTGCTCTAGGTGTTGTATTCAGGGAACAGAAGAGGAGTCCCTGTGCCCATGGAGCTAAGAGCATTCCAGGGGAGGACAGATGGACAGCTGACTTTCATGATCTCAGATACTGATGAAGATTGTGAAAATTATTACATCGGGTAAATGTGGGAGTGATTTAGAGAGAGCTGGTAGCTAGGATGTTCAAGGAAGGGCCTCTGTGAGAAGGGGATGGTTGGCTGGGCACAGTGGTTCACGCCTATAATTCCAGTACTTTGGGAGGTTGGGAGTTTGAGACCAGCCTGACCAACATGGAGAAACCCTGTCTCTACTAAAAATACAAAATTAGCCAGGCATGGTGGCGCACGCCTGTAATACAGGCTACTCGGGAGGCTGAGGCGGGAGAATTGCTTAAACCTGGGAGGCAGAGGTTGCAGTGAGCTGAGATCATGCCACTGCACTCCAGCCTGGGCAACGAGAGTGAAATTCCCTCTCCAAAAAACAAAAAAACAGAGAGAGAGAGAAGGGGATGGTGGAGTTAGCCCTGAGGAATATGAAGGATGCAACCAGCGAAGATCTGAGTCAAGAGTGTTTGGAACCAAAGGAAGTGATTACGGTGACTCTGAGATGGAAATGAGGCTGCTATATTCAAAGGACAGAAACAGAGTCAATGTGGCAGGAGTGCACACTTGAGGGGGTGCAGCTGGAGAGGCAGAGAAGGGGCCACTCACCATGGGCCTTGTAGAATGTGGCAGGAATTCAAATTTCATTCCATTGGCCATCGGAACCCACTGGAGGGCTATAAGCAGAGGAGTGATGTGATACGACCTGAGATGTGTAAAGAACGGCAGTTGCTCTGTGGAGGGTGGGCTGGGGTGGAACAAGAGTAGAAGCAAACCGGTTAAAATGATACTATAGTTGTTCAGGTACGACATGATGGTGGCTCAGGCCGTTGTTTTAGGAGTTTGCAGGAGCTCGGAGCAGACAGTGAAAGTGGCCACTTTGCGGCAAAACACAAATGAAAGGGTTAATCGCGAACTGGATTAAAGTTAGCAGTGAGAAAGCTGGAAAGGAACTACTGAGAAGTAGTCAGAGTAAAATATGGAGGGTAGAGCCTGTAGACTTTATTGATGCATTGGATGTGGGATGTAAGGGCAAGTGAAGAATCAGTGATGACTCCTAGGTTTCTGGCCTGAGCACCTGGGTAGATGGTGTACATTTAGTAAGATAGAGAAGTGGGCCGGGCATGGTGGCTCAAGCCTGTAATCCCAGCACTTTGGGAGGCTGAGGCAGGTGGATCACTTGAAGCCAGGAGTTTGAGACCAGCCTGGCCAATGTGGCCATCTCAAACCCCATCTCTACTAAATATATATATAGTATATGTGTGTGTGTGTGTGTATATATATAATATATACATGTGTATTATTTATGTATTTATATAAAAATATATAAACATATATTTATATATCTATATAATGTAAATAAATATATATTTTGTATATATAAATATATAGTGTGTGTATATATATGTGTGTATATATATATACACATAAAAAAATTAGCTGGATGTGGTGGTACATTCCTGTAATTCCAGCTTCTTGGGAGGCTGAGGCATGAGAATCACTTCAACCTGGGAGGCGGAGGTTGCAGTAAGCCAAGATTGCACCATTGCACTCCAGCCTGGGTGACAGAGACTGTCTCAAAAGAAAAAAATTTTAAAGATACGGAAGGAGGCCAGATGTGGTGGTGTAATCCCAGCACTTTGGGAGGCCAAGGCGGGTAGATCAGTTGAGGTCAGGAGTTCAAGACAAGCCTGGCCAACATGGTGTGAAACCCTGTCTCTACTAAAAATACAAAAATTAGCCTGGTGTGGTGGTGGGCACCTATAATCCCAGCCACTCGGGAGACTGAGGCAGGAGAATTGCTTGAACGCAAGAGGCAGAGGTTGCAGTGAGCCGAGATTGCACCGTTGCACTTCAGCCTGGGCAACAGAGTGAGACTCTCTAAAAAAAAATAAATAAAAAGATAGGGAATGCTTATGGCGAGCCTGGCTGGGGGAGAAGCTGAGTTCTATTTTGAATGTATTAAGTACGAGATGTTAAGTGGAAATGTTTAGTAGGCAATTGAATATCTGAGTATGGAGTTCAGGAGAGAGGCTGGAGCTGAAAAGAGGTGTTTTGAGAGTCATCGAGTGAATGGAAAGAGGTATTTTGAGAGTCATCAGTGAATGGATGGTGTTTCCAGCCCCAGGATGAGAGTGCGCAGCTAGAGATGAGGGAAAGGGCTAAGATCGGATGGAGGAGAGAAGCAACCAGCAAGCTTGAGGAGAAATTGGCAAGTATCGACTGACTTACATCCCTCTACCTTGCTGTCCTTCCTCCCACTATTTGGTCTAGTTCCCAACTGAATCGAATTAGAGGGGCCAAAAGTGAACTGGATGTGGGAAGTCACAGAGACACTTAGATCTCTCTGCTCTTAAATCGGAGCAGTGAGCCCACAGTTTAAATTGCTTGTTGGCCAGGTGTGGTGGCTAATGCCTATAACCCCAGCACTTTGGGAGGCCTAGAATTGCTTGAGCTCAGGAGTTTGAGACCAGTCTCTACAAAAAGAAAAATTAGCCAGGTGTGGTGGCATGTACCTGTAGTCCTAGCTACTAGGGAGGCTGAGGTGGGAAGATTGCTTGAACCTGGGAGGTGGAGGTTGCAGTGAGCTGTGATCATACCACTGCACTCTAGCCTGGGTGACAGAATGAGATTGCCCCCCCCCCAAAAAAAAATTTATCGTGGGGGCAAGATAGGAATGATCATAGTGGATAGTTTCTAACCTTGAAGAATATATAGGCAATGGTACATTTTCAGTTAGGGGAAGAAAAAATTAGAAAGGGCTCTTTGCACGGTACCCTCCTAGTGTTACTGTTTGAAGCTCCAGCAGTGAAGAGGAGCCCCTGGTGTTTATTCTCACTGCTAACATTAATCAGGTTGGTGGTCGACCCTTACATTTGTGTTTTGCCTCAAGATGGCCACTTTCACTGTCTGCTCTGAGCTCCCGCAGACTCCTGATAATCCGAGGGACGGAGGGGAGCGGTGGTGTACTGTTCTGGTGTCTACTTTTATGATTCAAAAAATCTGTTCTTTTTGAAATCACACGGTACTTAAACATGTGTATTATCTTCTCTATCGTCTTTTCCTCCCTTCATTTTTACTTTGGTAATTTTACCTATTAAGGTTGTGAAGGAACCTGACATTTTAGGGATTTCTTGTAGATGTTGCGATGAAATACGGTTTTGGAATTTGATTTAGAAAGAGGTGGAGTATAGTCCGTTTTCTTTCTCTGGCTTCCCTCAACCTTTCAGTTCTTTACAGGTGGTTCATTGCTTTGATTACCAGAGGGCTTAAATGCAGGCTGCATAGTTGATCATGTGACCTGTGAGGTTCCCTTTGAACCTTTGTCCCTATTTCTGTAAAATTAGGAGCTCAAATGAGATCAAGCTGGGCTTCCTTGGTCTCTTCCAGGGAATAGGGACTGGTGAGAGTCAATGGCAGCAAGTCTTGTCTAAAGGTGTGAGCAGCAACAAAGCAACACAGGAGGCAGGAAAGGACCAGGCTTCATTGATGGAGGTGAAGCTTGAGCTGAGATGCAGAGGGGATTGAGGGCTGGGCATGTGCTTTTTGGAGAGTGGGCAGCATTTGCACAGTGTGGAAGTACAAACCAAAAGCCTGTGGACCAGCTCCAGATGGTGACCCCATCAATAGGAATAGGGTGATTCTCCTGCATTTTCTCATCTATAAGTAGCCATGTGGAGAATCCAAAAACCAGTTACCAACATTCAAAATTACTAGTGCTGTTAGTTCTGCAAGTGTAAAATTAGAAACAAAGTTCAAGCTTCATCTGCCAAGTTGAAGTTTCCTAAGCGTTCTCTCAAAACCCATGTTAACGGGCTCATTTTGGCGTTTGTAACCTGGTGAGTTCAGATAAGGGCATTTGCGTTAACTAGAGTTGCCTTTTGAAACCCCTCAGCCCTAGCTTTGGTTTCCCAAATGTGTGGGTATTTGGAGTAAACTGCTGTATGGCTAAGCTGTTAGTAAGCATTCGATTTTGAGAGCCCTGTTTCCTTCGCAGCTCTTACAAATGTATTACCCAGTAGGAATTGCTGGAAATTAGAACCACTGCCTCCTCTAATAAGTCTAGTTAAGGTGGGGAGGTGTGCCCAGTCACAGCACAGGGCAGAGCAGTCACTTAGCAGGGAGCTCAGGAAATGTTTGCTGAATGAAGAGTGGAGAAGTGAAAGGTCGTGTTCTCAGCCTGGCAGCTGGCATTTCTGCGTCACTTTTACTCAAAGATTTTCAGACAAAACTTTTTGTTTAAAACAATGCTACATTAATTATAATCTAACTCTTACACAATTGTTTTTTAAAAAATCACAATACAGGGCTTGGTACAGTCACTCATGCCTGTAATCCCAGCACTTTGGGAGACTGAGGCAGGAGGATTGCTTAAGCTCAGGAGTTCGAGACCAGCCTGGGCAACACTGTAGAACCCCATCTCTACTAAAAATACAAAAAATTAGCCAGGTGTGGTGGCGCACGCCTGTAGGCCCAGCTGCTTGGGCTGAGGTGGGAGGATTGCTCGAGCCCAGGAGGTGGTTGCAGTGAGCCATGATTACGCACTGCCCTCCAGCCTGGGCAACAGAGCAAAACCCTGTCTCAAAAGGAAAATCACAGTACACATGGAATACAAAGGTTTTTTGTTTTTGTTTTTAAGAACTAGAGCCTTCGAAGGAGCATGTGGCTTGCTGGTATTGGGCTGAAAGATGATTGCGTGGGGCCCATCTGGATAATCCAAGATACTTTCCTGGGCAGGGACATTGACAGGGATATTCCCTACTTTCTTCCACCTTTAGAGGGTCTACTTTCGAAATGGTTTAAGGTTTCTCAATGTTTTAAGTCTGCTGTGTTGAAATTACTAAAACTGGAGTTTGTCTTTTAATTGTGTAAATTACTTGGCTTGTTCATTACAAATACCCCATTGAATGTCCTTTAAGTGCTAGACACTGAGCTGGATGCTAGGTGATGCAACAGTGACCAGGACAGGTGTGGCCCCTGCCCCTACGGAGCTGACCTTCTTAGGGAGGGAGAGGGACAGTGAGTAAGTGATCTCACACACAGTTGTATAATCACTAACTGTGGCCATTGCTCTGCAGGAAAGGCAAATGATGAATTAGAAGAGGTGGGACCTGATCTAGCCTGGAAAGTGTGGGAAGGTTTTTTTTTTTTTTTTTTTTTTGAGACACAGTCTTACTATGTTGCCCAGGCTAGAGTGCAGTAATGCCATCTCGGCTTACTGCAACCTCTGCCTCCTGGGTTCAAGTGAATCTCCTGCCTCAACCTTCCGAGTAGCTGGGACTACAGGTGTGCGCCACCATGTCCAGCTCATTTTTGTATTTTTAGTAGAGATGGGGCTTCACCGTGTTGGCCAGTTGGATGGTCTCAATCTCCTGACCGTGTGATCCGCCCACCTCGGGGAAGGTTTTTAAGCAGAGACATGAAGGGGTGAGTAGGAGGATGCCTGGAGGAGAGAAGAAACTGCAAAGGTCCTGAGCCAGGAGAGTGCTGGTGGTTGGAGGGGTGTGAAAGAAGCCCAGTGCAGTTCAAGGGTAGAGAGTGATGGAGAGGGTTAACCCAGAACATGCCCTTTGGAAATACTTAACCTGAAATACTTTTACCTAAGCCATTGTTAGCATCTGAGTTCTTGGTGTCTGAGCACAACTGAATGTGAATAGGAGGCTGTTTGGATTTTCTGCTGTGGACAGCAGGATGCTATTCACAAAGAAGTCTATGTCCTGACCCTCCAGACCTGCTGCTACATTAGGTTGAATGGCAAAGGGGAGTTAGGTTGCAGAAGGAATCAAGGTTGCTCATCAACTGATGTTAAAATCCGGGAAGTATCCTGGATTATCCAAATGGGCCCAGGGATTCTTGTAATGTGGAAGAGGGAGACTTGAAGATGCTAGCCTGCTGGCTTTACAGAGGAAAGAAGGAACCATGAGTCAGGGAAAATTTTCCTGTTGGGCTCTAGGCTTAGTACCTGAGTGACGAAGTAATCTGTACAACAAACCCCTGTGACATGAATTTTCCTATATAACCTGCATGTGTACCCCCGAACCAAAAAAAAAAAAAAAAAAAAAAAAAGGCTGGAAAGGGCAGGGAAACAGAACCTTCAGGAAAGAATGCAGCCCAATGAGACCTGGGTTGGCCCTTGGCCTTAAGGAATTGTGAGATAATAAGATGAAGGCTATTATATAACTATGTTTTAAGCTACTAAGTTTGCGGCCATTTGTTACAGCAGCAATGGAAAACATTCTGCCTACCCAACTCAAAGTCTCATTGCATAGGTGGGTGTTACCACCAAGTCACTTGGCAGTGACGACCTCTGGTGCTTGCTTTGCTGCTCACAGAGCAGTGGAGAGTGGCTCTTACTAATCACACCTCCAGGTAAATATTGCTCAGTAAATACTTACTGAGGGCCTGTCACGTGCCAGACCCTGCTCTCCAAGCTTGGGATAACTTCTGGGTGAAAACAGTAAGATGTGTGCCCTCATCAAGTTTCATTCTAGATACCTCTCAGCCCTGCCCCATGCAGAAGGGCCAGCAAGAGTATGAATTTCACATCCAGACACCATTCCTGACTGCGGCTGCTGCTAAACAGTTGTGAATAGCAGTGACTTTTCCCTGAAAAAGAAGTCCCTTCCTTAACTACTTGTAGGAAAACATATACTGACATAGTTTCCTTCCAGGTTATTTTGAAATGATTCTTTGGGACTGATAAAATGGGACAAACTGAATACAATATTTGCTGAAGCATAGCTCATTACTGCTGGATAGAACTTGTTGTGAGTACAGAGTTCTCAGATGTCTTTTTAGATCTCCAAGTCAGTCACCAAAATAAGGAAAATAGTTTTTTCATAAAGTACACACACACCAACATACATACAGGCTAGAAAGCCTGATACGAGGTGTTAGTCTGGTAGATTGATTTCTTGCTCAAAGGGAGAAGAGTTTACAGAGGCAGAGGCACAGGTTTTGGATAAATGCACAAACAAGCTTTAACACCTCCTCCGCTTTTTTTTTTTTTACCAAGTGGGGAAGGCAGGGAAGGGGGACCCTTAACTAAAGAGGGGAGAGTAAACACTGAGCAGTCAAGGCAGCCTACCAGGTTTGCTGAGGGCAGCCAGGAAGTGGTAGAGGCTGTGGACATTCCCTGTTAATCACTGGCCCTTAGAGAGCAGGCACTTCCCCCTGTAGCCAGAGGAGGGACAGTACTTCTGTCAGTGGATACCTGCAGGGTCAAGCTGCGGGAAAGGAGAAGGACTCCTATAAGGCCAGTGAGTTTTGACCAGATGAGCTTACCCTCGGGTATCCTGATCATGTAGAGACTGGTCATATGGCTTCCCAGACCAAAATAACTCACCTGTGCCTGTGAAACCATACCAGGACCAGATGCAGCCACACTGTTGAGATTTGAAGTGTGGCGCTATTGAATTCAAGCTGCTGCATCAGTCAGGTTTCTTTGCCAGCTTTCGATCTGAGGCTAGGGTGACTGTCTCATTCATCTTCCAAACTAGGACACTTTTAATGAAAGGGAGTGGAGTGAACGTTCAGTTTTGAGACAACAGGTATGACCCAGGACTCTCCTGGGGAAACCTGGACATATGGCCAGCCTAGCTAAGGCTAGAAGCGTTAACCATTCCATAGGATGGTCTGATGACCCAAAATGGCTCAGTACAACATAGCCTGTGTGTGGGAGGGCCTCAACACCCCCAGGAAGACAGGGATTGTCCCAGGTGCCCTTGCTAGCATACATACCCATGGCATAGACAGCTCTCTGAGGTAGGGGTCTAGAATAGGTGTTTTCTTTATAATCTAAATACAAAGCAAGATTTTTTACCCCAAAATTATTCCCCTTGTATTGGAACATTACAAAACTGTTCTCTTATGAGAGCTGCCCTTCTGACTACTTTATTTTGGAATGACACAGTCATCTGTTCTAAACACCTCAGCTTAATCTAAAAAGACCTCAATCCATTTTAATTGTGGACGCTTATAGAGGTTAACTTTGGTTTTAAATAAAAATAAATAATTTAAAGAAGGAGGCAGGCTGCTGTGGTGGCTCACACCTATAATCCCAGCGCTTTGGGAGGTTGAGGTGGGCAGATCACTTGAGGTCACGAGTTTGAGACCAGCCTGGCCAACATGGTGAAACCCCATTTCTACTAAAAATACAAAAATTAGCCAGGCATGGTGGCAGGTACCTGTAATCCCAGTTACTCAGGAGGCTGAAGCAGGAGAATCAACTGAACCTGGGAGGTGGAGGTTGCAGTGAGCCGAGATTGACACTGCACTTCAGCCTGAGTGACAGAACAAGATTCTGTCTCCCCCAAAAAAAAGAGGCAAAGAAATTTAGCTCATTCAGTACTCATTCCTCAGGATTTAACATCGTAATTGCAAGTACTGGATGTTACAAACTTTAAAACATCCTGGAAATGTTCTGGAAACTCCGTTAGGCATTGCTCTCTGATGAAGTAATGTCAAAGAAACAGAGTTTGATTAAAATTGCTTGATGAAATACAAATAAAATTATTTTTAAATGACTGTTAAGTATGTGTGACTTTAAATGTTTGCATAAATTTAAATGATCAAATGTCAGTTGACTTTCATCTGCATTCATGAAGCTTAAATATACATGTTAGCCAAAAAAAAAAGTTTGGAATGTTTTTACCCCATATATTCACTTATTTAGGCATACACAGTATTTGAGGAGTGGTAGCCATGGTAAGAGAGACGTTGTGGTAACAGCTGGGGAAAGGCATTCCTGTTCATACTGGGGGAAACTAGGCTGGGGTGAAAATCTGATGCCTGCAAGAAATGATTGTGTTT
This sequence comes from Macaca nemestrina, assembly GCF_043159975.1. Taxonomy (NCBI): domain Eukaryota; kingdom Metazoa; phylum Chordata; class Mammalia; order Primates; family Cercopithecidae; genus Macaca; species Macaca nemestrina. The sequence goes on from NC_092135.1 coordinate 70,373,725, forward strand.
TGACTTGTGGTTCCAGATGACAAACTAGTAGGTATATGGGTTTGATTCCTGGCTCCTCAAGGCTCCCTAATAGTTCAGAGAATATGAAGAAGCAGAAAGCAGATGGGATCTGGGCTTATGACCTTAGCAGGGGAAGGAGCTGAGTCTAGAGTTCATCATGTGCCCCTCCCCTACCCCCCAACCAAGAGTGATCAAGCAAAGCAGGGACTAGGAGAGAGGAGTGGGTCTGGAGGTAAAGGACCATACAGGGGACCACGGAGACCAGGTGGTTCCTTACCTCTGTCTGGAGTAGGGGCTGCTGGCACTTAACACCCTGGCTGTGGGAAAATTCCAAACCCATAGCACTTTTTAGCACTTTTTGGGGGTGGGGAGATAGGAGAATGTTGACATGTACATGTTTTACAAAGCTTAAAGTGCTTACAGTGCACAAAAATAAAGAATGAATTCTTTTTTTTTTTTTTTTTTTTTTTAAAGGTAGTCTCTCTGTCACTCAGGCTGGAGTGCAGTAGTGCGATCTCGGCTCCTGAAACCTCCATCTCCAGGGTGCAAGCAATTTTCATGTCTCAGCCTCCCGAATAGCTGGGATTACAGGCGTGAGCCACTGTACCCGGCCAAGAATGAATTCTTTATAGAAGTAGATAAGGCCAAGTCATGACACTAAAAATAACCCCCAAAACTAGGGCTTCTAGTGTGAATGCTGGGACTCCAAGAATTCAGCTGTCCTCATTCTGGCATTTGAAGAGTGGTGTGCAGTCTGACAGCTAGCTGGCTACCCACACAGCCTAAAGCGAATCCCTGGAGTCAGCAGCCCCACCCAGGACTCCCTTTCAGAATTCCTGCTCAGGGTGAGATTGAGCCAGAAATGGACCTTTTTATACAACATCAGAACAAAAGAGAACGGGGATTATCAGGCATGTGATGAGAGCTAGCAGCATAAAAGGCAGTGGTCGAAGTAAACCAACAGAAAAACTACAAGAAACAGATAATCCAGGAACACAAAGAACTGTAGGAAAACTTCTAGGCAAAATGCTTAGAATTTTCGGAACATGTTAAACCCACAGAATAAGATTAGGATCTGTTATGTAAAAGGCACAATGAGAACAAAGAGCTCTTGAAGACTGCAAATGTGACTGCTGTGAAATTAAAAATTTCAGTATGAATACCAGAAAATACAGTTGAAAAATCTCAGAACCACAGAGAAGGAGGGAAAATGAGAGGGTAGATTAACCCAGGAAGTTCACCACCTGACTAGTTAACAGAGGTTCCAGAAAGAGGACAGAAAATGTAAGGAATGAAACAATCCACACACAATAAAAAGTTTCTGGGAAATTCATGTCCTAAGTCTGTGGAGTGAAAGAGGTCACACATAGGCTCACCATCATGCTGTTCAGAATGCCTTGGGTGAAGTAGAGAACGTAAAAGTCACCCTCTGGAGCACGGTGGTTCACGCACTTTGGGTGGCTGAGGTAGGCAGATCCTTGAGGCCAGGAATTCAAGACCAGCCTGGTCAACATGGCAAAACCCCATCTCTAATAAAAGTACAAAAATCACCGGGGCATGATGGCGCATGCCTGTAGTCCCAGCTATTGGAGTGGCTGAGGCACGAGAAGCACTTGAACCCGGGAGGTGGAGATCATGCCACTGCACTCCAGCCTGGGCGACAGAGGGAGACTCTGTCTCAAAAAAAAAAAAAAAAAGTTATCCTTTTGAGAATCAGACTAACACCAGAATTTCCACTGGCAAAACTGGATACTAGAATTAATTACAGCAGTGCTATCAAGTTTCTGAAGAAAATGTTTTTTAACCTGGAGTTCTACACCCAAACTATCATTCAAGAGTGAGAGCAGCATAAAGACATTTTTGTATATGCAGTCACTCAGTTTACCTGTCATACGCTGTTAGGACAATATTTAAGAAAGTAATTCAAACAAAGGGGAACATCAGGTCCCAGATCAAATCCAGTCACCCCAGGATAGCCATGAAGGACTGTTCCAGCATGATCCTGTGTAGCAGACCCGGCAGAGAATCAGGTCTATGTTGCAGCAGAAGGGTCCAGGGGCTCTGAGAAGGGAGTGTGAGCCAAGATGAGATCCTGATTTAATGCGGGTATGGCTTGGGAGCTCAGAGAAGATGGAGGCTTGGATAAAGGTGAACGATATAAGAAAAAAGAAAGGCAATGAGAAAAGCCAAGGAAAGCAAGAGTCATGGTCCAAATGTGAAGTACATAAAGCAATTGATAGAACGTAAGAATAGCAAGTCTGTTTGACCTTAATGCTAAGAACAGTTTCCTTTGAGGCCAAGGGCTTCTGATACTGCTCCCAGACAGAAAAAGGAAAATCTAAATACAGTTTGGTTCAGCACTGAATAATAGTAATTTGGCTATGTAAAATAATAGATGACTGAATTGTGGTTAAAAGACAAAATGTGAGTGGTAATAGGTCCTGTAAGTGTAAAGGTATAGCTGGTAGATGGCAAGACATGGAGAAACTAACAGGAAAGTTTGGAAGGAAGAATCCAAGTGCTGATAGCTTTGTCTCAATAACTAGGGAATCAAGATTTTTGTCAAAAGTTGAAGGGAAAATAGAGGTTTAAATCTTCAAAACTCAGAGTAGCAAATAGAGGAACTAAATCTAGTTATTAAACATAGGATGGGAAGTGGCAAGCAGTTTGTTCTTTCCTTTTCATATTATGGGGCCAACAGTAATTGCCTAAAGCTGATAAATCAATACATATATAATAATCCAGAATTATGGAGAAGTAAATCCAGAATGAAAAGAGGTTTATCCAGAGTGTGGGGCTTAGGATGAGTTTGGAATCTGTTGCTTTCTACCATTAAGTCCTTTATTTTTGATTTCCTATCATTTGTACTTATTACTTAAGCAAAAAGTAAATCCTGAGTTTGAAAATGGGTTAAATGTAGAGGTGACACAATTGCCACAGTATTTCTACTTTCTAACTTTTTAGGTCTTAATTTGGACAAACTAAGAAGGCTGTGTTTTAAATTAAGCAATAATAGTGTTCTTGTTCTAATGGTGCAATATTTCATGTTTCCTCTGACTAGCTTGCATAGCTAGGGGCAGAATCTTTAATCCTTGAGGAAATGAATTACTGCCAAAGACAGTGAAGCAAAGCCGCCATTGTCCTTGGAGTTTTAAAAGTGTCCCAGTGTTCAGAACTTTTGAAGTATTTTTGCAAAAGTATACCAGCTCTCTTTGGGGGAGAACTTGAATATATGAAACGGGTGTGGCTTACTTGAAGAATTTTGAAATAACCTTGTGTTCATAGCATGATAGTGAGTCCTGAGTCTTTGTGCCCACAGCTCTGATTATACTCCAAAGATCTGAATTTATATCATATCCCCAGTTACTGTTAAACCTATATCGTTAGATTTTTACATTCCATTTAAGAATTTCAATGTTTATTTCTTATCTTTAAAGATGATATTGTGGTTTATGAGTTTTGCCTTTTAAGTGTGGGTTTCTGATATGTTGAAATTCCAAGGCAGTTTTTATTTCAGTGCTGCTTTAAAATTCAGTGGAGGTCATTGTCCACTGGCCGGTTGTGAAATGATCTTAGTTCACACCCAGATTCTTGCCCTGTGTTTAGTTTTTCTTGCCTTGACTGGATATGGGAATAGACCTCTTAGGCTCTGCTCTGTTAATTTCCACCACTTCCCTACAAATGCCCTAACTCATATCCCTTGGTCCCTGTCACACTGAAGGTCGAGTTGTCACATAGCTCTTACTTCCTTCATACGTACTGGGACGGTCAGTAATGAGTGCTGCCGCTGCCCTGGTCCTAGGAGTTGCTGCAAGCATCCTGGTGGTGCCCAGAGAGTACCTGCTTTTCACACTGAACCATCTAGGTGGCCTGGGTCCAGTTTTTGGCGTTTAAGGGCCTTGGAGGGAAAGGGAAGAAAGCTGGAATTTGAGCATAAATTGGATTTTGTGTGGGCTGAGGGTCTTCCTAGGTGTAGACTGTCCCTGCTGGACCTGTACCCACTGTGCTAGCTCAGGAGCCAACTGTGTTCTGAACAGCTTCGACCAGCACCCAGACCCTAAATGACCTAGATTAGGAAGTAGATAGGTTGTTCTCTGCTGTCATTGTTTGGACACAGCTCTATTTACCTTACTTATTGTTCCTGCTCCCCATAGCCTCAGCTAATGGGCTGTGTTCTCCTGCCTTTAAGGCTGGTTCCAGGCAGAATTTAAGAGCCTTTGCTTGTTTCCTGAACCAGGGAGTACAGCTTTACCTTGAAGATGAAGGCACCTCCAGTTGCAGAATGTGGTTGGGGTTACTGTGTTTCTCATCAAGGTGTAGCTTTACCTTACCTTTCGATGATGGGTTCTGCCACCTTATCGCAGTGGGTTGCAGGAGACCAGGTGCAACCGGAGCAGGGGCGCCCTCTGCTGCTGGGTGTCTGCTCTTCTTCCCACAGCCGCCCAGGGGATTTGTGAGGGGCAGTGGAACACCCCTGCTTCCTCCATCCCCTGCAGGACCACCCCACGTGGAGGAAGGACAGTGCCAGGACCATGTGCAGGCAAAGCCTGCCCAGAAGCAGTGCAACAGCTAAAGTTATTCTCCGTGGGTACGTTTCTCTTGTTGCTTGCAGGTCTCTTCTCGAATCTGTTGTCCTTTTCCCCCAAACCACCCTGCTGCCCCCATCCTTTCGTGTGGTCTGCTGTCATCTGCAGTAGCCACCGCATGTAAGACACGAAGACCTCTTCTGCAAGAGCTTGGTGTGGGCATTTGTGAAATTTTGTCACCACACCCCCTGTAACCAGCCAACAAATTCGAGTTAAATGCCTGTTCTTTGTCCCACACATATTAGTTACAGAGAGTGGAGAACAAGTAGCAGATAGTAGCTGGGGGAAGCCAACCCACTCTGAGGGACTGGGCATGTGAATGGGACAACATCCACAGCTTTTTTTAAACCACAGGACACCCAAAAGCAGCTGTACCCTGCAGGGCACGGCAGGCTGCAGAAGCCTGGGTCTCAGGGTCTCTGACCCTTTATCCTTTAGCGCTGCTGACCAGGCTGCCGATCCTCGACCCCTTCTTGTCACCCCATCGTGTGCTTCTCCCTTTCCTCTGGCTCTTTCCCTTGCAGCCTTTGCATGTGCTGTGCTCCTTACCTGGCCACCTCCAGCCCCACTGTCATCTCTTAGTGACATCCTCCCTTCCTCTCCAGCAGATGCTGGTGCCCACAGCACTCTGTTCCGTCCTCTCATTACCTCTAACTCCCTGTGGTTTCATGACGTCATGACCTGTTCACGGATCAGGCTTCCCCAGGCCAGAGATTGAGGAGTGGGGGCAATTCCTTATTCATCCTAGGAGGCTCTTCATCAGTGTTTGTTGAGTGAATACGTGAACGAATGTGGGAATGGGGTAAACAGGAAATAAGCCCTGTGTCTGCCTTAGGTAGCTTGGGTGTGGGTGAGAAGAGGAAGTGGTTAGAGAAGACACACCGTTAAGACACTGGGACTCCTGTGCTGCTTTTTCTAAGGCTTCTCTTTGCTGGTGGTTACCTTTACAGGAAATCTCTTACCCAGCCTTCACCCAAATGCAATAATGTTTTCCTTCCTTCCCTCTACTTATCTCTATTATCTTAACTTTATCAACATTATCAACATACAGAACAGTTTTGATTTTGATGTTTTACTTGTGTAAGTTTTGCCCTTTCAACTAGGTTGTAAACTTGAAATCCTGGGTTTTACTTCCTGAGCAGCTTTGTAAAGAAATGGAGACAACATTGCACCAAGGTAATTTTTGTCATGGCCACCCACTAGCTGTGAGATCTTGGGGGATGAGTAATGAAGCTCCTCAAGGTCTCTGTTTCTTTATCTGTAAAATTGGAGGACTGGTCTCTCTCAGGGGCTTCCAGTGTGAAAAAGTCCTGGGGTTCTGGGCCTCTGATCCTGGCACCCCACTTATCCTTTCCAGCGCCCACCACATGACTCCACCTCTGACATCTGCCAAGTACAGTAATTGAACACATTCACCTCATAGTCTGGGCCAGTTCACCTCCCAGGTACTTGTTTGTTGGTGTTCCTGGGATCAGGGACATCACTGGAATAGGTGTGGGGCAGACCTATGGGGACCCTGTGGCCCCAGCCTTGCCTCTGTCCTCTGTCAAGAAGGTTCAGGCACCAAGGACACTGCTCCAGTTCTGTGTGTCAGTTCTGTACCTTGGTGTGTGCTGTTTTGTTCCTTCAAATGTAGGGTGAGTTTGGAGGTGGAGGCTGACTCTGACTGTCCAGGGATCTGGGAGGAAGGACAGTGCTGGGGCTATATGTTCTCCATGAGCCACCCCTCCTTCTCTGTCCAGGCATCATCTAGCCCCCTTCCCTGCTTTCCTGCTTTCCAGGTACACTTGCCTCCCATGGCACCTGCTGCATGATAATGGTTTTAAAAAAAAATGTTGAATCCTTTATTGGAATGATTCCTTTATTGGAACCCAACAGGCAGGAAGGTAATAGACTATTTGGTTTGTATTTTCTTTCACTTGTTTTGCTTTTGCGTCTGAGATTTGTGGGTTTCTTGACGGCCAGGAGTGGCTTGTTTTCTGTTGTAAGAGGTTGTTGTTTGTACAGGTTCGTGTTTCCAGTCCTTTCCTCAGCTCCAGCCTTGTTTCCAAAACTCTCAGCTCTTGGTTTATCTCTGTCCAGTCAGGTGTGTGTTCTTTGTTTTTGTTTCTTGTCCTAGTTGTTCCCTGAGTCAGCCAGGCCTCAAATATTGTGTAAACCTATGGTGAGTAAAGCTGTTAGCAAAAGAGACCTAGCAACAAGGTCGTTGGGTCTCTAAAGAGCTGTCCAGCTGTGAGATGGTGAAATTTTAAGGACTGTGGATTTGGATTGGGGGCCTCCTTATAGGAGATAAAAACACGCGGTTGGAGAGAAGAAGGAATATTACAGTGCCTAGTACATAAGTGGAGCTACCCCAGTTGTCCCTGAATCCTTTGTGGGAGATTGATAGGATGAGAGAGGACGAACTCTTGTAAGGAAGTAAGAACTGACTTGGAAGAACAAAAATCAACTTGTACGCCTCAAATATATCTGCTTTTTATTTGTCCATTCTACCCTAATAAAACTGGAGGTAAAAAAAGAATTGGAAAGAGGCCAAGGCTGCAAGTGAATAATTCAGTTGAGTTGTATCTTACTTACTGTTTAGGTTCTCCCAATCAGTGTATAAACTGAAAATCTAAGATACAGTCAGAATTACTCTCAAACTACCTCAGGAAGGCACAGTGTTAGAAACTGACATATTATTGCTTATTACATTTGGTGTGGCCATTTTTTCCTCCCATTGTCACAAGTATTTGGTTTCTTCTCTTGAGTTTCATATGATATCCCTGGCATCATAGGGGCTTAGAGGTTGTATTCTATGAAGAGGGTGTGTTTTAAACACCAGATCATATCCAGCAGGAAATGCTGATACCATCAGAGACAGGCCTCTTTTCCCCGTTTTGGTATCCCCTCTTTGGCCTCCCTGTGTAGTTGTGTTTGTGCGTTTTACGTGAACCAGCCATAGGAGTCTACGTTTGTTCTCACTCACTGCCTAAGCTGTGGAAGAATTAGTGGACTCCTAGACAGAGAATAATCCCATTATCTCCTAGTTCGGACTGATTTACATGTTAAATGTATATTAAATTCACATCTCCAAATTGTTTCTGTTTCATCAACAGGTTGCTCGTGGGGGCCCCGCGGGCAGAAGCGCTTCCACTGCAGAGAGCCAACAGAACTGGAGGGCTGTACAGCTGCGACATCACCGCCCGGGGGCCATGCACACGCATCGAATTTGATAACGATGGTGCGTTCCTGTCCCTCACTCAACCTTCACTCCGGCAGCTTGCCCGTACTTTTTCCCTGAGGGAGGAGAGTGGGGACAAACATTTATTCTTGTAGAGAGGACCTCTTTCAATTGCATCAACCTTGACTGTTTTTTATTTGCCCTGAAAATACTTACTTTACTTTCTAAATCATACTGGGATGCCGCGTGTTTTGCTGTTCCTCCTAACCATGGTTACTAAACCAATATGGTGTAGGGATGTTGCCACCTAGTGATGTGTTGAGATTCTGCAGGGGGTCGTGGAAAAACTGATTTCATAGCAATGAAGAGAATGAATGAGCGTATCTTGTATTCATCAGCCAAAAGTTCTCACATGCTGTTAAACTATTTGGGAGAAAGACAGTTTTAAATATCAGACCCCTTTGAAATGAGAGCTGGCTAACAGAGATAAAGTTTTCCCTACTGTCTCGTATAGAGACTTGTTTTGTTAAGGACTCTGGATAGGTAGAAGATACCATGAGGTAGGCATGTTGACATCCAGTGTACCTGGCTTCTTGTAGGTTGAGCAGAGCTATTAGTGTACTGAGAAGCTCTAGCCAAACCTCATTTGATATGCTCGGTCTAAGTAGATTTGCAGATTCGTGTTTATGTTCTTCTCTTGCTTCTTCATCTTTTAGAAATAACATTCGTTGGCCAGGCACGGTGGCTCACACCCGTAATCCTAGCATTTCGGGAGGCCGAGTTGGGTGGATCATTTGAGGTCAGGAGTTCAAGATCAACCTGGCCAACATGGTGAAACCCCGTCTATACTAAAAATACAAAAATTAGCTGGGTGTGGTGGTGCACGCCTGTAGTCCCAGCTACTTAGGAGGCTGAGGCAAGAGAATTGCTTGAACCTGGGAGGCAGACGCTGCAGTGAGCCAGAATCGTGCCACTGCACTCCAGCCTGGGTGACAGAGCAAAATACATCTCAAAAAAAAAAAAGAAGAAAAAGAAATAACGTGTTCATTTATTAGAAAATAATATGTGTTAATTTTAAGAAACTGGTAAAATACACCTATGAAGAATAAAAAAACAAAATCCACTGACAATCTCAGTATATAGACTTATTTTTTAACATTTTGGCATTTTTCCCTCTGGCAAAAGTTGTTTAGTTTCATATTTTTGTAATGATTCAAGATTAAAACTTGTATCTGTGTTACTGCTCATCCAGGAGTGCAAAAATTTGGATATAGGTCACACAGTGGGTTTAAATTGATACTGAAATGAGCACATGGTGGTGGTTGTGGTCCCCCTCTCTCTGACTAACAATAACTCGCCTGTTTGGCATTGATACATTGTCAGTTACAAGATCCTAAAGTAAATCTGAGTCTTTTTCTCCCATCTCCAGTAAAGAACATTTAATGCTGTTACATAAAAAAAATTGGGGAGTATATAGAGAAGTACCCATTTTTTTGTTAGTTTAGATGGTAGCTGGAGTTTTGAATACTAGATTTTACATTGTTGCCTTTAGAGATGTATTTTGGAGGGCTCCCTTAGTCTTACACTTTCACTTACCTTCTGCATTCAGGACCCTGAGTATCAAGAGAGGGCAAAGGGTATTGTTGGACAAAATAGGTGACTATATAGAGTTAAGTATTTTATGTTTCAAATTTTTGAAAGATTTTTACCAAAAACCACTTTTCTGTTTCCTTGAGATGACAAGTAATTTTTCTGGATTGAGTAACTGAATTTATCGAGTAGCTAGACTCAGAGTCAAGGCCATTTGGAAACAGTTGCTTGTATTTTTGTTCAGTGATGGGTTCTAGCATGTGCAGTCACTTGGAAGGCTAACTGTGCTCCTTTTTACAGCTGACCCCACGTCAGAAAGCAAGGAAGATCAGTGGATGGGGGTCACCGTCCAGAGCCAAGGTCCGGGGGGCAAGGTCGTGGTAAGTGTAGAGACACATGTTCATCCTATACTGTTGGACTGCTGGTTACATGCCAGCACCAGGCTTACAGCAGGGGACAAAGCAGGGAGCATACATTCTAGCGAACTTACTGCTTTAAAGCAGGAATGGATGTTAAGAAGAAATCAGGCTGGGTGTGGTGGCTAACGCCTGTAATCCCAACACTTTGTGAGGCTGAGGCGGGTGGATCACCTGAGGTCAGGGGTTTGAGACCAGCCTGACCAATATGATGAAACCCCATCTCTACTAAAAGTACAAAACTTAGTTGGGCATAGTGGCATGCGCCTATAATCCCAGCTACTTGGGAGACTGAAACAGGAGAATTGCTTGAACCTGGGAGGCGGAGGTTGCAAGAGTGAAACTCTGTCTCAAAAAAAAAAAAAAAAAGAAGAAGAAGTAATCAAAGCCTTATTTCTCCTGTGATTCCTGATATACTTTGAAGCAATCACACAACCTACTTTTCTTTAGAACTTTCAGATTTGAATAACTTATTAAAGAACCTTTACTATATATTCCTAAAACTCTAGATGGTATTAAAAACAAAACAAAACTAGACATCATTTCTATCCTTGGAATTTTATAGCTTTATAGATAGTAAAAATATGGGCATGGTCTTGGAAAGTAATAACCAGGTAGTTTTAAACTCTTGTTACTTATTCTGAGTTTTTTCAAATAGAAGGGATAGCAAAGAAAAGAGGGTTTGTTAGGTGGATTGGGCTAGATGGTCATGGCAATGTCTTCCTGGTTGGAATATGATAATCTTTTTGTCTCCTTCAAAATCTGGTTGCTGTAATGAAATTTATACAGAATTTTGAGGAAAAACCGTTAGTGAACATTGAGTTTTGATATTTGAGGAATGACACTTTTGGGAAATTGAGTCGATATTATATTTTTAGCCTGTGTTTACATGGAGGGTAGCCATTCATACCCTGTAGAAGTTATAGAGATTATTTCTGTCTCTTCTGGTCTTGTAATTCTCTCTGCCTTGTAAAAGTAGGCATATTTTGGGAAATAATCTCAGAGCTCAGGGTGTGAGTTAGGACTGAGTTCAAGGAAATAGTGTGGGGAAAAGGAAATGTTTTAGCTGTATTTGTTTGATCCCTATGAAAACAGGTCCATGATTTCTCTCCTCTAGAACATAATTACCCACTTTCACACTGATGTTCTCAAGGTTAATACAGCCACTAGAAGCCAATTTGAATTAAGAAAATGAAATAAGGTGTTTCCCTTTGTTTATGTGACAGGTAAATTTACAAATGAATTGCCTATGGATACAGATTGTCATTCAATACCTGGATTGGAGCATTATTCTCAGTGAGAATAAGACACATTCTAGTTTCTATATGCCTTGATAATGGTCTTCTTAGTGCCACTTTGGGGAATATTTGCTGGTCTGGGATCCAGTCCCAAGATGAGGACATGCTTAATCATCCTTTTTAGAATTAACCTCTGTATTGACCATTTTATCTATATGTAATTTTTTAAAAACAAGGTTTATAGACAAGAATGGGCTACTTTCTTCCATCTGCTTGCAGACATGTGCTCACCGATATGAAAAAAGGCAGCATGTTAATACGAAGCAGGAATCCCGAGACATCTTTGGGCGGTGTTATGTCCTGAGCCAGAATCTCAGGATTGAAGACGATATGGATGGGGGAGATTGGAGCTTTTGTGATGGGCGATTGAGAGGCCATGAGAAATTTGGCTCTTGCCAGCAAGGTGTAGCAGCTACTTTTACTAAAGACTTTCATTACATTGTATTTGGAGCCCCGGGTACTTACAACTGGAAAGGTATGACTTTTGTATTTATAGAAATAGAGATTAGAATGTCTTCCTAATTTCTGTAATATGATTTTGTACCATGATTTAGTACATTTTGAGCTAAAATGTGTTAGAAGACATTTGTATATTATGAAAGTTGGGTAGGCTATTAAAAATCTCTAAACAATATGATTTTTAAAAGCTAATAATAGTAGAATGTATGTTTTAGTGTTGACGTTCTTTTCTCCTCTACCAGTACTTTAATTCAGGTAGTTAACTTTTTTAAGTAGGAATATAATAATTAACATTAGTATTTTTTGCTGTTTTATATTTGTGTGGCTCATGAAGCTAGAAGTGTTAATTTTAAGTTAGTGATCTGAAAACTTAGGAGAATTAAATAATGGTATATACAAATAACAGTGTATTAACATGGACATTAATAACTGTATTAATATGGACATTTCTCTCTGTATATGTTATTTTCAAAGGCCATGCTTTGCTAATAATTCAGTAAAGTTAGAAGGGCAGATTACAGACAAATTGGGGAATTTTGAGGTATAATTTCAGATATGTGAGGAAAAGTTGTTTGATTATTGTGATGTGAGTAAATGGAGATGTGGAGAGGTAAAGAGGAAAATGGCCCACATTTTTTGACTGTGTGAACCTGGTCAGTTCCTGCTAAGCAGTTTAACTTCTCTGAAGAAATTAAGCAGGCATAGAAAATGCTGTATCATAAAAGACAATTAACCTGTCATCCATGGTGAAGAGAACTGCAGCTGATTTGAAAATAAGCCATTTTTGAGAAATTTATTAATATAAGTCACATAACACTTTCACTCATCAGGGAGAACTTAGGAAAATGTTCCCCTTTCCATTCAAAAATGTGTTTTAATTCTGGTTCTAAATGAATTTTCAACACCGTTCTCTGTGTGCAATCTTCAAGGGTAATTTCCCTTTGCCCCCCACCTCACCCCAACAGGATCTTCATGTACAGTATTTCCCAGGTTATTTTGACCTAACTGAAATTACATGTTGAATTTAGTTTTATTTTAGCCTGAATAAATGCCATATACGGTAAAACAAAACACAAACATCCACCAATTATGTATATTTTAATTCACGGAAAATATGGTTTTCTTGCTTTATAAACCCTGACCTAAAATGTTGCCATTTAAAGTCATATAGTGATTTGGGCTTACTATATGAAATCTTATGTTTTAAATTACTAATTGTAAGAATATTTAGAAGATGAAATCTTGGTTAAAGTGATTGAAGAAAAGATCAATATGTCACTTTTACACTGCTGAAAAAGGACAACTTGAGGCGGGATTACAGAGAACGTAAAATATATGTATCAAGTTCATGTCATTTAAAAATTTGTTCTCTGTAGGGTTTGTTAACTAAGCAAACCTTCCATTTTTCATCTAGTTTCATGGCATTATAAAGACAGTTCATGAAAATGCATGGGACATTTTTTAATGACTCAAATTTCTTTCTCATAAAAATTTACGCAAACATACTTAACAACCATAAAAGTCATCTCTGTCCTTCCTTTTTTTCCTTCAAATTTTTTTTCCTGTAACTAGTGATAGCATGGGGGATGTTTATTAGGAACCATTTATTTTCTTTTGTTTCATCTTCATTTTTTGTTGTTGTTTTTACCATTTCATTCCTTTAGGGATTGTTCGTGTAGAGCAAAAGAATAACACTTTTTTTGACATGAACATCTATGAAGATGGGCCTTATGAAGTTGGTGGAGAGACTGAGCATGATGAAAGTCTCGTTCCTGTTCCTGCTAACAGTTACTTAGGTAGGAGCAGGCACAGATGGCTGCCTTTGGCCACCTTCTCAGATACTTTGTGTGAAACTCCCTCGCAGGGCCTACTGCCCCTGGACTTCTAGGCTGAGAAGAGGCCAGGTGGGGCCGGGACCTGTGGCCACTTTTGCTGCAACTTGATAAGCTTGGTGATCTAGAGGCGTTATTAACCTGACCGATGCCTGGGATCCTTTCTTTCTGACCGGGGCTCCCTCAAAGGGGGGAAGAAACCTATTATCACCTAAAATCGTCCGTCCTTCTTCCTGCTTGGAAGTCTGTCTCTTGAGCTAATGGCGGCCCCCGTAACCTGAAACAGTTTGTTCATGCAGCCATGAAAATGTGCATGGGTGTTCACAGTAAGCTGAGCTCTTTGTTCAGTGCCTCTTTCCAGAGATACTCTTAAGAACTGCATTTAATAAAGTTACTCTTAAGTGGCAAGTCAAGACCTCCAGGTCCTCCCTCTGTGATTGTGGTTCTCCGAGGATTGGCCCTGCTTCTGGATTGGGACCCCCATGTCACAGGGCCCCGCAGATGGATAAAAGCTTCCCAGTGGAGGTTGAGCAGGACTGCTAAAGCGGCTTTCAGGACACCCAGACTGTGTCTAAGGGCCAATTCCTTAACTCCTAAGGCTTGTTTGCATGACTAATGGATGTCCTAAGTTATTCATGTGCATTATGGTAATTACACAAAGCCTTTTAAAAGCTTTAATTCTTGGTATGAGTTGACATAAAGAATAATTACTGTGGATTTCTTGGAAAAAATATAAAAAACTTCTAAATAGTAACCTGTTTTTTAAAAAAATGGAGAAAAGTACCCAGATGTTAGGGTATTACTGGAACAATGGAAGGTAAAAAATGAAAAAACAGGTATAGATATATGAATAATTTCAAACAATGTGCTAGTAAACACGCATTAAGAAGTTGTTCAGGCCTGGCCTGGTGGCTCACACTTGTAATCCCAACACTTTGGGAGCCCGAGGTGGGCAGATTACTTGAGGCCAGGAGTTCAAGACCAGCCTGGCCAATTCAGCAAAACCCCTTCTCTACTAAAAATACAAAAATATTAGCCAGGCATGGTGGTGCACATCTGTAGTCCCAGCTACTCAGGAGGCTGAGGTAGGAGAATCACTTGAACCTGCAAGGTTGAAGTTGCAGTAAGCTGTGATTGCACCGCTGCCCTCCAGTCTGGGCAACAGAGCAGGACCCTGCCTCAGAATGTTTTATTTAGGGATTACTTATGACAAAAATTAATTGTAATTACACTGGCCAAGAAACCAATACTTTGGTCTTTAAGATGGATGGCTGTGGATTTTATAAATGTGCTTGCTGTCAGAACATACGAAAATATGAAGCATTTTTTCTGAAATACATTTGCCACTTATAGAATGGATTTCCTCAAAAGTGAATGCCTGAGAAAGATATCAAACTCATATTGTTACATTTGGCTTGTCTGTGCTGTGTGTGAATCTGTCACTTCAAAAGATTGGAGGGTTTGGGGGAATAAAATGATCCGCTTGAGGTTTTGGAAGCTGGCAATGAGAGCAGCTTGACGGATGCAGTGGTGGCCTCCTCATCCAGCGAGAACAGCAGTGGCTGTCCTGCCTCTTACCAAGCATAATTACTTTTTCTTCAATTTCTTCCGTCCCGTGCATGCGTACAGGCTTGCTGTTTTTGACCAGCGTTTCCTATACAGATCCTGATCAGTTTGTTTATAAAACACGGCCTCCCCGGGAGCAGCCTGACACATTCCCTGATGTGATGATGAATAGCTACCTAGGTTTGTGACCTCTGCGATGACAAATAAATTGTCTTGGTTGTGGTCATTAACATTTTTTTTTTGATCCATACGGAGCATAAATCTTTTTATGTCCTATTTTGTTTCCATTGAAGCACACACAAAAAGCATGCCATGGTTGGGGCTCTGTGGCCAGATGGCTGGATTCCATATTGCCCTCTCTAATCTGGTGGCTCATGTTTTTTAATTCACTTCACAATTTGAGAACTGTAACGGTAGTGGTGAAGTTTTTCATAAGTAAAACCCAATAAGGAGGGTGAGCTTATATTATTCTGCATCTGCTTCACCTTTCTATATAAACATTTACTTAATTTGAACGGTTTTGATATGGGCACTTCTATTTGCTTTTCACCAGATCTCTTATTTTTGTAATCTGACATCCTACCTGATGCTTTATAATGGGAGTGTCCTAATGTTTTCTGCCCTCTGAACAAGTATATAGCTGATACCAATGACAACTTCCTCACCTCTGTTGTTTATACTAGGTTCTCAAATATCATGTATCATCAGTCATTGTTTTGTCTGCATGTTTGTGTCTGAGAACTAAGTTGGTCCAAAACAATGAAATGCTATCTATGGTGGTGATAGCATTTGTTTTTGTCTGATTACCAAAGAGATTGATGCCTCTTACCAAGCTTAATTACTTTTTCTTCAATTTTATTTTATTCCTGTAAAAATACTGGCCATTAAATTATAGCAGAACCCTATAATATGCAGTCAATTATGCTTCAAGTCAGGTTGTATTCTCTGTGTAAATGATGTAACATAACCAAATTATTCCTAGACAATTCAGTATCTAGCTTGATCTCCTTTTACCATAGTTCTAATATTAAAATCAGGTGCAAATTGATTCTTAAGATGTATGAATACTTCAAAATTCAAGTTATACATAAGTTTTTTTCATTGAAAGTCTTAATATCCATAGAAAGCAGTAAATTTGCTAGCCCCAGGACTTTGTCCTTGGGTCAAATCTGAACTCTGTCACTCATATTACAAATGTGATAGCTGGTGGGAAGGTCAGGAGGAGAGAGGGGTGGGAAGCCAGAGGAAGAGGTAATGATGGAGTTACCCATGTCATAGGCCTAAAATATATGGATTGATGTGAGGGGCTGTATATATTTTGTTTTTCTAGGTTTTTCTTTGGACTCAGGGAAAGGTATTGTTTCTAAAGATGAGATCACTTTTGTATCTGGTGCTCCCAGAGCCAATCACAGTGGAGCCGTGGTTTTGCTAAGGAGAGATATGAAGTCTGCACATCTCCTCCCTGAGCACATATTCGATGGAGAAGGTCTGGCCTCTTCATTTGGCTATGATGTGGCGGTGGTGGACCTCAACAAGGATGGGTGAGAATACCTCAGGTTATTTTATGCTGCAAATCATTGCTGCTTTGACTAGCTTCTGTAGGCCTTGAGAAGAGCCGTCCTTTCAGGTTGATTGATGTAAAGAATATTTTTACTGCCAACCCATCTTTATCATTTGTATGATGGCAGCAGACAGACATTCATCTCCTTCCCCCAGGGTATAGGATTATATTTTTGATTTTCAGTTTTTACTTGCATGTTGGGATTATGGGTCCATGAGAATTAAAATTTGAAAAAAAAGAACTCAGAAAACACTTGCATGATTCTGTTCTGTGGCTTCATATGGGGCTGATGGAGCATCAGCTCCTGTTGAAAATAGGGATTGGTGATAAAGTCAAAAACAGATCCATGGCTGTTGGTGCCAGTTGGGGTGGGGTAGAATAGTGAGGTGTTAATGGGAATCCTGCTGCACTGTGGTTCTAACTTGAGGAACTTGCTTTGCGTTCTTACCCTTAGTATTTTTCTTGGGGCATTTTTTACAGGCTACCTTGGTTTTTAAAAAATGCTATAATTGAGTCATAAATTCTGGAGTTGAGGGCCTTTCTATTATATCTCTCTGTAACCTTAGTACCTAGACTGGTGTTGCTGGTATGTTAGCTGTTGGTTCATGGCTCTTTCCCCTCATTATGTTTTTAGGTGGCAAGATATAGTTATTGGAGCCCCACAGTATTTTGATAGAGATGGAGAAGTTGGAGGTGCAGTGTATGTCTACATGAACCAGCAAGGCAGATGGAATAATGTGAAGCCAATTCGTCTTAATGGAACCAAAGATTCTATGTTTGGCATTGCAGTAAAAAATATTGGAGATATTAATCAAGATGGCTACCCAGGTAGATAATAGATTATGAAATGGCTGTGATTATAGATAATTTGATTGTTTAAATAATAGCACTGCTGGGCACAGTGGCTCATGCCTATGATCCCAGAACTTTGGGAGGCCGAGGTGGGTGGATCACCTGAGGTCATGAGTTTGAGACCAGCCTGACCAACATGGGGAAACTAAAAATACAAATTAGCTGAGTGTGGTGGCACATGCCTGTAATACCAGCTACTCCCAGCTTTGGGAAGCTGAGGCAGGAGAATCGCTGGAACCTGGGGGACAGAGGTTGCGGTGAGCCAAGATTGCTCCATCGCACTCCAACCTGGGCAACAGGAGCCAAACTCCATCTCAAAAAAAAAAAAGCCAAACGAATAAATAATAGTGCTTATGTCATCTTACTTTAAAACATTGTACTGGAGTGTTTCTAAAGTGTTTCTTAAAATGTTAAAATGTCATGTTGTCAACAGATATTGCAGTTGGAGCTCCGTATGATGACACGGGAAAGGTTTTTATCTATCATGGATCTGCAAATGGAATAAATACCAAACCTACACAGGTAACCACATAACCTGGATTTCTACAGCTACAGTCTCAACTTTTTGCCCTGTAATAAAATATTTAGGTTTAAGTGACTTTTCACACAAATTTTATTTACAAATCCACAATAGTATAGATTTTTAAAAAATGTATTACTAGAAGATACCTTCAGAAAATATAAATGCAATTACTTGCTTGTTCTAATTGTAAAATTTCTTAGATATCTAAGTTAGGAATCAAAGTAATCCAAAGCAAAAGAATGTTATTCTACCCTGACGGCATAAAGAGAGGAGACGTGATATATTCTCTTTAGTAGCCTAGTAAATAGAGATGAAACTGGGCAAACAAAATAGATTACTGTAACTACATGGAGGACGTAGATACAAAAAATTAAAAATTTCTTTTGAGAAAAATAAGACTTGTAGGGAGGGTAGGGAGATTTGGTTTGAAATGGCCTGATTGACTTAATACAGTAAACAAGCTAATCAGAAATGGGGTCTTTTATGTTTTGAGAGACTGTGTAAATCAGATGACTTTTATGAAATTAAATGTATGAAGTGTTAGATCATGTAGATATTTATGACTCATATATAATTTCATATAATTTACTTATAAGTGAACTCTCAAATTCCAGTTCAAAAGAAACTTGTGTGTCTTTTTCAAAGCATAGTTAAGAAGCTTATGTTGCAAGCATAATGTCCATTTGGATGACCTCTGTATTTCAGGTTCTCAAGGGTAAATCACCTTATTTTGGATATTCAATTGCTGGAAACATGGACCTTGATCGAAATTCCTACCCTGATGTTGCTGTTGGTTCCCTCTCAGATTCAGTAACTATTTTCAGGTCTGTTATCTATGATTTTAGTGTTAAGCATGTTCTATAATCAGGTTACACTAAAATGTTGACCTTTTGGGTTGAAATTTGTCATACTTACACTTCAAAGGTTTATATGAATTGCAAAGCTATTTCTTTGTCTTTTGAAGGTAGTAAACAATGTAATAAAAACCTGTTTTCTAAAATCTTTTAAAGTATTTGAGGAAAACATAGATCCAATTTTGATGAAAAAACAAAACACATATAAAACGTGACAGTACAAAGAACATACAGAAGGAAATCCCCTATAATTCACCATGCATTATTAAACTCCAAGATCTTGATTTCTATTTTTATTTTCTGTGATTGTACCATGTATATTTAACAAAATTAAGATCATAATTGTGCATAATTTTGTAACCTGCTTTTGTCTCTTTAGGATACATGGTGGACTTTTTCTATGTCACTGAGTACTTTTCCAAAATGAAGTTAACAATTGTCTATGAGGCATCTTCTGACTGGTTCAGAGCTTATTTAACCAACTGCTGGGCTCTCACTGGATGGTTACGTTGCTTCACAATTTTTTTTTTGCCCCCATGATATAAAAAGCTGTGGAAAACATTCTTTCTTTTGTTTATATCCTTGATTATTTCCTTATTATAAATTCCTGGATGTGAAATTGATATATGTGCTTCAAGACTTTTGACTCGGTTTCACCAAGATGACCTCCTGAAAGGGTGTGACATTTCCCATCAGTGGTGTTTGAGTCTCCCTTTAACCAGCGCTTTCATCACTGCTGGAAATCACCATTAAAAATTGGAGGGGTTTTTTTTGTTTGTTTTTTAATTTTCAAAAAGTAGCAGGTTCTTCTTATTTTTTTTTAAGTTAATAGGCCGGGCACGGTGGCTCATGCCTGTATTCCCAGCACTTTGGGAGGCTGAGGCAGGCGGATCCACAAGGTCAGGAGATCGAGACCATCCTGGCTAACACGGTGAAATCCTGTCTCTACTAAAAATACAAAAAATTGGGCACGGTGGTGGGCACCTGTAGTCCCAGCTACTCGGGAGGCTGAGGCAGGAGAATGGTGTGAACCTGGGAGGCGGAGCTTGCAGTGAGCCGAGATCGCACCAAAGCACTCCAACCTAGATAACAGAGCGAGACTCCGTCTCAACAACAACAAAAAAAGTTAATAATATAGAATTATAGAAAGTACAGTACATTATTCCCATCTTCCACAAAACTTTTGAGCATCTCTCTACTTTTAGGGTATCATCAAAAGGCTACACTGTAACTTTGCTGTCTAATCTGGTTTTTATTTAATCTTGGGATATCTCTTCCTTGTCAATACAAAAGATGACCTAACTTTAGTCAGTTAAATGTTTGCCTCTGTCTATGTGTAATTGATATTTTAATATCCTTACTTTCGTGTCCTCATAAGTAGGTTGACTGTCAACCCTGTACACTTGTTCCCTCTTTACTTGCAGATAGTATGAAAGTAAAATTCAACAACCCTTTGATAAGAATAGCATTAACCTCCCCTTATTTTACAAATGAGGAAACTGAGGCCCAGGACTTGCTTGAGCTTTTTTTTTTTTTTTTTTTTGAGACGGAGTCTCACGCTGTTGCCCAGGCTGGAGTGCAGTGGTGCGATCTCGGCTCGCTGCAAGCTCCGCCTCCCGGGTTCCCGCCATTCTCCTGCCTCAGCCTCCTGAGTAGCTGGGACTACAAGGCGCCCGCCACCGCGCCCGGCTAATTTTTTGTATTTTTAGTAGAGACGGGGTTTCACTGTGGTCTCGATCTCCTGACCTTGTGATCCGCCCGCCTCGGCCTCCCATAGTGCTGGAACATCAGGCTTGAGCCACCGCGCCCGGCCTTGCTTGAGCTTTTAAGTCTGGAGCCTGAGAGACAGAATGTAGCACCTAAATCTTCCCGACTTGAATCCTGGGCACTTTTTCTACTAAATCGTACTAACACTTTAGGGTAGTGTAAATAAACACCAATTTTAAACATGAGGCAGCCAAGCCAATAAGACTTATTTTCTATGTTAAAAGACATAGTTTTCATAATTCATGTATACTGTGCCCTCAAAATTGTGTGTTGTATGTTTAAAAAACAGAAATTAAAATATGTCCTAGGCAGAAATGTCTGTTAAAATATTTTCTTTTGAAATTTATGCCACCCTAAAGCATTAATACTATGACATGTAAAATACTATATCTGTGGCAACTGATTTTAAAATACTTGTGAATTTTTGCCTTTTAAATATGCTCTCAAACCGTAAGAATGTATCTAGTTAGTATCTTAGCACCTAGCAGCTGTCTAAATGTAAAATAAAAACAGAGTGATAAACAATAAAGGAAAATAGAAAAACAGGTAATGTGGGCAGTATTTGACCCTTTATTTCCCCCACCTTCACCATGAATGGACTTGTACTCTCTCTAGCCTACCAACAGATTGATTCCAGAAGTTTGAGCTAGTTGTTTGGGATTTGGAATGCATTTTCTCATAGAAACACTGTTCTCCAGAATGGCTGGGTTTACCACAAGCCCACCAGAGTCAGCCTAACTGAATCCACGTGGTAATGAAACCCCAGGCCCATTCTGAGTTCTGGTGGCGAGCAATGGAGGTGGGCCTCCCCACCCACTAATACCTCTCAACCCACTGCATACTTGCATTTCTTGTGCCTGTGGCAGCAGTTGGGCCATAGACCCCTGGAGACCCCTGTGGCTGCTGGGAGCAGGGCAGCCAAAACATACGAAAAGGTGTTTTCAGACGGTGAACCGTAGTAGGGCGTGGAATTGGATCCCAGCTTCTCAAGTGTTTGCGGGACTGCAGTAGGCAGCACAGAGGTGGGAAGAGGTTTAAAAGTTCAAGTTTTTGCTTGCAGAGATATCACGTAGGTAGAAAAGTTGTCAATCCTGGCAATAGGAAGGCAAAGACTGAAGGTTGTGGGTGGGAGACTCCGAGGGAGGCTGAAGAGAAGGGCGAGTGTTTGTACTATGGAGACGCCCAAGTTCAGGACTGCCTGTATTAATTCACGTTTTGTAGACACGCTGATCATGAGCATCTCAGGTATTAGGTGTATATTGGTGTAATTCTTCCAGAGGGTATGTTGGCAAGACTACTCGTAATTAAAAATGCACATATTCTTTGACTCTGAAATTCTGCTGCTGGGAATTTGTCCCACAGATAAACTCAAGTGTGTGCATAGATGATGTTTGTGAAAGCAGAAAGCTCAACAACATGAATGTCTACCAATTAGGTACTGGTTAAATAATGTTACACTGATACGGTGTAACACCATCAGGTGTGAAAAACAATGAACTAGATCTATGTGTATATATAGGACAAGACCTCTGAAATGAATGAGAAAAAGCCACATACAGAACAATGGCAATTAAGTTCCCATTTAGTTGAGATTATACATATATTTTAGTATTTAATTTTAGATAATTTGAACAGAAACAGACTGACATGTGTCTGGAAGAACATACAAGGCTACTTGGGTGTTTGGGTAGGAATGGAGACAGTATTTAAAACTCTGAAACTCCTACATGTTGCACATGTACTCATAAGTGTGTATGTTTTTAAACAAATATTGTATAATGAGGCTTGCATTATATATATTTATATCTATTAACAGTTATTTTCTTCAGCAATGGGGGAAAACGTCACGTGTATTTTTTTCCTGTGTCTTTAAGCTGTGCTGGGCAGCTAAGGATGCCATCTAGTATGTGAATTAGTCTCACATTCAAGGTAACAAGAGGCTGAGCTTGTTTTTCACTCCTTTGGTCTTCAGATCCCGGCCTGTGATTAATATTCAGAAAACCATCACAGTAACTCCTAATAGAATTGACCTCCGCCAGAAAACAGCGTGTGGGGCGCCTAGCGGGATATGGTGAGCGTCTCTCTGTCTTGGTGGGATCCCCCTCAGTTTCCCACCTCCACTTCATGATGACTCTGTTGTCCTGAGGAGCCCCAGGGAAGATGTCGGGAGAGCTGGGCAAAGGGAAGAGGGTCTGTCAAGTGTTTCTATAACATGTTGATCATCAGTGGGCAATGGGGGGATTGGAGAGCTAGGGAACATGTTGGGTTTTTTCCACTGCAATAATGGATCTTTTAAGAAATATGTGTTTGATTTTATTCAGCCTCCAGGTTAAAGCCTGTTTTGAATATACTGCTAAACCCGCTGGTTATAATCCTTCAATATGTAAGTACCTAGTACCTTTAAAATATGTGTATTTTCTGTCTGCCAGGTTGAAAGTTCTGCATAAATCACAGAAAAATAAAACTGTAGTGGCCAACATGGGTCTGTCAATTCTTGTGTAAAGAATTAAGTGTATATTTTGTCTCCCTTGTAATCAGGAGGGCACAGCACAGTGAGGGAGGAAAAAACTCCACTTGGTCGCTGCTTGAGTTTTCCAGAGCAGATGGTTTAGGACAGAATGGCTTGGAAAAGTACTTATTTGCCACCACAACCGTTTCCTCCGTTTCTGTCTTTGAAAAGCAGTGTGGAAAATTGATTTTGTGGTTGTGAGGTGGTGGGTGGTGGCTGGTGGTTGTGAAAGGGCAACGGCATGAGCCAGAGCACGGCACAGGCTCGCTGCCAGGCTGCCTTCTGTTCCCCACGCCTCTCCCTCCCAGAACACCCGCCCTGTGTCCCAAGAGCAGGCCCCTGGGGAATTTGCAGGCCAGCCCTGAGAGGTCAGAGGCCTGGTCTCAGCTTTGATGCTGACTGGCCCTACAGCACAGGGCAAGTCCCTTAACATTTGAGTTTGTTTTCTCATCCGTTCAGAACAATACCTAATAGTCATTAGGGCATACAGTTGTGCTGGAGATGAACTGAGAAGACATGAAAAGCAGTTTGTCATTTATTAGATACTGTTCTGCTTCCTTTCTTTGTAATTCAAAATAAGATTTTTAAAATTAATTTTTGTGGGTACATAGTAGGTGTATATATTTATGGGGCAAGACAGGATTTTTGACAAGAATTTTGACACCGTTAATGATGCTCTTTAACAATAGTGGCCGTAGTAAGCTCGCCTCTGGCATGTTTTAATAGCAGCCACACTTCTTCAGCTGTGAGTCACCTGGCCCCTGGCTCCAGAGTCAAGGCCAGGGGCATAGGAATTCCAAGAAAATCTTTTCTCCAAAGAGGAAAGTGAAAAGTATGAGGAAATTCTCATCCCAGGTCTGGCCATGCTCCTGGCAGTTTGGGATACTGGTGTACTGTATCTGCCACCAAGGGACACTTTGTGAAGACCAAGGTCATTCTGTCCTTTGATATGGTTGTTAGCCTTTACGATACTAAGAGGTAATGAGTCCTCTGAAGTGTTCTTTCTGTTATCTAAAGTAGTACTGTTTTCTTTCTTTAAAAAGGTGTCCCTTATAATATTCTAGAATGTAATGTAATTCAAATAACCTTAAAGTTGTTGCTTGAAACAGGAAAAAAATAGCCACGTAAGGACTAGGGTTTGCGATGGTGAATCCTCTCACATGTCACAGCTGTGTTCTTAGCTGTACTCTAATTCTTCTTTAATTTTATATGAAGTTTTATGTAACACTAATGAATGTATCTACTAAGGCAACAGAATGAAGATACTGACCTCTGATAAAGTTCAATGAATTAAGAAAAGGGACAGTTTAAATAAATGTACTATCTTTAATTTTTTTTTAAGTCCCCGTTCACCCGATTCTTACTGTCATAAGCTCACTTAGCCTTCATCTTTCCAGATTTCCAGCTGTCTGCAGGTGGTTTCTCCGTCTCCTCATCTGTGGGGTCGTCTCCTGCTGTGTGGTCTCTCCACGGGACCTGCAGACCTTGCACGAAGCATTCTTAGAGTGGATGGATTATGACTTCGTGCACAGGGGGAGCTGTGGCCTTTTTGCTTTGCTTTTTGACACAGCCGGCATTTTGTCGAGTGTAGAAAGCAATTCTTTGTGTGACTTTTAATGACGAGAAAATGTGTTCCGTAACCCTTCAGGATCTATCATCCTTTCAGTATCATTTGTGTTATTTTTACCCAAATGCCATACCTTAATACTACCCCACTTGGATAACAAGCCCTTTGCCAGTGTTTGAAATGATTAGAGAGACCAGAAGAAAACAGTGATTCTTTGACTAGGCAGCCAGAGAAAAAGGGGAAACATTTTTATTCTATTCTGATGGCCATTTTTTCAAACCACTCTCAGTTTGACTGTAGATGTGAAATCTCATTAGAGCACTCCTTGTCTTCCCCCAAATTAATCACCTATATAAAATACAGACTTTCTTCTAGCTGTAGCGCAGCACTTGATGCCATGTGTATTACTTTTACGTTATGTAGCTACTCCATTAACCAAATGTTTATGAATGGCCTATTATGGGTGAAACTTTCCTTTGAAGACATTCAAAGAATATTTGCTTTCATTGCTTTTACGTCCACAGTAAATTCTAAATGAACTAAGACAGAACTTCTACAAAGCTACATAAGTTAATACATTTAAAATCTCCTCCCAGTATCCAAGAACGTGAGCTTATTGTTTGACTGGGCTGCTTTAACTCAGCAGTCCTCAGATGTGGTGTTCCATACATATAGATATCTATAATTGAGCCGTAATGAGTGTTCTACTTGGCTTGCCCCTCAAGGGGTCAGCAAAGGTGGCCTGCAAAGATTTTAAGATGATGTGGACTGTCTGGAGGGTTAGGGAAGGTTAGAGTAAATTTGGCAGATAAGCGGTTTTCCTGCACCCACACCTCCCATACTTTTGCTGTGAGGGGCACTCAGCGTGTGAGCCTTTATCTGGTTCATTGTGAAACTAGCAGGTCACTTACAAATGGATGATGTCAAGGCTGCAGAGGGCCTAAAATGGGGGAGCATTCCATTTGGCAGCTGTGACATTTAAGAATTCTCCAGATGGACACAAAAATTACTATTGAAACTGTCAGTGTTTCTGAATTTTGGTCTGAATTGCTCACATTCAGCATAAAAATGTCACATCGTGTGTGTGTGCATGAGTGTGCAAGTGGGGAACCCGTTACTTTCACTTCTGTTCATCTGTTCTGTAAATCATATGTCTATCATGTGTTGTGCTAGTTGCTGGGGACTGTGGTGGGGAATAAGACTGATGGGATCCTTGTCCTTGTCCTCGGCTTTGCCCCACTGTGGGAGAGAATCAGAAAATCACAGCGTAGTGGGTCTAGGTGTAGAGACTGGAGAGATGGAATACTCCAGGGTCGCGAGGAGAGGCCAGGACAGGCTTCCTGGAGGAGATGAGGTCCAAGCTGAGATTTGAAGGGGAAGGGGGAGGGCTTAGCCAAGCAGGCCAACCCTGCTGGGAGGTGGAAGGGGAAAGAAGGGAAAGACAGCTGGCTGAGGGAAGGAGTGACTCCTGCAGTGGCCAAGAGGCAAGTGAGACCTGGGCATCTAAGACCCTGTGGAAAGCAATCACCTTTTGTGTTTGTGATAGAGACTTAGAAGCTGGTGCTGCCTCTGTCCCTCTCAGTATGACCCAAGCCTCCCCAGAAAAGGTCTCTTCCAACTCTAAAGTGAATATTAGAATGTGAGTTATTAATTTTCTGTGTTTTCTATAGCAGATTTTTGTCCTGGAGGTTGCCTTCTCCAGCCCTCCACACACTTTGGTTTGCTTTCCCTTTTGATGGTTAGTGAGTGCTTAATGAATGTAAGTAATTTAAGTATTGGCCCATGAAAAACACAGTTAGCAGCCACATCTAATGAACCAACAAAGAATGTGTTCTGAAGTCAAAAAATGAGATTCTGATCGTCCACGTCCTGGCTTCCCTACAGGTTCCATTAGTGTAGGTTATCAAGAACAGGCTGTGCCTTCTAGCCCAGTGCAGGGTAGGCAGTTTAGTTGTAGGAGCTATATTATGCTGACAGGCCCTCTATCCACTCAAAAATATATAATTTACCTCTTAATTCTTTTTTATCTTTATTATTATTATTATTTTGAGAAAGTTTCACTCTTGTTGCCCAGACCGGAGTGCAATGGCATGAATTTGGCTCACTGTAACCTCTGCCTCCTGGGTTCAAGCAATTCTCCTTCCTCAGCCTCCCGAGTAGCTGGATTACAGGCATGTGCCAACACGCCCAGCTAATTTTTGTATTTTTAGTAGAGACAGGGTTTCACCATGTTGTTGGTCAGGCTGGTCTCAAACTTCTGATCTTGGGTGATCCACCCACCTTGGCCTCCCAAAGTGCTGGGATGACAGGTATAATTCACTGCGCCCGGCCTCTTTTATTTTATAAGGTAAAGGTCTCATCCTACTGTTGAAAGACTTCTCCGTCTCTAAAATATATTATTCCTCTTTTTAGACAACTATCCTTTATCAGTGTTTCTTAAAACTTCAATATGTATAACAATCATCTGATGATTAATAACACAGATTCTGGTTCTGTAGGTGTAACTGGGCTTGAGGTTCTGCATCCTCACAGGCCCTCAGGAGATGCTGCTGTTCTAGAGAGACCTTTTCCAAATAGTAAAGGCACGAGGCCACTTGAATAAGCAGTGACTGTTAAAAGGGAGAAAATCAGTTTAGGTCCTCAGGGGGAGTGTTGGGTTCTTCTACTTATCGTTAGTATTCTGTGGGTTCATGAGCTTCAGCCAGAAACTGATTCTTAATAACTGCTGAAAGGTTTTAACTTATTCTTGAGCTCCCCCAGGTGGCACAATGAAAATTTAACTTTGAAACATTGTTAACAGCAAAAGGAAGGAAAAGACAGCTTGATTTGAACCATCACAGTTGTGTGAATGCATATTACCAGGAAATTTGAAGAGAAACAATGGCAATGTTTTCTATAAGAAATTAAAATCTTAAAAGGAGTTCAATATGCTTGTGGCTGGATTGTGCATGAATGCACTTACATTAATATGATTTTAATTTTATCTAGCAATTGTGGGCACACTCGAAGCTGAAAAAGAAAGAAGAAAATCTGGGCTATCCTCAAGAGTTCAGTTTCGAAACCAAGGTTCTGAGCCCAAATATACTCAAGAACTAACTCTGAAAAGGCAGAAACAGAAAGTGTGCATGGAGGAAACCCTCTGGCTACAGGTGAGGGCTGTGGACGGTCACATCTGTTTTATGAAGGGGACAGAAAAAGGTTATATGGTGATATACAGATTTCTGAAATTTATTCTAGCAACCTCTTAATCAATACAAAATCATTGTTTTGGAATTCCCCAATAGGATTTATACCCCCACTTAACTGTGACTGCATGCTTTTCAGGATAATATCAGAGATAAACTGCGTCCCATTCCCATAACTGCTTCAGTGGAGATCCAAGAACCAAGCTCTCGTAGGCGAGTTAATTCACTTCCAGAAGTTCTTCCAATTCTGAATTCAGATGAACCCAAGACAGCTCATACTGATGTAAGTCTCTCTGACTCTCATTTTGCCAAAGTTTTTGCCATTTATGGTGCTAAATCAAATGTCTTTGAAGGGAATAGAACTAGTGATTTGCTTTAAAGGCCATTCTTTTGTGTTAATATGTTTTTAATGTATGCAAAGTTAGAGAAGACTTGTTTCCCAAATTAGCAATAGACACATAAAACATGAAATATGATTTGGGGCCAGAATGTATTTTCCTTCTTCATTTTTGGCCATTATAACTTATTGAGACTATAAATGGTAGAGCTTACATTCTCACACTGTTTCTCCGTTAGCTGTACATAGAAAGAAAAATACATTGTGTTTTACAATTGAGAACACTGAAATATAGAAAGCAAATATATTGCTAGTTAGAACATTTAAATCAAGGAATAGCAAAATTCAGCAAAGCAAAAAAGTATTATTAGCATACAGTAGTCATTTAGTGCCTAATACAGCCTAAGTCATCTTTGGAAGAAAAATGTATATTAGATGGTCTGCTGGATACTTCATATGAGGTGGGGTCTGTTTGCTAGGGGTTTAGGATGGTTAAGATGCAAGGTTAGCCCGGGGAGCTATGACAGCTTGATTTGGCATTATGTTCTTGCTTTCAAAATCTAATTGATGATGGCCAGGTGTGATGGCTCATGCCTGTAATCCCAAAACTTTGGGAGGCCAAGGCGGGCAGGTCACTTGAGGTCAGGAGTTTGAGACCAGCCTGGCCAACATGGTGAAACACCATCTCTACTAAAAACACAAAAGTTAGCGGGTATGATGGCGCATGCCTGTAATCACAGCTACTCAGAAGGCTGAGGCAGGAGAATCACTTAAACCCGGGAGGTGGAGGTTGCAGTGAGCCGAGATGTCTCCACTGCACTCCAGGCTGGGCAAAAAGAGTGAGACTCCATCTCAAAAAAAAAAAAAAAATGTAATTGATGATGAGCGTCTGTCCACTCTGGGGCTCCTGGTACTGGTGCCTTACTGAGGCAGGTTTGCAGAAGTGAGTCCTCACTGTCTCAGGCTCAGGAGCTGATGCTTACATCTGCACATTGTCAGTCATTTTTGTCACCAAATATAGTTCCTTATATTTCTGTATATCTTTATGTACTTTTGTTATTATCATGTTAATATTTCTTGTGTACATTCCCAGCTCCATAGCTAGAGATGATTTTCCTATTTATCAGTATGATTATCAAGCACCCATTAGCATGGTACTAGCATGCCGTTTGCCTACCTGACCTTAAGCTCTCTGTTTCCTCATCTCTACAATGGGAATCATAATAATAGTATCTTTCTAGAGGCCTGTTGTGAGGATTAAATGAGTTAAGATATGTAAATTGAGTATTATAATCGTTGGCATGATCATTATTATTGATACTTCTTACAGTAGCCCTATAAAGTTAGAATGGTGGTATCTGCACGTGACCTATGATGAAACTTGGACTCTGAAAGGTTAAGTGACTTGCTAGCTAAGTAAGGGGTAGAGCTGGGTTTCAAACCCAAATCTTTGTGGCTGCTGGGTCACACTCTTCTATATCACACTGCCACCATGCCCTGGTCAAAGTGTTCTTCAAACACAATTTTACTAAAGGACAGAATGGGGATTCGATGTGTGACAGAGTACATTTAAAGCTTGAATTCTGCAATGGTAATTGTCACACAGGGAAATGAACTGTGTGGAATAGCCAGTCACCTACATCGATGCCTTCCTAAGTCCTGAATGGTGTAAATTGACAATAGTTTCGTTTTCCTACAGGTGCACTTCTTAAAAGAGGGATGTGGAGACGACAATGTATGTAACAGCAACCTTAAACTAGAATACAAATTTTGCACCCGAGAAGGAAATCAAGATAAATTTTCTTATTTACCAATGTAAGAATCGCTCTGTAGCACTAGCAAAAATGATTCTGGCTTCACGATAGCTTTGTGTTAAGAAAGTTTACTGGAAACGTATTGAGGACTTTGCCTTTTTGTTCTTTTTTTTTTTTTTTTTAATAGTCAAAAAGGTGTACCAGAACTAGTTCTAAAAGATCAGAAGGATATTGCTTTAGAAATAACAGTGACAAACAGCCCTTCCAACCCAAGGAATCCCACAAAAGATGGCGATGACGCCCATGAGGCTAAACTGATTGCAACGTTTCCAGACACTTTGACATATTCTGCATATAGAGAACTGAGGGCTTTCCCTGTAAGTATTGTTAGAGACCAGCTGCGAGGGAAAAAGCCAACACTGTGCGGCAAATGGCTGGATTGTGACCTAGTGCGTGTTTCTTTTACAGGAGAAACAGTTGAGTTGTGTTGCCAACCAGAATGGCTCGCAAGCTGACTGTGAGCTTGGAAATCCTTTTAAAAGAAATTCAAGTGTAGGTGATGCCTTCATATACTATATTTTACTGTTTTAAATACCATTGCAGTGTCAGTACGCATGGCTTGTGTTAACAGCTATTTATGTTTTTATAGGTTACTTTTTATTTGGTTTTAAGTACAACTGAAGTCACCTTTGACACCCCAGATCTGGATATTAATCTGAAGTTAGAAACGTAAGAGTTACATCAACCTCTCCATTCAGAATTATTTCATGAAAACATGGGCAGTCAATGAATTGGCCCTGATCTACCTCATAAAAGAAGTCTAATTGTAGTGAGAAAACTGACTGGTAAAATACAACCCTATTGTTTCCTTTTCATTTTCAGAACAAGCAATCAAGATAATTTGGCTCCAATTACAGCTAAAGCAAAAGTGGTTATTGAACTGCTTTTATCGGTCTCGGGGTAAGTGTTTGTGTTTAGCATAACAAATCAATGTTTGAAAGAACCATTTACAATCCTCACTAAAACTAGTGTTTTTTAATTTGACAGAGTTGCTAAACCTTCCCAGGTGTATTTTGGAGGTACAGTTGTTGGCGAGCAAGCTATGAAATCTGAAGATGAAGTGGGAAGTTTAATAGAGTATGAATTCAGGGTAAGTTGGAGCAGTTGGTCTTTTCATTATACCAAAAGCTGATATATACTAGGTATGGTCGTGAGTATGTCATTTTAATAAATCAGTAATATTAATAAGCATTATAAATAAATCATCAGTTAAAAATTAGTTTGCCAGCTTTTAAAGAACATACTGGCTTTTAGTGAAAATTTCATGCTCCGGGATGGAGAACAACTGTCACTGTTCAGAATCCAGTTCAGTTTAGAATGCGTTATGATTTATTCCTTCCTCCTTTATAAGGTCATCTTTCTTATTGCTTGTGTTTGAAAGAATATTAATGTTATGCCTGCCTTTCACAAGCCCAGTTTTGTGGTGAATGTAGATTTGGTGTATGCCTGTAGGAAAGGCAGTGACTGGCTCTGAACCATTTCAAAGTAGGCAATCAGTGACTGTTTGTCCTGTTGAATAAACATAAACATATGGTACGGAGTCTGCTCGTAACTCACACATGGGTTTAGGTCTGTGTGGCTGAAATCACATTCCTGAAGGCATAGTGACCATTGTGGTGAAAGCCTCAAATGGCAAGCATGGGCCCACCTCTGACTCCAGCAGAATGAAGAGGCTGAATTCTCCTCTGTGTGTCTCTTAGCATTATAGACACAGCTGGGGCAGGTGGTGGTGGTGGTTATGATCTCTATGCAGGTGCAGTTGGAAAAGAAGTCTTTGGATTCTGGAACAGTCTCCACACTAAGAGGGCTCTTACCACCTGTGTTTGGCTTCTGCTGCAGGACGTCGCTCTGTTCCCAGCTTGGACTCTCAGATTTGTGGCTGTCCTGATGGTTTTGCAGAATCTCCTCTGGGACAGAGGCAGCTTCATTTTTGCAGTGGATGGGGTTTTCCAGAAGCAGGTTGTTGGTACACTGCCTTGGCCCAGGCCTTGTCATTGGCCAAGCCGGGTGGTTACAGGGCAGTTCACAAATCCACACATGATTTTCCCTGGGCATATGTTGAGAACATGGTATATCTGCTGATTCTGTTGCATACAGCAGTTGTTCCTAGAATGAGTTAGCTATCGTTTGTCCTTTGACCTTTTTGTTTTTATTTATAAAAATCTTTAGGTACAAGTCTTTATTTTGAATGCCCTATCTATAGTCCAGTTTTGGAGCCTGTGCTTTAAGGATTATGCTAGATATTTTAGCTTCTTTCCCTTGGTAATAGGAGCTGCTACTTAAATTTACATTGAGAAGATTAGACTGAGATAATATGTATTATTTTCTAACAGGTAATTAACTTAGGTAAACCTCTTAAAAACCTCGGCACAGCAACCTTGAACATTCAGTGGCCAAAAGAAATTAGCAATGGCAAATGGTTGCTTTATTTGGTGAAAGTAGAATCCAAAGGATTGGAAAAGATAACTTGTGAGCCACAAAAGGAGATAAACTTCCTGAACCTCAAGGTATGTTGGTAGATTTATCTAATATCTCCATAAATGCAAATTAGAGAAACTCACTTTTTGGGGGAAAATCATTACTGTCCTTAGGAAACTGGCATTCTGGCAGGTGGGTTTTTCTTTGGTTGTCATAATTTCTCTTTTCTAGTTGAGTAACTGAGGCAGGCTGAGGCATTTTTGCTGGTTAGTGACCATTATAGTACATAAGGCAGAGTCATTCAGTGTTTGGTGAGGCAAATGGCATTTTCTGACGTCTCGTCATGACGCAGTATGTTACATAATAAGGAGAACTGGGGGATGCTCCTGGGTAATAGTAGCTGCTATTACCCAGGGGCCAGCCAGTGTTCACTCCAAGTAGAACCAGATTCATTGGAAGAGATAATGGCATCTTAGCAAGTAACCTTGAAAGCTTTTTATGCTTAGTTTTAAAATAGTAATTATTTACCGTGTACTTATTGTGTCTCAGGAACTATGCTAAGCATTTCGTTTGCATTTTCTCATTTCATTCTCTGGATGGGCCTATGAGGGAGTGTCATTATCCCCACCATTTTATAGATGAGGACATTAAGATTCAGAGAGCAAGTAACTCTCTCAGCCACTCAGGTGTTAAGAAACAGATTCCACATTCAAGCCCTGCTCTGCCTGATGTCAAAGCCTGTACTCTTAACCCCTCTCTATACTGCTCCATGCTTAGATAACTGGCCTGTCATTTCTGTTCCAGTTCGATGAAGGTTTGTGTGTTTCTTTCTTTTATTTTAAATTCTAAGGTGACTGGGTATGATCAGTGATCGGAGTTGATGGCTTAGCATGATCTTCTACTCATTAATGTTAAAAAATCAAGATAATCCATTATTACTAATCTTTGTGCCGGGCGCAGTGGCTCAAGCCTGTAATCCCAGCACTTTGGGAGGCCGAGACGGGCGGATCACGAGGTCAGGAGATCGAGACCATCCTGGCTAACACGGTGAAACCCCGTCTCTACTGAAAAATACAAAAAACTAGCCGGGTGAGGTGGTGGACGCCTGTAGTCCCAGCTACTTGAGAGGCTGAGGCAGGAGAATGGCGTGAACCTGAGAGGCGGAGCTTGCAGTGAGCTGAGATCCGGCCACTGCACTCCAGCCTGGGCGGCAGAGCGAGACTCCGTCTCAAAAAAAAAAACAAAAAACTAATCTTTGCTATAAGGAAAATGCAATTTTAAAAGTTCTTGTATGGCTTAGTTTTCATTGCTCTGCTCTGAATGAGCTATATAATGGGTGTTTTTCCTTCTTTCTCTGTTCTTGAGTGTCACTTATTCCTTCAAGATGTGCTGACCACCATGTTTTAGAAACAGAGCTGGAGGCTAGCGATACAGGAATATTTGATCTCTGATCTCAGTATGCCCACAGTTTGGTGGGGATACAGAGAAACAAAGAAAGCATATTTCTTTTTCTCTGAGTTTTTAGGTCAGAGTGGGAATGCATTACTTAGTCCTATGAGTAAATCAATAAACTTGAATTTAGAGTGATAATACTTGCTGGTTTTACACTTATTTCTGTGCCTTTGGCAGGAGAGAGGCAAATATTGAGTGTGTGAATCTGGTACTGTTCAGGAGGGTATGCTCAAGAGGCTTGTATGGTAGCGACAAAGAATTATGTACATTGGAACTACTTTGGATATAATTTTTTTTAGGAGTCTCACAACTCAAGAAGGAAACGGGAAATTACTGAAAAACAGATAGATGATAGCAGAAAATTTTCTTTATTTGCTGAAAGAAAATACCAGACTCTTGTAAGTATTTTTCAAGAGCTGTGAATATTTGAGAGGATGAGGGGAAGGACTTCTTCAGAACAATGTCTTTTGATGACCATTCTTCCTTTTCTCTCTAGAACTGTAGCATGAATGTGAACTGTGTGAACATCAGATGCCCACTGCGAGGGCTGGACAGCAAGGCGTCTCTTATTTTGCGCTCGAGGTTATGGAACAGCACATTTCTAGAGGTATGACCTTGGCGTGAGGATGTCCCATGGAATTAATTTGCCTCTGCCTAGGACACTTCTCACTTCCCTAATGCATTCACTAACCGTCTCCAAACAGGAATATTCCAAACTGAACTACTTGGACATTCTCGTGCGAGCCTTCATTGATGTGACTGCTGCTGCCGAAAATATCAAGCTGCCAAATGCAGGCACTCAGGTGAGAGGTTCCCCAGCTTCATTCAGGTTCAGAATAGGTCTCTCTTCCTGATACCCCACACTCATGTCCTGAAGTGCTTTGGTGCTCATTTCCCTCGTAGCCCCATTACGGAGAAAATAGTGTCTTGAGGTACTAGCACTACAAGCTGTATTTTAATAGAATCATTGAAAAAAAGAAGTAAATCCTAGGGTCATCCAGTTCAGCAGTGCCCATGGTAGGTTTGAGAACTATTGGCTTAATTGAAAGAAGGGTATACCTCACAGCCCTCTAGAAACCTGTATCTTCTACCATCTCCAATGCTGCAGCCATTGGTGTAATGCCCCAGTGATGGCCCATGCCATGGCCAGCTGTAATTATTAGAAAAGATCTCTTCATAGCTGAATCCTGAGCTGAACCTTGTGAAGTAAGTCCCTGGTTATGCCCCTCAAACAAGTCTAAAATAAGTTCTGTCTCTTGACCATGGAGCAGCCTCTCAAATAATTGAAGGAAATGATCATGCCTCCTTGGATGTTTCTTATTCTTCTCAGAGCTTACGCACCCAGCTCTTGAGTTGTGCGTCACATTGGGCACAGCCCAACCAGCTCCTGGCCTCTCCCTTCCTGGGCAGTGTGACTCCCACGTGGACAGAGCAGCTAAGGTGGGGTCTGCTTGTCCCACTTACCCTGGGGCCTTTACCTCTCAGCATCTCGGCACCACACTTCTGTCAGACCTACCTAGAATTTGGCTTTTCAAACCATTGCTGAGCAGCATGTTTGAATTTCCAGCAGCTGCTATTTTTGTGTTAGTGTTCTACCGAAACTTCCAGGTGTTTTCGTCAGAATTTGTTGTCAAGCTGTGTTTCCAGTATCCTGTCCTTGAGCTATTTGTAAAAATCTAAATGTATGCCTTTAAGTGTATCCTTACATTTTATGTGATTTGCTTTCGGTCCATTGTTTCAGTTTGCAAAGTAACTTTGCATCTTGCTTCATCATTTGCTTTCTCAACTTTCTATCCCTGAAAGTTTTAAAAACTGAGAAGCATATTCTCTCTCTTCATCCAGGTAATGACAAATACGTTGAACAGGACTAGTTGTAGAACCTTGCAGTGAACCAATAGTGAGGGGTTCCCTGTGGGAGTCTAGAACCCACAGGGACTTGTATAAAGATCTCGAGGCAGAATGACTGCATGTCATGGTGGGAATCGTGAATGGGAATATTTTGCAAAAGAGACTAGAGAAAGAAATACTGTGAATTACTGCTCTTAATCTGCCAGTCTACTTATGGAAATGTTCTGGCTTCAGTCATTTAACTAGCTGAAAATTCAGGGAGCCTCCCTAATCATTCTGTTTTCTGAAATATAGTGGTCCTTATAATTTATTATCCAAACAAGAATACATTTTTGTTATTTATTTTTTTGAGATGGAGTCTTGCTCTCTGTTACCCAGGCTGGAGTGCAGTGGCACAAACACGGCTCACTGCAGACTTGAATGCCTGGGTTCAAGCAATCTTCCTGTCTCACCTCCTGAGTAGCTGGGACCACAGGCATGCCACCACAGTTTTTTATATAGCCAGAGTCTCACCATGTTGCCCGGGCTGGTCTTTAACTCCTGGGCTCAAGCAATCCGACTGCCTCAGCCTCCCAAAATGCTAGGATCATAGGTGTGAGCCACTGCACCCAGCCTCAGGATACATGTGCCTGAGAAAAATGCTGTACTGGGAAAGCTGCTGGGATAAATGGTATCAACCAGCACTGCCCCGGTCTCTCCAGGACATATCAACAGGCATCATAAGGGACTTTCAGATAAACCACACCTTCCCTAAGGATCTTTTCTCTGCATCTATAAAGGCAGCAGGTATAGCTTTCTATAACTGTAAATCAGCAACTCTGAAAACCACTGAGATTTCAGAGCTAGACAGAGAACACTTCAGAGGGAAGGGACGGGACTAACATTAATGAAGCCTTAATAAAATGTCTACAACTTACTAGATACTTTATACTCTATCATTTAAACTTCAGAAGAATGCCAAGGGTAGACATTGTACTCATTTTACAAATAAGGAAGCAGACTCAGAGAGGGGATATAATTTGAGACCCTTGATTGAAACCCATA
The DNA here is from genome assembly GCF_043159975.1 of Macaca nemestrina. Taxonomy (NCBI): domain Eukaryota; kingdom Metazoa; phylum Chordata; class Mammalia; order Primates; family Cercopithecidae; genus Macaca; species Macaca nemestrina. Next base: position 70,410,366 of record NC_092135.1, read on the forward strand.
ATTGTCTGACTTCAGGGCTTCTGTTCTTTGACTTTGGGACACTTGGTCCCCAAATCTCAAATTTAGATAAGAAAACTGAATCCAAGGAAAGATATCTCCCCCTCAGGGTCACTCTACCAGCAAGTAGAGCTGAGACCAGACCTTGGGTCTGATGTCTCCTCTTCGAGTGCTCTCTTCTGGAAGGTGATGGAACTGGGGGCCCCGGTATCCAGTCTAATGACTGGGTCACAAATGAAAATGAGGTTATCTTGGGCATTTTATGTTCTTAGAGCTTGGAGAACTCATGCCTCCCAATGGGAATTGATGTCTTCACAAATTGGTAGATTTGTGAATGGGTTACTGGTCTCATATCTAGAACCCATGTCTTTTGAAAATTGAGACATTTTCTTAACTTCTAGTCTTCTGATACCTTTTCTGTTTTCTGAAATACAATAGCTCAGATGTCATATCTGCACATTTCTTTAGTAGTTTAAGCTGTAGTTTTTCTGGGCTTGAAGATCTGAGCTTAATTTGGCTTAAGAAAGCAAAAAAAAAAAAAAAAAAAAACTTTGTTTCTTTAAAACCCAACCAATTTCAAGAGTTTTGTGTTTACCTTTTAATAAAACACAGTTAAACTTTGGGAGCCCAAGGCAGGCGGATTGCTTGAGCCCAGGAGTTGGAGACCAGCCTGGGTAACATAGCAAAACCCCATCTCTACAAAAAAAATACAAAAATTAGCCAGGTGGGGTGGCACATGCCTGTATTCCCAGCTACTTGGAAGGTTGAGGTAAGAGGATCACCTCAGCTCAGGAAGTCGAGGCTGCAGTGAGCCAAGATTGCGCCACTACACTCCAGCCAGGACAACAGAGTGAGACCCTGTCTCAACACAAACAATAAAAAACACTTTTAAATTAGGATACTATTATAATGAAGTCAGGGAGAGCAGAAGTCACATAATTGAGCCAGGTAAGCCATGCTATATTTTAGCATCAATTAAATTAAATCCATCTTGTTAATAAACACCTATGAAAGGCACATGTATGCCTTCCCTGTGCTAAATGCTAGAGACGCCAAGTTGGGTAAGATACAGTGTCAGTTGTTAAGAATGTCATGCTGTAGGAGACATAACCAGGAAAACATTGTCAAATTAGCCAAGGAAGTTGAGGTGGATTGTTTATTGGTTGTATTTATATGTCCCCATTTATCCCTAAAGAAGCAAGTAGAGAGTATCCAAGCTGTCAAATATATTTTTTAAATGACCATAAAAAGTGTGTAATTCTTCAGGGGAATAAGATTTTCCCTTTTGGCTCTAAATTCAGAGAACTTAAGATATGGATCCTTTTATAAGATGGCTTCTTATATGAGAAACACCAAGAGTGAATGATGTCCTTAATAGATAGTTTTGTAAAAGATACAAAACTATCTTTTGTTTTCATTGGGTGACTTCCTGTACTGAAGTTCAGTGAGAATAGTGGGTGGTACATTACAGAGTAATTTAGAGAAGGTATTTTGGCAGTTGACAAGCTAATGTGGTCTAAGCCTGCCCACTGGTAATCAAATTTAATGCATCAACAGAGCTTATATCTCTCTTCCCCTTATGGGCACATGGTGGATGAGCTTCACAGGTGTGTGTCATCCCCATGGAAATAACTACATTGTAATGAAACCAAAGGTAAGAAATTCTTTTTGGAGTTGTAAAGTTCTACAGTAGTTTCTACTCACCTATTCATCAGTAACAGTTGGTGTGACAAGACAGAACAGGGCTTGGAGCTCTAGGAATCACAGCCTGCCCTGTCTCCCATCTTTGGTCACCTGGCTCTATGGCCAGCTGCCCCTTGTTCTCAATCCCAGCTGGAGAATGACTGTCATACCAAAAACAAAAACAAAAAACAAAAAAACCTTCAGTTGACAGTTTAAGCAAACAACCAATAAAATCTTCCTGAATGGCCTCTCACCCTCCAGAACCACAGAGCACATCTGCCCTTTAAATATGTACCCAACCCAGTCCCTGACTTTGGTGCTCAGTCTTTGATGCCCAGTGAGTTGTTTAACAACATGTGGAAGTTCTGCTGTGAATGGTGCCAGGCCTGGGGCTTAGAGCTTCAGCTGGATTCCCATCCACCCTGCCACTTCAGGCTGCAAAATCAAAAAGTACTTTGCTCATTTGTTACAATGTTGGATCCCAACCATTTATGGGGGTGGCTTTCCCCTATGTCAGCTGTTTTAAAGACACTTGTGCACAGTGTCATTATAATAAAGCTGATTGCCCTTGCTGAAGACCAGTTTCCACTCTCCACTTCCAGATTTCCTGGAACTTATTCTTACAAATGAGGATGGCCCTTTCACATGACCACCTTGCCCTAAGGACACACTGTATGCCTTCCTTGTGTTAGATAATAGGGCAACAAAGTTAAACAAGATACAGTTTAGGCTAATTGAAATCATCTATTTGGTTTATTTCATTGTAGTCAGCTTACCAACCACATAACTATTCTATTGCTTCACTGGTCTGTTGCTGTTTCTTCTTCCCTTCTTTGTGGATGTCCCTGTGCTGAACCCAGTAACCCCTTCTCTGTCAGGCGAGGGAAGCAGAGGGGAAGTGAGCCACGAGGCCACCTTGGGGCTCAGAGCTTGTAGAAAACCTCACTTAGAGCATAACAGGAAACATGGTGGCTGATAAAGGTGTGTTATGCCTGCCTGTTACCGTCAGTATAATTGGCTAGATCTCAAGATGTGGTTGCTGTCTATTGACTGTTTAAAGAAAAGCAGTTTTACTGCTTTTAAGTATTTTCTGTAAGTCAGGTGAGGTTGAGAAACTGTTTCCTAGAAGTGGAAAGGGAAGTACTTTGATGAGAGATTTTTTAAAGAACACCACCACTGCATAGAAGTATTAAAGCACAGTGTAGACATAGCAGCATCCAGGGTTCAATACGGACATAGAATATTTGACTGAAAATGCTCCTCAGAAGTTAAATGCTCCCCCTGAGTTTTGTTTCCCTTTATTTTACATTCTGTTAATTCAGAAATATCAGAAACTTCAAACCAGTAGATCTCTAATCAGTGTCGTTTACAAAATCATGTTCACAGTAATCACCAGGTCTTTAGCATGCTTGGAAAAATAGTTCCTGGTATCACAAAAGTTCATTTGCATTCTACACCCATGTAACTGAGTTGTTGGAATTGCCAGAAGCAGCTTTTTAGGTTTCTGAGTAAACACTATTTCTATTTAATTGGTATTTGCAAACTATCCTATGTTTAGAGTTTAAGCTTCTCAGCAGCAGCAGCAACTTAAGCGCTAAGCTGCCTCTGAGTGGGTCCAGGGTCTAGTTTGTTCATATACCTTTTTATAGAAGATGGCACCAAGCCATTTCAGGAAATGTTACTGTTTATGAAGGTCTTTAGTGTGATATCCTAAGAAAAAGGTAAAATGGTGTCCATCAGTCATGCAGCCCCATCCCTACTCTTGTATTTCACAACATCTTTAAAGTTTGAATGAGGAAATGTTGGCTACTTGTGCCTAAACTGGCCCTTTTCTTTCCATTGCTGAAAATTAATTAAAAGAAAGTATAGGCCAGGTGAGGTGGCTTATACTTATGATCCCCGCACTTTGGGAGGTCAAAGCAGGAATCACTTGAAGCCAGCACTTTGTGACCAACCTGAGCAAAACAGCGAGGTTTTGTCTCAACAAAACATTAAAAAAAAAATTAGCTGTGCATGGTGGCATGCGCCTGTAGTCCCAGCTACTTGGGAGGCTGAGGTGGGAGGATCACTTGAGCCTGGGAGGTTGAGGCTGCAGTGACCTGTGGTCACACCACTTGCACTCCAACCTAGGCAACAGAGTGAGAGTGAGACCCTGTCTCAAAAAAAAAAACAAAAAAACACAGGTATTATTCTTCTCAAGAAGATACTAGGTTAGATAGATGGAACAGATTGGCTGTTAGATCTGTTTAATTGGGGATCTTTTTGAGAGGAATTTCTTTAGATAGATACACAGACTGGCTGTGTATTGATAATTGCTGCAACAGGATGATGAATACATAAGGGTTCATTATACAGTTGTTTTGATAACAAAATAATGTTTTTTAAAGATAAATTAACAAAAAGTAACCACTTTGTCAGAATACAACCCAGCATTTTCAAGATTCTGGGGAAAGATCTTCAAGCAATGTCTCTTGAAGCAATATTTTGTTAAGAGAAAGGATCTTGCATCAGAAAGTCATCTCATCCATTCACAGGCTGCATTGTCCAAAATATAATTCAAAAGCAGAATTAGAACCATAAACTCCTGGTGTGAACTCTTGCCGCTGTGTGTAGTAATGCTGCTTTCTTTTCTGCCCTATAGGTTCGTGTGACTGTGTTTCCCTCAAAGACTGTAGCTCAGTATTCAGGAGTACCTTGGTGGATCATCCTAGTGGCTGTTCTTGCTGGGATTTTGATGCTTGCTTTGTTAGTGTTTATACTATGGAAGGTAAGTCATATCTGGCATTTGAATTTCATAACAAACTTTATTTCATGTTTGAACAAATGGGAATCAGCACTGGTAGTATGTTTTCTTTTTCATTGCTTCCTTTTTTCTAACATTATGAAACTCTTTTGACATAGCAAATTTGAGGAAAATTTTTCCATGAACACCTGTATATTTACCGATTATTTTGTATTTAAAGTTATTATTTGTACATAATGAGTTTCTTAAATGAATGTTGGTGTCTCTCACACATAATTTAGCATGTTTAGCAAATAACAAATTTAGATTTTATTACTTTAGCATTTTCTTCACCTAAGATTGAAGCCTGGATCTAAGCCAAATTGTTAGGGTGTCGTAATAATCTGAATCTGTATCCCTGCTAATTTCAGTTTCTGTGAAGAATGTTCATAGCAGCCATTGGAGTTGGTTATGCTTACAGCTAGATTTGGAGTAGAAAAGTATGACATGAATGAATAACTCTATCTCAAGGGGGGTCATTATAGCATGTATCAAACATAAGGAAGGTCTAGGTTTGATATGATTTTCCTCATTAGAATTTGGCCCTTTGACTGTAAATAAAATGTAATATCTTCCCCTGATTCTACCAGTGAAGAATCTACATTATGAAAAACTGCATATGAGATGGATACAAACTCTTAATGCCCAAAGATTACAACTTAAAAATTTTAGATTATTCCCAGTGAGTGATAGAGGCTTACAGTCCCTTATCTGCAATTCCAAAAAGCTCTGAAACCTTGAGGTGTATAATGACTTTTATTTGGCAATAAAACCTGACATGATGTAAAGAGAGGCTACTTTGAAGTCTTTATCCTTTATGATTAATTTCACTGCAGGAATATTAACATTTTGATTATAGCAGCATTAGGTATGCAGTGCATTACTCTTTTTAAAGGACAAAAATTTTGGATTCTCAAACATGTCTGGTCTGGAGGGTTCTGTATGAACCAGCAACCCCCTAGGATCAAACTATCCTTTTCTTTTCGCTGGATCCAAAAATATAATACATAAGGGTTCAAAATAGTCTTGCAAATATTGAGCATCTGTTTTTGCTTTTTTTTTCCGACTGACTTTTGCCAATTTGAGATAATTTTCTGATGTCTTCTAGACATGGGATTGAAGCTTGGTATCTGCTCATGACAAAACTCCTCCTGGTAGGGAGTTTCAGCCGGTTTTACCTCTAATGTTTACCTCGGGCAGTAGGTTCCTCTGGCAAACATAGCCAGTCAATATAAAACTTTTTTTCAAGGAGATGCCTTGAAGAAAAAAAAAAATTTTTTTGAGGCAGGGTCTCACTCTTGTCACCCAGGCTGGATTGCAGTGGCATGATCATGGCTCACTGCAGCCTTGACCTCCTGGGCTCAAGCATTCCTCCCACCTCGGCCTCCTGAGTAGCTGGGACTACATGCCACCACATCTAGCAAGTTTTAAAATTTTTTTTATAAAGATAAGGCCTTGCTGTGTTGCCTAGGCTGGTCTTCAACTCCTGGGCTCAAGCAATCCTCCTGCCTTGGCCTTCCAAATTGTTGTAATTACAGATGTGAGCCATTGCACCTGGCCTTGAAAATTATTTTGATATTAAAAGCTGAAGTTGGGGTTTGATATTTGAGGATGATATTGTGTTTTCTGGAAGAGGTCATAGGATGGTCTTTTTCAGAGCATTGGCAGCCTTTAATGAGAGTGAGACAGCAGTGGATTTAAAGTTAAGAAACCTAAGCTGTATATGATCTTGGTCAAATCATTCCATCTCCCTGGGGCCTCTGTTTTGCCTCGTCTGTTAAATAAATTGATTAGATTAGATGACTTCATTATTTTGGGAGTTTTTATTTTGTTTTTGTTTTTTGAAGCTCTGAAGTATCCAGGCTGTCAAGGGGACTCTAAAATACAGACAACTTATACAACCCCACATGAGAAGCATTTTTATTACTTTATACTTCTATTCAACTGAATTATTTAGTATGTTAAAGTCATAGGATTTTAGGGTCAGAACTACAGTTCAATGGCCCTTAAATTGGATTTTGTATATCCATGTAGAGGGCAAAGCTAAACTTAGACAGATGGAGATCCCTACTTCAACCACAGTAGTTCAGATTGTATCCATTTTAAATATCAGGATTCTGTATAGGATTTTGTTTGCAGAAAAAAAAATAAAGGTCCCTTGGGCTGGTCTAATCACCTTCATTTTGCTAACAAAGATGCTCATGACCAAGAATATTAAGAATGTTGCCAACTGGGCACAGTGGCTCACTCCTGTAATCCCAGCACTTTGAGAGGCCATGGCGGGCGGATCACGAGGTCAGGAGTTTGAGACCATCCTGGCTAACACGGTGATAACCCATCTTTACTAAATATACAAAAAATTAGCCGGGCGTGGTGGCGGGTGCCTGTAGTCCCAGCTACTGAGGAGGTTGAGGCAGGAGCATGATGTGAACCCAACCCAGGAGGCAGTGCTTGCAGTGAGCTGAGATCATGCCATTGCTCTCCAGCCTGGGCAACAGAGCGAGACTCCGTCTCCAAAAAAAAGAATGTTGCCAATGGAGGCAGGACCAGGCCTCTTGGTTCCTGGTTCATTCTTCCCACCCTGTTTACTAGCACATATTATTGAAAGCTGCCCAACAAAACTCTGTACTGATGGAAATGTTCTGGAGCTGCAGCATCCAATATGGTAGCCGTTAGTCATGTGTGGCTGTTAAGCACGTGGAATATGGCTGGTTCAATTGAGGCATAGTTTTAAATGTAATTTAAATTAATTTCAATCTGAATAGCCTCATGGAGCCAGCAGCTCCCATATATTGTACAAAGTGAATCTAGGCTTTTACCTTCATGAGTTGCTGGACTAGGAAGCAGTTTTTCAGGAGATTTTATTTGACCAGGTTAAATTTTATAAAAGACAGTTCCATGGCCTTATGAACTAGATAAAATAGGAAAAGTTCTCTATCACTGAATGAAGGAAATTATAGTAGAAAGTGGAATTATACTTTTATACTCATTTAGAGTGACTTAACTTGAGGAGCATGGGGTCCCTACCATTTAAGGGTTGTATGGTGCTCAGAGTTTGGGAAAATGACAGCAATCATTCTTTCATGATGGTGTATTCGAATTTGTATTGTGATTCACCCCACAGATCCAAAGGCCTCAAGTAAATGGCATTTGTTCCATAAAATTTACTGTAAAAGGCAGAAAGATAACCACAGTATATCTATATTTTATTTGGATTTGTGCTAACTTTTACTTAGAGAATTTATTTTCTAACCTTTGTCTCAAACTGCCACAGTCAGTCTTTTGCCTCTTTTGGAGTTCATATTCTCCTGCAGGAAGAAACTACCCAAAGCTACAATCAGCAGTGTATACATGTTTTCCCTATTAGAATGATTTTTGTCCTCAGGATTTCTGTCACAAAGGGAAAAAAAAATCAATGAGCTGGCTAGTGTCATCCATATAAATATTTGACCAGAGATGTATGGTGAAGGGTGTATTGAATGTGACAATGAAACAATGCAGTGGCTGTTCACTGTTGGTTGACTAAAAGTGGTCTGTTTATAAACAAGCCACAAGTAGCAGATTAAAATCTGAGATGTTCTGTTTAGTTCTTAAAACTGTAAAATTGACTAAATACCTTGCTTCCTTGTAGTGTGGTTTCTTCAAGAGAAATAAGAAAGATCATTATGATGCCACATATCACAAGGCTGAGATCCATGCTCAGCCATCTGATAAAGAGAGGCTTACTTCTGATGCATAGTATTGATCTACTTCTGTAATTGGTAATTGATCAATGTTTTTTAATTGCTAGCTGTGGGACCCGCTATGGTTGTGGTAGCTAACTTTAAGAACAACAGCTTGCTGTGTGTGTCCCATTAACAGATGTTTCCAAATGTTCACACTGGCTTGCCTTGCTTGGATTTGTTTTATTTCACTTGAAAGCTCCTTTTTTTTTTTTTTAAATGCACAAAGAATTTTTCGTTGCAGGTGAGTTATTTTATGTTGTTGTTAAACATTACCCACAGCAATGAAGAGAATTGCAATCTTTGTACACACACACACGAGGCTTTTAGCCCTCCATAGTAGCCCAGTTTGCCACGTGTTATTAATTCGGTATGTAGCATCCTACTAGGGAATTCAAAGATGCATAAGAAATTGCTCCAGATTTCTTGTTCATTTTGGAATTTCCCACAGATAGAAGCTGTGTCGACTGCCTAATTAACCTGTTGCATGTTGGAAATGTGTTTCTCTTGGTTGAGGCTTCCTCACTGTCATCCTTTCGTTTTCTTTGCTATAAAGTGATGGGGAAGGCTTGGAATGCTTTTTACTGTTGCTCAGGAATCGTTTTCTGCTAGCTAAGCATGCAGCTTCCATTTCCTGCGTATCTCCTACAGGTCAAAGACCATTACAACAAACTATGGTTATCAGCATGACGGGCTTTATGGCCAACTTCAGAAGATGATCCCCTACCAAAGTTACCTTCTATCTACCAAATTCTAGTACAAAAAAATGCCCTGAAAAGTTTTTATTGTAATATGTTGTGATGGAGTTTGACCATATTTCATGTATCCAGACATTTTATTCAACCTTGGGTCTCATTGATTTTAAATTCAAGTTTCTCTTATTTGTAAATCTATGGAAATAGGAATTGCTGGTGATTCCTTTCACCATTTATGTGGGCATAAATCTGAGATGTTCTGTTGTTTAATTCTTATACACAAGACTGTAAAATTCTTGTGTATAAAATTTTACACAAAATTTTATAGGACAGAATTACTCCTGTAATCCTTTCCATGGCACTATCACAGTGAATCACAACATTGCCATTTCAGCTTAACAGATCACCTTTAATTTCCCTCTTTGTTTAAATGGGGTAGGCAGCAGTCATATTTTGTAACAGATAGGTACTTTGGCTTTTTTTTTTTATTGCACAGAATAATAAATAAATCCATGTAGAAATGACCTGGAACAAAACATCTTGGTCCATTTTGCCTACTGATTTAGTGATAACTATGCATATAATTTTATCTTGCTCCATGGCATTTTTATAACATCATTCAGCGTAAATGTCCTGTTATTGTTGATGTCACATAATAAACACAATCAACCATTCTATTAATAACTATTCCTCATTCTTCAAAACTGCATTTTAGTCAAACACACCTTTTTTGAAAGTAAATATATTTCATTAAATGTTTTCATTTCCTGAAAAGTAATATATTTCATTAAAAATTTAATCTCAATTTTTTTCAGATATATTCAGTAAAAATATACTTTGGATCAGATTGAATATTAAATGATATATATACACACATATACACATTAACAATTTAAAGAAGAAAAATTAGGGAGTACTCTGAAATTCAGTGTAGTGATACACTTCTCAAGTCCTATGCAGCATATGATTTTTATTGTAGGAAACAGTCACTATGTGATTTATTAATGAAATAGCTTAATTAGAAGCACAATAGCAAATCCAGGCAACATAAATTACATCCTAGCTAATGAGAGCAGTGATACGTGTACTAGAGCCTCAGAGGAGAAAAAAAGATTATTAAATTGACCTGCTGGAACTCTGGCATATTCAAATAATAATTAGTAAAATACTTGTGACATGATTTGCATTTTATTAGTGGGACAGGGGCATGAAATAATCTTTGGTTTATGCCTTTTAAAAATTATTCTTAAAATGATATTCTAATCTGATTAGATCTTTTACATATAGTGATTATTTTAAAATATGGAAGCACTGTTTTCATAGTCTTAAATTGTTAGTAAAGAGGTAGCCTACATTTTGTTATAAAATATAAAGAGAAGATGAAAATGGACTTTTCTTCCAGTTTTACAGCTGTTCTCTTCCGTTGATCCCCACTGGCTGTTCTTTCATTTCAACCTCTTAGTTCTTTCTTAAAAGAAAACCATGTCTTTTCCCCCATAGTCCAGAGGTAGACATAGCTGAACAGAAAGCTTAGACATTCCCATTTAGTGCACTTGCTTCTTTGTGAGATTAATTGGTTTCTCTTTCTCTTTCCCTCTTCTCCAGTGTGGATTCTTCAAACGCTCTAGGTACGATGACAGTGTTCCCCGATACCATGCTGTAAGGATCCGGAAAGAAGAGCGAGAGATCAAAGATGAAAAGTATATTGATAACCTTGAAAAAAAACAGTGGATCACAAAGTGGAACGAAAATGAAAGCTACTCATAGTGGGGGGCCTAAAAAAAAAAAAAAAGCTTCACAGTACCCAAACTGCTTTTTCCAACTCAGAAATTCAATTTGGATTTAAAAGCCTGCTCAATCCCTGAGGACTGATTTCAGAGTGACTACACACAGTACGAACCTACAGTTTTAACTGTGGATATTGTTACGTAGCCTAAGGCTCCTGTTTTGCACAGCCAAATTTACAACTGTTGAAATGGATTATTCTTTAACTGCTTTAATTTAACTTTCTGGGTTGCCTTTGTTTTTGGCATGGCTGACTTACATGTGTTGGGGAAGGGCCTGCCTAGTTGCACTCGGGTGACATCCTCCCGATAGTGCAGGTGAGTGTAGGTGCCTCCTCAGCTACACTAACAGAGTGGCCGTCCTAACCTCGGGACTGCTGCGCAGACATCCATCACGTTAGCTGTCACACATCACAAGACTATGCCATTGGGGTAGTTGTGTTTCAATGGAAAGTGCTGTCTTAAACTAAATGTGCAATAGAAGGTGATGTTGCCATCCTGCCATCTTTTCCCATTTCCTAGCTGTGTGAATACCTGCTCACGTCAAATGCATACAGGTTTCATTCTCCCGTTCACTAAAACACACAGATGCAACAGACTTGAATGCTAGTTATACTTATTTGTATATGGTATTTATTTTTTCTTTTCTTTACAAACCATTTTGTTATTGACTAACAGGCCAAAGAGTCTCCAGTTTACCCTTCAGGTTGGTTTAATCAGCATTAGAGTATGGGAGGTCATCACGTTGACCTAAATTATTTACTACAAAAAGAAAATCTTTATAAATGTACCAGAGTTGTTTTAATAACTTATCTATAAATTATAACCTCTCCTTCATGACAACCTCCACCCCACAACCCAAAAGGTTTAAGAAACAGAATTATAACTGTAAAGATGTTTAATTATTTCAGGCATTGGATATTTTTTAGTTTAGAAGCCTGCGTAATGTTTCTGGATTTCATATTGTAACATTCAGGAATTCTTGGAGAAAATGGGTTTATTCACTGAACTCTAGTGCAGTACTGCTGCAAATACTGTATGTTCAGGACTTGAAAGAAATGGTGAATGCCTATGGTGGATCCAAACCGATCCAGTATAAGACTACTGAATCTGCTACCAAAACAGTGATTCCAGTCAGAGCATCGTGGCTTTTACATTGTTAAATGTTATTGGAACCATTTAATCAGTGAGTCGATATTCCATTTTTTATTTTGTTTCCTCCCCTATCTGTAATCCCAAAATTACTTTGGGACTAATTTAACCAGAACTTTGAATTGTGTTTTTAATTGTAAAAATGCCAGGGGGTGGAATTATCACTCTATACATTCGATATGAAACCTGATTTTTTTTTTTAATTACCATGCTTCACAATGTTAAGTTATATGGGGAGCAACGGCAAACAGGTGCTAATTTGTTTTGGATATAGTATAAACAGTGTCTGTCTTTTGAAAGAACAGAACACAGTTGTAGTGCCACTGTTTTGGGGGGCTTTTTTCTTTTCAGAAATCTTAAACCTTAAGAAACTAAGGACATTGTTTTGGTTATACTTTGGAATTCTTATTCACAAAATATATTTTGTTTACAAAAATGTCTGTAAATAAAGTCTCAGTTTCTTGCTTGGGGAACTTGTGTCCCTAATGTGTTTAGATTGCTAAGGAGCTGATATTTTGAGTTTTTAGACCTGTGTTATTTAAAAAAAAAAAGTCCCAAAAAGGGTGTTGGGAGGGTGGTTCAACAAAGAAACAAAGATGTTATGGTGTTCAAATTTATAGTTGTTAAAAATGTCATCTCAAGTCAAGTCACTGGTCTGTTTGCATTTGATACATTTTTATACTAACTAGCATTGTAAAATTATTTCATGATTAGAAATTACCTGTGGATATTTGTATAAAAGTGTGAAATAAATTTTTTATAAAAGTGTTCATTGTTTCATAACAAGCATTGTATATGTGAAGCAAACTCTAAAATTATAAATGACAACCCAAATTGTCTATTTCATCAAACCAAAGTTCAGTGTTTTTATTTTTGGTGTCTCATGTAATCTCAGATCAGCCAAAGATATTAATGCCAAAGCAAATGGGACTGAGGGTTTTTTCTTTTCACTGTTTAGTTGATCCTCAAGTCTTTAATTTTCCTTATGATTAAAAGAAACCTACAGGTATTTAACAACCTACAAATTGGGAGTTGTCTTTGGATTGAATGTTCCACTTCACTGCCTGTCCTTGTAAGTCTAGGGAATTACTTAGCAATGATAACCTGGCATTAAAGTTCTGATGGCTAAGCTGCTTCCTTCTTAGAACACGTTTTGGATGTGGGAGCAGGCTAGCTGTGACATGTGTCATATTAATCACCAGGACTGGTTTGGCAGAATCAACTAGTCAGAAAATATTTTCTTTAGCAAAAGATCTTAGATTTGCGTTTTATGAAACTTCTCTAGCTGGATTATCACAACCTAATACAAGAAAATATATATGTGTGTGTGTATATATATGTATATATATGTGTGTGTGTGTGTGTATATATATATATAATGCCTAGACAATATAGCATGCCCTGGCCTGAATAAATGTCCAAGATATTAGGTAATAGCTTTCTACTATACTTGGCATTACATAAAATTTTGGCCCTCTTGTTTCTTTGAAGGTCAAACAAGTGTTACCACCCAAAGAAACGTGATTGGCACTTCTTAATGATTTGGGCAGGTGGCTGTGAACCTTTTTAGCCTCAGTTCACATATTGGATATACCCAGATTAAATCACTACAATAATATGTAATCATCATAACCTCATAGAGCCTATCAGTAGCTGTGGTTTGACTAGGGCTATGGCATAAATGACAGTCTGTAAGTCACGGCCCATCCAGTCACAGTGCCTGTGATTCCAGCACTTCCCCTCCCTCTCAAAAAATACAGGAACGTCTACCAGCAATTGTATTATTACAGGGTTATCCTTGGATCTATTTGGATTCACAGAGGAATCATTGCAAACACTGATACTTCATTATTGATTGCAAATTAGTTGCTGCAAATTCAGTGTGTCATGCATAGTTACGGTTTATGCTTTTCCCTGGTGGCTGAGAATATTCTAGCATGTGGTGTTGACATAAATGGGGAATGCTTTAAAGATAGTCCAGACTGCCAGCTGTGGTGGCTCATGCCTGTAATCCCAGCACTCTGGGAGGCTGAGGTTCCTTGAGACCACAAGTTGAGACCAGCTTGGACAACATGGCAAGACCCCCATCTCTACAAGAAATTTAAAAATTAGCCGGGTATGGTGGTATACACCTGTAGTCCTTGCTACTTGGGAGGCTGTGGTGGGAAGATCACTTGAGCTCAGGAGTTTGAGGCTGCAGTGAGCTATGATTGTGCCACTGCACTCTGGCCTGGGCAACAGAATGAGAACCTATCTCTAAAAAAATTGTCCAAACCAGGGAAGTAAGGATAAGATCAAGCCTTCTACTCTAAACGAAAACATCTTAATGAGAAACTGGTCTCTAGTACACTATCCCACAAAAGGACAATGTGGGAAGACAAACTGGGATTGAAAGACTTGTTTTCAAGGAGGGAAAGAGATGGTCAGTGGTTGGGTTCCACATAAGTACATCCACAGGGCTGCGAAAACAGAAATGTGGAAGAGTTGTTTGATCAACTTGGGTAGCATAAAGTAAGTGATTACAGGCAGTTCCTCAAGACCAAAGGACAGGGTCCGACCACTTGGAATGAGGAAAAGGTGAGGGTCAAAGAGGTGAAGAAAATTAACTTCAGAATGATTTCAAAAGAGTGGTTATTGCATGCTAGTGGGCATCTGTTCTTCCCGTAGTTTCTGATTACAGTTAGTAGCCAATAAGTGCTTTTTCTCTCCTGTACCTTAAACCGGTTTTGCCAGCTCCAAAAGGCATCTCATCCAGCTGTTGGAAGGTGGGAGAGCTGTACACTAGGAGCTGAGGCCAGGTCTATGGAGGTGCTACCAACAGACCTCATCTAGGAGGAAAATCATGACGGGATTCATAGCCAAATCCTCTTGACTCAGGGTAAATGAACTGTAAAACACAAGCCAGAGGAAGGAAACTGATGTGGTCCAGTGCAAGGGTGGACCAGACACCACAAAGGGCAAAACTAACCAGTAATGGTTGATGATTACACCGGAGTTGAGGGAATCAAGTGGTCAAGTGCAATTTTTGTAGCAGTCAGCAAAGTGTAAGTGCCTCAATCTTCTCTTCCCCTGTAGCCATCTCCCAGTTAGGCTGCCTGTGCTGGGGTCATGGAAACAGTTCCACGCTAGGAGAGGTCAGATAATTTCTTACTCTTCAGCCTTCTAGAACATGTGCCAAAAATCTCAAGAAACTATAGGGTCAGAATGTGCTACCTTTGTTATCTCAAAAACCAGCAATTAAGTTTTCAGTTCAACAACCAGTAAGTGGATTTAAGTGAGTGTTCTGTTAAGATTCTGTCATTGTGAGAGGGATGTGATTTAATCATTATTTTCCAGTTGGAAGTAAACAGATGTTTACAGATGTTAAATTAGGCTCTGGGGATATACATAAGACACTGGCTCTGACCTTTTATAGGAAGCTTATAATCTAAAACTACAGATGGTATTGACAAGCATAAGTGAATTCACTTTTTATAGGTAGCAGAATTTAAAACCTTGAGTTAATATATCAATGATTGACACATAAATTCAATACCTGGCCGGGCGTGGTGGCTCACGCCTGTAATCCTAGCACTTTGGGAGGCCAAGGCAGGCAGATCACATGAGGTCAGGAGTTCAAGACCAGCCTGACTGACATCGTGAAACCCGTTTCTACTAAATACAAAAAATTAGCCGGGTGTGGTGGTGGCACATGCCTCTAATCCCAGCTACTTGGGACGCTGAGGCAGGAGAATCACTTGAACTGGGAGGCAGAGGTTGCAGTGAGCCAAGATTGTGCCACTGCACTCCAGCCTGGGCAACAAGAGCAAAACTCTGTCTCAAAAAAAAAGAAAAAGTCAATACCTGACGCTTTGTGGGTGGAACTTGCCCCTAGAACAACCCCATTCCCAGAAAATTTAGAGTCCTTCTCAACCAAAGAAATACATATTTCTTAAAATCCTGATGGCTAGACAATCTGCCACACTGACTACATGAGAATCTGAGTGCGAGACCTAGGAATTAGCACTGCTTAAAGCTCCCCAGCTGACCTGTAAAGTGCAGCCAGGATTGAGAACTGCTTTAGAGATTATTGGATGTTGTGAATATTTATCAAAATAATATGCTCACTGTGTGAAATGCCTCATTCCTGTTTGTGGTACTTCCACTGCACCAGTAACAGGAGCTGAGAAGCTAGAGATGCATTTGCTATAGGCAGGGAGGCAGCTGAGCAGTGCATAAGGGCATGGCTCTGGAGCCATGCTGCAGGTGTGAATTAGCTTCACCTCTTAGAACATAACCTTGGGTGGGTTACTGATATCTCTGTGCCCAGTTTCTCGGCCTATGAAATAAGATTGGTTACAGTACTCAGAGGTTCTTTTTTTTTGAAATGTAGTTTTACTCTTGTTGCCCAGACTGGAGTGCAATGGTGTGATCTTGGCTCAGTGTAACCTCTGTCTTCTGGGTTCAAGTGATTCTCCTGTATCAGCCTCCCGAATAACTGGGATTATAGGCGCCTGCCACCATGCGTGGCTAATTTTTTGTGTTTTTAGTAGAGATGGGGTTTTGCCACGTTGGCCAGGCTGGTCTCGAACTCCTGACCTCAGGTGATCCACCCCGTTTGGTATCCCAAAGTGCTGGGATTACAGGTGTGAGCCACTGCACCCAGCCCAGAGGTTCTTGTAAAGAGGAAACTGGACCATCTGGAAGTGCTTATTAAATGTTAGTTACTTTTATATTTACCCTTGTTTATTATATAGAACTATAAAATGTTAAAATGGGAAGGAAGCATGGAAATCTAGTTTTACTTCCTCATTTCACAGATGGGGAGATAGTTTATTTTTATTGTCACAGGAACCTTTTGTCTCCTCATTCTTCAGTGTCTACCAACTTAAGTCTTATTAGTGGGTGTTAAAACTACAAAAAAAAAAAAAAAGGTGAACTAACTCTTTAAAGTCCTTATTAACATAGATCATTTTGAATGACAAGAGTGACCTTATTTCTATGTTAAATTCTGTTTCTGCCCTTAATACAGTGACCATAATGCTGTCTTTGGTTGGGGTCAGAAAAACGACATGTTAAGATAATGAAAAAAGCATCTTGAAATTGCTAGGTACTGATTCTTTGTGTTGTTTTCTCCCCAACATGAAAGAGTGTGAAAAGACAGATTCTCTCTGTGAACATTTTCTCAGAGTTCTTTATACACCATTGATTTCTTTGGTTTCCTTTAGTGGGAAGGCAAGCCACAGTTTTACTGCTTATTACCTTTACTGCTGTGCAGAAGAGGAAATGCTCACAGAGCTCATCTTGCACCTCAGTTACACCATGTGTGTTAAGACCAGAATTCGTTACTCGAAGAACAGATTTGAAAACTCCTGCCTCCCACATGTCACAATAATGCATGGACTGAAAGACTATGTAAAGGCAAAAAACATATATATACATGCATTCTTCCCTAGGAAGACTGGGGGACTACCTGATGCCAAGGTGTCCTCAAACTGCTGATGGAACTGAAGTTCTGGGGTTCCTACGTAACTGAGGAAGTCACTGGTGGTCAGGAAATCTCAATTAGAGAAGTTAAGTGCAGTCTTTCTCAAAATTTAACATGCCTAAGACTCACCTGAAGATCTTGTTAAGATTCAGGTTCTGATTTAAACAGTCTGGGAAAGAGCCTGAGCGTCTACATGTCTAACAAGCTCCAGGTGCTACAATACTACTGATCTATGGATTATTCTTTGGGTATCAAGGGTCTCTAGAGTCAGTCTTTATTCAAGTCCCTACTGTGTCACTTTTTACTGTATGACCTGGGCAAGTTTAAATGCCTGATGCTTTAATTCCTTCACCTGTAAAATGGTGTAAGTAAGATTATAACCTAGGCTGCCAAGGAATATACACCAACTTATATACCTCTCCACAACTTCCAAATCCCTAACATGCTCAAATGTGTGAATAAAGACTGACTGGGGTGCAGTTAAGTCTTTGGTTTATGTAAATATATAGCTTTCACTGTCTTGACAGGATAGCTGATGTTTATTGTAGGCTACTCTTATAGGCCATACTTTTAAGATTCCTGCCCTGTGAGAAGTAAAATCCCATGACAGTGAATAGCATTACAACGGAATGGGAAACAATGTGCCAGTTCTAGTAGCTGACCCATAGAAGCAGTAACATGTTGATCTGGTTATAAAGACTTCTCTAAATCAGTAACAAAACAAAAACATTGAAAAGATTCAGGCTGACTCAAAGAGAAGCTTTTGCAATTTGACATTTCCTTTCTCAAGCAGCAACTATTCAGTGTTTCTTTGCCTGTGCCCACCACGATCAACCCAAGTACTCATGCCAGAAAACAAACACACATAAATTAATAAAACTCCTAAAGCCACTGTGATACGTATCTGTGGAACGGCTTGCTCTATTCCACACTTTTTCTAGTTGGAAGGGCTGAGGGGCTAAAAATACCTTCCCAGACTCCCTTGCAGCTAGGGTTGTACATATGAATTAATTTATTTAGAGACAGGGTCTCACTTAGTAGCCCAGGCTGGAGTGTAGTGGTGCAACCTTGGCTCACTGCAACCTTCGCCTCCTGAGTTCTAGTGATTCTCTCACCTCAGCCTCCCAAGTGGCAAGTAGCTGCAATTACAGGCACCCACCACCCCACACGGCCATCTTTGTATTTTTAGTAGAGATGGGAGTTTCAGCATGTTGGCCAAGCTGGTCTCAAAGTCCTGACCTCAAGTGATCTGCCTGCCATAGCCTCCCAAAGTGCTGGGATTACAACAGTGCGCCACTGCACCCGGCTGAAATAAATTTAATTCTATGACTTGCATACCTGTTCACTTGAGATCTGAAAGATGGACTCATGGTGGCTGTTTCTCCTAGCAAGCATGGCATGGAGCCCCACGATTCAATGTTGAGTGTCTTCCCGCTTTCTGAGCCATCATCAGAGAAGGCTTGTGACCTCTTGATTCCGTTTTCCTGACCTTGGATTACAACTTCAAGTATCTGCCTTCAATCCTATTTTGAAAAATAAAAATGAAATCCTAAGCCCCCCAACCAAATAAATGGACCCCCTCTTTCCCATAGGGACCCCAGAGTAATTTCGAAAACGCTGAGTTTAAGGGATGCTGCATCTCCCTTTTGTGGTTTTGACACAACTGACCAGCATTCCTTCTTGATAAGAGACCACTGAAGTAGCTCTGGCTAGTCTACATGTGACTCATGAAGGGGCATGAAGCTCCATTGCATATGTGTACATTTCTCCTTTTGTAAATATTCATGATTCTTATTGCTGGCCACTCTGTTCAGCATAGACTACTGTTCCCTTTGCCCCTCCCTCAAAGTATCTGTTTCTAGCTCCTGGCCAGAGGCTATCCTTCCCAGTGTCAGAATGGTCACCCTGCCAGCTGCAAGCTTTTATGAAAAATAAAGCTCTCCTTTCCAAATTTATAAGCTTTGTAACCAACCAATGGGTTCTTGCCTACTGCCCAGATAGAGCCCAATTTATCAAGACAGGGGATTACAATAGAGAAAGAGTTTAATGCATGCCTGTGGGGATTCAATCAGGATAGTGGGGAAAGATGCATAAGCTCTCTTGGAAGAGAGATGGCAAACCTTCTTGGAAGGCCTGGGAGAGATGCATAAGCTCCAGTAATAAACTTGGCTGAAGGCAGCCTTGTCCCCCTTAAGTAAATTAAAGTAGAAACAAAGGAATGTGGGGAGTTTATCTAACTACCTTGTTTATTCATGCAGTCCTAAGACTAACCTTTGATTTACCATGGGTGCTTAACTCCTTTCTACTCAGGAGGTCCACAATGTCAATTACCCTTCAGTGGTGTTTACTCATGACCTTTGTCAATTTACTGAATAAATGCAAGTCTGGCTGACTGATTGATCAAGGACGCAGTTGCAACTGTTTACAGCACTCTGCTTGGAATCTGTAAGCAGCCTGTATGCTCAGCTGGACTGGCAAAGCAGAATATCTGTGTGTCAGTGTACTTCATTCATCCGTTGTTGGGTCTGATGCCCCGTGTGGGGATTGCTGCGAAGGGAGCGCGACGGACTCCCAGAAATGAAGGTGGAGAGGATGGCGTGGTCAAGTCAGTAAAACAGTTAGTCATTGGTGCCCGCTTGGGATTACCAAGTTTGGTGGGGGATTATTCAGGCTGAGATTTCATCATGGGACAACAGTTATCAGTTCAACAGAGACAGTATATAAAAGTGTTGAAACAGTTACTTAAGGCTAGGGGAGCATCAGTTTTGTAGGCTCAATTAAGAGACCTAATGCAAACTGTTGTCTCACTTAATCCATGGTTCCCAGAAGGACCGCTAAATGTAGACGTCTGGCAAGAAGTGGGGAGAAATCTTAAACAATGTTATGCACAAAGGCAAAGCGTCCCAGGAACAGCTTTTAACGCTATGGGGTTTAATTAGAGCAGCCCTGGTTCTGTTATACACGGAAGAGCCTAAAAAGGGGAAGGAGGAAGAACCATCTTATCGCCTCCTCTCCCCTCAGCCCTGATATCACCAGGCCAAAATAACAAAGAGGAAACAGAGGTTGTGCCTGAGCCACCTCCTCCAATAGATAAGAAAAAGAAAAAGAAAAAGAAAAAAGCTGTGAAACCCTGTCTTAAGCAGGCAGCATTAAAAGGGGACCTCTTAGCCTGCCCATAAATGCAAAATCAGCAAGGCAATCAGGTACCTAAAGAATTGTTTAAAAAAAAAAAAAAAAGCATTAGAGGCTAAAGCCAGGCGGTCAAGCGAGCAGTAAGCAGAAGGAGAGGCTCAGCAGCAAGGAAGTTCGCGAAACCAGAGCCAGCAAGTGCTCCTGGGAACTCTGTCCACACGGAGGCAGCGACAACAAAGAGCCAGGCCTAGCACTCCGAAGTTAGCCTGTTAGGGAGAGGCCAGGAAGCGCACGCGGGAAAGTCGGCCCAGTGGGCAATAGCCACCTGGCAGCAAGGGTAGGAAGTGTCACACGCGAAAAGCGGCCCAAGAAAAAGCAGTGCCTTTGCAAGCGCAAGGCAGCCGCCACCCCAGGACCCGCCTGATCAGCTCTCCAGCTCTGCAGGCGGCCCATGGCAAAATTTCATGTGCTCCTTGTAGACGAGAGACATCCCAAATTATAATTCTTTGCTAAGATTTAAGTAAAATTTCAGAATTTGAAAAACCTCTTCTGATAATGCCCACTGTTACCTCTCTTTTACCCCTAAGGTGACTCTCTCCAAATCCAATTTAAGTAAAACAGTAACCTCTAAAGGGAGAGAAGTTACCAACGGCCCTTAGTTAAGGAGCAATTAAAGCAAACTTTACTCCAGAAAAAACAAAAAACAAAAAACTTCCTGATTACAAGGTTATTCATTTTATGGATAATATTCTACTAACAGCCCTTGGAATTGGCCCATTTTCGTCATTCCCAAAAAGTCTGGGAAATGAAGACTTTTGCATTACTTACATGCCATTAATGCTAATTTACAGCCTATGGGACCCCTTCAACAGGGCCACTCATCCCCCATGGCGATTCCTCAAGATTGACCTATAATCATTATTGACTTAAAAGATTTTTATCAATTCCTCTAGCAGAACAGGACAGATAAAAATTTGCGTTTACAATACCAGCTATCAATAATGAAAAGCCAGCTTGTCAATTTCATTGGAAAGTGCTTCCTCCAGGAATGCTAAACAGTCCTACCATGTGTCAGTATCATGTAAATCAAGCTTTGCTCCCTAGTAGAAAAGAATTTCCTGATTGCAAGATTATTCATTTTATGGATGATATTCATGATATTCTACTAGCAGCCCGAACAGAGCCAATACTTTTAAATTTATATTCCTCTGTCATAAAGAATTCAGAGCTAAGAGGTTAAATCATTGCACCTAAGAAAGTACAAATGTCCTCTCCTTGGAAATATCTTGGGTACATACTAACTTCCTGGTCAGTAAGACCTCAAAAGGTTAAATTAAATACTAGCAACTTATACGCCTTAAATGATTATCAGAAATTATTGGGTGATATTACCTAGCTCCACCCCACTTTGAGGATTCCTACTGATTAACTACAAAATCTGTTTTCTATCTTAAAGGGCAATCCGGCCCTGGATTCTCCCAGATAGTTAACCCCTGCAGAAAAAAGGGAAACTGAGAAAATAGAGCACGCCATCTCTCAGAGGCAGCTAGATTGCATTGATCCATGATATTCAATTCAGTTGTTTATTTTTCCCACCAAACACCCCCCTACAGGGTTAATAGGACAGATAACCCCAGGGCTATGCTTTCTAGAATGGGTTTTTTGCTCACATACCAGGACTAAAACACTATCTCCGTATATTCATCAATTCAGGCTGTAAATTATGCAATCAGTTGCTAGGTTATGACCCTGATGTCATCAGCATTCCTTTAAGCAAAAAGCAGTGCGAATCAGTATTGTCCTTATCGACAGATCTGCAAATAGTTTTCTCTGATTATATAGGACAAATAGAACACATGCTTCCTGCTGATAAACAACTTCATTTCTTATCTCATACGCAGGTAATATTACCCACAAAAATAGTTCACTCCCCCATACCTAATGCTCTAACAGTGTTCACTGATGGGTTTGGTAAACATGGAAAAGCGGCAGCCTTGTGGAGACTACACAATTCAATCACTCGATCTGGGTTTACTAGCAATCAGAGAGCTGACATTGGGGCTCTGATACTTCCACGGCCTTGGAAACTTTTTCCACTCAGCCCATAAATATTTTAAGTGACTCGGCTTACTCAGTATATTTGCTACAAAATCTTGAAACAGCTTTAATTAAGTCCACTCTGGAGCCAGCCGTGTGTGCTCTTTTTCTCTGACTTCAGCAATTGCTAGATCAGCATACACACCCTCTTTTTATTACACACATTCGAGCCCACAGCTCTCTGCCTGGCTCATTGGCTTATGGCAATGAACAAGCAGACCTTCAGGTTATAACATCACTGCTTGAGCAAGCCACCCAATCGCATCAATTTTTCCACCAAAATTACGGAAACTTATCTAAAGAATGTCAACATATACAAAGGCTGGCTAAACAAATTATCCTACAATGCCCAGATTGCCAGCTCACAGGCACATCCCCTCCTTCCACAGGTATTAACCCTAGAGGACTAGAACCTAACCAGTTATGACAAACAGATGTTACACACGTCCCTAACTTTGGAAAACTTAGATACGTACATGCATCTGTTGATACTAACACCCATCTAATTAGTGTACATGCCCTTCCTGGAGAGTCTATTTGGTATGTCATTAAACATCGTCTTTTAAGTTTTGCATTTATGGGATGGCCCACAAAAATTAAAATGGATAATGGTCCAGCTTATACCAGTTCACAATTTCAACAATTTTGTCACATGTGGAATATCCAACATTCCACAGGGATCTCATATAACCCCCAAGGATAAGCAATAGAACGTGCCCACTCTTAAAAGTATGCTCAAAAAAACAGGAAAGAAGGAGTATGGGTAAAAGACCCTGCAACACTATTGGCACAAGCCTTATTTACCCTTAACTTTTTAAATTTAGATGACAAATTTCAATCAGCTGTAGAAAAGCATGTTGCTAAAACCTCTCAAGGCATAAAACCTGCAGTTTGATGGAAAGATGTAAATAGTAATGTGGTCCAAATGAATTATTAACATGGGGAAGACAGTATGCTTGTGTTCACACCCCCTCAGGTCCTCTTTGGATTCCAGCATGACACATCAAACCATACCATGGCATGGCTAGGACCCAACCCGGTACCAGAAATGAAAGAGTTAACCCTACAAGACCCACAGACCCAGAAGATGCGGCTTCCGTGGATGACACAAGCCCCAGATGTTACCTGGGGGATGCTGAAGAGGACAACTCAGGAGGCTGAACAAATGTTCCAGACACAGACAGCATTTACTCCAGATAATTTGTTTCTTGCTATGCTTTCCGTTGTACATTGCAACTCACGTAGGGTATTAATCCTTTTTATGCTCTCGCTTTGTTTGCAACCTGTACCTGCTACACTCTTTTGGGCTCGTATCTTAGACCTGCCTTTCTTTTGCCCTGTCACCTGGGCAGACACTCCCTTCCCAGCCTTTAATAATGTGACTACTTGGCTAGGAGGGATAGATTTACTCCCAGTGGGGTCCCTCAATAATGGCACACATTGGACTAAAGTGCCAAATAACACTACATAACACTCCACTATCCTCCCACTGTGTGTAAGTTATAAAGGTTCTAACCCTTACTGTGTACCTGTACCTGCCCAAAAACAAGTATGGCTACATCATGGCAAAGGAAATGCCTTAACATTCTTTGCTGCAGGTAGCCTCAAACCAGGCAATGCAATCAATGCTGCTTTCCCAAACATTCCTTCCAGTGCTAAAGAACAAAGCCAGAAAAGTAATGGATTCCACTTTAGCTGGAATGTCCGTCATGGGAAACAAGCCCACAGCCTCCAGTTAGGCAATTATAACATCTTAGACTGAAGCCCCCATGGCCGATTGCAGGGCAGCCTTACTAATGTCTTCGTCCATTATAGCACCAATCACAGTTTCATAGCCACGTCTTGTTCCCCTATATTTTGGGCCAACGGGGGAATATCTCAGACCCCAGGTAAAGTCCATGCCAACCCAAGGCACCTTATGGTGCCTGGGACATCTCAGCACCTCCCTTAACATTTGGCATGGGACATATCATAATTCCAGTCGTAACTATACTATAACCTTTATTCATAATCACACTCATCAGTGCCTGATTTCCACTACCCATCCATATGTTTTCCTTATGGGAAAAAACATTTCCATTATACCCCAAAACTCCATGTTTGTAACCGAGGTGCAGGGATAGGCTGGTTTTCCTCATATATCACTAACCACAATACATCTAATTTAAAAATCACTAGTATTATGGTATTAAGGAGACAATCTGAGGCATTTCTACCAGTCAGTTTGACACACGATTGGCAAGGTTCCCTGCCCTTGTCACGTTAGAACGTCCTCTGTCCCAGGTCAGACACAAAAGATTCATAGCTACACTTATGGCCTTTATAATCTCAGCCATAGTCATCCTGGCAACTGCTAGTGTTGCTGCTGCATCTACTACTGAGTCAATATAAACAGCTAGCTTTGTAGATAATCTGGCCAAAAATATGTCTAATGAACTTCTCTTACAGCAATGTATGGATCAAAAGATACCTGCATGACTGTAAGCCCTTGAGGCTGCCTTAGAATATGTGGGGGAGTGACAAGAGGCACTGGCATTCCAACAGCAATTAAACTGTGACTGGGGCATAAACATATCTGTGTCACTTCTCTACCATGGAATCAATCAATACATAGTTGGGATGAGGTAAAACACCACCACTGGGGAATCTTTCATGACAATTTAACAGCAGACATAAAGCAACCTAAAACTAAAATTTTAGAATCCCTTCACACCATATACCTACACACCCAACAGCCATATAGAAGGGTGTGCAAGATCATCTCTCCTGGTTAGACCCCCACTCCTGGGGGTCACTCTTTGACTGGAAAAGAATGTTGCTAACTGTACTCATGATTGTATTATGTTATTTGCTAATTCTAGGATGCAAAGCCAGAATAAGAGCAATAACCGCCACACCGGACAAACCTGTTGTTGCATACATGTACACTCTCCAGTCAAAAAGACCTGATGCAGAAAACAAAAAAGGGGGAAATGTGGGTGTTCAGTCAGGATGGTGGGGAAAATTATAAGACGCAAACCTTCTTGGAAGGTCTGAGGTGTTTGCATAAGCTCCAGTAATGAACTTGGCTGAAGGCAGCCTTGTCCCCTTAAATAAATTAGAGTAGAAACAAAGGAATGTGGAGAGTTTATTTAACTAGCTTGTTTACTCATGTGGTCCTAAGACTAGCCTTTGATTTACTGTGGGTGCTTAATTGCTTTCTGCTCAGGAGGTCCACAATGTCAATTACCCTCTAGTGGTGTTTACTCACAACCTTTGTCAATTAACCTTTACTGAATAAATGCAAGTCTCTCTGATTGAGGCCATGGTCGCATCTATTGATAGCACTCTTCTTGGAATCTGTAAGTGGCCTGTATGCTCAGCTGGACTGGCAAAGCAGCATATCTGTGTCAGTGTACTTTATTCATCCGTTGGTGGATCAGTGTCTGCAGGACATACCCCTGCACATGCCCAGTCAGCCAAAGGGGAGATCAGAGTCATTATTCAAATCCGTCTCTCCAAAAATTCGAAGACTGAAGTTTTTTAAGGATAATTTGGTGGGCAGGGGATTAGAGAGTGGAGAGTGCTGATTGGTTGGTTCAGAGACGAAATCATAGTGGGTTGAAACAGGTTCTTCTTGCTGTCTTCTGTTCCTGGATGGGATCACAGAACTGCTTGAACCAGATTACTGGTCTGAGTGACAACAGCTGGTGCACCAGAATGCGAGGTCTCAAAAATATCTCAAATACCAATATTAGGTTTTACAATAGTGATGTTATCTCTAGGAGCAACTGGGGAAGTCGGGAATCTTATGGCCTCTATGGACTGTGACCTCCAGGTTATATGTAGGTTCTAAGTTATACCGAGGGCTTAAGAAATACCCTGAGAGATGTGGGCCATAAGGCTGCACCACTGTCACTCTAGATGAAAACCAGTGTTCCAAACCAAGGAATGATTTCTTTTATTAAGGCCTTAATGGCTTCAGAAGCTCTTTCTGTCCAACAAAGAAAAGCCCCAAACCAAGGTATCCACAAACAAGAGTAGGTATTTCAAGTTACCTGCTATCCTTGACATCATAGTAAAATCAATTTGCCAGTTCTCTGTTGTTCCTTCACCCCTGGTCTGAACGCCTGTGTTAAGTGGGGAGGGCTAGTTTTGGTGTTGTTCTGGGCAAAGAGACATTTTTCTATAACGTTCCAAATGGTCCTGTTTGTATGTGAACCAGCAATGTATTTTTTTATCCAATTGGAGAGTGGCATCCCTACCACACTGGGTGGAGTCATGATTACATTCAACAATGTCATTCCTAAGATATTCCAGTGCCAGTCAAAACCCCAATCGAGTGCTCTTTTTAGGTACTCATCTGAGTATATGGGAGGCTCAGGGCCACAATCTATTTTAGGTAGCAAAGGTATCAATAGCATTTGGGGGCCTTTTTCCTTACTATTTTCTTCGTGGCCTCATCTATGCAATATTGTCCTTTGCCACCAAACTCTGCTGGTGCCCAAGTTACTTCCTCTGCGCTAAAATGGCATTTAATAGGACTACAGTTTCTCTAGCATGTTTTTAATTATTAGAGGTTAGTAGTCCCATTTTCTTCCAGATGGCCTCATGAGCATGAAAAACAGAGAAAGCATATCTAGAGTCTGTGTACATGGCCACTTGTGCTCATTTACCTAGAAGGAAGGTTCCAATGAGGGCTCTGAGCTCCCTTTTCGGTGCTGATGTTCTGGAGGGCAGTGCTCTGGTTTCTAAAGTCTGTCAGTGGGTTACCACCACACACCTAGCTTTCTATTGTCCCTGGCCCATAAAGCTGTTCCTGTCAGTGAACATCTCTAGGTCTGGGCTGTCTAGGGGTACGTCTGTCAGGTCTGGCCAGCTGGAATGAACTTCTTCGATTGTTTATAGATAGCTGTGCACAAGTTCAGATGGCATTTGATGAAGCAGGGGGCAGGACTAAGAGTAGAGATGGCCCTTCAGCATTACATTTGGGTTGTCTGAAAGGATGACCTGACACCTGCAGAGTCTCCCAGAAGTCGGCCAGTATCCTCCCTTCTGTTCCAGCAAGGGGAGCACACAGTGGGGTGGGTGCACTGTGGTTGGTTGGCCTGATGTAAACTTTTCTGCTTCCTGGAGAAGGTCACAAGTGGCAGCAACAGCCCAAATGCAAGGAGATCATCCTTTTGTGACAATGTCCAATTGCTTTAGGAAACAAGCAATGGGTCTTTTAATATTTCCTAGGTGAAGGTGTCCCGCTGGTCAGGGACCAGGTTCTTCTGCCCTTGGGAAAGCTCGAACCCAAGATATTACTGCAGGCTGAGAAATCAGAGCCTTTTTCTTGGATACCCTGTACCTTTGTTCGGCCAAAAAACTTTAGGTTCAATATAGTGTTTTGGTCGGACAGCTGCTGGGTGGTGCTGGCAATTAAGATGTCATCAGCATACTGCAATAGAGTCCCATTCTTTAATTGCAAGTCTGGGAGGTCTTTAGCAAGAATTTCCCCAAAGATGGTAGGGAGTTTTTAAACCCCTGAGGGAGAACTGTCCAACAATACTTTTACTGTGCTTCAGTATCTAGGTCTTCCCATTTAAAAGCAAACAGTTCTTGTGACTCTGGGCTCAGTGGGACGTAAAATAAGGCATCTTTTAAATCTAAGACTGTGAACCAACTGAGTTCACCAGCTGGGGTTGTGAGTAAAGTATAGGGATTAGAGGCCACTGAGTAGATACCTTTTACCATTGATTGACAGCCCTCAAGTCCTGAACAAATCTATGTTTCTTAGTCCCAGGCTTCTGAACAAGCAGAATAGGCATGTTACATGAGGACCAGCAAGGCCTAATGAGTCCAAACTGAAGGAAAGTACACAGCAGAGGTTGGATGTCCCTTCTCACTTGTTGGCTTAACAGGTATTGTTTTAAGCATGGCTACGTTGTTCCCACCTGTACCTTGACTTGTACTGGACAGCTGTTCTGGCCCTTCCTGGTCTCCCATCTGCCTATGCTTCCACGGCAACCTGCAGGGCATAGGCTTGTTCTGGAGGGTACCAAAATATTTACTTGTACTGCGATGAAAGTAACTTTGGCATTTACTTTAGTTATGAAGTCATGTCACAGCAGAGGAATGGGGCATTCAGGCATATATAAGAAGCTGTGCTTCAGGTGGGTTGGCCCAGCTGATATTCTAAAGGTTGGAGGATGGTCTCGTTAAGGTTTCTCCCAAGACCCTGGTCACTTTAACAGTTTCTGAAGCGTTTAGACAGCCAAGTAACTAGCCTCAGTGTCCACCCAAAAGTCCAAAAGTTGATTTCCCACTGCCATCATGACATGGGACTCCATGTGGGAATATGGAGAGTGATGCTTGGGTCTGGAGGAACCAGAGGGCCCTATCATTCCTGGTCCTTATCCTAGGTATCTTTAACCTCAGACATCTCAGCTATTTCAGGCATCTGGTGAACAGGGAGGGGGTTTTCTCTAACGCTGTTCTTTTTACAGTGTGGATAGTCTTTTCTCCAGGGGCCTTTTAGCTTGTAGTAAGTGCACTGCTTGGGACCTACATTGGATGTCACCCTTTGTTGGTCTGGGGCTCAGTAGGGGTCCTACCTGGGATGAAGCATCTGAAGGAGATTCACGCTGTGGTCCTGGGACCCCTCGAGTCACAGCCACAGCCAGAAGGTTAGCCTGATGTTTCATCTTCCATTGTTCCTTTTAAAAAATTATCTGGACTGGGCAAACACTCTAAAGGCAATCTCCATTAACTGGGACAGGGATATACCCAAGAGCCCCATCCATCTTCTCCAACTTTCTCCAAATGCCAGGAGCACTTTGGCTGATAAAGGTCATTATTTATCATTTGTCGGTACTTCTAGATCATGTCTATATACCACCTATACACTTTAAACACCCATTCCAAGAATTCTGAGGGGCTCTCATTAGGTTTCTGCCTAACTTCCTGAACTTTATTAAGACCTTTGTAGGCCGGGCACAGTGGCTCACACCTGTAATCCCAGCACTTTGGGAGGCTAAGGCAGGTGGATCACCTGAGGTCAGGAGTTTAAGAACAGCCTGGCCAACATGGTGAAACCCCATCTCTACTAAAAATACAAAAAATTAGCTGGGCGAGGTGGTGCGTGCCTGTAATCCGTTACTCAGGAGGCTGAGGCAGGAGAATGCTTGAACCCAGGAGGCAGAGATTGCAGTAAGCCGAGATCGTGCCATTGTACTCCAGCCTGGGCAACAGAGCGAGACTCTGTCTCAAAAAAAAAAACAAAAAAAACCTTTCTGTTTCAGCACTCCTTTGCAGAGGCCAGCCAGAATGCAGTTGCAGTCTTGATAAGACTAAATCTTGATAAAGCCTTCTCCATTTACATTCCATTCCCAGTCTGAGGTGGGTACAGCCACCTGTGCAGCCATTCTTACCAGGTTACCTGGGACCTCATGCATGCAACCAACTTCTTCCCCGGCCTTATCCAGGACCATTCTCTGCTCTTCTGAGGTCAATAAAATACAAAGGAAATTTTGTACATCTGCCCAAGATGTGCTTGGGTTGCAGATATCAAGAACAAATCTTCCATCCTCCTCAGATTCTCCAACTATGTGGGCATGTTATTTTTCCAATTAAACAAATTGAACGTGGAAATGGAGAGTAAACCCAGATAAGCCCCACTGGCTGACCTGTGACAGCGTCAATGCCTCCTATAGGAATCTGCTGAAGAGGGAATTGCCTTCCCTGAGCTGGAGGGGCACTATGGCCGAATCTGGTTTCCTGTCAGAGGTGTGGGGGTAGACCATTCCTATTGCTCCTGGCTTCTATTCCTGCAAAGGTGGGGAGATCAGGGAAGACTGGGAGATCAGGGAAGATGGGAACCTCAGCTCAGGTGCTCATAGAGCAGCCCCAGCTGCCATAGGTAGGAGGAGGAACTGAGGGCTCATTTAACCGAGCAATCAAAATGTCATCATTTTTTTCCTGTGACTCAAAAAAAAAAACAGGCTTTTTTCCACTGCCAGTTAGTTGGGCCACAACCTTACACGTTTTCTGCATTGGTTTATTTTGCCAAAGTGCCATTAAAAACTGTACATAGGAGGTCCCATCCCATTTCTCTTTCCTTTTACAAAACAAATCTAACTCCAAGATTCTGTGGTGACAAACAGAACCCTGACAAGGCCATCATGCATTCTTAATCCCACAGGAAACTATGCCCAAGTGGTGTTACAGAGAAAATAAACTGCTTACAGGTCAGTGGGTAATATCCCCAAAATTTCCACTTCTTGGGGATACATGCCAATGGGTTCTCCTCCAGTATAGCAGACATTTGGGTCCCCATACTTCTGTGTTTTTATCACAACTTTGTCTCCAATCTTCAAATAAGAGTCTCCAGTGGTTTGTAGGGACACCCCATCCATCAGATCAAGCCCAAAACAAGTTTTCCGTTTTCTTGGCCCGAAAGGAAGCCCAATATGCCAGAGGGTGAACTTGGTGGCTTTCTAGTGGGTCAAAGAAAACAGCACATTATGAGCAGGTATAGGCATACAAGAGGGACTGAGGTATTTCCCTGTTGCAGGAAGTCAGGGATCCTGAACGGAAGGACTGGCTGAAGCCACAGCAGAAGAACTTAAATTGTTAAGATTTCATGGACATTTATCACTTCCTCAATCAATACTCTTGTAATTTCCTATGCCTGTCTTTAATCTCTTAATCCTGTCATCTTCATAAGCTGAGGATGTATGTCGCCTCAGGACCCTGGGATGATTGCATTATCTGTACAAATTGTAAAACATGTGTTTGAACAATATGAAATCTGGGCATCCTGAAAAGGAACAGGATAACAGTAACTTTCAGGGAACAAGGGAGATAACCACAAGGTCTGACAGCCTGTGGGGCCAGGCAGAACAGAATCATATTTTTCTTATTGCAGAAAGCAAATAGGAGAACCATCACTGAATTCTTTTCCCAGCAAGGAATAACCCTGGGAAAGGAATGCATTCCCAGGGAAGGTCTATGGACAGCCACTCTGGGAGTGTCTGCCTTATGCGGTTGACACTTATAAGGGATGAACTAGGCCCTGGTCTCCTGCAGTGCCCTCAGGCTTGCTAGGATTAGGAAATTCCAGCCTGGTGAATTCTAGTCAGACTGGTTGTCTGCTCTCGAACGCTGTTTCCTGTTAAGATGTTTATCAATGACAATGCGTGCCCAGTGGGACATGGAACCTCATCAGTAATTCTAATTTCACCCTGGCCTTGTGATCTTGCTCTGCCTCTCTGCTCTTGTGATCTTTTATTGTCCTTTGAAGCATGTGATCTTTATGACTTACTCCCTGCTCGTACCTCCCTCCCCTTTTGAAATTCCTAATAAAAACGTGCTGGTTTTGTGGCTCATGGGGCACCATGGAACCTGCCAATACGTGATGTCACCCCTGGAGGCCCAGCTGTAAAATTTCTCTCTTTGTACTCTATTTCTCAGACCGGCCGACACTTAGGGAAAACAGAAAGGACCTACGTTGAAATATTGGGGGCTGTTTCCCCCAGTATAAAACAGCACATTAAGAGAAGGTGCAGGCATACAAGAGGGAATGAGGTATTTCCCCACCTACCACATAGCAACTTATAACCACCCTCCCAAAGTGGATTCTGGAACATGTGTTCCCACTGTTGATCTCAGTATAGAAACCTCTTTGCTGTCCAACAGTAGCCATAAGAGGGCAGACGCAACCAAGGTCGGGGGCCACAGTCAAAGCAAAGCAGCTACCACCCGGCCACGCACACCTATCTACAGACAGGACAGGTTGAACGAAACTCTCCAATATTAGATTTTAGATTCCCAGGCAGAGAATACACACAAAACAGTACACAGACATTAGTTTCTTTGCCAGGGCCCAAATACTGACCTGGAAAGGCTCAAATTTGCCCCCATTGACTCCTATCATTCTTCCACTCAAGGTGGGGAGGGATGACCTCTGACCAGGAATTCGTTAGTCTCACAAAGCCCGTCTGGTTCCCAGGCAAAAAGGAGATTTAGGGAAAGCACTATTATCATCTTTATTTCAAAGTTAAACTATAAATTAAATTCCTCCTACAGTTATCTCAGCCTGTGTCCAGGAATGAACAAGGGTGGCTTAGAAGTTAAAGGTAAAATGGAGTTGATTATATTAGATCCCTTTCACTCTCTTTTGTGTGTGTGTGTGTGTATGTGTGTGTGTGTGTGTCCTCTAGCTACATAAATCCTAAACCTGGGTTTTCTAAGGATAA
Source organism: Macaca nemestrina (assembly GCF_043159975.1). Lineage (NCBI taxonomy): Eukaryota > Metazoa > Chordata > Mammalia > Primates > Cercopithecidae > Macaca > Macaca nemestrina. The sequence goes on from NC_092135.1 coordinate 70,443,097, forward strand.
AAACTCTGGGCAAGATCGAAGAGCAATGTCACCCTGAGTTAGGCCTGCTGGACTTCTGTCAGCAATTCCTTCAGGGATCCCCTCCATATATATATAAATATACAACAAAGTAATGACAAAGAGAAGGCCTTCGAAACCACAATTCCAGACCAGATTCTAAACTAGAAGAGCATTTCTTTAAACAGGTTCCTTATTCTTCATCCAGCTGGGGAGAGACTGCCACAAACTGAGACTCTTCTTACAATTCCAGGGAAAGCTGGATAGTCCCTGTGATGGGGCCACAGGTGCCTCTAGAGAGGTCAGTAGATCAGGAGAACAAAGGTTTTGGCAGCACCTGGAATACTCACCAAGCCAGGTTATAAGATGTCTTCCAGGAACTATGTCTCCATTGCAATTAGATCCATGCACTCTGGGTTGGCAGCAGCCTGCTGGCAGAGACAACACCAGAGGCAGCCCTTAGTCCAAGAGAACTAAGCAGCCACTTGGATTGGCCTGCAGACCTGAAACTGGTGAGGGACTGCCAAATCACAAACAGATGTCCACAAGAGCTATCCCAGACAATCCCCCAGATTTGTAACTGAACAACGGATTCTCCTTGCCCACTGCCCAGATAAGAGACAATTTATCAAGACAAGGGAATTGAATAAAGAAAGAGTTTACTGCACACAGGGCTGGCTAAAGGGCAGAACAGTTTTATTACTCAAATCAGTCTCCCCCAAAATTCAGAGACAGAGTGTTTAAGGATAATTTGGTGGATAGGGAGTTAAGGAGTGGGAGTGCTGATTGGATGGGTTAGAGATGAAATCATAGGAGGTTCTACGTGGGTTCTTGCCATCCTGTTCCTGGGTGGGATCATAGAACTGGTTGAACCAGATTACTGGTCTGGGTGGTGCCAGCTGGTGCATCAGAATGCAGGGTTTCAAAAATACCTTGAAAACTTTTACAGACATTGATGTTATTTCTAGGAGCAATTGTGGAAGTCAGGAATCTTGTGGCCTCTAGCTATATAACTTCTAAACCTAACCTTGTGGCTAATTTGTTAGTCTTACAAAGATGGTCTGGTTCCCAGGCAAGAAGGAGATTTGTTTAGGGAAAGCACTATTATCATCTTTGTTTCAAAGTTAAACTATAAACTAAATTCCTCCTATTGCTCTCTCAGCCTACGCCCAGAAATGAAAAAGGGCAGCTTGGAGGTTAAACGTAAAATGGAGTTGGTTATGTTAGATTCCTTTCACTCTCGTAATTTTTTTTAATTTTTATTTTTTATTTTTTTTGAGACAGAGTCTCGCTCTGTCACCCAGGCTGGAGTGCAGTGGCCGGATCTCAGCTCACTGCAAGCTCTGCCTCCCAGGTTCACGCCATTCTCCTGCCTCAGCCTCCCGAGTAGCTGGGACTACAGGCGTCCGCCACATTGCCCGGCTAGTTTTTTGTATTTTTTTTTTTTTTGAGGCGGAGTCTCGCTCTGTCGCCCAGACTGGAGTGCAGTGGCCAGATCTCAGCTCACTGCAAGCTCCGCCTCCCAGGTTTATGCCATTTTCCTGCCTCAGCCTCCCGAGTAGCTGGGACTACCGGCGCCCGCCACCTCGCCCAGCTAGTTTTTTGTATTTTTTAGTAGAGACGGGGTTTCACCGTGCTAGCCAGGATGGTCTCGATCTCCTGACCTCGTGATCCGCCCGTCTCGGCCTCCCAAAGTGCTGGGATTACAGGCTTGAGCCACCGCACCCGGCCTTTTTTTTTTTTTTTTTTTTTTTTTTGAGACAGAGTCTCACTCTATTACCCAGGCTGGAATGCAGTGGCATGATCTCAGCTCACTGCAACCTCCGTCTCCTGGGTTTAAGTGATTCTCCTGCCTCAGCCTCCCGAGTAGCTGGGATTACAAGCATGCACCACCAAGCCTGACTAATTTTTGTATTTTTTTAGAGACAGAGTTTCACCATGTCAAGGCGGCTGGTGTTGAACTCCTGACTTCAAGTGATCTGCCCACCTTAGCCTCCCAAAGTGCTGGGATAGCAGGTGTGAGCCACCACCCACTCTCATAATTTTTGCAAATGCAATTTTAACTTAATCATTTTCAGTTGGCAATTTTCAGTGACTGCCTCAGAATTCCCTAGCTGGGTTATTATTTTAGTAATTATTCTCAGTGGCACAGCCTAGAGACCACTTTAGTCTATTTTGTTTACATTTAATCAATCCCCTGAATTAAATCTCTTCATGTCAATAATATCTACACTGGTTTCTATTTTATGCATCAAATTCTACTGATATGGCCATCCACCCAAAGAAAATGTTATGAGATCTGGGAAATTGAAAGAGAAAATATGTAGACAAAAGGTAGCTGCCTTCTTCCAGCTAATGCTGAATTCACGGTACGCTTTCTGCTTTTAAGATCAACTTGATTATTCAAGATATGTCCAGTAAGTTCATATCACAGTGAATTCTGTTTCTTCTTTTTTCTAAATCTCTAAGAAAGGTGAAAATATGCACATTACTTAACTAAAAAATAATAAAAGGGGTTGGGCGCAGTAGCTCACACCTGTAATCCCAGCACTTTGGGAAGCAGGCAGATCACAAGGGTCAGGAGTTCAAGACCAGCCTGGCCAATATGGTGAAACCCCCCTCTCTACTAAAAATACAAAAATTAGCAGGGTGTGGTGCCTGTAGTCCCAGCTACTCAGGATGCTGAGGCAGGAGAATCACTTGAACCTGGGAGGCAGAGGCTGTAGTAAGCTGAGATCGCACCACTGCACTCCAGCCTGGGTGAGAGAGCGAGACTCCATTTCAAAAAATAATAAATAAATAAATAAATAAATAATAAAAGAGATAGGGTTCAGGACACACCACCCAAAAATATGACTGTAGGAGAATATAGCACTCTAAATTTACCTTGTTAGCATAAAGATTATTTTCAGCTATTTTGGAAAACAGCAGAAACAGGGGAAGCTCTGAAAAAAGAGCTGTTACCCTTTTGTAAAAGAAATTATACATCTATAAAGGAAATCGCCATTTGTAAGGATGGCTTCCTCTCTGCACTGTAAAATCACTAGAAGCTTATCAATGAAGAAGGCATTCGTGTAAATCTACACAACAAACCTTGCTCGTTTACCATGATTTTCCTGGCCATGTCATAATTGAGTCTCTTCCACACCATTTATTTGATTCAGAAAACCACAGTATTTAAGCTTAAGTGAAAGCCACCTCTTAGAGATTTACTCATTTCTCTGGATTATCTCCCATGTATATATGAGATATATGTGTTAATAAACTTCTGTGTGTTTTACTCTTGTTAATCTGTCTTTTGTTCCTGGAGTCTGAGAAATCCCAACAAAAGAAGCAATCAGGAAATGAGAGGAATAAAAGTAGAGAAAAGTGTAAAGAATCATTATTCTTCAAGTTTTAAAGAATGTCACATTTCTTGAATTGAATGTGTTTATTAAATCCCACTAACAAATTCCAGAAAAATTTAAAAATCTTCAGTTAGTAAAAATTTGTAAGTACAATAAAAGAAAGTATGTCCAGTCTGCAGAATATCAAAATGGGTGATGAACGGGTATGGTTTTTATTTGCCTAGCATCCTATGATGGAGAGTGTGTGTGTGTGTGTGTGTGTGTGTGTGTGTGTGTGTGTGCTGCCTCTCTACTTATTCCCAGTTTCCAGGAGTGGAAACATGGTCCAACTCTGGCCAGAGACTATCCTGGTGCTTTTCAAAACTGACCATGAAAGAGGTGCTCACTACCAAGGTTTTGCTCAGCTAGGACTATTGAAGCCTGGTGCTACTCTGTCCATCCGTCATTATGAGGAAAGCAGATACCAAGGAAAGCAGAGCTGAAATAAGGAAAGGAAGGAAGGTGAGGGCAGTACACATGCTGGTGCTTTAGGTCCAACATAACTGAAGAGTTTCCAGTGACACTGATAGCACAGGAGTCAGACAAATGCCTAGGGAGATGGGGCGGGTTGCTGGTGAAACCCCACCTTCATGCCAAAGACAGTTTAAAGCCTGAAAGCCAAGCCACAAGTCAAATCCACAGAATGAATTGAGAACCTGTCTTCCCATTTGGTGCACTGGCCTCTGATCACCAACCTTCACCTATCTTACATATACTCACCCTTCCCCAATTGATTTTTTCCACAGCCATGCACACCTTTGAGTGGTGCCTTTGTTTTGAACTTTTTGCATACTCACAAAACAATCAGCATGCACTCCCCTATTCTGGGCCCATAAAAGCCCCAGACTCAGCCACACTGGGAGAGAAACCACCCAATTTGGGGTGGGGTACCACCCCTGCATCCCCCTCTGCACTGAGAACCATTATGTTGCTCAGTACAATTCTCCACCCTCCCCACCCTTCAATTGTCAGGATATCCTCATTCTTCTTTGACGCAGAACACGAACTTGGGAACCACCAAATGCACGTATGAGCTATAACACAGCCGTATGTGAAAGCTAGGTGCAGACTGGGTGTGCTGAGTGGGCAGGTCACCTAGAGCAGGTAGTATGCCCAAATGAGGCCTGGGTGGGTCACCAACAGGAGGTCCCTGCTGGCAAAGTGACTGAGAAAAATCCTGCATCATTTCTCAGAGCTCATCCAGGATCATCAGAAGGGTGAGTAAATGTGGACCTATGATGCTTCACTTTTTCCCAAGACTTCTCGTCCTCAGACTTTCTTCTGAAGGCAGATGAAGCACCAATCCTCTGATTAGCCAATTAAAGGCAAACAGCACAGCTACAGAGCAATGCTGGGGAGGAACCTGCCACACTCACCTCTGCCCTGTTGCACTCAGGTGTAGGGAATCCTGGCTTTGTTTCCCCTCACAAAGGTCTGGCCATCATCGGGGATCAGAATAAGGTCCTGGGGCAACTGAAGGCATCCAGCCAAGGCCACACCTTGATGTTGCCTGAAGTCCCCAGATCAGCTCCAGTACCCAACCACCTGTTAGGGTGTCAGCCAAGACTTTGCTGTGGCATTTCTCTTCTTTCTTTCATGGATTGTAATGGCTCCTATCTCTTCTTTTATAATATTAAGGGTGTTGTTGCAAACTACAGAGATATTACTGGGTAGGATGGGCAAGTGGCCCAGTCATCAAAAATGTAATTCAGAACAATGTGGTTTCCATCCATTCTTCGAGGCAAGGAGGAGGCAGTGATTAAGAGTTTTTTCCCCATTGAAGGAACCCACTTGCATAAGAGCAAGAGGCTTTTTAACCCAGGTGCCTACACTTTCCTTGACTTAAGCTGTTGTTTTTTTCTTCCCCCCCACTATGTCAGGAGTTAACACAGATCTGCAAATACAGAGAGCTTTCCTATGCGAGAGTTGTTTTTTTCCTTTTGGGAGGCACCTTACTGGGCCACATCCCCAAATCTTGGGACTCCCTTTCTCTCCCTTGTTAGAGGAGGATCTGGTTCCACAGCTTCACCTTAGCAGTCTGCTTATGGCAGAGAAACAATGGAGGAATGGCCCAGGCTGTCACTGCCAGTCACTGACTACAGTTTGGCAAGGCCCATATGGGAGTCAATTTAATGAGTCCATGCACCCTCCTGGGGCACTTTGTTGTTCCAAACTCAATTCCAACCTTCAGGCTGAAGCCCTAGAAAAGGAAACTAGGTCTTAGATCAGACAACAGCAGAAGTCTAGCGGCACAGCACAGGCGAGTATGACTAATTCCTGCCAATTAGGCAACTCCCCCCAGCGTCATGGAAGGAGGTCATGTGTGTATCCAAGGCATAAATGAGGTCTAGGGAACTCGAAGGTTACCAACAGCAGGGAGGATAGGCCAGTGCAGATATTCCTACCCTCTAGGCTTCCCTGCTACATGGGTGAAGGCCATATTGGGACCCATGGGCAGCACCTGCCAAGGTTGGTGAAACGTGGGGATAGAAGGATGGAAGAAAAAAGAGGATGCCTTTTTTTCCCTCTCCCTCATGTACCCTGGGTATTTGCTGGGAAGAGAAATTAAGGGATGCCTTTTTCCCCTCTTTCCCGGATGGTTAAAAACCATCTTCAGTTTGTACTTCTCTCCAGTGTATCCTGAACCATTGGAACTCCTTTGAAAAAAAAAAAAAAAAAAAGCCTTTTTTCTGTTTCCTTCTCTGTCCTCTCTTTGTGGATGGATAATTGTGTCTCCATACCACAGGAAACTCCCATTCACATGTATCCCCAAACAGGGGTAAATATCATTTCCCCAAACTTTAAACTGTTTGGCCTAAAAATGAACCAGGAAGAAATTACAGCTCTAACTGAAAAATCTCTTGAGGAGGGACAACTTTTACAGTATGTAGATAACCTCTCTGTCTGCTTTCCCTTCAAAGGACTCCAGGGTCAATAGGACTCCATAGCCCAGGGGAAGGGAACTTAGAAACCTGACATGCCAGCAGAAGCATAGAAGTTCTTACACTTCTGGCCTCCCTCTCTCTGTAAAACCTGGATGAATGAAAGGTGGAAAAAAAAAATTCGATGTTTATATAATCTGTAGATTTGATTAATGGAAAAAAAGATTTGTGAGGCTAGTCTTAACCTATAGCTAATCTGGTATACTTTGTGTGTCTTTCTGTATAGTTGTCATAAGGTGGAATACCTTAAAATACAACCTGGGCTTAGCATCCCATAAGCCTGTTGTTCAAGCAGGCCAGAAAACTGGATAGTTACAATCTTTGCTACAGGTCTCAGAAAAACAAAACAAAACAAAACAAAACAAACACTGGATGAGGTCTCCATCTTATTTTACATCCCTGGGAGCTTGACCTTGTAACCACATGGCAGTATTTTCTCTTGTTCTCTGCCATTTTACAATGGCATCCCAGGTTCAGTCCTGCCTTAGGGAATGAGTACTTTCCAGTTAATATCTGTGTGACTTTTTTTTTTTTCTTTTTGAGACGGAGTCTCACTTTGTCACCCAGGCTGGAGTGCAGTGGCACATCTTAGCTCACTGCAAGATCCGCCTCGCAAGTTCACACCATTCTCCTGCCTCAGCCTCCCGAGTAGCTGGGACTATAGGCGCCCACCACCATGCCCGGGTAATTTTTTGTATTTTAGAAGAGACAGGGTTTCACTGTGTTAGCCAAGATGGTCTCGATCTCCTCACCATGTGATCTGCCCACCTCAGCCTCCCAAAGTGCTGGGATTACAGGCGTGAGCCACCGCACCCAGCCCTATCTGTGTGACTTTTACATTTGCTTATTCTATTCCCATCCATCCACAACTTTCAGCTTCCTTTTTTAAATCTTCCTTTCTGTGAGGCACATTTAGAGATTCTAGATTTTTTAAAAACTGCTTACCACCTCTTTGAAAATACCTCATAACACTTGTGGTTAAGTCATAACCTTAGTTGAGGTTTGTTGGTTTCACCTGTGAGGTTGCTTTTGGTAAAGTTCAAAAGCCAGAAATATTGGCTGCTTGACTAACTCAAGTAATAAGGGATTTAAAAATATTTTTTAAAAGAGCACCATGGTTAAAAGTCAGCTTATATTAACAGGGGACAGGCTGGGTGTGGTGGCTCACGTCTGTAATCCTAGCACTTTGGGAGGCCGAGGTGGGTAAACTGCATGAGCTCAGGAGTTTAAGACCAGCCTGGCCAACATCTAAAAATCCTGCCTCTACTATAAACACAAAAAATTAGCTGGGCATGGTGGCGTGCACCTGTAATGCCAACTACTTGGGAGGCTGAGGCATGAGAATTATTTGAACCCAAGAGGTTGCAGTGAGCTGAGATTGTGCCACTACACTCCAGCCTGAACAAGAGTGAGACTCTGTCTGAAACAAAAAAAAAAATGGATATCCTAGCTATAAGTATATTTAAAACACCTTTATGTCTTTTTTTTCTCTATCTCTTGTTTGATTGGAAAAAGGTTTTTTCTTCTCAGTTGACTGAATTGTTTTTCTCCACTCTCAATGCACACCTGAGAAGCTTAAGATAATTTCTGATAGCCTGGGATTCCTTAGGATAAACAGAGAAGGCACCACAGAACCCATTTTGGGAAAAATCTGTTTTCCTCAGGGAACCCCAATAATCAAAGTCAGATAGATCCTTCTCAAAATCTGTTTTTGTCTTCAAGCTATACCTACTTATTAGGCCCTAGAAACGGCATGTTTTCGTACCCCTGTTTCTTGAAGAGCTCCACCCCAGGTCCAGTAATCCAACTAGGAGATTGCCAAGTGAAAAATCTGGCAGGGCCAGGTGGCTGACACCTGTAATCCTGGAACTTTCAGAGGCTGAGGTGGGTGGATCACCTGAGGCCAGGAGTCTGAGACCAGCCTGGCCAACATGGTGAAACCCCATCTCTACTAAAAATAGAAAAATTAGCCAGGCATGGTGGTGGGTGACTGTAATCTCAGCTACTCAGGAGGTTGAGGCAGGAGAATCACTTGAACCCAGGAGGTGGAGGTTGCAGTGAGCTGAGATCATATCACTGCTCCCCAGCCTGAGCAACACAGCAAGGCTCTGTCTCAAAAAAAAAAATCTTATATCTACTGGATCTTCTTCTGTCCGTGTAGTTATACATGTGATATGTGTGTGATGTTTATATTAAAAAGAGCTCCAATTAATTGGATTAAATAAAAATAAGCACTTAGATCAAATATTTTTCAAGAAAAAATAGAAGCTGTAATGCCTTTTAGTTCATGTGACTTTAATCTTAGAGAAATTAAAGTCTTAAAGATTATATGACAAATGTCTTCAAAATGTAAATACATGGTCTAAATTATGCAGGTCAAATACTAGGATTACTAAATGCTTTAAGGTCAAAAATTGCTTCTTTGGCTGTTGAAAATTGTTTGACTTGCCTGCTTTACAGTTTAAGGCCTGGGGACATATGGAGTTAACTGTGCCCCTAACTATGCTGGAAAGATACCTTATCTGTGCCTAGTACATAATTAAAATAACTTACCAGGTTTTACATCAACACTAAAAATATCTAAAAGTTACCATAACATATAACTGAGGCTACCGAAAATAGATTTACATGCAAGGTGTGTGAAAAAAGTAAAATATGTTTTTAGTAAAAGATTATAAGAAGGCATGGCAGTGTCAATTTTTGCCTAGAGGGTTAAAGGATTGTTTTAAATTAAATTAAATTAAACTCAAGGTTTGAACAAGCTGTGGAAGGTCTGTAAAAATTAACCTTGTAAAAGAAATCTTGTGTGTAAATGTATTGACTAAATTCAAAAGAGTATTATTTGGTTTTTCCACAAATAGAACATAGGAATAAAAGGAAAACAAGGTTTTCTAAACGCACCGATCTGCTCTTTAACAAAACTTTGCATAGAGTTATAAAAGGCTTATAAGAGGATGGGTGCAGTGGCTCTTGCCTGTAATCCCAGCACTCTGGGAGGCTGAGGTGGTCAGATCACCCAACCCAATGTCAGGAGTTCGAGACCAGACTGGCCAATGTAGCAAAACCCCATCTCTACTAAAATACAAAAATTAGCCAAGTATGGTGGTGGGTGCCTGTAATCCCAGCTACTCAGGAGGCTGAGACAGAAGAATTGCTTGAACCAGGGAAGTGGAGGTTGCAGTGAGCTGAGATCGGGCCACTGCACTCCAGCCTGGGCAACAGATTGAGACTCCATCTCAAAAAAAAAAAAAAAAAAGGTTTATAAGAAACTCACCTCATAGACAAACAGGTTAAGATTTGATAAAATTATCTATAAGGTTTTTTTTGTTGTTGTTGTTTTTGAGGCAGAGTCTCACTCTGTCACTACCCAGGCTGGAGTGCTGTGGTGCAATCTCACTGCAACCTCCACTTACTGGGTTCAAGTGATTCTCCTGTCTCAGATTCCTGAGTAGCTGGGATTACAGGTGGGTACCACCATGCCCAGTTAATTTTTGCATTTTTAATAGAGACAGGATTTCTCCATGTTGGCCAGGCTGTTCTCAAACTCCTGGTCTCAAGTGATCCACCTGCCTTGGTCTCCCAAAGTGCTGGGATTACAGGTGTGAGGCATCACCCCCAGCCTATAAGGTTTCATTTTTTAAACATTAAGGCTGACATTAATAGACTAATGTAAGGGTGGAGTTTGGCTTTCTCTCTCTTAAACAAGATTTTCATGTAATACAATTAAAGGATAATGAAAGACTTTTGTTTGCCTTGCAAATAAGCTACTGAAAAAAAAAAAAGGAAGGGAGAGATAAGAGACAAGACTGTTTGGAAACCTAAGTCTTCCCTCTAAAAGAGTAAAGGTTTTTGCCTTTTAAAAAGATTTTTCAGTCATCATTTAGGTAAATAAATGATTTATGATAACCTGGAATTCTATTTCATAATATCAAGTATTCTAAATCTTTACCATATTTGATAGGCTTCCCAAAATCAAACTTCAACTTCAAAATTGTCTTTCCTGACTCCTAACTTTGGGCTGCTACAGTGGGCCCCTGAAGCATCCAAGAGAAATAAACGAGATTATCTGACATATTTAGTTACACAGCATTGTCAAAATAAAAATTATGTTTAAATTCTTCAGGTTATATTTTAGTATATGATATTAAAATACATTCCAAAATTGTATTGGATTTCTAAAATTCTAATGTCTGAGTATATGCTACCAATCATAATTAGGGTTACTATGTTAAGTTATTGTAAACCACAATAATAACCAAATTTCTTTGTTAATCCTGTTTTTGACTGTAACTAAACTGGACATTTTGTTATTCAGAGACAATTGTCTTGTTTTGATCCTTTTCAAAAGATGGTTTATAATCAGCTATAGGACTTTTTGACAGGTGCTCTTAAATAAAGATTTCTGATAACTTAGGAAATTGTGACATTGGAATAGAGGAAAACAATACAGGATTCATGAAGAGCTGAATTGCAGAATAAGAGTTAACTGAATGGACTGAACTAATAGAAAACTGAAGAAATCCTTTTCAATTTTTTGCTTAAAATGTTGCTGATCCTTTCCAAAGTCAGGAAAACTTTCATTTTCAGCTACTTACAACTTTTAACAATTGAGTAAGGTATATTCCTGTGAACAAAATTTGGAGCAATATTTGTTTCTCTCTGCCTGGTTTCTCCAAAATTTGGAAGCTAGATGTGAATATTCTTAACTTATAGCAATATAATGTTCTGCATAAGTGCAGTAAGAATCCATTTTCTTTTGCAACAGGATGCAATTGGAGAAACTGGTTCTTTTACAAAGGCTTTTACTAAAAGGGTGTGGTTCCCTTTAGGGAATCAAGCTTGACTTGCAGAGGCATAAAACTTGCAAGTTTTCCCTTAGGAAAACTTGCCTCATGCCTTGTCTGTACAATCTCCGTACAGGTTTGGTGAGTTAGAAATGTCACTTTCTAACAGGGCTAGGAGCCCCAAGTCATCTCGGGCCCTCAAGAAGAGAGAAATGTACCCAACTCAGGTATTTAAGAGTACAAACCCATGGCTGGGCTTGGCTTTAAAAAGTCTCAACTGAGATTCCTTAGAGAACAGGGTTTCATCAAAGCCACTTTTTAAAAGTCTATGTGAAAATAATTATTCTTGTTGCACTTTATGCAAATAATCAGGCCAAGTATGAATCTAAACTCTGTTTTGCAAACAATTCAGTCCTATCATGATTTAACAAAACTGAGGACTGGAGAGAGAGCAATTATGTTTCACAACTTATCATACACTTGTCATTATATTCTAGTCTCATAATTAGTTTTTTAAATTTTGGTCTGCATTTTAGACTAACCCTGCTTATTCCTGTGAACTAACCAGTGATCTCTGGCTGCAGCTCAGTTATTTAAAGAAGTTTGAACTGAGTGTTTTGTGCTTGAGTCTGAAAGAGGCCTGGCAAATACAAAATAAAAATCTGTCAACACCATTGCATCTCTGAAATGATTAACAAATTAAAATAAGTATTTGGTTATTCTGCCCCTCCTTAGTTGGTTTAGCCAATGAGCTTCTCCCTTGTAAACCAAAAATAAAATTTGGCTGGAGGTGGTGGCTCAGGCCTGTAATCCCACCACTTTGGGAGGCTGAGGTTGGCAAATCATTTGAGATCAGTAGTTCAAGACCAGCTTGACGAACAGGGTGAAACCCCATCTCTACTAAAAATACAAAAATTAGCCAGATGTGAGGGCACACACCTGTAATCACAGCTATTCGGGAGGCTGAGGTCAGAGAATCACTTCAACCCAGGAGGTGGAGGTCGCAGTGAGCTGAGATCATGCTACTGCACTCCAGCCTGGACAACAGAGTGAGACTCTGTCTCAGAAACTATATACATTCTAAACCCTCCAACCAACTGAATAGACCCTTCCTTTTGGCCAAGAGCTTTCCAAAGTTAACCTGAGAAACTAGTTCAGGCCATGATGGGAAGCTGGGGTCAGACATGTCTCATTATTCTCTCCTCCCTGCTGGAATTCAGGTACAGCTGATCAGCATTAACATTAACACAGAGACTTTACATCTGACAAAACAGACTGTTTGTAGCATAAGATACCAACATGACAAGGAGCAGGCTCTGCAAGAAACCAAAGATTTTATCCCAAAATATATTTCTTGACATATTTTGAAATGGCCCTGCAAAGCTGTCTCTTGTGGGGAAAATCCACATTCTATAGAGAATCCTATTCCCTTTCCAAGTACTTTCCCTGATTCAGAAGGGAATTAACTAACTCTGGCACCTTTTTAAAGTCTGATAAGAAACATTTACAAAGTTGGGTGCAGTGGCTCATGCCTGTAATCCCAGAACTTTGGGAGGCTGAGGCGGAGTCAAACTCTGTTAAATATTTGAAGAGATTTATTCTGAGCCAAATATGAGTGACCATGGCCCCATGACACAGCCCTCAGGAGGTCCTGAGAACATGTGCCCAAGGTGATTGGGGCACAGCTTGGTTTTATATGTCTTAGGGAGGCATGAGACATCAATCAAATACACTTAAGAAATACATTAGTTTAGTCATGAAAGGTAGGACAATTCAAAGTTGAGGCTTCCAGGCTACAGGTAAATTTAAACATTTTCTGATTTACAATTGGTTGAGTTTATCTAAAGACCTGAGATCATAGAAAGGAAATGTTCAGGTTAAGATAAAGGATTGTGGAGACCAAAGTTCTTTTGAAGTTTTATTGTGCTGCTCTCAGAGACAACAGATGACAAACATTTCCTATTCAGATCTTTAAAAGGTGCTAGACTTTAAGTTAATCTTTTTAGGATTGGGAGGGCCTGGAAGTAAAAGATCCAGCTATGTTAATAGAGATTCTTTACTGATGCAAATTTTCCCCCACAAAAGACAGATTTGCAGGGCCATTTCAAGACATGGCAAAGAAACATGTTTTGGGGTAAAATATTTTGCTTTTCTTCCTTGTCTTGTAAATGTTATTCCAGAGTCAGGTTGAAAAGTAAGTCTCCATATACAGGGTTAAATAAAACCCATCTGATGAGAATTTATGGTTTGTAGGGCATGACTCCCCAGAATTCTTAGATAGGAATTTGGGCAAGATAAAAAAAATCAGAATTTACTCCTCAGTGGCATCACATGACAGATAGCAGGTCCTGAAATAAATTGAAGTGTTTTACTCCAAAACATATTTTTTCGACATATTTTGAACTGGCCCTGCAAAGCTCTCTCTTCTGGGGAAAAAATCTACATTCTGTAGAGGATCGCCTTCCCTTTCCAGGTTTTTCCTTTTAAGGTCTGACACCTTTTTAGGTCTGATGAGAGACACTTACCATCTGTACTCTCCGAAGCCTGCTACGTGGGGCCTTTATCTGTGTAATAAGAACCTTGGTCTCCACAACCCCTTGCCTTAACCCAGACACTTTCAATTGATCCTAGGTCTTGAGATAATAACTTAACTCTTTCAACCAACTGCCAGTCAGAAAATCTTTGACTCTCCCTATAACCTGGAAGCCCCCTCCTGCCAGAAGTTTCCCAACCCCCCTATATTATGTCTTAAAGTTGTCCTGCCTTTCCAGACCAAAGCAGTGTACGCTTTACATGTACTGAGTGATGTGTGCCTGCAACTTCCGTTCCCCTAAAAATGTATAAAATCAAGCTATAATTCAACCACCTTGGGCACATGTTTTCAGGACCTCTTGAGACTGTGCCTCAGGCCTTAGTCATTCATGTTTGACTCGGAATAAATCTCTTAAAATATTTTACAGAGTCTGAGTCTTCTTTTTTAAATCAACAGTTCAAATAAATTTTTAAAACTTTTAATGTGCCCAAATTTATCTTTTAACATTACCAGTCTCAGTTTGTGAAAGTCTAGAGTTCTCCCTGTCCATGTCTGTAAATTCTTGAGGCTCATAGTCTCATTTATGCCCCCCCCCCACTACCACTCAGACTCTTTATGTGCAAAGTCTATCCCCATTGCCACAAACTCTCATAAAAAATCATCCTTTCCTCCAATTTTCACAAAAGCACAACACATAAAAGATTCAGTATCCAATAATCTCTTTTTGCAAACTTTACTGAGGGTTTGGGTTACAAGGAGTGCTCACGTTGTGAACAGTCTTTGCAATCTTCTGCCTCCTCCCCTTCCCCTTTGCTCGACAAAGTGAATTCCTCTCCTAGCTTCCTGTAAAGCTGTTCTGAGCCTTCCCTAGAGATCTCTCCTTCCACTCCAGCAGCATTTCAAAGCACTTACTCCAGAAAAAAACTATGTTTTTGCTAAATAAATCCTGGTGAATAGGATGCCCTCATATCACTACACATGTAATTACCTGAATCAAAGTACCCTTTAAAGAAAGAAGGCAAATGTATATGGAGAAAAATTATGCTTCAGTGGAATATTATGTATTGTTTAGAGCACAACTTTTCAGGATATCTGATTCTGATTCACTGTCTTTGAGCTATTTTACAACTCTATAAATTGCAGATGAATGGTAACACCACACATAATTCTTACCTATACATGTGCAAATAAATTCTGTCAGGTAGAAGGGCAACCCTCCCTGATTCCCAAGGAAACAGCCAGTTTTACAGCCTTTGCAAATTTTTCTGTATTCCGTTTTTTCACTTCTCCTTTGAACTGGCTATAATATCTTCACTGGTTCCCTCGTTTAATTAATGTATTAAATAAAATTTGACACATGTTCATTTTATAGCTGCGTGAGAGTCATTATGTCACCTTTTTTGAAAACTATCTTTCCAGCATATCAAAAAGGGTTCTAGGGCAGGAAATGATAGCACACTCAAAAGGGAAATTGATTAATTAAGGGACTATTTACAGGAGTGTGGGCAGAATTAAACCTCCAAGGCTGGTGAGCACCCAATCAGCAACAGAGAAAAATTAGTACTATATCTCTAGGGATAGGAAGCTGTGGCCACCCTTGAACACAAATTATAGCCTTGAAGAAAGGTGTTGGGGGGGAAATATCATGACTTCTTTTTCCTTTTGTCTTCTGAACCTCATGAAGCCAGAGGGTACTGGGGACAAGGTGACACAGTTTATTTGTTTTCTATTGCTTTTTCCATTCCTTTCAGTCACATCAGTCCAACATGGATCATAAATTCTCAGTGAATTCCATGTCTGCTACGTAAAAATTTTTCTATAGAAGCTTACAGTGTGATTATACTTTATATCTACATGTGTGTCTTAGTCTGTTAGTGGTGCTGTAACAAAATATTTCAGTCTGGGTAATTTTTAAGCAATAGAAATTAGTTTTCTTACAGTTCTAGAGGCTGGGAAGTTCAAGATCAAGGTGCCAGGATTCAATGTCTGGTAAGGGCTTTCTTGCTGTGTCCTCATGTAAACCACCCAATAGGTTTTTCTTGCCTGCTGCCCAGATAGAGCCAATTTATCAAGACAAAGAGTTTAATGCCTGTGGAGCTGGCTAAATGGAAGATGAGAGTTTTATTACTACTCAAATCAACATCCCAGAAATTCAGAGGCTAGGGTTTTTCAAAGATAGTTTGGCAGACAGCAGGTTAGACAATGGGGAATGCTGATTGGTTGAGTCAGGAATAAAATTATAGGAAGCCGAAGCTGTCATCTTATGCTTAGTCAGTTTCTGGGTGGGGGCCACAAGACCAGATGAGTCATTTTACTTATCTGTGTGGTTCTACCTGGTCCATTGGAATTCAGGGTTTGAAAAATAACTCAAACACCAACGTTAGGTTTTATAATAGCAATGTTATCTATAGGCGCAATTGCGGAGGTCAGTGATCTTGTGGACTCTGACTGCATGACTCCTGAGTTATAATTTCTAATCTTGTAGCTAGTTTGTTACTTATTTTTTGAGACAAGGTCTCGCTCTGTCACACAGGCAGAAATGATGCAGCAGGATCTTGGCTCACTGCAAACTACACCTTCTGGGCTCAACTGATGCTCCCCACGAAGCACTACAGGCACGTGCCACCATGCCCAGCTAATTTTGTTCATTTTCTGTCGAGACAAGGTCTATGCTGCCCAGGCTGGTCTCGAACTCCTGGACTTATGCAATCCTCCCACTTTGGCCTCCCAAAGTGCTGGGATTACAGGCATGAGCCATTGTGCCCTGCCTAATTTGTTAGTTTAACAAAGGTGTTCCGGTCCCCAGGAAAGCTGGGGGTTTGTTTCATGGAGGAGCTGTTATCTTTGTTTCAAAGTTAATATATAAACTAAATTCCTCCCAAAGTTAGTTTGGCCTATGCTCATCAATAAACAAGGGCAGCTTGGAAGTGAGAAGCAAGATGGAGTTGGTTAGGTCAGATCTCTTTCACTGTCAGAATTTTCTCACTGTTACAATTTTTCAAAGGCAGTTTCATTCACATGGTAGAAGAGATGGTAGAAACAGACTCACCCTCTTAGGCCCTTTTATAAGGCTCTGCCCTCATGACTTAATTCCCTCCTAAAGGCCCCACCTCTTAATACTACCACGTGGATAATTAAGTTTCAACATAGGAATTTTAGGGGACACATTCAGACCATAACAACAGAAAATATAGCTCTTTACTAAAGTCCTCAAAAGTTCTCTCCAGTTTCTGGACCCAAAGTCTTTGACTAAGAAGCAAAAGTTGACACCACTTAATATGTGCTTTTATATGCACATTCTCCATATATTGGTTGAAGCATGGTGAATATACTTTGGAGAAAAGAAAAAGCACTTTATACAACAGTTGATTCCTTCCTGGGGGAAAAAATCTTGCTAAAATAGTCTCAAAGTTTCTGCTGGGCCTTTGTGCTTTCACATAAATTAATGTTCAGCCGAGCATCTTGACATGCTCAGGCAGAAAGCAGCAAAATTGCAAACAGGGATTGAGGAAGCTGAATAATGGTGTGCATGATAAAGTGACAAGACTTTGGAGCTCAGGGAATAATCTAGAAGGAAGGAGAAAAGAAAGGAGGAGGCAACCTGAGAAGCTGGAGTAGAGCTGTGGAAATGTTTGATGGATTGTTTTAAGAACGTGTAATATTCAACTTAAAATTGTTTTCTTCATTCCAACTTGGGCACTGCAGAAGAAGGGTGGGAAGCAGAAGGGGGCCATTCAGCCACCAATGAGGTGGTGACACCATCAACATTCCCAAGCACATCCCATTGAAATGGACTTCAAGAAGTGTGGCCCTCGGGCACTCAGCAAAGATATCTGGAAATTTGCCAAGAAAGAGATGGGAACTCCAGAGGTGCACACTGATACCAGGTTTGACAAAGCTGTCAGGGCCAAAAGAATAATGTCCCATACCGTATCCACGTGTGATTGTCCAGAAAAACATAAGGAGAATGAAGATTCACCGAAATGTGAAAGGAAAACATGGGCCCCAAAATCACTGAGCTAAAGGGAAAATTCAAGCTGGGAACTGCTCGAGGCAAACCTGCCTCCCATTCTATTCAAAGTCATCCCTCTGCTGAGATAGATGCATATCTGATTGCCTCTTTTGGAAAGGCTTATCAGAAACTCAAGACTACAACCATTTGTCTCACCTACCTATAACCTGGAAGCCTTCCCCCCTGCTTCAAGTTGTCTGCTTCTTACATATAGAGACGGACGTGTTCTCAACTTTGCCAAGATAAACTTTATACATTAATCGAGACTTGTCTCAAACTTTCGGGGTTCACAAAACTATGTACCCGTTACACTTTCTAAAACCTACAGTCAGTGTGGGAGAAGAACTGCTGATACTCGAATACGTCAAATAGTTACAAAACGGCCAAAAACTGTTGTTTTCTCTCAAACTTTTGGTAAAATGTGCTTCAGGGAAAACACAGGTAAGTGGTTCTGATAAAATCTTAATAAGGACATAATTTTAAAAAGCAATAATGGTAAAAATAAATCCCATTTATTATCTGGTATGTCCCCGGCATTGTGCTAACACAGATAGCTCTACTACCCATGTCAGAGCAACTGAGGCAGATACTACGCTCCTTTTTCAGGTAAAGAGATGGAGGCTCAGAGGGGTTAAAGAGCTCAACTCAAAGGCACACAGCCAGCACATGGCAGTACGTCTCTCCTCCTGGGGCCGCCGTCTCGGTGATACTATTTAGGGCCACACGTCCCACTCTTCAGCATTCGTATTTACGTACCACTGTTTGGCAAGCGGGGACTCCTGAAGCTCTCTGACCCTGAAATGTGTGGCTTGCGTCACAGAGAAGCGGTTTTAGAACGCGCTCGCAGCAGGACACCGCGGTGTGTGCAAGCGGAGGGCCGCCCTGTCCTTGAGCCTTTTGGCCGAGACTAGGAGGGCAGAGGAAGCAGGAAGGTGGGATTTGTTTCAAAAGGGCGCGGGAAGGGGACGCTCCACACCGCCTCGCCTCTTAGTGTCCCCGGTCCCGTCACCCGAAATGTACGGGGACAACTGCCACGCGCACCCGACACCTCGCCGGCTGCGGCCTGGCGCGCGCTCCTCATCTACTTCCCCGCAGGGCTGGGCGGGACTCCGGCGAGGGGGCGGGCCCCGCGAGCGCCCGCCCCCTTTTCTCTCCCTGCCTCCTTCCCGCTCTGCATCCCGCCCAGCGGCGCAGGGGGCCGGGCTCCGGCGAGAGGGGTGGGGGCCGCGCCGGTGACAGCCGCTCCCCTCCCCTGCTGCCCGCCACGTCCCTCACGTACCACTCGGCAGAGGCGCGGGGAAACGTGGCGCCCGGGCTCTGGCTTCTCTAGCGGGGCTCGGCATGAGGCTGGCGCGGCTGCTTCGCGGAGCTGCCTTGGCCGTCCCGGGCCCGGGGCTGCGCGCCGCCGGCCCCAGCCGCTCCTTCAGCTCGGACTCGGGCTCCGGCCCGGCGCCCGAGCGCGGCGTTCCGGGCCAGGTGGACTTCTACGCGCGCTTCTCACCGTCCCCGCTCTCCATGAAGCAGTTCCTGGACTTCGGTGAGTGCGGCCCGGACTTCGGGCCTTTGTGCGCGGTCCCAGGCGGGGAGCTGCGGCCCCTGCTCCAGGCCCGGTCGGTGCCGGCCAGCTCTCGCCTGAGGCGCAGCCCTCCTCCTCAGTGTTTCCGCCCCCAGCGCCTTAGGTGCTTACTTCCTCCCTCCAAGTGCCGGCGCTAGCTGACGGCGTAAATAACGGTGGGCGTGTGGCTTTGATCGTATTGTTGAAAACAAACCAGCTGGGCCGCGCGGAATGACCTCCCGCCTTCCGGCGCACGTGTGCAGGTGCGCGCTCGGCCAGGCCCCTTCCGAGGAGGCGCGCCCGCGTGGGAGGCCGAGCGTGGACACCCCCGAGGATCGCTTTTGGATTCCGCGCAGTGATGATGAATGCCCAGTTTTGCATATGCTGATTGCATAGAAATGGCGTGATGATAGGCAAGGCAGGTTATAACTGGCCCAGAGTTTCTTAGAATGTTTTCCTTGCCAGTAGCATAAATTGTTTGCACCAACAGCGCATTTCATCATCAGCAAGTAAGTCTTGAGCACGTGTTGAGTGCATGAGGACAGGATGCTGTGAAGTTTACCAGATTATCCTTGTTTTCTCGATAAGCTGTTAAACAGATTGCAGAAGGAATTGCATAGTTAGGCATTTTAACTTTTACTTCCCACTTATCAAGGCAATGAGGGGAAAAGGGAAAACCTTAATGAATTCGTAAAATTTGAGTACAAAGGTTATCTTCTGCATTGTGACTTCTGCATTGAATGATACCTGCATGGTTGACAACTTTGTCTTAAAATTGTGGTTTATAGTCGCATAATTTTTGGGTCAAAGCCTTAGGTTTTTGTTTTTACTTTAAAATGACCCTAGTTCGACGTAGGGGCGAATTTGGTGGTGGTCATAAGTATGCCATGAAACTTTCACAAGCTGTTTTCCTTTAATAACTTAATTTCTACTATTGACAGTCTAGTTTTTGCTAACGTTTTCTCTGCTAAAGCAGCAAGAATAGTAAGCTTAAAATGCATTACTGGAATAGCAAGACCTTTTAGTTTAATATTAAGTGGAGCTGTTTGCCAAAGGACATTCTACAACGATTCTGCTTAGGAAGTGATATGGGATCGTGATATGGGAGTGGAGGGGTCAGGAGACTTTCCAGTAACCAGACAATTGAATAGGACCTACTTGAAGATGGTGCTAACAGGCAGTGGTGGTTTTTGCTTTCTGTTGCTTGAAAGCTTTCCTCTGCACTTACTCTTTTTTCCCGTGTGTGTGTGTGTGTGTGTGTGTGTGTGTATTTTTTAAAACTAGAAATGGGGTCTCGCTATGTTGTCCAGGCTGGTCTCAAACTCCTGGGCTCAAGCCATCCTCCCAGCTTGGCCTCCCAAAGTGATTATAGGTGTGAGCCACCACACCTGGACTCCACTTACTCTTTGCTTACTGTAATTAGCATTTGTGGTTCTATATGGAATCAGTGAATCTTCATATGCAAACATCAAAATTTTACTCTTTTCTTTTTGATTGAGACAGGGTTTTACTCTGTCACCCAGGCTGGAGTGCAGTGGTGCTATCATAGGTCACTATAACCTCACTTTTCTGCCTGAGCTTCCCAAGGCTAGAATTACAGGCAAGCACAACCACGCCCAGCTGTTTTTTATTTTTTATAAATATGAGGTCTCATTGTGTTGCCCAGGCTGGTCTTGAACCCCTGCGCTCAAACAGTCCTCAAGCCTCGGCCTCGCAAAGTGCTGGGATTATAGGCATGAATCACTGTGCCTGGCCCCCTGTTTTTAATTTATTTTTTTAAGGCTAGTCAAGTGAAACAGTGGGAGTGGAGAAGGAACAAAGAAATCTGTAACTGGTTGTAATCAATTAGTCGTAAATACCACTGCATTCAGACCACCTTAAAGTTTCTGTTTCTTAGACATTAACTCTTTAAAACTAGAGTTAAAAAACAGATTTTCTAAATGATAGCAGCAACAGGGTGTACAGGCTAGACTTTTCCAGGTTCTGCTGTTAATTTTATAAAGCCTTGCTCAGAAATGCTCAGTTTACCTAACTTCTAAAATGGGTCATCACTATAAGAATACAAGTTAGGGAGACAAGGTTATCGTAATTGCTGTACAGAGCCATTGGAATGTCAGTAATTGGAATGTCATAACTCTGGAGACTGGGTTATCTCATCCCTCACCTCCCACAGGCAGGGATACCTTTGCCTTCTATTCCTTGCCCCATCGTGGTGATTCTACCCCTCTGGCCTTGCCAGGTAACTGCCTCTCATTTCTCCCTGCCTCTTGCCTTCGGTTTCCTTATGGCTTTTACTTACTGCTTTACCCATCATGTTTGGTTTCAGGATCAGTGAATGCTTGTGAAAAGACCTCATTTATGTTTCTTCGGCAAGAGTTGCCTGTCAGACTGGCAAATATAATGAAAGAAATAAGTCTCCTTCCAGATAATCTTCTCAGAACACCATCCGTTCAATTGGTACAAAGCTGGTAAGATTCTCATCTTGTGTTTACAATTTGATGGAGTTGTGGACTCTATTCAAGGTTACGGCAAATGCTTTTTTTACTCTTCAGTGGAAGAAGTAAAGAGAGGGAGTCCTGCTCTTAGGCCAGGCTGGAGTGCAGTGGCGCAATCTCAGCTCACTGCAAGCTCCAGCTCACTGGTTCAAGCAATTCTCCTGCCTCAGCCTCCCGAGTAACTGGGATTACAGGCATGTGCCACCATGCCCAGCTAATTTTTGTATTTTTAGTAGATACAGGGTTTCACCATGTTGGCCAGGATGATCTCGATCTCCTGACCTTGTGATCCGCCTGCCTTGGCCTCCCAAAGTATTGGGATTACAGGCATGAGCCACCGTGCCTGGCCAGAATCTTAAGGTAGTAGCAGTATTCTTTTTTTGTCTGGGGGCAGGTGGGGGCAATGTATTTGGGCTTGTGCCCTGAATCCTGGACTCCACAACTCCTTGATTTTGAGAAAACCAATTAGAACTGCACTGAAATACAGATGCTAAATTTAGGATTTATGTTAGTATATCTGCAAGGATATTATGAGAAAAATGTCTACAATTTGTTGATGACTAGGTATTTATGTATATTGCCTTTAATCCCTTTAACAACCTTGCACAGTAGGTATGAATCTCTCCATTTTATTCATTGTTGTTATTTTTATTTATTTATGTATTTATTTTTTTTAAATGGAGTCTTGCTCTGTCACCCAGGCTGGAGTGCATGATCTTGGCTCACTGCAACCTCTGCCTCCTGGGTTCAAGTAATTCTCTTGCCTCAGCCTCCAGAGTAGCTGGATACAGGCACCTGCCACCACACCCAGCTAATGTTTGTATTTTTAGTAGAGACAGAGGTTTCACCATGTTGGCCAGGCTAGTCTCAAACTCCTGACCTCAGGTGATCCTCCCACCTTGGCTTCCCAAAGTGCTGGGATTACAGGCGTGAGCCACCGCTCCTAGCCTGTTTACTTATTTTTTTGAGACAGGTTCTTACTCTTACTCTGTCACCCAGGTTGGAGTGCAGTGGCGATCACAGCTCAGCTCACTGCAACCTCCACCTCCCTGGCTCAGGTGATCCTCCCACCTCAGCCTCCTGAGTAGCTGAAACCACAAGCGCGTGCCACGCCCAGCTAATTTTTGTATGTTTTTAGCAGAGATAGGGTTTTTCCATGTTGCCTAGACTGGCCTCAAACTCCGGAGCTCAAGGGATTTGCCCACCTGGGCCTCTCAAAGTGCAGGGATTGTGGGCGTGAGCCATTGTGCCCAGCCTGTTTATTATTTTTAAAATGAATTTATTTTCTTTTTAGGGACAGGGTCTCCGTCACCCAGGCTAGAGTGCAGTAGTGTGATCATGGCTCACTGCAGTCTTGACCTCCTGGGCTCAAGAGATCCTACAGCCTTAGCCTCCCGAGCAGCTGGGACCACAGCCATGTGCCACCATACCTGACAAATTCTTTTATTTTTTGTAGAGATGGGGTCTCACTTTTTTGCCCAGGCAGGTTGTGAACAGGGCTCAAGCAGTCCTCTCACCTTGGCGTCCCAAAGTGTTGGGATTACAGACATGAGCCACTGCACCTGGCAGGTTAACTCTGTTTTACAGATGAGGATGCTGAGGCACATAAAGGTTAAATCTTTTGCATAAGGCAGTACCGTTGATAGTGGAGTTGGGATTCAAACTCCCATTTGTCCATCTCTGCTATACCATTCTATAGTCAGAACAATGAAATATATGAAAGGGTATTTGTATTTTTAATAAACTGTATTTACTGAAGGGTATCTTTTTATAAATTACAAAAGTTAAAACGTTTATTTTTCTGTTTTAAAACAATTAGAAGTTTTTGGAATTGTGTAGAAAAAGTGTGATCTATTCCCAAAGATGAGTAGAAATGTTAAGGGTATACACTCATGGAGCCACCTATACACAGCCTTTGTTAATGTTATTGCTTTAAAAGTGTTGTTCTTTTAAGCACTATACACTTCAAATAAATGAGCTGCCTAGAGTTAAGTCTTAAATGGAAGAAGTTTAGCTGCAGGGCATTTCCCAGTTATGATTCATGGAGATTCAAGTTTTCTTTTTGTAGTCATTATAGTGTATGGGAGAAGTTGATCTAATCTCGATTAAAAAAAGCAAAAGAAGTATGATTGCTATATATGTGATAATCAGATGCTATCTAGTCCAAGTATGGAATAGTTATAAGTGTGGCTTAAATGGGAAGCATTTGTTTAGGAATTATGATGGGATATAAAGGAGAAAATATAATCCATGGAAGATTTTTCCTGTTTTTAAAAAATTCTTCATTAGAAGTAGAATATGCTGCTTTTTGAAGCTTATCAGTCATGAAGTCTGAGCGGTATCTGTTGTAGGTACTCAGCTATCTCTTGGATGGAGAGCGTAGTTGTTCTTACCAATTAAGAGGAAATTAAGGGTTAAAGCAAAGCAGCAGCGGCTATCAGAATCCCTTAACTTTGGAATGCATTAAGACATGCTGCTTGTCAGAAACAGCTTTCCAAACCAACAGATGGAATTACAGGTTTTTAAAGCACTTTCATTGCTCCTAGATGCCTGTTAGGTTAGGGCAGTTGCAGATTAAGTGCTTACAGCTAAGTAATAGTTCCCTTACACTGTCAAAGAAAGTAATTCAGTGGTAGCAAGTTATTTTTAGCTCTGGCCCGGCAGTGCCATTGTACTTGCCTGCACGACCATCAGAAAATCATTTGGCCTTCTTTATTTTGCTCATATCTTAACAGATGCTTTGATACCTTGAATTATTAGATGAATTTAAAATCTACATTTTTATGACTTTTGTATTTTTTGTTCAGTTTAAAAGAACCATATAGTAGATTATAGGCTATTAATAAATACTTGTTAGTTGGACATAACCACGTAAAATTAAGGTTTTAAAGCATAGATATTTAAGATAGAGTCTCAGAGCAAGAGAGGCTGTCCTCCTTTTACCGATAATAAGACAAATTAAGTCATTTGTCCAAGATCACATAGTTATTGGTGACAGAGTCAGATCTCAGCATAATCAGTATGTATACTGTAATGTACAGTGGTAAATTAAAAAAAAAAAAATTAAAAGCCATTTTAGGATGTAGAACTTAGAATAGAAAATCTTAAAATTCTTAAACTTGACCTATGCTTTTAGGAGAAAATGTGTACCTTCTACTATTTGTTCCCAGCACTTTTCTCGAATGTGCACGGGTGTAAAAATTCTACTTCAACCATAATTTATAGCAGTACTCTAAATTAAAAATTATAAAATGCTAAAAATAGCTTTTGAGCTAAGTTTCATGATAACTTTCAGAATATAAAAGAACGAACTTATCCTCTTGATCTGCATTTTAGGTATATCCAGAGTCTTCAGGAGCTTCTTGATTTTAAGGACAAAAGTGCTGAGGATGCTAAAGCTGTTTATGAGTAAGTTCACTATTTTGACCCTATTCTTAAACCTATTATTAGGTCACTTAGGGGAAATTGATTAACTTTTAGGTTTCTGCTACTTTACAACATGTGATATATGTGACTATAGCAGCCCATACAGGCAGGATAAATAACCTAATCATTAAATTTGACTAGGCATAAGAAATGCTTCGCATTCCTCTTTAACAAAAGACAAAGTTCAGGTGTGATGATCAATGGAAATGTAGGTGTGGCCTCAGTTGCAGTTGGATTGTTAACCTGGAGGGTGCATGCTCTTTCTAATGGACAACCACCTTCAGCCCCAGCTGATCTTTGCCATGTTAAAATACTGCTCATATCATCTGATTGTTTTCTGATTTTAAAGGAAAGCTACAAGTCTAGGTTTGTAATGTAAAATCTCTTGCTTTTGAAAGATTGGCAGCTAATTAAAACATTTTTTAAAACATAGAAGGCCTATAAAACATGGTTGCAGGTTTCTAGTTTATTCTCTATGGCCTGTAAGATGTCAGTAATATGACAAGTTTAATAACCCATATACCGGAATTGGTAGACCAAAGTATTTGCCATATGCAGCTACCTGCTTATTGCAGTGAAGGGCACCGACAATGTAATGACCATCTCTCGTCCTCAGTTAGTTACACATGTTTTTTGGACTGTCTTTAAAGGGAACAGTAACACTTCATTTTTTTAAACATGATTTTAATCTGAAAATAACGTTCAGCAAGAGTTTACTCCTTGCTTAGGTATTGAGCAGACTTTACATGAATGATGTTTTTTAATCTTTAAAACAATTCATTGAAATAATGCTGTTTGTGCACAAAGAGGGCATGTAGCTTAAGGTTACATAGTTAGCACATGGTAGAATCCAAGCAGCCTTACTTTAGAAGTAAACATGCTATAGAGCCTTCTGAAAACAGTCGTTCAGAGCTGTGGAAAATAAGTAGTCAAGCAGAATAATACAGCTTTGTGTTTCTTTTAAGAAAAAAGAAAAATAAATAAAGGAATGACTAGAATGATGAGTTGTTTGTTGTTTTCGAAGAGTTTTGTTGTTTGTATTTTGGTTTAACAGTCTTGTTTTGAAGCTTGTTACTAACTAGGAATTCCAAAAATGTTTTAAGCAGTGGAAACATCATTGGAATAAGTTAATAGTACTCAAGATGATGACTTTGAATAGGAAAACACTCATTTGGAAGTGTAAATTCAGATGGGTTATGTTAGAAAATTGGTTTTGTTACTGCATAATTAAGACTTCTTGGGCCGGGCACAGTGGCTTATGCCGGTAATCCCAGCACTTTGGGAGGCCGAGGTGGGCAGATAGTCTGAGGTCGGGAGTTCAAGACTGGCCTGATCAACATGGAGGAACCCCATCTCTACTGAAAATACAAAATTAGCCAAGCGTGGTGGTGCATACCTGTAATCCCAGCTACTGAGGAAGGCTGAGGCAGTAGAATCGCTTGAACTTGGGAGGTGGAGGTTACAGTGAGCCAAGATTGCGTGATTACACTCCAGCCTGGGGAAAAAGAGCAAAACTCCATCTCAAAAAAAGAAAAAAAAGATTTCTTTTCTCTTTTGTCTTTTATTTAGTTCTTTAACCATGCAACGTCTTCTAAGTGACAGAAATGGGAAGGCTACTAGATGATTTGAAGATTTATCTTTTAATACAATTGTTTACTTTTCCTCTCCCATTTTATAAACTCATAGGATAAATGAAATGATAATTCTTTTTTCGTTTTTCTGTCCTAAGTGTTTCCTTCTCTCTTTGAACCCTAGGGAATAGTTCTAAAACAGGCAGGCTTTATTGGCTCATTCATCTTGATTCCTTGCAGAGCAGAGCAGGTGTTCCCTAGAGGCAAGTGCTTTGTCTTCTCCTATGCAGAATATCTCTGGAATACCATCCTCTTAGCAAGTGCTCAGATAACCTTAGTTGATAGCAGTTAAAACCATTAACATTTTTAGGATTATGTTTTGTCACAGCCTTACTCTTAAGAAACCAAGAAAATAATTACATTTTGAAAGTTTTATTTTGGAGGTCGTTATACTTCCATAGATTTGGTATATTTTATGATTTGAAATACATTTAAATAAGTATAGGAAAACATGAACTGATTTTCCTTTTAGTAAATTTGGGATTTTTGTCTAGCATAGTTGGTTAAACTTATATTTTTATATTAAGTTTACTTGTCAAAATATTTGGCTGTTTTGACAGATGGGTTTGTTTAGCTTTACAGATACTGTGATACGGATCAGAAACCGACACAATGATGTCATTCCCACAATGGCCCAGGGTGTGATTGAATACAAGGAGAGCTTTGGGGTGGATCCTGTCACCAGCCAGAATGTTCAGTACTTTTTGGATCGATTCTACATGAGTCGCATTTCAATTAGAATGTTACTCAATCAGCACTGTAAGTGTCCTGAGTCAAGAGAAGCAGCTAAATGAGATGTGTTGGCATATTTTAAATGTATTTAGGAAACTTCCATTTAGGTAGAAAATTTAGTTTTACCTTTTGGCTAATTCAGAGAAGTAAATAGACTGCCATCAAGAAAGGTATTTTTATTGAATGTAAAATACTGTGTTTATCCTAAAGGCAAATATTTGTTCTACTGTTTGGTACAATTTAAACACTATTCAGATTTGGAAAAGAGCATTAGGTAGTTTAGCTTATTTTGTTGGTTTTGTCTTTTTGGATAGCTTTATTGTTTGGGGGAAAAGGCAAAGGAAGTCCGTCTCATCGAAAACACATTGGAAGCATAAATCCAAACTGCAATGTAGTTGAAGTTATTAAAGGTAAATACTGACATTTCTCTTTACAAAAAAGATACAAAAATCAAAGTTACTGTTATTTCTTACTATTAAACAACTATTTGTATCATGAGATAAAATGGTAGGCACAAATGCATGGGTTTGAAAATAACCTTATAGTATTATTTGTGCATTATTTATAGGATGACTATTTTATTGATAGAATTATAGATAGGCAAAGTTTGGTGATACTATAGAGGATATCTTTTTTGTTTTGTTTTGTTTGAGACAGAGTCTCATTCTGTTGCCCAGGCTGGAGTGCAGTGCTGCGATCTCAGCTCACTGTAGCCTCTGCCTCCTGAGTTCAAGCGATTGTCTTGCCTCAGCCTCCCCAGTAGCTGGAGTTACAGATGCTCAACACTACGCCTGGCTAATTTTTGTATCTTTAGTGCAGATAGGGTATTACCATGTTGGCCAGGCTGGTCTGGAACTCCTGCCTGCCTCGGCCTCCTGAAGAGCTGGGATTACAGGCGTGAGCCACTGAGCCCAGCTGAGGGTATCTTTCACTTAAAAAAGATTTCAAGTCCCTGCTCCCCTGTTTCTAATTCCTTGCACTATGAGCAGTAATTCGTAACAGGTTGGTTTGAATCCTTTCACGCTTTTTTCTATTTATACCACTTGTACACATACACAATTGATATTGGCCTTACATTGTTGTTTTTAGAAAATGGGGTGCTCTGTGATTTTTCTACAAGTTTGCAGACATCTTGCTGTTCAGTACATCTGGATATACCCCAAGATTTTGAATGGCTGTATGGAATGTATCAGTATGTATTAATTAATTCTCCTGTTGGCGTACATTTAGGTTGTTTTAATTTTTTTGTTACCACCAATACCAGCAGCTCTGCTGTGAACATCCTTAAATACATGCTTACTTTTGCTAGTATTTTAGAGGGTAAGATTCCTAGAATTAAAAACATTTAAATGCATATAAAATTTTGGTATCTCTAAAAAGGTATCAAACAGTGGATAAGAGTATTTCCTAACCAACTCTTAAGTTTTGTTATATAGATAGGAAATATTTTCTTCAACCTGTTATTTTTCTTTTTTTGCATTGTCGTTGGTGTCTTTTTAGCATATACACTTTTACATTTTTTTGTAGTTATATTTGTCATTTATTGTTTATGGCTATTCAGCTTTGTCATGTCACACTTAGACTTTCCCTGGGCCAGGTGCAGTGGCTTATGCCTATAATCCCAGCACTTTGGGAGGCTGAGGCGGGTGGATCACCTGAGGTCAGGAGTTCGAGACCAGCCTGGCCGACATGGTGAAACCCCACCTGTACTGAAAATTCAAAAATTACCTGGGTGTGGTGACACATGCCTATGTAGTCCCAGCTACTTGGGAGGCTGAGGCAGGAGAATCACTTGAACCGGGGAGGTGGAGGCTGGAGTGAGCTGAGATAGCGCCACCACACTCCAGCCTGGTTGACCAAGACTCTGTCTCAAAAAAAAAAAAGAGAGACAAAGACTTTACCTGGTTGGGGGCCTTGAGCCCAGGAGCTGGAGACAAACCTCAGCAATATAGCGAGACCATATCTCCACCAAAAAAAAAAAAAAAAAAAAAAGCAGAGACTTTCCCTAAACTATCAAAGTATATTTTCTTCTGTAGAGAGTTTAAGACTTTCATTTGTCAATACTATTGCCATCTTCATGAAAGGGAAGTATATTTATTAAATCCTTTTTTGTTTTGTTTTGATTCGCACTAGATGGCTATGAAAATGCTAGGCGTCTGTGTGATTTGTATTATATTAACTCTCCCGAACTAGAACTTGGAGAACTAAATGGTAAGCCTGATGTTGTCTTTTTCTCAGTGATTAGTGCGTTGATTACTTCATAAGGGATAAGAATTTAAATGTTTTAATGGAAGATGACTTTTTTCATCAAATTCATTGGATATGAAGGCTAAAGGATAGTAATCATGTAAAAAGTGTATCTATAAATATATATGTAATTTAGTCAGATTCTTTATGAAAAAATTTGGCTTTTTGTGCCTCATTTTCTTTATTTTGAATTGATAACTTTGATTCTTTGCTTATTTTTAATTTTCTGTTTAGTCATAGAAAAAAATGATGCCAAGAAAGTTACATTTGACTTTTACATGCACTTCAATAATGTAAGACTTACCCTTTTTCTACTTCCTGAGTTATAAATAATTTTCTGTTGTTGAGGACATAGAAAGACTGGGTTTGTAAAAGAGGAAAGAAAGATGTTCATCTATTTGAGAATGTGTTTGTCTCTGATGGTTTTCTTTTTACCCTGATGAGTGCCTTTTGGATAAAAAGGGTTTCGATGCCTTGAAGGAGGATTGATGAGTCTCTTTCCTGAAGGCATGGTAGTTTGACAGAGAAAAACATTTCCTAGGATGACACTTTAAGAAGGTGTGGTGGAAAGAATAAAATGAAATAGGCTTTTACTGAGCTGTATTCTGGACCTTAGAGTGAGAGAGCAGTG
Organism: Macaca nemestrina; assembly: GCF_043159975.1. Classification (NCBI taxonomy): domain Eukaryota; kingdom Metazoa; phylum Chordata; class Mammalia; order Primates; family Cercopithecidae; genus Macaca; species Macaca nemestrina. Next base: position 70,473,468 of record NC_092135.1, read on the forward strand.
AAGTTACGCAATTGAAAATAGCATTGCCTGGTGGTTTTCTAAAGCCATATTAACTCTTTTGAGCCATGATGGTAGCATAGCATTTGGTAAATAACAATCACAATGTACAAGTGATAGTTTGCAAACCTGAACTGCTGTGAGCAATTTCCAGATATCCCATTCTTGTTCCCAAGGGGGAGTTTATTCAGAGGAAGGTCTGATTTATTGGTTGAATTAGAATTGTAAGATATCATGAATCTTAATCATTTGTTCTACTAAATGTCTGTTTTATACACACCCCTATCACCACCCCCAGTGGGGCTCCTGTTAAGTGTTTAAATGTAGAATTAATTACTGTCTCGAGAAATTGATGCTAGCTCATATTTTTTTATTCAGCTTTATATCCATCGAAATGCCTGAAATAAACAATATTCCGCCCAGGTGAAACATTTTGAAAATGGCTTAAAGAATGTATGGGCTGGGCGCGGTGGCTCACGTCTGTAATCCCAGCACTTTGGGAAGCCGAGGCGGGCAGCTCACAAGGTCAGGAATTTGAGACAAGCCTGGGCCAATATGGTGAAACCCCATCTCTACTAAAAATAGAAAAATCAGCCAGGCGTGGTGGTGGGTGCCTATAATCCTAGCTATTTGGGAGGCTGAGGTAGGAGAATTGCTTGAACCCGGGAGGCAGAGGTTGCAGTGAGCTGAGATTGCACCACTGCACTCCAGGCTGGGCGACAGAGCAAGACTCCGTCTCAAAAAAAAAAAAAAGGAATAACAATGTATGCATGTGAATTGGACTGTGGAATTTATGGACTTTAACACTTCTCTATTTGGAAAGTAAAATCCCTACCCAACAGTTGAGCGATCTTTAAAAAGACTTTACCATCCTAGAGAAAAATGGTTGCATGGGTTGGTTCGATTGTTACACAAGATTGTGAGAAATGACCACCGGACTCTTGTCATCGTCAGTTGTAAATACTTGTGGGTATGGGTTCAAACACTAATACATTGAAGAAATGGTGTAGCGTTCTCCCCCAGATTATACTGTCCTCCGTAGTTAATGTTTTCTTTTCATCACTACACAGTTTTTTCTTAAAAATGCTTTAAAGCACATCTCTCTGTACTTTCATATTTTTCTCTTCTGCTCTGTAGCAAAATCACCAGGACAGCCAATACAAGTGGTTTATGTACCATCCCATCTCTATCACATGGTGTTTGAACTTTTCAAGGTTTGTAAAATAGTATTACATAACCTTTACCAGTACTTTCCTGAGGTTAGGAATCTGCTCTGAAAGCCAAATATTCCACTAGGTTCTCGTATTAAGAAGTGCCATTTCATGTCAGTATCGTATCACATTGCTGGAGATCAGCCTTTTATCAACACAGGGAGACACCTCCCTGTAGTAGTGAGCTCAGACTATGGAGTCAGAAAGACCTGGGTTTGAATCCGAATTATGGCACTTAATATGTGTGTGACCTTGGGCAAGTCACTCAACCTTTCTGAGCCTCAGTTTCCTTTTCTGTAAAACAAGAATACTGTCCAGGATTGTTTATGACGATTGGGAATAACATACTAAGTGTCCAGTACAGTGGCAACATATTACATATAGATAATAAAGTTATCTTTACATTTTTAAACAATATTTAGACGAGTAATTCTCAACTTGCTACCCTCAAAGGACCAGAATTCTTTTTTTGGCCTGGCTTTTCTTGGGAGGGGGAGGTCATTTATATTGACTTACAGGGTTTTTGCTGTTATCTTTGCTCTTTACAACAAATTTTGAAAACAAATTATGCTAGTAATATTGAGAGTATCTTTTTTCCCTGCCCATGATACTTGCTGGTTGACAGGAAAATGGGTGAGGAGTGAGGGGCACAGGTCCTGGTGGGTGAAAACGACTGCCCTCCATCAGAAGCTTGTAGTCTCTCTTTAGTTCTGTTTCATCAGCCAGCAGCAAACTAGAAGAGAGAGGGGGTGGCTTTCAATCTGATAATGTAAAGGAAGAGTGCACTGAAACATAGAAAAACTGACCAAATATCTTAGAACACCACCAAAATGTTCTTTCTTCTAAGACAGCAAAAACGTATTTAATACCTTACAAAATCTTTTCAAAAATATTTATTTTATTTTTTGTAGCATTGAGGTCTCACTCTGTTACCCAGGCTGCCCTTGAACTCCTGGCCTCAAGCAGTCCTGCCTTGGATTCCCAGTGTTAAGATTACAGGCATAAACCACTGCACCTAGCCTCAAAATCTTTTTATCCAAGTTGTTAAACAAGTAGTGATGGGCACTTAAAGCATTAACACGAATTTTTTCCTTGAAATTCCAGTGGCATAAAGATCTTGTGCCCTATGATTGAGGCATTCCATATTATATTACATATTGTTCATAATGTCAGTAATAATGGCTTTCACCTGGAACCTAATCTTAAACTGCCTGTGATGGAAATGATGGAATCTCCTCCATAAGGGGACTCAATCGCAATTGCTGTGCCAGGGCCACACACACTTACTGCCAAATTCAGATGCCTTTTTAGTTACATCTAGTTTGTATTATTTTCTACTGCAATGCTGAATGTCACGATATTGTTCAAGGCTTCTGATATGTTGGCACTGTGTACCCTATTTCCTTTAGAAAGTAGTCAAAGCAGCTTTACAGTGTCAGTACCCTTAATTTCAAGCTAGAGATAAAGGGATTCATTGCTCCATCAAATACAACCATCGCTGTTACTACTATATGAAAAAATTACTTTTCTTTAAAGAAATGTATGACAGTTTTTTAAATAGTTCTGAAAATAGAGCTGAAACTACATTTTCAGAAATGTTTTGCCCATCATTTACTAAAATTATAAAAGTGTTTGAACAGAGTTTTCTGCTTTAATGTAACTAGTTTAAAGTGTTTTGAAGTCTGACTTTGGAAAATATGCAGAATTTAGTTGGAATCTTTAGGTCAGAATATCTTTTAGATCCCCCCCAAATTGACTCCATTAAAAAAAAAAAAACTTTAAATGTGGTTGTAAGAATTGTGATTCTTTGGCATATTTTCATCAAATTTAAAAACTTCAAATAGTGCATATGTACTTGAAAATTATACTTTGTCCTTTCTAAAAAGCTGTATTTTTAATACAACCCTAATGTGTTTCAGAATGCAATGAGAGCCACTATGGAACACCATGCCAACAGAGGTGTTTACCCTCCTATTCAAGTTCATGTCACGTTGGGTAATGAGGATTTGACTGTGAAGGTAAATGTGTTTGGTGGTTTTTTTTTTTTTTTTTGTAATTGATGTACAGACATGCAAAGGTAACCATACGCATAATTTTTAAAAGACATAATCTCTCAGGGGAAAAGAATCTTGTCTGTAATAGATAATAAGCACATTGCTTCATTGAGCTGGTGGATTATAGTTACTCCTTGAATCTTTTCTAGTCTGGTTCCCCATCCAGGTGATTCAAGTTAAAATAAATCTTGGAGACAGACAATTTATCATGAATATCTCTTTGATAAGATCTAAAATATTTGGATAGTTGCAGTATTATGGAGATAGTATTTAATATATAATTTAAAAATTTTAAAACAATGCTTTTTAATCTAGTTTGTTTTATTTGATTCTCATAATGCAGGTAATTTTATCCTCACTTTTACAGGTGAGTAGACTAAGACATGGTGATTAGCTCAGGATCACACAGGGCATAAATACCATGGGACATGATATCCAGTCTTCTGTCCCCAGGACTAGACCTTTTCTATTACGTTGTTCAGGTGGCTCAGTTTCTTCTTTTAAATTTTATTAAAAATTGTTTTCTGTCACCCAGGCTGGAGTGCAGTGGTATGATCATTGCTCACTGTGACCTCGAACTCCTGGGCTCAAGCGATCCTCCTCCCATAGCTTCCAGAGTAACTGGGACTGCAGGCTGCAGGCATGCAAGCCTGGCTAATTAAAATAATTTTAGGGGGTAGAGACTAGGTCTTACTGTTGCCCAGGCTGATCTCAAAACCCCTGGTCTCAAGTGATCCTCCCACCTTGGCCTCCCAAAGCACTAGTATTACAGATGTGAGCCACTGTGCCTGGCCCTACTTTCTTAAGAGTATGATAGTGTTTTTCTCTTTTAATAATCACTAAAAATTTATATTAAAGTAATAAATGCAGAGACTATAAAAAATCAAATATGTCAGTTCCTGGCCCTTTGTGGGCCTCATTACTCCGAGTTACTCAGAGATTCCTAGTCTTTCTTTTTTCGAGATGAAGTCTCGCTCTGTCACCCAGGGTGGAATGCAGTAGTGTGATCTTGGCCCACTGCAACCTCTGCCTCCCGGGTTCAAGCAATTCTCCTGCCTCAGCCTCCCAAGTAGCTGGGACAACAGGCACCCACCACCACGCCTAGCTAATTTTTTGTATTTTAGTAGAGACGGGGTTTCACCATATTGGCCGGGCTGGTCTCGAACTCCTGACCTTGAGTTGTCCACCTGCCTCACCCTCCCAAAGTGCTGGGATTACAGGCATGAGCTACTGCGCCTGGCCTAATGTTTACATTTTAAACAGTAAATATTACCTTTCTGTTATAGTAGTTGAGGAGTTAGCTCTCTTTAATAGAGCACCTGCTCCCCTCCCCTAGCCCAAGGGCCACTTTCCCTGTACTATCATCCTAATATTTAAGTTTGTATATGAAATTCAAAGTTGAGAATAATCATCTTGCAAAAGTTTGAAGGCATCCGTTGTTCCTTTTTTTAAAAGGTACAATTCAGTGAAATTCATAAGGTTATTCAAATATTGCCACTGTCTCATTCTAGAACATTTTCATCAGTCCTAAGAAAAAACCCAGTACTCCATCAGGCACAGCGGCTCATGCCTGTAATGTCGGCACTTTGGGAGGCCAAGGCGGGCAGATTCCCTGAGGTCAGGCGTTTAAGAGCAGCCTGGCCAACATGGTGAAACCCCATCTCTACAAAAAAATACAAAATTAGCTGGGCGTGGTGACAGGCGCCTGTAATCCCAGCTATTCAGGAGGCTGAGACATGAGAATCACTTGAACCCAGGAGGCAGAGGTTGCAGTGAGCCGAGATCGCACCACTGCACTCCAGCCTGGGCGACAGAGCAAGACTCCATCTCACAAAAAGGAAAATACCAGTACCCATGAAGTCACTTCCCGTTTTTCTCTCTTCGAGCCCTTAGCAACCACTAATCTATTTTCTGTTTGTGTATTTCTCTTTCTGGGCGTTTTATATAAACTTAATCATGCAGTATGTGATCTTTTGTTACTGACTTCTTTCACTTACTATAATGTTATAGTATGCATTTGTACTTCATTCCTTTTTATGACTGAACGATATTCTGTTATATGGATATAACACCTTTGGGTTTTGCATTCATCAGTTGATAGACATTTGGTTCCTTTTTATTTTTTGGTTATTATAAATAATACAGCTATGAACATTTGTGTACAAATTATTGTGTGAACATGTGTTTCAGTTATCTTATGTATATACCTCGGGATTGAATTGCTGAATTATAGGAAACTCTGTTTAACTTTGAGAAACTGCCAAACTGTTTTCCAAAGGACCTGCACCATTGTGCATTCTCATCAACAATATGTAAAAGTTCCTGTTTTTCCTTGTCCTTGTCAACAATTGTAGTCTGTCTTTTTTTATTATAGACATTATTGTGAGTGTGAAGTGGTAGCTCATTGTGGTTTTTATTTGCATTTGTCTAATGACTGATGTTGAGCATCTTTTCATTTGCTGATTGGCCTTTTGTGTATCTTTGAAGAAATGCAGATTAAGATCCTTTTTTCAGTTTTAAAATTGGCTGTTTGTCTTTTATTGTTGAGTTGTAAGGGTTCTCTCTCTTATGTATATGTATATATATAAGGATTCTGTGTGTGTGTGTGTGTGTGTGTGTGTGTGTGTGTGTGTATATGTATAGGGGTTACTAGTCCCTGATGAAATGTATGATTTGCAAGTATATTCTCCCATTCTATGTGTTCTTTTCACTTTCTTGATAGTGTCCTTTGAAGTACAAAGTTGTGTTGTTTTGTTTTTTGCTTTTTAAAATAGAAATGGGGTCTTGCTATGTTGCGCAGGCTGGTCTCGAACTCCTGAGTTTAAGCAGTCCTCCCACCTTGGCCTCCCAAAGTGCTGGGATTACAGGTTTGAGGCACCACACCCAGCCAAAGTTTTTAGTTTTGAAATTTTTCAGTTTTCTTTTCACATTGCATGTGATTTCAGCCTTATGTCTAAGAAGCCATTGCCTACTCCAAAGTCTTGAAAATTTATGCCTATGTTTCTGAGAGTTTTATAGTTTTAGCTTTTACGTTTAAGGTCTTTGATCCATTTTGAGTTAATTTTTGTACATGGTTTGAGGTAAAGGTTCATCTTCATTCTTTTGCATGTGGATATCCAGTTGTCCCAGTACCATTTGTGAAAAACCTATTCTTTCCGCGTTCAATTGCCCTGTCACCCTTGCCAAAAATCAATTGCTCGTGAATGTATGGGGTTTATTTCTGGATTCTCAGTTCTATTCCATTGATGTATATATCTCTCATTATGCAAGTACTTAACGCCTGTCTCAATTATTGTAGCTTTAAGTTTTGAAATTTGCAAGTGTGAGTCCTACAACTTCTTTTTCAGGATTATTTTGGCTATTATGGGTTCTCGCATTTCCATGGGTTTTAGGATCAGCTTGTCAATTTCTGCAAAAAACAATGCCAACTAGAATTTTGATGGGCATCATTTGGGAAGTGTTGCCATCTTAGAGTTAACAATATTAACTCTTCTAATTCATGAACACAAGACATCTTTACACTTATGACACAGGGCATCTTTATAGGTCTTCTTTGCTTTCTTTCAATAATGTTTTGTGGTTTTCAGTGTACAAGTCTTGGACTTTTAAATTTATTCCTAAGTATTTTATTATTTTTAATGCTATTATAATGGAATTGTTCTCTTAATTCCATTTTTTGGAGTGCTTTTTGCTAGTGGATAGGAATATAACTGATTTTTTTTGTACTGATCTTGTATCCTGCATCCTTGCTAAATGTCTTCATTAGCATGAATAAATTTTTGTGGATTACTTAGAATTTTCTATATAAATGATCATGTCTCTGCAAAAAGATGTAAGTGTGGCTAGTGCAGTGTTGAATAGAAGTGCTGACAGGAAACATCCTTGTCTTTTTTCTGATCCTAAGGGGGATAACTTCTTGTCTTTCACCATTAAGTATGATGTTAGCTCTGATTTTTTTCATAGATACCCTTTATCAGATTGAGAAAGTTTGCCTCTATTCTTAGTTTGAGTGTTTTTATCATGAAAGGATATTCAATTTTGTCAAGTGCTCTTTCTGTGGAGATTGAAATGATTGTGTGGTTTGTTCTTTGTTCTATTAAGTAGTGTATTACATTGCTTTTTCTACATCAAACCAACCTTGCATTCTTGGGATAAGTCTCAATTTTTTTATGGTTTATGTTGTTTTGTTGAGGATTTTTACATTGATGTTCATAAGGTATGTTTATTGGTCTGTAGTTTCTTGAGATGTTTTAGTTTTAGTATCGGGATGACACTGGCCTTATAGAATGAGTAGGGAATTTCCCTCTCTTTCTGTATTTTGGAAGAGTTTTTGAAGGATTGGTATTCTGTCAGTGTTTGGTAGAACACAACAGTGAAGACTTCCAGGCCTGAGCTTGTCTTTGTGGGAAGATTTTTGATTACTAGTTAAATCTCTATTTGTTATTTATTCAGATTTATGGATAGATATTTATAAACATAAATAATAGGCCAGGCACAGTGGCTTATGCTTGTAATCCTAGCACTTTGGGAAGCCAAGGCAGGTGGATCACCTGAGCTCAGGAGTTTGAGACTAGAGTGGCCAACATGGCAAAACTCCATCTCTACTAAAAATATAAAAATCAGCCAGGCACAGTGGTGTGTGCCTGTAATCCCAGCTACTTGGGAGGCTGAGGCAGGAGAATCACTTGAACCCGGGAGGCAGAGTTTGCGGTGAGCTGAGATTGTGCCATTGCACTGTAGCCTGGACGACAGATCAAGACTCTGTGTCAAATAATAATAATAAAATAAATATAAATAATATATTTGCTATCTATTCAAATTGTCCATTTCTTCCTGAGCTGTGTCAATAGTTTGTATTTTTATTGTAATTTGTCCGTTTCATTTAGGTTATCTAATTATTACACACAATTGTTCGTAGTATTCCCTAATAATCCTTTTTATTTTTGTAAGATTGATAGTGATGTCCCCACTTTCATTCCTGGTTTTATAAATTTGAGTCTTCTTTTTTTTTTTCTTAGTCAATATAGCTAAATATTTATCAATTTTGTTAATCTTTCTAAAGAACCAATTTTTAATGTCATTGGTTTTCTCCATTTTTCTATTCTGTATTTCATTAGTTGCACTCTAGGCTTTATTATAATTTCCTTCCTTCTGCTTGCTTTGGTGTTATTTTGCTCCTGTTTTTCTAGTTTCTAAAGGTGGAAGTTTTGGTTATTCATTTGAGACATTTTACAACTGTAAATTTTACTCTAAGCACTGCTTTGTCTGTATCTTACAAGTTTTTAATGTTTTGTTTTCATTTTCATTCATCTCAAAGTATTCTCTAGTTTCCATTTGGATTTTTTCCATTGGTTAATAGGAGTGGGTGGTTTTAATTGCCACATCCTTGTGAATTTCCCATGTTTTCTCTTAATCATTTAAATTTCATTCTGTTGTGATTGGAAACATACTTTGTATGATTTCAAGTATACATCTATTGAGATTCATTTTATGGCCTAACATAGGGTCTATCCTGGAGAATGTTCCATGTGTACTTGAGAAGTGTTCATTCTGCTGCTGTTGAATGTTCTACAGATAGCTATTAGGTTTGGTTGGTTTGTAGTGTTGTACAAGCTTGTCTTTCCTTGTTAATCTTGTAATTGTTAGATCCATTGTTGAAAGTGGAGTATTGAAGTCTCCAATTATTGTTGAATTGTCTATTTCTCCCTTCAGTTCTATCAATTTTGCTTCATGTATTTTGGAGCTCTGTTGAGTACATACATGTTTTTAATTATATCTTTTTTGTTTATTAACCTTATATCATTAAAAAATCTTCTATTTTGTCTCTTGTAACAATTTTTGCTTTAAAGTATATTTTGTTTGAAGTTAGTGTAACCATCCCAACTCTCTTTTTGTTTTTGTTTTCATAGTGTATCTTTCCAGACTTTTAATTTAAACCTCTTTGTGCCTTTCAGTCTAAAATGTGTCTCTTTTTAGCATATAGTTAGAATTTAAAACCATTCTGCCAATGTCCACCTTTTAATTGGAATGTCAGATCAATTACATTTAATGTAATTACTATTAAGGTAATTAACAGTAATTTTGGTTTATGTTTGCCGTTTTGTCTTCAATATATGTCATATCATTTTTTATTCTTCATTATTACTGTCTTTTGTTAAAATGATACTTTGTATTACATTGTTTTAATTTCGTTCTTGTTTTTGTTACTGTATTTCTTTGAGTTTTTTAAGTGATTATCCTGGGGATTACAATAAACACCTTAATTTAATATCTAGTTCAGATTAATACCAATTTACTTTAAATAATACACAATGACTTTTCTCCTAAATAGGCCTTTGCCCCTCCCCACCCATCCTTTGTGCTGTTATTGTCATATAACGTACATTTTTGTACATTGTGGGCCTGTCTACAGAGATGTATAATTATTCTATGCAATTGTCTTTTAAATCAGATAGGACACAAAAAGAGTTACAAACAAAAAATATACTCATATTATCCTTAATACTTACTTTTGTAATTACTTTTCCTGGTACTGTTTATTTCTTCACATGGATTCAATGTATTGTCTAGTATCCTTTTGTTTCAGCCTGAAGGATTCCCTTTGGTATTTCTTGATAGCGTATGTCTACCAGTGATGATCTCTCTCAGTTTTTGCTTATCAGGAAATGTCTTAATTTCTCCTTCATTTTTGAAGGATAGTTTTGCTGGTTGTAGAATTCTTGTTGATAGTCTTTTTCTTTCAGCACTTTGGAATATGTTACCTCACTGCCTTCCAGCCTCCATGATTTTAGATGAGAAATCAGCTGTTACAATCTTATTGAATATTGCAAATATGTGATGAGTCATTTCTCTTTCTGTTTCTCAGACTGGATAATTTCAATTGACCTGTTTTCACTATCACTGATTCTTTTCTTTCACATGCTCAAATACGCTGTTGAACCTCTCTAGTGAAATTTTCATTTCATTTATTGTACTTCTGAACTCCAGAATTTCAACTTAGTTATCTTATATAATGTCTATCATGTTTTTTCACCTTTGCCAAATCTTGATGCATATCATTTTTATTGCCATATCTTTTATTGTTGTATCATTTAAAATTTTCTATTTTGAGACATCCTCATACTTTAGTTCTTTAGTGTTTGTTTACAGAGTCTGACTTTACTGTCTCAGGTATAGTTTATTGACTTGATTTTTCCTTGCCTATGTATGGGCAATACTTTTTTGTTTCTTTTCATATCTTGTTATTTTTGTAGAAAACTAGACATTTAAAATAATATATTTTGACAGCTCTGGAGATGAGGTACTGCCCTCTCCCCAAGGTTGTTTTTGTGATTGTTTTGTAATTTTTTTTTTTTTTTTTGGAGTTAATTCTGTTAAGTTTGAGTTATTTGTTGTGTGTGGTCTCTGAAGTCTCTGCTCATTTAGCTTAGTGGTCAGCTAATGACTGGACTGAGATTTCCTCAAATACGTGGAATCAGTAAGTTTCCCAGTCTTTGCCGGGGGACTCTGTGTGTGTATAGGAGAAGTGTTTAGGAGAATATCTTCAACTGTCAGCCAGGCAGTTGACAACTGTGCCTTAACTTTTAGGTCCTGCTTGCATAGAGCAGTTAGAGGTGAGAGCTTAGGGTCTTCTCATGTCTTTCCTGAGCATGACCCTGGGCATGAGTATGGCCTTTCAGATTCCCAGGAGATAGCTGAGTTTTTCAAAGCTCCTATGGCTATCTCATTCCCTAGACCTTCCTGTCAAGCTTTTTGTTTAGCCTTATTCTTTGCCCTAGCTGTTGTCCAGTGCCTCCTACAGCCCTCAAATTAATCAGTTACTGCTAATTGTTTTTGACAGATGTTTCCAGGGATGGGGGTGGGGTGAAAGACTTTTGTACTGGGGAGCTCAGAGTCAGGTCAAATAAATAGTATTCCCAGCGGCTACCAGGCTGCTGGTTTCACTCTGATCGCATATTTATTGGAGGGAGGGGGAGCAGGATAGGAACAAGTTAAAATGCTTACTGTTCTTTTAGGGATTCAGTTGTTTTACTTTAATAAATGTTCCCCAGATTGCTGCATGCCTTTAGTTAATTTCCAGAATTCTGTCAAAGTTGATTCTTCATGATTTTTGTGCCACCACCCCCCCTCATTTTTTTTTGATGCTTTGATAGAGGAGACACTTTTGCAGGTTCTTTCTCTCCTATTTTTGCTGATGTCACTCCTGCTGTTCTTTTTGAGAAGACAACGTTTATTACAATTCCTCTTTTTATGTGACCAGTTTTAGGTGTCTACTTTTGTTTAACTGGACTTTATAACATCTTTTTTTTTTTTTTTTTTAAGCTGTGTTCTGAAATTTCAGTGATGTGACTTGTTGTGGGCCTTTTCTTATTTATTGGGCTATGGTCTTTGAACTTCCCATTATTTTCTTGATATTTTCCTTTTCACTGTGTGTTTAGTCTCTTTCTGATAGTCGTATTAGGAGGATGTTGGGCTTCATGACATCATTACCTGTTTTTAATCTTTTTTTCTCCTGTTTTTCGTTGCTTCAACTTTTTATTCTATTCTGTGAGATTTCCTTGACTTCAAATTCCCAGCCCTTCTATTGAATTCTTATTTCTGTTATCTTACAAATTTCCAAGAACTCTTATTTTTAAAATTAATCCCTTTTTAGAATTCTGCTCTAGTTTTGTTTTATTGCTCTGAGGATATTTTATATATATATATATATATATATATATATTTTTTTTTTTTTTTTTTTTTTTAACTAATTTGCCTCTGCACCCTGCATTGTCCATTTCCTGAGTTTCTTTTTGTCTGTTTCTCTCCTGGTTGTTCATTTTAAAGGGCTAGGCACAAATAATAAATGGCAATGCCATCTGTTTGCTGTAAAAACAATATGAATGTATCACTTTTGTTTTTTTTAAGCTCAGATGCTAATGTGTCTATTTTTTGGTTATTTATGTGTCAACTACTTGCCCATTAAGGTTTATATAGTCAAGAAAAGACCCACTGGCTGGGCACGGTGGCTCAAGCCTGTAATCCCAGCACTTTGGGAGGCCGAGACGGGTGGATCACGAGGTCAGGAGATCGAGACCATCCTGGCTAACCCGGGGAAACCCCGTCTCTACTAAAAATATAAAAAACTAGCCAGGCGAGGTGGCGGCCCTGTAGTCCCAGCTACTCCGGAGGCTGAGGCAGGAGAATGGCGTGAACCCGGGAGGCGGAGCTTGCAGTGACCAGAGATCTGGCCACTGCACTCCAGCCTGGGTGACAGAGCGAGACTCTGTCTCAAAAAAAAAAAAAAGAAAAGAGAAGACCCACTGGTCTTCTGGTTTGGGGCTTAAGTTGTGCTGCAGCATGTTCTTTCTTATACCTTTTTCTGTTTCTATTAGTAGTGCTTTATTTAGCATTTTGGTCTGCAGCTGATTTCTATTGCTAATATCTATCATTGCATGGATCAAGGTTTACTGAGTTCTTAGACTCTCAGAAGAGATTACTTCTGTGCTGGTGGATGGGCTTCGCTTAGGTAATCTGTCTTTATGATGGAAAGAAAAATTCATAATGACCCGGCAATCCCACTCCTATGACTATACCTCAAAGGATTGAGAATATTTAGGCAAAAACTTATACACAAATACTTATAGTGGCACTATTCATAATAGTGTACAGGTATAAACAACCCAAATATCTATCAGCTAATGAATGGATAAACAAAATGTGGTGTGCCCATACAGTGGAATATTATTTGGCCACAAAGCCCTGAAATACTCATATATGCTACAAACTGGTTGTTATAACATTGAAGACATTATGCTAAGTGAAAGAAGCCAATCACAAAAGGCCACATATTATATGATTTTATTTACATGAAATATCCAGAATTGGCAAATATATAGGGACAGAAAGTAGATTAGTGGTTGCCTAGGGATATGGCCACTAAAGGAGCCAGGGTTTCTTTTGGAGGTGATGAATATATTCTAAAATTGACTGTGGTAATGGTTGCACATATCTATGACTATGTTAAAAATCATTCAATTATATACTTTAAGTGCATAAATTAGATGGCATGTAAATTATTTTATCTTTTTTGAGATGCAGTCTCCCTCTGTTGCCCAGGCTGGAGTGCAGTGGCATGATCTCAGCTCGCTGCAAGCCTCCCAGGTTCAAGCGATTCTCCTGCCTCAGCCTCCCTAGTGGCTGGGACTACAGGCGCCTGCCACCACAGCCGACTAATTATTGTATTTTTAGTAGCGATGGGGTTTTGCCATGTTGGCCAGGCTGGTCTCGGGCTGCTGACCTCAAGTGATCTGTCTGCCTCTGCCTCCCAAAGTGCTGGGATTACAGGCATCAGCCACTGCGTCCAGTCTGCTATGTAAATTATATCTGAATAAAGCTGTTTAAAATAAAATACGCTTGTAACGGTCTCAAAAAGACTGTTCTAGAAGCCTGCTATGTTAATTATGTTTGAATAAAGCTGTTTAAAATAAAACAGAAAGGCTTGTAAAGGTCTCAAAAAGACTGTTCTAGAAGTGCTGTCTGTATTAGGCTCTGCCTTCACCTGTTGTTTCTCCCCTCACATCCAAGGTCACATGAAGGCATCTCCTCTTGCAGTCTCTCTTTACATGTTAAATTCTTGCTTTTTCTTCATTCGAGCTTTTATCCCCATTACTTACCCTAGACTTTCAGAATCAAGGCTTGGTTTTTTTTCTTTCCCTTTTTTTTTTTTAGCTTATTCAAATTAATTGACTTTTTTTACCTTTTATCCTTCTGCTAAAAACCTATACAAAAGTTGTCGTTTCTGTCTTTCAGCCCTAGCTGCTCTTTCAATTCTGTGTTTAATATATAATCTATAAATAACCTATGTGTTACAGCCACATGTCTTTTTTTTTTATAGATGGAGTCTTACTCTGTCACCCAGGCTGGAGTGCAGTGGCAGAATCTCGGCTCACTGCGACCTCTCTTTCCCGGGTTCAAGCAATTCTCCTGTCTCAGCCTCCTGAGTAGCAGGGATTTACAGGCGTGCGCCACCACACCTGACTAATTTTTGTATTTTTAGTAGAGACGGAGTTTCACCATGTTGGCCAGGCTGGTCTTGAACTCCTGAACTCAAGTGATCTGCCCGCCTCAGCCTCCCAAAATGCTGGGATTACAGGTGTGAGCCTACATGTCATTTAAATTAAAATTTAAATGTCTTGGTTCATTTACTGTTGATAATTTTACAAACTTAACAGTGAAAACGCTGTTGGCTGAGAAACTTTAGGAACTCTGAGTGAATACACGGTTGGTTGAATGTCCTGGCTTTAGAGCTGTCATCTAGTCAGTAGTGGTTCATTTCGTCTGGGCCTGGAATTCACATGAATTAACCTAGCGAGCCTAGTGTTACTAGGAACAGGAAGTTAGGGATGGCAGCTCTTGGTTAGATGACATTGACATGTGGTGATTTTGTGCGCTGAAGAGAAAACTTTAAAAATAATTGGCGAACTTCTCTTCCTTGGCCTTCCTGTTGACAATACTTATCTCATTATCTTAATAGGGTTTCGTGTTAGTTTTCACATCTCTCTTTCAATACATTTGTCATCAAAGGTTCCATTCTTCTTGCCTTGAATATATACAGACTTAATGTCTGTCTCTACCATTATTCCCTCCCTTCCTTTTCCTGAAGAACTTGGATCCTCCAATCTATTACTGCTCTTTTGGAAACTCTTTCGCCTACTTTAAAATCCACTGGCTCCGGTTTATTGTATTGTTGACTGCAAAGCAAAGTACTGCTTTGACTGTAGTTTCTAACTCTATTCCTGTGGCTTAGTTTGCCCCTTTACCTCTAGCAAGATGATGCTTCTCACATCCTCTCTGTCCTGTCTGCTTAGCCCCTGTTATTTTCCCATGCAGCCTGAGGCTGGAAATGGCTCCTTATTTTGTACTTGCCAGGTTGTTGTTACAGTCTCCCTGGCCAAAAGGTTAAGGAAAACCAGAAAATAATTTACTCAAGTCTACCTTTTTATCTCAATATCTATTCTAATACGTTCTTTACTCCCTTCATGTATTTATAGAATGTGCATACTTCTTATTCATGTTACTAGCAAATGTGAAGCAGAGCATATCATTAAAGGATGAATAATTAACAAATTGTTGAATTTCTCAAAATACCCAGAGCTCTTTATTCATCTTACTAAAATAAATTGCTTTACAGGGCCAAGAGCAATTTCAAGCATCATGCTACATAAAAGTTTTTTTTTTTTCTTTTTTTTTTCTTTTAAACTGAGCAGAGTCTCGCCGTGTCACCCAGGCTAGAGTATAGTGGCACAACCTTGGCTCACTGCAGCCTCCTCCTGGATTCAAGAGATTCTTGTGCCTCAGCCTCCCAAGTAGCTGAGATTACAGGCGTGCACCATGATGCCTGGATAATTTTGTATTTTCAGTTGAGACAGGGTTTTGCCATGTTGGCCAGGCTGGTCTTGAACTCCTGACCTCAAGTGATTCGCCCGCCTTGGCCTCCCAAAGTGCTGGGTTTATAGGCGTAAGCCACCACACCCAGCCACAAATTCCTAATAAAGTCCTTGTATACTTTGATAGTGTAATTACTTAATTTTAGATGTATTAGAGGCAGATTTTTAAATGGGATTTCAAGGCAGATTTTTTAGTTATAAAAATCAAAATATGTCTATAATTACCATTATAAAGGTAATATATACATACTGTAAAAAAATTTTAAATATATAAGAACTTAACTATAAGCCATTCAGCCTATTGACTTTTAATACATATTATTCAGTACTATTTTATATACACATAAAAGCAGATTTGTGTATGACAACTGTATTGTTATAGGCAGTAAAATCAATTCAGATTCTGTGACAAAGGAAAATGGCTATAGTAGATGAGAATATAAGCTGGATACTAGCTAGGAAAATAAGTCCATGTTAACTTTGAAGGAAAACAAAAATTATACGTAAATAAATTACTAAATTTGATTTGCCATACTGTTTATTTGAGTTGAAAAATGATATAAAAATGTAAAGACCTACATGCCTTACAAACACATCAGAAAGTGTTTTGGGGTTCTAGGCTGTAAAATTGCTTGTAGATGCAAACACAAAGTAGCGGTTCTGTTTTTTTCTCCCTGAAAATGAAAATTATACTGTTTTTTTCCTGTTAAAGTAATTGTGAAGAAAATTCAGACTCTGAAAACCCCAAACAAGAAGAGAAAATTACTCATTCTACAGACAATAAAATTATATATCATTTCAGACCTTTTTATAGTAGAATTTTTACAAAGTATTATAAATGCTTCTTTATAACTGGGTTTTTTTTTTTTCCTGCTTAACAAGATCTCTTAAGCCAGTATGTAGAGTTCTGTATAATATCTAATTAATGGTTAACAATATCCTATTTTAGAATGTACTTTCTTTTCCTTAACTAATCCCCTATTTAGGTTGTTTAGTTTTAGGTATTCTGCATAGAGCTATGGTGGATGTTCTCATACATGCTTTGCATGCTTTTCTGCTTATTAGGATAAATTTCTGGAAGTGACGTTGTGTGAAAGGTACATGCATTTTTTTTTTTTTAAATAGAGGCGGGGTTTTATTCTGTCACCCAGGTTGGAGTACAGTGATGAGATCATAGCTCACTACAGCCTCGAAGTCCTGGGCTCAAGTGATCCTCCTGCCTCAGCCTCCCAAGTAGTTGGGATTACAGGCATGCACTACCACATCTGGCTAATTTAAAAGTTTTTTTGTTTTTGTTTTTGTTTTGTTTTGTTTTGTTTTGTAGAGATGGAGTCTCACTATATTGCACAGGCTGGTCTGGAACTGCTGGGCCCAAGTGATCCCCCTGTTATGGCCTCCCAAAGTGTTGGGATTATATGTGTGAGCCACCACACCCAGCCAATATATGCATTTTTTCTTTTTTTTTTTTTTAAATTTAGAGACAGTGGCTCACTCTGTCACCCAGGCTGGAGTGCAGTGGTGCAATCATAGCTCACTATAGCCTCCACCTCCTGGGCTCAAGTGATCCTCCTTCCTCAGCCTCCCAAGTAGCTGAGATCACAATTATATGCCACTATGCCCAGCTAATTTTAGAAAATTTTTTGTAGTGATGGGGTCTTAACTCTGTTGTGCAGGCTGATCTCAAACTCCTGGCTTCAAGTGATTCTCTTGTCTCAGTCTCCCAAAGTGCTGAGATTACAAGCATGAATCACCATGTCCAGCCTAATACCTGCATTTTTATTATTTTTATTTATTTATTTATTTATTTTGAGAAGGAGTCTTGCTCTGTAGCCCAGGCTAGAGTACAGTGGTGTGCTCTTGGCTCACTGTGACCTCCATCTCCTGGGTTCAAGCAATTCTTCTGCCTCAGCCTCCCAAGTAGCTGGGACTACAGGCATGTGCCACCTGGCTAATTGTTATATTTTTAGTAGAGATGGGATTTCGCTCTGTCGGCCAAACTGGTCTTGAACTCCTGACTTCAAGTGATTCACCTGCCTCTGCCTCCCAAAGTGCTGGATTACAGGTGTGCATGTTTGATTCTAGTCACCACGCTGCCAACCAGAAAGGAATAACAAATTATAGTTACATACAAGATAGGGTTAACTTGTGTCCAGTTCTGTGCTGTAATGCACTGTTAATGAGACTCCCGGCAATATACAAAGCCACAGCAGTATTATGATGGAGTTTATGTATTAGAGTTTCACATATTAGAGGAGTTGGGTTGGGTTCAGCAGCGAGGGAAATGCTTATATTGGCAACTTGGATTGTGTTGTATTCATTTTCAAAAGCAGCGCTCAGGCCAGGTGTGGTGGTTCATGCCTGTGATCCCAGCACTTTGGGAGGCCGAGGCGGGTGGATCATGAGGTCAGGAAATCAAGTCCATCCTGGCTAACATGGTGAAACCCTGTCTTGACTAAAAAAAACAAAAACAAAAAAATTAGCCGGGCATGGTGGCAGGCGACTGTAGTTCCAGCTACTCTGGAGGCTGAGGCAGGAGAATGGCACGAACCTGGGAGGCAGAGGTTGCAGTGAGCTGAGTTCGTGCCACCGCACTCCAGCCTGGGTGACAGAGCGAGGCTCCATCTCAAAAACAAAACAAAACAAAAAACGCAGCACTCTCCCACCAGCAGTTAAACTGTGATGCTATGAGTATGTGTTGATGTTTTGCTGTTTTGAGGACTTGGGCATAGAGCATGATCCTTTTCTTACCTTAGATGAGTGACCGAGGAGGTGGTGTTCCTCTGAGGAAAATTGACAGACTCTTCAACTACATGTATTCAACTGCACCGAGACCTCGTGTTGAGACTTCCCGCGCGGTGCCCCTGGTATGTTATCAAGAAATAGTGAAGTGTGTTTCTGTCAATTGCCTTCCACATGGTCTAGCTGCCAAATAAGTAAGTTAAGCCGTCATGTAGGGTACTCCACAAGGAAGAAAGAAGCTCTTAGAAATGTACACTTTCCCCTACATTTAAACAACCTTCAGAACACTTTTTTTCTTCAACTGAAATGGGCACGAGACAGAGATCTGGAGTTCTTGTTACAACGTTTGATCATGACATAGCAGTAGTTTTCCTGTGTAAAACCCTTTTTCAGAATGTGGTTAACCACATTATTTCTAATGTGGGGAATAAATTACTGGTTTTAGCAGTATTTGGTCAACACTGAATTACTTTTTAGTGTTTACTTTTTTCTCAAGTATTTGTCATTAGAATGATCTCATATCCTAGACTGAAAAATAAGACTAAAATTCTGATCTGTTCAATCACCAACCTGAGGGCTTAAATTATAATTTCTTTGATGGTGTTTTTATTAATCTTAGTTCCACCTATTTTCAGGTTTAATAGGATCAACTTTTGAATTGATTCCATCCTTATCTTTATGTTCTAACTCCCCCACAGAAAGTATGTTGCCAAAATTTTGTCTGTAATTCTAGAAGAGCTCTATTCTTCTTGGCTTGGAAACTTCTCTGACATTTCCAGTAGAATTATGCTGTAACATGATGGGATATAGTACAAGACAGATCTATTTTAGACCCCTTCCTAGGAAGTTACTAGGACTTTATTCTGATAGTTTTGTGTCCGGAATTGGTGGGTTCTTGGTCTCACTGACTTTAAGAGTGAAGCCGCAGACCCTCGTGGTGAGTGTTACAGTTCTTAAAGATGGTGTGTCCAGAGGTTGTTTCTTCAGATGTTCAGATGTGTCCAGAGTTTCTTCCTCCCGGTGGGTTCGTGGTCTCACTGGCTTTAGCAGTGAAACTGCAGACCTTCGTGGTGAGTGTTACAGCTCATAAAGGCAGTGCGTCGGGAGTTGTTTGTTCTCCTGGGGGGTTCGTGGTCTCGCTGGCTTCAGGAGTGAAGCTGCAGACCTGTGCAGTGAGTGTTACAGCTCATAAAGGTAGTGCGGACCCGGAGAGTGAGCAGCAGCAAGATTTATTGTGAAGAGCAAAGAACAAAGCTTCCACAATGTGGAAGGGGACCCCAGTGGGTTGCTGTTGCTGGCTTGGGTGGCCTGCTTTTATTCCCTTATTTGGCCCCACCCACATCCTGCTGGTTGGTCCATTTTACAGAGAGCTAATTGGTCCATTTTACAGAGAGCTGATTGGTCTGTTTTAGAGAGAGCTGATTGGTTCATTTTGACAGAGTGCTGATTGGTGCGTTTACAAACCTTTAGCTAGACACAGAGTGCTGATTGGTGCATTTATAATCCTTAGCTAAAGAGAAAAGTTCCCCAAGTCCCCACCCAATCCAGAAGCCCAGCCAACTTCACCTCTCAGTTTTACCAGATGCATACCACAAATTCTATGGCTACAGCTGTAGTATAGTTGAAATGCTTGCTCTAGTAATGTCCTTTTCCAGTTGAGATACATGGCTTCCAGGAGTTGGCATCCATATATCCAGGGGCAGACAGAC
Organism: Macaca nemestrina; assembly: GCF_043159975.1. Taxonomy (NCBI): domain Eukaryota; kingdom Metazoa; phylum Chordata; class Mammalia; order Primates; family Cercopithecidae; genus Macaca; species Macaca nemestrina. The sequence continues at coordinate 70,493,606 of NC_092135.1, forward strand.
AGTGTCATATGATAAACATGAGCATCTTTTCATAAGTCTAGTTTTATGCTAAAAAGTAGAGGGAGAGACAGGAGCTGCTGTTTTTGTAGTAAACGAATATTGTAGAATTTTTGTAGAGAGTGGCATAGTGAGCTAGTCCAGACTCTGGATCTAAACTCTTTGATTCCATTTCTGATACTGCTGCATCTTAGATGTGCAGCCTTGGGAAAATTATTGACCTCTGAAGGCCAAAGTTTCCCCAGTTAGAAAAATGGAGTTATTGTGAGAATTCAGTGAGTTGATATATGTAAAAATGCTCTTTATAGTGCCTGGCTCATGGTAAATGCCATGTAAGTGTTTGTTATTTTAGGATATAAAATGTATGTGAATTTTTAAGAAAACAGGAGGCTTGACCTGAACAGGCTCCCCCATACATCTGCATGTCCTTAACAAGGCTAAGACTATTACTAATTTCTTGCAGAGCCTCCTTTCTGCTGACTTCACTTTGTAGATGGTGCCAGTCAGCAGGCAGTAGGGTAGCTGGCAAAAGGCCAGCAGATGCCCACAGGAGTGGCTTTCTTGTCCACCTGGTTACTAAAGGCTTCTTCCCTGTGGATACCTTCTGGTGGGTCTTTGCATGGATAGGCTAGCTTTACACTGTAAGTCCAGAGAGGAACATCCACACATCTCTCTTCCAGACCTCCTTCTCATCCTTCACTCAGTTTTGATCTTTCCGAATCTTTAACAAGCCAGCCACTTTTTGCCACTGCCCATGCTGGAAGGGTTTACTTTCACCCCGTCTTTCAGGTCTGCCCTCCAACCCTGACAGGGATTGTAGTAGGAACATGGCAGCCTACTTTCGGATGGTGATAGCACATGGGGTAATTCCATCAGTGAACCCAGAAGCCCAGCCAGCTTCACCTCTCAATCCCCCCTCTAAACAGGACACTCTAACTGCTGTTGGGAATTGGGCAATGACTGCTGTAGCTACTTCCTGCTGGACAGGGACGAAGAAGGGGCCCTGCAGTGTAGTGGCCTCCAGCGGGGAGCTCTTTAGGTCAGTGAAAGGGCCAGTGGGTCAGTCCAGGGGTCCTCGGTAGAAGTTGTTAGTTGAGCTCATTTGGGGTTCCATTTGTAAGACCATCTGTAGCTTGATGGCCTTGATTCTAGAGGAAACAAATTTGACAAGGAAGTTAAAAATACAGGGCCTGAAGGTGAGTAATAGCAAGATGGCTGTCACAGGACCTAGAAAGGGGAGAAACCATGTTGCCCAATGCCAGAGGTTGATATAAGAGTTTGAAAGGCATTGTCTGATTTCAGAATACTTTTCCTGTAAACACCGGGTGACATCTCGGTCTATGCCTGACTGGTTAGTGTAAAAACAACACTCTTCCCCTAAGAAGGTGCGGAGTCCTCCGTTCTCAGCAGTGAGGAGGTCTAGGCCTCAGTGGTTTTGGAGAGTCACTGCTGCTAAAGAGAGTATTTGGGATTGTAGAGTAAGGATAGATTTTGTTATTTCTTGCAAACTGTCTGAGAAATCCTTTGAGTGTTTGTGGTAGTAGGATAATGAAGTAGATAAACTGGATATTCCGGTTCCTGTAGCAGTGGCCATTTCTAACCCTGTAAGTAGGGGTATTAGTTGTATGGCCCTGCGCTGAGGGACTTGAGCTTTGAGGAGCACTGATAGGGTCTGATTTCCATGAGATTAGAAGTTAGGATAATATATGTTACACTCTTAGCTTTTAGCAAACTTTACTTTTATTGAAACCTTGTAAGTTTGGGATTTCAATTATTCTTTCCTATTAATAAGATCTCGTTCAGTCCATATTAACTTAAAATTGGTATAGATGGCTCCTTCCTGATTCTGTAACTACCTTAAGCGCTCACATTTGAGCAGACCGAATATTAGGCAATTTTCCTAACTCTGCTTCTACAAGAGTTTCCTTATCACTTACTGAATACCCATTGTGTCTTTTTCCCTTAATCGCCTGGGAGGAAACATCTATCGTCCTGTCCTGAAGGGAGTTCCTCCTTTGTGTGGTCGGACCTTCAGATTTAGATCCCCTGTTAGGAAACCCACTGGGTTAAGGATTTTTGATAGGAAAGCTATGGGTTGTCAGTGGCCTCGGTGCTTTCAGGCTATGCCCTTGTTTACATGGACAACAAGGTGGTATTGGAGTATTACAGGGTTACAGAGAAGACCTTCAATTATCAATTATAGGTTTTAAATTTACCCTGGCTTGTAAAGGAATAGGGTATACTGTTTTTTCTTTGCTACTATCTCTCTTTCTCTTTGACTTCTTTGTCTCTTTCTGACTCTGTCTTTGTCTCTTCCTCTCTCTTTGACTGTGTCTTTCTCTCTGACTTCCTCTTTGTCTCTGTCTCCTCCTCTCTGTCTCTTTGACTTTGTCTCTTTCTTTCTTTCTCTCTGACTCCTTGTTTGTCTCTCTCTTCCTTTCTCTCTCTCTCTGACTTTCTGTCTCTTTCTCTCTCTCTTTTCTGCTGGTCTTTCCCTGCCTCTGCCAGCCACTTATGCTGCTCTTCTCCCCTCTCCTGGAGAAGTCCGCAGACCAAGAACCCGCCGGAAGGAACCAATTCCGAACACAATACGATCAAGCAGGCAGCAAGGAAAAGCAATATGCTTTTTCCAGACCAACTACAAGTCATTTTATGGAAAGAATAAAGAGTTTTAAATGACCAGAGGGAAGTTAGGTGATACAGTACTTGAGTAAACCTCAGCTTAATCATTAATGCTTAAATATTAATTATATTAAATATAATGCCTCTCTCAGATGTAGGCTCTGAAAGCCTCAGTGGCATCTATCTTAATTAGAAGTATTTCAGTGTGTGGCTCTCTGAATAGAATTTTGTTTTTCTCATCAAACAGGCTGGTTTTGGTTATGGATTGCCCATATCACGTCTTTACGCACAATACTTCCAAGGAGACCTGAAGTTGTATTCCCTAGAGGGTTACGGGACAGATGCAGTTATCTACATTAAGGTAATAGCTGTAGTCTTCTTGATTTAATATTTCTTTTGATGATAAGAATAGATGCCCATACTTAACTGTAATGAAATTTACCACATGCTGTTTACATAGAAAAAAGATTATGGTTTTTTGCCTGGGTTCTCACCAATTTTGATAGATGATCCCCTCAACTATGGGGAAAGAGATTTGTATCCTGGAGTGATCAGGACTCTGGCTATTAATAGGAAAAAAATTGGGTTAAAGTAGAGAATCATAAGTTATATATCATACAAGAATAATTTTAACATAAAACACATGAATGAACATTGATATACCAAACTTTTGATGTACTGCCAGGGCCTTTTCTTTGTATATGGGTCTGCAGATAGGAGTGTCACATTGTCTTTTTTGCAAAAGCTGTACTGACAGTGCATCATTTTAGTTTCTTTAAACAAACAAGTGCATACTCTTTTTGGACTTTTATGCTGTCCTTTACAGATACCTCCTGACTGATTTGACAGCAAGTTTTATGTGACTTTCCTTCAGGAGTCTTTCCAAAACATTCATCTTAGTTTTCAAAGAAACATTCCCTTTTTTATTCTTTGCTAATGTAATTTTGTAATTATAATGACAGAACTGTACAAACAGATTTGGGAACAAGCACAAGTGACTCTTGGTAAGCATATAGCTTACCCGATGGACACAGAAGCACTTAGTTTGCTTGCCTGGAGTGTTCAATGCATTAAGGAGGGATCCATACATTTTTACATGGTTGGAAAAACACTAGGTTCCATCGTTCCCCTTCTTCAGCTAACTGGTGACTGTTCATGCCTGATTTAGTGACTCTAGTTTCTTGTTTTGGCCACTAGATGGCATCTATTTTATAGAAAATGTTGAAGAATTTATATTGGAAAAATCTGAAAAGACTAAATTCTTTCCAGATGGTATTTTTTGTTTGTTTTTTTAACCATGTCAATTGTGAGGAAAAAGGGCAACATCAATGCAATTTTTTTTTTTTTTTTTTTGGACAGAGTCTTGCTCTGTCACCTAAGCTGGAGTGCAGTGGCATGATCCTGGCTTACTGCAACCTCCGCCTCCCGGGTTCAAGCTGTTCTGCCTCAGCCTCCCAAGTAGCTGGGACTACAGGCGCCTAATGTTTGTATTTTTAGTAAAGATGGGGTTTCACCATGTTGGCCAGGCTCATCTTGAACTCCTGACCTCAGGTGATCACTTGCCTTGGCCTCCCAAAGTGCTGGGATTAGAGGCATGGACACTGTGCCTGGCCCAATGCAGTAGTTTTATGACAAAATATAACATTTTGATCTAGCCCAGGAGTGTCCAATCTTATGGCTTCCCTGGGCCATATTGGAAGAACAACTGTTTTGGGCCACACATAAAATACACTAACGATAGCTGATGAAGTTAAAAAAAAAATTGCAAAAAAAAAAAATCTCATAATGTTTTAAGAAAGTTTACAAATGTGTTGAGCTTCATTCAAAGCCTTCTCGGGCTGCATGCAGCCTGTGGGCCATGGATTGGACAAGCTTGATCTAGCCTATAGATCAAGAAATTCTGGAATATTTAGAGAGAATATGGAGGTGAAAGGTTTTTAGTTCTACCTTAGAGAAAATAGAAGACAAGAAGTCTTAGAGAATCATTAAAATTGTCAACATCAAAGACTTTAGTGCCAGGCGCGGTGGCTCACGCCTGTAATCCCAGCACTTTGGGAGGCCGAAGCGGGCGGATCACGAGGTCAGGAGATCGAGACCATCCTGGCTCACACTGTGAAATCCCGTCTCTACTAAAAATACAAAAAATTAGCCAGGCGCGATGGCCGGTGCCTGTAGTCCCAGCTACACGGAAGGCTGAGGCAGGAGAATGGCGTGAACCCGGGGGGCGGAGCTTGCAGTGAGTGGGGATTGCGCCACTGCACTCCAGCCTGGGCGACAGAGCGAGACTCCATCTCAAAAAAAAAAAAAAAAAGACTTTAGCATTATCAGAATGAGATTTTCTGGTTCAGGATGTTCTGCATCTTAGGAAATGCCCTTGGCCTGGGGTGGAAATACTACTGAAAAATCCTAACTTGAAGAAGATAACCAGAAATGTAGTTTACCTCAGGTTCCAGTGACTTTCAGGAAATACAATGGAGAATTAATGGTAATAATATATTGAAAACATGAAATAATGCATGATGCAGCAATCTTGTGCACAGTGACTGAAATTGGAGGCTGCAGAAGATGCAGGTTCAAACCCAGGGCCAAGAAAAGTTCACAAAAAAGCCAAGATGCCTTAGACATAGATTTATATTTATTAATAATGTTATAATGAGTTTTTAAATTTTTATGTATTTATAGAGACAATGTCTTGCTGTGTTGCCAGGCCAGAGTGCAGTGGTACAGTCACAGTTCACTACAGCCTTGAACCCCTGGGCTTCAAGTGATCCTCCTCTCTCAGTCTCCCAAGTAGTTAGGACTACACTCATGTGCCACCATGTCTAGCTGATATTTTTATTTTGTGTAGAGACAGGATCTTGCTATGTTGCCCAGGCTGGTCTCCAACTCCTGGGCTCAAGCAATCTTCCTGTGTAAGCTTCCCAAAACACTGGGGTTATAGGCGTAAGCCGCTGTGCCTGGCTTGTGATGAGTTTTTTTAAAGCACAGTGACTATACTGAAAAAAAAAAACAAAAACTATTTCTTCTAGTAAATAATTAAAATAGAGTTCATTAATTTTATGTACATATATTAAGATACATATATCGATTTGTATGTTTTTACATTTAACCAACTTCTTCAGTTTGCCAACTCTGATCTGGGTCATGTTTTGTGTAAAATTTCAATACAGGAGCTTCCAGGATGGCTGGGAACTACTGTAAGCAACAAACTCAGTCAACCTGCACATCAGTCAGTGCCATAGATTTAATAAATAAGATGTTTCAAATATACATACCATTTAAAAGTATAGTTAGGTGGTATAAGGATTAATAAGATATTAATAGAATGTTATCTAATTTGTCATAACCTTTTTACCATTCTCTATTTTCTCAAATAATGAATTCTAAAAAATGCCAGACTTAATAGGTCTTAGGTTTTTTTTTTTTTTTTTTCAGGCTTTGTCAACAGACTCAATAGAAAGACTCCCAGTGTATAACAAAGCTGCCTGGAAGCATTACAACACCAACCACGAGGCTGATGACTGGTGCGTCCCCAGCAGAGAACCCAAAGACATGACGACGTTCCGCAGTGCCTAGACACACTTGGGACATCCGGAAAATCCAAATGTGGCTTTTGTATTAAATTTGGAAGGTATGGTGTTCAGAACTATATTATACCAAATACTTCATTTGTCGTTTTCACAAAACTATTTGAGTAGAATAAATGGAAACTGAATTCCATTTGTGCCCATTAAACCTCCTAAAGGATGAAATCACACCTATTTTACACTTATATTTCACAGTAATTGAACATATTTTTAAACAACTGTAGTTTTGGTCAACTTTTTGCTTTGTGGTAGACTTCAGAAGTGTGGAAATCTTTGGGTTTCTATAGGAAACTAGTTTTTTTTTTTAAAAAAATACTTTGTTTGCTAGAAACATTTTCTAAATAATAGTGATTAGCTGGTTAGCCATCTTCCTGTTATTTGGAGGAGTTCTGCCATCTTTATTCGGTAGTAATATGGTCTTCATGTTTATCAGTGACTGACTACAAGTAAAGCAGAAAACAGTTGCCCTGTAATCACAGAACCAGCCACCATTCGGCGTCTATGTGCATTGTCTTAGCTATGAGGTTAATTCATCATTTTTAAATTTTATTGTAAAGAAGTGTAATGACTATCTCTCTGTGGATCTATGCCAAAATCATGGGCCGTCTGTTCTAAGTGTACTTGTGATTAATGCAAGGAGAAATTTTTATACTGAAAACAAACATACTAGCAGCTACTAAAATAGAGAAGAAATTGAGGGCAAAGTAATATGTCTCCAAAACTGAACTGATTGCTTGTTGAGATTACCTAGAAAGCTTTTGGAAAAAAATGGGAGTTTTTCTGCATCCTACTCCAGATGTACTGAATCAGAATCCCTAGGACTAGAGCCTAGAAATCTCACTTTTAAAAATGCTTCCTAGGTGAGTCTGATGCCTACCCTAGGTTGGGAACCACTCTTTCAAAGTAAGTAGTGATGACACAGCATTTACTAAAGTAACAGATCTGTAGGTTTTGGTTTCCACCTATTTAAAGCCAGATTTATAGACTCGAGAAGACAGAAACTGAATCCCACACCTGGTGCAATTAGAAGCATAATTAGAAGCAGAAGAACAAAATGCCAGGTAACCAAAGCATCAGAGCCATCATTGCTCAAGTCTTTTTTCTTTCTCTTTTTCTTTTTTTTTTTTTTTTTTTTTTTTTTTTTTGAGACAGGGTCTCGCTCTTTTGCCCAGGATGGAGTGCAGTGGCATGATCAAGGCTCACTGCAGCCTCAATCTTCTGGGCTCAAGTAATCCTTCTACCTCAGCCTCCTATATAGCTGGAAGTACAGTTGTGCATTACCACACCCAGCTAATTTTTTTTATTTCTTGTAGAGATGAGATCTCGGTATGTTCCCAGGCTAGTGTTGAACTCCTGAGCTCAAGAAATCCTCCTGCCTGAGTCTGAAAGTGCTGGGATTACAGGCGTGAACCACTACACGTGGCCTATTGCACAAGTCTTGACAAACAACATATATTTTCTAAAACTATCCAAATTTCGTTATCAGGGAGAAGTTTGCTTAGGTTTATTAGAGCAGTCCTTTGCATTCGTATGGTAATTTGTACTTTACAAACACTTTGATATATTATAACTCTATTGGTCTTTGAAACAAAGCGATGCAGTGTAGGTGGTATCATTGTCTTTCTCACTCAGTGTAGCCCAGAGTTGCTCAGAGTCGGAGCAGACCCTGAGGTGTATCTGCAGATCCTGTCATCAGCTGGCAAGTCCAGGAGACTGTGTCATTTAGAGACTTGTTGTTAGTTACCCCTCAACATCTTTTAAGGTGGCAGGAAAATACAGTGGACATAACATTTTAAAGTAAAAATTTTAAAGTTTAAATAAGAGTTTTGCCACTTAAACGGGAGAGCTTTGTCTGGAAAATCCATCGAGTTGAAACACTTCATCCTTGGAAGGATTATGTAAGATGAACAATTGTGATAAATGTGTGGATTAGAGGCAGTTAGTGAATAGGCAGTTAGTCCAGTGCCCTCATTTAAGAGGCCAAGATCCTGATTCAGAGTAGGCATCCTTTGCCCAGAATTTCTTAGCTAATCTGACCAAATGTTGGGGAAAATGTCTCACCTAACCCACTATTCCTTAATTATGGATTTTGTGAAATACAATAGAACATGTTAATGAGTAATTTATATTAGTTTGATGTATTACAATTTTTTAGCTTTAAATTACACTTTTCTTATAATGATGAAATGTTTTAGAATCCTTTGAATCTAAGTATTTGTTTCCTAAATGAAACATTTGTACAACATTTGATGTTTTTACTTACGAAATATTCTCCTCCCTCAAGAAAATTAGAACTTTTTCTCTCTATTTAAAAGCTAAGAAATGTTTTAAAGGAAAAATGAAATTTTTTCCTTTAGCTTATTTCTTAAGGTAAAACATCTTTTTACTCTGTTATTGTGGTAATGGACAGAAAATTACATACAAAAATATTCTGGGAGAGCTTTCTCCTAGTTGGTTTTAAATCCTTGTGTTACCTGAAAGGTTTTTAGATTTTACAGGAGCTATTTTGTCCACCAGCATTAATGTAACACAGTGTAGTTATGAAAATATATTGAAGGACAAGAAGTGGACACGAAGTGATTTTTGTAACCTGAGCAGTTAATGAATGTGCCAACATTTTCTAGGAAGGGACAGCAAGAATATTCTGCTCTGTAGTTAAAATACTGGCGGGCTTTTGATGTCTTCATGCTTAATTGTGATCACTTTCTTGCACTGTGATGTTTTTACGTGAATATGTTGGAGTGGAAGTCTACCTTATTATTTTATAAAATGTTTTCTGTACGACAATAAACTGAAAACATGGATCAACCCTTATTTTGAAAATAAACTGAGTCAATTTAGCCTTTTAAAAATATGATCATCTCTTTTAAATAGAATCCTCTTCCACCATCAAGGCTCAACATTTTGTAAGCATCCAAAAAATTGATAGTTAGGGGGCTTGCACTAAATTTCACTATCTTCAGTAGAGAGGAACTGTTTGGAACTTAGATTTCCAATGTGTATATTCTAATGGAGAAAGCAAGAGGTAGAGTTTGTATGTTTGACTTACCCTAGATTTTTATTTTCCATACATACCACAGATGATTGACTTGTTGCATAAATGAAGATCTTCTGTTGTGTGCTTTTCAAACACTGTAAATAAATTTGAAATTTGAATAACTTTCCACAGTATAACTGTAAAAAAAAAAAAAAAAAAAAAGTCTTAATTTAACCAGCATTATTACCCTCTGCTTGTATCAGCTGAATGGCAGAACTAAACTCCTATGAATTCCTATCCTATTTCTAACTGATGGGATATAGGCACCACAATTTCCCTTCATTGTTGAAGCCAACAAGTTCCATAACAGAACTCCAGAGGTAAAGAGCTGGGGAAACTGTTAGTTTTAAGGTCACACTGTTGCCCTGTGAATGACTAATCAGAGGAAGCCAAAAAACAGCCAACCAATTTCAGTTTATGTCTTTAATTGTGATGTAAGTGTGAAGTATCTACATATGGGTAATCATGGTTGAGTTAGGTAGTTTGCAAACATGACTTTTGCTGGAGGAACTTTTAATCATGTCTGATTAATTTTTGGCCCCAATAATTAATTTTCTTACAGTCAAACCCAATGCACTTGAAAAATAATATAATTAATACTGTGTGAAGGATTTTTTCCATGTTAAAAAAAACAAATCACTAGTTTGCTTAGTTCTGGCATTCATAAAGTACTGCGCCTTCTGTTCTATTGACATGTTTGGAAAAAAGAATTGAACATATGTACCACCCCCCTCTTTCTAAAGTCTCCACAGTTCTTTAGCAATTGCTAACCGTAGGTTTTTAATAGCAAAAGACAAGATTGTCAGTTTTTGGTGCAAAACTCTACTCTTTTTGGTTGACTTGGAAAAGCTGTTGTTTATATTGAGAATTGTGACAGCTATCTTTTACTTTGTTAAATTAGAGATTATTTAGCAAAAATGTAGTTTCACCCCAGTAAAATAAACTTCCACGTGAGGGTTATGTTCATTCAGGGTATTTTTTGAGAGTGGAAGTACACTTCCTGCATTTGTCACAGATAATATCAGAAATTTTGTTGTTTTGATTAAAGTGTTGCCATCTACTTATAAGTTAAAAATGCTGAGAAGGTTTTTTTTGGAAACAGTTTATGAAGCCAGGACACTTTTAAGTTTGACTCAAATATAAAAAGCCACAGTATTCTTGCCATGGTTTTGTACTTAGATGTCTCTCATTATGGGATTCAGAATGTAACAGTTATAGTACTGTATGAAAACACTTAATACACAGTTCTACAGTTACAGTATTGCATGAAAATACAGTATGGTGTGAAATTATTTGTCCAAAACTGTACTCTACTCTCAGTATCTCCATAATGCCCAGTATGTAGTAGGCACCTGTAATTGTGAAGCAGCCTCGTCTGGGGTAAATACCAAGGTTCTTGGTCTCACGGCCAAGGAGATGGAGGTCGCAGACACACAGTTTGGAGCGGTTTAATAGGCAAAAGGAAAGAACAGCTCTCTGTTACAGAGAGGAGTCGGGAGCAGGTTGCCAAGTTGTAGTAAAAATGTCAGGGTTTTTATAAATGGGCTAGCGAGGAGGGAGCTCATGAAGAGGTGATGTCTTATTCTCCTAGGGCCCGAGGACGCTTTAGTTGGGACCAGGTGTGCTATCTGTGCAGAGCAGAGCTTTTTATCAGCTCTTATCCCAGTCCCTGACCACGTAGGCTCTTAGACTCTTAGTCTGTGTTTCTTTGTCCTGCTTATCTGGAAGGGAGAGTTTCTATGTCTGTTCCCAAACATCTTGCAGCTGCAGGCATCCCCCCTAGTCTGCTTTTAGCTTCCTTATCTTAGTGCCCCTAAAGGGAAAGGAATGTGCTTATTAAGGGCCACTGTTTTACTGGGGTTAACTGCATGAGGTTAAAAAGGGAGCTGTTTTTGAGCTGCTTTTGTTAAAAGGAAAGTTTTCTGCTGGGGACTCGCTTTACCCTGTTTACCTAAATTATTTTTGCCTTCTATAACAATTGTGTGCTCAGTAAATACATAAGGAATAATGAACTTAATAACATTTTTTTCTCCATTCTCAAAATGATACTTAAAAATGACTCAGTACGATAAAGAAACTGAGTAGTAACCAGTGCAAAACTAGCAAAAGGATGAAATACACAAGAAAATGAGAGAATTTAAGAGGAGTAGCAAAACAGCACTGCTGAAGTTACGGGTTTATTTTAAAGTTTAAAATAGAAGTAAACAAGCAAACACGCTGATAGTGGTTAGGCTTTCTGTCCCCACCGCACACATCTCATCTTGAATTATAATCTCCACATGTTAAGGGAGAGACCAGATGAAAGTAATTGGATCATGGGGGTGGTTTCCCCCATGCTGTTCTCGTGATTGTGAATTCTCATGAGATCTAATGGTTTTATAAGTATTTGGTAGTTCCTCCTGCATTCATTCTTCCTGCTGCCCTGTGAAGAGGTGCCTTCCGCCATGATTGTGAGTTTCTGGAGGCTTCCCCAGCCATGCGGAACTGTGAGTCAATCCTCTTTTTATTATAAATTACCCCGTCTCAGGCAGTTCTTTATAGCAGTGTGGGGACAGACTAATACCCACTGGGTTAGCTGGGGTAGGTAAACAGCAGCCAGCTGGTGGGTGTCCCTTGATGGAGGCTTTGCAGGCTGCAGCAGAAGGGACCCTTCCGATAAACCTCCAGTCAGGAAAGGAAAAGGCCCAAATATACAGTATTTCGATTTTTTTTTTAAAGGACATAACTACCAATAGAGATTTAAAATAATCATAAGAGTACCATTAACTTTATGATAAAAATTTTGTAAGTGGAGAAGAAATGGATATATTTCTAGGAAAACAGTATAAGATCCATCTAAGATTTTGACAATTTAAATCAACCACTAAGGAAATGAAATCAGTAATCACAAGTCCACCTCGCCAAAAGGCAATTTTTGAAAGATGAATGTTACCAAAACATCAAAAAACTGATAATTCCTTACAGAAACTTTGAAATGAGAGAAAGCTACCCAACCCATTTCACAAGTTAGTAAAATCTCAAAACTACACTTGAGCAAAGACTATGAAATATTAATAGACCAATCTTGTTTATGAACATAGATGGAAAAATTGCCAATGAAATATTGGCACATTGAATGTAGCAGTGCATAAAAATATTGTATTGAGCAAAAGGAGAATCCCAGGAACAGGAGGATGTTTTAATGTCTAAAAATCTATGTAATTTACCTCTCTACAGATTAGAGGAGGAAAAACATGAACACATCAACAGAGATAGGAAATTCAGGTTTTTTGCAGGGGATGGTTGTAATTAAAAGTGCTTAACTCACTTATATAAGCCATTATATCCAGTTACAATAAATCTTGTATAGTGGCAGATGTAAGACAGATATACTGGAATTATCTATGGGGTTGGATCCATGGGCCTGCCATGGAAAATTTGTTGAGTTATATGTCCAAGGGTCACCATTTGCAAGGTGTTAACAAAAAGTTACCTGCCTATGGATTCCCCTTTCTAACTCTGGCCTATTATTTTGGAACATGGAGGAAACAAACATCTGATGTTTCTGTGTTTGGGTAAACATTATTAGGCTTATAAAAGGGCCTAGGGTTTTTTTGTTTGGTAAACTGTTGCCTTTCCTGCTTTGGTATGGCAAATCTTCCTTTGGAGAAGAAGATCCCTTTCATCTTAAAACCAACTCTCAGTGACAAACAAAAGCAACAAATAGAAACCACCACCAATTAAGAACCATCAGGTGATGCCTCATTTGCTGTGGTGCACAGCTGAACTTGATTATTGCTCTTGGATCAGGGCTGGCTTAATAAAGACTCGCTTAACCAATGGAAAGTAAGGTTAAATCTTTGTAAGCAATGCTTCTGATGCGAATCACCTGGACATCTTGAGAAAATGTGGATTCTGGTTCAGCAGGTCTGGAGTGGGGCCTGAGATTCTGCATTTCTAACAAGTTTCCTGGTGGTATTAATGCTGCTGGTCTGTGAGCCACACTTTGAGTAGCAAAGGACTAAAGGTTGTGAGATAAACTGCTTTTAGCAGCCCAAAGGGCCAACTGGAAAGTTGAGACCAGTTGCAGAGCAAATGGAGAGACAGATCTGCTAATCTGGTTCTTAGAGTACTTAAGAAGGATCTATTCCTGATGTCCAGGGTACTTGGTGGATGTGTCCATGACCTCGAAATTGAAACCCATTAATCTTTGTGAAATCTGAATTTTAAGGATCTTACCCAGTGAGCATATAACTAGTGGAAATCCTGAAAATTGGCTAATGCAAGGAAGTGATATCCATGTATAATGCTTATCTTTGTATCCATTTCATGGGGAAGGTCATGGAAGACGACGGTAAACTTCAGTGGTTAATGAGAGCTTCACTAACGTTGTCTGTTCCAGACAATAAGTGAAGTCTCTGGCAGTGGGAAGCATGGACCCAAGACTGAAAACTCTGGCACTTTACAGCAGTGGTAGCGGATAGATAGGACTTACTGTGGCCCCTTAGGGCAAGGCTCAAGTGATTTTCTCTGGTGAATGTCGATGTGGATCTAGTCTCTAGGGTTAGATCTAGGCGGGTAACATCAAAGTCACTTGGTAAGATCTCTTATGCCTGTGAATGGAAGGCCTTGATAAAACTTCATTATTAATGTTTTGCGTTAATTTAGCAGATGACTATAGTCATTTCACATAATCTAATACATGAATGTCCTGTATAGGTGACTGCTGAGGATTTAGCGAAGGAGACTCCGCTTACAATTTGGCTGGTAAGGTGGATGCTCCTGACACTACTGATGGGCAAGGATGTTAACATATCTAAAAAAGTTCTGAGATTTGGATTGTGATGTGTTAAATTTCTAGACCAATTTGAGGAGAATTTAACAATAGTGAGCTTTTCAACTTATGAACGTGGTATATATCTTTTTTTGCGGGGGTGGGGACAGAGTCTTCCTCTGTTGCCCAGGCTGGAGTTCAGTAGCGTGATCTCGGCTTACTGCAACCTCCGCCTCTGAGTTCAAGCAATTCTCCTGCCTCAGCCTCCCCTAGTAGCTGGGATTACAGGTGAGCACCATCACGTCTGACTAATTTTTGTATTTTTAGTAGAGACAAGGTGTCGCCACCTCAAGTGATCCACCTGCCTTGGCCTCCCAAAGCGCTGGGATTTACAGGCGTGAGTCACGGTACCCAGCCAAACATAGTGTATATCTTCATTTACATAGGTTGCCTTTGATTTCTTTCGTTGGTGTTTTGTAGTTTTCAGCTTACAGATTCCGTGCATATTTTGTTAGACTTAAACCTAAGTATTTCCTTTTTTTTTTTCTAATAACTTAAAATTTTTTTTTAAAAATGTGTTTCCTTTCCAATGTTCATTGCTAATACATTTCACCATTTGAATCTCCAGTTCAGAAAAATCATGGCCTTTGGAGTTTTACTAAATAACATAGTTCCACCTTATTCACTTGGTCTTTGATGTGGTGTCCATAATTGAGGAAGTGGCAGTATGTCCAATGCAATATCAGGCTGCCATTAACTTGACTTTGCCCTCTTGTCTAGCCCTTTCCATTTAGACTACTTGGAAGGGTCAGCAGTAAAATTTCACTGGCCCAGTCCAGGGCTGCTTGAGTGTTACTGTTTTGTGCCACAATATGATGTGCGCAGACTACTTTTCTAGTTTTGAGATTATTTTGGAGCTTTATATTGGGTATGTTCTTATCCAAGTATCATTAGGGGTATTGATCTCTGCCTTTTTCTTTCTTATTTTCCAAATGGTAGGCGGTAAATGGCTTATTAAGCAATTATAAGGTTCAAGATCTCAGCCCCAAAGATATGTTTGTAGATGACAGGCTTAACATTCCTGAGGCTCTCAGAGAAAACTTCTCCCTCTATAGACTCACCATTTTAAGAAGGAGGCACAGGGCTTGGTTGGCCCATTTAGTTAGTCACACACCTATATTACTCTCCTTGGCATCTTACCCCAGCCCATCCATTGGGTTGTGTCAGCCTTTATTTCTAAGTGAGAATCCAGTCAACAAGAGGCACAAGAGATAGAACCAAATACCATAATGCCTCTTTCTATTCCACTGTGAACAGTCAAGGACACTGGAGGCCTCTGGGTAGGACACATATGCGTTCAGGAGCCTCTGAGCTTGAAGATGTGTGAGTGGAACTAACTAGACTGCCCAGGTTTGGTCTACACTGTAAATCTTTATTTTTTATTTATTTATTTTTTTTTTTTGAGGCAGAGTCTTGCTCCTCTGCTCCACAGTGTAGAGGTGTGATCTCAGCTCACTGCAACCTCCGCTTCCTGGGTTCAAGCAATTCTCCTGCCTCAGCCTCCGAGTAGCTGGGATTACAGGTGCCCGCCACCATGCCCAGCTAATTTTTGTATTCTTAGTAGAGACAGGGTTTCACCATGTTGGCCAGGCTGGTCTCGAACTCCTGAGCTCAAGTGATCCTCACGCCTTGGGCTCCCAAAGTGTTGGGATTGCAGGCATGAACCACTGCGCTCAGCCTCTCTGTAAATCCTGAGTCGGTACGGAGCTCATGAAAGCTGTGCTGAATGGGTTTCTTTAGATTTTCATTTTCATGTTTGCCCCATTTATGCTAATATTAATTATTGGAAAATGCATTCACCTGCTTTACTTTCTGACCAGCATAGAGGCAGGATCTGTGGAAAGACATTTACCACCTGTTTGGAAAGGTCAGCATGCTGATATTCACTAACTGCCACCCCCACAACTCCCCCTCCCCCAAACCTGATAGATATATAATTTCTGCAGTCCAATCACTATTCTTCCCAAACTCCATGAGCCAGATTTTGTACATACTTTGTGTGACCTTAAAACTCTGTACTATTATAGATCTAAAACCATTTAATTTTGTAGATACCTCCAATGGTGGCATCACTGGGTCCTCTCTTGGATAGCATAGTCCTATGGCTAAATGGGTCATTGGTTGATCATGCTTCATGAGAATATGATCCCTGGGAGAAATATACAGCTAATTTAATAACAAATGAGTGTCCTAATTCTGGAGACCTGGGAAGTATTGATAAGAGTATAATGATCATAAGCAGACATTGGGTGCTTTAGCAAAGCCAATTTGTCTGCATCCTCTGGAAGGTAAAGTATGCCAAGATCTCCTGTCTCTCAGAACTTAATCAAACTCTTGGCAACCACATCTGCACTCAGCAACATGAAGCACAAGTTCTGTTCAGTTGCCCATATGCCGTCATGAGTTTTGCCATATGTATCATCTGGCTTTCAGAGGACCTTTCGTGGTTGCCAGGTCAAGTTCCTGATACAGAAGTGGCATCGGTGCTGGTGTTAATGGCTGCAGTAAAGTCAAATTCCTTGCTTATAGTGCTCTATGGTAGCAGTGAGAATGGTGGTAGTTTCTTTTTTCTTTCCTTTTTTTAAAAACCTTTTTCATGTTGAAGTTCACATGACCATTTTAAAGTGTAATTCAGTGGCGTTCAGTACATCCACAATGTGCAATCACCACTTCTATCTAGTTCCAAAACATTTTTACCACCTTAAAAGGAAACCCTGCACCCCTTAAATAGTGGTAGTTTCTCTATCATGCCACTTTTGTAGCATGCTTTGGGGTCTTATTCCTGGGATCTTTCTCTACAGTGGTATAATTATATAAGGGTGGAAATATAAAAGAGTAAGCCTTTAGAAACAGTTTGTGTCTAAATTAGCCCTCAGGCATATTGTCTTCAAAGGAATGTTTTAAACCAGCCAAAGACTAACATCAACATGCTTATATTTTGAGTCCCAAATTGAAATCCAAAATAGTGAGCCAGGCATGGTGGCTCGCGCCTATAAGCCCAACTACTCCAGAGGCTGAGGTGAGAGAATTTCTGGAACCTAGGAGTTCCAGGCTGCAGTGAGCTATGATTGTGCCACTGCACTCCAGCCTGGGTTACAGAGTGAGATTGCTTCTAAAACAAAAATTTGAAATAGTAAATGCATTGATTTTTTTAAATATATATAGAATCAAACAATTGTGAAAATGTAATTGGCTAAGTTTCATATACAGTTCTTCATAAAAACTCCCGGTATTCTCTAAGATGTAGTTTGAGCTAGCCAAGGATGATGGCTTCAACATGCCTCCAGTTGTCTTGTCACTCCAGGGCCTGCCTCAAACCAAAATAAGACTTGCTGTTACCCTGAGACAAGCCAACTGTCATTGCCTTGGCAGCCACTACAACTACAGGTTGTTGTATCATGCCAAGCTCTGTTCTTTGTAACTACTAGAATGGAGTGGGATAGTAACGTGACGGTGAATCCGAAACAATGGTACTAGGAAGGAGGTTGGCCAAACTCAGAGTGGAGGCTGACGCTGTATCTGGTTGTAGCAGAGCCGGTCCTAGGGGAATAGGCTCAGCAATACCAAGGATGAGGGCCAGAAGGGGGCCAGAAGGGAGCAGGGGGTAGGGGAACTCTAGGAGCAGCGTAGCATTGATAACTGGCATCTGAAACCTACAGTTTCCAGTTCAGAGCAGTACACCATATCCAGTGTATACTTACACTCTAAGACATTTCCTGGGCGGTGATCTAGAAATGATATATATATACACACACATATATATATTTGTGTTTTTTTGAGACGAAGTCTCGCTGTCTCCCAGGCTGGAGTGCAGTGACGCTATCTCGGCTCACTGCAAGCTCCGCCTCCCGGGTTCCTGCCATTCTCCTGCCTCAGCCTCCTGAGTAGCTAGGACTACGGGCGCCTTCCGGCACGCCCAGCTAATTTTTTGTATTTTTAGTAGAGGCGGGGTTTTACCGTGTTAGCCAGTATGGTCTCGATCTCCTGACCTCGTGATCCACCCGCCTCGGCCTCCCAAAGTGCTGGGATTACAGGCGTGAGCCACCGCGCCTGGCCTTAGAAATGATATTTTTAAAAGGAGCTGTGTTTCAGTGTTAGACTGTAGTTATCCAAGCACTATCAGATAGTGTGCAGTTTTTGTAGTATAAGGTAAAAATCTGAATAATAAAGATTTTTAAATAAGTTTTAGTTAATACTTGACTCAACTGACATTGAGACTCTTGATGCAAAAACGTAAGTAGAAGAGAAGGCTGAAAACTCAAGACCATCATACCCTGTGGGGAATTTACAATCTATAACAAACATATAGCATGAGATAGGAGAAAAGAAACTGAATGGTAATGATATTGCTGGAACTAAAGTCTATTTAGGAAATGGAAATACATAGCAAGAGGAGTCAGCTACTTCTTGGGCATTGATCAAAGAAAAATACACAAACATACAGAAGGAAAGAAAGGTCGTTTTATTTTATAACATTTTCCTTCTGATTCTGGGTGATTATATAGCTAGTCTACTCTTCCACCCGCAAGATTCTGGGGTATTTTGACTAATGTTATTTGCAATGTCCGTAAACTCAGAAGAAGTTAGTATTAATGGGAATATGAAAGAACCTCCAGTTATTGTGCAAGAAATTTTACATTTCCATCATGTTAAATTGTACAACTGTTTGTCATTCACTGTGCTGTAAGTCTATGTGAAACCAAATCTGTGGATTTACCGGTGGCCATTTTACCACCTCCAAACTATCTTTTATTTTTTTGAATTGTATCTCTTCTTACTCCATTTTCTTCTGATTAAAATCCTTCATGTTCTCCTGCATCATATGTCACTCATTTTTGTGTGAGCCACCTAGACCCTCTGAGAAAAAATTCAAAGCTACCCACTATATGATTGTTCGTTCGCTGAACATGTATTTTTTGAGTGCCTACTGCATACTAAGCATTATGAAAGGCACTGAAATGGAAAAGACTAAGACATCCACCATCCGCAGATGGGCTTTTTTAGGTCCTGGAATTGAATTTGTCTTTTCTTTCCCCTATCATTTAACAGCCACTCAGGATGTTGGTAATTGGGTATTTTCATAAACCACATTAAATTGTATATTTCTGAATTTCTGTAATGGAAAATCATAAAGTCCCAAATCAGTGAAGATAAACTTACTCCACTATGCAAAACTAAAAATATGCTTGACTTAGAAGCTTTATTTTCTAAGGAGATAGTTAATAATGGACACTTTTGAAATAGCACCCTAAATGCACTTTTAGTTTCCAATCAGCAGATAGCAGCACTTGATTCCAATTCAAAGAGAAAGTTAGGATGGTATTCTGTGTGAATGCTGTCTATGACAAGGACATTCAACTTCCAGAAAATGATTCTTAGTGGAAATTAGGCACATTCTAATTGGAGATTGTCTGGTTTGTCTTTGCAAGGGGAGCACTGCTGTACATTGGTCAGGTATATTTAAGGTAGAAGACAGCTTTTCCTCCTCATCAGTATAAACAACTGGACTTCTTTCTGTTAAGTATCATATTAAACACAATCTGAAATTTTACTTACTATAAAGAAAATTTTATGCTTTTTTGATTAACTTTTCTCAGGTGCATTCTAAGTGAATTTGATTTATTTCAATTGGAGTATTACTGCTGTAGGCACAGAGGTGTCCGCTGCACTCTAATAAAATAAAGACCACACAGAAGAAATTATATTAGAGTCCAAACAACCCAAAGAAATCGAAGGAAATGCTCTAAGGAAAGAAATGCAGACACTAAGTTTCTAAAATGGACATGCGTGTATCCTTAAGTGCACATCATCATTGGAATGCGTGATTATCCTGCTGTTTGTACTTGCAGTATTGTCCCAAAAGTAAACTGAATTATCCATCTGGCAAATGCAATAGATGGGCCCTATGCTGGAGTGCAGTGGTGTGATCTCAGCTTACTGCAACCTCCGCCTCCTAGGTTCAAATGGTTCTCATGCCTCAGCCTCCCAAGTTGCTGGGACTACAAGTGCCCACCACCACGCCTGGCTAATTTTTGTATTTTTAGTAGAGACAGGGTTTCACCATGTTGGTCTGCTGGTCTCAAACTCCTGACCTCAAGTGATCTGCCTGCCTCAGCCTCCCAAGGTGCTGGGGTTACAGGTGTGAGCCACTGCACCCAGCCAGTATCACTTTTAGTCTGTAATATTCTAGCTTGTTCATCTAGTATATCCTTCGCTGTTAATTCTATAATACAGGATTTCAGGTTTATGTTCACTCAACAGTGGCTCTTCTTGGTTTATCTTCTCCAAAATGTATCTACTGCTTGAATCGTCCCTCTTGTTCTGCAGTCACTATTTGAAAAATAGGTATCCAGTATGTTTAGGCACTGTCTGCCCCTATGATGCCTCTCAGAGCTCTGAGCGTGGGATCTGAGCTTGCAGGGCCAGAACAAGCCAGCATGATGGGGGGCTCCTCCCTGCGTCTAGGTTTTTGAAACACGTCTTTTCTTTTGTTCTCCAGCTCTGGGTTGGGCTGAAAAATTATTTTCCTGTGGTTATTCATCTTTGGGTTACCTCATAATCACCTTTTGGTTTCTCAGTTTTGTATTATCTGTATATTCAGTTTCCTACATCAAATTATCTCTATTTAATTTTTGTCTTTTTTCTTTGAGATGGAGTCTCACTCTGTTGCCCAGGCTGGAGTACAGTGGTGCAGTCTCGGCTCACTGCAACCTCTGCCTCTCGGGTTCAAGCGATTCTCCTGCCTCAGCCTCCCAAGTAGCTGGGATTACAGGCGCCCGTCACCACACCCGGCTACTTTTTGTATTTTCAGTACAGATGGGGTTTCACCATGTTGGCCAGGCTGGTCTCAAACTCCTGACCTCGGGTGATCCGCCCTCCCTGGCCTCCCATAGTGCTGGGATTACAGGCATGAGCCACTGTACTCAGCCTCTAAAATTCTTAGTTTCTGTTTTCCTTATTTGATTAATACAGCTGTAAAAATAGCAAAACATGTATCTAAAGTTTTACTTCAGTGGCAAAGGAGGGTTTTTATTTTGTAGAATTTATGTGTGATTTTAAGTGAAATATTTGTTTGGATCTTGGGGTTTTGGTAGCATATAAAGTCAATAAAATCAGAGACTTCGGGTTATAGAAGGGGAAAAAATCCTCAGCATCACATTCAGCAATGGTTTCAATTCATGAACAAGTTGATAGTCAAATCCTGAGTATAAAATACTTTGCATTCTATCAACTTCTTCTCAAATTACTAGTAAGAACTTCATATTTTATGTGATTCTCTCATTGACTATTTTCATCTTTTCCTTAAATAAAACCAGGAGCAAAAACCTCAAAAGTACCAAAAATCAATCAGGATGAAAAAATGTGCATAGTCCTTTAACCACTAAATAAATTGAATTTGTAATTTTAAAACTTCAAAAAGGGAATCTCCAGACCCACATGGTTTCACTGAAGAATTCTATCAAACATTTAAAAAAAAAAAAAGTTATCAGTTTCATACATTCAGTATATTAAAAAAAAAATTGTTAGTTTTACACAGTCTTTTCCAGGAAATAGAACAGGAGGGAAACACTTCACAACTCATTTTATAAGACTAGTTTTACCATGATGCCAAAACCAAACACAATATAAAAAAAAAAAAACTACAGATTAATATTTCTCATGAACTTAGAGGCAAAACTCCCCCAAAAATATTAAATCCATTAATGTGTAACAAGAAGTACATGTCATGACCAAATGTGATTTATCCCTTGTAAGCAAGGATGGTTCAAGATTCATAAATCAATTAGTGTAATCATAGAAACAGGCTGAAGAAGAGAAATCATATGATAATATCAACTGACATAGAAGCATTTGACAAAATTCACATATATTCAAAATAGCCAGTGGTCCCCATGTTGGGATCTGATAGTGCTGACTCCCCTCAGGCACCTTCTCCCATCTTTGATACTCCCTGATGTAAGAATAATGCTTTTTTGTATCTCATCTTATAAATCAGTGAGTCAGAATTCGTAAGAAATACATGGCTAGAAATGGAATAAATCAAACACGTATTTAGCAAATCATAATTATCCAAGCCACAATTTTAAAAGGTGTTTTCTCACAGAGAAGAGCATTTCTCTAAATATGTAATGTTGTTGGAAAATTCATAATTATTCCTATGGTACACACTTTTTTGGCCTAAGCTAGTAAAGACCATTTCTCTTCCCAAGATCCACCATTATACATTAACATTTGAATATTTTCATTATACAGCCAAGATAGCAATTCCCAGATCCAACGCTAATGTACTTCCTGGCTAAAGCTGAAACTCTTACGAGCAATTAACTAATTCATGAGTTAATATTGTTTAGACATAAGCCTCTAGAACTAAGTGAGCCTAATGTATGTACAACGCTTAGCACATTTCCTGCGTATAATACTCAATATATGATAGTAATTAGTATCACTGCCATAAACTAACAATGTCAAGAGGTTTTCTACATTGATTAGAAGGATTTTTGTTTTTTAAAAAAAGCGTTTTCAAGCTAAGCATAAATTTCTCAAACCCATGGACGTAGGTGATAGGAACACTGTGTTCTCCTAAGTCCAGTCACCACTCTATCCAAAATTCAATTTAAAATGTGCTAATAGTTTTTCTGTGTGTTTAGCCAAATACATGCTACACATGCATGTCAGTAAAAGAAAATGCTACCAGTAATGTTTTGTTTTTGTTTTGTTTTGTTTTTTGTTTGGAGACAGAGTTTCGCTCTTATTGTTCAGGCTGGAGTGCAATGGCGTGATCTCAGACCACTGCAACCTCTGCCTCCCAGGTTTGAGCGGTTCTCCTTCCTCAGCCCCCTAGTAGCTGGGATTACAGGGGTGTGCCACCACACCTGGCTAATTTTTCTATTTTTAGTAGAGACGGGTTTTCACCATGTTAGCCAGGCTGGTCTTGAACTCATGACCTCAGGTGATCTGCCTGCCTCGGGCTCCCAAAATGCTGGGATTACAGGCATGAGCCACGGTGCCCGGCACAGCTAGTGTTTTAATTAAAGCCTTTGCTACAGAAAAGTTGTGTCATTTGGGTACTCTGGGAAGCAGATGCTGAGACAGGAATGTAAAAGGTTTATTGGAGGGTAACAAAACAATTTAGAAGTGAATTGTGGAGGAAGCAGTATTGGGCATAGAGAACCTCAGACCATGATGCAGAGCTGAGTCTTGACTAACATGAGGAGCTCAGGAGCAAAGATTGCCCGTGAGGATACCCACTCGGGGCAGAAATGGCGGAGGGTACCCTGGCCCTGCTCAGTCATTGGTAGGAACTTCCCTAGAGGGGTGTGGCCTTGAGTTGAAAGCTGAAGCACAGCCTGAAGGAACTGACAGATGGAGCTTATCAGCTAATTTGCATTTTTTACAGCTAAACTGGACATTCATTCTTGAGGGGAAATCTGAGCAGAACACCTCCATGACTTCAGAAGAAATGCTGGAGAAGACAAATAGTAAAATCCTTATTTGACCTTTTTTGCTGCTAATTCCTTTTTTTTTAAGAGGTGGAGTCTCACTGTCACCCAGGCTGGAGTGCAGTGGCACAATGATGGCTCACTGCAGCCTCAAACACCAGAGCTCAAACAATCCTTCCACCTCAGCATCCTAAGTATCTGAGCTTATGGGTTTACCACCATGCCCACCTTTGACTTTTTTCCTTATTCCCTATCAGATAGTCTCCTATCTGGACTATCTGAAGCGTGGTTTTAAAAATCATATTTCTGTGGAATACCTACCCACTTAAAAATGTGTAATAATGATGCCAATGGCTGCTGCCATCATGCTGGCTGCAGCAGGGAAGTGTGGCTGGGGCTGCGTACGCCATGGAGCCAGGGGAATCCCTCCTCCTCCTGAGTTGGGACAGGAATTTCCGGTGCTGCTGTGGCCGCCCAAACCGCAGCTGTAGACCCAGGCCTCCTGCTCTACGGAGCAGGCAGGAGCCCTGCCCTCCTGGCCTTCCCGAACTACAGCCGTGGATCCAAGCCTCCCTGTGTTCTTGAGGGAGCCGGAAACAGGCAGGATCTGCCCTCCTGGGTGCAGCTGCAGCTGCCGCACCCACAGCTTCAGACCTGGGTCTCCTGCTCCAGGAAGCAGGCAGGAGCTGTGGATAAGCAGGAGCCCTGCCCCTTCCAAGTTGATGGGGTGGGAGCTCCCGGGTGCAGCTGTGACCGCCCTCCCAGGTGTAGAACCCGGGAATCTCTGTAGCCTGCACCCTCAGGGATCCCAGGAAGGCTCCCCAACTCCCACCAACCCCTAGCCCTGCAGGTTCAGGAGTGTCTGTTCAGAGTCCTGAATGGAAGGGGTGGGTCCCCAGTAAGTCCCCACCTTCTGGCCAGGGAGGGCCTGAAGACTGGGGTCCAGGCTGCCAGTGGCTGCCAGTCCCTCCCACAGGAGTGGGGACTCATGCTCTTCCGTGCTGCTCATGGCTGCGTATGGACCAATCAGCACGTACTTCCTCCCCTCTGAGGTCCATAAAAGCCCTGGGCTCAGCCAGAGCAGGGCAGAGGATGACGGGATGACCAGCTACAGAGAGGAAGTACTCTACCCATAGCTGGAGATGATGGGCGACCAGCTGCAGAGAGGAGCTACCCTCTGCTGAGAGCTTCAGAGACCTGCAGGCATCCGAATGACTTGCCTGCAGAGAGGAGCCACCCTTTCCAGGGCTGCCTCTCGGCTGAGAACTGAACACCCAATGGAATAATCTGCCTACAGAGAGGAGCCACCCACTCCTCTGAGCTATTCTAACACAATAAAACTCTTCTTCACCCTCCACTTGTCTGCATACCTCATTCTTCCTGGATGGAGAACAAGAATTCAGGCACCATGGCCATAGAGGTCTCTGGCCAGAAAAAATTGACACCCCAGAGATCCTGTAACAATCATCTATTTCTAATTCAGAAACACTTACAAAAAGATTTCATAAAAATTAAGGTAACAGATAACGTTTTTCTGAATTTTAAGTTGTATTAATTTTTCATAAATTTGATGCCTCATGACATGTCTGTTAAGTATTAGTACATAACAGTGATGAACGTTCAGGAATAGCTGTTTACACTTTTTCTTGGACATAACTTTGCCTTGTCTGGCTACAGACCCTGCAGAGAGTTTGCTCCTATGTGGGTGGAGTGGCCACCTGGATCCCACACTTGCCCACTCATGTGCTCCCTCCCACAAGAGTCTGAGCACAGTAGGCCAAGCAGACAGGGTGCCCCTGCTAGGAGTCTGGCAAAGGGGCTGAGAGAAATCTTGCATCACTGCCAACTTTGGGTTCAATATTTCATGTTTTTCTGAAAAAAAAGCTTAGTGTTCTGAAAACAGCACTGAGTTATTCAGTGACTAGAACAAAATTTAGAACTTCTCTACTGCCATTAAAATTAAATAGTAGAGGCCGGGCGTAGTGGCTTATGCCTGTAATCCCAGCACTCTGGGAGGCCAAGGCGGATGGATCACCTGAGGTCGGGAGTTCAAGAGCAGCCTGACCAACATGGAGAAACCTGGTCTCTACTAAAAATACAAAGTTAACCGGGTGTGGTGGCACACGCCTGTAATTCCAGCTACTTGGGAGGTTGAGGCAGGAGAATCGTTTGAACCCGGGAGGCAGAGGTTGCAGTGAGCTGAGATTGCACCGTTGCACTCCAGCCTGGGCAATAAGAATAAAAGTCCATCTCAAAAAAAAAAATAGAAGCCAAATACTGCTTCACCAAGGATAACTAATATCTTATGCAAAATCATCTTTACAATAATTATGTGAACACTTTTTGAAACAAATCAATTATGCAAGAGAATCGGTTATCAGTTACACTAAATTGGCTATGTAATGAGACTTACTAAATTACAAGGTTAGGGAAGTAGAGCTTGTGGTACCTTGTAAAAAAGAACATCTTTACATCTTAAATTAGCAAGTCCATATCCTGAGTCTTATTTTGCTACATGAAAATTTACTCAGTCAACAAACATTTAGGGAGTGCCTACAGTAGAAGCAGCACTGTGGGGACGCAGCTACGAACAGGCACTTTATAGAAGAAAACCAGAAAGTGAAATCTCATGTAAGTGCTGAACCTGCTTAGTAATCAAGGAAGTACAAATTAAGACCACATTGAGGTACTACTATTTTATATCCCTTAGAGGAAAGGTCTAAGAAAGCCAAATGGGAGAATATGAATCAATGTGAACTCACATACATTATAATGCATGTGCAAATTTATAAAATAACTTTGAAAACCAATTTAGCAGTTTTTTGTAAAATTACACATTGACATAACTTGTGACCTAAAACTCTACTCCTAGAAATACATTCTAGGAAAAGTTGCACGTATTTGGAATGCTAATAACAAAAACAACTGGAAATACTCTTGAAACCCAATGACATGGAATAAGTAAGTTTTGGTATATTGTATTTATCCAGCGAAATAATATACAGCAGTTAATGAACTATAGCTCCACACATGGATATGAATCTTAGGAACATAATTTCGAGTGGAAAAGAACTCCCGAGAGACTGATACTGTATAATATCTCCATAAACTAAAAAAACCCAAACAAAACAGTGCTCAGGCCTATGAAAACCTACATTTTTTGAAAGGTGAGGGGATGATAAATGCAAAACTCAGGCTAATGGTTGCATGAATGGGATAGGGAAAAGCACATAGGTGAATGAATGGTATTGTTCAAGTTGAAGGTTTTGTGAGAAATAAGTTCATAGAGGTTCATCATCTTATGCTACATAATTTACTTACATGTGATAGGTTATTTTTAAATTTAGGAGTATTTTTAAATTAGGTTAATTTAAAAAGCAATAAAATAATGCTCCCTCTTGAATAGCATACTTCTGCATCTAAATTGGCTAGTGGTTGGACTGACAGTGGAATGCATGTTTTCTTTCAGGGTAGTGTCTTGGAAAGTCAACTTCAAAACAATAGAAAAACAGAACATGGCATACAGTATGCTTTCCCAATAAGATGTTCTTTTTCTGTCTTTGTAATTTATAAAAATGATTGGTTGGTTTGTTTATTTAGGGACACAGTCTCACTCTGTCACCCAGGCTGGAGTGCAGTAGTGTGATCTCACCTGACTGCAACCTCTGCCTCCTGGGTTCAAGCGATTCTCCTGCCTCAGCGTCCTGAGTGGCTAGGATTACAGGCATCTGCCACCATGCATGGCTAATTTTTTTGTATTTTTAGTAGGGATGGGTTTTCACCATCTTGGCCAGGCTGGTTTCAAACTCCTGACCTCAAGTGATCCGCCCACCTCGGCCTCCCAAAGTGCTAAGATTACAGGCATGAACCACTGCGCCTGGCCAATTATTTTAAAATTCAATACTTAAGAAAATTGAATAGATAAAAATTATTAAATAATGTTTTATTAAAGATAAAAAGATTCTTATTAAATGAAATAATTTGTATTAAAACGCATTCTCAGTCCATTTTGTGCTACTATAACAGGATTTCACTGAGTAATCTATAAAGAATGAAAATTTATTCTCTCACAGTTCTGGAGGATGAAAAGTCCAAGAACAAGCCACTGGCAGGTTAGGACCTGGTCTCTCTGCTTCCAAGATTTCTTGGCACCTAGAATACTGTGTCATCTGGAGGGGAGGACCATCATATCCTCACATGGCAGAAGATCAAGAGAGAGCTGATCAGCTCCTGCAGGCCATTTTTCTGATGGCATTAACCTATTCACGAGGGCGATTCCTCATTACCTAAACACCTCCCATTAAGCCCCATTGCCCAGTGCTGTTGCATTGGGGATTAAGCTTTCAACACATGAGTTAAGACAGGAACAAACATTCAAACCATAGCATCCTCTGAACCTCTCAACTTCTATAGTTCCATGCCCCAGATGTAATGACTGAATATTTTTGTGCATTATTTCTAACATTTTCTATATATATGCAAACATATATTTATACACATTAAACACATAACTTTATTTAAAAACTTTGCTGAAAACTATTTGGCAATAACCTATTCCTTTACTTACAAAGCATATTTCATGTTAGAACCCATAAATCACCCTCAACACTTTTAGGGGTTATGTAGTTTTCCGTTATAATAGATACGTCATGATTTAAACAGTCATTTGATCACAGTTATTTAGGCTATTGCAATGTAACAGGACAGTAAATGAGACTCGGTCAATTTTAGTGGAGGCTTCCAAGTCTGCAAGTAAAAGCATCCAACTATCCCTACATTCTATAGTGAGATGATAGACTATGTAGGTAGGACTTATTATACAAAGGAGGCCTTTATAAACTGGCTTAGGACCCTGAAGTCATCATTCATCTTAGGATATACAACTATTGAAGTGTATAAGATTGAAAAAGAAAAGTTAAAATTTTAAAAGGAGATATTTTGAAACATGCTAAAGACGAAAACAAGGGGTCCTTTTTAGTTTACCCAAAAGTTGGTGGCAAGAATATACATTGGTCCAATGTTTGGACAGTGATGGCAACAAGCAATAAAGATTAAAACATTCCATTCCTACTTTGCTTCACTTTCATAATCATCTGGTAGGAAAGAGTAGAAGTAAAATTGATGTGTGAGAACTGAAGCCAAAGATGAATGAAGAAGAAAAGAACAATAGTGCAAACCACGATTCTGTAAAATAATTTATCTCTGCACCTGGAAAAGTTTGGAGCAGAATTATGCAATCTTCAAGCTGTCAGCTCAGGTGAGCAGATACCTTAGATGAATTCCCTGGCAACAAAATTAAGCGGAGAGCTGAGAAAATTTGTTTGGGAGAGTTCTTAGAAAATAACCTGGAAGAAGTTGGGGCAGGCAGGACTGACCAAAGCAAGAAGCTTTCCTACAGTGTGGCTGCAACTGAGGTCCCAGCTGATCCTTCTGGGAGTTCCAGAGTTGGGGTGGCTTTTCAGAGTTGTCCCACATTGAGGCTAGAGAAGTGGGCCGTTTTATTCCTGCATCAGTGAGCACTGGGAAGGGTGTGACTTTGGGTAAAGAAATTATGGTCTGCAGCCAATATCCCCAGCAGCTTGGAGTTAGGTACATCGACCATACGGAGCAACTCTGGATGAAGTGCTGCAGTATCCCCTATAAGAAGTAATGCAGATTTTTCTTGCTGGTACTCATCCATTTCTGTTTTAAGCCCTTATCTTTGCATGACTTTCACCACTTGTATGCTACTCTCAGGCTTACCGGAAATCATTCTGCCACCCCCTGCCCCCAGCTGCACTAGGGAGAGCAGGGCCTTGTGAGGTTTTCTTGGGCTGCCGGGATGTATCACGTGGACATTTGCACTCATTTTGCTGCTGGGCAGGAGAAGACCCTCAAGCTTTGCCTTATTCACCAGGGGTGCCCACATTCTCTCCTGTTCTTGGATTTCCAACTGTCTTGATTTCTCTCTTCCCATAGTCTGAACAAATTTCCGTAGCTCAGTGGACCGGGGGTGGAGCTGAAGAGAAGCAGAGGACCAGGAAAAGCAGACACTCTGCCGATAACTCATTTTCTCCCGTTTAATTTTTATGACCTGAATTATCTCTAGGCCTAGCTTTTTTTCCTTTTCTTTTCTTTTTTTTAAACATCTAAAGGTGTAAGCTTCAGAAATTTTAGCAGCTCTTTGGTTTTCTGCTGTAACAGTCTTTGCCTGAGGCAATGAATGCATTGACTAAATGAATAAAAGGCAAAGAGTAAAAAATTTAGAGAGGGATTTCTCAGGTAATATCTCAAAATATTATCCCGCCACAATTACACCCAGGGATATTGACCGGATCTGTGATGAGATCCATGAAAGCTTATAATAGCCTTTGATGGCTCATGAAAAAGGAAAAAGGATCAGATGATCAAAGTCAGGGAAAAGTCTCAATTTCATTTAAGGAAGGAAGAAAGAGGATGCTGCAAATTGTAGATGGGCAACCTTAATGTTCTACATGAAGAACATTCCAGACAAAACTGATCTCAGGCCAGGCATGGTGGCTCACACCTGTAATCCCAGCACTTCGGGAGGCCCAGGTGGGTGGATCACTTGAGGTCAGGAGTTCGAGACCAGCTTGACCAACATGGCAAAACCCCGTCTCTACTAAAAATACAAAAATTAGCCAGGTGGTAGTGGTGTGCACCTGTAATCCTAGCTACTCAGGAGGCTGAGGCAGGAGAAGCACTTGAGCCTGGCAGGCAAAGGTTGCGGTGAGCCGAGATCACATCACTGCACTCCAGTCTGGAGTGAGACCCTGTGTCAAACAAGCAAGACAAAACTCATTTATGTTTTTGATAGTTTGTCTTGGTCAGACAAAGGCTGTTGAAATAGGTATCTGGACTTCAGCAAATAATTGGACAGTCTTCTGAAATATCATGAATAAGATGTAAGAATGGGAACCAGAAGACAGAAGGGCAGGTAGATTTATAATACAGTGAACAACTGTGCCCAAAGAGGACTGGAACATGGCCACAGTAAAATGGTCAAGATAGATGTGGCTGTGGAAACGATGGCATTTGAGGGAAGCTGGACAGAACTGAGGATATGAAGTCTGGGGAAGAAAAGCCTCAGGGAACCTAGGGTAATCTGAAAGTGAGACCTGTCATCCTATGCAGGCTCATTCTGTGGGGCTCTGATATGGTTTAGCTCTGTCTCCCCACTCGAATCTCATGCTGAATTATAATCCCCAGTATTGGAAGTGGGACCTGGTGGGAGGTGACTGGATCAGGGGCTGGATTTCTTATGAATAGTGTAACACCATCTCCTTGGTGCTGTCTTCATGATAGTGGCTGAGTTCTCACGAGATCTGGTCATTTAAAAGTGTGTGGCACTCCCCACCTCACACTCTTGTTCTTGCTTCCACCATGTGAAGTGCCTGCGCTCCCTTTGCCTTCCACCATAAGTAAAAGTTTCCGGAGGCCTCCCCAGAAGCACATGCCACAGTGCTTCCTGTACAGCCTGCAGAACCATGAGCCAATTACATGTCTTTTATTTATAAACTACCCAGTCTAGGTACTTCTTTGTGGTAATGCAAGAATGGCCTAATACAGGCTCAAAGGAAAAAAAAACTAGAGCACATTTCTGATGTTTAGAACGTGTCGGCTGGGCACAGTGGCTCACTCCTATAATCCCAGGACTTTGGGAAGCCAAGGCAGGCAGATCACTTGAAACCAGGAGTTCAAGACCAGCCTGGCCAACATGGCAAAACCCCATCTCTACTAAAAATACAAAAATTCG
The DNA here is from genome assembly GCF_043159975.1 of Macaca nemestrina. Lineage (NCBI taxonomy): Eukaryota > Metazoa > Chordata > Mammalia > Primates > Cercopithecidae > Macaca > Macaca nemestrina. The sequence continues at coordinate 70,524,858 of NC_092135.1, forward strand.
CTGGGCATGTGTGATGGTTAATACTGAGTGTCAACTTGATTGGATTGAAGGATGCAAAGTATTGATCCTGGGTGTGTCTGTGAGGGTGTCGCCAAAGGAGATTAACATTTGAGTTGGTGGGCTGGAAAAGGCGGACCCACACTTAATCTGGGTGGGCACCATCTAATCAGCTGTCAGTGTGGCTAGAATATAAAGCAGACAGAAAAATGTGAAAAGACTAGATTGGCTTAGCCTCTCAGCCCACATCTTTCTCCTGTGCTGGATGCTTCCTGCCCTCGAGCACTGGACTCCAAATTCTTCAGTTTTGGGACTCGGACTGACTTTCCTTGCCCCTCAGCTTGCAGATGGCCTGTTGTGGGACCTTGTGATCATGTGAGTTAATACTTAATAAACTGCCCTTCATATAAATATATTTTTATATAAATATATACATTATATATATTTTGTATATAATATATAATTATATAGGAGAATTGCAGGAGAATTGCTTGAACCCAGGAGGTGGAGGTTGCAGTGAGCCAAAATCATGCCACTGCCCTCCAGCCTGGGCGACAGAGTGAGACTGTTTAAAAAAAAAAAAAAAAAAAAAAAAGAATTTGTCTCAAAAGCAAATAAAACAATCACATGAAAACCTGGGCTGTTGTGAGGTAATAAGCTTAACAGCAGTGTGATGCCACAGTGGAGACATTCATTCCACTAAGTGTACAGAGTGCCTACCCTCCAGTCACAGAGAAATAGAGAATGAGGTGAGATGACTTCTGAGAGCTCCCACAGTTCTGAGCAGCTATGATTCCACTCCTAGAAAATGCAAGTGCTAAGCCAAAACCAAGTGAATTGCCACTTTTTGTTTTTTACCAAAATGTTTTATGTTTTACAGAAAAACCAATGATTCAGAAAGAGGTTTATAAAAGCTTATGGATGCACTCAGAGTCAATTTTATGGCTCGTGACTGGCAATATTAATAGAAGCACTAACAAAAGGTATGATATGTAGTAATAAAACACCTAAGCATGCACTCATAAATCATGTTCCCACAGGATTTGCTTGGGCAGGTTGTTTTTCCCTTGTGATTGAAGACAGAACAAATTCTACACTAAACTTAGCTTTTCCCCAGGAGACCCATAAACCTCAATACAGGCTAAAGACTGGAGTAAAAACCATGTCGTTTCAAAGATAAAACACCAATGAACATATAGATTTGAAAAAAATGTGACATTCTAGACTTACACAATGGAAATGTTTAGTCATCATACTTCATAGCATAATAGCACAGCGGGTTGCTCATTGGGCACTCCTAAATTAAAATTGCATAGGTTGATTTTCTACCCGTCAGTTCTGCTAAGATCCTAAACCAAAATTTGATGAGAAATTAAAGCTTATATAGCTTTGGTGATGGCTGTTGTTTTTGCAGCTACTTATCCCTGCCTTCTGGTATTAGAGTCTTTCTTTCTTTGTTCCTCTCAGGAACTCCTCCTCCCACATCTGATGGAGCTACCAATCATCAGGTCTCCTCTGCCTCTGGGGTGTGACTCAGGCTGGCCAATCAAAGTTCTTCATCCAGTTGGACTGTGACTGGCCCTGGGTGGTTATCTGACCCAAGGAAGTCCAGAATCCTTTTGCAGGGATTATTAGACATGCTAAGAGAATGGTTGGGGAAAGCTTATCTCCTGAGATGATACACTAGAGCAGGAGTTCCCCAGCCCCCGGGGCCACATACTGGTACCACTCTAGGGCCTGTAACAAACCTGGCTGCCTAGCAGGAGGTGAGCATTACTGCCTAAGCTCTGCCTCCTGTCAGTTTAATGGTGGCGTTAGCTTCTCATAGAAGGGTGAACCCCATTGTGAACTGTGCATGCGAGGGATCTAGGTTTTGTGTTCCTTATGAAAATCCAATGCCTGATGAACTGAGGTGGAACAGTTTCATCCCAAAACCATCCCCCAACCACCATCCATGGAAAAATTGTCTTCCACGAAACCAGTCCCTGGTGCCAAAAAGATTGGGAACTGCTGCACTAGAGATCATTTGAGTGGACATGCTGGGGTCCCATCCTTGCCACCATAAGGAGAGGGGTAAACCAGTGAAAAGGAAGGCAGAGCTGAGAATAAAAAGGAAAGGGCAGGGCCAGGTGCGGTAGGTAGCTCATGCCCGTAATCCTAGCACTTTGGGAGGCCGAGGTGGGCAGATCACCTGAGGTCAGGAGTTCAAGGCCAGCCTGACCAACATGGAGAAACCTTGTCTCTACTAAAAATAAAAAATTAGCTGGGCGTGGTGGTGTGCATCTGTAATCCCAGCTACTCGGGAGGCTGAGGCAGGAGAATCGCTTGAACCCGGGAGGCAGAGGTTGCACTGAGCCGAGATCGTGCCCTTGTACTCCAGCCTGGGCAACAAGAGTGAAACTCTGTCTCAAAAAATTAAATAAATAAGTAAAAAATAAAAGGGGGAGGGACAGAAGCCTGATAATGTCTTTTGAATGCTTAAATCCAGGGACAAAACATGGAGATATGAATGACTGTGTGGAGCAGAACCCACCTTCTCCCGGCTCAGCTTTGGACTGTGAGGTGACAGAGAAATAAACATAAACATTTGTTGTGCTAAGCCACTGAGATTTTGAGTCATAACAGCTGTTAGCATCAACGAATCTAACTAATACAGTAGCCCACCATATAACTTCACTAGTATGTCTGAAATTCAAGGGTTGTGATCAGCCACTCTCCCCTGTCCCCACTCTAACAGTTAATTGACCTGTGAATTTGCCTTTTGAAGGATAGAAAGAGAATTTTGTGTAAATTCTCTTTCTATACTTACTGCATTATTGTATTTCAGCCTTTGTTTGGTTTCCTGACAGATGTAATTGTCCTGTGTGTCCTTTCTCCAGGCAGAGTGATGTTCCTGGAATGTTCATCTAATCATATCATGCTTCTGTTTGTAACTTTCTGCCTTCAACCTTATCTCCTGCTAGTCCCTGCTCTACCTCTCTACGATTGGAACATATTTTTCTTATGCCCTTGTTTTCCAAGGACTGAATCTGACTCATCTTTTGGGGCTCTGTGTAAATATTCCTTTATCCAGTAAGCCTGCCTTGAACATTTAGTCTGGTCTAATCCTAATCTGGTGCCTCTGCTATGAACTCCCATAGTACTTTCTATTTGTCTTAGTGGAGCACTTACGACACCTTATTTACATTTCTTAATTGTCTGCTTCCCCTCTCTGGATTTGAGGTATAAAGGCTCTTGGGCATTGCATTCCCAGAGCCTCGAACAATGCCTGGCACATAGCAAAAAATATATAGATATATTTTATGTATATGTATCTATATATGTCATATATATCATATATACATATATGTGCTTAATGACATGAATGAATCAGTGACAAAAAAAGAGAAAACCAATATAAACATCAGAAAGATCCTCCTCCCATAAAAACATCACAAAGATCCTCCTCCCATGCAAGTGTGGTAACTGACGTCTGAAGGTAGTGAGTCTGCAGCAGGTAAAAATATTACCTAGAAATCTTTCAAAATCTTTGAAAACACAGTCATGTATTGGATTCTTCCTAACATTTTTTTCTTTCCTTGGCTTGGGAGATTATAATATCTCTGGAAGATAAAAAATATATTTGGCTTGGGTCAAAATAATTTATAGTTAAGAAACTAAGTGTACTTATTTTTTGGATTCTGAGTTTGATTAGTTGCTGAGGCTCATTTATTATCTGAAATGTAAGTAGTTAAAAGTTTTCAATAGCCTAAGTCAGAGATGTGCTACTTTTCAATTTGATTTTTCTTTTGAAGGTAGAGGGACATTAGTAATAATGGGGGCAATAAATAAAAAGGAATTTATAGACTTAAAATTTCTGTTGACATATTGGTATTGCCAGCATTCAACAGACATAGTTATTTTGGAGAAGAGGGAAGCTTTATAAATAATGAAACAAAATAACTGTTCTTCTCTCTGTAGTTTGGCAATCCATATAGACACTAATATCCATTATTTTAAAGATATAGGTTTGAAATTAACGTGTTGCAGGGTGCAGTGGCTCACACCTGTAATCTCAACACTTTAGGAGGCCGAGGCAGGAGGATCACTTGAGCCCAGGGGTTTGAGGCCAGCTTGGGCAACATGGTGAGACCCTGTCTCTACTAAAAATAAAAAAATTAGCCCAATGTGGTTGTGCATTCCTGTAGTCCCAGCTTCCCAGTAGGCTGAGGTGGGAGGATTGCTTGAACCCTGGAGGTTGAGGCTGCAGGGAGCTATGATCATGCCACGGCACTAAAAAAAAAAAAAAAAAAAGAGAGAGAGAGAGAGAGAAAAGAAATTACTGTCACACCTTCTTTTGGGGTAGGTCATTAATTTATTTAAGAAATAAAAAACAAGGAGATAAACTAATTTAGAGATTGTTGAAATGTCTTATAGAAGGCACGGTAAAATACAACGGTATTCAAACCCTTTCTTTCTCAGGTCTGAACACTTATAAAAGACATACAACATGAATTTCTACAGAAAAGAAAACCCCACACAAATCCATTCCATTCCTGCAGAATTCTAAAAGAGAGAGAAAAAAAGAGGGGAGAGAATGAGAATCTGAAAAAGCAACACTGCCATAGGAATTTCGTCCCAGGCCCAGCAACATGGTTATGCAAATCATTTCAGATGTAGAGGATTGAGTGATGCACAGGGCTGAGAACATTGTCTGAAAGAATAGTATCTAAACCTGCACCCAGGGCCACCTGTGGATTGTCACAAGCTCTGATCTTGGCCCATTCACTCTTCAGTTCTCATGGTTTCAATTCAACATTCAGGCATTTTCTGCAATACAGGTTTCACAAAGCATTATATTCGTCAGGGAAATACTTCAGAGGAACATAAAATACTCTGTTGTGCCAAAGCAACAGCAGCTGGTGGAGTTTATAGAAATGAGCAGAGCCCAATATGATGAATTATAAACATGCTTATGTTTAAAGCAAGCACTGACATAAGAGAGGCAACAGAACACAGAACATGCTTCTATTTAGCTCAAAAAATATGCACAGTATCAAGAAAGCCATACATACTCATTAAAAGATTTAGGAAATTCACATACTAGACCATATTTTGTTCTCCCTTCTCTTGGACATCAGATGTGAGATGGAGTAAGGACCTCCTTAGAGGCCTGTGGGGCCCCCCCCCAAGCATGAGAATTAAGGAAAATCTTGAGTTCCTTCAAGTTCCAGGCACCTAGTTAGCCCTGAGAAGTAAATAAGCAACTTGATGAGCAAGAAGGTAATAGCCTAAAGCAAGAGCCAAGGAAACTAGAATCAAGGGACATTTGGTTCCCCTATACAAACCAAAGATAACATTGTAACATATGTCTCTGAGTTGTTTTTCAGAAACTGAACCCTCACCAAACAGATCTGCCTGCACATCTACCTGCACATAGGCCTCAGATAAGGGAGATCTGGGGCTTGAAACTCTGACCACCATCTTTTGGTCTAAATTTCTTCCTGCAGGGGGTGAAGAAAGTCACACCTGTGAGCTGACCTAACATTCTTTTCTGCTGACCCCAAATTCTTAAAGCTTCTCAAACCAATTGCAAATCAGAAAGTCTTTGAATGTATCTATGACCTGTAAGCCCCTGCTTCAAGATATCCTGCACTTTAAGGTCAAAACCAATGTGTAACCTTGATTTATGGTTTTGATTTATGGTCATGGCCATAAATCATTGATTTATTATTTTGCCTATAGCTTCTGCTTTCCTGAAATTTACCCCTGCTTTACAAACCCTTGCCTGCTAGTCATAGGTCAAAGTTTAAGCGTTAGCTTAGCTACCTGAGCCTCCTTGCTTGGCACCCTGCCAGTAAAACACCTTCCTTTCTCCTGCTGCAAACCTCTGTGTGGATGTCTGGTCTCATGGTGCCAGGCTAGTAGAACCCATTTCAGTTGTATAACAGGTTTAAGGGTTAAGATAATTATTTCCTTTCCTTTATGGCATATTATCATCACTCCTGTTTACAGTAGCCTTTTCTCTTCTTCCCCCGATCCCTGCCCCTTACTTCGCTTTCACCCTCTACTTCGTGGTGCAAAATTGTCGGTAGGTACCAAGCAAGAGTAATGTGTTTGATATATGGCCTTGGTTATACAAACATCTTTGAAGAATATATTACTATTTCTGGGTGAATTGATGTTGAAAACCCGTGTTGATAGGATCATACTATCACACCTCACTCTGTTTCTTACCTTTCTCACCTAACACTACATTTCCCAGCCCTCTTCATGTTGTTGTATGTAGCTCTGGTTCATTATTTCTGATTGTAACAGAGTATTCCATAGTATATACCTCCATCAGATTTAACATCTCCATTCCCACCCACGATAAACTTACATCGCCTCTAAATCTCTACTGTCTTAATGTTGTGGGCCATGGTAGCTCATGCCTGTAATCCCAGCACTTTGGGAGGCTGATGTGGGAGGACTTCTTGAGCCCAGGAGTTCAAGACCATCCTGGGCAACATAGGGAGACCCAATCCCTACAAAAAATAAATTAGCCAGGTGTGGTGGTACATGCCTCTGGTCCCAGCTACTCAGGAGTCTAAGGTGGAAATATTGCTGGAGACTTGAGGAGGTTGAGGCTGCAGTGAGCCTTCATCATGCCACTGCACTCTAGCCTGGGCAACAGAGCAAGACCCCTGGCTCAAAAAAAAAAAAAAAATGTGATGGGCACCTTTCACCTTTGTACATATGATATGGACAGGAGGCAGGGAAATACTGGGTAGAAGAGGGTGGTCCCCAGTGAGGGCCACACCCTCAAGCCTGGACCCATGGCCCAAAGTGAGAATATGCATTCCTGTTTTCCTGCCTGAATGTTGCCTTTTCCAAAACCACCCTGGCCCTTCCCCTGCTCCCATCCTGTACCCATAAAAACCCCACAGGCCGCACTGGTGGAGTGGCAGAGCAGCAGAAAAAGGAAGAAGAGAAGCAGCAGGTGGACGTCAGAGAGAAGCAGCTTGACTTCAGAGGGATGACTTGACAGTGAGATCTCAGAGAGGATTTCAGCTGGGGATGGCCGAACTCCAGGGGAATACCATCTTCCCAATCCATCCCCTTTCCAGCTCCCTATCCTGCTGGGAGCCCCTGCCACCACTCAATAAAATCCTCCACATTCACCATCCTTCAATTTGTTCTTGTGACCTGATTCTTCCTGGACACCAAACAAGAGCTTGGGATACAGAGGGCTGTCACACTGAGCTATGAAACAGCCATCTGCAGATGGCAAAGCTAAGTGAACACAATGTAACACTCCCTCTGGGGCGTCAGGGGTCACAGGCAACCCCTAGATGCTGCTGCAGGCCTGCATGGAGTTCTGCTCCTGCCGGTTGGCCAGAAGTGCTCATCCCGACCTCTGCACCCTTTTACCTGTGAGCTTCCCCTTCCATGAAGGTTTGAAAGCTGTGGGCTGAGTAAACAAGCCAACCCCTTGGCTGGTCCTGTGACGGGGTGAAGGGAAATATTCTGTTTCACATTCACCTCCTCAACAATCTGTGTGTGAGTTGTTCTAGGGAAAGTGAGAAGGATTGATTGGTTATCTGATATATACACACTTAATTCCAAAATGGCTGCACAAATCTACTCCTCAACCTTCAGTAGTAAGTGAGGGTTGCTCTTCCCCACATCCTCACTAACACTTGGGATCATATGACTTTCCAATTTTAGCAGTACTATCTTACGGTTTTAATTTGTATTTTGCTATTTACTTGTGATTTTGGATGTTTTCCTAAAAACTATGTACTTGGGCTTCCCTTCTGTCAACCTATTTATATTCTTGACCTATTTTTATATTGGACAGTCTTGTGTTTCTTATTGATCTGCTAGAGTCCCTCAAATACCCTAGTTCTGCACTGCTCCATATGGTAACCACTAGCCACAGATGGCTATTTAAATTCAAATGAATTAAAACTAAAAATTCAGTTGTTCAGTTGCACTATCCCCATTTCAAGTGCTCCGTAACCCAGTGTGGATAGTGACTACCATATTGGAGAATACAGACAGAAAACATTTCATCATCACAGAGAGCTCTATCTTCTACCAAATGATCATCCAACTGTAAGGCTTATCTACCATGTCCTTCATTGAATGATGATCCTTGATATTCATATGGTCATGTCCACCTATTTTTTACCCTCTCATGGAATTTTTTTTTTTTTTTTTTTTGAGGCAGGGCCTCATTCTGTCTTTCAGCCTGGAGTACAGTGGCACAACCTCTGTTCACTGCAACCTCCACCTCCCAGGTTCAAGAAATTCTCATGCCTCAGCCTCCTGAGTAGCTGGGAATACAGGTGCATGCCACCATACCTGGCTAATTTTTGTATTTTTTTGATAGAGATGGGGTTTTGCCATGTTGGCCAGGCTGATTTTGAACTCCTGACCTCAACTGATCCTCCCACCTTGGCTTTCCAAAGTGCTGGGATTATAGGCATGAGCCACTGCGCTCGGCCACCCTCTTGTGGAATCTTAAGAAGTCCTTCTCCATCCCCAAGTACTCAAAAAATACTCTCCTACATATTCTGTATTCACTTCATAGCTTTACCTTTCACATTTAGGTCTTTGATCCATGTGGAAGTGATCTTTATATACAGGGTGACAAAGTTTCAGCTTTACGTTTGTATATACAATAGGCCAATTTTCCAAATGCCATCTATTAATGCATCCCTTTCTTGCTGTTTTGTGGAGCTACCTCTATCCAATAACAAATTACCATATAAGCGTGTCTATTTTGACTTTTCTATTTCATTCCATCCCATCCCATCCTATGTCATTCTATTCCACAGTTAGTTTGGCTTGTGCCAGATGTGTACTGATTGTTGTGTTGTTTACTAGAAGACACAGTCCTCTCTTATAGCCGACTCTCCTAATTATGATTCAGTGTTCACTCCCTTTCTTTTTCACTAACAGAACTTTCCTTCTCTGCTTGTGCATGTGCACTTAACATCCACCATTGTGGACTGGCCTCCCAGTTTTGTTTGGGACAGCAATATACTCAGCTAAAATATTCCTTTTCTCAGACTCTTGCAGCAGAAGTTAGCCATGTGGTAAGGTTATAAATAATGAGATGGAGACAAAATTCCCTAGGGGTGATTTTTGTTTCCTGAGTAAAAAGGTCCCATAGAAAGTCATTCTCTCCTCCCTTTCCTTCTTTGCTTGCCTAGAATGTAGACAGTATTCTGAGGTAACACACATGGGGACAAAGGTGTACATCCTAAAGATGTAAGGACAGGAAAACTCAAAGAACCTCTATGACTGGTAGCATTGGTTAGCTGTCAATATCAACCCAGCTGTCTCTTGGCTTGTAGCATGAGTTAAATCATCCTTTGTCTATGCAACTCCTATGGTAGGACTTTCTGATATTTGTATACGAATACACTTCTGACACAGCCTACCTTTCCCCTTCTTTTCTGAAATTGCTTTACTTAGACTTTAATTTAATTTAATTTTAATAGATGGTTTTGGCTGGGCACAGTGGCTGACACCTGTAATCCCAGCACTTTGGGAGGCCGAGGCGGGCAGATCACGAGGTTAGGAGATCGAGACCATCCTGACCAACATGGTGAAACCCCATCTATACTAAAAATACAAAAATTAGCTGGGTGTGGTGGCATGCGCCTGTAGTCCCAGCTACTCGGGAGGCTGAGGCAGGAGAATTGCTTGAACCCGGGAGGAAGGAGGTTGCAGTGAGCTGAGATTGCACCACTACACTCCAGCCTGGGTGACACAGCGAGACTCCATCTCAAAAAAAAAAAAAAAAAGATGGTTTGATTCAAAGAAATATAGTAGGCCGGGTGCGGTGGCTCAAGCCTGTAATCCCTGCACTTTGGGAGGCCGAGACGGGCGGATCATGAGGTCAGGAGATCGAGACCATCCTGGCTAACATGGTGAAACCCCGTCTCTACTAAAAAATACAAAAAAACTAGCCGGGCGCGGTGGCGGATGCCTGTAGTCCCGGCTACTCGGGAGGCTGAGGCAGGAGAATGGCGGGAACCCGGGAGGCAGAGCTTGCAGTGAGCTGAGATCTGGCCATTGCACTCCAGCCTGGACGACAGAGCGAGACTCCGTCTCAAACAAAAACAAAAACAAAAACAAAAACAAACAAAAAACAAATATAGTATACGTTTTTATTTAATATTTTTTCTTTTTTGTTGTTGTTTTATAGACAAAGTCTCACCCTGTTGCCCAGGCTGGAGTGCAGTGGGGCAATCATAGCTCACTCCAGCCTCACACTCCTGGGCTCAAGCGATCCTCCTGTCTCAGCCTCCCAAGTGGCTGGGACTATAGGCATGCACCACCATGCTTGGCTAATTAAAACAATTTTTTTTTTTTTTTAGAGATAGGGTCTCACTATGCTGCCCAGGCTGGTCTTAAACTCCTGGTCCCAAGTGATCCTTCCGCCATGGCCTTCCAAAGCACTGGGATTACAAGTGTGAACCAATGAGCCTGGCCCTATTTAATATTTTGTATTTGTTGATTTTCTTTCTTTTGGTTTTTTTTTTTTTTTTGGTCCATTTTCTTGACAGTTCCAATTGATCAAAATCAAAACTGATCATTTTCTAGAAATGCTCATTAACTTTCCAAATTATTGTATGCACTACTAATTCTGATAATTTATAATGCTAAGAGCATTTCTCCATTTTTTTTTTTTTTTTTTTTTTTTTTTTTTTGAGACGGAGTCTCGCTCTGTCGCCCAGGCCAGAGTGCAGTGGCCAGATCTCAGCTCACTGCAAGCTCCGCCTCCCGGGTTCAAGTGATTCTCCTGCCTCAGCCTCCCGAGTAGCCGGGATTACAGGCGCCCGCCACCGCGCCCGGCTAGTTTTTTGTATTTTTTTTAGTAGAGACGGGGTTTCACCATGTTAGCCAGGATGGTCTCGATCTCCTGACCTCGTGATCCGCCCATCTCGGCCTCCCAAAGTGCAGGGATTACAGGCTTGAGCCACCGCACCCGGCCTTCTCCATTTTTTGTAGCTAAAGCCAATCTGTTTTTATGTTTTGCTTGTGGTTTTTTTAATTAAATTTTTTTGAAAAGCACAATATATTAACAAACTCCTATAAGCCAGCCTGGCAGATGAACAAATATCGACATTTTATATTTACTTCAATTCAATTTTCTCTTCTTTTTAATAATAAAAATATAATAAAAGTTTCATTTTATGTATTAGCTTAATTTATTTAATAAGAAAATTATTATGACAAATGAAATTTCCCTACTTCTCTTTCCTTTCTCATATCTCACCCTCCCAATATTGTTTTATGTATTTTAAAATTTTGCCTGTATGACATCTTTAGTCTGTGATTTTTTTTTTTTTTTTTTTAAGATGGAGCCTTGCTCTGTGGTCCAGGCTGGAGTGCAGTGGCACAATCTCAGCTCACTGCAACCTCCGCCTCCCGGGTTCAAGCAACTCTCCTGCTTCAGTCTCCCAAGTAGCTGGGATTATAGGCACACTCCAACAGCCCTGGCTAATTTTTGTATTTTTAGTAGAGATGGGGTTTCACTATGTTGGCCAGACTGGTCTCGAACTCCTGAGACCTCAGGTGATCTGCCCGCCTTAGCGTGCCAAAGTGCTGGGATTATAGGCATGAGCCAACATGCCTGGCCAAGTCTATGATATTTCTGCAACTGTCATTCAACATTATGTTTTTAGTTCTTGCTATGTTAGAAGATACAGATGTAGTTCTATTTATTTTATTATTACTATATTTTTTTGGAGGCCGAGTCTCGCTCTGTCGCCCAGGCTGGAGTGCAGTGGCGCAATCTCGGCTCACTGCAAATTCTGCCTCCCAGGTTCAAGAGATTCCCCTGCCTCAGCCTACTGAGCGGCTGGGATTACAGGCATGCACCATCATGCCCAGCTAATTTTTGTATTTTTAGTAGAGACAGGTTTTCACCATGTTGACTAGGCTGGTCTCAAATTCCTGACCTGAAGTGATCTGCCTGCCTTGGCCTCCCAGAGTGCTGGGATGACAGGCATGAGCCACCATGCCCAGCCGTAATGTATTTATTTTAACGTCTGGATAGTATTTTATAAATTCCTTTACTGAGAGACTTTTGGATTGTTTCCACTCATTTGTTAATACAATCATTGTTGCAGTGAACTTTGAACATGTTTCTTTTTTCATGTTCAGGTACAAAGAATTCCTCAATCCTACCTTCTAGTCTCTTGATTAAGGCAATCTATTCTTAAAATGAAAAAAAAAATAAGTTTTTTTATTCTTTTCAAAAAGAAAATATATAATTTATAAAAATGCTAAGGAAACTTTACCCTCTTTGTATGAAGTAACTGCAGTGTATTAGTGCATTGTAATGAATAGTCATTGTAATTGCATTTCATGAAGGAGCTCTGATCAGAATGTCAACATTCTTTATTCCATTGGAATAAAATTTCTATTGAAAACTAATTTTTTAAAATACTCCCTGCTTCCCCCGCAAAATCAAGCACAACCTAAAATGTATACTTGCATAACTCTGTTTCATTAGAAATAGTGAAATCTCACTATATGTGTTTAAGTCTACAATATCACTGCATTGTTCAATATATACATCTAGTATTTATCTGAACACATGCTATACTATCTATATGTTTCTATATACTATAGAAACAGTGGGATTTACATGACTGCATATTTATTTCACAGTAAAATTTAATTATATAGAAATGCATTTCATTCCCATACTTTTATTCTTACCATACTTTCTTAGAGTCTGTATTTGTCTATTTGGCATCTATTTATCACACGGCCAATTGTATTAACTTTTTTGGCCGTGGGGCGGGGGTGAGACAGAGTCTTGCTCTGTTGCCCAGGCGGGAGCGCAGTGGCGTGATCTTGGCTCAGTGCAACCTCCCCTTCCCGGGTTCAAGTGATTCTCCTGCCTCCACCTCCTGAGTAGCTGGGATTACAGGTGCACACCACCACACCTGGCTAGTTTATGTATTTTTAGTAGAGATGAAGTTTTGCCATGTTAGCCAGGCTAGTCTCGAACTCCTGGTCTCAAGTGATTTACCTGCCTTGGCCTCCCAAAGTGCCGGGATTACAGGTGTGAGCCACTGCACCTGGCCTGTATTAACTATTTTTCTATTTTTTGTATTCTTGATGCTCTGGCATTTGGTGGCCTTACAGACTCTGGGAGAGACTGTCCCTCCCAGGGCTAATTCCTAAACATAGTGAACAAATGACTTGGGAGTATGCCTTTCATATGCAAGCCAACCGCTCTCTTTAACCTCACACACCAACCCAATGTTTCCTCTTCCCCACATCATTCCAGGGGCAGTTACTGGTCAACCTGGCACCACCCCAATAGCTCAAAGCCCACCAGAATTATTCACACTAGCCAATCCTAAACTGTTTCCCCCGCCTTGCCTTGGCTTTCCTGTGGAAACCCAGTAAAAGCTGTGACCTAGGCTCTCCCCTGGCTCCTTTCTGCCTCCTAACCAAAACTGATGTTTCCCTTGTGGCCCCACATGGCGTGGTTTGGCCTCTTCTCTTGGGAGGTGTAAGGAATAAATTCTTCTTTCAGTGGCATTGGCCTCTCCCTGTCAGCACACAGTCACTTCCACAAATTAGAATCCTGTGAACACAAATGAGACATATCTACAGAAAGTCTGTGTCATCATCTGTTTTGCTTTGCTATAAAGGAATGCCTGGGGCTGGGCAATTTATAAAGAAAAGGGATTTATTCGGCTCATGGTTCTGCAGGCTATACAGGAAGCATGGCACTAGCATCTGCTTCTGGTGAGGGCCTCAGCCTGTTTTCACTCCCGGAGGAAGGCGAAGGGAACCCACATTACATGACGAGAGAGGGCGGCAGAGAGAGGGGAGGAAGGTGTCAGGCTCTTTTAAACAATCATATTCTCGAGGTGACTTAAAGAGCAAGAACTCAGCAGGGCGCGGTGGCTCATGCCTGTAATTCCAGCACTTTGGGACCCTGAGGTGGGTGGATCACCTGAGGTCAGGAGTTCAAGACCAGCCTGGTCAACATGGTGAAACCCCCGTCTCTACTAAAAATACAAAAATTAGCTGGGCCTGGTGGTGGGCACCTGCAATCCCAGCTACTCAGGAAGTTGAGACAGGAGAATCGCTTGAACCTGGGAGGCGGAGGTTGCAGTGAGCTGAGATCGTGCCACTGCACTCCAGCCTGGGTGACAGAGCAAGACTCCGTCTCAAAAAAAAAAAAAAAAAAAAAAGAGCAAGAACTCATTCATTACCATAAGGATGGCGCAAAGACATTAATGAGGGATCTACCCCATGGTCCATACATCTGCCACCAGGCCCTACCTCTGTCACTGGGGATCAAATTTTAACATGAGGTTTGGAAGGGACAAACATCCAGACAATGTCAATCTGTTACCCTCCACCCTCCAATGCAAACAAAATAGCACATAGAAAAAAACCCAAACTGTACCAACAGGTAAACAGTAAGTGTCCTTCCCACTCCAGACCTTAACTTTCCCAGAATCCCTGGCTCAGTTTATAATACATAAGCTGTTTATATAACAGTTTATGTTATTGCAGGATTTCAATAACACTTATGAGAAAGAAGAGTCTAGAATGGGTTAATGAATCTGCATTAGAACTGACTCAAGTGATTTCTGTGTAAGGCAGCTTTGTAGATAACTTTTAAAAAATGGTTCATGTTTCCAAGTATTCCTTAGTTCCCACTTTGACCTGTTCCGGAGCAGCTTCCTGATGCTAGCAGTTTGGTGCTGTGTTCTGGAACGCACGATCTGATGGAGGACCCTTCACTGTTCAGAACATTTCACATGCTTCCTGCTGAACATCCACAGAGGTCACTTATTCTGCCTATTTCCCTTCACTGAATATTCCTTTAATGCCTACCAAACAGCCTCAGTCGGCCCTGTACCTGATACACCTTATCGCATTTAAAATTATTCTTTTATCAAGAATCAATAAATGTTGGGACTCTTGGGTCTACAGGATTCTTTATCATCCTTAGGATATTTAGAAATAGTATAATCAATAATTAATAATTTTTTGTTTTCTCCCATTTTAATCCATTTTTCTATAGATTGACATTTAAGTCAACACTATTTAGTTGATTTGATTAAGTAAATACATAACTTAGTGCTTTCATTCTGATCTGCTCTCTTTTCTACTTCTACATCAATAGGCTGCATTTATTTTTTTATTTTATTTTTTTTTATTGAGATGGAATCTCTCTGTCGTCCAGGCTAGAGTGCAGTGGCACGATGTTGGCTCACTGCAACCTCCACCACCCAGGTTCAAGCAATTCTCGTGCCTCAGCCTCCCAAGTAGCTGGGACTATAGGCACACACCACCACGCCTGGCTAATTTTCTTGTATTTTTAGTAGAGATGGCGTTTCACCATGTTGGCCAGGCTGGTCTCAAACTCCTGACCTCAGGTGATCCACCCACCTCAGCCTCCCAAAGTTCTGGGATTACAGGCGTGAGCCACTGTGCCCCACCTGCATTTATTTTTTTTAAATGGAGTAGGGAGAAAGCTGATACAAATCAATATTAAGCTAAAGAAATAAATTCCTTCATGTTTGGTTGATTTTCATAATTGCTACTTGGATAGAAACAGTCATGCAAGCAACTGGTGGTCAACCAGCCTTCCCAAGTATGGGCCCAAGAAAGAAACACCATGGACTGCTGCCGTGGTCAGAGATGGCACTTTTATTTAAAAAATTAACTCATGAAGAAAATGGCATTTTATTATCATGAGTGAGTTGTCTTAGGTGATGCCACTCGTTACTACAAAGCCAAAAATAGACAAGTGAAGAAAACAAATTAAAATGAAACTTTAACTGCCATTTTATCTTCTTGCTGACATACATTTCCAAAGACAAAATCCTCCTTCCTGTGAAGTCAGTGGGAGGAAAAAACTGTTTTTGAAAATTATTAACTGAATTTCAGCTGACATAGTAACATGTAGAAAATATTTCTTTGGTGGAATTAATCATACAGGTAAAATCTATATAATGGTGTTTATCCGTAAAAGAGCTCATATTCAGTATAATATGTAGCATAAAACTAGCAAATATCTATACTTAAATCTTATTAATACAACTTCTTTAGCTATAATATGCCAAAAAAAACTGTATTTTTATTACCATTGATGCTTTTAGTTAGTTTCTACAGTCATTCATTTGTAAACAAAAACCTGTTTTTTGTGGATGGATGAAATCACTTAAAGTTCCTGAATTCTACTCATGTGCTTTTAATTCTCTCCTCTTCCTCTTCCCAACCCATTCTTGCCCCTCTCCCATCCCAGGGATGGCCTAGCACGAAAGTCTCCACACAGAGAAGGACCATCTGTGTCTCTGTCAGTAGGTTAGGTGGAAATGAGGAGACACTTGGTCAGTCAGTATCAGAAGAAGTTAGCAGAAATACAGAGAAAAGGGCCATGAAAGATCATGAATGATTTGAATTTAGGACTATGTGAAAACACACACCAAATATGATCATTCCACAACATTACGAGTCCATTTAATATCACTGATATATACACTTAAAAATGGTTACGATTGTAAATTTTATGTAATATATATTTTACCACAATAACAGTTTGAAAAAAAATACATACCAAATAGAGAGCAAGGAAGTCAGTGGTAGCAGTAAGATCAGTACAAGCAGACATCCAGGCCACATTAATGGTGAATATGAATCACCATGTTCTCCACTGAGGGGGCCAGGACCAGCTTCCTGAACACCGGACCACAAACACAACCCAGCACTGGATTTAATCCTCTGCTGTCACTGTCTTGAAATGTTTATTAATTTAATCTCTAAGACAGGCACAATAGGCATGTCTGCTATGTCTTGCCACCCTTTTGCACACAAAATTCACAGTGCAAGAATTGAGCACAGAATTCCAGGGGACCCATGGAGGGGCAGTGAGACTCAGAGTGAATGCAAGGTGAAGGAGTTATATCTACAATGGAGTAAGTAGGGCAGTCACTACCCCAAGAAGCCATACTTTGCATCAAAACCAGAACTTGCTGTGAAAGCAGAAAGAATACAGTGCATTTTAAGGAACACAAATGACCAAGGAATCTTTCTTATTCATGTCACTTCCCTGGATTAGTCAATCACTTACACTGAAAATGACATTGAAGGAAAGGGGAAAAGATGGGGCAACTCCTAGTCCTTTCCCTTTCGGTCCTTCCTTACTTAGCAGTAAGCCAAAGGTGGAGAGTCTTGGCAGAATACATGTACATATATCAAGAAGCGAAATACAGATAGTTGAGTTGGTTTTGTGCAGTATTTCTACTGTTCTGGTAAGAGTGAAATACATATGCAGAGAGGAACGGGGAAATACACATTGCATAATTTATTTATTTATTTATATATTTATTTTTTGTTTTTGTTTTTTTTGTTTTTGTTTTTGTTTTGAGACAGAGTCTCGCTCTGTCACCCAGGCTGGAGTGCAGTGGCGCATCTCGGCTCACTGCAAGCTCCGCCTCCCAGGTTCACGCCATTCTCCCGCCTCAGCCTCCCGAGTAGCTGGGACTACAAGCGACCACCACCACGCCCAGCTAATTTTTTGTATTTTTAGTAGAGACGGAGTTTCACCGTGATAGCCAGGAAGGTCTCGATCTCCTGACCTCATGATCCACCCACCTCAGCCTCCCAAAGTGCTGGGATTACAGGCGTGAGCCACCACGCCCGGCCACAAATTGCATAATTTAAATGATTCTACATATAAATTAAACACTCTTATATTTGCATTTAAAACTGGCATCACACCATATAAAGATGAAGGTAAAAATGCTGATAATCTATGATTTTAAGTTGGAATGGCATCAAATAGCACATAAAAACTTCATGACAAGGTGAGAGAGAAACTGCACAAGAAAAGAAAAAACATTTTAACACCTTTTTAAAAAATTTTTCATTTTTTAATTTTTTAAAAATAGAGATGGCGTCTCACTATGCTGCACAGACTGGTCTCAAACTCCTGAGCTCAAGTGACCCTCTCACTTTGGTCTCCCAAAATGTGAGGCCTTTTGCTCCAAAAGCAGGATTATAGGCATGAGCCACCATGCCTAGCCAAGTATATTTAATGGCAAATGTTTCCGCTTTTGGAGAAGAAGGCCTCACATTTTCATTTTGCACTGGCCTTAAACACTATGTAGGCAGCCGTGGAGGGAGCTACACAGTCACATGAATTCAGGAGCCACCTGTATCCTGAATGACCTGTGTGCTCACTCTCCAAAGTTTCTGGCTAATGGAGTCTCTTTTCTTCCTGTGAAGTTTGGGCATTTGATTTTTCTAGGTCCCCATGTGTCTTAGCCACGTGTCTGAGATCCCCGTTTCCTTATTACTACAGGTGATTTATAATGTCTCCTAATCAGAGACAACTGGAGTTCTCTATTCTTTGCAATTAAAAGCAGCTAACATAAAACCACAAAATATGCTGATTTTTGTTCAGTAAATGATGTAGAATTATTTTCATTCCCAAAATAAGTGATGCTAACTTAAATGTGCTATATGCTGTGGTTTGAATATGGTTGCCGCCACCAAAACTCATTTTGAGGCTTGGTCTCCAGTGCAACAGTGTTGAGAAATGGTGGTATTTTTAAGGGACATTAGGTCATGAGGGATCCACCTTCAGGAAGGGATTAACATCATCTTTTGGGCAAGAGTTCTTGCTCTCAAAAAAAACAAAAACAAACAAACAAAAAAACACCTCAGCAAAATGGATGAGGGATCTAATACTGTCATCACACTTTTGCCCTAAGGGACTCCAACCTTTATGTGGGCTTTAGGGGAGACGTGTCAGGAATGACCACAATCACTGTGGTTTTAGTCTACATAGACAGGACATAGCAATCGGCACTGGCTGAGTCAGCAGTGACATTTGCCTCAGCAACAGATCACTATGTGGCAGGTGAAACAAATGTGAGGACAAAGGAGGTAGGACTGGATTATGGAAATTGGTGGACAAACCAGAAAGCCGAAGAAATATTCCAAATGGACAATGTGATAGAGGCCATGGGCTACTGCCAGGAAATATTTTTTGTCTTTAAACTTCATCCTGTTTGATTTTCCCCTTGACAACGGATAGAAGGCTACTGACTGGAGAATGTAAACATTTTTAGTATAGTTAAGTTATGGGCAGTATCTACCTAGCACACTGTGAACAGAAATTGAGACTCACTGGAAAAGATGTCTTATATTTATTCATAAGTATGTATTTAGGTTTAATATGAGTTTAGACACTATGTCTAACTTTGGGCCCTCCTTTCTGGTCCTGAAAAGCGATACCCCAGGCAAAACTGCCTGAGAACTCAGCCTGCTCATTGGCAGATGAGGTCAGCAAAGGCAAATGGCTACACAGAAGCCTCAAAGACTGAGAGGAAGAAAAAAAAAAAAAAAAAAAAAAAAAAAAAAAAAAAAAAAAATATATATATATATATATATATATATATATATGAGATTTGATTGATTGATAGTATGTTTACAGACCCAAACAATTGTTTGGAAATGTAATAGCTGGCAGCTCTTTGCTTTCTTTGTTTGTTCAGGATGTTTTGCTTAAATACCACAGGAATGTGCTTGGAGCATGTGGCCTTCTGCTCACAGCCAACCGCAATGAGGCATTGGTCTTTTTTTTTTTTTTTTTTTTGTTTTGTTTTGTTTTTTGTGACGGAGTCTCGCTCTGTCGCCCAGGCTGGAGTGCAGTGGCGCGATCTCGGCTCACTGCAAGCTCCGCCTCCTGGGTTTACGCCATTCTCCTGCCTCAGCCTCCTGAGTAGCTGGGACTACAGGCGCCCGCCACCGCGCCCGGCTAATTTTTTGTATTTTTAGTAGAGACGGGGTTTCACCGTGGTCTCGATCTCCTGACCTTGTGATCCGCCCGCCTCGGCCTCCCAAAGTGCTGGGATTACAGGCGTGAGCCACCGCGCCCGGCCGAGGCATTGGTCTTTTACATGGAGAGTTAACCTGCTTTTGTTAGAGGTGATAATATGTTCAAAATAGAAATAGGAAGAGTTTAGATAATGTAGGGGCCAAGGGCCCTCTAAAGGTTTGCTGAAAATCACTGACATGAGGCTGATTGATTAATAGGAGAAAGGGCATGCAAATTTATTTCACATGGATACACAGGAGCCCTGAGAATGAAGATCCAAATATACAGGGGAAGCTCTCCCTCCCTTCTTTCCTTCCTTCCTTCCTTCCTTCCTTCCTTCCTTCCTTCCTTCCTTCCTTCCTTCCTTCCTTCCTTCCTTCCTTCCCTCCCTCCCTCCCTTATTTTCTTTCTCTTTCTTTTTCCCTTTCTTTTCTTTTCCTTTTCTTCTTTTCTTTCTTTCTTTCTTTCTTTCTTTCTTTCTTTCTTTCTTTCTTTCTTTCTTTCTTTCTTTCTTTCTTTCTTTCCTTTCTTTCTTTCTTTTTCTTTTTTTCTTTCTTTCTTTCTCTTTCTTTCTTTTTTCTTTCTTTCTCTCTCTCTTCTCTTTTTTTTCTCCTTCCTTCCTTCCTTCCTTCCTTCATTCCCTCCCTCCCTCCCTTCCTCCCTCCCTCCCTCCCTTCCTTCCTCCCCTCCCTCCCTTCCTTCCTCCCCTCCCTCCCTCCCTCCCTCCCTTCCTTCCTCCCCTCCCTCCCTCCCTCCCTCCCTTCCTTCCTCTCCTCTCCTCTCCTCTCTCTTTCTTTCTCTTTCTTCTTTCTTCATTTGAGACAGAGTCTTGCTCTGTTTCCCAGGCTGGAGTGTAATGGCATCATAACTCACTGTAGCCTCAACTTCCTGGGCTCAAGCAATCCTCTCACCTTAGCCTCCCAAGTTGCTGGTACTATAGGCACGAATCGCCACCACACCTGGCTAATTATTTTTTCCTTTTCGTGGAGATGGGATCTTTCTATGTTGCCCAGGCTTAATCCCAAACTCCTGACCTCAAGTGATCTTCCCACTTCACCCTCCCAAAGTGCTGGGATTACAGGTGTAAGGTGCTGCATCTGGTAAATTGTCCATTTTTTTTTTTTTTTTTTGGAGATAGAGTCCTGCTCTGTCACCCAGGCTGGAGTGCAGTGGCATGATCTTGGCTCACTGCAAGCTCCACCTCCCAGGTTCACGCCATTCTCCCGCCTCAGCCTCCCGACTAGCTGGGACTACAGGCGCTCGCCACCTCCCCCGGCTAGTTTTTTGTGTTTTTTAGTAGAGACGGGGTTTCACCGTGTTAGCCAGAATGGTCTCGATCTCCTGACCTTGTGATCCGCCCGTCTCGGCCTCCCAAAGTGCTGGGATTACAGGCTTGAGCCACTGTGCCTGGCCCAGATCATTTCTTTATGGCCGGTTTTTATACAAAAAGGCAAAGGAAAAATTAGAGTAATATTTTTAGGCTTTATGGCTGGCTTTTGGGAAAAGGTATTCTGGTTGCTACGACCTGCCTTGGGGAAGAAGAATTCTCGTTTCTATGGCTGGCCTTGGGAGAGAGTGGGACTGAGAGATGGGCGGCGGGGCGGGCAGAAGATCAGAGAAAACCTTTGCTTCTGAGGCTGCTGGTGAGCCCTTCATTTGGGGCATTATTTTCTAAGCCCCAACAATAACATCATAAGTAACAAATCCAAAAGAAAGTTAGAGATGTTTGAGTGGTTTAGGCCAATTATGAAAATCAGTATTGGCCGGGCGCGGTGGCTCACGCCTGTAATCCCAGCACTTTGGGAGGCCGAGGCGGGCGGATCACAAGGTCAGGAGATCGAGACCACGGTGAAACCCCGTCTCTACTAAAAATACAAAAAATTAGCCGGGCGCGGTTGTGGGCACCTGCAGTCCCAGCTACTCAGGAGGCTGAGGCAGGAGAATGGCGTGAACCCGGGAGGCGGAGCTTGCAGTGAGCCGAGATCGCGCCACTGCACTCCAGCCTGGGCGACAGAGCGAGACTCCGTCTAAAAAAAAAAAAAAAAGAAAATCAGTATTTTTGGAGATTAGATTTCCACAAAACACCTCTGTTTTGATGTTTTGATGTCTGCTATTGGGGAAGAATACAGAGTTGAATGGAGTGTCTATGGTGTTGTTTGTCTGACTGTAGGAAAAAAAAGGATATGTTATTAATGTTAAGACTTTTGGAATTTACCAATACCTTGGGAAACTGCATGTGCTTTTTCTTTTTTGTTGTGCAAATGGCTTACACTGTTGAGTTTAATCTCTTATGTGGGTACTTGGTGTGAAGATGGAATATCAATTATGTAATTAGGAAGGTGGTAGGGGGTGCAGTTATAGAGGAAGCTGAGCTGTGAGTATGGTGTAGGAGTGGCTGTGAAAACCCTAAGGCAGAGCTTCTCAAAGTGGTGTCCCTGGACTAGCAGCATCAGCATCTCCTGGGAACTTGCTAAAATGCAGGATCTCGGACCCCACCCCAGACCTACTGAATCAGAAACTCTTGGCACGGGACCCAACGCTCTGTTGCCTTTTAACAAGCCCTCCAGGTGAGTCTGATGTGCTGGGAAGTTTGAGAGCTTCTAAGCCAGTGAGAGAATGAGCTGGGCCTAGTGTGTTCACAGAGACCTCCTGACAGGGTGGCCGGTCCCATCCTCAAGTGTGCCCCATGATCTTGGGCTCCCTCCCTCAGGCACTTTGTGCCAAGGTACTGGCTTTCTTCTCCTCTTTCTCCTCCTCCCACTCCTCCCACTCCTCCTCCTTCTCCTCCTCCTCCCAGTCCTCCTCCTTCTCTTCTTTCTTTTTCTCCTCCTCCTTCTCTGCTGAGATTTAGGAAATTTAAGTGTCAAATCTTTTCTCTTAGGACATCAACCGTTTTCATACTCAGTGAACTAAAATAAGATTATCCCTAAATTTGCCTATTCAAGAGGAGCTTTGGACAGAGGTAGCACTCAGTAAACTCAGATTGTATATAAGAAAGTGCTGGGAGTCTTCCCTTCAATTAAACTGCAGCTCTTTTTGGAATATCGTGTTTGTTATAAGCCATTAGCCAAATGGTGATACTGCATTAGCTCTCACATTGGTGTTATGGACATTGGGGCTGAAAAGGTGACTGTTAGCCATTGCCATGTAGCTGTCACCTCATAATGGTGGCAGTTTTATAGATATTAGATTACTACTTCACCTCCTTTCATCTATTTATCAAATACTTGAGTCATTCAAACTTAACACCCACAGGTTCAAAGTTGTACTCCAGGAACAGCATACTCACCATCATTCCCAAGCCTAGATCTATAGGAGTCAGGTGTGGACTTGAGCCTCGGCTATGCTGAGTCCTCTTTTAGCCTCAGGGCATCCCTTCCAGCCCCTGGGCCCTGGAATCTCCTTCCCAAATACCTGGAGTGCACATCCAGGCCTAAGCAGACCTCCTCCTTAGGTCCATCTTTCTGGGGACAGGCCATATCTCCAGTGTTTGCACCCCTAGACTCAAGGGGTGGCCAAGGGGCAGCTGCTTGCTGGGGAGGGGGACCTAGCTTGGATGTATGGGCTGGGATGTCCACATTCATGTGTGCAAGGACAGAGCTGAGGGTGGGGAGAAAATGGGACAGGCCTTTGGTTAAGGGCCAGTTCTCCCTGACCCACCATGAGAAACTCTGAGGAGTTCAATAATTCTGAATTCCAGCCTGGCTCCCTGAAGCATTATGAAGAACAGAGTAGATTTGGTTTAACAGTTTAATAGCTTGATTTATAATTCTAAATATTTAGACAAATGGTATGTGGGCCTCCATTAACATTGCTGCCCCCAGGCCCCACAAATGTCAGGGGTGGGCTAGCCACCCACAGTGACTCATGTGTTGCCCCCATTATATGAAACTTGAAGCTTCAGTTCCCATTACTGAGTTCTATGAGTGCCATCTTCCGAGAATGGTTAACATCAAAGGGCGTGACAGGTTTACAGCAAAGCAGACTTGGAGATGCCGCGAGGGCATGAGGAGGCATCCAGCTCTTCTGGTCACAGCAAACACCTGCTGTAGGTAAGAAAGGAGAGGTGACCAGGGGCAGGACAGGAAGAGAGACTTTAAAAATGTACCAGAAAAGAACTTCAAGGAATATAACAAGGAGTTGGGCTGCTGGGACATAAAATCAGCCAGCACCTCTGTCTGTAGTGTTTCAGGACTGACTAGGATAACATAATAGTTAAAGAGTTCAGGCTCTAAAAACATATGCCTGGGGCTTAAATCCTGGCTCTGATGGTCATTAGTTGTGTGGCTTGGGCCTTTTTTTTTTTTTTTTTTTTTTTTTTAACCTCCTCCGTGCCTTAGTTTCCTGTGTGTACCATGGGAATGGTAATAGTGCCTACTTTACAGGGTGGTTGTGAGGATTAAATAAAATGAAACACACAGAGTATAGAGTGCCTAGCATTTCAAGTACTCAGTAAATGAGAGTTGTGATTACTATTCGTCCTCATGGAAAATGTTTGCCTATATGGATAATAAGAACAGTTTAAAGTGAAAAGCAAACTCTTCAATGAATGGGTTAGCGCTGAGCCACAGGATAAATATAACTTGAATTTGAGAAGGAAAAGGTCTCACGGCCAAAGGAGCAATGGCTTCCTTTTCCAATGTGAAGGACTGCTTTTGAATCATCTGGAAAATGCAGATAAGAAGTTTAATAACTTTTCATCTTATTCCATACTTATTACACATAAGGAGTATAATGTCAGTCAGTATAATACTAGCTTTAGCCTCACAATGCCCAGGTTTACATCCTAACTTTACTGTTTGCTGTATGACCCTAAACAAATTACTTAACTTTTTTGTGCCCTTGGTTTTCTTATCTGTAAAACACAGATAACATCGCTATGACAGTAGTAATACTAACATCCACTACATAGGCTTGTTGTGAGGATTACATTCGGTGGTGTGCTGGAGCTAGCTCATACCATGGGCAGACTCAATGGTTACATTTTCAGGATTTTATAAGCCAATTTTTAAACACTGGGTATCTTGAAATTAGCTGCGATGAGAGTATTTACCCTACAGAAATCAGCAAAAACTGTATATCAGGCCCTTTCCCCCAGAAATCCATTTACCAGCACTGCACTGATGACATTGGATAAACACTTAACAGGCTTAGCAAAGTACACAGCACAAAATAGGCAAATTTTTTTTTTTTTTTTTTTTTTTGAGATGGAGTCTCATTCTGTTGCCCAGGCTGGAGTAGAATGGCACAATCTCGGCTCACTGAAACCCTCCGCCTCCTGGTTTCAGGCGGTTCTCCTGGAGTAGTTGGAACTACAGGTGCCCACCACCACACCCAGCTTATTTCTGTATTTTTAGTAGAGATGGGGTTTCAGCATGTTGGCCAGGCTGGTCTCAAACTCCTGACCTCAAGTGATCCACCTGCCTTGGCCTCCTAAAGTGCTGGGATTACAGGCGTGAGCCACTGTGCCCGGCCTAAAACTATTGCTTTATTGAGCTCTTAATACATGTTTACATCTATTTGAGGCACTGTATAACTCCACTACTGAAAGAGAATGGTTGTGCCCATGGTGCTCCAAGAGAGAACAACTTAGACTATGTCTAGAGGACAGGGCAAGTAACGTGTTGTCATCATAGCCATAGAGACTGGAGCAGTGGTCACTGCAACCTTCTGTGTTAGACTCTTTTATTCATCTTTATTTCCCCTAGATTCAGCACAGTACCTGGCAGAATGGGTGTTTGTTGGATACATGATTGAATAAATCAGTTTGATCATGCAGTAATAAAATAATGTATATGATTGATCATATATCACACCAAAAACCTGATTTTTAAAGCATTTCACTGACTGGTTGATTGAGTCAGGCTACTGTGGGTAAACTTAGCCAACATACTCATTTCTGTCTTTTCTTTTCTTTATAAACATGTACCTTTAACAATGAAGCAAATAACACCTTTTAAAATACTAAATCAGATAGCATAATTGCACAGTGTGCACTGCCCCAACTGGATTATTGTAATTTACTGCAGGGTTTGCTGTGGATAGATAATAGTATGCAAAATAAATAAAGACACAACAGAAAAAAAGACTTCTTATATATGTCTGTTGAAGAGTGATTCTCATACAAAAGGAGTTTAAATTAGATGACAACTTAATTAACATATTTGCTATTTTGTTTTGTTTCAATTTTTTGGCATTGTTTCATCTGTGAGAAGGACACTAGAAATGAAAAGAGAAAGGAAATGGTGCTCTGTGGTGGAATATTTATATTACTCTTTGCAAACAAAAATCCACTTTTTTTCCTTGTAATTTGACATCCTTATAGAGGAACCAAGTAATCTGTTTGGAACTGTTTGGATGATACCCAAGAAAAGGAGAATGTTGAATTATGGGAATTTTTAGGTAAACACATCCAAGGCAAAAAGAGCAGTCAACTTGATGTAGTTGCTTCAGGTAGAGTTTAGACTGGAGGGATGAATTTTGTTAGCCTGCCTGTGGTTTTTAGTAATTACAACATAGCACGTTTCAGTGCTCCTCACACTAGCATACATAAGAATTCCCTAAAGAGCTCATTAAAATGTTGATTCTTAGGTTCTGTCCCCAGAGATTTTGCTTCAAGTCAGAGAGACCCAAACCTTGTGTTTCCTTTTTTTTTTTTTTTTTTTTGAGACGGAGTTTCGCTCATGTTACCCAGGATGGAGTGCAATGGCACAATCTCGGTTCACTGTAACCTCCACCTTCTGGGTTCAAGCAATTCTTCTGCCTCAGCCTCCCAAGTAGCTGGGATTACAGGCATGCGCCACCACATCTGGCTAATTTTGTATTTTTAGTAGAGGTGGGGTTTCACCATGTTGGTCAGGCTGGTCTCAAACTCCTGACCTCAGGTGATTCACCTGCCTCGACCTCCCAAAGTGTTGGGATTACAGGAGTGAGCCACCGTGCCCAGCCTAACGTGTTCCCAGGTGATGCTGATGCTGCTGGTCCACGGATCACACTTTGAGTAGCATATTAGAGGCCAATAAGGTTCATACTCCCATAGCCCATGAAGGAGGACAGTGATTGCCAAACACGGATGAGCTTTAGGATCAGCACCTAATGAGTTTTTTGTGTGTTTATTTACAGAATGTAGATATAAGCCCACATCAGACTCGCTAAATCAGAGTCTCAGGAGGTGGGCCCAGGGAATATGATGGTCGGATACACTGTGAAGTTGAGGGACCCTTGGTGGTGATCACTCTTGGTAAGCCAGCTTCTTGGTCAGGACAGATGGGACTTCAAGGCCACCACATTGAGGAGCATATGCTGAAAAGAGGCAAACTGTAAAATTCAAGCAAGAAACTGCTCAAAAAATAATGGAGGCATGTCAAAAGGACACAGGAGGCAACTAATGGCCAAAGCAGTGCTAATTCAAGGACTAAAATAAACAATGATAGTATTTCATTGTAGGCCTCAGAAAAAAGTTAAATATCCATGAGTCCATACTGACATAAATAAATAATTGAATGAGTAAAATATAAATAAAGGGAGACAATTCATCCTTAAGAAAGAATTCCAATTAATAAATGTACAAGGAACGCAGAAACTGGAAACTCACCATGGAGCGAGCTCTACCGTAATAATTGTTGCAGGCAAGATCCATTGATGGATGCTAAAATTAGTGGGTGAAAATTTGATGAGAAACAGAATAGTTGCAGAGTTTCAAAGTCTTTACCACACGATACTTCTTAGTTTCTAAGGGAAATACCATAACTTCACAACAAAGAAACACAGTAGACACTACCTTTACCAAGAATCAAGGTGAATATCACCAATAAGAAGACATATTCTCACGTACCCACTGATGTGATGCACCAAGAAGGAAGGTCACACCACTTTGTAATATTTGTGCCAGAAATGTTTTAGTTTGATCTAATCATGAGAAAATGCTAGGCAAACGTAAATTGAGGTACTGAACAGTAACCTTCAAAAGTGTCAAAGTCATGAATGACAAAGAAAAATTTAGAAACTGTCATGGATTGAAGACTAAGAAGAAATGAAAACCACATGCAGCATGGGATGCTGACTTGGATTCTGGACCAGAAAAAGGATATTAGTAGGAAACCCAATAAAATTTTAAAAAGGTCCACAGTATAGTTAACAGTATTGTAACAATGTTAATTTCCAGGTTTTGCTAATTGTCCTATGGTTAGACGGTAAGACGTTAACCTTAAGGGAAGGTCAGTGAAAGATATATATTGGTAACTGTTTCTTAATTTTGCATCTTTTCTGTAAGTTTAAGATTATCTCAAAACAGAAAAATTTTAAATGTCAATGCGCTCTGCCTTGTGGAAAACCCAGTTGCCTAAGCAACTCTACGGCCTCCCTACCTGGCTATGGATAAGCTGTAAGGACGGTTTCACCTGGGAGGTTACCCTAATAGCGGGCATAGAAGGCAATACAAGTGCAAAAGTCTGTGAGCTGGAGGGGATTGGGATTTTGTCAGCTATACTCAGTACTGCCTTGTCATCCCCTTTCCCCAAACCACTACCCCATAGATGGACAAAAACAAGCATGGGAGTCCTCAAAGACTGTACAGCCAGAATATCCTGGATTTTGGATAATAAGGGGCACTTCTGTAGCTCCTGACCCACCTTTTGGAGCTCCCCCGCTATCTGGCCTGCAGCCCTGCCCACCTGGTGGCTGGAGTCAGCAGGCTTCTGCAACCTGGCAAAGCCCCTCTCCCATTTTGTGGTCTGGATGAGGGCTGTGGGCTCTGCTTTAAAGTAATCATCTGTCCCGAGGACCGACTTTAAAACTATTTCTTTAGAGAGCATTTTATTGAATACAAACTCCTTAGGCAGCAGTGTTCACATTTCCCAGTGTTGAACAAATGGTGGTTTTTAGTCACACATTCATCATTCCAGGTCTCGCTGATTCACTTCCAGTGGCCCCTTTTAGGAACCTTTTACTAATCCCACTAATAGAAAGAGCTCATTCCACGCATTTGGTTATTTCCCATTCACATGGTCAGGCTTACATTTTATTTAACTTTCTTTTCATGTAAGAAGGTGAAAAAGTGCTAATCCATATTTCCTAAGCTCTTGGATCATTTCTTGGTCATTCTGGAAGCAGCATGGTGGTGAAATAGGAGTTCCCCAAACCCCTTCGCCTGATGTTTGACAGGGTTGTGGCTTGTCTGTTTGGTCACCATCACTGCTCAAACCCCTTACGGGATGGGGAGCAGGCAGCTGGACAAGTGCAGGAACCCAAGTGGGCGTGTGTTACAGTGTGCCCTTTTAGCCTTTCTGTCCACGGGTAGCTTGAGTGTTAACCAGCTCAGTGGACCCTCCGCCTTTCTGTAAGGACAGAGGGCCAGTGTGACAGCTTTCTGTATCCCAAACTCTTGTCCAGCATCCTGGAAGAATCAGGTCGCACAAGGACTTGAAGGATGAATGCAGGGGTTTTATTGTGGTAAAGGTGGCTCTCAGGGGGATGGATGTGGAACCAGAAGTGGGGATGGAGTAGGAAGATAATCTTACCATGGAGTTTGGCCATCCAGGAGCCAAACTCCTCTCTGACCACCCCCAGCTGAACTCCTCTCAGCGTTCAGGTGCTCCTCTTCTCTCTTTCTGTGCCACGTTGTTCTGCTGTTTATCTGCTTGTCTTCTCGTCTGCTTATCTGCTCCTGGAGCTTGGAGTTCGGGGTTTATATGCGTATAGGATGGGGGGTGTGGTGGCAGACCAAAAGGTCACTTTTGGGCAGGAAAACAGAAATGCCTGTTCCCATTTAGGGCTGCAGGTCTCCAGGCTTAAGGGTGGGGCTTTTGCCAGGGAACCGCCCTCTTCTACCCAGTGTTTCCCTGTCTTGTCCATATTAGTGGGAACTAGCAGAAACTCAGAGAGAGATTACATTGAGTTTGGTTTCTGGTTGTGACGTTTATTAATAATCTGACCTTGCACAAGTCTTTTTAGGCTTTTGAGTCTCCATGTCCCTGACTATAAAAAGATATTAATAATACATGTAATCTTGGATTACATGAAATAATGTCTCTGTAGAATTAGAAAATAAATTTCTTATTTATCAGATATAATAAAAATGATCCAAAATTCGCCTAGCCTTAGTGAAGAAGGGAATGTATAAGCAAAAAGAGTCTTGCACAGAATGGAAGCTGCCTCTAGACCCACACATATTTTATTTGGCCAGGATTGGCCTTTCTTTGGACTGAAAAGGAAAGGAACTAAACCAAGAGCCAGGTCTCATTAAGACTAAATTTAATTATGTCCTGTTTAGATATCAAAGATAAACTTCCTTCTGTTGCTAACTTGTTTTTACTAAGATTGTCTTTAAATTTCTGTTGGGTAACCTTTAACCTTAGCTGACTGCAAGTCATTAATGACATTTTTGGTAAGAAATGCAGTGGAGCACATAAAGTTTATGTTTGAGTAATTCTTAGTTGTAAATTATATCACCCATGTTGTGGGGGTGGTAGGTTTTTGTTTGCATATTTTTATTTATTTTTCCGTCCTCTTTATGTACATTGAAAAGCTCCAGGTGAAGAAAAAAAACATTGAATCCCTTTTCCTCCCAGCAGCTATTGATTTTTAGAGTGAAGAAGTGACTTTGGCTTGTTTTTGACTCAAATCTAGCATGAAGCTTGATTTCTTTGAAGACACACTTTAAACATGATAGATATTCAATAAAGATGAGTCATCTTTCCCTGGATCTTTATAGTTTGTCCTCCATAAACATCACCTTATTTGTATTTGAAGCTTTATTATCTGCACTAAATTCACTACAGATTGTTTCCATTTTTCTCTCTTTAAGACCTGACATTATCCTCGGGTGCAATTAGGTAGCTTTATTTTAGAACAGTGGTTTCAGAATCTCTAAGTATTTTTTACACTAAAATGATTTACTGAACCTCCATATGATAGTGGCAGAATCCCACATTATGAAAATACCTAGCAATAAGCTACTATACATTCAACATTGTTTTTAGCTGTAAACCCTTGATTATCTTATAGGAGCCTGATTGATGTGGTAGTGAGGTGTGGGGTGGGGGACACGTTCTACAGTCCTTTG
This sequence comes from Macaca nemestrina, assembly GCF_043159975.1. Taxonomy (NCBI): domain Eukaryota; kingdom Metazoa; phylum Chordata; class Mammalia; order Primates; family Cercopithecidae; genus Macaca; species Macaca nemestrina. Next base: position 70,555,769 of record NC_092135.1, read on the forward strand.
ATTAAGTCTCAGCTTGTGGTGAGCCTGTGCCCCTGGGCTGTGACCTTTACAAGTGCTTCTTAGCTCTCCCCCATGCTCCTCCCTCAGAGGAGCCTAGAAGATTGGAGTTGAGTATTTTTCTTCCCCGGGTTGATTAGGCTCTGGCAAAACCCAATTAGGCTAGGCCCTGGTAAAATAGTTTCCCTTGAAGTCAAGCTTTTGTTAAAGAGAACAAAGCCTCTAGTGTATTGCAAAATAGTTCCCTGATGCGGTTGTATGTGATGGCTCATGCCTGTAATCCCAGCACTTTGGGAGACTGAGGCAGGAGGATCCCTTCTTGAGGCCAGGAGTTCAAGACCAGCCTTATTGGGCAACATGGCAAAATCCTGTCTTTACCAAAAATACAAAAACAGTCTCATAACCTGGCCTCAAAATAAATAAATAAATAAAAATTAAAAGATAAAATTTTTAAAAAGTAGTTCCCTCACCCACACATGAGGGGAAGTTTTTCTCTGACCTTCCCCTGAGAGTTTGATGAGACTCTTGGAGGTAAGACTCAAGAAAAGTGTGGGAACCCTCCTAAGACTGGGTCCCCCAGAGTTTTTAACTCCCAAGCTCATTCACATTGAGGCTCCAGCAATTTGTCAATTGCCGTTTGTGTTCCTACTGGTATTGCCTCCAGTGCTGGCCTTTTATTCCTGGGCTTCTGTTCTTGGTAAGTTGTGATTCTCTACATCCTCCTGTCTTGCAAATTTTCTGGGAGATGATTTGCCCTGTGACCTCAATTCTCTGATGGATCTAAGAAGAATTGTTTTGTTTTGTTATTTATTTTTATTATTTATTATTATTGTTAAATCGAGATGGGGTCTCACTGTGCTGCCTAGGGTGATCTTAAACTCCTGGGCTCAAGTGACCTCCACACCTTAGCCTCCCAAAGTGCTGGAATTACAGGCATGAGCCACCGTGCCTGGTCAGAAGAATTGTTGATTTTTTGGTTTGTTCAGCTTGTTTCTTGTTGTGAGGATGAGAATGATGACTTCCAAGCTCTTTTCATATTGAACTAGAAACCAGAAGTGTCTCGATACTGCTTTTAAATGAATTTGGATGGTAATACTTATAAGAGCATCTGCTTATATTTTTTAACTTGTAGTTTTCATTATGTGCAGGTTGTATTATTTAATATTAATTTACAGATAAAATCCAATACACCTATGGACTCATAGATTTCTTACAATTACCGAAGGAGTTAAAAGCATGACACCCCAAAATATCTTGCTCTGGCATATTGATTATTTTGAGTTAAAGGCACTTGAACAAAAGCAGGTGCAAGAAGATCACTCTGACCTTTCTTCAGTTTCTTAAAAGCAGGAGATGAAATTCCCATGTGAAAGACATCCTCCCTATGACAGAAGGGAAGCATTATTCTTATCTTCAAGGATAAGAAGTTGAGGCTGAAGGAAATCTGTACAGTCTTAGCCCATTCTGAGTTGCTATAAAGGAATGCCTGAAGCTGAGTAATTTATAAAGAAAGAGGTTTATTTGGCTCTTGATTCTGCAGACTGTAGAAGAAACATGATGCCAGCATCTCCTTCTGGTGAGGCCCTCAGGCTGCTTCCACTCATGCTGGAAGGTGAAGGGGAACTGGCATGTGCAGAGATCACATGGTGAGAGAGGAAGCAAGAGAGAAGGGGAAAGTGCCTGGCTCCTTCTAACAGCCAGCTCTTGTGGATATTAATCGAGTGAGAACTAACTTGTACCGCCCCAACCACCTTTCAGGGAGGGCATTAATCTATTTACAAGAGACTCACCCCTGTGACCAAAACACCTCCCATCAGGCTCCACCTCCAACACTGGGGACCAAATTTCAACATGAGATTTGGTGAAAACAAACCATATCCAAACTATAGCACAAATCTAATTTCACTAACCCTTATCTTCCTGGCCATTTCACCCAAGTAACTAACCTAGCCCAAGCCCCTTGCTTTCTCTCATTTTCATAATTTACTACTCTTTGTTCCATTCAGTATGTAAGTGTTCAACCCTAACTGCATCTTTGGGCCTTCATTTTCTTATGAGGGCTCCTGTGCCACATAAAACATGGATTAAATAAATTTGTATGCTTTTCTCCTGTTGATCTGTCTTATGTCAATTTACTTCTCAGTACCCCACAACTGAAAAAATCTCTAAGAGGGTAGAGGTAAAATTTTGCCTCCCCTGAGTTACCCCACATGCTAGGGGAACCACTGTTTTAAAGTACACTAAAAGCTCATAATTTTGAATCAATTGCGAGGAAAGCATCCAATCAGTAAATTCTGAAAAGAGATGACCTCAATGTGAATACAATTCTATGTCTTTGGTCTCCAAAGACATCCATCCTTTTTGGCTCTACTTACCACAACCCCACATGGCAATACATCCCCTGCAAAATTCATATGTTCAAGTCCTGTCAAAATGTGACTGTATTTGGAAAAGGAATCTTCCAAGGGCAATTAAGTTAACATGAGGAGGCCATTAGGATGGGTCTTAATCCAGTATGATTGGCATCCTTATTAAGAAGAAGAGATAAGGACATAGACACAGAGGAACGACCATGTGAAGACAGAGGGAGAAACTGGTCATCTACAAGTCCAGGACAGAAGAAACCTGAAACCTGGAAGAAACCAGCCTGTTGACACCTTGACCACAGCCTTTAGAACTGTGAGGAAATAAATTTCTGCTGTTGAAACCACCTGGTCTGTGATACTGTGTTATGTTAGCCCTGGCAAACTAATACATCAACCCTTCCTCTTTCCTTCTTACATTCAGCAAATATGCATTAAATATGTCCCCACATCAGGCACTGGGCCACAGGTTGAAGCTAGAGGGATGAATTTGCAGACACAGTCCCTGCCCACATGGAGCTTCCAGTTTATCAGGGAAGGTCTTTTAAAGACTTAGTATAGGACTGGGATGGCATTCCCTAAAGAAAGAAAAGGGGAAAAGAGGGGGAAAAGGCCTAGTCATGCGTGTACCTTTTTCCTAGAAATTTCTCCTAAGGAAAACAAAGGATGCATTATTTAGCTGCAAAGAAGTGCTTTGTAGGGTTGTCTTTTTTATTTGTCACTTGTTTCATTTATTTATTTTCCTAAGGCTGTAGTTTTAATTGCCACAAATTGGGAACGAACCAAATGTTCAATCACTGAGGACTGGTGAAATAAGTTATAATCAGTACAACAGCCTTTTATGGAATAATTACAAATGAGATTTTAGGAGAAAACTGAATAACATGGAAAGATGCTCTCCAAACACTTTTACACACGCGCGCGCACGCGCGCACACACACACACGATTTTAAAAAGTCTTCCCTTTGTAGCTATAATTCGATATTTGTTTAAAAAAAGCATATGCATATGTGTCATGTTATCTCTTGGTAGAGAAATTACAGGGGCTTTTTACTTTATTTTTGCTTATCAATACATTTTTAAGATTTTGTACAATAAACAAAAGCTCCCTCCCTTCCACAGAGGGCAGTGCTGGCTAATCAGAACTGCATTTTTAGAGTGAATTATGGCCTCCTGACAGCTGTATGCTGGTAAATATCTTATAACTGTATCTTTGAGTGTAGTTCCACCATGAGCATTGGTTGATGTTTTCATTTACTTTAATAAGTAAGGCAAAATAAAGATAATGAAAACGTATGTTGGAGCTTCACTCATTCACCAATGATGTGAGTGACTTCCTTGTACTGAATCAAATAATAGTTTTTGAAAACTAGAATATTCTCTTGGTGCTTGTATTATTCACATTGTAACAACTGTAGACACATGTTTAATCTGCATTAACATTTTTCTTCAACATCTTCGTAAAAAATAATTTCAACTTTTATTTTAGATTCCGAAGGTACACATGCAGGTTTGTTACATGGGCATGTTGCCTGATGCTTAGGTTTGGGATACGAATGATCCTGTCACACAGATGGTGAACATAATGCCCTATAGGTAGTTTTTCAGCCCTTGTCCCCCTCTCTCTCTCCCTTCTCATAGTCCCCATTGTTTATTGTTTCCATCTTTATGTCCATGTGTAACTCATGTCTGCTCCCAATTACAAGTTACATGCAGTAGTGGTTTTCTGTTCTTGCATTAATTTGCCTAGGATAATGGACTCCAGCTGCATCCATGTTGCTGCAAAGGACATAATTTCATTCTTTTTATGACTACATAGCATTCCATGGTTCAACCATTTCTTAAGTTTACACAATCAAAAAGATAATAAATCAAGCCCTGACTTTCAATATTTGTAATTCCACAGTGTAAAAACTCCAGCCACAGCTGATTTCATGGCTGACGCCACTGAATGTGGAGTTGGGAGAGACATGCAGCAGTACATGATTATGTGATATTTCCCCCAGACAGGCACAAAATAACCTCAAGAACAGCAGCAAAGTGTAGTAAGACAATTAGGAATTGATGGCTTTTGAGTATTTATTACCTTTGTTTTCAATATATAATTTTTATATAATTTATACAATAATGGCATATAATTTAAGCTTGAATAATGGCTGTGTTTGACCACCAGATTGCAAAATTCCTGAACTGTAACAGTCAGCTCTCACAAGATAGTTCCTGCGCCCCTCTGCCTGGAGGTCTACTGGGAGAGGGTAGAGCCTACTGAAAGCACAGCTACATTAAACTGAAAACCATAAGCCTCAACCCTAGCTGCTGATCAGAATGGAGGAACATTCTTGATTAAATGTCAACTTCACTTCCTCACCCTGTAGTTCCCTCATCTTGTAGAGTCACATCATCATCACACCCTTACCAACCCCCCAACGTCAGTATGAATCTCATTTTTGTCTTTTTTTGTATACGATTATCAAGCGTATTTATATCACTACCATCTACAGAGCTCATGACAGCAAAGAATATTTATTCTTGTCTTTCCTCCCTTGCCAGACAGGTGAGTCCAGAGCTGGAACTCTGGCTTGGACTTGTTTAGAGCAACAGGGCAGAGACCCTGCACCTGCAGGGAATGGAACAAACGAGAACTGAAGAAAGTGCCTGGACAAAGAGAGGCTGGAGCAGGAATCCAGAGGAAACCCAAAGCATCCACAGATTTGAAGCTGAGCACTTGCTTCATTCAACCAGGGCTGCCCACAGCAAGCAGAAGTGTCCTTGAGGCTATCACATATGAGCAGTGTAAATAAAAGTTCAAGGGAGACATTAGCCTATTGAAAGAACAATATGATTAAGGAGGTCACAATAACCATTTAGAGACAAGCAATATAAGGGAAAGCAATTTGACGGGGTGTTGCAGGAAGTCAGGGCCCCAAACAGAGGGACTGGCTGGAACTGAGGAAGAAGAACATAAATTGTGAAGATTTCATGGACATTTATCAATTCCCAAAATTAATACTTTTATAATTTATTATGCCTGTCTTTACTGCAATCTCTGAACATAAATTGTGAAGATTTCATGGACATTTATCACTTCCCTAATAATACTCTTATAATTTATTATGCCTGTCTTTAATCTCTTAATCCTGTTATCTTCATAAGCTGAAAATGTACGTCACCTCTGGACCACTATTGTACAAATTGATTGTAGAACATGTGTGTTTGAACAATATGAAATCAGTGCACCCCGATATAGAACAGAATAACAGCAATTTTCAGGGAACAAGGGAAGATAACCATAAGGCCTGACTGCCTGTGGGGTCGGGCAGAATAGAGCCATATTTTTCTTCTTGCATAAAGCCTATAGATGGATGTGCAAGTAGGAGAAATATCACTGAATTCTTTTCCCAGCAAGGAGTAACCCTGGGGAAGGAATGCATTCCTGGGGGTAGGTCTATAGACAGCTGCTCTGGGATTGTCTGTCTTCTGCGGTTGACATAAGGACTGAAATGCACCCTGGTCTCCTGCAGTACCCTCAGGCTTACTAGGATTGGGAAATTCCAGCCTGGTAAATTCTAGTCAGACCGGTTCTCTGCTCTTGAACCCTGTTTCCTGTTAAGATGTTTATCAAGGCAATGTGTGCACAGCGAGACATAGACCCTCATCAGTAATTCTAATTTTGCCTTGCCTTGTGATCTTTATTGCCCTTTGAAGCATGTGATCTTTGTGACTTACTCTCTGTTCGTACACCCCCTCCCCTTTTAAAAACCCTAATAAAAACTTGCTGGTTTTGTGGCTTGGGGTTGTCATCACAGTCCTACCAGCTACTCGGGAGGCTGAGGCAGGAGAATTGCTTAAACCCAGGAGGCAGAGGCTGCAAAGAGCCAAGATCATGCCATTGCACTCCAACCTGGGCAATGAGAGCAAAACTCTGTCTCAAAACAAAACAAAACAAAAAGCATTGCCTTGCTTTATATGTTGGTTTTGAAATGCCTGATGCTAGTCTAATTCTTATAACTTATATATATATTTGTTATAACTTATAACAAATAACTTTGTAAGTTATTTGATATTTTTTCCTGGAGGCTTGAGAGTTTCTTTCTTTTTTTTTTTGAAATCTATTTTTTTTTTTTAATTAAATTTAATTTTTTTTTGAGGTGGAGTCTCGCTGTGTCGCCCAGGCTGGAGTGCAGTGGCCAGATCTCAGCTCCCTGCAAGCTCCACCTCCCGGGTTTATGCCATTCTCCTGCCTCAGCCTCCCGAGTAGCTGGGACTACAGGCGCCCGCCACCTTGCCCGGCTAGTTTTTTTTGTATTTTTTAATAGAGACGGGGTTTCACCGTGTCAGCCAGGATGGTCTCGATCTCCTGACTTTGTGATCCACCCGTCTCAGCCTCCCAAAATGCTGGGATTACAGGCTTGAGCCACTGCGCCCAGCCTCTTTTTTGAAATCTAATAGTTTTACTGGGCTTTGCTTTGGAGTATGATCCTTCTGGGTAAATTTTTCCTGGTACTTAGTGATCTCTCAGAACGTGTAGACATAGGTCTTTTCCCACCGTATAAAGTTATCCTGAATTATAGTTTTAGATATTGGCTCTGTCTCATTATTCTGTTCTTCAGGAACTCTGATAACACAAAAATTATTATTATTATTATTATTATTGGCCTGTCTTCCATGTCTGTTACTCTTCTTCTGGCCCTTTTTTCTTCTTCACGTATGCCTTTCTTATTCTCCTCATAGTTTGCCTACTTTTCTTCAATGCCCCTTATTAACTTTTGAATCTATTCTATTAACTTTTAATTTGAGCCTATTCTCATTTTATCAGAGGAGAATTTTTCTCAGTTGATATAATCGAAATTCCATTTCCTGGCTTTTGTTATAGCTGCATATGGACTTTACTTTCCATTTGTTAATTTTTATGGTATGAAGACGTTTTCAAACTTTTTGGTTTAATGGCATCATCTTATGTTGGTATTGCTAAGGGAGGAGACCACCCCTCATATTGCCTTATACCCAATTTCTGCCTCCAAAGAAAGAAGAAGTGAAAACTAAAAGGCAGAAATGAAATCCACAGGCAGATAGTGCAGCACCATACCCTGGGCCTGGTAGTTAAAGATCAACCCCTGACCTAATCGGTTATGTTATCTATACGTTACAGACATTGTATGGAAAAGCACTGTAAAGATCCCTGTCCTGTTCTGTTCCATTCTAATTACCAGTGCATGCAGCCCCCAGTCACATACCCACTGCTTGCTCAAATTGATCATGACCCTCTCACGTGGACCCCCTTAGAGTTGTGAGCCCTTAAAAGGGACAGGAATTGCTCACTTGGGGAGCTCAGCTCTTGAGACAGGAGTCTTGCTGATGCTCCCGGCTGAATAAACCCCTTCCTTCTTTAACTCAGTGTCTGAGGGGTTTTGTCTGTGGCTCTTCCTGCTACATTGCAAAGTCTGGGTCTTTGGCAGGATATTTTGGTTTGATTTGCTGGGATAGAGAGAGTTGTGAATCTTCTGCTTTTATGTTTCCCTTTTATCTTGCAGGAACCTGAAATTTCCATCTTTTCTTTTTTAACTCTTCCTACCTAATGCCAGAGTGTTTTTTTATTTTTATTTTTTTATTTTCTTTTTTGTTTCTTTTTTTCTTTCTCAGAACTTTTGGGTTTCAACAATTGTCCCCTTTAAATTGCGCAGACTTCCAAGTTCCTTCCTGAAGTCCATGCTCTGATCTCAGACTAGGGTGGACCTAGACTTTCTGGTGTTAAATCAAACTCAGGATCCTTCACAAGCTTGCCTATGTTGCCTTCCCTGCAGTTCTCTGGGGTTGCTTTTGTTTGCCCCAAGGGCTAGGGTGTGGTGAGGGAATGAGAAATTGTGTTCTGAGATCTGATTGTTCTCTATTCATAATTATTTTGAAGTTTGGACATTCTGTCTTTAGGTTATGCTGAAAGTGCAGCTTGCATATAAATTCACTTTTTGTCCTTTGTTTTGATCCATGAAGAGGCAGGTGGCTATGCTGCTGCTGTTGCCTGAGCCTACCCTGAAACCTCTTAACCTCACTTTTGTTAAAAATTGTAGCAGAAGTGCAGTTTGCTGTTGCCTGAGCCTACCCTGAAGCCCCTTAACCTTACTTTTGTTAAAAATTGTAGCAGAAGTGCAGTTTGCCTACCAGATTCCATTTTTCTCTCATTCTTCCTTGATAACAAAACCCCAGTTTGCACAGGAGGAATCAGATATGCAGCTTTGGCATTTTAAAATCTAATTTATAGGCTCCTGTGATCAAGTAGCACAGTTTAGTCAAACAGACATAAGCAGAAATCAATGGGGTGAGGTTTGTGGAAAAGTCTGAGTGTCTGTGGAAATGGTCAGACTCAGCTAGCAAAGCCCTTTGCCCTTTTCCTTCCCTCGTTTTTCTTCCTGGATCACACAGACATAACACCTGGAGAGGCAGCAGTTATTTTGTGGCCATAAGGATGAAAGCTAAAAGCTAAGGATGATGGAACAGAAAAATAGTAGGAACCTGAATATTGAGGAACTGGGTCAGCTCTGGATTTCCTCTTCCCAGATTTCTGGTAATGTAAGAAATATAAACCTCTTTCTTAATTAAGGCCCGATGTTTTAGGTCTCTGTTCAGGGCTGTATATACAATCAATACTTTGATTTACTGAAGCATTTTCTCCTTTGCATTGACAAGATTATTTCCACAGCTCAACTTGTCTAGGGCCCCACTAACCTACTACACATGCTATTCCTTATGTCTCAGTTATATGTTAAAAGGCTCAAGATTTACATCAATAGAGGGGTACAGAGAAGACATTCCTGTAGGTATCTTTCTCCGGTAGTGTATACAGATGTTGGAAATAAATTTTCGGTGCCACACAAGAAATAGGACTCAAACATAAATTTTATTTTCTCAGCAAGGCAATTTTACTTCTATAGAAGGGTGTGTCTCACGGATGGAGCAATGGTGAGAGCACAGCTGAACAAGGGAAGAGAAGGGATTCTTATCCCCAACGCAGGTACCCCCTACTGCCACTTTGTTCCCCTATTGGCTAGGATTGGACCACATAGTCTAAGCTAATTCCGATTGGCTGTTTTAAAAAGAGCAGGGGCACAAGCCAGAGTGGCAGGGTGAGTAGTTTGGCGGGAAGGACAGTTACAGAACAGGTGACTCAGGGTGACTAAGAACAGAGCAGGTGACCAAGGATGACTAAGGTCAGAGCAGGTGACAGAGGCTAGGAGGGGTTGTTTACTGAAACCAGGGGCAAGCAGACATAAAGAACGAGGAAGTTAAACTTTAAAATGAAGAACAAAGAACAAGAGAGCTGAACATACTGATACATTAGTTCTTTGGAGAGGATCTCAGAACTCATTGTACTTAACAATTTACTGGCTATTCCTTTGAAGAGGAATTTATTATATCCTACACAGACACAGAAAGTTTTGTTGTGATGAAATAAATTTTAATTTTAATTTTTCATTTGTATAAATGTAAGGGGTGCAGTTTTGTTACATGGATATATTATGTAGTAGTAAAGTCTGGGCTTTTCATGTAACCATCATTCAAATAATGTACATTGTACCCATCAGGTAGTCTTTCATCTCTCACCCACTCTCACCCTCTCACCCTTCCAAGGGAACTAGAAAAAGGAAGACATTTTTAATACTCACATATTCCTAGAAAACAGAAGCAAGACCTTTAGGGAAGCAGCACCGGGGTGGTCAGAAAGCAGAGGGAATGAGAGGGAAATGTGGGAAAGGGCCTTTATTGTGGTTGTCTCCAGAAGGAACAGGCAAGACAGAGTGAGCAGGTTTAGAATTAACTATTTTGAATAATTTTAGCAAGGTCTGGGGCAATGGGGCTGTCCCTAGTTGCCTGGTACCTGGCCCAGCGGTGATTAGGAAAGGGATTCAGTGTCACAGAGTATAAGAACCAAAGAAAGAAGGTGGTTGGTAACGCAGGCTCTGAATTGGTTGGTTTGCATATGAAAGGTGCAAACATTTTCTATCTCTGGAAATTAGCTAACCCTGGGAAGGACAAATCCTCCAGGTCAGCAAGTCCCTGGATGTGAAAGCTTCACATTCAGAAACCAGAAAAACACGGTTTTCACAAATATTACTACAATGACCTCAGTTTCCTGTAAAGACCATCTGATAAAACATTCTTCTCAGATATAAGCTAATTCATAAGGTAATTCTGTATTCTGTAGTGCTCTCTACTAAGTACACATACTACGATTTACATCACCAACAGATACTAACACAGCTTCTGGTTTTGGGCTCTCTGCCATGTGGGTCCTCAATAAATAAAGCTTAATGAATGCTCTAGAGCCTTTCAGTAAGAAACTAAATGCCACCAATGGCAGCACAGTTAATCAGTGGCACAACCGGGAATTGATCTTAGGCTTCTTGCTTCCAAATGCATTGTTATCCAGTAAGATTATGCTTTGCCAGAGCAAAAGTCTATGCAAGTACTCTTGAGAAAGTGTCAATAATAAATGTTAGGTAATAATTGTCTCACTTCTGGTCTAAAATCAGGAGCCTATTTAAAGGACTGACTCTGGGAAATTTGAGAGAAGCTCCAGAAGAGTTTTCTCCACTTCTGTTTTCTGGACTTGCAATGTCTTATTGAATTCCTTCCCAAAGATGAATCATAGCAAGCCTGATTGAATCTAGAAATTTGGTAGTCTTGGAGGCATCAGTAATAACTGCAAACCAGCAACAATTAGGAAAATCCCAACACCCTGAGCTGATGGTTTCTCTCTCTCTCTATATATATATATTTTTTTTTTTGGCAATGAAACGAAGTTTAAGACACCCAAAGAAACCTTCAAGGTCATATCTTTATTCATTCCCAGATGAGCCACTTATATCTCTACTTCCTAGAACAAAGAAACCCCCAGTAATGATCTGTGAACCATAAATCTTGTGATTCAGTTCTATGATTATCATTTTTCTCCAACTAAACCATATATACCCTTTATGATTTAATTTTGAACTCAAGTGGCCTACTCTTGCTGCTTAGCTACGGATAGGAGTTTGGGTATGTCTCTAAAATATTACTTTAATGATCGTTTGAATCTCTCATCTACTCTCACCTCATAGGAAATTATGGCCTCTTTGGATGGGTGCTCTGCAGCTGCCACCAGTTGTCAACCAGCCATGGTGAAGACTGTTTTATTGATTGGCCACCAGTCAGGCTAATGTCATTTGTATTTCCAGCAGAAGGAATAAATGTCATTTTATTTAATATATGCATACATACATACATATATATGTGTGTGTGTGTAAATATATGTATGTACACAAACACACACATATATATTATATATATATTTAGAGAGAGAGAGAGAGAGAGATGGAGTAAGCTCATTCAATATTTGTCTCCCTGTGCCTGGCTTACTTCACTTAACATAATGTCCCCTAGCTTCATCCATGCTGCTTCAAATGACAGAATTTCCTGAGATTTAAAAGCTGGATAGTATTCCATCATGTAGATATAACACATTTACAAAATCTGTACATTCATTGTTGGATGCTCAGGTTGTTTCCATATCTTAGCTATTGTAAAAATGCTGCAATAAACATGGGAGTGCAGACATCTCTTCAGCATACTGATTTCAATTCCTTTGAGTATATACCCACTAGTGGGCTTGCTGGATCATATGGAGGTTTTATTTTTAGTTTTTTGAGGAACCTCCATATTGTTGTCCAAAATGGCTATACTAATTTACAATACCTGCATATCAGAGTTTCTTTCTCTCCACATCCTCACCAACACTTGTTTTGGTAATAGTGAATTTAATAGGTGTCAAATGATATCTCATTTTGTGTTAATTTGCATTTCTTTGATGATTAGAGATGTTAAGCATTTTTTAATTTATCTGTTGGCCATTTGTACGTCTTCTTTCGAGAGACATCTGAGTCTCTTGCCTATTTTAAAATTGGAGTCTGTTTTCTTGTTTTTGAGTAGTTTGAGTTCCTTGTATATTTTGGATATTAACACCTTATCTGATGTATAATTTGCAAATATTTTCTCCATCTGTGGGTTGCCTCTTTGCTCTATTGTTTCTTTTGTTGTGAAGAAGCTTTTTAGTTTTATGCAATCCCATTTGTTGAGTTGTTTGATTTCATTGCCAAGGCTTAGATTAAAAAAAAAATATTTAGAGACAGGTCTTGCTCTCACCCAGGCTAGAGTGCAGTGGCACAATCAGAGCTCACCGCAGCCTTCAATTCCTGGGCTCAAGTGATTCTCCCACGTTAGCCTTCTGGGCAGCTGGAACTAAAGGCTCATGCCACTGTGCGCAGCTAAAAATTGCTTAAATGTGTAAATTTTACACAGATTTTAAAGAAAAATAACCATGACCTAAAATTTTCATATTCTAGGATCTCCAGTGTTGCTCAAAAGGAACATTTCCATAATTTGAACTACCTACAAAAATATTGACAATTATAATGTAATTTATGAAATCTAACATATTATACTTGAACTTTCAGCTCAGTGAAAAAATGTTGTTTACTATCAATATTTACACATGGAAATTTAGTTTGCTAAATTTATGAAGTTTTAATTAATGTTATCTTAGTAATGTGTGAATATTTGGAGATGTCAATTGCCTGAAGGTTTATAAATTTGATTTTAGACAAAGTACAAATAGTGAACATTCTTTTCCTCACACAGGAGTTCTCTTGGGCATTAAATAAATGTTCAAGTAAAGAAATAGGCATTCAAAAAATTAAGGTTTTCTTAAATGTCTTAAACACTAAAAAATAAAGAAATGAAACCAACATTGCAATGATTGCAAAACTGATCGGTTCACTTGTTTATAAAAGTATTTGTATGGTGTATTTATTTTTAAATTTTATTTATTTATATTTCTATTCTTTTTCAGGCTAACGTCTCAAGCTCTTGAAGGTTATAAGAGGGGTTGACAGTCCATGATTCAGGGCTTGAGATAAAAGGCATGAACGTCTCTCCCAAGATGAGTTATTTGAGTCTGTCATCCAATTGGATGAAGTTTGTTAATAGTTATACTTCTTACATTGCCTCAGGAGCTACAAAATGCTAACATTGTTGACTTTGATCCATAGAGATGTTTTGATTTTTTGTGATGTAGATGTTCCTGCAAAATGACTTATCTTCATAGGAAGGATGATAAAAAATCTAATTCCCTGCCATGTTTTGGGTGTCTTTTTTTTTTTTTTTTTAAAGCACAGCTTAATAGCTTTTCTTTACAACTGTTGTTCTGAGTATCTTTTCTTTATCATATATTGTAGGATAAGTTTATTTTGCAACTACTTGTTTTGCATCATCCTAGTCTTTGTTAAATCTAAAGACCTTCATTGGAAGGATGATAAAAAATCTAATTCCCTGCCATGTTTTGGGTGTCTTTTTTTTTTTTTTTAAAGCATAGCTTAATAGCTTTTCTTTACAACTGTTGTTCTGAGTATCTTTTCTTTATCATATATTATAGGATAAGTTTATTTTGCAGCTACTTGTTTTGCATCATCCTAGTCTTTGTTAAATCTAAAGACCTTGAACAAATTTCTTTCTCATCAACCACTGAAACCCTTAAGATTTTGTCACCTTTATGTATCACTACTATAAATAATTACGATTATGAATATGATATCTGATAATTATATGAATAAATATATACATCATTCAAAGATAAAGTTTTTATTCTTTAGGAATTTTCAAACTAAAATAATCAAAATAGATTGGAATGTATCTATAAGTTAATGCTTTTTTTTTTTTTTTTTTAGCTCTTAACATATTTAGGCCTCAGTTGCTCCCTCAGAGGATTCTAATACTTCTTCCATCTATTGGTTTTATTTTTTTTGGTTGTTATAAAAATAACTTGAACTATAGGTTGTGAAGGTTATTTGTAAACTACTGTCTATATGATTGTATTTGATATAATAACTATTCTTGATATAGCACATACTGATAATGTAATAAACCAATAAATCTAAGCACACGAGTCATAAGGGGTAATTACATCTCTTTTTATCTGTGTGTCTATGGTGAAACATGAATGCAGAAGAGAAAGAGAAGAGGCAATGTTTCTTAGAATAATAGTTTATCATTATCCTTAGGATATCCCTAGCAAGTTGCAATGAAAGTGAAGACAGGTAACACAGTAAAAACTTAAACACATTTCAGAGAAGAGAAAACAAGATACAAATTTGGAGAAATATGAATTCTCAATAAATACTTATTTCATGAGTGAAGAAATTAATTGGATAGGAGAGTAGAAAGTCAGCCGCTCTTTTTCTCTTACTATTTATATGGGAAACCTCAGGAAAGATAAGCACCATGAGTTGGTAGAAGTGGGCATCTTAGTAAGGACAGCATACTTGACTTTGAAAGAGACAAAAAGTATTCTTGCAATGTTAGCAGGTCTGCAGAGAGGAAGACAAATGTAGATCCTTCTCAAAGCTATTGATTTTATATTCTTTATCTCTGAATCAGTTGAGCCTCTCGTTTTAGTCATTCTCCCTTTTCAAGCTGTTTAAAGTTTGAAATTAGCATCATACATCGGAACAAACTCTCTTGCTAAGTCATAGCTCTCCTTTATGTGTTCAATGATTGTATTTTTATCCATGAATCACCAGTTCTCTAGATGACACACCTTCCTTCCTCCACTCCTTGCTAAGTAAATTTATTTATTTCACCATTTGTTCTCTTCAGTCTAAATGTCAAGCACATTCCCATAATTATTGAGGATTTGTGATTTTTAAATAATGACCCCAAAAGGCTGCTGAGATCTCCCTATCCAAGCACACCTCGTTTAATCGTGCTTTGCTTTATTACCCTTCACAGAGATTGCATTTTTTACAAGGGGAAGATTTTTGGCAACACTTCATTGAGCAAGTCCATCAGTACCATTTTTCTTTCTTTTTTTAAAAGAGAAGGTTCTTTTCTTTGTATTTTTGCAATATCATTCAATACAAAAGCAGTAGAAACATAACAGTCTTAATAAGTTTACAGTGGAATATTTGAACAAAAAATCTGTACACATAATTTGCAGCAATTTTATGTAGTAAATCCACTGATTGTTAAAAAAGGTTCTTTAGAAATCGCTCTGCTGCATTAACTCTTGGAGTATTATAGCTAAAGAATGCATCTAGCTCTATTTACAAATGTTAGCAGCAGAACATACCCAAGTCATACAGCATCAAAGCATGTTAGCAGCAGCAAATCCATATGGGTCTTCAGCAGCCTCAATTCTTGCCTCCTCAGAAGAAATAGTTCGACTGAGGGGCATGAGGCAGAAGGACAGACTGAGGCAAGTTTTAGAGTGGGAGTGAAATTTATTAAAAAGCTTTAGCACAGGAATAAAAGGAAGTAAAGTACACTTGGAAGAAGGCCAAGTGGGCAACTGGAGAGATCAAGTATGCTGTTAGACCTTTGACTTGGGATTTTCTATGTTGGCATACTTCCTGCGTCTTGCATCTCTTCACCCTTGGGGTGTGCTGTCCACATGCGCAGTGGCCTGCCAGCACTTGGGAGGTGAGCATGTGCATTGTGTTTATTGGAGTTGTACGCATGTTCACTTGAGGCATTCTTCCCTTACTAGTTGAATGTCCTTTGGAGGTCATATGCCAGTTAAATTCCACCATTTTGTCTCTTAATAAACATGCTTGAGCCCAATTGCCAACTCCTGAGATCTTATCAGGAAGCTGGTGATCACTAGGCTCAGGTTTTTCTATCTATTGGGAAACTGCCTTTCCCTGGCCCTGGCTGTGACTAATTATTATTTAGAGAGACAGTTAACAACCTCCTGAGCATCACGTGATGGTCGCCTGACATTCCTGGTGTGTGTGCCGGGGGAGGGCCCTCTCTTGTCCTGCTCATGACTGACTAGCTACCTACTGTAACACAGGTACCAAATAAAGAATGTAAACTTTCATAAAACCCATCAGTTTAACAGCTCAACTTAACATGTTTGTTCAGAGCACTGTCTGACATACTGATAAAAGGCCAAAAATTAAGTTTCCATAAAGATAGTAAAGGTGTCTGACTCTGACACTGTTTGCCAGACACCTGTAAAGAAAGATTACTCTCAGTTGGTCCCATGAATTACATGGTTAAATCCAAAACAACCCATCTGACAAGTGGCAACTTAAAATACTTGTGGAAAACCCATTTCAGTATACTTGTCAGTTTGCCTTGGAGCATGGTCGGGGATTAAGCAAAGTTTGCCACAAGCCTGCTTTAAGTTTGAGCTTCCTTGGATTTAGCCCCATTTACAATTTGAAACATGCAAAATACACTCACTATCCATAAAATTAATGTTCCTTAAGAAAATAAAGCTAGACTAACAGTTTATTGTGAGATGATGAAAGAAGCCTCCAGGTGCAAGTGCGCACACGTGCTAGGCACCTACCTGATCAGCCTTCCATCAGACCTGGGAGGAGCTGTTTCTCTTGGTGGCCACAGGTGGCGCAGTTAGCTCATGACCCACAAGTCTCTCAAAGGTTCAGTGAAGCTTCAAATTGAAGTCGTCCTGCACTCTGCAGTCCACGCGTGTAACTTTGGTGGGTGCCAGGGCGCGTTTCAAAGTCGTCCTGCAAGCTTGGCTGGGCCTCGGGGCTGCTCTCTGCGGATTCGAGGTCTGCAGGGCGGGTATCTTGACAAATCACATCCTCCTTCAGCTGGAGGATTCCAGAAAAGCAGAGCCACTTCCAGAGTCTAATTTTCTGGTTCACGACTGTGCTTCTTAAATGTACTGGGGGTCTGGATTGAATGCCAGGTGGCCGCAGGTGTCTTGAGGCCTCTTTAATGTGGCACCACAGGCAATCGTGTCCGCTTCCTCCTCGGGACGCTCCCCTCTGCAGAAGTCGTCGGCACTGTGGATGCAGGTTCCTTTCCATCAGAACTTCCCGGTGAAGATTTCCTCTCTTCCGAAGTCCTGTGTGAGTTTTCCTTTATTTTGCCATTTCTTTGTCAAATTCTGGTTCTCATGTCTTCCACCGCCCCTCGTCCCGTCTGAACAACTAGAACGGAGCTCAGGGCCTTCGGGAGCGGCGAAGCCCTAGGGCTGCGGGCGGCCAGGCCGGGCCTTGCCTTCCTGGGCCCCGGGCTTCCTGCCCCTCTCGCGGGCTATGCGCCGGCGTCCAAGGCGCCACCTTGCGGGGACAGCGGGCAGGGACTTCGCGGGCCCCGTGCCATTTTTCCAACAGCATGTGCTCACTTTGTCACATTTTGGTAATTCTCGCAATATTTCACATTTCCCACCATTATTTTATCTGTGTGATGATGATCAATGATCAGTGGTCTTTCACGTAACTATAGTAATTGGGGGAACCACGGAACCACGCCCATAACAGATGGCAAACTTGATTGATAAATGTGTGTATTCAGACAGCTCCACTCACGGGCTGCTTCTCCTCTCCTCTTATCTCCTGTCTTCTCCTCTCTTCCCGTCTCTTCTCCTCTCTTATCTTCTCTTGTCTCCTCTCCTCTCCTCTTCTGTCTTCTCTCTTCTCCCCTCCCCTTCCCTCCCCTCCACTGTCCTGCCCTCCCCTCCCCTCTCTCTTTCTTCTTGGCCTCCCCATTCCCTGAGACAGAACTATATTGAAATTGGGCCAATTAATAACCCTATAGTAGCCTCTAAGTGTTCAAGTGAAAGGAAGATCTCACCTCTCTTTAATCAAAAGCTAGAAATGATTAAGCTTGGTGAGGAGGGCATGTTGGAAGCCAAGTTAGGCCAAAAGCTAGGCCCCTTGCACCAAACAGCCAAGTTGTGAATGCAAAAGAAAAGTTCTTGAAGGAAACTAAAAATGCTACTCTAGTGAGTACCAGAATGATAAGAAAGTGAAGCAGCCTTATTGCTGATATGGAGAAGGTTTGAGTGTTCTGGGGAGACTATCAAACCAGCCGTAACATTCCCTTCAGCCAAAGTCTAATCCAGAGGAAGGCCCTAACTCTCTTCAATTCTATGAAGGCTGAGAGACGTGGGGAAGCTGCAGAAGAAAAGTTTGAAGCTACTAGAGGTGGGTCCATGAGGGTTTAGGAAAGAAGCCATCTCCATAACACAAAAGTGCAAGGTGAAGCAGCAGTGCTGAGGGAGAAGCTGCAACAAGCTATCCAGAAGATCTAGTTAAGATCATTGATGAAGGTGGCTACCCTAAACAACAAATTTTCAATTTAGAAAAAACAGCCTTCTGTTGGAAGAAGATGCCATCTAAAACCTTCAGAGTTAGAGAGGAGGAGCCAATGGCTTCAAGGCTCCAAAGGACAGGCTGACTCTCTCCTGAAGAGCTAACACAGCTGGTTACTTTAAGTTGAAGCCAAGGCTCACATATTATTCTGAAAATCCTAGGGCCTTTAAAATTACACTAAATCTACTCTGCTTGTCCTTTATAAATAGAAGAGCAATGCTCGGATGATAGCACATCTGTTTATATCATGGTTAACTGAATATTTTAAGCCCAGTATTGAGATCTACTGCTCAGAAAAAAGTAGTTCTTTCAAAATATTACTGCTGATTGACAGTGCACCTAGTCTCTCAAGAGCTCTAAGGGAGATGTACAAGGAGATTAATGTGATTTTCATGCCTGCTAACAACATCCATTCTGCAGTCCATGGATTCAGGAGTAGCTTTGACTCTCCAGTCTTATTTGAGAAACACATGTTATAAGGCTGTAGCTGCTATAGATAGTGATTCCTCTGATGTATCTGGGCAAAGTAAATAGAAAACCTTTTGGAAGGGATTCACTATTCTAGATGCCGTTAAGAACATTTGTGATTCATGGGAGGAGGTCAAAATATCAACTTGAACAGGAGTTTGGGTGTTGATTCCAACCTTCATGGATGACTTTGAGGGATTTAAGACTTCAATAAAGGAGATAACTGTAGATGTGATAGAAATAGAAAGGGAACTAGAATTAGAAATGAAGCCTGGAGATGTGACTGAATTGCTACAATCTCATGATAAAACTTGAACAGATGGGAAGTTACTTCTTAAGGATAAGCAAAGAAAGTGGTTTCTTGAGATGGACTTTACTCCTGATGAAGATGCTGTGAACACTGTAGAAATGATAAAAAAAAAAAAAAAGGATTTAGAATGTTACATAAACTTAGCTGATAAAGCAGCAGCAGGTTTTGAGAGGATTGGCTCCAATTTTGAAAGAAGTTATATTGTGGGCCAAATGCTATCAAACAGCATCTCATCATACAGAGAAATCTTTTGTGAAAGGAAGATTGAATCCATGTGGCAACCCTCATTGTTGTCTTATTTTAAGAATTTGCCATAGCCACCCCATTGTTCAGCAACCACCATCCTGATCAGTCAGCAGCCACTGATATTGAGGAAGACCATCCACCAGCAAAAAGATTACAACTCACTGAAGGCTCAGACAGTTGTCAGCATTATTTAGCAATAAAGTATTTTAAAATTAAGATATGTATGTTGTTTTTTAAAGACATAGCGCTATTGCATACTTAATAGACTACAGTATAAATATAACTTTTGTATGCATTGCAAAACAAAATTGTGTGACTTTCTTTATTGCAATATTCGTTTTATTGAAGTAGTCTAGAATCAAACTCACATATTCCCAATATATGCCTGTACATTGCTTTTGTTGCAGTGTGATAAATGGTGTTGTTTTTGCAGCAAGTAGCATTTTTGCTTCCTCAGGCAGGACCAAAAAGTTCAGAGATTTTTATTAGTTAAGGTAACAATGTGCCATGCTTCTTTCTTTCTTCATATACTTCCTTTATTTGCTGAAGCCTGTCTTCCAGTAGCTTTCTAGAGTATTTGCAAGATACATTTATTGAGGTTTTGAATGTGTCTATTTTGCCCTTACACTTGATTATTTGATGGGGTTTAGAATTCTGAGAAAAAGTAAATTTTTCCTTAGAATTTGAAGAGAAGTCTCAGCACAACAGCTTTTCAGCAAGTCCAGACAGCAACTTGCTCTGGATTGCAGCCAGAGGACAGAGGGCTCTAGGAACAGTGCTGTTAAGGGAAAATAACAATTGGAAGTGTTTGAGCATTTGGGAAAATTATTGCCTAGACATTTCACAGCTCTGTTAAAGCATTTTGGGAAAAATAAAGGTACACAAATAATTAAACCTCTTAAAAAGAGGCAGTTGTTAACTTCAGAGAAAACATAAGATTATACAAGAATGAAAACATCACAGGGAAGTATTTGGCTTAGCAGTGAATAATACTTAGATAGTCAAAATAAGGTAAATATTGATTATAGATTTAACCCAAAACTATGTAGATATGTTGGGAGGATGAATTAAAGGGAAATTAGGCCAGGTGTGGTGGTTCACACCTGTAATCCCAGCACTTTGGGAGGCCAAGGCAGGCGGATCACCTGAGGTCAGGAGTTCGAGACCAGCCTGACCAACATCGTGAAATCCTGGCTCTAGTAAAAATACAAAAATTAGCTGGCCATGGTGGTGGGCGCCTGTAAATCCCAGCTACTCAGGAGGCTGAGTCAGGAGAATCACTTGAACCCCGGAGGCGGAGGTTGCAGTGAGGCAAGATTGCGCCACTGCACTCTAGCCTGGGTGACAGAGCAAGACGCCATCTCAAGACACTGTCTTAAAGAAAAAGGGAAAGTAGAAGGAATCAGAGGGCTCAGCCATAGAAGAGAAGTCTATAGGTCCTGTGTTACAGCAGCACATCAGGATGATTCCTTGGAAGTATGGAAGTCATTTAATGAATCACATAGAGATTATTCTGAGAGTGAAGGGACCACTGGCAATCATTATTCTGAGATAACAGGTACAAACTGGAATTGATGGACAAACCAGATGTATGGTCACCCAAATTATAGGCATATTATTTTAAATGTAGAGGTAGATGCCAGACGAGACCAGTAATTCAGTTGGAAGTGCCTGTCTCTAGGGAGTGGGATTGGTGTTAGGAGAGAGAGTAAGATAGGAGACTGTTGTTTTTTTAACATGAGTCTATTAGTACTATTTGATTTAAAATAATGCTTATGCATTATATTAAAATAAACTACAGATTAGATTAACATTGCCTAATGCTTTTTGATATAAACCAAAATATTCCTCTTATGGCAAGAGGCCGTATAGAAGGACTCCTGGAATACTTACTTCCTATATTATTTATTTGATTCTTTCCCCAATTTAAGAAAGGTGCCACTGGAGGGAGAATAAGTACTAGGTCCTCTTCATCTCTGAAATAGGGCCTTGGCACAAAGTAGATGCTTATTTGTTATTGTTAATGAATAAAAGCAACATTCAGTAGCATTTTCAAAGGCAGAAAAGCCTTTGAGAAACCAGGTTTATCAGATGATATTTCCAAGTACAGGTGTAATGGCTTACCAGGCTTACCCTGAGTGGAGTTCATTAGAAGGGGGTCCTGCAGGCAAAGTGAAGCAGGGAGACCTTTTTTTTGTTTTTACAAAGTATAGGTCTTAGAGCTAGAGTGTACAATGTTGACTCTCTCGCAGAGATTTCTTTTCTTTTTTTTTTTTTTTTGAGACGGAGTTTCACTTTTGTTGCCCAGGCTGGAGTGCAATGGAGCAATCTCGGCTCACTGCAACCTCCACTTCCTGGAATTCAGGCGATTCTCCTGCCTCAGCCTTCCTGAGTAGCTGGGATTACAGGCATGCACCACCACGCCCGGCTAATTTTGTATTTTTAGTAGAGACGGGGTTTCTCCATCTTGGTCAGGCTGGTCTCGAACTTTAGACCTCAGATGATCCGCCCGCCTCGGCCTCCCAAAGTGCTGGGATTACAGGCATGAGCCACCACGCCTAGCCTGAGATTTCTTTAAGACAGTGGTACCTAAAGCAATAATAACTGAACATTCAGAAATCATAGCCTGTAATGTGTGCCTTTATGGATAATGGTATGTTTTTTACTGCTGACTTGATGCTCATTAGTTTGTAACTTCCCTAAATTTTTATTCTCAAAGAAAATTTTAAGCCAACCATGATGACTCATGCCTATAAATCCAATGACTTGGGAACCTGAGATGGGAGAACTGCTTGAAGCCAGGAGTTCAAGACTAGCCTGGGCAACATAGACCCTGTCTCTAAATTATTTTTTGAAAGATTAGTCAAGTGTGGTGACATGCACTTGTAGTCCCAGCTGCTTGGGAAACTGTGGCAGGAGGAGCACTTGAGCCCAGGGGTTTGAGGCTACAGTGAGCTATGATGCCACTATTGTACTTCAGCCTGGGCAACAGGGCAAGACTCTGTGTCTTAACAAAAAAAATTTTTGTTGTTATTTGAGCAACAAGATGAAGTCATGAAGTCTTCAAGAAAGAAAGAACTGGAAGCATTTTCTTTTGGAAAACATTTTTATAACCTAATGTCCTATCGTTTCGAGGAGGGCTTGGATCAATGATGACCACCACAGGGTAAACAACTTGTTCAGAGTATTTGCAGTGAAATAGGACCAATAGACTGTGAAATTGCAGCTTACTGTATATTAACATGTGTCCTCTAAATTGAAGTTATAATGGAAAAAAATGGAGAGAGAAAGAAAAAAAAAAGAATGGAAGCAAAACAGAAACAAGAAAGAAAAGAAGGCAATAACTCAGCAGATCTAGCTATTGGAAACCAGGTCGAACATAGATTAAATCTCTAACCTTACAGTTTTGGGGTTTTCTTAGCCTCTTCATTTAGAGCACACCTAAACTTAGGATTTTTTATTTTTTATTTAAGTAGAATTATCTGCCAAAACAGACACAAGAAATACCAAAACCAATCTTCTTAATTTGAAACCATTTTCCCTTCAATGCTTAAGAGAAAACTTAAATCAAGTTCATTTTTCTCAGTTGAGTTATTTTGTAAAACTTTTCTTGACCCCCCAGTTCAACCCCTAATATACCAAATTCCAGCCAGGTGCTTCTTCCATGCACCCTCTGTCACAGTCTTTATCACAATTGCATATTAGTAATTGTTTACTTGCCAGAATTTTTCCTGAATAGCAAGCTCTGGGAAGGAGCCATTCTATTTTGTTCATCATTGAATGCCCTAGGCTCAGTATTTGGGCATAGTGATGCTCAATCAATATTTACTGAATAAATGAATTGTACTTTTCTTTCTTTTTATTTTATTTTATTTTACTTTTTAAATAGAGACAAGGTCTCACTCTGCTGCCTAGGCTGGAGTACAGTAGCATGATCATAGCTCACTGCAACCTTGACACTCCTGGGCTGGTGAAGTGAATCCTCCCACTTCAGCCTTTGGAATAGCTGCGAGTACAGGCATGCACCACCATGCCCACTAATTTGTTTTTTATTTTTATTTTTTATTATTTTTTTTTTTTGGTAGAGACAGGGTTTAGCTATGTTGACCAGGCTGGTCTTGAACTCCAGGCCTCAAGCACTTCTCTCCCTCAGCTTCCCAAAGTGCTGGGATTACAGATGTGTGCTACCATGCTTGGCCCTATTCTTTTTTACTTTATATCTACAGGAACCTGTTTGGAAACAATGTGCACTCCTTGAAAACTTGACTCCAATAGTAAATTCTGAATTTGGCAACTGGTCAAAACTCTCTAGCCCAAAGGGAATAAGACAATGGGTATTGTGACAGCTTACAGGCAACAGAGAGCTTAAGGCAGGTCTCAAGAGCAGCTACAGAGGGCCTGGGGCCAATTAGACAAAGGAAAAACCTGGGATTCTCATCAGGCTTTGACACTTCTCTCTCTTTTTAGTGACTGTTAGCTCATTCCCTAGCCTGTGAAGCAACGCGGGGGAAGTATAAATTATGGCAAGAAACCATACTCCATCTTTCACCTGGCAACAGGCTTAGTACATCTGGCTTATTTCTGAGCTGTTGTGTGCTGCCTGCATATTGTGATCTCTCTGGTTTTGGACTGTAATAACTCTGAGAGCTTTTCTTTCTCTTTGGGAACAGTATGGTAGCAGTCATGTAAACTAGGCACCGTATTTAATTTATTGGGAATGAAAGTTGTGCCCACAGAGGAAAGGAGTCAAAAGAAGTTAAGCGATGCTCTGGACCAGGGACAAAGTCCTTATTATTCCATAATGCCACCCAGTCCCAGTGAAGCTGATAATTCTCACCACTAATAGTGGACATGCACATTATGGAGCTTTATTTTATTATTTATTTTGAATTTTGTTTTTGCAGTGGGGATAGACTTGTACCAGTTAATTAGTGTTCTCTTTTCTAATTCCCTTGTGAGACTTGGCATGCATCTGAGAGGCAGTTGATCCTAACCATGGGATAGAAAATGAGTTATCAGCACCTACATGCATTGAGTACCCCTCTCAGCTTCTGTCATTCATTCATTCATTCATTCAACAAATATTCACTGAGCACCTATTATGGGGCCAGGCATTATTCTAAGTGCTAGGGAAACAACAGTTTGTAAAGTAGACATGATGTTCTGGTTGCGGAAGATAGACAAAACACATAATAAATAAGTAAATTATACATGTTCAGAGGTGATTGGTGGTATACAAAAGGAAAATCAGGGTAATGGGCATGAAGAGTGTCAGTGGGCAAGGTGGGGAATTGCAATTTTACTTATTAGTTATTATTTTTTGGTGGTGTCTTGGTCTGTTGCCCAGGCTGGAGTGGAGTGGTACGATCTCTGCTCACTGCAACCTCCACCTCCCAGGTTCAAGCGATTCTCATGCCTCAAACTCCTGATAGCTGGGACTATAGGCGCTCGCCACCACACCAGGCTAATTTTTGTATTTTTAGTAGAGATAAGATTTCACCATGTTGGCCAGGCTGCTCTTGAACCCCTGACCTCCAGTGATCTGTCCGCTTCGGCCTTCCAAAGTGCTGGGGATTAAAGGCGTGAGCCACTACGCCCAGCCAGGAATTACAATTTTAAACGAGCAAGCCGGTGTAGGCCTTATTGAAAGCTGACATTTGAGCAAAGGCTTGAAAGTGATAAGGAAGTCAATTCTGCCAGTATCTGGAAGAAGAGATTCCAGCCAGATAGAGACCCTGAGGTGGAACCGTGGCCAGCATGTCTGAGGAACAACAAGGAGGCTGTGTGGCTCGAGTAGAGAGAGCAGGGGGAGAATAGGAGAGGACATCAGCAAAGTGATGAAGGCTCAGATGGTACTGGGGCATGGAAGCCCTTCTCAGGGCTTTTTCTGAAGGTGAAATGGAGAGCCCTGGAAGTCTGTGGGCAGAGGAGTGACCTGATCTGATGTGTGTTTCAAAGTCGGGCCACTGCAGTGAGAATGATCCCTAGGGAGTATGGCAGAGATGTCCAGCAGACTGCCAAAATCCACGCTCCTTCCTCCACAGTGGGGAGTTGTCAGTGGAAGCAGTTGGCCAACCAGGAACCACATTTCCTATCCTCTGCATGCAGGTATGGTCATGTGACTAGAAGACAGTAGAGTGGCCATTGGCTGAGAAAGGAATGAGTACGTGGTGGAGATCTGCTTTGCAGACCTGAACCCAGCCCAGACTGTTACAAAAGAAAGGAATAAACTTCTTGTTCCTGAAACTACTGAGATTTGGAGGCACTTTTGTTGTGGAAATCTAGCCTACCCTAACTAAGACAAAGGCCAAGAGTGAAATTTAGAAGATCAATGAGGAGGCTGTTGCAATAGCCTAGGTAAGAAATGGTGGTGGCCTAGAAAAAGGCATTAGCAGTGGAGTTAGCACAAAATAAAGAGGCTGGACCATGAATATAGTTTGAAGGTAGAACCTACACACTTTCATGACAAAAAAAGGAGAGCTGTTTGATTTCATGGTTTTTGTGCTGATACCTTATAAGGTTGAGGAAGTCAGGTGATGGAACAGGCTTGAAGGGGTCTACTTGGAGTAAAGTTTGGATTGTGTGCTTTTAAAAAATCTTTTAAAGAGGCTGGGCACGGTGGCTCACACCTGTAATCCCAGCACTTTGGGAGGCCAAGGTAGGCAGATCACAAGGTCAGGAGATCGAGACCATCCTGGCTATCACGGTGAAACCCCGTCTCTACTAAAAATACAAAAAAATTAGCCGGGCATGGTGGCAGGCACCTGTAGTCCCAGCTACTCGGGAGGCTGAGGCAGGAGAATGGCATCAACCCAGGAGGTGGAGCTTGCAGTGAGCCGAGATCACACCACTGCACTCCAGCCTGGGCGACAGAGAGAAACTCCATCTCAAAAAAACAAAACAAAACAAAACACTTATAAAGAAATGAGTTTTAATTGGCTAACAGTTCTGCAGGCTGTACAGGAAGCATGGCACTGGCATCTGCTCAGCTTCTGGGGAGGCCTCAGGAAGCTTCTAGTCATGGCAGAAGGTGAAGGGGGAGCGGGTGTCTCACATGAGCAGAACAGGAGCAAGAGTGGGATGTGTTAAATTTGAGATGTTAATTCATCTCCAAGTGAAGATGTTGAATAGATACATGGATATATACATTTGAAGTTTAGGAAGATGTCTTCCCAGGGATGTTAATTTGGAGTCAGTAATGCATGAATTATATTTAAAATCATGGAATTAGATTGGGACTACTGTGGGGATGAGTAAAGTTACAAAATAGGTCAAAAGATTGAGGCCTAGATGACTTCATCTGTAAGAGGTTGGGGGCCGGGCCCGGGGGCTCACGCCTGTAATCCCAGCACTTTGGGGAGGCCGAGGTGGGCGGATCACAAGGTCAGGAGATTGAGACCATCCTGGCTAACATGGTGAAACCCTGTCTCTACTAAAAATACAAAAAATTAGATGGGCATGGTGGCGGGCACCTGTAGTCCCAGTTACTTGGGAGGCTGAGGCAAGAGAATTGTGTGAACCCGGGAGGTGGAGCCTGTAGTGAGCTGAGACCACACCACTATACTCCAGCCTAGGCGACAGAGTGAGATTCTGTCTCAAAAAAAAAAAAAAAAAAAAAAAAAAAGAGGTTGGGAAAATAGGGAGAAACCAGCAAAAGTGACTGAATGGGAGCAACCAGTCAGAAAGAATGAAAACCAAGAGAGTGGTGTTCTGGGAAACACTGACCTGTTATACTTAGATGTTCAGACCTCCATGCTGCATACCAGGGCCTACAGCCCAGAGGAAGACTGGAATGGTTCTTTGTCTTTTAGAAGCAGGAGAAATACGTATAAACTAGAGACATTATGATGAGAGCAACCCTGGAGGCATAGCAGAGGCCCAGGAAAGAGATTTTATAGCTGAGAATACCCTGGCAGCAGCAGTGGTAAGTTGGGAAATATTTGGATTCCATTTTTTGATAGGGAGGAGAGAGAGATATTTTTTAAGCAATGGTGATAATCATTTCTATTTTAGAGAAGGAACTGGGCTGGGTGCAGTGGCTTATGCCTGTAATCCCAGCACTTTGGGAGGCTCAGGCAGGCAGACTGCTTGAGCTCAGGAGTTTGAGACCAGCCTGAGCAACATGGTGAAACCCCGTCTCTACAAAAAAATTAGCCAGGTGTGGTGGTGCCTGCCTGTGGTCCCAACTACTTGGGGGACTGAGTTGGAAGGATTGCTTGAGCCTGGGAGGTGGAGATTGCAGTGAGCTGAGATTGTGCCACTGCACTCCAGCCTGGGTGACAGAGTAAGACCCCATCTCAAAATAAAATAAAATAAAGAATAGAGAAGTAACTGGTGACAGGAAGTGGGCTAGATTTTGGGGAGAACATAAAAACTTTGTAGGTATTTACAAGACCAGTAAACCAAGCTGGAGATGAGTCAGTCCTCTTAAGTGGCCTTGGGATCAGTGCCTCAGTGACTTTAATCAAGCTGGGATCAAGGGGCTGACTCTGAGTACAAACTTTCCCTCCAAACCTGGTCCTTTACTTGTGTCTTCAATCTCAGCAAGGACATCATTATCTACTCAGTTGCTCATGCCAGAATCTACTAGTTGTTTTTAACACCTTCCTCCCCTTCACCCCATGTTCAGTCATTCACCAATTGCTGATGATTTTGGCCTCCTAAATATCTCTCAAATTTGTCTACTCCCCTCCACAGCTGATATGGTTTGGCTCCGTGTCCCTACCCAAATCTCATCTTGAATTGTAATCCCCTCATGTTGAGGGAGGGACCTGTAATCCCACATGTCAAGGGAGGGAGGTGATGGGGCAGTTTCCCTCATGCTGTTCTTGTGATAGTGAATGAGTTCTCATGAGATCTGATGGTTTTATAAGTGTTTGGAAGTTCCTCCCTCACTTCTCTCTTTCCTGCCACATTGTAAAGAAGGTGCTTGCTTCCCCTTTGCTTTCCGCCATGATTGTAAGTTTCCCAAGGCCTCCCCTGCCATGTGGAACTGTGAGTCATTTAAACCCCTTTCCTGCAAAAATTACCCAATCTCAGATATTTCTTTATAGCAGTGTGAAAACGGACAAATACAACTGTTCTACTCACCTAAGCCACTCCAATAGGTTCCTGACTGGCCTTTTCAAAATGGTCCCTGAAGGTCTCCTCTATTCATAGACCACAGTGGAGGCAGGGGGAGCTTTTAAAGTAGAAACCTTATCACCTCATTTCCATATTTTCCCTTTCTCCTGGATTAAAATCCTGAGGCTGACCTTCAAGGCTCTGCAGGTTCTGATTTCTACATACTTCACCAGCTGTGCACAAAGAAACATCATTTACTGACTGAATGAATAAACCAGTAGACTAAGACACAGCCTCACTTTGGGTAAGTCACATAAATATTCTAAGCCTCATTTTCCTCATTTGTAAAATGAAAATTATTATTTTCCTCACTGGGATTTGCTAAGTTAAACAATAAGCTACCACATTAATAAAATATGAGTGTTTAGCATTGCATACTATAATTGATCATTGCAAATATACCAAATCAGCACTTAGCACATAACCTGATAAATGCACCCAATACATGTTGTATTGTTCATGATAAATCAGCACTTTGGGGTTCCAATGATCTTAGGTGACTTTTTGTTTCTATCAAATTACCTCCAAAATTCCATACCACCTCATTCGATGCTGAACAGACAGCTGCACATGGTTATTTTCAGCATTGTATTGCTGTTCAAAAAATCTTCGTTGTCTCCAATGCTTATGAAATCCAGTTTAAATTCCTGTTTTGCATTCACATTTCCAATTTTGTTCAACATACATCCTATGATCCTGAGAAATCAATCCCAAACAAAATTTACAGGGTTTCTACAAAATTCCAGGAGCTGTGTTAACTGCTGGATATTTAAATTTAACCACTGAAGCCTTGTATGATGTAGTTTCACCACTGAAGTGCTATTTCATTTAAAGAAACAGAGTCTAAGTAGGCCAAAATATCATAAAAAAGGAATTTCACTCTTTACTAAAGTCTCTCAAAGGATATCAACAGGAATCGTGGCCCTAGAAACACAGCCCAGCACCTGTGGCAGCCATGGAGATGCACTGCTAACATCTCCCTTTGAGAGGTGAAGTCAGCTGGACTTCCTGGGTCGAGTGGGGACTTGGAGAACTTTTCTTACAAGAGGTTTGTAAAATGCACCAATCGGTGCTCTGTAACTAGCTAGAGTTTTGTAAAATGCACCAATCAGTGCTCTGTAGCTAGCTAGAGGTTTGTAAAATGGACCAATCAGCACACTGTAAAATGGGCCAATCAGCACTCTGTAAAATGGACCAATCAGCACTCTGTAAAATGGACCAATTAGCAGGACATGGGCAGAGACAAATAAGGGAATTAAAGCTGGCTACCCTAGCCTGCAGCAGCAACCTGCTCAGGTCCCCTTCCATGCTGTGGAAGTTTGTTCTTTTGCTCTTCACAATAAATCTTGCTGCTCCTCACTCTAGGTCCATGCCACCTTTAAGAGCTGTAACGCTCACTGCAAAGGTCCGTGGCTTCATTCTTGAAGTCAGCAAAACCAGGAACCCGCTGGAAGGAACCAACTCCAGACACATCTTGATCTAAATCCATCTATCCATCTATGTATGTATGTATGTATGTATGTATGTATGTATGTATGTATCTAGATCCAAATAAGATTGCTATTGTAAAACAACTAAAATGAACTTAATAACCACATACCATCTGTCTTCGATATCATCTTTAAAAATCACACAACTTTTTAGGAAGAGAATAATATATGCACTACTGTTTTATGTAACAATTTTTAGGAATATAAGCACTTTTTGTATGGTTGAACTCATTCATAAGAAGTATTTAAGCTTGTTTTGAAATAATAATACCCATATAAACTAACAATATATTATACAGTAATATAATATATAGAAGTTGTAAAAAGAAAAATATAAATTAATGAACTCTATTTCCTGCCTCCTTCCCGAATATATTTTACTTGATTTTAATTGGAATCAGCCTAATTACTAATGAGGTTGAACATCTTTTTATATGTTTATTGTCTATATTGTTTCTTCTCTATAAAATACTAATTCCTGTCTTTCCCTATTTTCCTATGAGGTTATCGTTTCTTATTGACTTAAGAAGTGTGTGTGTGTGTGTGTGTGTGTGTGTGTTTAAAACGTATTCTGGGTTATACTGCTTTGTTGTTAAATACATCACAAATACTTCTCTGATATGTGTCCTGTCTTTTTACATTTTTAGGGCATCCTCCAAGTTTTCCTGGGGATATTAGAAGAGGGAAGTTAGAAGGATGAACTATAGCTCCTGTTCCTGTAGTTGGTCTCAGGGTCACACTTCATAGTTGGTCTCAGGGTCACAATTCATACTCATCCTCTTTTTCCCATTATCCATTCTAAATCCCCACCCCTCAACTTCCGCTATTACCTCATCAAGGCATGGTGGATTACATGGTGGTGTTTCCCAAACCTTCATTCCAAGGGGTCTGAGCGCTTGGTTTATCATATCTTTCTCAGGCTGGGGTTGCTATAAATGTCTACAGTTACAACTGGGCAAGGGAATAGCAGGAGGTGTCCAAGTGGATTATTTGGGTTCACACATATTCCTCTCTGCCTGCATTGTGTAAAATC
Source organism: Macaca nemestrina (assembly GCF_043159975.1). Taxonomy (NCBI): domain Eukaryota; kingdom Metazoa; phylum Chordata; class Mammalia; order Primates; family Cercopithecidae; genus Macaca; species Macaca nemestrina. The sequence continues at coordinate 70,586,956 of NC_092135.1, forward strand.
AGCCTGACTTTCTCTTGCTAATGGGAGTCAATTGACCCTGACTAGATGGGGACTCCTTTTCTTGCCTGCTGCCCACTGAACACAAATACTTCCAAGTGAGCTGGCTGCAGCCATAGCTTGCATTTCAGTGGGAGCCTTACCAAGTCCCCCTGCACAGGGATCCCCTTTTGGAAGCAAGGACTTCCAACCCTGCAAAGCCCAGAATTGTGGGCACAGGAAGCACATAATCCCATAGTGCGTCAATTAAGATTGATGGTAATTGGGACTACTTTTGCTTTCACCCTTGGTTCCCAGACACATGTATTTTTCCTTGAGAGGACACACTGCCATAGAGTTCTCTATTTAAAACATGTAGGACGGGATAGCATCTATCCCTGCAGAGTATGACCTCTGAGCATTCCAGCTGATCCTTCGGTAGGCTGTTGCAGTCTTTCATGAAGCAGCTCCTTCTGGATTGTGCCAGAAGTATGTGATATGTATGTATGGATGTGTGTGATCCCACTCCCATACCTCCTGCACTGTGTAGTAAGAGCCCTGGTCAGATGCTCTTTGTGTGGGATCCCAGAGCACCAATGTTGAAATCCTTAGCAATTAGGTTAACTACCTTGTGCCAAGGATTATTGTGCCTGATGTTTCCCTCATGACTGGGTCCTCCTTGCCAGCTGGGTGGTGTATGAACCAGTCCCAAGCACCATCTTACCAACTGTTTTCTTGGACCACTCTTGGTACCACTTGTGTTAGTTTGCATCCTCTAAGGAGCAGACATCAAGGTGGGATTTGATATGCAACCAGCATTCAAAATGCCTATGAAGGATAAAGGAGGAGAGAGCAGTAAGATGCAGAAGAGCCTTCAGACCATTTGCAGGTCTAATATCTGGGAAAGGAGAGAAGGAAGGAAGATAGGGAGAGCCTTAGCCTCAGTGCACTCCTCTAGCACCCCTACTTAGGCCATTCACTGGCTGAGTGCAACCCAGAGTAAGCTTGGCCTCAGTGTGAACACTGTTGAATCCCACATGGCAGCCAGAGGCTGTCAGTCAACTCTGTTCCCCACAGCAGCTTCTGCTGAAGGTGTGTCCAGAGTTGGTTCCTTCCAGTAGGTTCGTGGTCTCGCTGACTTCAAGAATGAAGCTACAGACCTTCACAGGGAGTGTTACAGCTCTTAAAGGTGGCATAGACCCAAAGAGTGAGCAGCAGCAAGACTTATTATGAAGAGTGGAAGAATAAAGCTTCCACAGGGTGGAAAGGGACCCGAATGTGTTGCCACTGCTGGCTAGGGTGGCTGGTTTTTATTCCCTTGTTTGTCCCCGCCCATGTCTTGCTGATTGGTCCATTTTACAGAGTGCTGATTGGTCCATTTTACAGAGTACTGATTGGTCCATTTTTACAGTGTGCTGATTGGTCCATTTTACAAACCTCTAGCTAGTTACAGAGCACTGATTGGTGCATTTTTGCAGAGCACTGATTGGAGCATTTTACAAACCTCTTGTAAGAAAAATTCTCCAAGTCCCCTCTTCAAGGAGAACTAAAACCACTGCTCAAGGAAATAAAAGAGAACACAAACAAATGGAAGAATATTCCATGCTCACAAATAGGAAGAATCAATATCATGAAAATGGCCATACTGACCAAAGTAATTTATAGATTCAATGCCATCCCCATCAAGCTACCAATGACGTTCTTCACAGAATTGGGAAAAACTACTTTAAAGTTCATATGGAACCAAAAAAGAGCCCGCATTGCCAAGACAATCCTAAGCAAAAAGAACAAAGCTGGAGGCATCATGCTACCTGATTTCAAACTATACTACAAGGCTACAGTAACTAAAACAGCATGGTACTGGTTCCAAAACAAATATATAGACCAATGGAACAGAACAGAGGCCTCAGAAAAAACACCACAATCTACAACTGTCTTATCTTTGACAAACCTGACAAAAACAAGAAATGGGGAAAGGATTCCCTATTTAATAAATGATGCTGGGAAAACTGGCTAGCCATATGTAGAAAGCTGAAACTGGATCCCTTCCTTACAGCTTATACAAAAATTAATTCAAGACAGATTAAAGACTTAAATGTTAGACCTAAAACCATAAAAACCCTAGAAGAAAACCTAGACAAAACCATTCAGGACACAGGCATGGGCAAGGACTTCATGACTAAAACACCAAAAGCAATGACAACAAAAGCCAAAATAGACAAATGCGATCTAATTAAACTAAAGAGCTTCTGCATGGCAAAAGAAACTACCATCAGAGTGAACAGGCAACCTACAGAATGAGAGAAAATTTTTGCAATCTACCCATCTGACAAAGGGCTAATAGCCAGAATCTACAAAGAACTCCAACAAATTTACAAGAAAAAAAACAACCCCATCAAAAAGTGGACAAAGGATATGAACAGACACTTCTTAAAAGAAGACATCTTTGCAGTCAACAGACACGTGGAAAAATGCTCATCATCACTGGTCATCAGAGAAATGCAAATCAAAACCACAATGAGATATCATCTCACACCAGTTAGAATGGCAATCATCAAAAAGTCAGGAAATAACAGATGCAGGAGAGGATGTGGAGAAATAGGAACGCTTTTACACTCTTGGTGGGGGTGTAAATTAGTTCAACCATTGTGGAAGACAGTGTGGCAATTCCTCAAGGATCTAGAACTAGAATTACCATTTGACCCAGCAATCCCATTACTTGGTATATACCCAAAGGATTATAAATCACGCTACTATAAAGACACATGCACACATATGTTTACTGTGGCACTATTCACAATAGCAAAGACTTGGAACCAACCCAAATGTCCATCAATGATAGACTGGATTAAGAAAATGTGGCACATATACACCATGGAATATTATGCAGCCGTAAAAAAGGATGAGTTCATGTCCTTTGCAGGGACATGGATTAAGCTGGAAACCATCATTCTCAGCAAATTATCACAAGGACAGGAAACCAAACATCGCATGTTCTCACTCATAGGTGGGAATTGAACAATGAGATCACTTGGACACAGGGCAGGGAACATCACACACCAGGGCCTGTTGTGGGGAAGGGGGCTGGGGGAGGGATAGCATTAGGCGAAATACCTAATGTAAATGATGAGTCAATGGGTGCAGCAAACCAACATGGCACATGTATACCTATGCATCAAACCTGCACGTTGTGCACATGTACCCTAGAACTTCAAGTATAATAATAAAAATAAATACATAAATAAGTCGCCACTCAACCCAGGAAGTCCAGCTGGCTTCACCTCTCAAAAGGACACTGGTGAAGTTACCCTTGGTTTTCCTGTTTGTTTTTAAAAGCAGACTATTTTTTAGAGCATTTTTAGGCTCTCAGAAATATTGAGCAAGAGGTAAAGAGACTTCCAATATGCATTCCTGCCCACATATAGACATAGCCTTCCCAATTGTCAACATCCCATAGCACAGGGGTACATTTATTACAATTGATGAACCTACATTGACACATCAATATCGTCCTGAAGCCATCCTTTTGTAGTTAATAAGCATGATGATTCAGTGTTCACGTGCATGTGTGGGATGTGCCGCCCCCAAACCTTGTTAGGACATTGGCACATTACCCGTCTGACATGAAGAAATATACATAGCACTCAAAATCCATAATTTACATTAGAGTTCTCCTTGGTTTTGTACATTCTAAGGGCTTGGACAAATGTGTAATGACATGTATTCACCATTATAGAATCATTATAGAGTAGATTCACTGCCCTAAAAATCCTCTGCTCTGCCTATTCATCCCTCCCTCTCTCCTAACCCCTGGCAACCACTGATCTTTTTGCTATCTTCATAGTTTTGCCTTTTCCAGAATGTCATATAGTTGGAATCATACAATATTTAGTTTTTTCAGACTGGTTTCTTTCACTTAGTAAGAGGCATTTGAAGTTCCTCCATGTCCTCTCATGGCTTCATGGCTCATTTTTCTTTAGCACTGAATAATATTCCATTGTCCGGATGTACCACAGTTTATGTATTCATTCATCTACTGAAGGACATCTTGGTTATTTCTAAGTTTTGGCAATTATGAACAAAGCTGCTATAAACATCCATGTGTGGTTTTTGTGTGGACATAAGTTTTCAACTCCTTTGGGTAAATACCAAAGAGTTGGATAGTATAGTAAGAGTATGTTTAGCCTTATAAGAACCTTGGCATATTTTTTAAACAGACAGCTGGATTTCTCCCCTTTGGCCAAGAATCCTACATTGGAGCACTTGAAAAGGCATCAGTGACACTTTATAATCAGCCTGCCCATGCTTGATGGCAACCAATATAGGCATTCAGAATTATGTAACCTTTGGTGCAGTGGAGAGGGATGCATCCAAGGATAAGTACACAGACTTCCTGGCACTGGAAATATTCTATGTCTTAACCTGCATGAAGGGAACATGAAAATTGGTTTTATTATTCTTTATACCATGTATAAATTATGTATTTTGGTATCGATGAGGAAATATATCATACAAATAAAAATTTTTAAAGGCTCAAATACAAGGTACTGGTGGCTCTGGGATTATACAATAGTAGTTTACAACCTTTGTATGTTTTACCCGTATTTTCAAAGTTTAGAACTTTTTGCTGTTCACTTTAACAAGGCACTAAGTATGTCTGCAAGAATCACACTCCTTAAGTGTAATAGGCTGTTACTGAACTAAACTGGGTCAATCTGCCCATGTGCCATGGAAGGCCAAACACTGAAGCACCAGGCTTTTGTAGAGAGAAGAGTTTATTACAAGCTGCTGAGTAAGGAGACAGGAATCTGCCTCAAGTCTGTCTCCCCAGGTTGGGGGCTAGGGCAGGTCTTATAGGGAGAGGGTAATGAGGCATGTAGTGATTGGATCTTGCAATGAGGTGATGCTGGGAGCTGTGATCTGACTGGATCTTGCCATGATGTGATGCCAGGGCGCTATCTGATTGGATCCTGCCATGTGGCATCTGCATTTAATTTGGTCTGGGTGTGATCTGATTGGATCATGCCACATGGTATCTGCATTTAATTTGGTCCCCATATTCCTTGGTCCGAGCACTTAGTTTCCACCTGTGGTTGCACACTTGGTTCACCTGGGGATAATCAGGTTATGTAACTTGCACCCATGGCAACTGAAAACCAACTCACCATTTTATTACACAAAGTTCAACCAGATTGGGTTGGTTCTGCCGTTACAGCTTCACAGAATCTGCAAAAGCATCCACAGTAATCACTCTGTTTTCCAAGTCACCCTTTAGCACCCACTGGGTGGTGTTTGACAGAGGTGTCTACCTGACCAGATTTATGCTTCAGTCAAATCTGGATCCTCCTGGAGGACCAGCTCACCCCACAGTGAGCCTCTTCCTTTGCACCAAGTTCTGCTCTCACCTCCTATGCCCGTGGCTTGCTCAGCCCCATCTGACACATCACTGTGGTGATAGGAAAAATACATTTTACACGTGAGTCAGAATGTCCATATGCCCTGGGAAGTGTTGATGGCACACTGGCTGGAAGCCATTGGCTCATAAACTCATGAGTCACTGCAGCAGCTCTGTGCAGAAAAGTCCGCAGCGTGGGAATGGTGAGGAGAATCTGCTTGAGTGGTATTGCCTAAGCTGGAATTCTGGCTTTGCCATTTACTGAGTGGGTGACCTTGGGCAAGATACTTGACTATGCTTTCATTTTATTTTCTATAAAGTGGTAATAATGTTAGCATACCTACTTCATAGGGTTGTTATGAAAATTAAATGATTTGGTATATGTAAAATGCTTAGAAGGTACCTGGTGCCTGATGCTATATGAGTGTTCAATTTTTTTGTTTGTTTGTTTGTTTCTATGGCATTAGAGTAACTCCATTTAAGTCCAAATGGCAAATGGGATGGGGTCAGAGTTGGGGAGAGGACAAACCTGCTTTTTGCTTTTCTAAGCCTTGAAGCTGTAACAAAGAACCAGACTCTATTTTGACTGCTGACAGCTCTGGAGCTGCCCCTCTTCCTCTTCCCCTTGTGCTCCACATCTGAGCAAGCTGATAAGAAAGCCCATATTCCCCTCTCTTGGTTCCCATAGGAAGCTCAACCCACACAGGCCTCTTCTCTTATGCAGGAACCTCTAACCCAGCCCACTCCTTAACTACAATAAAGGCCAAGACTGCTCTCCCCTCCTGGCTTTCCCTTAAGATCCATTTTTAGACCTTCTCGGGAGCCTACTGTGCTCTCCCCAGCAAGCCTTATTATGTAAGAAGTAAACCTCCTCATACCCTTTTGCTTCCTGTGTAGTCAGGATATCCAAAAAAATGTTTGGTGTGTGTGTGGGGTGTTCCACCTCCGTGTGGTGACCACAGCAGAGAGGCATGGGGCCGGGAGACGGAGGGGTGCAGAAAGCTACTCTTTCTCTTTCCTTACTCTTCACCATAGGAAATGAATTCCCAGTCTCCAGAGTAAAGACGTCAGGATCCATAGCATTGAGGGAAGAGAACTGCATTTCATACTTCCTTTAAGTAAGGTTCTTGCACTGCCCTGATGCAATGTCCATGTGGTTACACAAGAGACTACCCAAGAATTTAAGAGTGTAGTGGTCCTTTTGTTTTTAATAGAAGCCATTAGGATCTTACTTCTTCATGGAGCTAAAAAGGAATGGAAAATAGAAAATAAAAGAAATACAGCAGGTCCTCAAATAACATTCAACATTGTTTCATTATAACATTGATGAGAAAAAAGAAATCAATTCCTGCCAGAACCACTGTCTGTGTGGAGTTTGCACGGACTCTCCCTGTCTGTGTGGGAGTTCTCCAGGCATTACAGTTTCTTCCTACATCTCAAAGATGTGCTAGTTTGGTGAATTGGTGTGTCTAAGTCATCCCAGTCTGAGTGAGTGTGGCTGTGAGTGCATCCTATGATGGAGTGTCATCTTGTCCAGGGTTGGTTCCCACCTTGCACCATGAACTGCAGGGATAGACTCTGGCCACCCTTGGTCCTGAACTAGAATGATTGGGTAAATAATTATCTTACTTGTTTTTATTAATCTTTCTTAAATGTATACATAGCTCTCATTTATTTCAATGTTTAATATTAGAAGTGTTTTAGTCTTTATGTAAAAGTTTGGTAGGCTGGGCATGGTGGCTCACACCTGTAATTCCAGCACTTTGGGAGACCAAGGTGGGTGGATCACTTGAGGTCAGGAGTTTCAGACCAGCCTGGCCAACATGGTGAAACCCTATCCCTACTAAAAAATATAAAAATTAGCCAGGCGTTGTGGTGTGTACCTGTAGTCCCAGCTCCTTGGGAGACTGAGGTGGCAGAATCACTTGAACCCAGCAGGCAGAGCCTGCAATGAGCCTAGATCACGCCACTGCACTCCAGTCTGGGTGACAGAGTGAGACCCTGTCTCAAAAACAAAACAAAACAAAACAAAAAACAAAAAAAACCGAAACAGTTTAGTGATGTTTTTGTGACCAGAAATATGCCGTAGGAACTTAACTCTTGTTTATATTAACTAGTCTATGGTGTAATTGGTTTTGTTATATGTTGTTTTGCTTAAAGTCACAGTTTCTAAGAACCTATGGATGCCATACTGTGCTCCATCACACTGTAAGGAAAAAGGAGGGAAGAGAGCAAGACAGAGGACTTAACTCATATATTGAGGACCTACTGCACGCCTGGCCCTGTGTTCTGCCCTCTTGTCATGCACACAACATAGACAACAGTCTATGGAGTAGAGATTACAATTCCCACTTAACAGATGGGGAAAGTGAAACTCAGGCAGGCTAAATAAATTACCTGTGGTAGACAGACTCTCAACTCCCCTACACCTCCCCCATCCTTCTTTCCAGTGTTCAAACCTTTATGTAAGCCCCTCTCCTTGAGCATGGATGGGATCTGGGACTTGCTCCCAATCAATAGTATATGGCAAAGGTGATAGATGCCACTCCCGGAATTATGTTGCATTATATAAAACTCCATCTTACTAGGAGACTGCTCTAGAGACTCTCCTTGCTGGCTTGATGAAGTGCTTATGTTGGGAAAAGCTAGGTGGCAAGGAACTGCAGGTGGCCTCTAGGAATGACAGGGGGCTTATAGGAACTGCAGGCAGCCTGGTTGCTGAGGATGTCCTTCAGGCAGCAAAAAGCTAGGGCCCTCAGTCCTACAGCTACAAGGAAATGAATTCTGCCAATAACCTGAGTCAGCTTAGAAGAGGCCGGGCACAGTGGCTCATGCCTGTAATCCTAGCACTTTGGGAGGCCGAGACAGGCAGATCACCTGAGGTCAGGAGTTTGAGACCAGGCTGGCCAACATGATGAAACCCCATCACTACTAAAAATACAAAGATTAGCTGGGTGTGGTGGGCACCTGTAATCCTAGCTACTCAGAGGGCTGAGGCAGGAGAATTGCTTGAATGCAGGAGGCGGAGGTTGCAGTGAGCTGAGATCTCACCATTGCACTCCAGCCTGGGCGACAAGAGTGAAACTCTGTCTCAAAAAAAAAAAAAAAGCTTGGAAAAGCATTCTTCCCCACTTGAGCCTCCAGATGAGAGCACAGCTTGGCTGGCATCTTGATTACTGACTTGTGAGATCCTAAGCAGAGAACCCAGCTAAGCTGTGCCTGAACTCCTCACTCAAAAAAGCAATGAGGTAATAAATTATTTTGTTGTAGGCCAATAACTGTGGCAATAGATAGCTAATGCATTACCCAACTCCTGTTTTTAGCATCTCTTAATTTTAATTTCTTAGTGATGTAGAATCCTATATAACAACCTATAAAGTGTTGATGAAAGGCTATAGAACATCTTTGACTGTGGGCCATTTTGGTTTAGCTGCTCTCATAATCTGTTTGAGAAGTTGATTGTTGAGGAAAGTGTATAATGATCGTAATATGTGTTAGTGTGATGACATAGGATCATTGACATATTAGGATTTAATAATATCCTAACTGATAGCTTATTTTCTCTTTATTTATACACTCTGACTCTGTCACATTCTTCCAATTTCTATGGAAAGAGTAAATTTAATGTTACTGCTTTATATTTCTGGATTGCTAACATTTTTCCAGTTAACATGTTTTATAAGGAATCCTATGAAGTTTCTCAATATCTTCCACAAGACTACTTATTCATGACCTTATAGGATGCTTGTAGTGTATGAAATTATTCTAAAGTGTTACACAACTTCGAATATGAATAATATATAAAGGAGAGGTAAAAAGTGGTAATGTTTGTGTCAATCAACCAACATTCACAAGTTATATACTATATTCTAATTTATTACTCTACTTCTATCCCAATTAGTATTTTTTAAGTTTCCTTAGTAAAAGCACTTATTTATTAATATAAATCCACTTCTGCTTGTAAAATTGGTATATTTGTTATGGAAGATGTTTGAGAGCATATTTCCCAACTTATCCTTGCAATGGCATTACCCTGAATAGAGAGGGCTCCTTTGTGTGAATGCTACCCATTTGCTGCCTTAAGAAAATCTGGTTCTCTCATTTGCCAATTCTAGCTGGAAAAACCCACTGGGCAAAAATCACTAAGACAAGAGATAATTCTGTGACCAGTTCCCCAAGATCTGTAATTGGCCCTGTTTGTGCAGTCCCAGAGACATATGACAGGGGATAGTAAATAAAAAATGACACGTTTAATTTTAAATTTGCTGGTAAAGTATCCAGATAGGTTCCTGCCATTATTTTCACATGCAAATATCCAGCTTTATCAAGCTTCTGACATTTCAAGATGAATATTTCTTATGTGGCTGTTGATTACACCAAGTATACCACTGACCATATTAATCAGGATGGATGGGGCAACTGCTCTCCTCATCTTTAGAATACACGTGCTGAGCAGTGATACTCTATGGTCCAAGCTGAGCTCAGAATGTCTCCAGTTAAAGTACAGTCCTTGGAGATTTTAGAGATGTTAATTAACCCCAATAATTACATGTGGTTCTCCCCAAGATTGAGAATCTTCTTAAAAACAATTAGTGTGACATTACTCTTTCAATAAATATGTGTAATATTTCAATTACATATATTTTCAAATATGTGTAATCCTTGTCTTAGGCCAGAAGATGGAAGAAACTTCCCCATTCTTAAGATACTGGCCCCGATCAATAGAAGCTGAACTGTGTATCTCACTCATATTATACATTACCACAGTTATGGTTTTAGCAAAAATTGCAGTGTAACTGCACCATATGCTACTTGCCAATGAGGAGAATTTAAAATGGTGTCCAAAGGGATTTATCGTGGCAACTGTCAGAAGCATCTCACTGGAAAACTAGAAACCCTAGAAAATGATCCAAATGTCAGCATTTGTTTATTCTGAAATACAGTCCAACAATGAGATGGCCACCCATCTTCCTGAAGGAAATCCCAGTCTACTGTGTAATTTTTATGGCAGAGATAAAAGTCATCAGCATCATCCTAGAGGGCGAGATGAAATACTTCCTAAAACCAATTTAGTTTTGCGTTCTGGTTTTGTGTATCTACATGGAGGTATGCATGCATCATCCCCCACTTTGTTCTACCAAATATTTAGAGTTTCTAATTTTCATGCTCACTAGACTTCTGAGCATTTTCCTGCCCCTTCCTTTCTCCACCAAGAATCTCCCTCTTCTCATGCAAGAAAATATAACATAAGTTTGGGCTGGTTTGTAAGTGTGACTCACTTCACCATGGTATGACTCATCCTGGGTAAGCTGATCATAAAAGAAAAGCACCTTCCTCAGCAACGTCTGGTCTTCCACCCAAACTACTACAGAGCCTCCTACCTCCCAGGAAGAAAGTCCACCTACCTATATTCCCTGTCATGTGTTAACTGCATTCTCCTGAAAATTCCTGTTATACTCTTTTAAGCCTAACGGTTGGAACTTGAGCGTGCACCAGAACTATCTGGAGGGCTTGTTAAAATAGAGGTGACTGGGCTCCACCCCCAGAACTTCTGATTCTGGAGGGCTGTGGGAAGCCTCAGCATTCGCATGGGTAACAAAGTCCCAGGTGATGCTGAAGCTGCTGGTCTAGGAACCACACTGAGAACTACTGTTTTAGGCAATGGTCCTCAACTCTGACTACACATTAGAACCACGTGAGGAGATATTAAACAACACACATGCCCAGGGCCTCCCAAGACCAAGTAAATGAGAATCTCTTACAGGGGAGTCTCAGGTACTGGTCTTTTTTGTTTCTTAGAAGCTCCTGAGTTGATTTTTATGTGCTGCTAGGATGAGAACCATTACAATAAGAGGAGCTGATGCCAGAGATGCAAAGGAGGGTGAAATTTAAGGAGAGTGCCTTGACTCAAAATCTCCTCTATAAGTTTTGTATTTTATGTGAAGAATGCATGTTTTAATATTTAAGCAGCATTTAAAATATTTCAAAAGCACATTAATATATGTCTCATGTCCCCAGAATCTATTGTTAGTCAAATATTAATGAATTATAACAGCCATAATAACAGCAAACTTTCATTTCTAGTTGCTTCAACTGGGTGGCTAGAAATTTAATTACACTATTTTTTATGGTAAGATGAATGTGCTATTTTCTATGAGAGAATAAAAATTTGCAGCATTTGAGCACAGCAAAAACGTAATAAATGGCATGGAAAACATATTCCTTATCAAGAGAATAATTTTCAGGAAACCTCAGCTGAGTAAAACTAGAGTTTCTCAGCGAACCTGAGCTGTTAGTTTGTGCTTGGAAACAAACTTCAGTTCCCGCAAGTAGTCAACTGAATCGTCCATATTTTTCTTAAGACACCTGATTTTGAATACAGACTTTGTCTGATTTTATTTTATTTTATTTATTTTTATTTTTTACTGTTCAGATTGTAAAAATTAAAAGTAGTGCACTGGGTTCTTATTCCGAGAGAACACTGAGTCTCTGTGGAACTCAGGTAATTGCGACCGATTTTTGGGCTAGACCTCCGTCTTTTCAGGTTTCTTTTCCTGCTGTCTAGCACAGCACTTGGCACAGAATAGATGCTCCACAAATATTTACCAATTTAACTGAAAATTGTTGCTCTATTTCAGAAGAACTAAATGTGCTTTTTTTCTTTTTCTTCATTTAATTTTTATTTGTACAAAGTAATAGATGCACATAGTGTTAGAAGTCATGGCTTATGACAACAACAAAAAAATCGGCCACTTGTTCCATCTTCCTCACCCTCCAAATTCTGCTTCCCAGACACAAGCACTTTCTGTTCTGTTAGTGTTGTTTCTTCTGATATTTCTATCCACATTTGTGTGTCAAAGTCATCACAAAAGGTTGTCTTGATAAAAACAGATACTGTGTTTTGATTAAAAACAACAATAAGCTGAGCTTAATGAAAACTTCTCAGACAATGGGCAACTGTCCAAATGAATCAGTCAAATGAATTCCCTGAGTCGCCTGAGTATTTGGGTTTTATGAAGTTTGTTGGACTGGAGTTAGTCACGGGGTGGTTGATGCAGGAGTCAGAGTTAGAATCTGGGCAAGAACTGGTGAAGATTTGTAAGCCCAGGTACCCAGGATAACTTGTTTGGTACATGGGTAAGGCTACTTGTTGGAGCAGTCTGTGGTTTTCTCTTTCCAGAGTCTGAGTCCAAAAGAGCTGCTAACTAGTTTATCCTGTTTTATTTTTATTTTTTTGGAACACGAGGGTTCTATTTCTACTTCTAGTTCTGTTAATTTTGCTTTACATATTTTGAGTCTATCATTAGATACATGAACATTTAGAAAAGTTCTATGTTCTTGGTGAATTGAGCTCTTTATTATTATGAGATGTTCCTTTTTACCTCTAGAAATGCCTATTATTTTAAGAGACAGTTTATTTAGATGTACTTACATACGTCTGTTTTAGCTGAATACACTTTGCCTGAAGGATTCCCTTTAGTATTGTGTTTAGCATATATCTTCTGGTGACAATATTCTTAGTGTTGGTTTGTTGACAATGTTACTATTTCTTCTTAATTTTGAAAAGATTTTCACTGGGTATGTTACCTTCCTCCAAAAAGGATTTACATGTGCTTAGGGCCAAGGACTAGGTTAGGGGCGCTGGTAATACAAGTGAATTTGATTTAAGTGAAGGTCTGGGATGACTCAAAGACGACTGGCTTATTTTAATTCACCTCTGTTCCTAGGGTGCATTGCTTCTGGGTTCCAACCTAAAGACAGAGGGATGGCCGGGCGCAGTGGCTGATGCCTGTAAGCCCAGCACTTTGGGAAGTCGAGGCGGGCGGATTACCTGAGGTCAGGAATTCAAGACCAGCCTGGCCAACATGGTGAAAATGTTTCTCTACAAAAATACAAAAAATTAGCAGCACATGATGGCGATGCCTGTAATCCTAGCTACTTGGGAGACTGGGGCGGAAGAATTGCTTGAAACCGGGAGGCGGAGGTTGCAGTGAGCCAAGATCATGCCACTGCACTCCAGCCTGGGCAACAGAGTGAGACTCCGTTAAAAAAAAGAAAAAGACAGAGGGATTTGCCAGGGCCCCTTTCATTGTTAGACCCTGAACTACAATTGTTGTCTCGCTTACCCCATTAATCTACCAAAAGCTCTGCTCAGCTTCTCTGCCTCCTAACTGCCTTTTTTTTTTTTTGAAATTGGCAGGTGCTTCCAAGAGAAAAGCAGCCAAAAATGCTGGGCTCATCTCTCTAGGTTTCTTCCTTCTTTTGGATTTTGGCCCTATAATCTTTCACTGATTTGAATGCAAACAGATTTTTTAAAAAATTGTTTTCAGCTTTCCTAGCTGCTCTCACTGGGATGGATGGTTGGAATTATCTAGATCACCATGATGGAGGGCAAAACCATTGGTACCCTGCCCATATTCTCTTGGCAATACCTTTTCTGTGTATGCTGATCTTATTATGGTTTATTCCATCTCATTGTAGACTGTAGTGAGATGAAAAGTGTGTCCACCCAAAATATCAGTTCCTAATCCCTGGAAACTTTAAATGTTACCTTATAAGGAAAAAAAATATATTTGCACATGTGATTAAATCAAGGAGCCTGAGATGGGGAAGACTATGCCGGATTACTTGGGTGTGACCTGAATGCCATCCCAAGCATCCTTACGAGAGAGAAACACAGGGAGATTTTGTACACACATGCAGAGGAGAAGGTAATGTGAAGACAGAGGCAAAGGTGAGAGTGATGTGGCCACAAGGCAAGGGAAGCTGGCAACCACTGGGAGTTGAGTTGAAACAGTCAAGCAACAGACTCTCCTCTAAATCCTTTGAAGGAGTACAGTCCAGTTGACACCTTGATTTCAGCCCAGTGATATTGATTTTGGACCTCTGGCCCCCAGGACTGTGAGAGAATATATTTTTGTGGTTTTAAACCACCCAGTTTCTAGTAGTTTGTTATTGCAGCCACAGAAAACATACCTAGATTGTTTCCATCAAAGCCATTTTTGTATCATTTTCCTATCTCATTTAATTAAATACCATAAAACTCCTGGCAGGTTCAGAGCCTTGAGTCCCTGTCCTTCAGAAACTCACAATCTGCTGTCATAAGTAATTCTGACCCAACCCAACAATAATAAGCAGGCGCTAAAATTAAAATAAAAAATCAAAGACAATATGGGAGAGGGAGAAGTTAATTTTAACTGAGGGAACCCAGGAAGTCATCTTAGATAGGATGGTATTTAAAGATCTTCTACTGCCTTCTAACTCCTCACACTTTGTGTTTTTATGTTAAGTTTTCTTCACTCTTTCTCTTTCTTTTTCTTTCTTTTTTGAGATGGAGTCTCACTCTGTTGCCCAGGCTGGCGTGCAGTTGTGCTATCTCGGCTCACCACAACCTCTGCCTCCCAAGTTCAAGTGATTCTCCTGCCTCATCCTCCCGAGTAGCTGGGATTACAGGTGTGTGCCACCACACCCGGCTAATTTTGTATTTTTAGTAGAGACAGGGTTTCACCATGTTAGCTAGGCTGGTGTCAAATTCCTGACCTCAAGTGATCCGCCCACCTTGGCCTCCCAAAGTGCTGGGATTACAGGTGTGAGCCACCGTGCCCAGCCTACTTTTTCTCTTGCAATTGTTTTCATTTCATTTAACAAAGGAATATTGTAAAATAGGGTTTAAGAGCATGTTGTCACGGTTCCATTTCCCCTCCATTTATTCTTACTGTGCTTGACATGGCTTTAGAGAAGGGGACACTCCAAGGGCTCCTGGTATGACAGCAATGGTGAGACTTCCCACAGGGAAGTGGTGTGTCCTTCCCACAGGGCTCCCAGGGATTCTGTTGTCTAGCGAAAGAAGGGCAGCTGACAGTACGAAAAGGGGCTGTTTTCAGTCAGGGTTTTGTGACAGTTGGGGTCCATGTGTCAGAATGACTGAATTGGGGGGAAAGGGATTACTTTCTCATTTCTTCTCAGAATGCCAAGGTTTACAATCTCTGTAAAGGGAAATAGTATTTTCAAGAGAGCCCACAAGAGGGCAGTATTAAGGAAGGATCAATTTCTATAGGTTCTGGAGAGTGTGAGAGCCAGGGTGTACTCTTGAGCCCATATCCGAAGCACCACAGTCTTTAAAAATGCCATGCTCAGCCTCACAAAAACCCAGATGCTTATGTGCTTTATTTTAGCACGTACCCACCTGATAAGGTAGGGGGAAACAACCAAAAGCCATATATGTGTATAAAATTACAATCCTGTGTAGACAGACGCCCTCCCTCATCTCTCTCCCACTTTGGGAGGCTGAGTGAAGAAATGGTCACATAGAACTGCAGCCAGGATTGAACAGGGAGGTTCTAGAAACTTTTCCCTGTGCTCTGAGGTAAAAATTTATGGAGTCCCAATATCAACCAAATACAAAGAATTGGAAATCACATCAGTTCTATAAGCTCAAAGAACACAAATGCCAGAAATCTTCTAACAAACAGAGAAAACAAAGGCCAGCAAAAAAGGTGGAAAATTTTATAGGACTCAATAATCAGAAAAGAAAGATTAAAATGTGAATATTTAAATAGGCAGTGGGGAAACTGACCATCTCATATATACTGTTGTGCGTTAATGGTTGATACACTTTGGGCAGATTTATCCATATCTGTTAAAATTTGTATAAAATGTACAAAAAATATGTACAAAATTTAATGCAATTCTAATTGTAGGGATGTATCCTTCAAAAATACCCATCCACAAAAGTATCCAAAGTCCAAGGATTTGCCTTGAAAATTTTGCTAAAAGATTTAAGGTCCAATAGTCCCTTTCTTCCTATAGAGTAATCTTCCTACAAATGATTCCTACAGGAATTTCTGACTGTCCAGCCTTTTGCATCATTAATTCTTGACATTTTAAGTCTGCACAAATCTCTGGTGTTTACCCAACCCTGGGAATCCTTGAGTGAAACGCTCTCTATTCTGCCATATCTTACTACTGTCACTTAAGTACAGGTCTTGCCACTGTATGTTTTGCTTTACCATAATCCAGGCTTTCTGAAAGATTCATTACTCAGTTTGACTCAGGCTTGTACTCAGTCGTGATGTGGAGTAAAATTGTCATAAGCCTCTAATACTTAGAGTTAATCTTCACTCAATTTAAATTATGGTTGTATCAGACTGTCAGTTTTAATCATGCTTAATAAGAAATATTGAATGAAAAAAACTATATAAGTAACTTTGCAAAAGTTAAGGATGAGATTAACCATTACCCTCTGTTTGAAAAGGAAGAATAAAGAATATTTACAAAACAGTTGCTCTATAGTTTAAGTTAAATATACTTATATACTTATTCTATATTTTGCCTTTGTAAAATTGAGTTTCTAAATCTGTTTACAGAAAAGGGCACAGAACTTACCTGTAGTATTGAGAATTGTGAGGTTTTCAAATAAATGTTTTACTTTGAGAGAAAGAAGGCTGTAGATTCTCATGCAGTTGTAAGAAATAATACAGAGAGACCCCACTGGCCCTTTACACAGTTTCCCCCAGTGGTAAGATCTTGCAAAACTATAGTGTCAGTTATCACAACCAGGATATTAAGGTTGACATAGTCAAGATAAAGAACATTTCTGTCACCACAAAGATCTCTCACATGGCTTGGTAATATTTACACCCATGTCCCTCCTTACTACTTAACTTTTGGCAACCGTCAATCTGTCCTCCATTTCTACAATTTTGTTATTTCAAGATGTCCTTTCAATGGAATTGATATAAGGCTACAGTGTAAAACCTTTTAGGATTGCCTTTTTTTTTCACTCAGAGGAATTATTTGGTGATTCATTTGTTTCTAGTGTGTTTGTAATTGCTTATTGTAACATTTTTATGATGATTACTTAAAAATATTTGTCAGACAATTCCAACATCTCTGTCATCCTGATCTTGGTGTTGGTGTCTGTCAATTGTCTTTTTGTTTTTTTTCTTTGAGAGAGGGCCTAGCTCTGTTACCCGGGCCGGAGTGCAGTGGCACAATCTCGGCTCACTGCAGTCTTGGCCTTGCCAGGCTCAAGTGATCCTCCCACTTCAGTATGCAGAGTAGCTGGGACCATGGGCATGTGCCACCATGCCTGGCTAATTGGTGTTTGTGTTTTTATAAGGATAGGGTCTCACTGTGTTGCCCCGGCTGGTCTCAAACTTCTGGGCTCAAGTAATCTGCCCACCTTAGCCTCCCAAAGTGCTGGGATTACAGCTGTGAACCCCAACTCCGGCTTCAGTTGTCTTTTCTCATCCTTTTTGGGTATTCTGTTTGTGCCTCTGGCCCTTATTTGAGCTTTCTGTCTTAGCAGTCTTTTGGCACCTCTTTGACAGGGCATGTGGGGAGGGAAGCCCCTCCATTACTGGCCAGTGGGGGTAAAACTCCAGGCTTCCCTCTCAGCTTTCATCCACATCCTCCAGGGGGAGGGGCTCCTCGTTGCTGCTGGGTGAGGTGGGAATTCCAGCTCCCCACTCTGCCTCCACTGACACCACCAGCTGGGAGGGAGTTACTGCTTCCTATGTGGCCTCCATTGACACCATGGGGGTGGGAGGTGGCCTTGTTTCCACTGGGCACGGGCAGAAGTTCTGACTGTCTAGTAGGCCTCCTCTGATACCTGCCCCCAGCAGGGAAGGGTAGGGAGGCTTTGTTTTTCTGGATGTGAGTCCAAGTCTGGGTTCCCTACATGGTCTCCACTGCCACCACAGGGTGCAGGGACTTCCTTATCACCTGTCAGGGATGAAAGTCCTGATCCCTATTTGGTCTCCTCAGATTCCACCCTGGGAGTGGGAGGAAGGCTGAGGGCACTTTGTCATTACAGCCTGATGTGGTTGGAAGTCTAGGCTCCCCAGCAGACTTGTGCTGGCATGGGCGGGAGCGGGACCACAGTTTGTCTAGGATGTTTGAGTAGGCTAGAGTGGGTATCGTCTGAAAGTTTTCTGATTTGCCAGGGTACCCCTTTCCTAGTCCTCTGGCTACAGAGCAGAGGTTTGTTGGGCATTTATTGTCTACACAGGACTCCTTGGTGCTTCCAGGCTGCCAGCTTCGACAGCTCCAGGTCTGGGATATATAAGACTAAAGCAAAACCCGGGAACTCACAGCTGTGTCATTCCCTGGGTCCTGACGTCCCTGGCCAGTCTGGCTTCTTCACTCCACCTTTCAGAATCTTATGTTCGTTTTATATATAATGTTCAAGGTTTTGGGTTATACACAGTGGGAGGAATAGGGAAAAGTATATCTACTCCATCCTCCCAGAAACAAAAGTCTTGAGAATTGTGTGTTAATAGTTATTTTCTGAAAACCATTGTCTTACAACTGTGGACCGCACATTTGTTGTGGGAATCTTCATTTGTTAGAAAATAGAAATCTGTTTGCTTAAAGTTCTAAAGTTTCCACAGAAAAATGGAATTTACTCATCCACATTATACTAACTATGATAATTCTCCAACCAGTATATAAGAACTGTGGAGGAGCGAAACAGAGTGCATAGGGAGTGGGGAATACATGGAGGATAAAAACATTTAGAAAAATGGCCAGCCAGGCGTGGTGGCTCACACCTGTATCTCAGCACTTTTAGAGGTCGAGGTGAGTAGATTGCTTGAGTCCAGGAGTTCAAAACCAGCCTGGGAAACATGGTGAAACCCTGTCTCTACAAAAATTAGCTGGGCATAGTGCACCTGTAGTCCCAGCTATTCGGGAGGCTCAGGTGGGAGGATCACCTGAGCCTGGGTGATAGAGGCTGCTGTGAGCAATAATTGTGCCACTGTAGTCCAGCCTGGACCACAGAGTGGAAAAAAAAGAAAAAAAAGAAAAATTACCAACAGGATTTAGTGATGGATAATTAAATTAAAACTATGGTTGTTAGTAACTCTAAGGAAAAAAAATTGTTTTTGTTGATATTTAAATTGTTATAATAATATAATTGCTTTAAATGTAGGGGGAGGACAGTAGCAAGAGAAGTGAGTACATGTGTGGCTTGGTTTAAGAGAGTTAAATCATCAACTATTTTAATAGTTTCTCACTAAATAATGACAAAAAAGATAAATTAAGAAATAGCAGTATACATATATCATTGGGAAATATGGAAATAAATCCTGAGAAAAACAGCCAAAATAATTGATACAGGTTGAGTATTCCTTATCTGAAAGACTTGGGGTCAGAAGTGTTTTGGACTTCAGATTTTTTTGATTTTGAAGTATTTGTACATATATATAATATGAAAAATCTTAGGAATGGGGCCCAAGTCTAAAAATTTATTTATGTTTCATATTCACCTCATACATATAGGCTGAAGGTAATTTCATTTTTCCCTTGGGAATGTTGAATAAACTAGTGTTGTCCACCTGTGTTTTGACTGGGACCCATCGCATGAGGTCAGGTATGAAACTTTCCATCTGTGGCGTCATGTTGGTGTTCAGCAAGTTTCAGATTTTGGAACATTTTGCACTTTGGATTTTCGGGCTAGTGATGCTCAACCTGTAATTGATATCCGCAGTTAGAGATGAGACAAAAAGACAGCTGAGAAAGAGATTTGTTGTTTCTCTCTCTCTCTCTTTTTTTTTTTTAATAGTCATTTAGCACTACGTTTTTAAACCTTTGCAGGTCTAATGATGTCACAAAATAAAAATTAATTGGAAAATAGTTAAGGGTATTTAAAAAACAGTGGATGGATACAACAATACATCTACTACTGCCACCACCCTAAGCCATCTTTTCTCCTGGGGTCCCAGCGTCTCGTTGACTTCTGGGACCATCTCTCCTCACAACTTGCTTTCAGCTATTTCAGCTCCTCTCAGTGTCTCAGCCCCTCACTATTTCAGAAACTCAAACATCTGAGTTTTCTTATTCAGAGAACTATAGATTCTTGTATTTCATCAAAGTCATCCCTGAGTGCTAAGTGAGTCCACCTACCAAATGACCCATCAATGTGTTTTGTTGAAAAAAGAAATAAAGTTAGTTGTGTTAGGGAAAAGGAGAGGCAACGCTCATCCCAAATAAGTTTGCTGTCAGTTTTGAAGCTAATTCTTGCTTAATTTCAGCAAACTTTTCATACATTCTTTGTGAGGGTGGATGTGGAAAATACAGGTAGTCCTTGCTTACCTGGTTACATTGTGTACCAATTTCCGTTACCACTGTTCAGTTAAATAACAGCAGTCACCCAACAGCACAATTCAAATTTCAGTTACCATGGCATGTTAACTGAGAAATTGCATAAAGTGCCAACTTTGCTGCTAGCTCTTAGTTCACAAGTCACTATGTAAATAACAGACATGCATCAATGATCAGCAACTGATCACATCACTTCTTCCAATCTGTTCCTGATGGGTGCAGTGCATGTTACTCAATTCAGTGATGGACAGCAATGGTAGTATGGTCTTCTTATCGCTCAGTGATAAACCCACATGACATTTTACAAAAATGGATAACTGAAAAAGACAGTTTGTCAACAAAGACGAAATTGCAGCAAAGAAAAAAAAAAGTGATAGTACTGCAAATGAAATTTGAAGGGAAGATAATGAAGTTATAGAGGAAATGGCTGACCCTGGGAATGTTGACCCTGCTCCCACTGGAGGGATTCTGGATATGCAGTCAGGGGAACTTAGCGCGGGTGAACTCATGACGTAAGTGAGGACAGTGGTTGTGAGGAAATGGATGAAGGTGTGCCAGAGGAAGCGATGCTGGAAAAAACTTCACGGTAAAGGCACTCTTGGAGATACTTCATCACATCCAAAATGCAAAGGGTAATGTGTTAGAAGCTGATCCAAATTCAGAAAGGAGTATGACAATCACCTGAGACATATGAAAGATGCGTGTTTCCTACCATGAGTTCTTCAACAAGAAGGCTGCAAGCTTTACTCAAAGTACTCTTAATATATTTTTTACAAAGAAATAAAAGTTTCATTCTCAATGTTTCTTATATTTTAAATTACAATGTACTAAATAACATGCTAGTTTTAGTATTTTTTCATTTCCTCATACATGTATAATGGACAGAGCTTTAATGTTTTGACAACAATTATTAAAGGTCAGGAAAGTTATGAAGATTGCTTTGCATGGTTTAGGTATGCACGGTCCTTTTTATGGCCCTGCACTACTGGGCAAAACAAGGACCGGCTCTAAAGGAAATTAAGAAATTCATGTTTTCCTTCTTTTCTCTGTACCGGCCTGCCCTCTGCTGGAGGTACCAGACATCAGTGAAATTGTCAGACTGTCAAGCTACAGATAGGTAGTTCTCAACCTTTTATTCTTTTTAGCTCTACCCCTTCACTGCCACCCTAGAGGAAGCAAAGCATTCCCATCCAAAAGCAGGGATACTCTAATTCTCAGTGGAGTGAGTCATTATATCCACATTGTGGAGAAGGCTCTCATGCCACTAAGCAATTACATCATGTAACTAAATTCTCTTAATGTGATTCTGTGCTCTGAGTGTAACCTGATACAAGCCTATTATTGGAAAGGACATTGGAAGTTATTTAGTCCAACTGGTGGCTATGCCAACTTTCACTGCAAAACTAAAATTTTTCCTAGGTTGTAAATGAGAGCTCAGAGAGCATCCTCTTTAAGCCTAGATTGGAATTTTGACTATGCCAAATTTCCCCTGATATTTTCTTCTCTTGTTCCATTCCAGCAATTGTCCTCACTGGCTGGACAATTACTCCTGGAAATGTTTAGCATTAATAGTGACATAAAGATGTCTCTTGTGACCAATAGAAAAAGCCATAGTATGTCAGTGTCTTTCCAGAACTTTCATATCTGCTTCCAAACTATTTTAGTTCCAACATAGTGCATTAATCTCCTCTTCCACTCTGTCCCTACCTTCCACCCTCACAGTTTACATTTCCACATAAAGTAACATTTTTTTTTGCCCAGCAGTTTAGCACAAACAGTTTAGGTCCACAGGAAATGCTTAATAAATAATTGTTAAATGTGTGAATAAACTAATATAGTTCCATTCCTTAATGGAAGCAACCAAAGTTATCACATGGTAATGAGAACAGGAATTTGGATGCAGGCAAATTGTGCATCTATACATTTATAGAAGGCTGTCAAGGCATCTGTCTATGGCTGGGTGCAGCGGCTTACATCTGTAATCCCAGAACTTTGGGAGGCAGAGGCTGGTCAATCCCTTGAGTCCAGGAACTCGAGACTAGTCTGGGCAACATAGTGAAATGCTGTCTCTACATAAAAATTAAAAAACTAGCCAGGCGTGGTGGTGCAGGCCTCTAGTCCCAGCTACGCGGGAGGATGAGGTGAGAGGATTGCTTGAGCCTGAAAGGCTGAGGCTGCAGTGAGCTGTCATTGCACCATTGCACTTCAGCCAGGGCAACAGAGTGAGACCCTATCTCAAAAAAAAAAAAAAAAAGAGTTCCTTTTGCTCAAAAGGAGGGGCAGATTATAGAACATTTAGGAATATGTTCTTATCTGTCTCATATTTTTGTTGTTAAAAGATGTTATATATATATTAGTACATATATTTACATATATAATGTACATATATTTACATTTGTGTATAGAGTCATATTAAGGTTGTTAAGGTTAGAGGTTTAAAATACTAAGTTAGAAACTATTGTCTTAAACCTCTAAGATTCTGAATTGTCTGTTTTGTTAGAACCCATGGGTTTTCAGTTTCCCCTATAATAAATTCTAGTAAATATAAAAAGAACAAGATAAGTGAGTACTTTCATTTCTAATTTGCAATAGTTCACAAGTAATTTAACATATAATGTGGCTTACTATTACTGTTGTCATGGGATCCTTAGGTTGTCACTTTGCCAGCCGGAAACCTCTGTGGCTGTTGGCACCTTTGCCCGAGTTTTGCTTGGGCTGCTGGGCTTGCTCTGCTCACTTGGCCTGGCAGGTTTCACTTGGCTTTTGCTACTGGCTCAGATCCCATGGCTGCCAAGGGCAAGCCAGGCACAGGGCGGTGAGGGGTGTGTGAGTGAGCATGGGGTCCAGCCACTGCACACAGCCAGGCATGCTAACTGTAGTGGGGTGGGCAGTTCCAGGTGCCAGCATGAGCGCTGGCTTCCTGCTAGGCTGTGGCTGGACCAGGAGTACTGCAAAACGGCTTCTACTGTGGACACCAGGGAATGCAGTGGCACCTGAAGCTTGGAGATGCCAGGAACCACAGAGCACCAAATAGGGTGTCACAGCCCTGGCTTGGGGAACTCCTGGGTCTGGACTTCCCAAAGAGCTTCCCAAAGCTCTTCTCTCCTTCTTGTTGCCCACAATGTGGCAAGCAGGGGCGGAGGGCATGTTTCAGCCCTGTTTGTGTTACAGCTCTTTCAGTCCCAGCATTCAGCAGGTCCCAAGTTCTTGTCCCACATCCTGTCCCACATCCAGGAAGAATGAAGTACGTAGATAACTGCAGGGTGAGCAAAGTGAAGAAGTGCTTTATTGAGCAGCAGTACACCTCTCAGGAGACCCGAAGTGGGTAGCTCCTTTCCACAGGCAGGCTGTCCAAATGTCTCTGTAGCCATCAGCACAGAGGAGACCTGGAGTGGGTAGCTCCTATCTGCAGGCAGGTCCTTCTGATGTCTCTGCAGTCCTCAGTGGAGAGGAGACCTGGAGTACCTGGAGTGGGTAGCTCCTAACCACTGGTAGGTTGTACAGAGGAGTGTACAGATCTCAGCGGAGAGGAGACTCATGGTGGGTAGCTCCGCTTTACAGGGAGGTCCTGCTGTCATCTGTCCAAGTCCAGGGTTTTTATGGGCATCAGAGAGGAGGAGGTATGTGCTGATTGGTCCATGGGCAGCCATGGGTGGACTTGGAAAAAGTACCGTAAGTTTTTACTCCAGTCCGTGGAACTGGCAGCCTGGTCCCCAGGCTTCAGGCGGGGTTCTATGGGGGACTCGCTCCTTTCTGCCCAGGAGCCTGTCTGCCTCCTGCCACTGTTCATGGCGCCCAGGCTGTTCGAGCCAAGGGGTGCCTGCAGGCCCGTGCCGAGCTGCCCACAGTGGCCAAGGTGCCCAAAGTCTGGAGGGGGCCGAGGAGGCAGGGGGCTGGTGTGTCAGCACTGCCCTGGAGCATGTGCACACCCAGCCCGGTTGTGACAGCACCTGGGCTTGGCCACAACTTTGCTCTGAAATTGGAGCGGGTGCTGGGAGCAGGGAGAGGCCAGGCAATGCGGGCAGGCACTTCCGTGCCTGTGCGGACAGGGGGGCTTCCTGGGACCCCAAAAGCGCAGGGATGCTCAGGTCCTGCAGCTGGGTGACTGCAACTGTGTCCTGGAGGGCAAGGTTCCTGCCCCTTCGGCTGGGAAGCGGGTGTGGATCCCGTCTGTTCCCGGCTCCCCGCTCCATGGAGTGCACAGCCCTGGCTGCAGCCGGTGTCTTTTCGGCAGCCTCTCCAGATGGGTCACTGCTGCCATCACTATTACACAAGTTTTTCCCTCTCAAGAGTTGCACAGACACCTCTGGCCACAAGGAAAGTTATTATGCCCATTTTATATTTGGAGAAAAGATGACAGATGAAGTAATGGAAATAAATGCCTCATTTTACAGTAGATCTGGGAACAAAACACTGGTACCACTAATTTATTTCACGTCATTAGAGTAGTATTTTTTTTGTTAGCATACTCCTTAAAATAGTTTTGGAAAACAATGTGCCTTCTCACACATTTTTATGTTAACATCTGAAATTTTTCTCATAAATTTAAATAGTAACAAAAGATATAAATATTGACACTTTTTAACAAAAACCTATGACATCACTCTTTTCAATGTATACAATATAATCTAAATACCAGAACAGTTTTATATGCTCCATCTTAAGTTAAAAAATATGTGAACAACTTCTCTTCCAACATTAGGAAAATTTACATTGTTCCTGTTTCCCCTTGACCTCGTATTTCCATTTTACTTTACCCACAAAATTTTTTCTTTATATTTGAAAGTTTTTTTAGAATTAATTATATTACCATACTTTTCTGTATAAAAAATATGTCTATGTTGAAATTTAAAATGTATGTTTTCTTTATTGATAAAGCTGAGTGGTAAAATTTTCTTCTAGATTTTGTTATCACAGTTATTAATATACAATTAAATATAAAATAAATGTATTATTAAATTTGATAATAGAGATAACAAGTAAAATGTTACTGGAACTATATATCTTAATGAGATGAATGGAGCTTTTTTCCTTTTTAAATTAGGTTATATGTCAATAGATATGTATTACTTATTGCTAGAATGTGACTGGATACTGTGGAAATTGACAGCGAAAAGAAATTATTGGCTATTTTTACATGTATGGCTTATAAAAGTTGTATTAATGACTATAGTAGAATCCACAATCCAATTTTGTTCAGCTACTATACCTCTAAATAAGTACACTGTAGGATAGAATAAACTGGTAAAAACTGACCAATAAGAGTAAACAGAAAATGCACCCAAATGAAAAATGAATATAGATTTTCTATAAGTATCTTTATGGAATAGTTATTTACAGAATTTCCCTATGAGTCTGAATAAATATGCAAGAAAATATACAACACTAACTCACTTCTAATATATGTTCTGGATACTTGAAAATATAATGTTGACCAGCAGGAATAACTGGGGGAATTTGTATCCCTTTTTTCTTGAAATCACTCAGCGGAGACACAAACCATTGTTTTGATCAAGGCAGCTTCCCTGTAGGCACTGACACCCCAGGGCAAGACCCCATAGCAGGATTCCTGATGGGTGAGAGGTTTGCCTTTACTTTAAGAAGTTGGGTCAAGGTGATTGGGAATGAGGAACTGGGAAGAGACGGAGCACTATGCCTTGCCCAAGTTCTCAGACAGCTCAGATTTAAGCCTGTGGAAGTTGAGGCTCTGCAAAGTGAGTCCCTTAAAACCATCCAAGATTACATACCCTTTAGAAGGCTCCCACACGAATCCCAGATTGAAGACTACGGTGGAGACTTCTGAGGCCCACCACTATATATTTCAAGTTTACTTAAATTTTTTAGAAAGCCCAGCAACACAAAGCCTGCCTAGCAGGTTCATCAGGCTGTTCTGTGAGAGACCTTCACAGAAGCTTGAGTCATTATGTAACAGCTGCCCTCCTCATGGGAATGCAGCCTCACAGAATGAACAGTGAACAGCCGGGTAGGACACAGGCAAAGAACACATGACAGGAGACGAGTGCTTTTAATACCTTTCCACCTTTGAGTGAAAGTTTATGTCCACAAGGAAAAAAATGAAAATTGTTACGTGCGAACTGCCTCCCCGGAAAGTAGTATAATAAGAATCAAAATGTAATGGAAACATTCAAACAACGTCATAGTCTTCTTAATGTTAAATTTTGTTTTAAGATACTTTGAAGGGCCAGAGTTCAAATAAGCATTCTTTTTAGTGATCTAGAAATGAAATAAATAAAACTATCATGCTGTTTTCCTAAGGTATTTAATAAACAGGTCACAATCTGGAGTTTCATAATTGTGATTAATAATTCTTAGGGAACCAGAGAACATTTCATTAGATTATAATGATTTTTATCCTCCTTTGAAAAATTGCCACAAATTTATAAAGGATTTATATGTTTTTCAGAAACTTTAATCCATTAGCAAAAATGAGCAAAGTTGATGTCCTGCCTTTGAGATTTTGAAAATGTTATCAAGATGGATATGTAGAAGGCATACTCATTAATAATATGATGGCAAAACTATGTCAGAAATAGGGTTTTGATTTTTTTAAGTGTTTACTTGGACTACACATTCACCTTCATATTTCTCAGCCTATACCATTTCTATATACTTGGCTAAAATACTTGTGACTAAAACACCTAAGTTGGCCTAATTTTCTTTTTTTCTTTTTTTGAGACAGAGTCTTGCTCTGTTGCCCAGGCTGGAGTGCAGTGGTATAATCTCGGCTCACTGCCTCCTGGGTTCAAGCGATTCTCCTGCCTCACCTCCTGAATAGCTGGGATTACAGGCACATGCCACCACGCCTGGCTAATTTTTGTATTTTTCATAGAGATGGGGTTTCACCATGTTGGCCAGGTTGGTCTCAAACTCCTGACCTCAGGTGATCCGCCTGCCTCAGCCTCCCAAACTGCTGAGATTACAGGAGTGAGCCACCACGCCAGGCCTAAGTTGGCCCAATTTTCTGGCTTAATAATTTATTTTCTTATTGCTAGAATTAATATATGTGTATTTGTTCAAATATTGTTTTTCAGATTTACTTCTACCTGTGCTATTGCTAAATGGAATTTTATTCACATTCAGCAGTTAAATACATCTAAAATACAGAGGTAAAAATAGACATTGAAAAACTGTGATTCTGAGCCTCAGATCACTAAAATGATATTTTCATGTTGCTAAGAAACAGTTTATATTTAATTGGAACAAAACTTCATCAATGTTTTGTGTTTCTCTCAGTTCTGTGAAATAATCCCTTACAATCCAATAAAATTAAAACCTGAATGTGGATTGGAGTACTTGTGTTTATTTAAAAATGTAGAGATTCCTACTTGGGGTAAACAGCCTCCAAGATGGCACCCAGTGATCCCCACTTCCTGATATTCACAGCCTGTGGAGTCCCTCCTACATCGTACCAGGGTTGGCCAATGGAATATGGCAGAAATGATGGTATCTCATATCCAAGACTACATTATCAAAGAACTGCTTACAGCTTTTCTCTCATTGTTCACTCTAGGGGAAACCATGTTGTGAGAGGCCCATGTTATGGCTGAACTAAACTTGTGTGCATGTGAGTGAAACAGAGCCTCAAGCTCCAGATGGATCTTGAGATGGCTGCAGCCTGGCTTGACTGCAACCTCATGGATGACCTTGAGCCCGGAACAATGGAGCTAAACTGCTCCCAGATTCCTGACCCTCAGAAACAGTGGAATAATAAATGCTTGTTGTTTTAAACTGCTAAATGTTGGGGTAATTGATTGTGTAGCAACGGATAACTAATAAACCACCTTTAGTTAGTATGCTTCCTATTAAACCTGTTACTTAAACTATATACTTGGCTAAAATACTTGTTACTAAAATACCTGATTATGTTGGCCTAATTTTCTTTTTTTCTTCTTTTGAGACAGAGTCTTACTCTGTTGCCCAGGCTGGAGTGCAGTGGTGTAATGTCGGCTCACTGCCTCCTGGGTTCAAGCGATTCTCCTGTCTCACCTCCCGAATAAATTTTTCCTTAGTCCAAGCATATTAGTATTTTGAAGTAGAACATTGCTTTGCCATTAAGGAAATATGCCCTAAATTGGTAGTTCTTGATGGTGGTGGTTCCACTCTCCTCCTACCCAAGGACAACCCAGAGCTCTGTGAGGGAATTTTTTTGGTTGTCACAATGATTGATGGAGCTCACTGGCCTCTAGTAGGTGGGGGCTAAGGGTGTTAGACATCCTGTAATGTGTAAGATACTTTATTTTAAGATAGCAAAGGAAAACATTACAAAATGTTTGTTTTATAAAAAGAGTATTATTCCAATAGAGCCGTGAGCTACCAGATTAAAGAGAGGAATGTCCTGCTTTTCCTGGGGAAGGGTAAATGAAATCTGCTGATCTTTTTTTGAGATGGTCCATAATGGAAAAGTAAAAGAAACCAGGAATTTGTCACATAGAATGTAATTTGATAAAAAATTTGAATATAAGAATGTAAAATTTGTAATCATAAAAATTCCATTTGAAATGGTATTTTCAAAAAAGAGAAATCAGTCTTTAGTTTTAGTTAACAGGTTAGTTCGAGACAGGTAGAATTCTAGACTCATGGAAGGAAATAATGAAGCAAGTGAAATGAAGAGATGTTCTCACTGCCCTTTTGCATCCTAAACTGGGCAAATCCAAGACTGTGAAAGGAAGGCAAAGTAAAAAACTTCCATTAAAAAATGAAACCTTATTTCGGTACAATTTTCATTCTCATGTAGATGTAAAAATATGCATGTTACTGAAATATCAGAGATTGATTTGATGTGGCTCACAAAAATTGAGATCTATAAGATATATTTTAGAAAAAGTTAGGTCTTTTAATATAGTATTCAGAGTAATTTTTCTTTGATGTTATATACATTTTAAATCAAATGTAATGTAGTATATTCTAGGCTTATAGGATTTGTTTTAGCAAACAGAATACGTTGAGTGAGTTTGTGTTTTCTGGAGTGATTCCATTTAGGTTGATAAGGCAAGGACTCATGGGGAAGGCCCTAGGAAAGGATAGAGGATATTCTGGGCCAAAATACAAGACGATAAGCATCATCTTCTTGTAAGGCAATATAATAGAGGATTGAAAAAGTCAGGAAGCCAGAGTCCCTGTCTTTATTTATTATGTCTTTTTATGTGTTTGTTTATTATTTTTGTGAAGTATATGTTTATATATTTAAAAAATCACCTTTCTAAATGTACAGTTCTATGAGTTTGGACAAAAACATAAAGTTGTACAGCTACCACTACATTCAAGATATAGAACACTTCCATCAACCCCAAAATTCATTTTTTTTAGTCAAAACCTCTCTGTCAGTTCTTAGCAAGCTCTGATCTATTTTCTCTCTTTATAGTCTGGCCTTTTCTAGAAGGTCCTAAAAATTAGATCATTATATAGCTCTTCTAGTCTTTTTCCTCTCATTTAGCATAATATATTAGAGATTTATCCAAGTTGCTGCATGTCCAGCAGCTCATGCTTTTACTGCTGAGTAGTACTCCATTGCATAGATGTACTACACTTCATCCCTTCACCAGCTGAAAGACAATTGGGTTGTTTCTAGCATTTGGAGGTTATGAATAGTCACTATAAATAGTCACGTACAGGTTTTTGGTTGAAAATAGGTTTTTATTTCTCTTTGGTAAATGGTTAAGAGAGGATGGCTAGATCATATTGTATATTTAGCTTTATGAAAAAAACTTACCAACTATATTCTAAAGTGGCTATATTATTTCATATTTTCATTAGCAATATATGATGGTTCCAGTACTTCACATGCTGGTCATCATGTGGTTCAGAAGCTGGTCTTTTTAAGTTTAAACATTCTGTTAGGTATGTAGTGATGTCTCAGTGGGTTTTTATTTGGTGTCATACGTAAGAAATGTTTGTTTATCTTTGTTCCCATCTTGCTTTATTTCCAGTGTTTCCAATATATGTTTTCTTACAGTTTTCATCTCTCTGCTGAAATTCCATATTGGTTCATGCACATTGTCTGCCTTCTCCATTTGGAGCCTTTAACATATTACTAATGGTTATTTCAAATGGCTTGTCTGATAGTTCCAACATCTGAATCATCTCTGAGTTTGGTTCTCTTGATCGCTTTATCTCATGACAGTCGGTTGCTTTTCCTTATCTTATTGTCTTATTATTTTTGACCGCATACCAGACATTGTTTGTAGGACAACAGAGGCTGAAATAAACAGTATATATGATCAGCAATGAGCATGTCTCTTCTGCTAGGCTATTTGTGTAGGGGTTGAGTTTATCTAGTTAGCAGTTGAGCAGGTTTTGTTGCTGCTTGGGTGTCAAAGAGCTTTTCTCTCTCTCTCTCTCTCTCTTTTTTTTTTTTTTTTTTTTTTTTTTGAGACAGAGTCTTGCTCTGTTGCCCAGGCTGGTATGCAGTGGTACAATCTCAGCTCACTGCAACCTCTGTCTCCTGGGTTCAAGTGATTCTCATGCCTCAGCCTCCCAAATAGCTGGGATTACAGGCATGCGCCACCACCCTGGGCTAATTTTTATAATTTTAATAGAGGTGAGGTTTCACCATGTTGGCCAGGCTAGTCTTGAATTCCCGACTTCAAGTAACCCGCCACCTCAGCCTCCCAAAGTTCTGGGTTTACAGGCATGAGCCACTGCTCCTGGCTGAGATTTTCTCAATGTTGCTGCTCTTCCCCCAGCTTTCAGCCTTTCCTGTGTTGTAGCACCACAAAAGGGATCTATCTTCCCAAGGAGTGGACTGCTATTGCTTGTTACCCTGTATTGCAAGCTTAGTCGTTTTGTTCCTATGTGATCCTACTTCTCCATTTCATGGCAGCCAAACTGCCTTGCATCTTTGGCAAATCTTCTATGGGACTTCCCTGCACCTGCCCAGTGGGTAGGAGACTTCTAATAGTAATGATGTAGGATCCTGAGCCCAGGACTGTTCCTTGCTCCTCCAATAATGACAAGGTTTTGTTTTCCCTTTCTCTAGCTGTAATGAGTTTTCATCTAGTCTTGGAGATATACAGAGTTTCTGCTTCTTCCCCCAAGGCTAGAGGCTTTTGTTCCTTGAGAAAGTATCTAAGGAGGGCTTTGTGACTTTCCCTCAGCAACTGCACTCCCCTCCTCCAGGCCTGCACCACCAAGGAAGACTCCCTCTGGTTCCCCACCCTCACCCAGTCTTTCTCATGAGCACCAAATGGAAATCTGTGAAGAAGATCTTGTAAGTGTGAACTGCTTTTCTGTCTGTGGCTCCCAGACAAACCTGTACTGTCACACTAGTTCACAGTCAGACTTCTGCAATTTGTTAGAAATTTTAGCAAGTCTTTCCTACTTTTTCAATGCCAACCAGCACCTCTTCTTCCTGTGTTCTGCCAAAGGTGAGCCAGAGCTCGCACCCTGTATTCTTAGAGAGACCTTGGATTCCAAGCTACCTAGTTGCCCTATGGCCTTAACAATCTGATGGATTCAAGAAAAATTATGAGTTTGTATTTTATCTGTGTTTTTCTTATTTCTAGGGTGGAAAAGGTGTTCTTGTCTGCTTTCTACATCCTAGGTAGAAGTAGAACTCCCATTGTATCTTTTTGTTGTTGTTGTTTTGAGACACAGTCTCACTCTGTCAGCCAGGCTGGAGTGCAGTGGCATGATCTCGGCTCACTGCCACCTCCGTCTCTCAGACGCAAGTAGTTCTGCCTCAGCCTCCCAGGTAGCTGGGATTACAGGCGTGTGCCACCATACCCAGCTAATTTTTATATTTTTAGCAGAGACGGGGTTTCACCATGTTGGCCAGGCTGGTCTTGAACTCCTGACCTCAGGTAATCTGCCCGTCTCAGCCTCCCAAAGTACTAGGATTACAGGCGTGAGCCACCATGCCCGGCCCCTATTGTATCTTTAAAGATATTCTAGAGATTAACATTTCACAGATTTTTCCCAGTAATGCACAGAAGGGTTAATAATTTTCACTATCCAAATTTTCATCTTCACATTTGGCTGAGTCACAGAACAGTTAGGAAAAGGCCAGGCAATATTGTGTCTGGCATATTGCTATGTGCACTCAAGTGTTATCATTATTTTCTTGTCCTACAAGAAGACTTGGAGTTTCCCAGAATAGCCCCACTTTGTGGGCAGAGGTGGCTGGCTGGCCACCAAACATTTATGCTCCCTTCTGTAGTACAGTGCCATTGGGAAGAGTTGGCCCTTCCATAAACTACACTTTGCAGCTTGCCTTACTGTTAGCTACTGCCATGTAACTGTGTTCTAGCAAATATAAAATTGCAGAATTGATGTGAGCCCCTTTCAGGCCTCCCCTGTAAAAGCCACTCATGTGGCATTCCTCCATGCTCCTTCCCTTACCAACAGGTGGATGCAAATGCCCACAGTGATGTGGGAAGTCAGGTGTTTAAGAAGGCAGAACCTCTATTGGTCTGAATACCTAATGACTGTGTAGAATGGAACTCATATACTCCCATCCCCCAAGACTGGAGTCAACTTGGATTATTTCATGAGCAAGACATCAACTTTGTGTTCCAGCTCTTAGAGATATTGAGGTCAATTGTCTGGGCAAATGGCCAACCCTAACTAATCTTATCCTTTCCTTCCCTTGTCAAATCACCTGGTCAACCTGCTCTGATATGAGATTTTTACCAGGCTAGCCAGTTGTCTGTAGGTCATTCACAAGAAACAAACTCCTGGACCCTCACCATTCGTGTGTAGATGAAGTCGAGAAGCTAAAAACTAGATGAGATTTAGAAAAATATATTTTCCAAGGGTGATAAAAGGTTTCATCTGATGTATTGACTCCAAATTATTATTAGTGGCTGCTTATAGAGCTGTGTTGGGAAGTTGTCTGAGGCAGTGTCCAGGCTAATAGAAAAGAACACTGTGATTAATTGGCAATAACTATCATGGCAGGTGAGGTAGGAGTGATGGCATGGGTTCAAAGAACTTCGTCATCCCTGGGACTGAAGCCAAGCTCTTAGATGCATTCAGTCAGCTGTTCCTAGAAATAGTACCCATATTTGTAAGTCTCAAGTAGGAGGCACTTACCATTAAGGCAATATCCTTACCATGGCTGTTACTTATATAAGTTGGTATGATTTATTGGCAGCCTTAATCGGCTAAGTTATAAATGAAATTTACACATCCCTCTGCCTAGATTCTGCTTGTTTAGTTTAGAAATCAGGTATTTTCAGGACTCAAAATTTCTAGTAAAACAATTTTGAAGGAACACATACTGCTTCCATCGGAGCAGTGGCAAAGCAGATGATTTTAATCTTTGGGATTGTGATCTAGTGTCTTGAAGTCTATTCTGATGATCCGATGAACTCCTTACTGGTTTATAGACGGTCTGGCAAATAGAAGGAAACAAAGAATAGGAAACAGTCCCTGATACAGACAACTGTTTGGTGGTTAAAAAGCGGATAGACCCCTTCTTTCTGCTGTGGGAATTAGAGTTTACTTACGGTGGCTCTCAAGTGCCTGGATTTCTTAAGCTACATGTTCTTAGTTATTATACTATTTTCTTGATGACAAAGGACGAAATTCAGATACACACACCTAAGTCCAAAACACACTGCATCCGAACAAAATCTTAGTTTAATCTTTTTCACAAACACATTAGAGATTTTTTATTTTCACAGGACATGGGAAAGAGTAATATATTTTGAACACAAAATAAAATGGAGAATTTAGCCAAAAAGTTCATGTAATTTCTAATCATGAGGAAATAGACACATCCAACTTGAAGGATATTCTGTAAAATAACTGCTCCAGAGTCTTTTAAAAATGTCAGTCATTAAAGAATTTTTTTAAATGGTTGAGGGATTGTTTTAGATCAAAAAAGACTAAAGAGGCACAACAACTAAATGCAATGCTCAATTCTCCATTGAGTCCTGGCTAAAACAAGCCAAAAAGATAGTTTTAAATCTTTTGGAGAAATTTGAATATAAACTTTATATCAAAGTTAAATGTCTTGAGTGTGAAAACTGTACAAGAGTTTCCTTCGATAATTTTAGATAAGTGTTGTAGTACTTAGACCATGGTGTCAAAATGTCTGCACTTACTCTCAAAGGAGGTGCATTACACTTAAAGAGATGTGGCAACTGTGGTCACTGTTGGAGAATCTAGATGAAGGCTATACAAGCATTTATTGTTCTGGTCTTACAACTTTTCTGTAAGTTCAAAAATTTTCACATTGAAAAGCTGGGAAGAAAAGTTTTTCTACTTAATGGTATATCCTAAGAATTTCCTGTAATATTATATTATATCCTAACCACTCATAATGACTACTTTTAATAACGCCATGGTATTCTTTTGAGGGAATATGTATTCTCTTTAATGATTCCACAATTTAGATTCCTAATAAATAATACTTTAATGTGTGTCTCTGTATGTGTTTTGTAGATTCTAATCTTGGCATAAATTTCCACAGGTAGGTTGCCGGATCACATGGCCATTTATGGAGAATTTGAAACATTCTGCTGTGATCTATTATTTTTTTAAGCTGCTAAGTGAGATGGCAGGATCTTGATAAAAGTGAGTCATTTCAGTTATATTTCTGTGAGCCTGAATATTTTTAGATTGCTGACACCCCTTTTTCCTCACTCATCTGCCAACCTCCCTGATAGCTGTGGGGCCTTGGTTCTGTCTTTCCTGCCATTTATTCCTATAGATGAGATTTTTCAGACTGAGATACTGGGCACCAAGAGGCCAATAAGAGTAGGAGGAAGTTGTTAAGCTTTTCAATATTTTGTCAAACAAAATTCATACATTTCTCACGCTGAAGCTCACATAAGTGAGTTCAGACATGGAGTCTGGCTCTGGTTCAGCTTTGATAGGTAGGGCTGCAACCTCAGCAGCTCAAATGCAACCTGAGACCCTGAGCCAGAACCATCCCATGAAGCTGCACCCAGGTTCCTGACCCTCAGAGATTGTGTGAAAGAACGAATGTTTGTTGTTTTTAGCTGTCAAGCTTTAGAGTACTTTTTAAATGCTGCGATAGATAACCAATACAGATTCTGGAAGTGAGATGTGGCCATAACAAAAACATAAAATGTGAACAAAACACTTGAACGCGTATTTCATAAAAGGAGATATGTGAATAATAGGCATATAAAAAGGAGTGCATTAGTCAGCAGGAAAATGCATATTAAAAGCACAATTCAATACCACTACACACCTACCAGAAAGGCTCCAAGTGTTGGTGAGAATGCAGAATATCTGGAACTCATATATTGCTGGCAGGAGTATGAAATGGTATAAACGAACACAGTTAACCTAAACCTAAGCCAGTCGACCCAGAAAGTACACTGCTAGGTTTATACCAAGAGAAATGATTGCATACAACCAAAATAAGAGGAAAACATAAATGTTCCTAGAAACTTCATTTATTACAGGCCTAAACTGCAAATAACTCAAATATTCATCAGCAGAAGAATGGATAAATAATTTGTGATATATCCAGGCAATGGAATACTACTCAGCAATAAAAATAATTGAAGTATACACACAGCAACCTGGATGAGCCTCACAAGCACTGCTATGTGGTTTCGTTTATATGCCATTAAGGAACAGGTTAAAACAAATTTATGGTGATAGAGAGTAGTGGTTGCTTCAGGATTGGTAAGTTGTACCAACTGGAAGGTAACAGGAGTGAACTCTCTGGGGTGATGGAAATGTTCAACATTTGATCTGGATGGTGATCACATGGTTTTATATATCTAAAAAAATCACAAAATAGTCACCCATTTTCTTCATTTTACTACTATATAAATTACATGTCAAGAAGATAATGTTGAAAAGATCCAAATGCCTTTCTGGCCCTAGAGAACATGTCTTTGGCCCCTTGTCTGACTTCTTCTCTGAACACTCTTCCCCTTATTCACTCCCCAAACACCCTGGCCGCCCTCCTGCTCCTCCAACACGCCAAGCATACTGCCACCTCAGGGCCTTTGCACTAGCTCCTCCCTTGTCAGCACTCCCTGCCTCAAATATCCCTGTAGATATCATCCTTTGCTTTATTCAGGTCTACCTATCATTGTCACAGTTCTCTGGAAACAGAGGCCTGGGCAAAGGTTAAGGCTTAGAGGGTTACTTGGGAGGTACAATCTCACACAGCTGGCCGCTCAATATGTTAGTTTCCAGAGCAGCTGTAGTAACGCACCACACACTGTTGTCACTCAGAACAACAGAAATGTATTGTGTCACAGTTCTGGATGCTAGAAGTCTGAAATTCAAGTATGGCGAAGCCATGCTCCCTCTGAAACCTGTAGGGGAGGCTCCTTCCCTGCCTCTTCTAGGCTTAGTGTTTGAGGCTCTCTGTGGTGTTGCCTAGCATTTAGATACATTACTCCAATCTCTGCCTCCAATGTCACCTCACTATCTTCTCCTGATGTGTCTCTGTCTTTCTCCTTCTAAGAACAAGAGATTGGATTAGGCCCCCACTCCCTTAATGACTTCATCTTAACTTGATTCCATCAGCAAAGACCCTATTTCCAAATACTATAAAGCCACATTCACAGTTCCTGGGGGTTAGGACTTCGACATATCTCTTTGGGGAACATAGGTGAACCCATAACACTCAGTCGGTGCACAGGCTTGGCCACACAGCAGGCTGTGTGGAGAAATTGTGCACCAGACGGAGGGGGAAAGGAAGAGGCAGTTCAGCTGCCCAGTATCCTCCAATCTCCTGTTTCCTGTCTCCCACTGGTCAAAGTCCATTCAGGGGGAATTAAATCCTCTTCCTTTCCGTGTTGCATCATTCAGCCCCATTGGCAGTTGCTCGGGAAACAAGGCCCTGCAGCTTGGCATTTCAGCTGAGTTTGGACATGGGGAGAGAAGCCAGATATTCTAGGCCTGTGGCTGGTGAGCCTCAGGCAGGAAAACCACAGGGGCCTGTGGTGGCTGCAGGGAGCAAGTGGCTGAGGAAGGGACAGGTGGTGCTGAGACAGGCCCCAGGTTCTGCCCAAATGTCATCTGACCAGAGAGGCCTTCTCTGACTACTTCATACCAGATAGATGCCCCTTCCCTGTCTCTGCATTTCTTTGTTTTGCTTAATCATCCTTCACATCAATTATCGCCATTGGACATATTATATATTTATGTGTTTATTTCCTATGTCTCATTTTACTCACTACCACAGCGTTCCCTGCAAGTAGGAAATTTATCTGCTCGTCCTTTGCCCTTTTTTCAGTGCCTATCACAGTGTCTGGCACATTGTAGGTGCTCAGTAAATATTTATTGAGTTTCAATGACTCGAGGAGTCAATGGATATAAAGAAATGAAAAAGACTTTGTCTTTGCAGTCTGTTAGGGAGTGGCTGAGTGGGTGGCAGTGGGGTTCTCTTAGGTCCAGACAGGCCTGTCTTAAGCAGGTCAGGACCCAGGTGCAGCTGAAAGCAGAACTCCATTTCCAGGGCTTGAATTTCGCAGCTCCCTGAGGAGGCCAGGGGCTGCCAGGATCGCAGCTGCAAAACCTCTGGGTCATAAGGCAGAGGAAAGAACAGACAGAGGGAACTCTTCTCATCTGGACTTGGAGGGTCGACCTTGCCTGGAGGGGAGGTTATCGCTTCCTGCAGAGTCACAGTGGGGAGAAAGAATCCTGTCTTCCCAGGTTGACCTCTTCTAAGCTTCCTGAGTTACTTTCTGTCTCTGGAACCAAACTAGTACTTTTAGTCCCAAAATGCCAATAAATATATCTTCTTTACTAGCTGTGGCACTATCATATTTTTAAGGTGAAAATTAGGGTCACCTAAGCAAAAGAGCTCAGCTCCTTATTACTTATTGCCCAGTCAAGATTTAATATGTCTCACTTTAAATGACAATTGTCCATTTTACTTCCTTCAAGTCACATATGCTCTTGGTTCAATATAATCACTATGATTTTTAGTCACATTCTCTCTTTCCTGTGCTATTTTCTCTGTGGAATCCACTATATAAAGTCTTCCATTTTTTGAAAAATGTAGGAGACCATATTGGATTACTGGTGAAAAGGAAATTGTAACAAACACTGGGTGACCATAATTCATTCAAAATTAGTTTGTGGTAATTTTCTCGATTAGTGTGAAAAATGTGCATAACACAGGTAGAGATTTTGTGAGTTGAATAATGTACTCTGTGTCTTTTGTACGATAATAAAAAGCAATGGCAGCTTGTTATTTCACCAAAATAAATATATTCCACCACTAGAAAATAGGCCTAAGACTAAAGCTGTGACATGGTGACATTTTCCTCACTGCAGATTATGCACCAAAGTTCATTACTGCAACTTTACCACCTGAGGTTGAGAAAGTGGCATAGGTAACCCTCTTCTTTTGTTTCGGTGAGGAAGTGCAGGCTTCGTTTTGGTGAGGAAGACTTCGGCATAGGTGGAGTGCTGAACCCAGTTTGGACCTGAGTGATTTGTGGATTGCTGACTTTCACCATTCGCGGTTTGTGAGGAATTGTTCCTTCTGGGAAGGGGGCAAGGCGGAGCGTTCAAGCTCTTTCCTAGCCTATTGCCTCTCAGGATGCAGGGAGTTTGTATGTTATAGGAACGAACACTAATAACTACCATTTTCTTTATAGAGGTCAGTATGCTTCTCAAGCAGACACAGTTACTTCCAGGACAAAAGATTTTTCTTTTCTCTTAAGACTTGCTTCCATTAATAACTAAGTCACAAATTTTAACTCTGAATTTTTTTTTAAATGAAGGGAGTTCATTTTAACTTTGCCTCCTGACTGTATAAGTTACCTTTCTGTAAAACTAGGAACTATAACTGCACTTACCTATGAAGTTATCTGAAGAGCACAGGGAGTAAAAAACAGAACTTTACCTTAGTCTTCTATGAAGCTGGAGATTGGAAGGCAGTCACTAGACAAGTTCAAACCAATTTTTTTTTCTTGTGCTCATATTTAGTTGTCTGCCTTAATTCTAGTGCCCCGAAGTTGGATATATCTAAAGTACAGTTAAAACTAAATGGCTAATTCCTTTCAAATTTAATTTACTTTTACATGCCATAATGATAGAAATACAAAACCAAACCAAAACAAAAACTCTGCTTCTAAAAGTCACAAAGAAATGTAATAATACTGTTGATCTAAAAGAAAGGAACTGAGGCAGAGTTAATATAGGTAGGAGTTTATTTGGGCCGAGTTTGAAGATTGCAACCCAGGAGCATAGATGCACGTTGCCCTGAATAGACACTCTGATTAGTGGCAGTTACAGGTGGACTTTTATTTATCTTTTTTTTTTTCTTTTCCTTTTTTACCTTTTTAAACAGGGTCTCACTTTGTCACCCAGGCTGGAGTGCAGTGGTACAATCTCAGCTTACTGCAGCCTCAACCTCCCAGGTTCAAGTGATCCTCCCACCTTAGCCCCCCAAGTAGCTGGGACTATAGGTGAGTGCCACCATGCCTGGCTGATTTTTGTATTTTTTGTAGAGACGGGGTTTCGCCATGTTGCCCAGGCTGGTCTTGAACTCCTGGCCTCAAGCGACCGACCCGCCTTGGCGTCCCAAAGTGCTGGGATTACAAGAGTGAGCCACTGCGCAGGGCCTACAGGCTGAGTTTTAAAGGTAAGAAAGGAAGACAGCGAGTGGGCTGATACAAAGTTGTTTGTCAGGAATTCTCATTGGTTTACAGAATTAACACTGATTAGTGATTGGCTATACATTGTTAAGCTATAGGGTGTGGGTTATAGTGTCTGGAGTGTCACTATTAGATTAATTTATAGCTACTGTGGCAATAGCTAACCAGTTTCAGGAGATAAATACATAGCTCAGAGTGGGGAATAAGGTACAACTATGATCTCATTTTAATGCTTCTCTGGGCCTAACAATTCGAAAGGGCTCACAATCCTCAGATGAAAGTTCTTTTCTTTCCTCAATACCTAATTTAGTACTGAAAATATTGAGGTCCTAAATGTGGGTCATTTGTGACTTTTGCTTTAGCCGTAAAGTCTAAAAAATTTTGTTATCGTAAATAAAATTTTAGCCACTTTCCTGTCCCAACTTATTATTGCTTTAAGATCTTAATCCAAATATATTCCCCTAAATGGACAAATCACAGTTTTAAAACAAACCACAACCATTTTATTATAACCCACAAATTGGGACTGTCCTGATCAGATATTTTTAATTACGCATTTCTTTTTTAGAAAGCTCAAGAGACTGTAAGAGCTGTACTTCCCTAATGAGTATGGTATTCCTCACAACTCCCAGGCGAATCACTTTGCGGAGAAAAGGCAATTGTCTTGGTTGAGTAGGAATTAATGTTGAAGGTGTGGAAGGAAGTTGACTTGATTCAGTTTTCACTAGCCTAAGTCACAGATGTTAAATTGCAAGTTTCACAGGAGGCACCAAAGTAGAATAGATACATAATTCCAAATTGAGATGCCAAGATGCAAACTTTCAATCAAAATACTAAAGACCAGTTTCATGGGTCCAAAACTTCTCACCCAAAGGGGGAAATAACAGTGCCTATGAAGGAGAAATTAAAGGAAGATTTTGTGAGGAGTTGTAATGGTTAATTTTATGTGTCACCCTGAGTGGACCAAGAGGTCCCCAGATTAAACATTGTTTCTTTGTGTTTTTTGTGAGGGTTTTTCTGGATGAGATCAGCATTTCAATCAGTGGAGTCAGTAGATGGCCCTCCTCGAGGAGGCAGCATCCCATTAGTTGGGGACCTGAACAGAACAAAA
Source organism: Macaca nemestrina (assembly GCF_043159975.1). Lineage (NCBI taxonomy): Eukaryota > Metazoa > Chordata > Mammalia > Primates > Cercopithecidae > Macaca > Macaca nemestrina. The sequence continues at coordinate 70,628,111 of NC_092135.1, forward strand.
AGAGAAATTTGCCCCTTTTTTCCTGCCTTACTGCTAGCACTGGGACATCTCATGTTCTGCTCTTGGATTGGGATATTTAGCAGCTTCCTTCGTTTTCAGGGTTTTGGATTCAGACGGAATTACACTGCTTTCTTGGGTTTCCATCTTGCAGATGGCATATGGTAGGACTTCTCAGCTTCCATAATTGTGGGAGCCAATTCCTCATAATAAATCTCCTTTTATAGATACAGATATAGACATAGTTATAGATATATAACCCATTGGTTCTATTTCTCTGGAGAACCATGACTAAAACAGGAATATTTTCTTGTTTTAGTCATGGAAAGCCTTGAAAAATAGTATTTCTCATATTATTTTTTCCTCTCCATGTGGGCCACTCAGAGAACCTATAAGTTGGGAGCATAGGGGATTGTTGTCTGACTCCAGCCCTGGAAACCTACAGATCAAGAGAGAGGGACTGGTGAGCCTCTTTGGCGAGTGAAGAGGCTGTGCTGTTTGTAGGATTGGTCTGCACTGAGTTTATTAGAGCAAAATAGGCATTGAGTGTCCCTATGGACCAAATGTGGGACACACAGAAGAGAATGATCCTGGAGCCCCTTTAAATCCTGCTCAGGAGGACAGCTGGGGTGTGGGTGGAGGATAAATTGGGAGTCCTATAGAGGGAGGAAATTTGGAGGGGACTCAGGAAATCCAGTGGCACTTGCCTATGTGGGGAGCCCAGCAGGAGGGGCACCTAAGAAAACATGAAGGCACCCACAAGAGAAAGAGCAGGCTTGACATTTGCCAGGTTTGGAAAAGACAATGCCATCTTACAACTGTTCCAGTAAAGTAAGAATTTACCTGCCCTTCTTTTCTCTCTTTCCTTCCCTACTCTGATCCTGGAAGGGTCAAAACCAGCAGCTTTCATGGTGGTCTGGGATGAGGAAGGAAAGGAGAAGCTGACCACGTCTTCTCTCCTAAAGGCTGAGACCTGCCTATGACCAGCTGTAGGTTGAGGAGGAGAGAATTCTTTTCTTTGAAATAAAGATTGAAATATGTAGCGATATATTGGTTTGGGCACTCTAATAGAAAGAATCTGGTACTTTCTATTACCTATAAGTGACCAAAAAAGCTATATCCAGTGGCAGAGGTAGAATTGCCTTCACTGAGCAAGTTTAAAAAGACAGTGAGAGAAAACATTAAAATTGCTTTTATGATTTCACCCCAGGAGTACTGTGTCTTCATTGAATTGGTTATATCACCAGCAGGAGTGATAGATGTATTTTTATAACCTACCTTCCAATCAGGTACCTAAAACATGGTGAATCAGATTTTTTTTCCCCATATACAGATATGAGTGAATGCTCGATCTACAATAGAATTTCCTGGAGAATTTCTATGGGTTTCTCCGGAGACCCATCCCTTGTATCCTTCATAGCCAAAAATTGCAATTTATAGATGTCAAAGCCCTTTAGTATAAGTGATCTCGATGGCTTATCACCACCAGGTCCCTGCAAAATGCAGAGAGCACCTAGTACTATCTGTACTATATGGAGAATAATAGCTAAGAGTTATTGAACACTCACTATGTGCTTGGCACTTGTGCTAAATATCCTACAAATACCAAATTCATGTATAATACTATTAATTTCTCCACTCTACAGATGATGAAATGGAGTCTTAGGCTAAGTAGTTAATTTAAGGCCAAACATTTAGTAGAAGATATGGCTGCAATTTGAACTTGGCTGTCTGCCTTCAAATTCCTAACTTTGAACCTCTGCTCAGATGAACAAAATGGAAATCAGACATTTAGCAACTCGTTTGAGGATCTACATAGCATGAACAGATATTGGTCTTGTCTCATCTTTGTCTCATGGAGATCTTCAGTAGAGATCTTAGTTCTCTAGTAGAGAAAGAGTTCACTAAACTACAGGAAGGAGATTAAGCAGATAATACCTTTTCCCAGTGAAAAAACAAGTCTCAAAAGATAGTGTAAGTAAATTATAGCTATACACTAGAATATTTGGTGGCCAGGAAAAAATGTTTAAGGATTTTTTAAGGAAAGTAAAGCATTTTCCATTCCAATAGAAAAAGTAGCCTATAAACTATTAATGCTTTCAAGTCTGTTTGAATATATTTATCTATTCACATACATGATAGGCACATATATACATATACATATATGTATATGTTTGTGGGTACATGTATGATCATATCACTTCTAATTTTTATTTTTAAAAAATTTTTGTAGAGATGGGGGTCTCACTATGTTGCCCTGGCTGGTCTTGAACTCCTGGTCTCAGGCAATCCTCCTGCCTTGGCCTCCCAAAGTGCTGGGACTACAGATGTGAGCCACTGTGCTTGGCCTTGATTGTATCTTTTTATAATAGAAAAGTTTAGAATTAAATGCACTAAAATATTAACAGTATTACCTCTAGGTGATGGAATTATGGGTAATTTTTACTTTTTCTCCTACACTTTCCTGTATTTCCCCCCAAAAGATCAATCATATTTTTCCTCTCCATATGGGTTCATTAATAATTTACTTAACATTTTTACTGAGATAATTTGCACACTATAAAATTCACTCATTTTAACTATACCATTTGATGATTGTTATTAAAGATTTATAGAGTTGTGTATCCATCACCACAGTCCAATTTTAGATCATTTCTAGAAGATTTTTCAGGTCCATCTGCAGTCATCCCTTATTCCCACCTCCCAGACTTAGGCAATCCCTAATCTACTTTCCATCTCTATAGATTCGCTTTTTCTGGAAGTTTCACATAAATAGGATAATACAACATGTGCTCTTTTGGGACTGACATACATTATGTTCTTTTAAAGAGAGAGAAATAAATAAATATTCTTTGGTTCTTTGCCTTTCCCATCCAATCCAAGCAAAAGCCCATTTTTTTCTCTTAATACTATAATAACTAATTATCAGCAGAGTTTCCTTTATTCCTGTAGTACTTGACCAGCAATCAAATCCCTTTCAGATCACAAGATAATCTGACGTTTTAAGGATCTCTAGTTTTTAATTCCTCACACATTTCTCTATTTTTACATTAAAAAACTGATTTATAACTATTTTGTTCTTACCCTCTGGAGAGTCATTGTAGACATGCCCTATACTGCCATTCTACTGGCAGAAACAGGGATACCATCACTGATGTGCAAGGGTTTGGAATCAGACAGACCCAAATTCAGCTCTGGGGCCCCATCTCCTGTAGCTGGGTTAGACCCTTCCTGAGTTCAGCGTCTTAGTGAGTATCTTGGACGCTGTACCTTCCTCTAGGGCTGGATGGAGACATGCGCACGCTCTGGATGAGCTAGTGATTTTTGGTGCTCCTTCGAAAGGATGTTCTTTAAATAAGTCTTCAACTTCTCTTTAGAGAAAAGGCAGGGCCCCCACACAGCAAAACAAAGGCCTTGCAATTCATCAGGGGTACACTCCTTAAAATGCACTGTAAACTCCTCAAGGGTCTCACTCTCATTCCCAGCAGCTCATCAGTGTCTTCCTTCCAATCCAATTAACACTCTCCCTGAAAGTACTGATACATATCATTTTCAATATTTCATTACATTTTCAAGGATTTATTGCTCTTTGTGGAGTAGTGTCCTTCTGGCTCTGCCTCATAGAGTGTTCTGAAGATTAAACCGGATCACACATCCAAGGAGTGCTGTACAGGGTCTAACACTCAGTGGATGTTCAATAAATGGTAACTATTATTAGTATCATAACCAAAGCTATGGCAACTCCAAGCCTGTGTGATAATACGTGATGTGCAGCTCCTTTCTCCTCTAGCTCCTTACTTGGAAATCTTCTTTGCAGAAAGCCATTTTCGGAAAGCTTTTGGTGACCTTGAAACATTCTCAGGTGCTCTCTGATGTTTTAATAAATGAAACTTAATATATATAGGAGATACAGTTCCTCCTTCATACCTGTATAGTAAAAAAGCTGCAACATAAATACCTTTGGTTAACCTTTATATAGTATAGTATTTTAAATATTACCATAAACATGATAGAAATTAACAGAATGAAGGTTAACTGGGGGAAAAGCCCTGAGCAGGGAGGGAAGAGTTGCTGCGGGAACACTGTGGCAGGTCTGAAACCAGATCCTGGCTATCGAGCAGAGGGAAATGGCACATCTTTGGAGGCTTTTATATCATGGTAATAATTGTTTTATTAGAATCAAAGCATCCCAGAGAGCACTTGCTCTTTCCTTCTCTCCAGTCCCCTTGACTCTCCCCTTAGCAGGGTTGGATGGGAGGTGGGGGCGGGGGTAGGGGGAACAGTACAAGAAAGCAATGCTATGTCCCTTTCTCCCATTGTCTGGCCCCCAAATGCAGTGCCATAAATACCAAAACAATGCTTGGTAATAGTCTAAAAGATTTAACTTGTCCCCAAATTCCTAAACGACCATTGACATGTAATTTGGTTCTTGGCAGAGTGTAAGTGAACAACTTGTAGACATGACATTTGTGTGAACATCTACAAGAGACAGGTCGTTATCACCACCCATTCAACACTCCAGCCAGAGGAAGAACAGCAAGTGGGGCCAGCCATCCAAGTTCACCTGAGCGCTCCGGGGTCTCAGCCCTCATCCTAAAACCTCAGTTCTGCTGTGGCCCGGCTACTCCCCATTCTCAACTGTGTTTTCTTCACCATGCAGGTGATGGAAGCCCAGGAAAGCCCAGGGTTCAAGGCCAGTGACTTCAGCCTGTCACCCCCTCAGTCCGCATCGGGCCCACCAGCCCCCTCCCTCCCTGCCCCCAGCCCTGCCCGCACTGCCCCCCATTGCGCCCAGCCCTTCCTCACCCCGCGGGAGAAGCTGGCCTCTCATTCCTCACTGAGAGACTCGACGGGCGGCCCCACGCCAAGCCTTCCTCGCCCTCCCCTCCAGCCCTTTCTGAAGGGGAGGCAGCAAAGGTGAGCAAGCAACCGCCGCAAGTTTCGGCAGCTGCTGAGGAAGACTCATCGGTTTCTAAGGAAACAGAGAGGCAGCAGCCATTTTAGTGGCATTTGCTGTATGAAAAATATATAGACACTGGCATCCCCCTCCCCACTCGCACCGCGGCGCCTGCCCTCCCGCCCCGCCTCAGAGGCCCCGGGATGAGGGTGGGGCCCCAGTCTCCGAGGGACGCAGCGGCCACCTGTCGCAGGTGGCCAGCCACTAGGGTCGCCAGCCCCAGTGCCCCCCAGCGGGCGGGACCGCGGGGTCCCCACCCCGGGGCGGAATCCCCACCCCCGGGCGCCGCAGCGCAGCGGCGGGCGGGCGGCTTGGCCCTCCCTGCGCCCGCGTCCCGCCCCCCAGGTCCCCTCCCTCGCCCCCCCGCCCCAGGCCGCGGGAGCCCGCGGGGAGGGCGGGCCCGTCGCAGCCACGCTGGTCGCCAGGCGGCCGGGAGGAGCGGGGTCCGCGCGGCGGGCGAGGCGGGGGCGGAGGCGCAGGCAGCTCGAGCGCGGGAGGTCGCAGCAGCCGGGGACACCGCGCGCCGCCGCTCAACATGGTCGCTGCGCACGCTGCCCATTCTTCCTCCTCCGCCGAGTGGATCGCCTGCCTGGATAAAAGGTAGCTCGGCCGGGGGCCGCAGCTGGGGGCCGAGCTCTGCGGCGCTGCCCGGGCCCAGAGACCGCCGCAGCCTCACACCTGGGCGCAGCGCGGCCGGGCTGCGGGTGGCCGGGGTCCCCGAGCGGGGGAAGGGGTTGAGGTCCTCGCCCGGGAGACAGGAGGACAAGGACCCCCGCCTCTCGTGGGGTACCAGTGGCATGAGATTATTACACGTGGTGGAGAAAATGCAGCGCAGTAAGGGGAGAGAGCACCCACCTCTCCAACCCCCAGCCCCGCCGCGACTCCAGGCTCCGCTCCTGGGTGGGGGTTTATTTTCTCTTGGCATCACGGGACGGAAGAATCGATGCATACCCTCTCTGGCTATTCAGACCTTGCGGGGTATTAAGTTTTAAGGAGGGGTGGGGGCACCGGCAGGTACAGAGTAACATTCTTTTTTTTGTTCTCGAAAGCAAAGTGTGAGGGACCCAGTGGAGCTGTCGAGTCCCTTGCTGAAATTCACAGCTTTCTGCCCCCGCAGTCGCTCGCTCAAGGTCTGTGTTAGAGAAGGTCATTTGGGAGGCTGCTTTCGTCTTAATACCTGCTTCTTGGGAAAAGACCTTTACGCTAAAAAAAAAAAAAAAAAAAAAAAAAAAAAAAAAATTAAAACCGTACATAAAGCATATAACTCCCGACGACAGCTCTCTCTAAGGAGGATGTGTATGTTAACAGTGGATTGCAGTTGTTTCCAGGCTCTGACAGCATAATATTCTGTTTGTCCAGATTGCAGGTTTAGCAGTAAACATTACACAGTATGTTAGCAATTATAGCTTATTACCCTGATTAAAAGGTGATGCATCTGAACTTTTAAGAACTGAGCAAGAAATCTTGCAGAGTGAACTGCCTCTGAATTTCGGAGTTTAATGCAGAAGGGCAATGATTCACGTCTTGCAGCTATCTGCATGACATCTCTATTTGCATTTGTGTGAAATATTTTGTGTTCTGCCATATTGAAAAATTTTCAATTAACAGATTCGTAACACGATCAAACTTGAAAATCTTAAGTGTGACATGCTTTGCATACTCTATTATAGGCCTTTGTTGAAAAATATTAAGTAATTTGAGAAAAGCTAAATGTAGCTCATTTGAATAACTTAATATATCTGATAGTCTTGACTTTCAATTACCATACAGTAGCAAGATTTTTTGGCAGGCAGTGCCCTATTTATGTCTAAAATGATATGTACTAATATTAGAAATAGTTGCATGCAATAAATAGTAAGAGAATTAAAGTAATGGTTAAATCATACAGGATTATGTAGAACTAAGAGCATTTGAAGGATAGAGGTTGTTAATGTGTCAAGTATCTAAATTTAATAGTTCAGGAAAAAGGAATTATATGGGATTCAAGATCTTGCACTTAACCTATAAATAGTGGTGCTTCCTTATGAATGGAATGTTTAGATAATAGATAACATATTTCTATGTGTATAAATGCATGGCATGGCATTTTTTGAACAGTCGTTAATTCACTGGAAACCCATTAGTCAATAAGAAGTACTTATGGCAAAATCATAGAGCAATACTAACACAAGTGGGACATAGTCGACTCTCTCTTTTCATAATGTGTATCTGCCCAAATGATTTTGCTTGAAATGGATTTTTTAGAGCATGATGCCCTCACTTAATGCCACCATTCATAATGGAAAAAAAAACTAGGAAAAAAAAAAAACCCTTCACAGATACTGAGTCTAGCATCAGAAGAGTCAGATGAGTGGACAGATCAATAAGTTAAGGGTTTTAGGAACACAGCTGTTACCAGTTCTGTTATTGGACATGTCACTTTTACTTCCTTGAGTGTCTGAAAAATGAGGATAGGACTATCAGGGATAAGTGGACAAATGGAAGAAGAAAAAAAGGTGAAATACTTTGAAAACTGTGAGGTGCCATGTAGGCTTTTTATTTTGTGGTATTAAGAGAACTTTGCATGTTCTGCAGTGTTCATGCCAGAATTGATACCTGTGAGGAACAGTTTAGGGCAGCAATCTCATTGTATGAAGGCTGTGGGGGCCTTGTTTTGAAGGTGTGTTTTTCTTTTAGATTGTTTATTTATTTATTTATTTTTTAGGAAAGGAGAAAAATTGAGAGTGTTTATGGAAGTTGTCTAGGGAAGCCCCCTGAAAGCCCTGTTTAGTGGAGACAGTGCCCTGAACGTTTCTGAGAAATGCTATCTTGATACTCTTTTCCAGGCACTGTGCTGGGCACTGGGGATGCAACAAAATATGAGAGTTGTTTATAGGCTTGGAGGGTAGGGGAGATTGGTGGTGGGACGGCTGTATAAACAGCTAACCACAATGCAGTGGTAAGTGCTTTAATGGAGATGTATAAAGTGCTTGGGGAATGCAGATGAGTGAGTTATCGAGATGCTTCCATAGGTGTCCTGCGTAGATCTCAGAGGCTGAGAGAAATTTTACCAGGCAGAGAATAGGGAGGGCATGCCAGGCAGTGGTGTGGCATATGAATATGCTAATTTCTTCCCAACTACAAATTCCTGTTGTGACCAAATCTAGAATATAGGAATGTATGCTCTATTTTTATAAAAACTTTTTTATAATGGACATTGTCAACCCTGCACAAAAAAGAAAGAATAGTACAATGAACCCCTGTGGGTTCACTTGGGAATATGATACTGGGACCTTTTAACTGGGAAAAGGACGTAACTGGGAAACGTAGTTCAAATATATGCCTCATTCAAGTGACAACTGTTGTGGATGGTGAAAAAAAGAGAAACCCTGGGACTGGAAATAAAAAGGAGAGTTAAAAGAGGAAGTCTGCAGGAGTAAAGAAGTATGCAATGAATGTTGAAGTGAAACAAACAAAACACAAGGAAAATCGAGCCTTAAAGTGTTTGTTAGGAATGCCTAGAAAGTTATCATAGATAGGATAATACTTGCAAGTGGGGAAGGGGATTACAAGTGTGTAGATATGTAGATTAGGTTAAAGAAAGAAAATCTAAAGCTTTTTATGTATCAAGCATCCACCGTCTTGGACTATAGTGGGACTGAGGAGATGAGGGTCTACAAATACTAATCTTAAAACCAGAAAGACAAGACATTGAACATTTGGATGGATAAACCAACATTGAAAAAAATCTCACATGTTAGAGTAAAACAAGCTCACCACTATCTCAGGGATCTTACAATTTTTTTCTGAGGGGATGGTAATTAGGAACAAATTACATAGTCCCACTATTTGGGACTTAAGATGGCTAAAATGTCTTTTTTTTTTTTTTTTTTTGTGAGATGGAGTCTCACTCTGTCACCCAGGCTGGAGTGCAATGGCGCGATCTTGAGTCACTGCAACCTCCCCCTCCTGGTTTCAAGGGATTCTCATGCCTCAGCCTCCCAAGTAGCTGGGATTACAGGCACCCACCACCATGCCTGGCTAATTTTTGTATTTTTGTAGAGACAGGGTTTCACCATGTTGGACAGCTGGTCTTGAACTCCTGACCTCAGCTGATCCACTTGCTGCAGCCTCCCAAAGTGCTGGGATTACAGGTGTGGGCCACCACACCTGGCCCATTTTTTAATTTTAATGAAAACATTTTTCCCGTAAGGTTTTAAATTTGCCAACTGTGAACTTAAGATCCACTTATGAATCCTAGATCTCAGGGTTGGTAAAGGAGTATTATGAAGGGACAGGGACCATACACATTCATGTAGTATAGTGACTCATTGCTGGCATTCATCATGATGGAGCAGGGATTGACAAACTATGGCCTGTAGGCCAGATCTGACAGCTTGCCTGTTTGTCTTGTGGGCTAAGAATGTTTTTCACAGGCCAGGCGCGGTGGCTCATACTTGTAATCCCAGCACTTTGGGAGGCTGAGGCAGGGGGGATCACGAGGTCAGGAGATCAAGACCATCCTGGCTATCACAGTGAAACCCCATCTCTACTAAAAATACAAAAAAATTAGCTGGGCGTGGTGGCGGGCGCCTGTAGTCCCAGCTACTCGGGAGGCTGAGGCAGGAGAATGGCGTGAACCCGGGAGGTGGAGCTTGCAGTGAGCTGAGATCGCACCACTGCACTCCAGCCTGGGGGACAGAGCAAGACTCCATCTCAAAAATAAATAAATAAATAAATAAATAAAAAAGAATGGTTTTCACATTCCTGAATGGCTGGGAATAAAAGAAGAGTAGCATTTTGTGACCCATGAAATTTAGATGAAATTCAAATTTCAGTGTCTATAAACAAAGTTTTATTGGAACATAGCCGTGCTCATTTGGTTACATATTGTCTACAACTGCTTTCCCGCTGCAGTGGCAGAGCTGAGTAGCTGCAATGGAGACTGTGGACCCACAGAGCTTGAAATATTTACTATGTGGACCTTACAGAAAAAGTTTGCCATCTTTTGTTATAGATGAAAGAACCTATCTAAGTGATTGACAGTGAAACCACTGGAGATGAAAGAAATTGTCTTCATTTGGAAAGGAGTTCACAGTGTTTGGTTTCTTGTTCTTTAATTAGAAGTATAAGTTGGAGAAAGGTCCTCAGTTGATTGGCTTATTTGAGGAACACTGGCTATCACAGCCAAAGCAGACGATGAAGTTAGCATGGTTATTCAAAAGGTTGTGATCTTTCAAAGGCAGCAGATGAATTTTTTTAAGTATTCATATTTCAGTTTAAAAATGCTCCAGGGACAGTTTCCATCTGACTTGCCCCCAGATAGATATTATGTTAGTTATTTTGATTAGGTTGAGAGTGAAAGAAGTCAAGGGACAAATTTGTTAAGAACCAAAATGCTTTGTAGCACACATGGTGAGAAAAGATGACTCAGATATCAAAGAAGCATCAGACATGGGTCCACCCTTGAGAAATACAGAGGATCAAAGAAGCACACAGAGCAGAAGGGAGTCCCTGGAGGAGGCTGGTATCTACTAGCCAGGTCCCAAGGGATGACATTACCCCGGTACATCCTCCAGGGCTCAGGCTGGTCTTGCAATCTCAGAATCCTGACTTGTTAGCACATCAAAAATTAATACATCTTTCAGCGACAGATACACAGGTACCAGACTCTCAGAGACTGTAAAAGCCAGAAAGACGGTTTATTAATTTGACAATAAGATCTGTCACATCAGAGAATTGGACACTCATGTCCTTTGGCTAATGTATTCTTCTTCTAAGTAAGCCATATGGGAAATCCAATTATTCTCAGAAGTCCGTTTTCTGCATTTACAATGAGAAGCCAAGCTGCCAGGAGGTCAGGATGCTTACCTCTTCTGACCTGTATAAGAGTACATCCTCTTCCTGGAGCAACAGAGCCTGGGAATTGGATGATAATGAGAAGGTAGTTCTGGGAATCGTCCAGGACAGTGTGGCTGCCACCTTTTCCAGTCACATCACCATTGCCTGTGCTCCCACAGCGCACTTTGGTCTCACTCTGTCATGACATAACACAAGTCCAACTCCATTGTAATGGCCTGCTTAGTTCTCTTTTCACATCACTTGACTTTAGACCCTATATTTTATTCATCATTTTATCTTCAGCTTCAGTGCAGTGCCCTGACTAGAGAACGTGCCAATAGGCCCAGGGCGAGATGGCCACAGAGGTCCTTCTCCTCAGGGATGATGGCCTCTGCAACCCTGTAGGAAGGCGCTGGCACTGGACCCTGTGCTGGGGAAGGAACATCTTCCTCTGTTGCTTCTTCTATGTTTTTTGGCTAATGTGAATACTTTTTAAAAATGACTCTGCATAGCTCTAATCTAATCTGTTTTTCCTCCTTAAATCCTCCCCCCACTTTTTTTTTTTTTTTTAAAAAGAACATCTTTTTATTATGGAAAAAAAATCAAAATATACAAAAAAAAGAAATAGCAGTATGATTCTTAATTCTTTTTGTTTGTGTGTGCGTGTGTTTTTAGACAGGGTCACTCTGTCACCCAGGCTGGAAGGCAGTGGTTTGATCATGGCTCATTGCATGCTTGACCTCCTGGGTTTAAGCGATCCTCCTGTCTCGGCTTCCTGAGTAGCTGGGAACACAGACGTGCGTCTCCATGCCTGGCTAATTAAAAAAATTTTTTTATAGAGCTGGAGTCTCCCTATGTTACCCAGGCTGGTCTCAAACTGTTGGGCTGAAGTGATCTTCCTGCCTTGGCCTCCCAAAGTGCTGGGACTATAGGCTTAAGCCACTGTGTCCAGCCAGTATGATTTATGCCACCCCTTCCCCTACTCCAACATCATCAACTTCCAGCCAACCTTGTTTTGTTTATACCCCCACGCACTCCCCACTCCCCCCAGGATTATTTTCAAGCAAATTCCACATATTTCATCTGTAAACATTTTAGTATATGTCTCTAAAAGGTAGTGACTTTTTATTAAGAGAACAATATCACACACATTAAACAACTTGACATTAGTTCTCTAATATAATCAATTTTTCAGTCAGTGTTCAAATGTCCCCATTTACCTCATAACTTTCTTTTTTGCAGTGTGTTTGTATCAAGAGCTAAATAAGTTGCATTTAGTTGATATGTCTGTAGGTCTGGGTTCTCTCTTTCTCACTTTTTCTTCCTTATAATACATTTCTTGAAGAAACTGGGTTGTTGTTTTTTTCAGTCTGAATTTTCATTGTACCTCCATGCAGTTTTTTAAAACATGTTCCTTTGCCCCCTGTATTTCCTGTAAATTGGTATTTGGGTCTAGAGTTTGACTTTTTGTTAAGAATGCATCACAGAAGTGTTATATATTTCCATAATGAGGTATATAATATCAAGTGATCTCTTTTCATAATGTTAACAATTTATTGTTTTTAAAGTTTAATGCTTGGCAACTATCTATTTGCAGTTTATCGGGGAACATTTCACTGTGGCCCCAAATACATGGGAGCACATGACATATATATTTGGAGTAATTCGAGAACAATACAACCTCATATGTAATTAGGGTTAAATTCTGTGGTGCTGATTTTACTTGCTTTAGTCTATTAGGAAAGGAAAGTTTAGCCAGACCTGAACTCCCTCAGACTGGGGATACATGTAGGATTGGTGTGCTTAGTCCACACCCTTGGCCTTGCTGCCTGGTCTCCTGCACACAGCCTGGGAGCTGGAAAGAGTCTTCAGAGGAAAAGTGGTGCTTAGCAAAGCAAATCCAGCCTCTTTGTCTTAACTGGAGTTCTCTCAAATGGATTTCTGGCCCTTCCTGTGAGGGTGGGACTGGCAGATACATTTTGTTGGAATTTCCCATGAGCTTGGAAGATTTTATGGCCCTCTCATGGTAGCTGCTTATTGTCCTACACCACCTCCTCAGCCCCCATGCAACTAGTTTTTCTTCAGTCAGAATAAAACCATCTTTGTGCATCCTCAACAGTGGTCAATGAGAGTGGGTTTTTCCTCCAGTACTTTCAAGTCACAGATGAGGGAGAGACTGCCCTAGGAGTACTGAGAGACTGAGGGAAGAGAAAGAGGATGGGAAGAACTGGGTGGGGAGGGAGACAGTGAGATCCAGCTGAACATCTGACAGAAAACAATCTGGCTGATGAGCGGAGGCGGACAGTCCTGGCGTGTTGACTCAGCTGCATCCGTGTGCACCCGCTTGCTTCCCCAGCCCCAAAAGAAAAACAAAGTGCTGCCACTATTCTCTTTTCTCTCCGTGCCAGCTCTTTCTTGGAGCGCTCATCTGTTTCCGTTGCTGTAACTGTGCAGATTCCTTAAACTCCATATCTGTGGCTTATCTTCTAGACCAGATGTATTTTTGTCTGTCTGTTGGATATTCCCACATGAATATCCCATTAATCTTTTGTGGGGCAGACATTGTTTTCCTTCACCTACCTCTGCTATAGAGGCTGGAAAAACAACATACTTATTTTCCCAATCTCTCTTCAGGTGAGGTTTCCATGTGACGCTGTCTGGCCAATGAGACATAGCAGAAGTCTACTAGAGGTTTCCAGGGGAGCTCTTGCTTTACCCATGTATTTGATTCCCCCTTCCTCTCTTCTTTCTGCCTGGAGTTACTACCGGAGGCCTGGGCCTGTGGCAGCCATCTTGTAATCCCAGGAGGAAGTGTCCAGAGAAACACAGAGCCTCCAGTTCTGACTTTGTCCTCCTGTTGAACCCAGATCGGTAGTTACCCACCTTCAGATTTTTGTTTTGTGAAGAAAAAAAGCCCCATTTCTCTAAAGCATTCTTTGGTGTTCTATCATTCACCATCAAAATGATCTCTAACCTAACAGATTGATACTTGTCTAAAGTTGACCTCATCTTTTGTAGCCCTGCTCCCCATTAGTTTCTCCTTCTTGCTTTACTATTTTATTTATGATGTCGTGACTTCCTCATTCTCAGAACTTTGAAGTTATCTGCATTTTCCCTTTCCTATGTCCTTTTCCACATCTAACCAGTCAATAATTGTCTTGGCTTTTATATTCCACTTTTATTTCAGGGCCTTAGCATCTGGATCTCCCCATTTTCTGTTTCCAGTCTGGAAAACATGATATCGTCAAATCAACTTTGTCTTAGGATCAGCCAGACCTGGATTCAAATTCTGTCACCTCTACCCTCTAGCTATGTGATCTTGACCAAGTTATTAATCTTTCTGAATCTCTGTTTTCACATCTTCAAATGAGATTCCCAATGCCTACAGTAGTGGCTATGTCGAGGTGTGTGAGCTAATGCAAACGTTGCATGGTCATCTCTAGAGAGAAAATGTAGAAGTTAAAAATTTAGGAGTCAGATTATATAGGCTCAAACCCCAGTTTAAATTTTATTGATGGTGTAATTTTGGGCAAGTTATTTGGTTCTAGTGGTTACTTTATAGATTCATTGGGATTTTCCCTGTAGACAATCTTAAATGTGAACACTGGCAGTTTTACTTATTTTTTCTGATTTTTATGTCTTCTATTATTTATTTTTCTTCCCTTATTGCATTTGCCAGGAATGCCAGGACAAAATTGAATAGAAAGGGTGAGAATGGATGCTCTTGTTTTGGTTATGATCTTATAAAAAATAGTTTGCTATTTTGCCAGGTTAGTTGTCTTTCATGTAGTTGTTTTTTCTTTTTAAGCAAATTCCCTTTTCTGAAATTATTGAGATGATTATATTATTTTTCTCTTTCATTCTGTAAATATAGTGAATTTACATTGACTGAATTTCAAATGTTAAGCCAACGTTGCCTTCCTAGAATATATACTACTTTGTCAACATGCATTATATTTTTTATATATTAATTTATTCAACTTACTAATATTTTATTAATGTTACTTTCATGTCAGTTCATGAGGGATATTAGCCTATAACTTTCTTTTCTTATTTTAGTATCAGGATTATTCTGGCCTCATCAAATGAATCAAGAAACTTTTCCTTTTTTTTCCTATTTTTTCCCTCTATTTTTAAGTGAACTTATATAAGATCAATGCTATTTATCTTACAAATGTCTTAAGGATATCTGGGCCAGGAATTTTCTATATGAAAAACTTTTTAATGACAAATTCAAACTCTGTAATAGAGGTCTATTCATATTTTCTGTTTCTTTTCATGTCAGTTTTGATAAGTTATTTCAAGGAGTTTGTGCATTTCATCTAAGTTATCAAATTTATTGATGTAGAGTTGTTCATAGTATTCCGTATAATCCTTTTAATGCCATTAGGATATGTAGTGTTGTCCTGTCCTTTGTATCCCATATTGGTAATTTGTGTCTCTTTTTTTTAAATTCATTCTTACTAGGAGCTTCTCAATTTTGTTAATATTTTAAAAGAATGAACTTTTAGTTGATTTACTTTGTTCTTTGAGAAATTTATTGATTTTTGCTCATTGTTTTTTTCCTTTTCCCTCCTTACTTTGGGTTTAACTTATTCTTTTTCTGGCTTCTTAAAGTGGAAACTTAGTTGTTTAATTTTAACTTTTCTTCTTTACTAATATAAGCATTTCAGCTGCAATTTCTCATTTTCAACACAAAGAAGGAAACACAGGTATTCTTTTGTTCAGTATTTATAAACTTAAACTATTTCTGCTGGAGAAGAACAATTAATCAAGCTGATGCTGGGACCTCTTGACTCCCTTAGCCTCAAGAAGATACTTTGCAATGTGTTGAACGGTATCCTCAACAACATTCCAACAGTGATTCAGCAGTGAGTTTCATAGGCTCTTTCAATATGGCATAATTCTAAAGAAACATTAAGAAAGGGTAATTCTGCGAGGGGGCCAATATATAGTTTTCTGGTGATCTGATTTAATCCAATAAAATATTTTAGTATATTTTAGAAATAGATGGATTGTTTTTCTTACTGGAAATCAGCTATAAATATTATTTTTTTCACATTTGAGCCATTAATAATGATTATGATTGGGTTGCAATGACTTTGAAGTAATATTTTCCGATAAATACCTGGAATCATTCTATTCTGTGTTGTTGGCTGAATGAATAGTAATAAGACTTTGGTGTCAGCCAAACTGGGGGAAAATTACATTTCTGTTTGGCTATCATTTGACCTTTATATTCCATTGCTTTATTTCATTTCGTGTATCATTTTGTAGCCAAACAAGAATGTATGCCTTAATGGTGGTCCATCTCCTCTGTGAGGATGTGGGGGCAAGGGTGTATTCTCAAGGAGGAATATTGGTGCCACTCTCACAAATAGACAAATGGTAGTCAAGAGCCCACAAGTAATGCTACAGAACATAGCCCCTCTAATTACAACTGTGGAAACGAAGGGACATATGCTAATTCCACTGGAGTAATCTTAAAATACTTATCTGTGGTGAAATAATTTTCTAAAAACACTTTTATTGAATTAAATTGATTGTACAATGTAAGCATATCAAATAGGATGACTTGCTGTATAGAAATATTACTTTTTTTTTTTTTTTTTGAGACAGAGTCTTACTCTGTCATCCAGTCTAGAGTGCAGTGGCATGATCTTGGCTCACTGCAACCTCCGCCTCCCAGGTTCAAGCGATTCTTCTGCCCCAGCCTCCCTAGTAGCTGGGATTACAGGCGCCTGCCACCGCGCCTGGCTAATTTTTGTATTTTTCGTAGAGACAGGGTTTCACCATGTTGGCCAGGCTGGTCTTGAACTCCTGACCTCGGGCGATTTGCCCACCTCGGCCTCCCAAAGTGCTGGGATTATAGGCTTAAGCCACTGCACCTGGCCAGAAATATGACTTATAAATTGGTGAAAAGCTCAAGAACCGCCCCCTTAATTAAACAGAAAAATAATTTTTATAGGCCCTTAGAAAAGACTTAATAATTGAGATGTTGAAAACAAATAGAAAAGATCTTTGATGGGAAGGAGATATTACTCAAAACTTAGTAATTTGATTCTTGCTATTATATGAAATTTCAATTCTGTTTAAACCCCAAACGAAGGCATTAATGTTTTCCCTTGTATTTGGGGCAGCCTTAGAACAGCTTTATTCTTCTAGCTATTAATTTTTCATCTTCATTAAGGCACAATTGACAAGTAAAAATTGTGTATCTTTAAGATGTATGACTTGTTGCTTTGATATATGTATACATCGTGAACTTATTGCCACAATCAAGCTAATTAACATATTCATCACCTCGTATAGTTACCTAGTATGTGTGTGTGGTGAGAACACTTAAGATCTACTGTCTTAGCAAATTTTAAGTTTGAAATACAGTATTGTTAACTATGTTAACATTGTTGCACATTAGATCTCCTGAATGTATTCATCTTTTAATTTTATTTTTTGAGGTAGGGTCTCACTCTGTCACCCAGGCTGGAGTGCAGTGGCACAATCATAGCTAACTGTAGCTTTGAATTCCTGGGCTCAAGTGATCCTTCTGCCTTGGCTTCCTGAGTAGCTGGGACTATAGGCACCTACCACCATGCCGGCAAATTTTTTATTTTTAGTAGAGACGTGGTCTCACTGTGTTGCTCAGGCTGCTCAAACCCCTGGGCTTAAGCAGTCCTCCCACCTTGGCCTCCCAAAGTGCTGGAATTATAGGCAGGAGCCACTGTGTCGAGCCCAGAATTTATTTATCTCCCATAACTGAAACTTTGTACCCCTTGACCAATATCTCCCCATTTCCTCCTCCCTTCAGCTCCCGGCAATCATCTTCTATTCTCTGCTTCTAGGAGTTTGAGTATTTTAGATTCTATATATAAGTAAGATCATGCAGTATTAGTCTTTCTGTACCTGGCTTGTTTCACTTCGTGTACTGTCCTTTAGGTCCATCCGTGTTGTTGCAAATACCAAGGTTTCCTTTATGTTTAAGACTTAATAATATAATAATATTCATTGTGTATATATACACCACGTTTTCTTTTTCCATTAATCTGTCAACAAACATTTAGGTTGTTTCCTTATCTTTGTTATTGTGAATAATGCTGCAATAAACAGAGAAACCCAGATATCTCTTCAAGATACTCATTTCATTTCCTTTGGATATGTACCCAGACATGGGCTTGCTGCATCGTAAAGTAGTTCTAATCTTAATTTTGAGGAACCTCCATAAGGTTTTCAATAATGTACTAATTTACATTCTATATTAATCTGTTTTCATGCTGCTGAGAAAGACATACCCGAGACGGGGTAATTTATGAAGAAAAAGAGGTTTAATGGACTCATAGTTCCATGTATCTGGGGAGGCCTTATAATCATGGCAGAAGGTGAAAGGCATGTCTTACTTTGGTGGCAGGCAAGGGACAGAATGAGAACCAAGTGAAAGGGGGTTTCCCTTTATAATACCATCAGATCTCATGAGACTTATCCACTACCACAAGAACAGTATTGGGGAAGCAGCCCTCATGATTCAATTATCTCCCACCAGGTCCCCTCCGACAATACAAGGGAATTATGGGAGCTACAATTCAAGAAGATTTGGGTGGGGGCACAGCCAAACCATATTATTCTGCCCTGTCCCCTCCAAAATCTCATGTCCTCATGTTTCAAAATCAGTCATGCCTTCCCAACAGTCCCCTAGTCTTAACTCATTTCAGCATTAACTGAAAGGTCCATAGTCCAAAGTCTCATCTGAGACAAGACAAGTCCCTTCTGCCTATGAGGCTGTGAAATCAAAAGCAGGTTACTTACTTCCTAGATACAATGGGGTTACAGGCATTGGATAAATACAGCCATTCTGAATGGGAGAATTTGGCCAAAACAAAGGAGGCACAGGCTGCATATAAGTCCAGAATCCAGTGGGGCAGTCAAATCTTAAGACTCCGCAATGATCTCTTTTGACTCCACATCTCACATCCAGGTCGCGCTGATGCAAGAGGTGGGTTCCCATGGTCTTGGGCAGCCTGGCCCCTGTGGCTTTGCAGGGTACAGCCTCCCTCCCGGCTTCTTTCGGGGGCTGGTGTTGAGTGTCTGTGGCTTTTCCAGGCACATAGTGCAAGCTGTTGGTGGATCTACCGTTCTGGGGTTTGGAGGACAGTGGCCCTCTTCTCACAGCTCTGCTAGGCAGTGACCCAATATTGACTCTGTGTGGGGGCTTCAATCCCACATTTCCCTTTTGCACTGCCCTAGCAGGGGTTCTCCATGAGACCCTGCCCCTGCAGCAAGCTTCTGCCTGGACATCCAGGCATTTCCATACATCCTGCAAAATCTAGGAGGAAATTTCCAAACCTCAGTTCTTAACTTCTGCACACCTGCAGGCTCAACACCATGGGGAAGCTGCCAAGGCTGGGGGCTTGCACCCTCTGAAGATTTGGCCTAAGCTGTACCTTGACCCCTTTTAATCATGGATAGAGCGGTTGATATGGCTAGGATGAAGGGCACCAAGTCTGTAGGCTGCACACAGCAGGGGACCCTGGGCCCAGCACAGGAAACAATTTTTTCCTCCTCGGCCTCTGGGCCTGTGATGGGAGAGGCTGCTGCAAAGGTCTGTGACATGCCCTGGAGACTTTTTCTCCATTGTCTTGCTGATTAATATTTGGTTCCTCATTACTTATGCAAATTTCTGCAGCCAGCTTGAATTTCTCCTCAGAAAATGGGCTTTTCTTTTCTATTGCAGGCTGCAAATTTCCCGAACTTTTATGCTCTGTTTCCTTTTTAAAACTGAATGCTTTTATCACCACCCAAGTCACCTCTTGAATGCTTTTCCACTTTGAAATTTCTTCTGCCAGATACCCTAAATCATCTCCCTCAAATTCAAAGTTCCACAAATCTCTAGGGCAGGGGCAAAATGCCACCAGTTCCTTTGCTAAAACATAGCAAGAGTCACCTTTACTCCAGTTCCCAACAAGTTCCTCATCTCCTTCTGAGACCACATCAGCCTTGATTTCAGTGTCCATATCATTATCAACATTTTGGTCAAAGCCATTCAACAAGTCTCTAGGGAGTTCCAAACTTTCCCACATTTTCCTCTCTTCTTTTGAGCCCTACAAACTGTTGCAACTTCTGTCTGTTACCCATTTCCAAAGTCGCTTCCACATTTTCGGGTATCTTTTCAGCAGCACCCCACTCTCCTGGTACCAATTTACTGTATTAGTCTGTTTTTATGCTGCTAATAAAGACATACCCAAGACTGGTTAATTTACAAAGAAGAAAAGGTTTAATGGACTCACAGTTCCATGTGGCTGGGGAGGCCTCCCAATCATGGCAGAAGGTGAAAGGCACATCTTATATTGGTGGCAGGCAAGAGAGAAAATTAGAACCAAGCAAAAGGGTTTTTTTTTTCCCCTTATAAAACCATCAGATCTTGTGAGACTTATCCACTACCACGAGAACAGTATGGGGGGGAAACTGCTCCCATGATTCAGTTATCTCCCACCAGGTCCCCTCCCGCAACATATGGGGATTATGGGAGCTACAATTCAAGATGAGATTTGGGTGAGGACACAGTCAAACCATATCACATTCCCACCAACAGTACACAGGGGTTCCCTTTTCTCCACATCCTCAATGATACTTGTTATTTTATGTCTTTCTGGTAATAGCGATTCTAACAGGTGTGACATTGTTTTTCTTTGCAGTTTTGATTCATATTTCTCTGATGATTAGTAATGTTAAGCACCTTTTCATACACCTGTTGGTCATTTGTTTGTCTTCTTTGGAAAAATGTCTATTCAGGTGTTTTGCCCATTAAAAAAGTCAGGTTACTTGTTTTTTTATTATCAAATTGTAGGAGTTCCTTATGTATTTTGAATATTAACCCTTTATCAGATATATCTTTTGCAAATATTTTCTCCCATTTTATAGGTTGACTTTTTTATTGTATTGACTCTTTGCTGTGCAGTCATTAGTTATTCATCGGACTTGTCACAGCAAAAGATGGGTTCTTGAATTTTACGTGTTTTCTTTATCAACTCTTTAAAGAAACTTGGAATATAGAAAAGTTCCATATTCAGTGTCCCTTGCCATTCCTTTTGTCACTCTTCTACCTGCCTCATACTGTCTTCCACCTTCCCCCACCTAAATGTGTTGTAGAGAAAGGATCTGATTGTGATAATTTACTTTCCTACTGTCTTTCACTCATTCGTTTAGAGATTGTACTTTCTGCTTACCGTGTGCCAGTCACTCTTGCTGGGTATACATTAGTTAGAAAAACTGTCAAAGGCCCTGACTTCACGAATTGAAATACTAGGTGGGAAGACATTCATTCATTCATTCAGTCTTCAAAAAATGATTTATTGAGTACCTAATATGTGCTAGATGCTGTTCTAGCTGGTAAGGAATACAGTGGTAACATAATAGGAGAAGTTAGATGGTAATAAATGCTGTGAAGCCAAAGGTAAGAGAATATGGAGATAGAGGAACAGACGGTAAACAAATACAGACATAACTGTACTACTACTGTGTCAGGCAGTGATAAGGGCAGTGAAGGCAAATCAAGCAGAGAAGAGAGGAAGAGACTAGGGGGTAGTGTTATCTTAGAGAGGGTGGTCAGAGAGGTCTTTCTGTAGAAGCGACATTTGACCAAAGACCTTGGATGAACTGAGAGGTCACCTAGTTTGAATTCAGATCAGTGTAACCCAGACTTCACTAAATAGGTGGATGAGGTGTTTTAGAGAACAGAGGCTAGTTAGTGCCTGTGGTGCAAACACAGGCTGAATCAATGCAGCACTGGCCTTTTGTTTGGTAACAAGGCCTTTTTTTTTTGGAAAGTACCCATAGACTACTATTAATTGCTTTTGTTGATGTAATAGACAAGTAACTTCACAAAACAATGAAAGGGATAAATGAAGTCCTTTTGGAATTTTGGTTTACCCTTTAAATGTTATTATGACTTAAAGGTGTGAAAATTACATTTCACTTTAGTTTTTTCTGATAATAATTTTCAGGGAAAAGAAAGAAATGATGACTACCTTTCAGACCAGGAAAGGTACTATCATTTAAGTGGGATTGTAAAGATACTGTTTGCGTGCTTTTGATCATGGATGCTAGTGATTACAGCATGGTGGTATCCTCATTCCCATCCTACCCATGGAATTTTGGTTTTTGTATTTATCCAGTTTAATTTCACCAGTGATGAATGTGTCGGGTACCTCTGTTGGATCAATATCTTAGCCAGGCCTCCAAGGCAAATGTGCTTGAGCAAGAAAGTGGTCCTGGATACCTAGAAATTCCAACAGTTTCTCATTTGAAGGATTTCTTTGCTGTTATTCCACCATCTGCCTTTTGATCATGCTTTTGTATTGAATTCTTATCATATTTTATTCATAGATGAATTCAGTGATATAGCAGTGTGTTTTAAACCTTTTTCATGTCAAAAACTGAAGGTAACTTGAGAATAATAAGTCTCTGTTGTGATGTTAGGGCACCATATGTACATCAGACTTATAAATATTCCCTGATGGTGTTTGAAGGTCTAGGTTGTAGAGTTAGAGCTATCTAGTTAGTAGCCAGGTTTTACATTCTATTTACCAAAAATAATTTTAAAACCTAGATTAGCCATCCTTGTTTAATTATGTAAATCATCAGAGCATAAATAAGGGAGCCTTCTACTGACACAAAAGTGTGCAGCTATAGAACATACCAAGGGAACCATAAGGAGGGAGCTTCATCTATAAGGCATAGCCAAATCTGGATGTCCAACTGGTTGAATGTGAATAGAATATAATTTTATTATGCTCTTTTATCTCCTTGCGCTGTAGCTGTACATTATTAGCTAGTGAATGAACCTTATCTGTTCTTCAATTGAATTTTACATTATCTCTGTTGCTTTGCTTCTTACCTTTTCAGCACTTCACTGGATATTTATCTTAACTTTAGAGGTTCATTTTAGAATTCAACATTTAACAGGTCATGGATATCAAAGCAATTCTAATTTTGAAGACCCCTTTGTGTTCAGATGATTAATATATTTTTGTCTCTGTGATTGGAAGTCCTAATCCTAAATATCCATAGGAGAAGTGAGCAATGAAACTGCTTCTTGGAGGAACTTACAGGAATCAAAAGTGGACATTACTTAACCCTAGTCTTGTTTTATTTGAAATATAATCATAAAGTGATCAATTTGCAAAACTGAAATAATTTTAAAATGTATATATGATTAATCACCTTTAGGGAACTAATGTAGGTATTGGTGAGAAGGGAGAGTGAACAATAATAAAATAAAAACAACAAAATGGAATGCTTTTTTAAAAACTGGAAAATTATTTAAAAGAGAGCTGTTCTTCTTTTCATTTTAGTTGAACTAACCTTGATTTTCTTTTTTTTAAATTTACCTATAATTGATTTTTATCTGCCTATAAAGAGTTTTGTGGTCAAATTCTGCCATATAAGAATACCTCTACAAATAGAATATATTTGAATATATTTCTTTTGAATTGAGAAAAGCAACACAGGTATACAATTGATTTTATGTACTGAATTCTACTTATTTATATGATTATATAGGAAAGAAGCGTCATTGATGGGGCTTTGATTTCATAGGATTGACATTGTAGAGATTGAAAATATTTAGAAATAAAAAATTAGTAATGAGGGAAATTATAGGGGAAAAGGAAAACTTTTTTTTTTAAACGCTTACTAATCTTTAGATGCTAAACCAGGTATCTGAGACAGCACTGTGACTCTTTTTAAAATAAGTGACATGTGACATAGTTGCTACCAGCACATTCCTTCCTCTTTCGGTTTATGAGGGTTGCTGCTAGATTGCATCTGAGACATGACAGTGTGTGTGTGTACACACACACCTTCCCCACATACACACCGCACACATACACACACCAGCTTCTTTCTGAGAGTGTTACCAATAAACATGTGTTGACATATCTTTCTCCTTCCCAGGAGGAAAGTGGCAGGAGCTTGTGAAAAGTTACAGACTCTGATTTAAACTATGTTGTAATTGGACCAAATAAAATAATTTCTGGCTTATAATTATTAATTTATTTCTATAAACTCTATCACCCGGAATAACAGGTCTTAACATTTTTAGTGTATTTTCCTGCAGTATTTTTTTGTGTGAGTGTTTTTTAACATGTTTGAGCTTGAACTTTATGACTTTATACCTTTTAAAATGAACTTTATAGGATGATCATTTCCCAGGTTATTAACAGTTCTTTATAAATATTATTTGTGTTGGCTGAAATCATACAGATCATGTGGCTTAAGTTTTTCCTTATTGTTGGACAACTAAGACATTTGAAAATGATTGTTGCTGTTATAAATAATGGAATAATCTTTTATATTAAAAATTTCTTGTGTTTTAGATACTTAGGATGAAGAGATATCTATAGAACTAAAATTAGTTAATGTGTGTGAAGCAATTTAAGGTTTTTGATACATATTTTAAGATTACTTTTCATAAAGACAGTAAGAAGCTGATACTATTGATATTTTAGAAATAAGGAATTTGAGATCTGGAAAAGTTAAATTACTCATCCAGGGTCACATAGCTACTAAATGCTAGGGACCACCGGGGAATTGGAACCCTAGTCCTTTTCCACTGTAAGTGTTTCAAGTGTGTTCCTTGGAATATTAGCAGATAGGGCAAGGAAAAAAGGGCTTAAATGAGAAAAAATTTGGAAATGTCAAGTTAAATCTTTTGAAAAAAAATCCTCAGATCTCTGGACATCACCATAAAGATAAGACGATACGCGGCTGTAGAACACTGAGGAATACTCTGGGATGTGCTTGCTGACATCGGGCTACATTATGGTGATGAAAGCAGACTTTTGACAATAAGTTGAGGTTCATATTCTATTGGCCCCATACAGAAACTCTTTAACTCAGGACCTATAAACATATAACATTAGTCCCTTTAGGTAAGATTAAATGACCAAAGAGGAACGGTTTAGTGACATAATTAAAATCTTACTAAATTCAGCCCCTTGAGATTTTAGATAGAAAAGTAACACAAATTGAGCTAGTAACAATAATTTAAAAATTGTCTTTTAAAAACGGTTTATTTATTTATTTGAGATGAAGTTTCACTCTTGTCACCCAGGCTGGAGTGCAGTGGCACAATCTCGGCTCACTGCAACCTCCGCCTTTCAGTTCAAGTGATTTTCCTGCCTCAGCCTCCCAAGTAGCTGGGATTACTGGTGTGCACCACCATGCCCAGCTACTATTTTTGTATTTTTAGTAGAGACGGGATTTCACCGTGTTGGCCAGGCTCGTCTCGAACTCCTGACCTCAGGTGGTCTGCCCACCTCGGCCTCCCAAAGTGCTGGGATTACAGGCGTCAGCCATTGCACCTGGCCTAAAAACTATTTATTTTTAAATACTTACGGATTCACAGGAAGTTGCAAAACCATGTACAGGGAGGTCCCGTGTAATCTTCACCCCAAAGAGTAACTCTTACATAACCATTCTACAGTACAATGTCAAAACTAGGAAATCGGCGTCAGTAAAGTCCACAGAATTTATTCAGGTTTTACCAATTCTGTGTGCACTCAGGTGCACACATGTGTGTGTATAGTTCTATGTAATGTAATCACTGTGTTGTAATCACTGTGTAGACTCATGTAACTACCACCATACTCAAGATGCAGAACTACTCAATCTCTCTAAGACTCCCTCTTGCCAGCCTTTTGTAGCCATGCCTACCCCTCTCCTGTCAATAAAAACTAGTTTTTTAAAAAAATGAGCAGTGTATATCTTAGGATATGATAGTTCCAACCCTGCTTCATATCACTCACCTATTTCTATAGGACTCTGCTGATAACTGATTAAGGCTCAAATATTGTTTGGTAGATAGTATTTACTAGGACAGTAAAGTTAGCCAGTCCAGTTTAGAAATAATTTTAACACCAAAGAAGGGTGGCCTTAATTCTGAGTTGAGGAGGGACCTCAAGCAAAATGGAAAGGTGCCCTGGGTGCTGCACTGCCCTTTCCCTTGGCCCTCTGCTGCCTTTCTGTACTGCCTAGCCTTTGCACACCCACTTTGGAGACCTCGAATGCCCTGGGGCTGATAGGATAACAGTCAGCTCCCACTCTTAGCTTTCACACAGCCCTCACCACTGTGGGTGAGCCTCCAGGAGCCATTTTCAACCCACTTAATCTTCCATACCTTTTCTGCCATACCTGTCATATCCCTAGTTGACTGTATCTAGTCTCCCTTTTGTGTCTAGACTCCTTGGACAGGAGTCCTCTTGACTTCTTCCTCAGCCCTGTCTTGTACTTCTCTTGTAGGCTAATGTCTTAAATAAAAGAAGTAGGACAGACACCTTGCTTCCCACACCTGGAGGTAGTCACAGGATGGTAGGGCACTACACCTTGCATCTATTTGTTCAGGACCTTGCAGTCCCAAATTTCCTAACCTTTAATAAAGTAATCTGAGCTAATGTGTTAAATAATTTAATATGCTATCCCTTGCAGAAATGACTATAGTTCAAATAAAGAATTCCTAGTGAAGTAAAAGCCTTAACTCAAAGGAAATCAGAGTGAAACTCACAGAGTTGTATATCTGCCTGGTGACTCTTTGAAGTCGTATTGTCCAGATGTGTGCCTTCTAACCTAACCCTAATCCTAACGCACTTACCTGGGATGGACCATTTCCCAAGCATTTTGGCCAATTGAGAATTTTCTATATATGGTTTTGAAATTATAAGAACCTCAATTTACCCAGAGTTCAGAAACCTGCTGAGATTTTAGAGTTGATTGGAATGTGCTCTATTTTGGAATACAAGATTAGTTTGTGGATTTGCAGCAATAAACAAATGGCTGAAAGCCAAATAGTGTAGCTATTTTCAGTGAGTCTTCAGTAATCTAGCATCATAGAGAAATTAATTTCATACAAGTTTATCCCAATTAATCCTTTAAACTTGCCATTATTTAGTAATTCTGTCAGAATATTTAATATGACTGCTTTTCTAAAGCATACTGAGTATAATTTTTCTTTTATTTGATGATTAAGGCTCAGTATATTGAACATATATTAGCATCCTGTACCTCTGTGATTTATGATTTTGAAGTATGTGGATTATCTGTTTTAATACCAGATGTCCCCAGTGCTGTTTTTAAAGTTCTGCCTGCTTTTGTTTTATTTATCTGTCTCTTCCGTACTACCGAGAAGCTGTCACTCCTTGCCTGCCCTTTAGGTTTTCATCCGATCTTCTTCCCTTGCACAAACATAATATATTGCTTCTAATCCTTTGAATTTCAAATCCAGGTAACTAAATTTATTGGAGCTGTATGTATAATACAAGCGCATGTATTTGCCCTCTGGGTAGTTCTCCTGTGAGTTACGTGTATGAATGTCAGAGTTTTTGGTATTTGGGGCCTTGATTTTGGTTTCACAAATCCTTTGTAAACTTACTTGCTACATGATCTCACTCCAGTGATTGCTTTAATAACTGAGATTTCCAGACAAATATCCTCTGAATAGTTGAGGCATTACTGTAATGAGATTAATTCCTGCATTTAACAAATATTTATTGAGTGCCAAAGAAACATGTTCTAGGTGCTTAGAATTTATAATTGAACAAACCAAAAGACTCTTGCTGTCATGGAGCTTACATTCTAACAAAGGAAATAGATAATAAATCATAAACATAATAAATAAATTATATCTTATGTTTGAAGGCAATATACATTTTGGAGAAAAAAGAAACCCCCAAAACAAATAGAGTCCAGTAAAAAATCAGGAGTGCCAGTGGGTGGAGACTGTAATATTAAATAGGGTAAGCAGAATAGCGTTCACTGGGACAGTGATTTGAGCAAAGAGGCGGAGGAGTTTAACCAAGCATATGTTTAGGATAAGAATTCCTGGCAATGGGAACAACCAGTGCAAAGGCCCTGGTGTGGGTACGTGTGTAGGTTGTTTGAGGGATGGTAAGGAGGCCACTGTGGCCAGGGTGAAGTGAACAAGGGAAAGGGTAGGAGAGGAAGTGAGACAGAGAATGAGGGCAGATCACGTAGGGACTTGACAGCTGTTGTAAAGATCTTGGGTTTTACTCTGAGTGAAATAGGCAGCCATGAAGGTTTTTGAACTGAGGAATGATATAATCTGGCTTACATTTTCAAAAGATCACTATGACTGCAACGTTGAGAAGATGCTAGGGGAAGGGGGACAATGGTGGAAGAAGGGAGAGCTATGAGGAAGCTATTTCAATAATCTAGGTGAAAGCTGATGGTGGCTTGGATCAGGGGAACAGCAGTGAAGATAATGAGAAGCAGTAGGATGCTTTCTGGAGGTAGAACCAATAGGATGTGCTTATGAATTGAATGTGGAAGTGTATGGTAAAGAAGAGTCAAGGATAATTCTAAGGGTTTTGGGCTGGGTCGTTAGGAGGATTGTGGGTCATCTGTTATGATGGGGAAGGCTGTAGATAAGAGGGAGAGTTCAATTTTGGACATATTGGGTTTGAGATACCTATTAGACATTCAATTGGAGATGTTAGGTGTGAAATTGGATATATGCCTCTGGAGTTTGGGAGAGAGGTCTGAGCTAAAGATACACATTTGGGGATCATTAATACATAGATGACATTTAAAGCCATGAGATGGGAGAATACCAAAAAAGTGAGCATTGAAAGAGAGGAGTTCAGAAGGAAAGGGAGTAACTAGCAAAAGAAGCTGCATGGGAATGACCAGTGAAGTAGGAAGAAGATAAAGGGAATGTCGACCGTGTTTTGAAAGGCAAGTGAAGATGTTTTCAAATATTCAGACAGATTGTGTCATGTTGACAAAACATCAGGAAGAAGAAAGACCACAATCTGGGGTTGCATTTGAAGTTTTATTTCTTACAGGTGATATGGCTAGTAGGTCTATTTCTCCAATGTGGTTGTCAGTTGGACTGATTGCAGACTCTGTGCCAGGTCTTCAAATGGTGTTGTAAAGAAGCTGGAAGTACTAAAAACAAAAATAAAAGATCTTGCATACAAGGTGCAGGGCAAATGCATAGCCTGTGACCTAGTTTAGAGTGAGATCATTTAATGGGAATGCAGCTAAGTGGGAAAGTCCAGGTAAGGGAAGATGAAAAATCAAGGTATGGAGATGCAGAGGGCATGGGGGTGGATGACATGGACGCAATTATGAAATTAGGATGTTATTTCTCCATAACAGACGGGAAAAGAACAGACAGTCAACATCACTATGATGAATACTGAACAGCAAGGAAGCAAACGATCACAGCTGAGGCATGCGAGCTGCTGTGAAACTCAGAAGTGATATTATCAATAAAGCCAGAGTTGTCAAGTGATTACCAAATAAACAACATATGGCTCATTGGTTGCCATGTCCCTGGAAACATATCCTCTTAGGAGATAGTATGCTTCTGTAAATGAGTTTCTGGTTTGTGCATACTTGCTTTTGGTACATATGGTAGTTGTGACATTGTAACTACACAGTTTACCTAAGCAAAACTGCTGCCAAAAAGACAACTATAGATTTCTCATTCTGGACAAGATGGAGTGGACTAGTTCTCCCTGTTCTTCCTACTAAGTACAGTTCTAAACCCTGGACATTATGTATAAACAAACAAACAAACAAACAAAAGAGACTCTAAAAGGCAGAGAGAAAAGGCAGACTGGCTAGGGGCCTCTCTATCTGAAGGACACAGTGGTGAGTTCCTTGAGTTTTCTTTTTGCCTCATATATCCCAGGCTGGGTGTTGACAGCTACCCAGAAACACCAATGGGCACAGGCAAAAAAATGCCCCAAGAAAAGCCTACTCTTTGTAGCCATAAAACAAGGAAAATAGAAGCCTAGAGAAATAGAAAACTTTCAGATAACTGCTCTACTATGCAAACACGACAGAAGAAACCACAGGCTTACCTCCACCCCCATCAGCAAAGACCAAATGAGGAGCCTAATCATCCATCCTTGCTTGGTTGTGATGAAGCAGCTCTTTACTCCTAGATTTTAAAGGCATCATCATAAAAATACTCCACCGAGCAATTATGAACACGCTTAGAGCATATGAAAAAACAGAATGTTTAAGCAAAGAATAGAAAGCCTTAGTAAAAAAATACAAGAAATAAAGACGAAAGAAATGGAAATTTTAGAACTGAAAAATACAATAACTGAAATTTAAAAGTGAATGGAGGCCAGGCGCGGTGGCTCATGACTGTAATCCCAGCACTTTGGGAGGCCGAGGTGGGCAGATCACGAAGTCAGGAGATCGAGACCATCTTGGCTAACATGGTGAAACCCCGTCTCTACTAAAAATACAAAAAATTAGCTGGGCGTGGTGGTGGGCACCTGTAGTCCCAGCTACTTGGTAGGCTGAGGCAGGAGAATGGCATGAACCCGGGAGGCGGAGCTTGCAGTGAGCCAAGATCGTGCCAGTGCACTCCAGCCTGGGCAACAGAGTGAGACTCCATCTCAAAAAAAAAAAAAAAAAAAAGCGAACGGATGGTTTGACAACAGAGTGGAGAAGACAGAGGAAAGAAATAGTGAACTTGAAGATAGAACAATATAAGTTACCCAATTTGAACAACAGAGAGAAGATGGACTGAATAAAAAATAACAGTGGTGAGATCTAACATTCATTATCTTTGGAATCCTAGAGGGAGAGAATCCTAAATATGAAAACCCGAATAAATCCACACCAAGACACATAATCAAACTACTGAAAACTAAACATAAAGAAAACATACTTAAAAGCAGCAAGAGAGAAATGACACCTTACCTATAGGGAAAAAACCATGAGAATGACAGTGGCTTTTCTCATCAGAATCCATGGAGCCCAGAATGAAGTAGAACATGCTTCTTTCTTTTTTTTGAGACAGAGTTTTGCTCTTGTTGCCCAGGTTGGAGTGCAATGGCCTGATCTCAGCTCACGGCAACCTCTGTTCCCTGGGTTCAAGTGATTCTCCTGGCTCAGCCTCCTGAGTAGATGGGATTACAGGTGCGTGTCACCATGCCCGGCTAATTTTGTATTTGTAGTAGAGACAGAGTTTCTCCATGTTGGTCAGGTTGGTCTCGAACTCCTGACTTCAGATGATCTGCCTGCCTCGGCCTCCCAAAATGCTGGAATTACAGGCATGAGCCACTGTGCCTGGCCTGAAGTGGAACATTTTTCAAGTGTGGAAAAAAAAGAATTGTCAGCCCAGAATTCTATACCCAGTGAAAATATCCTTCAGGAATGAAGGGGAAACCAAGTTGTCTCCAGATGAAGAAAAACTAAGAGGAGTTGTGACTAGTAGTCCTAGCCAAGAAGAATTACTAAAAGAAGTTCCTGAAACAGAAAGGAAATGAGAAAAGAAGGAATCTTGGAATATCAGGGAGAAAGAAGGAACATGGAAAGAGTAAACATATGAAGCACAGAAGAAAGGAGATTGAATTAAAGTTGCATAACTTGCAAAACAGAAATGCACGAGGAGATCAGTGGGTGCTAGAATGGGTAACTCTCAATGCAAGCGCCCTCCCGTTTCCACTATCCTTAAAAAAAGTGCTGCTTTTGGCTGGGCGTGGTGGCTCACGCCTGTAATCCCAGGACTTTGGGAGGCTGAGGTGGGTGGATCATGAGGTCAGGAGTTCAAGACCAGCCTGGCCAACATGGTAAAACCCGTCTTTACTAAAATATAAAAATTAGCCAAGCATAGTAATGAGCGCCTGTAATCCCAGCTACTCAGGAGGCTGAGGCAGGAGAATTACTTGAACCCAAGAGGCAGAGGTTGCAGTGAGCTGAAATCGTGCCATGGCACTCCAGCCTGGGCAATAGAGTGAGACTCCGTCTCAAACAAACAAACAAAAAACAAACATGCTACTTTCCACTATGCACCGGAATTCCATCTTTTTAAAAGCCCCTCAATAATACTCTTAAATTACCCACTTGGTATACAAGAAGGATGTTAGTTGATGAGCAGGTACAGCTCCTTCTGCTTCCTGACTCCTATCCAGCAACCTTCCCTCTCCAGTAATCCAGCTACTCCACATGCAAGATCCCTTCCTGAGATATAGACTGCCCCACCCTGGCCTCCACTGTTTCTTTTGCCAGACTGAGAAGAGAATCACATATATATCACTGAGATCTATGCTCCTTATGGAGTCCCAAAAGTGGTTGGAAAAAAATTTCTTTGATCAAGGGCATCACTTCTACTCAGTCCTTATTCTCACTCTGCCTCTTCACCTGGTAATTATTAATTTTTTGGAACCCCAAAGGCTGAGCTTGTCTATATGAGGCCTTCTGTCTGGGATTGGGGCTGCGTTTGTCGCCAGTTAGAGACAGAGGACAGAAGAAGAGGTGGCCAACAGTGGACACACCTGGCGGTTGAGCAACAACTTTTATCTCCCTGGCTTCGGCCTTCCTATATCCCAGCCTTGTATTTGGACCATGTCACTGCCTAATACAAGGTCACAGATAGGAATCACGTGGTATAACCTTGGGAGTGAACATCTTTGCATTTACATGGACCTGCTATCTTAGCTGATAAACACATAGGGAAGTGGGGAGTGGGGCCAATGGTAAAATACTGACTGTGGACCTGCAAGGCCTCTGCTCTGAGTGACTGTGGGATACACAATGAGATAATAATAAACCTGTGTGACCATGAAGGCCAGTATGCTGTTATGAGAATTGAGTGGTGAATGTCAGTGATGCCTTCCAGTTATTAAAGAAGGAAAGGCTTATTTAACTTATTTTTTGAAACTAAGATCTCCAAGATGAGAGCCTGGTACGATTGTGTGGATGGCACAGTAAATCTTTTTCTGACTTGATGAGCCAGTCTGTTGAAGAAATTCTGGCAGAACATGAAGCTCTCAAATCCCAGAACCTACTTTCCTCTGATGCCTTCCTCAATCTAAGTACACCCTCTTCCTCACCATCATTTTATCATACAGTCTCATTCCTTGTCTTGACTCACACAGGAATAAGGAGATAACATTCAAAAGAATTTTATAAAGCCTTTGTGTATTGCCTGTTAGTCATATATTAAACAATGTGCTACATGTGACCCTGATACTGGGGCTCAGTCCTTAGAAGGGAACAGTCCATGCCATTATAGAAAGTACCTGGGACATGGACACTGAACAGAGGGGTATTTAATGTAATTTTCATATGTGCTATGAGAAATCAGGTGAGGCTATGAGAACATACACAGGGGGAGATCAGACCAGATTTCCCCAGAGGAGGTGGCATGAAAGCAATAAACAGGAATAGGTGAGAGAACATCAGAGGGTCTTATGTACAGAGTACCTTTTGATTATCATCTCATCCAGATGATTTATTTCCTAGTTTCAAGAAGCGCCCATGTAGCCAGGAACGTGTACATGAATTGTGAATTAATCATTTTGACTTAGTGATATATGGATTAGGAAAAAATGACCTGCAGATTTCTCTGGCTAGATAGTATAGGCAAAATTTTGAAGGAATTTTTTATAAATAAATGTTGACTTTTCCAGTTTAATGCAATGAAAATATTATCTAGTTTGTCCATTTTTGAAATATTTGTATGTTGGTATATGTTACAAAATTGTAAATGTGTACATATTCATATTTCCTTTTTTTGGTATTTTCTGATAATGCTAAGAAAAGGACTCTGTATACAAGTGAAAGGAAATACTACTTAACCTATAAAAAGTAATACTATCAGTCAGACACCATGGCTCACACCTGTAATCACAACACTTTGGGAGACCGAGACGGGAGTATCATTTGAACCCAGGAGTTTGGAACCAACTTGGGCAAACACAGGGAGACCCTTGTCTCTACAAAAAATAAAAAATAAATTAGCCAGGTATGGTGGTGCATGCCTGTGGTTCCAGCTACTCGGGAGACTGAAGTGGTAGGATCGCTTGAGCTCAGGAGATTGAGGTTGCATTGAGCCATGATCACGTGCTGCACTCCAGCCTGGGTGACAAAACGAGACCCTGTCTCAAAAAAAGAAAAAAAAAAGAAAGTAGTACTATCATTTCATGATTCAAGTCTTTCTTATTCACCATTAAACATGCCTTATCTCCTTACATGATTCCTACACAAAGTATGTGCAAGTTAAAATTGCATTTGCTGTTGGAATTAACATGGAACTTGCAGAGGTACCATCCCCAAATCCTGGAGTCCTACCATAGGTGAGTGCATTTCCTGCTTTTATTTTGTTTGACTTTTCAATGGAAATGTAGTCAAAGGAGTGTAGGTGAGATGGGCTTGGCAGGATGTGAGTGGAAGATATGATCTCACTTGTCCCAATAAAAGGGTAGCAGTGAGTCCAGATCCCCTGAGATACAACTGGGACTCTTCAGTTTGGATGCCTGTGGAGAGAATCTTCATTAAAGAGCATCCATGCCTGAACTCTGGAAGGCAATGACTTGCCCCTTTTGTGGGAACTGCTTTGGGAGCCATACCCTTATGACATGTCTACACAGTGTCTAAGGTGCCTGCCTTCTTGGTGATGGAGATTGACAAAAGACTTTTTGTCTGTCCAGAGTGCTTTTCAGTTTTATGGGAGAAGCACTGGGCAATTTGGGCAGCCTTATCAGAGTTGGAGCCAGCACTGAACATGAGTCTGAGAATTTTCCCTGGGAAGGTGAATTTCTATGGGACCATGTATTATTAGTTTCCTACAACTGCCAAAACAAAGTACCACAAACTGGGTGGCTTAAAGAACAGGAATGTATTGTGGAACAGTTCTGGAAGCTAGAAGTCTGAGATGAAGGTGTTGTGTGTGTGGACCGTGTTTCTTCTGGAGACTCTAGAGAAGAAGCCTTTCTTCCCTCTTCCTAGCCTCTGACAGTTGCTTGGCATTCCTTGACTTGTAGATGCATCACTCCAATTGCTGCCTCCATCATAACGTGGTTGTCTTGCCTCTGGTGTTTGTTTCTGTGTGTCCTCTCCTTTTCTCAGAAGGACACCGGTCATATTGGATTTAGGGACAACCCTAGTTCCATATGACCTCTTCTTAACGAATTACATCTGCAAAGACCCTCTTTCCAAATAAGGTTACATTCTGAGTTCCAGGTGGCATGACTTTGGAGGATGGGGGTGACACTGTTCAACCCAGTACAGACAGTAACAGGAAAACTCAGAAAAGAATCGACCTCTTTCATTTTCCTAAACTATTTTAAAGGCCTCTGTCTAATATTCTATGAACCCAACTTCTGCTTCATCTATCCCAAGAGAGAAAGAGCTAGGATAGTCTTTTTACTTGTCCCTAGTGTCTTGCCATCTCTTAGGCACAGAGAATCCAGATCAACATCAACATGGTCCTGGGGAGGCTGGTGTCTGAGATCATGACTATGCCTGTGCTGAGTGTGTACTGTGGGAGGCTGAAGATTTATGTATATGTGAGCCTGGATCCAGCCACGGCCAATGATTTCCTCATATTTTCCTGTGACCTGAGGAGCATCAGATATGGGTACATCCAGCAAAACCAACCAGAGAACATGGAGATATTCATCCCTACTGCTGGTGCTGGGTTCCCCTCTCATCCGTTCTGGTAGCCACTGTTGGGAGGTGGAAGTGGGAGGCCCAGCTGAATGGGCTCTGGGTGTGTGCAGAGAATCTGCATATTGCAAAGGAACTTTCCCTATATCTTTAGACTTTGGGTTCTGGATTGTGGGCTCAGGGGAGGATATGAAGTAGCTATCACTTCATGTCCAGGGTTCTTCTGAACCCTGGGCTGTTCTCTGTGTGAAGCCCGATTTGCAGAAGGTGGGGTTTTTCCTGGACTGTGGTGTTGAAAGCCATTTTATGTTTCAGTGTCACATGTGAATTAGAGTTCTTGTCCCTTAATAATGGGCTTATCATACCTAATTAAACAAGATATCTTGCAAATTTATGATATCCTATTATATTTTTTTAAGTTCAGTTGAGGCACTGAATTCTTACTTTTATTTATGTATTTATCAAACATAGCTTTATTGAGGTAGACCATGATACAATAAAGTACACATATCTAGATTATACAATTTTACATTTTAAATTATACAGTTTGGAGCTGGGCATGGTGGCTCACACCTGTAATGCCAGCACTTTGGGAGGCCAAGATGGGCAGATCCCTTGAGGCCGGGAGTTCGAGACCAGCCTAGCCAACATAGCAAAACCCTGTCTCTACTAAAAATACAAAAATTAGCCAGGCATGGTGGCACGTGCCCATAGTCCCAGCTACACGTGCCCATACTGAGGCATGAGAATTGCTTGAACTCGGGAGGTGGAGGTTGCAGTGAGCCACTGTACTCCAACCTGGGTGACGGAATGAGACTCTGTCTCAGAAAAAAAAAAATTATACAATTTGGCACATTTTGACTGATGTGTACACTTGTGAAGCCATCACCACAATCGCGATAGCACCCTTACCCATCACCCCTAAGTCCCCTGGGGCCTTGTTATGTTCCCTGCCTCCAGCCCCTCCCCATCGCCTTTCTTCATCAAAACCAACAGTGGATGTGCTTTTGTTGCTATAGATTAGCTTGCATTTTCTAGAGTTTAATATAAATGGAATCATTCAATAGATACTCTTCTCTTCTGTAATTGTTTTGAGATCTATTGATGTTGTCGAATGTGTCAACAGCTCATACCTTTTCATTTCTAAGTAGTGTTCCATTGCGTGGATATACACAATTCATTTATCCAAGACGATTCTGAAACTGTGTGTAAGGAAAGCTACAAGCAATTGCAGCATTTTCTTGTTTGGTTTTGTTTTTGATTGTCTCGCTTCTAGTCAAGTTGGCTGCCTTCAGCTCAACAAATTCTCAGAAGTTTCTTTTAAAATGTACCTAATTGGCTTTTTGATGTGTTGTAAAAGTCATAGTTTTTTACA
Organism: Macaca nemestrina; assembly: GCF_043159975.1. NCBI lineage: Eukaryota > Metazoa > Chordata > Mammalia > Primates > Cercopithecidae > Macaca > Macaca nemestrina. The sequence goes on from NC_092135.1 coordinate 70,664,683, forward strand.
TATGGTCATAGGTCATGCAAGATATAATAAGGTTTGGGTTGTGAAGATAAACTCTCTGTTTTAAATAAACATATAAACAAAGATAAAATAAAACACGCTATTTTTTTTTTTTTTTTTTTTGAGACAGAGTTTTGCTCTTGTTGCCCAGGCTGGAGTGCAATGGCATGATCTCAGCTCATCACAACCTCTGCCTCCTGGGTTCAGGTGATTCTTCTGCCTCAGCCTCCCAAGTAGCTGCTATGACAGGCATGCACCACCATGCCCGGCTAATTTTTGTAGTTTTAGTATAGACAGGATTTCTCCATATTGGTCAGACTGGTCTCGAACTCTCGACCTCAAATGATCCGCCTGCCTTGGCCTCCCAAAGTGCTAGGATTACAGGCGTGAGGCACCGCACCTGGCCTAAACACTCTGTTTTAAAGAAACATATAAACATATGCATGGACAGTTGAATCTATGAGGAAGATGAGATTGTGCTGAGATTGAACATAGCCCACTAAAGAAAAATAAGCTGAAGATGGAAGCCTAAGAAATGCTTTTTTCTTTCTGCTTTCTTGGAAAACAAAGACACCAAGTGGTTATGTTTCTTTTTTTATTTTTAAAACTTTAGAAATAAGGATCCATATGCTTTTTAGAGCTACCTTTGTGTGTACCTCCAAATAACTGTCTGGGAAATGGCCCTGCCAGCATCTTCTCTTGAGTTTATTGTGGAAAGCTTAAAAGATGACACTAGGTTCCAGAGTCTATAGTGATTTATGTTTTTTTTGTTTGTTTGTTTCTGTTTTTTTGAGGCACAGTCTCCTCATGTTGCCCAGGCTGGAGTGCAGTGGCACAATCTTGGCTCACTGCAGTCTCAGCCTCCTGAGTAACTGGGATTACAGGCGCCTGCCACCGTGCCCAGCTAATTTTTTTTTTTTTTTTTTTTTTTTTTTTTTTTTTTTTGAGACAGAGTCTCGCTCTGTCGCCCGGGCTGGAGTGCAGTGGCCGGATCTCAGCTCACTGCAAGCTCCGCCTCCCGGGTTCACGCCATTCTCCTGCCTCAGCCTCCCGAGTAGCTGGGACTACAGGCGCCCACCACCGCGCCCGGCTAATTTTTTGTATTTTTTAGTAGAGACGGGGTTTCACCGTGTTAGCCAGGATGGTCTCGATCTCCTGACCTCGTGATCCGCCCGTCTCGGCCTCCCAAAGTGCTGGGATTACAGGCTTGAGCCACCGCGCCCGGCCAATTTTTTTTTATTTTCAGTAGAGATGGGGTTTTGCCATGTTGGCCAGGCTGGTCTCGAACTCCTGAACTCAAGTGATCTGCCCGCCTCAGCCTCCCAAAGTGCTGGGATTACAGGCATGAACCACTGTGCCCTGTCTGATTCATGTTTTGATGCGTGACTTTTTATTGACTGGGACAAAATGTATGCACTGCTTGTGCAGACAGTTCCCCATCTCTACCAGGTGAAATCTTGAGAGTTATTAAAGTCAGGGAGGGAGCTCAAGGCCATTGAAAGGAGGTACGGACTAGCAGACAGTCATTCATGCGAGAAACGTATTGCTGTTTTAAAATGTGAAGAGGAAAAATATATCTACCATTAAAAAAACCCTTAATTTTGCTTGGTTTTATGTTATAGGGACATTCCGTAAAACAGAAAATGAAGCTATTTATAGTCCTGTGTTTGTAAACCAACATTTGATTTATCACGTTTTTGAACAGTTCCAGTAGGAAGCTGCACTAGTTTATGGGAGTCAGTAGAATTTTTGCAGCCAAAAGTAACAACAACAACAACAACAACAACAACAACAAAATAAATAAATAAATAAATAAATAAATAAATAAAAGAAAGAAAGAAAAGAAAGAAAAGAAAAGAAAAGAAAAAAAGCTGTGGATTCAGCAAGAAATCACACTTCCTGGCGTGAATACTCAGGCGGAAGAGTGCCAGTTGTAGGTGCCAGTGACATCATTAGCATAATCAGTTCTGCCAAAGACATTGCTTACTGTTTCTGCACCGTGGTGCTGATTCTGGGGATTCCCATATAACTCCAAAGTACCAAAGATTACAGTCCCTTATTACACATTAAAATATCTGTGGCCTACTGGATTCCATGAAAAGCTCGACATTGGCCAAGATGGAAAACCAAAAGACTGCTGCATATTGACGTGACAAATTCTTTTAGAAACTCAAGAATGCCAAATTTTTCATCTCAAACTATTTGAGTAAAATTGTTGCTTCAGGTAGATGTTCCCTCTGCATTGCACAGCTCTCCTTGTACTCTCACAGAGAACTGAATACCATCGTGAGATGACGAGCATGCCACCCACAGAAGCACCAACATGGTAGTGAGGAGCATGGGCGTGGGATCACCATTTCCCTTTCCTTATGTGTGAATGTGGAACAAATCATGATATGTTGGAATGGGGAGAACTAGACCTAGGTTAAGCTGTGAGACTTCAGGGCAGTCGTCTTGGGGCATCAGTCTTACAGAGGTTCTAAATCATTGTCAGGGTAAAAGGAATTTTCCTTTCTTGAAGGTTTGATCTCTGGAATAAACTTGACAGTAGACATCATAAAAGGCATACACATTTATTACGTGTGTGTGCATGGGAGTCACGAAAAGAATGAAACTCAAAGAAGGGCCAGATGGTTGAAGCTTAGACACCCTCTTTATAGGGGTGAGGCAAGTGGGGGATGTAGACAATTTTGGAGGAAGATTAAAAGATTCTTGGGGAAATGAATGGGCCTGAAGAACAGACAGTAGCCTGAGACAAAGCCTGCCTGAGCTCTGGGTGTGATATCCACCCCATCTTCCTTCCTGGGATATGCATCAATTTCCCCTGGTTGACAAGATATCTGGGGAAGAGATTCACACAGTTGAATATCTTCTGGAGGATCTGGCCTTTAAGTAGATAGGGGGAGTTCAGGGAAAGCTCTTCCCTGCATTTGCTGCTCCCCAGGTGCTCTCAGTTTGAAGTTCAAAGCAGCACATTTTGGGGTATTGTTTTCTGAACCCCAACAACACCAACAGAAATAAGATGTGGAGAAAATTGAGCTTATCTAGGTTCCTAGATAAAATATAAGATGTACAACTGAGTTTGAATTTTGGATAAATGACAAATAATTTAAAAATATAAGTATGTTCCAATTCCAATTATTACAATGGGACATACTTATATTAAAAAAAACTACTCATCATTTTTCTGAAATTCAAATATAAGTGGGTGTCCGATATTTGTATTTGCAAAATCTGGTAACCCTAGGCTTACCAGAACTCTTCACACAAAAATACTGTTTAGGGATGGAGTATCCCTTGAAGGGATCCAAGGTTGGATAATAAGGTGATCAGGATGAACTGCATCTAACACCTTTCTAAAGAGGATGAGACTAATTAAATGCAGGATTAGGTTTTGCTGATTTGGTGCTGTATTTGGTGCTGTATGCTGTATTTGGTGCTGTATTTGGTGCTGTATTTGGTGCTGTATGCGTGCATACCCACTTTTGTTTGTTGCCACAATATGCTAAACTGCTTGAGGAAGTACAAGAATACCTGAGAGCTGCCACTGGCTGGTCCTCCTCCTCTGCTCAGCTACTTGGCTAAATAAATATTGAGCCAACAGTCAGAGAATGTTTGAAGCGACCCCGATTATCTGCCTGCCTGGGGCAGTCACACATCTGTGGGTGGCCCTGACCAAAAATGTGGTTAAGAGAGCAGTCAAATGCTCTGAGTTCCAGGCTGGGCTACCTCACTGCCTGTGAGATTTAGGGGAAGTTCCTAACACCCCATGCTCAGTTTCTCCATCAGCAGGGTGATAATATAATACCTACCTTTTAAGGCTATTGTGAGGATTAAATGAGTTCACATGTGTAAAGTGAGTACATTGATGGGCCCTAATGAAAACACAATACATGCCATCTGCTATTTTACTTTTATTTCCCAAAACATAGTGCTTGCTAGGTTGTGATCTAGTTGTTTACCTAATATCTTTCTCATTCAAATGTACATACCTTGAGGAGAGGGAGTAAATCCTGTTCATATTGCACCCACAGCATATATTATTGTGGCATGCAATAGTCACTAGATGAGTGTTTGTTAAATGAAAAGAATTGACATCTGTTGTCCCCATGGATTAGGAAATAATCTTCCCCGGTTGGTTCCTGAACAGACACACTTACAGAATTGGTTCTCTAGGCCAGAACTTCCCAACTAATATGCAGTATTGGTATACCTAAGGGACTGATTCTGCAGCCTTTGGATGGCCTGAGCTTCAAAAGGTGGCTTGGGGACATGGATCAGTTTACCCTGGTGTGCCATGCAAATGTAATTTTCTGTGAGTCCATCATGACTTAAAAAAAGGATGGGAGGCACTGTTCTAGGCTGTAATGTAATACTTTCAGGTGTTACAGAATATAGCTTGGTACCTGTCTTAGTCTGTTCAGGTTGTTATAACAAAATACATAGGCTGGTCATTTATAAAGAAAATAAATTTATTGCCCACAGTTCTGGAGGCTGGGAAGTCCAAGCTCAAGGTGCCAGCAGAATTGGTCAGGGCCTGGTCTCTGATTCATAGGTAGTGCTCTCTTGCTGTGGAAGGGGAGAACAAGCCCCCTTGGGCGTCTTTTGTAAGAACAGTAGTCCCATTCATGAGGACTCCTCCCAAAGCCCCACCTCCTAATACCATCACCTTGGGGGTTAGGATTTCAACATATGAATTTGGGGGCGGGGATACAAACACTTGGACCAAAGCAGTACTGTTTTTTGTTTTTGTTTTTGTTTTTTATAAAGCGAGTTTTAGATTTTTAGCTAGCTAGCTTGCTAGAAAAGGATGGAAAAAATATATAGTATATTGAGGTTATTTGAGAGATTATAATTGTGATTTTCCCCTAATATTTTCCCCAAATGCATTTCTGTAATTAGGAAAAGACAACCCTCATAAGTGTTATTTTTAAAACGTGAAAAACATTTTAAAGTTCTTTTTATTTTTATTTTTTTGGTATGAGAAAAAGGTCTCACTATATTGCCCAGGCTTGTCACAAACTCCTGGGCGCAAGCAGTCCTAAGTAGCTGGTATTACAGATGTACACCACCGTGCCTGGCTTTAACATTATATTAAATATTATATTAGAAATGTTTATGTGCATCTACAAGTAAGTAAACTCTAAATAATGATATGAAGTGGTTATATTGTGAACAATAAACCGGCCTTCAATAGGGCTAAAAAAAAAAGCCCACATTTGCTCTATAAAGAAAAATGTCTGTTGCTCAAGGAAAAATAAAAAGTTTTCCATCCAGTAGAAAGTAATAACTGTTGGCTGGGTACAGTGGCAACATGCCTGTAATCCCAACACTTTGGGAGGCTGAGGCAGGATGATCACTTGAGCCCAAATAATTTGTGACTAGCTTGGGAAACATGGTGAAACCCCATCTCTACAAAAAGAACAAAAATTAGCTGGGTGTGGTGGCATACGCCTGTAGTCTCAGCTACTCGGGAGGCTGAGGTGGGAGGATCACTTGAGCCCAGGAGATGGACACTGTAGTGAGCCATGATCTGGCCACTGTACTCCAGCCTGGCAACAAAGTAAGACTCTGTCTCAAAGATATTTTTGAACTCAGAGAATAAAATGAATGTAGTTAAAACAGAATAAAATGTTATTTTATTTTTTTATATTATTTTATTTTTGAGATGGAGTCTCGCTCTGTTATCCCAGGCTGGAGTGCAGTGGCGCAATCTTGGCTCACTGCAGCCTCTGCCTCCCTGGTTCAAGCAATTCTCCCGGCTCAGCCTCCCGAATAGCTGGGATTACAGGCTCCTGCCATCATGCCTGGCTAATTTTTGTATTTTCAGTAGAAACGGGGCTTCATCATGTTGGCCAGGCTGGTCTCAAACTCCTGGCCTCAAGTGATCCTCTTGCCTCAGCCTCCCAAAGTGCTGGAATTATAGGCATGAGCCACTGTGCCTGGCTAAAACATTATTTTTAAATGAAATGAGTTTGTTTGAGGACCAATGATTCATTAAATACTCAGTATGTTTGTTGAACGAATATGTGAATAACCAAGCATGTGGTTTGGTGCCAGGTGCTGTGCGTCAGATGTGGTTGCTGTGCTAAGGCTGCTCACAGTTTGGGGGAAGACAGAAGTTTATTTCCTCATCAAACTTTTGTGCTCTTTATTTACTTGTACTAGTTATGTTCTATACCCAGGTTACTAATAGTGAATCACAAGCATGTGCTTTCTGAATCTACTTAGCACACAGGTCTTCCAGGAGATGTCAGTAATCACTCTTTGATCCCTTTCTTTGATTAAAACTCATTAGGTCGACTTCCACGTGAACGACTGGATTATTCTCTTTCATTAACTAATCTTGGCCCACGCAGAAATGCAGTGCCACTTTTTGTACATTGACATTGGCTTTTAAAGATTATTCCTGTTGGCTGGGCATTTTCCTTCTTATATAAGTTCGTAAGTATCTGAAAAATCCAGATCTTTTAATGGATAATATGATTTGTTTATTAATAATAGAAGGAGTTAGTGTTGTAAACAAATAATCATGCCACATGAGTAACAAACTATAATTATGAACACATATAAAGAGTTTACTATTACAATCAAATATAGCCACAATAAAAATGATCTGGCATCTTTTATGATTTATATATTTGTTCTTGGACAGCATTGTAATTAGGGACAAATGGTTCATATGATGTTCAAATAAATGACTATAATTAGTGCTACTTTCATGCAGTCAAGTCACATTTTTCATTTTGCTGCTAACATGTACCCTTTCATCATCATCTTCACACACCCACTGGTATTTGCAGACGGGAAAAGACAAAGGTCTGGAATCTTACTCATCCATGGCTCTCTGGAGAAACCTTGTCCTCCTCCCTCTTCTCAGACTTGAGAGCCTCTATCTCCTATTCCAGACTTCCATCCCTGCCCCTCACAGCACCCCCCACCACCATCCTACCCAACAACCTAAACCTTTTCAATCAGAATTTCATCCTGCTCTGACCCACTGACTTGGAGCTAGAGAAAAAAGGCAACAGAAGCTCTAAAGCCAAAAAAAAAAAAAAAAAAAAAAAAGTGATCACCTGATATCCTGGGGAGGGAGAGAAACTGATCACATAATCGTCCTATAGTGAATGAAGGGAGGGGGCTGCAAATGGTGTGAACTGGCTCTGAATCCCTGATATCTAGGAGAGGATCTGCAGAGAAGTGGAAGGAGAAGGATTATTTCTAAGTAAGGTGCATACATAATTTATTATCCAAACCCGAATACTTTTGAGAGTGAATGGGGGCACTATTAATAATTTCACTGGGACTACAGGTTTAAACCATGACCATCTCCAGAAAAAAAGACTTACTGTTGCACTACTTCTAAGTAGACATTGGAGAGAGAAGAGAGTAATGATACTGTCACACCTAAATGAGCATGTGGATTCTGCGTGTTACTGTGAAAAGCATGACATATGGAGCCCTAAAAGCTCTGTCCTAATTACCCTCTATACTTTTGCCCCTTTCTTCTCCAGTTCATTCCCTGCTAGAAGACTAATTTTTGAAAATCATGGCTCTGATTTTTTCTGATTTTCTGATTTTTAAATATCTCTGCTGGCCTGCCCGTGGTTAGCAGAATGAAGTCTGTGCCTGACTGGCTGGCATTCAAATGCTGCTCCAATTGGGTCCCAACCTTGTTTCTCAGAACCAGTAGAACTCCAAATCATTGGAGCTACTGGCTGTTCCTGGCCTGTCATTTCCTACCTCCATGCCTTTACTCAAGCTTTATTATTTTGCTGTCCGGAAACATTTTAACCTCTGTTTGTACTTTTGCAATTTCTGTCCATTCTCCATGACCTAGTTAAAATATCAGTTAAAATGCTGTGGAAAGCTGAGCATTGGAAGAAAGGGGCTCTCTGTGAAGCCTTCTCTACTCACTCTTATCTCATATAGCTCTGAACTTCTAGGAGTTTTTCTACAGACCTCTGTGTACCTTTTATAGACCCATATGACTGCTTTTATCCTTGCATTGCCATCATTTAGATATATGTCTTAGATCCCCTAATAGATCAGAAGCTGTTTTAGGGCAGATTCAAGGTCTGGTTCTCCCTTGTAATTCTCAAATAACTTTTCATTGTGCTTGTACATGTAGACATGTACCAGTCTTGTTGAATGAAAGAAATTAAAGACTGCAATTCAAAATTCTGATGCTGTGAATGAAAGAAATTAGAGACTGCAATTCAAAATTCCGGTGCTGTTTATCTCTGCTTTGGTGAAGAAAAGCTGAGGGATGAAGATGCTTCCTGTTTTGCTTGCTCAGAGACTTGGGACTGGGATAAGTGTGGCCATTCGATTCTTATTGGTTCTGAGGAGTGGCTTCCTTTCCTTCATAGGAGGGATAGAAAAGATGGACCAGCTTTTGGTGTTTAAGAAGCCTGTTATAATCTCCCAGGCCAGAACTATATCTTTGGCATGGGTGGATAGTTATAGTATCCTATTGCTAAATGGACCATATGTGACTATAACAAGACTCCATTCTGCCATTTGCTGGCCCTTTGGGAGCCCTGTCTCCAGGTTTCTTATTGCCTAGGTAGTCACAATTACTGGCAGTTATAATTAAATGCAATCATTCAAACCTTTCCTGAAATTATATGTATGGATGGCTTTCTTTTTATTAAATCAGCATTCTATACACTAGCCTACCTGGACTTAACTGTTAATTCTGATCTCTATGAAAACTGGAATGACTAACACTAAAAAGAAAGACTGTCAAATTGAATCTTCATCCCTAACTAATCATAATCCCTGCCATATGTCCTTGGCACAAATCATGCTGCCTGGGGCTTTTCATTCTATGCAGTGAGGCATACAGGAAATTTGTGATGGTGAGGACTGCTCTTGCCATTTTACACACCGAAGGGTGTACCGGAAGCTGTTTCCAAAAAGAATGAAGTTCAAGGCATCTATTTTTTTTTTTAATTGGCATTTGTAGTTTTAGAACTATGAAAATGAGGCATATTAGACTCAGTGGGTATGACAAAAGGTTTTTTCCTAACAAAAGTTTATAAGCAATTACAGATATTTTTTCTACTAGCTACCTCAGATTTATTTAAGTCTATTCACTCTTAAAGACTGAGGGTTGTTGGGGGGAAAGCCTAAGCACTGTGAAAGGAAAGGGATTTGACTATATCCTAATGTGCCTTAGATCATCTTTAGTTTACTAATACTCTTTAACCATAGGACCCTATTACTACTATATCATCTTTAGTTTATAAGTCAGATCCATAAAGAGTACATTATTCTAGCCAGAATCCTAAGTATATTTTGACTTAGCAATAGATCTAGAAGGTTCAAATACATTTTGACTAAGATATTCATATTCTTAGCAGCCAAGTACTTACAGATTTACCCTTTGACATGTCATCCTGATTTATTTTTATTTATTGGTTTGATATGTAACTCCTCTTAGAATATAGATTTTTCTAAATCTGGACAGAATGTCAGAAAATTTAGTCCCACATCACTCTATTGGATATGAGAAAGTCAAGACTCAGGAAAGTTAAGCAACTTGTTCAGGGTAGTAGGCTTGATAGTGGTAGTGCTAAACACAAGATACATAGTATCACTTCCATCACTTTCTGTTGGTCACAGAGCCAGCCTAGATTAACAAGGAGGGGAAATAAATCCCACCTCTTAATGGAGATGATGACAAAGCATTTGTGGCCATCTTTAATCTGCCATACTTTTAAAGCTTAAATTTTACTTTATAATATTTTAGACTTTTGGGGGTGTTTACTAGCTTTTTAACTGGAAAATTTTCATCCATTATTTAAATTTTTTTCCCTCCATTTTGTCTTTCTTCTTCTTGGACTTTCATCATACGTGGATTAAACTCTCAGTATTGTCTCTGAGGCTATTGAGTCTCTAATTATTATTACTATTTTTAATCCTTTTCTCTGTGCTTTAGTTCAGATGATTTCTATTACCTGCCTTGAGGTTCAGTTATCCTTTTTTTCTGCAGTGCCCAATCTACTATTAAGTCCATACATTTTGTATTTTTAAGTTTTAGAATTTCCATTTGCTTTTTAAAAATATGTTTATTTCACTAGTGATATTCCCTATCTGTTCATGCATTATGATAATCTTTTCTTTTCAATCTTTAAACATATTTATTATAGTTATTTTAAAGTTCTGGTTTGCTATTTCAGCATCTCTGTAGTTTCTGAATCTGTTTTTACTGATTATTTTTCTGGTTATGGGTCACATCTTCCTATTTCTTTGCATCTATAGTAATTTATATTTGTATGCTAGATACTGTGGATGCTATGTTATTGAGAGTCTGGATTGTGTTTCTTTTTTTAGAAAAGATCAGCTTCCATTTTCCTAGGCAGTTAATGTCCTGGCCAATCAACTTGATTCTGTTTGGCTTGTTTGTAAGCTTTATTATAGTAGGTCTAGCTCTTGGTCTACAGTAGCGTTTTTGGAGACTCAGCTGAATGTCCAGGGTGATCCAGGCAGCCTCCCTCCCTGCCTCCATTCCAGAAAGTGTTTCCAGGCAAAACAACAAATAAAAATGGTATAAAAAGTATATTTATTGTTTCAACAATGTTTATTGGGTATCTACTCTAATCCAGACATTGTTCTTGGTACTGGAGAAACAAGAGTTATTAAAAAAAATCCCTGCTTTTATGGAGCTTATGTTCTAGTGGAGACAATAAGCAATATAAATCAGCCTGTGTACTCTGACTGGTCAGAAGTGCTGTATCTCTCAGCACTGTGTGACCTCTGGAATGTCCACTCAGCTCACACTGTCTAGGACCTATTGTCTGCCACATCTCTCCATGAGTATTGGTCTACACATGTGCAGCTAATGACTTAAGAGACCCCCTATGCTAAACTTTGGATCTCTTTCTATGGACAACTTCTTTCTCTCTGGCTCACTTCACTGCACATTCCAGCTACTTCAGCATCCCTGAATTCTGATTGCTGCCTCCCCAACCCTGTGAGTCTGCCGTGCTCTGTTTGAGTTCTCTGTTTCTGTCTGTGTTCCGGAATGTGTTTCCAGGCAAAATATCAAGGCTATTGTGTAGATAGATATTTTTTGTGTGTTTCCCTTCTTCCTGGGATCAAACTACTGTGTATTTGTTGTCCAGTGTCTGAAAGCAGTCACTTCCTCTATTTTGTTCAAGTTTATAATTGTTTAACATGGAACTTGCAGAGGTACCATCCCCAAATCCTAGAGTCCTACCATAGGTGGGTGCATTTCCTGCTTTTATTTTGTTTGACTTTTCAATGGAAATGTAGTCAAAGGAGTGTAGGTGAGATGGGCTTGGCAGGATGTGGGTGGAAGATATGATCTCACTTGTCCCAATAAAAGGGTAGCAGTGAGTCCAGATCCCCTGAGATACAGCTGGGACTCTTCAGTTTGGATGCCTGTGGAGAGAATCTTCATTAAAGAGCATCCATGCCTGAACTCTGGAAGGCAATGACTTGCCCCTTTTGTGGGAACTGCTTTGGGAGCCATACCCTTATGACGTGTCTACACAGTGTCTAAGGTGCCTGCCTTCTTGGTGATGGAGATTGACAAAAGACTTTTTGTCTGTCCAGAGTGCTTTTCAGTTTTATGGGAGAAGCACTGAGCAATTTGGGCAGCCTTATCAGAGTTGGAGCCAGCACTGAACATGAGTCTGAGAATTTTCCCTGGGAAGGTGAATTTCTATGGGATCATGTATTATTAGTTTCCTACAGCTGCCAAAATGAAGTACCACAAACTGGGTGGCTTAAAAAACAGGAATGTATTGTGGAACAGTTCTGGAGGCTAGAAGTTTGAAATGAAGGTGTTGTGTGTGTGGACCGTGTTTCTTCTGGAGACTCTAGAGAAGAAGCCTTTCTTGCCTTTTCCTAGCCTCTGATGGTTGCTTGGCATTCCTTGGCTTGTAGATGCATCACTCCAATTGCTGCCTCCATCATAACATGGTTGTCTTGCCTCTGTGTCTGTTTCTGTATGTCTTCTCCTTTTCTCAGTAGGACACCAGTCATATTGGATTTAGGGACAACCCTAGTTCCATATGACCTCTTCTGAATGAATTACATTTGCAAAGACCCTCTTTCCAAATAAGGTTACATTCTGAGTTCTTTGTCTCCTCCTCTCCCGCCATGCTCAGTATGCTTCCTTTTTACCATGTTCTTTCTGTTCCAAGGGTCTCCCTCTCATTACCCAGGAATAGAGAGAGCTAAGAGAAGGCTGTCAGAAGGACCTGACTCAAGAGAGTCCCCTTCTCTACCTCTTTCAACCCAAGGCCCTCCGTGGGCTCTCCTACTATTTAGGGGCAACAGTGGCAATTTTTTGAACAGAGTCATCTCAAATTTGAGTGTAGCACTAAGTACTATGAAACGATTTTTGAGAGCATTTGCTTACTATGGTGAAAATTACATAGAGGAAGAAAAGCCATCAGTTGAAACCCATCTGGAAAGCATTTTAAAGAAGTCTTTGGTTATCTGAGTCATCCCAGAAGTTGTTCTAAATTTTAAAGAGCCACACGAAATTATTTTTTAACTTAATGCTAGTAGAGCAAGTGTATTTCAGAGGGACAATTATGGTAGAGTTCTATTTTAAGTGCTGTTTGGGATTCAATAAGCATCCCTGTTTGGCTGGGGTCTGGTGACCTAAGGCTGAGGGTGTGTGGTGGAGAGCCTTTGCCAAGCCTGGTGATCCTCTACTGAGGTTAGATGCTCAGAAACAGTCAGAGGTTTTTGAAAAGAGTCTGTTAAAATTGAACAAGGCTGTACTTTGATTTCACATTGCATTTTAATTGTAACAAGACAATTTGCAGCACTCTAGACCTGTTCCAAAAGTTTTCCCCTCTCTCTTCACTTACAAATGCAGGGCTAAACATTCTTTAGACATTAGCAGGCCTGGTCCGGCCCTCTGCCTAATGATGGGGTTTTTCAACTCTCAGAATAGCCCTGAGCCTCAGATCTAGCATCTTATTCATCTATGGGCCGAGGACAGAGTGGTCGAGGACAGAGTGGTGGGGGAGGTGGAGGTATTTGGACCTTTTTATTGCTTTGCTTAAGGGCAAAATTGTGGTCTGCAGTGAGCGTCAATCACAACTCTCTTATCTCATTTGGGATCTTGAGGGAGCAGTTTCCTCTTCATTCTTTCATAGAGACATAAAAGCAAGAGGGTATGACTGCTAAGCAAGGAGGTATGCCAGGAATTCACTGACTTAACGTGCTGTGCTCCCTAGTGGTGGCTGTGCAGGCCGTGTTTCCGAAGGGTCACAGGAGTCTTGGTGTGCCCTGTCTGACTGATGATCAATCTCAGCTGTGAGTGAAAAACTGCAATGGCCCCTGGGATCTCAGACTCCTTCAAAGGGATTTTTTTCTGAGAGTCACCCTGAATACTGACAGAGTCAAGAGCCTCAGCCGAGAGAGAACTTGGGTGGTTGATTGCCTTGAGGAGGTGCTTGCTTGTGTGTATGTATGTATCTCTGTAGGTGTGTTTATGTGGGTATGTATATGGGTATCTGTATGTGTGTGTGTGTGTGTGTGTGGTCGGAGTGGCTGTGTGGGTAGGAAACTCACAGGGGGAGGAGTTAGGAGAGCAGATCTCTAGGGAGAGTTGCCACAGCGATGCACGAAAGTTTTTGGATGAAATGACCAAACAATGTTGGTGCTGTAGTCATAAAAAAAGAAATGAGAAGAAACTGAGTTTAAGGAGATTTTACAGTAATGCCTTCATGAAGTCTTTTTAGAAATTTCATCCATAATTGAAGTCTCTTTCTCTCCTGGATTCCCATTCTCTTCTTTCCCATTTCCATTGTGCTACTTACCACATTTCACCTTGATACTTGCTGTAGATGTACATATCTCTCTTACCCATTTTTAACTTTACGTGTGCAGGAACCATGACTTTGTATCACCTAAGTACTTTATTCGCCTGTCATATAGATGATACTCAGTAACGAACTATAGAAATGATCCCTGAGCCAGGCGCGGTGGCTCACGCCTGTAATCCCAACACTTTGGGAGGCTGAAGTGGGCAGATCACGAGGTCAGGAGATCCAGACCATCTTGGCTAATGTGGTGAAACCCCATCTCTACTAAAAATACAAAAAAATCAGCTGGGTGTGGTGGCGAGCGCCTGTAGTCCCAGCTACTTAGGAGGCTGAGGCAGGAGAATGGCGTGAACTGGTGAGGCAGAGCTTGCAGTGAGCTGAGATTGCGCCACTGCATTCTAGCCTGGGTGACAGAACGAGACTCCGTCTCAAAAAAAAAAAAAGATTCCTGAAAGTATAGGCTTCATACTCATTAAATACTTGCAGATTAAATGTATTTTCAACACCTTTCTGAATTTTGTTGACATTGTTGGAAAAACTTGTAATTAGGAAAGAGCAAACATTTCAGTATTCTAAGTGGTTAATAAACATATAATTAAAATAATAACATAAGTGGTAAACATCTTGAGTTTCAAAGACTTTTGCTGTATCCATGTCATCACTGACATTATAAATACACACAATTTTAGCATACTAATAGTCACCTAACTTCTGTGTCTAAATGTGTGTAAAATGGTATTTTTTTTTTTTTTTTTTGTGATGGAGTTTTGCTCTTGCTGCCCAGGCTGGAGGAAAACGGCACAACCTCAGCTCACCACAACCTCCACCTCCTGGGTTCAAGCGATTCTCCTACCTCAGCCTCCCGAGTAGCTGGGATTACAGGCATGCGCCACCACGCCTGACTAATTTCGTACTTTTAGTAGAGCTGGAGTTTTGCCATGTTGATCAGGCTGGTCTTGAACTCTTGACCTCAGGTGATCTGCCCGCCTTGGCCTCCCAAAGTGCTGGAATTACAGGCATGAGCCACCGTGCCCGGCCAAAATGGAATTCTTAATACCTGTTTTATCTAACAGGGCTGCGATAATCAAATTTTTCAGTAAGTGTCAAGGCCCTTTGAAAAGCTAATAGTGTTATAAAAAGATTGAAATTGTAGAGTACATAGTATTTAAGATCTTAACTATTGTTATAGAAAAAAAGCACAGTGCACACCTATCCATAAAATCTCTAAAAGGCATGGAAGAATTCTAGTATATGTTTTTAAGCACTTTATTTATTGCTTTCCTGAGATACTTTTAAAAAAAGGTCTTGGTGGCTAATAATGATGATGATGATGGTGGTACTAGAAATAGCTTCTGTAGCCTTTTATAATTGATAAAGCTCACATGCATTATCTCAGATTTGACAGTTCTTCACTGGAGAAGATGAGTAGCTCTTTACAATGCTAAATTACTGTTAAAAAGAGTCAAACTGAACTGCAAAGTCGTTTTAATGCATATATATTAAGTGAACATTACACTCAATGTTTTGAAATACATTTACTGATTTTCCAAAGACATCTGAAAATTAAAAAAACATATCGAGGTAGTTGTGCATTATATATATTCCCGTAAGAGGACAGTGTCACCATAGTCTGCTAATGTGGTCCATTTCTTGGCCAAGCTTTTTATTTATGATTATGGGAAGGCACTGGGCAGACAGCAGTTCTGCCTCCCTCCCCCTTTCTCTTCACTTCTTCTTCCTGCACCCCTCAGGTCTGACTGTTGGGTGTTGGAATCTACTGTCCCAAGAGGTCCCCAGGAGCTGTGGCAGGAGTCGCCACTAAGGGGTCTACTCAGCTGATCGATGAGGGGAGTGGACACTCTCCACGGTAAAGGGTTTGCAAATATTGACTGTCAGATAGCCAAGCAACGGAAGTCATCAAGGGGACAATGTTTCTTACTGATTTATGGTTATTGTGTGTTCTGTCCCACAAATGCCTTTGTCTTCTTATTTTGTGCTGCAGCTAACTTAAAAACTGGTTAATTAGTCCCTAGATAATCCAGAGTTCACTGAATTAAAATTTAAGAGCACAGCACTTTGGGAGGCCGAGGCGGGCGGATCACAAGGTCAGGAGATCGAGACCACGGTGAAACCCCGTCTCTACTAAAAATACAAAAAATTAGCCGGGCGCGGTTGTGGGCGCCTGTAGTCCCAGCTACTCGGGAGGCTGAGGCAGGAGAATGGCGTGAACCCGGGAGGCGGAGCTTGCAGTGAGCCGAGATCGCGCCACTGCACTCCAGCCTGGGCGACAGAGCGAGACTCCGTCTCAAAAAAAAAAAAAAAAAAAAAAAAAAAGAGCACAGTAGATTTCCACATTGCATAATGCATGTGGGCAACACCCGGAATCCAGAACCTTTGCTTTCCCTCGGATGCCTGACTTTGATAGTTTCCATATTCAACTACCTTCTGTAGTAAAACAAGATCCGGCCCTGAACGTTGTTGGTACTTGTAATATAGTCCTTATTATACTAGGTTCTAATTTTGGTTGACTCCGTTTGCCACTAGATTGTGAGCTCCTTGTGGAGGGTGTTGGCATTTTGCTAATCTTTGTACTTCAGATTAAGGTGCCTAATGTACAGTAGTAAAGCAGTATAGTTTACTGAGTGAATAAATAAAATGAATGAGCATTCATGAAAGGATGTGTTTGGTGAATGGAGTCATTTAAAATGTCTAGATTTCATAAATTTCTCTCGTGTCTATGTCTCCTGAAAGAAAAAAAGAATGGTTTTAACACTTATTTATAGTCCAGGTGGTAATTAAGAATTGACTCATCATGCCTGTAATACCTGAGGTTTGGGAGGCCAAAGTGGGAAGACTGCTTGAGGCCAGAAGTTCCAGATCAGCCTGGGACGTATAGAGAGACCTTATCTCTACAAAAAATTTTCAAAATTAGCTGGATGTGGTGGCATGTACATGTACTTCCAGCTTCGTGAGAGTCTGATGCAGGAGGATTGCTTGAGGTCAGGAGTTTGAGGCTTTGGTTCACTCTAATCATGCCTGTGTATGGCCACTGTCCTGTAGCTCGGACAACATAGCATCTCTAAAAAAGTAAAATAAACTTAACTTTAAAACCCTATTCATGGCTGGGCACAGTGGCCCATGTCTGTAATCCCAGTACTTTGGGAGACCAAGACGGGTGGATCACCGGTGAGGTCAGGAGTTCGAGACCAGCCTGGCCAACATGGTGAAACCCCATTTCTACTAAAAATACAAAAAATTAGCCAGGTGTGGTGGCAGGCGCCTGTAATCCCAGCTACTAGGGAGGCTAAGGCAGGAGAATTGCTTGAACCTGGGAGGTAGAGGTTGCAGTGAGCCAAGATTGTGCTATCGCGCTGCAGCCTGGGGGACAGAGTGATACTCTGTCTCAAAACATTAAAACAAAAAAACAAAAAAACCCTATTTCTTTTAAGATTATCAAAGCATTCTAATAAAATGATCTTTTTTGATACTGCTAATAGGCATTATTAGCATTATGATTTATATAGAACTTAATTTTATGTCATCAGAGATATTTTTAGTTTTAGCCTTTTGCTAATTTAGATGGATTGTCCTCTGTCTAACTTGCTATCAGAAAGTTTTTGATGACTGTGAAATTCATCTTGGAAGAGCTGAGGAACCATGAGAAGAAGAAAACAAAACAAAACAAAACAGGAATGCATAGTGATTTGAGGGTTAATAAGAAATAAGACCCAACTAGCATTTATTGGATGAATGAATAGATAAGTGAAGGTGACTGTTTGGGCTGCTAAAACAAAGTACTTTATTTATTTATTTATTTATTGAGACAGGGCTTCACTCTATCACCCAGGTTGGAGTGCAGTGGCGTGATCATGCTCATTGCAGCCTCAACCTCCTGGGCTCAAGCAATTCTCCTGTCACAGCCTCCTGAGTAGCTGAGACCACAGGCATGCACCAAAATGCTTGGCTCATTTTTACATTTTTTGTAGAAATGTAGTTTTACCGTATTGTCCAGGGTGGTCTTGAACTCCTGGGCTCAAGCAATCCTCCCACCTTGGTCTCCCAAAATGCTGGAATTACAGGTGTGAGCCACCATGCCCTGCCTAACAAAGTACTTTAGACTAGGTGGCTTATAGCAACAGGAATTTATTTCTCATAGTTCTAGAAGCTAGGAAGTCCAAGATCAAGGTGCTGGTAGATTTGGTGTCTGGTGAGGGCTGCTCTCTGACTCACAAACAGCACCTTTTTCTGTGTCTTCACATGACAGAATGGAGGGCTAGTCACTGGGGTCTCTTTTATAGTGGCACTAATCCCATTCATGAGGGCTCTGCCATTACGATCGAATCACCTCCCAAAGGCTCCACCCCCTAATACCATCACTTTAAGGGTTAGGATTTTAACATATAAATTTGGGGGATGTAGGACACAAACATTTAGACCATAGCAGAAGGTCTCTCCAAGAAAAAATTTACATGCATGAAACATGAAATAATAAATAATGGGGTTAGATGCCAAAAAGAAATGTTATCAATTGGATTTCAGAGAGGAGAAAACGTTGTAAGGAAAATCTCCAAGAAGGGAGTGAAATCTAAGCTAGGACATAAGGAAATTAGTCAGTGTGAGAAAATAACTTTGTGTTAGTTTTCTGTTGCTGTGTAACAAATTATGATAAACTTAGCTGCTTAAAAAAGTATACATGTATTATCTGTCTGTTTTCACGTGGCAGGAGACTAGGCACAGCTTGTCTGGATCCTCTGTTCAGAGTCTTAAAGGCTGAAATCAAGGTGCTCCTGGCCAAGTGTGGTGGCTCACCTGTAATTGCAGCACTTCGGGAGACCGAGGCAGGAGGATTGGTTGAGCCTAGGAGTTCAAGACTACCTTGGGCAACATGGCGAGACCCTGTCTCTACAAAAAAAAAAAAAAAAAAAATTAGAAGAGCATGGCGATGTACACTTGTAGTCCCAGCTACTTGGGATGCTGAGGTGGAAGGATCACTTGAACCCAGGGGATTGAGGCTTCAGTGAGCCATAATCATGCCACTGCAATCCAGCCTGGGTGACAGAGTGAGACCCTGTCTAAAAAAGAAAATAAATAAATAAATAAACAAACAAACAAATAAATAAGAGGTGCTTCTTTCTGGAGCTCAGTTGACCTCTTCGAAGCTCACATCATTTTTGGCAGAATTCAGTTCTCACAGTGGTAAGCCTGAGGTCCTTGTTTTCTTGCTGGCTGTCAGTCAGTAACTGCCCACATTTCTTGTGACATGGCCCTCTCAGAGGCCCTCTCAGGCAACCAGGGCAGCTATCTTCTTCAGTGCCAGCAAAATAGCCTCTCACTCCTTCCATCCTAGTTTAAAGGTCTCACTTGATCAGGCCAGGCCCAACCAGGAAAACCACACTTTCGATTAACAAAGTCAACTAATTCTGGGCCCTAATTACATCTGCAAAGTCTCTTCACCTTTGCCATACAGCATAACATAATCGTGGGAGTGCTCTCTCTTCACTTTGCCGTATTCTATTGGCTAAAAGCAAATTGCAGCTCCCACCCAGCCTCAAAAGAATTATACAAGGCGTGGGTCGTAGGAGGCCACTTTATAATCCTGCCTTCTACAGTGTCTTTGTTTACCAATAATTCTTTAAATATTTTTTATTTTATTGTGTTAAGAACACTTACTATGAGATCTACCCTCTGAACCAATTTTTAAGTGTATGATGTATTTTGTTGGGTGTAAGCACAGTGTTGTACAGCAGATCTCTAGAGCTTATTCATCTTTCTTGACTGAAACTCTAGGTCAGCTGATTAATAACTCATTTCCCTTTCACTCTAGTCCCTGGTAGCCACCATTCCACTCTTTTATTCTGTGAATTTGACTATTTTAGAAACCTCATATAAGTGGAAACATGCAGTATTTGTCTAAGACTGGTTTATTGCACTTAGCAGAGTGTCTTCAAGGTTCATGCATGTTGTCACAGATTGCAGAATGTCCTTCATTTTCAAGGATAAAACTCCATTGTATGTATATATGTATTATTTTCTTTATCCGTTTATCTGTTGATAGGCATTTAGGTTGTTTCCTTATCTTGGCTACTGTGAATAATGCTGAAATGAACATGGAAATGTGAATATCTCTTCAAGATCCTGATTTCAATTCTTTCAGATAAATGCCCAGAAGTGGGATATCTGGATGAATGGTAGTTCTATTTTTAATTTTTTGAGGAACCTCTAAACTGTTTTTCATAGCAGCCACACCATTTTAGATACTGACCAACAGTGTGCAAAGGTTCCAGTTTCCTCACATCCTCACCAACATTTTTTTTTTTTTGATAATAGCCATCTTGACAGATGTAAGGTAATATCTCATTATGGCTTTGATTTGCAGTTCCCTGATTATTAGTGACAATGAGCACCTTTTCATACCTGTGTCTTCTTTGGAGAAATGTCTGTTCAAGTCCTTAGCCTATTTCTTAATTAGGATGTTAATTTTTTAAAATACCAAGTTGTAGGGGCTGTAAATGATTCTTTTGTTGTTTGAACGTGTTTTAAAAGTGAAAGTTTTTAAAAAGTCATTTTTTAAAAAGGCCTTGGATATTAGATGCCAGGCTAAGGAAAATCAATTCTCTGTACTTGGAGCTTTTGCTTGGGGACCAGCTGTTCATCGTTATGATGGGAGAAGAAAGGAGCCTAGAGTGAGCTATAATTAGAGAAACCACATCATCATTTTGATATACTGCAAGAACTTCCTAACTTCCTCTTGGCTGTTGATCTTGACTGTCTCCCATCTGCCTCTAGTCACAGTCAAGGTGATCTTTCCAAAATGGTTATCCAATCACGCCACTACCCTGCTTAAAATGCTTCTGCTGATTATTAGACAGAATCCTCCTAGGATAGGACTGCCATGCTGTTCAGATTCATGTCTCAACATGTGCTTTGTGCTTCACATGTCCTTTATCCACGCTCAATGAGACAGTGGCATAAGGATTAGTGGAGGGATGAATTTGAGAGACATTCGCAGGTAAAATTACTGGGATGTGGTGAGGGAGAGTGTCTTGGTCTGTTTTGTGCTGCTATCACAGATTACTGGTGACTGGGTAATTCAAAAAGAACAGAAATTTATTTCTCACAGTTCTGGAAGCTGGGAAGTCCAGTATTAAGGTGCCAGCATCTGGTCAGAGTCTTCTTGCTGTGTCCTGACATGGTGGAAGGTAGAAAGGGCTGAGCCCACTCCTGCAAGCCTTTTTTATAGCAGCATTAATCCACTCATTAATCCACAAATACTGCATGAAGGCAGAGCGCTCATGACCTAAGCACTTTTCATTAAACACTTCCCAACGTTGTTGCACTGGCGATTAAATTTCCAACCCATGAATTTTGAGGGACCAAATAGCAGAGGGAGTAGGCTCACCTCTATGCTATTTAGACCATAGCAGAGGGTGAGTCTACTCCATGCATGGAAGTAAGGTGCAGTAGCAGATGTAGGAGAGAAGATAAGTTCAGTTTAAGGTTGCTGTAGGACATTACACTCAAGGGCTTTTTGTATGGTTGGCCCTGTTTCGGGCACTGTAGGATCTATAAAGGAGGTCCCAGACATGACGCCTAGAGAGGGGAGAATATGCATTGCATTAGGAAATTAGAGATTCACAAAAGGATTATCACTGGTGGTAGATTCCAGAGATCGAATGATAACGGTGTCTGTTAATAGCCAAATGAAATTTTCCCCACTCCATGAAGTACCCAATAAAATTAATGACAGATAGAAGGTTGCTTTTCATTGTTTCTGAGGCTTGACTATTAAACAAGAATGACATCGTTAGGGCCTAATTTGGGGGTACACAAAAATATCAGGAGAAGAGGTTTCACTCTTCTCCCAGTTATCTCAAATCAATTTTGTCTTTCCAAGTGTCTTTTGTCATTTAACAATCTGGTTATGAAGCTTGAAGTTCTTCTGTGCTTGTTTTGGACTGTATAGAAGTACGTACGTTTTTCTTCTACTGTTTTCTGGTGAGTGTCAGGCTAAAAATCTTTTTAGCTGCCCTAGTCTGCATTCCTAATGTGGGAGATGGTCTGGTGAGTATAAACAAAAAGGGATGCTCTTTCCTTCTTTGTGGAAGATGGATTCTAATCTCTGTCTCTTTTCCTGTGTAGCTAAGTAGAATCTGCCATATTAATGTCCAGTCAGTTTCTAGCTCATCTAGTCCTTATGATTCCTCCCACGGTCACTTGCATGCTGCCATTGCTTTGGGCCTGTGGCTGCTGCTAGTGCTTCTGTAGCAGCAACCCGACTTCCTACTGGCACCAGCACCAGCTCTGCCCCCTGAGAAGCGTGCTTTACTGTCTGGGATCCCCCGCTAGGGGTGCCTCCGCCAGTTGCTGCTGTCCTTGCTGCCCCCCAGACACACAAAGACTGAAAGTTGTCTGCACCACTGTCCATACCACCTTATTAACTGCTGAAGCCCTAGTCTCTGTTCCAAAGCCCCTTAACTTTGAGGACATAGCTTCTGGTAAGGAGTTTAGAAAGCCCTTCTGAAGGGGTAATTGGAGGAAGAGGCACTGAATCTGATGTGTTGTATTTTCCCAAGTCAAGCCTACACATCTCTCAGTGCTTTCAGGCACGCTGTCATCTCAGAGACTGGGCACACACACATCAGGATTTCCCTTCCTCTTCCCCAAGAAGCAGAATCCAAACCCTTCCAGTAGGGGTTTGCTGGGAGGCCAGGGAGTTGTGGGCATATTCTTTGAATCTTGGGCCTAAAAGTGTGATGGGATGAAAATTGAACATGGTGAAGAGCCTTTAAATGAAGCTCAGGAAAGCCTGTATCTTAGGTCTTCCACTTAGTAACAGGTCATCTACTCATGTCCTCTGAAACTGTTCATCTCTCATGATGGGATCTGTCTTCTTCTGACAATGTCCCAAGTCCCTTGAACTCTGGCTTAGCTAGTCTTGACTTCTGTATTAGTCTGAGTAATACTGGGTGATGCTGTGATAACGTCCCTGCCCCATCTCAGTAGCTTCATATTTGCCACTATACAGAATCTTTTGTGGGTTGTACATTCTTCTCTATCTTGTGGCTATAACATGTAAAACACATGCCTCCTGCCTTAGTTTCCTAGGGCTGCCGGAACAAGATACCACAAACTGAGTGGTTTAAAACAACAAACACTTTTTTCTCTCAGGGTTCTGAAGGCTAGAAGTCCAGAATCAAGGTGTGGGAGGCCCGGTCTCCTCTGAAGGCTCTAGGGAACAATCCTTCTTGTCCCTTTCTAGCTTTTGAAGGTTGCCAGCAATCTTCGGCATTCCTTGCTGGTAGATGAATCACTCCAATCTCTGTCACCACCTCCACGTGGCTATTTTCCCTGTGTCTCTCTGTCCAATTTCCCTTCTTTTTCTAATGGTGCTAGTTATTAGATTAGGGCCAACCATAATCCAGTGTGACCTCATCTTAATTTGATTGCATCTATAAGACCCTATTTCCAAAGAAGATTACATGAACAGGTGCTGAGTACCAGGTCCCTGATATATCTTTTGAGGAGACACAGTTCAACCATAACACCCTTCAAAGTTGTTCTGAAGAAGAGAGGCAGAAGAGAGGCCCCCGGCTCTTACCAGTCTCACCTCAGAAGAGATGTATGCTAGTTTTGTTCGCAGTCCAGCCCCAACGTAACTACAAGGGAGGCTAATACATTCAGGGGAGCACATGGCTATTTGGTGAACATTACTTGTCTCTGTCACATCCTCGTCCAGTTTGTTTCTTCTGATCCCAGAATGCTCTGGGGCACACATGATAGTTTCTATGTAATGTGAAATATCTGTCAAGAATA
The DNA here is from genome assembly GCF_043159975.1 of Macaca nemestrina. Taxonomy (NCBI): domain Eukaryota; kingdom Metazoa; phylum Chordata; class Mammalia; order Primates; family Cercopithecidae; genus Macaca; species Macaca nemestrina. Next base: position 70,688,313 of record NC_092135.1, read on the forward strand.
GCAGTGGGTTCCTGCAAAGCACATGGAAGGAACAGACTTGGAAAATTGCTCAAAGAAAAGAAACAAATAGTTTATATAGTTCGTAAAACTATCTTATTTTTGTTTGGTTCTTTGATTTATCTTAATCCAGAGGTTACGAAATGGCAGTCAGCAGGTTGGATCTATTCCATAGATTTGTGTGTGTGTGTGTGTGGCCCACACAGTGTTCAAGAAATATGAACAGACTGGGCATGGTGGCTCATGCCTGTAATCCTAGCACTTTGGGAGGCTGAGGCGGGAGGATTGCTTGAGCCCAGGAGTTTGAGACCAGCCTGGGCAATATGATGAAACCCTGCCAGTACAAAAAATTAGCTGGATGTGGTGGAGTGCACCTGTAATCCCAGCTACTTGGGAGGCTGAAGTGGCAGGATCACTTAAGCCCTGGAGATCAAGGCTGCAGTGAGCCAAGATTGTGTCACTGCACTCAGCCTGGGCAACAAAGTGAGCCTATAATCCCAATACTTTGGGAGGCTGAGGTGGGTGGATCACCTGAGGTCAGGAGTTCGAGAGCAGCCTGGCCAGCATAGTGAAACCCCATCTCTACTAAAAATACAAAAAATTAGTTGGGTGTGGTAGTGGGCTCCTGTATTTGCTTGAACTCAGGAGGCAGAGGTTGCAGTGAGCCAAGATCGTGCCATTACACTCCAGCCTGGGCAACAAAAGCAAAACTCTGTCTCAAAAAAAAAAAAAAAAGAAAACAAATGTCTACACAACTAGATTTACCTTGAACAATGGGAAGATTTGACAACAACTGGGCTCACATTTACACAGAAAACTAAGAAGGAGGAAAACAGCCAAATAAGAGCTGCTCCCTGTGGACAGTCCCATGTTTGCAGTTCACCCTCATGCCCACCATTCACTGGAGAATCACCAACACTGAGGCTGTCACTTCTTATTTGTCTTTGTGATTTCACTGTTGTTTTCTTAGAGTAGAGAGTTTTTCCCCTTATATCTTGCTCTTTCTACTCACTTCCTTTACCTCACTGGCCCCTGCAGGCATTTGTGTTTGAGACTTCAATTTTTAGTAAAATCTGCATTTTCATGTATCTTGTGCTTCTAAGGGATTAAGCACTATACCATAGTATGACCTTGAACTTAGCACTCTGAGGTTGACTCCTGCTGTAGCATCTGCAATAGTAGTGATTTAAGGCAAACAGTTGGTAAAGCTCCAGAAATGTCTATATCAGCCCAGAAATACCTATAGGGGGGTGGATAAATGTTTGCAATGAAATATTAACAATTGGGATATTTGGGTAAATTTGAGGATAATTAAAATGAGGCCTATTGACTCACTTTGAGGTAAATCTTTACTGATATAGCTTTTGTGCCTTTTCTCCCTATACAGACCATTGGAGCGTTCCAGCGAAGATGTGGATATAATCTTCACTCGACTGAAAGAAGTTAAAGCTTTTGAGAAATTTCACCCAAATCTCCTTCATCAGATTTGCTTATGTGGTTATTATGAGAATCTGGAAAAGGGAATAACATGTAAGGAATGCAACTCTAGTAGTATATTTCCACGTATGGTTTATGCTCATTTGTGGTTACTTTATGGAGATAAATAGCAAATAGAGTATTTATGTGCTAAATATTTGAGCTTCAACCAAAGGTATTAAGTTGACATTTCCCTCTAGTCTGTTTATTCAGTTCCATGTAGGTGTTTCCCTAACTCCTTTGTTCACAGAACATAAATGGTTCTTCCAGGGCAACCGACTTTCTAGATGGAGCTGGAGGGATGTAATGATTCACACATTTAGCTATATCTTTAGAAATTCAAATAATTGTCTTCTCTAATCCAAGAAATGTGTGGCCAATAGTATATTAAGGTAAAAGTTCTCTTAACTAGTGCTGATAGTAATGTTTTGAATTAATGCCAGTTATATCATCTATTCCAGGTGTGAATAAGGGGCAGGGAGATAGAGTAACAGTTGGATTTTTTTAAAAGTATTTTTTCATTAAAGAAGTAATAGTTCTTCTGTTGGAACACTTTATGCTGCACTCACAGAAAACTCCCTTTCAACTGATTTGAATATTTAATGACTTATATAACAAGAAAAAAAAATCAATTACTCATATAGAAGAAATCCTGAGGTAGAATGGGTAGAATGACTTCAGGGTTGGTTAGTGAAGTGACTCAGTGAAATTATTAAGGCTTCAGGTCCTTCTTGTATTTTTTGTTTTTGTATGCATTCTGAGGTGTTGAGTTTTGTCCTCAGACTTGTCCCAAATTATTCTGACAGCTACAGCTGTTGGATGCATTATGTATTGATACAAAAACGTCCTGCTGAAGGACTATTTCTTTTTGGGTCTCTGTTTTAGAAGTCCCCCAGCAGACTTCTTGTATTGACTCATTGGCCAGAAATGCATCGCATGCCTAAGTCTAAACCAATCACTTGCAAAAATAATGGGATCACCAGGACTGATTTATACCAATCATGATTGCCCTAGTGGAGCTAACACCTAGCCCTATGGATGAGGGTGGAAACTTGTCTAAAACCTGGGTTCAGTTAGACAACAGGGCACGAGTGGTTCTGGGTGGGAAAGCAACAGGGTGAGTCACAACATTATTGTAGAAAATTTAGAAAGTCAACAAAATAAAAATCACCTACAATTTCTACCATTAACATTTTGTGGGCCAGGCGCAGTGGCTCATGCTTGTAATCCTGGCATTTTGGGAGGCCAAGGTGGGCAGATCATGAAGTCAGGAGATTAAGACCATCCTGGCTAACACGGTGAAACCCTGTCTCTATTAAAAATACTAACAATTAGCCGGCCGTGGTGGCGGGCACCTGTAATCCCAGCTACTCTGGAGGCTGAGGCAGGAGAATTGCTTGAATCCAGGAGGTGGAGGTTGCAGTGAGCTGAGATTGCATCATTGCATTCTGCACTCCAGCCTGGGTGACAGAACAAGACTCTGTCTCAAAAAAAAAAAAAAAAAAAAAAAATTGGAGTATATTCTTCAAAATGTTCTCCTATGTGTACACATAGAAGCATAGTTACATTTCTTTTTCTTTTTTTTTTTTTTTTTTTTTTTTGAGACGGAGTCTCGCTCTGTCACCCAGGCTGGAGTGCAGTGGCGCGATCTCGGCTCACTGCAAGCTCCGCCTCCTGGGTTCACGGCATTCTTCTGCCTCAGCCTCCCGAGTAGCTGGGACTAGAGGCGCCCACAACCGCGCCCGGCTAATTTTTTGTATTTTTAGTAGAGACGGGGTTTCACCGTGGTCTCGATCTCCTGACCTTGTGATCCGCCCGCCTCGGCCTCCCAAAGTGCTGGGATTACAGGCGTGAGCCACCGCGCCCGGCCCTTTCTTTTTTTTTTGAGATGAGTTCTTGCTCTGTCATCTAGGCTAGAGTGCAGTAGTGCCATCATGGCTCACTACAACCTTGAACTCCTAGGCTTAAGCCATCTGCCCACCTCAGCCTCCTGAGTTGCTAGGACTACAGGCATATGCCACCATGCCCAGCTACTTTCTTTAATTTTGGTAAAGACCAGGTCAGCTATGTTGCCCAGGCTGGTCTTGAACTCCTGGTCTCAAGCAATCCTCCTGCCGTGGCTTCCCAAAGTGTTGGGATTATAGGCGTGACCCCCGCACCCAACTCATAGTTACATTTCTGTTAAGAAAAAAATCATCCATACATATCATTTTCAACCAGTCTTTTAAAACTGATATCAGAAACTTTATTCTTTTGGCAATAAAACTATTTTATGTTTCTAAAAGCCATTTTCAAAATGAATCTCCTAACGTGTAACATGAATTTGATTGACAAATAATAATGTCTTTTGGGGCCAAGAATTTCATAAAAGACAAAACCCTAACTCTAAAATGAGTCACAAAGATTTGAAATAGCAGAGTTACTGGAGAGACCAGCTATAAACTGATAAACTCCATCTTAAGCTTGTCATTGCACTTGGTAGGATGTTATTGTTGTTTTTTGCCTTTCCACAGCATGTCCTAGTCAGGAAGTTCAGAGCAGCTTGTCATCATTAATTGTGGTTCCCAGAAGCTTGCTCGTCTCCAGTGAGCACTAGCCTTGCCAGGACTCAGTTGTCCCACTAGATGTCATGTGATTTTTCATTGAGTTACTTGACCTCTGACTTTAACTGTGAAGAGGATTTTAAAATATCAAATCACTCCATCTAGTTATTTAGTTAGGATATTTAAAAGGACAGTTGGTTTGCATGAAATTTTTGAACCAGTGTTTTGGAATTACTTTCCCAGACCTGGTCTTAATATGATATGGGAACTATGGTTCTATCTAAATACCTAAATATTTTCTCTCTGAGAGGACAAACTTGGAGCAAGATCAGGTTCAAAAATTTCTGATGAGGGTCATTCAAATGCTTAAAAGCAGTGAATTTATAAAAAGAATAAGAAAACGAACAATGATAATATAATAGTTAAAATTTTTAAACAAAGCAGATTTTGGTTTTTTAAATCAATCATTGGTCACCTTAAAAGGAGAGGTGCTAGTCTAGAAAACACATTGCTTTTAATATAGTCTTGGGAAATATCAGCCAATTCTTCTTAAATTCAAAGGATCTTATAACATTTAAAGCTATCATCTTTATTACAGCTCTGTAAGTATGATAGATTCTCTTTAACAAGGTTCCACTTCACAGAATATTGAATAAATAGGATATAGCTTTGTTGACAGATGAGGTGAAGAAAAACATGCCATGTTCCTGTGGGCAAGAGTTAGAGGAAGGGTGGTAAGCTCAGTTAGGTCCAAGACATGCTTGGACCAGTGAAAAACTATCAGATCCTACAGTAAAACCAAGTTGTATCTGTTATATTTATATCACTGTTTTTTTCCCCAGTATTTCGCCAGGGTGATATTGGAACAAACTGGTATGCTGTCTTGGCAGGGTCTTTGGATGTTAAAGTATCTGAGACCAGCAGTCACCAGGTAATATGCTCTATTTTTTTGAAAGGATTTATTTTTTTTAAAGACATATTATCCCTGTGTCTTTTATGCCATTACAATTACATTTTCAAGTCCATTTCTTCTTTCCTACAATAAGGGGTTTGGCAGTGTTTGTTTGATTCCTTTATTAAGTTACTCAACAAACACCTATTGAATGTCTTCTCTGATTTGAGTATGATGCCAGGTGTCAAAACATGAAATGCAAGAACACATTGGATGCTTTCTAGGAGCTTGTAGTCTATTTGGAAATGCAAGGAATTGCAATGTGACACAAATTGCTGTGTAGGGTGAAATGTGAGTGAAGGGGAAGGAGAAGAAGTCTTCCTATGTTTCCTCTTGGATCCTTTCTCCATCATTGTATCTTGAATTTTCTTTGGCCTAGAAGTGATCCCCTCATCGGCCTTGTAGGAGCTCTGGTGATGCAAGGGAAATACGGTTGATGCAGTCCTCCTAAAATCTCTATTTCTCTGCCTTGTCTTTGCAAATGTGGAAGGCTAATAATATTGTTTTCCTTCTAAAGTACAGCGCTGGCTTTATTTTCATTAGTCACCTCTGAGGAGTTTGGCATCCTAGTAGATGAAACTCATTCTTTTTTCTGTTCACAAAATGTATGAATATTTAAAAAACAAAAACAAAATTAAAAAAGAAAGAAAAATATTAAAAAAAGAAAAAATATATGAATATTTAAAGTCAAACCCAGGGCCTTCTTTCACATCTGCAGTGACTCTTGCTCTATCATTAAGACATGTGGCCAAAATGTACACAACCTCACTGTTTAGAGCCAAGAATCTCGAGTCTGAAAAGTATGACCCATAAAAGACCACCATCAGGTGTCACTATGAAAATGTTCCAAGTGTTATTTCCACATATTCAGAATTCAGAAAAAACAAAAACTGAAGAGAATTAGTTCATTGTAAAATCTGAAAGAATTACTGAAAAAAATTAAAGAATTAGTTAAAGGGACAAGTAACTTTCTGCCAAGTATCATATTTAAGACAATGTTTTGGAGCCTTTTTCATAGGTAGCACACTTCAAATGTGAGAAAAATTCATGACACACCAAATTTGAAGTTTAAATTTTTTAGGAACTTGTATGCGTATTGAAGTTGTGGGCAGTCCCTATCTTAAAAATGGAGTGGTGTCCCAAAAGATTGCTGGTAAGGTGGGCATTTGGAATTTGCAATGTAGTTTCCTGGGTGATACCCATTGTAATGGATGGTTAAATTCTCAGGCCAGTGTCCAAATCCTGTGTAATCCATAGTATACTCTTTCTGTGCATCAGTGCATGAAAATTCCATTAGACACAGCGTGGAACCTGTGCTTCCCAACTTTGATGGTACTTTTCCTCTTCCTGTCTCACGAGGTTGGCTTTCTCTTGGATTTCAGAGAGAGTCAAGGTGAGAGGTGGGTTTTGATTCTGGTAAGCTGCCTCGGTTTCAAATGGGAAGGAGAACAGCTAGCATTTCTTGGATATTTGCCATATCCAGTATAACCAAGATATTTATCCATATATAATTTATCCAATCCTTCGTGGATGTTTACTTGGCAGTGTTCCAAGCACTTAACAGGTATTTATTTACTTCTTTAATCCTCAAGTCAACCATGAGGTAGGTCGTATTACTGTTCTCATTTTGCAGATGAGAAAACGAAGTCCCCAAGTGGTTAAATAACTTACCTCAAGTATTATATCTAGAAATTAGAGAAACCAAGATTAAAACCCAAGTAGTCAGGCACCTGAACAGATGCTCTTCGCCACTGCTCTCCACCATTTGACTCTTAAGAAACATGATGCAACATGCAACTTCCCTCTCTCCCTGCCTTTTGTCATCCTTTCAGATTACCCCGTGTCCTTCCTCTCTGCATATCTCCTACCTTGTGGGTGCTGTTCTGGTGGGAACTCTCTGGGCCTTTTTACTCAGAGCCGCTCCTGGTACTTCCCTCCCCCAGGTTTCACCTGCATAGATGTGCCCTGGGGACAGGGCCTGCAGCTGGATCATTCTGCTCAGTTCCTCCTGCAGCTAGAGTGGGTCCTGAATGAGTGATAATGGAGAGAGTGGAGAAGCTAAAAAGAGAAATGTGACAAAAGAGAAGAATGGGAAGTAAGATGAGACTTAAGGAGGAGAAAAGAAAGAAGAGGAAATCTCAGGAAGGAGAGAGAAGCCGAATCAGAAAAGGAAGAGCAGATGTGCCTAAGGGGATGATAAATAACACCAGCTCTTATGTGCTGACACATCAGATGTGAAAGCTGGCTGATATTTTGATGGTATTAAAATAGTATCTGGCCAGGGGTTTCAGGAATATTGCCCTTGACCAGTTATCTCTCACCATGGCATCCTAGCAGGGTTATTAGCTACAGATTTAACAATTTTAACTAAAGTTTTAATTTTAGGTTTATCTGTAATGCAGAGAACTCTGTAAAACCAATGCAGAGAACTTTCCTAAGCTGGGCTTGGTCTTCTTTTAGTTGTTAGGAATATTTAATTTAATACCAAAGCCGGCTTACTACTTCCTTTATGTATTTCATCCCACAATGTTCAACCAGAGTTTTCTGGATGGATTTGTGTCACTAAAATAAAAGGAAGAGAAAGCTCATTGACCCCTATACCCTCTAGCCCTCTAGAGTACAGCCTGAGATAAACAGGGCCCAGCCTTCCAGCCAGTTCTGAGGGCTGGTCATGGTCCAGCCACATGGGAGAAAGAAGCTAAGGAGAATGACCAAGATGGCAGAGCCCCCTTCCATGCCAAGATGCTTGCAAGGGAGAAACAAAACTGCCATATCTACCCGTGCTGGCCTTGTGATGGCTCTGGGTGTCTGCCCACTAGCAATGTGGTAAATCAGGGGGATTGTTTAACATGGCCGAATAGTGCCCCATACAAGTCAGGGTTCTTTGGAGGAACAGAAGCACTAAGAGATAGAGATGGAGAGAGAGAGACAGGTTTTTTTTTAGGAACTGACTCACATGATTTCGGGGGCTGGCAGGTCTGAAGTCTAGAGCTGGCAGGCTGGAGATTCAGGTAAGAGTTATTGGCAGAAGCAGAATTCCTTCTTCTTTGGGAAACCTCAAGGAAAACCTGTTTGCTCTTAGGCTTTCAGTGAGTAGATGAGGCACACGCACATCATGGAGGGTGATCTACTTTAAGGTCTACTGATTGTAAACGTTAATCACATCTAAAAAGTATCTTTACAGCAACATCTAGGTTAGTATTTAACCAAACTACTGGCCATTATTGTCTAGCTAAGTTGACACATACAATTAACCATAATAGACCCCAATGAGGGGGGAAATGGGGTTGGGTGAAGGCCATGGGTGAGGAGCAAGGAGAGACCATTCCTACCCCTAGAGACCAGAAACAATCATTGCTGAGTGCCCTCCTTGTGTGGCTCGTGCGAGGGGTTCCATGGACATTAACTGAACTAATCTTTAGGCATTTGTGTCCTGTTTTACCAAAGGCTTGAAAACAAGGCTCAGTGACTTAGGTGCAGCTTTCCCAGGGCCACACATGTGTACGTGGGCAAACAGATTTGAATTCAGGTCTGACGTCCTCCAAATTGCATGTTCTTCTGCTGGGCGCACACATGTGAACAGAGGTGTGAGGAGGATGGTAAAAGTGAAGGAAGAAAAGTTATGAGAGTCTAAGAGAAAACTGAGGAAAGAGAAAAGAGGTGATGGCACAGAGTCAAGTCTTTCAGGGAGGACAGGGCAGAGTTTCTTGCCAGCCTGCCCCTTGCTGCCCTGCACGTCTGCCTTCTCACCTGAGAGCCAGAGGGATGTAGTGACAAATTCCCAAACTTAGCACTAGGTTTTAGCCCCTTAGTGGGGTGTGAGCCAGGATGATGGAAGAAGAGTGGGAGTGGCTGCTGGCAATGGGGCGCCTATGACAGGAAGCTCTGTGCCCTGTGTCACAAGCGTTATCCCACAGGCACTCACCACACTCCCCTCCCCTTAGTGCTGTGGTTTGTCTCATTTTAGAGGCCAGATATTCAACAGCTTGCCCAAGGTCACAAAGCTGCTGGATGTCTGGGCCAGTTCTTTGTGATTCTGGGGCTCAATGCTTGCCCATCATGGTTGTATAGGTGCCACCCAGAAGGACCAGAAGGGGAAGGAAGAGAGGTGGGGGCCGAGCCAGCTGTTAAGGAATAAGGAATGCAGGGAGGAGCTTTTGCCTTGCAGCTTCTCCAACTTGCACCTGGGTGTCTGATGCAGCTCTCAGCTCCACAGCCCTTCCCTCTAAGCCCACTGCCCAGGTGCTATTGGGGGCATTCCTCCTCCCACCCTCTCTTTGATCTGGTGATGCACATTGAAAGGGGTGAGGCCCTCCCTCCAAAGGGCTTCCGGATTAGAGGGTAGGGTAGATAAGTGTAGTTGATAGGGAGGGAAAGTGAGGTACACGGTGCACAAGATGGAGGCAAAATGGTTAGAACTGACGGTGATGGGATGTGGAGGTGTAGAGAGAAAGGGAGTCTCCTGACTTGGGTGAAGAGGTAGACAGTGATGCTACTAATGGAAATGGGAATACATGAGGGAGACCACCTTTCCCAGATTCTGCAATAGTATTTTATGCTATATGTTTATTAGGTATGTATATTAGTCCCTTTTCATGCTGCTGAGAAAGGCATACCTGAGACTGGGGCAATTTACAAAAGAAATAAGTTTATTAGACTTATAGTTTCACATGGCTGGAGAGACCTCCCAATCATGGCAGAAGGCAAGGACGAGCAAGTCACATCTTACATGGATGGCAGCAGGCAAAGAGAGCTTGTGCAGGGAAACTCCCATTTTTAAAACCATCAGATCTTTGTGAGATTTATTCACTGTCAGAGAACAGCGCAGGAAAGACCCACACCCATAATTCAGTTACCTTCCACTGGGTTCCTCCTGCAACACATGGGAATTGTGGGAGTTATAATTCAAGATGAGATTTAGGTGAGGACACAGCCAAACCATATCATTCCATCCCTGACCACTGCCAAATCTCATGTCCTCACATTTCAAAACCAATCATGCCTTCTCAACAGTCCCCCAAAGTCTTAATTCATTTCAGCATTAACTCAGAAGTCCACAGTCCAATGTCTTATCTGAGACAAGGCAAGTCCTTTCCGCCTACGCGTGTGTAAAATTAAAAGCAACTTAGTTACTTCCTAAATACAATGGGGGTACAGGCATTGGTTAAATACAGCCATTCCAAATGGGAGAAATTGGCCAAAACAAAGGTTACAGGTCCTAGGCCGAAATCCAGCAGGGCAGTCAAATCTTAAAGCTCCAAAATGATCTCCTTGGACTCCATGTCTCACATTCACGTCACGCTGATGCAAGAGGTGGGAGGCGGGTTCCCATCGTCTTGGGCAGCTCGGTCCCTGTGACTTTGCAGAGTATAGCCTCCCTTCTGGTTGCTTTCATGGGCTGGCATTGAGTGTATGCGGCTTTTCCAGGTGCAAAGTGCAAGCTGTCAGTGGATCTACCATTCTGGGATCTGGAGGATGATGGACCTTTTTTCACAGCTCCACTAGGTGGTGCCCCAGTAGGGACTCTGTGTGGGGCTCCAACCCCACATTTCCCTTCTGCACTGCCCTAGCAGAGGTTCTCCATGAAAGCCTCGCCCCTGCAGCAAACTTCTGCCTGGACTTCCAGGTATTTCCATACATTCTCTGAAATCTAGGCAGAGGTTCCCAAACCTCAATTCTTGACTTCTGTACACCTGCAGGTTCAACACCACATGGAAGCTGCCAAGGCTTGGGGCTTGCACCCTCTGAAGCCATGGCCTGAACTGTACCTTGGCCCCTTTTAGTCATAGCTGGAGTGGCTAGGCTGCAGGGCACCAAGTTCCTAGGCTGCACATAGCACCAGTACCCTGAGCTTGGCCCATTAAACCATTTTTTCCTCCTAGGCCTCTGAGCCTGTGATGGGAGGGGCTGCCATGAAGACTTCTGACATGCCCTGGAGACATTTTCCGCATTGTCTTGGGGAGTAACATTTGGCTCCTTGTTGCTTATGCAAATTTCTGTAGCTGGCTTGAATTTCTTCTCAGAAAATGGGATTTTATTTTCTATCACATTGTCAGGCTGCAAATTTTCCAAACTTTTATGCTCTGCTTCCCTTATAAAACTGAATGCCTTTAACAGCACCCAAGTCAACTCTTGAATGCTTTGCTGTGTAGAAATTTCTTCTGCCAGATACCCTAAATCTGGCAGATGCCACCAGTGTCTTTGCTAAAACATAGTAAGAGCCACCTTTGCTCCAGTTCCCAACAAGTTCCTCATCTCCATCTGAGACCACCTCAGCCTGGATTTGTCCATATCATTAATCAGCATTTTGGTCAAAGCCATTCAACAAGTCTCTAGGGAGTTCCAAACTTTCCCACATTTTTGTGTCTTTTTCTGAGCCCTCCAAACTGTTCCATCCTCTGCCTGTTACCTAGTTCCAAAGTCGCTTCCACATTTTCAGGTATCTTTTTAGCAGCACCCCACTCCAGTGGTACCAATGTACTCTATTAGTTCATTCTCATGCTGCTGATAAAGACATACCTGAGACTGGGCAATTTACAAAAGAAAGAGGTTTACTGGACTTACAGTTCCATGTGGATAGGGAGACCTCACAATCATGGTGGAAGGCAAGGAGGAGCAAGTCACATCTTATGTGGATGGCAGCAGACAAAGAGTTTATGCAGGAAAACTCCTATTTTTAAAACCATCACATCTCATGAGACTCATTCACTATCATGAGAACAATGCAGAAAAGACCCACCCCTATAATTCAATTTCTTTCCACTGGTTCCTCCCATGACATGTGGGAATTGTGGGAGTTACAATTCAAGGTGAGATTTGGGTGGGGACACAGCCAAACTGTATCAGTATGAATGATTTGATGGAATTTTTTCTGAAAAAAAAAATCAACCTCTTTCTTTTATATGGTGGTAGAAAGATATATCTATATATAAATTTCAAGAATACATAGGGTGTAACTATTCTATTTGACTCAAATTCATATTGCCTTCCTGTTTCAAGTTAATATTACTTATTCTCCCTTCTTGTCATTCCCTTATATTTTTTGCTGACTAGGTTAAAAAACACACAGCTTCTTCTATGTGATTGGTTTAGCAGATTCTTCCTGAGTTTTTGAATGCCGGGTTGAGGGTCCTACTTATTTTTCATCAGCGATATCCCCAGAGCATGTAGTAGAAACTGTTCATTTACAGAGCATTTCAGGAACTTTCTTTGGTGTGAGCCCACCCTGTTTAGGAAATAGCTGTGCTGTTTCTTGCTCAGTGCCTGATGCCCAAGTGTCTGCTCAGGATGATGCAGTGGTGAGCCTGGGAACGGGGAGTACCTGTGGCCTCCTGAGCCCATCCAGCATTCCGCCCCTGCTCTCCTGTGCTTTAGGCAGTGCGTGCAGTCATTTCCTGGAGAATCTGCAAAGCCTGCAAGGCATCTGCTCCCAAAGGGCACCTGCTCGCAAGCTCCTCCAGTGTCCGTGGCGGGGTGGAGAGGGGTAACGGAGATCCTCTTCTGCCCCCAGATCGCTGAAGCCTAAAATTATTTTTTAAAAAGTCATGATTCTATATTTGAGAGAAGTATTAACTACAGACTTTTCGATGAGTGCTGATGTATACTTCAGGCCCTCTCTTATGAAGGGAGGATGGAGAAAAAAGCTATCCGGCTGTAGGACTGAAATGACTCACCTTCCAGTGTCACCCCTGGTCAGCCCACCCACCAGAATGGCCAGAAGTTGGCCATTGCAGGAGGCGTGAGCTGCAGGCTGACTGGGCCTTTCCCTGCGGGTCTTCTCTGGGCTCAGGAAGCATCAGATAGTGGCATGGATTCCTGCTGAGCAGGGAAACCCACTCCTTTCCCCTCTCATAGTCAGCCCTTTCCAGGCAGGCCATAGCCACATGCTGCTTCTCCTTTCTGTTTTCCTCTCAGTCAAGTTTCCCTAATTTAAGGTTTCAAGCGACTGGAGGGGAGACAATAGTGCCTGGATGGGAGGAACGGTGGGCTCTGCCTTCTGGGGAGCTGGGGCTGCGTTGCTTTCATTTCTTTTGTTACTGCCTTGAAAACATGTTTGTCCTAAGAATTCTAGGAAATGCATAGATTATTCTGTCCCTATTACTTTCAGAAACTTTTAGAGGCTGACAAATCCTTGTAATTATCTTTCTATAAATTATATTTATTCCACTACTCTATATAAAATGAAACCTACTGCAACACTCTTACCACTATGTGTAATTGTCAGAGGCATCTCTCCCATTTGCTCAGACACCCTTCCTACCTTGGCCATTCTTCGTCTTAACCCAAGAAAAAGAGCACCCAGAAGGGGACTGCCCACAGACCACTTCATCCTTCTAAGGTGTCCCAACCTGGCTGACACGTTCACATAGATTTCCACTGGGAGCATCCACTTGGCTTCCATCAGGGATTAATCCTTCCATTTCACCAATAATATCTGTCCGCACCTACAGTCTCTTACCTGAGCCTAACCAGGACCCATCTACCTCCAGATCCCCACTGCTGCACTCACCTGCACAAGATCCTCTCCTGTCTTGGTGCCTATGTAACCTGAAAGTTACATAGGGCTAAAAGTCAGATATTTTACATTCCCACTAGAATGAATAATACTATGGGTGTATTTTTTCTCAGTAATATTTTAATCGATTTAGAATTAGAGATGAACATTGGGACAAGTTATAAGCAATAAATAACAAGCTTAAAAACAATAAATAGTTATAAATCTCACTGTATCAGATATTATCCAGCTCTGTGTGTGTGTGTGTATGTGTGTGTGTGTGTGTGTGTGTGTGTGTTTACTTCAGAGACAGAAAGAAAGGGAGAGAGAAGGTCCTGTTTTTTTCTGCAGATTTTATAAGTGAGGAGCTTTTTTGGCATAGTAAGTATCAAAATCCTAGATATATATAAGATTTTAAATTAATCTTTACATCCCAAAAAGTAAAAAGCCTTTTCCGGTCATAGGAAAGAAGAATTTCTGATGACTGCTGACAGAATAAAGTTTATATTGCAAGATAGAAAATGGATGGTTTATTAATTCTTTAAAACTTTTATATTTCTATCACAGATGCTTATTTAAAGCTTTAGTATTTACCTAATGCAACCCACAGTGGTTAAATTCAGAACTCCTTTGAAATTCTATTGCCACTTAATTGGCTGTGGGTATTCACAGTTAGATTACCTGTAAATTGGGGATAATAGCTGTTATCTGAAATGAGCCGATGTATGCAAAGCACTTAGTACAAAGCCTGGGATAGAGCCAGAGGGTCTGTGCTTTTTGAAATTACCATTTCAGGAAAAGTTGGTTACAATGACTGCAATGCTGTTGTTTTATCACAAGAGGGCAGTGCCAGAATAGAAAATGCAGGAAATGTACTTGGGATTTGAAACAGTAGAAGTTTAACAATATTGTTCAGCCATTTCATGGATCAGAGAATCCGGGCTGCACTTGGCCTTGGTCATCACTTAATTTCATCCCTTCATCTGTCACTGTGAAATTATCTGGCACATTTTAGCTCAATTTCAGAAAAAAATCTCATACTAGTTTTCTCCATAAAGTAAAATAATATGCTTTTATTTGCCTTCTCATTTTTCCTTCTACAGTAACAAATATGTTTTTAAGCATTGCATTTTTGTTTACAAATTTTGAAGAACACGTGTGTTTCACTGTAATGTAGATCTCTCTACCTTTGTCTGTCTTTCTCTCTTTGCCTCTCTGATTCTTCTATTCGCTCATTTCACTCCATTATTTTCAAACAGAGAACACTGCCATCATTGGAAACATTTTTTTCTGAGCACATTTATTGAGCCCATAAAACGTGAAAAGTGCCAAGTCCACAGCAGTTGTTTGTAATCTCTTCCTACTTGTCTATGCTCAGGTCAGGCTATTTGTTAGGAGCTGATTGGGAGTTTATTGAGCATCCTGCATCCTGTATTTAGTTTTGTTGCCATGTAATTCTTTGTTTGGGTGGTTGGATGCAAAACTGCGTCACAATGCTGGACAGACTGGCTCTCCACTGAAATGAGGCTGGCCTCCCTGATTCAGTTACCAGAATGCTAATGCTAGTCCATTCTCATCAAATCTTCCTGCGGCGGGCTTGCCCGGTCTTGTTAAGCTTTGTTGAACGTACTGATTCCAGGGAAGTGTTCTAAATGCAACAACTCTTGTCTTTGCTGTTTGTTAGAAAACACATTTGCCTGAGAAGTATTTTGCCCTCTTGCTTTGGCAGGAAATGCTTCTGACAGCACATACAATCTAACATCTTGAAAAATTAAGAGATTGGGTTCCATTTAATTTTATTACTTTAGATGACTTGGAGCACTCAGTAAATTCCAGGACTAAATTCAAGTTCGTGAAATAATCCCAGGTGCTGTGAAACTTAATGGCAAGCGTTGCCTATAGGCCTAAAATAAAACTTATAAAAACATTTGCCTTGTAAGAATTTATGTTCACACCTGTGAATAGCCACTGCAGTCCAGCCTGGGCAACACAAGACCTCGTCTCTAAGAAAGAAAAAAATATGTTTCTGTCTCCACACATTTAAAGGACCAATTATTTTTCCCTTGGTGTTAACTCAGTATATGTCCAAAACAATAAATTTGCCATGAGACAATGAACTCTTCTTGATCCATGAATATGGAAGTGAGTTAAATGTGCATAATAAGATGATCTGATAGCCCTTGAAGTTACAGTACAATTTTTAGAAAATCTTGATGTACTTACCACAGAGAATTCTTATGTCTGTTTAATTGATTGTTAGCTATTTTAAATTCCATCAGAATACCTATAACTTGCGTAAGTTGGATTTCAGCTGATGCTTATAGACGTTATTTATTTGCAAGGCACAAGTACCTTAGCTTGGCTACCAATCTTAGTTATCAGTGACACATAACCATTGGCTTTCTTAACACCATTCCCATTTCCATACTGTTTACTATATTTATAATGAAACAAATAAAATGCCTCATATGAGAATGCCTGCTTTAAAAAACCCAGTGTACCATAACTCAGACACACAAAGCGGATAAATTAAGGGGTGATTAGTTGCAGTACAAAAGGATTCTTTGATTTACAGCAGGGTTTGTCAGAAGGGCTCCTTTGAATACAAGCTCCCCCAGAGAGCTGAAGTGTTTTGCAGATCATTCAATCCACTTGACATCCAGACTAGGGGACAGAGAAACTTGGAATTTAAGTGTTGAAAGCCATCATTAGTTGAAGATTAACGAAATGAATATAGAGATTCTCTATTATTTAAATGATAGAAAAAAACCGCTTTGCTTTTTAGAAATATGGATAACCCATACATGTATGTGACTAAGTTAGAAATAATAATTTCCATTGTTTATGGAGCACCTATTATGTGCCAGAAACTAAACAGCACTATATGGATTCTGTATACTACTTTATTTCTATTTAATACTGCTAATGATCTTACAAGAAAACTTGTGCCCATTTTACAAATGAGGATACTGAGGCTCTGGGGAACATTTGCCAAAGTCCACAGGTCGGTCATTGGCAGAGATAAGTTTTGAATTAAGTCTACCAAGGCCCCTGGCTGTTCTACTGTGCTGCTTCTGGGGGATTTTCCCTGCTGAGCATTGTGTGTTCTGACCGTGGTTAGCCTCCACGTGGGAGTCCTTTGCCTGATGCCCTGCCTTCCAGCATGGGCGGCTTCATCGCCATCTTTATTAACTTACCTAATGCAAGCTTTTATGAGTGAAGTTAACTGGGCCCTGCATATTCCACTGAAAACACTGTGCCAAGACAGTGCTCATGACTTACTTCAGCTGGTGCCCGGCTGGGTAAAGGAGGAGAACCTGGAATCTGGGGGGCATCCATGTTGGAGGTGGGAAATGTCTCCAAGGCATGTTCAGGCAGTGCTGAGCAGGAGGGGCAGAGGAAGCAGGAAGGTGGTGTAACACAGCCCCCAGGTTAGTGTGGGGAGGGCCGAGGCTGGTCTAACCAGGGGTAGCATGATAAGGCTTGGCCTGCTGATGGGCGGCAGTCAAAAGCAGGCCCAGCGGTGGAGATGGGCAGCGGGCAGGCTGCCTAAGAGGTCTGGCCACAGAAGGACTGCCAGAGAGGAACTGGGACCCAGGAAGGGCTGTCAGGACAAGATACTGTGACTTTGAGAAGAATTAGGGTACCTGGCAGGTTAGCGAGGCAGAGACTCTGAAAGACAGAAACTCAGTTTCTCCAACCAGGGTCAGAACTCAGTTATTAGAACTGGGGCACAGGATCAGAGTGGGAAAAGCAGAAATGCTGATTTTATTTTATTTTTTTAGAGACAGAGTCTTGCTGTGACTCCCAGGCTGGAATGCAATGGTGGGATCATAGCCCATTGTAACTTTGAGCTCTTGGAATTAAGGGATCCTCCTGCCTCACCCTCATGAGTAGCTGGGACCATAGGCAAACACCACCAGGCCTGGCTAATTTTTTATTTTTTTTAGAGATGGGGGTCTTGCTATGTTGCCCAGGCTGGTCTTAAATTCCTGGCTTCAAGCAAGTCTCTCACCTCCCCTCCAGCAGGTGCTGGGATAACAGGCATGAGTGATTCAATTCAGTTCTTAATTACCCATTTGTGATTGTTTAAATTTCCCCTAATGAATAAGAGGATTGCCTGGGATGGATTTGATCCTCTAAGGAGGATCAAGTGGACCTCAATATTGGAATTGGAGGATTAGAGGAGGAGCAATGCCAAATGTTTTATATTTTCCTAATGATTTGGACTTATTTGGTATTCAATAAATATACAGATTGGCTGACTGAAGTAAGAATCAATATGAATTAAATTGGTACCTTAACTGAACCTTGGCCAAGAGGTACTTATACTTCCTAGGACAATCTAAGAAGAATGTGGGTAGATCATTAGACGGACTAGGTTCTAGTCTGAGCTCTTCTACTTACTAGCCATCATCTTGGGCAAGTCACTGAATATCCTTGAGCCTGATTTGCTTAACTTATAAAATAGCAATAGTACTATTGATATTGTTGGATTGTGTTAATATGAGTGTCCACAATTTATTAAGCATGTGTTTTGAGTCAGGCACTATGCAAAGCAGTTTAAATACATTATCTCATTCACCTGTTGTGAGGAACAAATGAGACATCGTCATTGAGACACTTGGCCAGTGTGTGGCCCAGTCCTCGCTCACACACATACAGATCAGCATGCACGGTGCTGCACAGTGGGACTAAGAGTGGGTGGATGATTAAGTAAGGATGTCTGTGTTTTAGAAGGAGGAAAAGGAGTGATCCAGTGGACTGAGAGATGAGATAGCTGGATCAGATTGGAGGAAAAAGCCAGATGGCATGTCGGTGATATGCCAGAGGCAATTTTGTGTGTGTGTTCCCATCAGCCCTTGTTATCTAGTAGAATTGATCTCAGGTAACCCAGTATGTTTTCCTAACAGAATGAAGTCTTCCCATATGTCACCCAAAACATGCTGCACTTACGGTGTGTCTGATGCAAGTGGTAAGTGACACTTTGGCCTCTGTCCTTATTACAGAAGTCTCTTTGGGAATGCTGGTTTGGTCCGGTACCTCCCCAGAGGTCTCAGTGCAATTTAGGACCCACAGCCATCTTGGCTCACCCACCCCTGTGTTTTCGGTTTCCCCAGAAGCAGACCTGGAGAAAAGGATTTGGCTACTAGTGGTTTTTTGGAGATGATCTTGGGAAGTATGATAACAGAGTGGGAAAGTGAGACAAAGAAGAAAGGAAAGCCAATCAAAGTGTTCTAATAAGAGCGTTTCCACTCTAGGCAACTGGGCTCACTCCTTCAGGAGGCCCGCTGAGAAACTGTGAAGGGCAAGGAAGCTGGGGTGTTTATCTTCCCACTCTCATGTCCTACCACTCTCATGGCAATGATTGCCCCTTAAAGGCATTAACTGCCCAGCACTCTGCCCTCAGGCAGAGCGAGGGTGCAGATGCTCGAAGTGGCACACTGCACAGAGCCATCCAGAAAGCTACAGATGACCTCAGGGGTGAGTGGGGAATCTGGCAGGGCTCCAGCAGCATCTGCTAAACCACCATCGCATACTGAAGTCAGGTTTTTAAATCTTCACTTCCCTTTTGAAAGTTCTCAAAACAAATTGCCATCTTACCACAAAATAGGACATTCTTTCACTGTTATCATTTCATGTTCCCTGCATAGGTGCTGATTGCTTTCTTCAGTCTCTGTGTTACTGTAAACATCTTCTTTCAGATGGCATCACTGAATATTAATCTGCAAATGAGCAGAAAATTAATAAAAGTGTTCTTTTGAATAGTCCCTATTAAATAAGTGTTGAGACATGAGCAGTGTGTGTAAGCGTAAAAGAAATGGTTATGTTACATCCAGAAACAGACACTTTCAGCAGCAGGCAAAGGCAGGCATTAAGCCCATCTATAGGGTTTCAGACTTGGAATCCTGACCCATGGAGATCTGGTCAGATGTTAGTGTTGACATCTAAGAGTGCTGCTTCTATACCCACTCACATTCATTCTGTCCACTCTTACCCTGCCTTTCAGCATACATGCTGAGCAACATATATTGGTACTGCTAAGTGAGAGAACATTTGGATGTCAATTTCTTTATTTGAAAATTACTGTCTCAGCACATTGCAAGGCCCTGCCCGTGATTTAAATGTAAATAAGGGCTAGCACCCATAGACTGTAAAGATAGTGGATAGTCTTTAGGGTGAAAATGTTCTTCTTGGCACCTTCTATTTCTCTGTGCCCATTTATCCCAGTGCCCAACCATACCTCCCAAATTCATTCAGATTTCTAAGTAAATTTGTCCTAAAAAATACTCCAAATCTGCTGAAAGTAAAGTTTGAACTTGTGAAGTATACTCCTTTCAGGTGAGGTTTTCCAGGCATACTTTTAAGATCATATCTTATAATTTGTGACTCCTTGTCCTTAAATTTGAGTGGACCCAGTGTGAAAGAGAAGATCTAGAAAGGGCTGATTCCACACTTAATTCTGGTGGAAGAATTGATTCCTGAAACGAGCCCAGAGTGCTTGAGCTGATGACTACAGCTGGGTACTCCCTGGCGTGGTTTTCCGCTTACAGAGGCGGTCCTGACACAGAAATACAATGAGGAGTACAGTTGGCAGAACTGCCGTGATGAAATTTTGTTGTATGTGATAAAGCATGAGTCAGATCGAAATCTCCTGGGAAAATCCAAGAACAAATCCAATCTTACGTCTTTATTACAAGAGTTGATTATCGGCGAAAGACAGGCTCACCTGTGTCTCCCAGCCTCTGTATTTCTTTGTGTACTGTTTGGTGACAAACTACTCGTGTTGGGGATGGGAGGTGAGAAAGAAGACTGATTAATCCATAAACTGTACAACTAGTTCAGGAATAACTGAGAGATTCCTAGTTCTTTTGCATTATACTTCGCAAATAACCATATGTATGTAAAATATGTGGATGATGTTAGTGGTATTACTTAGGGTCCATTTCAAGTTTTTAAGACATGCTGGAAAGTACAAAGTAGGCAAAAGAATTCTTTCCGAAGGGTTCAGGTAATAGAAAAATGAAATAGGCTAGTGGGAACGTCAGGGAACCTGCTATTCCAGAGAATTGTGAAAGTCTGTGATTTATCATAAGCTATCTTATGTGTTTACTAGCATTTAAAACTTGCTCAGAAAAACCTAACTCATTGACTACTGATATTTCAGTTCTGGGGATATTTTCCTGAGTGAATTTGTTTGCAGTTGCCTTTCTGGAAAATTTATTAGCAGGCTTTTCTTAACTTCTTCCCTGATCTTTTGTTCTTTTCTGAGATATTATTGATTTTATTTTCCCAAACGTAATTTTATATGGTAATATCTGTTCAGAAGCAATCTGCTATGGTTGAAGGAACTGAATTCTTACGGGCATTTGTCTTAGTAATGTGGTTACAGAGTCACTAACTTGATCTTAATAACATTTGCCTATTGTCGTATATTAGATGCATGAAAGGAAAACTGGGCTTTCTAACTCAGAGGATTACCCTTGTGTGTCTCCCTTAGTTTATAATGCCTTACAAAATTAATGTCCAGGTGATTTTAGTGGCTATTTGCATTATTTGAAACTAGTTAGGATTAAATCCAAACGTTATCACCAGTGTTGCATGCAGAGAGGAAATTACTTTTTTTGGTACACCTTAAGAAACTTTTTAATCATCAATTCATGACATTTTATAAACTAGTCACACTGTACTTCATCGGATGCTGTTTTTACTCTGCTGTGGCTGCAGGAGGCAGCATGATACAAAAATCTTGTAATCTTATCGTCAGATTTGGTTAGAATCCGGCCACTGCTTATCAACTGTGTGAACTGGGGCTGTGTAGATCCAGCACTGTGACCCTCAGCTTCCTCATCTTGTCAAGACAGACAGTGCCAGTTTCATATTGAAATATTGTAACTGCACTCTCTAACTTAAAAAAAAACAACCACCAAGCTCAGCTTCAATAGATTTCTCCTCTTTTCTGAAAACAGATAGTAGTTGTATAAAAGGGTAAGATTCCTGCTGGCAGCTTTATTCATAATATCCTCAAAGTAGAAACAACCCAAATGTCCACCAGTAGGAGGATGATAAGCAAATTGAAGCACACCTACGTTATGGGAAACTACTCATGAATAAAAGGAAGAACTTATGGATCCATGCACCAACATGGATGAATCTTACAGACATTATGTTGAGCGAAAAAGAAACCAGGCACAAACAGGAGAATATCGTCTGACTTCTTTTCCATGAAGTTCTAAAACAGGCAAAATCTTTTCATGGCAGAAATCAGAACAAGTGGTCTGAGGGTCTTGCCTGGAAAGGGGCACGAGGGGACTTTTGGGGTTGATAGAAATATTCTGTCTTGATCTGTGTGGTAATTACACCGGTATATATATTTGTCAAGACTTGTTGGACTATACGATTAAATTGGATGTTTTACTTTGGACAAATTATACTTCAGTTAAAGGAAAGAAAACACCTATCCATTACATGTTTAATTTTCTAATGACTAGTTTTTTGGGTTCCTTAGGATGCCGTGACCATCTGTACCCTGGGAATTGGGACGGCCTTTGGAGAGTCCATTCTGGACAACACACCCCGCCATGCAACCATCGTTACCAGGGAGAGCAGTGAACTGCTCCGCATTGAGCAGAAGGACTTCAAGGCACTATGGGAGGTGAGCCCTAAGGCTTCTTTGTCAATTAATGCAGTTTCAGAAAAGAAAGGGAGCTGCCACATGGATAATGGCATTACAGTCAAGCCTTAATGTGTTCTGTTCTGAGCTGGTAGATGGAATTTAATTTTCAAAACTTGTTTTTGAAATGAGTGAGTGAAAAAGCCATTTTGACACAAGACATCCTTTTTTTTGTTGTTTAATTTAGTGCTTGCTCAATTTTCTGTAGTTTGACATACCTTATAATTATTTCTTGAATGACCATAGAGTGTTTTATGTATTTTCTCCCTCCTTTTCCACAGATGTATTCTTAACCAGGGAACAAAATACTTTGACATTTTCTTTTGCATTTTAAAAATCATCATTGACATGTTCCCTGGGAAAGTGGAATGAATGGGGTTAACATCTGCTTCATTTAAATGCTTTTAAAAATGATGTGCCCTATAATAAGATATGAAAAATGGAGGTACATAAAGATGTCTGGTTACTTGCCAACTTCAAAATGCATAGGTGGCACAGCAGTGGATGGATGCAACTGGTCCTAGTAGCTTTTGCATTTACCGATGCTTACCAGAGCCCCTTAAAGTATTGCACTAATTTACAAGAAGTATGAGGAATAAATCATCTTATATGCAGTCATGGCAAATAGAGCACTTATAAAGGCCCAGCTAAGCCTTGCATCTTTTAGACTCGTTCTTTTCAGTTCTTTAAGCTTCTGATTTTAACCTACTCCTTGTCTTTGTCCTTAGCTCAGTATGTCCAAGTGTTAACCCATCAAGCTGCAGGCTTCGCCACTGGTCCCAGTGTGGCTAAGATTTTAAACCTGATCTAAAAAGAATTTTGTGTAATCAAATAGTTTCCTCCAGAGCCAAACAAATGGCAGATGCATTAAGGGAGCCAACCTGCAGGTGAATGAGTGATGCTTTGCCTTAAAAGTCATGCAAAGCCTTGGAAGGCCTTGGTGGTGAAACCTGTTACTTTTATTCTTGGCAGTAGTGAATAAATTGTGAGGTTACTTGTTTGAAATATTTCTCTTAGAAAATATTAAAGAGCTCCAACCGTTCTGTAAAGTTCAGAGACAAAAGCTAGTTTTAGGAAGGAAAATCGAAAGTAGGTTTGCATGAGGTGTATGTGGAGAGATTTTCTGTCAATTAAAAGGGACGAAGCTTGAGGCAAATAAGCCACTTTTTGGATCTTTCATTTTAAAAGGTAAACTGAAAAATCTTTTTCAAAAGGGGAGTTTGGAAAACTGGTTTTCAGAACAAAAATGATTTCTAACTGTGATGTGTGTCATTATAACCACTTTTGTCTGTGATGACTTACTCAAATTGCTGAGAGAGGATGGTTTGCGGAAATATTTTAAAAATTTATTTTAATTAGGAGCCCTTAGTGCTGAGAAGGAAGCTTCTAAGAGGTTGCTACCTGTGAACATTAAAACAAACTTATTATTAAAAAAAATTTCAAACAGACAGAAAATCAAAAAGAATAGTACAATGAACACCCATTCACCCCCACCGAATTCAGCAGTTGTTAATGCAGAGCCATATTGGCTTCGGCTTTGCTTGGTTTTTTTTTTTTTTTTTTTTGGTAAACTACTTTATTGTAAATGATAGACATATAACATTTCTCCCTAAATATTCAGCATATATCTCAAAAAACTTAGAATATCCTGTTACATACCCTAATGCCATTATCTCACCTATAAAACTAATAATATCCTAATATTATCTAATACCCAGTCTGTATTTCAAATGTCCTTAATCATCTCATAAATATCTTTTATAGCTTTGTTTCAAACCAGTCTCCAATAAAGAGCCATGTCTTACATTTGATTGTTATATCTAAGTCTCTCTCTCTCTCTCTCCCCCGCCTCTCCTTTTCTCACTTACTTTCCCCCTGCCCCATCATGGCATTGACTTGTTAAAAAGGCCAGGTCAGTTTCTCCCAAATTCAAGATCTGTCTGCTTGTTTTTCTCATGGTATCTTTTTTTGCAGTTCTATCCCAGAGTTTCCTATAAATGGAAATTAGGCTAAAGGTTTGATTAGATCAAGTCAAACGTTTTGGGCAAGAAAATGTGAAAAGTGATGCTAAGGACATCAGGAGGATTATAATGTCTGGTTTCTCTGTTGATGCTAAGTTTGATCCCTTGGTTAGGTTGTATCAGAGTACATTTTAGGACTGTTTTCTACAGATCTTTCCCTTAGAGGAAAAATATTTAATAGGGACATTGATATGGAGGGCTGTCCTTGCTATCTAAAACCTTGCCACCTGTTTTGCAGTTCAGTGGGTCCACCTCTTCACCTGTAACCTCAGAGCATGATTTGTGATCTCCCTTGCCATTGGCTTAAGTGTACTGGGGACAACATTCAGAGAGACATTTGGAGTTGATAAGAGCGGATAGGTTTTAGTCTAACCTCTTTTACAGGGTGGGGACAGAAATCGCATAGTGAGTAAGAGATTAGTCAGATGTTTCATTTTATTTGCCTGTTCATGCAACTAAGTGTAGAGTGTGAATTAGATGCTCAATCAATGTTTTAATTGTCTAAAGTGAAAATGCAGTAAACCCCATTATCTAGCAATCTGTTAATCAGGACTTCATTAACGGGCACACTTGTGCACATACAGTACATGATAATCCTAAAAAATTATACAACTCTAAAGTACCTTCTGAATAAAAAAGATTGAATTCTGTTTATTGTCTATTCGTTTATTCATAATATACAGAGTATCTCCCATGTGTTAGGTACATGTATATGTATGTATGTGGGTATACTCAGATGTTTGTATGTTTATACATACATACAAATTTGTATGCTTCTGCTCTCAGGGTAGGGGCTTCTGTTCCATTTAGAGCAGACAGAAAATAAAAATCATAGAATCTCAGAGCATAATATATCATTAAATAACTTTAGGTGCATGACTGGAATATCGGTGATCTATACATGGCATATATAGCGCTAATATGCTTGCAAAATATTTGATAACTGGAACGCCTGTTCTTTGATATGTCAGATAATAGGGTTAGTAAAATTAATCCATCCTTGTTCTGGTAAAATCCATCCTGTGCTGGTATCTGTTAGCAAAATTTAAACCCAAGCTCATACTGTCAGCAGAAGCCTAAGTCATCTAGATCACCCGAATATCAAAGGGGAAGAACCATACAGGGAAGAATTACGTATTCAGGATTCAGGCCGACTCCTGAGTCATCACTGAAATGTAAGAGCACAGACAGAAGGCATCAGATGGTGGGAATGTAAACTAGTACAACCACTATGGAAAACAGTGTGGAGATTCCTTAACAAACAAAAATAGAAATACCATTTGATCCAGCGATCCCAACTCTGGGTATCTACCCAGAGGAAAAGAAGTCATTTTACAAAAAAGATACTTGTACATGCATGTTTGCAGCAGCACAATTTACAATTCCAAAAATATGGAACCAGCTCAAATGCCCATCAGTCAATGAGTGGATAAAGAAATTGTGAGATATATATATATATATATATATATATATAATGGAATACTACTCAGCCATAAAAAGTAACAAAATCATAGCATTCGTAGCAATCTGGGTGGAAATGGAGACCATTATCCTAAGTGAAGTAACTCAGGAATAGGATACCAAACATCGTACGTTCTCACTCATACATGGGAGCTAAGCTATGAGGATGCAAAGGCATAAGAATGACACAGTAGACTTTGGGGACTTGGGGGAAAGGGGAGAGAGGGGTGAGGGATAAAAGACCACCACTGGGTACAGAGTACACTGCTCAGGTGATGGATGCACGAAAATCTCAGAAGTCACCACTAAAAAACTTATTCATGTAACCAAATGCCACCCATTCCCCAAAAGCCTATTGAAATTTTTTTAAAAAGAGAAAAAAAACCCACTAAAATGTATATCATGCAAACATAAAAAGAAAACAGCAGCAAGGTCAACTGGATAAGGCCTCCACCATCAGGTAGGTAAGGTGCTCAGAGTTCAGTGTTCGGTGACAGGTTCCAAATAGTAAAAATTAGAGAATCAGAGGCCTCTGAATCAGAGGCCCTGTGTCTAAATTTGCATGTTCATCTCAGTTGAGTGTTTGCTTTTGAGGAATGTCCTGGTGGGCTCATTTCATGGCAGGCATTCTTATGTTGGGCTTTGTTTCCTTGTAGGTACTCTTACTGTCACTTATAGGGGCTGCAGGCTAGAACACTCCCATCAGGATTCTGAGTTGCTTCTAACTGAAAATTATGGTCCCTAATCACTAACAGGTAGCACAGTCAAAAAGTAGTCCTTTAATAGACTGAGCAAATACTCTACTTTATATCTTGCACTTGGGACTTTAATGGTAGCACAAAGCTAGGGAATTCCTTTTCTTTTCCAGGTCAAGGGCAAGTTTCCTAGGCTTCCTCAGGTGCGCCCTCAGAGAACCACACGTAAGGTTTTGAAGTCCTGTTTAATTCCATCCCCAATACCTCTTGCTTTATATTGTCTATTCTGCTGTAAGTCAAATAGGCAACACTCAGAGTATTTTTTAAAAATCATCATCATAAATGTGATCAGAAGCATTTCCTCAATGGTCTCTATAAATCTATCAAATAAAATAAATATTCCCTAAGATATAACTGAGGTAGCAGCTTGGCACTTTTTTTTCTTTTGTACCCTACATCTTTCCTAATGAAAATGACCTGGTTTCCTTCTCCCTTTCCCTGTTTCATTTGCCAATTTTGGTCAGATCTGAGGGTGCTGGGTTGCTCTATCTTAAAGCCAGGTCATATTTTCTTAGCTTGAATGAATTATGTTAAGTTTATTCAGATTTGGTAAATAATGCCTCTCTCCATTTACACTGCTTTAATGTTAGAACTTAATAAAAAATATTAACCAGGGTATAAAATATCTCATTTTCCAGTAACATTTCAGGAAGGAGGCAGAGATGGAGAGAGATAAATATTGGAGACAGTATGTTTCTGAGTTACATACAGAAGAAAATGGATTTAAAAGTCTTAGAATACCATTTTTAGTTCTTAAGACAATTATAATTTACATTTAAACTCTTTGACACTAGTGGCATTTTCTACCCTCAGTAAGGAAGTTAAATGGCAAAGCAGTTAACTGTAAGTTTGGGAGCTTAGAGCAGTTATTATATTAATAGTTGATCTAAGATTATAGGTATTTTATGATTGATAGTAGCTCTTGGAATAAATACAAAACTGATCTATTATCCAAGTCCATGAATTTCTGTTCAGCGCAGAGAGTATAAGAGGGTTTCCAATGGCTAGAACAAACCAGTGAGGGTTTTGTTGGGTTTTCTTCTTGGCTTTCTGTCTGATGTTGTGTTTGTATGAGGATGATTTCAGGTTTGTGGCATGTTTTGATACCTTTACATGGAACATTTCAAATACATGAAATTGAATGAGGTGATAAGTCCACTGTGTTCAGGAAAGTAGATTAGAGAGGTGCTCTTGGTTAAATCCATAAAAAATGTTTCTGAGAGGCCCTTGAACTTGCGTTTACCACCTGTTTACCTGTAGTTCAATTGCATGAACACCATTCTGGAAAAATTTCCCTGTTACCATGAGCCATGTTTGAGCATATTCAAAATAATAACACATATTTATAAGTATGTTCTTAAAAATTAAAGACAATAATGAAATTACAGAGCCATTAAAAATAAAAGCAATGTTTTAAATTTGTAGTCTGACTCTTGTCACAATAAAAGTGATTTCTTAGCTGTGATTGTTATTTGGAAGCCTCTTGACATACTATTGTGATTTTATTCCAACCAGGGCAAAACGTGTCATGGAGAGCTGTTGCTTGGATATAATGATTGGCACATTAGATTTACTCCTCAAATGTGTCTGTGGCCTCAGTAAACATTGTTAACTGACTGAAAATGTATTTCATGCTTTATGAGATACAAAACTGAGTGGTAAAAATAAGAAAGTTAACATTTCTGTCTTAAGAAAAGCCATTAGTAAATAGGGATATTAATCAGAATAATGAATGCTGTTGAAGAAATATGTTTATGACTGTCTCTATTCCCTAATTTTCAGAATGTTTATTTTTCTGTAAGATTCTATCAGATATGTTGACAGTTGTGGAACCAAAAAGCTTTTTAGTTACTTCTATTTACTGACTTTTTTTAGAGTAAATAGGGGAAAATCCCTTTTCCATTAATAATCTTTCAAGCCACAGTGAGAATAAGGATTGTTTGAAGCAACAGCAGCTTAGCCTTTGCTAAGGTGCTTTAAAAATGCTGTTAGAATAATATACCTTCCAGAGGCACCTGCTCTTGTTCCAATAGGCTTGATGTTTCTATCTGTCTGTAGCTGTCAGAAAAATGAAAGCCAAATACTTAAAAATTAATATCTCAGAACACAGATATCCCAGAAGTTCTCAGGTAAATTGTATGGCTTTATCCACCATACCAACAATTTCAGGTTGTTTCACTTTTGCATTAATGGTAGGCTCTCCAGGTTTATATTTAATGGGCTTGGGTATTGAGTTAGGACTGCGTGGCCCACCTGCAGACAAGGCAGCCCCTTGCCTGCCTGATAATGCACAGGGACTGAGACCCATACCCTCATCGGGAGTAACCAGAGCCTCAAAGCCAAGGGGCCTGTATTCTCCCAAGTCAGGAGCCCGAGCTTACTTTTGGCAACTTTGGAGCTTGTACTGTAGGGTTACTTCTCAGGCCAGAAATTTGCATCAAAGGACTAAGAAAAATATATCTAAAAATAAACATGAAAGCCAAGACTTCATGCCAGGAACTCCAGCCACACACATCCTGTTGGCTGGTTCTCTAGTCTTTCTCCTCACAGTTCTGATTCTTTTAAACCAAGCGGAAGCCTGCTCCGATGACTTGGACTTATGTCTGCACCAGGGTCTCATTCCTGTGTCTTCAAGCTTTTCCATGGAGTGGCAAAATGATTCAAATCCAGAAAGGAAGGGAGTGAAGTTATTAGGAGCTAACTAAAGTTAAAAAAAAAAAAAAAAAGGAAGTGTTTTCTTATTGCCTTAGACTGCCTGAGCTTTCCTGGAGAACCATCAGCACCGGTTTCCTCTCTGTGGACTGAGATCCACTCAGTGGTAGACACGAACAGGGAATGAACGGCAATGAAGGTACATTTTGCTGATCAAATAAAGGATAGATATTCACTGGATGTCTGAGACCTTTGAGAGACAGAAAAAGAAGGACGTATGCTCTACAAGGTCAGAATGGATCTTTTTATTTTTTAGTGAAGGGTGGGAGAGTGGGGAAATACTACATGTTACTGTTTGCATTTTGGAATTATGCTCAAAAACATCTCTGGCTTTTCTAATTATGTTCCACCAGACCCAAATATGTACCATGGCAGGGACATAATTTGATTTTATCTTTGTTTGTGGTGTGTGTGGGGCCAGGGGGTGAGTGGTGGCTCATCTTTCTGTTAGTGAAGCGTGTTTATTTAGCCTGATGATCTTAAATATGTTTCTAGAAGATAAATAAAGGTAGTTGTTCATAACTAGGCAGAGTAACATTTATCACAGCAAAATTACATACATGTATTTGTCTAGTGACATATTTGAATGACACATATTAAAAATGAATTTTGTTCAAGGAAACAGATTGTGGGTGGTGGTGTTTCACCCTCCAGGCCCCTGGAAGGTATTTTGCCTGTAGCTCTCAGACTCAATGAAGTCCTTGGTGTTTATGGGCATTCTGTTACATTATTGATAACTGAGAGTTCTACCTGCTCCCCAAGCAATGATTTCACTATTTCTCAGAAGATGATCAGGGGGTCTGAGCAGATCAAGGCTTGGCTGGCAAATGCTAGGAATGCCCATGTGCTGTACGGTGGGCCTGCCGGCAGAGTGCTATAACCAGTAGCTGCTTTCTCTGAGCTGGCGCTACTTTGGGTGTTCATTTCAGGAGTGTAGAGTGAACACTCACATCTTTGAGGAGCTGCTGTTAAAAGTTTCTGAAATGTTTCCCTTGGCTGTGCACTAGCCAGGACTCTGTTGACACCTCACCCCTACTCTCTCCCCTGCACTGTTCTCTTACACTGGGCCCCCTCACTCACTCAGCTAAGCTACTGAGCAGCCTGCCCTTCTCAGTAGCCGCTCACCTCAACAGTAACTGATGCCACATTAAACATTTAATCTCTAAGAAGCTTCTGTCATATTCAGCAAACATACTTGTTTCCACCAGGTGGAGGTGCAAAATGCACCATGTTTGCCTTTCTGTGGCTTACAATCTAGTGGAGAAGACAATCATAGACACAAATACGAGACAAACTGAAAAATACTCTAAGAAAGATCCAGCGTGCTAAAGGACAGGGGCAGAGCAAGAAGAGATCCATTTCCACCAAGGGCCTCATTTCATCCAAGGACAAAGAGATCTGCTTCTGAATTCTTATGTGGGAAGCAAGGCTGTTTTTCAGCATCCCTAAAGGATTGGGGACAGTTAACCAAATGATAGCATTTGAGGCAGGCTTGTCCCGAGGGAGTGAGCCCACAGAAAAGGGGCTGGGCTTCTTCACTCTGTGGTTGTGTTGTGTGGCACTCTGGGTTCTTCTCCTTTGCTGGGCCCCTGGGCAGACGTGGTGAGAACTCAGCCTGTCATGTGTTGTGTTTCCAAATGTCTGGGTTTGTTTTTTGTTGTTCAGCCATCATCTGGAGAAATCCGCTCTGGGGTTTAACGGGTTCCCCCAGGCAAAGGCAGTTCTAGCTGGGAAAGCTTTAAGAACTTGAGACTTTCAGAAGGAACTCGTGGTGTGGACTGGGGGATACTGTTAAGCTCTTTATGTGTAGAAAACCCTGTGGTCATGGGACTTTCCTGCTCTCATGGGGCCAAATTCCACTCCTGAGTCGTCTCTGGGCTGCTGTGAGAGGTTAGGGCACAGTCACTGGGGCAGAGGGTCTGACACGGAGGATGAAGCAGCAGGAAATCCTGTCACTAAGTTGGCTTCTCCAAATTCCTAGTCTTGCCCCTATTTGATCTCACTGACCTCAATGTTTTGAGCTGTCTAGCCCAAACCAATAAACGCAAGACAAACCATCCAAAGGTTGTTGATGTGGTTGAATGGTCTGGCCTGAGATTCTGGTCTATTCTTGGTTTAACCCAACTTTGCTGCATGACATTTTGCAAAGCTCTCCAGCTTCCTAGGCCACTTATTGTAAAATAGAGATACCTTTACCTAAATCCTGCCTTGCTGACAGAAGTGGTCAAAGTTCATGTTGATTGATTCTTATGTGCCTTATGAATTGAAAAATCTAGTGTCCCCCTCCTCCCTTTTTGGTTTGCAAATTAAAGAAGAGTGAGCCACAAATTCTGTGAATGGAAAGAATAAAATATAGGGCAGTAGTTCATGTTGTATCAAAATATATTATTTGGAAGGGGAGAAGAACTTTTTGGTATCTTTCATAATTTATAGTTGTAGTTCTTAAAACTGGTTTCACATTAGAAGTATCTGGGAAGCTTTTTAAAAGATTTCCATGCCAGGGCTTTTGACAGACTGTTGAAGCCAACATCTCTAGAAGAGGGAGCCTCATCAGTAGCTTCTGAAAGCTCCTCAGATGAGTCTCTGGACAGCCAGAGCTGAGAACCCCTTCAGCAGTGGGTTTTGATAATTCACCATTCCCCTTTGTGCTTACTTCTGCATACACCTGGCTGGCGTCCTTGCCCTGTGCTAAGATGTTATGATTGAATAATATGTTTGTTCCTTACAAGTCTGTGTTGAATTTCCTAGTGTAATTTGTCCTTCTCTCCTACAGACATTCTACTTCCAAATTAGAGTTTCTGGTAGATTTATGTAATAATGGAAGTCAGTACTTTAGAGTCAGAATCTGTGGGGTTTGTTCAAGACTTTATTAATTAGAGGCTGCCTGTGTGGAATGGTTATTGAAAGAGTGAGAATAAAGTGCAAGATCATCCCCAAATTCCACCATCTCTTAACAGTCTGAGCAACGGTGTCTTTCACAATTTGTAGCTCCTGGGAAATTTCACTGTATGCCTATGAGAGAATGAGAGTAAAGAAGACAGGTAATAATTTTACTGTTACTATGAATGAAGTTCTGAATTCATGGATCCCCTAGGAATCGTGGGAGCTCTCAACTATCCCCAGACTATACTGTAAGAATTACTTACCTACAATAAATTCCTGGGAGAAGAATCACTAGTTTGAAGTACATAAGAACTTTTATGACTCTTGATAAATATGATCACATTTATTTTCAGTAGCTGTTATTCTGCCACCAACAGTATTTGAGCATGCTTATTGCTTCTGGCCTTGGCCAGTGTGACCATTATATATACAGATGCTCCTCAACTTATGATGGGTATGCATCGAGATAAACCCATTGTAAGTTGAAAATATCATGTCAGTAATGCATTTAATACACCTAACCTACTGAACACCATAGTTTAGCCTATCCCACCTTGAATGTACTCAGAACACCTACATTAGCCTACACTTGGCCAAATCATCTAACACAAAGCCTATTTTATAATAAAGTGTTGAACATCTCATAAAATTCATTGAATACTGCACTAAAAATGAAAACCAGAATGGTTGTATGGCTACTTGAAGTATAGTTTCTACTGAATACTTATTGCTTTCACACCATTGTCAATTGGAACAATTCTAAGTTGACCCATCATAGGTTAGTGACTGGCTCTGTGTGTGTCCGATATAATAGGCATTGCTACTGCAAGTGTGTTTCTTTGATTACTGGGATGCTTGAGGTTTTCTTATCTATTTTTTTTTAACCGATTATAAATACCCAATGTAACATGTCCTCTTTTGGGACATGTTATTCTTATGAATTAAATACATTGGCATTTATTGACCAATTTATGTGAATGCTTTATATGATTGAGACATTAACCCTCTGTTAGAATTTCTGCACATATTTAATCTTGGTCTGTTTGCTTTTCATGTTTCATAATATTTAATGTACATACATTTAAAATTCATTAAATCCACCAGCAACCTGGCTATTTCATGATTTAAAAAATTAAAATTAGTTTTATAAAGGTATTATCTTACCTTCATTTATAGTGGATTTGGGAAATAACATGATGTAAGTAATAATGTGTTTTACCCAATGGTGTTGGCTGCATGAATTGATTGGCATTGTAAAAATTTTTTGTTGCGGGCCGGGCGCGGTGGCTCAAGCCTGTAATCCCAGCACTTTGGGAGGCCGAGACGGGTGGATCACGAGGTCAGGAGATCGAGACCATCCTGGCTAACACAGTGAAACCCCATCTCTACTAAAAAATACAAAAAACTAGCTGGGCGAGGTGGCGGGCGCCTGTAGTCCCAGCTACTCGGGAGGCTGAGGCAGGAGAATGGCGTAGACCCGGGAGGCGGAGCTTGCAGTGAGCTGAGATCTGGCCATAGCACTCCAGCCTGGGCGACAGAGCGAGACTCCGTCTCCAAAAAAAAAAAAAAAATTTTTTTTTGTTCCTTCTCTCATTTGCTTCAGAAATTTATTAAATATTCTTACAGATCCATATCTTGCCTCTAATTGTTTCCTATAACGTCTATGTAAACCTTATTTTATGATCTGTAACAAAATTTTGTGAAGATTTCTTTTGTGGATATTTGCATCATGATCTATGGTCAATCTTCCACTCCTCTGGCTGTTGGGTGTCTGTGAAGATCCCACAGATTTGATTGTGGAAGGCTCTGCTCCTTTGCTTTCCTTTGCCTCTATGCCATGCCCTCCCCCAAACATGCTTTAAGCTTTGGTCTGAGTGAAACCATCCAGTGGAATTGTGATCTTTTCTGAAGTTAGAGAAGCGAGTTCTCTTTTTTGTGTGTGCATCCATAACTGCCTTCTCTTTTCCACTGTCCAATACTGTGTCTACCTCTTTAAAAGTTGTGGAGTAAGTACTGAAGCTCTTACCAATAAGTTTTAATGAAACGGGTTTTCATTTTTAAGCCTTCGCTATTTGTTGTGAGTTTTAGTTTATCTGTTTGGAGGGTGTTTTTTGCCTATGCTTAGCTTTGTTTAAAGTTTATAGAATTGCCAAATGCAAATATTCTAAAAAAGGAAAAAAAGCTCTATAATAACTTTCACTATATACAATTCCCATTAAAAGCACACAGAACTTAAAAATGGGATAATGTAGTAAAATGATCCGATATTGGATTTAGTAAGAGATACACCTGTTCTCAGGGACGTACACCACTTAGTGAACAACATCTTGAAAGGCATTCGCTTATTTAAAAAGGTATAAAGCCAGGCTTGGTGACTCATTCCTGTAATCCCAGCACCTTGGGAGGGCGATGCGAGCAGATTTCTTGAGCCTAGGAGTTTGAGATCAGCCTGGACAACATGGTGAAACCCCGTCTCTACAAGAAACACACACAAAAGATTAGCCCAGCATGGTAGCATGTGCTTGTAGCTGTGGGAGGCTGAGGTTGGGAGGATCACGTAAGCCCTGGGAGGTCGAGGCTGCAGTGAGCCATGATCATGCCACTGCACTCCAGCCTGGGTGACAGAGCAAGACTCTGTCTCAAAAAATAAAAATTAAAAAATAATTGTACAACTACACTTGAAGACCCTTTGTACCCTCATTTAGGCCGAATGTGAGCCTTTTGCCTGTTAGTAATGTAATAACTCATTTAGTCCACTGGCAGGTAGGTCTGCGTGTGGAGCCTCAGCAAAGAGGGATGATTCACAACCATGCTTTTCACCTGGGATTCTTGAGCCTTGAGGAGTTCAAGGACCAGCTTTGACATTTTTGAAATTTTTATATGTGTGTGCACTTTTATATTCCATATATTATCCATATATATTCCATATATAATCCATGTATTAATGGATGCACACATATAAATTATGATTAATATATTGTTAGCTTTCATTCTAATTGGATAGGGGTCTGTTATCTACCAAAAGATGAAGAATCATTTTCTGTGGAATTAAAAGAATATAGACCAGATTATGTAGCTTATTTCTTCTTTATGTGGGAGAACATTTATTCCCAGTGTAACATATCTTTGTAGAATTTGTGCTGGTGAGAGTGGAAATAGAAAAGTACTGGTCATCAAGCTTTAAGGCTTTGACTGTTTTTGTAGTGAAGAAGAAATTATTAGGGAAAAATGCTAAGTTCCAGAGATCAAAACAGAAATGCTTTGCCAAAAGAGGTTCTACCAAAGCCCATTTCAAAATAAATGTTTCTAATTTGTTGATTCATTGACCTTTTAAATAGCTGACATCATTTGGACATTTTGTACCTAGTTCCAAACTGATTGAGCTACCGCAGGAGTTTTTCACAGATGTGTGGTTTTGTATCCTCAGTTGCATTTCTCCCCAAAACTGTCCACATTGAAAAAGGCCTATAAAGCTAACTGGACAACTTCAGACAGTGATACTTTTAAAAATTAGTCATAACGCAACCCATCACGCAAAACAAGAATTGTGTGTGTTTGTTTATTTATTTATTTATTTATTTGAGACAGAGTCTCTCTCTGTCACCCAGGCTGGAGTGCAGTGGTGCAATCGTGCCTCGCTGTAGCCTTGACCTCCTGGGTTCAAAACATCCTCCCACCTTAGCCTCCTATGTAGCCAGGACTATAGGCATGTGCCACCACACCTGGCTAATTTGTTGTTGTTATTATTTGTATTTTAAAGAAATTATTTAATTTATTGAAACTAGGTCATACATACATGTGGTACAAAATTCCAAAAGTACAACAGGGTATATATCGAAAAACATGCTTCTCACCCTCCTCTGCCCCAACCACCAAATCTCTTCTCCGGAAGCAGCCACTGTTATGGGCTTCTCTGTAGAATGTTTTATGCAGAATATTCTCTTTAATAGGTTGTTTGGCAAGACTTCCAAAATGTATATTTGACTGCTCTTCTCAACCTCTTGAAAAAGAAAAATCAATTTTTAAAATTACTGAAACTGTCAAGGCATTTTGAGTCAAAATTTTCATACAAATTGACTCTAACATACCTGCCAGAGTTTTCATTTACTTGTTCCATTTACTTGATTATTTCACTAAACTCCAACACCTTGAACCCCTAGTAGCACCGTCCAATGTTTTAAATCTGAGAATATTTTCACAAAATGTGACTATGTTTCAGATAGAAAACTTTTTTTTTTTTCCCCGAGATGGAGTTTTGCTCTTGTTGCCCAGTCTGAAGTGCAGTGGTACGATCTCGGCTCACTGCAACCTTCGCCTCCCAGTTTCAAGCAATTGTTCCGCCTCAGCCTTCTGAGTAGCTGGGATTACAGGTGCCTGCCATCATGCCTGGCTAATTTTTGTATTTTTAGTAGAGATGGGATTTCCCCATGTTGGCCAGGCTGGTCTCGAACTCCTGATCTCAGGTGATCCACCCACCTCAGCCTCAAAAAGTGTTGGAATTACAGGTGTGAGCCACCGCGCCCAGCCCAATAGAAAACTAAGTATGTAAGAGTCATTGCAGTATAATCATATTGAATTTTTAGTTACTAAGGACTAATACATTTGTTGGAAATTCAAAGTAATACATATGGTTAATAATATTAAAAGCAAAATAAGTAAATATAAAATGTTACCTTCTTCAATTTTAATAGAGGTGTTAGTCTCTATTAAGACTATGGGATATCAAATTGGTACCATGGTAGTAAATGCCACAAGAGAAATTCTTTTTCTACTAACTTATGAAGACGTTATCCCTGTAAATAACCTCTACGGATCCACAATTCCTGTGTTGATGTGTATGCACTCATCAAGGCAAGCATCCCTTGTGGGGTAGATGACCTTGCATCTATGGCCTTTGAGAGAATAAATATCTATGTTGACAGTGCAGCTGCCACATATTGAGTTCATAAAATTGGGTTTGGGTTTTTTAATCTGGCATATTATTCTTGCTTAATTTCATTTTGCTGACTGTGGTTCCAGAGCTATAAATCAGGGACAGTGTTTACCCACAGAAGGAAAGGAGAGCAGGAATAATAGCATGAAATATTGCCTTTGTTTATTAAAAGTGTTTCTTCATTTGGGCACCTGTTGTCTTTTGGTTGCCAGTTCCCTCTGGATCTTATCAGTTTTTGAATTGTTTTTTGAAATTAATAAGCAGACCTGTGATCATTTGAAGTAAGAGGTAGCATAAAGTTCATAAACTAAAGGAGTGAGTGGGGCAGGCAAAAAGAAACCTATTTTTTAATATACAAAAATAGGGCATATATATACAAAGTTCAAACAGTACAGATAAGGCTAACTACATAATTCGTGGGACCTAGTGCAAAATAAAAATATGGTATCTCTTGTTGTCCTCAGAGGAAAAAATATTAACTTTTTCTCTTTTCTCTATCTCAACTCCACATTTTGTTCTTTGCCATTTAATGTTCTAAGTAAAGGAAAACCCAAATTTTAAATTATTAGCATAAATTTATTTATCTGTAGTGTAATACCAGTTTGAAATGCAAATATAACACCAATTAACTTACATGCAGAATCACCCAAATTACATAATTTGAACTTCCTAGCTCGGACATATGTATATATTTCATTCTTACTAGGGCAATGGGAACTTTGCACAAAACGGATTCAACTGTTTTTATTTTGCTTCTTGATGCACACACATTCTAACCAACATTCATTATCTTCAGCTTAGTGACAGTAAGGAAGGACTAAAAGGAAAAAGAACTATAGGTTGCCCTATCTTTCCTTTACTTTTATGTCATTATTTTCAGACTAAATGGTTGGCTAATAGAATTGGCTCTTGGTATCCATGGGTTACACATCCATGGATTCAACTAATCCCAGATTTCAAAAAAATATGCCAGTTGGGCGCAGTGGTTCATGCCTGTGATCCCAGCCAAGGTGGGCAGATCACCTGAGGTCAGGAGTTCGAGACCAGCCTGGCCAACGTGGTGAAACCCTGTCTCTACTAAAAACACAAAAATTAGCTTGGTGTGGTGGCACATGCCTGTAATCCCAGCTACTCAGAAGGCTGAGGCAGGAGAATCACTTGAACCTGAGAGGTGGAGGGTGCAGTGAGCTGAGATCGCGCCACTGCACTCCAGCCTGGGAGACTGAGTGAGACTCCATCTCAAAAAAAAAAAAAAAAAAAAAAAAAAAAAAAAAATCCAAAAAAGGTATGGCACTGAACATGTACAGAGGTTTGGGTTTTTTTTTTTTTTTTCCTGTCGTTATTCCCTAAACAGTACGATATGGTAACTATTTACATAGTATCTGTTTGGGGAAGCCAAGGGGAAGAATACATTATATGGATGTTGTGCAAAATTTAAAATTTGATAAATATTTTCTAGTTGCACTCTAGAAAGTCTGAAGCAATTTTCACTCTCTACAACAGTGTAGGAGTATACTTGTTTTTTCAGTTCTTTAACCTGAGTAATTTCAAACTTTGAAAATTTTTATTATTTTGCTTTGTATTTCCCTAATCATGAGTGAGGTTAAGCATCTTTTAAAATATTTCTTGGCAGTTGTACTGTTTTCGGTCTGTGAATGGCTGGTTCATATCTTTTGTTCAGTACTCTATTGGGTTGCATCTACAGTTCATAAGATTATAAGAACACTTTGTAAATTAAAGAAACATGCCCCTTTTGCCATATGCATTAAAGTATCTTTTCCAGGGTTTTGTTCAAGATATATTTTGTGACCAGGAACTTAGGACCGGAGAAATATTTCCTTTATGAGTTTTTTCCTCAAGACATTTCATTCCTTAATTTTTTTCCCTGTAATCTCTTCCTGTGAACTATGTCCCAGTTATACATCCCTAAGGACATACGGTATTGCTATTGAAGCAAAACTTTTAAAAAATCATTTTATTGTCTACTACTTCTCCTGGAAATTATTTTGATTTATCCATTTAATGTTTTTATCCTTTTTCTACTGGGGAGATGCTGCTTCAGGAAGCTAATTCCAAATTAGTTAGTTCTTGGATCTGTTGGCTCCAAGACACAATTCCCAGCGATTATTCATCCTTATCTATTTGGAGGAAACTCAGAGGAAGAAGGCATTTTGAAATTCTATCACATGCTGTTTTTCTTGGCTAGATCAATGGCTTGGCCGTTGGGTGTGTGGTCTCTCTTTCTCTTTACAGACCAGATACTTTTAATGGGAGTTTCTAGTAGAGTTGAAACTAAGGAACCCTGAAGGCAAAGACGAAGTAATTCCACTTTTGTGCCTCAATCTTATCATCCCAGGTGCTCAAATGTATTGTCTTTCAGTGGTTCTAGTAAAATGGGATATAATCCTGTGTGGAAAATAGCGGAGGCAGCTTCAAAAAACTCAGGGAAGAGAGATTGAAAGGAGTGTCCAAGATGGGGAGCACATTATAAAGGCAGAGGAAGAGAACGACTCTTCATAAAACTTGATTTGGAGATAATGCTACAATGGTGGTGACTGGTGCTGGTAAACAGGAAAATAAAGCTACTTTTCTGCATGCTCTGAAACCTCTCACAACAAGAAATAATCCCATTGTAAATAAATTTATTTATTTTTTATTTAAAAAATCCCGAGCAACTGCTTTTTTTTTTCTAATTGGAACATTTGGGATTTCAGGTTTTCAGATTAGGGGTAAACATTCTGCAAATATTCCAAAGTCTGGAAAAATCAGAAATCTGAACCAAACAAATGACTTTTAAGCACTTTGAAAAATGAGAACCTCTACAAAAGATTGATTTTCAATAAAGGGAAATCTCTTCTCTATACATATTCTTTCTCCTTTAAACGTTGAAATAGTCTCGAAAGAATTTTTTAATAAATTCTGTTCTCTTTCTTTGATTTTTTTCTTAGGTGAAATATTACATTTTGTTTTCCTGTGCCATAATGGTGATGTCATCCTTAGCAGCTTATGCTCCTATTCTGTGCTTCAGTTGACTGGCACCCTCTGAGGCTTCTGAGCTATGTAGGAGTTTTTGCCCCCCAATAGCTGACACCAGTACGTTACAGAATTGCTCTAAGTTGCCAGCCCTCCCTTCTCATTGAGATCAAACTACTTTCTTTCCTCTGCTCCTGGTGCCTTTTCTCTGCTAAAGGTTGGGAAATGACATGCGTCTAAGCAAGAGTAAATAGACCATGAAGAGGTGAGTTGTGCATGCTTATAGCAGTGTCCCCTACCAGCTTTGATATGCGAAACAGATGCCACATTCATTTTGGTGTCTTGGAGGGCTTATATGCAGGTACTAATTGTGTTCAGATCAATTAGAGGATGTGTATAAGTGGCCATTGGATTACTTATGTACTGTTAGTGATTTAAATCTTTATAAAACATTATTTCTAAACTGTTGACCAAGCTGCAAACATATCCAACAATATGCATGCTCATTAATAAATAGAAGAGACAGTTTCTACAGTGGAAAGCATGTGGGCCTGGTGTCAAAATGAGATTTTATTGCTTTTTGGCAGTGTGATACTGAACCGGAAGTTTGTACCTCAGTTTTCTCACCTGTAAAGTGAGATAATAAAATATAGCTTGTGTGGTGGTGGCATGCCTAGCACATGAATAAATGCTGAGTGAAAGAATTTCATTAAATGATAGCAATTTTAGAAATATATAACCTGATATTAACTTAAGTGTGTTTTATGAATATAAATCATTAGAATACATTCTCGATATTTATAATAAAATTATTTATCCTTATTGATACATACCTTAAATATATAATTATGACTTGCTAAAAAATACACAATTTTCAAATAACAACAATCTCTTAACCACTATACATTTCCAATTCAGAAGTTAAATTCTCAGCGGCAAGGGAAGATTGAGATCCAGAAAGAACTAAGGCTAGCAAGCATTCCATTCCTCTGAGGCTTCTAAATTAGAATGTGGGTCTAGGGCTGGAAAGAGGGTGAGATTGAGTGTCATTCTTCCAATCTCTTTCTGGCTTTTTGTTCCTGACTTTGAATGAGGGTAATAGTTGTGATTACTCCAGACTTTCTAAATAGAAATGAAAAGTAAGGTAACTCTTAACTTGTTGAAATGGAAATATACCTTCCACTCCATAAAAGATGTCACATCTTGGTATAATCTCAGGCTTACTTTTTTAGATGCAAATTAGTGAAAAAACAATAGTTAACAATTTTGGCAGCCAAAATCTTCAGAGTAGCTTCCTTTGAATACCAAAAATCTCTCATGTATGGACACATATGCCTGCATAAATACATGCAGAACACAGCCTCTTCTGCCTCCACATGTCTATGGCAATTTTCCAGGTGAAATGCCAGAAGAAGCAAATGCCTCAAAGACTCTGTGCTTTGAGGTTAAAGGTGTGATGCCTTTGGCACCACCTGAACTCAATTGGGTGTGGGGGTTGGTGGAACAGGCTCTTGGTTGTAGCTCTGTGGTGTGTGACGTCTCAGTTGTGATATCCTAGAGCAACCTCATAGCCCTGATCTTCCATTCTGTCCGTGTGATTAAACACGCTCTGTTTGGGTGTTGCCTGGCAGAATAATAACACTGCTTAGGTAAGAAGGGTATTGTCCTGAGGTGTGGCGTCCTTTTGACTTCCTCCCCCAAATGGAGCACTTCCTGCTTTCCAGCTGAATGATGATTCATGAGAAGAGACTGGAGGATGTGACACAGGAGACCAGTCAGGCCATAATTATTTGTATGGCATGTGTAACAAATCTGCTTTCAGCACACATCCCATCCAGGTAAAGCCAGGAAATACAACGAGGGCTGGAAATAGCTCGTGGCTAGCATGCCCAACGCTAGTCATTTAGTGCTTTCAACAACCCAAAGTGCCATATCAGAGTAGTCATGTTTACCAGAATTCTCATTGCAGATCTGAATTCTGATGATTATTTCTATTTTTTTGATTTCTGGCAATTGAGAAACATTGTTAGAGTTTATTCAGAGTGAGGGATTTGTGAAGTGTTTGATGTGTGCCTGAGATAGACCTAGGTATGTGCTATAATCGTACATAGAAATGTGGCCAGGAGCACAGTCATGTGAGAAAGCTCCCTGGGGAATGTAAGGAGAATGGCTCATATTGCATATTAAATTGTGTTCTTAGAGAACATGAGCATTACCATTTATTACTTACTGTATATGTCAGGAACCATGTTGGGTGTGTGTGTGTGTATAAATTTTGCTGAATCCTAACTATGGCCTTATGAGGCAATTATAAACATAAAAATAGCTATATGACTAATGCTTGCTATGGGCTTGTCATTATGCTAAGTAGCCATCTTATATACATTCTCTTATTTAATCCTCCTAACAACATTGGCCAGTGGGGGTGATTATTCCATTTTATAAGTAAGAAAAACGGAGACTTGGAGAGATTAAGGAGCTTGCCCAGGGTTGTATGGCTAGTAAAGTAGAGGAGTTAGGATTTAAACTTGCCCTGTCTGACTTCAAAACCTGTGATTTGTACCACATCATTTTTTTCTCTTACCATTCTATGATCAAGC
This sequence comes from Macaca nemestrina, assembly GCF_043159975.1. Lineage (NCBI taxonomy): Eukaryota > Metazoa > Chordata > Mammalia > Primates > Cercopithecidae > Macaca > Macaca nemestrina. The sequence goes on from NC_092135.1 coordinate 70,730,787, forward strand.
ATTATCAGTGATGAACCAGCCAACCAACAAACCAAACAAACAAATAAACGAGTGAATAAACAAACAAAAAAACCCAGTTTCAACCTTCTTTAATGGAGTATATGTTATAATAGAAAAATACTTTTTTTCTATTATCTCACTCTGTTGCCCAGGCTGGAGTGCAGTGGTGCAATCATAGCTCACTGTGGTCTTGAACTCCTGGGTTCAATCCCTCCTCAGTCTCCTGATTAGCTGGGTCTACAGGTGTGCACCACCTTGCCTGGCTAGATTTATTTTAGTAGTAATGGAGTCTCACTGTGTTGCTCAGGCTGGTCTCAAACTCCCATCCTCAAGTGATCCTTCCACCTCAGCCTCCCAAAGTGCTGAGATCACAGGTGTAAGCCACTCAGCCCAGGCAAGAAAAATGCTTATATTCACTTGGAGAACAATAGCTCAAATATGGTGTAGTATTCCGTTCTCACCAACACTTAGGAAAAAATGGAAATCTGTAACATTAAGTTAAATCCAACAAATATGAAGTGCCTACTGTGTTGGCTTCTTATGAGACCCTGAGGTGAACAATCAAGAGATACTTTAGTAAAGAACACCCTCTTAGAATACCAGAAGAATACCAGAAGGCTAAGGCAAAAGAGTACCAGAAGGCTAAGGCTACTGTTCTCATTTTAGTCTCTTACATTGTTACATATCATTTCCTACAAGAAGTGACCTGTTGGGTCACATATCATTTGGATATCCTCAAAAATGAAACATGTTTATTTCTCTGTGGATATCATGATATAAGAGAATATCCTCCTCAAAAATATCTTCCCCATTTCAACTTCAGCACACTTCATAGAAAGATGAAAGTCATGGTAATGGACCATTATACCACGATGATCACACAAACCAGAACACACTGGGAAACCCCCCTTTGTTATCCCTGCAATTTGTTTTAGTTCTAAAGTGATTAACTTAGAGAAAATGAAGTAAGATAATATTATATAAGCCAGCTTTTGGATATTTGATTTATGACCAAAAGGAAATAATCCAGAAGCAGCTTTGAGGAAATCTCATGCATGGTAGAAAGTGAATATCTCAAATAAATTTAAAGACTTTCTAAGCATGCAGGTGATTAGTTCAATTTTGATCTCTTTTACCACTTAGACATGGGTTGTAAAAACTATTGTAGGATCTCTTGGTATGGAGGAGATTCCAGAAAACTTTGTATATATGTTTTTGGTAAAATTTAAAGATATTATGTACCCCAAATATTTTCTCTTCTCTAGGAATTTAGTTGACACACGTGCTAATTTATCTAAAGCATGATCTTACATATACATGATACACCAAACATGGTCATAGGGAAGGATGGGAGGAAAACTTGCATGAAACATGTGTTAGAGAAAACCAAAACCTATTTATTTGAACCATATGTTGTTTTTTACTGCACTTATATTTTTCTTAAGAAGCACAAATTAATTTAGCTACAGTTTCTAAGTGTGGGCAATAAGTAAGATCTTCTTCCCACGCATCCCTTGATCCCCATCACCAAACAGGGAACAGCTTTCTTCTGGTGTAGATCTCCATGCCCCCTCCCCTAAAAGATCAGCAACACACTGAGGACCTCCATTTACATTTTTACTTTTAATAAAATAGATACATAATGGATATTAATTATGGTGAGTTAGAAGAAAATATTCAGCTTCCTTATAAAGACAAGTCATTGGCTTTGTTACAGGAAAGGGGTCCTGTAGGAAAGGGGGTCCCAGAACCCCAAGAGAGTGTTCTTGGATCTTGCACGAGAAAGAATTCAGGGCGAGTCTGCAGTGCAAAGTGAAAACAAGGTTATTAAGAAAGTAAAGGAACAAAAGAATGGCTAGTCCATAGACAGCCCCCGAGGGCTGCTGTTTACCCATTTTTATGGTTATTTCTTGATGATATGCTAAACAAGGGGTTGATTATCTGTGCCTTCCCTTTTTAGGCCATATAGGTAACTTCCTGACATTGCTGTGGCATTTGTAAACTGTCATGGCTCTGGTGGGAGTGTAACAGTGAGGACGCCCAGAGGTCACTCTCCTCACTATTTTGGTTTTGGTGAGTTTGGCCAGCTCCTTAACTGCAACCTGTTTTATCAACAAGGTCTTTATGACCTGTATCTTGTGCTGACCTCCTATCTCATCCTATGAGTTAGAATGCCTTAACCGTCTGGGAATGCAGCCCAGTAGGTTTCAGCCTCTTTTTACCCAGCTCCTATTTAAGATGGAGTTGCTCTGGTTTATCAGCTTTATCGTCATCTTAAGTTTTAGGGAGAAGCTACATGTATTCATTCATAGTATATTTATTGAGTATTTAGTAGTGGCACATCATTACACAAAGGAGATACAAAAAAATTCCTGGGCCTTGGGCGTATGGAGATGACTAATTCAAGAGGTAAGTCATATGCATATGGCTTATACTATACGATACTCCACATAGGCGGAGTATCAATATAAAAGTTACTAACTTTAATGCTAACATTAAGAGGAACATGTATGGATCAAGAAATGAAATGATCAATATCATATTTTCTGTTCTCTTAAGTGCTAAAAGCCTCTTTTCTCTTTAGTACTTTGTCTTGTGTTTCATCTCTAATTCAAAGCTTTTATAAAATCTTACTTCCTCCATTGAAACCTTTGAGCATGTGAAGAATTATGGTTAGAGCATCCCTGGGTCCAAATTATTCATTATATGGCTTCTCTTCCATTAAGGATCTGTGTTCGCTTGCTTTTTGTTTGTTTATGGCTCTCTATTCCTGTCAGAGCTGGTTTAGAGGTTCTGAGCCAGAGTGCAGCTACTTCCAAATCTTTAAAGAAACATTTTCCTCTAGGAAGGAAAACTATTCTCTTAACTGATCACGCAATTCTGGAAGGCAAAGGAGAAGTGGACCCTGACCCAACAGGACAGATTAGCCAGATGAAACTGGTTATCATAGCAGAGTACTATGTTTCCACTTCAACATCTGCGCAACACCTATTCTACTCATTTGGTGATCAACCACTTGTTCTTTGGTCCTGTGTGCCATTCTCTTAGTTGTTGGTACTTTTACTGTCTACTTTACCTGCTAGAGTTATGTGCAGTGTGGGGGCGAGCTACTCAGTAAAGGTCAAGTCTTAGAGGACCGCATGAAAAGTTCATCATTGCTGACTGTCACATTGTGAGCACCCAGTTAATATTTATTAAGGTAGTAATTGTTAGCAGTTAGATATAGATTTATTTAAGATGCATATTATGCTTCTTTTATAGGAAAGGATCCAGTGGAAAAGCATCAAGTGAAGCTGCCCTCTTCTTCCTCAGCAGGTCCTTTTTCAGGGAAATTGTCTTGGGATGTCTTGTTAGCTCCAGGGGTCTCAGAGATCACTCATTGCCTGTGAACTGAAGAGCAGAAACAGGTCCAGAGAGCTTTCAACTGTTTCACCAAGGCCACCATCCTGGGCACTGGCAGAGCTGGGACCAGCCTTGGTTTTCCTCTTACTGGCCCAGGGCTGACGCCATAGCACTATGTCTGAATGGGACTTAAAAACTAATGTGATAAGGGAAAGCCTTGAATTAGCAGTGTCCAAAACTATTTTAAGATCCTGATGAAAGTGATAGACCCTCTCCTCAGAAAAATGCATGCTGTGGTTTGGATTTAGTTTGTTGGGGTCCACAGAGTCTCATGTTGAAATTTGATCTCACTGTTGGAGGTGGGGCCTGTGGAAGGTGTTTGGCTGGTGGGGGCAGATCCCTCATGAATGACTTTGTGCCACTCCAGTAAGTGAGTGAGTTTTCACTCTTACTTTCCTCAAGAACTGGTTCTTGAAAAGAGCCTAGCACCTCCTTCTTCCCCCTTTCTTCCTTTCTTGCCGAGTAATCTCTACACATTTAGGCTCCCGTTTATCTTCCGCCATGAGTGAAGGCAGCCCCCTCGCTGGAAGCACATGTTGGTACCATGCTTCTTGTACAGCCAACATATCCATGAGCCAAACAAACCTCTTTCTTTGTAAACTACCCAGCCTCAGGTATTCCTTTATGGCAATGCAAACAGATTGAGACAATGCACACACACCCTTACAATTTTGGATATAATTTTGGGCATGAACTTCATGAAGTTTATCCAATGACAGCTGTCTAGGGTACATGACCCCCATTTTATGAAGTACTGATACAGACGGAATTTACCAGAAACACTCTGCCTATTTCTAAATACTCCTGTATTCTAATTACACTTGAGTAATTACAAGATTATAGAATGTGGATGGTTACTGCCACTTCTCAAAATGGCCATTTAGGATTTACTTATTAGTGAGTGAACAATTCCCCGAACAGACATCCAAATCTACATGTTGGCTGAATAACACACACACACACACACACACACACACACACTTGAACATAAACTTAATTTTAAACGCAGTTAAAAGGCAGTTAAAAGACTTGAAAAGTGTGAACTTCCCACAACTACCTTATCTTCCATTGAAAAATTATTTTTATTGTCCCTTATTCTCCTATTATATTTTCTTTTCTAGTAAACACCTGCCATAGTGTGTATCCTTTATTTGGGACCTACTGTGCATTTTACTCTGGAGGCTAGAAAATTAGTCATCCAGCAAGTGTATATAGACCATCTGTTATGCGTAAGATATTCTGAGAGATGTGGGGAAAGGGTTCTCAAGAAGACACAGCATGATCTTTTTTCTCAAGGAGATTTTGGTTCAATTTGGAGGACACAATAATATTAATATGCATTCAATGGTCGGTCTTTATTGAGCGCTATTCAAGCTTCAAGCTAGAGAGAGAGACAAAAATTACTTTGAGGTGAGCTTCATGAAGGAGGTGAAGTCTGTACAGACTGGACTTTGAAAGGTGGATTGGATTGGGGAAGGCCAAAAAGAAGGGGAAGGTATTTTAGTCTATTCCAGTTATCTATTGTTATATAACAGACAATCCCAAATGTAGTGCCTTGAAACAACAATACCCTTTAATTTTCTCCTGAATTTGCCATTTGGATCGGATTAGGGGATGAGAGGGAGAACAGCTTACTTATGTTCCACTGGGCATCACCTGGGGCAACACACAGGAGGCTGGCATCACCCAAAGGCTTGCTTCTGTCAGTATTGGTTGATGCTGACAGAAGCTGTGGCTGTTGACCAGAGCACCTATATATGGCTGTTCCATGTGACTGCCTGGCTTCTTCCCAGTAAGAGGCTTGGTGACAAAAGCCAGTGTCCCAAGACAACCAGGCAGAAGCTTCTTCAATTTTGTGACCTGCCTTGGAAGTCATTCACAGCCACTTTCGTCATAGTCACAAGTGCACCCAGATGCATGGGGAGGGAACATAGGCCTTGCTTTTAACATCTTCACGTCACACTGTAGGATGAGTATGTGGGATGGGAGATATTGTTGTGGCCATTGGGGAAAACACAGTCTGCCCCACAGCCCATGGAATGATTGGAATGAGATTGCAGAGATGGTGCAGTTACAGGTGTCTGGAGAATTATGTTGGGTGGAGCTGGGAAAACGGGAGGGAGTCTAAGCTAAGGAATCTGGTTTTAGTCCTGCTGACACTGGTGATGCTTTCAAGTTTTTGATGTAATCACAGCGATCATAAACTAGAATGATCTGGTTGGAGTGTGCAGGATCGTTGGAGGTGGTGTCATTAACTGGAAGTTTATTGCAGTAGTCTAGATATGCCAAGATAAGGCCTTGCATAGAGTACAAATAGAGACTGGAAAAAAGTGACAGGAGAGAGAGACATTACCAGGAATAATATGATGTTCAAAATACTTGGATAAGAGGAATGAGGGGCAAAATAAGACAGTGATAATGTCACTGTTGTGAGCTAAGTAAAAATATAGGCTCTATCCTTAAAGAGATGGGCAGTAGTTTTCCAACAGAATTTGCCAGGGGCAAGTCAAAGCATGCACACTTGGATAATTAGTGTTTCCTGAGCTCCCACAGTGAGTTCTGAACAGATAAAGGACATAATTGATTTAAGTGCGTTTACAAAATTAAGATTTTCTTCAAAGTGTGATTATATAGTTGTTTTATTTTACCTTTAGAGTAGTCCTTTGGGATATTACCACAAGCCTCACAGTCCCTTATCTACCACTTTGAAACCTAAACTGTTTTGAAAGATGAAAAGTTCTTGTGAGCTCTTTTGTCAGCAAAACCTGACCTGAACAGGTATTGAATAGACATAAGGCTGTTTATAGTCTCTATTCATCCTACTTAGTGTGAATATTCATGTATTTCATTGCATACATATTATGTATTTGATTTTGAGATTCTAGACCTGAATCATAATTTTGTGGATGAGAATAGCGTTACTCGGAAAATTAAGTAGTTCACCCAAGGCATAAACTAGGATCTGTTATCTGTAAAGACCAATCTGTAAAGGCCTTCTCTATGAGCACCAACTCCATCTGGAAAGCTGTACATATGAATTGTTCACAGAGGTAGATCTTTTTCTGACACCAGATCTTTTTCTGGTTGGCTATCTTATCTCTGACAGGTGCTGGTATTTTTGCCGTTAAATTGCAAATCCTTTGAAGGCAGAGACAGTGTTATTTGCTTTACATAGAAGCAGTTTACATAAAGAAGAAGCTGAATCTTTATTCAGCATTTGCAACTGACATATAAGTACTCCACATTAGGCTGTATTTTATGGGTTGATCAGTATACACTGCCAGGTAAGTCTGTGTGCTCTGTCCATGTCCAGACTTGGGGACTCGGAACAGGCACAATCTCCCAAGGGCAGAATGGCTATGGCCTCACCCTGCCCTCTCTTGGAAAGCTCATCTCGATGTGCTGAACTGGACCTGTGAGACTTGGGGCAGAGGCCAGGGTTAAGCCTCTTCGGCCTCTGGTGGCTTTCAGGTGCCACTTGGGAGAATGGGCCCTGGAAAGTGAGGCACTCGGGAAATAAAGATGCACTTCCATCTTGGGCTTTTCTCCTGTGCAGGCAGGCTCTGCTTTTCAGGAAAGAAAATGACTTCTGGACATCTCACATCCTCTCATTTGCCTCCTTCCTCTCCTTGCAGTGAATGGGCTGTTTACTCTCAAGCATGAGATTCAATTACTTTTATTGTTAGACTTGGCTGTGATTGTCTTTAATGGTCAGAAAAAATTATCCAGCAACTAAAAAAACGTAATTAAAAAAGTCAGTCACAGTGTGTCCCTGTGATTTTTGGCTGGCAGTAAAGAAGAATTTCCTCAGAGGAGTTCTTTGAGATATTTGACACCTAGTACTTGTCCTCCAAATTTTATTTCACAAATGGAAACCTAAGGGCTGTGTTTTTGTTTTTGTTTTTAGTTCATTCAATAGCAGATATATTGTAAGCCCCTCAAAAGTGATAGTTTCAGTTTAATGTCATCTATGAGGTAGAAAATATTTTATAGCTGATAATCCTTACTTTCTACACATAACATCAAGCAAGTATGTATATGAATGCAAAGCATGTTCAGGCCCTGGTTCCAGCCCCTAAATAAATTGGCATCCTTGGGCAACTTACTATGTTCTAATGGATCTATCTTCTTATTGGAATGAAGGAAAGAGAATTTTAGCCCACATTACAGATTTTCTGATGGGAATAGTAATACAAATGGTATTGATGAAAAGAAGTAGTCCAGGAAGTGTCACTGACTGTAGTGACCTAGGGCATTTGCAATAGGGATCATGTGGAAGTGATTTCAGGCCAAGCTGGAGCTTCTTTGAGTTATGTGGGGACAGGGTGTCCTTCGTCTTCATGGACCTATAGTATTTCTGCCTGAGCAGCAAATGTTTCATAATATGCCACGGCTAACCGCATTACAGGAGAAGTCATCGCCTCTTATGCTTTCAGGGAGCCAGGAAGCAACGCCTAATGAGATGCCTGACAGTTCAGGGAACGGCCCTGCATGTGTTGTTTTGAATGATGCCAGCTAGTTTCAAGTGGGCAGGATTAAAATGCAAACCAAACCCAGATTTTTTTTTTTGTATTTAATTAATGTCTGATGTTTGCCAACCAAGGGGAAGGTGATAGAGGGCAGCAAACAAATTGCTTAGAGCTGTGCTGTCACCTGGACTGAGACATCCTGACATGATAGAGCTGGGACAGCAGCTGGCCCCTCTGTGGTACTGGGGAATGGAATTGGCAGATGGAAAGGAAATGTGAAAATGTTCCTGAAGCATGGCCTATTTACAAGTAGACTTCTCATAAAAAATTGTGGTTGAGGTACACATAACATGACATTTACCATTTTAACCATTTTAGATATACAATTCAGTGGCCTTAAGTCCATTCACTGTGTGGTGCAACCATCACTGCTGTCTAGTTTCAGAACTTTTTCCTCACCCCGTTAAGGAAACCTTACATTCATTAGCAGTTACTCCCTTTTTCTCACGTCTCCAGCCCCTGCCAGCTATTCATCTGGTTCCTGTCTATAAGCAGGCTTTTCAGGATGGCACAGTAGCTCAGGGGAATGGAAGACACTGGGATTGGGAATTAGGAGATGGAGGGTCTTTTCAAATCTAGGTTCCCGTCTTCAGTTTTTTCAACAACATAGCAAACCCTCCTCACTGCAGCAGGAGGGCAAACCTGTAACTTATGACTCCCTTTGCAAATCTTTTTAAACTACCTTATTGAGGTATACTTTATATACCATAAACTTCATACATTTCAAATGTGATTCAGTGATTTTTACTATCTTTACCAGATGGTGCAACCACTGTCATAATCTAGTTTTAGAGCAGTTTCATCCTTCCAATCAGATCTCTCATGCCTATTTATAGTTAATCCTGTTCTACCCTTAGTCCCAAGCAAACAGTGGCCTACTTTCAGTCTCTATCAATTAGCCTTTTCTGGACATTTCATAGAAATGAAATCATATGACATGTGGCCTCTGCATCTGGCTCCTTTCCCTGAGCATAAGGTTTGAGGATTCATCCATGATGAAGCATGTGCCAGGAGTTCTTTTTAAAAATTGCTGAATAGTATTTCATTGACTGGATATACCACATTTTATATATTCACCTGCAAACATTTTTAAAGAAGTTTCTAGTCTGTGAAGTCTAGAGGGTTGAGTTAATTAAATGACTTCTAAGATCCTCCCTCTCCCAGATTCTGGCCAAAAAAAAAAAGTCCCAGTGGCAGATCTGAGTTCTTAGATCATACATTTACTCAACAGATGTTTGTTGAATAGCCCTCATGGTGAACCACGCTCTGTGCTAGACACTGGGAATATGGTCCTGCATTCTTGAGATTTCTGCTCTACTGTAGGAGACGGGGCCCTTCTCACACCAGGCCCAGCCTAGCCCCTGTGCTGGTGGGTCACAGGAGCAGACACATTCTGATGGGACTGATGTTTGGTCACAGGCAGCTTTTTCAGTCTGCTCCCCTGACTATGCCACTCCACAGATGCTCTGTGCTCCTCCCAGACACTGCCATGCCATTATGAGTTTCCAGCACATGTTTTTGGAATTGCCTGTTTGCATGTCTCTCCTTCCTGTGGAATGTGAGCAACTTGAGGATGGACTGGAACTTAGTACAGTGCCTGGCATGTAGAAGCTGCCCGGTGGTTGTTTGATGAATTAATGGATGATTGAATCCCATTCTGGCAAGAATCAGGAGCAAATATGAGAATTGGGGACATATGGGCCTGTTCTGGTCTCTTCGTTTCTAGAGGCAGTGTTCTTCCTTCTCTAGTTCCAGAGTTAGTGGTTGCAGGGTTGCCTCTTTAGACTGCAGGCACAGGTACAGAAGAGAAAATACAGCCATCTGAAGTTCTCACTGCTTCCTGGAACACAAGCTTGACACAGACTTCTTAACACCGTCACAAATATCTTAATAGTGCTCCTAGGGTCACCCTGAGAGCATACTATTTAGGGAAACAATATGAAAATGGTCTCGCGTGGCAGGGTGACTGTATCCAGATGCCAGAGGTGGTGACTTAGCATGGCTTCCCCAGCCTGTGCTCAGGCTCCTCCCGTTCCACCCTGCCACCGCCTGGCTCATGCTCTCAGCCTCCTCCTTGGCTCCTGCCCTGGGACATCTCGCCTGACCAGAAAGCCAGGACTGAAGGGGCAGGACACATCGTGTGTGTTCCTGTGGGACGCTGGGCTGAAGGTGGAAGTGGGAAGACCCTGGAGGCTGAAGCAGGCAAGGTGCTTCATGTGGAGAAGAAAGCAGGTGGTTCTTTGAGGGCTTTATTGGTGGCCAGTACTGGTGGCTGGGGTCTAATCAGAGTCCCATTACCTTACTGGGACAAAACATTTAAAAGCGCAGGGACATAGTGTAGTTTCAGAGATTGTGTGAAACTTTTAAGAGACTATAATTATTTTTGAGATTATGTTATTCTGAAGGTGTAATCTACTTTAATAGGACCATGTGTTAGCCTTGTCCCTCTTGGGACGACTCTGGGGGTCTTTCTTATTCTGTGGCATGTTTATTTTCATGGTTATTGATTGGCGCCCATTGACGTGGTCCATCATACACAATTATCTCACGAGTGGTGGTCATCATCCTCTGTTGACATTCTACTAGGGATCTCCACATCCCCCAACCCCTTACAGAAGGACTCTTAATCTCTGGGGTGGGCAGTAGCTTGCTGGGTTCCTTTGTATAATGGAAGACAAAGATTGAGAGTCTAGTTGGAAAGAAACTACCTTGGGTTTTAGTTGATTCTGTTATTGATTAGCATTTTTACCATTTAAAATGTCCTCATGCTTGAGACACCCCAAATACGTTCTATAAATTCTAAACTCATGCACAGGGCACTTCTCCCTGAGCCAGTGTCCAGTGACAGTGCAGTGACACCTGGTTCTAATCTTGTAAATCAAAAGTCAGGGTATACATTCTTCCCCTGCCAGCCCCTTCTTGATGCTTTGCCTGTTGATTCACACTAGATCCTTTCTGTTGAGCTGGTAGTTTCATTTTTAGTATAGAAATCAAGTTTAATTAAAACTTACTTGCCATTTAAAATGATAATTTGTTTGGTTTAGCATTCTTAATTACCTTGAGTAAATTGCCTATAGAGGCTCACATAATTCGTTTGTTTGTTCAAAGTATTACTGTGTCATCTGCATATTTTGAAAGATACCACTTTAATGAAACACTGGGGTGGAGTCAGGGTAAATGCTAAGGGGATGGTCTTTGCTAAGCGGATGGTCTTTCCGCCCTAGTCTGTTTGTTCAGCTGGAAGATTTTTATCATCTTACAGAGTTTTCACAAAAGATCAAAGTTTTGCAAAGCTTCAGTGTTGGAAAATCATTAGCAAGGAAGTGTCTCGGGGAGGGGTGGGAATATAGCATGTGTGAGCAGCCTTTGAGTCTAGCAAGGGGCCTGCCTCCTCAGCACCCACTTCAGCTTCTTGTAAGGAATGCAGGTACCAAGATATCTTCCTGCACACTCAAGGGTGTATTTAATTGAATCATATTTCTAATGCATCAGAGGAGCTTACAATAAGTTAGAAGGCTGAATTAGTGAAAAAAGGTGATGTTGACTAAAGGTGACTATTTTATAATTTTGAGTACATTATAACCACTAATCAGTGTTAATAAATAACCATCTATAGCAGAGGGCTTTAGAAAACTTATATTGATAAATAGGTAAGAATAATGACTGTTCTCTGGGAGCTTTTCTTTTTTTTTTTTTAGCAGAGAGGTATGAGGGATTTCTTTATGGTCTGGACAAGTTTGCCAAACAACTTGATTCAGTCAGTCTCTGATTTATTGATTTTATGTAATTGCAGAGCCTAATCGTTGGTTTACCGCCTAAACCTTAGAAACTGATTTATAGTTCTCACTATAAAAAACAGTATGACAGAACATAATAGAACACACTGCATTAGTTTAAATATCTCCAGCTTTCCTATTGCCTATAAAATGCGGAAAACATTCTAATAAGAGCCCTTTATTAGTGTTAGTTACATACTAAAAACATCTCTGAATGATATGGCCAGAAGGCATATCTCAAATAGGGAAAATTCTCTCTTTTATACTCGGGATTGTTTGTAGAGAAAGTGTATATCATATGGAATATCGGTAATGAAAGTAAAAGAGTAACAGAGCCAGTTTTTGATGTTTGCACTGCAATTTGGGGCAGTATGATAAAGTCAGGAAGATTGCTCTCCTCAGTGCCTCGTTGAGCCTGCATCCTAATGTACTATCTTTGTACATGAAAGCACAACCGCTGGTCCAACATTAATAGGACATGCCCTTTTCTGTCCTTTCTCGGTCATAATGGAAAAGACACTATCTTGATGCTCAGGAGACCTGCTTAGACCACTAAGATCTCTTAGTGACTGTGTGCCCTTGGGCAAGTTGCTTCATTTTTCTGGACCCCAGTTTCCTTACCTGAAAATTGCTTGTCTGTAGATGAATTAGACATTATCTAAGGTTATTCTTACTAAAACACTGTGCTTTCAGCGGTGATGGATTGTCCTTGGTCCGTGTGCCTCTGTACTGGTCTCCATGGATCCAGAGATAGGAGTTGGGGAAACCAGTTCCTGGAGTCATGGTGCAGTCAGAAGGCAAGAATTAGAGGTAAGCAGACAGGCTGACAGGGGAATCAAGACCTTTGCCCTCTTCGTGCTCTCAGTTTTGATGAGCCTGTGTAGCTAAGGATAGACTGACCCTTTCATTTTACCTGACCCATGTTTTATTCTATTTCCTACTTGGAGAGGAGGGAGTTGGGGATGCTGAGAAGAATCTTAAAGGTAAAAGCATCTGGAATATGATCTTGATGCCCAAAATAAAAATTTACCTTTGTTTAAAGGAAACAAAGGAAGAGTTCTTTTCATCTTATTTGACTCAGAAAAAAATCGTGACTTTTAAATGTCAATGTTTTTTGCTTTAGTTAGGTTTTTAAAATTTTTAAATTAAAAAGTAAAAATATTAACAAATATTATTTAGAATTCAAACAATATGCAAAAGATATAAAGTAAAGAAAATTTTTCTCCACTCCCACTAGCCAGAACTATCTACTATTAACACTTTTATCTGTGTACTTCCAGACATTTTTCTATGGACACATCAATGTAATTATTATATATGTACCTCCTTTTTTGCTTTAAAAATTGAATTATTTGGATCTTCTCTCTTTTTTCCTTGTTAGTCTAACTAGCAGTCTTATCTATCTTATTAATTCTTTCAAAGAACCAAGTTCTGGTTTCAATGATCTTTTGTATGGTTTTTTTGCATCTCATTTTCATTCAGTTCAGCTCTGATTTTGGTTATTTCTTGTCTTCTGCCAGCTTTGGGGTTGGTTCACTCTTGCTTTTCTAGTTCTTTAAGGTGTGGTGTTAGGTTGTTAATTTGAGATCTTTTTAACATTTTGTCATGAATATTTAGCACTATAAACTTTCCTCTTTACACAGCTTTAGCTGTGTCTTAGAGATTTTGGTATGCTGTATCTTTGTTCTCGATAGTGTCAAAGAATTTCTTGATTTCTGCTTTAATTTCATTGTTTACTCAAAACTCATTCAGAAGCAGGTTAATTTCCATGTAATTGTATGGTTTTGAGTGATCTTGGTATTGATTTCTGTTGTTATTGCACTGTGGTCTAAGAGTGTGGTTGGTATGATTTGTTTTTTTGAGTTTGCTGAGAATTGTTTTATGACTGATTGTGTGGTCAATTTTAGACTATATGCCATGTGCCGATGAGAAGAATATATGTTCTGTTGTTTTGGGGTGGAGAGTTCTGTAGCTGTCTGTTAGGCCTATTTGGCCAAGTATCGAGTGACTATAAAGACACGTGGACATGTATGTTCATCGCAGCACTATTCACAATAGCAAAGACATGGAATCAACTTAAATGCCCATCAATGATAGACTAGAAAAAGAAAATGTGGTACATATACACCATGGAATACTACACAGCCATAAAAACGAATGAGATAGTGTTCTTTGCAGCAACACAGTTGGAACTGGAAGTCATTATCCTAGGTGAACTAACACAGGAACAGAAAACTAAACACTGCCATGTTCTCACTTATAAGTGGGAGCTAAACAGTGGGAACACATGGACACAAAGAAGGGAACAATAGACACCAGGGCCTACTTAAAGGTGGAGGGTAGAGGGTGGCAAGAGGGTGAAGATTAAAAAAGTACCTGTCGGGTACCATGTTTATTACCTGAGTGATGAAATAATATATACATCAAACTCCCGAGACTTGCAATTTATCTATGGAACAAACTTGTACATGTACCCCTGAAACTAAAAAGTTTTAAAAAATTGAATTATGCTGTAAATATGATTATGCAAACTGATTTTTTACTTCAATGTCTTTCATGGATATTTTTCCATGAATATTTATAGATCACAGCAAAGTACATGCTCATTAAAAATAATGCCTGGATTTGTTTGTATAACTGTATAGACATATTAGATCATATATGAAAGCAGTAACTCTGCAGACAGTGTCACCACATTGTAGCACATTTCATCTTTCTATTTTAGGAATGTCAGTGAGGACTGGTCATATTCTAGGCATCCCAGTGTTACTTTCCCTGAACATTTTCATAACATGAGCCCCAGAATGAAGATAAGCTTCCTTATTCTTTAAGGTTTTCTTCCTTAAGGCTTCTTTTAGCTATTTTGATGAATTGTCAATAAGTTGATATGATATGTAACCCTTCTCAGATTTTATATTTGGATTTGTTTAACTTTACTTAACCCTTATATAGTGCTTACTTGTATCAGGTAGAGTTTTAAACATACCAAATTTAAACTCATTTAATCCTTCTAACAACTATATGAGATAGGTATTACTAGTGTTACCCGGTTTCAACTTCCTTGTGATTCTTCTATATAAACAATCATGTTATCTGCAAATAAGGGGAGTCTTACTTCTTTCTTTCTAATCTTTATGCTTTTTACTTATTTTTCCTGCCTTATCGCACTGGCAAGGACCACCAGCACAGGGGTGAATAGAAGTGGTAATAATGGACATCCTTTCCCTGTCATTGATCTTAGGGGAAAATCATTCAATATTTCATCATTAAATGTTATTTTTAACTGTATATTAAGGAAATATCTTTTTATTTTGAATTTGATGAGAGTTTTTAAAAAAATCACAAATTGATATTAAATGTTGTCAAATGCTGTTTCTGAACATATTAGTAAGAGCTACATATTTGTTCTCTTTTATTCTAGTGATATGATGCATTACATGGGTTGATTTTTAAATATTAGAACAGTGTTACACTCCCGAAATAAACTCTACCTATTATGTAAAAACTCTATTATG
The DNA here is from genome assembly GCF_043159975.1 of Macaca nemestrina. Taxonomy (NCBI): domain Eukaryota; kingdom Metazoa; phylum Chordata; class Mammalia; order Primates; family Cercopithecidae; genus Macaca; species Macaca nemestrina. Next base: position 70,746,009 of record NC_092135.1, read on the forward strand.
TAAAAAGAATGATTGTCCTTTTTATTGATATATATTGCTAGCTTTGATTTGCTGATATTTGCTGATAATTGTTAAGGATGTTTGTGTCTATGTTCATAGAAATTTTTTTCTAATATGTTTTCATCAGATTTTGGTATCAGGATTATGCTGGCTTCATAAAATGAGTTGGGGATTGTCCCATCTTCCTTCATTTTCTGAAGAAGTCATGTAGGATTGATATTTTTTTTCCATAAATATTTGATAGAATACCATGAAAGCATTTGTAGTGGAGTTTTCTTTATGAGGATTTTGATAACACATTCAATTGCTTTAATAGATATGGCACTATTAAAGATTTTTAATTTCATCTTGTGTCAATTTTGGTAAATTTTATATTCTTGGAGGAACTTGTCTGTTTAATCCAAGTGTTCAAATGTATTGACATAGAGTTGTTTATTATAGTTATTATCTTTTCAGTGTATCAGAATTTGCAGAGATACCTCCTTTTCAAAGAACCAACTTTTTTTTTTTTTAATTTTTCTGTTGGCTTTCTGTGTTCTATTTCATTGATTTCTGACTTAAAAAATTCCTTCCTTCCTTCTCTTTACTTTGGGTTTCATTTGTTCTTTTTTTCTAGCTTCTAAAGATGGAAACTTGGGTCATCGCTTTTATACCTTTCTTCTTTTCTGTTATAAACATTTAAAGCTATAAATTTCCTCTAAGCATTGCTTTGTTTTCTACAGATTTTGGTATGTTGCACTTTCATTATCATTCTGTTCAAAATACTGTGTATTTCCCCTATGATGTCTTCATTGGCCCATGGGTTCTTTAGAACTCTGTTGTCAGTTTCCATATATTTTTGAGTTTCCTACATATCTTGTTGGTATTGATTTTTGGTTTAATTAAATTGTCAGAAAACATATTTTTTAGGATTTCCGTCTTTTGAAATTTGTTTAGATTTATTTATAGCACACTAGGGTTTTTGCTCAGTACCTTTTAATAACTTATATTTCTTGTTGAGATTTCTTTATATTTACCAAGGTATTCCTATCTTGGTAAATCTATCATGCATACTTGAAAAGAATGTGCATTCTGCAGCTGTTGGGTGTAGTGTTTTTTAAATGTCAATTAGGTCCATGTAGTTAGTTGGTAGTGATGTTCAGGTCTTGTATGTCTCCACTGACTTTTTTGTCTTATTCTAACAATTATTGAGAGAACAGTATTAGAATCTCCAAGTATGATTGCAGATTTGTCTTTTTCTTCAATAATTTTTTTAATTTTTTGCTTTATAACATTTTGTTATTAGGCATGTATGCATTTATTATTTTTATTTCTTTTAGATGAATTACTCTTTATCGTTATAAAATTCACCTTTTTTGTCTGGTGATACTCTATTGCCTTCAAATCTAATTCATAGAATATTAATATAACTACTGTGGCTTTCTTATGCTTTCTCTTTTCATGGTGTATATTTTTCCAAGCTTTTATTTTCTGTTTCTTTGTATATAAAAGGTATAGAGAACATGTAGATGAATTTTGCTTTTTTTATCCATTCTGACAATTTCTGTTTTTAATTGGAGTGTTTAGTCCATTTGCATTTAATGTAATTATTTATATGATTGGATTTAGGTTTACCATTTTGCTATTTTTATTGTTGTTGTTCCATCTGCTTTTTTATTCCTCTCTCTTCCTTTTTTGCCTTATTTTGGATCAATTAGATTTTTGAAATAGAATTCTACTTTAGTTTGATTCCCTAGGAAGCAGATACCAAGACTGAGTTATAAGTACAAGAGCTTTATTGGGTGCAATGCCAACAAAAATAAAGAGGAGAAAGAGAGAGAGTTTGTTACCCATGAAAGGGGCAGAAGGAAGGAGGATGAAAGAGAAAGAGCCTCAGACTGCAGCACAGTTTTGAGAATGTCTCTGCAAGCCCGATGGAGAGTATTGATGCAAAAATTGCTTGTAAACAAGTTTTGCATTGGGCAGAAATGATGGCCCTCCCTACCATGCTTATCATTGACTAAAGAACATAGCTTTGATTCACTCACAATAGATCTAAAAATCACTGCAGTTGGATGCTGTCAGCTAGCTGCACTCTTCACAGCTGATTGGCAAGTTTCTTCTAGAAGGGAGAACCTTCTAGAAGGTTCTTTTCACATTCCACTTAGAATTCATATTGTACTGCTTCATGTCAAATATTGAATCTGGAAATTGTATAATTTCATTTATTGCCCCCCCATCCTTTATGTTATTGTTGATGATATTACATCTTAGTCTATGTTATAAACTCCAAAATATAGTGTTAGAATTTTTATGTCAATGGTTGCCTGTAATACAAGTAATATTTTTGAAGTGTGTGTCTGTTTTTCATATTTCCCCACATATTGACATTTCCAGTGATCTTCTTTCCTTCCTATAGAGCTGGCTAACCATCTGGTGTCTTTTACCTTCATCCTGGAGAGCTTTCTTCAATGTTTCAAGTAATGCAGGTCTGCTGGAGATTAAGTGTTTTAGGTTTTGTTTTTCTGAAAATGTCTTCATTGGCCTCCAGTGTTGAAGAATATTTTTGTTGGATATAGAATTCTATCTTGACAAATAGAATTCTAGCTTGACAAGTGGTGTTTTCCTGTTGGTATTTTAACGATGTCATTCCATTATCTTCTATTCTTTGTGAATTTTGATGGAAAGTTACTACTAATATAGTTTTCTCCTATATGTAGTATGCCATTTTCCCCCTGGTTGCTTTTAAGTTTCTCACTTTATCTTTGAATTTTAATAGTTTGAATATGATATGCCTTGGCATGGGTTTTTGTTTTGTTTTTTATTTATCTGGTTTGGGGTTTGCTGAGAATCTTGGTTTTTTAAGTTTATATCTGCTTTTTAACCAACTTTTGGAAAATTTGAGTTATTTCTTTAAATATTTTTTCTGTCTATTCTCTCTCTTCTTGTCCTTCTGGAATTCCGGTTATACATATGCTGTTATATCCCATTGATCCCTAAGGCCTTCTTCATTAAAAAGAATTTTCTCTGTTCTTCAGGTTGGTTAATTTCTATTGTTCTATCCTTAAGTTCACTGACACATTTTATTATTATTTTTCCAATCTGTTGTTGGGTCGATTCAGTGAATTTTTTTCAGATACTGTATTTTTTAGTTCTAGAATTTTCACTTGGTACTTTTTAATAACTTGTACTTCTCTGCTGAGATTTCTTTTATGCCCTTGAGCACTTAGTTACAATAGCTGCTTTAAAGTCCTTGTCTGTTAATTCTAATATCTGAATTATCTCAGAGTTGGTCTCTTTTGGTTGGTTTCTTTTGAGGATGGGTTATATATTTTTGTGTCTTTGCATGTGTAGTAATTTTGGAATGTACTCTGGACATTGTGAGTGATACATTACAGAGATTCTGAATACTGTCATATGCCTTTAAAGAGTATTGATTTTCTGTTTTTGCAGGCAGTTAAGTGGCAAAACTCAAATTCCAATTTTGTTTTCCCTGAGATAGCAGCAGACATCTCTGTTCAGTTCTTTCGCCTTAACTGAGTGACTTGGAGTCTGCTTCACATATATATAGTATTGGGATCAGTCAGAGATTTGGTCAGATCTCATGTAGTGAATCTGGGGCTTTCCCTCTGTGGCTGTCTTCTCTCTGGGATTTCCTCCTTTATTTTCCAGCTGCTGTAATCTCCCTGAACTCTGTCCTCTGGTTCCTCAACCAGGGCAACTACAGGCTTTTATCTGACTCTGGCCATACCGTGGAACTGACTGGGCCTTGGCCTTAGATGAAAAGTTATAAAAATTTGGTAATTTATCAAGTGCCATTCTAAGTGTCAGCCCCCCACCACCTTTATATCTGCCTGTTCTCAGTCATTCTCCACTGCCTTCAGATAATTTTGTTATTGTTTTTAAATATTTTATCCAGGACTTATAATTGTTATCTGTGGGAGGGCTGGCCTGATATAAATTACTTTCATGACTAGAAGCAGAACTCTATTATCCCACTTTACAGGTGAATTTAAAATATGCACACACACACACACACACACACACCCCCACACCCACATACACAGAGTAAGTCTTAGTACGTTACCCAAGGTCATACAGCTGGTAAGTGGCAAAGCCATGATTTGAAGACAGGCAAATCCAAGTCTTAGGATTTCTTCCAATGGGAGCTTTTAATGGTGTGAATTTTCAGGGCAATGGAAGGAAGTCTTAGAAATGTTCTGGAACTTATGGGGCCTTATGATATCAATTCCTTATGCACTGGACTCATCCTAAGATCTCATTACTCAGTGGATGCTTCATATGTCTTTGGATGTATACATTATTTGAGACACAAGTTTATATACAAGTTGCATTCAAGGATCATGAGCTCTTGGTTAACTACAAAGTAGATCTTTAGTTATGAAAATCCCATATTTTCAGAGGCTTGGGCCATCTTACATAGAAACTGGTGAAATAGGCCAGGCGCCTTGGTTCATGCCCATAATCCCAGCCCTTTGGGAGGCTGAGGTGGGAGGATCACTTGAGCCCAGGAGTTTGAGACCAGCCTGGGAAACATGGCAAAACCCCCTGTGTACAAAAAATACAAAAATTAGCCGGGTGTGGTGACATGCCTGCAGTCCCAGATACCTGGGAGGCTGAGGTGGGAGATCACTTGAGCCCTGGAGAGTCTGAGGCTGCAGCGAGCCATGACCTACCTACATGAACTACGGCTGTACTCCAGCCTGGGTGACAGAGCAAGACCCTGTCTCAAAAAAAAAAAAAAAAAAAAAAAGAAAACTGCTGAAGTTTATTATGTGATTCTTTCAGTGACTAAAATAAAGAGAACTTTTAGAGGAAGATAATATCTACAGTAATGTAATGAACATATATGCGTTAGTTGTTGAAAACACTCAGAACCACAGTTATGGATAAATGGTAAACTTTTAAAAATGTAATTTAGCTGATGTGAGTCATGACTTTCAAAGCCTAACAACAGGACCAGGCTTGAGCAATTCTTGTTTTTGAGTTTATGCTCTTTCTTGACTGTTTCCCTTTTTCCCCTTTAGCCTAAGTCAGTTTGAATTAACATTCATCAAATGATTAATTTCATCTTATTCTTCTTACCCCTTGATTTTATCTTTATGATGTATTTTCAAAGTCTGGCTTGCTCTTATTGATTTTGTCATAGTTCATAAACTGACTTGTAGAGTAGTGAAATCTTGTTCATGTATATTACTTTCAAATTGAAGGAGAAGCCCTGTGTATGTGCTCCTGGAATTCTCTAGGCATCCCAAACCAGTGCTCGGATACCATACTCCAGTGACCGGCCCATAAAGAGCAGGGGCTCAATACTTGATTGATTGATGGTTCTGAATGCCAGCCAGTCAGCTCTGGGAAGGTGGGCTTATCTTCCCAGTGAAATAAAACTGAGTCATTGAAGGCCATGATAAAGATTTTGGCTTTCATCCTAAGAGTAATGGGAAGCTATGCAGAGTTTTAAGCAGCCAAGTGACAAGCCCAGACTTAAATTTTTAAAATAATTTCTCTAGATGTTTGTGGAGCAGTTCAGTATAACCAAGTTTTAGAGCATAGAAATCAATACATGTTTTTAAAGTTTACCCAAGGGTTATAATCTAAGAACTGATACCCTGGATAGTCTCTAACCAGCCTCTTAAGTTATTTCTCGTGACTGAAATTTTTAAAAATGCTGAGAAGCATAAAGTTTGAGATTACCTTTTTCTATTTTTGGGGGGTGGGGTTGGGAAGAACCTGAAATGTGAGTATTTTGCATTTCTGATGAGACATTTTATTTTATAATGAAAAATTGAAGAAATGTAGATGTCAAGGATTAGGGAAATGAATATATAAAGCTATTTTTATGACAAGTCTGTATATTATGCCTACATGAAAATGGGTATGTTAAATTTGTTAATTTTTTAATTTAAAATGCAATAACATGTTTAAAATTATGAAAACGATCATGTATTCCCTTAACAAAATACACAAAAATAGAGATGAAACTTGGTATGCTTTATTATCCACCAAATTCTGTTGCTTAACAGTTGTTTAAAAGTCTTGCTGAGTAAAATGAGAAAATAAACCTAATATTACTTCAGTAATCATCGTAAATCTGAGTTTAAAAAGCATTGAGATGCTGCTAAGGCAGCAACATTTTCAAGAGATTAAAAACTTTCATATGAAAATGTACTCTGATATATTTCTTCTTCTCAAACATTTGTGGAAGTTGAGAAAATTTTAAACATGTTTTAAAGAAAGGAATTGACAGCTCATGAATTAAATACAGCCTTTAGCTCCTGCTTCAAGCTGCTGTTCGTTGATAGCAGGTTGCAACAAGGTTAATAATGATTTGTTTGATGGATTTCCCCAAATTTTTACAGCATTTTATGCTTCTTGTATGCAACTTGCTAAGTCATAGCACTCATAAACCTCATTAAAATAAACATTTAAGCATGTGTATATAAAACAAATACTGGTGGAAAAAGGAAGAGATTTCTCAGAAAGAGTCCCCTGAAGGTAAAGTGCACCCTGGGCAGTAAGTGAAGTATCAAGTTGCTCTGTTTTTATAAATAGTGTCGATTCTGAATTCTGGGCTGAAAAACTGGTAAATGACAGCTCTCTTTATATTTCCTGAGGCCATCTACTGTTTTCGAGCATAAATCATAAATGTACCTTTGAACTAAGACAGTCTCGCTGGACCTATCCTTTTGCGACTCTGACTTCCAGTCTCAATGGAATATTGAAGAGGAGGCTCGGTAGAATAAACAGTGGAATCCTTGTCCGGGAGTGACTGCCTGGCAATTGTTTCATGGAAAACAGGGAGGGGTGGGGGACAACAACCCTGCTCTATTCACTGGCTCTTTAATTTAGATTACCAATGATAAAGCTGGGGCTACGGCTAAAGAAAGGTAGGATGCATACGCAGAAACATTAGTGCTAATATGCTGCAGAAAAGCCAAGATAAATCAGTCCAGCTCTCATACATCACTAAGGGAGAAGCTGATTGCAACTTGACCATGTGCCTGAGTAGTCCCATCAGTGAGAAGAGGAGAACATGGATTTAAAAAAAAACTAGAATGTACCCCTAGGGCTCCTGCCGTGGTGGACCTGGGAGAAGTGTCTGGTGTAAGTTTCAGCTTGTTTTATCCATGTATTTAGCAGTGTGTTCACATATACAGGGAGCTTGTTTCTCTTCGCTGTGTTTTCATGGAAGCCTCAAGCATGTTTATTTACAGTAGTAGACTTCATTTTGTATAAATGTAGTATCAACCTAATAAAGTTCTTAACAGAGAACAGTTTAATCCAGTGTTTATCTAGAAGAGAAATGTAAAAAAAGTAATGGTTGTCATAACTGTCTGCAGGAAGCCTGTGGGTGAGTTTTGTTTATTTGGGTTTTTTTTTTTTTTTTTTTTTTTTTTTTGGGTTTTGTTTTACGGGGAAGTGAAGGGTTAGAAGAGTAGATCTGAAATGAAAAACTCAGTTATTTGGCAATTGTTTTTTTTTTTTTTGAATGTATTTGTCACCCAGCATTTCACTCCTCCTGTGGTCTTTTGTTTTGAAAAACTATGTTTAAATATGTAAAGCCAGCCTGCTAGAAATGGATTATATTTTATGACTGGGATGTTTGTATTGTTTCATATCTGTTATTAGACAAAATAATCATAAAGGGTGTTTTCTATGGACCTTTTTATATTCCAAAATTAAGTACAGATGGTAATTTTCAGCAGTTTTAAAAATTTGTCAATTATTTAATTTAGCATCACTTAAGCATCTGCACAAGGAGAAAGCTGAGATGGTACAGAAACTGAATGAGCATTGATTGCTAGTCTGAATTGCATCTTTAAAGTTTTTGCCTCAAATCTCTGATTTCACAGTTTATTTTTACCAAATTAGATTATCATATTTCATTATCGAGACTATGAATGGGTGGAACTCTCTGAGATATCCTACATTTCCCGTTAGAACAGGGCTTAAAGCGCCTGCTGATTGTTGCTCTGAGGGAAATTCTCATGCCGGCTCACCGAGAAGATTGCTTAAATAATGCATGGGCAAGAGCGAGGCAAGATGGAATTTATGGCCCAGACAGTGTGATCAGGCTTTTGTTCAGAGGAGACACTACTTAAGTGTGAGCATACAGCATACACTGAGGCTCAGGGGAAGGATGTAACTGAATGAAATTAGTGACCACATGATGCTGTCCACATGCTATTTCAAAACAAGCCTTAAAACAGTCCATTGATCCTGTAGTGTGGTTGCAGGGAAGGAAAAGGGGGGATCTTGAAGTGCCAGTCGCAAATAGAATCCCCTGACCGAAAATTCCATGGGGCAGGCACAGGAAGTGAATGCTATACCAGGAAGATGGTGTCCCTGGAGAGCCTAGGTGTTTGACTGATGAAATGTGGTATGGCAGTCTTGTTAGGAAAGAATAAACCTTGACCAAACTACAGCGTTCTATATGCTATGTCTTCCATCTTGTCCTAATTAGAGGAATATGTCTGCTGAATCTTAATCTGTTTAATTGTTGATAGAGCAGGCATGTGATTTGCTATAAATACACATGAGCATTCATTTCTGAAATAATGGCTGTTGCCAAATATATTAGACCGACAGGAGTGCTGGACTAGGGAAGCTGTGCTGAATAGTTGAGTTTTGGAGGTAATGGACCAGTTGAGAATCACTGCACAGCTGGGCCAGCAGCTGCACCCAGTGCTCTGTCAAGTTTGGCCTCTAATTTCCTTGAACTTGTCCTTGTTTGCCAAAATGATGCACGTAGCAAGAACTTGCTTTAAATGAGCCCACTGCCAGCAAAAAAGACCCTTTTCAAAGAGTCTTTGTCGAAGTGTGTTGTCAATAGCAGCAACGGCCAAATGAGGTATTGATTAGGCGATGGGAAGTTTGAATAATCACAAAAATAAAAACCAAAGACAAAATGATAGAATGAGGTAAGCTGGCAGGAGATCAGAGTACATTAAAAGGCAGCATTGGGTCATCACTGTCCTAACTAAAGGACATATGGAAAAATCCCATAATAATATCCAGCAATAATTATCTTGTAGTTAGGAAAAAATAAATCGGCCCCTGCAGCTTGGAAGGCAGCCCAGTAATCTCAATGTCTTTTTTCTTAACAGTGTATTGTTCTGATATTCTTTGGGACTGGGTCAGAAGGAAGTGTCAGAGAGAGCATTTTATATTAAGAAGCATCCTATGACTAAACAGTATAATTAGTGGCAAACCAAGCAGAGACAGCAGCAAGGGCTCACCTTCCATTCTCTGGTCCCAACTTCAGCAAGTGTTTATTTAGCATTTGCTGTGTATCTAGCATGTTCTAGATACATGCTGTAACCAACTAGATTAAAAACTCTTTGAGAGCAGACACTTGGATTTATACGTTTCTCTTATAAATCCCATCCCTTGAAAACTATTGCCCTTGATATGATAATGGCAAGTCTGTCTAGTTCCTTAACTTTAAAGGTATTAAATATTAAACCCTTGTTATGCAGATGCTAATTTTTCTGTTGCAGCACAGATCACCCTCCCTCTTCAGATTTGAGGGCTAGTGACTTGACCACTTGCAAGTTAGGTGGTTTGGTACAAAATACCTAACCTCTTGGGAGAGGCAGTTTCCTCCTTTGTGAAATGAAGAAAGTAACATTCATCATACAAGAATTAAGAGAAGAGACATACCTGGGTGTTAGGAGGTGCTCTCCTGCCCTCACAGGAATTAGCAGTATCATTTGCCCCATGGACTGAGTGTGCAGTGGAGCACAGGGGAGGTGGGGGACTGAGTAGGATAGCAGGAAAGCTAGCTAGGAGGGTGGAACAGTACCTTTGATAAGAATATGACCTAAGACAAGATGTTGCCCGTGGGAATGAGGGGGAAAGGATGAATCTGAAATATGTTTCAAAGGGGAACATGACAGAATATGGCAGCAGATTGTATTAAAATGGGGTGACAAAGAAGAAAGAATCATAGTGAGGAGTGAAAAAATGATGGGTTTATGATTATGGCAAAGTCTGATGTGTGTGTGTGTGTGTGTTCTGTAAAAATCAAAAGTTAAAACAACACAATCTTTCAGGGACTTATAAACTAAGAAAAGTAAGAGAGAAGAGGAAATTGGAGTGTTCTAGTTAACTTATGTAAAGGGAAAGGGAAAAATCAATAATAAACCAATAATACAGGGCTATTGCTGACAATAGAATGAGAATTCAAAGGAATTGCTTAAAATGGCAAATCTATGTTTGGAGTTCTTCCCAGACAAGACCCACAGTCATCAAATAATAAGGCTCTTCTGCAATCTTGGAACTTATTTAAGTTTTCCTGAGTTAAAAAACGCCACTGAGGGGATACAAATAGTGTCAGGGTTGGGAAGCAAAAAGAGCATGAGGAATGGAAATTCTCAAAATAGCTCGGTTTTAAAGAGGAAATGGGAGCCAAAAGATGGCTAGTCGACCTTTCAGAACGTAACCATTCATTATGATTTGTCAGAAAGGTTGGCAACTGTTATTCCCTAAATAACTTATTGTGATTTTTAAGGAAATTCAAGCAAGAATCAAAATTACACCAAACCCCCAACTGACAAAAAGGTTTTCTTCCACATATTCACTTACAAGCCCTTTATAGAAGCGATGTTGTAAACATATTTAGGCTACTTTTCAATAGTCTACCCAACCCACCCTAGGGTCAAAGTCACATACAATTGCAATAAAAAATTAATAGCAAAACCACTTTTCTTGTTAATAATTAAAGCATATATAAGCAATACTAAGCAATAACTATATATTGCAGTAAGCAATAATTAAAACATAATAGAAGCTGTAATCACCAGGATAGAAAATATTTTGAATGCTAGTGCTCAGGCTTAACTACAAGATGATATGGGCTGTGACTATTTTAAAATTTGTGTCCACCTTCACTGACTTTGAGACATTGACTTCTTTAATTATGAAAAGTAGGATTTCCTTGTCCTTATTTCCGGCGTATCATGGGTTCTACCTTTACCCATATCAGCCATGATTTGGGCTGTTTTCACAAACTGAAAAAGGAAAGAGAACGAGGATGAGATTAAAAGGCGGGTAGTGAGAGAGATACCTGAGGTAGCTAGGGCAAAAGTTAAAAGAGAGGAGAAGCAGCAGGTTTAACGTATGAGAAGGAGGTCGAAGGGCAATGAAGAGAGCGCTGGACGTTGAATGAGGAACACAAAAAGGTGTGCATGCTGCTCTTGAGGGGAAGGAACACTGGGCTTCATGGCTCCCTGGATGAGCCACCAGGGGGTGCTTCAGCCTCAGAGAAGTTATCTCTTGAGTCTGGGATCCAGCGCTTGACTGGGTAGACGTGAGGAACCTCCAGTGTACGTCCCCCGATTTAGGTCCCCCTTGTCTTCACTTCCTTCCCTGTTCAGTTTGGATACCCTGGCCTATCATTTTAATCACCCTCTTGTCCATATTATCGGTTCTCCCAATCATTCATTCAACAAAGAGTTATTGGCCCGGCACATAGGCTCACGCCTGTAATCCCTGCACTTTGGGAGGCCCAGGTGGGTGGATCACTTGAGGCTATTAGGAGTTCGAGATTAGCCTGGCCAGCATGGCAAAACCCCGTCTCTACAAAAAATGCCAAAAATTAGCCAGGCATGGTGGCACGTGACTGTAGTCCCAGCTACTCAGGAAGCTGAGGCAGGAGAATTGCTTGAACCTGGGAGGCAGAGGTTTCAGTGAGCCGAGATCGTGCCACCGTACTCCAGACTGGGCAATGGAGCAGGACTGTCTCTCAAAAACAAACAAAACAAAAACAAAATCTGAAAGATTTGTGGAGTGACTCCTGTGCATCGGACATTGTCGTGTTGGATTCTTGGAAATGAATGAAGCAGATCTGTGCCTGCCCTTGTCACCTAGCAGGTCCAATACCAACCCTTCCTCAGTCCAGTTGTAGACTTTCTCTTGCCTCCAGCCAGGCTGCCGAGCACTGCCAGAGAAAACCACACCACTGTCCAGATGGTTCTGTGGCACATCCATCACCGCCAACCTCACTGGACCCCTCGGCACAACTGCGCCATCCTTACATATTCTCCTAATACATTTCTACCATTCTCCCCAACATGTATCTGAAGATTTCTAGTCTCCTCAAATCCTTGACCAAACCACCTCCTTGGTCACTTTTTGCAAACAGCCTCACCTCTTACCATGCAAGATTTCAGCTTCCTGCCAACAAATCTGCATAACCCAAATAAAACCAACTGCCCTGTGGACAGTTCAACACAGTGAAATCAAGTCCAACTCTAGGAAGCCTTGGAAGGCTAAGGAGGTCTTTACTGAAAGTTTCTTGAGGAGTCAGCCAAGACCAAAAAGGGCACTAATCTTAAAATGTATAGCTAGATTTCCTAAAAATTGTTTTTACATGTCTTTCTCCCCAAAGTCTGGCTCCTCCTCGTGTCCGTTCGTTTCTTCTCGCCCTCTGCCCTCTTCCTCTGTTTCTTCACCAGCTGCCACACTCATCCACCTTGCCTTCTTACTCTGGCCTGCCTTCTCTTATTCCTGCATGGGTAGAGCACACTAGTGTGTCTTGGTGTTGGCCATTCCCCCCACCACCCATTCCTCTTACCTCCATCAGGACAAGTCATAGATGGTTGACTAAGCAGATTATTCTCCTTTTGAGTGAAGGGGGGAGGCATTGCAAATACTGGCAATTATATATACATATATATATAAAATATATAATATATATTATATATATATGTCAATTTGTACGAATCTATTTCTAGTCCCTCAGGTTAAGATAGAAGAGGTTTTTCCTCCCGTGACCCTTTCACCTGTGTCCTGGACCCCATTCACTCTCATCCTCTTAGGATGCTTACTTTATGCATAATTTCCTCCATTTCTTGTATCTTTCACCTTTTCATCCCTAGTGGATCCTTCTCATCTGAATGTACATGGGCTCCAACCATTCCAATTTAAAAGAGAACAAGGCAAAACAAAACCTTCATCTTCCCCTTGTACCCCTTTATCTACTCTATCTCCCCTTTTATAGCCAACCTTCGTAATGGAATTGTCTATTTGTTATATCCATTTCTTCCCTTCCCAGACACTCCTCAATCCACTGTGATTAAAATTCTACCCCAGCTACTCCACAGAAACATCGCTAGCTGAAGTCATCCCCTGCCTGCTTGTTCTGAATGTGAAAGAGAGCCTCAGTCCTTAATTTTTCTATAGCATTCGACATTGTAGATTCCTTTCCCTTCTTGAAATATCATTTTCTTGCAGGTTTTTAGTGCTCTCCTATTCCTTAGTCTCTGTAGGCTTATCTTTCTTTATACACTATTAAAATATAAGTGGTATTCAGGGGCACTCTTCTGACTTTGGGAGAAATGGGGAGATGCCATTCATTGCTGTGGCTTCCATTAATACATACATACTATTGACTCCCATACTTAGATCACCCCGGGCCTGACTTTGGGAGGCAGGATACAGATCCCTTCTATGTGGAGAGCAGAACTCTAAACTCAACTTGGATTTTAACCCCAGAATGGTGCAGTCTGAGGGTGGGCCTGTTTTTCTGATCCACACCAATAATTTGCTGAATTACCCTTCTGTTACAAAAAACCTCTCTCAAACATGTTCCATCACTACCACCACCAGTTTTGTTGTGTTGATCTCCTTTGGGGCTGAAATACAGACTTTCTTCTTACATTCTTCCATAGTCTACTGTTTATAGTATAAAATTCATAGAATTTGTCCCTCTAATTAAGCCAAAATTTTGGAATGCAAAAGTCTTTTCTATTCTATCTCAAAACTGCTTTTTTTTTTTTTTTTTTTTTAGACAGAGTCTTGCTCTGTCACCCAGGCTGCCAGGTTGCCAGGCTGGAGTGGAGTGGCGCGATCTTGGCTCACTGCAACCTCTGCTTTGCTTCCTGGGTTCGAGTGATTCTTGTGTCTCAGTCTCCCTGGTAGCTGGGATTACAGGCACCTGCCACCACACCCAGCTAATCCTTTTTATTTTTAGTAGAGATGGGGTTTTACCATGTTAGCCAGGCTGATCTTGAACTCCTGACCTCAGGTGATCCACCCACCTTGGCCTCCCAAAGTGCTGGGATTACAGGTGTGATTCACCACGCCCAGCTGAAAACTGCTTATTAAAAATAAAAAAACCTTTGACTGTCTGTATTTTGGATAAATAAATCTATTTAGACATGCAATTGTCTTCTTTGTTTCCTTCAGTTCTTTTACTGTCCTTGGGGTAACTGAATGATCTCACAGGGGCAATGAGATACAAACTTTTAAATATTTTAACCTACACAGGAATGGAAAAGGGAATTGAGTTGGTGAGAGGAATCATTCAAGAGAAGAGACTCTTGACCCTTGAACATGAAGGTCCAAGAGAATACCCCTTTGCTTATCTGAGCAGATTCCTTATCATCTGAAATGTACCTATCTCACTTTGAAACTGGAAGTGATTGGAAGACTCCATCTCATTTTTCAACACTTCATGAGTAAATGGATTTATGATTGGGGATATGGCTGTTCGTTGGACATTCATAATTAAAATGTGAAAGAAAGAACTAAATCCATTGGCCTTGTCCAATTTCATCCTGATTAAATAGGCACAAACTAATGTCCACCCAGGTCAACCTATATAGGTAAAGGAGGTAATGTTTAAGAAACTATTTTGAACCTTTGAGCCCTAACTACATTTTGGAAAAGTTTCATGTGACGGGGAAGTCTGATGATTTGGGTCAGGAAAATAAGTTTTTATATTACCTATTTAACTTCTTTAAAGCCACTTTTTGTAGAAGAACATGGAATATATTTGCATTTCCCAGAGATGAAGAAAGTAAAACATTTCATAAATTCAAATCATGTCATAGTTAAATTAATCCAAAATTTAACTGTTAATCAATGACAGATAAATGGAAGAAGGTGTGACATGCTTCAGTTGCTGGACTCTTACCATCCAGGCATGCAATTGCATTTTGAACAGATTGGAATCACATGAAGAGATTATTGGACCACCTAACGAAACAGACACCCCAGTAATCAATCTCAGAAATAATAAAAGCATGAATTAAGTGTTTTTGATCAATATTCACCCAACTCATATCCTTAATGATAATACTTAACTGAAAGAAAGACCTTTGCTTCAAGGTTCATTTGAAATTCACAGAGAACTCTAAATTTGTTTTGACATCCTAATGCTTCTGGAAAGTATAAGTCCTGTATTTCATTTTGTAGAATTAGAGCAGGCTGCATAACTTGCTCTTACATAGCACAGACAGTCTCTATTTTTTCATTCTATGTTTTAATAAGAGAAAATGTAATGGGGAAGGGAGACAGAGGGGAAGGAATCTTTGGATTGGGGAGTGGGAGGAAAGAGCCACGTGTACAGTTCTCTCTTGTGAATTGTGCCTGTGCCCTCTTTAAAGGTATGCCTCTTGCAGGTAAATTCAAACAATGGAAGTAGCTATCTGTCTGAACCTGACAGCACTTGTTAATTCAGAGGACAGAATCATAGTTCTAGCTTCATCTTAATTAAGTGGGTTTCTACAGTTTTTCTTCTTCTAAAAGGGGAACATATGTGTTAGTCCATTTGCATTGCTGTGAAAGAATACCTGAGACTGGGTAATATGTAAAGATATGAGGTTTATTTGGGCTCACAGTTCTACAGCCTGTACAGAAACCATGTTGCTGGCATCTGCTCCTGGTGAGGGCCTCAGGAAGCTTCCAATCATAGTGGAAGATGAAGGGGGAGCAGGCATGTCACATGATGAGAGCTGCAGCAAGAGAGAGAAGGCTGGTCTCAAATTCCTGGGCTCAAGCCATCCTCCTGCCTTGGCCTCCCAAAGTGGGCCTGGCTTCTGGTAGGTTCTCAATAAGTGTTTGTAGTTTTCGTATCTGGAGTCAATTAGAATTTGATCTGAAAACAACGTTCATATTAAAGAAGAAAACTGAATTTTCCCCCATTCTAAGTCAATCTCTAGAATGATTCATTTCCATATCTGTAAAATGTGAAGACTAACCCTTACTTCATGGAGTTATTAGGGGACCTCAATGAGATAACACAGGAAAGTCCTTCATAAACAATCCAGCTCTATTAAAATAGAAAGTTTATCATGAAAAAAACCAAACCAGAGCCCTTGATAAATTCTTAGTTAGTGTGTTATTGTTTAATAGCAGACATTTGAGTTTTTAAAAAAATTGATATGTGCTTTTTAAGGAATAATTTTGAACATCTGAAGTTAAAATATTGAAAAATCTCTTTGCTAAAAGTCCTTTCCCTGTGGGTAATTTTATGCCTGATTATATTAGAAAGCACAGGAAGTCCAACATTTTGCATAGAGTTAATGGTAAATTTTGTGTCTTGGGAACCATAGATAGAAAATTGGTTTCTGATATTTAGATGTTTCACCCATGTAGCTGTGTATGGGATATGGGCTGGAGGTGTTTGTCAGTCCAGACTCTGAGCCATCCACCCCCTCACTGCATTTTGATGATTTTTATTATGCACAACTGTACAGAATTGCTGATATTTCACCCTACTTTTGACCTACAAAAATGGTGATTTCATATGTTCAGCCTTAATATATTTCTGTTATTGAATGTGTGTTTGTTTATCTGCTCTGTCTGATATAGACATTTGGAGGGCAGGGAATTGTATATAATATCTAAAAGGAAGTCCAGAAATCTGAGCTCAGACAATGTAAAATATAAAGTGTAGAGGTAAAGTGTCTTTTCATGTGGGCTGCAGTTACTATTATTGACATCCTTCATGGAGACAAATGCACTAGAAATCATAGGTGCTTAATAGCTGGTAATGTCCTATGGGTGAACTCCACTCCCGGGGAGTGTGCGGTTCAAACTAGGAGCAATCTGGTAACCTGGGTATGCGGCAGCACCCCTGACTCATCTCCTTATTCCTGAGTTCTGCTGCCTTCCTATTAACTCACTTCCCTCTGCTGTTACCACTCTGTGAGTACTGCTGCTTTCACCTGCAGCTTACCTAATTAGGGGGATATAGGGTGTCCCTGTTGCACTACTTTTTAAGCCTCTTTTATTGTAACCCATAGTAGGAATACATTTCACATCATGACCCAGTACACTATACTGTATTACATATATATGCATATGATCAATCAATCACTCAATCAATCTAATTCTGTTCTGTTCTCTTCCATTCTATCTATGATATATATCTTGGTAGGCCAGTTCCCAGTTCTGAGAAGCTGTCCATCATGTCTTTTTTGAATGAGGACCCAGCGAAACTTGTGGAGACCTTTATGCTTCATGAGAGAGGGAAAAAATGCCAGCTCAATCTTTAAGCTTTTTATCCCTCTTAAGTAGCTGTGGCCTGTGTCAATTTATATCAGGATTTGTTTTCCTATTCCTGGTTTTGAGAAGCCGCAGCCTTGCAGATAAGCCCCAGACTGGGGCTATGGCTTCAGTAACAAAGTTCTGGAACCCATGGAATTAATTATAGGTGGTAATGGCTTCAGTCACGGTGGGATGTTTCAGTTTGACCATGACTATCACCAGAAATATGCTGCTGTGTGCATGGATATAGCCAGGTGAGATTATTTATCTTTATGCTGTTTCCTACTTCAGATATGACTTTATAATTTTTCCTACCTATAAATTGAGATTTAAATTTATTAAAATTCCTATGCAGAGCCATATAACTAAATACAGACTATGGATTTTGCTAGGAGAAACAGTAGCTTGGGAATACTTTGGTTTTGATTAAAACTTTTGAAATGTTGTGAAAAGAGGTATAGCACCTTTAATTCAATTCTAAATTTTGGTATAAAACTTGCATATTTATTTCTATTAGAATTAAGAAAAATAAACACCACTTGCCTGCCTTAAGTCTCAGATAGTCTGTTTAAATGTGGCTTTTCCAGTGGTCCACTGCTTTTAATTCAGAGACCTATATTTTCTAGGGGAAAAAAAAGGGCAGTTTCTTCTCCCCATAGGATTGTTCCATCATTATCAAAGTAGACTGTGTCATATCTGAAATCCTGCTAATCAGACAGGAACTAGAAGCACGGGGCTTTCTTGTTCGGGTGAATTCAGAATGGATTTAGTGTGTTGCTCAAAGGGAAAACTTTTGAATTAACTTGCCTTAGACTTGCACTGATTTTTGAGGTGTGGAGGCCCTCGGCAGAGTGTTTTGATTGGTATCGGCATGCTTTCTGCAGTGAGAAAGCTGACTCAAGGGATATGTGACAATCATTGGAGATTTCCTTTCAAGAACTCACAGAAATGCCTCACAGAGCCCAGGGTTAGAGGGAGGGTAGTGGAGGGCAAGGCACAAAATCTGGATGATTTATCTCAGCCTCTGACACATTTTATATCCTTGAGTAAATCACTTAACCTCTCTTTGATAGGGCCTTCAATTGTACAATGGAAATAAGGTTCCCATTTCATAGACCTCACTAAAAGGGATATTATCTATTTTGACCAAAAAAAGCAGACTTTTTTTTTTTTTTTTTTTGCACTGAAAGTAATTCTGAAAGAGTTACAACAGTATTTTGAGATGACAGCATTATCAAAATAAGCAAATGACTAGCCAAAGGAAGCATATATTAAATTAGGGTCAATCCTTCAGATTAAAAAAAATGCATTGAGAAGCTGCTATTTTCAAGACACTTTCCAATTCACTTTTAATCCTCCCAGTAGTTCTGGGTGGCAGTTAGTTATTTTCCTATTTCTAACTTTATGAATAACAAAACTGAGGCTCAGAGAAGTTAACCAACTTGCTTGGAGTCACACAGCAAGGAAGTAGCTGTGCTCAGCTTCTAGTCTGATGCTAGTTCCAGCATCCTTTCCATGATGCATCATCTGCCTTTGATGTGGGATTAAGAGATAATAGTATATCTCAAAACAAACCCACTTTCTGAGAAAACTGAATAGTTGAAATACCTATATTTAGTTTCTAAATCATACTTCAGTTTCCAAATTTGCTTTATTCTCTGGAGCTATTTTTCTTTAAGGTGTATATTGTATTGTTTCAACATTGTTGTTTCTATCAAATGCATTTGTTAGTTGTTAATGGTTCTTTACCAGTTCTTTTAGCACTGGTTAACAAAACTCTTCAGAGGCTTATCTGTGACATACTATTATTCCTTTTTAAAATATATGACTGACTCTTGGTGAATAATCTTTGCAGCATTGTTATGCCTATTTTCATAATTTGCAACTTTTAGGATAAGGCATTCTTCAGTCTAACTGGGTAGTCTGTTAGTTGCCAAGCCCAGGCTAGTTAGATGTTGTGTTTTTGAAATCTCATCTGAGAGGATGAGAAGTTGAATAGTGACATGGTTTGGCCCTGTGTCCCCACCCAAATCTCATGTTGAATTGTAATCCCTACTTGTTGGGGGAAGGGCCTGGTGGGAGGTGATTGGATCATGGGGGCCGATTTCTCCCTTGCTGTTCTCATGATGGCGAGTGAGTTCTCATGAGATCTGATGGTTTAAAAGTGTGTGGCACTTCCCCCCTCGCTCCCTCTCTCTCTTTCCTGCTCCACCATGGGAAGACGTGCCTGCTTCCCCTTCACCTTTCTCCTTGATTGTAGGTTTCCCAAGGCCTCCTAGGCATGTTTCCTGTACAGCCTATGGAACTGTAAGTCTATTAAACTTATTTTCTTCATAAATTACCCAGTCTCAGATAGTTCTTTGTAGCAGTGAGAGAATGGACTAATACCAACAGGTTCCTGTTTTTCCTTCCAGCTTCACAAGCAGTAGTGGTGTTACAAATCCCCTCTCACTTCAGGCTTTCTATGTCTATGAACAGTTCAGACTGACTGGAACTATTTATTGAATACCCCTTACTTGGGTGCATTAGTCAAATGTGATTGATTGCTATAACATACCACCAGCTTAGGAGAAGGAATCAGACTCCTTAATTGAAGATGCAACTTTGGAGGACAGAGTGTAAATCATTGAATCCAAAGTCCAATAATTTTCTCACAGTGAATACAATGTGTCTATGATTGCATTCTCAATACAGCCAGACAAAGCAGAGATGGCTGATATTCAAGACTAGGCATTGGGAGACTCCTAAGAACCTTTCTCAAGATTCATCCAGTTTTACATCTTGTCTGGAAATGTTCTCATGTTTCTCAGGGAACCTTGTTCAAAGGGATGCTACTATGTATATGTATACATGTACAATTAAGATTACAATAAAATGAAAGTTAATTTATTACAGAATGCTTTGAAAGCCAACACATTTTAACAGTTATCCATATTACAACCTTGGCATAGTGTTTAGACTGTGTATCTTACAAAGGATACAAGAGCAGCTCCAGGTCTTTCCTCCTTGGTCCTTCAGCTGCTACTCTCTTTCCTAGTTCAACAATAACTCATAATCATTTAGCACAAACTACAGATATGTGCAAATGCAATGATTGAGATAAAGAGTTCCTTGTTATTGCCGCTGACTTTAAAGAAATGAGTTTATCAGGATATAGGCATGGACAAAAACTTCATGACTAAAACACCAAAAGCAATGGCAACAAAAGCCAGAACTGACAAATGGGTTCTGATTAAACTAAAGAGCTTCTGCATACCAAAAGAAACATCATCAGAGTGAACAGACAACCTACAGAACAGGAGAAAATTTTTGCAATCTATCCATCTGATAAAGGGCTAATATCCAGAATCTACAAAGACCTTAAACAAATTTACAAGAAGAAAACAAACAACCTCATCAAAAAGTGGGCAAAGGATATGAACAGACACTTCTCAAAAGAAGATATTTATGTGGCCAACAAACATATGAAAAAAAGCTCATCACCACTGGTCATTAGAGAAATGCAAATCAAAACCACTATGAAATACCATCTCATGCCAGTTAGAATGGTGATCCTTAAAAAGTCAGGAAACAACAGATGCTGGAGAGGTTGTGGAGAAATAGGAACACTTTTACACTGTTGGTGGGAGTGTAAATTAGTTCAACCACTGTGGAAAACAGTGTGGTGATTCCTCAAGGATTTAGAACCAGAAATACCGTTTGACCCAGCAATCCCATTACTGGGTATATACCCAAAGGATTATAAATCATTCTACTATAAAGACGTGCACATGTATGTTTATTGCAGCACTGCTCACAATAGCAAAGACTTGGAACCAACCCAAATGCCCATCAATGATAGACTGAATAAAGAAAAGGTGGCATATATACACCATGGAGTACTATGCAGCCATAAAAAAAGGATGAGTTCGTGTCCTTTGCAGGGACATGGTTGAAGCTGGAAACCATCATTCTCAGCAAACTAACACAGGAACAGAAAACCAAACATCACATGTTCTCACTCATAAGTGGGAGTTGAACAGTGAGAACACATGGACACAGGGAGGGGAGCATCACACACTGGGGCCTGTCAGAGGGTGGGGAGCTAGGGGAGGGATAGCATTAGGAGAAATACCTAATGTAGATGATGGGTTGATGGGTGCAGCAAACCACGATGCATACAAACCACCATGGCACATGTATACCATGGCACATGTAACAAACTGTAAGTTCTGCACATGTATCTCAGAACTTAAAGTAGATAAAAAGAAAAGAAAAGAAATGAGTTTAAAGTCCAGTTCAAAACCTGGATGATGAGCTGTTCCCTGTTGGAACTAAACCTTGCTTTTCTCACCTTGCTGGGCTGCGGCACCAGCCGGAACCCAAATCCTTCACACACCCTAGACCAGCCTCTCAGATGAAAGACCTCTTCCTTCTGCCCTTGCTGCCTGTATTCTGGAAAGCACCCAGCCAAGTGCTGGCCTGAAGGTCTTTCTTCATTGCTTCCCTAAGGCCCCTGGAGAGCATTATGGATGAGGGACCTTCTGTCTTCTCCATGGCTTCAGAAAGCAGTGAATCTCCTAACTATTGGAAAGATGCTGCTGTATAATTTCAAACATACTGGAAGTCTACAATATGAATAGATGCTCAGTATGTTTTGTTCTTTCACCCTAAGATGATTGCTAAGAATAGAGGCAAATAAACTCTAAGAAACTTTGTCTGTGACCCCTCCGTGACTCAGCCAGCATTACTAATTTGCTGTAGGAGTCAGGCTTTGAATCTGTTAGAACAAATTACTTAAGTTGTGCTCTTTGCATTAGAATCTGCACTTCAAGTCAATTAATTCTACACCCACCTGGTGTGAAAAACAGCGTAAGGTTAGAGAGGTGGTAAAGCGGAACTAGGGATGGGGGAAGTGATGCTGTGGTTATGCTTCCTCCATCATTTCTGTCTAGGTCCTTCTGACCACGTTTTCTATTGAGAAGGTTACCTCCCCTAATCATTCTCTTCTCTCTTTTTCCCACTCACCCAATTGTTGATGGACCAATTCACATTCTAACCTTGCACCTTACCTCAAAATATTATGATGTCCATGTGAGGTTGTATCCAGAAGGATTCTCTGTGAGAGTCTTATTTCTAGGAGTCTGTTCATTTCTAGGAAGGACTATAACTACAGCTTGGGGCAGATGGCAGCTGTCCAGATTGCAGTGTGTGATTATTTCTGTAGTTATTCCTGTTAAAAAAAAATCCAAGTTTGTTAAAAATTGTGGGGAAGAAAGCTAAGGAAAGGGACAGCATATTTCACCAAGAGCCATCAGAACATTATGCTTCTAGAGAATGAAGGCAGGTAAAGTAGACAGATGGATTTAGAAACAACACCTGGATGAGAAGTCTTATATATTACATTCTCTGCTAAAGTAAAGAACTCAAAATATTTTATCAATCGACAAGGAAAGTCCACTAGCTAGAAAAAAATGGGCAACAATATGTATAGGCAATTCACAAAGAAAGAAATATATTTCTTCTTTTGGTCAATAATTACATAAATATCACTAGTAGTCATAAAGACGTAAATGGAGACAACAATTAGATGTGCCTTTTCACTCACCAGATTGGCAGTGATGGAAGTAATAAATAAATATGCAGTAGTGGGAAAGCTGTGGGGAAACAAGTACTCTCGTACTCTGCAGGTGGGGCTGCAAATATTAGTTCCATTTTGCCATTGACAGACAGTATTTATCAAAATTTTAAATGCACACACCATTTGGCCAAATACTCCCAAGTCTGGATAGCTCTCCTTTGGAAATGCTTGCACATGTTCATAAAGATATTATACAAGGGCCTGTTTTTTGTAGTATTATTTGCTATAGCAAACTACTGGAAAAACTCTGAATGTACATCACTAAAGGACTAGTTAAGTAAATCATAATTCATGCTTAACTTGAAATACTATAAGCTGTTTAAAAAACTGAGAGAGATCTGCATATACTGTTATGGAAATATCTCCAAGGCATACTGCTAATGCCCAAGCAGGAAGCCACAGGGACAATATATATGACTATGGCTCCATTTATTTTAAAAATAAACCTAAAGCCATAGCTTTGTATATATACTTAGATATGTACATAAATGCACAGAGAAAGCCATGTAATACTATATACCAAACTGTTTACAGTGGAGCAAAGAGAGGAACTGGGGTGAAGTGATGAAGTGGGACTTTTAATTTTTTACTTTACATACTTCTGACCTTTGATATTTTATTACATTTCTATTGCAATAAGAATGAATTATTTTGGGAGGCTGAGACGAGTGGATCACTTGAGTCCAGTAGTTTATTACCAGCTTGGGCAACATGGCAAGACCCTGTCTCTACAAAAAAACACAAAAAATTAGCCAGGTGTGGTGGTGTGCACCTGTAGTCCAAGCTACTCAGAGGCTGAGGTGGGAGAATCACTTGAACCTGGAAGGTCAAGGCTGCAGTGAGCCGTGATCATACTACTGTACTCCAGCCTGGGTGACAGAGTGTGACCCTGTCTCCAAAAAATGGTTTACTCATATAATTCGTTAAGCATATATAAAAATAGGAAAGTTGCAACTTAGCTTTCTGAGAAAAGTACTCTGAATTGCCTCCCAAAGAGACTGTTCAGGAAACCAAAGGTGGGTGGTACAACAAAAACTTTTCTTTCTTATTTTGGTAGTGGTTGGTCCATTTATATCATGGAGCATGACAGGCTTTTTTCCGTACACTTTTCGGGAAGCATACCTGCCTAGCCTGCAAATGAGGTGGCCAGCACACACAGCTAGCTGAGACAGTGACTTACCTGCAGACTGAAGGGGTGGGGCAATCACGTGCCCACTTGCTGACTGGAACCAAAGAGCCCATCATTAAACACAAACTGTTGCTCAAGTCCCACTGTCTACCTCGCTTCCCTGATGCCCCAGAGCTTTGGTGGACTCAGAGCTTGGTGCTCAGGGGAGTTCAGGAGGCCTAGGGCTCAGAAGTGTCATTAGATTCAATAGAGCTCGCTCTCTATAAAACGTGCTTCTCTAGGCTCCTAACCAGCAGGCATAGCATTGCATCTCCCTGACACCTTCCTGAACTTCTGTAGGTGCACATTGCATAGTAATTCGTTGTTTACATGTCAATCTTCCTCTTTATTCTGTCTTTGTTCATTTCTGTATTCCCAGCATTCAGTACAGGCCTAACATACAGGCAGTGCTCAAGAAATGACTGTCGAATAAAGAATAAAAAGTCTAGATTACAAAGAACTGTCTTATAAGTAAACTTTTGAAAACCTGGGCTTTCCTGTGGTCGGATATAAGGGAAATGTATAGAAGCACAATGATTAAAAACTGGTACAATTAAAACTTAGCTATATGGCTAGTTGGTTCAGTGTTTAGGCTTTGGAGTTAACAGCTTATGTTTAAATCCTGGCATTTCCACTTAGTAGCCAGCCACTCGGCAAGTTCTTTAACCTCCTTGTGCCTCAGTTTCCTCCTCTGTAAAATGGAGATACCAAAATGAATCTACCTCACAGACTGGTTGCTAGGATTCAAGAGATAGTGAACACAAAGCTTTAACAGCGGGAACGGCACATAGATAAATTCATTTGTTGTTCACTCTTAGTGATTGTTGTCTAGAACCTTCAAGACATGTCATTCTAGTTGGTCAAGTTTTTTGAATACCCCCTTAAACACTGAGTTTTTCTTATTTAACCAACTTTGTGTATTATCTTTTAAAAATGGATTCTATTTCCTGAAACAATGTAATGAGCGTCTCCATTTTAACTCAGGAACATTGTCATAAGCAGTAATTATTGTCGTGTGTGGAACAGAGAAACACTGCCCACGCTTGTGGAGGCGTGTGCCGGTGTCACACTTCCCAACTACTCTGATTTTTGAGTTCTTCTGTCTTACATTTATTAATGGTCAACTTTCAATTCTTACTAAGCTCCATGGCCAGCTTTTAGTACTTTCTTTTTCTTTTTTCTAATATGCTGTGCTCTTGGGAATCAAACAACCAAGTATGTTACAAATTGTGTAGAAATAAGAGTGGCTTGATGAGGCTGTGACTGAGCTCTCTAATGAACAAGGCGAACGCTTTTTGCGATTTCCACATTGGTTGATATTTAATGCCAATATTTGATGTATTTAAGATAGACAAGGTTTTAGCATATGCAAAAAAGTTTTAGTCTGTTTTCTATTCTGCAGTTTTAATTTGAATTCAACATAATGCCATGGATTGGGCTAGAAGTTTTAGCACTTCCTAGGATAGAAGGAAGCAGCCTGCGCTGTGGGGAAGGACATTAGGTTCAGGTCTTAGATCTGCTGGTTAGTTGCGGTGTGAGCTCAGTTTCTTCTTCTCTAACAACAAAAATAAGAAAATAAGATGGGCACTCAGTTGTCAGCAGGGCTTAAATAAGATAGTCTGTTAATATCAGTGAAAGTGCTAACATTTTGTTATTAGAAATGGTATTACTCCAACACGTTTGTAGTTTTTTAAATTGTACTTCTCAGGATCTGTATTGAGAGACTACTTGGTATGCCTTATCAGAGAATTAATCAGTGGCCTTTAAATGAGTCTTTTCATTTTAAACATTTTCTAAAACTGTTGTGAAGCTACTGTCTGAGGGATGATGGAGTAAGGTAGGGGGACGGGCTCTTAAAAATGCCACCCTATGGGGTTTAGTGAACTGGGAGTTGGAATATCTTTTTCTAATAGATTTAACAATAAGCTCTTTTAGACATACAGATGGGAAAGCATTAAAATATATATGTGGTGTGTTCATGTTAACAGGTGACTGTTGATAATTAAGTCCAATATTTTTCTTCTAAACTTATATTAAATTTTTCAAATTAAATTATTTCTGTACTAACCATCTGTCCTTGTGTTCCCAGTATGAAATGCCTTGTGATTAGTTAGTAAACTTTTACTCAATTTGAAATGTATCCCCCTTCCATATTTACTTCCTCCTCTTTTTAGACCTCAGTGGGTATCTGCCTGAAATGAATTCCTCTTTGCAGTCCTGTGTCCTCTGGGGCCAGCTGACCATGTGGAGACCTTGAGTTTGGATCCAATTTTGTCTTCATTATACACTTAATGGGCCCCACTCAGGGCCTGTTTAACTCTGTTGTTTAATGGAGTACAGGAACGTTAGAGCCACCCAGGACTAAAATGCAAGAATCTAAAAGACATAGAAGCTGAATTTAAGCCACAGAGAAGTTCAAAATGCACTATGAGAAGATATCATAGGAGGAGGAGGAGGCTGTGTGTTATGAGGGAAGCATATGGAATTCAGAAACTCAGGGTCTGTTTATATCTGGACTTTAACCCGTGTGCGTCGCTTAGCATTGTCACTTCATCATTAGCAGGTCATTTCATCTCTGAGACTCAGTGTCTTCCTTGGTGAAAGTGAGGATAGTATCGTTCTAGCTGTAGTGTAAAGTTGAATAAAGCTCAAATGAGGTAACATGTGAAAGTGCTTCACAGATCATAAGGTGCTAGCAAATATTATCATCATCATCACCACCATTATCACCATCCTAACTGCTGTTAGGAAGACATGCTAGATCCGAGAATTCCGAAGTCCTGGCTACTTGAAACATCAGACTGTTTTCCTGCTTTTAGTTGCTTCAAGTCCAATTGTTGCATTTACTCATGTTTTGTCATTAAATTTTAAATTTGTTGATTTCCAATTATCCACTGATTTGGAAGCACGGAGTCAGAGTAGGGGAGCAGATGAGCAGGAATGTGGTCAGAAGACAGGACTAGGCCAGTTTAAAGCAACATGTTTAATATGTGTTAAAAAAAAAAAAAAAAGGAGCAAATTTAACCTTGGGGATAGACCTTGTCTTAGTCTGTTTTGTGCTGCCATAACAGAATATATGAGACTGGGTAATTTATAAAGAACAGAGATTTCTCTCTTACAGTTCTAGAGGCTGAGAAGTCCAAGGTGGAAGGGCTTACAGCTATCGAGGGCCTTCTTGTTGTATCATCTCATGGCAAAAGGCAGAAGAGCAATAGAGCATGCTTGCAAAAGAGGGCAAGAGATCCAACTCACAGCCTCAAGCTCGTTTTACAATCAGGATTAATCCATTCAGGAAGTGGAGCCCTCATGACCTAAACACCTCCCATTAGGCCCCACCTCCCAACACTGTTGAATTGGGGATTAAGCCTCCAACTTCAATTGAACTTTGGACATTCAAACCATAGCATACTTCTGACAAGTGGTCAAAAACATTCATATTGGAGTTTAATGAAGACTCTTGAAGAAAAGACCAATTCATGGTCAAATGTTAATAGGAAGGAAAATAGGACCTGACATTTAAAAAAATTCTGCTGGGTAAATACCTGGTGAAGTTTTACCCAGAAGATGTTTTCGGGAAAGGTGGGTTCGGTTGGAAACCCGCTTCAGTTGGCAGTGTCTGGGAGAGGACTTAAGCCACAGAATCAACTTGTGTGGTCCTTGGGACCACAGAAAGCCCAACCCAAATCTGACTTCAAGCAGTGTGAAGATAAGATGTAAAATATGGTTTGGAAGAAGGCAAGGACATTGAGTCCTTCCTTATCTTGCATTTAGGTTAGTGAAAAGAACAAATCATATATAAAAGTTATTTTGGAGGACAGAAGGGGAGAAATGATATCTATGGTCAGTGAAATAATTGGCCTCATGGAGGTGGGACAGCAGCTATAGTATCAGACCAATTTTTGTCTTCATTGATTAGGCTTCCAGTAACTACACTGTTGCCACAGCAATTTTGCTACAACAGTGACCTCTGATGACAGTGTTTAAATTCTACTATACCCCTGTACCTCCACCCCAGGACCAGGGAGCCAACAGTGAGCTGTTAAAATGTATGAGGTAGTTCCTCTCTGGGAGGCTGCTCCTACAGCAGTGTTTTCAAGGTGGAAGCCATGAAAATGGTCTGAAGTATTTTACCTTCAGATACAAGTCCTTAATCTCATGTTGACCTTGGACTGTAATTTGGATAACCAGCACTTTTATTCCCCATTTACAGCAGGGAGGTAGATTGGTTAGGAAACCTGCATTTGCAGTCAATAGTGTTCCTACACTGGAGCCTCTATCCCTGTTTGGACTAACGTTTGCAACATCAGTACTGAATTTGCCAGAAGATTCAGTTTTGCTTGAAGAAATTTACCTGAGATCACCTCCAGGCTTCTTATACTACTTCTCAGCATAGTGCATGCTTGAACCAGCTGGAGACTCCAAAGCATTCCTTCATACGTGGGAATTCTGTGCTTGTATTAATGCCACACCTGTTCCATCCCTACCATACCCTCTGAGCATTTTGAGAAGAATGATAGGGCCGATATTCAGCTGGTTCACACTAGTGTGCCCCGAAAGAGTTTTTAAGGTCTGTTCTGAATGATCTGTGCCCATGCTGTTTAAATTGTGAGATATTTTGAACATTGTCCCTGTGATATGGTATTATTTTTTTCTGAAAAAAAAAATATATATATATATATGCAACATACTTCAGTTTAGTAGACTTTTGTCATTGATCATAAAGAGGAGAAATTTAGGAAGTTCTGACAGTGCTTGAAAATCATTTGCATTTGCCTTGATTTGTTTACTTTCTGATGAAACGGAAAGATTACTTGTAGCAAACACTATTATTGCCCCTCTCTGTATACCCTTGGCCCATGCCTGGGTTTGTCAGCAGCTACAGTGGACTGCCCCCTGTCCCCTGGAGGCCTCCCATTTCAAGCATCAGTATCTCTCCACTTCTTCTGAGGGTTTTCTTCAATGCTGGGGGATCTTCACAGCCCAACAAGCCAGCACAGACACTTCAGGGATTTGATGCTTCCCAGTGCGTTTGACTGTGAGGGCTGAATGCCCCTGCCTCTGCATCCCTCTATGGGTCAGTGTTGCGGTGTGTTCCACATAGTTCCTCAGTGTGTCCCCAGCAGGACAGAGCCCCAGTTGCCCATGGCAGTATTGGTTTTTCTTTCTCCCTGCCTCACTTTCCTCCTCCCTTACCTATGCCTCCTGAGATTGCCTCCCAAGACCTGGTCTCTGGGTCTGTCAGGGGAACTTAAGCTAAGACAGAATTGTTTCCTGAACTACTGGTTTAGGTTCCCAGCTGCTCACCCTGTATATTAGTCCATTTCATCCTGCCAATAAAGACATACCTGAGACTGGGCAATTTGCAAAAGAAGTGGTTTAGTGGACTTAAAGTTCCACGTGGCTGGGTAGGCCTCATAATCATGGCAGAAGGCAAAAGGCACTTCTTACATGGTGGCGGCAAGAGAGAAAAATGAGAGCCAAGTGAAAGGGGTTTCCCTTTACAAAAGTATCAGCTCTTGTGAGACTTATTCACTACCACGAGAACAGTATGGGAGAAACCGCCCCCATGATTCAATTATCTCTCACTGGGTCCCTCCCACAACACATGGGAATTATGGGAGTATAATTCAAGATGAGATCTGGGTGGGGACACACAGTCAAACCATATCACCCTGTATGGCATCTTGCCACCAACACCCCTGAATCTGTTAGAAATGCAAATTGACCAAGTCCTAGAACCTTTCATGGTTTCCTCTTGCCTAGGAATGGAGTCCCAGACCCCTAATGCATCTCGGTGCCCTGAGTGCCATGGCTGCTGCTACACTTCAGTATGTCTGAGACCAGTGCAGCCATCGGGCCTTCTCTCCCTTCCTTTCCCTGCAAAGCCGCCTTCACGCCTGGCTCCTCTGCACTGCCTTTCCTCTGTGGGACTTGTTTTTTCCCACTCTTTTATTTACCAGCACTCCTAAGATCTTTCAGGCTTAGTCCAGCCCATTGATCTGGAGTCACCTGTGCTTTTCCTTCCTAGAGCTTGGCGTATTTGCAATGATGTAACTCATTTTCCATTACATGTTTAACATCTCTTTCTCTAGACCAGGGATCTGCCAACAACTACAGTTTTATTAGAACACAGGCACATCCATTTATTTATATATTATGTATGGCTGCTTTCATGATATAACCACAGAGTTGAGTATCTGCAAGAGACCACATGGCTCACGAAGTCTAAAATGTTTACCATGTAGACCTTTACAAAAAAGCTTGCAGACTCCTGCCCTACACTATGAACTCTGAAAGAAGAGTCTCCTGCTCACTATTGGAACCCAGCACTCAGCACAGTCCCTGACATGATGTAAACATAATATTAATATGTCTGACTTGAAGCAAAGTTTCCATGAATGCCTTTCTTCCTTCCTGATTTGTCCCTTGTCTTGAGAATTGTATGGGTGCTTGGGGGCAGTACTGTTCACAGCAAGGAAACATTTCCAGACCTGGAGTGTGTGTTACCCGCTTCTTTTAGTTCTTTATCACACAGAAGTGAGAGTCCCACCCCTACTGTCATGTTCAGTAGTCAATGCCTTTATTTTATTTTTTTAAATAGGTGATGCTTTTTCTAAAGAGAGAAATTTTACTATTCTTTTTTTTTTTTTTTTTCTTGCCCATTTGTTTCAGACCAAGTGGGACATGATGCCCTATGCAAAGTGTTTTCCAGATTCTTGCTTGGATGAAAAGAATCTCACTTCCACTTTTACATGGGAAAGCATGCCCTAGCTAGATTTAATTTGAAAAATTGGCTGGGCGCGGTGGCTCATGCCTGTAATGTCAGCACTTTGGGAGGCCGAGGTGGGTGGATCACCTGAAGTCAGGAGTTCGACACCAGCCTGGCCAACATGGGGAAACCCTGTCTCTGCTAAAAATACAAAATTAGCCGGGCATGATGGCACATGCCTGTAATCGCAGCTACTCGGGAGACTGAGGCAGGAGAATCACTTGAACCTGGGAGGCAGAGGTTGCAGTGAGCCGAGATCACGCCACTGTACTCCAGCCTGGGCAACAAAGTGAGACTCCATCTCAAAAAGGAAAAGAAAAAGAAAAAAGAATAAGAAGAATCAGGGTATAGTGAAGTAAAGAAAGATAATAGCTTTAAATTTAATGGAACAGGCTATGAAAATGTCCATGTTCTGTGCTGCTGTTACCATTTTTAGCATACACTTTTATCACCGCACTCATTTACTTAAAAAAATTTAACAGTTTTCCAAGCATCTTTGTAATGCTTACAGGAACTTCTCTAATCTGATTTCCAAGGTGTCCTTATAATCTTATCTCTTGTTATGCTCTAGGGCAGGGGTTGTGAAACTATGGCCTGTGGGCCAAATCCAGACTACTGCCTGGGTTTGTAAATAAACTTTTATTGGAACACAGCCACACTCATTTATTCATATGTCATTTATGCTTGCTTTAGTGTTATAATGGCAGAGGTGAGTAGCTGCAACCGACACTATATGGGCTACAAAGCCCAAGAGTTGCTCAGTGGTCCTTTATGAAAATCTTTGCTGATCGCTGCTGCAGGGAGCCTTCTATATCTGACCACTCCTGTCTCTTCTCACAGTTCCTCTGCTTGCTAAACCTTTTCATGCATCTGAGCCTTTGCCTATACTGTTCCCTCCGCCTAAAGGCCACTCTCCCCTTTCCTACTTAGAAACTTCTGCTACAAGCTAGTGAGGCCCTGGTTGGTTTTTTTCATCTTCTTTGTGAGACTTCTGAATTCCTCAAAATGTATTTTTTCCTCTTCTAGGATCCCACAGCACTTTGTCCAGATATATATTAAAACCCTTATCATTGTTATTAGTATCATAATTCACATTCTTGTGTTTATCTCTTACTAGAGTATGAGCTGTAGAGGATGAGTTCCATATCTTTATTTAATTCTGCATCTTCCGTGCATCCATCCAGGAGCCTGGAACCAAGTAGATACTCAAGAAGTCACTGATTAATAACTGGTGGGGGGAGGGGTTGAATATTATTAACCAGTGCACAGAAAAGAGTGTGGGGGTCATGAGAAACACATCAGCAGTTGGAGGAATTATAGAAGTTTAACTGTAAAGTATTTAGGAATTATTTTTGTTCTACATTTTTCCCTGTTCTGTCACCTCCCAGATGGGGAAAAAAGCCAAGGCTGAACAGGAGGCTTGACCAAGAAGACGGGGGAACATAATGCCCAGCTCTCCTGTATCTCAGTCTGTTGCTCTTTCCATGTGCAGCACCAATCAACAGAGGCTTTTCAGTGGGGATGAACTAGACACAGCGTGTTAATTGGAGAGTTATTAGTAAGATTGTTAATACTTCTTTCCACAGTGGAATAAATGGAGTATTTGTTGGTGGACCAAATTCTAATAGTAAGTAGGAAGCAGATTAGAAAAGTTTATCATTAGCTCTGTCTTTCATTTGTGGACCAGTAAGTTGATTTTCTCTCTCCCTCAAGTTTTCCCTTTGAAAAATAAGGATAATTCTCAGCCCCAAATACTGTCTTTACCTTCTCTGAAAATATGAATCCTTTTAAAAAGCTGCTTTGAATCCATTATGGCCTTTGCAATATCAGCTTGGTGATGTGGCTTGTTATGATCGAATTAATATTTGTCTCCTTTTTCATGAAAGATTGAATTCAATATGGAAAGCAGCCTTTTTCAAGAGTTTCTCCTATTTATCTGAGGGATGGTGATTTCATGTTGCTAGAGCCAGTTAACTGCTGGATGCTTCATGCTCTCCAGTTGCCTAATGGGGAGAATTGGACCTGGCAAAGAGCCCAGTTGTCCATCTTCCTGGGGCTGGTAACCGCTTACGGGGTAATAAAGGTGAACTTTAAATGACTTCCTAGACACCTCTTCACCGAGGTAAAGATGCAGAGAAGAGGAAAGACAACCGTGAGTGCTGACGAGCAACTTCTGAGATTGATAGGCAGTTTAGATCTAATTTTAAATACTAGGAGAATCATATTTTTCATCTCAAAGATCATATTTGAATGAGAACTTACAAACTAGAACCTCTCTTTTAATACTTATGAAGTTATGTTTTAAGAGTGTGGCACTCATTTTTTTTTCCTTACTAAAGAGCTGGAATAGATCCCATGACACTGTCTCCTTTCAAGTTAATGGACTTTTAACATCCTTTTGGCATGTTTTATAAAAAAAGAAAACCACTTTTACTGGATTTTCATTTTTCAAGATTTGACAATAATACTTATACATAGTAGTAATGTCAACGAAGAGTCTTGTTTGCTTACAAACAGATTTCAATTGTTGAGAGACCAATTTACGTATGGTTGCTAGAAACATGGGCAGCATTTGGTATCCGTTCATAGAACTACTTTGCAATTAGGATGGCGTCCAAATAACAAATGCCTCTTCTCCCGCAGAGGTCATTTCTTCTAGTAATTCCCACTCATAGAACAAGGTTTTACAAGGGAACATATTTATACGCAAGGACAGGATTTAATCATATGTATATACACACACACACACACACACACACACACACACATATATAGGCACCATTCATTCTTTCTCATTCACTGTGAGAATACACATACACAGACACACACCCACACCCCCCCCCCCACACACACACACACACGCAGGCTACCCACTGCATCACTAATCCGATTTGTTACTTTCAAATGTCAATCAACAAGGAAAATTTTAAAAATATAGATAGACCTTTTGTAAGATTTGAGTCAACGTCAGTATTTAAACTCCTGGACCATATGTGGCTTCCCTTAGCAGATTTTGCACAGGAAACTTACTCCAGTATGCAAGACTGTGAGTTGCTCTCTATTCCTGGGGTTTTATGTACCAGTGTCTGGGAATGTTTCGTGATGTGCTGGGTTTATTTCTGTAGCCGTAGAAGACAGAAAGATGCATGCTTCAATATTTTACAGTTGTCAAACTCAAACTCCACTTGGGCCAATGCCTGCAGACTGAAGGCAAGACTTGACCAGGCATCTTAATAGTAAACAGTGCATTTAGAACATGTGAGGAAGGAAGGTCCAATGTGAACTGAAAATAATTTAGTGGGTTTTTATTTTGGCAGCTGAGGTTCTGACGCCAGATGCCTGATTTTGTCTGAGGAAGACTGATGGTAACATTTGTAGTGGCTCTATTTAAGGAGAGGAAGTTGATGACTGATAAGAGCTGGGGCTTAGAGTCAGGACTTTGATGACTGGCGACAGCCATTTCCACAGTTGTCCTTGGGGACTATTGGGTGACCTTTTGTTGCCTCCTCTGCCCTTTTTTTTCAGGAGAGTAGATTTCTAATTGGGCTACATTACAGGAGACTCTTAAAGAGTTTTCTTCACAAGGAAGTTAGGCTTTATATAAGTGAACCTTCTTTTGAAGAGTCATCATTGGTTATTTTGGGGGGTATTATTTCTCCACTTCTGCAAATAAATAAAACAGTGAAGGGGGCTTAGAATCTCATCCATTTAGAGCTTCATCCATTAAAACTTCCTCCTCTTGGTGCTAAATAGCCAGGTTACATCTCTCTCCTCTGTCCATTGTGTCTGTAGGCTGTAGTTCCTAGCATCTTCAAACCCAGACAGACAGCTTCACATGAATCTGCAAGAAGCAGGGAGGGAGCAATTGAGAATACCCCTGCAAACCATTTCTTGCTATTTTCTAGACTGTGAAGGAAAGATCTTGTCAAATAATTTCTATTCTTTCAGTGGATACATAATATGTGGGAATTCAGTGCAAAATGAAAACATGGGGCCTTTCGTTAAAAAATTATTAAGAGACCAGGTGTGGTGGCTCACGCCTGTAATCCTAGCACTTTGGGAGGCCTAGGTGGGCAGATCACTTGAGGCCAGGAGTTCGAGACCAGCCTGGCCAACATAGCGAAACCCCATCTCTACTAAAAATACAAAAAATTAGCCAGGTGTGGTGGCATGTACCTGTAGTCCCAACTACGCTGGAGGCTGAGGCATGAGAATCGCTTGAACCTGGGGGGTGGAGGTTGCAGTGAGCTGAGATCATGCCACTCCACTCCAGTCTGGGCGAGAGAGTGAGACTTTGTCTTTTTTTTTTTTTTTTTTTAAATAGAGTTTCAAAATGGTAACAGCACAGTATTAAACCAGGCACTGACCCTTCTGAACATGCGGTTCTGTGTGACTACACAAATCTCACACCCATGAAGCCAGCCCTGATTTTATCTTTCTTCCCTTCATGAGTTTCATGGGTGATTCTTACCTGATCTTAACAAACATTACTCTGTGATATCTGTCAGATGTTAAGTTTCAGGTATGTGTCCCTGATGTCTCCTGGTTTAACTCAATCTCTTAATGTATATTTTGTCTCCTTTTCCTTCTCCTTTTAAAAAGACATTTTCTATAGAAGCCAGCTTTAATTTCTGCTTTTATGGCCCTTTCCCTCTGTCATGACATCTGTTTATCTCAAAATTCTGGGCTGGTATTAAGTTAAAAGGTTCATGTTGGAAAAGTGTGACTGATTCCAAGAAACAAAGAGTCAAATTCATTGACAGTGGTTCTGCGTGGTGGGATCAGAGACAGATGGAAGGGGACGTGGATGGGTGCACGTGCAGCATGGAAGGATGGGCGGGTGCCTGACGTCCTTTTCAAATAAACAGTGGAGTGCAGAGGGTCAGGTGTAAAAACAGTGACAGAATGGGACTTGGTCTGCCTTTTTTTCAATTGACAAAGACAATTCTGATGACATAAATCC
Source organism: Macaca nemestrina (assembly GCF_043159975.1). Lineage (NCBI taxonomy): Eukaryota > Metazoa > Chordata > Mammalia > Primates > Cercopithecidae > Macaca > Macaca nemestrina. The sequence goes on from NC_092135.1 coordinate 70,781,806, forward strand.
AAGAAGTTTTCGAGTATAAATACAAATATACTTGAAAGCTGCACATTTGCTGTCATTGGTAGTAAGTTCCTCCAACATAGTAGATGGGAATTCTTTTCCATTATCAGAGCCCAAGAGAGGGGAAGAAGAGCTGTCTTCGAATGATTGAACATACTCAGGTCAGCAAGTCCCCCTCCTTTTCTCTTTACTGCTTCCTTCACCCATTTTTTATAAAATGACCATGAATACCAATGGTGGAAGGAAGTCACAGTGAATGAAAATGGATGAAGAGCAGTTCCCAGCCCTTTGCCCTGTGAATGGTGAGGTGGCAGTAAGGGGAGAGGGTGGGAGCAGGGCAGATGTGAGGGGTGGAGCAGTCTTGGATATTCCTGAGCATCCGCTGGCAGATGCTTGCCCGTTCCCCTGAGAGCTCTGTCCCTGAGGTCCGGCTAGGACATCCTCATGCTCCCCATCAATCACTTTCTTTTCATCGATTAATGGATTGTGTTTTGGAATCAGGTTTTTACCTAGCTGCATAAATATGATGCAAAACCTTAACTATTGACTCCGCTGCCCTTTCCTTATCAATAGTTGAATATGTGCGCTGGCCAACCTTTCATTTCAGCTGCTGCTAAGACGGACAGTCCCTGAGCACATCAATGCCCCTCCCTAGTTATTCCCAGTCTCTCAGCCTTTCTGACTCAGGACTGTTTCCTAACCCACAAGAGCTTGAACAGCCTAAACTCCAGATCATTGAGAAGTTTTGTGGGGGATGGAGGGAGTTAGTGCTTCTGAAGGTTCACCTCAGATAGCAGGGGATTGCAGTCTGCAGACATGTGCCCCAGATTCCTGTCCTTTGGAGGCACAATTCTGAAACGCATTCAACAAGAGTCCCCAGTGGGACAACTGGCTCCTTAACACAGCCTGCTTTCTTTCCATCCTTCCCTGTCTCACTTGTCCTGACTTTCACTCCTGCTTCCTGGGATGGATCATCTCCCATATGAGCTGCATCTAGGCTCTGCTTTCATGTTCTGCTTTCAGAAAAGTTCAGACTAAGAGATGCCCCTAAAGTGAATAGGATTCCGTTTTGGCCAGGCTAGCATGCGTATATGGCAGACTTCTGCATGCCTTGGCCCAACTGTGGCATCCTTGGGGCAAAGGTCTTTAAACTGATAAGTAAAAGAGAAAATTAAAAAATTAGAGATATCCTTTACATTGAAAAGTTTCCCTTATATTTATGGCATCTCATTATGTATTGATCTATGCAGTAAACATTTCCAAAAGCCTCCTTCTGTCAGGCACCATGCTACAGGCTGGTGCTAGAATGAAAGCAGATAGTCTATTAAAAGAGAGATGATGCTAGAAATCTCCCCAGAGTACGACGAAGATCCCGTGGAAATGGTCAGCTGTGGGTCCACAGCGAGGAGTTGTACAAGATGAATGGATAAGAGCCAGTGGGACAGAGAGAGGAAGCACATTAGATGGGAGGATGCCTGGGCAAAGGCAAGGAGGCATAGACAGCCCCGTTGTGGGAGAGAACTGCAAGCAGCTGGGGCCCAGTTGGAGGTTAACTTAGAATCAGGAGATGAAGGTGTCGACCACATGTCCCGTGTGAAAGTCAGTGAAGGGAAGAGGAGCATTTCTGAAACATCAGGGGCACAGTAACAACCCCATTCCGTAAAGTTTGCACTTTATAAAGCAGTCCCCCAGATGGCTACCCCGAATCACGGGAGTTGAGCACAAGACTTTTGATTCAGAATTCATTCTAGGCTTTCAAAAACTCTACTATGCTAACTTATTTCCATGTTTTACGAATTCAATTTTTTGTTTTAGTTAGAGCCTCAGGTGTATAAGGTATTAGTCACTATCAAATTTTATATGAAGCATTTATTCAGAGCAAATCTTAACTTTGTCTTCTTTAGAAGAAAGGGCTCCAGGAATGCCTGCAAGTCTTGAAGTAATATCAATCGAAAGCACCTTCCCTGAAGCTCAATTCATTGAGCCAGAGAAAGGTCCAGACTGCAGCTGATCTCCCGTCCTGCCTTGGGCATCACTGTCGAACCTCTTGCCACTACCAGTGTGCATCTGTTTCCACATGCACTTCCAGTCTTGGCCACTTTCATTGCATTGTCGATGTTTACAGTGCCACAGTCTGATCGGTTAGGTCCAAGCTAGCAGAAAATTCTGCCCAAATCTTTGCTAAAGATGCTACTGGAAAGCCCCTGTTTTAATTCATTGTTCTATACAAAGACTTCTTCATTCTTGAATTTAAAGATGTAAAGAATCAGAGCAGATGTCTCTGTGTGTGCGGTGCACACATCATGGGCAAGACTGGTCACAGTGTTGAGGTCTGCATAATTCACAGCCTTGTCCCTACAGACCACTGCACCACCACCTTCTTTTGCTCCAAGGAGCATGCTCACTGCCTGTTTGGCATGGAGTGGTCGGTAGAGAACCTTAGAGTCTAGTGGTTTCCCTATTCAGATCTGTGCTTAGGACTTTTTCAGTTCATTTACAGCTTCATCATGGACGCTCTTCTGTAGAAACAGTTGTGTACTCTCAATAGTATACCACTGGCCGGAGATTCCCTTTGTGCTGTGCAAGATTGCTTTCCTGTGATGGCTTCCAAATTTTAAACTCCCTTTCATTTCTCAAATCAGGACTAAGCTTTATAAAAATTCTAACTCTCGCTGTTACATTTTTCTTTCTGATTTCCTTCTCTTTATTAGTAGGAAAAGGATTTAGTGGGAGAGAGTAGAAGAATTATTTTGTGAAAAATGAAGATTTATTTTGGAAATGAGCATAAGTGACTCTGACCAGAGAAGTAGGAAAAGAATGGAACATTCATTTCAGTCTGAATAGGAAATTTAGACTGACTGCATGAATGAGGACTTAATGAGAATAGAAAGCTGATCTGTGACTTGGTAAAAAGTGGGTGCCAAAGTCTGGCTTTGCTCTGAGGGTGCATTTCAGAGAAACTCAAAGGAATGGTATCAGTGTCTTGCCATCTGTTTTCTTGTTCCAGTTTGTACCAAGCTTCTAAAACCACTCATATTTACACATGCACATGCATACTCTATTTTGGCCTTTAACTTGGGCTGTGAACATTGCATAGTAATTATTGCAGAACTGGACTTGAACTGTCTTGAACTTTCTGCATGTTTCTTGCCCAATTGATGTTATGTGCATCAAGCCTTTTCAAAGAATGCCAAGCAGAAGAACTGATTTTTGAATTTTCTTCAGAGAGCTCTCCATAGCTTCTGGTGTGTGAGTGAAGGTGGGGAGCGATTTGTTGTTACTTTCTGGGTCTGTTTTAAATGCTCCCTTGGCAGCAGCCCAGCAACCACTTCGCTTTCATGTTTTTCATTTATCTTTGTTTTTCATCTTTTAGAGACAACAGCTGGATTCTGCTTTTAGTACTTATCCTTGATTCCCTGTCCTGTTCTGAGCCATTTGGGTGGGTTTGGATTTTTTGAAAGGCATGTGGCATCCTACTTTTCCATAGGATTTAATTAAAAGTTTGACTTTTTGGCACTTGTCATTGGTAACTGCTGGAAAATGGAGCCAGTGAGTATCTCCAAAGAGCCGTAGACCTTTTTCTACCCTTACAGCCTTCTCACCTGAGGGCTGAATGCTTTTCCCTCAACTCTCTGCTTTGGGGAAAGATCACAGACACACACTTTCCCTGAGATAAACTGCATTTGTTGATTTGTCGTTTACATGAACATGCCCCCAAAAGGCTTATTTCCTGAGTTATTGTTCAAGATTTTCTTTGAATTTAGTTATTGCCAAAATGATTTAATTTTATATACAATATTTTACATAGAAGTAATCTACTTCTAACGTGGTTCTCTGAGACTGCCAAACCCAAATTTTATGCTGACATAATTTGTCCCAAAAGTATGTGCGCAGGTCACCAAGGGCACTCAGAGACGAATATCTTATTTTTGTGTATGGGGAAAAGGGAGTTGGGAGAGGAGGGGTAAAAAGAAGACTTTCTCAAAACAAACAAACAAACACACAAACCAGAATTTGCCCCAAAACCATGCAGAATGATTGGCTTACCTAGATTATGAATTGATAGGATGAGCCACATTATTATAACAATTTAGAAATTAACCCACTTTTGATCTGATTCTTTACATTCCCGTTGCCCTGGCATCCTCTTCCATAACAGCTTTATTTAGGAAAATTATAGTCAAAAATGGAGGCTTTTCTGTGAAATAAAAGAGCAGTGAGAAAAAGAGATCATAAAAACGTTCACTGAGAAGTCAACATTTTAAACATTTCTTTACAATCTTCCATTCTTATGCCAGATTACATGAACTGCCGAACTTCACGCACATTGGAGGAATTTAACATAGAATAAGAAAATGGAGGCTGCTGAAACCATCAGGATTTATTAACCTTCCTTTTCAGGTCTTTGATTTGAAATGTCCTTATTGAGATAGGACAGAATAAAATTACCCAGTGAATGAAGCATTGTAGAATTTACAAGAAGATTTATTTTAATCGACTTTTTGTCCTTTGTTGAGGTAAGATAATTTTCAGGATACGTCATTATGGCACACTGATTTATAATGTACAGGTTAGAATATAACTGCAAGTTGTGTTTAATTCTCTTGCTCACGCTTTGTATTAAGCATATTCCTTTGTATACAGAGTTTTTTATAAACAGCTATTTAAAGCTATTTATATAATCAAAATAATATTTATAGATATTTGGAAAATGATTAATCTTAGGATTGTGACAAAGCAGAAAAGCTTACTGTGTGGGTTTGCCACCAACACCATCCCACCCCCCCCCCAAAAAAAAATCCGGTTTTGGTTAAGTTCCCTGAATGAGCGTCGTAAAAATTAGTTTCTTTTGGAATGATCATACAATTGAAAGACTGATTTAAATTAGAAGGGCACATTGGGCTTGGCAGAGGGCATTGTGAAAAAGCAAAGCATAATTTTCCTCCAAACAAAGACAAGCTTGTTGGAGAGCATGCTTTATTGCCTGGAAATTCTATATATATGCAAAGTTGTTCATCAATTCACTGTTGGGTTTTGTGTGCTTGGTTTCTCCTTTTGTTTGGAAAAATCAAATGCTGAGAAAAGTGAGCATAACTCTGCATGCTATAGGTACTGAGAAATCGACACATGCCAGTTCTCTTGGCATGCAATGTTCCTGTGCGGTGCCTAGGGAGGGATGGTCAGATTTGGGCTCCGTGTGGGTAAAATCGGCCTATGTGCTTCACCAGAACCTGCCCAGAATTTCTGGAAAATGACTTTCCTGCATCTTTTTCTGATCCCTCCCTCTGACAACCAGGAGAATACATGGGGCAAGTTAGGCCCACGTCCTGAAGTCCACTCAGTGTTTTCTCTTTTTTTAACAGTTTCATTGAGGTGTAATTCACATTGCATACAATTCACCCATTTATATTGTATAATTCTGCAACTTTTTCTGTATGTGCGCAGCCACCACCACAACCAGTTTTAGACCATTTTTATTATTCCAAAAAGACACCCCACATCGCAGTTAGTACTCTCCTGAGACTCAGATCCGGGTGAATTAATTCAGTGAAATGAAGGTGATCATTCTCTAGGATGCTGGGGTTTTTTTGTTTGTTTGTTTGTTTTTATATGTCTAGAGAGACAGGGTCTTGCTCTGTCCCCCGGACCGGAGTGCAGTGATGTGATCATGGCTTACGGCAGCCTTGACCTCCCAGACTGAAGCAATCATCCTGCCTCATCCTCCCGAGTAGCTAGGACTATAGGCACATGACACCATACCTGACTAATTTTTAAAATTTTTTTGTAGAGACAGAGTCTTGCTTTGTTGCCCAGGCTATTCTCAAACTCCTGGCCTCAAAGGATCCTCTCGCCTCAGCCTCCCGCAGTGCTGGGATTACAGGCATGAGCCACCACGCCCGGACTCTAGGATGCTTTGGAATGGGAGTTTTCATCTATTTTATTTTATTTTATTTTGTTTTGTTTTGTTTTATTTTATTTTATAGAGCAAACATCAGCCACAGAGTTCTCATCTTTGGAATTGCCTTTTTCACTTCATGTCTTAGCTTCACGGCACAACAACTATGTTTAATACTCATCACATGTACTGTACTTTATAGTTTGCAAAGCACTTTTGCACAAGCTCCAGATGAGAGGCCTGGCTGGCAGTGGAACAAGGTTGGGGGTAAGAAGTTCCCTGGTGACTGGGCTGGAGGAGGAGGGACTGTAATATTTGGCAACATCACTGGGGTTGGCTGCAGGCTGCAGGCTGAGCACAGCTGTGTAGGGACTCTGGGGTGGCAACAGCAGGAGAGCCAGTGACCAAAGTGGATCCAAGTTAAAAAGAGGGATGTGGAACCAGGTGGATTTCTGTATGGAGGTTGGGGGATTTAGAAGTCAAACATCCAGATGGAAGATCCTCAAAGCAGAAGCTAAAGCTCTGAAAGGGAGGTGGAGATCGTGGTAGACATCCACACGATATGAGCTGCAGGCTGGAGGAAAGAGAGGCTGGAGTGGGGACAGAAGAGTTGAGAAGGTGGCTGCTGAATCCTGTACCCTGTGAAAAAATCCCGCCTGCTCGCAGGGCACCCCGCCTCCCACTCAGCATTGCCAGACTCTCTTCTGTTTACACTGAGTAGCTCAGGTGCTTGCTTTTTTGTCTCCCACCATTTTCCCCTAATACCTTTCCTCTGACCCACTTCACTCTGTGGACCCACTGGGACAAGCTCCTCTGGGCAGCATCCTCCCTCAGATGCAAATCCCTACACCCATGGATGAGGTGAAGAGGCATTGGGCAGGCGTCCAGCTCCTTGGGATGTGGGCTGGCCGGACCTGCTCACTTGCACCTGTAGGAGGGTATAGAGGACAAACAAGAATGCCCCGGAGAGACAGGTGCGTAGGGAGGTTCAGGAGAGATTCCCCTGGGTCCTGGGTCCAGGTTCAGAGTCCCTCACCTGATTGCCCTCCCTATGGGCCACCACACATCTGTCCTGAAAGGTGTCATTTTCAGCTTCTGACACTGTCGTGGAAGGGAGGAGAGTCCTTTTTGTCCAGATTAGCTGTGTGCCATGTGTTTAGGTGAGAAAGTGGCTGGCAATGATGTCTCTCCCTGCAGAACTTCTAAGGAAGTTTTAATGAGGCACTCCTCCGCTCCCTCAGGTTTTCTTTCCTGCAGATTATCTTTGTTTTCCCCCAATTTAAATATACCTCACTGTATTCAATATACGCTGCTTAAAAGCTGTGTGTATATCGACGTGGGCAAAATGCAGTATCATTTTTAAAACACCAAGCATTTTATTTAAATCTGCAATAAAATCAAGAATATCTGTATGTTACAGATGCTGAAAAACACACATTCATGTTTTATACTTTGGATTTTCATAAGCATGGCACACCTGTATCATATTGTTTAGATTTTGTGTTGGCTGGTAAAAAGGTTGATTGGTAGAAAGGTCGTTTTTCTTCTTCTAGTACTATATAAATAATTTATAAGAAAGCCCAATGTAGCTATTTTCTGATGGGGAAATTGGCGTTTGAAGTTGGGTTTCTAGATTGCAGCAGAAATCTGTTTTAGTGCGTGAACAAAGATTAATCCACACAGGAAAGTGTTTGCAGCAGAAATCTGTTTTAGTGTGTGATCAAAGATTAATCTGCATAGGAAATTGAGACTCTTGGCTTGTGTTAACATTAGAGATTGGATATATGGTGTCCTTAGGCCTCAGGGAAGTCCAGTGTGGAGAATACAAGGAAGCCAGAATGTGCTTCCCAGAAAACCTAGTTATAGAAGCTGTAAGACTGACCCCTGAGGGCAGTGGCCAATGATCAAAATAACAGTGCCAAAGGAGGCTAGCAAATTCAGACTTGACTCATGATGGCATTGAGGCCGGGAGGGTCTGTTTTTCTGCTGAGTGGCACCTGCAGAAGAGATTTAGCAACAGTGAAAGAACAAAAAATCAGACAGCTGAGAGCATCAAGGCTCTGGGTCAGCTGTGATGGGTGGGTGGTGTTTCAGGCTAGAACTAGAGGTATGCAGGAGAAGCGACATCCTGTATGTAGGCATGGCAAGGAGAAGGCAGGCTGTGGACCACATGTAGGGCCGAACTCCATCCCAGCAAGGGAACACAGACATGCTCATCAAGGAAAAAAGCCAAGCACGTGAGGTGGATTAGGGAACACTGTGACTTTGTTGCCCTGAGGTACAGCCCTTCCTTCTACCCTTGGACTCCTCCCCTCATGCCAGATAACTGGACACAGGGGCACCCAGGGGCAGCTCTACACCTTCCCTGACGGTGGGGGCGGAGTTCCCTACTCTGAAAAGGTCTCACTCGAGAGGCAGAGGCAGAATGGGGGACAGCAGAGCCTGGAATTGAGTTGAGGAAGACAGGTGGACAGAATAAATGCAGTAAGAGCAATCATTTAAAGCTGCAACTCTGACTCCTTTCCATTTTTGGATAATTTTTAGGTTTCCATTGCTGTTACTGTTGTTTAGAGACAAGCTCTTGCTCTGTCACCCAGTGTGGAGTGCAGTGGCGTGATCATAGCTTACCCTAACTTCCACCTCCTGGGTTCAAGGGATGTTCCCACCTCAGCTGCCGGAGTAGCCAGGACTACAGGCATGTGCTACCATACCTGGCTAATTTTTTAATTTTTTGTAGAGATGGGTCTTGCCATGTTGTCCAGGTGGGTCTCAAACTCCTGGCCTCAAGCAATCCCCCCACCTTAGCCTCCTGAAGTGTTGAGATTACAGGCATGAGCCACTGTGCCTGGCCAATTTTTAGTTTTTATATAATTTTAAATATATCTAGTACAGTTGCAGGAATAACACAAAGGACTTACCTAGAATTTTTCCCAAATTCTGCCAATTGTTTACATTTTGCCCCATTAGCACCAACCTCCCTTTCTCTCCCATATTTTTCTGAATGATTTGAGACATTGCACTCTTTTGCCCCTAAACACTTGAGGGCATGTTTCCTTAGAGCAAGGGCATTTTCTTATATAACCACAAAACAGTTGTCAAAATCAGCAAAGCTGGTTCCTTTTATCACTAATAATAATACTTAAACACCATCCATAATGTTTTATGATTTCTGTTCTATTATTTTTAAACTGTCAATTATTGAAGTTTTCATTTAAAATGTAATTAAGGTTCTTTTTTTCTTCCCACAGTGTTGAAAGAGAAAACACATACATTATTTTTTTTCAAACATATTACATGGGAGCTTTTGCCAAGTTTACAGAAATACAATTGAACGTGGAGTTACAACATAATGACACCAATTAGATAAAGTCATCAGAGAGATCAAAGGAATTTTCTGAATGACATGCTTTATATCTGTTTACCTTGGAATTAAGTATTTACAGTGCTATCTCATTTTTGAGAATAAAACTGAAATCATAAGTGGGCCACACATGGGTTTCTTAAAACTAAATTTTCACCAATGAGTATATTTTGGCATTAATTCTGAGAGCACAGACTAGGCACTCTATTCCTCTGTACTTCCTTTTAAAATACAAAATTGATTAGTATCCCTAGATTCTGATGAATTAAATTTAGGTTTTGTTTTTATTGGCATCAAGTGATCGTCATGCTTCTCCTGTCCCTTCTCTTAAAGCAGAAAGCTTATTCATAAAGAACATCACAGAGAGATTTGACCATGTACATCCTATGATTTGAAATGGCTTCTTTCATCCTATCTCCAAATCACTAACATTACGTTTGTAGGTCTTCATGCATTAAGCTGATTTTTCTTTCAAACATTAGTTTTTTGAATGAAAATGTGCCCTTTGGCAGAATCAATCTGAGAAGCAGTGATGAAGTAGAGGAAATGAGAACTAATATTTATTGCGTGCCTGGGTTGTGAGGAGCTTTACTTGAGTTATCTCATTCAGTCCTTCCATCAACCATGAGGGGTGCCATGGTAATATTTCTGCTTTATTACTGAGGAATCAGAACCTCAGAGTGGTTGAAAAATTCAATCAGTGATTCTTTCACTCAACAACTATTCCCTGAGAGCTTCTTCCTATGTCCCAGGCAAGTGTTCTGGGGTCTGGGTATGCACTGAGAGAAAATAGATGCCGTCCTGCCCTTCATTAGTCTGTGGTTAACAGAGGAGAAAAGCATTGAGCCACTCCACACTCAGATGCAGAGCATAATGACACGTTACCTGGGCATGCCAACGACAGAGACGTGATGCTGAGGGAGAGAATAACTGGGGGACTCATGTGGACTGGGGGTTGGGGAAGGCCACACTGAGGAGGTTATATTTAAGCTCAGGGAGGGAGAAAATGGCAAGGGCAAGTGGCAGAAGTACATTCCAGGCAGCAGGAGGCTTCAGGAGGAAAGCTTCGTGTGTTGAAGGATCTGAAAGAGGGCAGAGTGGCTGGAAAGGAAAGAATAGGGGAGGTGAGTCAGGGCTGAGGCTGGAGGGAAGGCAGAGGCCAGTTTGTGTAAGGGCTCACAAGTCTTGTTAACACCAGTGGAGATTTGTAGAGCTGGGATTGGAGCCCATGTCTGCCTGGATCTTCATTTTATTTTTTATTTATTTCTTTGAGACAGGGTCTCACTCTCTTGCCCAGGCTGGAGTGCAGCGGCAGGACCTCAGCTCACTGCAGCCTCAACCTCTTGGGCTCAAGTGATCCTCCCACCTCAGCCTCCTGAGTAGCTGGGACTACAGGCATGCACCACCGCAGTCACTTAACTTTTGTATTTTTTGTAGAGATGGGCTTGCACCATGTTGCCCAGGCTGGTCTCGATGCCTGGATCTTTAAGCTTGTATTTTCCCAACTCTCTCAGCCCTGCCCTCTCTCATGCCCCACCCCCTCAAACATGTGGCACCCTAATATTCTCTTCCACACAATTTTGCAGAATAGCTAAAGCACCACTTTCATTATTGACACCTCCTAGCCTTCATGCTGGGAGAAGTAGGGCCTACTCTGTTATTTGATGATACGAGAAAGTATAGGCCTGGGTGAGACCCGTAAGAACATACTCTGCAGAGAAAACAGAGTTGAGATTATCTAGAGTGGAGAGATGTCAGAAACCAGGATCCACTCAAATGACTCAAGGGGTGCAAAATTCCACCATAAACAGAGGCTTCCAAAACCACACAGAGCTGTATTACGGTGATTCCTGCTACATATATGCAGTAAGTATATATTGGCTTAGATTGACAAGGATGTTTTCAGATTGTTCATGGGCACTTGGAGTAGCAATAATAGAAACAATGATAATGGAGGGGAATGAAGAAAGTCATTGCAAACGTGTGGGCAGAAAAGCTGGTGGAGTTTAGAAGGAATTGAAGTAGAAAGTCTCGGCTGGGTGCAGTGGCTCAAGCCTGTAATCCCAGGACTTTGGGAGGCCGAGGTGGGTGGATCACCTGAGGTCAGGAGATTGAGATCAGCCTGACCAACATGGTGAAACCCCGTCTCTACTAAAAATACAAAAATTAGCCGGGCGTGGTGGCAGGCACCTGTAGTCCCAGCTACTCGGGAGGCTGAGGTAGGAGAATGGCGTGAACCTGGGGGGCAGAGCTTGCAGTGAGTGGACATTGCGCCACTGCACTCCAGCCCCTCGGGCACAGAGCAAGACTCTGTCTCAAAAAAAAAAAAAAAAAAAAAAAAAAAACGCTGGGCGTGGTAGCAGGCACCTGTAGTCCCAGCTACTCAGGAGGCTGAGGCAGGAGAATTGCTTGAACCCGGGAGGTGGAGGTTGCAGTGAGCTGAGATTGTGCCACTGCATTCCAGCTTGAGCGACAAGAGTGAAACTCCATCTCAAAAAAAAAAAAAAAAAAGAAAGAAGAAAAAAGAAAGTCTCTGAAGATGAATGCCTGAAGCTAAGAAGTAGCATGCTGTGGGCCAGTAAGTGTAGAAAACAGACAGAAAATCACTGTTCTTCTGTAGTTTACATTTTAGTGACCAATGTGCATGGATATGGCAAAGCGAAGAGACCCTGTGGATACTGTATGCCCCTGAGGGTTACTGGGTAGGATCAGACTGAAGACAGGTGAGTTATATGTGAATGCTTCCTGAGAAAATTGGTCAGAAAATAAACTGAGAAATGCATAGTGCCTCTGCCCCAGTGGCTTCACATGTTGAGGGACAAAGCCAGAAGGGATGCCTCTGCCGTGGGAAGCCCAGGTGTCTCTCTGAGCCGGCAGTCTTCCTGCCCCCTAAATCTCCACTCAGTCCCCTCTACCCGCCTGCCACACTTGGAGCAGCGCACTGCAGAGCGAGAAAGCAAAAACAGGAGTATGGCAGTTTGCTCAAAAGGGTCGACAGTCATGGGCTATTATTTGCTGTGAAATGATCCTTTATTTTAGGTTTTTAAATGATCAGTGCATCCTAATTCTGTCTGACTAATATGTAGGCAATTTTTTCTAATTTCCATGTTTCCATGATTTCTATGAATGACATTATTGTTAATTTTATAAGAGCTGGGCTTCATGTGAGTTTTAATTCAGAATAATTATACCTAATATTCATCACCCTTTGAAGACTAATATGGTTGAATAAAATGTTGTCAGTCAACTGTTTCTCTGTGAACAAGGAGTCAATGGCTACGTTTTTCACTGTTCTTAGTCCCATTTATATGTTCGCTGGACTGTAGTAGATTCAGCCTTAGTGTGATGAGAGGTAAGGATTTACTCTGCAATAACATGGCTAGAGCAAATTGTTTTATGACTTTCAATTAAGTAGCATTGACCTACTGTGTGTGTGTTGCTCTCAACTTGAGCTTCCGTAAGAGAAGCTTATGGTTGATTAATTACTCAAATATACTTAGTGTGCACTAACTAAAATTACACTCATGCCAGTGAGCCCCTGAAATCTTTGAACCTTTTAGTCATCTGAAAGGCACAGATGGGTTCAGTGTGCTTCAACGAGAAATCAGGGGCTTTAATATTGTTAGCAATAAATAGTTGCAGATCCGTTTCACCTCTGCTTTTAGGAATGAAGTGTCTTTAATTTTCTCTACCTGATACACCACTTCCCTCCCTCTTTCCTCCCTGTTTTCCCCATTTCCAGCCCCCTTGAGGCGCCACATCTAAGCCTGCCCTCCCCTTCAGCACCTAATACCTTCTTGTTTTCCCATCAAAACCATCCTCCAGGCAGCAGGCAGGGCGATCTTTAAAAACACCCATCAGTTCCTGTCACTTCTCTACTTAGAATGCTTCCTGTAACATGAGGACGATGGTTAAAATTCTTACCATCAAGGCCTGCGAGGCCTTCCCTGTCCTGGCCTCTGTGTGCGGAGCCCTCACTACCCTCCTGTCTTCCCCAATTCCCCTTGCCCTTATTCTCCACCCTGCTGGCCTTCTTTGTCCCTTAACACTCGACCTGCTCCCTTTCTCCTTCCTCGCTGCCGCTATCCCCCAAGCCTCCTCAGCCTCGGATTCAGTATCATTTCCCTGACTCCCAAATCTGAACTTGCCCTCCCCTCCCCACCTGACCACATTTTCAATGCACCCTATACTTTTTTTCCTTTCCAGCACTTAGCGTCATTGTGTGAATCCAGGTATTTGTACTGTCGTGTGTGGGTAGCTGTCCTCACGAGCCTGCAAGGCCTAGGAGGGGTCCACCATGCCTCCTCTGTCACCCCCCAGCAGGCATGCAGTCAATATTTGTTGACTGACTAAATGAGTGTGGATTTATTCTGCTGTTGCTGCAGGATTCATCTGACTGCCCTCTGTGACTGAGACTTGGCTAAACTATTATTCTTCACAGGTAATAATTCTGCTTTCACTTGAGAGTACTTGAGGCTCCCTACACATAGGGGTCAGAATCTTGAACTGTCACAGGCCAGGAGGAGAGAGTATCTCTAACAGGGGGCTTTGTCCGCAACTTTATCTGCTTGCTTGTAGCGTCGTCCCAGTTGGGCTTTAGTCAGGGGCTCTTAAGTGATTCAAGTTTGGAAAGCATCTTCTATTAGAGCTAAAGTTGTGATTCTTGCAGTCCAGACCACCGCTCTCAGCAGGTGGGCCATGAATTAAAAATGGTCATAAATTGACAAGCAGAATTTTGCTTCCACTTAGAAATGTCTATAATAGGGCCAAAGATGTAATTAGGTATCACTGAAAGGGCTTCGAAGTTCTTCGTGCCCTATTATGCGGATGCTCTAGAAATCCAGCAACAAGGAAACAGAATAACTTGCCTTAAGAGGTCAACTCAGTCCAGCCAGTGATCTCTTGTGGGAGAGGCAGTGCATGTAGCTTTAAACAGGTAACCAGAAAGCTTCTGCTTGCAGGCTTCCATTTATAACTGCTTTGCTTTTTGCCTTCTTATCTACCATTCACGGGTTTAAGAATTCTGTAGTACTCTGGGATTTTGGAGCCAAGCGTTATGTCCATTTTCATGTCATCTAGAGGTTGTAAAAGAACTCTGGACAAGAAACAGAAAACAAGAGTCTAAACATTATGTCACTCTTCTAAGCTGTTTTACTGTCTAATCATGAGGCTTTCAGAGAAAGTACAGATGACCTGTTCTTTGTCATGACATTTTATGATCTCAGCTTTAGTATGTTGGGAGAACCTAGTGGAACATAATGAATGGGACCTTATGATGAGACACATCCCCACATCAGTCCTGTGTTATTCTTTCCCAATCCTGGACGTTGCCTCTCCTTATTCAGTCCCTATTCTGAGCACACCCCACCCCAGGTGTTTGCAGCGATGCCTGTCAATTATCCCTGTGGCTTCCTGTTTTTAATGCTTTTCTGGTGCTGATTATCCCAGCCAAGGGGTTTCAGACATATCCCCAGGGAGCTTCTGATGCTTTTGCTATAGCCTGATGATTGCCCAGGAGGAGGGGAAAAGCAAGGGGACAGTTGTGGGAAGGGGTGTGCCCAAAGCTCAGGCAGCATCCGGTTGGGAATGTGGTAGCTGCTGGGTGCCAGCAGTCGCGTGCCACTCTGGCCTCCCTGATGGAGACTTCTCCTTGGTAGTGGGCAGCAGCTTGGAGAAGACCCAGAAAAGGCCTCACGGAGTGCCAGGAAGCCCCTGACCTCCACGGTAGGGAGTCCTGCCTGCCAGGACCCTGTCTTCTCTTGTCAGATGGCTCAGCTTGGTTCAAGCTGCCAGCCTTCCTTTCTTCTCTGTGTCTTGCTTTGTAAACTGAGTCTCAGAAAGTGACATGTCTCTGTGATGTCTCCTCCTTCAGGAGATGCCACCCAACTTTTGTATGCCAGCTCCTGGGCTACCTCTAGGCCATATGGAGACTTTGTGCACTTTATAAAAAGGGGTCCCCTGCCCCAGGCAGGAGCAGCCCCAGGCCAGGGCTCAAGGCCTGTGCAGCAGAGCTGGGTTTACCCCCCACCCACCCCTTCCCCAGTCTGGTGGTTGCTCTGCCAGCCTTCCAGCTAGAATTCCTCAGTGGCCTTGATGGAGACAATTAATTGGCTGTGAGATGGACCAGGTTTCAACCTTTCTAAGACTGTCATCTTTTGTTTCATTTTAGAAAATATTAATATAGTCTGTATACTAATACTGTATTAGTCAGTATTCTAATATATTTGCAACTCAATCTGGGGACAGGCATCTGGCCTCACTGACCTGAGGACTTCTCTCCCTTCCCGTCCCTTCTTACTGCCTTCCCTCTTCCTTCTATTCTGAGCCACAGGCACTTACTTTGCTCTAAAAACTGGCCAATTGTAATTGGCAGGTTAATTTTTTTAAAGGATTCTCTTAGTAACAAACAGCTCAGAGGGCAGAAAGGCTTTGCTTATGTTTGTTAGGTTGTTTCTGGGCTTTCTCTCTTGTGCTCTTCCTTTCTCCATCACTTTGGAGCTCGTTGCTTTCTCCTTGGACAATTTTACCATGTGGGTGAAAAATAGGTGGCACATTATAAAATTATTTAAGAAAGTCTATTGTTTAAATTCTTGTTTTCCCACAGCTCCATTTGGCAGACGATCAGTGTGTTGTGGGTCATTGTGTGCATATCATCAGCCTCAGTGATGTGAAGCTGTAATGTAGAAAATGTTCTTTCTCAAAGCTGGAGACTATCTGGTTGGAAAATTTCATCAAATATACTGGGGTTCACTTAACCCTTGGTTTATTGTTACAACTACCTTTATTATTATTACTATCCAGAACCATTTACTAAGTGCCTGATATGTGCAGGGAACTGTTATAGATTTTATTTCTTATCCTCACAATGGTCGTGAAAGATGGTGCTGTTATCCCAGTTTCCTTACCCAGGAGACTGAGGTAAGTAACTGACCCATGTTCACACAGGTAGCATGTGGTGGAATCGGAATTAAGACCCTAGTCTTGTGTGATTTAAATGTCTGCACACTTTCCGTAACATCAGAGGTTCTTGGCTTTTTCAATGAAGCTCCCAAATGCAGAGGAAATCAATACCTAATGCCTGGGGTCTATACCCTTTGTAGCTAGAAGTAGCCAGCAGCCAGATCAGAATTTCTTTGAAGTCTCATGCTTTAATCTTTAAAATTTATGCAAATTTAGCTTTCTACTCCATAATATAAAAGTATAAAAATAATCCTTTAAACTACTTGACATAGAATAAAATTTGAGCTCCCGGAAGAGCTCCTGTTTATTCTTCTCACATCCCTTTCTGCTCTGCTGGGTCCCACACCGGGTGTCTGCACACCTCGGTTGCGAAGGTCAGCACTGCACTGTGATGCATCACAGTTAAATTCTTAGTACCCATTTTGTTGATAAACCTTTCCGTTAAGGTGCAAACTGTCACTTGGCCAACGCTCAACCATAGAAGTCATCTTAACAGAGGGTAGAGTCCCTAACACTTCATAGACAAATCCTAAATTGGTCTTTGTTGATTCTTCATGGAGATCATTGAGTGACATCTGTCTGGCTGGAAGTTTAGAGATGATTTAATCTAGTGGTTTGTAATCTTTTATTTTTTAGGAGCCAAAGTTATTTTTCAAATGAAACTATTCTTGGAACTTTACTTTATGAAACAAAAAGTGAAGACACTCTAGTGACCACTGAGGCTGAAGGCCATGTTTGTGTGGTGTGCCCTGGGCTGAGGGTACTCCAGGGACCCCAGATTCTGCAGAATGGATCTAATTCAAAGCACTCATTTTACTGATGGGGAGACTGAAGCCAGAGAGCTTGAGGGACTTGTCTGTAATGATCCAACTGATTAGCAGTAAGGAGCCAAGCTGGCCAAGTGCTTCTAAGACCCTTGAAAGTCCTTGAGGTTTTCTTGTCATTTGAAGAACTGATTTTCTAACTGCCCTCAGAGGTCCTGGAGGGGTCCTGGAGGGTTGGGAAAGAGAGTGTGCATGAGTCTGTCTGATAGGGCCCTCCCACATGTATTAGCACCATGGCAGGGTGGCCTTAGTGTCAGGAGTGAGACTGGTGCCCTGGGCCTCAGAGACAGAACTCAATCCAGACTGGTGACCTGCTGCACAAGCTGCCCCATCTCTCAAAAGGGCCTTGTAGAAGCTTCTCTGGACATGAGCAGGATGCTCTGTAACAAAAGCCTGAGCCCTCCCAAGTGTTGCTTGAGGCATGCATTCTCAAGGTCACTGTGCAAGAGTTTTGGAGTAACACTAGAGCTCACCATTCCCTTCTCCACCTCAAAGCACTGATTCAGTGTTCTACTCTGATTATTGATTTCTCCTGATTATTGATTTATGTCTGCTAACTCTCTATCATTGTAGGACTTGAGCCAAAGACAGAGCTCTTTCCCAAGTGCATATGGCAATTTGAAAAACGACTGAGTGAGGTGTTAGAGTATGTTCCAGGGATCCAGGGATCCAGGGATCCAGGGATCCAGGGAAAGGGTTTACAAGGGGAAGTGCACCAGGGCCCCAGAGAGGACATTGTCCAAGAGCTCAGCCAGGCCACCACACACCTCCGCAGCCGGAGTGTGGAGGGCATGTGGGGGCCACATAAAGACCTGCTGGGTCACCTCTGAACCACTGCTGGCCCCAGGTTTAAGCTGACCTGTGCTGACTTATATGTGCAGGCCTTATTAAGCACAGCCTTGGCAATCCCCTTAAGTTTCATTTTGATTTTCAGAGAACTTGAAGTGACTATTAAACTTCTATAAAGATATGAACTGCTCCACAAATAGCATTACTGATATAGTCATCTCTCTTTTATTTTTTTTAATTCATCAACTAAACACCAATAAAACCTACTAGAAGACTGCCCAGTATCCAACTCCCCAAATCCCTCTACCTCAGGAGGATTTTACAGCAGAAGGGAATTACCCCACCTCTGCATGGGGTCATCTAAGAGAGAGGACTGTCTGCTCATGCCACTGTGGGATGACCCTTGCTGCCAGGTGCCAGGCGTACTCTGTGATTTGGCTGCAAGCCAGCCCCATCAGTCCGTCCCCTGGCCAGACAGACAGAGTGGGTGATCCCACGGCCTCAGTGTTTGCTCAGCCAAGAGCGCTTCAGGCTTGGGATCCCAAAATTGTACCACTGGCCCTCATCTATTTCAGGCCACATAGACATAGTGCCATCTGGTTTAGCAGTTGTCACCTTGAAAACCTAGAATCCTTATGCCCCGATCCTCAAATAGTGTCTGCACACCACTTTGAGGGCCATAAACTCTACAGCTTCCCTGTTGAATGTGGCTCACTAATTTCCAAGGTGACCTTCCAGCCCTCCTTATTCATTGTAGAAGCCAGATCTTCCAATTGCGTATGTTTAACCTCTACTATTCCTTTTATCTATTGTTGTCTAACCAAACACACCAAATGTAGTGTCATGAAGCAACCACCATTCTATTACATGTGTGGATTCCCTGAGGAATCTGAAAAGGGCATAAAGGGATGGCTTGTCCCTGCCCCACACTGTCTTGGCCTCAGCTGGAAAGACTTGAATGGCTGGAGTTGATCTGAGCACCTGGAAGCTGGAATCATTTGGAGGCTTCAGAGGCTGGCCTCAGTGGGACTGTGGAGCAGAGCACTTCTGTGTGGTCTCTCCATGCAGCTTAGCTTCTCACAGCATGGCAGATGGCTTCTAAGAGGCAGCACCCCAGGAGAGAATTTCTAGACCAAGTGTTCCTGGAGACCAAGGAGAAGCTGCAAGGTTTCTTCTGACCTAGCCTGGGAAGTCACACAGCATCACATCCGCTGCATCCTATTGGTTACAACAGAATCACACAGGTCAGCCCAAGTTCGAAAGGAGGGGAACTAGATGGTCCCTACTGATGCAGGAAAGAGAGCATCACCTTTCAGGAAAGCGTGAGGGATGAGAGATCGTGTTATATTCATCTTTAGAAAAGGTAGACTGCCTCAGTCCACTGTCTGGCCATGACAGTTCACAACCCCTGCCACATCCAAAATGCACTCTGTCCTTTCTTGAGACTCCCAGAGATTTTCCTGTTATGGCATCAACTCAAAGTCCAGGAGCCCGTCAGCTAAATCAGATCTAGATGTGGATGAGGCACCTTGAATGCCGTTTCTTAGGTACGGTTCCCTGACGATGCTTCTTCTCGATCTGAGACCTATGAGTGAAAGGGACAAGTTATGTGTCCCCCACACCCAGCAAACAATGGGTATAGGAGATAGGGAAACTGCAGCAGACATTCTCACTTAACAAGGGGGGAAGGTTGGAATGTGTGGCACATAAGTCACCAGTCCGTAGCAATTCTGAATTCCAGCTGGGCAAATGGCAGGTCTTTGATTAAGGTCCAATTCACTTTCTAGGAGTTGTTTTCTGTGGCTCCTGGCTTTTCTGCCTTTTTTGTTTTTTTTGGAGACAGAGTCTCACTCTGTCACCTAGTCTGGAGTACAGTGGTGCAATCTCAGCTCACTGCAACCTCCACCTCCCAGGTTCAAGGGATTCTCCTGCCTCAGCCTCCTGAGTAGCTGGAATTATAGGCGTGCACCACCACACCAGCTAATTTCTGTATTTTTAGTAGAGACGAAGTTTCACAATGTTGGCCAGGCAGGTCTCAAAATCCTGACCTCAAGTGATCTGCCTGCCTCGGCTTCCCAAAATGTTGGGATTACAGACATGAACCACTGTGCTCAGCCTTTTCTTTCTTTCTTTCTTTCTTTTTTAAGAGACAGCATTTTGCTCTGTCACTCAGGGTGGAGTGCAGTGATCACTGCTCATTGTAGCCTGGAACTCCTGGACCCATGTGATCCTCCCACCTCAGCCTCCCCAGTAGCCAGGATTACAGGTACACACCACCAGGCCTGGCTAATATTTTAATTTGTTGTAGAGATAAGGTCTGATTATGTTGCCCAGGCTGGTCTCGAACTCCTGGCCTCAAGCAGTCCTCCCACCTCTGCCTCCCAAAGTGCTAGGATTACAGGTGTGGGCCACCACACGCAATCTGGTTCTGCCTTCTGGGTTTTTAGTTCTACCTTCTGAGTCATGTTCTTCTTTCATAAAATGTAGTCTGTGTTGTATCTGGGTAGTTCTCAGCCTGCTTCCTGCTCATAGAACTTGAAGGGTCCAAAGGATTCTTTTTATTAGTTATTGTCTCTGTTTATTACAGTCAAGGATAGTGTAATTTGTTGAAAATCTTAATGGGTTTCTTGTGTATCAATTTATCATCGATTTCATTGGACAAAACCATACCCATGTGCATCTTTGCATAAACATTTTTCTACTTTGAACCTTTTCGTGGTTACTGTGATATAGCATCCTTAAGATTCTTTAAAAAGTCTTTTGCATATCTAAAACAATCTGTGAAGCACCACCTTAAATCTTTCTGAAGTCTTAAAGCAGGGTTTTACAGTTGCACCATTGGCCTCCTTACTCTGAGGCTTTGTTTTCCTGCCAATGCCTCATGTTTGATCTTTGTCATGAGGCCCTTTCTAACTTTGAAAATCTTTTATTGAGAGACATTAGACATAGCTTTATTTTTGAACTCTACAAGTCCTAGACCCTAATTTATATTTACTCTAAATTCTGATTGCAAACTAAATGACTCCTTTGTTAGCTCATCTGTGTATGCACCTTAAAATATACAGCCAAGAGAAAGCAGCTGCCACGGGTGTTTTGCCTAGAAGCCTCTTTAGCTAGATCCATCAGTTCCTTGGGGACACTTTTCATTTTCCACATTACTACAGGCATCAGTTTTGCTCAACTTTCCACCACTGCAAAACAAGGGTGAGTGTCTTCTATCTTCCATTAATATCACCCTCACTTTTTTTTTTTTTTTTTTTTTTTTGAGACGGAGTTTCTGTCTGTTGCCCAGGATGGAGTGCAGTGGCACGATCTCGGCTCACTTCTACCTCCGCCTCCCAGGTTCAAGCAATTCTCCTCCCTCAGCCTCTCAAGTAGATTGAATTACAGGCACTCACCACCACGCCTGGCTCTTTTTTGTATTGTTAATAGAGATGGGGTTTCACCATGTTGGCCAGGCTGGTCTCGAACTCCTGACCTCAGGTGATCCACCTGCCTCAGCCTCCCAAAGTTCTGGGATTACAGGCATGAGCCACCGCGCCTGGCCCTCACTCTTCTTTAAACTGTCATCAAATCTCCACTGGCCCCATCAGGCTTCCTTAAAAAATTCATGACACACATCTTAGGTTTTGTTGTACCACCACCTCACTTTCAGGTATCAAATTCTGCTTCATTTGTCTATTGCTGTGTAACAAACCATGCCAAACTTAACAGCATGTGCCAACCATCACCTTATTAAGCTCACAGATTTCTATGGGTCAGGAATTTGAATAGGATGCTGTGGGGAATAACTTGTCTTTGCTCCATTATACCTGGAGCCTCGTCTTGGAATACTTGAAAGACAAAAGTGACTTGAGTGGCTGGAGGTGACTTGGCTGGCTGGGAGCTAGAATTATCTGGATGCTTCTTCAGTCATATGTTGGCTCCTGGGTTGGAATGACTCCAAGGCTGGAGTCAGCTGGGAGAGTTGACAAGAGCACTCATATGTAAGTTCTTATTTTCTCTAACTCCTTCCTTTAAACTTTTTTTTTGTTTTGATTGTTTGTATGGTTTTCTGTTTTGTTTGTTTGCTTGATGTCTTACTGGTAGAATCATTTCTTCCATTTCTTTTGAAATCTATTTGAGAGTTTAATAATACATGTAAAATAGAGAAGAACATTAACCATTCTGGAGTCCCATGGAATAAAAGTCAAAAGTTCTAAAGAATGAATAGTGAAAACTAAGTCTCTCCTTCTTGACCCTCAGCCACTCAGATCTCTTTTCCAGAGACAATCCTTGCTACTACTTTCTTGTAGATAGTCTACACATTTACAGATCTTTATGTATATTCACACACAAACATCTTTTATTCCCACAAAGTGGTATATACACCATGCTGTAGTTTGCTTTTTAAATTTAAAAGCAGTAGATCATTCCATATCTGTGTATAAGTAGTGCTGCTTCATTCTTTGTCATGGCTGCATACTATTCCAACAGCATCTGTTTATCAAGACATAACCCATCATCATCTCAGAAAGTAACCCAGTGTCCTCTACTAATGGACATTTGGATAATTTCCTGTTTTGTTGTTGTTTGGTTTACTATTACATACAAGCACATGTGTTTGCATATGTATTCAGGTGTTTCAGGAGACTCTACATCTGCCCTCTGAGGGAGGCTCCTAGCTCAGTCAAAGGAAATATGCATTTTTTGGGTGGGGGGACAATTTCACTCAGTTGCCCAGGCTGGAGTGCAATGGCACGATCTCGGCTCACTGCAACTTCCGCCTCCTGGGTTCAAGTGATTCTCCTACCTCAGCCTCCCAAGTAACTGGGATTACAGGCCTAAGCCACCATGCCCTGCCAGAAATATGCATTTTAAAATTTGATAGATATAGTCACTGGCCACTGAAAATGGAAGAAGAGAGGAAAAGAGAAAGAAAGAAAAGAGAAGGAAAGAGAGAGAGAGAAAGAGAAGAAAGAAAAAGGAAAGAAAGAAAAGAAAAGAAAAAGAATTACATAGATATTTCCAAATTGCCTGCCACTGAGGTTGTATAATTTTACACTCCCATAAGCAATATATGAGGTAAGCTGTTTGCTTCATTCTCACCAATAGTATATTAGCAAACTTTTTGGAACTTTGCCAATTCTGACAGGTAAAAAATTATATTGCACTAGGCCGGGCGCGGTGGCTCAAGCCTGTAATCCCAGCACTTTGGGAGGCCGAGACGGGCGGATCACGAGGTCAGGAGATCGAGACCATCCTGGCTAACACGGTGAAACCCCATCTCTACTAAAAAATACAAAAAACTAGCCGGGCGAAGTGGCGGGCGCCTGTGGTCCCAGCTACTCGGGAGGCTGAGGCAGGAGAATGGCGTAGACCCGGGAGGCGGAGCTTGCAGTGAGCTGAGATCCGGCCACTGCACTCCAGCCTGGGCGACAGAGCCAGACTCAGTCTCAAAAAAAAAAAAAAAAAAAATTATATTGCACTGTAGTTTTTATGTGCCATTCTGTTATGAGTGAGGTTCTGCATCTTTTCATATGGTATTTTCTCTTATGAACTGCTTTTTAAATTTGTGCTTGGAAGATGAAATGGTGCCCAAAGATCAAGCAATATGCAAATTATTTAGAAATCCCCATTCTGATACAGGTGTTATTCTAGTTAGCTGTTTTTATCCTAATTAATATAGGGCATTCTGCAGGCTACTACTTAAGAATCAATCTCCCAACTTTAGTGAATGTTTATTAAAGAGTGCCCCATCAATTTTAAGGAATGACTTTTAATTTACAAGTATAAATATTTCCACCCTGATTTGGTAATCTTCACTCTACCAAAAGCTGTTATGCTGGAACCCATGTTGTCTTATTAAATGAATTTTTAAAAATTCAATTCAGCAATGACATGAATGAAACAATTAGAAAGTTTGACCATCAACTGGATATTATGGATATATTACATTTTTTTTAGCTGTGATAATGGTATTGTGGTCTTATTTGGGGGAAAAAGGAGTCTTTATCTTTTAGAAATTCCTGCTGAAATAATTATGAATTAAATTATATTATATCTGGCCGGGCATGGTGGCTCAAGCTTGTAATCCCAGCACTTTGGGAGGCTGAGGCGGGTGGATCGCTTTGAGCTCGGAAGTTCGACACCAGCCTAGACAACATGATGAAACCCTGTTTATCAAAAAAAAATTAGCTAGGTGTGGTGGTATGTGCCTGTGGTACAGTCCCAGCTACTCTGGAGGCTGAGGCTGGAGAATTGCTTGAACCAGGGAGGCAGAGGTTGCAGTGAGCCGAGATTGCTCAACTGCACTCCAGCCTGGGCAACAGAGTGAGACCCTGTCTCAAAAAAAAAAAAAGATATCTGAGATTTGCTTCAAAATAATTCTAGAAGGGGTAAGTGGATAAATGTGTAGATGAAATAGTATTGGTCATGAGTTAATAATTATTGAAGTTGAATGTGGAACATGTGGTATTTTATTTCTGTATCTGTTGAAATTTTCTAGAAAAATTTAGACATTCAACAGATAAGTACTAAATTTGTATTATGTGCAAGACATAGTTCCCTGTGTTGAAGAAAACAGACATTTCACAAGTACACAGGACCTTGTTTACTTGTTCTGTGCTGTAAGCCCATCCTGAGACTTGTTCTGTGCTGTAAGCCCATCCTGAGACACTGTATACAATAGATGCTCAATATGCACAAGTCCTGAAATCCAGCACACACACTCCTGCCCACAGGGCTGCTCTAGTTTCTGTTCCCACTAGCAGCGACCCTGATGATGTGCTCCACAAGACAGCAACAGACCAGGTGCTATGGGGCTTGAAGGAAGGTGAAGTCTCATTCATTCAGGGATTAGGAAGGTGCTTCCAGGGAGCTCATGGGGACTGACGTTAAGGTGCCTGAGACAAAGAACCCCTATCACATCCAAGACAATGCTTCTAAGCAAAGTGAAATGGCCCCTTCAATTTAACAGGAAATATTTCTTTTAGGAGCCTCTTAGGGAGTTGCTAATGGTAATCAGGGGTCACAAAACCTTACAACATAACCAGTCCTCATCTGCTCTCTCTGGGCCTGTTTTATTTACAGTCCAGAATAATACAATGCCCAGAAATGTGCTGCTTAATGAATGCTCTCTCATGAAGAAGAAGAGTAGATGGTGTCATAAGAAAGAAGAGAATGAGAATTAGGAAATTATCAAAGGAAGTATCAGGAGTGCAGGGTGATATATTGGTCCTGTGGGTATGTCTGAGTGATCACTTAGCTCAGAGGCTGAGGAAATCTTGGTTTTAATGGTTGCATGCAGGTGTTGGTATAGTTGCCTCAGAATGAGAAGAAAAAAAGAATTTTTAAAAAGCTAGTTACATCTTGACTAGAAGAAGGCTCTTTTGAGAAAGCATCAATGTCACATTACAAACGCCATTCAAATCTACCAAATGGGCCAGATGGTTGCCCCAATACTGCGTGCTGCCAGCTGCCCATTGCTACAGATGAAGTCTTTTCTGCTGACGTTCATGCAACCCACAAGCACACTATGGAGTGTTGATTCTTTTGATACTCTTTAACATGTATGTGTCATCGCAATTATAAACCATAAATATACATGACACTATGCAATAAATAAAATTGCCCAGCTTCCATTCTGAAAGGGGAGGAGACTGTATTTATGACCTGAGAAGAGAGGGCGGCTAATATTCATTTTCCATTCTTTATAAATGTCACTCCTCTCTAGTTGGATGCTCTAGATGGCTTTATTCTCACCAAGCCTTATCCCTCCCAAACAGCACAGACTCCTGGGGCTAATACCTTATGCTAAGTGCCAGGTTTTAGAGCAAGCCTGGACCAAAAGTCAGGCAGATACAATTCAGGGGAATCCAAATAGTTCTAAATTAAGCTAAACTATTTTATTTGACACATACCAAAAGTTCTTTGCAGGTCACATAAACAGGCAGGTGTACGATGTAAAAGGAAGTAGGTAAATGGAAGCGCATCAGCTTCTTTCAAAAAAGACATTTTCCTCAAGATGCATTTCTTTTGGCTTTGAAAGAAGCTGATTCAGTGCCATTCACCTATTAAGTAGGCAGCACATTTATTTGTATATGCATCTATAAAGCTCAAGTGCCTTTTCCCTCTACAAAAAGCTGAGCTTGTGTTTGTGGGGCTGGGGAGGGGTGCAGGGGGTGTTAAATATCCCACACAATTCAGGCAGCCACAAATATATAAATGAACTGGCGGAGATAGAACCCCTGCCCCCAGGCACATTCAGTCTTATTCAGGAAGACCTGTTTAGAACACAACATCTTTATTTCAGACCAGAGACCCCGGAGAACACGTTTCATGGCTCTATAAATACAAGGCTCAGATGCTTCCTGACACCCAGCATTTCTGCTTTTTAGCATGTAAATAAATGAATGCTCAAAGCAAGTAAATATCTGTGTGTTGAGTTTACAATCTTGTCTTTCAGAAATATCGACAGTATATGGCAGGACTTCTGGCTCCTCCTTATGGTGTTATGGAAACGGGCTCTAACAATGACAGTAAGTGGAAAATGTGAACATTTTGTATCTAAAAATTTGTCGTGTGGTGTGTGTTTTCATGTGACAAAAAATATGTCCTACACCAGCTTGTGAGAGTAAGTCTCCAGACTCTTTTGTGGATAAACAAACCTGCCAGCTCACACTGGAGATATTTTTAAAGAAATGGTTAATATAGTATTATTCTGCGGTCTTAGCTGATAGAGAGCGGTATGCTCTGGTGCCAGCTGGAACTTCAGCATGCATAGAATACTTTCCCAAAATATCTTCATCTTATAGTGAAATCCAGTGTTGTTTCTGTGCCCTTTTAAAGAAGGGATGCACGAACTGTATTTGTCTCAGTCCCTTCTGGATACCTGAGAGCCCCACCTCTTGCTTTTTTTTTTTTACTCTATTGATGAAGAGAAGTGGGGTGAGTCATATATTTAATCTTCTAAATCATGGCCACTTCCAATCCCAAGCCTTTGTGAACTTTAGATGCCCTTACCCGCCCCCCCCACACACACACAAAGTGACTATGGAAGGTGACAGGTTAATTTGCTTAACTGTAGTAATCATTTCACTAGGTATATGTATATCAAAACAGTGTGTTGTACATATTAAATATTTTTAATTTAAAATATCCAGGCCTTTTATTAGAGACCAGTCTCTGGCTGGTCAGTGAAAAAAGGAAGTTTTTCTCTGTGGTTTTCTTGTTTTGTGGGTCCCCACTAGGCTCACAGAAACCCATATGTCCCTGGAGTCTTGTGATCTGTTCATGCGTGTCGGAAACATGGTTAGCGCTCGTTACTATTGCATCTATGAGTCTCCTTATGAAGCTCTTATGTGTATACATATAAAAAGATTCCAGGTCCTGGAGTCTTTGGAGCTATAGTGCTTCAGCCAGCAGACCCAGTGATGTAGCAGGTAGGCCCTGCATCTTCAGAGCCACAGCCAGTCACCCTTCAGTTCCTCTTCCTGTATCCTAGAATTCCCACCCTCCCTCACTGACTCGTCACTCACTGCAAGAGATCTTTCTCTGTGCTTGACCGCGATCCCCAGTGAGCATCTTCCTTCTCCTCCCCTTGTTTCACTATTTCTATGCAGCCTCTGCTCTGTCTCCCCATTTGCCTTCTGCTTTCCTGCAGAGGAGGAGGGTGGGAGGGAAAGGCGTGTCCTTCCTTTCCTCTCTTGTTCGTGCTTTCTTTTTCTCCTGACTGAGCCAGGGATGGCTGGCTAATTAAAGCACCTGAGTTGCAATCCCAGCAGTGCTGTCTCCTAGCTGATGTCCGGCAAGGCACTCAGTCTCTCTGTGCCTCGGTTTCCTCAGAGGATTGTTGTGAAGATCAAGTGAATCAAAATATGTTAAGTGTTTCAAAGGGTGCCAGGCATGTAAAAAGCTCCCAAATGGCACTGGCTATTATTTCCTCACCTCCAGTCACTCTTCAACCCCTCAAAGTCTGGCTTTTGCCCCATACTTCTTGAATAAACCACTCTAAAGTTACCAGTGACCAACCAATAACCAGACCCGATGGTTCCCGTTGCCCACGTCCAGACTCCATTCCACCTTGGCTCCCAGGGTGCCGCTGTGTTATCCTGGCTTCCTCCTCCCTCTCTGGCCACTCACATTTTGGTCTCCTCTGTAGGTACTTCTTCCCCTCCCCTCACTGAAGAGTTTAGCCATGGCTTCTTTTCTCTTTCCTTCTGCATACTCACTTTCCCCTCTTCCATGGCATCCTTTCCTACAACTGATACAAACACTTCCCAAACCAACACCTCTGTTTGATCCTTCCAGGGGCAGCCTAACTTTCCAGGTGACCTCAGGTTCTCTTTCTACCTGGATGTCCTGCTGGCCCCTCAAGCTCAAAGTGTTGATAAGGGAACAGATTCTGATTCCCAAAAAACCAGTCCCTCCTCTGGAGAGGTGGGTTTCTGACAACTCCATTGTTCCCCTCTTGTGCTGGGCTCCAAACTTCAGCCATTTTGGACTCCTCCTTTCTCTCGCCATCACCCTCTGAGGCCAGAGGTTTGCCCGGGCCTGGCCCCTTCCTTTGCATGTTCACTGTCTTCCTTTCAGTTCCCTCTGCAGCCACTTGGCCTCGGGCCTCATCTCTTTGGAGTTTAGGGCAGAGATGACCCCTTGGTCTAGCCTAGGCCTGATTTCCCCAAGCCATTTTTTACTTTTTATTATGAAGAATTTCAAACATACAGAAAGTGGAGAGAATGGTACAGTTAACACCCTTATTTTCATCACTTCATTTAACTGATGTCAATATTTTAGTACTTCAATATATTTCTTAGTAGTAAATTAATATGCATTTTAATATTATTTTTGCCATATTCTCCTAATCACAATCACATATACATGCCACTCCAAATTCATCACCAGGCATTTTTGAAAATAAGGACTTTTTCATGTATAACCAGAACGCCACAATTACACCTAAGAACTGGCATGATTTTCCACCACCCAATCCATATTCAAATGTTCCCAACCGAATGTCTTTATTGCTGATTGCTCAAACTGGACTTCAGTCAAGGACCATGCCATCTGGTGTTTATGTCTTAAACGTCAAATTTTAATGTTGGACAGTCTCCTTCCCTCCTTTCTCCTGATCATATCACTCTGCTCCTTGAAACCTTTCAGTGATCGTCCGTTGCCTGCCATGGAAGATGAAATTCCAAGACTATTAATGTCTTAACCCAACTGTCAAGTTCCTGCGTGGCCTCAAATCACCTTTTCAGTGTCATTTCTCTACAGATACTCTAATGTCCAGTTATTCATATATGGTGATTTGTGCAACTGTGTATTTATCTTATTGAACCTGCTAGAAAGTAAGCTTCTGTTATATCCCATAACCTCATACAATCAACCCTAGTTCTTTCAGATGGATGATGGATGGGTGGATGGATGAATGGATGATTCGGGATGAGTTTCAGAGTGCCGACCTGAGGCCATCCTTCCTCTTTCTGACAGAGCTGGGAAGTGATAGCGAGCCTATTAATACTCTCTATTTCAGAGAATAGTTCTTCTCTGCTTCTTTCCTGACTGCATTTTTATGTCTTGTGCGGTCCCAGGTGTGGATCAAAGCTTCAATTAGAGAATGTTTCCAAAGTCTCTTTCGTCTTCACCCCTCCTGCATCCTGTACTACTGCCTACTAGGATGAGCGCTCAGGTTTTTTTTTTTTTTTTTCGTTTTTGTCTTTGTTTTGTTTTTTTTTCGAGTCAGGGTCTCACTCTGTCACCCAGGCTGGAGTTCAGTGGCATGATCTTTGCTCACTATAGCCTTAACCTCCCTTGTTCAGGCAGTCCTCCCACCTTAGAACTCCCAAGTAGCTACAGGCAAGCACCGCCATACCTAGCTAATTTTTTGTAGAGACGGGTTTTGCCATGTTGGCCAGGCTGCTCTTGAGCTTCTAGGCTCAAGAGATCCACCTGCTTCAGCCTCCCAAAGTGCTGGGACTACAGGGGTGAGCCACTGCATCCAGCCAGCACTCAGTTCTTTTAGTGCTGATGCTGTAAATCCTGTGTAGCCCCTTGTGTAAAAACAAAATGTCCTGTTTACTCAGAATTTGGATTTACTGTATTTTTTTTGTTGCAAACCACCTCATACTCTCTACTAGTTTGAAGATAGGTGCAAGCCACCTGTAAAAATGACCTATGCTTCTGTCTCCTCTATATAAGGTCACTTGTGCCTGCTGTACTGGAGGCATTAAGCTCTGCTGGGGCAGTGAACCTCCCAGTGTGGCCACCCTTACCATGTCAGTCAGGGGAGAAGCCTGAAGGAGGTGAAAAGGAATAGGACTGCCTGTAGTAGATACTCATGAAATGTTTGTAAATCAATGACAAATGAGCAAATGGACGAGTCATTAGCTTCTAGCTAAGAACACTGAGATACCCCTGGAAACAGCCTCTGCCATGCTCAGACTTGACTTGGAGATGGCAGGAGTTTGCTTTGCTCACAATGGAAGTTGTTTTCCAATGTCTTTCCTGTGCTACTTGTCCCAGCTTCAAATCACTAGAGCCGAGTGGGGTGGTTTGCAAAGTAAAATCACAGCATGTGAAACTTAGGAGTTGATGTGCCTATCCAAAATTCCAAGTGTTCTGGTGCCGAAATCAGTGGAATTAGTTGCTTTCATGGTGAGAATGAATCCGTGATGGGTGTTTACCTCTGTGAAAGTAAAGCATATGGTAGAAGCAAAATAAGCCTGGATTTTGGTGTCTGGGCACATGGCCCTGCTCCTGATTCACTGATTTATTTAAGCAGCATTATGTAAGTTTTTATATTTCTAAGCAGCATTATATAAGTTTTCATGGAAATGCAAATTGAAAACACTGAAATTTTACTTGGTTTGGTTCAGCAAAATTTCAATTCCACTTTACTGGTTGATTATACAATTCATGGCCTCTCTCTGTCTCTTTTTCCTCCTTTAGGGATTCCTGACAAGGAGAACGTGAGTAGCTACTCTCTGTGCCTATCTTCTAAAAATTGTTAAAAGGTAAAAAATATTCATGGTAACCCTACCAGCAAAGAGAGCTCTTGACCCACATTCAACAGAGCAATAAATATTTTTCTAATCTCATTCTGGCATCTTTGGCAAGTCACTTTGAAATAGAAAGGGCAGAAGGTTGATTGCTCTGACATGGTCGTCACATGTCCCTGATTTTAACCAGTCTGAAGAAAGGTTATTCTAGGGGGCAAATGCTACAGTTACTAAGTGTTTTCTTTTTCCCATGATGCATACATGGCAGTCAAACAAATCATTAGCCTAATAGCATATAGAAAACTAGTTGTTTTTCCTTAGCAGGAATACAAACGATGAAATTCAGGGTCAGTTGATGAATTTGTCTAATTATATCCAAGTGCACTAGTGTTAACATTTCTTTTTGGAAACTGAAAATAATTAATTGCTATAATTGTTTCTGTAAAACTGTATTCTTTCTGTAAAAGAGTAGAAGGTTTAGGACAAAGATTTCATGAAGAAATAGCAAGCATTCCAAGAGTGGTCATGGTTTAGTGGCATACCTTTGCATGCAAATAATAATAATATTCATTCTATTAACTGACATCTAAATTTAGACAACAACATGGAAGGGTTAATGATAGGAGTATGCAGTGATTGATTGGAAGCAGTGCTTGGTTGGCTTTCAGATGTGTCACCTTATAATTGTATCCTTTGCTGTACCCAAGTGGCAATGTTACAGGATTGTCACCCTTGCCTTTCTCTGCGTTCAGTCCTGTGTCTGTGGGAAGATATACTCTCTGAATTCAATTTAGATTATTTCCATATCTCTTCTCAGATATCAGGCTCTGGCTTTCTTTAGCTCCTCCTCCTTTTCATAGTGTTGGTTTTAAAAGGACTGGTTGGGAATTCTAGCCCACTGCTATAGCACTACAAACTTGGGGGGCGGGGGTTGTTTTTTGCTTTTTGTTTTTTTGTGATGGAGTCTCACTCTGCCGCCCAGGCTGGAGTGCAGAGGTGCAATCTCAGCTCACTGCAACATCTGCCTCCTGGATTCAAGTGATTCTCCTGCTTCAGCCTCCCGAATAGCTAGGATTACAGGCATGCGCCACCACACCCAGCCGATTTTGTAGTTTTAGTAGAGATGGGGTTTCACCATGTTGGCCAGGCTGGTCTTCAGCTCCCGACCTCAAGTGATCCATCAGCCTCCCAAAGGGATTACAGGCATGAGCCACCACACCTGGCCAAACTTGGGTTTAAGACCTAGCAGTGTCACTTCAAATGTCACACCAAAATTTACTTCGTTTGGTCCAGCGAAGGATTTCAGCTCCTAACTGTGTGGTCTTGCCCAAGCTACTTGGTTTGTCTAAACATCCTCATCTCCTCTTTAAAATGTGGATGTTACCTTAAAAGGAAATTGTGAATATTGAATGAGATAATCTGTGGAGAAGGCACAGACAAGTAGAGTAGGTAGGCTCAGTAAAGGTTGGGACTATTATTGTGGTTAGTATTTTCTCAAGTCTTGTATCATTTTCTAGCTACTCTTCACCTCTGAAAAATGTCCTACCCTTTAATAAAGTAACTGTCCTTTTGCCTTTTATGGCTGCCCCTTCTTCAGTGAACCTTGCCATTGATATTTAGTCCTAAAAAATATCTTTGTATGTTGAGTCAAGCTCTAGATAATCAGGCTCATAAAGGTTCTAAAGCAACAAACTGATCTTGCCAGCATTTTGGACATGGATGTCCCAAATTATCCATCCTACAACAAATAATACACAAATCATTTGCCAAATAAAGAAGACAGAAAGGCCTTGTGCTTCCTCATCAAGAGACTATCAGTGATGTGGGGAGCTCACACAGAACGTCCCAGCCCTGGGAGGGCTGAAATGTTCTAGGCTTCAAAAGGAAGCGCCGTTGCTCTTGGGCACCCAGTGACCTTTAGGCAGGCTCTCCCTGCAGTGGAACAACAGGCACAGGGCTCTAAGCAGAGGGTCTAACAGCTGTCATCATGTAGCTCACTTTGTGACAAAATAGGAATTTAAAGTTTGCAGAACAATGAGCTTGTCAGATACAATGAACGGTTAGCATGTTGTTCTGAAAGATTTGGGGAACTGGCCAGGCCATCTCCCTAATACTAGTGTAGTATACGCTTATTTGTATTTGTCCAGGCTATTGTAGGTCACATTCTCTAACAAACAGAGAAGCACACTTTAATTCTCTATTAGCAAGTAGAGTAGATGGATCATCACCATGTGTTATTAGGAAAGCTCTCCAATGCCATCAGTCAAAGTACAGCAAAAGAAATGAAAGACGTTCATGAGCAGAGTTGAAGCGCTAGAAAGATAAAAAGGAGCCTGAGAGTCTTAAAGCGGTGTTAATTGAAAATGTTTCTTTTGGAGGAGACAAGTTGTGTTATGATGATTTCTTTTATGCTTTAGCTTCTTTAACTACATTTTGGGCAATATTATATTCCGCTTATATTTCAAAACAACAATAATATGCCTGTGGACAGAAATAAAAGCACTTAGACTATTGTTTCAGTGTCCAAACAGATTATTTGTAGAAAAAAAAATTCTCCTTTCCAGCTTCTCCTCATCATTTTGTTAATCACCATGTTTAACTGTTTTTTGTTTTGTTTTGTTTTGAGACAGAGTCTCTCTCTGTTGCCCAGGCTGGAATGCAGTGGCACAATCTCGGCTCACTGCAAGCTCTGCCTTTCGGGTTCACGCCATTCTCCTGTCTCAGCCTCCCAACTAGCTGGGACTACAGGCGCCCACCACCACGCCCGGCTAATTTTTTGTATTTTTAGTAGAGACGGGGTTTCGCCATGTTAGCCAGGATGGTCTTGATCTCCTAACCTCGTGATCCGCCCGCCTTGGCCTCCCAAAGTCCTGGGATTACAGGCGTTAGCCACTGCGCCCAGCCACCGTGTTTAACTTTTAATCAAATATGCACACATCAACAAGTGTTCGTGGCTGCCTTGCCAGCTACATTTTCTTCTCAGACTCAGGCTTACCTTGCACAAAAATAAATTCCTTTTCATATATTGCACCTTTGTAGAAACAAATGGATGGGCAGCTACTTGCTGGATTGTTTTGTCTACTATTCATTGTAATTGATAAAGACATTTAATGTTAGATGACACAGGACCCTGGAACCTATAAAATATCAAGAAAAATGTTAGAAAAACAACTACGCAGCCAGGACACATAGTGAGACTCTATCTGCACACACACACACACACACACACACATGCTGAATGTGGTGGTGCACACCTGTAGTCCTAGGAGGATCAGTTGAGCCTGGGAAGTTGAGGCTACACTGAGCCATAAATGTATCACTACACTCTATCCTGGGCAACAGAGTGAGAAGAAAGAAACAGAAAGAGAGAAAGAGGGAAGGAAGGAAGGAAGGAAGGGAAGGAGGGAGGGAGGGAGGGAGGGAGGGAAGGAAGGAAGGAAGGAAGGAAGGAAGGAAGGAAGGAAGGAAGGAAGGAAGGAAGGAGGAAGGGGAGGGGAAGGGAGAGAAAGGAGGGAGGGAGGGAAGGAAGGAAGGAGGGGGAGGGGTGGGGGGACAGAGGGAGGGAAGGGAGGAAGGAAGGAAGGGAAAGAAAGGAGGGAGGGAGGGAGGGAAGCAGGGAAGGCAGGCAGGAAGGAAGGAAGGAGGAAAGAAGGAAGGAAGGAAGGAAAACTATGGAGCCAATAAAACCAGTTGATTATTTTGATAGGGTTGTGATTGTTAAAGGAATTCTCTTTGATCTATTAAAGTTGTATTTGTTTCTGTCTTTTATATGTGCTATACTTGACTGATCATGTTTAACACTGAAGTTAAAAATCACAGTGATAAGAAAGCTTGAATGCTGAATGCTGAATATTACGGTTGCCCTTTGAAATAATGACCCTGTCTTTAATTTTTGGCTACTTATGCAGATTTTGTTGCTTATTGTACTCCATACTTCTGAAAGGGCAACTGCTATGGGGTTTCCTAGTTTTAGAAGGTAATACTTTACTTCATTGTGGAAGGAGCCAGAGAAGTAGACTCACAGAGATATTACAACATAAT
This sequence comes from Macaca nemestrina, assembly GCF_043159975.1. NCBI lineage: Eukaryota > Metazoa > Chordata > Mammalia > Primates > Cercopithecidae > Macaca > Macaca nemestrina. The sequence goes on from NC_092135.1 coordinate 70,816,654, forward strand.
CTCATTTCCTGATTTATAAACATCTTGTTTCCCAGAGGATCATCTGGGGTCCTCATTTTGTGTGTGTGTATATGTGTGTTTTTGTTTTGTTTTGTTTTTTTGAGACTGAGTCTCAATCTATCGCCAGGCTGGAGTGCAATGGTATGATCTTGGCTCACTGCAACCTCTGCCTCCTGGGTTCAAGTGACTCTCCTGCCTCAGCCTCCTGAGTAGCTGGGACTACAGGTGCGCGCCACCATACCCAGCTAATTTTTGTATTTTTAGTAGAGACAGGGTTTCACCATGTTGGCCAGGATGGTCGCCATCTCTTGACCTCGTGATCTGCCGACTCAGCCTCTCAAAGTGCTGGGATTACAGGCGTGAGCTACCGCGCCCAGCCCGAGGTCCTCATTTTTTAGGCAGTTATAGTATTGATAGTATGGTTAATAAGCTTTTTGCTAAATACTGAAGAATGCTTTCTCACTATAAATGACTATCAACGTGGAGCTCAAAATTGTTCCCCAAATGCTAGAAGAATTCGTGCTAGTAATTAGTAATGACCCAGTCTGGAGATCATCTCAAACCACTTGGCAAGTCTCATCTTAAAGATTACTTAAAGCAGGAGTTTCTTAAACTTTAAAAACTATGGGTCATTTATATGAAGAATAAGTTTTAGAAATTATTATAAAGATGTAAGGTTTCAAATGGCAACTAGTAAGGAAATAACTTTCACAGTTTGTGGAAATCCTCATTAAGGGAAGGGCAGTAGAATAACAACAACCTTTTGACTGCAAGGGTCAAAAGGTTAGGAATTTGGGGAATTTTTAGGGAATATAATAACATTTATTTCTCTTTATTGTTGCTCTTTTTTAAGGTTAGAGAGAACAAATTAGAATATTTTCCACCTATTATATGACAACATTTTATCACTACAGACTGGCTATGACAATGAAATTCTGGGCCAGGTAAAGAAATAAGAAATTGTGTATCCTCATACAAACTTAAAATATTAAAAATTCAGATAATTGATGGCTCACACCAGTAATCCCAGCTTGAGAGGCTGAGGCAAAAGGATGACTTAAGCCCAGGAGTTGAGGCTGCAGTGAGCTAGAATTGCACCACTGCACTCCAGCCTGGCTGACAGAGTGAGACCTAGTCTCTAAAAACAAAAAAAAAAAGAAAAGAAAAAAACCCAACAATCAGAGATAATCCCATAAGGCTGTATAAACCCTTTCAACTCCACCTTTCGAAGACCAACAGAATTCACACTGTTTTCTGTGGAACACAGTTTTTAAAACCCTGCTTTATAACATGATTGATCCAGGCCGAGCCTATGAAGACACCTTGGCCAGGGTCACCAGTGTACCCCTGGCAGCTGTGTCCCTCTGCTCTAGGGTACCAGTGGCCTCACTAGTGCCATTACCATTCTGAAACTCACGTGTAACTGGCCAGGGTACAAAACTCTAATAGGAGAGCCAAACCACAAAATGCTGAAGCTTTGAAAATCTTGAGCCAGCTTGTCCTGATTTTGAAGGACACATTGCTTATCACCCAAACGAAGATTAGATTAGCAGTGCTGCTGGCCCAATCCTGTGAGCTGTGTAGTGTGTAAATACTCCTTTCGTTAGCTGGCCTATTAGAAAGCATAGCCCCCGAGAGGACTTATTTTGCCCCACCTCCTAGAAAACACCGTGACTTCATGTCGAAGGTGCCAAGGACAACTTCAGTTCTCCAGTCTCTGAGGAAATGTTTGTTTTTGTACTTGTAAGTTATGCATTTTATGGGGCAGACTGTCCTTGCTGAATTTCTTTCTGCTTTTTATTCCATCTGTTCCTCAACTCTTGCAAAAGCTAGCCATACCATCTCTCTCTCTAGCTTCTGCAGTGGTAAGCCGATTGCATTTTTAGGATGACGTGTTGTCATCCATCTAAATGGTAAATAGGAAATGTAGGTAATACTCTAGAACTCTGATCCTTTTATTGTCAGTTAGGCTGTGCGTTCATTGCATTTGAATGCCCTCGACATTGTTCCTAGGACCTGCTTGCCGTGAGTTTGTTGGTGAAAGAAGATGTATTGGGGTGTATTGGGGCCATGGTTCATTGCTATATTTTAGAATTATTTTTGTAATACTATGAATTACATTTAGTGATTGTTTTAATATTCTATGTTTGGTTTCTTTGTAATTTTTTAAATCTCTCTTATGAAATGGAACTTTTTAATGCTGTTGTCATGCTGACGATTTTCTAGAGTTGCAGCTGAGATATACTGCACGGCCCTGTTTTGAATATGTTCCCTCCATCTTTTCAGTCATCAGAATTTGACTTGGCAAGCTATCCCAGATAACCTGTGTAATGTTTGATAGTTTAAGAATAGTAATAATGTTAAAAGAAATGAGTTTCTCTTTGGCCAAAAGCTGCTTCTTGCTCTCACTTAAAACATTGCATGGCCTTGAGATGCAGCTCAGAATTGTTCCACTGTCGGCGGGGAGGGAGGAGTGTGATGTCATGTTATTAGTAATGTACACAGCTGCTGCTTCCAAGCTGTGGGAGAGTATATTGCTGTCTTCAGTAATATTTTCTCCTGTACTGAAGGCAGTTATCATCATCACCAGTTACTTTGGGCTGCTAGCATGTTATCTCAATTAACCGTGAGAATAAAATAGATAGTATCACTTATGTTTGATGTGTTTGAATTTTTATTGTTCTCGTTTTGAGAAACTGAGAACAAATTATTTGCAAAATATGTCTTATGGTTAGGAGAGAAAATTGAATGTTCTCAGATTGGATAAACTAATCTAGTGTTGACATGTCATTTAGGGTTTAGATTCTCTTCTACCAACAATTCTGTGTCAGGCAGCCTCCCTGAGTCCACAGATATTAAATATTCTGTAGTTACCGTCTTTACCTTTAGATGACAAGACGTTGAAGATAGATGACAGATAAATGCACATATATATACACATCCACATAATATATATAGATACATACCTATGTATTTGTACGTGTATAAATGTGGATATAACAATTTCAGTTCTTTAAAATTTTCAGAAAAGAAAATGGTCAAATCACCTTTACTAATATGGTCCAGAATTGTTCAGAATTCCTATTACCAGTTTTTATAAATGTCTAAATCCTTTTTAGTTTAATTTAGTTTTCTATTTCCCTTCAGCCAAAGAATGACTCAGAAACACCCATGGAATATACCACTGCTTGCTTGAAAACCTTTAATTTAATGAACACTTATTGATCAATCTCCAGCCTTCATATAGGACTATGAAAATATGGTGCTGCAGCCTAGATAGAAGCGCACATGAACAAATAAGAATAGTGAAGTATTGGGGGTGCTCATGTCGTCAGGGTAGCGTGGCCTCAGGACGGGGATTTAGGAGCTCCTAGGGTTTCAGTTAAACTCCCAGCTCTGCCAGTTTCTAACAAATGAACATGAACAAGTTACTTAACTGCCTTACTCATTTGTTTCCTCATCTACAGAAGGAGAATAATAGTCGTGTCTTGCCCAGGGAGGTGTTCAAGAGTATTAATGAGATAATGTATGCCAAGGACTTAGCCAGTGCTGGCCTCTAGTATCTGCTTTGTGGAGACACATAGTGGGACTGTGAAGTTCTTGTTAAGAAGAAGGGAAGGGGTTCAAAGTACCCCACAGAGGAGGCAGTGTCTGGGTGGTTGCTACCCAGGGGAAAGGAAAACGATATGCCAGGCTGAGAGCATTGCATGAACAAAGGAAGAGTACCTGAATCTTCTCTTTTGAATTATTTTAGGCACTCTTCTTTCTAAGGATCCCTTTCAAAGTATAAAAACCTGGTTTCCAAGCCACGGGCATTCCAGTGTCCCAACAAAACACCTTCCTCACCCCTCCTCAAAGAGCTTGATCTATTTTGAGTCTGGAGGGGGCATTAGTTTGAGTTTCCCCCTATTTGTACTTCTCAAAATCATGCCTTCTTTTTTAAAATGACAGAACTAGATTGAGTTTGGAGGCTATTGTTCACTCTGACCTCCAGCTCCTTTTCCATTATAATTACCCAGTCAATACTCCTTCATTTCTGTTGTTCTCTTTGTTTGCCCCCCTCTTTTGAATGAATTACTTTGCAAAGCTTTCTATTGAATTTTGCCCTCTTTTTCCTTTTCTGTTTGTCAAGGTCATTTTAAATTTCAAACTAGCTCTCCTAACTGCCAACCACCCCCACTCAATTGGGTATCATTGTTAAATTTGATAAGAATGTTTTTGATTTGATTCCATATTCAAGGCATTAATAAGCATGTTAAATTTAGCAGCATTCAGCCCAGTACCTAAGCCTGTGGAATTCAATTTGTTTGTGCTAATTTATTTGCATACATGATTTATGATCACCCCATCCAGACATAAAAGAAACTTGGGAAAGCATACCATGAAAATTCTGGGTAGAACAAGGGCTAAGTCATTGAATTCACTTCTGTCATGCTTTTCACTCAATTGTAGTTTGAGGGAAAAGGAAGACAATAATTTTCTTTCTGTCTCCAAAGACATTAGTATGACGGGGTTCAATACTCATTCACTGTTACAATCCATGTCCCCAGAAGCGCATGTTTGTCAGTTTCCATCCCTGACGCTTAATAGCCAGTGACACTGAACAAGTCACTCATTTCCAGGAGCTTCAGTTCCCTCACTGGTGTAATGGTGATCTGACTTACCACAATAAAAGGATTAGAAAGATCAAGCCAGGCTGGGGCGGGGATGGACAGGTGGGAGGGGATTCCAAAACTTGACACTGATCTCAAATAGAAAACGTGGTTTACATGGAGCGTAATTCTAGACAAGATCACATGCTATTTCTATAGCCTCAGTCCCAGGGTATTTTTCTAGCTTGGGGCACTCTCTGAGGCAGGCCTGTAGGTTCTGGTGTAAGTGGAGATTGGGCCTGGAAAGCCTTAGAGAGGTCCTCTTGCATCCTGTTAGCACTTGGTTCATTTCTCAGTTCTGGGAAGACTTCAGGACAACAAATGGAAAGTCATTCATCTTACTGTCCTTATAACTTGGCTCAGACAGGAGAATCAGAAATTCCCAAGTCACACCAAGTGCTCCTCTGGTGCTGTAATTTGATAGCCCAATCCCAAACAAAGTGAGGAAGCCACACCCAAACCTTCCTCCAAAGTTAACCACAAAGATGAACCGGAATAGAGAGTGAGAGCAGGAACACAAAGATAAGCTGGAGAAGGCAGCTGGCTTGTTTGGGGCACAGCAGAGTCATGGATGTTATCACAGCAGCCCACCCAGGACCTGCTAGTTTTAGGGTATGTGAGATTTTTTAAATCTTACATTTAACCAATTCTCCTTTTATAAGTGTCAAAGCATTGCAGTGTACAGCTGCCTAGTAAAAGGATTTGTAACATAGATGCATAAATGGTTCTGTCATTCAATAATATAGTCTCTTAAGTAACAGGTAATGCTTCCCTGTCCCCTTCCCACCCCTCCTCACACCCCCCCACTCCCCACCTCCACCCCCACGCGCCCACCCCCAGCTTTCTACTTTGTGTGTGTTTTCTTCCTTTTTCTCAATTTGGTGTCTGGCATATTCAGAAAAACACGTGGGCTCCCTCTGGTGGTCATTCCAGGGTTCATGCATGTCTAACCTTCAAGTTTTAGTTACATGGCACAAGATGTTTGGATGAAAAGTGGAAATATTAGTAGTAAATGTTATTTTCATTTGTAAGATTCCTAGTACTTGGAAACCACCGAAATAACCAGCTCATTCACTCATTCATCCATTCATATGTGCACATATATAGTCTTCCATTCTCACATATTGTAGATATTTGACTTTGCTAAATGCAGCATAGTCTGGTCTGCAAGTCAGTACAGAATAATTGAGTTCCAGTCCTGTAAGTTAAACAAATTTTCTCAAGGAATGGGTCTATTAATCAGCAAGTTTTTATGGAATGCTAACGGTATATTAGACCAGGCATTGTGAAAAATAATGTGTTGCTCACCATTTAAAAAAATATATGAACAAGCTTTTTAATAGTTACAATGTTATATTACTTCCTTTTGTTGTTTAAATCATATTCCCATTTTATTTCCTCCACAGAATTTTATTCTCTGGTAACATATTGTTTTCCAGGCCAGATGACCTTATCATCTGGGTTCAGCTACGATAACAAAGACTCAAACACAACAGCATCTTAAATAGATTATTTTTCACTCATGTTAACTGTCCAAATATGAGCTGCCCAGGGTTAATATGGCAACTTCATGTTGTAACGTATGTTTGTGATTGAAAGTCTCTTATGGATCACCCTCATACTGAACAATTACCAAAAATATATACTTACATTTAAATATTTGTGTTTTGAAATCTCTCGTGACCATGGGTCTTTGTTACAGTTTTTCTTCTAGATTGAGTTATGACAATAAGTAATTATATATGATCATCAAAACAAAATAAATATTTTATAAATTTCTGTACAAAATTAATAAACATTAAAGTAAATTACTATCAGAAATGCATCACTGGGTGACTTGGCAAGTGTTTTAACAAATGAATTATTTTAAAAAGTCAATTTATGTACCTTTAGGAAATAGCATTTTATTTCCTAAAGAATGCCATTTTAATTCCTAATAATTATTTCATTCTTCTTCTCGGTTTTTATGTACGTAAGCACTGGGAAAACTCATTCACAAAAATAGGAAGCTGGGGATGGAAGTAGTTTTAAATAACAGTGTTACTAAATTCTTTGAGTCCTAGGAAACTCGTGTGTACTTCATGGAAAGCTAGAGATGATGGTGAAGTTGCAGTGGAGGGGTAGAAAGTGTTGCATTCTAGATGGATTTTTGGAAATAGAGTCCATAGGATTTTCTGATGAATTAAATACGAGGTAAGAGAGAAGGGACTCAAGGGTGACTTCAAGGTTTTTGGCCTGAACACGTGGAAGGATGCAACTGCCATCAACTGAGGAAGGGAAGGATGAGGGTAGAGTCAGTTTGGAAACCTGGTTTGAAGGTCCCTGTACTGGGCAGTATCCAAGAATGAAGTGTGATTAGACTTTTGCACTGTACCTGGGTCCAGTCAATAGCTAATAATGATAAACATTAGATTAGAGAGTGATAATGAGATAGATGGTAGGGATTTGCACTGAGTAGGACATGCCTGGGGCATGAATGAAATTAAAATGTGTCTGAGAAAAATGAAATAATGAGACATAAATCAGCAAGAATTTTATCAGGTTTATTTTGGCCCTCTATTATATGTTACAGATTTAAGATCATTTATGTTTATAAGTTAACTCTGTATATGATTTCAGGTGTCACCTTTTAAATTAATAAAAGGTTGATTTATGTAATATTTCAAGTAAAAACAGCTAAGTGAACCAGGCTAACAAAGCATTATTTAATAGACATCCTCAGGGACCTAATTTAATGAATAGGTAGAGGGATGTTATTTGTAACTTAGCTCACAAATTATTTCTATATGAATAGGTGACTTTGAATGGCTATGGTCTGCTTGAAACAATTTATTCTCTTAATTAGTTTAATCATTCTTTTTACAGTTTCTTACACTACTAAATGGGTTAATAATCCCCTTTTTCCTTGAGTAAATTAATTTTTCTAGCCTAGCCACAAATTTCTAATTAACAAAGTTTGAAGGAGTAAGGTAATTTTGTAATAGCATAAAGAATAACTGTATTTTATTTAATCCTTTTTGTTTTGTTTTGTTTTTTTGTTTCGCTTTTTTGAGACACAGTCTTGTTCTGTTGCCCAGGCTGGAGTGCAACGGTGCAATCTTGGCTCACTGCAACCTCCACCTCCCGGGTTCAAGCAATTCCCCTGCCTCAACCTCCCGAGTAGCTTGGATTATAGGCACCCACCACCATGCCCAGCTAATTTTTGTATTTTTTAGTAGAGACTGGGTTTCACCACGTTGGTCAGACTGGTCTTGAACTCCTGACCTCAGGCGATCCATCTGCCTCGGCCTCCCAAAGTGCTGGGATTACAGGTGTGAGCCACCGTGCCCAGCCCTATTTAATCCTTTTTATATTAACTAACATTTATTAAGTTTCTACTATGTGCCATGTAGACCCTGGAGATACAAAGTCCAGAAAGTCCAATGCAATGAATTATTGACTTCAAAGAGCAAACCACCTAATGGGGGAGAGAGATAGGTAAACGGATAATTATTTCAGAATGTGGTACTGAGAGAGATTGGAGTTAAGTACCAAAACACCAAAATACACACTCTAAGAGCCTTGTCACCCGAACCGGAAGGATTTCTGAGACAATAGTGTTTCATTTCATCTGTTATGGTTGCAGTAAAAACAAAAAAAAAAATAAAAAAAAATGTTTCATTATTCACCCCCCACCCCAACATTCTCCCTCTTCACAAGGCTACAGAATTGTTAGGTTACTATATAACTCCAGACTTCTAAGTTACAGGTGGCAGAAAGCTGAATCAAGCCACCTTGAAAGCAAACAAGAGACCAGGGGCGGTAGCTCACACCTGTAATCCCAGCACTTTGGGAGGCTGAGGTGGGAGGGTCACTTGAGCCCAGGAGCACAAGACCATCCTGGGCAACATGGTGAGACCCTGTCACTACAAAAAATACAAAAATTAACCAGGTGTGGTGGCATGCACCTGTAGTCCAAGCTACTCAGGAGACTCTGGTGGTAGGATGTCAAGCTTGGGCCTGAGGGGCAAAGGCTGCAGTGAGCCAAGTTGGTACCATCATGCTCCAGCCTGGGTGACAGAGCCAGACCCTGTCTCAAAAAAACCAAACAAGAGAGGAAATTGGGGGCTCACGGTGGAGCCGGGCTTGGGCTGATGGGAGCTGAGGGCTCTGCCTCTTATTGCTTCTTCCCTAGCCTAGAAACATGGCAACCAACAGCTCCTGGTTCCTCCCCAGCAGCCACAATAAGAGAGCATAGGGGAAGGACTCTGGCTGGCCTATGGTGGGCCACATGACCCCTCCATCCCCACTCTGAGCCAGTGTAGGTGGGATACATAGCTTTGTTGATGGGAGGGTCTGTGCCCAGAAGGAGGAGGAACGATGGGAAGTGGGAACTGTTCATTGCTCCTCCCCAGTGATGTGCATTCCGCTGACTGCCAAAAAAGCCCTGCCCCCTTCGATTGATGTACTCAAATAACATCATAATACAATCAATATCTCATTTCGGGCTAGTCTTCATGCCTTGTTTATGAACAAGTTGGACAGATGCACTTATGAGAATAATGTTAACATCACATTTTGCAGTAGCTGTGATTGCAATGAGCATTGTGCTTTAGAATGTCCATGCATTCCATTCAATCAGAATCAAATTTTCTTTTGCACCGTCTTCTTAACATATATGATGTGGAGATTAACAAGGTTTGATCTTAAGTCTTTTGAGCTACTTAGATGTGGGTGCTCCAACAGTACATGACTTAAGCAATCTCATTTTTCCTAGAATATTACAGGAATTGTTCCTTTTTAATCTACATTTTAAGTCTTTTAAAGTCTGTGAGCCAAATTTACATTCAGATAAGTCACTGATGTTTATATTTTGTGCCTGAAAGGAGGTGTTTCTGCCAAGAGTCTAAAATGAAGTCTAGCAAGACAGTGGATTTTTTTAAAATAATGGTTATCTCTTTCTGATCATAAATATAATACTTATGTTGAATATTTGGAAAAATCAGTGTTTTTAAAAATCTTCCTCATGCCTGTAATCCTAGCACTTTGGGAGGCCGAGGTGGGCGGGTTGCCTGAGCTCAGGAGCTCAAGATCAGCTTGGACAACATGGTGAAACCTGTCTCTACTAAAGTATAAAAAATTAGCCGGGCATGGCGGTGTGTACATGTAGTCCCAGCTACTCGGGAGGCTGAGGCAGGGGAATTGCTTGAACCCGGGAGGCAGAGGTTGTAGTGAGCTGAGATTGTGCCACTGCATTCCAGCCTGGGCAACAAGTGAGACTCCATGCCCCCCAGAAAAAACTTCTGTAAATGCTGCCTCCCAGAGCTCTGTGTGTTTGTATAGTTAACATATAGAAAAATGTATACAAATAGAAACAAAATTTAGTTTACACTATATATATAGTTTCATATTCTTCCTTTTTCAATTAAATTTTTAAAGGATTTTTAAAATTAGTTAACATTGTCCCAACCATAATGTAGAATGAATTTCCTCTGCAATAATTTTTTATTTTTTATTTTTGGCAATAATTTTTTTAAATAGCTATTTGTATCATGTCAAAGTTACTTTTCACACCATCCCTGTCCCATTTCTGGAATTATTTTTGTTACATTGCTGTTGCTCTTCCTTCATTCCTGATGTTCTTAGTTTTCCTCTGGTATCATTTCTCTTCTGTCTGAAGAACTTTTTAAGAAATTCTTTTAAAGCAGTTGTGACGGCTGTGAATTCTAAATTTTTTCTCATCTGAGAGAATCTTTAATTTGTCTTTATTTATAAGGATATTTTCTTAATGAACAAATATTGATTCATTATCACCAACTAAAGTCCATAGTTTAAGGCTGGATGTGGTAGCTCACACCTGTAATCCCAGCACTTTGGGAGGCCAGGGTAGGAGGATCACTTGAGACCAAGGGTTCAAGACCAGACTGGACAACACAGTGAGACTCCTCTCTCTGCAAAAAAAAAAAAAAAAAAAAAAAAAAAGCAAAAAAACCTCTTTTTAAATCAGCCAGGCATGGTGGTACCTGCTTGTAGTCCTACCTACTTGGGAGACTAAGGTAGGAGGATCACTTGAGCCCAGGAATTTGAGGCTGCTGTGAATTGTGATTATGCCATGGTACTCCAGCCTGGGCAGCAGAGCAAGACCCTGTCTCTTAAAGAAAAAAAAGTCCATAGTCTATTTAGATTTCCCTCATTTTTACCTAATATCCTTTTTCTATTCTAAAATGCTATCCAGGACGCCACTTCACATTCAGTTGCCAGGTCTCCTTCGGCTCCTTTTGGCTATCCGTTTCTCAGCCTTTCCTTGTTTTGGATGACTGACAGTTTTAAGGGATATAGGTCAGGTATTTGGTAGAATGTCCCTCTATTGGGATTTGTCTAATGTTTTTCTCAATATTAGACTGGGGCTAGGGGTTTGGGGAAGACCATATTTTCATCACACCATATCAAGAATATATACTGTTAGTATGACATATCACTGTTGATGTTGACTTTGATCATCTGGCTTAGGTAGTGTCTGCAAGTTTCTCCACTGTAAAGTCACTCTCCCACAATTCCTGCCCTGCTTTCCATACTGAACTCTTTGGAAGGAAGTCATTGTGCACACAGCCCACACTTAAGGAGCAAGGAGCTAGGCTCCAGCTTCTTGATAGCAGAATAGCTACATTGTTTGGAATTCCTCTGTGTGGGGGATTTGTCTCCTTTCCCATGTTGATTGGTTTATGCTGTCATTTTGTATATCACTATGCACTCATGGATATTTATTTTATACTTTGGGTTATAATCCAATACTACCATATTAATTTTATTGCTCAAATTGTTCCAGCTTTGGCCACTGGGAGCTCTTTCCCCTGGCTCCTGTATTCCTTTGACACACTCCCATCACTATGCTTTGTTTTATTTTGTTTTGTCGAGCACTGCCTTACCTGTGGCACAACGAGTTGCATATATATTCTCTGCTCTAGTCTGAGGCAGCCATTTTGCCAAGGATTCTTGGTTCCTTTGATGAAAGATTGGTGTTAACAAGAGCTTGGTGCTAGGCGTGCTGTTGCTACTAGGATATCTTAAGCCATGTCATCTGACATAGCAAGGAAATATATGTGTGCAGCCTGACCTGTACATGTACACATATCTGTAAGTACACACGTGCACACAGACAACCATCTGTATCTATGTTTGGCTAAGCATGACTTCATACTGATTTCTCCAACTCTAATCCATTACCACATGGATCATTCTACTCCTTTCTCCTTGCCTCTTTGTAACCTCCCACTCTCAACAGTGAGAAATTTGGCTTGTACCATCTGCCATCTATTTATTTAACTGTCTAACTCCCATATACATTTACAGTGGTTTAAACTGTTTGCCTGGGCCCCCATGGGAAACAAATGTTATCAAGTAGAATAGAGCACTGTGTGCAGTGTCCTTGCCTTCTGTCTGTCATGCTCTACTCATTTCTTAAGTCAGCACCTTCCTCACCTGCCTCTGCTCTGCCACTCCCTTCATTGAAGTTATTTCATACATTTATTATAAAATTATTTTGTCACAGTATGCATTCCATCCTGGGATACCCTAACCTTCTAAATGATTTTTAAAATTTGCACATATTAGGTTTTACTCTTTGTGCTGTAAAGTTATATGAGTTTTGACAGATGTATAGTGTCATGTATCCACCATTACAGTATCACACAGAATAGTTTTACTGCCCTAAACAATTCCCTGTGCTTTACCTATTTAATCCTCCTCCATGTCTGAAGCCATAGAAACCACAATTTGTTTGCTCTCGATAAAGTTTTGCCTTTTCCAACCTGTCATATAAATGACATCATGCGGCATGTAGCCTTTCACTTAGCAATATGCGCTTAAGATTCAATGTCCTTGCATTGCTTGATAGTTTCTTTCCTTTAACACTGAATAGTGTTGCATTATATAAATGTACTACAGTTTATTTATTTATTCTTCTGTTGAAGGACATCTTGGCTGCTTTCATTTTTTGGCAATTATGAGTAAAACTGCTATGAATATTTGTGGGCAGATTTTGTGTGGACAGAAGTTTTCGAATCAGTTGGGTAATTCTTACGAGCACAATTGCTAGATTGTGTGGTAACACTATATTTAGCTTTGTAAGAAACTGCCAAACTGTCTTCCAAAGTGGTTGTACCATTTTGTTTTCCCACTAGCAGTGAATGAGAGTTACTTTGTTCTGTGTCCTTGCCAGCTTGGTATTGTCAGTTTTTTAAAGCCACTCTAATAGATATGTAGTGGTATCTCATTCTTGGCTTAATTTCCATTTCCCTAATGACAGATGATATTGAGTATCTTTTCGTATGCTGTTTACCATCTGTCTTCTTTGTTGAGGTATCTTTTGCCCATTTAAAAAATTTGCTTCTTTTCTTATTGTTCGCAGAATTCTTTGTACATTTTGGATACAAGTCCTTTATCAGATATGAGTTTTGCAGTCCAGTCTGTGGTTTCACTTTTCATCTTAACAGTGTCCTTAGCAGAGAAGAAGTTTTTAATTTCAGTCAAGTCCAACATCCATTTTTTTTTTCTTTCATGGATTATGCTTTTGTTGTTGTATCTAACTTATCACCAAACTAAATGTCATTTAGATTTTTCCCTATATTTTCTTCTAGAAATTTTATAGTTTTGTGTTTTACATTTAGGTTTATAATCATTTCTGAGGTACAGACGTGCATATAAGGCATAAGGTCTGTGTGTAGATTTATTGTTTTAGCATATGGGCATCCAGTTTTTCCAGCTCCATTCGTTGAAAAGACTGTCTTCTCTCCATTGAATTGTCTTTGTTCCTTTTTAAAAGATCAGTTGACTGTGTTTATGTGGGTCTATTTTTGGACTTCATATTCTGTTCCATTCATCTACATGTCTGTTCATTCACCAATATTTCACTGTCTTAATTGCTAGCTTTATTATAATTCTCAGACTTTCCTTGTTTTTGATAACCATGACAGTTTTAAGAAATACTGGTCAGGCATTTTGTAGACTGTCCCTCACTTGGAATTTGTCTAATGTTTTTCTGAAGATTAGACTAGGATTATGGATTTTGGGGAGAAGACCATCAAGTTCTACTGTTTTCATTACATCATATCAAGAATTCCTACTATGAGAATATATATTATTATTGAAATTAGGTAGCATGAGTCCTCCACCTTTTTCTTCTGTGTTGTGTTGACTATTTGATATAGTTTGGATGTTTGTCCTTGCCCATATCTCATGTTGAATTGTAATCCCCGATGCTCGAGGTGAGGTCTGGTAGGAGGTGATTGGATCATGGGGGCAGATTCTTCATGGCTTGGTGCTGTCTTGGTCATAGTGAGTTCTCATGAGATCAGGTCATGTAAAAGTGTGGCACCTCCCCGCAACTCTCTGTCCCTTGTTCCTACTTTTTCTATGTGAAGTGCCTGCTCCCACTTCACCTTCCACCATGAGTAAAAGCTCCCTGAGAACTCCGCATAAGCAGATGCCGCTGTGTTTCCTGTACAGCCTGCAGAACCATGAGCCAGTTCAACCTCTTTTCTTGTAAATTACCCAGTATCAGGCATTTCTTTATAGCAATGCAAGAACAGCATAATACAGTATTCTGTCTAGGTCCTCTACCTTTCCAGTAATTGCAGAATCAGTTTGTCTATATATCTATGAAATAGATTCCTGGGATTTCAGTTGGGATTCATTGGGTCTATAGATCAAGCTGAGAAGAACTGACATCTTAACAGTATTGAGTCTGGTAATTTATGAACATGGAATATGTCTCTATTTAGATGTTCATTGATTTTCTTCGTCAGTGTTTCATAGTTATCTCTATATATGCCCTGTACATTTTTTGTTAGATTAATACAAAGTACTTTATTTTGGAGGGATGATGTTCTAAGAGGTATTTTATTATTTCAAATTCCAATTGTTCACTGCTGATATATGGAAAAACAATTGGTATTTTGTACATGACCTTGTATCCTCTGACCTTATACTTGCTTATTAGTTCCAGGAGTTCTTTGGAATTTTCTACATAGACAATCATGTCATCTGCAAGTAAAGACAGATTGATTTCTTCCTGTTCAATCTGTGTGCTTTTTCTTTATTTCTCTCATCTTGTTGCACAGGGTGGGACTTTCCAGTATGATATTGAATAGGAATGGGGAGAAAGAATACTCTTGCTATTAGGTTTTTAATGTAATCATTTTTACCATATTTCTTAAATCTTCCATGAAGCATTATTTATAATGGTGGCAAAATATTCCTTAATTCTGGTGCAGTGTCATTTATTTAACCATTTGTATAGTGTTGTACACTTTGGTTGTTTCTAATTTCACTATTCTTTAGTTTTATTATTTTCTCAATAAGGATGAAAAATATTCACTTCATGAAGTTATTGTGAAAAATAAATAACATAATCCATGGAAAGTTCTTATTGCCATGTCTGACAAAGAGTAAGCACTTGATAAAATGCTTTTTTGATTATCATTATTAAGGCTTTTGAAGAATCAATGATTAGGAGAATTAGGGTAGAACCTGTGTTTAAGGGCAGAGATTTCTCTTTACACTTTCTGAGGAAGCCGTATTATGGCAGTACATTCATAGCAGCAAGCCAGCAAGAAGACTGCAAGCTGACTGCTTGAGCTCAGTGCTGGCCCTGCCACTTCTCAGCTATGTGGCCTTGAGCAAGTTACTTAAACTAAGACTCAGATTCATCATCTGAAAAATGGGTTGATAATAATAGAATCTACTTCCTCACTTCGTCCTGAGGATTAAATAAGAACACACATATAAAGTTCACACAGCACAGTACCTGAGACATAGTATGCTTTCAACAAGTTTTTTTTTTATTATAAATAAGATAAAATTGATTCCTCTCATTTATATATCTGGTCATATATTCTTTTAATGGTGCTTTGCAGTTTTCAGAGAGTTTAATTGACAAATAATAATTACAGATATTTATGGAGTATGATGTGATATTTTGATATATGTATACAATGTGGAATGATTAAATCAAGCTAATTAACATATCTCTTTTTTTGATGAGACATTTGAAATTTACTCTCTTAGCAATCTTAAAATTCACAATAGATTGGTGCAAAAGTAATTGCGATTTTTGTCATTAAAAGTAATAACAAAAACTGTAATTACTTTTGCACCACAATTACCTAATATTAACTGGAGTCACCATGTTCTGCAATAGGTCTCAAAAACTTCTGGTAATATATTTTTAAATTATCTTAGCTCAAATTCAGAACCACCATCTGCTTTCTTCCTCTCTAAGATTAAAGGGCCACGTTACTATTTTGCTAAAGGAGACAGCATTTTGCTGCTCCCCTTTTCCTAACGGATGGCTGCCTTTAATGAGCCTTTATTGTTTCAACAACTCCATTTAGCCACGCTATATGCCAGGTGCCTCAACACTGGAGTACCAGTGGAATAAGACAAACATGGTCCTCCTGCTTAGATCTTAGAGTCTGGTAAAAAAAAAAAACAAAAAAGAAGTCAGTAACCAAGTAATTACAACTGTAATGTGTGTTACCAAAGGGAAGTGCAGAATGCTCTGTCACAGCATGGTCCAGCAAAAATAGGATGCAAGATACATGTGTAATTTAAAATTTTCTAATTGCTACATTTTAAAAAAGTAAACAGAGGTAAAATTAATTTTAATAATGTATTTTTATTTAACCTAACACATCCAAAATATTCTCATTTCAACATATAACCAATATATGAATAAAACATGTTACTGATATATTTTGCATGCTTCTTGTTCTCCATCATCATACTTGGGCACGTGTTTGCATGCTTACATCTCACTTCAGACTCGCTGTGTTTCAAGGGTGCAGAGGTCACATCTGGCTGGTGGCCACTGCACTGGACACTGCAGCTTCAGAAGTGTGTATTAGAGAGCTTGGGAAGAACTGTCTAAGGAAGGTACACTTTGGTGTGGCTTGAAGGATGGAGAAGTCAGGAAAAGGGAGGGGAACACATGTTTTAGGCAGAGGGAACAGATTGGGCAAAACCTCCAAAACAAAAGCATTTGGCGTATTTGAGAAGCTAAAAACCATTCTGGACAATAGGAACAAGGGAGCCACTGAGGCTGGAGAGGCAGGCAGAGGTGACGTTCTGAAGAGACTTTAAAGCAGTGGTAAGGAGTTTGCGTTTGTTCCGAGAAGAATGGGGAGGCACTGTGTTTAACTAGAAAAATGACATGATCAGAATGTCTCTTTTTAGAGAATCGCCTTTACTTTAGGGGAAGGTAAGCAAGGACACTTTCCTCAGAGGGCAGCAGACAGTAGTGCACGTGGTTAACCAGAGAGTTCCTATCCCAGAGCTGCCAGTTGCCAGTTTCCTCATCTGTGAAATGGGAATAATGAGAGCTCATCAAAGGGTTGTTGTTAGTATTCAGTAAGATAACTGATGTGATGCACTTAGCACGTAGCATTTGATAAATGTTTGTTCTTATCCTCGCCTGGGCCTGGAATAGTCCCTTATAGGAGAAATCCACAAACCTTCCTTTGTCTTCAGAACATACTTCAAATCTTTGGCTTCCCTGCCTCTGGATTCCTGTGCTGAAGCACGCTAAACAAATGAGATGAGCATGGAATGGCTTCCCCTGCCTCACAACCCAAAATCAGACAAGAAAACCCTTTCACTGTCTTGCCTGTCACCCGCTGTTTTTGCTTGCATGTGCGTTTGCTTCCATAACCTGAGAACGGTTGTTGCATGAACCATATCCTCTCAGAGTTCACTCTGTTCCATATCTTCATAAAGGTTCCCAACTTATTCTTTAAAAATATGGTAAGATCACAAGGTTAACCTCCTAATGATAATTAGAGAGAAATAGTTCTCCAAATGGCTACTGGAGTAAGAAAATGCAATGATATTACCAGCTAATAATAGATCAATTATTTATGGTATTTGCAATCACCTGAGGCATTTTACTTATGAAATTTTAAAATAAAAACACTTAATACATAGATTAAATTGCATGGAACAGGTTTTCCTCACTTGTAGCCACAAACATGGGAACATCTCAGGCTGCCAGTCTGCATCCTGGGAGGAGCCTCGCTGTAGAAAAAAAGAAGGAAACTGACAGGTCTCAATAATCCTTTTAGGTTTATGTGATAAGACAGTAATGTATTGAAAGTTCTGCCTTTGGAAGAGATTTGCTTGAAAATACAGCCCACCATTTTTAAAGTTCTGAGGGGCACAAAGCAGAGATTTGTAGTGTTTCCATGCTAGGTAGAGAGAAAGGCAAGAAAACAGGTAAGCAGTGGCGTCCTCTTATTATCTTGGGCAAGTGCGCAGGGTGGGCCTGTGTCCCAGCACAGCGAGTCATGACTGACTACCTTCCCACACTTCAGCTGTTTCTGTTTCATGGCTGCAAAACCCAACCCTTCCAGAATCTGGAGTCTCACGTAAAGGAAGCAGATGGGATCGAGATACTTGGAGCTTTCTCTCAAAACAAGCTACTCTTATAGTGATTAACCCCAGTCTGCCTGAAAGCTTTAGTCAAGGGGCTGTTGTAGTTGTGTCATCTGCAGCCAAACATTTCCCCTTTCTCGAAGAGATATTGTGAAACTCTGTCCTGAGGGTGAGCTATAATCCTCGTCGTACTTCCAAAAAAATTATGTCCACAGTTTAAGTTCCTAGTCAATAAAAGAACACAATAGCATTTGATTCCTTCTCATTGTACTTGCTGTTAAGTATGTCTAAAGCCTTTCAAATTACTTTGAATAAAAAACCTGTGACCTCCAGGTAGAAATGCCAGGTTTCTAAAGCATGCGTGAGCCTCCATCAGCTCTTTATTGTAGGGTTTTTGTTTTTTTCTTCTTATACACGTTCTTGAAAATTAGAAAAATACAGAAAGGGGAAGGGAGGAAAATATGAGTGAAATCAAATTTTAGAGCTTAATATATCATGCTACTTATTTCTTTGGCCTTTTAGAATACTGTTGGCATATCTAATTGAAACCATCATCTGTACTAGGGCAACTTGATGATAAAAGAAAACAAAACTATGTTTAGGGAACCTGGTTTATGAACCTGATCTGAAATGAACTTCATGTTTTATGTAGTATGCTACTTTTCTGATTTGCTTCCATATTTTATATGGTATGCTTTTAGGACTTTGATCATGTTTGTTTTGATGAGCTTTGCAAAGGCTTAAAAGGTTTCTTGAAAACATCAATAGGTTTTTGCTATTCCAGGAATGTTGCCGAACCTAGATCAAATATACTACTGCTCTCAGGTTTCTGAGTCCTTAAAGGTTATCAGAGTTATTTGTTTGCATATTCTTATCCTGTATTTGTACTAAAGTTTTGTTTATTGTAGCTTTTGCCTACTAGATTGTTTGAGGTAGAAAAAAATCTTTTAAAATTTTCAATCAATACGGATAAATACATTCACATGCAGAGGACTATACAAAAGTCAATTGAGTGCATTATTTTTAATTCAAAGTGTAGGACAAAGACCTCTTTTTTTCATGGTAATTATTTTACCTTTCCCAACTGGGAGTTACTATGCTATTAAAATGATGGCCTAAGGCAGTTTACATAGCATGCATTTAAATATTAAGAGAATGTATTTGTGTTTTTCTGTTGGACATTTTTGTCTTAATTGATCTATTTCTTCCACATTAATATGTATTAGTCTTAATAAAGACACTGGCTATGTTCAAGCAGCCAAAGATAGACCACTTTTCTAAGAGTTTATTCAGAAGAAATATCTCATCCAAAGTTACCTTCAATGCAAGATTCATAATTTGTCAATATGCATTTGGAACCATAATCCATGGCCTGGATTTTCTATTTCAGGGAATTGATTCTGAGAAGATAAGTCCAAATACGAGTGGGTAAGGGAAACTTTTGGCCTAAGTTCATAGCATATTAATACTACTAGCAAATCATTAAAAACTTAAAGACACATTGACCAAAAAAAAAAATTGTTAAATTATGCTGTATACATTTAAAGGAATTTTGATGGTTACAAAGAGTTTATAGCAACATGTAAAATTGCTTATGGTTTAGCATTATGTAAAAAGGAAAGATACAAAATTTTACGTGGAGTATGATTACACTTCAGTTAAAAATAAAACAAAACCCACAATTAGAAACAGGGGCTGAATATTAATATTCCAAAATATTAACACAATTATCTTTGAGTAGTTGGTTTTGGAAGATTAAACTTTTTTATACTTTCCAATGAGCATGCATTATTTTGTAATGGAAAAATAGGAAAAGGTAAAAACCTGTACCTGAGTATATGCCTTGACTACAATTGGTAATCTGATTCTCTGTGTCTATTCTTAACAATGGTGAATTTTTATCATCACATATACTCTTCCTACACTATCTCTCACCTCCTCCCAACTCCAGCTGTAAGCTACAGCCAGACCAGGGGACTTGCAATACCTAAACTCCTGCCTGTGTGACTTTGGCTCCAGCCTGCAATTCCACTCTGCTCCCTCACTGTCAAACCCTGTTCATCCTAAAGACCCTGTTCAAATCCCGCCTTCTCTGGGAAGATTCCTTGAACCACCCTGGACAACTGTTGCCCTTCCCTTCTTCTTCTCCCAACACAAACCTTCTGGCTCTATAAAATACTTGTGTATACGTAAAAGGGTTCTACTGGATGTGCCTTTCCTCGGTTTGGGCCAGCCAACAGAGGAGGCATGAGCATCCCTCTGACCTTCGGAAGCCCTACCTGCCGATTTATCAGTGCTGACACTGACAGGTGACAAGTGGGTAACGACTGCCTATAAAACCGTATGCACTTTCTGACTGTTCGTTAACTTAAAAAGTTAACTGTAGAGATTCTGCAACATATATCATTAAATGTGCTTCACTTATTTTGAATTTAATACTTTGCCTAAAAGTGTTTGTGAGAATTTCTGAGACTTGACGTTCAGCTTGTACCTCCAGAAGGCTATGGTTGGCTGCTGACAGCTGTCTGTTGTTAAGACTCAAATCATTGGGCTTCCTAAGTGTTAAATCTAGGAAGAATGTGATCGTGTTATATTTGCAATGAAATATGTGAATAAATAGGATGCATTAATATTTTATTCTGTGATCTGCTAGGAAAATATATGCTTTGGCAGGTATAGCTAGTATTTAAATAAAATAGCTATAAAACATTTAATAACATATGAACTTCAACACTTTTCTTGTTTTGATTTTTCATGTGTTTACATACTTTTGAGGGTGTTGGTGGTATTTTAAGTAGTAGATAGTTGACATTTGCCATCAATTTTCTTAAACATTTCCAGAATCGCTGAAGGAATGAGTATTACTAAAAATGCTGCGTGCTCTGCTAGGCTCACTGTCTAGCCAGGTGACCTCCTCCTGAAGACTCCCCTCTGTGGAGGTTGGTGGTGGTAACAATTTTTTTCTGGGTGTCTTTCATGCATACAAGCATATACGCATTCTCTTTTCTCCTTCGAGTCATTCCCAAAGGACAATTGCTGCGTGTTGGGCTGTAGATCAGGATTACATATGAGCAAGTGCTACTCAAATGTTTTTATAAACTTCAAAATTCCAAGGTTTCCTTTACCTTTTTGTATGCCTCATTTGTATAATGGAGGGTTGGTAAGTACTTTCTTAAATTTTTTTGATGAGAAGTTCTAAATCAGACTTTTTCTTCTGAGTTTTCATTAAAGCATAGAATATACATGTAAAAAAAAGTGCACACATCATTTAGGTCAGTACATTTTCACAAATTCAGTCATATAAACAGCATTTAGATCAAGAAACAGAATGTCACCACCACCCCAGAAGCCTACCTCATGTTTCCTTCTAGCCACTCCCCACTATCCTGCCTTCTAAGAGTATAGTAATCTGATTTTGCTTTCTATCAGTGAAATCATCTGGTGTATACCTTTTGTATCCAGCTTCTCTCATTCAGCATTCGGTTTATGAGATGCACCCACATTGTTGCATGCAGGTGTGAATTGTTTCCTCTCATTCCATTATGGGATTACACAATGTATTGTTCATTCTGTTGGTGGTGGGCTATGGTGAATAGCACTACTCTGAACATTTTAGTATGTCTTTTAGTGAATGCATGTACAACATTTTTGTTGGGCTTTTATGTGGCAGTAGATTTCTGAGGTGTTAGGAATGAACTTGTTCAGATTTAGGTTCTATATATGGACTTCCAGAAGTCCATTAACCTCTGAAACTATAAGCACAATTTTAGATATATGTATGTGCATACCATAGCTTTTAGGTAATTCTTAGAACTGCCCTAAAAATAGTCAGAAATACTTATCAAAACAACGAAGACTCAAAACTGGTTTTGTGTCTATCAAGGTAAAAATAAGAAGTCAAGATGGTGGAAAAGAATGTTTTCAGGCTCCAGGACAATCTGTTTTCTAGAACTTCCTTGATCTAAAGGAAATATAAAGGTGTCCACTTGAAATTAATGTGTTTTCCCAAGGAATACTACGCAGCCATAAAAAAGAATGAGATCCTGTCCTTTGCAGGAACATGGAGGGAGCTGGAGGCCATCATCTAATGCAGGACCAGAAAACCGCATGCTCTCACTTGTAAGTGGAAGCTAAACGATGAGAACACATGGACCCATAGAGAGGAATAACACACACTGGGGCCTATTGTAGGGTAGAGGGTAGGAGGAGGGAGAGGATCAGGAACAATAACTAATGGGTACTGGACTTAATACCTGGGTGATGAAATACTCTGTACAACAAACTCCCATGACACAAGTTTACCTATATAACAAACCTGCACATGTACCCCTGAACTTAAAAGTTTTTAAAAAGAAAGAAATTAATATATCTTCTGTCCAACCTAAAATACCTTAGTACAGATTTGAACTGAAGGGAAATGTTATTCCTAGGAAGGAAAAAGCAAAAGTAAAATAGTTCACAAATTAATTTCCAATATCCAATAAACTTAGCTTTTTGATATCTAACCATGAAGAGCAAAACTGGAATTTCAGAAATGAAAAGAGGAAAAATTCTTTTCATGCCACTTCTAGCTAAAAACTCCTCAGAGATTTCTCTACATATTAATCAAATAAACATTTAATGAACAATCTGTATGCACAAAGCACCACAGGGATTCGGAGGTAACAAAGACACAATTATTTATTTTAAGGACTTCATGTGGTACTTGGAGAAACAAATATATCAATAACTGTGGTGTAAGCAATGAAATATGTACTGTAACAGAGATTCAGGAAATGCAGAGAGGTCCCGAGGGTGCACTCAGGATATGACTGGTGTCTGGCGGAAATATATCCCATAGATCCCTCAAAATCGAGAAAATCAAGAATACCCTAACCCGATCACTAATCTCCCTTTCAGGTGTTTCATCTGATGCATTGATTATGAATCTTCAAAGCACCATGGATGAGAAAAGTCACCTGTAGTGTGCTATATTTTTTAAAGCAGTTTCTGTAGCTTCTCAGATTGTTTCAGTAGGTGTGTCTCTAATTGAGCCAATCTCATTTTTAAACATCTTGTAACCCAAACCTAGGATTATGATTAACTTAGCATCATTTACCAGAATAGTATCCTTTGAACTCTAATAAATCAGCTGAGCACAACAGATGACATTCTCAAGTGTCCATGAAATAAACTAACGTTTGCACATGTATTTTTATTCAAACTAGAATTACATAACATGGTAAATCATTATATGTTATTATTTATAGGATGTTATTGTAAGTTTGTTACTGTGACATAGTTTAAAGGATGTATCTACTGTATGCCCAATGGGCATGAGAAAAAACTTTCGAAGTTTTAAGAAACAGAAACTTGCCTTTCTATCAGGCTATCTAAGATAGTTGTAATCTTGTTAGATGTCAATTGTAAATATGCATGCTTGTAATATTTATAAATTTATTCTCTATACTTAGGTTTTAACATCCCAGGTTAGTAGCCATCTCTTCTGGTGGGGAGAGAATGCTAACTTTGATTGGAATTTTTCAAGCTTTAGAAATCTGGCTTTCCTGAACACAATTAAAGCCCAAGCTTGTGACCCACACTCTGCCATCCTTTACAGAATCCAATTCCTTGATGAGGGCAGTAGGGGAGGGGCTGGGTTTCTGGGGTCCAATGTGTGCACTTTGGGAGTCTCAGTGGTACCAAGTGGCGGGGGCCGTGGGGCTTGGCCAAGGTGACCCTCTTCTGCCTCAACTAGTTAGAATAAGGATAAAGATTGATCCATTCAGCAAATACTGAAATCACACTATTGAGATTTAAATTCACATGTAAACATTTTCCTTCATTTTCAAATACTAATTTCACAAATTATTATTAAATTTCATAAATATGGAGTGTGATTTTTTTTCCCTGATTCTCTTAGGAGGGTAATGTAAGGATTATGTTGTGTTTTTATCTATTCTTGGAAACCTTATGAAATGTTTATATAATGAATTTGGTTGAGATAGTTTATTTGTAATTTACAAAGTTTGAAGTGTGTTATTTGTGAATATTAAGTATATTATTCAAATACTCCTAAAGGCCAAATGCATTTTCTTTAATAAATTGTAAGTATTTGATTTTCCTGTAAGGTACTTGAGTATTCCAAAAATAAAGACAAATGTGATTGCACAATAATTCCTTTAACTGGAAAACATATTGGCTTATTTAGATAACATAAATGTTGTTAGAGTGATGACCTTATGATTATATTGACTAAATCCAACTTTAGAAATGCTCACGTTAGTAAGGATTATGAAGTTATAGATCCATAGGGTTCTACTGATACCCATCCAATTCTTTGATGCTCAAAGTGTGGTTCCCACACCAGCAGCATCGACATCACTTGGCAGAAATGTAGAATCTTAGGTAACATCTCAGACCAACATAACCAAAATATGCATTTTAATGAGATCCCCGTGGGCTTCATGCAGTCATTAAAATTTGCGAAGCACTGATTTTGTGCATCATTTTATCAGACACAAAACCCAGTCCATTTTAAAAAACAAAGGACTGGGAAGAGGGGAATTACTTAGTATTCCTCTCTATCAGTAAGTTTTCACTCAATTGCAACTCATTGAACCTGATTCTTCACACCACAGTGCAGTGGAAACACCCAGTCAGTTTGCTCCCAACATCCCTTCATATACCTGAACACATACGTTACTCTCAGTTTTCTCTTTGGTCACCTACCATGAAGTCAGCTAGATGAATGAATCAATGAAGAAATTCTTCCATTCATTCAATAAATCCTTGAGTAGTTCTGTATGCCAAGAACTGGGGTAGAACAGTGAGCAAAACATGACATTCATGTCATGCATGAATGCAGCTAACGTTTCAGTACAGAAAACAGGTAAGAAACGAGCATAGAATGCGAAGTACGATAAATCCTATAGCAAGAGGGATAAAGAGTGCCAGATTTGGGGCAGGGATACGATATCCTATCGAATGGATAGAGCAGGCCTCTCCAAGAAGGTGTGTTTGAGCAGAGACCTGAAAGAAGTGAGGGTGTGAGCCATGGGGCTGTCTGGGAAGAGAGCATCCAGGCAAAAGGAAGAGAGGGTGTGGCCTAAGCAGAGGACTAGAGAACAGAAGTAAGATCGGAGGTTGCAAGGAGCCAGACAGTTACACTATAGACCATAGAGTTTGGCTTTCATTGGGAGTGGGAAGAGAAGCAATTGGAGGGTTTGGGGCAACATGATCTAATCTATGTTTTTATAGGATCATCTGGCTATGGGGTTGATGATGTTGGGGCAGGGATGGCAGGGGATGGAAGCATACACACCTCCTAGGACGGGATCATGATCTCTACACAAGGGATAACCAAGGCTTGGATAAGGCACAAGTGGCTATGGAGCACTTGAAATGTAGCTAATGAAATTTAGGAACAGAATTAAAAATTTTTAATTTAAATGAAAATTCCAGCCAGGCATGGTAGTTTACACAATCATGGCTTACTGCAACGTCAAACTTCTGGGCTCAAGTGATCCTCCTGCTTCAGTCTCTCGAGTAGCTAGGACTGCAGGCATGTGCCACCACACCAGACTATTTTTTTTAAATTTGAGATTGTAAAGGGAAATGTCATAGTGTTCCAGTCCTTTTGCTAATAAGTGCCAATCCATGAAAATTGCAAGAATTTAACCATGTCTTCAAAATCTTAACATTCATCTTATTGCCAAAAAGTGCTCAACACATTATTCCCAGATTTGGACTTTGTTGTCAGAATTTCTCATATTGGAAACAAGGGTGAATGATGAGGCCAAGGCTTAGATTTGCAAAAGAAGGAGGAAACAGGGGTTGAGGACTCCTTTTCAGAGTTTATGTTTCCATAGAAATCACACTTGTAAGGGGAGACACACCATAATGGGCAGTGGCCTCTGTGGAATATTATGGTTGGCTTGTGTACATCTCTCAGCTTCTACTATTCAAATGCAGTTTTCATAGTAATATGTTGGTATTGCCATTATAAGAAAATCGAGGCTCAATCAAGCCAATTTGTAAGGAAAAAATGAACTACTTTATAAGATCTCACTTACTGGTAAGAACAGGGACCTCTCTAAAGTTACCATTTTATTTTTTGCCTCTAAATATCTGGCTTCGGAGTGTCTAACAGATATAGACATACCTCCTAGAAAGCAAACCCTCAGAAGATCCTGTATGTTAAAAGAAAGATTACCATCTAATTGAAGCTGCCTCTCTCCACAAGAAGGAATCAGAAACAATCTTACACTATAAGTTAGGGTTTGACAGATTCTAAAAACATGCCATCTTGCAGCACTGTGTTAGGGTATGTTGCAGAGAAACTTGAACCGTTTGCTAGCACCTGCTAAGAACAGTGCTCCCAGACCAGTTGACGGGGCATCCAGGCAGCCTTTTTCCTGGAAGTGCTTCCTTCGTCCAGTTTTACAGACTCACCATGCAAGTCTTCTGTATTCTTCTGTCTCTTCTTATAGTCAGACTGCAGCCCGAGACACACTGTAGGCTTCAGCACCCCTGATTTATGAGCCACTTAAAAAATATATATAATAGCTATCTATTATAGATATTTTACATTTATATAATATACAATCTATTTTATATCTATTATGTATTATATATAATATCTATTTATTTTATATATAATAATTCTCTATAATTCTATACATATCATGATCTCTGTATATATAGAGAGAATTATATATAAATATGTTATATAATAAATATAACAAATAACTGTTATATATTTATATATGTAATATATAATCTCAGTTGTTATAATATATTTAAAACCAACCAAATAACTCTCTAGAGAGAGACAGGGAGAGAGTATATTTCAACTCAGTGAAATATACACATGAAATAATCCCCTTCCCCCACTGACCACTATTAACTGTGTTGAGTCTAATGCTTTCTTTCTCTCTGGTACTTAGCAACCATAAAAACACCTCAGCCTTAATCCATAAATGTTTGGTCACTTTGGGCCCTTAAAATGTTATTTCAGCTATTAAAAATTAGTCACGTACATGTTTTAAATGTTCAGCTCTTGTTGGAGTTGAATCCCTGTGGAGCCTGGACTGGTGGTCCTAGCATTTGGTGGAGTGGGGGTGTGAGGGTGAGATCTGCATCTCCCATCCCACCTGTCTCTACTTGCGCTTCTCTGCTACTAGTGTATGAAGGAGAGAGAAAGAAGACATTTATTCTTTTGACCAGTCAAGACAAATTTTTCCCTTGAGGGAGACGGCTGGTGGGCTAGAGTGGCTACAGTCAGAGAACCTTGCCCCATGAGATAAGACACTCCTAAAGTCGTTTCCCTGGAGAGTCTGCCTTTATTATGGTGAATGCTCTGGGTGTATTTCACGATGATGATGCTTTCCCTCTCCTTGCCAGAGCCACAAGGAGACCCTTTTTTTGGCTCTTCATGAGGAGTTGAAGTAAGTAAAGCGGGTAGGGTTGAAGTAGGTAAAATTCACGTAGTGTGGGGGCGCAGCTAAAAATGCCCATCCCCAGGAGTTTCTCACTCTCAAGCTAATCCACATGCAGCCTCCAGCAATCATCAGGACTACCATTTAAGTATTCTTACCAGTTTGTGGTTTCCAGGTGAGCGAATCTCTCAGTCGGGACTCCGGATTCTCCTGTCTCTCCAGATTTCTGGGTGGCAGTTTGCTTTGCAACCTCACTTCTCTGAGGACCCCAAGAGCAATCATTATTTTCATGGCCATTAAGTGACAACTTTCAAGCTCTTTACAAGATAAAGCTGAAACTGGGAATCTCTAAGCCAATTTTGAACTTAGGGGAAAAGACTTGGGGAGGAAAAAGAAGCCTTCAAGTGGAAGGCAAAGAAGTCTCTAGATGATTTTTCCATTATTTCACAAATGGAAAAACTTACAGAGTTAATTCAGAGTAGTGAAATCTGCCTATGAGTCTGACTTAGTCCTTATTTTAATTTCATCTGGGCGGCCCCAAAGAGTGATGACATTGATGATAATTATTACAAGAATGAGACATACATTTCAAAGATCTTAGTTATATTATTCAAAAATGCCAAAACAAGGGAATATAGCTCCTAAAAGTATATCAGTTTCACTAAAACACTGAATATTGCTCTCTACCTCCTAGATGTTCTCAGCTGAAATAAGAAAAGGGGGATTTGAAATCCAAAATGTTGCAGCATTTATTAGACTCATATTGTCTTGTAATTGTTTAACCTATAGAAGTTTGGCTTTTTCAACAAGACCAAGAGCCCATTTCGGCCAGTTACCTTATCAGAGTCTCCTTCTTTAGCTTCATGCACTGCTCTGCACACAACAGACCTTCATTAAATCCTTGAATCAGATTCGATACGGACTTGCTTGACATTTTACAGCACTGGGTTGGCAGGAGTGGTGTCCCAATCTTGCTTGTCATTCTTGTCTCTTGATTTAAAATGCTGTGCCTTGCAAAAGGCTTCTGTGAGCAAGTACTTGAGGAAAAAGAATTACCCCCTTTCAAAAGGGTCTGAATATGGTCTTTCGTGAGGCCTATTACAGTGCCTTATACCTCATTATAATCTACCGGGGAGTTATTGTGCATCTTGTAATGGAGGCTAAATTCATAGTTTTCATTCACCTGATTAGTATTTCTGTATTGGCTCTGGTGCCAAAAGGAATATTTTCCCTCTCCGTTTCTCCTTTTTAGTAGTAATATAAACATAATACAAGGCAGTAGAAAGAGCATCCCCTTTCCAGAAACAAACAAAAACCAATTACAGTCAGTCCTGAGGGAAGTCTTTCATGGAGAAAGCCAAGAAAAGCAGAAAGAAAGCTGAATGCCTCTGCCTTTATCTGTCCTCCCTGCCTCACTGTTTTAGGATCACATTGTCACAGCCCCATTTGGATTCTTTCATGCTCGGGTAGGGAGGAAGAATTTTTATCAACGCATGATTGATGTGTCAAAATCTAGAAAATTTCATTGGAGAGGGGTCCATGCCTTTCGGGGCTCATTTGTTATACGTGTGTTGGCTATAGGGCCAAACAGGGGGCCCTAGGAAGCAAACTCAGCAGGCCAAATGCAGCCCCTACTCTGTGCCATCCCACTGTCCTCCTGCCTTGCCTAGAGCTCAGCAGGAAGAGTGCCCGGGAGGATATGGTGTGGGGAGCGAGTGAGAGGGCTGGGTGGCAGCTGTGGCAGTCCTGCCCAGCCCTGAGGCCACTGCAACTACTCTTCTGTACCGGTCCTGGGGCCGCTGCCCTCGGATCAACTCTTTGCCCTTTGGTTCTGCCTTTGGGCTGGTTTTCTTTCTTTGAATCTCATGGATACTGCAGTGCTGCTTCTTTCCTTCTTCCATTTAACCTAATCATTTATAAAATGAAATTCTTTTCCATATTTATCCGACTTCTGGCTGGAGAGAGATCGGATGCGGGAGGCTCTTGCCTCCCTCTCAGCAGTGGTCCCGCGGCATCTCTGGCAGTGGCAGTACCTCTAGGGTTCTGGGACACCCTCCAGGGTTCCAGCTCCCACCAGGACACCTGGCTCAGGCCCTGGTCATGCTTCCTTCTCCCTCTGTCCCTTTGCTCAAGGGCCTCCTGCTTCACCAATATTGGCACTACCTCTCACAGTGGTCTATTTGGCTTCTGAAATTTTCCTCCCCTGGTGCAACACTTCCCTCATTATATTCCCTCTGTGGAAAATACACTGAGTGGTTTCCAACTCCTGGTTGCGCTGGACTGCTACTCCTCTCCCTGGTATATTTGTCTTAGCCCTGATGGGACAGTCAGTCCCTCAGTGCTAAATGTTGTTTTATTGTTACAAAGTTCCTTTTTTATTTATTTTTTTTTTTTTGAGACGGATTCTCTCCCTGTCGCCCAGGCTGCGGTGCAGTGGCACATTCTCAGCTCACTGCAAGCTCCGCCTCCCGGGCTCACACCATTCTCCTGCCTCAGCCTCCCAAGTAGCTGGGACTACAGGCGCCCCCACCACGCCCGGCTAATTTTTTTTTGTATTTTTAGTAGAGATGAGGTTTCACCATGTTAGCCAGGATTGTCTTGATCTTCTGACCTCGTGATCCGCCCGCCTCAGCCTCCCAAAGTACTGGGATTACAGGTGTGAGCTACTGCGCCCAGCCCACAAGGTTGCTTTTTAAAAAGTTAATTGAGACCAAGCATGATGCAGGTGTTAATATGTAATCTCAGTAGGTCACTGTGAATATTTATTGCTGGAAATTCATCAGATCAAGTCTGATACCTGATGACCTAGAACAGCTTAGATGCAATTTTCTCAATAACTTGAATCAAACAGAACACAGACTCTTCCAAACAGTGGGCCAAGATGTCTCTAGAAGAAAACCGCAGGTGGATGGGGTCATTGTATCTGCAATGGAGACACTGGAGTGAAATAGACTTGGAGTCTACTCTCAGCAATTCCAGTTATTGGCTGTGTGAGCACAGGCAAGTCCCTAGGTGTCTCTGGCCTTAGCTGTCTCCATAAACAATGGGAGTCAGAATATAGCAAGGAGATACATGTAAAGGAGCATGTGTGCACAGCATGTGTAAACCTGCCTCTAGGGCTGGCTTGCTTTCTTTGCTTCTCACAAATATCGCCATGTTTTTGTCTTTCCTTCTCCTGTTTAACCTAAGAATTCATAAAATGACATTCTTTCCCTTATTTTTCTACAGTGCAGCTAAGGTGGAATTCTCAAAAGAAACTACTTGAAAACCAAGGGAAACCAAAAAGGAAGTAAATAATCTGACACAAAGGCAATAAAGTAACACTTGTAATGCAGGGGTCCCTGAACAGGCATTGGCCAGTGACTATTTCCAGGGACGTGGCCTGCCTGTCAGGCTTGCCCTCTGTCTCAAAGCATTTGACTTCTATATGTCAACATAGTTCTGAGGATGTGGCATATTGCCTAACTGAATACAGTGTCCTTTTCAAAGACAAATTCCTATTCCCTCAAAATAAAACCTTCCCTGCTTGCCCCTGCATGTGTTCCTTAGAGGTTTTATTTAAATAAAGGGACCATCCCCTCCTCAAGGCATCCTCCATTCATCATGTTGCCCCTAAACCTAAAATCTTTGAGCCAGAGAAGGATCTGAGAATTCTGCCTTTCAACAGATGAAATACCCTCTTGGTCCTGGAACTGGTACTATGATTATCTAGCTAAAAGACAACCTTGTGTACATTTACCTCCTTAGAAGTTGCAAATCAAAGAAAAAGTTCTGGTTGAAGCTTGATACTTCCTTGCTTTAGTAACACTTTCTTTTCAGGGTTCCAAGGAACCAGAAAGGGAGCTGTCCAACAAAATAAAGTAGCCTAGGTACCACTTGTTAGCATTTTGTTAAAATGTAGCCATTTCTTTAGAAACAAATTAAAACATGCAATCTTCAAATAATGTTTCATTGCACCTACCAAAGAATAAACACTTATCATCACCAGTCCAGAAGCCTGGGCATCTTCTTGACCTTGGTTCTGGCAGCCTCTCAAAGATTACTGCAAAGGAAAGCAGGTTTTTCATTGGAAAGAAAAGGTGAACTCAGAAACGAATCCCATACCCATCTACTCTAGACCACACCTATCTGCACCTCTTTCCTCTAAGACAAGAAGAAATGGATTTCTACTATTATTTTCAAGAAACCAGAGGTCTTTACAATTTGATACAGTGAGGCTCAGTCCTAGACTGTAAACCAACCTGTGTAATGAAAAGAGGTGAGAGGCTTAAGAACCTGGGAACTCACAACTTAGAAATATGTAGTGTGTTTTAGCAGCATGTTTTCAAGGTCCTGGTGTATGATGGTCTCGCATGTTTGAACGCTTCTCTGGGTGATATGCCATCAAAGATTTCTTGTCGTCTTTGAGGTGTTAGGTGCAAGTACAGGGACTCTGTGAGCTCATAGTCTGTCTCCATCAGTAGGTCTGCCATAACGGAGCATGGACTATTTCAGGGCAAAATCAGTCTGTGTTTAAAGCAACTGTTGAATTGGACTAGAGTGATAGTTCTTGGTCTGTGCTGGTTGTAAACAGTATGCTGCTAAAATACTATAATATTGCTTGACATCTGTGCTACAGTGACTTCAAGAGGGGAAAAAAGTCTGCTAGATGCCAGCGGGGTGATGAAAATGTTTAAATAATTTGGTTCAGTGAGATTTCAGCCATTCTAAATACATCTGTATCTTATCTATGCTGTTATTTTAAAGTTTAGTATTCTTTTCTCTTTTTCCTTAATTCTATTATAAATCAAAAGCATCAACCCACTTGAAACTTGTTGATAAAAAAGGTATATATTTATGCATCTATATTTGTATTTAGCTACGTACAATATTATATACTGCCTTTATTTACCCCATTAATTTTTTATTAGGACTAGAGAGAAAACTTATCAATTTATTTTCACTGTAATGGCTTCTATTTGCAAACAGTAGGGTTTTTAGTGCAAAGCATAATAATCTCTACATCAGTTTTCCATGACTGCTATAACAAATTACCACAAATGTAGTGGTTTAAAACACACCTTAATAACCTAACAGTGCTATTGTTTAGAAGTCTGAAATGGGGATCACTGGGCTCACAATAAGGTGTCAGCAGGGCTGCGTTCATCTGGAAGTTCTAGGGGAAATCTCTTTTGTTTGTTTTTCTCCTTTTCCATCTTTTGGAGGCTGCTCTCATTCTTTGGCCCTTGGCATCTTTCATCTTCAAAGCCAGTTCTGACTTCTCTGCTTCCCTCTGCCATCTTTTAAGCCCCCTTATGTTTACCTTCGGCCCAGCTAGAAACACCAGGATGATCTCCTTGGTTTGACGCTTAACTTAATCTAAATACCCATGGAGTCCCTTTTGCCGTGTAACCTGACATATTTGAAGGTTCTAGGGATGAGGACATAGACTTTTCTGTTGTTGTTGGGGGAGAATTATTCTGCCTACCACAATCTCATAAGAAATAAATCTGCCATCTTTTCTTACCTTCTGAAAGTGGCATAAATGGCCTTGTATTGGTGGTTCTGTCACTCCCCTTGACTGGATACATTTTTCTCCACCATTTGGAATACCATTACCAGATTATTTCAGAGCAAGAAAACGAAGGGGTCTCCGTAAGACTAGAGGGCTTAATATGTAGCTGTGTGGAAGTAATTTTTCTGGGATTACATTCAATACCTCCATTTGAAGAATGTGGTTAATAGGCCAGGTGTTGTGGCTCCTGTCTATAATCCCAGCACTTTGGGAGGCCAAGGCAGAAGGGTCCCTTGAGGCCAGGAGTTCGAGACCAGCCTGGACAACATATCGAGACCCCCCATCTCTACAGAAAAAAATTAACTGGGCATGGTGGTGCAAGCCTGTAGTCCTAGGTACTTGGGAAGCTGAGGTGGGAGAATCTCTTGAGCCTGGGAGTTCAAGGCTTTGAAGCTGCAGTGAGCTAGGATCACACCACTACACTCCAGCCTGGGCAACAAAGCAAGACCCCATCTATCTAAAAAATAGGATGTAGATAATCATATGTATTTTCTCTGGAGCCTAGAGCTGATCTGACAGTCACAGAATCCTGAACTCTGTACACTTTCTTCTGCTTAGTAGAAGAAAGAGAAGTGTACTAACTGCCTCAGTGGGCTCTAGGAGCTTGAGTACATAGAACCGCCAAGAAGTCACATTTAAAAATTAAAACTTTATTTCTAAAAATTCAAATTGCAGAAGAAGAATCTTAACTACACAAGAGAGAGATGAAATAACTCATTTCCATCCCATATCAATACTTTCTTCCCACCCCTGGAGACAGGTCATTTTAATCTCTATTTATGTTTATCTTGTTTTGCTTTTTCCTCTGCTCTGATGTTTGTTAGGCTCTGAATAGATATTTATTTCCTCTTCTCATTAAGCCTACAAACATCTAATCATTCCTATCTATTTGGTTTTTCATTTTTAATAATTTATATTTAAATGTTGGCAAATTGAATGGTCTAATTTTGCCCTTTGAATGCCTATGCATTCAAGTTCTTTAGGCAGAATTTATCTCTTGTTTTTTAAATTATATTTTGAGTTTTATAAAAAATTGATGTTTCTTATTATCCCCCAACCCATAATTTTCTTCAGTGAACTTTTTGTTTAATTTTGTTTTGCTTTAACATTTTATTTTTCAGACACCTCTCATTGAACCTCACGTTCCTCTTCGTCCTGCTAACACCATTACCAAGGTAATGGGATGTAGGTGGGTTGATGAGCCATTCAGCTAGCTTCTTAAGTACCTCTGGAGGTGATCCATATGTCAGGGCATCACATCAGGAAGCCTCTGATACATTTTCTAGAGACAGGAAATATGCAATGTCTCAGTTCTCAACATAAACCAGTGACATATCACACAAGTGAACAAAGTAAACATACTGAGTGAGTTACGTTTTCCAAGCCAGAGTCAGATTGGAAAGTGGTTTCAGGATTTGTTTGGTTTGTTTTCCTTCTATAAACACTTCTTTCTCCTCCCCTCCTTCCACCTGATTACAATCCAGGTCCCTTCAGAGAAGATCCTCAGGGCTGGAAAAATTTTACGAAATGCCATTCTCTCTCGAGCACCTCACATGATAAGAGATAGAAAATACCACCTAAAGACATACAGGTATGTGTGCTAATTCTAAAGGCTGTGGCCCGCTCACATTCATATTTAGTGAAAATTGAACAAAAATGCTTCTCCCTGTTTTCCATGTGGGTGCAGCCCATTTTGTAATGCCTTCAGGTTCTGGAAGGTTAGGCTTGTCTTAGTTCTCAGCTTAACTGCAGTTGCTTAATTATCCTTAATATTCCCAGCACCTCCTAAACTAAGTTGTTTGGATATTGGTTTAGTTGTGATGAACAAAGAGAGGAAAATTTTTGTAATTTCTGTTTGCTAGTGACTTTTAGGAAGCCTACTAGATTTAGATCACATTCAACCAACATTGACTGCACACTTATTTATACTCAAAGACCTGTACCAGATCCCTTTTGGTATATTAGCTCATTTCATCCACATAACACTGCTAGACATGTATGACCATTTTTCAGATAACAAAATTGAGGCTGGGAGAAATTAGTTTTGCTTGTCCAAATCACAAGTCTAGTGAGTGGCAGGGCCAGGATTTAAACCAAGGTTGGTTGATTTCCGGATTCAGTGATCATTTCATTCATTCAGTCATTCATTTATTACACAAGTTTAGCACTTACTGGGTGCCGGGCACTATTGTGTTTAAAGCCCTAAGGATACAGCAGTGAACAAAACGTGCTTTACAGAGCTTATTTTCTAAAGTAGGATTCCATCCTAGCATGCGTATAGTAAGATACACAACTCTGTATCACATATATATTCATATAGAATATGGATTCCTAATTGTAGTTGTCACTGGAGTTAAGAAATGACAGAGATAAAGACTGAGGTTTCATGGTTAGCTGAACCTTCTGGGATGACTGTACCATGGTGGGCCAATTAAGAACTCGAGTCTAATCCCTAACTTTTGATTTTATTAATTCAGCAAGTGTTGAGGGACTAGAATTGCCAATATGTGGCACACAAGCCTTCACTCTGTCTTCCCAGTCCCAGGGTTCAGACATGACAGCCCTGTTTCAGCAATCAGTGAGACTCTCTTTCCCATTTAGCCTAGACATGACCTCAGAACCCATCAGCATTGGCATGAGTCAAAACTCATTTGACTCACAGGAACCAAATTCATAAGATATACTGAAAAGCTAGAATACAAATTTCAAAGTTACCATGAAGGATGTATATCTTCTACCAACTATGATAGAACCTATAAAGGTTCTGGTTCAGGAATTTGAGCATAAATAACTGCTCAGTAAATGTTAGTTGAATGTGATCTAGATCTAGTATCTACAGGGTTCACCTTAAAGCAAACCTACCAAGTATACGTGCCTCAAGATCCAGTTTCCCTCTCAAGGACAGAGATAGAAAAAATATATTGCATATTCTTCCTCTTCTGATTATTTTTTCTATACTCCATGCAAACTAATACTCTTCTGCTTGCATTTGGCATGAATATGTTACAAGACCAAAATTGATAGTGTGTTACATTTAGATTGCCCTCTTGTTGACAGAATTTTGGAAATGAGGTGGGACTTGAGAACGTGCCTTAGTCTTATCAGTAGCATATTCCACTTAAGACACATTCTGTCTCTTAGGACAGATTGATTACCTAGCCCTTTTTATGTTGATATTAACTAACTACCATTTTGGATGTTTACATTTGTAAGTCCTGTTCTCCAACACCGCAAGTTGATTCTTTTTCTAGTCTGTGGACCTGTATTAGTCTGTTTTCACACTGCTACAAAGAACTATCTGAGACTGGGTAATTTATGAAGAAAAATGGTTTAACTGACTCACAGTTCCACAGGCTTAACAGGAAACATGACTAGGGAGCCTCAGGAAACTTACAATCATGGCAGAAGGCAAAGGGGAAGCAGGCACATCTTACCATGGCAGAGCAGGAGAGAGAGAGAAGGGGGAGGTGCCACATACTTTTAAATGATCAGATCTCATGAGAACTCATTCACTATCAAAAGAAAAGCAAGGGGAAAATTTGCCCCCATGATCCAATCACCTCCCACCAGGCCCTTCCCCTGAAGCATGGAAATTACAATTTGAGATGAGATTTGCGGGGCGCACAAAGCCAAACCATATCAGGCCATATCAAACCATGTGGCCGAAGTCACATAGCTACACACTGCTATAATTTTAAGAAAAGTAAAGGTTAAAATAAATAAATCAATGTGTCACATGTCTTCAGAGAGAGTTCAACCTTTTAAATTCATTCAGGGGATCTCAAAGATCTCATATGGTTAAAGGAACTTTTTCTTTTCAAAATTATATTACTTTTTCCCCTAATTTAAGATGTGATTGCACTTTGCCAAGTATTGACTTGCATTAGGGAAAATTCATTAAAATATGTCATGTTTGATGATAGATCATGGAAACTAGAAGTCAGAAACCATCATCTCTTTCATGCTCCATTGTACTAAGATTTTAAACCCCTGAAATATAGGTGTTATGTCTGTTCCACACCCTGTGACACAAATTAATGATCTATTGGGAATAACCATAGGACCCAACTGGAAGCCGGAAGCATGATTTCTTTTTTCTGCAGGACAGTCTGAGTTCCTTGTCCCAGATCTTATACTTTCCAGTTCCATTCTCTCTCTCCCTCCTGCTTCTCACTCCATTATATTATTGCTGCAGTATTAGGGGGCTGTAGTCTCTCCAGATGCAGCATAACCCCCCGAAATCACTGTACTAGAGGTCTGCTGTCAATTCTAAATCATCTAGGGATCATTAATGGAAAGGATACCTGTGATTCCATCAGCTACAAGTGGCACAACTGTGTGTCGTTGTTCAGTATTCTGACTGCAAGATTCTTATACCCTTTGTAAGGACTCATCAGATGCTCTGGGATCATCTCAAGTCCATGTGCTCTTTTTAGTAAAGGTAATCATTGAATTAAAAGCCAAATGAAATTGATTTTATGTATTTTTACATGATTTTTACCATTAATCAATTCTCAAATTAGGAAAGAAATATTCTGGAAGGTCTTGTGTTTGGTTCAGAATGATTTATAAGTAGGTGACTGTGCCCACTGAAGCTCTAATGTATGGTTATAGACTGTAATAAGGGCAGTCCTGGAAATATAATGACCTTCTCAGTATACCCTCCCTGTGAAATATTGTGAGGTCAGGGTCAACCCCAAATCAAGGAATCCCACGATTCCTCTGATAGATTTCAGAGGTCTAAGATTAAAATTATTAGAGCTGGAAAAGGCTTTAGAGGCCATCATTTGCTCCTCCTTTTTTTTTTTTTTTTTTTTTTTTTTTTTTTTATACAGGCAAGGGAAGTGAGAACCAGAGAGTTGAAACCATGTGGCCAAAGTCACATAGCTAAGTAGCAGACCTAGTTCTGTATCTCATGTCTCCCGCCACTTCAAGATTGTTCCTAAAGTGGCACAGAACCATGAGTCTCCTCCAGTTTCAACTAGAGAGGAGCTCCCTAGCCCGTGCCCCAGAGGTGGTGCTGTCGTTAGCATGAGAGGGGAGGCCACCAGTGATTCAGTCCCAGCTGCAGACAGCCAGCTGCTCTGTGACTCCCTGCCTTGTTCCATCATCCCTTGGGATTGAGCCATCACTAGGACTTCAAGATTCCATTTCCTCTCTTGAACCATCATGTTGTGGACACCTGCCCCCTTCCCTCACCCCATGGGCAGTTTCGGTATTCCCGAATATGTGAGTGTGTATGCTTATGCATTTCCTAACTAATGTATGCAGTTTGCTTATCCAGACCAACTCACCACAGAAGGGCATCTTGGGGATCGATGTGTGAATATACAGGAAGCCAGCAAGCATTTGGAGCTCTTCAGATGACAGGCTCTGGAGAAGTGCTAATGCTCATTACACAGAACTTTTTCAAGGAGATTTGCATCCCTAATTGCTTGTTTCTCCCAACACCCCTCCGAGGAAGATCAGTAGTATTACTTGAAAATATAAAGTGCTATATAATTTTGCACTTATACGGCACCTTTCATAGCACCTCTGAGTGCCTCATAAACATTAACTCGTTCGGCACAAGACTCAAGTGGAGAGAGTCAGTATGTATTTGCTTTGCCTCCATCTTGCACTGAGATTTTCTGGGACTGGCTCACTAGGACAGAGTTTCTGTTCCTCTGATTAGCTTGCCAGACAATCTCCCCCTCTGGCAGCCCCCTGGTCTCCCCTGGTGCTGCAAGTAGTAATGCTTTCATTTAACCAGCCTTGCTTTAAAGGTCCGTCATGAGCTGAGTGGCTTTTTTGGCTTGTATTAGCATTTGAGAACCTGAAGCTACCGCGTGTGGTGCTTTGTTTGCCGTGAGACCTCTTCTGGTAGGAGACCATTAAGCCCTTTGATAGGTTCTCCTCTCAGAAGCCATCTCCCATCCTCTATCTGAAAAGGGGTGACTTCCCCACCCTTTATATCTCACCTCTCCTTAGACAATGCTGTGTGGGAACTGAGCTAGTGGACTGGATGATGCAGCAGACACCATGTGTTCACTCCCGGACTCAAGCTGTTGGCATGTGGCAAGTCCTGTTAGAAGACGGTGTTCTCAACCACGGTAAGATGAGCCCCTCTCAAGAAATGCTAAGTGCATTTCCCTGGGTAAGTAGTTGCTGAACTCCCAAATGGGCAAGAAAGAATTACAATCCCTTTAGGGACCTGCAGAGCTAGCATCTTCATTTAGTGATACAAATGCAGCAAGTAGATGCTATTGATTGCTATGTTCCACCATTGTACCTTCCTAACTTGGGAGAATGTATGAAAGGAAAATGAAATTGCAGCCCGAGTGCATCAGTTCCAATTATGTTTATCAGTTTGCATTCACGGTTCATTGATAGTGTGATTATACTCTGAGCAGTGCATAGCAATCCTGATACAGGGGCAGAATGAAGAGCAGTGAAGTGTGTGGCTGGGCTGATGACATGAAAGTAAGTAATGAATTCGGAAGCTGCCTTTTAACTGTGCCACTGTCTGGGAGAGCCAATTTGTATACCCACAGGATGACCATATTTAAAATCAAGAATGTGCTCTGCAATTGTGGCTCTTGATAACTGCAGGGGCTATAATTGAACAGAGTAGCTCTTCAGGACTGGCATGTAACTCTGGCCAAACTCTCATGCCATTTGTTTAAGACACTTCCAAACAGACAAAATATTAAAACCATTCATTTCATTTTCCAACACCTGGGAATCTAGTAATGGTTTTGCCAGCGTTTCTCGTACTTTAATGTGCATACATGTTGCCTGGGACTCTTGTTAAAGTGCAGATTCTGATGTAGCTCATCTGGAATGGACTCAGAGTCTGTATTTCCAACAAGTTCCCAGATGCTGCTGCTGCTGCTCCTCCAGGAATCACCCTTTGAGCAGCAGGGGATCTACTGCTTGTCTTTACCTTTTGAGAGTATTGATGCTCCATCCTGAAAAGGGGCTCAAGGCTCTAAGACATGTACATGAGGGATTCTGAGCCACGTTCATTGTCTTTGTTCTACCAAGATTTAAATCCTGTTTAAAGGAACAAGAGGAAAAAACTTTAAAAAATCAGATTTGGAAGAAAATTACCACAAAATCCTTCTAGCAGTATATGATCTAGAAACCTGGTCTGGTCAGCTTTGTTCAAACAACTAATTTTATACCAACATTTTTTTCCAGAGTGCAGACAGTACAGTTGATAAACAGTATATATAGAAAGAATAACATAAATTCTGATCCTGACAAAGCAGATTGTTTTTAAAGCCTGTACTTTAAAAAGCCGTGACAGAACATGACCTGGCAGTTGGTTCCTTTCCTGTTGGGGACACAGGTCCCACATCCTAGAAAACATCAGGAAGGCGATTTCTGCAGGTCAAATTGTTCATCTCAGAAACGCTGGCAGGTCCTCAAAGGGAGTCCCACGGAGGCCCAGGAGATGGGCGGGTCTGAGAGGGCTGTGGTGTGCATGACTGCAGCCCCGAGGTCATGTCTTCCAACTGCACAGCCTGGGCAGGGCAGAGTGAGAAGGGTGAGGAGGCTCCCGGCTTTGCTGCCACTTGGCCATCCTGCCCGACACCCTGCATTTGTTTCCAGTGAACGGAGCTGTGAGGCTGAGGTGCCGCAGCTGACACGTGCTTCCATGTTTCCCGTAGTGGACCAGGAGCACCATTTCCAAGACAAATATTTGTTCTATCGATTTCTGGATGACGAGCACGAGGATGCCCCTTTGCCTACTGAGGAGGAGAAGAAGGAGTGTGATGAGGAGCTCCAGGACACCATGCTTCTGCTGTCACAGATGGGCCCTGACGCCCACATGAGGATGATCCTCCGCAAACCGTGAGTGAGAGCTCGTGGCTCACCCCTCCAGGTCCCGAGGCCGCCTAGTGCGTAGACGTACCGCGGGGACAGACACAAGGCTGCTCTCAACAGCCCTGACCATCCCCCATGGAACAAAAGGGAGCAGCTGAAGGGTGCCACAGCAGTGCTTGTCTCTGTTATTTTAATTTTTGTGTTTGATCCGGATGGCTCTGTTTTCCATTTGCATGAGTTAAAGCTGTAGAGGTTGTCATTAGTTGGCTCGGGCTGCCAAAACTGAGTCCCCATATTAAATGACCTTTGGTCAATGACAAACAGAAACTGCTCTGTTTCTATGCCAGTCTGCAGTAGCACCTTTCTCCCTACTGCAACAGGACAGAGGTCATCAGGGCCATAGCCTTCATACCCAGGCCTGCGTTCATTTGTTCCTTCACTCATTCAGCACATGCTCCTACCCTCCTCTGAGGCTTCTTAAAGCTCATTCTTCTGAGCACACCACAACTGCATTACCCCTGTCAAGTCCCCCATTGAGCCACTGAGGCAGTCTCTCCCTTCTGTCTCAGCTGAACCCACCTTACCTTCAGGAGCAGGCCACCACCTGCCATTGAGGACTCTGAAATGTTTAATCACATCCACTCAGGAAGAATGTATCATTAAGCCCCCGTTCGATGCAGGGCACTCCACTAATGGCTATGGGGCATATAAAGAAGCACACGCTGTGGTCCTGATCCTCAGGGAAACCTTTTCAGTAAGCGGTGACTTGGCACTTGCTTCCGAAACCAGCACACAGGCTTGTATTTTTCGGCTGGAAATGAAGACGCCCTCTGCCCTGCAGCCAGCGTTGGCCAGCTGTGGATGTCAGCTCTGAGTCATGTTTGGCTGACCTGGGTGCATTAGTCTCGACAAGGGCATTACATGTTACATGTCCTGGGTGTCTGCTGGGTGCTTTCCAAGAGTGAGGTGTCCCTCAGGCCAGCCTTCCCAGAGGCTGCCCCTCAGACCAACCGGCAGGAGCCTCCCTGAAGGCACTTTAATTTCCTTTCCCCAGGATTCTTTCACTTGCCCTTACTCAGGGCTGTCCCCTTTGTCAAAACTCTCTCGTGGGGTCTGACTCTCCCACACCATGTGTTTCAAAGGCCTCCCTCATCCCAGCAGATACCATCATCCTTAACTCTAGAACCATGCTCTTCAGGTCTGTAAGCCTCAAAACCCTTTCTTCACACAAAAATATGAACAGGAAAATCCAAAACATCAAACAAAGCTAGAGCTTCACTGACATAAGCAGGAGTGGGGTCCAAGAAACCTGCCCAGGGTCCAAGAAACCTGCCCAGCCGGTGTATGCTTTCTCTGAAGGATCGTAGGACAGCGTGGCTGAGGGGGCCCAAGAGAATCCCTGGGGCCCGGGAAACTCAGATGAACACCACCATTTTAAGCCATGTTTTCTTTCTTGTCCCCTCTTGTCCCACTGTCC
The DNA here is from genome assembly GCF_043159975.1 of Macaca nemestrina. Classification (NCBI taxonomy): domain Eukaryota; kingdom Metazoa; phylum Chordata; class Mammalia; order Primates; family Cercopithecidae; genus Macaca; species Macaca nemestrina. The sequence goes on from NC_092135.1 coordinate 70,858,972, forward strand.
CTCCTGCATATTTCCCCATCATTTCCTGGGTCCATCCCCTTTTTGCTGTCCTCCTTGCTGCCACCTGCATCCAAACCAGCATATGCAGTGGCTCTGAATCGAGGTGGGACAGCCCCCTAAGGGCTGTTGTCAAAGCGCAGGAGAGGGCCAACTGCTAGCACTCACTGGGCAGTGGCTAGGACCAAGGGCTGCCAAACACACCGCAGTACCTAGGAACCCAACACAGTAAAGAGCTGTCCTGAGAACAGTGCCCCTGTAGAGAAATATTGCAGTCAACTATGAGTTTCTCAAAGGCAAAGACAGATCTCATTTTACTGCATTTGTTCATTTATTGAGCACCTACATTGTTCTAGACACTATATTAGGTGCTAAGGCATTAAGGTAAGCATTGAACAAGAAGCCTTTTCCTCCTTGGAGTTTTCTATCTAGCGCATAGGATAAACCTTAAGCAACTACTTATGCAAGCAATCATTTAATCACAGCTGCATCACATGCTACAGAGGAAGATGTAGTGTGTGTTAGCACAGCCTAATGTAAAGGAAGGTTTAACCTGGTGTGGAAGTTAGTAAGGCCATATCCCTAGCTCTGTGCATTACACCACGTAAGCCATCAGTAAACCTTTGCTGAGTGAGTGAATGAATGAATGGAAGTGTGAATACACAGTCCCAGCTAATGTTCCCTCAGCTCTTACTTGCTCCGTGGGAGGCAGAAATGCCATCTGATTCACAAATGTTTTTGAGCATCTACCAAAGAGATCAAAAGAAAAAAGTAATAAAATGGCTCCTGCCTTTGGGGAGTTTATAATTCTATGGGAGAGGAATTCCCAAATTAGATTAAGATCCAACAATCATCAACTGAGTGCCTGCTGTAGGCTAGGAACATTCATGCTAATTGTTTGATTTACCCTTCTTCACAAGCTTGTTTTCATGAGTCACTTTGGGAGAAATGGGAGTTGCTGCTTGTGCTTCCTTTTGTTTTCCATACACCATTGAATTGCATGATCCCTGGCAGCCCAGATTCTTCATAGAATATTACATTCCAAAGCTGATACTCTTCCATTCTATCGCTAGTTGTTAAAGTATAGGTTTTACAAATATTCTGAGATACATGATTTTGGGTGGCCCTGGGATTTTCCCATCTTCTTAGGTTTTTCGAAACTTTGCAAACATTGGAATTGGGCTGGCACTTCTGGAACTCTTCAGTTTTCTTTCTGCCAGAATAACAGCTCCCGAGAGATGGGAAAGTGAAAAATAAGGAATCTAATTTTAGGAGACAGATACTCCAACTCTACGTGTACGTATACACACACAGACACTTTTTTTTTGATCTGCTAATAATCTTTGGAGCTACTACTTTATTTAAGTGGAAAGAAAACAAGCGTAGTTGATCAAGAATTGCCAGTATCACTACTGTCCTTGAAGGGACCAAATGAGCACTTCGCTCCTGGAAACTAAGGGCATGTTCAGAGGTCCTGGAAATGTTGACTTTTTACTGCCGAAAATGCTAAGTCATTAAGAAATGTGGAGGCATGAGATGCATTGGCTTCATACTGACCAGGGCAGGACCTCCTGACTTTTAAACTTAGCACAGCTGCATTTTATAATAGTCACCACTGCCAGAGAGGTTGCAGAACTCTGATAATTACTGGGAAAGAAATAACACAATATTCTTTGATGAGAAGATTACTTTGAGAATTTGATTGTATAATGAAGATGTTGCTTTGAAAGGTACTTCCTATTGTTCTGAATCGGAGACTTGCTAGCAAAAAAAAAAGTGTCACTTGTTTTGACAGGCTACTTAGAAAAATTCTCTGTTTATTACATTAACTGCAGCATTTTAACTGTCAAACTATGAAAGAATGTTCTGTAGTTTAAAAAACAGAATAGAGCTTCAGGGGAAATTTTTTGGCACACTCTTGTTGCTATTGGTATTGAAAAAAAAAAAACACATACATTCTGCATGTGAAATTAGCTTTTTATGTGGTGGCAGACAGAGTGACTCACAATGCCTGTCCTGGTTTCGCAGGTGCAGACCTGGATGGCATTTGGGGGCAAGCACTACAGAAGATGACAGTTTGACAGTGCTGTTGTTGTAGCTCCCAGACAGGGCCATCAAACACAGAATGAGCTCTCAGAGCTTACTGTTTTGATTTTGCTTTGTTTATAAATCTAAAAACAAGAGGTTGCCCTATAGCAAGTAGATACAATGGGGACTCTTCCCAGTAGAAATGTGCATTTTGGCTTTCTTTGAGCAGGTACTTTGGTTAGGGAAACATGCGTAAAAGGATCTGGAGTGACTACGTAAGCAGAGTATTGTAAACTTGAGGCCAACTGTAGTTAAAAAAGAGGCTTCAAGGAGACAGGATGCTCTGCGGTAGAAGCCTTCAAACCACTCCTTCCAATTAAAGTGAGATATAGGCTTCAATGTTCAGGATGGTCTATCAGAGACCAGCCTAAAGGTGGGAGGGCGATTAAGTAGATACTATTTCCCAAATCAAAATTTAGGTCTGTAGTTCTGAAAAAGCATAACAGCCTAGAAGCCTACATAAGTTGAGAAAGAGATAAGTCATTTGGGCCCGAGCAGAGAGAAATGTGTGTGTGTGTGTGTGTGGTGTGTGTGTGTGTGTGTGTGTGTGTGTGTGTGTGTATGTGTAACATTAAGAGAAATTTTGGAAGTTGAGGAATCTTCCAACTGGGTCAGAAACACAGAAACATGAGTTTGTTTATTTTATGTGATAAATTAATATTTCAGGTGCCCTTGGGATTTTTCTCATCTCCCCAGGTTTTTTGAAACTTTGTAAACATTGGAATTGGGCTGGCAGTTTCTTCTTTTGACTCTTTCTGCTGGAATAAGAGCTCCCAGAGATGGGAAAGTGAAAAGTAAGGAATCTAATTTTAGGAGACAGACATTCCAGCTCTACATGCACGTACACACATACCCCCCGCTTCTTTTTTTTTTTTTTTTGATCTGCTAATAATCTTTGGAGCTACTACTTAATTTTACTTTAACAGAGAGAAAACAGGCTTAGTTAGTCAAGAATTGCCAGTATCATTGTTGTCTTGAAGAGACCATCTGAGCACCTTGCTCCTGAAAACTGAGAGCATGTTCAAAGGTCCTGGAAATGGGTTTTGTTTGTTTGTTTTTTTACTGCCCATACTCTGCTAAGGCGTTAAGAAATATGGAAACGTGAGATACATTGGCTTCATATCAAACATATGCTATAGGGTGTAAAGTTGAAAGGCAACAATTTAAGGTGGATTAAATGACATAAAGGCAAAATACCGTAGGGGGGGAGGGTATTGTTTATCCCTTAATTGGCTGCCTGCCCTAATGCAAGCCTGTCCTGCAGAGGCTGGGTGGAGACTACCCCGCTGCTATTCCATTCCACACACTTGCTCTAGAGGGCGCGTGAGAGCCTATGCATTGTGTCTTAATTAGCAGTGCCTGTTTCAGTAGGATCTTTACTTGTCTAAACTCTTTTCCAGGGTGTGGAATTTAAAATCCTGGTAATTATAGAGGGATTTGTTTCTTCAGGGGATTCCAGATTAGCAAGCCTAAAATTGGTGGTGGTTAGGGTTTTGATTTCTGCTCGGATGTGTCAAGAGAATGTCCACCGTTACGAAGTTCATCTCAAATGCTAATCAGATGAGAAGAAAAGCACGACCGAGAGAACCTAGGCTTCTGAAGTAAGACATTCACTGTGAATCCTTCCTTCACTGCATGGCGACCTTCGCCTTGGTCATTGCTTGAAAGATTTCAGCGTCACCAGTGAAAGCTTGTAGAATTTACCTGAATAAATGATTGCATTAAGTGGGTCATTTCTCTGCCTCTCCCCGTAAAAGCAATTTATTCTTATTCCTCATATCCACACGGCCAGAAACCAACCATTGGATTGCTACCTTTCTGATTCAGATTCAGGAGAGGGGAGGATGAACTTAGTGGCTCATCTACAGTTTAGGGTTTATTATAAGATTGCCTCAAGGTTTTAATGACTTTTTATTGTTAAAGTCGATCTCTTTATTGGAGAAAATTTGGAAACCACTGACAAGAGTTGAAAAAGAAGAAATAACACCAGCAATCACGTCTCAGTTCATTACTGGTAACATTTTAGTGCCTATCCCACTGGTTATTTTTTAATTCCTAACTTTTTACACTTAATAACATATCATAGCATTCTCTCTTAAAGTTAAATATCCTTTAAGGATGGAGCTTTTAAATAGTGTATTCTCTGAATGGTTCTTTAATGCATTCAGTTTGTGATCGTTGGATGTTTAGGTTGTTTCTCAAGCCCCTTCTATTTTTCTTTTTCTTTTTTTTTTTTTTGAGACAGGTCTCACTCTGTCACCCAGGCTGGAGTGCAGTAGGGTGATCTCAGTTCACTGCAATCTCCACCTCCTGAGCTCAAGTGGTCCTCCCATCTCAGCCTCCCAAGTAGCTGGGACTATAGGCGCATGCCACCATGCCTGGCTAATTTTTTAGTTTTTTGTAGAGACAAGGTTTCACTATATTGCCTAGGCTGGTCTTGAACTCCCAGATTCAAGCGATCCTCCCACCTTAGCCTCTCAAAGTGCTGGGATTATAGGCATGAGCCACTGGTCTCAGCACCTTTCTTCTTAAGAGCAGCAAAAAAATAATATTTTAATACTGTTCTTCCCAGAACAAAGGAAGAGCTCCTAGCCGGACAGGGGCACAGGTGGGGCAGAAAGATGCTGGGAAAGTTCGCGCAGGGGACTGTAAATTGTTTCACACTGAGGGAGTGACCGGGCAGGAGCACTAGGAGATACGGCTGGAGAGTTAGGCTGAGGTCAGTGGGGGCATCTGCCATGCCCTCTGTGTATGTTGGATATTTTATAGTCATTTGGGGCACCACTGAAGAGTTTTAGAGGGAGTTGTGGTGTGATCAGATTTGTAGTAGGTTGATTTCTCTGCTATCTCCAGAGAGTAGACTGGAGGGGCCAACTAAAGACAGAAAGCCAGATACTGAGTTTTATGAGATTGTATTTGTTGTAGTTTGAAATGATAGCCTTTGAGATACATGCATTTGACCCAACAGTCTTGTAAATAAAGTGAAAATGCTACTGAGCACAAGAGCTCTGGGTTCTATTCTTACCAGTTTACCATTATCTCATCTAACATCTTCAGATTACAAGTCTCTTAAGGTATAAAAGGAGTTCAATAATACCTGCTTGCCCTCTCCCTACTTCACAATAGATTGGAAATGAAAACACAAGTGCCAACTGAATTTAATTATAGCCACCATTTATTGGGCATATGTGTGCTAGACACCGTGCTAAACAATTACTTAATTCCTTCAACAACACTCTGAGGTAGTTACTTAATATTACTCCCATTTTATGGACAAGGAAACAGGCTTAGGCTGAGTCACTTGCCTTTGGTTATCCACAAAGCACTAGACTCAGGCTTCGACTCAGGTCTGCCTGACTCTTGAGCCTGTGCTCTTTACTGTGCTCTACCACCTGCCATGGTTCAAAGGGGCTTCAGAATGGACTCATGGGTTTATGCTTTGAGCACTGGAAAGGAAAGGTGTCATGGACATTCAATTTAAAATAATTCTTACAAGGCTGGGTGTGACTTGTAAGAATTGTGACTCACACCTATAATACTAACACTTTGGGAGGCTGAGGCACCCAGATCACTTGAACCCAGGAGTTCAAGACCAGCCTGGGCAACATGATGAAACCCCATCTCTACAAAAAATACAAAAATCAGCCAGGTGTAATGGTACATGCCTGTAATCACAGCTCTCAGGAGGCTGAGGTGGGAGAATCACCTGAGCCTGGAAAGTGGAGGCTGCAGTGAGCTGTGATCATGTCACTGCTCTCCAGCCTCGGAAACAGAGCAAGACTCTGTCTCAAAAAAAAAAAAATAATGATTATAGACTAATCTAATTTCATTAAATTATTACCATATAGACCAGAATGGAGTGCACCATCTACTGTTGAAAAAAAGTCCTCTAGCATGGCAGATTCCCAGGCGTGCTATTAATCCATAATGGGTTAAGATGATGATGAAGATTATTCTTTCCTGAGAGAGTTACATGCTGCTAGAACCTATAATTCTTTTATTTTTATCTTATGTCCTGAGTTTTATTGTGTATTGTCAGGAGCAGAATCCAATGGGCCATATGGGTCTAAAGTTTTCAAATCCATTGTCAAACTGATTGCACAGAAATGAAGTGCTTTATAGTTTTAATTGCCATATGATTAGGGTCGCCAGGTTAAATACAGGATGCCCGGTTAAATTGGAATTTCAGTGAATAACAATGTTCTGATATAAGTATATTTCATGCAATATTTTTATTTGCCAAATCTGGCACCCAACTTATAATTAATCTGCCTCTCTTCACAGCTCCTTTGAAGAGTTGCTGGAAAATTTAGTCTAAAGATCACATAAAAAACACTGAAAACCCACAGCTCTGGAAAGAGTCAACTTACTCCACAGTAACCCTCTAGCCAGAACCACAAGCAAAACTTAATCACTAATATTTGAATACCACTATATAGTTTATATAGTGATCTCACATCCTTCCGCTCTTTGAATCACTAAAAAGCTCCCTGAATTAAGTATGGCTCATGATAATCCACTATGTCCTGACAAAGAAATTGAACTTAGTCAATACCAAGTGCCTTTCTCAACATCACACAGCAGTATATGTGGCTGAACTAGGAACTGATCCACATCTTACTCCCAGTCCAATTTTATTTCTTCCTTTTTTCTTTCATTGACAATATTATTTCCTCTCTACTAGGTTGCCTCAAGTGTGTCCTCACTAGTGAATTTACTGAACAAGCAGTGAAATATCTACAAAATATGGATAATCTATGTCCCTGATTAATTAAGAATTGACATTTTGCAAGGAAAAAGTAACAATGCATTCATATAACACCTCAAAAAACATTTGCATTTTCCATCTCACATGTATATTTCATCCTCAGAGGCAAGCGGTTATACTGACTCCATCCAAATTTATTTGTTCTTCTCAACTTGCTGCTTAGGTGTTTTAAAGGAAAATATTTGTACTTGTACCTTTTAAAAGGTTTAATGTTAAACTCCTTGAGTGTCCTTGTAGTAAACACTTTTGCTGGAAGAATGTTGGGCATATTCAGTTTCTAAACATGATCAAACCACATTGTCCTAAATACACTTAGCCCTCAGAAGCCATGAATTATGGAACCCTTACCCCATGCCCTGACAGTGATGACTTCATTTCTCACAAATATTCATAAAGCTTTTGCTCGTTATTATAGTTGTAGACTGTATTCATTTCTAACTTCACAAAGCAGGAAAGGATCCCTGTGTACACAAGCTCTGCTATTAGGACTAGAAAAGGAACTTAAAATGTCCTTTTTGGGGTTAAAGATAAGGTGTGGGGGTGGTGGCATGGCAGGGAGCTGAGCAATCGGAGCTGGGTAGGACACTTTAAATGTGCAGTCACCAGGTTCCTGGAATGTCTCATTGACACTTAAGAAGCAGGGGTCCTGAGAGGTGAGGCAAAGAAAAAACATGCTTTGCTGGTTTTGCTAGACAAAGGAAGTGCAAAACTGCACTAAACTTTCCTTTAAGGGAGGTGGAAGAAGTGAGACCTTAAGAAGATCTTAGCAGTGTTGGAAAGTGGTCCAAGCTTGAGAAAGGACTTAAAAGTCAGAGATTCAGGTGGATTGAGATGAAGCGTTGCATCAAAAATAAAGCACCCCCACTGCACACACACACAAAAGAGCATTTTTTTAAAAAAAAAAAACCTCGAAGCTTGACCATGGCTTATGTAGATACTTATGACATTGATTTCTCCGGGTGCTTTTCCCCTTGTACCAAGGTCTGCCAGGCGACAGGCCTAGAGGACTGGGTTATTTGCTTTCTTACCTGCATGTTTTACCATGGGCCATGCCAATGTGCTGCTTGGTGGCTGGATGAATCCCTCATTTTATCCACGTTCCAATAACTGAGGAGCTCTGTCTCTGACCTTGATAAATTCCTTGATAAGACCGTATTTACCAGCAGCTTCCAATATCACCTGAGCCCTCCCATCCTTTAATGTATAAACTGCTTCCCTATCCATCCCCATTTATTATCTTGTCTGTAACTAGACATTGCTGCCAGAATGCATCCCCTGCAGAAACTAGGCCTTTCCACAGCGGGATCCGACAAATCCACATCAATGTGGCACCACGCAGATTTGTAAAGAAGCAGGGATGCCTAATATCTCTCCCTGTGACATCTGGAGAAGGACAAGTAAAGACCAGGTACATTCACCGGCTGCCACTCAGAGCAGCCAGAGAGTCAATTCACTTCCCCAGCCTTGTAGGTTACTCTTATGAAGGTGCATGGGAGTTCTCTCCTCCTGCTCGGGCAGTGTTCCCTTTACTCTTGAAAGCCAAATTGCCTTCAGTCCTTGGGACCCTTTCATTACTGTTTGAACAGTCTGGGGGCTGATTTGCAGGATCTCTTCTCCATTTTTTTCCCCTGTCACCCCCGTAAAGACCAAAGCAGGAAAGGTGCTTAATGCCAGTGTGCCAAGAGAAACCCGCTTTTAAAATGCGACTTTGTTCCGTGATTGTGGTGGGGAGCGCTCAGTTTTAGATGTGATCGGGTGCTCTGTGAGGGGTGGGGTGGATCGGGGGAGAACCTTTGTCTGATGTGAGAGTAGAGAGGTGAGCCTTTTCTGAGACACTAGATGGCACAGCAGCTCCGAGCTGGCGGCCTCTGAGAGGCTGGGCTGGTTTCTGTTACTGCCGCCGCGAACACTGAGACTCCCCTAGGGTGGGAGGGGGCTCCATTTTGATGCACTTTGGTGGGCACAGGTTGACCAGACTGGCTTTTGCTCCACCTGGCCTCCTCCCTGGGACTCACCTCAACTTTCAATCCTAATGACATGTTGAGGCCCCTGAGGGACAGTGTCCTGGCTCACAGCAAATCTCTCACGAGTGCTTTTGTTGCCTTGCTAGCTGTGAATGTACTCATTTTTTAAAGTAAGTCTCTTCACACCTGGCAGTCCTGACTCCTCTCACCTCATTAAAACATTGGCTGTAAACAGGACCAAAAAGTTCTTCGCTGCCTGGGTGGACTGCCAAATGATAGTCGCTTGCCCTGTGATTATTGTGACCACCTCAGACCACAGGGTTGGGGTTTTGTTCTTGTCGTGTTTCTCTTTTTTTCTTTGCAGCTTGAATGTTGTTTAGGATTCAAAAACTAAACTGTGTTTAGGCTTCGTTCCCTCTAGTCTCGAACAGCTGCCGTGGACCTCTCTGAGGCATCCAGGGAGTCCCCATGGAAGCCTCTCTTTCTCTGCGTGGGTTATTGATGAATGAAAGACCAGGAGGTAAAGCAGGCTGCCCATGTGGGCTTCTGTGCAGAGGAGGTGGTCGCACCCCCACAGAGCTTCCCCTGGAAGTGCTGGAGGCCGGCCCTGCAAGGAGGCAGGTTTCCTGGCAGGCTTCACTTTGGGAGAGGTACCTGGGGAGCAGGCAGGCTCACACCATCCCCTTCCCTCTCACGAGTTGCCAAAATAGCAAGGATTTCCTGGGAACAGAGCCCTTCCCTGCTCTTCCTGGGAGAGCTGCCTCCTTCTCCTACTGCGTCACCTGGAAGAGCCTGGGGTTTTCACACCCTCTGTTCTGCTTCTCCCAGGCTCCAGTGCTCACCCTCAGTCCTCCTGGGGCATTTGTATTACAGAGCAGGTCTCAAGGTCTTGCCTGGCAGTAAATCTGCCCCTGTCCACTACTGAGTGTGATGGGCGTGGGAGGGTAGGGGCCTGACCATGTTGTGGGGCCCTTTGATCAACCCCTCTGACACCACCCTCTCCTGCCCTCTGGGCTGATTGACGCACAGCTGTCTCGTCAGTGATGCTGTGTTACTCCTGTGATGGTTTTCTTCCGTGAGGGTTGAGCTGCGGCTGCTTCCAGTCTTGTTTCTCAGACATTCTTTTCTCATTTGCTCTCTATTATCCAGGGATTCCTCAAACTTTCTGGTCTGCTGATAGTTCATCGTTTGTGGTGGTGGTGTTGCTCATTTGTTTTCTAATGTCATTTTGCATGTTAAAATATCTTTTCTGCCACACCTTTAGCATGGCAGACAAAAATCTGGCTAAAATGAAGAGATTAGCAAGGTGCTGCTTTTTGGTCTTGAATGGTACTTCTGTTTAAAGCCCTGCTGATCTCAACATAGGTACTGAGTACCTTTAGCTGGTCTAAGATGGGAATTTGTTTTTTACAGACAGATGAGTAAATCTATAATCCTAAGAAAAAATAGACCTTTTTAATTATTTTACAGAATTTGGAGTAAGAGGTGAGGCCTATCATTTTCACATCTCCTCCCTCTATTAATAATTGTAGTTAATTAATAATTAACTGCTTGCCATGAAATAAATGTGCCCTGTATCAAAAGCGAGTTGTGCCATGGATGCCTTGCCTTACTTAACCTCAGTGGGAAAGACAACAAAGCATAAGGACACATCTCCCTCAGGCCACCAAAAAACTGCTCCACAGCGCCACTGCCGTCTCCCTTGAGCAGACCCTAAATTCAGCATGAATCGTGAGAACTCATGTGTTCACTCATCCGATGAGCCATATTAAACACCCTGATAACAAGACCACCCTACATTTGTACTATATTTTCAGTGTATACAAAGCTTCATGTCTGTCGTTACCTCATTTGACCTTTATGACAATCCCATGTATTAGTCCCATTTTACAGATGCAGAAACCAGTCATCAGATCAGTTGGGCAACTAGGAAGTTCATGATTTAGATCTCAAATTTAGATCTCAAATTCAGTTTCTGCTTCCAATCTAGTACCTTTGCACTACCAGATACTGCTTCTCTTGAGAACAGTCTAGAGTATGGATATTTAAGCAAATAATGTTCATGACAGTATGTTGTAATTACCATAGCAGTAAGACCACGTGCCACGGAGGAGTAAATGTTAGAGAGTGGCCTAGCATGGTGGCTGATGCCTGTAATCCCAGCACTTTGGGAAGCTGAGGTGGGTGGATCACCTGAGGTCAGAAGTTGAGAGACTAGCCTGGCCAACATGGTAAAACCCCGTCTCTACCAAAAAATACAAAATTTAGCCAGACGTGGTGGCATGTGCCTGTACTCCCAGCTACTCAGGAGGCTGAGGCAGGAGAATCCTTAAACCTAGGTGGCAGAGCTTGCAGTGAGCCAAGATCATGCTACTGCACTCCAGCCTGGGCAACACAGGTTAGAGAGCCAGTTTCACTTAGGAAAGATGACACTGAGCTGGGCTGGAGGCAGAACAAAAGCATTTTAAGCAAAGAGAGGAGCATGCAAATAGTCCTGCAGGCATGAATAAGCTTAGTGTGTTCGAGAAATGGAGAGATGCCTGGGATAGCTGGAGAGAGAGTGTAGCTATCAGGGAAGATGTGAAGAGAGGGGAGATAGATGAGTCTGGAGAAGGAAGTTAAGATCTGGTTTCCAGGACCCTTGTGTGATGAAGAGGGAGCACTTCTAGATAGATTAAGCTGCTGGTCCTTGTGAGTTATCTAGGAAGAGATGGCCAGGAAGCCCTTGGAACTCAGGAAGGAGGGCTGTTTGGAGAACAAGATTTAGGTCTTGTCATTATCTAGATGGAAATTGAGGGGTTTTCCTAGGGAGAGAAGGTAGAACAAAGCCTTGGGGGCTGAACACAATACAAGGGATGGACAAAAGAACAACAAACCAAAAAGACATTGAGAAGAAATGTTCAGTAAAGCATGAAGGGATCCAAGCGGGAGGAGTGTGGGGAGAGGCGAGAGCTTCAGGCATGCTCAGTGGTGGAGGGCAGCGGTTAAAGTGAGCATGGTTCATCTTTACCTCTCTTCTTCTACAGTTTGTGCAGGTCCTAAGACTAGATATCATGGCTAAAAGGTCAGCCTTGAACCATGATGTCAAATTTTTATTGAGGGTCTGACAGTTCTTCATCCTGTTTCAAATCTCAGATGCAGTATTATTAATATGTGAGATTTGTAGATCCAACAGGCATCATTATGTATGTGTGGGTAGGGGTGGGGTCTCACTCTGTTGCCCAGGCTGGTCTCAAACTGACCTGAAGTGATCCTCCTGCCTCGGTGCTGGGACTACAGGTGTGTTCCACACACCCAGGCAGGACAGCATTTTTAAAAAAGAAATCCATAAAAGTTAAGTAATACAGATCTCATGTTTATATTATATAAACACTTTTCCTAACCTCATAGAGATCTGCTCCCAAAATTACAACTTTGAATATGTCCAGATTTTAGAGCAGAATTCTAAGCCTTTCTTTTCCCAGCTGAGCTTTTCTCCTCTCACCGTAACAGCCCACCCCATGGAGGCGCGAATGAGACTTGGTGACTGCTTTCTCTTTTAGCCAAGCTTCTAGGAGGGTTCCGTGTTATTTGCCACTAATGTCAAGTAGCAAGAACAGCAGGGCTGCTCCTTGTGCTGAAGATCCATAATCCTATTATGCCTACCTTGAGACTTTCGCATTAGCTGCCTCTATAGTAGTAGATGGATGAAGGTGACTCGATTGACTTTTAAATACCCAAGGTTCCCGGTTTCAAAATCCCCATGTCCAAGTCAAGTAGTAGATGAGGCCTCTGGCAGAGAAGGCCTGGCTCCTTTGGAGCCCCTGTGGCCACAGCTTTTCTTCAGTGTTTTTATGGGTCCCATACTTTCTGGATTCCACCACGAGCACGAGATTGGTGTGCAGTTGTGTCCCTCAGTGGTGACCCTTAGTAGGAGGTGAACCTGGCTAGCATCTCCCAGGTCATGGATTTAGTATCTGTCTTTATACAGTCAGGATTAGGAAGATAGTCCCTGTTGATTCTGGAAGAGAACATTACAATATTCTTTTGTTCATGTTAAGGCTGTCCTTGGGAAGGTATCATGCAAAGTATGCAGAATTTTCTTCCTCCAATTAGACTCCACTAAATCTGTTATCTTCCCCATGTTAGAATATGGTTGCAAAATTATTTAATCCAATTAACTATTTTAGAATATTCATAATTCAGTTTTGATTACTAAGAGTACTTATCTAATAATCAACTAAGTTTCAGATGTACTCTAGTGAACCAAATGTCATACTTTATTTGTAAGTTTGTTTAACTGCTTCTGCAAAGGTCTGAGTTTTGAATATCACTTTGCTGGGTTTTTTTCACTTACACAAATAAATATGTAGACACCTCTATGGTTGCTGCTTCTGTTAGCTCTCCCATCTCTCTCAGAAAGATATTGTCCCCACTTTTCATATGAGGCTAAGACTTTGATGTCACATGGCTCGTGAGTGGTTGCACTGATTTTATACTTGATTTTCAGACCCTAGATCCAGTGCTGTGTTCAGTATACCAATACTCCTCAAATTTATTTGACCAAGGAACACCTTACAAATGATAATGTCGTGATGGTACATCATCAGTCGCTCATCAAGGGTTTAATGTTTAATTAGTAGTAGTTACAGTAATATTGAATAATATCATAAATTGTTAAAATGTTAGGACAAAATGCACAAAATAGACCGATGATTATGTAATAGATAACATTCATAACTGCAGCAATTAGTTGAGAGTAAACACTGCCTATCCATCAATATATAGATTGTCTCTCAGTTGACTCCCTAGAACTCTCAGAATTAATAACCCATTAGTTTGTTTTCAAGTTTCACAAACATATTAGTTAGGATTCTTTATTTTGCAGAAAGCAAAAAAAAATTCAAGTTACTGACCAGTTGTATCTCCTACCCATTAATATAACTAAATGCTATGAATGATTTCAAAATAATTATAGATACAAAAAATGATTAGGAATCTATTCCTGATCTTCCAATGCCAAAAATGTCTACAACACCCCCAGACCCCACACATGTCCTACATTCTAATAATTCAAGAAGAAGGAAGTGGTTTCAATTTTCACAGATTATATACTGAGGTCCTTAAATGCATGTTATTGGATACTAGTTTTATAATAAATTTTAGAATAAAAATGTTTTACATAACTGATTAACGTCTCATGGACAGTGGTGGTTTTTGTAACAGAGTTTGGGAATGTGGACATATACCTCCCTTCTTGCCTTCTCTTACTAATCCTGGATGCTACCATTTGCCTTCTCTTCATCTCATGCCCTTATCTCCTCAGGGCTAGAAAAGAAAACATTGAGTCTGCATACATCCTATGTTTGAGTCCTTCGGAAAAAACACATTATATAACCCCAAATAATAGTGACAGCGGCATTATTATTCTGCTAAGCTCAGATAGCACACAGGATCTCAAGGAATTTAGATCAGTTGTCAAGTTGATTACACCAATTGTTTCTAGTGGCGGTAAAAGACAAGTTTTGCCATTTCTGATTAAGGTGATATGTAAAGCAGTTTTTTAGCTCAATCATCTACAAAGTGAGAGGTGAGTTGGCTGACTACCGTGTGAGTGGAGGTGCTCTTTCCTCTGAGATCAGAGGAGAAGGGATCCTGTGGACTTTGGCTTTCTCCCATATCCTTTCATCAAGGAACACATTCATTTCAAAAATCCCTTTAGGGGTTATACTGGTGCAGCCTCTCCCTCCGCCAATATCTGTTTATGCAGAAGAAATCCCTGAGCATGTTACTAATGCCTGGATCCGTTTCCATATTTGAAGCCCTAGTGATGCCCTTTTTCCGTATTTCCTTTTTTTTTTTCTTTTTTAATCTTTGTAGACCTGGCCAGAGGACTGTGGATGACCTGGAGATTATCTATGAGGAGCTTCTTCATATTAAAGCCTTATCCCATCTTTCTACCACAGTAAGTTGTCTATTAGTTTAGCATGGTTGGAGCACTTCGCAATAAATGCACTGTTAGGACAGAGGAGAGTATTACGGTGTTGTAGGGGGAAAGAATGTCTGATTTTCACCTCATAAATCACCTCTACTCTTATGAGATGCTGAGGAAGTTACAGCCAAGAACAATCACTGAAAGGGAATCAAGTGTTGTCTCATTATTGGTAGTTGCCCCTGTGCCCTAAACCCCAGAGCAGCCTGATGTGAGTAGGGTTGGAACATGTGCTTCCTCCCTGTGAATGTGAATTTCTAACCTGCACACTCAGATAAGAGAGCCAGGCCTGGGAGGGACTCTGAATCCTGCCATGATATGCAGCCAGAGGGCGGACAAAGGGAAATCTAGATGACCTCTCTTGGCTTATGGGGCCAACTCCGCCAGGGTTTGCTGCCTTCTTGAGAATGGAAGCAGAAAGTTCAAGAGAGCATCAGCTCAGATATATTAGTCAAAATAACACTACCCACTCATAAAAAATGACCCAGTGGCTGTATCTGATTCTGAACTTTTACCTGATTAGAGTATTTAGGAGACAGAAATTTTTGCCACTGAATAGGGATAGAAACACCTCCTCCCATAAGAATATGATTTGTAGGAAACATACATGTCCTACACGCTAATAAGTCAAGAAGAATGAAGTGGTTTCAACTTTCAGAGTATGTACTGAGGTCCCTAAGAGATATCTAGATGCCTAGTTTGTTTCCATTTCTAGCTCACTAAAAGTGATGTTCTGCTACCTCACAGTAGCAGTACCTGCCGGTCCCTGCTGTTGGGGATAAGTTCAGGTCTCTGTTGAGAGCAGTGAGGCATTTGCCATAGCTGTAAGCAAGAGGGCTTCAAATCCCCTCTCCCCTTCAACTAGACAAACCTCCTTCACATGCCTCCCACCCCCAGCACCACTGAGGGTCTGGAGACTTGCTCACCTATGTGGACTACCCAGGGGAGTGGTCTGGCCCAGCCTTCCTCCTACCTACCACTGCCCTTGCCATCCTTACTCTCTCCACAGGGCATAGATGTAGTGCCTGGGAGCCTCACCTGGGAAGCCCTCATATACACAGTGCAGACAGCTGAGGCTCCATGAGCTCGCGATGTAGAGGGAAGTAAGGAAGGACCCCTTTCCCTACCTGTGCTCCAGGGACCCAGCATGCCCCTCATCCAACTTCCCTGGTCACAGTGGAATTGAGAGGATTGTGGGTAGTCTTGTCTTCTACCTCAAACCCCAGGTACCCAGGCATAGAAAAATCTCAAGTTCTTGGGTTCTTAGAAAGATAGGGCCATGATTTGGGACTATAATTTGGAATTTTTTTTTTAATGTGAATTTTAGCTAGCTAGGAATAATTTGGAATTTTAACTAAGAATATAAATGTGTTCATTCATTTAGGCTTTATTATGCAACTTTAAGACAGAATTTTCCAACATGTTTGACATGATGTATTATATGTAATGCAAGCAAGAGTCACCAGTAGCAACAGAATCATATGATGTTGTATATGGTCTCCCCTTCTCCCCTACAGCCAAAGACAGGCAGGCAAGTTGGCTAGTTAATGCAGGTGGGACCATGTTTGAAACAGTCTCTAAGGGGGTTGCCTGGTATGAATTAGCTATAAGCTATTCTATAAAAAGAGCTACAAGCTTTAAAAACCTACCTAGCAGCAAATTGAATGGAAGTGACTTTAGATGAGAGCAGCAGCCCCAGGCGAGGTGAGAGATGACTGCATGGGGAGCCCCGGGGCAGTTTGCATTGTGCCCCTAGAAAGAGCACAACCCTTTTCCACCCAGACCTGGAAATGTGGCCTTTGCATGTTTCTTCTCTTTTTCTTCTAGGTGAAACGAGAGTTAGCAGGTGTTCTCATTTTTGAGTCTCATGCCAAAGGAGGGACCGTGTGTAAGTGAAAACTGTACTGGAACCTCGCGCCTGGCCAGCACCCTTCGAGTACATGCCACGGGAAGCCAGGCTGCTAACGCTTCACTTCTTGGCCCCGGGTCTGACTTGGTGACGTGGCAGGGTGTCCTGTGGCACTTTCGTTTTTCTGGACCTGTGATTATTTCCAGCCCATGCCGATTATTCTGAAGGATCGTGGTTTTCTAGTACCAGCAAGTATTGTGGGTGCCAGGCTGAGTCTCGCTGGCTCACTACCCTCCTGACTCACCACAGTGTTTAGAGGGTGGAATGAAGTCACTGCCCTTCAGGAAGGGCCTGAGGCAATACCTTTCCCAGTGACCTCATTCCGTTCATAGCTTTAGAAGAACTAATAGATCTCTTGAGGTTGCTAGTTAGAATGACATTTAAACCCATCCTACTTCCTTTTTCTTCTCTCACTTCCACTTTAGGCTCCAAACTGGAGAGAATTTCTTTGCTTCAAATATGTATACAGTGTTAATATATAGTATCTCACCAAAATCCAAGTTGTAGTTTAGTTCCGTGATCATATTTGGAAGCAAGAAAAGGAAATTTGATGTGAATAGATGTGAACAATATTATATAAGCTGGCATTCCTTACTATTCCTACAAAAATCTGGCTCAAGAAAAAAAGGGGGTTAGTGATCTACTAAGGTCAGGAAGTGCCTCTCCAATCTCTCTTGCAGAGTCACAGGATACAGTAGCATGCTAATGTGTTCTCAGAAGTTCTGCAATAAGGAGAAATTATCACCATGTTTAAACCGATACTTCCTGAGCCTAATGACATGTAGAACACTTTTTGCATGGACACCTGTTAACTCATTAGAGACATAGTTTGGAAAATCTTGCTCTTTCTTCAGGCTACGTTATATGAGTCAAATAAGCAGGAAACATGAATTGTAAATGTGGTTCTTTTACTTTCAGTCATCAAAAGTGGTATTTCTGACATTGATATCTATTTCAGTAAGAATGTAACTTCTTCAAATGTTAAAGGCTTACTTTAATATTTTTATCTTAATGGTTGCTATTGACTTACTATTCTTTTTTATTTTCTTGTATTCATTTCATTCAAACTTGCTAATTGCTTTCATTTTATTATGAAATAGTTATTTTAAACAAAAAATAGAGAATATTACAAATACGTTCTTAATCTTTGTCAGATACTAACATTATGCCATTTTTTTCATATTTTCTTTTCTTTTCTTTTCTTTTTTGTTTTTGAGACGGAGTCTTGCTCTGTCACCCAGGCTGGCGTGCAGTGGCGCAACCTCCACCTCCCCTCACTGCAACCTCCACCTCCCAGGTTCAAGCAATTCTCCTGCCTCAGCCTCCCAAGTAGCTGGGATTACAGGCGTGTGCCACCATGCCCAGCTAATTTTTGTGTGTGTGTGTTTTTAGTAGAGGTGGGGTTTCACCTCGTTGGCCAGTCTGGTCTCAAATTCCTGAGTTCAAGTGATCTGCCCGCTGTGGCCTCCCAAAGTGCTGGATTACAGGCATAAGCCACTGCACCCGGCCTTTTTTCATATTTTCTAAAGAATTAAATATACATGCTGGGTGCAGTGGCTCATGCCTGTAATCCCAACACTTTGGGAGGCCGAGGCAGGTGGATTGCTTGAGCCCAGGAGTTCGAGACCAGCCTGGGCAACATGGCAAAACCCTGTCTGTAAAAATTAGCCAGGTGGATTGGTGGACCCCTACAGTCCCAGCTACTCAGGAGGCTGAGGTGGAAGGATCTCTTAAGCCCGGGAGGTCAAGGCTGCAGTGAGCCATGATCACGCCACTGCACTCCAGCCTGGGTGACAGAACAAGACCCTGTCTCAAAAAATAAAAAATAAAAAATAATTGTACAACTACACTTGAAGACCCTTTGTACCCTCATTTATCCCATTCTCATCTTCCTACCCCAAGGTAACTCCTACTCTGAATGTAGTGATGATCATTCCAACCATTTTTTAAAAAAATACAGGCAGTCCTCTGCATCTGTGTGTTCCACATTTATGAATTCAACCCACTGAAGATCAAAAATATTCCAAAAAAAGAAAGTGGATGGTTGTGTCTCTACTGAACATGTACAGACATTTTTCTTGTTATCATTCCCTAAATAATACAGTATAACAACTATTTACATAGCATTTACATAGTATTAGGTATTATAAGTAATCTAGAAATGACTTAAAGTATACAAGAGGCTGTGTGTAGATTATATGCAAATGCACCACTTTGTATCAGGGACTTGAGCATCTGTGGATTTTGATATCCTTGGGAGGTCCTGGCACCAATTCCCCATGGATACCAAGGGACAAGTGTGTGTAGGTATGTATCTGTAAACAATATGTAGTGCTGATTTGCATGTTTTTAAGTGTCGCATTACTTGTCAGATTACTTTTTAGAACCATTTTTCTATGGGGTAAGTTTTAATGAATTGTGGGAGAAGTGTGTATGGCTTTAAGAAACGGATTGCTGATAAATTGATATCTACTAAAAACCTATCTTTTGGGGCATAGCAAGGAATGCAGTGTTTCTCTTTCTTTTATATTCTATAGAAAAGGAGATAATATGCCACCTGAACAAGTTAGTATTTGCCAGTGATGTTTCTCGTTTTTTACGTATGCGTTATTCTGGGGACTTAAAGTGATGATTTGATAAGCTGTAATTTATATTGATGTGCTTCTATTCTTATCATAAGTCTTTTCATCTTTTTGTGTCTAGTGTTTAACCAGGGGGAAGAAGGTACCTCCTGGTACATTATTCTAAAAGGATCAGTGAATGTAGTCATTTATGGCAAGGTATATATATCTTTTTCTTTTTGAAACTTTATTACGCTCCATTTACTAGTGTGGCTCTAAGTATTAGCAATGTAGTGCCACAATTAAATATGCAACAACATTGTTCCTAGATGTAGAAAAGACATTATTGCATCTTTAATCATAAATTATCTCAGTTATTATACTTAAAGTAGTATTGTACTTTCTGGGGTTTTTCTCCTACCGGATTATAGTATGTACATTTAAGCCACAGACCATATTACTCAATGAAAGAAAAGTGAACATCATAATTTAATTATGTAATCCCCTTTGGCATTCCTAGGTACAGCCCATTCATCTACAGTGTTTTATGGGCCGGGGTCTTGTGGCAGGAGGTGGTGGGTGTTTGTGTTTGCTCTGTTTCTGGGATCCTCTTCATCTGTGTGCTCTACTCTCTCCAGGGTGTGGTCTGCACCCTGCATGAAGGAGATGACTTCGGCAAGTTAGCACTAGTGAATGATGCCCCACGAGCTGCCTCTATCGTCTTACGAGAAGATAATTGCCATTTCTTAAGAGTAGACAAGGAGGATTTCAACCGGATCCTGAGGGTGAGTCCAAAGCAAAGTGTGGCCGAGAGACATCCCATTTTTTCTTTAACTAAATAAGCAAAGCTTTGAGCATAGTCTTAATTGAGTAGTCCTGTGATGAGTGAGTGCTCTAGGCACAAAAGGCCTTTGTTACAAACCTGGTTATATTTAATGTGTTGGTATGCATTCTGGGATCCAGAGGTTATATTCCAGTAAAACTGCAAATGCAGGATGCTATGCTGGACCCAGTCCCTCTATGCATCCCTGCACTGGTCCATGAGAATTGACAATAAATAGGAATTGCCTTGGCAAAATGTCAGTCTGAGAAGTTTCTCTCTGACATCTTGGGCATCCTTCTTTGCATCCTTCCCATCCCACTCTCCAACACAGTGGCAGCTCCCTCTGCTCCTTGTTTTTCTCTTTCCTAGACCTTCCTAGTTTCCACCTCTTTCTCCTCCCAAATCTGAGCCTATCTCATATCATCATACATTCTCTTGATTTATTGAGTGATTCCATTTTACTGGGAATTAACATCCATCATGGTTACTCCAACCGAGCATTTTCATTTTCAGGGGCTCTATCAAGGATTGTTACAAACTAAAGGAATTGGCAGGCAGGTGAATAACAGGGGTGGTAGAAGGAACTGTGCAATTGCACTTAAAAGTTGATTCTGCAGATGAGCCCACTCTAAGCTTATTAAGGAATTTGTGAGTGTGGGTGATGTTTAGAAAAATAGTCTCTGGTCTCTCCCCAGCATGCAGTCCCTTGCCCATGGGAGGGATGACCCAGCTTTGGCTGGTAGAGGCCTGATCATGGACTTTTAGGGATGGTGACGATGTCCCACTACCCCTGGCTTCTCAGGTGGCCTGTGGTCCTTCCCACCTTAGCTTGAATTCACTTGGGAGGTTGTTATTTCTCGGGTCACACTGCCCTCTTTCTTTCACTGCTGACCCACAGAGCAGGGTCCCTTCTATCCCTCTTGCAGCCTTAGCATCTCTAGTCTCTCCTGAAGTCCTAAATGTAGCTTTTGTGCTTTGGGGTGTATTCCCATTACTTAATGATGATTTACAATGTCATGCTCCTGTCCTTGTGTCTGGACATCAATCCCTACATGGCCTTAAGCATTTGCCTTTGGTGGCAAAATTTCTAACAACTAAGTTTCTCTTAGGAATGCATAGTCTTAATGCGCAAAAAAAAAAAAAAAAAAAAAAAAAAAGGCTAAAATGTATACCCTTGAATGATATATTAAAAAAATACCAGATGGAATTTGAGTTGGTTCTTATCTGATCTCTTTTTAAATGGGAGCCAAATGTTGAGGAAAAGCATGTTAAAATTTTTAAACTAACTATTTACAATGATATTGAAATTTAAAGGTAAGCTGTACTAACTCCTTCAAGTTTACAAACAAGGAGTTTACATTCAGCCAAAACATTCTTCGAAAGAATCAGATTAGGACCATTATCACTGATGTAATTTAATCAATGGTAAATCACTTAAAATAACCGAAAAGAGTTTTTAACACATTTCAAATGTATTTTTCTTAAAAAAAGAAAAGAAAACAAAATAGTCTTTTGATTAGAGAGAAGAGGTGCCCCACTCCTAAGGAAACTAAATACACTTAGAAGAAAAAGAACTTTGCTGAAGCTGCTTGCTATTTACCACATATTTTTATAACTAATAAATGCCTTTGCTCCCCACCTTCCTGCTCTATTTCTTTCTCCCAAAGGTTTCTCAGAGCATAACCACACTATGCTTTATTCTGCTGTTTTTCTGAAGCTGGGGTAAAAGCAGTCTTAAAAACACATGCCTCAAACCTCATCTGGTCCTCTCTCTGGCCGTTCCAGCCCTTGACTTTGAAAATGACTTAATTTGTAGACGCAACAATTAGCATGACAAGCACCAAATGAGTTTCTGAAGCATTTGAAATTTTTTTCATTGTCTGAGTAAGCGGCAGCATCTGTATGTGGTGTAATTTGTATTTGCAGGACGTGGAGGCGAATACAGTCAGACTTAAAGAACATGACCAAGATGTCTTGGTGCTGGAGAAGGTCCCAGCAGGGAACAGAGCTTCTAATCAAGGAAACTCACAGCCTCAGCAAAAGTATGTTTGCATCCAACACTGTAATTGCCAGACTATGATTAACCTTTTCACATGGTATCATCATTTCTACAATAGCATGTTCTCCTTTTTTGTGGAAGATGGCAGTGTATGTGACTTTTTTCCTCTCTATTGACTAATCACACATCTTGTGGAGTATAATGTATCCATTTCTGGCACAGCATTGAGCCGGGTGCTGCCTAGAGTAATTCGGGAGAGAATATTCCTTTACTCTAAAAGCCACTCTTTGTATACAGTGTTCAACTGTAATAGCTGTGGAACAGAAGGCGTGTGAGAGAACAATGGGAATAGCAATGCCAGGCAGCTCAAAGGATACGAAGGCCCCTGGGTGATGAGAACTTTTGGTATTTGAATTTCGTATGCAGGATTTCGCGTGAAGTGTTTTCCTCTTGTTACCAGAATGAGCGTCTTTGATGGATACCCAGACTTCAAATATAAAACAGTCTATTGATTGCAGCCCAGAAGCATCCATTTGGCCTCATTCATACTTATTCCTGCTAATGTCAAAAGGCCATTAGCTTCACATTTCTCAGATGTCCTGTTTAACTTGAGTCTTTTTCAGTATATCGATGTTCAGTTCCAGCTTTTGCTGCAACTTACTACATAAGACTGCATCAAATGTACCAACATTTGAGTGGTAAGACAGAGAATAGAAAATGTGGCTCTAAGAAATTACAGAAAATTACAGAATCTAGTTTTTAAAACGGAGATTAATTTTCAATCTTAGTGTAATAAAAACAGCAATTCTGTAGCAAAAGAAATGTTACTCAATAATATGTTGAAGGAGAATGCATCTCAAGTAATTTTCCTTTGTTTGCCAAATAAGCGAGGTGTTTCCCTTATCAAGACATTCACCATAAATTATTAATTTTTATTGTTTAGACTAAAAGGCCCAGACATTTTCATTTGATTGAATCAACATATTTGCAAAGAGGGCAGGAAAAAAGATAATATTATTAAATAGCCAGAGTATATTTTGCAGATTTTATAGAATTCTTATCTTACAACACCTTTTAAAAGATGGAGAAATTTAGGCTCAGAGCCACAAGTTACTTGCCCGTGGTTTCAAAGCTTATAATGGCAGAGCTTGAATTCAAGTCCAGCTTGACCAGTTTTCACACGCCTATCCCCCTTCCACCTGCCAGCTTACTATAGCAAAATATAGTAGATAAGACTACATACTCAACACTGCTTAGTAAATATTGCAAACCACTCCATATCGAAGGAACTGACATGAAAAGGACTATGTAAAAAACGTACCTTTCACTTACAAAACTAAAAATTACCATAGAAATTTTGTTATTACTTGCTGTTTACTACTATCTGTTCTTGGAATTGTTCTTGCCCAAATGTTTTTAACAGTTGTCTTTCCAGTCCACTAAGGAGGATGAGAATGAAAACATTTTTTTTTTTTTTTATGTGAAGGTTGAGACTGCTTCTAGTGATTTTCTTTGGTTCCCTTAAATAACTAGTGTTTTATCTGCATTTTAAACTAATGCTTCAGATGTCCCAGGAAAATTATGCTTACTGAAAAGGCAAGCCTTGAGAATTCTTCTTAACCCAGAAACATCTGATCAAGAGGTTCCCTGGGGGTCCCCTTGCTTCACTTCTTCATGTCATCGGGGAATGATCAAAAGCATTTGCTTGTTACAATGTCTTTCATTTAGGGTGTTCTCCAAATACAGGTTTCTTATGAAACCAAACTAAAAGGGATGGAAAAGGAGAGACCATATGTTTTATTATTTTAGGCCTGATCTGATTTTCCGTTATACCTCCTTATTTGTGTCCTGTATTCCAATCCAAATTTCTTCCACAATTCAAAAACTTATGCATGTTCACAATGAGCCATTTAAGAAATATTCAATGAGTACGAATTAATGCACCACACAAAACTTCCCTGAATAATGAAAAGCTGCTCTCTCAAGGGGTCATTTTCCATGTTGAGTTTTCCCAAATGAGACCAGAATTGAAGGGGTGGGGGCATGTAAATAAATTGGGGGCTGATATTCTGGACTTCAAAAATGTGGCATCAACCATGTCTATGGATGGACTTAAAATTTAGGAAGCTGTAGGGCCTCTCTTCAGAAATTATCCTTTTTGAGCTCAAAGAGGGTTACCATATTGGTGCTGCTAATAATGTTATTTTTCTGGTTCATTTTTTCCCTGAGAAATCCAGAATAGTTTATGTGTACATTTTTAACTTTCAAAACCTCCTGACTCTACCTGAGTAGAGTGTGATATTTAAAATGTCAATAATAAGGCAGTGTTTCCCATGAAGGATAAATTCCACGGAGCCCTCAGTTGTTTACTGTTTCGGATGTCTTTCTGCTCTGTGGTTATGCAGGTTTAGTAAGAAAGAATTTGAAATGCATATTCCTGTTTTAGTTACTGTGTTGCTTTTATCTTAGACTATTTTCTCATTGCTCAGCTCCATCCTGTGTGCAGGAAGACAGTCTCTTTCAGGTCCCCTTCTCCACACCCTTCTCTATTCTAGGAACAAATTGTAGTGTCCTCATTTGCAGAAAAGTATTTTATGTCAGAGGTTTAAAACCTCATAGCTTATATAATGTAACCAATTGGAGTTTGCTTTTAACTTGAACTAGAGTCGCTCTTTCATGAAATAAACTGAAAAGAGTCATGCTGTGTGGTCTTTAAGTGATCCTGACCTCATTTTAAACAGAGGCCAAGCAGTAGGTGCCTGGCAGTGGACAGTGGGAAACAAAGCCGTCACGTGATGTTTCAGCCAAACCCAGAACTCCAAGAGCCCAGAGGGCTGTGTCTGGCCAGAAGCTCCTGGCCCCTCCGTCTTGGAGTCCCCCACCCTAAGGGAATGTCAGCACCTAATAGCCTTCTGTGGAGCTGTGAAGAGAAGCTGGGGTAAGGTGGCCATGGCAACTGTACCACGAGAGGAAGTCTCTGGTAGCAAAAGAAAGATCCTGGGGGTCTCCGATTGGCCTGGTGGGCAGAGCTTAGAGAGGCCACTTTCTCTCTAGAGAGGTGATCAGGCATCCGGCTTGCCTCTCAGACCTCTATTACTTTTGACCAGCCATAATGCCCTAGCTAAAGGATGTCCAAACAAAGAATACCAGAATGTGAAGCCAACCTTCTAGTAGAATTAGTTTTGACAAGGGGACACATTTTACAAACTGATGTATGAGTCACACAGCTAGATATAGAGCTTGCAACTTTCCAGCAGCCGCTGCCCGGTGCCATGCGAAGTAACAGACTGGTTTTCCCCCCATTTGGTTTTCACGTTTTGGAATGTATATATACTCCTATTGATATGCAACTTGTTTTCAGAAACAAACCGAACAAGCCCTCTTTAGAGGAAGGTTGTTAATTACATGGAGAATTTCCT
This sequence comes from Macaca nemestrina, assembly GCF_043159975.1. NCBI lineage: Eukaryota > Metazoa > Chordata > Mammalia > Primates > Cercopithecidae > Macaca > Macaca nemestrina. Next base: position 70,884,471 of record NC_092135.1, read on the forward strand.
GTTCTGAAAAAGCTCCAGGTAGCTAGACCTGGTCTCCATCTGGAGCATCTTGCTGTGGAAGCAGAAAAGTGCCACGAAGCTCATGCTTGTTCTCTGAAGCCAGACACACCTGGCTCATGTCAGAGGTCTCCCATTTACTAACTCTGTGACCTGAGGCTTGATGCCTCCCCCTCCTGAGCCGTCTGTCCATCTGCACAATGAAGATAATATTTAACTAGCAGGAGTAAACAGGACGCCCTTATTCAGTGCACACCTAGCTGTCTAGGGTATAGTAAACATTTGACAGATGTTGCTCTCTCCAACCCAGTTTCCTGATTAATGTGTCCGACGCTACTCTTTTTCCAGCTCATGTGGTGAGTGCTATCAAAGAATCATATATTTCAGGAATTACTGGATGAATTGAGCAATATTCTCTATTTCAATATTGAAAGTCATTTATAAATATGCCCTCTTCTTTCCTCAAATATTCATTACCCACAAGAGGAAAAACCATTGTCTTCTACCTTATCTATTTTGAGAAAGGGGTCAGACTTTTGAGATGAAAGTAGACTATTTTTTTTTCTCTCTATTCCCCTTCTCTCCTCCTCTAGGCTCCAAAGCCAAGTTTCCTCAAAGATTTAACTGTTGAGCTTCCTTTTGGTCTTGTGCGCGCACTCACAACAGTTTTAGCTAACAGCTGCCTTCCAGGTAGACTGCACTGGCCACCTCATTCAATACCAGGGGTGCTTCCCTCACCGTTTTCACATGCACATATGTTAAAATGTTTACTCATCACTCCCTCAGGCCGTGGGTTAAGATCCTGAGATTTAATAATATGTTAGAGTTACTCTTGGGATCTCAACACACCTCAAAGGTCTCAAACAGGCAAGGAAACCAGAGCTGAATTCTATCACTGCTTTCTGAACATTAGACAATTTTATTTTCATTGTTGTTTTTACTTGCCTGGTATGTGCGTGTGTGTGTGTGTGTGTGTGTGTGTGTGTGTGTGTGTGTGTGTGTGTGTGTGTGTTGAGACGGAGTCTCACTCTGTCGCCCAGGCTGGAGTGCAGTGGCGCGATCTCCACTCACTGCAACCTCCACCTCCCTGGTTCAAGCAATTCTCCTACCTCAGCCTCCGAACTAGCTGGGACTATGGGTGCGTGCCACCATGCCTGGCTAATTTTCTGTATTTTAGTGGAGACAGGGTTTCACCATGTTGCCCAGGCTGGTCACGAACTTCTGAGCTCAGGCAATCTGCCCGCTTTGGCCTCCCAAAGTGCTGGGATGACAGGCGTGAGCCAGTGCACCCAGCCCCTACTTGCCTGTTATTTTTAAGTGAAATTCCAAGCAGAAAAGCAAAGCCTGAGTTTTGGAAGAGAAGCACCCAGATCATCTGAATGTATTTTGTCTACAGCTCCCACTTAGTAGTGTTTTGTCACTGTCTTGAGTATGATTTTGAAACAGTTCACATGCAACTTAAAAAATAAATCCTCCTGTGTTAATTGAAGAACACCATGGAAGGATCTGCTGAAATAATGTCTAATATAACCCCCAGTAATTTATATCTGGCATTGAAATAAATTATAAGGATTTTCTACTGCTGATTTATTTCCCGTTCATGATGCTACTGGGGTTTGTTTGTTTGCTTATCGGTGTTATGGAGTTTTGTTTGCTTTCTCTCATTTTATTATTAGCTGAATTTCCAAAGCACATACCAGTGTACAGTTGGGAAAGACAGAGCATTCCAGAAATAGGCAGGGGAATCCAGTGTGGGACAGAAGTTTTGCCACGAGTAACCCATATATGGATAACCTAGCTTACTCTCACTTCCCCTCACCAGCTCCCCCTGCCTGACCTGAACTGCCCTGGGTTTTACATGTTCCTTTTTATTCTCCTTTGGAAAAAGACTGAAGTTTCTCAGTTCCCAGCCTCCTAAAGCTGCTCTTCAAGAAGTTTACCTTATTTCCATGTAGGGAAAGAAGAACAATGTTTGTAGTAACGACTTCACTTTGTGGATTTTTTGTTTGTTTGTTTGTTTGTTTGTTTTGTCTTCTCGTGTGACTTTGACAAGGTGCATGGTCTCTCTTACCTTGAAAAGTATATGGTTCCCTGGGATCTCAAATTAAAAAAAAAAAAAAAAACTTAGATAAGTAAAAGGTTTTTTTTAATGATTTGCCCACTTATGAAAAACTAATGGCATTTTTGTTTCTTATCCAGGTATACTGTGATGTCAGGAACACCTGAAAAAATTTTAGAGCATTTTCTAGAAACGATACGCCTTGAGGCAACTTTAAATGAAGCAACAGGTATACACATAGAACAGTTTGCATGTCCATTGAATCCATGCATAGCATTGTTTAAAAGTCCTGCATTCATTTGCAGTGTGTATAGCAAAAGCAGTTTTGGAAGGGGATTCTGTGTATTGATACTTGAAAAGCATCTCTGTGTGACCTGACAGGGAACAGTCCTTCTGACTGTCCTCTTTCCTCCCCAATCCTGACTGTTCTCTAGAAATGACTCAGCCTCATTTCTACATACCATGCCTCGTCTTCTCTAGGCTTCTCTCTCTTAAGGTATTCAAATCCAACCTTTACAGGCATCTGTTGGGTTTATCATTTACGTCCTACCTAGTCCCATGAAGGATTTGAAGCTGCCTACATAAAAGGCACAGCCTTGCTCCAGTTGGGAGTAAGATGCTTCTCTCTGCAGTTGTTGTAGAGTCCAGCAGCTCTAGAATGTGACTAAATGCCACCATTCATTTGCTAGGGCTTCCCTAACAAATTACCACCAACTGGGTAGCTCCAGCAACAAAATTGTATTGTCTTACAGCTCTGGAGGCTGGAAGTCCTAGCTGAAGGTGATAGTCGAGTTGGTTCCTTTTGAAGGCTGTGAAGGAGAATCTGTTCCATGCCTCTCTCCTAGCCTCCCGTGGTTTGCAGGCTATCTTTGGCATCCGTTGGCTTGTAGATGCATCATCCAGATGTCTGCCCTCATGTTCACACAACATTCTCCCTGTGACTCTTCACATAGCCTTCCCTCTGTGCATGTCTGTCTCTGGGTCCAAGGCTACCCCTTTTTGTAAGAATACCAGTCATATTGGATAAAGGCCCACATTAAGGACTCACCTTAACTTGACCATACCTGCAAAGACACTGTTTCCAAAGACGATTGTATTCTGAGATACTGGAGGTTAGTTCTTCAACATATCTTTTTGGGGGGATACAATTCAACACATAACATCTACTTACAGTGAATCAGTCTTGTTACCTAAGACACAGATATTCTAGGCTGAATAAAACAGATCTCACCAGTGAACTAAGTGTTCAGAGTTATAAAATTGTGTTCCACTTTGGTTACCATCTTGTATATGACTTTGAAACAGCCGACACACAATGTGGTTTTTTTTTAATCCTATGCTACTGCCTCTCAGAATAATGTCATGGGTTAGTATTTTAAGCACATTGAGCTCCATAGAAGAGCATTTCTCACTAAAAGAAGTTCAGAGATTTATCTCAAAAACTTAGTTCAAAATCCATTTCCATAATTGACCTTTGCTATGTACTCAAGTTGAAGATATCATCATCATTATTATTATTATTATTATATACCTTCTAAAGGTATTTTACCACTGAATTCTTATTTTATCTTCTCATTCCAGTTTCTCATTTTATGCTTAGATTACCTGAGGTTTTTTATGTAGCAAATTAATTAGAGTATAGTAGATAAAATCGTCAGGATCACTGGCTCCAGGCCAATTATTCTCAGCTCAGTATTTGTTGAGAATCTTGTTGGGTAAACACTAAGCTAGATGCTTCGGACTAGGCAATGTGAATAAGGAATCATCCTCCTGCCTTCAGGAAGCTTATAATCTGTTAGAAAACATAAAGGAATTTGCACATAACTTGAATATAAGGCAGAATGTGGTTAGTGCTTCAGGGACACTGACTGGGTGAGGGATCTAGAAAAATATCATGGAAAATATAGAGTGGCCCTGAAGGAGGCTGGTAACCAGTAACTAGAGATGGGGACAGAGCCATCCATACTAAGGGACAATATTAGCACTGACCTAGAAATAGACAGGGAAGAGTGAGTGGTCTGATTTTTGCTGGAATATTGTATACATAAGTTGGAAAAGGAAGGAAAGGTTTAAGAATTGGGGTATAGATCTTAGAGAGTCTTAAATGTAAAGCCGGCTGGGTGCAGTGGCTCGCACCTATAATCCCAGCACTTTGGGGGCCAAGGCGGGAGGATCACTGGAGCCCAGGAGTTTGAGGCTACAGTGAGCTATGCTCATGCCACTGCACTCTAGCTTGGGCAACAACAACAGAAAGGTAGAGCCAAGCATTGGGAAGTGGTTGAAGATGTCTGAGCAAGAAGAATGTGATAAGAGCTTTACTGGAGAAAAGTTACTCCATAGTTAGTATAGAGAAGCTGTTGAAGAACCAATTACGTGAGGATAGCTTCCAAGAGCCATATGTAACCTCAAATAAACCAAATTTCCAAGACCATGGGTCAGGAAAAAATGCAGCTGATTTTTTTCCCTCTGATTAACTGTTTGCCCAGTATGTGTGATTGCATAATGCAAGAATCAGCATCTTACCTAAAGTAAGTATTGACTCAAAAAAAAAAAAAAAAAAAAAAAAGATTCTGGTACATTAGAGACTATGGCATCTAAGGAATGAGCTATAAGATCTTTACCACCCATGAAGGGCAAGTATAGCCTCCCTTTCAAGTCATCTCTAAAAGAGATGGAGACTGAATTATTGCTGCTGCTTCTGCTTCTTTTGTTTAGTTTTGTTTTTTTTAATTACTGTTCCTTGCAGAGCAGGGCTAACCCACGGGCAGTATGCCCAGAGTAGCCTGATTGTTCCTTCTTCATCAAAAAAATTAAAGCCTGGAAATCAGTGTATTCTAAGGCTGACGTGTGGGATGTGATTCTTGACCCTTCCGTTTTTGATGGTAGAGACTAGACTAGCATCATAATTTAATATTGAACTTCATTTCCTACAGTTTTTCCTGATATTTTTTTCTTACAAGTAATGTTTATGCCTTGGAGATAAATAACAAATCAGTATCTTTCTCATAAATCAAAAATACAGATTTCCCCTGCCTCCCCCACTGTTCTGGACACTAAACAATCCTAGGGTAGGGTGACGACATTTGTCCATATACTGGAGTGGGAGACCTTTGGCATTTATGGATTTACAGTACAGTGAGAAAGGTCAGAGTTACCATGAAACTTGTTTACATCATAAAAATGCACACTGCTGAATTTGACATTACACTCTCTTAATTTACCAAAAATCTATTTTCTACCTGAGACCTATTAGTTCTTATATTTTTACTTTTAAAACCAGCATTAGTCATGGAGTGACTTGGTAAATCATCTTCTAGTAGGAAATGATATTTTAAATTCTTAAGCAAATTTTAACTCTATAAATTAGATTTCCAGTGTTACTGTTTTTGATGAACTTACATCGGCAAAGTTTGAATCAGTGACTAAATGTTTAACCATTATTCTCATTTAAATATAAGTGACGAGTGTAATCCCAAGTTGTCATCTACTCAGCGTCACCAGTCACCTTCAGTCTCATTATACTGAGAGGCAGAGAAGGTGTCAGACAGAAGAGTTGCTACATATGAGGAGAGAGCCGGAAAGCCACACTGAAATGTGAGCCGAGTAGTTGGCCATGTTAACTGATTCCCTTCCCAACCTTGGAGCACCCAAGTCAAGTCTCTGCTTTAGCAAACTTTAAACTACCAGATAGTACAGCCTCCTGGGTGCGTATAAGCAAGTATTACCTCCTCCATTCTCAGGAATATATCAAACATATCAAGATGGTGCTAGATGTTAAGCTCAGACAAGCCAAAGTCCTTTGGTACATTCAAAAAAATAGTTTCATGCAGCCTCTGTCTCCTCTGTCTGGCACCTTCTCTGCTTCTTCTCTGGCTCAGTATAATGGGACTGAAAACCTGGTGACATTGAGTTGTGACACTTGGTATTACACTCATCAGTTATATTTAAATGAGTATGTATAATGGTTAAACCTTTAGTCACTGACTCAGACTTCACCAATAAAAGTTCATTAACAACATGGATGACATTTGGCAATCTAATTTATAGAATTAAAATGTACGTATTTCTCACCATTTTCCATTTAAGATGAGCATCACAATCTCAGGCAGTGTATTTCACGTTTTCCCTGGAAATGTCATGGCATCTTGGGTTCCAAGTTCTGATGGGCGTAGTCCTGAGGTTTTTAGGTTTGCCTTCATGAGCTTTCCCATCTGGCTAGCCAGGGCGTGTTGTCTGCAATGAAGAACCAGCGTCAAATTCAATGACGAAGTAAATGAAGCTTATTTTGGAGACTTGCCTTACTTCCCTTGCCAACCCCCTGCTTCCTTACTTACAAAATAGTTTCACATATAGGACAGTCACCCTTTGAATCCACCAGCTTCTGTTTTGTTAGCCTTTGTTTTGCTCTAGTTGCTGCTCACAGTCTTAATCTTGTTTTCTTTTCTTTTCTTTTTTCTTTTGTTTTCTTTTCTTTCTTTCCTGCTTCTTTATCCCCTCACCAATCAGCTGCTCTTACTACCTCCTGATTCTGTAATTCTATTGCCCCCCCCCCCACCCTTCATTGCTCCTTTTGGAAATAGGAGGTGAAAAAGAGATAAAGGAGAAAGGATTTTGAACAAACAAATATGGTATAGACACAGAAATGACCATGTCTTCGTTCTGCGTGTATGGTACTGCCCACATGTGACCCTTTAAATATACAGATTTTAAAATGTTTGGTGGCTAAGGTACCTAGTGCCATTTGTACAAGGCTGTCTCTTTTTAAAATATTATACTTTTTGCCCATTGTCATGAGAAACTGATTTTGATCGCAGTCTCTGTCAGCACCATTATTTATATGATGTGCTTCTGTGTAAAGTAAACTCATACCCTAAACCAGTGTATTGGAACCAGTGGCCAAGAACAAGTGAGTAGATACTCTTGCTTTCCTAAAGATTTCCACAGGAACCTAATTTCCTTTTCTGTTTTTTTCCCCCTTCCAGATTCTGTTTTAAATGACTTTATTATGATGCACTGTGTTTTTATGCCAAATACCCAGCTTTGCCCAGCCCTGGTGGCCCAATATCCTTTTATTGTGATTGTAAGTTCCTAGTCCCTTGAAGACAACCCCACCTGTCGAAGGCCATTCTCTCATCTCATCTTCTGAAGGTAAGTCACGGCCCAGGCAGAGTTGTACATTCCACCCTCGTCACACTGAAATGTGTTTTCCCACATTTCCCACGGTTTTCCCCTGTACAGACTCTAGCTCTGCCCGGCAGAGGTCTGCTGTGCCATGGTTAAGGATTTCCTCCTTGTTACCTGTATTAGGGCATTCTTTCATTACTATAAAGAAACACCTGAGGCTGGGTAATTTATAAGAAAAGAGGTTTAATTGACTGGCAGTTCTGCAGGTTGCCTAGGAAGCATCATGCCAGCCTCTGTTTCTGGGGAGGCCTTGGGAAACTTATAATTGTGGCCAAAGGTCAAGGGGGAGCAGGAGCCAGGTGGGAGAGGTGGCAAACACTTTTAAATGACCAGATCTCATGAGAATTCACTATCTCAAGGACAGCACCAAGACATGAGGGATCCACCCCTATAACCCAAACACCTCCCACCAGGCCCACCTCCAACATTGAGGATTACATTTCAACATGAGATTTGGGCGGGGACACACATCCAATCTGTATCATTATCTGTGCAGAGAAGTGTGAACCACCTCACCACAGGAAGGTGATGCTGGCAAAAACAATATCCATGCCCCTGGGAGGCAGGCTAGAGAGGGTTATGGAGAAGAACCTGGGAGTATTAGCAGGAACGGTTCGCCAACATTAGAGACAGACTGTTCCCTGGCAGGATGGACTGTGGTCGGCTTATGTTCCTCCTCTGAGCTATGGTATTAAATTGCTAACATGCTGAGATAAATACAAGTTATCACTGTAGGATAACTTTCTTTTCCCATTCATCCTAGTCCATCCTCTCCTCTAGATACCAACATTTCTTCCTTTGTTACTACTTTTTATTATCATCTTATTGACTTAAAGACCCAAAATTTGAAATCCAGTGATAATTCCTCTATAGCTTGAAGGCCAAGTTTGTCTGGGACAGCTTTTCAACAGTGTTTGGAATGGCCCAGTTGATGCTGGTATGTAGCACAGAGCAAACATTCTCAGAAAATGGGAGTGGAATAAAAGAAGTGGGTATTATTAGTGAGCTTCACACTCAATTTTGGGAGCATGTGAAAGTATATTCTAAGATTTTGTTTTATTTTTAGAACAACAAAAATTTAGACCCCAAATCACTTTGGCCCTTTTGATCAGTTAAATATATTGAAGGAGAATGGCTCTTTTATTCTTCTTTTTTTTTTTTTTTAGCAATTCAATGAATGTTGGCATGTTTTCCTCATTCAAGATTATAATTACCCTACCTGATTCTCATTTTCTTGTTCACTCATAATTCTCTTTGAAGTAAACAATGTATGAGGACAGGAGATTTGAGTTGAAGGTGCAACTCAGAGGGAGCTGCAAGAGGGAGATTTGTGTGTTTATTTGCCTGGAAACTGTCTTACTGAGTAATGATGGCTTAATGAGACTTACTTATATTATATATTTTTTCTGGCACATACTCAATTTTTCTCAAGTAAAATGAACACATTCAGGATCTCTGTGCTCTTTTAACTGCACACGCACTAATCATTATAGACCTTTGAGATTTGCTGGAAGGAAAAATAAAATCCACCATTGAATTTAGACTTGCTTTTTTTTTTTTTAGCAGTTAGAAGGTTGATAAGCCTAAGGCAAACAAAACTCAAGGACAAGTCAGGGAGTTCAGTGGGCCAAGGCACAGCATCTTTACAACTCCAAGCCCCAAACACTGCACTTGTCTTTTTTTTCAGATTCTAACTTCTTCATTTATTAGCTTGTTCCCCTTCAAGAGTTGATTGAGAGCATTCAAATCACTAACTTCTCTTTTTAAAATAGTGCTCTAGAGAGAAGGTCTGTTTCTGCCCAGATAGGGAGGAGTGGGGAAAAGTGATACGGGCGGGGAGGGAGAGGGGAAGGCAAGAAAGCAAACAGGCGTGGAAGAGCTGTGACATCAAATCCGACTTCTTTCTTCTGTAGATGGGGGAATCCAGGATGACTGGGTGTAATCTATATTATCTAGGTCCCTTAGACCACCTCCCTCATATCTGGCCCTGTGGGAACTTAGATTCTCTTCACTGTTCTATTTTGAATCAGCTCTGTCTGTGTCAGGTGCATGCTAAGAGCATTGACCAATATTATACCACTTTATCCTGACAGGATTTTATTGGGTTAGTATTAGCTTTGTGTTACAAACGAGGGTCCTGAAGTTACCCCCAGCCCCCATAAAAAACAAAAAAAGGAGTGGCTTGCCCAGGGCAAGTAGCTGAGTCCTCCAGATGATTCCAAACCTGGAGTTTGCCTTTTTTTTCTCTCTGTCTTCACAACTTATTTATTTCAAAACTTGTTTAAATTTTAATGATTCTGTAACCTTTAATTACAGTTTAAGAACATTTCAAGACAATATATTGTATCATAAACTGCTTAACAGCACACCTGCAAGCAGCAGGGATGTATAATGCAAACTTGAACAAGTGGTTTAACCCCTATGTTTTTAACGTGGGACATTAGGGATAGTAAAATACTTAACCATGTTTCATTAGTCAGTTGCTTTAGTGGAGTATTTTTGAAGTGCTTAACATCTGGAACTTTTCATAGCAGCCCTATGAAGAAGTCAGTATTTTTACTGCTATTTTTCTAAATCAATAAACTAGAATAATGAAAAATTATGAATTGCTCAGAGAAAGGTAATTACTAGCACAGAAAAGATTTGAGCCCTGAGCTACTGACACATATTTCTGTTCTTAATCCACATTGTGTGTCTCTTCCAATTTTGCTTTTACCATGGAGAAAGATAGTAGAACTCTGCTGAACATTAATATATCAGGCCTTTTATGTGCTAATGAGAGAGACTCTCTATTCATTAGACACAGTTTGGACATGATTTGACCCGATGAATACAAGTGCTTTATAATGAGTTTGAAAATCATATTTGTTCAATTTCTATACTTTTCATCTCCAGGTTCTTTAATCTTTTTTTAAATCTGCATTTAAAATTGAGTTCAATTTTCCTTTAGTCTTCAAAAGAAAATTAAAACCACCTGTATATAACCCTATAACCTCTCAGGTGTAGTATTGCTAACCGTTTTGTGTATATCCTTCTAGTCTTTTTTCTATACATATAGATATATGTTTTTAAATGTAAGAATGGGATCATACTGTAAATAATTTTGTATACCTTTTAATTAAGCAATATTTTATGAATATCTTTCTATGCCATTATTTTTCTATGCCATTTTTCTAAATATAGATAGTTGTCATCCTTAAAAATAAAACATTCTCATTCCAAAAAATTTTAATTACCACAAAAGGAGAAGAGAGCAAAGTTCACCTGGTATCTCACCACCATTAATAAATTTGTTTTTAAAATTTTGGAATTTATGTATACATTTTTATGTACATAAGATTTTATATAAATTAAATAATGTTACATGTGCTTTTTGGTAATATGCTATTTTTCACTTAGTGGTATATTGTGAATATCTTTCCAAACTAATATATATAGAGATAAAACTATATCATCTTTTTTTTCTTCTAGATAATTCCATAAACATTTATTGACGACTGGAAATGTGTCACATAAAGTACTGGGCAACAAGGGGGCAAAGATGAGAAGGACACATTATCATTTTTAATGACTATAGTATCAATAGATATGTCATAATTATTTTCTCAGCCTCTACCTATTGGATATTTAGATTATTTTCACATTTTTTTTGCTATAACAAACACAATGGAGTGAATCGGCATCCTTCCAGCTAAATCTTTGCCCAAGTATATGAAAATGTACTCACTTTAAATTCCTAAAAATAGGCAAAGAATGTGTAGTATGTTAATGCTTCTGACATGTATTCCCAAATTGCTCTCCTATTGTCTCAATTTTGTGCTTTATGATTAAACTCTGCCATATTCTTGTTTGTGCAACTGCAGGCTGGCCTTCAGTTTAGTAAGTGATCACACGAAGTCAATACTATTTTGAATTTTAGTAACTCTCTGATTCAGAGTATTTTCACATTATTTACTTTATCTTTCCAACACCAGTTCTCCAAATGTAAAGCAAAAAGTCTGGTATATTATTTTTGTTGTTGTTGTTTTGTGTTTTTTTGTTTTGTTTTGTTTTGTTTTTTTGAGACAGAGTCTTGCTCTGTCGCCAGACTGGAGTGTAGTGTCGCGATCTCGGCTCACTGCAACCTCTGCCTCCTGGGTTCAAGCGATTCTCCTGCCTCAGCCTCCCAAGTAGCTGGAACTACAGGCAGGCACCACCACACCCAACTAATTTTTTTATTTTTAGTAGAAATGGAGTTTCACCATATTGGCCAGGATGGCCTCGATCTCTTGACCTCGTGATCCGCCTGCCTTGGCCTCCCAATGTGCTGGGATTATAGGCATGAGCCACTATGCCTGTTATTTATTTCATTTCACATATAGGAGAAATCAAGGTACAGAAAGGTCTAATAACTGCCTGAGATCCTGCATGTACTGGTAGACATTTGGAGGAAGTCCGTGTAGCACTGATGTAATAGTGGTTTGCAGTGGACATTGTGGTTGATTTGCCAACATACATGCCTTATTACTTGGTCATTTTAGCCACTTGTAGTAATTAGCCTTCCTTGCCAAAGACTGGTTCTCCAGTGCCAGACCCAAGCTAGACTGGGCCAATGGAATTCAAAGAGAGGCTTCCTGGGCTTTTGGTGAAAACCTTTTTAACATTTAGGAGAAAAAAACAGGAAGCCTGTAACCCCAATTGCCAGCAGCAGCTATCTTACAACCATGATGGGAATGAACCCCAAGATAAAGCTGGAATGAGGAGACAGCGAGGAAAAACGGGGGTCTGTGATAACATCATTAGCATTTGACTGGTCCTGAAGCTTACTCTGCCAGTGGATTATCTTTTCATGTCAATGAATATAGGTGTTTGTTGTTTAGGACAGATTCTTACTGCAGCTAAAAGAATCTTAAGGATGAATGGCTGATATTTAAACTTACAGAAATTTTAAAACAGCAATAATTTTGGACAGATTTTTTTGTTAGTATACGAGTTTTCTTTAGCTTAGTATTCATCACAAATTTTTTGCTTTTGGCATGGAAATAATGAGTTTAGTTTCTTGAATTAAGAAGAAAAAAGACCGGGCGCGGTGGCTCAAGCCTGTAATCCCAGCACTTTGGGAGGCTGAGATGGGCGGATCACGAGGTCTGGAGATCGAGACCATCCTGGCTAACACGGTGAAACCCCATTTCTACTAAAAAATACAAAAAACTAGCCGGGCGAGCGCCTGTATTCCCAGCTACTCGGGAGGCTGAGGCAGGAGAATGGCGTGAACCCGGGAGGCGGAGCTTGCAGTGAGCTGAGATCCGGCCACTGCACTCCAGCCTGGGTGACAGAGCGAGACTCCGTCTCAAAAAAAAAATAAAAAAAAAAATAAAAAAGAAGAAAAAAAAATGGAACATGGATTTGCCACTAAGTTTTAACTAAATCCACCTTTTCTGTGTTTCATCCCTGTACAGAAGCAAAAACAACAGCTTCCCTCACTGAAAAATTAGGGTCCCTGTCATAAAAATCTTTGTGAAATTGATCTGGAGATGTTCTCTTTATAAGTTGACTTGGGTTTTATAAGTGGAACGTTTATCAAAATCTGCTTTTCTTTTTGATGAAAGATTCACATAATAGCAGCAGGTTCATATTCTTTAAATGAAGCCAAGTTTTTAGGAACGTTTTTTAGATTTCCTAGAAAAACTTTCAGCTTAAATTTTGTTGTAACCAGATTTTGTCATCATAGTCCCCATTTGATTCTGAAAAGTGTTTGATCCATACGTCACCATCAGAGCAAGTTGCTTCTGCAGATATGCAATTTGAGAGTTTGTTTCCAATAAAGAAGACTTTGTTTGACGATGTTATGAACATGATATGCTCCTTGGGAAAAAAAATGACTGTCTTATCAGATATGCTAAAAAATATTTCATATACATGTTCTCGGCCTCCTATCAACACTATGTACTCTTCTAATCTTGTTTTTTTACAATAGGGAAAGTGAGTTCAAGCAGCTAAATAATTTGCCCCAAGCTACATAGCTGGTAAATGTTAGAACAAGATATGAACCCAAGCAGTGTATTGCATTAGGGCACGTCCTAACTGCTGTGCTATGAGTACAAGCCCTTGGCTTGAGACTTAAAAGGAGAATAGCCAAGAACTAGAGACTTGTAAAAACATGGAGAATTCTGAAAATCAGTGGGAAAAATATTCTGAGCAAGAAAATGGAAGATAATTAAAGAAATTGATGGTACAGAAGGCGCTCCTGTGAGCTCAAAGTTAATAGGCACACACAAACAAAGGAGCAGCTTGTGTGGACAGGAGTAACATCACAAACTTAAACCCAGAAATGCCAGGTCTTATGAACAATTCCACAATTGTCCATTGAAAATATTTTAAATGACTTCCAGAGGAGAATCAGTAATAACATTGGTGGCTAAGATTTACTGAATACTTAATATGTTTCAGATACATGTTTTACCTGTATTATCTCATTTCATCCTTAACAGCAATCTTCTGAAGTTTACTGATGAGGAAATCAAGGCTCTAAATTGTCAATTAACTTACCAAAGATCGTACAGTTTTTATATAGGTGGGGAAGCCAGGATGGGACCTAAGCAGTGTAATTTCAGAACTTGCATTTTATGAACATGCCATATGAAGGAAGAAATAGACCCAGTGGTCAGGATGTCAGGCTGCTCCACAAAGACAAGAAGCCCATATTATAGTAAAAAAAGCAAAAGCTCTGAAGTAGAAAGACCTGTGTTTAAGACCTGTGTCCTATAAGTTACATTATTCAGCAATTACGCTTAACCTCTCCAAGCCCCTTCTGTAAAATAGGGGTAATTATATGATATGGTCTGGCTCTTTGTCCCCACCCAAACCTCATCTCGAATTGTAATCTGAATTTTAATCCCCATGTGTTGGGGGCAGAACCCTGTGGGAGGTGATTAGATCGGGGGGTGGTTCCCCCCATGCTGTTCTCATGATAGTGAGTGAGTTCTCATGAGATCTGATGGTTTTATAAGGGGCATTTCCCACCTTCACTTGCACTTCTCCTTCTTGGCACCATGTGAAGGACATGATGCTCCCCCTTCCACCATGATTGTAAGTTTCCTGAGGCCTCCCCAGCCCTGCAGAACTCTTTCCTTTATAAATTATCCAGTGTCTTGAGCAGTTCTTTATAGCAGCGTGAGAATGGACTGATACATTATACTTGCCCTACCCACTTCACCCGGTTGTTGTGAAAATCAAATGAGGTTATGTGTGTGAACATACATTATAAACCTTAAAACCCCATATAAATGTTGCTATTATTATGCCATCAGGAGAGAAATATGGCATATTATAAAGAAGATACCAAAGCTTTGTCTTGTCAGTGGGCAGATGACCCCCAAAGTTTGTTTTCAGCTGCAAGCAGAGATCTTGTATGCAAAGCAGGGTTTTAAAAAACAACAACATTGAAGAGCATCAGTTTGAATGTTGTTAAGTGTTTTATAAATAGCTGCATAATTAGCATGTACTTACTGCAAAAAGTATACATAATATTTTATTCCCTGTTGTAGGCTGTAATGAATCTGCTGCCTCTACATCCTGGGAGGTTTTCACTTACTTTCCCCATGATAATTTTAATACATGGAACCATTATTAGCTGAATTAAGAATAAGTAAATGAGCAGTTAAAAAAAAAAAGTACAGAAAAATTACAGGTGCCTGTGGTGAGTAAGATAATAACTAGGTAAAAATATATGAAATAATTACAGTGTTTGAACGGCAGAGCCGGCATGAGGAAAATGACTCAATGGAATATTAAGCCTGCTGTTGGCAGGGTAGAAAAACTGTAGCCTACACTGTGGCCTTCACCTCTTCTGATTCTCAGCCCTAAAACCTCACTGCAAACAGATTCAGTTTGCTCTCAGTCACATGTACACAATGCTGAAGGAGGTGGTTCAGTTCAGTGAAGATTTAGTCACTCTGAAAGTTTGTCATCCTGTAGATTAAATACCCAATAGCTGAAAGATTCTATTTAAAAGATGTACCAGATGTTTTGCAATTAAATTCTGTATGAACTTATTTAGAATGTACCTCTGATCTGTATTTGACATCTTGACAAAATGGGATTCCGGGTAACTTAGATAAAGGCTCTTAAATAGCTGTGATATTTTTAAAGGTTTTTTTTTTTTTTTAGAAAAGTGCATTAGTTATAGCATTCCAAACTGTGCAATTAAATTGTTTGTAATCAGTTGATCAAAGAACATTGAAGGTTTTTGTGTGCCCAGTCCTTAGCTAGAAAATGCAGAAATTAACAGTGAGTTTACGACCTCATTCCTTCTGTTAAGGATTCTGATTTAATGCTTCCAGATGGTGAGAAATACTTTATTACAGGTGAAGTATTCCTTATCTGAAAATTCAAAATCCAAAATGCTCCAAAATTCGAAATTTTTTGAGCTCTCATACCAGTAGGTGTAATGCAAACATTCCAAAATCCAAAAAAAAAAAAAAAAAAAAAAAAATCTGAAATCCAAAAACACTTCTGGGCCCAAGTCTTTGGGAAAAGAGATACTCAACTGTGTAGGCGAATCTTGAAGTTGGAATTTGGATGACCAGATTTAACAATGTCTGCTCAGTCGCAGTGAGCCACTGCTTTCCTAATTGACAGGTATTAAACTGTAGCAGAGGGGATCTCGTTCAGGTATTAACAATTCCTGTACCTCTCTATCAGATTATGAAGGCTGCAATAGTTAACTCTTGATTTTCTGCATGTGCTTTGTTATGAAGATTTGGGGGATCAATTTCTATATCTCAGACGGATTTTCCTATTTCCCAACAAACTTTGAAGTCATGTGACTCTGCTATATAATCTATGTTTGTGTAAAGAAAGTAATGTTAATATCAGACAAAACACAACAACATAGACAGGTAAAAAGAGTACTGGGGAAGAAAATAAGAAAACTGAGTTCTAGTTCCAAGAATTCCTTTGATAAATTTGGAAAAATCACCTAAACTCATTCTGTCTCGGTTTGCTTACCTCTAAGGTGATAGAGTTGAAGGAAATGTAATCAAAGGGCTCTTGAAACAGAGATGCTGTGATTCCATGACTTATCTGAAATCAACTCAAATGTATCAGTGATAAGTTTGGCCACTCAAACTATATGGCCTTTTCTTAATGGTGTTTAAAATACTAATTCAGTAAGTAATTTTATATTGCCTTACCGACTTTACAAAAACTAGAACTTTATGAGATATAGGAACCATGTTGTCTTTCTGCATCTCTTTCCCCATGAGTTCAGGCAGCCATATTTCTTCTTTCCTGGACCCAACTGTCATCATATCATGAGTCATGGCCTTATTCAATAAAAGCACTTCTTGATCATGCATTATTCCAATTTTAGCCAGAGAAGGCTTCTTCAACCTTCCTGATGTGTCTGAATTTATGAACATGCTATATTTGAAATGTTACTCTTTTTAGATTGCACTTTTGACATCATATTGAGACAAGGGAACTAGTAGGATATTCTTTATTCTTTGGCTGCTACCTGAAAGGAATATAGTTTTTCCCCCTTCCTACCTTTTTTGTAGGAGTTAAATAAAATGTAAAAATTACAAACTTTCTAAAAGCCTGGGGAGATTGTTATGGGAATGAATAGAAACCTCAGCGTCTGATCTGTAACCATTTCAGGTATAATCAATTGTATACAAAGTTCTCTTTGTGTTTCTTAAGAACCTGATCCAACAGACATTTCAGAAAGGGAACCCTATGTGTCGCTTCTGGAGGAGCAGAATCCTTGAGCAATGCCTGGATTCAGCTATAAAAGTAGTATCACCCCCACCCTCACTTTAGTAAATGAACATCCATGAGGGGACAAATGAGACTTTGTGAAATAAGTCAGTGCTTCCTTTTGTTTTCCCAGAGGTAAAAATACTGAACTTTCATGAGGAAAGGGAGAAAGCCTTTCTCAGTCCCTCCGAATTTGGTCAATTCTGTCTCCCTAGAGACTGTGGGGTTCTTCATCAAAGACAAGGGGTGCTCAGCCCTGGTTACTAAACATGCAGAATCAGCGCGGAAACCTTGAAACTTCAGTGTGCACACACTCACACAAAAGGAATTTCTTTCTCATTAAGATTTTTGCTTTCTGGATGCATTTATTCTTAATAATTTCATGAACCCAAGCACTAAGGTCTAGTTGCTATAGCCGCTGGTTAGGATAGTGGGGGTGGGAATAGTGGAAAGAGCCCCATCTGAATTTGCAAGCCCTGCCATTTATTCACTCAACAACCTTGGCCAGATCTCTTCTCTCTGAATCTCCATTTCCTCACTGGTAAATATTTTTTCCTCAGGTTTGTAGAAAGCATCTTTTGATAGCGTAAGAATATTGAGCTTATTTTATGAATTATAAAGTTCTATACATATGTTATCATAACAAGTAGGAAAGACTCCTTCCTCTCTCGCTCTCTTATCTCTCTCTCTCTCTCTCCCCACTCCTCCTTTCTCTCCTACACATGTGAATACCTCCTTTTCAACATGTTGTCCAATGTAATAGTCCAGATGAATAGGACTGTGCCCATTGTATCACCAGAACCTAGCATGGTGCTCTACTCAAAGTAGTCTGTTAATTAATAATTGGTGAATCAATTGGATCAATTTGAATAGTTTCTTTGCCTAAGTACTTGTAAAGCACTTTGATGTATTTTCTCTGAAAAGCATATTAATTCATTTGAAAATATATTTACTTTTTAAAAACCACATTAGCGCCTTAATTGTCCTATGTTGGGGTTATATTTCTAAATTTAGGCTAAGCGTTCACCACTCTATTACTACCAGCTCAATCAAAGCTTCCCTTTCCTCTCTATGCTGTTTCCATCTTTGAGTGATTTAAAATGTACTCATGTTGCATGTGTAGTGAAATAAGATCGTAGTTTATAGAGTAACTTAGGGCACAGTGTGACATCTTTTAAATTGGCATGATCTGAGAGAGAATTAAATTTGCTCATTTTTCACAGCACAAGGCCATCAGAAAGGTCGTCTTTCACAGGCACTATCACTTAGACCTAGAAGAGGGGCTAGAGGGAAGAAGCTTAGCCTCAGGCGCCTGGTGAGGAACATACATGGTCCATAGTGGCATCAGGCTATTTGGGACAGCAGTCTAGGGAGTGAGCCCAGCCTAGTGAGAGCTTTGACACATACTGTACTCAGAATTCAGAATCTCCACCAACTCTTACATTTATAGGGGTTGGCCTTCCTCAGTCCACACCCCTACTCCGCACCTTGGCCATTCTTACTGTCTCCGTTTGGCTCCTATGCCATGGAAATGAAAAAGATAGCACTTGCCAAAGCCTGATGTCATCCAAGTTTCTACACAAACACAAGTTACCATAAAACTAAACCAAAGACAGCACAATGGCAAGGCAGCATTGTGTTTTCATTATGTTAGTTTGTGGTACCTACCTGATTCTGCTTTGGTCCACCTTGCCTTAGCGTTATTAAATGTGGTAGCTGACAGGGAATTTGGAAATGATTTCTTCTCACCTCCTCATTTCATGGGTGAGTAAATGGAAGTATGCAGCGGCTAAGTGACTTACACAAGATCGCATAGGTAAGTGTTGGCAGCTAGAGGACTTGAACCCATATCCTCCCACTCTTGGGTGAACCAGTACATATTTTTCAATCAGTCAAGACTTTCTTATTTGGTACCTACCATGTGTCTGACTATGCTCCTACATGCCATTAAAAAACGGTCATAAAATATAATGTCCAGCATTGCAACTCTTTGGAAAGAAAAACTCAGTTATAAATGCATGCAAGCAAGAGACCAAAGAGTTAATCAGAAAAGAAATAATTTTCACATAAAGTGATCTTTCTTCCTTTCTTTATTGTAAGCTGAGAGAGAATTGTAGCAATACGGGTTGAGCAATTTTCTTTTTTATGAATCTTGTGCTCAATTTATGAAAGCCATTTTGCAACCCATTTACATGCAGTAAACCTTTGCTTTAAGGTTCTGTCATTTACCTTGATCATGATTATTTATAGTCCTTTTAGAAAAGGCCCTTTACTGGTTTAGCTCTCAAGCACAGCACTGCCATAAGCCGGTTTTCTACAACGTCTTTCAAGGCAGGGTAGGAAGCTAAGACAGGGCCAGTCTTGTAGCTCGCTGTGAGGAATGGGGGTGTTGGGTAATGGGAAGAACACTAGACATCAGGAGTCTTACATTCGAAACCTCTGCACTCTCACTATGTAATCCTGGCCATTTATGCTTCTTTAGTTTCAGTTTGTTCACTTGTAGAAACAGAGTGACACTTTCCTCACAAGGCTATAAGAGTTGAACTGAAGTACTTTGTGTGCAAGTTATATTGTAAATTGTGAAGAGTAAGTTATTTTATGAACTAATTATCTATAATATGAACTATAAATCATTGAAAAAGGAATGGTATGTCTAACCTAAAATATTTCTTGATTACCTATGATGTTGTCCTTGTGTAGTACATACAAGAATGGACCAGGGACCTTTACTCTTGGCACATAGGAGACCCTCAATCAGTACTTGTTGCATTAATGAATAAATAGTTTCTGGGTGAAAGTCAGTATGCTAGGAATGGTGTAGAATACAGGACAAATGACCATCAACCCAAGCCTCAAGGTGCTTGCAATTAAGATGGTAGCCGTAAATGTGCAAAGAGCCAATAAGGTAAGTCGTGGTTCTACACAAGAGAAGAAGGTATGGTGTAAAAAGTGTGTCTGAGGCCCTCACCAGAGAATTGGTACAGCAGGAGCCTTTCCTCTTCCTACCTCTAGGTGGGTTTATCTACCTTCAGCCTCGCTTGCCCACCCATGCACTCTTTGTATCAGCCATGGTCCCAGCAGGACTAGATGCCCACTTGGAAGGGAGGGGATTACAGAGATTCGGGCAGAATTTTGGAAACCAACAACAGGTGGAAACGCACCCAGAGAGAAGCAACGGCAGGAAACATTACCATCCAGAGCGGCAAAGGGCAAGGCAGATCCTGGCAGAGAATGATAGCTAGAGCTAGACACAAGAATCCTTGTCCACACCAAATCCAGGAGGAGTCTGTGAAAGTCGAATCCCTTGGGCAACTATCAGGCCAGAGTCAGCAGGAATTAACAAGGAATTGCATGCATTTGGCATAGACACTTTCTGTGAGGTTTTTCATGAGGGCCTAGGGGAGGAATTCTATCTGTCTAAAAGCCTGGCTTTCTGAAGCTGGGATCTGTCACTCTTTACCTTTGAAAGAAGCATGTGAAATGAGTGTGAAATGGCTCAATTTCTTCCTTGACTCCTCGGCACTTACCACGCACAGCCTTCACAAGGTACAGAACAGGAGAAAATGGATTATGCCCTCAACAATAAGAGGCGAGTCATCCGCCTGGTTCTACAGTGGGCTGCCATGTATGGAGACCTCCTACAAGAGGATGATGTGTCTATGGCCTTTCTGGAGGTAGGCGGGGGTCATCCCTTCCAAGAATACACCATTGTCCTACAATACAGGGACCTACCTGTGGGCTCAGCAGCTTCCCTGGAGAGACTGTCATTGCAAATGCAAGACTTTGTGAACACATTCATTCATCAGAAAGGAACTACAGTCTGACTCCATAATGGGTAGCATTTTCATGTATTTTCATCTAATCTCTTTTTCTTTGTATGTTTTATCTTGTAGTCACGTAGCACCCATTATTCTGCAGGCTGCTTTTTCCATTTAATTTCATATAAGAATTTTTCTGTCAGTACAGTCCTTATAATACAAATTTCTTTACATCGCCTGAAATAATCAAAAAAATTTCTGATGACCATTGAGTAGCCGTGTCACAAATACATTTATGTGTTCCCTTATTGTTGGGTGTTCACATCATTTCCAGTTTTCACCTTCCTAGAATAGTAGTACGTTAAAAAGTCTTGTGCAAGTGAGTCTGTCCTTGATTACCTTCCTAGAAGTGGGACTACTAGATCAAATGGTAGATATTTTTGAGTGGAGTGGAGCAGATCGTTTATTTAGGAATTGCCAGAAGCAGAAATGGTAGGCTGTGAAAGCGGTTCATGAACACTGCTGTAAGCTGCACTTCCCCATTCCTTCCCGTAACTCTAGCCCCAAATTACAGCACTGATCCTGACATTTAAGCCCAGTTAGTCACTCTCCCCTCCAAAATTTGGATGAAGACCTTACTTCTGTGCAGGCAAAAGGCAATGTTACTTCCGTTTCAAACTTTTTCAATCTGTGTGTTCTAAAATTATAAATTATCCAAAAGAAACATACACCCTCTCTCCTTTCTATTCATATCATTTCACAGCCAGAGGGGCAAGGCAGGGAGGGAAAATGGACCGTGAGCATCCCTCCAAGCTGAGGAATGAAGTATTTTGAAAATGTGAGGAATGGCGGTAGCTTGGGGTCATACATTGACTCATGGCCTCTACTCATTGAGTACAGGACCATTTTGCAGATGAACTAAAGTGGTGGTGAAGCTGGCACTACCATGGTTCTCACCTTCTGCTGCAGAGCAGAGTTCTGCTCCTAAGCAGAGCAGGCACACCTGCAGCTGCAGGGTCAGGACAGCTCCCAGAAGGGCAGCAGAGAGTCCTGAGTTGGTGGCACAAACTCAGCATAAATTCGCTACAGTGCTGAAGACCATGCAGCATCTTACCACCAACCATAACCACGAATGAGTAGCACCTAGCAAATAAACAATACATGCCAAAATAATGTGAGAATGAACACTGAAGTTCCCCTGAAAAAAAAAGAAGTAAAAAAAGTGCTCTTTTGTGGACTCCAAAATGACCCATTTCAAAACACTGGCTTTCATATAAATATCATACAAATAATTCACCTGCAATTTATTTTGAATTGAAGTTTTATTGTTGTAAAATAGATATCTAATATAAATTTTCCCATTGTAACCATTTTTAAGGGTATAGTTCAGTGGCGTTCATTTCATTTCTGATGCCCGTGCAGTCATTGATTGCCACTATCTATTTCCAAGACTTTTTCTCATGGCCAATTTTGAACTTAGACATGGTGTAACATTTTCTTCTTTGTTCTTCCTCCAGTCCATGAAGCCATGGTCTGGAGATGCTGGTGAAGCAGATGACATAGGGACACACCTTTATTGCTCTTGACAGAATCATGTGCCTTTTGCAGTTCTTGTTAAAAGCCTGTGACTTTTGCCAATTACAGGAGTTTTATGTATCTGTATCAGATGATGCCCGGATGATTGCTGCCCTCAAGGAGCAACTGCCGGAGTTGGAGAAGATTGTCAAGCAAATGTAAGGAGGGGCTTGGCTTTGGGGGTGTGCTTTCATCAAGTAAGTCCCAAAACATCCTTTGCCCACAGGAAAAGTTAAAGCTGGTCTTTCCATAGCCATGCCCTGCTTGATTTGATTTAAGCAGACTGGACCAAGGGCATAGGTGGTGCAGTAAGGCCAGAGGAACAGAAGGACTGAGATTCTGTTCATTCTGTGCTAGAAGGCTGCCAAAAGAAAGCCTGGGAAAGAAAAGATCCTCCTGTGTGGAGTCCAACTCAATAAATGTGGGTCCCTTAGGATCAAGGCAGTGAATCTGGCAATAACGTGGCCAGCGGCATTTAAAGAAAGTTTGAGGGCAATTACTTATATGGAAAATTCACTGTCTGCTGCCAAAGCTGTTGATGGTGAATATTTGTGTCCTCTCAATGAACCACAAGGTCTTCACGTGCTATTACTTGAGCTATAGATTAAATGCAGTATCAGAGAGTGAGTGTGCTGCTAGATAAGACTTTGAAAGCTAGAAATCCTGGCTTTGAACATCGGTTCTGCCAGGAATCTGCCTCCGACAAGAGCTGATATCTTTGCTGTCTACCCTTCTGCTTTGATCTATTACTATTAAAATGAGGAAGTTCATATTGCCTCCTGAAAGGATTCTGTGATTGTGATTTCATTTTCTAACATAAGATTAGTTATATGCAAATAAGGCAATTTAATAGTAGCAATGGTATTAAATAATGTGCTTTCTCTACTTCTCGTAGCTCAGAAGATGCAAAGGCACCACAAAAGAAGGTAAATGGCATGAACTTGAACTCTCTGTCTGTGCCCTGTAGAATTACAATTCCCCAGAAATATTATATTGCAGTATACATAAAAGTGATTTCTTTTTTGTAGACACAAAATATATTGTCTTAATTTCTTGACTCTGCTTGCTTCTCAGATGTGTCTCTTCTGAGTTGCTAGTGTGCATTGGTCACTCTCCCTTATGGCACTTGCTGTGGTTGTTTTTACAGCACAAGGTTCTTTTGCAACAGTTCAATACAGGTGATGAGAGAGCCCAGAAGCGCCAGCCTATCCGTGGCTCTGATGAAGGTGAGAACCCTCTTTCAACTAACTCATAGTTGTATAGATTATTTAGAGTCAGGATAATGGTAAGCATCACCTTGGACCCACAGAATAACTTCTTTTGGAGGTGCCCTGTTGCCCTCCAGATGGTTTGCTTGGAGGTGCCTTTTGGTGGCCTGATGATTTTTGTCCTTAAACTCTTCTTGTGCCTGGAGCCGAGGTGCCTGTCTACCCTTCCCTGATTCAGCCTCTCCCTGCTTAACCCCTTTCCTGGGAGGAAATGAAGATGATCTCAGGGTCTGGTTGTCAGGATTGCCCACCCCTGGGAAAAGCTGGTGGGAAGGTAGCCGGCGCCTAGTGGGTGCCTAGGAGACAGTGGATCACCAGCATCCTGCCCAGGGACAATGCTCTGGCCCTGAGCACAGCCCTGAGCATGGAGGCTTTACATCAGGAAGATCAAGATGCTGGCTTTTGTTTGGTTGTTTAAGATTCTCCAAAGAATCACAACCAAAAATAGTCACAATAATAATGATAAAAATTTCATTTAAAGCTATAAATGAATCTCGTCATTTAGGACTGCCTCTAAACCCAGGAATTACAATACAATAATGGGAATTGCTCCCAGGATTTTTGTGTTCAGAGCTGAGACTCGGGGTGCCATATCCACATCTGCTGATCTAAGTCTGCTGAGCTAAATAGCATCCAAGCTTACGTGGCCTGGCCCCAAAGCACACAAGCCACTGAAGCAAGTGAGCAGGAGTATCAGCACGTGCTGATGGCCCAGGCGGAAGCCCTCCTGTGTGCAGAGGTGTGAATGGTGGCTCCCCACCACCACACAGGGTAGCAGTGATCTGTAAATTGCCTACAGTGTAGTACTTCAGACCCTGAACATCAGCCTGAAGACACTCTGCATTTTTTCCCATGACCTATTTGTGGGGTTTCACCAATATCTCTTGTTCTTTTAATTGGACTTGGCAACCATATGTGCACCTATTCTTAGACCAATGCTAAGGTAAGCAGTTTAGAAGGGGCAGGCATGGGGTAAATGAGTATGAATAAATATGGTAATAAAAATGGCAAAATGATGCAAATTGGAGAGGATGCCTAAACATTTTTCATAACTACAGTTTTATTGAAAACTCTTAAGACTGATTTACTACCTTGTTACTGCCTTTGCATAGTTCTGTTTAAGGTCTATTGCATGGACCACACCTACACAACCATTCGGGTGCCAGTGGCCGCCTCGGTGAAGGAAGTCATCAGCGCCGTTGCCGACAAGCTGGGCTCTGGGGAGGGCCTGATCATAGTCAAGATGAGTTCTGGAGGAGGTAACAGCCTTAATTCGCATTTTGGGCTCTGCAAAACGGGACTTTCCATCCAAGCAGAAACTATGTAAGAAGTTAGTGTGGTCATGTGAGGCTCACCCGGAGGATGAACTGGTGCTTATGTATGCTTCCACTAATAACAGAAACAGTATGGGTAGAGGCAGGCTGGGTTTCTAATGTGCCCTATCTTGTAGGTACCCACTCTAAACCAGAAAAGTGACTGGAACTGAGGACTCTTGTGTAGATGCTGGCCTGGAGTTCTTTCAGTTTAAACTCTATTCAAAAAAGTTTTAGGCCTTGGAGCCCTGAGAAATATGGACCCTAAGAGGAAATCTAGCTGGACAAGCTCAAGGCCATGGGTTTCTAGAAGTCCAAAGTTGGAAGTGGTCAGAAGCTAGTTCTTTGAAACTGATGATGGTTTTTCTCCTTACTCAGTAGAGAGGCTAGGAGCCTGGCTCAAATGAAATGAGGAATATTTTTCCCCCATGGGATTACAGTTCCTTTCACTGTCCTTGATTACATGGTGCATTTCTGAAATGTCATTTATTCATTCATTGCATATGTACTGGCCACAGTGTGGCTGTGAAGGAAAGAATGAGTTAGACACAGCTCACGTCCCCAAGTCGTTCCCAGGCCAGGGAGGAGGTAGATGGTGAGTTAAAACAATTACAGTTCATGCTGGCAAGCGTTTTAGGAATGACCACATATTGTAGTGAGAGACTAGAGGAAGCAGCAGTGAGGTTCATTCCTCCAGTCATGATTTGACAGCCATCTGGGGGAATCCTTCAGGAACAGGTGAGCCATTTCCGTCATGTTTTAAGGTGAATGATTCCATTGATGGAGGATTTTTAAATGCATGTTGGATTTTAAGATCTCCCTTCCATTTCAGCTCCAGTTGCACAGGGCCCAGGACATCTGCCCTCACTGACCCCTTGTCACCTTCCCATAGATATCCCAGGTCCCACCCTCACTTTCTTTAGGTCTTTACCCAAATGTCAGTGTCTCACTGAAGCTCCCTGCTTCGTTTGCTTCATTCCCTTTCTAAACTGTTAACTTCCTCCCCTTACACATGCTTCCCAGCCCCCACTCCTGCGAGACTTATTTCTCCTTGTCTTCTCACTTTCTAATCTATTTCTTTTCTTTATTGTTGGCGTCTCCCACTGTGATGTAACGCTTTTTGGAGTGGGATTTTTTTTTTTTTTTCTGTATTGTTCCCTTCTGTCTCCCCAGTGCCTGGAGCAGTTTCTGGCATGCAGCAAATACAAAATAAATATTTATTAAATGAACTAATTTTTTAAATTTTTTAATTTTTTGACATGTTCTCATCTGAAGAACTAATTTTTTAATGTGGGAGGAGGCTTAATCTAGTTAATGCTTTTGCCCTCCAAATTAGGGAATAAGTGAAAAAACAATAGTCAATTTTGCATCTAAAATCATGTGAGGTCTCAGAAACCTCCAAAGTTTTTAAAAAGTGATCTTTATATGTCCAAAGTCCTGGGTGTGATTACCATCTAGAAACATAACTTGTGAGATAAATAGCAAGTGCAGGTTTTACATACTCAGTAATTATGGTTGCAGCACAAAACTGGGTGAATTCACCCTCTGGCATCTCTATTCCTGTTTTGTGGCCATTTCTGATGGCATCGTGAGTGGCACAGGGCTGCATGAATGCTGTCTTTTTTATTCCGTGGATCCCTTCAGTACTCTATTTTATGCAGTCGCTCTGCGTGTCCCAGTAATTCACCAAGCTGGCAATTTGTTGGTGTGATTAGGGCAGTGAGCAAATCTCAGATGTATTTAATAGGCAATCTCATGCTTTTTATGTTCACAGAAAAGGTGGTGCTCAAACCTAATGATGTTTCAGTATTTACGACGCTCACCATTAATGGACGCCTGTTTGCTTGCCCGCGAGAGCAATTCGATTCACTGGTAGGTGTGGATGGCCTGCTCAGAGCAGCATTGCAATCAGAAAAACTTGTCTGGAGCCTAATTTTGCAGTCACACTGAACCCAGTGGCTAAAAAATCTTGAATGGTACTTAGCTTTTTCTTTTTCTGCAGTCTATATTAGGTAAACCTCAGGTGTTCATCTGAGATGCTCAGGGCTTTTGATTTTCTTTTGTGGAAATTAGCCAAGTAGCACCACTATTAGGGCATAATTCAGCTTTCAGAACTCTTTGTTGTAATTTGCCTCATTGGTATGTCCCCAGTTTAAATACTAATGTTAAGAATCTGAATACTTATACCAGGATGGAAATAATTTTTCTAAAGCAAGATATCACTATTTATCAGGCTCCTTTGCATTATGGCAAAGCCACCATCTGGTCTAAGAGAAATGCTGTTCCCTGAAAGCACTTTCTCTACCTTATGCAGAAAATGCCAGAGGCCAGACCCTTCCCTAAGTCTCCAGAAACGCTTGTTACCCAGCATACAGACAGATCTTTCTGTGAAGAAAGGACTAATAGGCCCATACTAATAACGGAGTAGCCTGCTCTCTTTTAAGCAGGTGGTATTGTCCATTTCTATTTATCCTACCAAAATTTGGTATGGAGGTGAGTAGCTAGTAACATATCTTAGAAAGCCTAGAGGGCCAATTCAGAGGGTAGAGAAACTGGTTTCTTCAGTCTTTGGATACACGGGGTTTCTCCTTTAAGGAAGGCACAAGACAAGAGCTAGAGGTAAACCACATCCAATTTTAGAGAGAGAGTTTACAAAAGGGATGCATGAGTAGGTTTCAAGATTAATCAGATCAGCTCTTACAGGTATCAAGATTCTCTTCCTTGGACTTTTTAGAGGTTGTTTCGGGCTCATCATAATCCTGATTTTTTGTTTTAAAGAGTACCATTTTGTACACTCCAGTGAGGATAGGTGGATTTTTACCATATTTTGAATTCACCTGGAGAGGAACTTAGCAAATGTGGCATTAGTTTTCCTGCTAATCCCTCATCCATCACAGCCCATAAGCACACTCACCTTTCCTCAACCACCAGCCTTATAAGATCTGAGTCTGCCCCCAGCCTTTTCCGTATATTTTTTCCAGTCATCTACACTCATAGCTTTCTAAATAAATATTTCTCAATACTGAGGGATTGAAAAAAAAAAAAAGTGTCATAAATGAGTCGTGCTGCCCTCTCCTGGAAAGCAAAGCCCTAAAAAGCCAGACCCGCTGCAGCCCCTTCAAAGGTGCTATGTGACCTGTTACTGCACGGGTGCTGGGGACTCTCTTGCCAGCGGGTTCTTGGCCGCAGTGCCAGATGACATGGAGAGACAGGGAGTGTGGACTGTCTTCAGCTCCCTGTGGTGTCTGATACTAACTTTCTAAACCTCTGTTTGTTGGCACACAGTCCTGCAGCCTTCCAAGTTCTTAGTCCTTGCTTGTCCTCTGTTTTACGGCCTCTTTCGTTGGAAGAAATGTTCTCTGCATTGAGTACCCTGGGCATGAACTTCTTCCCTATCAGCGCTCTGCCATTCATTGTGCTGTGAGTGGCCAAACCTTACCTGCCTCACATAACTGTGGACAGGGAGCTCCTTCTCTGGCTTTCTAAAGATTCCCTTTCAGGACAGCCCATTGAAGAGGAGTCGCACAGAGGATGACCCTGCGGTAGAGAATGTTGGCCACACTCTCTGATCCACCCACACATGCCTCTGCAGGGTCTGCTCTGCACCTGGGGCTGTGCTGGCTTCTGTGAGACACTAAACCCAGAGCCTCTATCTTTACCGCAGTTACGCCCAAGCCAGAGAGATGAGACTAACACAAGCAGCCTGGAATGGACCAAGTCTTAGTGTTCGATCTTAGTCTTACATTGCGTGGTCTACAATAGAATTAGTAGAGTGCTGGCAAGTCAGCCTCGTGGTTAAGGGTTCAGATTCTGAAACTTTACTCTCTTCACATTTTATTTAAGTATAAATGTCAGTACAGAGCAAATTCCTATAAAACTCCATTGTACTGTAATGTGATTCTACTTTTATCCATTCACTGGTTCCTGAGACTTTTACTTAGTACCTGCCACATCATCGCAGGTGTTGTAGATGGTTCTGGCTCTGAAATGGTCTTGAAGACAAATCCATCATGGTCCTTGGACCTCAGTGAACAAACAGTGTAGTGAGGGACCCCAGCATGTGATCAGTGAGGATGCAGCGTAACAAGTGCCACAGCAGAGCTAGACACAGAGGGTGTGGGAGCACGAGGAAAGGAAGATGCTCTGGGTGGCTCACCTTAGCCATCTCCTTGTCACTGACAATCTGCACATCCCTTTTATGTCTTAGTTTCCTCATCTGGAAAATGGGAGGATAACAATGCTGTTCTCCCAATTACCCCTCTCCAGCCTTAGCAAAAAAATCATGGCTCAAAAACCGTGGGGAGAAAATGCATGGGAGTTCTGTGTCTGTATGTAGGCAGCTTTCAGATCTGTCTGGGCAATGCAGGCCCCACATAAGCTCTGCTGTGCCTTATCTGTAGGACATTTCCACAGAGCTGTGTACAAGAAAATGGCCCAAGGAGACACTTCCCTGGGGTCCAGGGTGAGCATTTACATTCCCCACTTCTAAGAGAGAAGCACCTTTTGCTGCTCAGATTGCCTCTTCCTTGGCTCAAGGAAGGGGTCAACCTGCCCTTTGCCGGGAGGGAGACTTGGTGAGCCCTGCCCACTGAAAGAAAAGTTGAGGCTCAACAGAGCTTTCTGTTGCTCTCAAAAGGGATGCAGGAGTGATAGACCAGCATCCACGACTAAAAGAACTTTGCATATTTCTTAATATTAGATTCTTCCCTGTGTTGTTAGGTAAACGTATCCACCTTATGTAAAGTTATAAAGCCTCAAGGAGAAGAAGGAGCGAGGTGGACTGGGAATCTCCAATCCTGAGGAGAGAGCGAACAGCAGGAATAACGTAGGAGGGGCCGCTCCACAGAGCAGCAGAGGCGCTGTGTTCACAGCAGCTGCAGGAGGGAAGGAAGAACATGCAGGGCCAGTTTGATCCTCTGAGAGGCAGTCCT
Source organism: Macaca nemestrina (assembly GCF_043159975.1). NCBI lineage: Eukaryota > Metazoa > Chordata > Mammalia > Primates > Cercopithecidae > Macaca > Macaca nemestrina. Next base: position 70,914,294 of record NC_092135.1, read on the forward strand.
AACTCCTAAAATGTATAAGCTTCCCCAGCCTTTTTTACCTGGGACCTACCCTGGTTGAAATCAGTCTCCTCATTTGCTTCCATATGCTTCTTGCCCATCAGCTTTGGTTTGTTCCCTAAGATTTAAAACTTTGGAATCACTTTTCTTCCCTGTCCCCTGTCCCCTGCATAGAGTAAATTGGGAGCAACAGTATTTAGCTCCTACATCCAGGTATTGTACTGATCACACTTTTCTGTGTATTTGTATTGCTGCAGCACTTCTAGACAGTGAACTGATTTGGGGGAGAGGACCTCCTTTGTGCCAGGCACTGTATTTACGTGATTCACTGAAATCATTCCTATCCAGTTCTCTTAACAAGCCTAGGGATAGGTATCATGACCCGTTTACCAGAGCTGGAAACAGACACTCAAGAGATTAGGGAATCAATCCAAGTCTATGCAGTTAGAGTAGGGTTTATATTCACAGTCACTTGCTCTCTATAGCTGACACTCACCTGGTCTATTATCTAGTCTATTACAAAACACAACGTCCTAACCTGGTACATGAAGACGTGCTACTAACTGTTCACGCTGTCCATGGGGACTCCCTGTGCTCTCTGCTCCTGCCAAGCAAGTTTCATGACAGCTTCCCCACCTTCATGCCCTTGTCGCCATCCTTTCACCCCAAGGGACCATCCTGGATGCTCAGGGAAAACCTTGCTATTCTGACCTGCCCGCGCTTGTCTCCTTCATCTTTTAAAGCCCAGCTTCTTCAAGATCCTGTTCAGACTACACATTCATTCCAAATATCCAATAACTTCCAAAAAATCCATTCATGTTCTCCTCCTGTTTATCTCTGTACCTGGGTGTCACCTGTGTTGTTGCTTCTGTCTCTTTATACATGCAGATAAGGACCAGCAGCAGATGCTGTCTGTGTGGAGAGCTGTATGGGCCAGACAGGGTTGATTCCCTTCAACTGTAAGCTTGGTTGGTCCTCTCCTAGACTGTAAACTTCCAAATGCAAGAACCATCTACCCGCAGAACATGTAATTTCTCTAGTGCCCAGAATGCAGTGGGCATTTGTAGAGTACAGTGATGATGAAAATGATGATGGATCTTGTATAATATTAGGACTTCTGACATGGATAGTATCTAAATATAGTTAGCATCATTTTGTTTTTATTTTTTATTTTATTTTATTTATTTTTTATTTTTTGGAGATGGAGTCTTACTCTGTAGTCCAAACTGGAGTGCAGTAGCACGATCTCGGCTCACTGCAGCCTCACCTCCTCGGTTTAAGCAATTCTTCTACCTCAGCCTCTCGAGTAACTGGCACTACAGGTACATGCCACCACGCCCAGCTAATTTTTGTATTTTTAGTAGAGACAGGGTTTCACCATGTTGGCCAGGCTGGTCTTGAACTACTGACCTCACGTGATCCACCTACCTTGGCCTCCCAAAGTGCTGGGATTACGGGCGTGAGCCACTGTGCCAGGCACTTTTGTGACTTTTGGAACTTTGTAATGTATATGTTGCCTATTTAGATATAAATCTATTGCATTATACATGCACTTCCCATATATGCGTCTCATTCATCTTCCTAAGTAAAAACACTTTAGATCATTTCTCATAAAATAAAACTGAGATAAGCAAGTCAGATGGAAACTTTTAGTGAGGGGTCTTCCAGAAAGTAGCAGAGTTTGGTTTTCTAATGTCTAGCCCCAAACACCATGACCATGCGAATAACATCCTCAGCTCAACATCTGCCCAAGAGTAGAGGAATCGGATGTCATATGTAACCTCAGTTCACAGAGCTTTCCATCCCCTCATGACCCCAGGCAGTGTATCCCAAGAGATGGAGAGGCAGCAGTGTTACCATGGCCACCGGCAGTCGGAAGTAGCACTGTGGATGAACGTCCCCAACTGCCATGCCATTACCTGCTTTACAGCAGCTTCAGTGGGAAATAGGAGAAAAAAGTCTCCCAGGACTTCTTCCATTTTTACCAGGGAAAAGAAGAGTTTCCAGGGACCTCCCAGGCCCGAGTGGAAGAGAAGAGAACCTCCGCAGGTCACTCTTCACTGAATCTTATTTGCCGCGGTTCACATTTTTCGGTCAGTGGAATTGATGATAATGATGATTGGTGACTATACAGATGACACTGAAGCAACTAGCGTTGCGAGCAGAGGCATCTCTCATCAGAGTTTCCAGATATTCCTGAAAGCATCCATCTCCAGAATCCTTTCCCCTCAGAAACTCCTAAAAGCTTTCAGTGCTAAATACTTGTCTGTGTTGAGTTTCTGATATATTTTTGCATTATTATTCATAGACTCCCTTACCAGAACAGGAAGGCCCAACTGTTGGAACAGTGGGAACTTTTGAACTGATGAGCTCCAAAGATTTAGCATACCAGATGACAATTTATGATTGGGAACTCTTCAACTGCGTGCATGAGGTAAGATGCAGGATCAGATGTGTTAGGAGCTCAGATAGCAAGGATAAAGGCTGCTGGCATTGCTTAGTTTGTAAGTGCTAATATGTGCTACAATATGGAAACCACATGACAATTCTTTTGCATACTGAGTTTATAAATAAAGCCTGCTATAAAGCCTTTGAGTATTAAAGAAAAATCTTTACAGTATGCTATGTCTTCCTGTGTATATTAAGCCAGTAAAACCTAGTTTATATTTATATATTTAACAAGCCTCATGGAAGCCTTTCAAATCTGATTGAATTCACATTTGCTGACCAGTAAAACACTGTCTTGACAAATAGAGAAACCTAGCTGGTGTTTTGATTTAAAAACAAATAAGCGAAATTGTTTTCCTTTCTTTTCTAGCTGGAGCTAATCTATCACACATTTGGAAGGCATAATTTTAAAAAGACCACAGCAAACTTGGATTTGTTCCTGAGGAGATTTAATGAAATTCAGTTTTGGGTCGTCACTGAGATCTGCCTTTGTTCTCAGCTAAGCAAGCGTGTTCAGCTATTAAAAAAATTTATTAAGATAGCAGCCCAGTAAGTATATTTAGCTTGGAAAGAGAAAAAAAATGTTGAGCTGTGTTTTCATTTTGTCTTCTTAGACTACACCTTAAAAAGAAAAGCAGGATCTAGGAATTGCTAGAGGGCCAAACACAGGGTCTTAGGAATAACCGAACTCTTGTAATGGATCTCTTCTAGATTTTGTAGCATTTAACATCAATAGATGAATTAACTTCTTACAGCACTGATGCTGGAGTCGAAGTTGTGACCTCTCTTTACTCTTTGCTTTCTTCTCAGACGGTTTTGCCTCCTTTAGTTTAAAGATTCCTTCCGTAAACAAAGTTCCCTTAAACTTCGAAAGTTCAGTTGAAAAGGATCTTGAAGTCAGTGTCCAGCATGACACATTCTCATCAGTAGAGGGCAGTGCAGCATGCATGAACAGCAGCACATCCAGCCCAGCCAGAATTAAATCGGTAAAATGCATGCAAGCTAACCTGGTACATGAAAATCATCACTGTAAACATCAGAAAAAGAAGCTTACATCTTATAAATATTCTATTAAACAGCACTTCATGGGAAACAATTTTTTTACTGCAGGGGCCAGTTAGAGTTCTCCCTGACATGAATTTAATCTTCTCCTGCTATTTAGATATGCCTGACAACCTCCTGTTTACTTCCATGTTTTTGGTATCACCACAGTGCTAAAAATAAAATGCTAAATGTGGCCTATGGCTGTGAGACTTCTTTCCTTTCTAAATGCAGGAGCTCTAGCACACAGGAAGGCTGAGAGCACAAGTGACCCCAGCTAGACAATTTTCTTGACCCAAAATCAAACATGGAGTTTGATTTCCTGGGCTAAACAAAGAAGTAAAGGCTGCTTGACATTTTATAGATATCAGTTTGCCAGATGCCTGAAATTATTTGCCAACAACTTGAGGGTTCAATAGAATACCAAATCCCTTGGATTCAAAAGCTGCTGTTAATATGGCAAAGCTGGCTATTTTAAGAAAGGTTTGGTGAAATGGTGCCTATGAATTTCTGGTTCAGAATATAGCCACTTTCCCTGGTAGCCTGAACAGCCTTATGGCAAGGGACAAATGCCTTGACGTATTTGGAATGAGCTGATTATGGAAACTATGACAAGATGTGCTTTCCCGTTAGAAGAAGCACATTCTCTCTCTTCACCTTAGCCTGGCAGTGTCCAATGCAACAAGAAGAGAGAGGCAATCTGCACACAAATGTGGGAAGCCAGAAAAGCTTTTGGGGCCTGATCCTGTTATTTTACAGAGACAACATGGGTGAGCCTTTCGGAATACCCAGGACTTTTTTTTTTTTTTAAGTTTTTGTTTTTCTTATCCCCCTCCCTTCTGTTTATGTGAACGAGTAGGTGGACTTGGCCTTCAGTATACATTAGTTTATGTTATTTAACCATTATTAAGCCCTGTGCTAAGTTTACTGTCCTATAGGAGAAGCTGTCTACACAGCCCAGCTGAAGAAGACTGCAGACTTTTTAAATCCAAGATCTACAAGAATGAGGTTGAAACCTCGTGACAGTAGCATCTGTTTTACTTGATATTTTTAGAGAACTTCAACATATTTGGTTGAAGCTCTTTGCCTACCCAGAGCTGTGTGAAGTTGGTGGAAGCAGATGTTATTATTCCTCTGTTTACATTGGCGGAGACTGAGACATAGAGACATTTCATGACTTACATAGGGTGCCAAAGTTAGCTGATAACAAGGCAGTGACTAGAAAGGCAGGTCTACAGCCCTGCATTTATTCTTTCAAGATCACATAATGAGACAAAGGCAAACACATAGATGCCATCGTACACCTGCCTTTAACCCAGGTGTCTTCTAAATAACCTTCAGCCCCTGAACTCAGACCCATTGTCCCAGCACACCAGTGGAAGCATACACACTAGCTTGTCTGAAATATGTTCTCCCTCTCCACACAGACAATTTAAGAATTACTCTTTGCTACCTTTGCAATGGGTAGCAAATGCAACAATTTAATCTTTTTCAAAAATGTTAATCCAAACAGGATTTCATTATGATATAGTCAGTTTCAGTAACCATATTGATTCAGGGTGAAGGATTGATGCTTATTGCAAAATGAATTCTTTCCCTTTTCAGGGACCTGGTATGAAGAAGTTTGGGATTCCTTTTTCTAAAAAATTAAACCAAGTACCTGTGTTAAACATCATCATTCTAATAAGAATTTCTGTTTTTTTCCACATGTCTCATTCCCAAACATATCTTCATAAAAGCTAATAATGGCATAAGTACAGATTCAAAATGATCAGCTTCATTGATGTCAGTAAAACACAGAAAAGGTTATTTTTTGGTCAGTTGTTTAGGTTACTTCTCAGCTTTAAAATTCCTTGAGATTAAGTGCCCAGCCTATAGAGACCACACCTTGTAAGTTGATATTTTTCAACAAACTAGAAGCATTTGCATGGCAGGTAGAAGCCATGGTGGCTGCAGCCGTGAGACTCCCTTAGTGCCCTCTCAAGCTGCCAGAGGAGGGTATCCACCTTCAGGCTGAAGGTCTAGAAATCTCCAAGGACATCTCACCTTTTTTCTTTCCCCATGAGATATTTCCCTCTAGGTCCAACAAGGCTTTTAGCAAGTTTGGGATTATAATAACAACCCCTAGGGTAGGTGTCTTTAAATTCCTTCTCAAATCCCAAACCTCAATGGCCAACGTCTTCCAGCTTTCTAAAACCACAGTGAGAAATCAAACAGCAGAACCTGGTCACCCAAGTGGAATTTTTACAGTGCATTAAATCTATCATTGCCTGTTCTCGTAAATGAGTCCTGACAAATATTAATGACTATCAGAAAAACAGAACTCTAATTTTTTTTATCTCACTCAGAAGTAACATTTTACTCAAACACACATCTCTTGTGTTTCAGCTGTAAGGAGTATAAAAATCTGAATTCCTTTTTTGCCATCGTCATGGGACTAAGTAACGTTGCTGTGAGCCGCTTGGCACTAACGTGGGAGGTAAGCTTCAGCTGGGATCCAGCTGTGACTTTTGCCTTAGGAATAAAAACACAGGCTCACCAGTGAGCTTTTTAATAGAAATATCACTCACACTAGTATAACAATGGGAAAGGTGGGATACTTGGAGGGAGGTGACCTGTCTCCTTTTTCCAGTTGCCTCAGAGGGAGAATTTTTAAAAGATATTGTCCTTTTGTGTATGGAGAGTGGGGGAGACGAGGAGATGTCTGCTTCTTGATATACACAATGTAAATAAAAATAAGTCCAGTTCCTAAGTATAACATGAAGGACCCACATTACTTGGAATGACTTCATAAGTTTTGCTCATAGATTCTATTGTTCTCTGAAATGTCTGCTTGTTGCTTTTGCCATAAATCTTATCTTTCATTGAAAGAGGACAGAAGATCCATTTTTATCCAAGTACTCATTTTGCTTCTGGAAGGAAGAGCCAGGAAGCCAACTGTTTGCAGCAGTTGAGTACTAAGTGTCTCCTCACCACCTGGCAGACTCCTCTCCGCGGAGAGGAGCAACAATTGGCTAATACTCAGTTTGGGGCAAAAGTGAGGCAGGTGTGTTGTGAGTTTCTGTAGCAAATATAATGAGTGGTTTGTCGAGAGTTGGGTATTCAAGCTAGAAAACATCTTCATTTATTATTAGCTTTGTACTCAAAATGTGCTTGACCTCTTACACGTGGCATATAGTTGAAGAAATACTAATCTCTAATAGAACATACATACAGAAATAGACTCATGCTAAAAATAAAAAAGTGTGTGTAAGTGGGACACAGAAAGAGGGCAAGGAGTATGTATTAGAGACCCAACTTGCAATGCTGCTTAAAGGCAGCTGTTTGCATCTTTGAATGCTTTTCTGAAATTATTTTCTTCCCCATGTCCCTCTTGCAACGATTTTCTTTTCCCGTCCCTCCTAAATGTTTCCATTGTTTGTAGAGCAGGTCCTCACAAGTCCTTCTGTCTTGGGTTTCTCTTAAAATTCCAGGCAGATGCAGCACACAGCAGCTCATCCCCTGAATATAGGAATGAGGGAATTGGTGAGGCCTGCGTGCCACGCAGCTATATCATCTTCCAGCTAGTAAAAGGACGGAGCTCGTGCTGCCAAGAGATCTAAGCACAAAGCCATACTGCAGCTCCCTCATTTTATAGCCCAAGGTTCTTGGGATCGCTGGAGACCTAGGGTCCTCCTGCAAAGAGTGTGCCTTCCCCAGTCAGCTTCCAGCCTCTAATCCCCCTGCCACAGAGTCCAAATGAGTTGGTTGGGAACATTTTCAAAAACCGTAAAGCCTCGAAGGGTCCAAGGAGGCCAGGTGTGGGTACCACAGGTCAGCAGCCAGACAGTAAGAACAGAGCATGCGAGAAACACTCTCTGAACCCCCTTTCCCAGTCTAAAGCAAAAAATAGGAGGCTGCTGAAGAGGGTGCAAGCAGCAAAAGGAGATAGCTAACTGGCCAGTCCTTCGGCTTCACTAGGGATAGGAGTTCTGTGAGTCTATGAGCTTCTGTTTTCAGCACTGAATGTTGCTGCGAAGAGGAAATTATCCTTTCATCATTTATAAGCCTTTATTTTTTAAGGTGAAGTATAATTATATAATTCTGTAGGGGAGATTTCATTCCTAAGCACCTTTGATTCTAGTTTATATACCTGCACTTGCTGAGAAAACCTCCCAAAAGCCTCCCATGCAACTCCATTGAGTACCACAGTGACCACGCGAGCAGTGCGAGAAATGGCGCCTGGCCTCACGGAACTAGGGGATACGTGTGGAACAGCCAAGGAACAAAATAGAAAAGAAAGCCAGAGCACACAATAAAGGGAAGGGCTCAAAACTGAGCAGGAAGACCAAGCTGAGATGAAGCAAATGAGAATTACCTAGAGCACACACAGTCTCTCAGCCTCAGCCCTGGTGACATCTGGAGCAGGACAGCTTTTGGTCGTGGAGACGTCTTCTGTGTTGTAGGACAATTAGCAGCATCCCTGGCCTCTCCCCAGCACATGCCGGAAGCACCTCTTACCACGCACCACCCTGGCTGTGACAACAAAAAAAAGTGCCTGCACACATTACCAAATACCTCCTGGATTGGCAGCATGGCCCTACTGAAAACTCTGCTCTAGAAGCATGGGGGGTGGATACATAATAGTATTGAAAATGAAAGAAACATTTTTTTTTATTACCCTGTGCCCTACTGTCTTTGACCTAAAAGAAAGCTAAGTAAAGAAAGAGAACAGATGACAGAGGTCTAGCCAAAAACATAATCCACTCTTAATTTTTTAAATGGACTATATTCAGCAAGTCCATGTTTTTGCATAACTTGGAGATCTGGATACTCTGTGTGGGGTGAGATCCTGGCATCCTCTGATGCCCATCCCAGCTTTCAGCCATCTGAATAGTCCCCTCTAAGTGAGGACATCAGGTTTTCCTGAACCATAACTTGAAACGCCAGAAAAATGAGTTTGGAGGATATACAGGAGACTAGTTTTTAGAAACAAAAATCAGAGTTTTACAGATGTTTAAATGGAAATATGACAAACTGAGATAGGAAAGAGAAAGAGCCAAGAAGAGCCGTTCTGTGGATTGCAGAGGCCCAATTGGTGAATCAACTGTTGAAGGTAGGCTTTGCTGTTCAAAGCCTCCTCCCAGATGACCCAGGAGTCTCTGAGGCCCAGGGGTTGGTTGATGAGTTCCTAGTCCTGGGACGGGAAACATATCACATAGCTCTATCTTGGCTTGGCCTTGTCAGAAGAGAGAAGTGAAAGGTTCGGCTTTACTGAAAACTCAGGAACTAAGTAAAGTAGGAACCAATAAATTGCAAGATGACTCAGTATTCATCTATTGGTGTAGATATATGGGTGCAGTAAGTGGTGTTGAATCATTTGCCAAAATAAAAACATGAGAAATCAGTAAATTGATAGAACTGTCCAATTTTGTACTATAGGAAGGCATGTGGGAGAAATAAATGCTCGTGTAGAAAAGCATGGCACATGTGAGAGACGAGACAGCAGAAAAGGAGGCAGGGGATGTGAATTACAGGCTCTAATGAGAAGCAGCTGTGTGACTCTGGGCTAGTCATTGAAACTGTGAGACTTAATTTTTTCCATCTGTAAAACACAGGCTTAATCTATTCAAATGAATATTTAGGGAGTACTATGTACCCAGTACTTTTTTAGGCACTGAGAAAAATGTCAGTAAACAAAACGAATAAAAATTCTTATTCTCATGTTGTTTGCCTTGTAAGGGAGGAGGAGGGTTGCAAGAGATAGTTTCATAAGCTCTTTTATTGCTAATATTCTGTAATCTAAATTCCTGATTGTGGGAATCAGAGAGTTTTAAAAAGTGTGGGGGGAGGTATATTCAGACCTCTTATAGTCTGGGGAATGCAGTCCTCTTTATAAATCATCCAGTTCAGAAAACATTATAAAAGCAGTAACTCCAAAGCATTCACAGTTACTTTTGGTTCAATTAGGTTAAAGACGTTTAAAAGGCAAGTTCTCTATGTTCTGGAAGATTATTCTCAAATGACAGGACAGATTACAGTCTGGCCTGTCTCAGAGATGTTTGATTAAGAGCCAATAGAAATATATTTCCCCTAGAAATGGTGACCCATGATACATATCTAGATATTGAATCTGACATATGCGTGTGGCATTTTCATTTCATTAACAGAAACTGCCAAGCAAGTTCAAGAAGTTCTATGCGGAGTTTGAAAGTTTAATGGTAAGTGACAGTGGCTTCTTTATTCTGTTCACTGTCTACATTAATCCAATTTCTGATTAGCTGAATTGAAGTTCTCATTTCGGAAATTTTATCTGTCCTTGTATGACTTTAAGAAGTTTATGATCCCTTTTAGTGCTGCTAAAACAAGCATGTCTGACTAATGAATGGCACCCTCAGGAACTAACTTAAAGAGGACTTATGTCCCACATAAGGTCAATTTGTATAACTAAGAAAAGCAGTGTAATAGGGTCCTGTCCATCCAGCTCAGGTTGGCTATGGGTGGGAAGCTGCATTTTCCTTGGCTTGCCAAAATTATTTTTCCCCATTGACTGGGAGGTGTTAGACAGAAAAGGAGTGAGTTGGGCTTGCTGGGAGTGATGGACAGGTTTCAGAGGGCAAATCGGGACAGGGATCAGCCGTGCAGGGCAGAGTGAGTGACCCAGACACCCGGGAAGAAGGTGGGCCTTCAGGAAAAGGGGGATCTTGCAGTAGAGGTTTCATTTTGCTTTCAAAGGAAATCTCTTGCCTTGGCTCCTGTAGGTGAATCTCCTTTTCAAACAAGAGAGGGAAAAAAAATTTTTTTTTATGCCATAAATGAAGTTATTTTAAAACACAAGTCAGGCCGGGCCCAGTGGTTCATACCTATAACCCCAGCACTTTGGGAGGCCAGGAAGGGTGGATCACTTAAGGTCAGGAATTCGAGACCAGCCTGGCCAACATGACGAAACCCCGTCTCTATGAAAAATACAAAAATTAGCCAGATGTGGTGGCCTGCACCTGTGGTCCCAGCTACTCAGGAAGCAGAGATGGGAAGATCGCTTGACCCAGGAGGTGGGGGCTACAGTGAGTAGTGATTGGGCCACTACACTCCAGCCTGGGTGACAGAGTGAGACCCCGTCTCAACACACACACACACACACACACACACACACACACACACACACACACCAATTTGTGTAAGTCTACCTTTCTTTTGTAGCTAGATTTGATTCAGAAATACAGTTGAGCCTTGAACAACGCAGAGGTTAGTGGCACTGACACTTCGTCCACCCCCATGCAGTAGAAATATTGAGTATAATTTTTATTATTATTATTATTTTGAGTCTGGATCTCACTCTGTCACCAAGGCTGGAGTGCAGTGGTGCGATCATGGCTCATTGCAGCCTCAACTTCTTGGGCTCAAGCAATCCCCCCACCTCAGCCTTCCAAGTAGCCTCCCAAATTATTTTTTATTTTTTTAAAAATACAGGTCTTGGCCGGGCGCAGTGGCTCATGCCTATAATCCTAGCACTTTGGGAGGCCAAGTTGGGCAGGTCACAAGGTCAGGAGATCGAGACCATCCTGGCTAACATGGTGAAACCCCGTCTCTACTAAAAAAAAACAAAAAAAATTACCATGGTGTGGTGGCAGGCACCTGTAGTCCCAGCTACTTGGGAGGCTGAGGCAGGAGAATGGTGTGAACCTGGGAGGTGGAGGTTGCAGTGAACCCAGATTGCACCACTGCATTCCTGCCTGGGGGACAGAGTGAGACTCCGTCTCAAAAAAAAAAAAAACTTGGGGTCTCACTTAGGGTCTCACTATTTTGCCCAAGCTGGTTATGAACTCCTAGGCTGAAGGGATCCTCCTGCCTTGGCCTCCAAAAGTGCTGGGATTATAGGCATGAGCCAGCATGCCCGGCCCAATCATAACTTACGACTTTCCTCAAATTTAACCACTAATAGCCTACTGTCGACTAGAGGCCTTACTGATAACATACAGTCAATTAACACATACTTTGTATGTTATATGTATTATTATGTACTATATTCTTACAATAAAGTAAGTTAGAGAAAAAATGATACGACAATCATAAGGAAGAGAAAATGTACTGACTGTTCATTAAAGGAAAGTGGATCATCATAATGGTCTTCATCCTTGTCCTCTTCTTGTTGAGTAGGCTGAGGAGGAGAAGGGGTTGTTGGTCTTACAGTGTCAGGGATGGCAGAGGCAGAAGAAAAGCCATGAATAAGTGACCCACACAGTTCAAACCTGTGTTGTTCAAAGGTCAGCTGTACCTGACTGTGGGGTGACAAGGCAGGTGTAATAGGAGGTAACGAAGGGTGGTGTATGTGTCACCAGTCATTATCATCATCTCTTTTTCTCTCCTAAGGACCCTTCAAGGAACCACAGGGCCTACAGGCTGACGGTAGCTAAGCTGGAACCTCCTCTCATCCCCTTCATGCCTTTGCTCATTAAAGGTAATCCTAATAAGATGCGCAGGCCATAGCAGGTGATGAGTATTTGGGGGAGGGAAATGAACAATACCTTGATAAGATTGATTACTTAGGGAAAAATGATCGATCCCAGCCTTCTGCCGTCTTTGTCATCTCCTCTTAGCCCTGACTTTTCGGAAAGGGTTGGAAAGATGACTGGAGGAGCAGGGATCCACGATTTGGAAAACTTGTTAGTGAAACAGAAGATTAGTTTAAAAATTTTACTAATCTCAGGTGAAGTGATTTAGAAAGTTAAACACCTAGCATTAAAGGAACTATTGTCAGCTTTTTTCAGCTGTAGTGTTATGCAAATCTGCCAGCATAATCTAATGGTGCTATTGTGCTTTCTTAGTATGACATATTTCCATTAGTGATTAGAATGTGGCTTTTATTTCTTTACAGATATGACATTTACTCATGAGGGGAACAAGACGTTCATTGACAATCTAGTAAACTTTGAAAAAATGGTATGTGCGGTATTATAACCTTAACCACAATGTGTTTTTAAAATAAAATTTGCATTTGTTCTAATAAAGGAAATAATTTCCATATATGCTGCCCTGTTAAAAAGGTAGTTACACATAAAGGAGTTTTGAAATATTTGGTTCAAATTGGCTACCTGTTCTATTCTGTCAGTTCTCTTTTGTGAAACTGAATAGTATTTGCGTTGTAGTTCACAGCAGCAGCTGGCTTTTATGCCGTGTGTTTCTTCCTTGGCAGCCTGTTGCTGAAATGCACAAATGTTCCTGAGTGACTTCCATGTTGTTGTTTTGCTATAAGGTTTGCGGAGCTAGACTGCCCCAGGATGCCTTTGAAAGGTTTATCTGCCAAGCCTGACTTTAGTGTCTGTAGGTAAAAGGCAACTCTACGCCTTTATTGTGGAGGATTAATCTCAACGTGTATTGCTTATCCCAATAAAGTTCGCTCAAGTTCAGAGAAGGAACATGATAATCTTTATAATAAAAAAAAATTTTTTAATCTTATTTTTAATACTTTTATATATTTATTTATTGTTGGAGACAGGGTCTCTCATTGTCACCCTGGCTAAAGTGCAGTGTTGTGATCATAGCTCACTATAGCCTCAAACTCCTGGGCTCAAGCACTCTTCCTGCCTCAGCCTCCCTAAGTGCTGGGATTACAGGCATCAGCCACTGCGCCTGGCCTAGAAAATTTTTTTTACAACAGATGTGGAACTGGCACATATTCAGTATTTTCTAGGCACCCTCCTCCTAGTCCTTATTCCTAACGGGGTCGGGGGGAGCGAGGGAAAGCAGGGTTACCTGGCTTAAGTTACTTTGCAGTTTATTTTCTTATCTTCTGTGAAGCAATAAAGCAGATCATGCCAAAACCTTTCTTTAACTGCATAGTGCATGCTAATGGAATGATCATTGTCTTCTGAATCCTTTGGCTGCAACCTGGTGGCTGGAGTGTTGGAGTACTTTATCGCTCTCTGGGTGAGCATTTGCCCGGTCATGAACTGCAGTGCGAATGTGGCGCTGTGGGAAAACCAAGGACCTGGAGTCTGGGAGACATGAGGTTCAGTACACAGTTCCATCACTTTATAGCTGTCCCTTAACTTCTCTGTGAGTCAGTGTCCCCAACAGAAAATGGGAATCATGCCTGGCCCATCTAGCTCTGGATTATGTAAGCCATAAAGTGCTATAGACTTCTTATCAGATAACTGTTATTCTAGTTGTTTCTTGAAATCAAGCTGGCACGTGTGACTCCAGGAGAATCTGAAACACCCTGCAGTCATCCTGCAAGGATCTGCAGCATTCAGCCTGGGGAATGCACTTATTGCAAAGCTCAGTCTGGCCAAATGCAGCTATTGCTGGGCACTGTGTCTTAAGCTTCTTATGAAATAACACATGAGTGCACACTCCTCAAAGACGCTTTACACTAGACAGCAAATATTTCCTCAGCAGTCTTCCTTCCCACCCCTCACACCAAAGGCAGGGTATGAACATCTTATTCCTGTGTCAATGTAATAATTGTTTGATCAAAGTAAACACCATTCTTTGCTTACTTATTAGTATGGATAATTAAACAATTCCTCTGACTTACCAGAAAGAAAGTCTGTTTTCCAGAAATGGAAGACTTGGCAAATGGGTAAAGAAACTTCTGGATTACTTATGCAGAAATGCAAACTGAGGAATGGCTAAGCCAACTATTTAACTATAAAATATACACGTGCACAGAGATGGAGAAGTCAGAGTTTCCTAAAGAGTTGACTGAGCTTTAGAAGTTTTGATGGCCATCATTCTCAGCAAACTAACAGAGGAACAGAAAACCAAACACCGCATGTTCTCACTCATAAGTGGGAGTTGAACAATGAGAAAACATGGATACAGGGAGGGGAACAACATACACCAGGGCCTGTTGGGGGTTGGGGAGCAAGAGGAGGGAGAGCATTAGGGCAAATACCTAGTGCATGCAGGGCTTAAAACCTAGACTGGTTGATGGCGGCAGCAAACCACAATGACACATGTATACCTACATAACAAACCTGCACATTCTGCACATGTATCCCGGAATGTAAAATAAAATTTTTAAAAAAAAATTTTAAAGAAGTTTTGATGGCTAAAGTTAACTAAACTGAACAAGTAAGAACAGCAAGGTATGCAAAGCCAGCCATCTGTCAGGGTAAATGAAAGTTGTTTCATCTAGGTTTTGAGATCTTGGTGTCCCATCCATAACCTGCAAGGAAAAGTCAAGGTCACATTCAGTAGATACTAGAAGAGTGCCATTCCTCTCCCTATTTCTGCACTTCATACCCAGAGCAGTGGATTCCTCCATGCCTAGCACTAAGGAAAGAGATCTTTCCCATCTTACTCTCTCAGAGTCCACTTTTGCTGAAAAGCAATGAATAGCTAAGGTAGCAAGCAGTTCACCTGTATTAATGGAAACCTAAATTAATGATGGCATAAGCAAGATCACTTATTTCTTTCTCACTTAAAAGTTCAAGCAGGTATGGTAGCCCTGCTACAGGATGCAATCGAGGTTCCAGGCTTCTCTCTCGCCAGTTTTACATCCACTTGGTTCAAGATGGCGACCTGAACCTCCACATTCCAACCACAGGGAAAGGGAAAGGAGAAGGTGAAGGCATGTTTCATCCCTTTTAAAGATAGGGAAGAAGTTACACTCACCACTTGACTCATATTTTATTTCCCAGAAACCTAGTCCCATGAAAGGAAGGCTAAACCATGAAGCCCTTATTGGAAGTATTCATGTATCCCACTGAAAGTTAAGGGGTTTTATTCATATGAAAGAGAAGGGAAGAAAGGATATCAAAAGAGTACTGTTAGTTCTCTGTTCTAGCAACATGATACATTTTACCTCATTTGAGAAATTCTACCATAAGAAAGTTTGGTTTTAGAATTGGCCTTCCAACTGGGTGTGGTGGCTTATGCCTGTAATCCCAGCACTTTGGGAGGCTGAGGTGGGCAGATCGCCTGAGGTCAGGAGTTCAAGACCAGCCTGGCCAACATGGTGAAACCCCATCTCTCTAAAAATACAAAAATTAGCTAGGTGTGTTGATGGGCACCTGTAATCACAGCTACTTGGGAGGCTGAGGTAGAAGAGTCACTTGAACCTGGGAGGCAGAGGTTGCAGTGAGCCGAGATCCCGCCACTGCACTCCAGCCTGAATGAGAAGAGTGAGACTCCATCTCAAAAAAAAAAAAAAAAAAAAGGAATTGTCCTTCCATAAATTAGATGTTACTAGAAAATGAAATGAAATTTCAGAATGATTTGATTATGTTTTCTAAGCAAGGTGCATGTTGCCAGGTTTCCAAAATTTTCTCCCCATAAACTAACACACCCTACCCCCATATCACCACCACTACCATCAGTGGCTACTGTTATTACTGTGGGTCTTGGGAAAGGCTACATCTTCCTTTTCAGGTTGATGTCAGTGCCACTTCCCAGTCATCCATCATCAAGGCCCAGGTGCTGAGCAGAGCTGGCAGCCTCTGTGGGGCTGGTGGGCTGGGTCCCCAGAGGGAGCCCCTGCCAGGGGCAGAGGTCACCAGGGTAGCTAGGAACACAGATACCTTTTCTTGGTGGCAGCATTGTACAGTCATAGCAAACCACCGTGCCAACTCTAAGTGTTTTTATTTTGTACATCTTCATTCAAAACATTTCTCTGAAATAGAACCAATCTCCTACATCTTCCCCCTTGAGGTATGAAATAAGGATTAGAGAATTTGTTGCTTATTGGTTTTCAGGATTTATGGGTATGAACAAAAGAGAATTCACACCCTGATCCTTATGCCAAAAAAATCAAACAGACATTCTTTTATTTGGGGGGAACATAAAGGAATATTCAAAAAAATGTTTGAATAAAGCCCTTCCTAGCTTTCTATGGCATACATGAATATTTATAACATTTAGGAGATAGACTAGCAATGGATTAGAGGATAATATGCTGGCCGCCTGCCACTATCCCAGGCTGCATAAAGCATGCTGATAGGAGATTGGTTCTATTTCAGACATACCCATATTTAGGTATATTTATTTATATATATGATTTTTAAGGTAGTCATTTTATTTGGAATGAGAAGCATGGGGCAAACTTCTATACTTCTGTAAACATTACAGAAGCTAATTCATTAAGGAAGAGAAATGTTTTGAATCCTTTTATTTTTGTATCACTAAGCATGTCATTACATAATTAGCAACAATATGTTTTCTATCCCCAATAATATTATTATAAGATTCATGGAGAGAGCATTTCACTTGTTACCTCAATCTATGGGAAAAAAGAATCTCTAAGTAAAAACCTATGTGTTCAAATCCACCCTATTCCCAGACCTCTCCAACACAAAATAAATCTATGGGAGTACTTTGAGAGTTTACATCTTTGTATAGATTTCACAGGCCAGGTTAAATGCAGATTTCCAAAGGGTATGCTTCAAAGCAACGCAACATGTGTGTAGTGTCCAGGCAAAAGAATTTACTAAGAAATATAAACATCCAGAAAGTAACCCTGGGCCTTTAGGAGATTACCTGCAGTTGGGAAGAGAAAACATAAACACATGAAATATTAAAAATCCACAAAGGATATAAAAACTAGGTCACAATAGTAATAAAAGAGCTGTCAGAAAGCAAAATGCAGGAAAGAAAACTTCATGCAGTTTTATCAATGGAAAATAAAACCACATTATATGCAGTGACTTAATATCAGAAGATCTAGACTAGCCCTAAGCACCTGTCCAGCCTCGTCTCGCACTTTGTCTTTTCCGTGTCCAGTCCACGTTAGTGAGACCGGCCTGCCACCTTCTCCTTTCGGCCTCAGGGTTTTTGCACTGGCTGGTACCTTTGTCTGAAATTGTCTTCCCCCAGTCGTCTGCTGTCTGGCTTCTCATCAGTCAGGCCTCAGCTCACAGGTCCCCTCCTCCAAATAGTCTTCCCTGACCACCCTTGTAGGAAGGGAAGAAGATCACACATCTTCCCTGATCTCCCCTCCTCCCTGTGCTGCTGTGTCTGTCCTTGAACACCGTTCCGCCACACCCAGCACTCTCCAACACAGCCTTGCCTTAATAGGGGTTTCACAGCCTGAGATATCTTCCTGCCTCTTCAGTGTCTTCCCCACCAGAATGCAAGTGCCCTGGCCCAGGTATCTGTTTTGTCCACTGATATTTCTCCAGCACCATAAAAATATCTGGCACATTATTTCCCCAGCACCCATAAAAATGTCTGGCACATCATAAGTATGCAAGAAGTACTTGTTGAATAAAAGAATAAAATGTTAATGTTTCAGTGTTGGGCTTAGTGCACGAAAGCATTTTTCAAAGATTTTATGTAATAAATCCAAAAGTGTTTTCTATTTTATTAGAAAATTGGATTAACCGGCCGGGCGCAGTGGCTCACGCCTGTAATCCCAGCACTTTGGGAGGCTGAGGCGGGTGGATCTTGAGGTCAGGAGTTCAAGACCAGCCTGGCCAAGATGGTAAAACCCCATCTCTACTAAAAATACAAAAATTAGGTGGGCGTGGTGGCGGGCGCCTGTAATCCCAGCTATTCAGGAGGCTGAGGCAGGAGAATTGCTTGAACTCAGGCAACAGAGGTTGCAGTGAGCCGAGATCGTGCCACTGTACTCCAACCTGGGCAATAGAGTGAGACTCCATCTCAAAAAGAAAAAGAAAAAGAAAATTGGATTAACTAAAATGTCCCAAAGCGTTTTGCATAACTGAGACATTGTAAAATATGACTTTGCCTTAGCCTTTGTTCCTAACCAGACATTTTTCTGTCCCCCGTCCTCCCTGTGGTGCTGTGTCTGTCCTCCAGTGTCCCTCCCTGAGTATATAGAGGTACACATGCTCTACATGTGCCTGGACAGGCACCTGAACTGCCTTCTTCCATGGTCATCATATGGACCACATACCGTGAGCATCATGCATGTGTTACACATGTGTATCTGCATGTCACGCACCTCTTGGATATTAAAGATCTGTAGGGGACAGGGCTCAGAGCTCCCTCAATGATGCAGACAGTGAAGGCTGGTTCAGCTTCAGTTCCCTTTTATCTCTGGTCCTCACTGTGCCCTTCCATTTGGCTGCTATCACAGGCAAAATCTCTGTTAGGTGAGACACTGTGTATTTCTGAATCTTGTGAAAAAGATTCTTGTCCCAAATACGTGGAGGTCTGAGTGAAATAATCAAGTGGTGTAAATGTGGTTTTACACATGCTAAGCAAAGGGATCCTATATTTGATAGACATAGGTCTGGAGATAGAATCAAATCGGTAGAGGCAGAAATGTAAGAAAAAGCAATCTGGCAAACATTAAGAGCAAGGATGGTAAAGATCTTAAGGGGCTACAGAAGGAAAGATTAAAACTGTTGAGGGCAGGCATTTAGAAGAGGCCTTTCGGTGAGGAGCCGCTTCTTGAGCGATCTGAGCAGAGGCAGAATAATAGGCCAAGAAGGAGGCTATTGTGGCTGCTGTCTGGGAGCGGGAGGTCCTAGAGTGGCACCAGTGAGGTGGCATGGCCTGGAGGGCCTGCTGGTCCGAACTTGAAGAATAAAGCCTTCTCCTCTTCCACAATGGGAGAGCAAAGGGGGAACTTGGACTACGGCACAAGAGTCAGTGCAGAGCTGGCCAGGAAGGTAGAGGCAGCCACAAGGTCCTGGTAGGCTATGTCATGTCTTTATAGGAGTGATAGTGGAACTTAGCTGGCCTGCTTCTCAGCGGAGGATGCCACAGAAGGGTGACGCCTGCCGAGAGCCAGGCCGCAAAGGCCCAGTCTGAGAACATGGTACCTCTGACACCTTAGCAGACTCAAGGGAAATTCCCTGCATCCGAGCTTGAGAGAAATTTGTGTTTGGGACGCTGGCCTCAGAGCCTCTGGCTTGTGCCAGGCCGAAGCGCACACAGTGGTCACCCCTTCCTTTGGATGGTGTCTTTGTACTGGTCACTCTGATACAGGCTGACCCCTAAATTGGGGTTCAGCTGGGGAGAGTGCTTGGCTTTCCTAAGGAAGGAATTTAAGAGCGAGCTGACAATGAAAGAAGCAAGTTCATGAGAGGAACAGTGTACAGTAAAACAGCTGCTCCATAGACCGAGCAGTGCTGTCTCATAGGCAGGGTGGCACAGAATAGCACTCACAGAGTGCTGGCCGGCTCTATTTATACCTACTCTACTTATATGCTAACTAAGGAGCAGGTTTTTCACAAACTTTCTGGAAAAGGGGCCAGAAGTTCCTGGAACCATCTAAGGTAGCTTCCCAGTCATTGCGGTGGCATTTGTAAACTGTCACAGCACCAGGGGTGGGGTAGGGGGAAGGGTGGCGGGGGGGGGGGGGGGGGGTGTTGTCTTATGCAAATACATTATAATTCCTAGTCCTAGCTGGTTTGGGCTGGTTTCTTTGCTACATCAGCAAGGTGGTGACCAAGGCTGGGAAAACAAATCCTGCTGATGTTCTACCTTCACTCTGCAACACAGGCCCCAGGAAGGACATCTGCTTCTGTGCCCCTCTCTTCTCAGCTCTAAAGAAAAATAGCCGCGTGACATAGTCACGGAGTTCTTCACTTGCCACCTCATTTCTCCTTTCTGCATTTCCCTCCTCAAGTGCATGTCCTGAGGGGAATTCATCAGCTTTCAGCTGGACCTGTCTCTAAGCCCTGTAGGCCATGAACTGTAGGAACACATTCATTTTTGCACATAAGCTCCGAAGACCTGTACTTAGGATTAGTCCCAAGAAACATCAGTTTCAGTGTGGCGACAGCGGGTTCAATTTGTCCACCTGCACGGATCTGGAGCACCTTCTAAAGGAGGTGCTCTAATGTGGGGCATGTTCGCGCCACATTCACTCCCGAATTACCAATTGCTGTCTTCATTAGCTATTTGCTCATGGGAATGTGTTGTAAACCTCAGGCTGGCTACCAGGGAAAAAAAGATGAGAATCTGTGCTTTGGAGTAATCAGACATTCCTGCCCCCCACCCCCCGGCCTGGCATTATAGAAAGTTGCCTGGCCAGCTCCAGGCAGGCCAACCTGCTCTGGCGGACGGCGAAGCACAGGGTGTGATGTTTTGTTTCGCCCCCGCTGCAGCCGTTGGATAATGCAGCCTGTATCTCTTTAACCTTCATTTCTGCCAGGCTGGACGGCGAGCACCAGGGAATAAACAGCTGTCTGCCATCAAAAATAACATGGGCTGTTGTGTGTGGAAAGATAGACTCTAACTAGATGGTTTTAGTTTTTAAAATCCTCCACTCTGGTCCAGGAAATCAACTGTACATCACAGAGCAGAAAGCTGCATCCACACAGCAGCTCCGTGAAGGAGGCTGAGGTTTAAATCACGATTACTTCAACAGATGTCAGTGGCATGACTTTTTTTTTTTTTTCACTGTAGGCCCAGTATAGCACCATCTAGATCAAGGAAAGAAGGAAGATCATAATTTCTCTGCACTTTACAATTTGTTTAGTCTAGGGCACCGTACCAGAGACTGTTCAGAAGAGAACCAAAACTATCTTATGAAGAATTGTTGAAGAAATTGAGAATATTTAGGCTGAACAAGAAAAGATCTGGGGGTGCAAGGATATCCATAACAGTTATATTCAAGTATTTGAAGACTTGTCCCATTAAAAAGAAATTAAACGTGTTTGTTGTTAGGTCATTGCCATGGCATTAGTAAACTGTCATGGTGCCGGTGGGAGTCTTACACAAATGCATTATGAGCTCCAAGGATAAATGAGTGAAAAGTAAGGGGAGAAAGACCTTAACTCACAGTGACAAGTTTTAATAATCAGAGATGTCTAACAATGAAGGAGGCTAGTTTTGGAGGTAATGCGTTACTCATTGCTGGGATGCATTCAAACAGCGGGAGAGCCACTGTTTATAGGCAGGCTGTGGAAAAAGCACTGTGCGCTCTGGAGATGGTTCAAGGAGGTGACTCCTGAAGTGTCTTTCAGCAACCCAGGAGAATGCCTTGTAGTTGGATGTAGTTGTCAGTAACTGCTTAATATTCCATGTGTTAATGGGTGCAAAAGAAGGTGAAGTTAAAATATTAAGTTAACCCTTCTTTGGCCTTGTGAAAGCATTTGTAACTATGCATTGACCAGCAATGCTAGTTGGATTCACACGTCATAACTGTGGGTTCACACCATTAAACATTATTATCTCAACCTCACAAAGGAAAAGAATGGACCTTGTTGTAAAGCCAGATTTGGATTTCAAAGTTAAACTGAAGTTATCTGAGAACAATTAAAGCCAGATTTGGATTTCAAAGTTAAACTGAAGTTATCTGAGAACAATTAAAAAGGATACGTCAAAACTAAAACCATTGTTAAAATTAATCAAAGATTTAGAAAGGTAGAATGAACTTCAGGGCTGGAAATTACTGATTTAAACAATTGTTCTCACATTTTAACTACATAATGAGCTAAAAATTATGAAGCCTCAGAGTATAGCTGTAAAGAGTAGCATAAAACCAAAGTCAGAATGAAATGTTTTAGCTTTCAAAACTAAAAAACAGAACAATTACTCCCTACAAAATGGTATAGGAAGAGGTTTCTGACCCCTGCTAATTGTTTTATTATTCTTCAGAGGGGCATACTGGCTGCATTTCCCAGGGTTTTCAGTAATTACACTCCATTCAATATCTGAAGAATTACAATAATTCTACATGGAATATACTTGTGCCCTTCGGATGCAAAGCCTTTAGAGAAGTGAAAAAACAACTTAAAAGTAAATTAGCAGGGAAGTTATCATAGTTACCATTTATTTCAAGGCTCCATATATCAAGGGCTAATTATACATTGTACGTTACATTTTCTGGGAGGGATTTGTGATATGTTTCTCATGCTGATCAACAGATGGACGTGTCAGTTTTTAGGATCTTTGAGAAGTGAAGTTCTAACTTTTCCAGTTGCCTCTTTGTGAGCGAAATTATCCGATGCGGGCACATGTCACTTCAGGCTTGCTGGAGTCCTCAAAGCAGTAGTATTCAGTGAGGTATTATGATGCTCACAGATAATAAATTTGTAAGGCCTTGAGTCATCTACGATTTTTTTTAAAGCTATGTAAGCTTTCTCAAAGTCATTTTCTTATACTTGGGCAAGCCAAGGGTCCGCGAGAGAAGAAAGGGATGACTGGAATTACCTAGCTGCTCAGAGATCGGGGAGTCTCTTTCCCTGGATGGAGCCTTATCCATTTTCTGCTAGTGTTGGAATTAATCTGTTATCTCTACGGGACCCCCTTTAGAGCTTGAGCAGGAAGGTGTCCTGAAACATACATAGTGACAGGAGTGCCAGCTACTGTTCAAATACCATGAGAGTCTGGCTAAGAAATGGAGCTTCGGCCTCATCAGTGTTTTTCCCCAGGGGATGGGAGTCTCTGTTTCTATCCATTTTCTTTTCTCTTTTCTTTTGTTTTTAATTGAGCCCAGCACAAAAGATTCCCATTTAAGTCTTTATTGCAACCAAAACTTTACAAAGAAATTAAGATGATCACTTAGTGACAACATTTTAAAAGGTCAAATAAATGACAATCTGTCCATTTGGTTGAATACATGCTTTTAAAAAAATGTTTTAAAATGCAAATGGCATGGAAAATAGTCACAATGCAATGTGAAAAATTTCAAATCAAAATGAAATATATATGTACTATAGGAATTCAAATTTTTGGAAAAATATTTTTTTATATTTTTAAATATAAGAAGGCTATATACTGAAATATTAACAAGATTACTCTGAAGTAATATTCTAAGTGATTTTTACTTTGCTCTTAACATTTTCTGTATTTTCTGAATTTCTAAGATGCTTGTATGTTAGTGTTATAATCAGAAAGGAAGAAAGAAGGGAATCAAATCATTAGGATTAACATTAAAATACAAACTTTG
The DNA here is from genome assembly GCF_043159975.1 of Macaca nemestrina. NCBI lineage: Eukaryota > Metazoa > Chordata > Mammalia > Primates > Cercopithecidae > Macaca > Macaca nemestrina. The sequence continues at coordinate 70,937,569 of NC_092135.1, forward strand.
GCTGGAAGATTAGAGAGGTCGGTAATACAGAATGTGTAGCAAAAGTGTAAAGGTAGAATATTTTGACTTGCTGTTCAGTCAATATAATCTCATACCTCATTAGTGAGTCTTATTTACTGTGAGGAACTTGACAAACTAACCCTTCTCCAAATCTAGGATAGTTACAGATTCTCTTACAAATTCGTGGCAACCTCAAGAAAGGATGGTGAAAAAGCATTAATGTACAGTCTCAGGCATGATAGATGCTTTTTTTTTTTTTTTTTTTGAGACGGAGTCTCGCTGTTTCGCCCAGGCTGGAGTGCAGTGGCTGGATCTCGGCTCACTGCAAGCTTCACGTCCCGGGTTCACGCCATTCTCCTGCCTCAGGCTCCTGAGTAGCTGGGACTACAGGCGCCCACCACCACACCCGGCTAATTTTGGTTTTGTATTTTTAGTAGAGACGGGGTTTCACCGTGTTAGCCAGGATGGTCTCGATCTCCTGACCTCGTGATCCACCCGCCTCGGCCTCCCAAAGTGCTGGGATTACAGGCGTAAGCCATCACGCCCGGCCAATAGATGCTTTTTACATCATGGGGAACATGCCAACAATTATGACAGTTACGCCATTAATATTCCTTACCTGAAAATGCCTTGTATGTAAGTGGATGCCCCTTTGAAATAATTAAACAAGTTCTACATCAATTAGTTGCCTTCAAATAGTCAACATCTCAGAACATGTCATTTCTCATGGTATCAAGTATTGCAGAAATCAATAATGGTTTGTTTTCCTTTTTGGACTGTACTCTATGCTTACTTGATTTTCTATCTTTCTTTTTTCTATATTCCTTTTAGCGCATGATTGCAAATACGGCCAGAACAGTGAGATACTACAGGAGCCAACCCTTCAGTAAGTTAAGTGCTGCCACCTCTGTCGATGTTGGTGATTAAGGTCTTCTTAATGAGGCCATTGAGACACCCTCGGAGCCTGGGAACTATCTGACTGTGTCAGAGACACTTTGGACCATGAATTCCATGAGATAAGGGCCTTGAGTGTAAAGATGTTTTTTGCTGTTTTAAACTAGAACATATTTACAGTGTTGTGAGACTAGAAAATAACCATAGGAATATTATTTTGTGAATGAATTTAAAGGGAATTCATTTGCTGTATCCAGTGTGACTGGAGACAACTCAAGCACGACTGCCAACAAATCCTGCCTCAAACCAACTCTCTTTATGACTCATTGCTCCGTGTTGAGAAACTCACATCAGCCGTTGATGACTCAGTTCAGTCATTTATAAACTAGGAAAGATAATATTTATTGTCTTTCAGGGTATTGCAAGAATGCATTAATGTTTATAGCACATTCGTAAAAGGTCCTATAACAGGATTTCATATTATATTTCTAGTATTCCCACATGAATTTGAGGTGCTCTTTTAAAATCTGAACGTGTATCGCAAGAACTGGTATAATACTTTAATATAAAAAGATTACTAATAATAAATAACAATTTTAGTCTGTTGGGAGTTAAGTTGCATCATAGCACTGGATGGTCATACTAGACCAGTGCTACTGTTTCTTCTGGGCTGGGACTTTGCTGGTGGGGATGGAGCTTTGGCTCCCTCAGTCTGGTGTGGAAATGAGAAGGTGAACACTAAACGTTTTTGCTAAGCTCATTGTGTGAGTCACTTGAGGAAATTTGTCTCATTAACTCAGTATGACACTATGACACAGACATGAATCTGAGGCCGCCAGTACCATCTCCCCCAATAAACCCAGTGCTGAGAGACTACGATGCTCTTGTTTTATTAGTCAGAGTTGTTTGCTCTTCCTAGTGCAGGACTGGCTCACGGCCAGGTTTGCTAACATGGGGCACCAGAACTACTAAATATTCATTTTTTAATGAATAGGGAGGAAAAATTTAAGAAAAATAATCTTGATTTGGGGAGCAGCTGATTCAAATGATTGTGCCTTCTCTGACTTCCAAAATGTGAATAGTCTTGTACATCATCAACTATTCTTATGTGGATTCAGCCAGAAATAAAGTGTCTCATATGTTTTCATCATTAATTTACTTTGTGTTTAAAGATATGATCATAAAGCAGTTGTACAAGTGAAAACAAGAATAGATAAGTGACACCATTTACAACCAGAGTTTATGATCCCAGACCCATGGACTTTCCGTAGCAGGGATCAAGGGGGCCCTGAAATTATATGCCAAATGTTGTGTGCCCGGGGGGGTTTCTAGCCGTAAGAAGGTTTTCAGTGAGGTTCAAGAACCACAAAATAATGTACTTTGTTCTATGAGCCTCTTTGCAAGTAAATCTTGCATTCTCCTATGTCTCCTCCTAGAGAAGCCAAGGGGAACATTTATTTAAAAAGAAAAACTCCATTGCATTTGTTGAAGTTATCAGTAACGTCTGGTAAACAACAGCTGCTCAGCTCTGAAGTCAACAATCTATAGATAAAGCTATAGGAATAGATTCACAAACACTGTGGGAATGTGTACAATGTAATTACAGTATATTGTACATGTAGAGTACACTGCCAGTGAGAAGCAGAGGAAATTAAACACAATGTGCTCTGCGGTTCGCTGTGGTATTATCTCTATGTGATAATTATACTGATGAGTTTCTTCTCACAGGGGGCAGGGGCATGTATGTCTTCTTTCTGCTTTTCTGTGTTCAGACCTTGCAGCACTCCCCTTCACCCCTTGTGCAAATGGCATTCTAATTGTCTCTGGGAATGCTGTGTGGATCTAGCAGGAGCAACCAGACTACAGAAGGCAGTGTACTGTGGTGGAAAGAAACCTGGTCAAGAGCCAGGGTCTGGCTCTGCCACTCCGGGTATCCCCTTAGACCAGAGGCCCTACCCAGTGAGGCATGAAATGGAGGTGGCCCACAGAGGTGCTGAGTCTAAAGAGAGCATTTTTTTCCCCTTTTATTTTGAAATAATGTCACATTTTAAAATTGGGAGAATTCACAAAGAGAAATCCATGTTTCCCATTTCTTAACAAAAAAAAAAAAGGAAGATCTGGCAACTCTAGACACAGATTCCCCCGTGGCAGCAACATGCAAAAGCCAGGTCATCACTTCCGGAGGGACCTGTGTTTCCAGTTCACCACCTTCCAGTCTGGCTTTCCTCATTCATGTACATTCCCTGTGAGGGCTAAGTGCTTTGGCTCATCATTCAGCCCTGATCTTCATGAAATCAGTTAACCTCAGTTGCTCACATGCTTGAGATGTGCATCAGAATAGAATGGTAGCTGAGTTTTCAGAGCAAATAGCATCAAAGAATCAAAGGTCTAGCAGAAGTCATAACTTCAGCCTGTGAGTTGGGTTTTTTTTCTGAATATGGACAGCCTCTAAGAACATACAATCTGTATAGGAACGCTGTATACTGTGTGCAAGTAAAGAGGGGAGTCAGGACTCTGTAGTCTCACTGGTTTGCTTCAGTTTGGCCCAGATGTTAAGCACTTTTGTGAGAGGCTAATGAAAACTGTGTCTTTTGACGTTAGTCTTCATCTGGATCAAAGGAGGCCGAGACACAAAGTGTGAGACGCAGAGACCTCTGGAAAGGGAAACAATTTTAATCTATACCCAGGGGCTATCAGACAGATGCTTCCCTTTTAATTTGGTGCCATTTTTTTTTACAACGTGCAATTCAAAGGAGAATGATCAAAAGAGGTGATTTCAGGGAAGAAAAGAAAATTGGAGGGTAGGAAGGAGGAGATGGAACCACCAAGCGGAAACGCTTCAATGATTGTGGTGTGTTGAAAGGTCTTGAGGGAACCCAGGAACCTACGATAAATGTAATAAATCATTGGAGAAGTAAGACTGTATCTTATATACATATATTACACAATGCCAATTCTGCCCTTTCCTCTTTCAACAGATCCTGATGCAGCTCAAGCTAATAAGAACCATCAGGATGTCCGGAGTTATGTACGGCAATTAAATGTGATTGACAACCAGAGAACTTTATCACAGATGTCACACAGATTAGAGCCTCGTCGACCATAGACATTTCAAATGCCCAGAGCAACAGTTTGTCTCCAGTCCACAATCTTTCAAAAATGCCATTTATGCTACTACTGACTGTATTGCCACTAGAGAATTCCACAAAACAAGCAAAAACACATCCTGAGACACCTCAGGGCTGCATTCAGCTTACCACCTACCTGGCAAGAGAAGGAATTATTTGACTTGCCTAAAGCTTACACACTCTAGCTTAGGAATCCCCAGTTTGTGGTTACCCTGTTTCATTTCCACTTGTGCCATCTTCTCTGCTGAAGTGTTGAATAAGGCCCTCGTGAAGAGTTTGGTAGAAATACCCTTGTCAAGAGAACTAGCAAGCCCCTGACATTTGTTTCTAAGAGTGTTTATGGGATGAGATGTGCTACAAATGGGATAGATTTGGATAAAATTTTAACTCAACATCTTGATTTGGAGCATGGGGTTTGGGGAAGGTGTTGAGGAATCTATAGAAGTCCAAATTATAGATTGTATTCTTCCATCTTCATCGTCTTACCTCTGAAGGAATAGAGCCTGACCACATTATTATGAAACATTATGGCTGGTTATGTAATTTAGGGAGGACTGGTCTGTAATTTCTGAATGATATATAGAATAATATTTATGTTTACAATGTAACTTTTCAAAACTTACAAATCAGGATTATATACATAAGAATTCCACTAAGAAATGTCAAGGTTCTTAAATTTGCCAGCGTTAAAGTAGAAAATAATATTTCAGAAGAGCACAATATGCACAAAACATTTTTCAAAATTGAAATATTTTCCTGGGCATTAAAAACCTTTACTATTGGCTACAAATTTATTGTACCTGATGAAAAAATATTTTCTGGACTTAAATGTTATTACAAATATCTTAATTTTCAGCAATTGTTTTGCACTTTCAAAGATTGTAAATAGTTCATTCAATCAATGGTATAGAGTTATTTATTTGCTACATAATAGATATTGTGCCAAATAATTACTTTTTATTTATTTTATTTAGTATGTAATTTTGAAGTACATTTTTTTTCCTGTTTTCACAATTAGACTACATTTAATGTGTAGGAATTGTATGTATGTATATCTTCTGTAAATAACATCTAGTATCTTCACTAAATATAATTGTTGACAAGAAATGATTGTGTTTGTCTCAATTCCTATAATATGAAAGGGATAACCATTTGGTATGGTGGGGGTATTGGATCTTTTAATGACACAAAATTCACACACTATAAAATTCATTCTTGGCCGGGCGCGGTGGCTCAAGCCTGTAATCCCAGCACTTTGGGAGGCCGAGACGGGCGGATCATGAGGTCAGGAGATCAAGACCATCCTGGCTAATACGGTGAAACCCCGTCTCTACTAAAAAATACAAAAAACTAGCCGGGCGAAGTGGCGGGTGCCTGTAGTCCCAGCTACTCGGGAGGCTGAGGCAGGAGAATGGCGTGAACCCGAGAGGAGGAGCTTGCAGTGAGCTGAGATCCGGCCACTGCACTCCAGCCTGGGTGACAGAGCGAGACTCCGTCTCAAAAAAAAAAAAAAAAAAAAAAATCATTCTTTTAAAGTATAGAATCCCGTGATTTTTAGTGTATTTACAAAGTTGTATAGATAACCATCATCAGTATCTAACTTCAGAGCATTCTCCTCATCCCTAAAAGAAACTCTGAACTCATTAGCAGTCACTCCTCATTCTCCTCCCCCTCCAACCTCTGGCAACTACGAATCTGCTTTCTTTGTCTTTAGATTTACTCTGGATGTTTCATATGAGTGGAATCATACAGTACGAGGCTTTTTGTGTCTGGTTCCTTTCTTTCACTTAGCATAATGTTTTCGAGGTTGACCATATTATAGCTTGTACCAGTACTTCATTTATTTTTATGGTCACGTAATATTCCATTCCATAAATATACCACATTTTGTTTATCCATTTGTCAGTTGACAGACATTTGTCTGTTGTGTTCACTTTTCAGCAATTAGGAGCATTGCTGCTCTGAAGGGGCACTGGATTTTAGAGCTTCCTGGTGTGGGGCCGCATGCCATTTCTCAGTGATTTAAGTACTTAGCAAATATTTGATGAAGAGATATCCAAAATTCTTTAAATTCCAGACATGCCTCTATTTTTTTAATAAGTCAGCATTTTCCAAAGCGTGTTCCAGCCTATACTAGTCTCACAAGTTCACATACTGTCCCTCCAAAAACAAACACACACATGCAAAGCCAAAAACAAAACCAAGATTCTATCTTCAAATAAAGTTGGGGACCACTGCATAACATACCCCATTCATAGAAATGATTCCCAGTATTCACTAACACATTAAAGGCTCTGAGAAGTCCTATTGAAATCCCTTTTAACATCCCACAATTAAAGTCCACTTTGAGAAATGCCACAGCAGGCAAATGCCTCTCTGTGTTCATTCATATACAATTTCAAGGTCCCCAGAACCAGAGGTGGCGTTTTATGCAGTATCACACCTGCCACTGGAGGCAAGTGCAGTGCCTGGGATTTACTAGACAATAAAAGAAGGTCACTCAATAAATTTTCTTGAAATCATTATCGTTCAGTATTTCACTATCTGATAGACCTCAATGTCAGCTGCAAAGGTTTCACTTTAATATATTTTCCTTTATATATCATTTATAGTTTCTTTTCTAGATAATTTACAAAGATGATGAATGAAGCTGGGAGCCCGTTCCTGGGGCATCTTTGCTCTTGTTTTGCTCGTCTTTATTCCTACTTTACTGAAAGCTAGCATCCCATATACAGCAGCACTTTTCCCCAATTCCATGGTGACTGCCAACTTATGATCTTATTTTAATGTAGTTTCAACATTATTCAAAATTGATACATATTCCCCTATGTATGTTCCCCTTGTTCTTCCATGTGAGAATAACTTATTGTGCTTAATAAAGATAAGAAATTTTTATTATTTCTAGCTTCTTCGAAAATGCATTAAACTGCATTATTGAAGGTAGCAGTGGTAAAATAATAGAATTCACACTCTAAAAATGTAGAGTAGTAGCCAAGCAACCCTTCCTGAGGCAGGAGATGCAGTTAATACTTTAAAAGTTGCAAACAAGCCAAAAGAAAATGAGATGCCTACAGGGTCACAAGAAGGAAAATGAGGTTTGCTGGAAGATGTGAAAAAGAAGAATGTTTTTACCAAAAGCGCCTGTAGAAAATTATACATTTGAGTATTTAACATACCTACTTAGCAAGGTCATTGGCATAGTGTACGGGAGCTAAGCTTTTCCGGCAATTTTTGAATGCCACGCAGGTTAAATATACTCCTCCTGAATACAGTGGCATTTCCTCTGAAGATATGAATGCAGATCAATGACTATCAGTATGAGAAAATTAAACAGAGTGTCATTTTAGTTTCCAATTGTGCTCCAAATAACAACAAAAAAAATCAGCCTGGAATATGCAGTGTGGCAAAATGAACCCCTACCTTGAATAGCTTTCCTTTTACTGTCAATCTAGAATGCCTTACATCTCTTGCTTTAGAGTAATCTTAATCTGTCCTACATTGAAAATTGTGGTATTAGAAGAACAGTTACCTTATCCCTTACTTCTAAACTGGAAAAAAGCCTTTGATTTAGGTATTGTCAGTCACTTTTCTATTCATTCACTCATTCATTTTCATTCATAGAAAATAATGATTGAGCTGCTTACTGAGTGCCAGGCCCTCTGTGGACACAGAACTCAATGGTGAGGACAACTAGGGAAGGTCCCTGTTCTCCCGGGGCTTATCTTTCAGTGGAGAAGACAGAGGTTAATCAAATAATGATTTGAACAAATAAATATAAAAATGCTGCCGGCTGGGTGCAGTGTGTCATGCCTGTAATCCAAGCACTTTGGGAGGCCGAGGCGCGTGGATCACAAGGTCACGAGATCAAGACCATTCTGGCCAACATGGTGAAACCCCGTCTCTACCAGAAATACAAAACTTAATTGGGCATGGTGGTGCACGCCTGTAGTCCCAGCTACTTGGGAGGCTGAGGAAGGAGAATCACTTGGACCTGGGAGGCAGAGGTTGCAGTGAGCCAAGATCACGCCACTGCACTCCAGCCTGGCAACAGAGCGAGACTCTGTCTCAAAAAAAAAAAAGAATGCTTCCAAGGGCATGTAATAAGGGGATTTAATCTGATCGGAGGCAAGGAAATGTTCCCTGTGAAAGTGACAGTTGAGCTGAGCTCTGAAAGATGTGAGTGCTGGCTAAGCAGAGAGAGCAGGAGAATGTGTTCTACGCAGGAAGTAACATTGGCAGTAAGGGACAGCAAGCTCACTGTGGCCAACAGAGATCGAAGGAGACAGCATTTCCAGATGTGCTGGAGAGCTAAGAAGGGCTCAGAGCATGTAAGGCCCATGCAGACCTTTGAGTGGGAAGTCATTGAAGAGCTTGAGGCAGGACGTTGCATTTCCAATGGTGAGCCCTTGAACGGCAGGGCCACTGCTTTCTGTGTACCACTCTGCCCAGGACACTTGGTAAGGGCCATCCCTAATTTCTTAATTACTTTATTATGAAGGCTTAAAGGTAGAGCAGAGGGAGCTGTGGAGAATGCAAGCATTCAAAAGCAGTAGTGGACCTAGACACCTATACAGACCAACATCATCCCTTCCCCTAAGTCCACACTGGGCTACTTTTTAATTTTTTATTGTGATAAAAGATATACAACATACAATTTACCACTTAAAGCCTTTTTGAGAAAATAATTCAGTGGCATTTAGTACATTCGCCTTGTTGTACAGCCATTGCTGCTTTCCATCTCTAAAACTTTTTCAACATTCCAGACTGAAATTCTGTGCCCATCAAACATTAACTCCCCATTTTTCCTTCCCTCCAGCCCTTGATAACCACTATTCTTTTCTCTCTATGAATTTGCCTATTTTCGGGACTTCACATAGGTGAAATCATACAATATTTGTTCTTTTGTGTCTGGGTTGTTGCACTCAGCTTAATGTTTTCAAGGTTCATCCAAATTGTAGCGTGTACCAGAATTTCCTTCCTCTTTTAGGCTGAATAGAATTCCATTTTATGTCGATTCTACGTTTTGTTTGTCAATTCATCTGTTCAAGTCCCAACTTTTCAATTATTTGGGGTATATACTAAGAAGTAGGATTGCTGAATCATATAGCAATTCTGTTTAGTATTTTAAGGAACTGCCATACTGTCTTCCACAGTGGCTGTACCATTTGATGGGCTACACTGGACATAGCTCATAATTACCTGCATCATCTCCAAAGTTGCCAATGTACGGTACAGCAGTTGAGAGAAGGAGTGGCCAGGGGACCCAGGGCTCAGTATGTGGGTATCCAAGCAAGTAGCAGGGAGCAGGGAGGCTTCATTTGCCAGTGTCCTGTCTGTCAAGCCAGGACCGCTTACAAGACAATCACAGCCCCAGAACCTCTGTCCGTCCTTGCTGCCCTGTGGGGTGATGCACCACACTCCTGCTGCCTGTGGTCTGACACTGCAGGATAGGAGGACTGAAGGGAATGTTTCCAACCCCCCGAGAATAAGGGCGTGGGAATGGGAAATGTGGCCACTTTGCTTGGGCTCCTTTGCATGTGCTTGTCAGGCAGCTAGGGAAGGTCAAGGATGTTGCTACAGGAAGCCAGGATCTTTGTTCCTGGGACAATTCAAACTTAAAAAGATTGTGGCCAAAGCCCTGCTCGAAAGGGAAGTAAGCACAAGGCACTATGGGCTTATGGGCTCTGACATTTGCCTCCAGATTTGAGGAAGAAAGAGAGCCTAGACCCAGGGCATGCGAGAGCTGCCTGATTCCATCCCAGTCTCCTTCCTGCATCCTCCTCTGGGAGGGTTCTGACTCTTCCTAGCCAGAGAACACTCAGAAAGAGTGGAAATCTGTAATAGGAGGACCAGTACAAGAGAAACATGAGAGCAAAAGTTGGTGTAAACCTCTTCAGAACAGGTTTTTGCAGCACCTGAGACAAAAAGAGGACTGGAAAAGCTGCATCAGGTCTCCATCTATTTCCTTAGCCAGAGACAGGTGGCAAAAGTTTCCTGGTGATAACATCAAGGACCTGGCAGGAATGGAGGAGAATCGATGATTTCAGGCAGGAGTCCTGATATTTTAGGACAGAGGGACAGATTGATGATTCAGTCTCCCCAGCAGGGAGAAGGGCTTGAGGTAAGGAGACACAGAAGCTCTTGGGGAACACGTTCTGCACTAGCCAAGGTGTGGAAACTTCAGAAGAATAAAGAGGTTGTTCAGGGTTATCAGTGAGTTTATCAGTTGCTGTGTGTATTAGGGTTATCCAGAAAAATAGAACCAACAGAATGAGCTTTAAGGGAGATTTATTATAGGGGATTGGCTTACGTGATTATGCAGACTGGCAAGTCCAAAATGCACTGTGTGGACTGACAGCCTGGAGACCCAGCAAAGCCGATGGTGCAGTTCCAGTCTGAAGGCCGGCAAGTGCAGACCCAGGAAGGCTGGTGGTGCAGAGGAAGTCCAAAGGCAGAGTCTTCTGGAGCATTTCCTCTTGCTGAAGGAGGCCAGTCATTTTGTTCTATTCAGGTGCCTTTAATGGATTAGACGAGACCAATCTATGTTATGGAGAGCAGTCTGCTTTACCCACAGCTCACCAATTTAAATGTTAATCTCATCGAAAAACACCCTCCACCTTGACAAAATTAACCATCACACTGTATAATAAACCACTCTAAATTGTAGTGACTTAAAACCACAAGCTTTAAATCAACAACCATGAACCATGAGTTGATGGGTTAACTGGACAGTTCCACCGTCTGAGCCAGACTTAGCAGATCAGGGCTGGACTCAGGCATGTATCTGTGGTCAGCTGGTCTAGGATGGCCTCAGAAGGAATGGCTTGTCTCTGTTCCATATAGTCTCTCACTCTCCAACCAGCTATCCTGGGTTTCATCACTTGTTGGCTGGGAAGGGTTCCCAGGAAGCAAGAGGATAAACAAGAGCTCTGGAGGCCCAGGTTCAGAACTGGTGCTCCAAGAGGACACTACGACTTCTGCAGCACTTTGCTGACCAAAGTGGTCAAGAGGATAGCCAAGAGTCAAAGAGTAGAGAAAGAATTCTGTATCTTGATATCTGGCACTACCAAGTCATATCATCAAAGTTGTGAATATAAGGAGGGGAAAACTGTTGCCATTTTCACAAACCATCTACTAGAGTGAGGGTAGCACATAATGGGAGTGGCTGGAAGGTCCACTGCTCTTGTTTGAGGAGAGTTTTTCAGGCGTGGTGCAGCCAGCTGTTGAAAGCGCTTCTCCAGGGTGACTCTATTGGCTCTTGGGGAAGCAGCAGGACTAGCAGAAAGATAGCCAGCTTGAAGATCAGGCAGACCTGGGTTTGACTCAATCAGGGCCACCTCCAGTATAGACAGCAACTTTGTGTGTATTAGGCAAGAGTCAACCCTTGTCTCCACTGGCATTGCCTCACAGAGAGCTCCTCCTCAACCAGGCTTCGTGTTGTGTGCGTCATGGCCTACACTGTTGTAATGTGATAGCCCCCAGCTGTGAACTTTGCTGTTTTACCTCTTTGAGCTTCATTATCTACATCTGCCAATGGGAATGACAACGCCTGCCTCACAAAAGCTGGGGGGAGTCCTAAATGAGTGAAGGTGTAGAAAGTGTCTGGCATACTGAGTGCTTGGTGCTCAAGAAATATTAGTGCCTTTCCTGCCTCTCTGCTATAATGAGAGGCCACAGAAAGAGGTGCTTTAGAACATTCAAGGATGCCTCAGAGTCTTCAGCCAAACCAAATATGAAAGGATGGAAAAGGAGAGAAAGTTATGTGGTGGCTTTAAGTCATTGAAATTGACTTGGGCTAGAGGGGCAGTTTAGGAGTTCTATCAGATGTCTGTCCTTTGTATTTCAAACTTGGGTTACACCAGTTTTGCAAAGTTTTTGCTGCAATAATTGTACCAAGATACCATATTTTTGTATAGGCGCAACTGAAAAGTTATTTGCAGCAGAATAGAAAACATTTCAAATTACTGAATAAAAGAAAGGAGAAGTGAAAATAGAATAAAAGACTCATGCTCCTTAACAACAGATAAAATATTCACATATGAAAGAGTAGACCAGAAACTAAGCCAAAATCTAACACAACTCATACAGACATAGATCACGCCAGAAATTAGATTTTAGCCTAACCTGGGTGTGCATTTACATGCTCAGTCTATCTAGCCTAGAAACAATTATGCCTTGTTACGAGATGCCTCCTAAGAAAGTAGCTCTTCATTAGCAGTCCTAATCTTCCCCCACCTAGTACTCAGAAGCCATTATAAAAATCCATTTATATTTCTGGCTTCAGAAATTAAATTGTAGGTATAAGCCAAAGTGTACATTAAATTAGGGATTATTGTTTGTGGCACTCTATGTGAGCCAGGTGATGCTGGGCCATTTTAATTAAGAATTCGTTTTCAATAACAACACAAGCAAATGAATAACGTTAAGTCAATATTGAAACAGTCATGGGTGGAGGGGATTATGGGAATAACTGTGATACTCAGTTGTATTATAGGCTTATTGTGTAGAGTTCATTTATGCATTAGAAAAAAACATCTTTGCAGCAACTGAATAAAGTCTGTAGCACGGGGCATGGAAATCTTTTGAGCACGATGAGATGGTTGCTAGGGGAAAAAGAGAGGAAGTCCTGCACTTGTTTCTTAAATTAGAAGAAAAGCAAGGTCACTAAGGAACACAGAGTTTTAAGTACAAAGTTTTCTGAATGTTGACTTTGGAAGAGAATTTTCTGGGCTATTTACTGGTTCAGTAATCAATGCTTTTTGTCTGCCAGTTCTTTTGCCATTTATTGAGCACCCACTATGTGCCAGTTACATACACAAAGCATTTTATTCTAAATACCTAAGAAATGAAAAGTTTCACTATTTACTGATGAAGAAACACTAAGAGAAATGAAATGTCTTGCCCGAGGTCACATACTTGGATTATGAAAGAGGTTGGGATCTCAAACAAAGCACATCTGATTCCAAGGCATATGTTGTTAACTATGAGGCTCACTGTCTGCCTAGCTTCTCGTCCCCAAGAGAACTGATTATTCAGGCTTTTGATGCTGCAAAATAAAAATAACAGATAGGAGTTCAAGAACCAAAGCATGAGATTAATTTTTCAAAATATAGTAAGTGAGGTTTTAGGAAAGTGATTTGGAGTATTTGTTTCTAAAGTTTTATCTTTAAAATAAAAGTATTTATGTATGTATATGAATCCCTTCATAAATATCCCACAAATCATATATAAGCCATGTATCAGTTATGGAAAGACTTTACTCAGGAAATAACAGTTATTTGTATTCACCATAAGGAATTCACTCACATACAAGAAGGAGCTTCAGTTGTATTTGAAATGGTTTATCTCTTAAAATACACGATTGGCCCATATATGTTTTCATATTATTCTCTGTACTTTATTTCATTAGAAATTGACTCCACTGAAATCAAAGCATTCTTGAACTCTGTGTATTTACTGAATATTTTGAAGAAAACATAGGCAAGGGGGTTTCATTATAGAACCCAAGAGTATTTCATTTTAACAAGTCCTCATTGGATATATGTCTGGAACTCTTTCTCCTCTGCTGCCAGTCATATGGTCTCCTTTTTCTATTCCCAATTCTCTCCACCCTCTCTAGTTTGCAGATCATTCTTGGGGACCCTAGGTCATGTTTTCTTTTTTATGCAGACCACTTTAATCTTCTCATAGCTTCTGACTCCAAACTTGAAAATCTCTAATTGGGCTGAGGATGAAGGTATTGTTTGCACTGAGCAAGCAGAAGACTCTCCTATTACCAAGGTCCCTTATCTTTAGAATGGTGCTATCAAAGAAAAAAATAGGAACCACAAAAACTCTTATGATAAAAAATAGATTAAATAATCTTATTTAAAACCATAACTGGGCCTGGCACAGTGGCTGGTGACTGTAATCCCAGAACTTTGGGAGGATGAGGAGGAAGGATTGCTTAAGACCAGGACTTTGAGACCAGCCTGGGCAACATAGGGAGACCCTATCTCTACAAAAAATTTAAAAATTAGCTGCGCCTGATGGCAAGCACCTACAGTCCTAGCTACTTGGGAGGTTGAGGTGGGAAGATTGCTTGAGCCCAGGAGTTTGAAGTTACAGCGAGCTATGACCTTGCCACTGCACTCCAGCCTGGGTGACAGAGTGACACCCTGCCTCAGAAAAACAAACAAAATAAAAATAAATATATATAAAAATAAAACCAAACTGGTGAAAGCTCCTTCTGCCTCCTGAGGATGAATGTCATAATTCACATCAGGAGCAGTAAATATGTTTCCTGTTTAGGTTGGTGCAAAAGTAATTGTGGGTTTTGCCATTGCACCAACCTAATTCATTTCAGAGCCTGGTAGAAGAGAAAAAGAAAGGAAAACCAAAACTTCCAAGCCTCCTCTAGCTCTGCTGTATCCAAGCACACTTTCAGCAGAGGATCCATTCATGGAAATAGGAGCCTAATAAGTCATCGCCATTCCACCTGGAGACAAATTCACAGCATACACGTTAAAATGACTCTTCCTTTCTCTTCAAATCCTCTAAGTTGTAATAACCTTAGGGGATAGTTTTTTTCCCAGCTATGTAAAAAAAATATATACACACACACACACACACACACATATATCTATATATAATTTTTAAATTTCATTTTATTTTTTATTTTTTGAGACGGAGTTTTGCTCTTATTGCCCAGTCTGGAGTGCAATGACATGATCTCGGCTCACCACAGTCTCCGCCTCCCAGGTTCCAGCGATTCTCCTGCCTCAGCCTCCCTAGTAGCTGGGATTACAGGTGCGTGCCACTAGGCCCAGCTAATTTTTATATATATATAAATTATATATATTTAATATATATAAATTATATATAATATATAAATTATATATTTAATATATAATACATAAAATATATAATATATGTAAATTATATAATTAACATATGTAAATTACATATGTTTGATATATGTAAATTACATGTTTGATATATGTAAATCATATATATTTAATATATGTAAATTATATATTAAGTATAAATAAATTATATATAATTTTTATATATTAGTTATATATAATTTTTATATATTAAGTATACATAAATATACTTAATTATATATACTTAATATATAATTTATATATAAATTAAATATATAAATTATATATTATATATAAATTATATGTGTATATATGTAAATTATATGTATAAATTATATAACTTTAATATATATAATTTATATATATTTTTTAGTAGGAATGGGGTTTCACCATGTTTCCCAGGCTGGTTTCGAACTCCTGACCTCAAGTGATCCACCTATCTCGGCTTCCCAAAATGCTAGGGTTACAGGCATGAGACACCATGCTTGGCCTGATTTTTACCTTCTTGATAACTGATCATTTCTTTAAGACCTTGCAAGCATTGGCAACTTTTTTGTGTGTGTGTGCTTTAAGTTCTAGGGTACATGTGCACAACGTGCAGGTTTGTTACATATGTATACATGTGCCATGTTGGTGTGCTGCACCCATTAACTGATCATTTACATTAGGTATATCTCCTAATGCTATCCCTTCCCCCTCCCCTCACACCACAACAGGCCCCGGTGTGTGATGTTCCCCTTCCTGTGTCCAAGTGTTCTCATTGTTCAAGTCCACCTATGAGTGAGAACATGTGGTGTTTGGTTTTCTGTCCTTGTGATAGTTTGCTGAGAATGATAGTTTCCAGCTTCATCCATGTCCCTACAAAGCACATGAACTCATCCTTTTTTATGGCTGCATAGTATTCCATGGTGCATATGTGCCACACTTTCTTAATCCAGTCTATCATTGTTGGACATTTGGGTTGGTTCCAAGTCTTTGCTATTATGAATAGTGCCACAATAAACATACATGTGCATGTGTCTTTACAGCAGCATGATTTATAATCCTTTGGATATATACCCAGTAATGGGATGGCTGGGTCAAATGGTATTTCTAGTTCTAGATCCCTGAGGAATCGCCACACTGTCTTCCACAATGGTTGAACTCGTTTACAGTCCCACCAACAGTGTAAAAGTGTTTCTATTTCTCCACATCCTCTCCAACACCTGTTGTTTCTTGACTTTTTAACGATTGCCATTCTAACTGGTGTGAGATGGTACCTCATTGTGGTTTTGATTTGCATTTCTCTGATGGTCAGTGATGATGAGCATTTTTTCATGTGTCTGTTGGCTGTATGAATGTCTACTTTTGAGAAGTGTCTGTTCATATCCTTCTCCCACTTGTTGATGGGGTTGTTTTTTTCTTGTAAATTTGTTTGAGTTCTTTGTAGATTCTGGATATTAGCCCTTTGTCAGATGAGTAGATTGCAAAAATTTTCTCCCATTCTGTAGGTTGCCTGTTCACTCTGATGGTAGTTTCTTTTGCTGTGCAGAAGCTCTTTAGTTTAATTAGATCCCATTTGTCAATTTTGGCTTTTGTTACCATTGCTTCTGGTGTTTTAGACATGAAGTCATTGCCCATGCCTATGTCCTGAATGATATTGCCTAGGTTTTCTTCTAGGGTTTTCATGGTTTTAGGTCTAACATTTAAGTCTTTAATCCATCTTGAATTAATTTTTGTATAAGGAGTAAGGAAGGGATCCAGTTTCAGCTTTCTGCATATGGCTAGCCAGTTTTCCCAGCACCATTTGTTAAATAGGGAATCCTTTCCCCATTTCTTGTTTTTGTCAGGTTTGTCAAAGATCAGATAGTTGTAGATGTGTGGTATTATTTCTGAGGGCTCTATTCTGTTCCATTGGTCTATATCTCTGTTTTGGTGAAAAGATCAACAAAATTGATAGACCACTACAAGACTAATAAAGAAGAAAAGAGAGAAGAATCAAATAGACACAATAAAAAATGATAAACGGGATGTCACCACTGATCCCACAGAAATACAAACTACCATGAGAGAATACTATAAATACCTCTATGCAAATAAACTAGAAAATCTAGAAGAAGTGGATAAATTCCTCAACACAGACACCCTCCCAAGACTAATCCAGGAAGAAGCTGAATCTCTGGATAGACTAATAACAGGTTCTGAAATTCAGGCAATAATTAATAGCCTACCAACCAAAAAAAGTCCAGGACCAGACGGATTCACGGCCGAATTCTACCAGAGGTACGAGGAGGAGTTGGTACCATTCCTTCTGAAGCTATTCGAATCAATAGAAAAAGAGGGAATCTTCCCTAACTTATTTTATGAGGCCGGCATCATCCTGATACCAAAGGCTGGCAGAGACACAACAAAAAAAGAGAATTTTAGACCAGGGATATCCTGATGAACATCGATGCAAAAATCCTCAATAAAATACTAGCAAACCGAATCCAGCAACATATCAAAAAGCTTATCCACCATGATCAAGTGGGCTTCATCCCTGGGATGCAAGGCTGGCTCAATGTATGCAAATCAATAAACGTAATCCAGCATATAAACAGAACCAATGACAAAAACCACATGATTATCTCAATAGATGCAGAAAAGGCCTTTGACAAAATTCAACAGCGCTTCATGCTAAAAACTCTCAATAAATTCGGTATCGATGGGATGTATCTCAAAATAATAAGAGCTATTTATGACAAACCCACAGCCAATATCACACCAAATGGGCAAAAACTGGAAGCATTCCCTTTGAAAACTGGCACAAGACAGGGATGCCCTCTCTCACCACTCCTATTCAACATAGTGTTGAAAGTTCTGGCCAGGGTAATCAGGCAGGAGAAAGAAATAAAGGGTATTCAATTAGGAAAAGAGGAAGTCAAATTGTCCCTGTTTGCAGATGACATGATTGTATATCTAGAAAACCCCATTGTCTCAGCCCAAAATCTCCTTAAGGTGATAAGCAACTTCAGCAATGTCTCAGGATACAAAAATCGATGTGCAAAAATCACAAGCATTCTTATACACCAATAACAGACAGACAGAGAGCCAAATCATGAGTGAACTCCCATTCACAATTACTTCAAAGAGAATAAAATACCCAGGAATCCAACTTAAAAGGGATGTGAAGGACCTTTTCAAGGAGAACTATAAGCCACTGCTCAACGAAATAAAAGGATACAAACAAATGGAAGAACATTCCATGCTCATGGATAGGAAGAATCAATATCATGAAAATGGCCATACTGCCCAAGGTAATTTACAGATTCAATGCCATCCCCATCAAGCTACCAATGACTTTCTTCACAGAATTGGAAAAATCTACTTTAAAGTTAATATGGAACCAAAAAAGAGCCTGCATTGCCAAGTCAATCTTAAGCCAAAAGAACAAAGCTGGAGGCAAAAATTTTCATTTAAATACTGAGCAACATACTCTTCCTGCCACTTTAAAAAATCACCTCCAATATCATCTCTCACATTTTTCATTAGCCATATGGGTTATAACTTCATGAAATAAGACAGAAAAAGTGCAAGGCATGCTGGCACTGACTCAACCACACAGGCTGAGCCAATTATGAATATATTACCCTACAGTAAGCCTGCTGGTCAACTTGTCCCATCATGTACTAAAGATTCTCATTGAGTTTTCCTATTCAGGAAAGCACCCTATGGCTAAAAAATCTACTTTACCCACTTTACCATAGTGGAGATAATCCATGCCAGCTAACTAAAATAACCAACATAATTCTTCATTCTTACATGTAAACAATAACAAACAATCACCAGAGATGTCTGAGAAAACGAGTACCATAAAAATAAAAAAACAAAGATGGTGTTCCTATGCTACACCATCTTCAGAGTCCTAATCTTTGAGTTTTAGACACTTCAAAGTCCTAATTAGCATTTATCCCAAGGGATTCATCAAGCTATCAAGTTCTCTTGTACTAAGACTACTCAAGGTCCACCTGATTTGTCTATGAATCTGGGGAAGGGTGACAGCTCGAATTTGGTCTCCATCTATATACACATTTACAGATAAGGTGAGTGAGGAGCTGAAGGGCCCAGGGCTTTAAGAATACCTATGAACTTTGTTCTATAACAAGATGTCGACCCTGAAACTTGTACTGTCCAGGTCCATCAGGATCTGAATCATCTAAAGATATGTCTAAGACAACTTCCTCCAGTGACTGGAGATGTTGCTCATCGCTATTAAGCTGTGTCATCTGACACACTGAAACTTCGTAGAGGGGTTTATGTAACTAATTTGCATGGTAAAATAATCCAGATAAACTGGTTGTCAAGACAGATGGAGGCTGGCTAAGCGAGGCTGAATTTTGATTACTCAACTGAAATAATTCAGTATAATTTTGTATATCTGACTTATAATTATTTTGAAATGTTTACCACAGTGGGGTGGGAAGGTTTGCTCTATATTAACAAAGTGAAAACTTAGGCAATTATCCAGTTATTTCAACACTTTTATTTTTTCCCTGCCATCTGCTAGTAAAAAGAATTTTGATTAAAATACTTAAATAGTTGAGGCAAAAATGTGCTTGTATGCGTGTGTGTGTGTGAAGGGTTTACAGTTACATGAACATACAGATAAATAAATAGCCCTGCTTTCCACTTCTTTCTGACAGAACTTTTTTTCCATTAAAGTACTCCTGTGTTAGTCAGCTTGGGCTGCCATAACCAAATACTACCTACCTACCTACTGCTTCCTACCATGTACCTACCTGTGTTCAATTTTCTCTCTCCACTAGGAAAACAACAACAGCAACAACTTTATCATTATCATAGACTAAGGCCATTTCTAAAGAAGAAGTTGAAAGTGGGGAGAATTATCATAAAACATGACTGGTAATGAAAAGAGTGTTATGTGTCAGGAGGATGAATTAGTGAGAATAGATTCTAGTCAAGTGTCTTTCTCGAGAATCAACTCTCACGGAACCTCCAAAATGTATATAAGATGAATTACCGCGGATGGAAAATTAAACTAATAAATAACCCAATTAATGTTTTCAACAAAAGTTCCACTCTTTAAGACTTCAAAAACAATTTTAAAAAGTGAAAAAGAGACTGGGTATGGTGGCCTGTAATCCCAGCACTTTGAAAGACTGAGGCAGGTGGATCACTTGAGGCCAGGAGTTTGAGACCTACATGGCCAACATGGCAAAACCCTGTCTCTGCTAAAAATACAAAAATTAGCCGAGTGTAGTGATGCGTGCCTGTAATCCCAGCTACTCAAGAGGCTAAGGAACAAGAATCACTTGAACCCAGGAGGCTGAGGTTGCAGTGAGCTGAGATGGTGCCACTGCACTCCAGCCTGCATGAGTGCAGTCTGAGACTCAGACCCTGTCTCAAACAAACAAACAAACAACAACAATAACAACAACAAAAAGTGAAAAAGAGTTTTCCATAGGAATACAAATTTTATTTAGTTTTATTATGTCTCATCTTTTCTTAAAGTTCTACTGTGGAATTATTTAACAATCTTAGATGTAATATTGTATGCTATATAGTTAGGAACATTCTAAACTACAGACATTTTGTTACTCAATTCCTTGATTCAGAACTCAATTGCATTGACAGCAAAAAAAAAAGAGACATTTACCAAAAGTTCAACACGGAAAATCATCTGGAAATCCAGCTTTTATTTCTCAGTGAAAACAATATATATGTTTGCCTTTACTATGTTTCAACAAAAATAATGCCATTTATATGCTTTTAAAACTTATGGGCCAGGCGCGGTGGCTCACGCCTGTAATCCCAGCACTTTGGGAGGCCGAGGCGGGCGGATCACAAGGTCAGGAGATCGAGACCATCCTGGCTAACACGGTGAAACCCCGTCTCTACTAAAAATACAAAAAAAAAAAATTAGCTGGGCGAGGTGGCGGGCACCTGTAGTCCCAGCTACTCGGGAGACTGAGGCAGGAGAATGGTGTGAACCTGGGAAGCGGAGCTTGCAGTGAGCTGAGATTGTGCCACTGCACTCCAGCCTGGGCGACAGAGCGAGACTCCGTCTCAAAAAAAAACAAAAAACAAAAAACAAAACAAACAAACAAAAAAACCTTATGAAATACTTTTACATAAATTGTCTCATCTGAACTTGTCAACAACACTGTGAGATGGATAGGAAAGCTGTGAGGGACAATTCACAGCAGGGGAAGCTGAGTTTGAGAGGTTAGATTCATTTCTCAAGGTGAAAAAGAAAAGATTACCATGGGGCCATATCCAGAGAACACTGTAGACTAAAAGGAACAAAGATTGAAAGAAAAGAAAATATTTCCTGGAAATATTACATAGAAACCTGAAGACTAATCTCACATAATTATTTAGAACTGTAATACGTGAATGAAAGAATTGCAACAAGTGGCTTGTGGGAAAGCTATCCTACTGAGAACGTAAACTGGCACTACACAAGTTTTGATAAGGAGGAAGGTGTGTGACCCAGGCAAAAAAAGAAGGCTCAGGAAACCTCATTCTCTGATTTGAAGGTGACATGTCTAATTCTATTGTAAAAGCAATGTCACCCCAGAGTCTGTAGAAGTCAAGGAGTCGGTGAGCAGATATATTTAAATATGTAGACCCAATCCAGGTGCAGCGGCTCATGCCTATAATCCCATCACTTTGGGAGGCTGAGGCAGGAGCATTGCTTGAACCCAGGAGTTCAAGACCAGCCTCGGCAACATGGCAAGACCCCATCCCTACAAATAATTTAAGAATTAGCCAGGTGTGGTGGTGCATGCCTGTGGTCCTAGCTATTCAGATGGCTGCAGCAGGAGAATCACTTGAACCCAGGAGGTCAAGGCTACAGTGAATGGTGTTTGTGCCTGTGCCACTGCACTCCAGCCTAAGCAACAGAGCAAGTCCCTGACTCAAAAAATAATTATATATATATATATATGTATAAAATGCATGCACACACTTCCCTATTTTATATATGTAAATATATAAATATCAAATGTATTTCATATAAGTATATAAAACATATTTATATCAATTGTATATATTACCTTTACTTATTTATAAAAAAGATCTAGAATCTATTTCTTTTTAGAACATTGATACTATGCATAAAAAGTTATGGTTATAAAATAAATTTTTTAATGTACAGCATTTCTTAAATCAGCGGAAGAATATCCACTGAGGAAAAAAGTCTTAATTTCCTTTTATAAATAGCTGTGGATTAGAGCACTACAACAATAGTTCTAACTCTGCTATTGCTGTGCATTTGAAGCCAAGATGATGACTGTATTGAAAGAGAGGGAAGAAAAAATCAATAGATTATGGCTTCAATGGAGCTCACAACAGTGCTGATTAGAGAACACAAATGGATTGCATAATAGTAAAATAACCATAAACTGGGTATGGATTTAAGCCTATGTTAAGGCCATTCTTAACTGCATTGTGTCTTTAGAAAACATGCATTGAAATTATAACAGCAAATTAAATCTATTAGACCGCAAAATTTAATACATAAAAAATAGCATTTATTAATGATCTGGAAGAAGGAGTAAATAGCATGTTAATGAAATTTGCAGATGCTGCTAAATTGGAAGGTGTTACAAACAACAATGCAGATGGGGGCTTAATACAAATGGACCTTGAAAAGTTAAGGAAGAACCAACAGTGACAAAAAAGAAAAGAAAAGAAAAAAGAAAGGTCGAACTTATAAAAATATCAGTTAGAAAAATTTCAACATGAGAAAGAATAATACAAAAGAAATGTGGCCAGAAAAGTGACTTTGAAATTTGACCAGGATTTTGTGATTATAACAAGTTGTTAAATCCACATCTGGGAGGTCCTAACCCAGATCCTGGGAAGTAGTAGTCATTCCCACTCTTCCTCCAGGCAGTCCAGAGGAAGTATGTTGCTTAGTTGTAGACTTTTGGTAGCAAGAGAAATGAAGAAAACACAGATCAGGCACATCAGTTAAAAATGCATATAGAAAAGAAAGGGATTACTATGGGAGACAGATGATTACGTATTAGTATCATCTAATCAGGTATATAATGAAAAAGACCATGAGAAATCTACAGATATCTGAAAATTTTATATAAAAGACAGTTATGTCACTTGATTATTTATGAGTGATTGTTAAATGGATCTAATAGCTACCTTATAAAATATAATTCTTGCTTTTCCAGAAATCAACAGATAGAAGAGTTCTCCTGCTCTATTGCACATGCCTAAATTAAAGAAATTGGTGGTACAGCTGAATGACATATGGGGTTATACTGTTGGGTTTCTTAGAATGTCTGGAAGTTTGGGTCTGAGAATTTGGTTTATCCAGGAAAACAGCAAGATATGTCTAGGGGAAGCTCTGAGGACTGTAAGAAAGTAACAGTGTATCTGTAATGTTTACCAGCTCACCTAAGATATAGCCACCTGGGGATGAAAGTTCATCCCTGCTTATTGGATCTTTTAAAGCAGAAGCCTCAATATCAGAAACTTGACTAGGTTTCTAACACTTTATTTTTATGTAGTTATATTATGTATGCTTTTCTTTAGATTTCAGTAATTTTTTTTGAACACAGGCTGCCACCCGGCACTTGGGATGGAAGCAGGGTATTCTTGGTTGCCAGGTGTGACAAGGAGCTTGAGAACTGATGTAGGCAGGTTCCAACGTGTAGGGGAAGATGTTGGGAGGGGGCAATGGTGGAAAAATTGAAGCTGGGCCCATGCACAAACTTTTTCCACCTGGGTATTCTCCTTCTTGAACCCTTCTGTAGCGTTTGAGGATTTGTGTATAGGAAGATATTCTTTATAGTGGTCTGAGACTATTCTTGAACGATTAATTACAATAAACTAGTGAGAAATCATGCCTTTAAAACCTTGAAACTCTTGTATCATCTTATCTAAATGAGTACCAGCCCTTTGCTGCTACGCTATTTAGTTAGTAAATTGTTTTAATAAATTAGACCAAAAACTTTAAAATCTTTCAGAAAAACACTATTTGATGGCATGTACTAAGATATGGAAGTACATGGAATTGCCTCTGATTTGTGCAAAGGTCTTGTGGTACATATTATAAAATATGCCACTTTTTTTCCAATTTTTAGCAATGGCTGCCCTCTTTGAGAAAGAATTATAGAGACTGACCAGGTGCTTCTTATTGCCCATTTCTTTATCAAAAACATCTAAAAGTATATTGATACACAGTACAATAAAAACAATGTGGGCTATAGACTTGGATAGATCAAGGCTTATCTATATCCTGACTTTACCACATATTAGCTATGTGATATTCAGCAAATTGCTTAGCATCTCTGACTCTTCAGTTCTTCCTTTATAGACTAAATAAATTAAATAAGTAATGTATTTGCATAACTTCTGATAAAATGCTTAACACAGAATCATTGTTCATGTAGTATTAGTTTCCATACTTCTCTGCAAATGAACTCCCTGAGATAGTTAAATGTAGTTCCTTGAATCATAATTCAATTAGGAATTCACTTTCTTTTATTCATTTCTTTATTAAATAAATATTCACTGAGTGATTGCAAGCAATGTTTATGTCAGTTGAGGTGGATTTGCACAGACATGATAATATAGGTGGATCTTCCCTTTAAAGATCATGAAGAGAAGGAACAACAGCTTGTAAATAATCATAATATGGGGCAAAACCCAAAAGGTAAACAAAAGTATTCTAAGATTCCAAGGGGTGAAAGATTACTCCTTCTTTTTTTGAGGCAGGGTCTTGCTTTGTCACTCAGGCTGGAGTGCAGTGACTTGATCATGGCTCATTGTAGACCCAACCACCTGGTTTCCAGCGATCCTCCCACCTCAGCCACCCAAGTAGTTGGTACTACAGGTACATGCCACCATGCCTGGCTAATTTTTAAATATTTTGTGGAGGCGAGGTCTCAGTATGCCGCCCAGGCTTCTGAGCTCAAGTGCTCCTCCTGCCTTGGCCTCCCAAGATTACTTCTTAACAGATGATTGGAAAAGGCTTTCGAGAAAGGGAGCATTTTAGCTGGGCCTTGAAGACAGCAGAGGTGCTAGAAGAAAGTAATTAAAAGGAAAGCATGGAAATTGGAAAATGAATGATTCTATTTGTCATGAGGCCCATGGTGATGCGAGATAATGTTTGGGTTAAAAAAAGGAGGATTTGGGGTTATAACTTTGGGTTAGATAATGGAGGATTTTGAATGCACCCTAAAAAGCTTGGACTGACATATTAGGCAGTAAGGCATCAATAAAGTTTGTAAGCAAAGGTTTTTTAGTTTTGATAGGATTCTTCTACCTAATTTATTAGCTATTCCTTCTAAATTCATGTTAGTCCCTAATTAGATATGCATGCTTCCTAGGCCTTCATCCAAGTTGTTGAAATGTTCAACAGGGCAGGATAAAGAAGAGAGCCCAGTAACGTACCATTTAAACCCTGCTCCACCAGGGCACTGATCCATTCATCAGCATTTGTGGCTCAGTTTTCAATCTAACAGTGTATTGTGTTGTCATCAGTTAAAATTTCCCTCTGATTTCTAAAGCCATCCTGAGAAACACTGTCAAATGTTTCACTGAAATCAGATCCACACTGACCTCCTATGATACCAGTGGCAAAAACTAGAAACATCTTGATTTCAGTGAACCCATGCTGGGATTCAGTGAATCCCAGTGTTCATATCCAAAGTCATTACCAGCCCTTCACTTAATAATACCACTTAATAATAAATAACTCCAGGATTCTGCCAGAAAATTATATCAGTTGTTATGTCTTTGGGAAGAGGTATATGAATTTCTTGCAATAAAGTAGAGTTAAGGTTGAGTAGAAAGAACAGCAAGGCTCAGCCAGGCATGGTGGCGCACACCTGTAATCCCAGCACTTTAGGAGGCTGAGGCAGGCGGATCATGAGGTCAGGAGTTTGAGACCAGACTGACCAACATGGTGAAGCCCTGTATCTACTAAAAATACAAAAATTAGCCCAGCATGGTGGCGTACACCTGTAATCCCAACTACTCAGGAGGCCGAGGCGGGATAATCACTTGAACCTGGGAGGCAGAGGTTGCAGTGAGCCAAGATCGTGCCACAGAACTTCAGCCTGGGCAACTCAGTCTCAAAAAAAAAAAAAAAAAAAAAAAAAGAAAGCAAGGCTCAGTGCTGAATGGATGTGAAAAACTCAAGTTATGATTCAGTCAAAGTTTAGATCTAGTATTTTAAAGAAAAGTAGCATGGCAAACAACAGTAAAGAGTGAGCAGTGACTGGACTCAAGACTCAGATATGTAGGACTTTATTATCCCACATGACTATCAGGCAGTATGGTCCCAAGGAAGGGACAGTCGTTTAAGGACTGGGCTGGCACCACATCCCAGATTTTCTAACATTTAGCAAAGTGCTGTCTTCCCTGCTTGATGCAGCTGCCCTCTTATGCTGCATCTTGAAGCAGAGAACACGGCAACCAACTCCCTTCAGACTCTAAAATAACAGTTCTCAAAATGTCTGGGAACCCTTTGGGGGATTTGCGAGGTCAGAACTCTTCATAAAAATATTGACACTCTCTCATGAGTATACAGTGGAATTTCCCAGAGGATACACGTAGTATGATATTGGAATAAATTCAGAAGCAGATATGAGAATCCAACTGTTGTCTACTAAGCCAAACATTAAAGAGATTTGCAAAAATGTAAAACAATGGCATTCTTTTAGTTTTTTAAAATTTGGGGCAATGGTCATTTTTCACTAAAATGTTATTTATGTTAACATAGGTAGGCTTATTGGCTTATTATTTTTAAGTGAATTATTTTTAACTTTTTTTTTTTTTTGAGACAGAGTCTCGCTCTGTAGACAGGCTGGAGTGCAGTGGCGCCATCTCGGCTCACTGCAACCTCTGCCTCCCAGGTCCCGCTTCAAGCAATTCTCCTGCCTCAGCCTTCAGAGTAGCTGGGATTACAGGCGCATGCCACCAGGCCCAGCTAATTTTTGTATTTTTAGTAGAGACGGGGTTTCCCCATGTTGGCCAGGCTGGTCTCGAACTCCTGACCTTGTGATCCACCTGCCTCAGCTTTCCAAAGTGCTGGGATTACAACCGTGAGCCACCACGCCCAGCTTTAATTTCTAATAGAATAAATATTGATAGATATGACTCACTTAAAAGCTATTTGGTATCCTCAGTGACTTTTTAAGAGTGTAATGGAGTCCTGAGACCAAAAAGTTTGAGAACTGCTTGATCTGAAAAAACAAGCCTGAAGTCCACCTTTTGCTCCCTGAGGGAAGGCAAGTTGCCCAACCTTTCCAAGACTTTTTCTGGCTCCATAGCATGGAATGATGACTTAAACTACCTGCTAGGGTTATTGTGAAGACTAAATGGGGAGAGTCTGTGTAAAACTCTTAATTCAGTGCATGGTGTATGACTATTCAGTAAATATTAACCATCTGTTATTATTATTGCTTCTGCTATTACTATTACTACTACTATGAGGGCTATTACTCCCTCCTGGTGATGTCTTTACTCAGATACATAAAGAACTTATTCTTTGAACTTGATAATGCTTTCAGGCCATTGCACTTGTTCCCTTTGCCTGGAATATCTTTTCCTCCTCGTCATTTCTTCTTGTATCAACTTTGAGCTTCTTTGACTTGGAAGCCTTCATTGACCTCTCAAAACTCTGCTAGGTACCCTGCTGGAAGCCCCAATCTTTGCCCCTTTAAGAGCATACCACAGTGTAATTGCTTATGTCTTTGCTGGCTCTTCCATCACACTCTGAAAACTCTGTGAGAGAAGGGACCATGCTTGTTCACTGCTATAATCATAAAGCTCAGCACAGTGCCTGGCAGTCGGTAAATGCTTGTTGAATACATCTTGTAAAAGTCTTCAATGTATCTTCTTGCCACACTGCTCCTTTCATGTCCCAGGGTGCCTAAATAAACTCGATATCCTGAATATTCTTGTAAATCTCTTTGATCCTCAAGTTAGATGTAAAAACTAAACTCAAACAATGATCTAGGCTTCATTTATAAGTTTAAGGTAATGGTTAAATGACTTACAGGATGTTCGATTACACACCTTATTTCCCTGGGATTCAGAGTTGTACAGGAGGTAAAGTCTTGGCCTTTGCATAAAAGTTGGGTAATTCTTAGCTATGATCTGGGCATAGACTATAAACAATTTAAGAAGGAGAACTAACACGGCTAGAGAAAATGCCCTGGGTGCCAGCTTGCACCATAACTCTTACCACTATAAGAGAGGAGGATAAAGACTGCTTTCTTCCTTTTAGTTGCCATTCCTTCTGCCATTCATAGAATTTATGTCTGCACTTTTCTCATCCACTGATAGCTGGTGGCAGTTTCAGAATATCTATTGGAAGAGGGGCTTAGAGGAAACAGTCTCATTGAATAGGGAGGTAGGAAAGTTTTTCCTTAAGCTATATTTGTATTTTTCAACTTAGATTGCATGTTTCTTTTGGAGAATGTTCTTGGATATAAGAGGGTGCTAAGGACTTCCAAGCCACCCCACTGCTAAGAGTACATCTATTTTTAGTGTGGAAACATTTGAAGTAAACGAATAGACAGGTTTGATAAGAGAGGATTGACTAGATCTCTTTTATTATTGCTTTTCACACAGGTAAACCTCAACTCTGCCTGGTAAGCATTAACCAATTCAAAAAAGATTTGAAGTTCAAAAAAGCAGTCAGTGTTGAGAACACATACTAGACTATATTTATTAGGTCTGGGGCCCTAAAAGATCAGTATAATCAATAGGAAATAGGCAGCTTGACAAAAGAAAAACCAAACTTGAGGCAATCAGTTTATCATGCAATCATTATATATTTATTTCAGCTATGGACAATACATATGCCGATACCACAGAATAGAAGATGTGACCTCAAAGGGCTTGCAACCTATTTGGGAAGACAAGTAAATGTCTACTAGATTATCATTTAAGCATACTTCTGAGACTAATCTTTAGTGTTTCTTGTTCCTGCTGGTTATTCTCTTGGCCTAATTATGTGAGGAAAACAGAATGAAGGAAAAGGGATGGGAAGCAAGGGCAATGTGGCTAAAAATATTAATGCTCTTAAGCCATGTGCTCCAAATTTAAAGCAATACATTCATGGTTTTAAAGCTGGGACCTGTAACTAACTTCTAATTAGTCCCTCTTATTTTGTAGAGGAGGAAACTGTGGCCTATCCTGCAAAGCACTCTAGCTGATAACCGGTGGCTCTAAAATCAGAAGTCAGGTTCTCTGACTCTCAGTCTAGTGTCCTTTCCATCACAAACAAGGGCTTCTGAAGGTAAGGTAAAATGACTGGAGTCTTCCTACGCCTGGGGTCTATGCTAAAGAGCCTTAGTTTTTCCTTGAATGGATAGGATGGAATTATTTGAATTATTTTATTAGACCTGCATTACAAATTTTTTTAGCATGGCAATTTTCATCAATTCTAATTTCTCAGTTATCAAAATACAATTTATTAATGCTAAAATCTCCAGTCCTTATCAAAGGGCAAATTAATTTGAATACCAGACTAATAAATTGCTTTTTAACCTCTATTCACCCACCTCTCCGCTTTCGTATCTTTAACCTATTTAATGACTTACAAATTTTCTATTTCACTCTTGACCTCTTTTCTGAATTTCAGTTTCATATTTCAGTTGCTGCATCTCTACCTGTTTTTACTTCTATGACCTCAAACTCAACATGAAGCCAGCTTCCCTTTCACGTATTCCTATTTCTGTCAATGACACCATCATTCTTCCAGTCATCCAGGTCTGAAATCTTGGCATCATCTCTCCTCTTCTTCTCTTCTAAATCTTGCCGCTTCTCTTCTAAATCTTGTGGGTTACCAATTTCTGTGCCCTCTTGCTGAAATATTTAATATTTCTCTCAATTCCATTTCTTTTTTTTTTTTTTTTTTTTTTTTTTTTAAGACAGAGTCTCACTCTCATCCAGGCTGGAGTGCAGTGATGCGATTGTGTTTCACTTCAGACTCGACTTCCCCAGCTCAAGCGATTCTCCCACCTCAGCCTCCCAAGTAGCTGGGACTATAGATGCGTGGCACCACACCGGGCTAAGTTTTTGATTTTTTTAGAGATGAGGTCTCACTATGTTACCCAGTCAGGTCTCAAGTGATCCCCTCAGCTTGATCTCCCAAAGTGCTGGGATTACAAGCACCACACCCAGCCCATTTCTTTTTTTTAATTCCATTTCCTACACCCTAACTCAGGTCCTCATGATCCCACAACCGGGTGGTGACAATATCTACCACTCATCCTGGTCCCATCCTAGCAACCCAACCTACAACTACTGTGGACTACTCTCTCAAAATTACAGTTTAAACAAAAACACAAACACCCATTTCACCCCTTTGATTCTAATTTTTCACTGCTCCCCGGTGTCCATGGATAATAAAATTCAAATTCAAACTCCTGGATAATGTTGCCTATGCCTTGCCACCTCCTCGCACTTTTCCTTCACAAAACCATCCTCCCCAATCAGAAATTTCTTTTCTTCCCAACGCCCACCTCTACCTTTGGCTTAGGCCTGTAATGGACTCTGGTTCCTCATCTGAACTCTGCTCTGTTAAAGTTACCAACTACAGCAGCGGACCACGGCCCCTCCTCAAAATTCCAGAGGTACCTACTGATCTTTCTAGGGAGGCAGCCTTCAGACCTGTGTTCCCAGAAATCTCTACGTTTGTCCCTTTCCCAACTAGAGAATTAACTCTTGCAGGGCACAAAACAGCCTCTATTTCTTTGCGTCCCCTGCGCCTGTTTGTTGAAGACTGAGTTGAAGGAGTAGCAGGTGGTGTTAACTCGTCAAAAAGATGGTGGCCAGGGGGAACACCCCCACAGCTCTCCCCCGACAGCAGGGCAGGTGTGCCTGGGGGCCTCGGCGGGTGCCGGGGCGCGGGGCGGATGGTGCCCCCGGGCGCAGGCCAGGGAGGCCCAAGCGCCTTCCCCACGCCCCGCTCGCCCGCGCGTGTGAGGGGAGGGCTGCCCGGCCGTTCCGCGCCGGGAGGTAGGTGGTGCTGTTGCCGTGACTGTCTTCCTTATTGGCGCCGGGCAGAGAGGCGGAATGTTCAACTCCTGACTCCGGCGGAAGCGTGGGAGCCGCGCGGGCCGCTGTCGTCCCAACCCCCGCCGCCCTCGTCGCGCGCGGGGCCTCCGCGCCCCCGGCTGCTGCTCGCGCCCGGCCTGGGAGCCAGGTAGGGTCCAGGCTGGAGCCCGCGGAGGGCGGGGAGGGAGGGGGCGAGGCCCGCCGCGCTCGCGAGTCGTCCTCGCGTCTTGGGGCCGAGGTTCCGCCGGGGCCCGGGAGTCCAGGCGGCCTCGGGATGCTACTTGGGGCTCCTCTCCCTGACCCAGGACCCGCGCGGCGGCGGCGGCGGCCGGAGCGAGCATTCGCCGCGCCGGAGGAGTCCTCGCGGGACCTCGGCCGCGGCGCCGCCAAGTGCGGTTCGGGAAAGTTCGGGCCAGTCCCACGGAGAAGTTGGTGCCTGGAGGCGCGGGGCGCAGGCCGGAGCGGCTCGGGATTCCGCGGCCCTGGGCGTGCGGCACGGGCAGGGGCTCTGCAAACAGGAGAGCCGGCCAAGCAGCGGGTGGTTGGGGCACTGTCGGGAGGGGAACCGCGAGGCCCCCAAATCAGGGCAGGATGCAGGCCACTTCCCAGCACTCGCTGTGCGTGCGAGGAGGGACGACGAACTTCTGCTTTTCTAAGAACTCGGCCGCTAGCGGTCTTGCTTTCCATCCATTTTCTTTCATTCTGTTTTCCTCACGTAATTAGGCCATGCGAATAACCAGCAGGAACAATGAACACTAAAGATTAGTTTTACAAACATGCGTAAATGTATCCAGAGCCACCCAGAGCCGCCGCTCCCCGCCCTTCCTTCGCCGGGCTTGGGCAGCGTGGCGCGCCCGCCCTCTCGGGCTTCCCCCTTTCCTCCCACCGGAGCCCGGGTTGTCCCCTTTGGCGACCCTCAGGCAGCCGTCTTTTTGTGGGCTCCCAGACCTGCACCAGGCCCAGAAGTACTTACCCAGGCCGCCGCCTCGCCTGGCCTCGCTTGCCCATGACAGCTTTCAGAAAACTTTAATTCAGGACTGGCTAGATAACATCCGATTGCCTAAAAAAAATTTTTAAAAAGATTATCTCTGTTAGATCGCCGAAAATGTTAATGTTTCTGATGCGCTTTGAGATCGCGCATAAGCACTGTTTATGGGGAACTTAATTACTATTTTTGTTAGTTTCTGTAATAATGAAAGCAACACAATTTAGGGGCCCATTCCAAGTATAGTACAGTAAGCAGCTCTCATTAATAATGGTGTGTGAGAATCGTCTTACAGAGTGAATTTGAGGATATTTGAATTAAGATCGTTGAAAACAGTACCTACTTTAACCCCAAAGCTGTTTTAGGAGAGACTTCTTGTTTCCCTGACCTTCCTTGAAATTAACAGCTAGGATTTAGTGGATCCAAACCTCCAAACACGTTTAAAGACAAAAATAAACAAGTGGTTCAAGGCTAGTTAATGTCCTCCTTGTAGTAGGCCTATCTCCACAGTGAAATTTCACTTGTTTTTCAATTTTCAAAAAAAAAAAAAAAAAGTGATGGCTGCATTTTAATTATGTTTATGGTCATTTGTAGAGTCTTTGTTTTAAATTCCTGCTACTATAGTGAGAGATTTAGGAGACTGTAAATGAATACGAATTTAGTTTGGGAATAGAGAATTAAGATAAAAATAGTCTTTTGGACCCCTGCAATGTTTATTTTAATCTTTCACAATTTAACTCCTATAACTTTTTGAGATTATTTGGGGGAGTTTTTTAACTGCAAAATATTGTTGTTTAAATAAAAAAATTTAGTGATAATAATTCCAGAGTAAATGACCATGATGCAATTGCAAGGACTTTCTTGTCTAAAAAAGCAAATAAATGATTGATCTGTTTTTCTTATTCTTTTAGGGAATATATAAGGACACAGTAAAGAGAGGGAAAGAGAGAAAAATATCCAAATATTAAACATGCGGACTTGGATCTAAAAATGGATGGTCAAAGATCTTGGGAACTAAGGGGCCTTCTTGCCAAATAAGGAAACTTGGCAAGTTGCACTGTGTATTTTAACTTAGCACAAGAGTGAGTGTTATTGGCAATATATTGGCTCAGAGCCTATCAGGAATGAGCAGTGAAACTGACTTCGATAGGGCTACAAAATTATAAATAGGAGGTATGAGGGGTGTGGAGTGAATAATCCAGTCATCAGAGAAAACACTGAAGAAATTACAATGATGTTTCATGAAAAGAAGTCAGATGTAAGGTGAAGCTATTGGTGTGGAGTGAAAGAGCAAAATGGACAGTTTATTTTAGAAATTGGTAGATTCAGAAGAGATGAATCAATGTTTTTTGTTTG
Source organism: Macaca nemestrina (assembly GCF_043159975.1). NCBI lineage: Eukaryota > Metazoa > Chordata > Mammalia > Primates > Cercopithecidae > Macaca > Macaca nemestrina. Next base: position 70,970,817 of record NC_092135.1, read on the forward strand.
TTTGTTTGTTTGTTTTTCTTAAACTGGAAAAAGGTGTTGTAGGGATATAGTGCTTCTTGGAATAAGATAGCTCTATGTCTGTATCCTGAGACGTTGGAAATAAAAATGAATTTAGATCACTTGTTTTCCATTTTATTCTACCCAGGACAGATTGACAGGGTGAGTGTCTTGTCTATCTAAATGTAATATGAACAGTTAAGGCCCCTTTTGGTCTTACTGCAAGGAAGATTTAGGCTAGTCTTTTGGCAGCTATTAACTTTGCCTCAGTAGACACAAATAAGCAGAGTTCCAGCTGTGACCAGAAAATTGTACCTGGTAAGGTAAGAGGACTATGAATGCTAGAGCTTAGCTTGATTTGATGGATACATGGATGCTCTTATGTCAGACCCTCCTACGGAAAGCTGAAGCATCGATTACACCCTAATAGCTGTTAAGTAATCCCAGCACAGTAGAATCTGTGAGAACAAAGCAGCCACACATTTGACACCTTAACCCCAGTGTCTTCAATTGTAATAGGAAATTAAAGCCTCAAATTGAACTTTAGGTGGATGGTAAGCAATCCAGTAATTACTGTAATAAGAAAAGAGTTAGTTTAAATAGGGAAAACAAAAGGCAAATTAGGAGGAGGAGGCAGAATGTTATTAACAAAAAGTCACGATATGGTAGAAAACAATGATACGACTTTGGAGTCAGGCCTGAATTTGACACAAGTTGTATCACCTGTAAGGTAGTTGGCTTGAGCTACTTTCATACCCTTGATCCTCAGTTTTCTCACTCATATAAGTTAGAGACAGTAGTACCTGCTTCTAAGGATAAGTACAGTCATGTGTCCATTAACGATGGGTATACGTTCTGAGAGAACTGCATTGTTAGGTGATGTAGTTGTGTAAACACTGCAGAGTGCACTTACGCAAACCTAGATGCTATAGCCTACTACACACGTAGGCTGTGTGAGATAGCCTGTTGCTGCTAGGCTACAGACCTATGCAGCATGCTACTGTACTGAATAGGCAATTGTAACACAATAATAAATATTTCTATCGAAAAATAGAAAAGGCACAGTAAAAATACAGTATAAAATATACGGTATCAAAGATAAAAAGTGGTACACCTGTATGGGGCACTTACCATGAATGGAGCCTGCAGGACTGGAAGTTGTTCTGGGCAAGTCAGTGAGTGAGTGGGGAGGGAATGTGAAGGCCCAGGACATCACTGTACACTACTGTAGACTTCATAAACACTATACACTTAGGCTCTACTAGATTTATTTAAACATTTTTCTTCAATAATAAATTAACCTTAGCTTGCTGTAACTTTTTTGCTTTATAAACTTTAAACTTTTTTTTTTTAACTTTTTGAATCTTTTGAAATAACACTTAGCTTAAAACACAAACACATTGTACAGCTATACAAAAATTGTTGATATCCTTAGTCTGTCAGATTTTTTTTCTATTTTTAAATTTAAAAAATTGTTTTGCTCCTTAACCTTTGTTAAAAACTAAGAGACACACACATCAGCCTAGCCCCACACAGGGTTAGGATCGTCAATATCACTGCTTTCTACCTCCACATCTTGTCTCACTGAAAGGTCTTCAGGGGCGGTAATGTGTATGGAACTGCCATCTCCTATGATAACAATGCCTTCTTCTGGATACCTCCTGAAGGACCTATCTCAGTTAACTTTTTTTTTTTTTAAGTGGAAAGAGTATACTCTAAAATGAGGATTAAAAAGTATAGTAAATACATAAATGAGTAACACTCATTTATTGTCCTTATCAAGCATTGTGCACTGTACATAATTGTATGTACCATACCTTTATACAGCTGGCAGCGTAATAAGTTTGTTTACACCAGTGTCACCACAAACACATGAGTAATGCATTGTGCTATGATGTTAGAAAACTGTGCCATCACTCAGCAATAGGAATTTTTCAGCTTTATTATAATCGTAGGGGATCGCTGTTATATATGCAGTCCATTGTTGACTAAAACATAGTTATGTGGTGCATGACTTTATGAGAAAGCACATAGAAATGCTCGTGACAGTGCATGAAAATTCAGCCACTGTATCGGTGTGGTAAAGAAGGATGTTTTACCACATTTTTCCAGTTATACACAGAGCTGCTTGCCCACTGCCCTAGTCTGTTTTCTGCTGCCAGAGCAGTCTATCACAGCCTGGGTAATTTACAAGGAACAAGGGTAATTTATTTGGTTTATGGTTCTGGAGCCTGGAAAGTCCAGGAACATGGCTCTGGCATCTGGCGAGAATCACCCATTGTGGAAGGGTGGAAGGGGAAAGCAAGCCATGAAAGACAAAGAGAAAAAGTGAACTCCTGAGGTAATTAACCTACTCCCAGGCTAACAGTGAGAATCCATTTATGACCTAATCACCTCTTAAAGGTTCTGCTTCCCAGTACTGTTACATTAGCAACGAAGTAATTAAATTTCAACATGAATTTTGGTGGGCTCATTCCTACCATAACAATCAGCTCTTCCAGCGAAGGCTTGCCTTTGGTACCCTGTCCCGTTCCCAAGTCATACTTATGTAGTGGGTAGGTAGGTTTTCATAACTACTCTCCTGCTTAGGGTTTCTAAAGTATGCTTTAGAACCACTTGGAACCATTCTTATAGCTGATTTTGAGCAAGGCCCAACACCGTTCTTTCTGGATTCATCTCCGGGCTTCCATTTAAGAAAACCAAAAAGAAAAGGAAAGAACTTCTGTCTGCACATCATGTAGTAAATCTTTACTTATTAAACTTTTCTACCAAAGTACTCTGTTGTGGGGAAAAATGAATGTTTTCCTTCAAGAATTTGTCCATATAGCCACAGATAACCCAATGCAAGCAAGTACTTGCTTTAAAATTTTGTATTTAATCTTAAAAATTTATGTGGATTTTGCATTCTCTTCTGTCCTTCTCTGTTTTACTTAAATTGAACAGATTGATACAAACAGATACATATTTATTCCCCCAGATCTTTTTTTCTTTAGAAAGAGAGTCTTGCTATGTTGTCCAGGCTGGCCTTGAACTCCTGTGCTCTAGCAATCCTCCCACCTGAACTTTCCCAGTAGCTGGGGTTAAGGGTATGTGCCTCCTTGCCTGGCTTATTCCCCATAGTGTTAAAGTGAAATTGATGCTGTAGGACAGCTGTTTATTCATATCACCACCTGCACAATACTGTGTAATACCACATATGGGAATAAGCACACGAGGAACATGGGATTGGTCCTAATAAAGAGTCCTGCACCATTAAGCTGTGCAGCCCAATACTGCATGGGGTGGTGCAATTCCATTTTGCTGATAAAAGAATAGGGTAGATCATCATCCAAAGAGTTTTGATGTTAGGTGATTATACACTGGCTTTCAAGACAAAGAAACCTCTTTGCTCTGGGAATGCAGGGGAAGGAAGAGGAAAGTTTTAGGATAGAAACCTGGAATGTGGCTCTTAGCTTCCCACCCAGTTTGGGAGGAGAAATTGAAGAAGATGGCCAAATCATTTCCATTATTTCCATCACTGATGTGGTTCACTGTGCTTCTCCATGATGTTTGGTGTCGGGTTCATAGCTGCCTCCCTCAGAAAAGGAAGGAGACCGTCTGTAGTTTATAGTAGATTAGTCATCAACTCACAGGGTTGGAGTGGGTTTTAAAGTGGATTCATTCTGCTTTCCTAGCTGATGCGAGTCTCCCACTCCACACCCCACGTCTCATTGAACTCTCTTGGTGGTGGGTCACTGGCTACTAAAGAGGGTGGCAGATTTTCTTGTTGGCCAACTCTAAACCAGAAATCCTCTTTTTTTTTTTTTTTTTTGAGACAGGGTCTCACTTTGTGCAGTGGCACAATCATAGCTTATGGCAACCTTGAACTCCTGGGCCCAAACTATCCTCCCGCCTCAGACTCTCAAGTAGCAGGGACTACAGGAATGAACCACCACACCTGGCTAATTTTTATTTATTTATTTTTTGTAGAGATGGAATCTCACTATGCTGCCCAAGTTGGTCTTAAATGCCTGACCTCAAGCGATACTCCCACTTTGGCCTCCCAAAGAACAAGGAATTCTTTCTGTAACTTTCATCCACAGATAGCCTTGCCTCTTGATCATCAAAACATAATATAAGGTCTTAGTATTCCCTAGTTTTACCATCCCCTTTCCTTTCACCCTCCATCTTACGTTGGGGTTACCATGTTTTAACCCTTGCATTCACCCTTCTCAGGGAGTGTTCATTCCAGGTACTCAGTCCAAAGCTGTACCTGTCTGTCAGCAGCCAGGATGGTCTGATATACTTTCTATTTGACAGAAAACAGTTTGGGGTACAAACAAGAGCTGAGTAGCAGCAAGACCTAGGGTGGGAGCAGGATAGGTGGTAGGTGGCGAATTGAAGTGAGCCTTGTGTACTCATGGGCTATGACTTTCTCCCCATCCTCAGTCCTGACACCTGTGAATTCCTCTTCTAGCCAAGCCCTAGAAATCCCTGCTCTCCGTGCACCCTCACTTTATTCAACTCTGGCCCCATTCTCCTCATGCCACAAGAAGCTCCCAGTTACTCAACACAGCAAGCCCACGCAGCGGCCCATGCTGTGGCCGTAGGTTGTATCCAATTCATGTTTCCTAGTTGGGCTTCTGTTTGAGCACAGACATGTTTCCACGCAGCATTTCTGTGGCATAAGTGCTCCAACCAACTACATTCCTGTGCCTCCCATCTTTTACTTCTGGTAACAATGTTTTTGGTAAGGAAGTGTGTTGTGGAAGTTGATTTTTATTAATTGAAATATTAAATTACTTTATTTCAATAAGAATGTTTAGCTTATTTTTATTCTTACCATTGCTCTAACTAGAGAGTTACATTACTCTTATGGTAAAGATAGAGGAGGGGGAAAACATGAAACAATGGCTATTCTATTTTTTAGATTCTTATTTAAAGTTGAGTTCTCTCAGATATCCATACCTAAAGTCCTATTTACTGAACCCAACCTACTCTGTATAAGATACACTATATTTTGAACTAGAAATTCCATTTGACCCAGCCATCCCATTACTGGATATATACCCAAAGGATTATAAATAATGCTGCTATAAAGACACATGCACACATATGTTTATTGCTGCACTATTCACGATAGCAAAGACTAGAAATCAACCCAAATGTCCATCAGTGATAGACTGGATTAAGAAAATGTGGCACATATACACCATGGAATACTATGCAGCCATAAAAAAAGATGAGTTCATGTCCTTTGTAGGGACATGGATGCAGCTGGAAACCATCATTCTCAGCAAACTATCACAAGAACAGAAAAACAAACACTGCATGTTCTCACTCATAGGTGGGAATTGAGCAATGAGAAGACTTGGACACAGGATGGGGAACATCACACACTGGGGTCTGTCATGGGGTGGTGGGAGGGGGAAGGAATAGCATTAGGAGATATACCTAATGTAAATGACAAGTTAATGGGTGCAGCACACCAGCATGGCACATGTATACATATGTAACAAACCTGCACGTTGTGCATATGTAACCCTAGAACTTAAAGTATATATATATATTTTTTAAAAGATAAACTATTTTTCTAGGAGCAGTCTTGGAGGAAGAAGGGAAATATCTATGGTAGACACAGTACTGGTTGGTTCTATTCATATACCTAGTCTTCAACTCTTATTTTTTTATTTTTTTATTTTTTGAGACAGAGTCTCACTGTCACCCAGGCTGGAGTCATAGCTCACTGCAGCCTCGACCTCCTGGGCTCAAGCGATCCTCCTGCCTCAGCCTTCCAGAGTGCTGGGATTACAAGTGTGAGCCACTGTACCCAGTCAGCTTTTATCTTTTTTAGTTATTAAAAAAAAAATAGTAGAACAGCAGTCCTGTTGAGGAATAGAATCTTTGACTCTTTGACCTTGGTGTTATGGATAAATACACTAAACCAGAGCTTTCCTCAGTTTTTTGAAGATAAGACTCAGGGGAACAAAAATTGCAGAACAGTGATTCTAAGTGGTGGTCTTTTAATACACATGATGATAAAGCACATTTTATTAATTTATTCACTGATCTTTGTTAAAGAGGCTGAAATAATATTAGCATAAATATCAAGGCAGCAAGTTTGGCAAAATAATTTGCTGAATATTGAAAGCTCTTTTCAAAGAGTATCTTTTTTGTCATATCCAGGTCATGATAAAACAAGTTAAGTTTTTCTTCCTATATTGTATAAAAAGTAAACTGGCAACCTTACTTTTTGAAGAAGGGGGAAAGGGAAGTATGAATTAGGGACAGGAAAAAGAGGAAGGATCTAAATTCAGAAATACAGGCCCATATAAAACCACAAGATAGAAACATCCAGAGAAAGTTCAAAGACCTTTTTTCTAGTAAAGTTAATCCTTTCATAAAGTAGATTTTTATTTTTATTTTTACTTTTAGAAATGAGATCTCCCTGTGTTGCCCGGCTAGGCTCAAGTGATCCTCCAGCCTCGGCCTCCCAAAATGCTGGGATTGCAGGTGTGAGCCACTGTGCCCAGCCAAAGTAGATTTAATTTCTTAAAAAAATCGTCACTTGCAGGTATTGGATAAGCGGGTGATAGCTTTCCTGGGTTAGATGGCCATTGACTATGCAGCCGATAAGGTCTGAAAGAAGCTAGTGGTCACCGGGGAAGGAGAGGACGCTCCAGCACCCTACCAAAGTGAGTGCTATCATTGAATAAATAGATCTTAGCAATGCTGATATCCAAAAAGTGCAAAAAAGAAAATACTGTGTTTTAGCAATTTAAATATTCACATTGTAAAAAAAGTTTAAAATAAATTATAATTACTTAACTAATAAGATCTTTCAGAAATCACCAAAAACAAAAATGGCAGTTAAACAGAGGAGTGAGAAAGAATTAGAACATATGCAGAGAGGAAAAGGATTTAGGGATCAATAGCACATTTATTTATTAATAATTGCTTTGCAAAACTAAGAGCTATAATATAAAACAATTCTGAAGATGGGGAGAGGAAAGCTATTGAGGAGAGCATACCTGACCATAAAAGCTGAAAGAATAGATGGCTAAATATGACATCAAGGGTTATTAAAAGAATGAGAAAACCATAATTTCCATTAATTGCATGTATACCGTATGCTGGGCACTGCGCTCATGTGTGCACTTTCACAGCACTGATATTATTGCCAGTGAGAAGAGTGAGGTCAGAGGGGCATGGTGCCTTGCCCAAGTAGCTACTAACAGATCTGCTGGTAGATCTCTCTAGTAGGGGTCTTTCACCTGAATCATGCTACTTCCCTGTTGAAATATCTCTTATTTGGAAGTGATATGTATCAATGAAGTCAAATACTGTGCAAACTTGCTAACTTTGGGGCTGTCAGTTTTGTGACATTGAATGGAAAAGATCTGAAATGTTTTATTTATGCATCTGGAAAAGCCACAGTCTGAGAGAAAGTGATTTGTTAAAGTTACCTTACTGAGAGGTGGAGGGAGAGTTCAAACTCATGTCAATCTAATTCTAAAACCTTGCTTTTTAACGTTAGAACTATAATAGGGTCATTTTTGTTTTTAACTGGGCAAAAGTAACAGTGAAAAGATAAATGACTTATTTGAGGTCAACATGGATCTAAAAAATCAAGCAAAATAGGTCTGTGAATAGAGAAACTTAAGTCTACTTTTTTGGACTAGAAGATTGAAAACTTTAAAAAGTAAAATAATTCTTTAAGATTTCCTATTTTCATATAGTTCCACTTTTGATAATTAGCTGATGCTGCTATATATGCTTTCAGCCATTTAATAGTTAAATTTTTTTTGAAATTTAAGCAAAATTTTAAATTAAAATTTTTTTGACATTCTACTCAAATAGTGAAATGATTGGATTCAACCACCAAATGATTGATTTTCAACATTTACAGAGTTATGATGCCTTATTTTACTTTGATTTTTGTGACATGTCTGCTCTAACCCTTCAGTGTTGTGTGGTAGATACTTAACATTTAAAACAGCTTTGAAAGTTTATAAAACAACAGTTAGAATGCTACAAAATTGCCTTTTTTGTAAAAGCAATTCTGTTTTTTTTTTTTTTTTTTTTGGAGACAGAGCCTTGCTCTGTTGTCCAGGCTGGAGTGCAGTGGCGCGATCTTAGCTCACTGTAACCTCTGCCTCCCGGGTTCAAGTGATTCTCCTGCCTCAGTCTCCTGAGTAGCTGGGATTACAGGCACATACCACCATGCCTGGCTAATTTTTGCATTTTTAATAGAGACAGGGTTTCGCCATGTTGGCCAGGCTGGTCTCGAACTCCTGACCTCAAGTGATCCACCTGTCTCGGCCTCCCGAAGTGCTGGGATTACAGGCGTGAGCCACTGTACCCGGCAAAAACAATTATTTTAATACAGTGAGATGAAAATGTTGGATTTGACTTGATATACCTTGTAAATAAATTTATATAGATGACTTTTTATTGAATTCTGGTATATTCACTCAGTGCAGAATACATTTGAAAAATTAGAACATAATTTTATCAAGTAGCAGTCTTCCCTAACATGCTCTATGTATAAATAACTAGCCACTCAGATTTTTCATTCTTCTGGTCATAAATTGATCCCCTTGGAAAAATGATTCTTAAAGGAGAGAAAACTCAAGGGGAAAAATATGTATATATGGTCTAACTTTCACGTATGTGGGAGTGGAAATCTCAACCAAGTTTTTCAGCTACATCCATGATGCTTTGCCAAGCTCACTGGAGTTAAACCTGTACTCATACACCCTAGATTACTAGTTTCTTTGGTATTCAGTTGGAACTTAATTTTTTATGGTTTCAATAAAACATTCAAGTAATTGGATAGTTCCATTCACAAATAGCCAGTTCCCACATGGCACGGTGTATCACAGAGTAGCAGTGATTCTGTGAAGAATGTGGCTAGTTGCCTCCTGTCAAGTGGTGACATCCTGGAGAAGTGTGCTTCTCAGAGGTCAGCCTTTTTCTGTGACCCTTAGGTCAGTGTCAGTTGTGACTGATCCTACCTCAGTTCATCCGTATTCCCTGGGCTTGTTCCGCAGCGTAAGGCTTAGATGGATTCATATTGATCTTATCCTGCTTCAGACCTCTACCTTTGTTTTGGAAAGAATTTCTCTCCTCCTTCTTCCCTGACCCTGGAATTCAGAGGGACCCAGTACCGGAGGTCCCAAATACACTCTCCTCAGTCTTCCAAGAAGCCTAGGCAGCATTTCCACATCAGGATTTGCTTCAGAACCCGCTGGGGTACTTGTAAAAATTACACACCTTACGTCTTACATGACTTGGTTGAAATCTTTCCAGCTACAAAAGGTATAATGGAAGAATAACCAGAAACTATTTACTCACTATTCAACAAATGCGTTTTTAATGGAGAAGCTGCATAACTGTGTACCTGGCTGTGTAGTAGGTGCTAGGGTCCAGATGTAAACAGAACTGAGTTTTGACGTTAGGGAATTTATAGTCTGATGGGAATTAAGTGGGAAACATCAATGGGTGAAGAAAGGTGCTGTGGCACAGAAGAGGGAGCATTTAACTGTGCTCAGGAGACTCAGAGAGGTGGTCGGGGATAGAAGTTCACTGGGCAGAGAAGAGTGTTTGAAGCAGAGACACTAGTCTGTGTAGAAGTGTGGAGATGTGAGAGGTCAGTGTATATTGGGAAATGCAGGCAGTTCTTCGTGTGTATGGGAAATGAGATGACATCAAGTCAAAGTGGCTATAAGTGGTAAATGAATAACACAAGAAACTTTCCTGGAATTAGAACACTTGAGTTACAGATTGAAAGAGTTCACTGAGTGTCCTACCAGTGAATGAAAAAGACTCATTCCTAAACATATCCAATTAAAATTCAGGATTCCTGGGATCAATAGAGGATCCTAAAAGCTTTCAGAGAGGAAAAAATAATATAAAAATGGTTAATAATCAGTAACATCCGACTGCTCAGTAGCCACATTAGAAACTAGGAGAAAATGAAGTAATACTTTCAAAATTATATGGAAAATTGTTTCCTACCTAGAATTGTATGCCCAACCAGGCTACCAATCAAGACATTTTAAGATACACAGATTCTCACAAAATTCTATTCTGTGTGCTCTATTCAGGTAGCTAATGAGAGATATGTGTTGTCAAAACAAGGGAACAGAACAAGAAAGGGAAGACAGAAAATCCAAAGACAAGGTTCTCACAGACAAAAAAGATGAAGGAAATTCTTAGGATGGTAGCCAACAGGAGTCCCAGTCCAAGTCAGGCCTAGAGAGCAACCATTCCAGCCAGACTGAATCAGGATGAAGGGTCAAGAAGGAGTGTCTCTAAAAAATATATAGAACCAAAGAGTAAAAAAAAAAAAGAGAGAGAAATTACTTGTCTTAATTTTATTGAGAGAAGTTTTGCAGCTTCTGGGAGAGATTAATGAGGTGCATGTGTTAGGAGTGTAAAAAGCTAAACAAACAACAGTAAAAAAGCAAAAACAGGGCAACTAATAATTCTAAGAGAATCAAAAAGTTATACAAGAAAGGCAATGTAATTATTGAATCCTCCATGGCACTGCTGGGAGTAATGTTTACTTTGTTGGGTTACTGTAAACACTATTAACCAAATGTAACAGTGTGGTTGGAAGCTGGGAGGTTTGGGCAAGTGTGCCATGTTTGTATGCATGGAGGTAGAGGGTGATATATGAGAACTAAATTCTTGTCTTCCACAGGAGAGGTTAATAGATAATATCTGAAATGGAAAATCAAGAAATAGTAATGTAAGCACATTCTTTAGAAATACAGAGTTCAGTGCCAGAAGAAAATGCTAAAGGAGTTGAAATTAGTTGTGTCTAGAGAGTGGGAATTGGGTATGGGGAATGGGGAAGCAAGAAGCTTCTATTTCTTATGATAAGTTTTGTAGTTCAATTTCATTGTAATGCTTTTATAAAAATAATTAACAAAAATGTAAACCTAGTGTCTGTAATGCTTGCAAATGGTGTTTGACATTTGGTTGAACAAACTTTTTAGCTTGCATACTCTATATACCTACCTTGGCAACATCCCCAAATTTTATCCAAATTTTGTTCTTTTCCGTGTTTAACTAAATAGGAATTACAAAATGTTGGTAATGTAAACTATTGATTCATATATGTTTATAGACTATATTTGGATACTGTGATCTTTCCTTCACTCATATTTTTATGTGGAGTGTATCTTCTAAACTTTAGAGGATGAACAAATAACCTTTCCTCTTTCTCGCCTTCTCCCCAAAGTAGAGTAGCGTTTGACTTCGTGTGAGAAATGAGCATTCTTCAGTGACCTGATTTTCCTGAAATGGGATGGCTAGCCAGCTGCGTGCTAAGATCTTTGAGCTGCCTGTGCACTTTACTCAGCAGAGTCCCAGGCTTTTTATGGAGAAATGTTGCCAGTTTATATGGATACAAACCAACCCCTTCTACCTTTTTATTTTGAAAAAAAAAAAAAAAAAAAAAAACCTCAACAGAAGAATGGAAAGAGTAGTAAAATGCCCAGATACTTGTCACCTAGATGGGCTAGTTCTTAACATTTTGGCACACTTGCTTTCTCTCTCCCTCTCTCTATTCCCATGTACTTTTTTGGGTGTGTGTGTCGGAGAACAGGGATGAGGACTGAACCATTTTAAAGTAAATTATAGACATCATACTTTAAAATGTCTACATGCATTTCCCAAGCAATACATCCAAGGACATCCATCTATAAAACAAAAATACCATTATTTGCCATGGATGAATTAATATCATCTAATGTATAGTTAATATTTAGATTTCCCTAATATCCTAATAATATTTTCTATAGTTTTTTAATTCAGAATCCAGTGATCATAAATTATATTTAGTCATTGTGTTTCTTTCTTTCTTTCTTTTTTTTTTTTTTTGAGATGGAGTTTTGCTCTTTGCCTAGGCTGGAGTGCAGTGGCACCATCTCAGCTCACTGCAACCTCCGCCTCCTGGGTTCAGGCAATTCTTGTGTCTCAGCCTCCCAAGTAGCTGGAATTACAGGTGCCTGCCACCACACCCGGCTAAGAGACAGGGATTTGCCATGTTGGCCAGGCTGGTCTCGAACTCCTGACCTCAACTGATCCACCTGCCTTGGCCTCCCAAAGTACTGGGATTACAGATGTGAGCCACCACACCCAGCCTAGTCATTGTGTTTCTTTAAGTTTTCCTTATGCTAGAAGTTTCTCTGCAAAACAAAACAAAACAGAAAACAAAAAAACCTTTCATGACATTCACAATTATGAGGAGCCTAGACCAGATGTTTTGTAGAATGTCCTAGAAATATAGATTTGTCTTTTTGCTCCCTCATAAGGTTCTGGTGTATGCTTTTTGCAAGAATACGTGCACCAACTTTTTTATCCACCATTTTTAAAGTTTTTATGTAGGTTCAAAATTTTAGCCCAATTTTAGTTCAGTTTTTGTGTTTGTAAGTCTCATTAATCTATGGTTTGGCATAGGGTGTTAAGAATGGCCACTTACCTGGAGAATAGTAAAACTCTTTAGACCGTAGGAAAGATCACTAGAATAATCTCTGGGAGGGGTAATACGTTTCTCTGGAAACAAGCATAATATTTTTTAACGTCCTTGGCAGTATTCTTTGGATGACTTAATATATTGTAATCAAGGGCAAATTTTTCTACTCTTTAAGTTTTGTTACAATATACAGTCCAGGGAGCCACTTCTGGCAAACACTTGACCAGCTTTTCTGTTATCCCTAAGTTGAAAGTTTGTTTTTGGAGTCTAAACATTGATTGTGTGTTCGGTTTGCAACCCTTTGGCTGTCCGTGTACCAGGATGCTCAGCGGCTTAGGCTGTGTATATTTTGTGTGAAGTGAGCGCAGCGTGGAGAGGTGGCATGCCTTAGATGCCAGGGGAGCTATGCAAGCTTGCTGTGGAAAGCGTGCTTCCCGCCTGTCAGGGCTTCCTGATAGGAGACCTGGTGACACAGTAGCCTTTCGGCAGAGCTCCTCGGGATGGGTAGTGCTGCTGCAGGTTTTGTCGGGGAAATCTGAGCCATTTCTCCGTGGACAGCTGGGTTTCAAAGTCTGGGCAGGTTGTTGTTGAATTTTGCGTGGGCTGCCAGGGTGAGTGTTTTCATTTCGATTTGTTTATAATCTTGCTTTTCTTCTTCTTAAGTCACCATGACTTTCTGGAAGTTTCACAGGACTCATTCGTGATATATTATCTAAAGTAGGATTCAGAGGATTTAGCCTAATATATTTGTAATTCAGCTTTTCTTTTTCTCTCTTTCTGCAGATTTTGTGGAAGTATAATACTTTGTCATTATGAGATGTCGTCTCTCGGTGCCTCCTTTGTGCAAATTAAATTTGATGACTTGCAGTTTTTTGAAAACTGCGGTGGAGGAAGTTTCGGGAGTGTTTATCGAGCCAAATGGATATCACAGGACAAGGAGGTGGCTGTAAAGAAGCTCCTCAAAATAGAGAAAGAGGTAAGGTCTTTTCCAGCTGACAGAAACAGTCACGATACCACTTATGTAAACTTTTTCAACCTCGAGTTAGAGGGTCACAGGGTTGCAACGGATCTTGCAACGCCTTTGGGGCTGATCCATGAGGCCGTTCCCAATTTCCATTCTGGGAGCCCCATAAATAGAAATTATTGCAGCGTGTGCTTTAGGGTTGAGTTCTACTAGGGGTCAGCTGAAGTAAGAGGATTTCTTTCCAGGGCGTGAAAGACCGAATGTTCTCTGAGCTCTCCTGGAGGAAGAGGTGAGATTTCAGACCTTCCCAGGGTTCAAACGTTTCTCTTCCCTAGGGCAGCCAAGAGGGGTCGGTAAAGAGTAATGTGTAAAGTTTTTATACCCTTTCCATTTTCTCTGCTTGAACTTCTGGTCATCAGCAATTGTCTTTTAAAAGATAAAAGGCATATTTTTTTTTAACTGAAATATGCAGTACCTGTTTCTTGGATTTCACCTCTACTTAAGGCTAACAGTGATGGGCTTTGTATTATATAGAAGTAATAGGTGCCAGACAGAGAGCTGCCCTGCTAGTAAAATCAGAAAAGGGTCTTGGCTTTCGGAGCCTGGGATTTATGCTGGTCCTAGATGAGCTCAGAGCTCTTAGAACTTTCATCCTTATCAGGAATGAGATATAACATGGTTGTCACATTCAGTTTGGTACCATGAGAATAAAACTAATTGCAGAGCTGACCTGCAGGGACTCAGCAGCATTGATAACTTCAGTAGCGACCCTCTGGAGCTGGTTTTGGTCATTTCTATTTATGTCCTGTTTTGGCTAATTATTGTTCAATATCTTTTTAAAGTGAACTTTCCCATAAATATCCTTTAATCTCCCTGAATGATTTCATTTTTTTCGTTAATTGCTGCCAGTGAACCATAGCAATTGATTAGAGAAGGAAACCCAAATGGTAGCACTTTGTGGGTTTCCTCCCAGCAGTGCTATGTAATTGTGTGATCACCAGCTGTGTTTCCAATTGTTGAAGTCAGGTTAGAAGGACTGAGATATCTCTACCTTGGTGTATCTATAGGTTTTTGGAAGGTATTAAGAAATGAGAGCTTTTAAAGCCCATCCGTACACAAAACAGAAGGGTACTGGATATAAGAAAGTCACTTTCCCTTGCCCCCATTTCTCAATCAGCAAAAATTTTTTATAGTAGCCAAGTACGAAATCCATGTCTTACCTTTCACTGAATCTAGCCCTTTTAGCTGATCAATTCATTAAGTCCTTTATAGGAAGCATTATTGTCCCCGTTTTATAGATTGGGAAATAGAGCTTTATAGATTGCGTTTTATAGATCGTGAAATGTATTAAGCTGCCCCAGGAGGGGCAAATGAAATCCAGGAGGCTAGAACCCTATTCTTTAGTTTCTAACTTTGAAACCTCTAATTGACCAGGTATGAAGAGAAAACTAAACCTGCTCCATCCATTTATAGTCAGTTATTTATACATATGCTAATATTTTAAGCTTTAGATTATACAACTTTAGTGAAAGGAACATGTTCTTATATGATTGTTCGGTGTGAGAAAGATTTTATGAGACATGAAACAGATTTTGATAGGAAAATATTAATTGTAACCCATTTACTCCACTCCCCCCTACCCAAGTATACCTACATAATACCTCTTCTTCTATTCTTGGGAGAGCCAGGAAAATGACATAGGAAAGTACAGGAGTGAAAGCAGGAATTGGAAACTGCCAAATCCTGCTTTTGTGCAGGTATTTAACATGAATGTAGATAATTCAGAAATTCAGTTGATTCCAGTAAACTGTAAGAGCATAACTCATACACCTTTAAGTAGGAAAAACAAAACCTCCACTTTTGCTTTGGGGCTTAGTCAGTGATTATGAGTGATAAAGAGACACAGTAAATTATGGCAAAGGATCCCCATTTGTACTAAAACAACATGAGTTTAAGACGTAAAAAGTTATGGCGAGGAGTTGACAGTTACTAACAAGGAAATATACATTTCTTATGTAAATAATTTTATACTTTATGAAATGTGTGTTGGCTTCTGGCTAGGTGTTTTCTAAGTGATAAGATAAAGGTAATAAGCCCTGGATTTTTTCCAAATTTATAGATCCAGTTCCACGTCACTTGGTTGTTTTTTGCCAATGAGTTTTAGAGACAATGGAACACTTAATAAAATGTTTGCTGCTCATTTCATGTGACTCTTTAAGAATTACTTAATATTAGACTAAATATATGTTCTATAAACTTAGCAAAATGTGGAGAAAATATATACCAAACTCTAACTTTGTTTATGTGAGTGGAGAAAGGAAGACTGTTTACTTTCACTTTATTTGCAGACCTCTAGTGTGATGAGTATGTACTACTTTTCTCTGTTTTAGTGGTTATAATATTACTTTATTTAAAAACAAAAAAGAAAGACTGTATTTATTTAAAATCTCTGTCGCTCTTTAAAACGTTTTTTAAAAAAATTTTTAAACCTAGAGAACAATTAAAAGAATACTACCATGAACTCTAGTACATTATATTCTTCCCCTAGACTCACCATTTAGTAATGTTTTACATTTGCTTTTTCTCTATTTATTATTGATTTACATGTATTCATATATAGTATGATTTTTGCTGAACCATGAGAGTACATTATAGATGCCATGTACCTTTATCCCTAAATACTTCAGCATCTCCCAAAACACAACCACAGTACAATTAACAAATTCAAAAAATTTAACAATGATAACAGTAATGTTATTTGTTATACAGTCTATATTCACATTTTGCCAACTTTTGCAATGTGAGCTTTTGATGGCAATTTTTCCAACCCAGGATCCAATCCAGGATCATATATTGCATGTCATCAACATGTCTGTTTAGCCTGGCTTAATCCAGAACCGTTTCTCTGCCTTTCTCTGTCTTTTAAGATGTAGACATTTTGGAAGAGTATAGGACAATTGTTTGTAGAATGTCTCTCATTTGGGGGGGTGATTTCCTCCTCCAGCCCCCAGCCTAGTCAGAGTTTATGTCGTTTTGGGAGGAAAACTACATAGGTCATGTGTCCTTGGTGTGTCTTAATGGGTGTCTTGTGATGTTGGTTAGTCTCATTATTGGTGATGTTAGTTTTGAATCCTTAGTTAAGAGGAGTTTACCCAATTTCTCCACAGTAAAAGAAAATACCTATTTTTCCTTTGTAATTAATAATTAAGCTATTGGTAGATACTTTGAAGCTAAGTAAACATCTTTCCTCAGCAAACATTTACTAATGATTTTAGCATCCATTGATGATTCTTGTTTGGATCAAATAGTATTATGATGGTTTACTGTGCAGAAAGTAAAAAGTTCTAGCATAAGTGAGTTTGCCCTTCTTTTTTCCTTTCATCCTTTATTCATCCATCCATTTGTGTAGTTATTGTTTGATTGTATACTTAAAGACTTTTTGGAATTCAGAATGTTATAATCCATTAGTGTTATTCATTTTCATGCTTAACTTATCCCAAATTTCGCAAATAAGAGCTCTTTCCAGCTGACTCTTGTGTCCTTTTGACATGTCACCAACATTTTTTGATGATTTTCTTACTTCAGGCACAAAAAGATGTACTAGGCTCATTTACTTCCTGTCTCATTCCTGGAGTCAGCCATGTTTTCAAGAAGCCCTGAGTCAATAGACCTGATTTTGGAGTATATTATTTAGGAGCCAAGATTTGGGTACTAGGATTGTTTACTTTAGACTTTTTTAAAAAGAACATTGTCTTTTTGGCAGAAATTATAGAGAAATTTTATTTATGAAAGCATTTAATTTGAAATGTAAACTCATGAGTCTGGTTAGCTAGCATCTGTGATACACTGCTATTAGGAATGTAAATTGGTAAACCTTTCTGGAGAAGAGTTTAGCAAAATGTATCAAGAATCTTAAAATGTTTACTTCTTTGGGCCAGGAATCTTACTCTGGGACTTTATCCTAAGGAAATAATCAGAGATGTGCAGAAAGATGGATATAATTATAGGATTCTTCTCAGATGTATAACAAGGAAGAATTGGAAGTTACAAACTATGTTGCAGCATGTAATTGATTTCTCTTCCATTTGGAAGAACATTTAGAAAGCAAGGAAAATGCTCATTGTATAGTGCTAAGTGGTGAAAGGAAGTTACAAAACATTATATACAATATGATCCCAGGTGTAGGTTTTATGTCTGTATAGTGCTTTTATTTTTCCTATACTGTACTTTGTTTTTCATATTTTCCTATGATGATTTTACATTTCTTTTCCCCGCAGCATTTTATCGTGAAAAATTTCAAACATAAAGGTGAAAAAGTTTTGTAAATATTTGCATACCTACCATCTAGTGCCTATCATTAATATAAATACTTGCTTTATAAGATGTGTATGCAGCTGTCTAACCTTCCATTTATTAATTCATTTTTGATATATTTCAAATAAGTTGCAGGCATCAATATGCTCCTTCTTAAACACTTCATTGTGTATATTTTTACTAGAGTTCAGTATGTGTTTGCAGTTTTGTTTTCTTCTGGGGTAGAATTTACCTCAAGTTTTGAGAAATGTAAATACCACATGACCCACTTATTTACTTTTATAATCAGAAAAATTCAATTTAAAGACATATAACTGTGACAATCTATATCACTTTCAATCTATATCACTTTCTCTCTCTTTTTTTTTTTTTTTTTGACATGGGGTCTTGCTCTGTTGCCCAGGCTGGAGTACAGTGGTACGATCTCTGCTCACTGCAGCCTTTGCCTCCCGGGTTCAAGCGATTCTCCTGCCTCAGCCTCCCGAGTAGCTGGGACTACAGGCACTTGCTACCATGCCTCGGTAATTTTTTGTAGTTTTAGTAGAAACAGGATTTCACCGTGTTAGCCAGGATGGTCTCGATCTCCTGACCTTGTGATCCGCCCACCTCGGCCTCCCAAAGTGCTGGGATTACAGGCGTGAGCCACCACGCCTGGCCAATCTAGTGAATTGAGTTTTGTAAACCTCTTTAGCATATCACACAGCACTAATTTTCCACTCTCAATATGCAGCTGTAAAGTGTTTAATGTTTACTTTCATATTGCTTTTCCATAGCAGTGCAAGACCTCAGTTTAGCTTGTTTACATTATTTGCAGATTTACTTACAGTGTACTATTTATTTCTGTTTTTAAAAGTGTTTGCAATAGGAGAAAATCATATGATCTTAAGCATATACACCAAAGGTAAGAAAGGAAGCCACTGTTGTATCTTTTTGATGAATTCCAGATGAGCTGGGATCAAATTGAACTGCTTAGGCAGAAATTTGAGGGACGAGTAGAAGTGGCACTGAAAGACATTGTGACCGCAATGTCCTATTTACATCTACTGCCCAGAGGAGAACACTCCAACATGACAGAGTTCATCAGCTTGAATGTTAACTTTTGAAAACAATTAATTGGCCTGGCGCAGTGGCTCATGCCTGTAATCCCAACAATTTGGGAGGCCGAGGCGGGTGGATCACGAGGTCAAGAGATCGAAACCCCGTCTCTACTGAAAATACAAAAATTAGCCAGGCCTGGTGGTGGGCGCCTGTAGTCCCAGCTACTCAGGAGGCTGAGGCAGGAGAATTGCTTAAACCCAGGAAGCGGAGGTTGTAGTGAGCTGAGATGGCGCCAGTGCACTCCAGCCTGGGTGACAGAGTGAGACTCCGTCTCAAAAACAAAACAAAAACAAAAAAACATAATTAGTCACAGCAACTTAATTGTGCTCTTGTGGTATATTTGATAATACATTGAACAAGATATGTCTGTACATAGTATTTTTTTTCTGTCTGGAAAAGATGGGAACCTGACAGCCTTTATGTTAACTTGCAATCTGTTGATATTCAATTGATATTAGGAAACCACATTTAAGTATGAGATACGAAAGAAACACAATTCCTTTTTATTTTCTCAAAAGAATCAAAAGGAAATAGAATCCTTAAGAGGTAATATACAAGGCCTTTTCTTCATCTGTCTTGGCTTTTGTAAGACACCATTACCCTTATTTTAAAAGTAAAAGCATCCTACCAAATTTCACTGCTTTAGAAATGTTGGAAGCCAGATAAATTCAAGTTTCAAATGTATTCCACATTATAAATATTTATAGATAAGGAGAGAAGATCAGTGTGTCAAACTGGTTATAATAACAGGAACTGTCAATAATTTTTATATAAAGGGAAAAATATCTGTTTGAAATAGGAAATGTAATGTTGAAATTGACAGAGAACCAAGAGCAAAAAATAAAAAGCTTTTATTATACTCAGTTAATGTGGGATTGTTTAGTGATTTATGGAAGGCTAAATGTTATCACTTTATTAGCTCATGGGAAGGAGATGCTTCTTTTCTATGCAGTTCTATTGCTTTTTATTAATAAATTCTTTACATTTGTTTTAATTGCAAGTGCTATTTTAAATATTTCCCCCTGCCCCAAACACAATAACAAGAATAATGCCACATTTACTTTCCTTGTAAATCCTCTCAATATTTAAGTGTATTGATGGGACCAATGCAAATAAAAATTAAGTATCTTAGATATTTGACAACTGCTATTGAGTTCTGGCATAGTTTCTGTAATAACTTGTCCAAAGTGGGTGCTCAAGAGTGGCCACTGGTATTTTTAAGCATGGAGAGAGCTTTCTTAACTATACCAGAGCTAATGTTTTAAGTTGGTACAAGTTGAGCATCCCTAATCTGAAAATCTGAAATTCAAAAGGCTCCAAAATCTCAAACTTTTTGAGAGTAGATGTGACACACAAGTGGAAAATTTCACACCTGACCTCACGTGACAGGTCACAGTCAAAACTTTGTTTCATGCCTAGCATTATTTAAAGTATTGTATGAAATTACCTCCAGGTATAAGACATAGATGAAACATAAATGATTTCATGTTTAGCCTTGGGTCCCATCCCCAAGATACTTCATTGTATATATGCAAATATTCCAAAATCTGATAAAATCCAATTACTTCTGGTCCCAGGCATTTTGGGAAAGAGATACTCAACCTGTACTTTCAAATGTACCCATTTATGGCTGAAGAATATTTGTTATAGCATCTCCACATGCCTAGTCTCTTCCCCTTCACTCAGGAGTTCCTTTGTGAGTTATTAAAATAAATAATCTCATATAAAATTTTTCTCTCCACAGTTAGAATTTACTCATTCTGGATTTTATCCTTTTAGGTCAGTGGTTCTCCAAGTGTGGTCCCTGGACCAGCAGCATTAAGCATCACCTGGGAAATTGTTAGAAATACAAATTCTTGGGCCTCACCCCATGCCAAATGAGTCAGAAACTGGGAGGTAGCGCCCAGCAATCTGTGTTTTAACCAGCTTTCTAGTTGTTTCTGATGTCCACTAGAGTTTGAGAACCACTACTTATATTGTACCTAGTCAATCATATGCTAAATATAGACAGTATAACTTCAGTTTGGAATTTTGGGTACCTTGTCAAAAAGTGGCGGAGAGGTTTTCGCTCTTAGAGGCCTTTAGGCTCTTAACTTCACCCATGTAGATGACCACCTATGCACATAATGAACCAAAGGCTGACTTAGGAATGGCAAATGTACATGAAACCTCAGGCAAATACTGTCAGATTCCAACCCCTTCTCACACTGGTACTAATCTGACTTTCCAGCCTTTTTTTCCTTCCCTCCCTCCCTCCTTCCTTCCTTCTGTTGTTTTTTGTTTGTTTGTTTTTGTTTTTTGTGTTTTTTGTTTTTTTTGAGACAGGGTCTCCCTCTGTCCCCCAGGCTGGAGTATAGTGAGCTCACTCTAGCCTCGAACTCCTGGGCTCAAGCCATCTTCCCAGCTCAGTCTCCCAAGTGGCTGAGATTACAGGTGCAAGCCCTCTCACTCAGCTGTTTCATTTTGTCTTTTTAAATTTTCCGACACGATCTCTCCACTCCTGTCCAACTGTTCTTCTGTATTACTTTTTAAATTTCTATAGCCTTGTTCACATTCTTTCCTTCACTTGTAATACCTTTGTCTTCCCTGTCTGGGCAGATCCTACCCATTCTTCAGCTATAATTATTTCCTTCTCTATGAAGCATTCTCAGTCATACAAGCATATTTTCTTTTTCTCTTCTGAATTTATACCACGTAATACCCATAGTACTAATTTGACCGATGGTTAAAACTGCCTGTGACTCTGCATTCCAGTGAGAAATTGTCACTGAATTTTTCGTGTGAACATGCTATGTCTTCTCATCTGAAAAGCAGGGCTAATAATAGTACCCACATCATAGACTTATTGAGAGGACTGAGTGAGATCGTGCATGTGAAATGTATGTAGAAGAGTGCTTGACTCATAGGAAGACTTGGATAACTGTTAACTATCACTTGCATCTTCACAACTGTACCCCACAGTCAGAACAGCAGCTAGATGTCATCTTTTGTGAAAATGTTAATTAGTTGATATCTAGGCCTCATGCTGAGAAGGGATCAGATGCCACAAATACAGTTAGCAGCAAAGACAATCTGGCAAGGCTCAGTGTGAATACCACGAGCAAGTACATGTGTGGTGTGTTTGATGTCCTGTAGTGAGCTCTCTGAGGGCAGGACTGTCTTTGTAGCTGACGCTGTCACCAAACAGGTCATGATCACTCTACCACGTACGGCTACCGCTGTGAGCCTGAATTTGGTGAAGGGCTTTATACCATTGCCCTCTTCTTCTTCACAGTCACTTTATACGATTATAATCTGCATTCGATGGAAACTAAGGCTCAGGGAAATTAAGCAGCCTGCCTAATATAAACAGCATTGTTCACGTGGGTCTTCCTTGCCAGCCACACAACACCTGCCATTGTGCTTTGCTTCTAGTGAACATTGAAGTATTTGTTCCTTGTTACCTGGTATTGTGTCGCAGTGGACATCCCTCTCATTCTTGTTCATCTAGGAAAGGTATCTCATATTGACATACCTACATTTTCATTTACTCTGCTTTGAGCTGTGAAGAGGGTAGAACTGGTGTGTCTTTACCGTGTCACTGTGAGTACAGTAACATACTTGCATTCACCTACATAGTAACAAACTCTTAGGTATTGCCCTTGCTCTAGGGTTCCTGATGTCTGGTTTTTATAAATGCCCTTGCTTTTGTGCCTTTTAGACAGGCATGCCATTTCTGCTTAAGGAATTTTAAACATGTCACTGTGCAGTGCTTTAACATTGTGCTATGTATATAAATCATCATTTTGAATTAGAGAGTAAGCAATTTAAAATAATGGATCGTTTTATTTGATAATTAACATAGTCATCATCCAGAAGTGTATATTGAACAGCCATCCATCACTCTGCTCTTTTCTACCAGACATTTCTGTTACTGGGAGCTTGTAATCTGAGACACTCCAAGGTGAACTGCTATAAAGGCAGTAGAGGAAATTGGACACATGTTGAGCAAATAAATGTATTAAATGAGTAACATGTTTTACTGATATGTCTGAAGATAACTCAAACCTTAGGAGAGAGGTCAGTGAGGAAGAGCCACCAGAAAGGCTTCTCCTGGGACCAAGAGGAGTTTAGAAAATTACCTGAATTATAACTAATGTTCTTACCATGTTATGTGAAATGTAGTTACACTAAGAAAACACAACTGATTTTTTTTAGATGATTAGTATGACTATAAAAATGTTTTATTTGCAAGCCAAAGCCCCTAATCCTTCTCATTTTTGCTTCTTAGTCTTTTAAAATTTAAAAAATCCTTTCAAAGCTTTGTTAGATTACGTATTTACCTGTATGTGGAGGTTATTTTCGGTTTGCCTTATGAGAAACATTGCAACTGTTATTTCACCTTTTCATTAAAGTCTTATTGATCTCAGCATATTGAGCAATAAACATTTCAGTTAGTTAATATTTGTTCTATAGCCATGCTCAAAATGTTATGCTGAAGTAAAACCAATTAATGTATTTCAGTAAAAATGTTATAGCCTGAGTAGCTGATGTTATACAAAGCTCGGCTCTTGCTGTTAGAAGAAAAATAGTATACAGCATGAATTCAATTCCTGAGAAACTCAAAGCCTAATATAGAGAATTGAGAAATTGAAAAATTGGAGGAGAGAAAAAGCAGCCCGTAAGTATTTCAGATAGTTTCAGAATTGGTATGACTGGCTCTTAGTCTTCAAAAATAGAATTATCTCACTTGAATATTTTAAAAGTACCTAGAATTTTCTTCTCTGTTCTGTAGTGGAGACAGGAAGTCACTGACATGAAATTACCCAAAAATAGAAGCCATGTTATCAATTTTTTTTCACTGATGCTTGACTTGTACTCCCGGTTAGGACATCCAGTTTCTGTTTGAACACTGCCATTGATGACATATGAGATGCAGGCTGCTCTAGTTTGGAACGGTTTCTTAGAAAGTCCTTTATAATGTAACTTCCAGCCATTGATCCTGGTCCCTGCCTCTGGGGCTGTATACAACGAATCTTATGTTCTTCCATGTATCAGCTTCTAGAGGATGGCATCTGTACCTTATTGATCTTTGCACTTTCTGGACTCTACACAGTACCTGGTCCACAATAAGCAATCAATAATGGATAGGATATAAGTGAACAGAATAATAAACATAGTGATCACATCTCAACTTTCTCTTCTTTGTAAGATTTACAGAAAGGTTTCACTACTGCTGAATCTTCAGAAAAGAATAAAGCTTGCCATTCCTAGCCTACTTTATAGCCTTTTCTTCTCCGTGTTTGGCTGATTTTTTGAGTTCTTAGTAAATTACTTTGTCTTTGAATGAAGGGTTCCGTTCTATAGCAGCTAGAAAGGATATTTTCCTGGCCATGGTTCTTATCTGGTTTATTTTTGAACATATTTCCCAAAAGGAATCCAAGATGCTTTTTCTTAGCCCTGCTAATATCAGATGTTCACTGATTCATGACCTGAGAAAAATTAAGGTGTCCTAAATGAAATGAGACTGCCAGGATTTTAATGACTTGAAAATATTACTCTGATCCCTGATACTGTTCTTCAGGAAAATAATGCTTGGCAGAATTCGTTGCATTAGAGAAGCAGCACTGGCAAGTATGAAAATGTTTGTTAAAGAGGGAGGAGACTGTATGGCAGCCCTGCTTTCCAGAGATCATATTCAGCAAGTAATGTACAAAATCAGCTGATCTCACGGCATTTTAAAAACATGCCGAGCAGTGCTTCCTTTAGTGGGAAACTGAATTGCTTCCATTATTGAAACATAGAATCTACCTTAAGAAACATATACTCATAGGCGGGCAGATCACCTGAGGTCAGGAGTTCGAGACCAGCCTGGCCAACATGTTGAAATCCCATCTCTACTAAAAATACAAAAATTAGCTGGTGCCTGTAATCCCAGATACTCGGGAGGCTGAGGGAGGAGAATCGCTTGAAACCGGGAATTAGAGGTTGCAGTGAGCCGAGATCGCACCGTTGCAATCTAGCCTGGACAGCAAGAGCAAAACTCCATCTCAAAAAAAGAAAAAAAAAGGAAAGAAAAAGAAATATATACTCATTTTTATTTCAGTCACTTGGTGGGTATTTTAAAATATAATGCAAAGTTTAGTGAGCATCCGCTGCTGAACAAATCTTTAAAGTTGTGAAAGTGAGGGACTTTGTCTCCCTAAAACCTCAGGATGTCTTTTTAACTACACAGTAAAGCCTAGGCCTCTAAGTGTGGCTTGCATTCTTCCATGGGAAAAACCTTCTGTGCAAAGAAGCCTGGGGATTGTAGTAAGGCCAGGACACCTCTCTCAGACCAGTGAGGCTCTGTGGGAAATCCTGATTCTGGATATACTGACCTCAAGTGTTGACCAGACCAAGAGCAGATTTTAAGAAGAGATCAAATTAATTAATATTAAATGGACTTGGGAGTATAGAGTGTTAAAAAGTTATACTCTGGACTTGTTTCAAAAAGGATTTAAGATTATTAGCAGATAAAATAAGCATGTTTTGAAGTTCCAGGAAGGCCCTCTGTATCTCCGAAATTGCTCTCACCTAAATGTAAGGTGAGGAAATAGAAGAAAATTAATGTTTCTTTAGTTCCTGTTATTTACAGCTACTATTCTAAGCACTTTACATAAATTCAAGCCTACTGCTAACACCTCAAATCTTATCTTGTAACTTTATTCTTTAAGGCTGTTTCCCAATAAAACTGCAGATACCACTGAAAGAGGTAACTTTACATGTGGATAATACCTTGAAGTACAAAACATACCTGATTTGCTTCCTGAGCACATATTTTTCTAGGTGGGGAGGTGCATACTTGACCCTAGGAAATTGTAACCTGAACAGATTCTGAAGTAACTTTCTTTTCTATAATTCAGCCATCCAACAAATATTGAGTATTTATTACACGGTAGGTACTACTCTAGATACTGGAACTACATTGGTAAATAAAAGATACAAGGATTCATGTTTTTTAGAGTTTACCTTGAAATGTGGGGAATAAGAAAATAAATGGTATGTCAACACATAAGAAAATATAAGACCTATACCTGCCAGGGCTAGGGGCTGAATTTAGTGATTCATTTCCAAAGATTCAAGTATAGAACAGGAATACTTAGTAACTTTACAGTAGGCTAACCTGACAGACGCCTCCTTAACCAAGTGATGAGGGCTAACACCACTAGTGATTAGTCAGGTTGATAACGTGTATCCCACATATGATATGGTGAGAAAAGCATTTTACCCCGGAGGTTTTCTTCCCCTAAACTCATAACCCCAGTCTAGTCATGAGGAAAATATCAGGCAAACCAAAGCTGATAGACAGTCTACAAAATACCTGGCCCCAGTGCTCCTCAAGTCTTTGAGGTTTTGGGAAACAAGGAAAGGCTGAGAAACTGTCACAGACCATGAGAGATAAGGAGATGTGATGATTGTACACAATGTGGTATCCCGAATTGGATTCTAGAACAGAAAAAAAGGATGTTGGTGGAAAAAATAGTGAAATGTCATTAAAGCCTGGAGTTGAGTTCATAGTCATGTATCAGTGTTGGCTTCTTAGCTTTGACAAATATACCCTGGTGATGCAGCATGTTAACATGAGGGGAAACAAGGCGAGAGGAACTGTCTGTACCATCTTTGCAACCTTTCTGTGAACCTAGAATTATTCCAGAATTAAAAGTTTATTTTAATTAATATAAGGGGAAAATAGGGCAGAGTCAGGGAGATCCGGAGTGCCAGAGGGGCCAGGGTTTAAATTTCAATGAGTTGGTCAGGGTAGGCCTCACTGAGAAGGTGACATTGAGTAAAAACATGAAGGAATTAAGGGAGGGAACCATGCATGTGGGATAAAACATTCCAGAGACAGGCCCATGGCAGGTGGGAGCATGCGTGATGTGTTGGAGAAATAGTAAGGCGGCCATGGTAGCTGCAGTGGATTGCGTGAGGGAGGAGAAACAGGAGGTTAGGCCAGAGAGGCAATGAGGCCAAATGGTCTTGGACCATGCAGGCAATTATAAGAGCTTCCGACCTAAATTGGAAGGAAATGGTGAGCAGTTGAATGCTTTTGAGTAATGATATGAAATGATTTGATTTACATTTTCACATGGCCACTCTGGAAACTCTGTTGAAAAGAGACTACATAGGACAGAGACAGGGGACCAGTTATAGCTCTATTGCAGTAATCTCAGTGAGAGATGCTTGTGTCTCGGGCCAGGAAGGTTGCAGTGGAGGCAGTGAGAAGTGGTTGAATTTGGGGTCGAGTTAACCAGATTTGCTCACTGATTGGACACGGGCTGTGAAAATAATCAAGGACGTCTCAGAGGTTTTGCACTGAGGAGATGGAAGGGTGTGCATGGGGTAAGGGAAATCAAGAGAGGAACAGGTTTGTGAGCAGGTCGAGTTCTTTTTTGATACAAACAGTGAACAATTAGAATCTGCCATCTAAATACCATTTACAATGCAATAAAAATATGAAATACTTGGAAGCAACCTAAATGTCCATCAACAGATGAACAGATAAACAATATTTATTATTCAACCTTAAGAAGGAATACAGTTCTGATCTATGCTACAACATTGATGAATCTTGAAAATGTATGCTAAGTAAAAATAGGCCTAACACAAAAGGACCAATATTGTACAATACCACTTATATGAGGTACCTAGAATAGGCAATATTCAGAGACAAAAAGTAGAATAGAGATTACCAGGGGCTGGGAGAGGGAGAGGGAGAGTGGGGAATTATTGTTTGATAGGTATAGAATTTTTATTTGAGATGATGGAAACATTCTGGTAATAAATAATGATGAGAGTTGCACAACATTGTGAATGTGATTAACGCCCCTGAATTATGTGCTTAAAATGGTTTAATTGGTAAGTTTTATGTTATGTACTATAATTTTTAAAACAGAGTTCTATTTATAGAAAAATGAAATGCTGAAGGATAAATTTAACAAAAGTCTGTGTAAGATCTTTACACTGAAAACTATAAGACATTGACATTGCTGTGAGAAATTAGTGAATACATTTAAAAAGGAAATATATCCTACATTTATGGGTTGGAATATTTTTATTCAGATATCAGTTCCCCCAAAATTGATTTGAAGATTCAATATAATCCCAAATCATAACACAGCCAGTTTTTAAATTTTTTTTGTAGAAATTGATAAGCAGATTGTAAACATATGGCAGTGAAGAGGACCTGGAGTAATGAAAAATGAAAACGGAGAGTAATGATGGAGAACTTGTACTACAAACTTATTTAATTCCTTACCATGAAGCTACAGTAGTCAAGATAGTGTGGTGTTTGTGTATAGACAGACTAGTGGAACAACAGAGAGTCCAGAATTAGAAATAGGGGAGTGAACTAGGGATTTGTACATGATGGCAACAATGAAGGTTCATGAATGATGCAATCTCATGACAGAAGATTCAACTCTTGGGAGGTGGTAGGAAAGAGTACTGTCTGGAGGTGCTAATGAGGGGCTCCTCACCAGGCTCTGCAGAGAAAGGGCCAAGAGACAGAACAGCAGCTATTGCAAGGGCTGCCGGGGAGGGCCAGGCTCCAGACAGAGGAGGCAAGGGAAGGTTTAGAGAAGAGGTTCAGGATAGAGGGGCTTTGTGCAAGCGTTTCAGGAGTTGAGGAGAGATGGGAGGAGGGTCCAGCTAGAATACATGCGGTCCTGTAGGAACTGGCATGAGAGGTGAGGGGGCAGCAGGAGCCGGTTGTCCTGTGCTGACCTGTACAGGGATAAGGGCACTCAGAGCCTAGTCCTGGAGTATTCAGGGCGGGTGGTCATGACCTGGCTGCCAGGGGAGGAAGGGTAGCCTTAGGCCTCCTCTGACCTCAGGAGTTGGACCTGGAGAGGAGCGTATTTCCTGTGAAAATCTGTTTAATGACAGAAGGGATTTTCCACAGACTCACCTTAACTTCTGGTAGGGCGATTTGTGTAATCTGGAATTAGTCAGTGACTCTGTGCAGATAAATGTCTGAGGACAAGATAATTATTGAGAAACTGGGAAACCTAAAACCAGTAAAAACTTCTTGCCAGCATGTCCTTAATGGGAAATCAATCTATTGACAAAGATGGCAGTGAAAATATTCATGAAAACTATAGAATGGGTTTTCATGTATATGTTTTTTGTTTGTTTGGTTGGTTTTTTTGTTTGTTTGTGTTTGCTTTTGTTTTTGTTTTTGTTTGAGACAGGGTCTGGCTCTGTCACCCAGGCTGGAGTACAGATCTTGGTACACTGCAGCCTCTGCCTCCCAGGCTCAAACCATCCTTGTACCTCAGCCTCCTGAGTAGCTGCAACTACAGGCAAGGACCACCAAGCCTGGCTAATTTTTGTATTTTTGTAGAGACAGGGTTTCCCTATGTTGACCAGGTTGGTCTCGAACTGACCTCAGGTGAAATGCCCGCCTTGGGCTCCCAATGTGCTGGTATTACAGGTGTGAGCCACCATGCCTGGCCTGTTTACATGTTTTAAAATAAAATGTGTGTTTTAAATAACGTCTTCTGCCTTGGGCTGCAGATGGAGGCATAAATTCCTAGGAAGCAATGTGGCTTCGTGTTTAAGAGCCTGGGCTTTAGCGTGAGACAGGTGTAGATTTGGATGCTGTCTCCACTGCTTATTAGATTTATGGGAAAGTGACTGCACCAAGCCTTCGTTTCCTCTTTTATAAAACGCAGATAATAATAGAGTTCACTTCATAAGGCTATTGTGAGGACCACATGAGGTAATCTGAGTAAGTATACCCAGCACCCTGCCTGGCTGCTACTCAGCTCTCAGTGTGTGTACCTGTGGCAGTTAGTGCTGTGATTTCAGCAGCAGACAGTCAGAACATATTTGAGATTTCTCCTCTCCCCTGTGGCTTGTTAGCACTATTTCAGCATAACTTGCTTTTTAAGACTTATAGATAACTAGCTATTTACATCATCCTAGAGTGTAATGTTTCCCAAACTTTTAAAATGTTTGTTCTCTATGGTGGTTTCTCATCCTTTTTAAAAAAATTTTCTCACCAGACAACAATGTTTTGTCATTTACTTACTTTATTTTGTGTTATAAACTGGGATTTTTAAAAATATCTTTTTAACTACACACATTCTGTCCCCTTTCTTGTCCTCTGGAAATTGAAATCTCTCACTTAGGAATCGTTGTTATATTGGATCATTGTGATTGCATCATAGAACAATTTGGAGGTATTTTTCCATGTATAAGATTGGTAGAAATGAGAAGGACTGAAACACTTATGGCTGGTGAGGGAATGGGATGATGGGCATAACACTTTCTTGGTGGAAGTCTAAAATGATAAGCCTTCCAGAAGACAGTTTGAAAGATTGACAAGTTTTGAAATGAAATACCTTTGACCTATCATCCTCACTTTTAGGAATTTGTTGTAAGCAAATAATTGGAAAAGTGTATATGCATATGTATTAAGAGTTGTGTATGGCAATGCAAATCAGCAACAGTGAGCACATTCTATTCTTATAATCAGAACAAAACAACAAAACTAACCAAAGGCATGGAATCTTACTTGTGGGACAGAGACAGTAAAAACATCTTTATAATTGGTCTGTTTTGTACAGATTGGCAATTCACCCCTCTGTTGAGTTTTCAATCATGCAAAGTACCTTGAAAGTACACTCATATGCTTTTGATATTTTCTGCTTCAACTCTCCTAGAATGTCATTGATGGCCCAGAATTTTAATCTCCTTACTTACGTTTTTCTTTCTCCCAATTTATTTGCTATCATGAAGCTCAGCAGATATGTGGTATAAGTAAACATGAATTCTACTTCAGAGTTTCTACAGGTCGTAATTAGTAGCTGAAGAATTACTGCAGACATTTTAAGTTAAATGTAACTTGAATTTATCTGGGCACTAGGCACCTTCCTTTAGTATTCTTTAAGAATACAAATAAAACTTTTGGTTACTAAGCAATAATGCTTTAGGGTTTTGCCTTTGTTTATAGCTCTCTCCACATCTGGTAATTATAAAGGGGAGAAAACTGTATTTGCTCTGTAGGTGAAAACCAGTACTTGTCACCAGTACATGAAACCAATACTTGGGTGGTATTTGAAATATGTCTTTCCTTTTATTATGGTAGGTTTCTTTTTCTGTTTGTTTTAGTAAACCCATAAAGGCTCTGGAATGTCTACCCACAGACATTTGTCAAGTTGAGTAAGAAGAAATTTTCCTTTTTAAGAACTGTGTATAAAGAGAGAAGTATTTCACACCTGTTTATCTTAGCAGGGTCTGCAGAGAGAGGGAGATAGATTCCCCATTAACTCTTTCATTCAGAGAGTTTAGAAAAGAGAGTGTATGGTGACCTTCTCTGCTCTGTGGAAGGGCACTGGAGCCAAGTAGAAGGGCGCGCTATTTGTGTCTACAAACAAAAACTTTTCCTAAATTTCTCCTTTTCTTGAGCCCATTTGTACAATTCTTTCAGTTCACATAGCTGAATTGTCTACAGTCATAAAATGCTAATATGATATGTTTCCAGAAACATACTTTAGGGCTTGTAATTTTTTTAAAAATGAAAACCTTCTTTCAGTGTGGGTTCCCATTTACTGCAGTAAATGTCTTTCTCATCCTTCCTAGTAGATTAGGCAACCTAGTTGGGGGATGGGACGTGATGTATTTGTCTCCCCCAAAGGAATGTTTAATGATCTTCTTCCTTTTAAGATATTATTAAGTCAAGTTAGTAATAAGTAGGAAATAAGTAAAATTATATTTTTAACTTTAAAAAGAAACAGTTATTTTAATACAACTTTTAATATATACATAATAGATAAAATATATATAATACATGTTATACATATAAAAATATATATATATATATATATTTTTTTTTTTTTTTTTTTTTTTGAGACAGGGTCTCGCTTTGTCACCCAGGCTGGAGTGCAGTGGTGCGATCATGGCTCACTGCAGCCCCAACCTCCTGGGCTCAGATGTTCCTTCCACCTTAGCTTCCTGAGCAGCTGGGACTACAGGCACATGCCACCACACCCAGCTAAATTTTAAAAAAAAATTTATTTTTTATATTTTTATTTTTATTTTTTCCATAAGTTATTGGGGTACAGGTGGTATTTGGTTATAAGAGCAAGTTCTTTAGTGGTGATTTGTGAGATTTTGGTGCAGCTGTCACCAGAGCAGTATAGACTGCATCGTATTTGTAGTCTTCTATCCCTTGCCCCCTCCCACTCTTTCCCCCAAGTCCCCAAAGTCCATTGTATCATTCTTATGCCTTTGCATCCTCATAACTTAGCTCCCACATATCAGTGAGAATATATGATGTTTGGTTTTCCATTCCTGAGTTACTTCACTTAGAATAATAGTCTCTATTCTCATCCAGGTCACTGCAAATGCTGTTAATTCATTCCTTTTTATGGCTGTGTAGTATTCCATCATATATATACACCACAGTTTCTTTATCCACTCATTGATTGATGGGCATTTGGGTTGGTTCCATGATTTTGCAATTGTTTTTGACCCAATGCTGCTATAAACATGCATGCGTAGGTATCTTTTTCAAATAATGACTTATTTTCCTTTGGGTAGATACCCAGTAATGGGATTGATGGATCAAATGGTAGTTCTACTTTTAGTTCTTTAAGGAGTTTCCACACTGTTTTCCACAGTAGCTGTACTAGTTTACATTCCTATCAGCAGTGTAGAAGTGTTCCCTGATCACTGCATCCACGCCAACATCTACTGTTTTTTTATTTTTTGATTATGGCCATTCTTGCAGGAGTGAGGCGGTATCACACGGTGGTTTTGATTTGCATTTCCCTGGTCATTAGTGATGTTGAGCATTTTATCATATGTTTGTTGGCCATTTGTATATCTTCTTTTGAGAATTGTCTATTCATGTCCTTAGCCCACTTTTTGATGGGGTTATTTTTTTCTTATTGATTTGAGTTTGTTGTAGACTCTGGATATTAGTCCTTTGTCAGATGTATAGATTGTGAAGATTTTCTCCCATTCTGTGGGTTGTCTGTTTACTCTGCTGACTGTTCCTTTTGCCGTACAAAAGTTCTTTAGTTTAATTAAGTCCCAACTATTTATCTTTGTTTTTATTGCATTTGCTTTTGGATTCTTGGTCACGAAATCCTTGCCTAAGCCAATGTCTAGAAGCGTTTTTCCAGTGTTACTGTCTAGAATTTTTATAGTTTCAGGTCTTAGGTTTAAGTCCTTAATCCATCTTGAGTTGATTTTTGTATAAGGTGAGAGATGAGGATCCAGTTTCATTCTCCTACATGTGGCTAGCCAATTATCCCATCTCCATTTGTTGAAAAAGGTGTCCTTTCCCCACTTTATGTTTTTGTTTGCTTTGTCGAAGATCAGTTGGCTCTAAGTATTTAGATTTATTTCTGGGTCCTCTATTCTGTTCCATTAGTCTATGTGCCTATTTTTGGACCAGTATCATGCTGTTTTGGTGACTATAGCTTTATAGTATAGTTTGAAATCAGGTAGTGTGATGCCTCCAGATTTATTCTTTCTGCTTAGTCTTGCTTTGGCTATGCATGCTCTTTTTTGGTTTCATGTGAATTTTAGAATTGTTTTTTCTAATTCTGTGAAGAATAATGGTTGTATTTTGATGGGGATTGCATTGAATTTGTAGATTGCTTTTGGCATTATGGTCATTTTCACAATACTGATTCTACCCATCCGTGAGCATGAGATGTGTTTCCATTTGTTTGTGTCATCGATGATTTCTTTTGGCAGTGTTTTGTAGTTTTCCTTGTAGAGGTCTTTTGACTTCTTCATTAGGTATATTCCTAAGTATTTTATTCTATTTGCAGCTATTGTAAAAGAGGTTGAGTTCTTGATTTGATTCTCTGCTTGGTCGCTGTTGGTGTATAGAAGAGCTACTGATTTGTGTATATTAATCTTGTATCCGGAAACTCTGCTGAATCTTTTGTCAGTTCTAGGAGCTTTCTGGAGGAGTCCTTAGAGTTTTCAAGATAGTAAACAGTCATATAGTCAGCAGTGACAGTTTGACTTCCTCTTCACCGATTTGGATGCCCTTTATTTCTTTCTCTTGTCTGATTGATCTGGCTAGGACTTCCAGTACTATTTTGAAGAGGAGTGGCAAGAGTGGGTATTCTTGTCTTGTTCCAGTTCTCAGAGGGAATGCTTTAAACTTTTCCCCATTCAGTATTATGTTGGCTGTGGTTTTGTCATAGATGGCTTTTATTACATTAAAGTATGTCCCTTGTATGCTGATTTTGCTGAGAGTTTTAATCATAAAGGGATGCTGAATTTTGTTGAATGCTTTTTCTGCATCTATTGAAATGACCATGTGACTTTTTTCTTTAATTTTGTTTATATGGTGTATCACATTTATTGACTTGTGTATGTTAAACCATTCCTACATCCCTGTTGTGAAACTCACTTGATCATGGTGGATTATCTTTTTGATATGTTGTTGGATTTGGTTAGCAATTATTTCGTTAAGGAGTTTAGCATCTGTGTTCATCAACGATATCAGTCTGTAGTTTTCTTATTTTGTTATATTTTTTCCTGGTTTTGGTATTAGGGTGATGCTGGCTTCATAGAATGAATTAAGGAGGGTTCCTTCTTTCTCTGTCTTGTGGAATAGTGGTCAAAAGGATTGGTACCAGTTCTTCTTTGAATGTCTGGTACAATTCTGCTGTGAATCCATCTGGTCCTGGATGTTTTTTTGTTGGTAATTTTTAAATTACCATTTCAGTCTCTCTGCTAGTTATTGGTCTGTTCAGGGTATCTAATTACTCCTGATTTAAGCTAGGAGGGTTGTATTTTTCCAGGAATTTATCCATCTCTTTCTAGTTTATATGCATAAAGGTGTTCATAGTAGCCTTGAATGATCTTTTGTATTTCAGTGGTGTCAGTTGTAGTATCTCCTGTTTTGTTTCTTAGTGGGGTTATTTGGATTTTTTTATCTTCTTTGCTTGGTTAATCTTGCCAATGGTCTATCAATTTTATTTACCTTTTCAAAGGACCAGCTTTTTGTTTCATTTATCTTTTGTATTTTTTTGTTTGTTTGTTTCAATTTCATGTAGTTCTGCTCTGATCTTGGTTATTTCCTTTCTTCTGCTAGGTTTGGGTTTGGTTTGTTCTTGCTTCTCTGGTTCCTTGAGGTGTGACCTTAGAATGTCAGTTTGTGCTCTTTCAGTCTTTTTGATGTAGGCATTTAGGGCTATGAACTTTCCTCTTAGCACTGCCTTTGCTGTATCCCAAAGGTTTTGGTAGGTTGTGTCATTATTGTCATTCAGTTTGAAAAACTTTTAAATTTCCATCTTGATTTCATTTTTGACCCAGTGCTCATTCAGGAGCAGCTTATTTAATTTCCATGTATTTGCATGGTTTTGAAGGTCCTCTTTGGAATTGATTTCTAGTTTTATTCCGCTGTGGTCTGAGAGAGTGCTTGATATAATTTCAGTTTTCTTAAATTTATTGAGGTTGGTTTTATGACCTATCATATGGTCTATTTTGGAGAAAGTTCCATGCACTGTTGAATAGAATGTGTATTTTGGAGGGCTGTTGGATGAAATATTCTGTATATATCTGTTAATTCCATTTATTCTGAGGTATAGTGTAAATCCATTGTTTCTTTGTTGACTTTCTGTCTTGATGACCTCTCTAGTGCTGTCAGTGGAGTATTGAAGTCCCCCATTATTATTGTGTTTCTGTCTGTCTCATTTCTTTGGTCTATTAGTATTTGCTTTATAAATTTGGGTGCTCCAGTGTTAGGTGCATATATGTTTAGAATTGTGATATTTTCCTGTTGGACAAGGCCTTTTACCATTATCTAATGTCCCTCTTTGTCTCTTTTAACTGCTGTTGCTTTAAAGTTTGTTCTGTCTGATACAAGAATAGCTACCCCTGCTTGCTTTTGGTGTCCATTTACATGAAATGCCTTTTTCCACACCTTTACTTTCTGTGAGTCCTTATGGGCTAGGTGAGTCTTCTGAAGACAGCAGATGGTTGGTTGGTGAGTTCTTAGCCATTCTGCGTTCTTTATCTTTTTAAGTGGAGCATTTAGGCCATTTACATTCATTCAATGTTAGTATTGAAGTGTGAGGTACTATTGCATTCATCATGCCCTTTGTTGCCTGTATACTTTGGTTTTTTTGTTTTTGCTTTTTAATTTGTATTTTTGTTTTATAGGTCCTGTGTGATTTATGCTTTAAAGAGGTTCTGTCTTGATGTGTTTCTAGGATTTGTTTCAAGATTTAGAGGTCCTTTTAGCAGTTCTTGTAGTAGTGGCTTGGTAATGGCGAATTCTCTCAGAATTTGTTTGTCTGAAAAAGATTGTATCTTTCCTTCATATATGATGCTTAGCTTCACTGGAGACAAAATTCTTGGCTGGCAATTGTTTTGTTTGAGGAGGCTGAAGATAGGGGGCTCCAGTCTCTTCTTCTAGGTTGTAGGGTTTCTCCTGAGAAATCTTCTGTTAATCTAATAGGTATTCCTTTATAGGTTACGTAGTGCTTCTGTCTCACAGTTCTTAAGATTCTTTCCTTCGTCTTAACTTTGGATAACCTGATGACAGTGCGCCTAGGCAAAGATCTTCTTGCAGTGAGTTTCCCATATGTTCTTTGTGCTTCCTGTATTTGGATGTCTAGGTCTCTAGCAAGGTGAAGGAAGTTTTCCTCGATTAGTCTCCCAAATATGTTTTCCAAGCTTTTAGAATTCTCTTTTTCCTCAGGAACACCGATTATTCTAAGGTTTGGTCATTCAACATAATCCCAGACTTCTTGGAGGGTTTGTTCATATTTTCTTATTCTTTTGTCTTTGCCTTTGTTGGATTGGGTTAATTGGAAGACCTTGTCTTCGAGCTCTGAATTTCTATCTTCTACTTGTTTGATTCTATTGCTGAGACTTTCCAGAGCATTTGACATTTCTAAAAGTGTGTCCAAAATTTCCTGAATTTTTAATTTTTTTTTCTCTAAGTTATCTATTTCCTTAAATATTTATCCCTTCACTTCTTGTATCATATTTTGGATTTCCTTGCATTGGGCATCGCCTTTCTCTGGTTCCTCCCTGATTAGCTTAATAACTAACGTCCTTAATTCTTTTTCAGGTAAATAATGGATTTCTTTTTGGTTTGGGTGTATTGCTGGTGAACTAGTGTGATTTTTTGAGGGGGTATTGAAGAGCCTTGTTTTGTCATATTACCAGAGTTGGGTTTCTGGTTCCTTGTCACTTGGGTAGGCTCTGTCAGAGGGAAGGTCTTGGGCTGAAGGCTGTTGTTCAGATTATTTTGTCCCATGGGGTGTTCTCTTGATCTAGTACTCTCCCCCTTTTCCTATGGATGTGGCTTCCTGGGAGCCGAACTGCAGTGATTGTTGTGTCTCTTCTGGGTCTAGCCACCCAGCATGTCTACCAGGCTCCAGGACACACAGAGTGCTGTGATGTGAACTGCCTGTAGGTCTCTCAGCTGTGGATACCAGCGCCTGCTCTGGTGGAGGTGGTGGGGGGTGCAGTGGACTCTGTGAGGATTCTTAGCTTTGGTCTGTGCTTTGCCTTTTATTAGTATTAATTTTGGCCCAGTTCCGCAGGCTTAACCGGAAGCATGGCTGGGAGGCTTCAGGAAACTTGCAGTCATGGCACAAGGTGAAGGCGAAGCAAGCATGTCTTACCAGGGCAGAGCAGGAGAGAGAGTCTAATTAAAAAAAAAAAAAAAATTGTAGGGAAAGGGTTTTGCCATGTTTCCCAGGCCAGTCTCAAACTCCTGAGCTCAAGCAATCCTCCCATCTCAGCATCCCAAAGAGCTGGAATTACAGGTGTGAGCCACTGTGCCTGGCCTATTATATATTTTGAATTGACAAGTAAAATGGTATACATTCATGCCGTACAACATGATGTTTGGAATGACTAAATCAAGCTATTTAACATATGCATTATCTGACATACTTATGATAGATCTGTTGGTGAGAACACTTACAATGTACTCTCTTAGCAATTTTCAAGTATACAATATATTGTTACAAACTGTATCACCATGACATACAATAGATCTCTTGAACTTACTCCTCCTAACCAAAATCTTGTGTCCTTTGGCCAGGATTTCCCTGTGCTCCCTAAAGCTGAGTTTATACAACTTCAAAATCGAAATGAGTATGTCATCTTTGACTGAATCAGTTCATTAGCCACAGAAACGTTAGTTTCATTTTTTCATTTGCTGCCGCCCCTCATCACTGTCTTTGTTTTTCCACAGGACTACTTAAATTGCTTTGGCTGCAGGCTCATTTCTTCATCTGGCAAACAATCCCACCTTGCCTGTCTTTATCACCTGCCTTGGTTACCGTCTGCATCCTGTCTCTGACCATCATCAAGTGAATTTGCTATCCACCCTAATAACCTCTAAGCCAACTGCAGACTTCTTTCAACCATTACCTCCTTGATGACCTTCAGCTGCACTTCCCTTCAGCTACTTATTGCTAGAAGCTTAGAACCTTCAAAATGGCATGCCTGCACTTCCCTTCTTTGCCTATAATCTATCTTACCCAGTAAATATTGTGAATTCATTTGAGCATTTAAAAATCATATGATTTTACATAAAAAATCCAGATTCCTAGCTCCCTTGAAAAAGAAGCAAACTGGATCATTGTTCTTGAATAGTGGCAGCAGTAGGGATTTCATTGATGGGGACTTCATTGGTGAAGGCAAGGCTTATCTGGAGGTATCAGTTCTAAAATAGTAAAGATCAGTTCTATTATTTTATGATTTTATGTCATGTAGTATATAATTTTAATTAGCATTTAACAATGCAATCAATAAAATAAATACAAGAATTGGTATTCTTAAATTTTATCCGTGAAGCAAATCTGAAAGAATGAGGAGTGTTTAAGGTGAGTCTCTTAAGAATGCCAGAAGTTTCTTTTTTGAAGCGGGGATATGTAGTTTTAAACTTCCTCATTTATTTATTATTATTTTTGAGACACCATCTCACTCCGTTGCCTAGGCTGGAGTGCAGTGGCACAGTCACGGCTCAATGCAGCCTCAACCTTCTGGGTTCATGAGATCTTGCTACCTTAGCATCCTGAATAGCTGGGACCACAAATGTGCACCATCACACCTGGCTAATTTTACTTATTTTTTATTTGTAGAGATGGAGTCTCCTTATGTTGCCCAGGCTGGTCTCAAACTCCTGGGCCCAAGTGATCTTCCTGCCTTGACCTCCCAAATTGTTGGATTTACAGGCATGAGCCACCACGCCTGGCCTACATTTTTCTAATAAAATTATACTGCGGCCGGGCGCGGTGGCTCACGCCTGTAATCCCAGCACTTTGGGAGGCCGAGACGGGCGGATCACGAGGTCAGGAGATCGAGACCATCCTGGCTAACACGGTGAAACCCCGTCTCTACTAAAAAAATACAAAAATTAGCTGGGCGAGGTGGCGGGCGCATGTAGTCCCAGCTATACTGGAGGCTGAGGCAGGAGAATGGCTTGAACCCAGGAGGCGGAGCTTGCAGTGAGTGGAGATCGCGCCACTGCACTCCAGCCTGGGCGACAGGGCGAGACTCCGTCTCAAAAATAAATAAATAAATAAAATTATACTGCATTTTATTTTTAATTGCACAAAAAGAATTGATTAGAAATTTTCAAGATTACACAGTATAGAATAGAACAAATGTGAGGATACTCTAAAGGAGCACTAATCTAGAAAATACATCTGAATAAGGCAAGCATAAAAATCATTTTTGGCTACAGAAAGTTTTGTTAATCACTTCTGGCACTTAGCACAGAGACACTCTCCTTTTTCCTCCTAAGTTATATATAGGCCTTCCCTGTGTCAGATGATGTGATTCATTCGTGATGAATTCATGATGTCATTCTTTCCTGCCTATCATTCATCAAAGTTAGGAAGATGGGAAGGGGTGATAGATGCTTGAGGGGGATGGCAAATGGAAAGATGTGAGTACGGTGTCTAAATCTCTGATATGGCAGGAGATTTACCCCCAAGGGGTTTTCTGTTCTTTATACAGTTGTATTAGAAAATTCTGGACCTGAAAGCATACTACCTGAGCCAGCTGCTATTGCTCCCATCATTTTACAAAAAGAGAAATTCAGTCATTTGGTAGACCTTAAGGTTAATTACGTTTCATCTCTTTTCTCTTTGTAATTCCATTTTCTTCCAGTCAAGTCAGGTTATTTTCTTAGTTTGTTGTATTGTTTATATTTAAGAAGATAAAAGTCCTACTGTAAATAGATGTGTCAGAAAGAATGAGATGTGAATTTAGTCACTAACATTAATGGATCTAGTTCAGGGAGCAAGACCTAACCTACGGAGTTTATGGACCTGTTAATTTTTTGAAATTGTTTCTAGATTTTTGTCAGTGTGTTTTAAGTTTGTGGTAGAGGAACAATTTAGAAAGGCAGCAGGTAAAAACTGTAACATATAAATATTTTACGTTTTGGTTTCTTGGGGTGACTGTGCGTCTAATTTTGATGCCTGAGAACATGAGCACTTGGAGTCACAAGCCTGTGTGTAGATACACAAGCACACCCATACATTCTCCTTTGGTGTTCACCACAAGGCCATGTTCTGAGTACCATGATCTTACAGCATAAAGTAAAGCATGGATTAGAGAATGTATTTGGGAAGGAGATTTCCTGAATTCTTTGAAGGTGAGAGATTCCTTAATGGCCAGGTTTAACTTGGAAGTTAGTAATAGTCATAATAGTTAACCATCATTTTTTGTATTTACATCATCTTGTATGTTGAACTTGATTTATGACTGTCTTCTTTCATTCAAGGAATTACAACTTTATCTTGTCATTTTCTTAAAATGTTATCAAATTAATGGGTCTAGGAGTAGCTATAATTAAGTTTAGAAGTGTACAGTTTGTCAATTGTATATTCTGTCAAATGGATAATACCATGATATAGTAGATGCTTCAGTATGAAAACAGTAGATTGTATCAATCAGAGTCAGAAACCACACCAGTAATTTGAATAGGGAAACTTCAATATTAAAATTATTAACTAGTAAAAGATAGTTAATGTTTAAAAGACTGTAAAGAATATAGGACTAGCAAACGTAGGGAACAGCTGCTACCTCTAGCACTGAGGGAGATCACTTAAGGGAGGAACAGACTTGGAGGAGGGCCCCACTCAGGCTGGAAGTTAGCCCTTATTGGAGAAGGTGTATTTGCAGCTGACTGGGTGGTGTCACAGGCTGGAACTGGTTTACAAGAAGCCATCTGCTGGGGGTCCAGTGACAATCTCGGGTGTGCCATGGGGCAGAGCTGGTGTGCAGGAAGCCACTTGCTGGGGTGCTGGAAGGCTGAAGCTGGCCCACAAGAGTCTTCTGGCTGGTGACCAGTGAAACCCACTTGAGGGTCAGTACCACTGCGCTTTCGCATGCTGCTGGCCACCATGGCCACTGGAGGAAGGAAAAGCACATAGGAAACAGGTCTCTTCCTCCATTGTGCCTTGCAGCGGTCCCTCCAGTGCCCTGTATTGACACAGGTTAACACTGTGCCAGCTGGCAGAGGAAAAGTATTTACGGGGCATAGCTCCAGAATCACGAGGCAGCGCAAAACACGATGGATTTGGTGCTGAGAGGCAATAAATTGTTAACTGGCACAGTTCATCTGTTTGGTTACTCAGCTTCTATATACACCATCTACACACACTTGAACTTCCAGGTAATAATGAAACAGTTCTCTTTTTTCACCTATGATGAAGGTCAGCTGCCCTTTGTACAAATGAACAAGTTCTCACCCTTTCCCCAAAATGAGATGCAGTCCCTACAGTCACTGTGTCCATTGCCTGCTTTATTAATTTCTCCTCAGATTTCATTACAGTACACTGAATGTTCTGTTACCTAAAGACTAAATCATAAAGTTAGCCTCTAACAATTTGTATATAAAATAACAAGGGGAATAAGGAGAGATCAGAGAGAAATGATTAATATACACAAGTGTCGGTTCTGGATATTAGCCCTTTGTCAGATGAGTAGATTGCAAAAATTTTCTCCCATTCTGTAGGTTGCCTGTTCACTCTGACAGTAGTTTCTTTTGCTGTGCAGAAGCTCTTTAGTTTAATTAGATCCCATTTGTCAATTTTGGCTTTTGTTGCCATTGCTTTTGGTGTTTTAGACATGAAGTCCTTGCCCATGCCTATGTCCTGAATGGTATTGCCTAGGTTTTCTTCTAGGGTTTTTATGGTTTTAGGTCTAACATTTAAGTCTCTAATCCGTCTTGAATTAATTTTTGTATAAGGAGTAAGGAAGGGATCCAGTTTCAGCTTTCTACTTATGGCTAGCCAGTTTTCCCAGCACCATTTATTAAATAGGGAATCCTTTCCCCATTTCTTGTTTTTGTCAGGTTTGTCAAAGATCAGATGGTTGTAGATGTGTGGTATTATTTCTGAGGGCTCTGTTCTGTTCCATTGGTCTATATCTCTGTTTTGGTACCAGTACCATGCTGTTTTGGTTACTGTAGCCTTGTAGTATAGTTTGAAGTCAGGTAGTGTGATACCTCCAGCTTTGTTCTTTTGACTTACAAGAAAAAAACAACCCCATCAAAAAGTGGGCAAAGGAAATGAACAGACACTTCTCAAAAGAAGACATGCATACAGCCAACAGACACATGAAAAAATGCTCATCATCACTGGCCATCAGAGAAATGCAAATCAAAACCACAATGAGATACCATCTCACACCAGTTAGAATGGCAGTCCTTAAAAAGTCAGGAAACAACAGGTGCTGGAGAGGATGTGGAGAAATAGGAACACTTTTACACTGTTGGTGGGACTGTAAACTAGTTCAACCATTGTGGAAGACAGTGTGGCGATTCCTCAAGGATCTAGAACTAGAAATACCATTTGACCCAGCCATCCCATTACTGGGTATATACCTAAAGGATTATAAATCATGCTGCTATAAAGACACATGCACACGTATGTTTATTGCGGCACTATTCACAAGAGCAAAGACTTGGAAGCCACCCAGATGTCCATCAGTGACAGACTGGATTAAGAAAATGTGGCACATATACACCATGGAATACTATGCAGCCATAAAAAAGGATGAGTTCGTGTCCTTTGTAGGGACATGGATGCAGCTGGAAACCATCATTCTCAGCAAACTATCGCAAGAACAGAAAACCAAACACCGCGTGTTCTCACTCATAGGTGGGAACTGAACAATGAGATCACCTGGACACAGGAAAGGGAACATCACACACCAGGGCCTGTTGTGGGGTGGGGGAAGGGGGAGGGATAGCATTAGGAGATATACCTAATGTAAATGACAAGTTAATGGGTGCAGCACACCAACATGGCACATGTATACATATGTAACCTGCACGTTGTGCACATGTACCCTAGGACATAAAGTATAATAAAAGTAAATAAATAAAAAAGAGAGAAAGACAATCAAGAGGGAGGAAAACTTAACTCTCTGAATATTTGATGGTATGAAGAAAATATATTTTAAAATACATTATATAGTTTCAAATAGCTAGAAAGGGATACTGAATGTTCCCAACACAAGAAAACAATAAATGTTTGAGATGATGGATATGCTAATACCTGGTCTGATTACTATACACTACCTGTATTGAAATGTCAATAGGTACCCCATAAATAAGTACAATTATTATTTGTCAATTTTTTAAAATAAAACTTAAAAGTACAAAAAAGGAAAATATATTTTAAATATCAAAAAAATATATATATACACACACGTGTCTACACATATACACAAAGAACAAGCAAAGCC
Organism: Macaca nemestrina; assembly: GCF_043159975.1. NCBI lineage: Eukaryota > Metazoa > Chordata > Mammalia > Primates > Cercopithecidae > Macaca > Macaca nemestrina. Next base: position 71,014,385 of record NC_092135.1, read on the forward strand.
CCCTCACTCCCTGCCTTCCTGCCTTCTCTCCTCTTCCTTTCTTTTTTGAAAGAAAATGGTTTCAATGTAATAGAATTATCTTTTAAAAAAAGAACAAAGGGAAAATCCCCAAAGCTGCTGTAGTCCGCATTTCTGTAACTAGTGATGATCTCTGACATCCTTCTCCACGTGTCATTCTGTATTTTTTTCACTTAGCCAAAACCTTAGCTGGCTGGGCAGCTTTACCTGATGGGGTGACCTGAACTTTCATTCCTGAAGGTTCTGAGTCCTCAGCAGTCCTGCCTTTTATTGATTGTCATATTGTTTCATGAAACTCTATTCTTGGGCATAGAAGTACTAGGAGTCACCCCATGAACCCCCTGGGTTTCAGACATAGACTTCCTTGCCCCCATTATTTAACAACAACCCAGTATTCCCTTGGTAATTGGGATAAATCACTCCAGTCAGTAGAGTATCCTCTTTTTCTGCTGGTTGGTTCAGAACCTAAAATAGCCAGTGGCAGTCTCGTATCCCAATTAAATGGAATAATTATTATGTCCCCACATGCAATAAGGTGAAAGCATTCCATCCTTGGGGACTAAGATCTCCAAACTAGCAGAGCTCGGGGGTACTGGGATGGGGATCATTAATTCTGTGAGTTATTAGGTATAACAGTGATAGGAATCACTCTCACTTTTTTTTTTTTTTTTGAGACGGAGTCTTGCTCTGTTGCCTAGGCTGGAGTGCAGTGGCATGATCTCGGCTCACTACAACCTCTGCCTCCCGGGTTCAAGCAATTCCCCTGCCTTAGCCTCCTGAGTAGCTGGGATTACAGGTGCGTGCCACCATGGCTGACTAATTATTTTTATATTTTAGTAGAGCCAGGTTTCACCGTGTTGGCCAGGATGGTCTCGATCTCCTGACCTCGTAATCCGCCTGCCTCAGCCTCCCAAAGTGCTGGGATTACAGGCATGAGCCACTGCACCCAGCCAGGAGTCACTCTCACTTCTCTTCCTTGATTACCAAATCCGTGTATTCTGTTACAGGGTTGCCAGTGGTCCCTGATTCAAAGCATATACTTACTTCATCCTGTAAATCAGAAATGCTTTCAGGGTGTTATCTCTCGTTTGATGCCATAACTGAATCTTCCAGTGAGTCATTACACATTTCTTTTAGGTGAGCTGATTCTGATTGGAGGAATATGGAGTGAGACTACTTAATTCCATGAGTATGAGTCCATTGCTTTATTCCCTTGCTGTGAAGTGGTTTCCTTTGTCAGAAGCAATGCAGTATGGAAAACTATAATGGTGAATAAGGCATTCCATGAGGCAACTAATGAAGATATTGTCAGAAACATTACAGGCAGGGAAAGCAAAATCTTTTTTTTTTTTTTTTTTTGAGACGGAGTCTTGCTCTGTCACCCGGGCTGGAGTGCAGCAGGCAATCTCGGCTCACTGCAAGCTCCACCTCCCGGGTTCACGCCATTCTCCTGCCTCAGCCTCCCAAGTAGCTGCGACTACAGGCGCCCCCCACCACGCCTGGCTAATTTTTTTGTATTTTTCAGTAGAGACAGGGTTTCACCGTGTTAGCCAGGATGGTCTCCATCTCCTGACCTCATGACCCGCCCGCCCTGGCCTCCCAAAGTGCTGGGATTACAGGTGTGAGCCAGCACGCCCGGCCAGAGAGCAAATTCTTATCTAGGATACATGTCTATTCCAGTGAGGATGGATGCTCCCCACCCATCATCTCCTGGGAATGGGGGACTGTCAGGGGCTCAGTGTCTATCTCCGTGTTGGCAGATTCGATACTCAGCAGTGGCAACAGACAGTTCAGCCTTGATAAGGGGAAGTCCATGTTACTAAGCCCACATTTAGCCTCCATCCTTGCCCTCATGGCCACTTTGTTCATGGCCCCATTGGGCAAGCCTTGGGGTGGTTGGGAAGGAGGCTGAATGACATCCACAGAGCATATAATTGTATTCATTTGATTATTGAGGTCTGTGCCCAATGTGAGAGGTCCATCACATCCTCTTCCTTCAAATTCTTCGTCACCAATCTTATAATCTTCTATTCAAGTCCCTGATCATTCAGATAAACTATAAGCAATCACCCATCTAGCCTCATGTAATAGTGTAGACTCTTATTTCTGGCCATTTCTGATTACAGACAAAGTGAATCACCAAATGTACTGCCAAAGTTCTTCCCTCTGAGAGGATTTTCCTTAAAAGCTGTTCTTTGGGGGTCACCCCTAACTGGGAATGTAAGCTGTGGACATAGACTTTCATTCAGCTGGTACCAATGTATCATGCAGAACCATTTATAAATTGAGCTCGTGTTTTTTCTTTCTTAGTCAACTTGTGGGGAAACTTGGTGTTGGTTCAGAGCTAGTGTTTAGTAATCCCTGAAATATCTGAGTATGTCCTTTCCCCCTGTGCACTGCCCATCTAGTAATGGTAGCAGGCCTCTTTGGTGAAGGCTTGGAGGAGGATTTACGGCATATGCCTGTGGCAGCACTGCAGGGTTATTTTTGAAGGAAACCGGGCCTTCCCTTCAATCAAAGAGTTATGGGTCAATAAACTGTTTTAGGCCTAGAACTGCGTGTGATTCTGTGACTCTCCATTGTGGTGATGTAACGGCCACCAGACCTACAGTTTTGTTGTTGTTGTTGTTGTTATATAGATTATACAGTATTGTAGTAAGCTGCACACTGATTTCATTCCTAGGGACTGCAGGATAAATTTGCTACCACCAGAGATTCCTGTGGGCCAAAGCACTTTAATTAATATGTCCCTGATCCCTTTAATAGTAAATGCACCGATCTTGTCTTTGGCACTCAATGCTGCTACTTTTTCTGCTCCTCCTGTATCCCACCATCTCCAAAGAAACCAGGAAGCTCATCTCAGTCATGACATCTCCTGTGGTCTCACTGGTCTGCAAAGGAAAATAACCACAGAGTTTTATCAGAGATGCAGCGCTCCCCTCACTTATGTAGTTTTCAATGTCTTAGTGCAAGGAGTGTCTCTGGTTCTTTTCAGGAGATGTAGTTGAGGGGGTTGGGTATGTAGTTCACACATGATAAATCCACTACATTCCTATCCCCTTAAGCCTTTGGATTCCATCCTCCATATCATGCCAGGGAAGTTCTGGCATTTCAACCTCATTACAGGTTTCAGTCAACCAACCAAGTAAGCTGTCAGAGACTTCTAGCTTCATGAGCTAACCCATTGACATTCAGTCCGGAAACTCTAGTAGGTGCATCTATATCCGTGAAAGCAGCCAGATGTGCTGTATATTTCCCAGCGTTCTTTAGCTCACACCATGGGTACCTACCCGCACACATATTCCCAGAGTTCTGCCACTAGATATTAACAAGGGTCTTGTAGGTTTCTGAGTCTATAAGCCCTTTCCTTCTGGGTGATGCTGTGTACTGTGAAGCATATTGAGATTTAGGAACTGAGTGGTTATGAGAGATCTTGAGGAGAATGAGCATCCCCTTATAAAGACATCTACTCCAGGTGAGGCTACTCAGCAAAATTTTCCAGGAAAAGAAAGCTAGACTCTTTTTTTTTTTTTTTTTTTTTTTTTTTTTTTTTGAGATGGAGTCTTGCTCTGCCACCCAGGCTGGAGTGCAGTGGCCGGATCTCAGCTCACTACAAGCTCCGCCTCCCGGGTTTACGCCATTCTCCCACCTCAGCCTCCCGAGTAGCTGGGACTACAGGCGCCCGCCACCTCGCCCGGCTAGTTTTTTTGTATTTTTTAGTAGAGACGGGGTTTCACCGTGTTAGCCAGGATGGTCTCGATCTCCTGACCTCGTGATCCGCCCGTCTTGGCCTCCCAAAGTGCTGGGATTACAGGCTTGAGCCACCGCGCCCGGCCGAAAGCTAGACTCTTGAGACATAAGAGGGCAAGCAACTTCCATGGTCAAGGGAACCTCAGAGTTTCTTTGGGGTTTGAAATTGTTTGTTTCATCTTGAATTCAACCAGATGTTCCCGTTTCCAGGTTTCAGGTCCCATTCTTTCTTAATCAGTACACTAACTTTCATGTGAGAAACTGTGGTTGTAAATTCAACTGATGTTGTAATTCAGCAACACACCCAATGCATTTTTTTTTTTTTTTAAATTTCTGGAAATAGTAGCTCTGTGGCTACAGGAAATAAAGGATTTTTTTAGAGCTAGTGTGGAAGCTCTCTGGTTCTTAAACTTGGGCTGGGGGTTAAAAACACCTAAACTTATTTTCTTTTGGTAGATGCTTCATTGCACTCAAAAGAATTCATTGTACCCTGCAATCTTTATATTCATCATTACTGCCATAGCAGTCAAGGACAGCAGCCTCTTTGACTCCCAGACCTTGTTTCCGTTGGCACTTCATTGCAGTTGATCACAGGTGTTAGCTTAATTTTGATGTGACTTTATCCCATGGATTACCAGCATCCCATATCCCATTGACAAGGATTGGTATTGTCTTCCAGTCAGAGGACATGACCATACTAATCCCAAAGTTCTATTAATATTTTTGAGGGTCTGTAACCAGGAACCACACTTGGTGCCAACTCTATATTAGAGTTCAGTTAGGAAAATTAGTATAGAGAACTGTTGCCTAGTAAAAGGTGGTTGACTACTGAACGGGGTAAAAGAGACTCTCAAGAATATGGGGATAGCAAAGGCAGAGAACAGCTACAAGCTCCAGGCCCGATGAAGTGCATCCAAGGAAGGAGCAGGTTGGAAGAGGGCCCACTCCCCAGGCTGTGACTGAGACCTCATTGAAAAGGCTGCAGCTGCGAATGGATGATGGGGCAGTGGGGGTTGGTTGGGGTTCCATGGGTGGGAGCTGGTTCACAAGAAGCCACCTGCTAGGGTGCTGGTGAGGTTTGACGTAGTGCCTCAGGTTGGAATTGTTCCATGAGAAGTTCTGGGTTGCCTGTGGCCAGAGCTGGTGAGCAGGAAACTGCCCATTAGGGTGTGACATGCCAGAACTTGTTCATGGGAATCCAGCTGCTGGAGTGTCCAGGAAACTTGCTGAAGGGTGAGCTCAACTGAATCTCCTGCACACTGCTGGCAGCCAGACTGTCAAGAGGAAGAGAAAGCAGCAACACACAAGAAAGATGCTCCTTCCTCTGCTGCAACCCTCCCGTGCCTCTATTAAAAAAACTTAAAGTTGCAACAACTGGTTGGGCATGGTGGCTCAAACTTGTAATTCCAGCACTTTGGGAGTCTGAGGCAGGAGGATCACTTGAGCCCAGCAATTCCAGGCTATAGTGAGCTATGATTGCACCACTGCACTCCAGCCTGGGGGACAGTGAGACCCTGTCTCTAAAGAAAATAAAGAAAAGGAAAAGAAAAATTTTACCAACTGACAAAAGAGAGATGTTTTTATAGGGTCCAGCTGAAGTACCACATAGGAGGGTAAGGTGTGGATGTGGAACTGAGAGGCAGTTAATCCACAACTTGCACATTTTATAAAGTACTAGTCATTCTGAGAAGGAATGGGTGTACCATTTTGTCTCCCATATTTTAAAGAAGACAGGTATGTTGAATTCACCATTAAATATATCCCTTATAGAATCTCTTATCTTCTAAAAGAAAGCACTTTATCTATGTAATATGTTCTTGTGTACATGTTTCAGTCTTCAGAGCATTACTGTATATCAGTGAATCCTGGACTACACCTAAAAGAATGTCTATTATTTTACAGCTTTTTAGCTTGGTGAGCACTCTCATCACAGCAAAATAAGGATCTCAGATTATCCTTAGAGCAACCTCACTTACTTGTGTTTTTCTGCTTAGCAGTCTCCACCTCACAGTTTGAAAATTGGAAGTGAAGTTAAATTTTAGATGTGTTTTTTTAAAATAAATCTTTATTGAATGTATTAGCATTTCTTGTCAAACACTAAAAAATGTCAGTACCCTGGGGATTGAAAGAGAAGATAAATTTTATTCCTGAGAGGAGTTTTCTCAGTAGGCTTTCTTTTCTTTATTTCCTTTTAAATTTTTTTTTTTTTTTTTTTGAGACGGAGTCTTGCTCTGTCACCCAGGCTGGAGTGCAGTGGCACGATCTCGGCTCACTGCAAGCTCTGCCTCCCAGGTTCACACCATTCTCCTGTCTCAGCCTCCCAAGTAGCTGGGACTGCAGGCGCCCACCACCACGCCCGGCTAATTTTTTATATTTTTAGTAAAGATGGGGTTTCACTGTGTTAGCCAGAATGGTCTCAATCTCCTGACCTCATGATTTGCCTGCCTTGGCCTCCCAAAGTGCTGGGATTATGGCGTGAGCCACTGTGCCTGGCGTCCTTTTAATTTTTTAATTGAAGGATATATACTCTTGAATTCTGTTTTGCAGTAATCTGTACATTATAAGTGAGCAGAAAAATTATACTACTAGAATGATTAAAAACAAATGCTTTCGAGCAATATAATTACATTTCTTTATGGGACTATAACATGTTTAATCCAAAGGATGAGGCATTGTCTCTAAATGTATATATTTTAAAAATACTTTGTGTAATGTTTTTGCCTGTGGCACTTACATAGGATTTATATAAAGTAGACAGAGTAGAGAATTTTAGAGTTTCATATTATATAGTTGCGGCGGAAAAAAGAATGACATTGGGCAAGAAAGAGATGATTCTGTGGTATTCTAGTGGTGATATTGGGGTAAGGGTGGTGTCAAGGTAACAAAGTAATGATGAATGTTTCTTTTTTTTCTTTTCTTTTCTTTTTTTTTCTTTTCTTTTCTTTTTTTTTTTTTTTGAGGCAGAGTCTCACTCTGTCACCCAGGCTGGAATGCAGTGGCGTGATCTCGGCTCACTGCGACCTCCACCTCCCAGGTTCAAGCGATTCTTGTGCCTCAGCCTTCCAAGTAGCTGGGACTACAGGGGTGCACCATCATACCTGGCTAATTTTTGTATTTTTAGTAGAGATGGGGTTTCACCATGTTGGCCAGGCTGGTCTCAAACTCCTGACCTCAGGTGATCCACCCACCTCGGCCTCCCAAAGTGCTGGGATTACAGGCGTGAGCCACCATGCCTGACCAATGAATGTTTCTTTACAAAGAGAATATGCATTTCTTATTTTTATTATCAGTCTAGAGGGAAGGGGAGTGAGAACTGCTTGGATTGCAGCATGCTCTTACAGACTATTCTAGGCAATAAAGCTTGCTTCGAAAAGCAAGCCAAACATTCTGTAGGCAGCATCCACACGTTTAACTCTGACATTGGTTTCTGCAACATCAAGAAGGTGTGTGTTCCCTGGATTTTAGAAACTGAAATAGAGCCTGTGAATGTTGTTAACTTCTGTGCTGGCCATGTGGTTTTAGAATGGACATTTAAGTTCCCCACCAAACCACAATCCTATCTGAGTTGGTATTGTGGTTTTCTTCAAACATATAACAGGAAGTAGGGACTAGCATTATGACCACTCAATAAACATTAGGATTCTGATCACAAAATAAATAAAACAAGGAACAAGAAAGCAAATTTCCATTGAAGGAGACCACCCAGTGACCATTTCTAATTACGGCGAATCTAAGAAAGAATAAAAAGATGGATGTGTAGATACTGACTGCAAAGTCTAAGGAGGTTGGGTTCCCATTGGCCCGCTCCATTTCCTCTTTATTTAAGAATTCTGTGAATATTTAAATAATGTAATTAAGGATTTACCACTCTCTCCTTCTCTTAAGATTTGCTCTGCTATTCATAATGAGGGAAAGATTGAAAATAACTTGATAAATAATTTATTCAGAAACAGAAATTTTGTTTTTTGAGGATTCTGTTAAAAAGGTGATCTTTAGAATCAGCAGCATCTTTCAAATATAGGATCCCAGCTTACAACAAGCACGTTTTCATTTTGAAGAGTTTCTGGCAGAAAATAAAGATATGGGAAACAACTGGTGTAAGATATGAGAAAAAGTTAAAATGTATTACATTTACAGTAAATAAACCCAACCTTTCTTCTTTCTTGGAGAAGCCTTTTAAAAAATTGCCTAATTCTCAAGTGAGATGGGTGTGGGAATTAGAAAGAAGGTACTCCAAAAATGTGTATATTGGTTGGGAATACATCAGTAAAATTTATCCTACGTTAGGACAAAAAAAAAAAAAAAAAAGGAAGACATAAAGGCTGAAGCCCCGTAATTCACGCATTCCAATATTAAGAATACCTGCAATTCCTTATTGAACTTTTCCCATTTGTCAGGCATTGGGCTGAGTGCCCTGTGTGCATAGGTAACACCCCGGTAGGTTAGGAATTATTGCCAGGACGCAGGTGAAGAGATGGAGAAAAGTGAACATATATGTCCAAAGTCATATAGTTAGTAAGTGGTAGAATCTAGACCTTCGTAACTCCCATGCACACACACATTCTTTGAACTGTCCCTCTGTCAAATGAAGCATACCTATTTTTTTCTCATATCTCATACCAGTTGAAGCCTTCCCTCACTGAGTACAATTTCATGTTGATGCAAAAGATTATGAAAATTCTTGAAATGATTTCAATAATTTATTTACCTCTGACACAAGGTTCATCTCACACTCCTCCTTCATGCCTTCTCCAGTATTTCCAATGATAGTTTTCTAATTGCAGTTTCCAAGAAATGACATTGATTTGAGTTTATGCATCTGTAAAAGATCCAATCACAGCAGCATATGGGAAAACATTATGGTTAAGTTGACTTATTTATTTATTTATTCATGTATTTGAGATAGAGTCCACTCTGTTGCTCAGGCTGGAATTCAGTGGCATGATCTCGGCTCACTACAACCTCTGCCTGCTGGGTTCAAGTGATTCTCATGCCTCAGCCTCCTGAATAGCTGGGACTACAGGTGTGCACCACCACCCCCAGCTAATTTTTGTATTTTTAGTAGAGAGGAGGGTTCATCATGTTGGCCAGGTGGTCTCAAACTCCTGACCTCAAGTAATCCACTTATCTCAGCCTCCCAAAGTGCTGGGATTACAGGTTTGAGCCACTGAGTCCAGCCTAAATTGACTTGAATGAAAAGTTTCCATGCTGTTCTTTGCATTAATTCTCCATTAGCTGTTTGGAGACTTTGCTTAATCTCATGGTTTTAGTACATTGTTGAGCTGATTCTTTCCTGAAAGTACAAAATAATAGATCACTTCCTGTTCAAACTAGATTCCCTTTAAATTACATTAAATAAGAACCTATTTTTGCTGTGGTAATTTTAAAATTAAAATATTTCAACTATTTTCTATGAAATATGCTCCTTCAAGGAACCAAAAACATTTTTCAGATCAATTTTAGAAATCTTTTTTTTTTTTTGAGGCAGAGTTTTACTCTTGTTGCCCAGGCTGGAGTGCAATGGCGCAATCTAGGCTCACTGCAACCACCGCCTCCTGGGTTCAAGCAATTCTCCTGCCTCAGCCTCCCGAATAGCTGAGATTACAGGCACCTGCCACCATACCTAGCTAATTTATTTTTGTATTTTTAGTAGAGACAGGGTTTCATCATGTTGGCCAGGATGGTCTCGATCTCCTGACCTCATGATCCGCCCTCCTCAGCCTCCCAAAGTGCTGGGATTACAGGCATGAGCCACCGCGCCTAGCCAATTTTAGAAATCTTAAACATTTAAATCAAAGTTGTAGAAATATGTAACACTGTATGAATGCTTACTAACAGTTTTTTTGGAGTATTTACTATGCTAAGCTCTTGCATGCATTATTTCATTTCATTCTTACCACAATCCTGTGAGGTAAGTACTGTCATATCTCATCAAATCTAAGATGCCTTTGGTTTAAAATATTATGCACCACTAAGAAAAAATGCTGCCAATGGAAACTGTAAGATGCCACCAATTGTAATACAACCTCAGTGTCAATGATACCAAAAGAAACATGCATCTTACATGCAGCATTTTTTCTTAGTGGTGCATAATATTTTAAACCAAAGGCATCTTAGATTTGATGAGATACGATAGTGCTTACCTCACAGGATTGTGGTAAGAATGAAATGAAATAATGCATGCAAGAGCTTAGCATAGTAAATAATACAACAGCATTATCACTATTTTACATCTGAAGAAACTGAGACAGAGAGAATTCAATAACTTGCCAAAGATCATGCAGCAAATAGGAGCAGAGCTGGGATCTGAGTCCTGGTCTGACTAGGTAAGTCTTGTGTTTGTAACTGTTGCATTTGTGCTTTCATAAGTGCTTTCATTAAGGGATGTGGTATTTAGAAATGAAACTCTACTGGATGTTTTATCTATACTTGACCTATTAAAATCAAGTTGGAATTGCCTTCTCTAAAATTACACATAATCAGAAATTATAATTGAAGCTCACTTAACTAAAGTGGAGTCAAGAACTTAGGGCCAAACATACTATTATAAAAATAGAAAAAGGACATGAAGAGATATTTCACAAAGGGGTAGACTATTTACTGTTGATAAAGATAAAAATGAATGCAGATACTCACTATTAGTGAGGGCTTGGAAAACTGACACTCTCTAAATTTGTTTAAGGAACCTCTAAAATTGAGGCAGCATAAGTTGATATACTTCCAAAGTGCGGAATTGCACTATGCGTCAAAATGTGCTTACTTTTGACCTCAGCATTTCACAACTCAGAATATATCCTAAGGTTATGATCAAACAAGTGCGTCTGATGAATGTGCAGAGATGTTCACTTAAATGTTTTTACTGTCATGAAACATTTGAAACAACCTAAATTTCCAACAATAAAAAAGTGGGTAAATAAATGTTGGTATTCTCATTCAATGAAAATTAAGCTAGTATGGAAAACAATTGTCTAGACCCATATTTACAGACATGGAAAAATGTCCATTTTTTAAATAAAGCAGCTTTATAGACAATATAGATTTGCTTAATGAAGAACCGCCCTGAGATAATATCCATTAATGTTTGTTATTCTCAAAAACCAGAAGCAAAAAGGGTAATAAGAATGTGTCAGTATTTTTATGCTGTCAAGGAGACAGGGATACTCACATTTTTATCCTAGACTCTGGAATTGGTTGCTTCCCTCTCTGATGTCTTCATCTGTAAAATGAGAGAGTTAAAAAATAGAAAGATTAAAATCTTTCCAGCTTTAGATTTTAAATGCACGTTCACTAAAGTACAGAATTAAATATGATACGAGAATGTGTTGGATCCCGTCCGAAGTGTGCTGGTTAACAGAGAACCAACATGTTAGGGTGTGATCAGTCTGGGACAGTGCTGAGCACCAAGCTCTGAAAGTGTTCTGTATGGAACAGACTTTGCGATTCTGTTCTCAGGACATTGTCTGGTAGATAAAATGAGACCAGCAGTGAGACAGTGGGAAATTCTTGCTGATGATTGATCTATACCATGTAAGTGCAAAACAAAAACTTCAACTGCACCAGGATTCATAATGTAACAAGGTTTTAGGATCTACCAAAATTCTACTGAAACATGTGACTATGACTAAAACAAATAAGATGCTTCTAAAAACAGACTGTGACTTGTTTATCAGCCCCTATGAAAACAATGTGCATGCGATTTATTAGGGATTGTAAGTACCTCATGGAGTAATGGCATTTGCACAGTTTTTGTCTGCCTGGATAAAAACCCTTGGCTGTGTCTTTTAACATGGTGAAAAATCACTGCAACAGAGGCAGTCCAAGGATCTTAAATCATCCTGTGCATACTCTCATTTTGTTTTTCTGCTGTGGCTTTTACTCACTAGAGGGGATAATGCATTGTCTCCAGGGAATTAGAGACTGTCATATATGCCTTATAGAATACAAAGGAGATTAAGTAATATAGACACATATAAAGTTATATTTACAGTAATTGACATTAGGTGCTCCATTAAACAATGAAATGCCACAGTATACCAGTTCCTCAGGACATGTTGCCATGGATACCCAGTGTGATGGAGATGGGGAAAGAGTTGCTTAGGAATTCAACGATTTCATTTTTGAGGTGGAGTGAAAAATCAACTGCCCGGAGATAGGAACCATGAAACCAGTCATATATACAAGTAGTTGTTTTCAAAATTGTCAAATAAAAAGGAAAACGTTTGAAAATGAGTACCAATTAATAACAGTTATTTTATGTTGTCTGTTTCATAAGCCAAAGGGCTGGGCAGGGTTCTTTATTTCAGCTAGGAAATTATGTGATAAATTAGATATTTGTAGAAGAAAGTATTTTAATCAAAGCTGAATAAAATTCAGAAAATCATGTGTAGAAATATAGAAATATGGCAGTGGAATGGTAGGAGGCAAGTTCTCTGAGGGTCTACTCAGGTGCACTCAGTATTCTGAACTTTAGGTTGCCTTGGGGTTGATGACAAAGCAGAGATTTCGGAAGGGAGCACGTTTTAAGAACAAATGTGATGTGATAGAAGCAGAGGCAAGGTTGGCAGCTAACTGGTTTGATGTGATTTCGTGGTTTGCAACCAGGACTAAATGTCTGATTCTTTGATTTTCTAGAGACATTCCTGATTTCATCCCTAACTCTCCCCAGAGAAATTCTCATCTCTTACCAAAAACAAGGTCCCTGGAATGGAAGGTCAGGGAACTCCCTGAGGAAATGAGTGTTTATCTAGCTGTATTCTCAGCCTTGAAGGTTTTGTTGATCATAGATGTTTTTGAATTGATGCTTTCTTGTCCCCATCTCTCCTGCCCTTAATTCAAGTCGTACTTATCACTCCTTTCAGCCTCTGGTTATTCCCCCTTTCTGATTCATCTGTCATATGGACCTCAAATTAAAAAAGAAGAAAAAACAGATCAGATCATGTCATTTCTGCACTGGAAACTTTTGCTGCTTCTCCATTACCTATAGAAAAATTCTAATCCTTAATATGGCATTAAGGCCCTTTACAAAAGTCACCCCCAACAAAGCCTTCGTCTTCTCCTCCAGCTGCCTCCCCACCCCTTGCACCCCATGCAGGCTGCATATCAGCTTCAAGAGAGGGCAGAATCCTCTCCAAATGAGCAGTGTGCTTTTCGGACTCCAGCTGAAATGCATTTCTACCCTTTCCCTGCCCCTGAGACACTTACTGTCATTAAAATACCCCTCCTTCAAAGCCATAGCCCCTCCTTGCCTCCACCCAGGAGAGTTCAAGTTTTTCTCTGTTTTCTACCTCTGCCAAGCATTTGTCTTTGGTTGCTTTTTGTAAGCGTTTCCCCTCCCCTGTCAGATATGTAGTGTGGTGTTAAAGGGACAGGTTCAGTATCGTGTAGTAACTAGGAGTGCATGCTCAGAAGTGGTTGTTGAATTTGAATCCATCTCAGCTGTACCACTTGTTAGCTTTGTGACCCAGGGCCCGTTACATAACCACTTTCTTTCTTCATCTGCAAAATGAAGTTAACCTTGGTAGCTTGTTAAGGGAATTAAAAGGGAACACACAAGAAGTTTTAGCACAGTGCCTAGCACATAGTATTAACTAAATGTTAGAAATATATACTGAGCGTTTCTTTGTCTCTCTTCCACTTCCATGCCCTCAACAGTACTTTACATACAGTAGGTACTCAAAAATATTTATTGATTTTAAAATGTGGCTCACTCCTTCACAGTCCTTCAATGATTCTCTACTTAAGTTGGTGATAGATGTAAAATTTAGGGAGTAATCTTTCTAAATAGTTTCCTAAATTTTACATATTTTAAAATGGGAAGTATGGTGAAGAATGTGTATTTTTATTTAATTCCAAAATTTTAGAAGATAGTTTAGTAGCAAAGCAATGTAAACATCTGAGTCCTTTACCTAAAGAAGCTTGTATCAGTGTTTTTATCCATGGTGATAAAAAGTGTATAAGATCTGAAAGCAGACTGGGTGACATGTAGAGATGATGCACAGTTTGGAAACTACAGTTTCCAAATTAACACTAAGTTCTTGGAAGAAGCTGTCTCACAATAACTGTAACTGAAAGGAGACAGTGAAATGAGAGTAGATGCCAGAGTTTGATTTAGAGAGTGAGAGTCATTTGGGGACTGTGGCATCTGTCATACATTAGAACTTTAAATACAATGATAAATTAAGAGATAGTTGAGAGCATACCTTCAGAGAGTTACAGAGCATACCTTCAGAGAGGTATGAAGGTATGCTGTATAACACTATAGTATGTTTAAGTTGAACAGGAACTCACAAGACCAACCTTTCTAATTTTGGCTATGCTTCAAAATGACCTGGTGGGCTTGTTAAAACACGCATAGCCCACTACAAGCACTCTGATTCAGTAGTTCCAGGGTAGAGCCTAGGCTCCTGTGTATGTGTGTGCATTTAAATTTTTTTTCTTTTAAACATTCATGCAGGCGGATCATGAGGTCAGGAGATCGAGACCATCCTGGCTAACACGGTGAAACCCCATCTCTACTAAAAAAAATACAAAAAATTAGCGGGGTGAGCTAGCGAGCGCCTGTAGTCCCAGCTACTCAGGAGGCTGAGGCAGGAGAATGGCGTGAACCCGGGAGGCGGAGCTTGCAGTGAGCCGAGATCACGCCACAGCACTCCAGCCTGGGCAGAGTGAGACTCCATCTCGAAAAAACAAATAAACAAAAAAAACATTCATGCCTGATGTAGCAGATCAGTGGACTGGGATTTGAGAACCACTGATTTACCCTAACCAGAGATTCTCAGTATGGGATTATTTTCTACATCATCTGGTAATCTGCATATTTTAAATACCTCTGGTGGTAGGAATCTTATATTAAGACATCCTTCTTGTTTTCAATAGCTGTCTTTTGTTTTGTTTGTTTTTTTTTTTGAGACAGAATCTCTCTCTGTCCTCCATACTGGAATGCAGTAGCGTGATCTTAGCTCACCGCAAGCTCCACCTCCCAGGTTCAAGCAGTTCTCCAGCTTAGCCTCTCTAGTAGCTAGAACCACAGGCGCATGCCACCACTCCTGGCTAAACTGTGTGTGTGTGCGTGTGCATAGATATGTATGTATGTATGTATGTGTGTGTGTATATGTGTGTGTGTGTGTGTGTGTGTGTATATATATATATATATGTTTTTTTTTTTTTTTTTTTTTTTTTTTTTTTTTTGCGGAGACGGGGTTTCGCCATGTTGGCCAGGCTGGTCTTGAACTCCTGACCTCAAGTGATCCACCCGTCTCATCCTCCTCCCAACGCGCTGGGATTACAGGTGTGAGCCACTGCCCCCAGCCCATTACTGCTGACTTAGTTGGTCTTAGTTAGAAGTTGCTTTACTTTAATGCTGCCCGTTGGTTTTAGTACTATCCTCTGCAGCTGCATACATTGGAACTGATACTTCCTCTATGTGGCAGCCTTCAGATATTTGCAGGCAGCTATGATGCTCTTTTTACTTTTATTTAGGCTACAGAGCCCTTTCCATCCTTATTGTGCTGTAGTTTCAACTTAATGCTAATATATTAAGTACTTAATGTATGCCAGAACTGTGCTGGAAGTTGGAGACCCACAGGGATCTTACAGTCAAACTGGGAGAAAGAAACCTGTAAATGTCTTCAGAACAGAGGCAGTGGTTTCAAGTGTGGGTTCTGGCGTCACACCCATGTTGAAATCCCTAGCTCAGCCACATGACTAGCTTAGTCCTCAGGCAAGTTCTTTAACATCTTTATGCCTTGGTCTCCTCATTTCTAAAGTGAGGATAACAGGACCTGCCTCAGGACAATGCTTGGCATATAGTAAGTGTTCAATACATTTTGGCTAAAAAATATACTAGGGGTTATAATTCTGATAGAAGCAAAGAGGATGTATTACTATTTGGATGGCAAAGTTTATCTGGTCCTGAAATAAAAATATTAAGTAAAATTTCCATATACAAATTAGGTGATTTGTAAACACTTTTACAGGTACATAAAGAGCATTTAATTCTTGTAGCGTTAAATTAAATAATTTTATTCAATGTCCTATTCAACACTTCCATTAATAATTTAGGTAGCATGTGATGGTCTCTGAGTTCCTATGACAGTTGGAAGAGTAATTGACATGTTAAAAGGTGCAATAAGAATAAGAACCTGAAAAGATTTCAACAGATTAGAGCAGTGCGTTAACAGATGGAAATGAAAGTGCTGCATGGAGACTCTGGAAAGCTAAGGATTGATAGAGGATGAGGAAGATGTGGCTTAACAGAAGGACATTTTATATTTGAGGCTTATTATGAGTTAAAATGTGATATATTTGCCAGAAAAGTTAATGTGATTTTCATACTGTGATGGGAAGATTTTAGAATCCTGAATGAAGGCGATCATACCCTATTCGTCTCTGTTTAAAGTTTTAGATCTTTTCCTCCTTTGCTGTTTGGGAAATCAGCCAGCCTCTCTGGGACTGGGTTTCTCAAAATGGGGATAATTTCTGCCCAGTTATATTTCTCTGAATTGTAAATGCCAAATATAATGAATGCAGGAGATATCATTATCACTCTAGACAATTTTATCACATCTTTTCATATGCTTCAAAACCCTTTTCCTTGATATGAGTGACAACTGAGTATCGCCAGTTTTTATTAACCATCTATATATAATTTTAATTAACTGAATTTAAATTAACTAAAATCTTAGAGATTGTAGCATATAGATTATTATTAGACTTGCTTTAAACCCTCAGTAGAAATGTGAACATCAAAGTGGTTGGGCAATAGTGAATTATTTTTCACCGCTTTTTAGTTTACATATTCATTGACAAACTTGTGTGCTACCTTGACCAAGGTGTTGTAGAATAAGTTGTACTGAATACCTTAACAACATCAGTGCTAAAATTAGCTGTAACAAAAGCAGCATGGGCCACCTTGTTGAATAGCCTGTATTCCACTTTTAGGGAAAAAGGATACCCCAGGAATATAGGGAAAGAACAGGGTGATTTTTGGGGTGTGGGGCTCCTTTTTCATGTTCGTTCATGTTTCTTTCTCTCTTTCTGACTTATTCACTGTCATAACAACAGAAAATGCATAATATGGAGATCAAGAGCCTACAGATTACAGCTCTAATTATGTTTTAAACCCAAACATGAAAATTAGAATTCTTTTACACACAATCTGACAGTTTTCCATCAGCTTTAAATTGGCATTTTGGATTGTGTTCTCTGTAGTGCCTGAAGAGCCTCGATAGAGAGGAAAGAAGCAGAGGGTGAGAACGAAAGGAAGATTCTAAATGACAGTCTTTTGAATAGTGCAAGTTCAATCCCTAAAACAAAAAGCAAGATCTTTTTTTCCCTAAATAATGTGCTCTCCGGCTTCACCTCTCATCCTGAGGAACATGAAAGAGAAAGTAAAAGAGGTGACCCAAATCACAGAGTGCCTTTGATAGGAGAAATTCAGCTGTTTTGAACACTTACAATCAAAGGAAGTGGTTTCCCTAATTACATGAACTATGTGAAATCTCTCAGAATAGCTCTTCCACCCCAGGATTCCTTGCACTTTAGAAGTTTGCATAAAAGCTCACATAGAGAATCAGATGCATAGTGTTCGATTCAGATTTTATTAGGCAGAAGAGTGCCCACATCCGTCCTGCAGTTTGCCAGCTGCTTAGGTTAGGACCACTATACCTGGTTTTGATGTGGTTGTCTTTCAAACCTGCAACATTAAGATCTTTGTTCTATCCTTTTCTTGCAAGAAGCACCACTTTTTAGGGAGAGTAGCAGTGAAAATTTCTGGAACATTGGTCTTCTCAATTTCTCTCCCGACCTGAAAAGGATCGATGGCTGTGTTTGTGAACTTTATGTGGGAAAACATGCTTTCCTGTGTTTGTAGCTGGCGAGTGTTAAAGTGTTAGATTCGATTAAGCTCTTTAATCTGTTTAAAAATTGTTAAATGTCACAATGACTTACCTTAAAATTTATATATGTAAAATTCCCCATTTACTGTCAGGATCTAGACTGGGAATCTGCCAAAACACCTCAACTAAAGAATAATAGTGATTATGGCTTATTAGATCTTTTTTACCTTGGTAGTCACCTTGTTATTGAGAGATACGATGTAGTGTAGATGTGTACAGAAGAGAATTATAAATACCCTATGCTCTCTGTTTGGGAAGGCAAGCATAAATATGAATGCAGAAGACAAAAGCATCTCAAGCTGACATCCATAATGTCAGCCTGAGAAGATTTTTTTTTTCTGGTTGAGTAATTTTATGAGTAAGAGAAATTGTCTAGTATGTAATCATATATGAGTAAAAAGTGTGTGTGTTTTGTTTTGTCTCTTTTCTCCCTCTCTCTCTTTTTCCTTTTTTCTGTGAATAGATATGTTGCTCTTAATGTATTTTATAAAATATTCTTTTGAGAATTTGTGCGTCCGAAAAAAGAAATGGGAATCTGTGAGCAGAAATGGAAGGAAATTTTATTTTACAGTTTTTAAAGTACTGGCTCTAATTGTAACTCACATAAAATTTCTTGATGCTAGTGCTGTTGACACGTGGGCAGCAAGATTTTAAGTAACAGAAAGTAAAAGTGTTCTTCAACCAACCAAGCTACAAAAATCTGTTTGAACAATTACCTAGCAATTTCTTTCTATTTTAACCATCCTCATTTATTCCAGGTAAGTAGCTTATTTGAAAAGATACATAGATTAATAAATGTTTGTGATTTTTTTTTCTTTTTTGAGACAGAATCTCGCTGTGTCACCCAGGCTGGAGTGTGCAGTGGCACGATCTTGGCTCACTGCAACCTCTGCCTCCCAGGTTCAAGCAATTCTCCTGCCTCAGCCTCCCAAGTAGCTGGGACTACAGGTGCCTGCCACCACGCCCAGCTATTTTTTTTGTGTGTGTGTATTTTTAGTAGAGACGGGGTTTCATTATGTTAGCCAAGGTGATCTTGAATTCCTGACCTCATGTTTCACCTGCCTTGGCCTCCCAAAGTGCTGGGATTACAGGCGTGAGCTACCGTGCCTGGCAAATATTTGTGATTTCAAAGGGATATTTAAAATCTGAAAGCATCCATGATTATGAAATATGCACTTTTTCTATTTTGTGTGTTTTGAACTCCTAATTATGGATATGTCAAGGTTTGGATGTTTTGTACACAGTCATGGCATTATAATATGGGGAAGATTTGAAAGATGATGAAGGATCAACAGTGTGGTGCAGGTTTTTTGCTTAACAGGTAGGTTTTCACATAAAACTACTGTTCTCTTAGAAATTGAATACAATACACAACTGAAATTTTAATAGCTATTTTAGTCCAACAGCTCCAAGCCCTCATTTTAACAATCAGTAATTTGAAGTTCAGAAAGGTGACGTTGGGTAGCAGTAGATTCAGTTCAAGGGCCCAGGTCTTTCGTTTGCTGGTTTGGAGCTCTTACACCCTGTTAGGTTCCCTCTGTGTCTGTTGCTTTTTAAATGATACTCAACTGCCTACTGGATGCTTGTGACGAGAGAGGTCTGATATTCCTGAATGAGAGCCATTTATTTGATAACACTTTAACATTAGCACCAAAAGGTAATTTTGTTTGCCTTCTTCATCTAGTGCTTCTGTCAGCTAGGGCCATAGTACCACATGAATCACTGTTCTAGATCAAGATTGTAGCTAAGTCATTTCAGACACTGCAAATTCTGTATCTGTTGTTAAAAGTCCACAGGCTGTCTGGAAGTGGGCTGAATTATCCTCACCATTCAGAAGTTCTGCTTAATGGCTGGCTTAAGAAACTTTCGTTAAGGTTTGAACTCGGTATCCTCAAATGACAGTAAATAATGTTACTCGGTGCTTTGCCATTTATAAAGCCTGTTACTTACATTATTGCCTTGCAAATGATGAAGCAAGTGCATATGATTCCCAGAAGCACACTGGAGAAGTACAGCACTTAATCTTAGGTTTTTCTGGCTTTGGACCCAGTGTGTGTTCTATCCACAATAGAATCTCAGCTTTGGAAAGGACCTTAATTGACCATATTTCTGATGCCTTAATGTCCTCTGAAACATTACTGCCACAAATGGGCATTTACCTCCTGTTTGAATTCTGATTGCTTATAAAGGAGAACTCAATAGCCTCCTGGGCCAGTCCCTTTTACCTTTGGGAAACTGACTATTAGAAAGTTCTTCTCTGAGTTATTCTGAATCTATACCATATGCTATCTAACAGTGCTTGTTTGGACCAAGGATAAAAGGATCAATGTAATGCTGTAATATGATTTAAAAACAACATTAAAATTACACTCTTCAGAAAACTCTTACAAAATGACATTTATTAAGTGCCTACTTTCCCCCTAATTCTTAACTTACTTATAAGTAAAATAACTTCGTTTATTTTAGCTTTTTAGTTTTCTATGAATTTTTAAGTTTTTTCTTGCTTGGTGGAATCTCTTCCAAAAATAAAAACTGACCAGTGCTTATGTAAGTAAAGGAACCAATGTGGATATAGTTAGTAAACTAATAAAAGAAAAGTAGATTCCTAAATATTTTATTTTACACACTCAGTATCATGTTTCTTTTTAAAGTTTCTATTCTTAGCCATTTGTTTACTGTGGCCCTACTATACTTATACCCACATATTTCCATGTTATATTTACTTCCCAGATTTTAAATTTTTATGTTAAAAAGGTAATACATGTTCAGTGTAAAACAAGAAATTTCAGCAGTATAGAAAGTAAAAAAGCAGTTTTCCTTCCCTGCAATCCTATACTTTATTTATTTATTAATTAGATGGAGTTTCACTCTTGTTGCCCAGGCAGGAGTGCAGTGGCGCAAACTCAGCTCACTGCAACCTCCACCTCCTGAGTTCAAGCGATTTCCCTGCTTCAGCCTCCCGAGTAGCTGAGATTACCAGGCTCATGCCACCACGCCCAGCGAATTTTTGTATTTTTAGTAGAGATGGGATTTTGCCATGTTGGCCGGGCTGGTCTCGAACTCCTGACCTTGTGATCCACCCACCTCAGCCTCCCAAAGTGCTGGGATTGCAGGTATGAGCCACCACACGCAGCCACAATCCTATAATTTAAAATCATTAGTTTAGTTTGTGAGTAGCTTTCCAGATTTTTTTTTTTTTTTTTTTTTTTTTGAGACGGAATTTCACTCTTTTTGCCCAGGCTGGTATGCAGGGGCACAATCTCAGCTCACCACAGCCTCTCTGCTTCCTGGGTTCAAGCGATTCTCCTGCCTCAGCCTCCCAAGTAGCTGGGATTACAGGCATGCGCCACCACACCCGGCTCATTTTGTATTTTTAGTAGAGACGGGATTTCTTCATTTTGGTCTGGCTGTTCTCGAACTCCTGACCTCAGGTGATCCACCCACCTCAGCCTCCCAAAGTGCTGGGATTACAGGTGTGAGCCACTGCATCCAGCCCAGATGTATTTTTTTTCTCTGTATTTATAACTATTGCTAATACTATTCCCCCCATAAAAATGGATCATATGAAGAGGGTGGCATGAGGGAACCTTGTGATGGAATTGTCCTGTATCTTGACTATGGTAGGAATCACTTGAATGTACGTGTATGATAAAATTATGTAGAGCTAACACACACACGCACACACACGAGTGCATATAAAACTGGTGAAATCTGAAGAAAGTTGGTGGGTTCTGTAAATGTCTGTTTCTACTGGGGGAAACTGGTTGAAAAATATATAGGTTCTCTCTGTATTATTTCTTAAAATTGCATGTGTATAATTATCTCAAAGTAAAAACTTTAAAAAACTCTAGATTATGATATTTTATACATATGTATCATAAAAAGGTGTCTCAATGTATAAGTTGTAAATCACCTCGCAACTTAGTTTTTTAACTTAGTATACTGAGGCACTTTTTTATGTGAATACATGTAGAGCTACCACTTTCCTTTTAATAACATTTGTATTTTGTATTTAAGTAATATTTGTTTACTTCACGTTTACTTTTATACTAAATTATATTCTTGTGTAGTATTATTAGAGAAACTAGACATGTGAAGTAAAAACTTATTAGACATGTGAAGTTGTAATTAGCAGACAAAAGACTACAAAGCAGCTTTTATAAACATGTTCAAGAACTTAAAGGAAACCATGGTTAGAATGAGAGAGCAGAATCAGTAATTCAGTAGGAAGATGGAAACTGAAAATTCTAGAACTGTAAAGCTACAGTCTCTTTAAATGTAAATTGTACTGGATGGGGCTTAACAGCAGATTGAGCAAAAGAAAAGGTCAGTATATGTGAAGACAGATTAATATAACTTACCAAATCTGAAGACCACACAAAAAAATTTTTTAATTGAACACTCAGTTACACATGAGGCAATATTAATCTAATGTACATTAAATGAATCACAGAAAGAAAGGAGAGAGTAGGGGGATGGATAGAAAAATATGTGAAGAAATGATGACTTCAAGTTCCCCAACTTTGATGAAAACCATACACTTATAGTTCCAACAAGCTCAGAAAATCCCAAGCAGGATAAATTAAAAATGAAAACCAAAAACACCACACTCAGTCACATCATAGTTAAACTGCTAAAAATCAATGATGAAAAGAGAAATGTCAAAAAGAGCCAGAAAAAAAAAAAAAAAAAAAAGGCACATTACATAAAGGAAGCAATACCAGTTACTTCTCACCAGAAACAAGGGAGGCCAAATGGCAGTGGAATGACACCTGTAAAATGCCAAAAGAAAAAAGATAACTGCCAATTTAGAAATCAATACCCGCTTAAAATACTCTTCAAAACTGAAGATGAAATAGAGACATTTTTAGGTAAATGAAGGCTGAGATAATTTATTGCCAGCAGATTTTCACTACAAGAAATGATAAAGTTACGTTAATATGAGGGTAAATACAAATGATCATTTAAAACATTCTGTTCATTTCTTCAAACGACAACCAACAGCTAAAACGAAAGTTGCAATGTTATATTATGGGTTGTATAATGTATGTACATTAAAATATATAACACAATGACACAAAGGATGGGGAAGTAAGCAAACATCTTACTTTTTATGTGTAGCACAACATTAAATCTAAGTAGACTGTGACAAAGATATATGTTGAATTCTTAGAGCAACCACTAACTACCCCCACAAAAAAACAAAACAAAACAAAAGAGGTATAGCTACAAAGCCAATGAATGAATGAAAACGATATACTAAGAAAAAAATTGTTAAAACAAAGACAGGAAAGGAGAAACAGAGGAACAAAAAACAGAGGGAATGAATTTTTAAAAATCAAGATAGTAAACTTAAGCCCAATAATATACATAACTACATTAAATATAAATGAATTAAGCACTCCAATTAAATGGCAGAGATTGCTAGGCTGGATGAAAAAGCAAGATCCAGCCAGGCACATTGGCTCACATCTATAATCCCAGCAATTTGGGAGCAGGGCAGGAGGATCACTTGAGCCCAGGAGTTCGAGGTGGCAGTGAGCTGTGATCACACCATTGCACTCCAGCCTGGACAACAGAGCCAGAACCTGTCTCAAAAGCAAACAAACAAAAAACAAAAAAATAAAACAAGACCCAACTATATGCTATCTACAAGAGGTATATTTTAAATATAAGACACAGATCTGTTGAAAGTAAAAACATGAAATGGAAAAAGAGGTATGCAAATAGCATAATAAAGGTGTAATGGCTCTATTAATATCAGACAAAGTATGTACTTCAGGAACCAAAAGTATTACCAAAGATAAAGAAAATTATTTAATAATGATGATTTTTAAAAAGTCAATTTCTTAAAAGATGTAACAATCATAAATGAATATTTATCCTAATAACAGAGCTTCAAAATACATGAAGCAAAACTGATAGAACTAGAAAAAGAAATAGACAAATTCACAATTACATTTGTAAATTTTAAATATCCCCCCCTAAGCAACTGAGACATTATACTTAATAACTACAAAATATACGTTATCTTCAGGTGCACATGGAGTGTTCTCCAAGATAGATCATAAAATAGGTTTTTATAATTGTCAGTCTTTTAAAGGGATCTGCCAAAAAACCTACACCTAACATTTTAACTCAATGGTGAAATATTGAATGCTTTTCTCCCTAAGATTAGGAGTAAGACAAGGATATCTGCTCTCATGATTTCTGTTCACTGTTTTGTAGAGATCCTGGTCAGTGCAGCAAGACAAGAGAAAGAAACAAAAGGTAATGAGATTGGAGAGGAAGAAGTAAAACTGTCTTTATTTGCAGAGTAAATGATTGTTTACATTAAAAATCTTTAAAAATCTACAAAACAAATACTAGGACTGATCAATTTATTTGACAAAGTTACAGGAAACAAGTTTATTATATTTCTATATACCAGCAGCAAAAATTTTAAAGACAAAATGTAAAAAAAATTTTATTTACATTAGCATTAAGCACAAAAAATACATTGAAATAAATTCAACAAAAGACATACAAAACCTCTATGCTGAAAACTACAAGACATTTCTGAGAGAAACTTTGAAAGACCTAAACGATAGGCGTGTATAATCAAATGATAGGCATGTATAATCAAAGTGGATTCCACCATTTTGGGAGGCCAAGGCAGGCAGATCACATGAGCCCAGGTATTCAAGACCAGCCTGTGCAACATGCTGAAACCCTGTCTCTACAAAAAAAAAAAAAAAAAAAAAAGGAAAAAAGAAAAGAAAGACAAGAAATACAAAAATTAGCTGGGGGTGGGTACATGTACCTGTAATCACAGCTACTGGGGAGGCTGAGGTGGGAGGAGTCATTGAACCTGGGAGTTCAAAGCTACAGTGAGCCCTGATCTTGCCACTGCACTCTGGCCTGGGTGACAGAGCAAGACCCTATCTCAAGCAAAAAAGATCTAAATAAATGGAGAGACATGCGTTTTCCATAAGTCCAATTGTAAGACTCAGTGTTAAAATGTTACTCTCCTCCAAAAATTGATTTGTAGAAAAACCAAGTTGGAGGATTCACATTACCTGATTTCAAGACTTAATCCAAAGCTCTAGCAATCAAAACAGTATAGTATTGATATAAAGACAAAAATATAGATGCAACAGAATTTCAGGTTTAGACCCAGACATATTATAATCCATTGAGTTTTAACAAACATGCCAATGTAATTAAATGCAGAAAAGAAAAATCTTATTAATAAATAGTTCTGGAGCAGTAGGATATGCATATGAAAAAAAGTGAACCTTGACTTCTTTATATGAGGTGCAAAAATTAATTCAAGATCCAGGGTAAACCTAAATGTAAAAGCTAAAACTATAGTGCTTCTATAAGAAAGCGAAGGTAATCTCTTACGACCTTTGATTGCCAGATATTCCTTAGACAAACCATAACAGGTGCTAAAAATAAAACTCCAGCCTGGGTAACAGAGCAAGACTCTGTCTCAAAAAAAAGAAACCAAAAAATGGTGACCAGAGCTTCATCAAATCCAAATTTTGTGCTTATGCAAAGAAATTGTTGGAAAAATAAAGATGCAATCCACTGACTGTGAGAATATATTTATAATGAGATTTATCTGTCAAAGCACTTGCTTCCAGAATATTTAAAGAACTCCTGCAAGTCAATATTACAAATATGACAATTTTCAAAAATAGGTAGAGGATTAGAATAGTCATCTCACAAAATGTTATGTGAATAATCAATAAGCATGTGTGAAAGTGTTCAATGACAGTGGTTAAGGATGTCAAATGAAAACCACAGTGAGACCCATTACACCCAGACTAGAATGGCTAAAATTTTAAAAATCCAAAACACCCAGTGTTGCTGAGAATGTGAGTCAGCACATTCTCATATGTCTTTGGGAGGAGTGTGAAATGGTATCACCTCTTTGGGATGCTCTTTGCTGTTTCTTCAAAAATTAAACACCTACCCTATGAGTCAGCAATTCAACTTATAGGTGTTTACCCAAGTGGAATGAAAACATATATCCAAAAAAGACTAGTGTAAGAATATTTGTAGCAACTGTTTATAATAGCCAACAATTGAGAACAACTCAAATATTAACAGGAAAATAGATAAAGACTATTGATAAAATGGAATACTAATTAGCAATAAAAAGAGTGAACTACTGATATATATAACCCCAGAGATGAATCTCAAAAACAAAATGTTGAGCACAAAAGGCAAAAAAGACTACATCATGATTCCACTTATGTGAAGTTCAATAAAAGGCAAAATTATCTATGATGGTGAAAGCAGAACAGAGCCCATGAGGATTGGGTACTGAAGGGTAGATACATGGAAAGATGGAAATATTCTGTACCTTGATCAAGGTCATACATAGGTGCATATGTTTTCAAGACTCTACTTTATTCACTTAAGGTCTGTGTATTTTATTATACATAAATTTTACCTCAGAAGAAACAAAGTTTCAGGGTTTGTTGTTGTTGTTGTTGTTTTATTTTTTTTGAGACGGAGTCTCACTCTGTCGCCCAGGCTGGAGTTGCAGTGGCCAGATCTCAGCTCACTGCAAGCTCCGCCTCCTGGGTTTATGCCATTCTCCTGCCTCAGCCTCCCGAGTAGCTGGGACTACAGGCGCCCGCCACCTCGCCCAGCTAGTTTTTTGTATTTTTTTAGTAGAGACAGGGTTTCACCGCGTTAACCAGGATGGTCTCAATCTTCTGACCTCGTGATCTGCCCGTCTTGACCTCCCAAAGTGCTGGGATTACAGGCTTGAGCCACCACACCCGGCCTTTGTTGTTGTTTTTTAAGGCAAAGGAACAAGCCAGTCAAGTCTGTTGCCTTTTAGAGGGATTCTCCAGAAGCACCAATCAATAACCAAATGTGTGTGTTTGTATACATGCATACATGCACATACATAGTGTACATGCAAGCTATTTTATTCATATATGTAATACTGAATGTGAATTGAAGTATAATTCACTTACCATATAATTCATCCATGTAACATACACAGTTAAGTGTTTTATAATATATTCACGGTTATGAAATCATCACCACAATCAATTTTAGAATATTTTTATCACCTCCAAAAGAAACCCATATTCATTAAGCATCATTTCCCAGTTCCCCTCAAGTCCCCAACCCAAGACACCCACTAGTCTACTTTCTGTCTCCAGAGATTTGCCTATTCTGGGCATTTCATATAAATAGAATTTAAAACCATGTGGCCTTTGTATACAAGTTTTTTGCAGATGTGTATTCTCAATTTGCTTGAGTATATATACCTAAGAGTAGAATTGATGAGTCACATGGTAACTCTTTAATTCTTTGAGTAACTGTCAGAGGGTTTTCCAAGCTGTTTCATTTTGCATTCACCCCAGAAGGGTATGTGGGTTCTAACTTCTCTACACCGTTGCCAGCACTTGTTATTCTCTATCTTTTTAATTATAACCATCCTAGTGGGTGTGAAATGGTTTCTAGTTCTGGTTTTGATTTGCAGTTCCCTAATGAATAGTGATGGTCAGCATCTTTTCTTATACTTATTAGCCATTTGTATATATCTTCTTTGGATACCTATTTGGATTCTTGGCCTGTTTCTAATTCAGTTATTTATCTTTATATTATTGAGTTGTAAGAATTTGTGTATATTCCACATACCAGTCCCTTATCAGGTATACGATTTATGAATATTTATTGCCCTATTCTGTGGGTTGTTTTTTCACTTTCTTGATGGTATCTATTGAAGTACAAATGTTCGTCATTTTGGTGACATTCAGTTTAACTTTTGTTGCTTGTGCTTTTGTTGTCATATCTAAGAAGGCTTTGCCTAAGGTCATGAAGATTTACTTCTAAATTTCTTTGAAGAGTTTTATAGTTTTAGCTCATACATTCATGTGTGTGATTCATTTTAATTTTTGTCTGTTTCAAAGAAGGGATCTAACTTTATTTTTTTTTATGTAGATAATAACTTCTTACATCTTATTAGCCAGGATATGTCATATGGCCACATTTAGCTTCAAGTGGGGTTGGGAAATGAAATTTTGGGGGGGGCATATTGCTATTCTAAACAAAATGGAATGCAACCAGCAGCATCTGCCACAGTGTATACTGTTTTTAATTTTGACTCAAAATAGTATACCAACAAACTCCAGCCTTTTTTTTTTTTTTGAGACGGAGTCTCACTCTTTTGCCAGGCTGGAGTGCAGCAGCATGATCTCAGCTCACTGCAACCTCTGCCTCCCGGGTTCAAGTGATTCTCCTGCCTTAGCCTCCTGAGTATCTGGGACTACAGGCGTGTGCCACCACACCCAGCTAATTTTTCTATTTTTAGTAGAGACGGCGTTTCACCATGTTGGCCAAGATGGTCTCGATCTCCTGACCTCGTGATCTACCCACCTCAGCCTCCCAAAGTGCTGGGATTACAGGTGTGAGCCACTGCGCCTAGCCACTCCAGCCTTTTTAAAATATGAATTTGGCCAAGAAGCATTGTCAAAAAGTTATCTGATTTTATTTGTTAATATGCTTGTATCCTGACCTCTCTGAAAATCTGACTTTGACCAAGAAGCATTATCCATAAATGGCCTCACAAAAAGACTCAAAAATAAATTTTCTTGATTTTTGTTAGTATGGTTTTTGTGAGGCTAATCCTGCAAGCTGGAAGGGATTCACTGTTTCTTATGCCTCTACCCAGCTCTCTGCCCCCTTATCCTCCCCTATTCCCCCTCACACAGGTTCTTGTCTGTCTTTGTTAGCTAACATTACATAATTTTAACGGGTTTAACAAACATACCCTTAAGTGGACATGTTTTTGGCCTCTCTACTGAAATCTCTTAGCATTCTCCCTTGCTCTTGGGTTAGAAAACCTTCTTCTTAACACTTTCTGGTAAAATTTTGTGCTATGAGAGGTAGGCTGTTTCATGGCTTTCAGTCTAGGTTAAGTGCCAGAACATGTTCTTTATTTTACTATTCTAAAGGGACTTGGAATTTATTCCACTATCTCCTGATATCCTTAGGATGAGTGGTGTGAGTAGAATGGGTCCTGGTCACGCTTTGTAGAATTGGCCCTTGAGCAGACCTTCATAAACACCTTGCTCAGTCTAGGACAGCAGGAAAGACCAAAAGGGGCAGAATTAACCAGCTGGTCCACTGCGGGATAAAGAAAAGCATCCCTTCCCTGCCTCCTTCCACCCCAGGTCGCTCCAGCCTCCTGACAGTGCCTGGAAGTGGTGTGCAGATTGTTTAACAGGAAACGTGTGGGTATTTGTTACTTTGCTGATCTCTGTGGAATGTCCCTTCTTGAATTTCGCGGTTTGCCAAATTTGGCAGAGTTCTTCTCTTCTTTGACTGTATGAGATTGATGTTCGATGATGAAGGGAAACCTAAGTGGGTCCTGAGGTTCCGTTAATACCTCTGCCTTCACTCTGCCTCTTCTTCTGTTTCCTGCTCTCCCAGACTGAGCCAGGTGTTTACGAAAATCTGGTCAAAGGCTAATTCTATAAAGCTGACTTCTTACACTGAAAATAAAATCTGTGGTCATAGAAGGAATTTTGAACCCCAGGCATCTGTTGTAGACATATAGGATTGATCACAGTGTAGGATAGGTAGAAATATTTATAATGATAGTGCTGAAATCAATATTTGGAGCTTAATATGTGACAGGCTGTTTTCCTGGTGCTTTACATGCATGTACTCATTTAATGCATAAGAATAGTAAAGTGTATTCTCATGGTACTTTTCACTATACAAAGTGTTCTTATATTTATTTGATTCTTGTAAAAACTCTGTGAATATGAGACCAGAGGAGACTAAAGAAACATGACAACTAAATGCAGTGTGGCACCTTGGATTGGATCCTGAAATGCAGAGAGGGCATTAGTAGAGAAACTGGTGAAGTCCAAAGTCTGGAGCTTAGTTAATAGTAATGTACTATATATGGTAACATAAGATGTTAACAATGGGTGAGAGGTATACGGGAACACTACTATATTTTTCTCTGAATCTAAAATTGCTCCAAAATAAAAAAGTTTATTAAAAAAAAAAACTCTTATGATCTAGCCAATGCAAGTCTCATTATCCTCATTCCCCGATTGGTACTGTTTAGAAAGGCTAAGAACCTTGCTCAGTAGCACATGTGGGAGGTGGTAAAAGACCAGGACCTAAACTCGAGTCCTTGCATTCCTACCTGAGTGCTGAGTACTGAGGAGTACTGCCTTAGGAAGAATCCACTGCTTTCTGCCTCCGTCATCTCCGCGCATCCTCCCAACAGCCTTTTGAGGGTTGGGAGATGATACTTTCATTTTACAGTTCAGAGATCACTGCCATCCATGTTCACTACTGGAAAAATAACTCAAAAATATGCTTCTTGTTGACTTCAAGTGACTATTGACTTCCATATTTGAATGGAGAATACAGTACATATTTTGGGGCCCATTTGATTAAACCAGTACAACAGAAATCTCATTTAGGGAGTATATAGAGAAGATATGATGAATGATGGCTAATGCCCACAGGCAGTAGTTTTGAAAAAGAAGAGTAGTGTAGTGGTGTCTTCTGTGATCTCTGACACAGAAATCTGTGAATGAACAGAAAATAGAAACACAAGAATTGCCCCCATCAAATTCAGATTTGTTCTGCAAATGCGGTAATTGTGAATCTAAAGATGGTATGCCAGATTCCATATCCTGTAAGTGGAAAAGAGAAGAGATGTTCAATTTCTGTCAACATGGCAATTTATTTTTAAAAATAGCAGGGTGACTTAAGAGATTTATTTGGAAGCTTGCAGAACAAGGCTTACTAACAGCTTGTGGTCATCTCAGTATATTTTGGTCTTTGAATTTAGATTCTTTCACCAGTTGTGGCCTAACGTGACTATGCAGGATGACATGTGTTCTAACACTTTTCCAATGCTCTATTCTCTAGATTCTCTTTGGTTTGTGGTCAGTGTCCTACACAGAGTCGTTTCGGCCTCTCATAAAATAGAGAGTGCTATTGCTGTCAGTCTGTGGATCTGTTTTCCAGCAATTGATTGTTCTGACTGATGTTCTGTGTATCCGAGTTCAGTTCTGCATACCCTTAAGAAAATTTTTTTTTTCTTCGAGACAAAATCTTGCTCTGTCACCCAGGCTGGAGTGCAATGGGTGATCTTGGCTCACTGCAACCTCTGCCTCCCAGGTTCAAGTAATTCTCCTGCTTCAGCCTCCTGGTAGCTGGGATTACAGGCACATACCACCACACCTGGCTAATTTTCATATTTTTAGCAGAGACGGGATTTCACCGTGTTGGTCAGGCTGGTCTTGAACTCCTGACCTTGTGATCCGCCCGCCTTGGCCTCCCAAAGTGCTGGGATTACAGGCGTGAGCCACCACACCTAGCCAAAAATATTGTTTTAATGTAGGTACAATTTCTAGCAGCTAACATTTATTGAGGAAAACCATGTGCCTAGCATGTAGTTTACATGGGAGTTTGGTCCTTGTAACTGTGTTAAGTGGATACTGGTTTTGTTTTACACATAAAGAACACACTTAGTTGAGAGACTTGGGGGACCACACAACTCATACATGATAGAGCTGAAATTTAGCTCCAGGGTTTTCAGACTCCAAGGCAACTAGACTACAGTTTCGCTTGCCACAGAACTACTCTCTAGGCTGTAGGCCTAAATCCTGGCTACATATTAGACTCACCTTGGAAGCTGGAAAGCTTCTAAAAAGCACCCATACCTGAACCCCACCCTATACCAGTTAAATTAGATTTAAGTCAGAATGTTAGACTTGAAGAGACTAGATCATTCCATCTGTCCCTTTTACTTCCACATTTTGACATTTTATCAGTAGATAAGCTGACGCCTCAAGTCACACAGCTGTTCAGTATCAGAAGCAAGCCTAGGATGTAGGTGTCTTTTTTTTTTTTTTTTTGAGATGGAGTCTTGCTCTGTCGCCCAGGCTGGAGTGCAGTGGCCAGATCTCAGCTCACTGCAAGCTCCACCTCCCAGGTTTATGCCATTCTCCTGCCTCAGCCTTCCGAAGAGCTGGGACTACAGGCATCCGCCACCTCTACTAAAAAATTTTTGTATTTTTTAGTAGAGACGGGGTTTCACCGTGTTAGCCAGGATGGTCTTCATCTCCTGACCTCGTGATCCACCCGTCTCGGCCTCCCAAAGTGCTGGGATTACAGGCTTGAGCCACTGCGCCCGGCCATGGTTGTAGGTGTCTTGATTATGATCTTAGAGTTGCTTCCATACTCAGATCAACTATTACTAAATATGTTAGAACATTTACTGTATACAAAGGCCTAGAAATATGTCTAGTAATAGGTGAATTTGTCTATTTATATGTAATATTATAGAAATGTGCAGGCATGTACATCTATGTGATTCTGAGAATTTATATTCATATGTCATGATTCAATTCATAGGCTTTGCAGCCAGATTGCCTAGTTTGAATTTTGGCTTCACTGCTTCTCAGCTATCTGACCAAGTTACTTAACTTCTCTATTCCTTACTTTCTTAGTGACGAACTGGAATAATAGTGGTATACCTCCTGTGGACTAAATGAGCTAATGTATGTAAAGTGATGAGCCAGTGTTGATACACAGGAAGTGCTCCATAGGTGTTAGCTATTGTAATGTATGAGTCAGAGTGTACTCACAACTTCTGAAACTCCATAGTTATTGCATTCATTCATTGCAAAAGAATTATAATAAACTATGTGGTCTGCCTCATCTGTCTCAAATTTTATATACCTTTCTATAGGCTCTTAACAGGGTCTATACTCTCATGCTTCATAGCCCATGATTTTTTATCTCCTGGAAAACATGTTGATGTTCTAATTTATTTTCTTCATCTCTGGGCTCACTTTTGGACCATGACATCTCAGCTCAATTCAGCAGTGGCCTTCTGTGTATTTTGTTAATAAATGTCTCAGGCTGCCAGAATGTTGCTCTGATGTAGATTGGTATATTGCATCAGTCATCACCAGGTTTATATTTGTTTACATGCAGAACGATTCTTGTCTCTTGAAGGTCATGTGTAGTTGGTAAGCAGTATTATGCAGAAAATCTTGAATTATTTTGTCTGGGACTTTTAGTGATGATTACAGGCTGTTACATGGGAAGAGTTCTACCCAGAGAACCCAAAATACAGATTGAAGCCTGTTGTCTCTGATCTCCCTTAGGTCCTAAGCTTTGTTGTGTGAAATAAATGGTATCTGTTACACAAACACTGCTTCATTCAACAGGCATGGAAGAATGGACCAGTTACAGCGTTGTTAAGTACCACTTATCAAATGCTCTTAAAGGGGTTCTTTGAAAGAAATCTTTCTGCTCAAAGATAGTAAGGTGTTAAGTAGAGTGACAGATTAAGGACACCCCGCTGAATCTTCAAGCAAAGAGAAAAATCAGAATTTGGGGTGAGATGCTGTTTAGAAATAAGGAGATAAAAATTGGAGCTGCAATAGATATAGCAAATAAGATCAAGACTCGCACCACAAGTTCCATAGGTCAACTCTAGTAATTTGACATAGTAGAAGTAGAATAGGCCATCTTGAAAAATAGTTTTCTACTGTAGGAGACCTGAGACTCCCAAGAATATAGTGAAGGCACACTCTAGGGAATGCTGGTAGCTGCCCAAGTAGGTCCCTGTTGAAGTGGCTTCTGATTTATGCATTTGGAAATTTAATCTTAAGAGTTCAGAGTTGAATGGACTCTCAAGGATGCTAAATCACACATAATTTGATTGAGACTAATTAAACCATCTTGCTAATCTCTAAATTTTCTATTTTTAGATAAGGTGTATGGGAAACAAACTTATAAAAGATTGCTTTATGAATGTGAATTCAGAGCAAGAGCATTGGTAATAGGATTTGAATATGTTCTGATACCACACTCAGCTGATAATCGATTTACCTACCCTTCAACAGGAGGCCCGCCTTACTGGAGAAGTTGTTACGCCTCCCATTTTCACCCCTCCCCCGTTAGGGCTTATTATCTCTTTAACTTTTCTCTAAGTCTTTGTAACTGACCATCTGTGACTACCTCTGAATACTCACACAATTTTGTTAAATATGTGTGTATCAAGTTATTCTCCATCCTCCTGGCCTGGAAGGGTCTTTCAGTTTAGGATGACTTGACATATCTCTGCTGACACTGCTTTAGGTTGATCATTTCCAAATTTCCAACAATGCATCACTGTTTCCCTGGTGTTCATCTGTTACTGGAAATGTTCAGTCAGTAGGATGCCTGTTTCTTAGAATATTACTAAGAGGGTTACTTCATTAGACAATTGGAGCAGATGACCTTTAGGTTCTAACTTATGGGAAAGTAGTGATTCTTTTACCTCTGTAGGCCTTGCTGATCCTGGAAGATTTCTTTGAAGTAAACCTGAGAATTAGTCGTTTCACGGTATCTGCAGAAGATTTGTCCTAGGACTTCATATAGATACCAAAATCTGTGGATGCCTAAGTCCTTTGTATAAAATGATGTAGTATTTGCACATAACCTACATTTATCCTCCTGTATAAATCATCTCTAGATTACTCATAATACCTATTACAATGTAAATGCTCTGTAAATAATTCTTATCACGTATTTTTACTTGTGTTATTTTTTATTGTTGTATTGTTATTTTTAAATTTTTTCTAATATTTTAGATCTGTGGTCGGTTGAATCCACAGATATGGAACCCACAGATACAGAGAGTCGACTGTTGGTTTTCTGGCTTTTTAGGAGTCACTCTCACTGAAATTTGACATAAAAATCAGCTTGGCATAAGTTAGCAGTCACACTGCTGTGTATTAACAATTCCATTACCTGCCTGTTACCCTATCGCTACACCACATTCCAGCCAAACTAAAGTGCTGCTGCTTCTCAGGCATGCAGCCTGTCCCAGCTGTGAACCCAAATGGAATCCATTCTCTTTTTTTTTAGAAACGGAGTCTTTTTCTCTTGCCCAGGCTGAAGTGCAGTGCTGTGATCTCCGCTCACTGCAACCTCCACCTCCCAGATTCAAGCAATTCTCCTGCCTCAGCCTCCCGAGTAGCTTGGACTATAGGCGTGCGCCACCATGTCTGGCTAATTTTTGTATTTTTAGTAGAGAGAGGGTTTCACCATGTTGGCCAGGCTGGTCTCTAACTCCTGACCTCAGGTGATCCATCTGCCTCAGCCTCCCAAAGTGCTGGGATTACAGGTGTGAGCCACAGCACCCAGCCTAATCCATTCTTCATGGTCTAGTTGATACTGTCCATTATCTCCCAACTTCCCTAATTTTTATACCGATCCTTCACGTGTTTTGTATTTCTGATGGTTATGTGGCATCTTGTTAATATGTACTTTTATTTTTCCCATGATGGTGGGTAAGCCCTTGAGAGTAGGAGTTTATTTCTTTTTATTTGACTTCCAGCACTCTGGATGTACTCTGCCATCCTTGTTTTAATTCGTATCAGTATATAAAATAATGTAGATACTAAGGACAATATCAGAATGTTAAAGAGAGGCATGGTTACATTTAATTTTAAGACTCAAACTATAACCTATATAGGATATTTGAAAGAAAAGATCAGAATTCCAAGTTACTTAGGGAAACTTTAGCAATAGTGTAAAAATCCAACCAAATATAACAGGATTAAGGTGCCAATAGAAAGTAAAGAAATGGAACTTGGTGTAAAGTATTATTTCAAGAAGTTTTGGTGTTTAGGAAAGTAGTTTGAGAAGCAGGGGTCAATAAAAGTTGGTTTTTTGGGGAGATGAAAAACATTTTCTTAGTCCTAGAGGATGGAACTAGAAAGAGATGGGAGATTTCAGAAAGAACGTTGATGGAGAGCGATGTCCTGAGAGAAGACGGGGCGGTATGAAGAAGACCTGTCAGAGTAAAATCTGGGGAAGAGAAGGGGTACATTTTTCTCTGAGACAGAGAGAAAGGCGTAGGTGTAAGGTAGGAGTGCTGAGGGGAGTTCTACCTGTTTCCCTAATGTGAGAGTATTCATAGTAATCTGTTGAGGATGAAAACAAGAGGACTAGAAGACATGAGAAGAGGTAAGGTGTGATGTAGCTTACTCATGAAAATTATCTTGTGTATTTCTTGACATCATTATTGTCCGTCTTCTCCAACTAGATAGTAGGCTCCATGAGGACAAAGGTTTTGCTATCTTGTTCACCACTGTCCTTAGTGCCAGAAAATAGTGCCTGGCACATCATATATACTTCATAAATATTTGTTGGGTGAATGTTGAATGGAGAATGAAAGAGGAAACTAACTGGAGAGACTCAAAATTATTGCTTTCATCCTTTAGCTTTCAATACATGTACAGATTATAACTATACCATGTTAATTATCTCAGTACAGATCTGTCAGAAAAGCTTACCTGAAAGTACTGAGGGGCATAGAAAGGTAATTATTGGATTTTTTTCCATACTTAGAGATTGGTAGAATGGGGACTGGAACTTTAGCATTTTGGCAAGAATGTTTTGGGAAGATTTGACCAAAGAGTGCAAAATGTTTTGTGTTACCCTAATGACTCTTCCATTGAACGGAACCTTGATCTCTGATAGCTTGATAGATATGGCATTAATTATTAGCTGCCTACCCAATAATATTCTCCTGGTCTTCCTTAGGATTCCTGTGTTGTTAGATGTGCCACTATACCCAGCTTAAAACTACATTTCCCAGCCCTTCCTGAAAATATAACTCATTTATGAGATACAGGCAGAACTTTCTGAATGAGATTGCTGAGAAAGCTCTCTAAAAGAAGCCAACCTAAGAGGACACCCTGTTGTACTTTCCTCGTTGCTGCCTGGGATGTAAATTTAACGGTTTGGAACTTCAGGGGTTACACTGGGCCCATCACACAACCTCGAGGATGTAAGCCAGTGCTAAGGATGGTAGAATAAAAAATTGTTGAGCTGCCATATTGGGATTCTTGCAGCCTTTGTATTTTGAGACATTTTGTTATTTCAAGACTGATTTGTTGTAAAACTATCTTGTTTAAAGTACTGTTATTTTGGATCTCTGTTTCTTTTAGTAGAACCCCATTTATTAGAAAGGAATTGAGGGACTAGAAGCCTCAACCTGGTCAGCCGAAGAGCTGGTTTCATGGGCGTAAGCATAAGAGATCGAGGTCGGAGAAGGGTTTCTAAGGGAGGTGGCTGGGTAACGAAAGGGTCTAAGACAGCGGTCCTCAACCTTTTTGGCATCAGGGACTGGTTTTGTGGAAGACAATTTTTCCACAGATGGGGCAGGTGGTGGGGGATGGTTTCAGGATAAAACTGTTTCACCTCAGATCATCAGGCATTAGTTTCTCATAAAGACCGTGCAACCTAGATCGCTTGCATGTGCAGTTTACAATAGGGTTTGCGCTCCTCTGAGAATCTCATGCTGCCTCTGATCTGACAGGAGGCGGAGCTCAGGCAGGAATGCTCGCTTGCCAGCTGCTCACTTCCTGCTGTGCGACCTGGTTCCTAACAGGCCACTGTTGGTACCAATACCTAAGAGATGGTCATAAGGAGCTAAAGTAGAATGCTGGTGAAAGTTCCTGGAGTAGACAAAGTCAAGGAAATAGTATTTGTATGTACAGATGGGAAACCAAGAGGTAACCCTTTGATTAGGCCAGTGTTTCTTTGAGTTTTTATTTCATGGGCCATCAAGGATCTATGAATCTGTGGACCCCTGGAATCTTCTGTTAAAAAATGCAATTTGAGATATACTATAAAAATACACTCAACTGTTGAACAATGCAGGGGTTAGGGGCACCAACCCCTGTGCAGTTGAAAATTTGGGTGTCCCTTTTGACTCCTTTGTTAGTGAAAGGAAAGATGATGGCTGGAGTGATGGTTATTAAGTATGAGATAGTTCATTCAAATGGAGGCAATCTGTTCATCAAGCCATTAGGGGAGAAATGATCTTTTGCCTTTAAGTGTGGAGCTGCCTTAAAGTAGGATAGTAGTTAGGACTAGAAAGGAAAAGACTGGAAGACTTCAAATCCCTTCCATTCTTAATATTCTATCATTCCAGATTATCTTTACTATGTATTAGTTGGGGTTTGGTTGGTACCTTTTTCTTTTTTTTTTTTGCAATTAATAAAACTAAAAATGTCTGCCAGCTATCACACATATGCCTTTAGTTATTGTTTATGCTGACAGAACCCCAAAATAGTAAAACATTAATGTAGCTGAAGAATCCAAGTGTTCAAGACACAGTCTAATTGGAGTCTAAAAGATGTTAAAGGACTTTCAGACTATTTTAAAATTAAATTTGCTAAATTCTTTTAAATGATTTTGTAGATTTCCATAATAAATGTGGCAAACATTTCTCTTATGGGATGTAAATAATCAAACTCTGTTTCACTGGAGAGTATAAAGCACTTATCTAATCAGATTGTGAGAGTCGCTCAAAATTTCTAACCGTGTAATTTTTGCATAGAGAGAGAGAGTGCCTCCTGCTGTGCAATTAACTGG
This sequence comes from Macaca nemestrina, assembly GCF_043159975.1. Lineage (NCBI taxonomy): Eukaryota > Metazoa > Chordata > Mammalia > Primates > Cercopithecidae > Macaca > Macaca nemestrina. The sequence continues at coordinate 71,052,481 of NC_092135.1, forward strand.
TTTTATTAGCTATAAATTTGGTTGATGCTGGTTCTTGACCTGATCCTGCACAGTTGAGTGTCAGGAAGGCTTGGAAATCTTAGAGTGGGGACAGCAGCTGAGGCCCTAAGAGAAGCTGATGAGTTGTTTCTCACGCTTCTGTAAGTAAAGAGAGCTTTGGAATTTTCTAGACCTGTTAATTTTTCCTTGTTCATTTTATTCTGTATTCAAATTAGGTTTGTGAAGTGGAGTGGTATGGTTTACTGATTATAAGCAGGGTTTTGAGATCATACTACCTGTATTAAAAAGCTGGCTTTGCCATTTCTTGTACCCTTGGGCAAGTTTTAAAGTTTTTCCTTACCTAGGTTTCTTCCCCCATGAAAGAGTGATTAATAGTAAGCCCTAACTCATGGTTTGCTGTGAGAATTTAAGGGTTCAATCTACATGAAGTTTTTGTCCTAGCTCATAGTAGATACTCAATACACGTTAGCTGGTATTATAGAGGGGTCTTCAAGTTGAAGTCTCTTTCAGCAGGGGAAAGTGTTAATAAAAAATGTTTAGAAGGACCTATGACTTTACTGGACTTTTTTTGAAGGGAGAAAGGGGGAAGAAAATATACAAAAAGAGGCAGAGTTAGGCGACCTGGCATCAGACTTTATTACTGACATTTACTAGACAAGTAAGCTTGAGAAAATCAAATCAAAGACCCAATTTTCTCAACACTTAAATACAACATAATATCTCATTTGTGAGAGTCAGGTAAGATAAATACTTTGGAAATGTCAAAGTGCTATCTATTTTACCTAAAATATATGTTTTTAGGTAAAAACATAAGTAAACAAGGACAGTCATATAATAAATACATGAGGCTAATTAAAACAAGCAAAATATGTAAATGAAATCCATTGACGGAAGACATAGGAATTTACGTATAAGCTTGACTTGCCTCTGAATGATCATTCATTATAAAGGAAGGGGAAAGATGTCAGAGAAAGGACTTAGCATTGGTGGAGCAACCTGGCATTTGCTGGGCACTGGAGTAGGATTACTGTCTGCCTTTCACAGATGAGAAAACTGAGGCTCAGGTTAAATTACTTCCTCAAAGTCACCTCACTGATAAGTGGCAGAGCCATCATTATAACAAAGCCTGCGTGACTCCAGAGGATGTCCTAATACAACATGGTTAATTACCTCCAATCTATTTGTCACATATTTATTGAGCACCTACTCTGTGTAGTGTTAATAATACATTAATTTTTTCACAAAAATGGATAGAAATGTAAAGCACGAAGGGATCTGAATGATAACTTTGTGCAACCAAGTCATTTTGTAGGAAGGAAAAAAGGCCCAGAGTGACCAGGTCGCTTTAGGGTCATCCATTTTGGAACAGAATTAAATTTTTACTCACCTAGTCCAATATTTGATTAAGTTATATTGCTGTTCAATTCCTTAGATGCCTAATCCTTCATTAGTTCCGATTTGAAGCCTCATTTGGGGATTTTCTTTCTGGATAATTTCTGTGTAATTGCTTTGACCAAGTTACATAAGTTGTTTGATGGAAAGCTGACTGAATTCTTGTTTGTGCTTTTGTCACCCAAACTGAGTACAAGTTGTTTCAATATATTTTACTTTTTCTTCTTTTCTTTCTTTGTTTTAATTGAGACTGGACCTTTGTTGCCCAGGCTGGAGTGCAGTGGCACGGTCTCAGCTCACTGTAGCCTTGACCTCCTAGGTGCAAGTGATCCTCCCACCTCAGTCTCCTGAGTAGCTGGGACTACAGGCGCATGCCACTACGCCTGGCTAATTTCTGCATTTTTTGTAGAGATAGGGTCTCACTATGTTGCCCAGACTGGTCTCGAACTCTTGAGCTCAAGTTATCTGCCTGCCTTGGCCTCCCAAAGTGCTGGAACTACAGGGGTGAGCCACCACACCTGGCCTTACTTTTTCACGTTATCAGTGACATTCTGGTGTGAGCACAAAGAATGTGAAATCTCTTTGCCTTTTTGTGATTTGGAAATAGCTCTTGAATCCCTGGTCTTAAATCTTCACTCTGTTTCATTCAGTTTTTGCCACCCTCCTATCCTGCCAGGTGAGTCTGCCCTTAGTTGGGTATGTACTTAACTAGAGAGCAGCTCTAGATCCCTGGAGGGAAGCCCAGGCTCCTCCCAAGTGACTGCACGCGTGAGTTGGCTGCATCACACCAGGAAAACCATTGAGCAATAGGAGACTTCCCAGCACTGGTGATGTTTGTAATAAATATCCCCCATGACTCCATCTCAGTTGTTTAAGAAGAGTGGGGAAATGACTGGTGTATTTTTTTTTCATAGCATTTTTAACTGTTTCTCTTCCAAAGAAAAGTCTTCATGATGTCAAACATCATTCAGAATATAGGTATTCTATTATGGATCTGAATTCAGTCCATTTATCCTTCTTTGTTGCCCTGAATACCTGAAGAGCATCATTTGAAAAAGAACCTATGGAATTGTGAAGTTTGCTGCTTTTTATGTGACTGTGACTGAATGGGTCTTGTTAAGCCCAAACTGACTCGAAGGGCATGACCTGTGTATGACTCTCTGGTGATTATATACAGGATTGAAAATCCTCCAAGCCTGCTTTTAAAGTTCTTGTAGCACAGCAGTTTTGGATGTAGAAAGGCTGGTTTTCCATCTTGTCATACATGTAAGAATGAAGTTTTTTCTTTTTATTAAAAAAAAGCCCCTGGTTATGATACTCTTGGGGTAAACATGCACTGAATTAAGCAGCATTTTGTTTTTTTTGTTTTTGACTCAGTCAAGATCCTGGGATCCTGAAACTGTTATACTTTTGATAACTGAGATTGAAAACTTTCCTTTGTTTTCTTTATAATCGGAACCTGAAACAATTAGCAGGCAAGAGAAGTTCTCCCTACATCTTTCCTGAAATAGCTAGCTGTTTTGACCTTATAGATTTGTAAATACTGTTTTAGGAGTTTCTAAATCAGTAATTTCTCCTTGCGTTCACCTTCTGCTGCATAGTTCTGGACTCTGTAGTGATAAAGATAAGAGGTATGCTTCACTGAGGGGACCCTGGCTCATCTGTTGTGGATATTTATGATACTGGCCCTGGCCTAGGAATGGAGCTTGTGTGCAATGTGGCCCCACTACTGAGAACCAGGGGTCCATCTATCAGCACACAGCAAAGGAGCACCTACCATAGCTTTCAGGCTGAATAATGGGTATGGAATGTGGACTTGGCAAAAGGCTGGCTCATCTCTAGAGGTGATTTGGGAAATACATGGCAAAATGTATTGGGTAGAAAATTGGAAATAGAGGGTTTAATGTTAAGCAAGCTTTTCATCCTTGCTTAATCTTAAATCCTACATTTAAGTACAAGGCAAAGAAAAAGTACAATGCAAAAGCAAGGGCATGCTTGAAGAATGCAAAGCAGCAAAGGATTCTCAAGAAATCGTGCTCATGTAATTGTCTTGGACAACAGAGCCTACAAAGAGGCAAAGTGCAGCTGTCCAAATCCTCATTCTTGAAGTTTAAATCCACAATGAACTAGTGAACGTAAGTCTCAACTGTGCCTCCTACTGCAATTATATAATTGATTGACTGTTGTTCTTATGAAATGTACCCTAAGTAACCCTTAAACATGTAAAAGAATAGAATGAATACTGAAGCAAATTCATACCTTGCGGCATTTTACTCTTCTCACTGTATGGTTCAGGGTTAACATTTGCTGACATAGGCTCTCCATAATTATTTAAACACACTGAATATCAGTATCATCAAATACTGCTCATTCATCCTTTAAATGTTACTGAGTGCTTCCGGTATATAAGGTATCTGACTTTTCTCATTCATGTGGTATTATACTAGCATTTTACAAGAGGAGCAAAGTAGGAAAGACTCTTCTAAAGGGTAGCAGACCATAGGCGCAGACACGAGAAGGGAGAGGAGCATTATGTAATAAAATGCTGAACCACATGCATACTGAGTAGGTTGAAGTTCATCTGGAGCCCGTGCGATTTCCAGTATCCACGTCTTTGGTCTCATGGCCTCTCAGAACCTATGGCCTTCTGTAAGAGTAACCCGAGTGAACCCTAGTTTGTTCCAGAGCCGTATCAGGAGAAAATCACAGGTCAGTGGTTAGCTAAACAAGTTTTTATATGCCTACCATAGTCCTGGGAAGGTAAGGAAAGAGCTTCACTTCTTCCTGACCCGATCCTAGGGAGAATCTTTCCATGCAAATAAATATTTTAAATTTCATATTCATATGGTCTTATATATATTACATATAGCATGCCTGTACTGCTTTTTCTGATTATAAAAATTACATAGACTTATTGTAAAGAATTTGGGAAATAGACAAAAAAGTATGATCCCTCTTCTTTCTGCCACTTAGAAATAGATGACCACAGTAATGTTTTCTTTCTTCCTTGCCTTTTTTCTATACACATAATTTTTATTTTTAAAAAATGTAGGATCATCTCCTATATTCTTGAACTTTGGGGACATATAGTGACCCTGGATCATATTGGCATTTTGGAGATACAGTTTTTGGAGAGAGCCTTGGGCCTTGGATGTAGAGCGTAGTGAGGAGATGGCTTCAGCTGAGTGATTAGATGAACTGCTTTTCTTTCTCTTACTACCACACTCTGATAAAATGATAGACTCTTACAATTGGTGAGGACCGGCCAGGCACGGCGGCTCACACCTGTAATCCCAGCGCTTTGAGAGGCCGAGGCAGGCAGCTCACCTGAGGTCAGGAGTTTGAGACCAGCCTGACCAACATGGCAAAACACCGTCTCTACTAAAAATACAAAACTTAGCCAGGCATGGTGGTGGGCACCTGTAATCCCAGCTACTCAGGAGGCTGAGGTAGGAGAATCACTTGAACCCAGGAGGCGGAGGTTGCAGTGAGCCGAGATCGTGCCATTGCACTCCAGCCTGGGCAACAAGAATGAAACTCCATCTCCAAACAAACAAAAAAAAAGATGAGGACCTAGAGATCAAGGTCTGTGGAGTTATGTGCTTAAATACCACACACCCACTAGAGGACTTGAAGGAGTAGTTGACATTCGTGGGCAAAAGAAGTGTATACCTTGTGTCAGTGCCACATCACATGCAGAGGCATGGACCCCACTGATACACAATCCTGCTGCTAGGTGGAGGGAAGTAGCTGTTGACAATCAGAGAGAAAAGCCTGTTCTGAGTATAAGATGTAAATGGAGCCTGCCGGCCTTATGATGTGGGGCTTCATAAACGATTGCTTTCATTCTATACCCATCAACAGGTTGTTGTTGGTATCTTTGCTTTCTTTCACAAAAAGTGAACTGAGTTTTATTTTTACAATATTTATCAAATAAATACATATAGAGTATATCAATGAAATACAAAGGGTATAAAACAAGTTTTTTAACTTTTAGGTTTAGGGGTACACGTGCAGGTGTGTTACATGGGTACATTGTCTGTCACGGGCGGACTGGTGTACAGATTATTTTATCACCCAGGTAATAAACGTAGTACCCTATAGGTAGTTTTTCAGTCCTCACCCTCCTCCCACCCTCCACCTTCAAGTAGACCCCTGTGTCTATTGTTTCCTACTTTGTGTCCATGTGTACTCAGTGTTTAGCTCCTACTCTTAAGTGAGAACATGTTGTATTTATTTGGTTTTCTATTTCCTGCCTTTGCTCACTTAGGATAATGGCCTCCAGCTCCATCCATGTTTCTGCAAAGGACATGATCTTGTTCTTTTTTATGACTGCGTAGTATTCCTAGCTCCATCCATGTCACTGCAAAGGACACAATCTTGTTCTTTTTTATGGCTGCATAGTATTCCTAGCTCTATCCATGTTTCTGCAAAGGACATGATATTGTTCTTTTTTATGGCTGCATAGTATTCCATGGTATATATGTACCGCATTTTGTTTATCCGGTCTTCCTTTGATGGGCATTTAGGTTGATTCCATGTCTTTGCTATTGTGAATAGTGCTGTGATGAACATGTGTCCTTATGGTAAAATGATTTATATTCCCTTGGGTTCCCCCATTGTATTCCATTACCCAGTAATGGAATGTAAGTAATGGAATTGCTAGATTGAATGGTAGTTCTGTTTTAAGTTCTTTGAGAAGTCACCAAACTGCCTTTCATAATGGCTAAACTAATTTGCATTCCCACCAGCAGTGTATGAGCATTCCTTTTTCTGTACAGCTTTACCAGCATCTGTTATTTCCTGACTTTTTTTTTTTTCCTGAGGCGGAGTCTAGCTCTGTCGCAAGGCTGGAGTGCAGTGGCGCAATCTCGGCTCACTGCAACCTCCGCCTCCCGGGTTTAAACAGTTCTCCTGCCTCAGCCTCTGGAGTAGCTGGGATTACAGGTGCCCACCACCATGTCCAGCTAATTTTTGTATTTTTAGTAGAGACAGGCTTTCACCATGTTGTCCAGGCTGGTCTCGAACTCCTGCCCTCATAATCTGCCCACCTCGGCCTCCCAAAGTGCTGGGATTTTTTAGTAATAGCCATTCTAACTGGTGTGAGATGGTATCTCATTGTGGTTTTGATTTGCATTTCTCTAATGATTAGAGATGTTGGGCATTTTTCCATATGCTTGTTGGCTGCATGTATGTCTTCTTTTGAAAAGTGTGCATGTCCTTTGCCTACTTTTTAACGGGGTGGTTTTTTGCTTGTAAACTTTTTAAAGTTCCTTATAGATTCTGGACATTAGACCTGTGTGATTGTGAGATGCATAGTTTGCAAATATTTTCTCCCATTCTGTAGACTGTCTGTTTACTCTGTTGATAGTTTCTTTTGCTGTGCACAAGCTCTTCAGTTTAATTAGTCCCATTTGTCGATGTTTGCAAAACAAGCTTTAAAGACACAGAATCTTTAAGGAGTCTATGGCAGCTCTCCAAAATTAAATAAACAAAATAAAATTTGGGATTAGGTTGAAAAAAAGTTTTGAATCGAAGGAAAAGAGTCCTTCTGAAGATGGAGATATTTTTAAACTGTTGGAAATACTTTAAAGAAGATAATTAAAACTATGATATTTAACTTCTTTTAATATCTCTGAATCAGTCGTTTGGAACCTGTGTGTTAGTCGATGTCTGGAAACATGGCAAACTGAGCTAATAGCTCGTTTTCCCCTGTAAACTTATAGAAATGCTGATAAAACTAACAACAAAATACTCACGACCTCCCAGGTTAATTAACAAACTAAAACTTCTGTAATTTTTCCAATAAAGGAAAGAGGAAGGGAGAAAGGAACTGGCCCCAGCTGGAAACAGTAAGAGCAGGCAAACAATAATCTGTAGAGACATTTTGGTACCCTAATAAGGACATGACTATTAGATATTTTTATGAATAGACCTTGATTCCTCCGTTTATGTGTCAGATTGGGACCCTTTATTTTTTGGAGAATCTTAGAGCCTGAGTTAAAATTGGCACTTTGAGAGGCCAAGGCAGGCGGATCATTTGAGGTCAGGAGTTTGAGACCAGCCTGGCCAACGTGGTGAAACCCTGTATTTACTAAAAAAAAAAAAAGTACAAAAATTAGCTGGGCATGGTGGTACGTGCCTGTAATTCCAGGTACTCAGGAGGCTGAGGCAGGAGAATCACTTGAACCTGGGATGCAGATGTTGCAGTGAGCGGAGATTGTGCCACTACACTCCAGCTTGGGCGACAGAGTGAGACTCTGTCTAAATATAAATATATATTGTTGCAGTCTGTCCCAGTCTTTTCTTAGATCCTCCAAGTCCTAGTTTGGAAAATTACATATTTATCTGAAGAATATTTAGACCATAGTTTGTATAACTTTAAGGTGATTATTGAATATGTAGACTCTGATCATTCATTTCTGCAAAAGTTTAGAATACCATTTTTAAAACTTTTTTATTGTGGTAAAATATACATAGCATAAAATTTGCCATTTCAACCTATTTAAGTGTATAATTCACTGGCATTTATTTGTTTATTTAGACAGGGTCTTGCTCTGTTGCTCAGGCTGGATTGCAGTGGCACAGTCACAGCTCACTGCAGCTTTGACCTCCTGGGCTCAAGCCATCCTACTGCTTCAGCTTCCTGAGTAGCTGGGACCACAGGCATGTGCCACCACACCTGGCTAATTTTTTATTTTTAGTAGAGACAAGGTCTCACTATGTTGCCCAAACTGATCTCAAACCCCTGAGTTCAAGTGCTTCTGTTCTCCTGCCTCAGCCTCCCAAAATGCTGGGATTACAGGCATGAGCCCCTGTGCCTGGCCAGTGGCATTTATTGTAGTCACAGTGTTGTGCACCATCACCACTATTTACAAAAATTTTCATCACCCCAAACAGAAACGCTGTACCCATTAAGCAATAACCCCTCATTTTCTCCTCCCATCAGCCCCTGGTTACAACCTCTAATCTGCTTTCTTTATTGCTGAATGTGTTCATTCAAGATAGTTCATATAAGTAGAATCATACAGTATCTGCCCTTTTGTGCCTGGTGTATTTTACTTAGCATGATATTTTCAAGACCCATTCATGTTGCAGCGCATATCCAAACTTAATTCGTGTTTACAACTGAAATAGTGTATTTTATTTATCAGTTGATAAACACTTTGGTTGTTTTTACCTTTTGTTTATTTTGAATAGTGCTGCTTTGGACATTGGGTCCGAATATCTGTTTGACTCCTTAGAATAGCATTTTGCACACTGAGAAATGTGTAGATCTTTTATATAGAAAATTTTAGTCTTCCAGATTTCGCATGTTGACTGAAATTATTTCTGTGTAACTTAAATAAACACAAACATAAAACTAAGAATTAATAACTCCTTATAACTCTCATATACAGGTAAATTCAAAATCAATTTTTCAATTAAACAAAAATAAAATCAGTACAGCTTTAACAATTGTTATCCAATTATATTTAGTGAAAATAAATGGCTTATGTTGGTTTTAATAGTGTAAAAAGATATACTTTTGTATGATGGGCCATTATTTTAGCTTTCATCATTATCATGTTTTCTTTTTAACAGTGAATGCATTTTTAAACCAATAATCCATTATTTTGATGTGCAGCTCATTTGCTAGATTATCCCAGAATATAAATCTGGAAAACAAAGGAAAAACAGCAATTCAGTGAGAAATTATTTACCACACATTTATTGCAACAGTTTTTTTTCATGAACTCTTGCGAGCAGGTACCTATAAAGGCAAAATCCAGAGAGTATATCTGCTTGCTGTCAGAGGTTGATTGCAACAAACAGGTTTTAAGAATTTGGTTAACCTCACACTTGTTTTTATTGGAGCTTATTTGAACTGCTAACATCATGATGTCATTTGACCTTCATTTATTACAAACATATCACTTACTTATTCAGTCTGCCTCTGTTTACTGTTGGCCCATTTCCATTAAATCAGTACAGCATTCTAAAGGAACATGTTGTTTTTATGATGTTAAATCAGATTCTTAGTTTATTATATAAGAACCTAAAATCTTATTTCATGAAAATATGATTTACTTGGAAATTATACTGCAAATTTTTTTGCAAAAAATATGAGCACAACAAGGGGATATAGGATAATGATTGTTATTTTGACATTAGCATTTGCCAGCCTAACAGCTGTTAGACATGCTTACTGGAACCTGAAATGATCAATCCTATTTCTTCAAGATATCACTTGGTAATATCTTAAATATAAACATGGAAACCAGCTGGAACACTGAAAATCCCATCATGCTGCATTGTGAAGTAGTCATCCAAGGATTCAGAATATTCTTGTATTTATTCTTTATTGATACAAACATTTTTAATGATGACACAATTCAGGTGCCCCAAAGAATATTCCAAAGGATAACACTGCCTCAGTTTGACAAATACTGGTTCAAACATTAACTCTATTGCTTTACTCACATTGAACTCTAATGCTTTATTCACAAACAGTTGGTCTACCACTTAAAGATGGGGCTTTGTGATTTCCAAACTGCACATACATTCTATTTTTACAATAAACCTTATTTATTATTTCTTCATAAGAAGTAGAGTTGCCATGTGGATGAATAGTTGTGTTGCACAAATAATATATCTTCTTCCTACTTGAGAAACTAAACTATGAGAAGAAGGTTGCTTGATGAACACAGACCCCTCTATACACACTAGGCGCTCAATAAGTGTTAAGGAATTGTTTGATTAAGCAGTGATAGCCCCCTTCCACACACGTATTACTAAAAGAAAACACTGTCAAATCAAGCTTGATAAGTGTCTCTCACAATCAGTGATATTCTTTATCTCAATTTCATATTGACTCTATGCCAACCCTCAAACTTCTGTTTTCCACCTAGTTACACCATCTTCAAAACCAGTTTCACGGCTGTTTTTAATGAAACCCCAACTCTTATCCTATGAAAAAAATTCATAGCAAATAACACTACTCATAGTTTACACATTCCCAGAGGGGAGTCCCTTTCTGACCGAAGTGTCTCCATTTTCATTAACTGCTGACATTCTTCTTGATGATCCTCTTTCTGGGGTGGGGACTTATAAATCTCCTGTCTACTTATTGCTAATAATATACCTTTCATTGAAAAATACTAAATATTTTCTATATTTAACTTATGTAATTTTATACCTCATTATATTTCTAATTCTTGATTAGCCATATTTTATCTCCACAAAAGTCATAAAATGTTGATGAATATATGATTTATGTAGTGATCATATTTCTATTGACATTAGCAGATATACACTATAGTATCTGGTTTTTTTGTCTTAAAAATTAAGTTTAATAAATACAACTTATTTTTACCATGTCATTCTTCAGTACCGCTTTGTAGTATTTAACATGTTTCAAAATGTATAAATATGGCCGGGCGCGGTGGCTCAAGCCTGTAATCCCAGCACTTTGGGAGGCCGAGACAGGCGGATCACGAGGTCAGGAGATCGAGACCATCCTGGCTAACACGGTGAAACCCCGTCTCTACTAAAAAATACAAAAAACTAGCCGGGCAAGGTGGCGGGCGCCTGTAGTCCCAGCTACTCGGGAGGCTGAGGCAGGAGAATGGTCTAAACCCGGGAGGCGGAGCTTGCAGTGAGCTGAGATCCAGCCACTGCACCCCAGCCTGGGCGACAGAGCAAGACTCTGTCTCAAAAAAAAAAAAAAAAAAAAGTATAAATATGGCCTCCTATCAAATCACCACTGAAAGTCAAGAATCTACCTATAAGTTTGTAGTACCTTGCATACAGAAGGAGAACAATAATATATTTTGAATAAATGATTAGATAAATAAGTGGGTATTATCTGAATCGATTCCATTAACATTTTAAAATCCCTAACTTAATTTTGACTCATCTAACCAACGGAAGTTCAGTCTGGCTGTAGCCTCTCAGAACAGACATTTTGCAAAATATATATAGTTGACTATTAGGAAGAGGACCTTCACTGTAAATAAATGGGGTATCTCTTCAGTCATTCTCCTCCATTATCAGTCAGGTGGGCTTGGAGTAAACACCTCTCTTATCGCTTCTTCAACCCCATTTTCTTTCTAAATTTTCAGAAAGCTTCAGTAGAAATGTTTAAACTTTCAAGAAAGACAACTTTAGCAGAATTACATACTGGTAGGGCACATATACATCTTTGTAAATGTACGTAAAAGAAAACTAAGACCAGGCGTGGTAGCTCACACCTGTAATCCCAGCACTTTGGCAGGCCAAGGTGGGAGGATTGCTTGAGCCCAAGAGTTCGAGATCAGCCTGGACAACATAGACCCCATCTCTAAAAAAAAATAAATAATAAATTTAATTAGCTGAGTGTAGTGGTATATGCCTGTAGTCCCAGCTACTTGGGAGACTGAGGCAGGAGAATTACTTGAGCCCAGGAGGCCAAGGCTGCAGTGAGCCAAGATCACACCACTGCACTCTAGCCTGGGCAACAGAGCAAGATCCTAGCTCAAAAAAAAAAAAAAAAAAATGAGTAGGAAGCCTGTTTTATTCTACTGTTATAAATGTGAAATTTTATGCAACTTTGCATTTTATTTTTCGTACAGGCAGAAATACTCAGTGTCCTCAGTCACAGAAACATCATCCAGTTTTATGGAGTAATTCTTGAACCTCCCAACTATGGCATTGTCACAGGTAAGAACTCAGTATTTGACTTCTTTCTTTTTCCAGTTACCTAGCTTTAGATTCCTTAATATGCTAAAATGCTTAATATTAGGTTCAATCATGAATTGTGTGTTACTGTCAGATGTCACTTTTGTTGCTATAAAGCATTAATAAAACTGATTATATCAATATAATTAAGAATAGTGTTTCCACTTCTACCCATGTTTAATTGTGCTAATTATATCTGCGTAAATGCTATTTAAATGCACTTGCAGCTGCAATACCAATATTTCAAGGTGCCGTTTAACTAAAATTTCATTTAATTAGCTGAAATGAGAGATGTTTTTTGTAACTCTGTGACCTTTTATAAATTAAGATTTCTTGAGCTATTCATGTTGTAATTCTTTGCAAGGCATTTTAATCCCATTAGAGCATTATTTCTTCAAGGTCTCTGACATGAGAACAATATTTTTCAGGTTTGGTCAACTAAGTTGGTAATGACCTTGATCTAAATTATCATATAATTTGGAGCAGCAGTTTATAACTGACAGACATACCCTTTCTAAAAAGGAGCACATAGAAAGTTTTGCCACATGAAAATACAGAGAGACACATATCTTTAATACTTTATGCTCATATTTGTATAATCCACTGAATAGCTTGGAGGTCTACAATAACTCGGTTTTACAACAAATAACTTTGATCTCTATCTTGGCAATTCTTTGATTAAAACAAAGTCAAACAAGAAAACCTTAAAATATTAGCCGTATCTTTTCCCACGATAGAGGTGAGAACCTGGATTGTCTTTATAGAAAATAACAACAAAACACCCCTCAACAAAAAGGATTGTATTAAGTACTTTCTATAAATTATCTCATCTAATACTTACAGTAATCCTATGACATAGATAAAATAATTTCTATTTTACTAGTAAGAAACTACATCTCTAACTTAAGCAACTTTCCCATGGTCACCTAGCTAGTGGTGGAACCAAAGCACTATAAATTCCTCAAGCTGATTCTCCACAGAAGCTCCTCTTCTATGCAAGCTAGGTTCTGGAAAGCTGTGAGCTGACTGGTTCTTAAACTCAGAGAGACATGGTTGCTGTTATTCCATCTTCTGGCAGCAGGTAGTTTAACATGCTTTTACTCTTAGTAGCATTTTAACCTAAGTTCTTAAGTGGAGGGACTTTTTTCCCCAATTCACTGCCTTTAGATCTGTGACCGAAATGGGGCATGTAGCAATTTTTATCTTGAGTCTATATTTCCTATAAATGTAAATACCCAAGAATGGAGTATATTGTTGGTGAGGGGGGAGGTAGCCATACCTCACGTTTTAAGTCAGATTTCTTTTTTTTTATTTATTTATTTTTTTGAGACGGAGTCTCGCTCTGTCGCCCGGGCTGGAGTGCAGTGGCCGGATCTCAGCTCACTGCAAGCTCTGCCTCCCAGGTTTATGCCATTCTCCTGCCTCAGCCTCCTGTGTAGCTGGGACTACAGGCGCCCACCACCTCGCCCGGCTAGTTTTTTTTTTGTATTTTTTAGTAGAGACGGGGTTTCACCGTGTTAGCCAGGATGGTCTTGATCTCCTGACCTCGTGATCCACCCGTCTCGGCCTCCCAAAGTGCTGGGATTACAGGCTTGAGCCACCACGCCCGGCTTAAGTCAGATTTCTGATTTAAAGTTAAACCTTTCTTTGTCAACCCATATACCATGTGGCTCCTTTTTTCTGTGTCTATTGTATCTACTTTTTTTTTAACTAGTTATATTTACTTTTAAAATCTGAATCCAGTGTTCTGATCCTCGTTTGTGGCTGATATTATTCCTCCCTAAGAAAGTGTGATACTCCCAAGAGATTAGAAATTCTGTTTCTTGTTATATACTCTTGATGTTTAATGCTTTTTGAAAATATTTTTGGCCAACTAATGAGCTATTCATGAAGTGTTCTAGTTTCTTGAGGTGAGGGTGAATGGAAAAAAGGGGACTTGAGTGGTGATATGAAATTATTTTTCCAAGAGTTTACTCTGAGTAGGAAGATATGAAACATTCTTAGCCAGCATATTTCCCCTAGGTCACCTCATCTAAAAGAGGGAGAAATAATCCAAGAAGTTCGCTTTCATTCAGTATTTGTATCACACTAACCAGTCCTTTATTTCATTCATCCCTTTAGCATTCTCTACTCATACTTGCAACTACCAAATTATTTAGTTAAATTGATTGTTTTTTTATGGATCCATATCTCTCTCTCTGTAGAGCCAGTAAGAAAGCAACTGTTTTTTTTTTTTTTTTTTTTTTTTTTTTTTTTTTTGTTGAGACAGAGTCTCGCTCTGCCGCCCAGGCTGGAGTGCAGTGGCCGGATCTCAGCTCACTGCAAGCTCCGCCTCCCGGGTTCACGCCATTCTCCTGCCTCAGCCTCCCGAGTAGCTGGGACTATAGGCGCCCGCCACCTCGCCCGGCTAGTTTTTTTTTTTGTATTTTTAAAGTAGAGACGGGGTTTCACCATGTCAGCCAGGATGGTCTCGATCTCCTGACCTCGTGATCCGCCCGTCTCGGCCTCCCAAAGTGCTGGGATTACACGCTTGAGCCACCGCGCCCGGCCGAGAAAGCAACTGTTAACATTAAACATAAGAATTAAAACAACACAAGTTTCAGATTATGAGGTAGTAGTAGATTGTGAATTTATAGCTCTTATTGACCTATGAGATTGATTATTAAAGAGACCTGTTAGATGACTTTTAGTGTTTTGAATGTATTGATTTGATATGATTATCTTTGTTCCTAGAGATATTAGTTTTAATTAACTAAGTGCTATGTATGTGAGCCTTTCAACCTACCATCTATGGCTATGCTCTGTGCGTGGGTAGTAGAAAATATGACAACTGAGCCCAGTTTGGGAGTGAAGAGATCACATGGATTAGTGATGATGACACTTACTCTGCCACTGGAAATGAGCACAAATAAGTCTTAGTATGAGGCGGTTAAGAGAGAAGCAAAGATAGGCAGGAAAACTGACCTTGATCACCCAGCCCCAGCCAGATACCCCTCTGTGAACCTCATCGTATTTATCAAATGGTGGAGGCTCTGAAGGAGGAAGCTTGGATGGCTTGAATCCATTCAATTTGAGGTAGTTTTTTTGTTTTTTTGTTTTTAAATAGAAAAGGTTGTTGCAGCAGGCAGCTGTTGTCATTCATGCTGAGGGCTTGAAAGAATTATTTATCAGAGTGGTGGAATGGAATGAGCAATAGAATGGGAATTGTGAGATGTGAGATCTTGTCTTGATTCTGCCAGAGCTTCATAGATGGGTCACTGATGATCTCTCTCTGTCTGTTTTCTCATGTGAATGAAGGGACTAGAATACATGATCTCTGGGTGAGAGTATGTATGTATGTGTATAGTTGTGCGTGTGTGTTTGCTGAAACTTTTTATCACAGACATATAAAACCTGCTAATCAGGGGACCTGGGGAAGAGACTAAGAGGCAGCTGCCAATTTATTTCCCATCGAAGGGAAATGAACATCTTTCTCCCAGATCTACAAAGAAATGGGGTGACAAGAAACTCAGACTCCAAAGCCAAAAGAAACAATAATGGATCATCTTTTCTTTTTTTCTTTTTCTTTTCTTTTTTTTTTTTTTTTTTTTTTTTTTTTGAGACGGAGTCTTGCTCTGTTGCCAGGCAGCAGTGGTACGAACTGGGCTCACTGCAACCTCCACCTCCTGGGTTCAAGCAATTCTCCTGCCTCAGCCTCCTGAGTAGTTGGGACTACAGGTGTGCGCCACCACGCCGGGCTAATTTTTGTGTTTTTAGTAGAGACGGGGCTTCACCATGTTGGCCAGGATGGTCTCGATCTCTGACCTCATGATCTGCCTACCTCAGCCTCCCAAAGTGCTGGGATTACAGGTGTGAGCCACCACGCCCGGCCTGGATCATCTTTTCTTTGATCTTTGGAAACCTCTTCATTCTGTACTACTCCCATTATTTTATTTCTCTGTGTGTGTGTGTGTGTTTGTGTGTGTGTGTAAAACATAAATACATGAGGGCAGGGGGAGTTCCTGGGAGATGAAGGAAGGAGTTGTTAGGTACCAGACCATGTAGCTCTTTTGCAGCAAGCCAGATTGGAGAGGAACCCACACCCAAAGTATCTGGTAATCTAAGAGTAAAAAAAGGGTGGCAGACTGGGTCCCAGGGTTCCAGAGAGAAGTGATTTAGGATCCCAGATGCCTGGAAGTTGCTCTTTGTTGTCAGGGGCTGATCTCACCTCTTAAGTTACCTGTTCTGCGTTAGCCTCTGTTACTTCTCTAAGAGAGGAGACTAGTTCTGCATCATTTCTCAGCAGGCCCAAATTCTCATTCAACCCAGCCAAGGAAAACATACTAATTTTTAAGTGCCCAATCTCATTTCCCTTAACTTGATCTTGATTTATTTTAAGCACAAATACATCTAATTTGCATGTTTTGATATTGTGCTGGTCTTTTTTTATTAGTCAATTAGAGACACGTGTCACATTTTGTTGTAACACGTTTCAGACATTTGCGTAAATTTATTTATTCTATTAGTTATCATCTAAATTAAGCTTGGTCTTGGTGACATTACAAAGAGATTTCATGGTAATGGTTTTGTTCCAACAAAACTGATATTATGTTTACATTTTTCGGAGCCAGCTATTGTCACCGTAAAACTCAAAGGGAAGAATCATCTTATAAATGAAAAGGAAATGTTTGCTTAATGTGGTTCTTAATGACTTTAAAAAAAAAAGAAACAAATGCTTTATACTAAAATCCAGTAAACTACTTTCTTCAGAGAAGTGGTTTGAAAAGCATGTGACCATATGTGTATATAGTGAGTCCACAATTTCCAGTGGGAAAACCAAAAGGATGAAAGAATTGAATGCTTATTTAAAATAGTTAATATGTTAGTTTAGCTATCCACATACCTAAAGATGATATTTTATATGAAATAAAGGTAATAATATTGCCTTTCTTGCAACTTCAGTCATGAAACCATTTTATTTAATGATGTATCTTTTTTATTATACTTTAAGTTCTTGGGATACCTGTGCAGAACGTGCAGGTTTGTTACATAGGTATACACGTGCCATGGTGGTTGCTGCACCCATCAACCCATCATCTACATTAGGTATTTTTCCTAATGCTCTCCCTTCCCTAGCATTAAATAAAACCCCCCCACAAGCCCTGGTGTGTGATATTCCCCTCTCTGTGTCCATGTGTTCTCATTGTTCAACTCCCACTTATGAGTGAGAACATGTGGTGTTTGGTTTTCTGTTCCTATGTTAGTTTGCTGAGAATGATGGTTTCCAGTTTCATCCATGTCCCTGCAAAGGACATTAACTCATCCTTTTTGTGACTGCATAGTATTCCATGGTGTGTATGTGCCACATTTTCTTTATCCAGTCTGTCATTGATGGGCATTTGGGTTGATTCCAAGTCATTGTTATCGTGAATAGTGCTGCAATAAACATACGTGTGTGTATGTCTTTATAGTAGAATGATTTATACTCCTTTGGGTATATACCCAGTAATGGGATTGCTGGGTCAAATGGTATTCCATGTCTTCATCATCATTAGAATGACTTTTTAAAGTTAACGTGGTTTTTGGAGTAGTGTCTTAACTATAGTATAAGATGTTTGAAGTATCATGGTTTGGGGAATCTCTGTATAATACTATCTCTGGATATTTATCTCAAGCTACAAGTACCCAATGGCATAACATTAGGATTGTTGAATATTTTAGTCCCATATGGTATATTTATAATCATAACTGACTGCTTTTCAAAGTGATCTTTAGAAGGCTCATTTTCAGTGACATCCCGCAGTTGGAATTGAGTTATAGTTCCAGGAATAATTGGCTCTGTGTTAAATTTTGTTACCCTTCCCTTATTCCCTCCCTCCCTTTTGTCTTATTCTTATAGGTGACCTTTATAAGCTTTGAAAAACTGGCTTTGATTGAGATCATCTTAGACTTATATATTTTTCCCTAAACAGTGTTTTGTTGTTCAAATAAAGTAATGGAGAGAGCATCTTAAAATATGAGGGATTTTAGAAGTTCCTGAATATAAGTTGACTCGTTCTTTTCTTAGGTATAATTTTACAGGACTACAGTTGCCATCTTTGTAATATGCACATGACTGTTTCAAGTGTAAACATATTTATCTTAAGAACTGTGTCGTGCCTAAGAGCCATTCGTAGGGTGCCGCTTGTCTGTAAACTGGCCTACTTGTCCTTATGAATAATGAGGGCTGACTAAACTTGATTGAAACGTGAGGAACTTTGTGTTTGTAAAAATTAGCAGTGTTTCTTATTTCAAGGGTTTTATGGCATTCTCTTGCTTATTCTATTAAACCTTTTATTCTTTAAACCTTACAGTGGGCCATATGTATGAAGTTTATAAAGTATTAATGATCTTAACCAAAACAAGAAAAAAAATTCCAAATGGTTCCCACTTCTGTACTGTTTTATCATCTCAAAAGTTTAAATAAGATGTTCTGCTGCCATTGTTTTTTTTACTGTTCACTGTATTAGCACTTTCTCTGATGTGCTTTGGAGGCTGATCGATGAATTTCTTAGACATTTTGCTGGAATCAGTTTAAGAGTGTCTGACTAGATGGTGAACAGTAGACTGAGAGAATCTTCAAGTGACCACGTCATTGTTTTCTTGCTGTCTTTACTTGATGATTAAGATACAATTCTTTTTAAAACCAAATGGCACTGGTTATCATATTTCCCAAATCAGAAATCTATTTTAGTTAATATTTTAAAGAAATACAAAGCCATAGCAAAAACCAATGTTATTTTTACTACAGAGTGTTAATGGATGTAAAGAGGTTAGTGAGACATAGTGTTTAGTTAATGATGTTTATTTTCACTATATTTAATGAGTAGTACTTTTATCTCCTTTAAAGAAAAATAATGTTTATTGGTTAAAGGTAAGAAATGATAGACACCAATTTAATTTCAACATCTTTGACTATATTATAGACATTTACATATTTATGGTTTGGAAGATTTGATGTTGTCAAGAGGGCACTTCTCCCCATAATGATCTATAAATTCCACGCAATTCCTATCCAAATCCCAGCAGACTTTTTTTTAGAAATTAATAAGCCAATCCTAAAATGTATGTGGTAATGCAAAATAGTCAAACCAATTTTGAGAAAGAACCAACTTTGAGGACTTAGATTGCCTCATTTCAAAACTTACAGATCTGTAGTAATCAACCTAATACAATATTGGCATAATATCTACAGGGATGTAGACCAAAGGAACACAGTTAAAAGTCTAGGGAAAAAGCCTTACATTGATTGGCAATTGATTTTCATCAAAGATGCCAAGACAGTTAAGTAGGTGAAAGACAGTCTTTGATCATTGAGACAATTAGAAATTCGTATGCCAGGGCCAGGTGCAGTGGCTCACGCCTGTAATTCCAGCACTGGGGAAGGCTGAGGTGAGAGGATCACTAGAGCCCAGGAGTTCAAGACCAGCCTGAGCAACATGGCAAAATCCCGTCTGTACAAAAAAAATTAGCTAGCGTGGTGATGTGCACCTGTAGTCCCAGCTACTAGAGAGGCTGAGGTGGGAGGATTGCTTGAGCCCAGGAGGTTGAGGCTTGCAGTGAGCCAAGAGTGTGCCACTGCACTCAAGCCTAGGCAACAGAGTGAGACCTTGTCTCAAAAATAAATTCATATGCCAAAGAAAAATTAGAGCCACACCTCAGACCACACATAAAAATGAACTCAAAATGGATCATAAGCCTAAGTATAAGGGTTAAACTATAAACTCTTAAAAGAAAAATAGGAGAAAATCTTCATGCAGAGAGGGTTAGGCAGAGAGTTCTTACAAATGATACCAAAAGCACAGCCATAAAAGAAAGTTGATAAATTGGAATTTATAAAAATTAACAATTTCTGCTCTTTGAAAGATGATCTTAAGTGAATGAAAAGACAAATGACAAACTGGGAAAAAATATTTGCAAATCATATATATGACAGAGGACTTGTATCTAAAACTAAAAAAAAATTATTAGAACTCAATAAAACAACCCAACGTAAAAATGGACAAAAGATTTTAATAGTCATTTTGCTTAAAAATATATAAAAGGGGCTAATAGGCACATAAAAAGATGCCCAACTTCGTCAGTCACTAGGGAAATGCAAATTAAAAGCTCTGTGAGATACCACTAGTGTTATACCCACTACAATGGCCATAATCAAAACAACAGACAGTACTCCTGGGCACAGTCACATGCACCTGTAATCCCAGCTACTTGTGAGGCAGAGGGTGGCAGGGAAGGACTGCTTGACAACAGGAGTTTGAAGTTTGAGGTTAGCCTGGGCACCATAGCAAGACCCTTTTCTCAAAAAAAAAAAAAAGACAATATCAAATGTTGGTGAGGATGTGGAGAAACTGAAACCCTCATACATTGCTGGCAGGAATATAAAAATAGTACAGCCTCTTTGGAAAACAGATTGATAGTTTCTTTAAAAGTTAGACATAAACTTACCATATGGCCCTGCAATATCAGTCCTGAAATCTACCCAAGAAAAATTAACATATTTACATACATAGACATCTACACAAATGTTCATAGGAGTATTATTCGTAATAGCCAAAAACTGGGAACAATCCAAATATCTATCAACTGGGGACTGAATAAATCAAATGTAGTATATCTGTACAACAGAATAGTATTCAGCAATAAAACTGAATGAAGTCTTCTTGTACGCTTACCATTTGAGTGAACTTAGAAAACATTATGCGGCCAGGCGCAGTGGCTTAAGCCTATGATCCCAGCACTTTGGGAGGCTGAGACAGGTAGGATTGCTTGAGCTCAGGAGTTTGAGATTAGCCTAGACTACATAGCAAGACCTCATCTCTACTGAAAAAAAAAAAAAAATCAGCCTCAGCATGGTGGTGTGTGCCTGTAGTCCCAGCTACTTGGGAGGCTGAGGTGGGAGGATTGCTTGAGCCTGGGAGGTGGAGGCCACAGTGAGCCAAGGTCAAGGCTGCAATAAGCTGTGATCACACCACTGCAGTCCAACCTGGGCAACAGAACGAGACCCTGACTCCAAAAAAATAGAAAGAAAAAAGACATTATGCTGAGGGAATGATGTCAGACACAAGGAACAATTTGTATGATTCTGTTTATATGAACTATCCAGAAAAGACATATTGGTAGAGAGAAGAAGCAGATTGTAGGGCTGGGGTGAGAGTGATGATTAACTGCAAACCGGCACAAGAGAACTGTTTGTAATGATGGAAAGGTTCTAAGACTGGATTGTGGTGGTGGTTGCCCAACTTTATGAATTTGCTAAAAATCATCCAATAATATACTTATTGCAGGTGAGTTTATGGTATGTAATTTATACTTCATTTTTAAAGGATTTTTCTCACTTTTTTGACCTTTTGTGCTTAAATTTTTAGAACTCTTCCAAGTCCTTATGCGGCAATGATTGATTTGTTTGCATTGTCATATAAGCTCTCTGATTTATGCATTTAATATCTATCTCATAAGAATAACAATTTTTAAAGAAATATCTATTTACATACATACCTTTGTTTCAAATTTATTCTTCCAACACCTCTTCGTGTTTCTCAGTTCCAGCTAAATGGCTTTTGATTCTCAACTGAAGTTTACTATTCATTGTATGTTACTGGTCTTGTGTTTGACAGATATTTTTCAGGATGACATTAACTTTTAGAAACCATAGCATGGAATAATTTTTTATATACTTTTGATATCTTTTGGTAAATTCTTTAATGTATTTTCTCAATGAAAATATAAAGCCTTATTTCTGAAATGTACCTTGATTTTAATTATATGCTTATCTTTCCTTTTAAAATAGAATATGCTTCTCTGGGATCACTCTATGATTACATTAACAGTAATAGAAGTGAGGAGATGGATATGGATCACATTATGACCTGGGCCACTGATGTAGCCAAAGGTAATAATATTTGGTATATTCTTACAGAATTGGTGGGGTGCATTTTCCCCTCCTGAAATGGGGACTTACCATCAGAAAATGTTTTATTCTGTCTTTAGATGTTCTTTTTTCAGACCAAAAGTAGTAAGAATTCCAAAGCTGATTGTACAGATAACATTTTGGGTCATTGCCTTTTCCACTCCTGAATTCCTTTTCTCTTTCTCTTTTCTCTACTTTATTTCTATTCATGAAATCTAGTTGTAGCTTCAGGGCAGACATGTTTGTCATGTTTTGTGATATTATAATTGACTAGCGTGCTTGACACATTAAATGGAAAAATCATAATTCTGTTGTTCTGAAAGTCTCTACTTAGACTCAGTATCCAGAAAACATTTATTGTAGAATTAGTTCTACTCATTTTGTGTATATAATATGCTAAAAATAGAAACCACTTGCAAAAAATAATTTTTATTTGTCCTGCCATCTAAAAGCAATTCAGATTTTATTTTACATTTAATGTAAACTTACTTAGGCATCGCTGTTGGAAATTAAATATTTTTAATACACCAAACCCCTAAACAAGGTCTTTTTTCTCATACATTCCTGCATAGACGAATGCTTTCTAAAGCAATTCAAACTTCATTTATTTTTATCTTTTTTTTTTCCATTTTCCTGACTGAACATTTCTGGGCTTTATTTATAACTGTCAGAGTTGCTTTGGAAACAACTTCATCTAAATAATGAACACTGATAGTTATATTTGTATTCTAACAACCCCTACAAAGTGTGTCTGAATTTTCCTGGGGCAATTAACTCCTTTACATTTTACTACTCCATTCTCTACAAGCATCTCTTTACAAAGCAAATAGAACGTGATTTAGCACTCAGTAAGGGAAGCAACTCATGCGTTGATTTCACTGTGTGACTTCCAAAAGTAGTAGTGTTTCCTTTGGGGAATTGTCTATTTTAAGTTTCATCAACACCTACCAAATTCTTCAAATAGGGAAAGTGAAAAAAAATTTGAGTTTCATGCTGGATGCTGCTGCTGAATGATGCCTCATTACATTATAAAAATAATAAGCTCTGTGTTTAGGGTAGTGTACCTGAGACTTTAGCTATGTTAATTTGCTTAATTGTGTATTGATGCATCGGGCATCTCAAATCATGCGGAAACCTTCATATTCTTAAAGATATTTTCATGTAACATCGTAGAGACTTCTCTTCTTGTCAGTAGAACACAAGGACCAGCTCTCTGTAAGCAAGGTGATGTGCCTTGATTAGGAGCTGCCTGCAACATTGTGGAAATACCCTTCAATAATGTAAATGCATATGTAGGTAGTCCTTAACTTACAGCATATCACCTTACATACATTTGCATTTAGGGTGCTCAGCCAGTTACAACCATGCCACTACTTATTGGCACTTAGAATAGATAGACAGCAAACAAATCAGCTAACATCAGTCACTCTGCTTCCTGCTGTGCTCTACTTAAGCATCCCTGGTTCCCAGTCTGGGAACCTCTTCTCCCTGCACCCCCTTAAGCGCATGCCACATCATCCCGAGTGAGGGGTAAGTCTCTTGGCTCCACATCAGCTGAGTCATTCTTGGTGTTTTCTCGAGAGTGCTAGTGCTCTGCATCAGAAGGCAAGGAAGAGAAGGAATAGAATTAGGTAGCAAACTGGACCTGGTGCAGTGGCTCACGCCTATAATCCCAGCACTTTGGGAGGCCGAGGTGGGTGGGTCTCTTGAGGCCAGGAATTTGAGGTCAGCCTGGCCAACAAGGCGAAACTCTGTCTCTACTAAAAATACAAAAAATTAGCTGGGTGTGGTGATGCACTACTCGCCTGTAGTCAACAACTTGGGAGGCTGAGGCACGAGAATCGCTCAAGCCCCAGAGGTTTGCAGTGAGCCAACATCAAGCCACTGCACTCCAGCCAGAGTGAGATTCAGTCTAGGAAAAAAAAAAAAAGAATTAGATAGCAAACTGGCACCAGAGTTAAAAATAAGGAAGGAGAGGCCAGGCGTGGTGGCTCACGCCTGTAATCTCAGCACTTTGGGAAGCCAGGGAAGGCGGATCACCTGAGGTCAGGAGTTTGAGACCAGCCTGACTATCATGGAGAAACCCCATTTCTACTAAAAATACAAAATTAGCTGGGCATGGTGGTGGCGCATGCCTGTAATCCCAGCTACTCGGGAGGCTAAGACAGAACAATCACTTGAACCCGGGAGGCAGAGGTTGTGGTGAGCCAAGATTGGGCCATTGCACTCCAGCCTGGGTGGCAGAGTGAGACTCCTTCTCAAAAAAAAAAAAAAAAAAATAGGGAAGGAGAGAATGGGATTGGGCCCCTGATGGTGTCCAAAACTGCAGATTAATAAAATCCCTTTTGCCTGTCTGGCTAATGTGTTTCACCTCAGGTGAGAAGAGTGAGGCAGAGAAGAGGCTTGTATGTTTATGGACACAAGTAATAGTTAACATTTTAAAAATCCTTTAAAGATGGCCCAAAAAAAAAACAAATCAGGGCTTTAGGAATGACTTCAGCTTTCTCTGATAAAGCTGTGTGTAGAACTTAAGAATTTAAGAGATTAAGTAGGAAGGCTTGATTTTTGTAGATTCTGTTTCAAATTCAGCTATGTACCTTTTGGGTTGACCTATGGTTGAATCCACTGGAGCAATGATATGTTGAGAAATCAAAAAATGAATAGTTTATTTTAAGTAAAGGTTGATTCATGTATTTTGAAATAGGCATTGCTCAGCATCATTGCTGTTGAGACAATATCTCCTCAAAGCAAAAAAGATTCTCTTCTTTCTGGATGTGAGGATAAATGGAGGGTGGACCAGCAAGTATATCTGAAATCGCCGCAAGTCAATCAGCAATGCTTAAAAGGAACAAAAGCAGATGAACTCCAATCCAGTCTCAAAATGGTCACCACTCATTCCAATTCTCCCCAAAAGTCTCCTCAATTATACCTGCCAACTCTTTTTCTTTTTCTTTTTTTCTTTTTCTTTTTTTTTTTTTTTTTTTGAGACGGAGTCTAGCTCTGTCACCCAGGCTGGAGTGCAGCGTCCGGATCTCAGCTCACCGCAAGCTCCGCCTCCCGGGTTTACGCCATTCTCCTGCCTCAGCCTCCAGAGTAGCTGGGACTACAGGCGCCCGCCACCTGGCCCGGCTAGTTTTTTGTATTTTTAGTAGAGACGGGGTTTCACCGTGTTAGCCAGGATGGTCTCGATCTCCTGACCTCGTGATCCGCCCATCTCGGCCTCCCAAAGTGCTGGGATTACAGGCTTGAGCCACCGCGCCCGGCCATATACCTGCCAACTCTTTTTCTAGGAAACCCTGAATGTACACCTGATGAAAGTATTTTTCAGCCTTCTTAATTGTTTGCAATAAAAATAAGGCAGAATTATAGATGGATCTACAAAAACATTAAATAGAATTTTATGTGAGTGTGATGACTTTGTTTATATGAAATATTATTTAAATGTGTACTATGCACTGTACACAAAAACTTTATGGTACTTTTTGCTTATGATAATCTGCCATGAGGAAGAAAAGTGCCTATATTTAAAGCTTTTGTATTTGAGTCTTGTTTTTTGAAATCCTTACTTGTCAGCAAGTGTAGAAACTATCTCTACCAGTAATAGTAATTATACAGTTCCTACCTGAAAAATTATTAAGGAATTTGATTCTAAAGCAAGACAGAGGTAACTGTGAAATCCAGTCATATAGATTATTAAATGCTACCCAAGTTGTAGCTATTGAATTTTTGCAGTTTGAGGGATGTAGAACTTCGTATCAGAAGAGAAATTTCCTTTATCCCAGTTACATCTTATCTAAGATCACATAATTACTAATACTTGTGTTAACTTGACTCTTTTCAGTAATATCATTCAGTG
The DNA here is from genome assembly GCF_043159975.1 of Macaca nemestrina. Lineage (NCBI taxonomy): Eukaryota > Metazoa > Chordata > Mammalia > Primates > Cercopithecidae > Macaca > Macaca nemestrina. The sequence continues at coordinate 71,078,355 of NC_092135.1, forward strand.
ATATCATTAAAAGGCAAGAGTTTAAATTTTTTTATTTTCTTTGTCCTTTCACGATTCTTCAATATACAATAATTAAAATAGTAGAAGAAGAAGAGATTTTAAAATTAACCTCTATAAAATTAAAATGTTCTATACACTTTAAAAAGCCAAAGCCTCTTATTAAATTATTTTCAATGTATTGTTCATTTCAAAAAGAAACCTGTTTGATTTGGAGGTGAGGGGGAGGCTGTTTCTGCCATTATTTAGAAAAGACAACTTTATTGAGAAATAAAGAAGATATATTTTAGTAGAAAATCATCCTTTTTTTATTCTAAAGGGGTAGACAGTACATAAATACAGAAAGGGTCAAAAACTGCTAAGGTGGTAACCATAAAATATGTCTTTAAAGTATAATTTTTGACTCAAAATAATAAAACTCTGAAAAGTTTATATATACCCAATATACTGAAGTAATTGGATTTACATCCTAAATATGACGGAAAGAATTTTGGAGTATGTTGAAATACAGATTATCTCAAAGATTTATCCTTGTGAAAGGAATGAAATATTTTGTAACTACTGTATACTTTTTTATCTGAAGATCATAAAATTATTTACTAACCATAACTAACCCTCCCAGTTCTCCCCACTGCTACTCCACATCCACTCCCAGGTCTTGTTGGAATGGGTACTGAGAAAATAAGCCAAGCTGCAGCTGGGTAACCATAGACATCCGGAACTTTGGTAACTGGACTTCAGAATCTGCAGCTGGGTAACCGCAGACAACCAGATGAAAACCGCAAATTTTACTCAGAACTTTGGCAGATTTAGAAGGTAGTTGGTAGTGGAATACCTTAGTCATGGAGCACTCCTTTCAGTGGTTACTGTACTATTTTCACGCAGACTGCAGAAAATTAAGGTGTCCTTATTAGGTATTTTAAGAAGTTAGCTTTACCCACAGTCAAATTCCTAATCTCTAAGAGATTAAAGTTTATAAATTTGACTTCACATATACATGTTACTAATGTAGATATATTCTCTTCTCATTTTATCAGTCATGGAAGAATAAGACATGTGAATTAGTTTCTGCTCTTGAGTTCTTTGAAAAACTATGAAAGGTAATACTGATGTAATGTTGAAAAATATTAATAGGCCTTTCTTTCTTCTTGTGTGAAAAGGAATGCACTATTTACATATGGAGGCTCCTGTCAAGGTGATTCACAGAGACCTCAAGTCAAGAAACGGTAATGTAGTTATGTTTTTATTTTACCTATTTTATTACAAATTATATACACTTGCATGTAGAAATGAGCATCATGCTTTTACATATCTTTTGTAACCTACTATTGGACTCACTGCTGATACCATGGAAGCCTTTCTACTGTCAATAAATAACAAAATCCTTGATATTATTTGAGGAAGCTGCACAGCATTTCACTATATAAATATAGCCCAGAATGTGGACATTTGAATTGTTTACATTTTTTCTCTGATAAGAAATGTTGGGCTTACTATTTCAGCCAAATTTTTCAAGACATCCCTAATTATTTCCCTAGAATCATTTTCTAAAAGAGATACTGCTGTGTCAAAGTGTGCAGTCATATATTTTTAGTCTTCTATTTTTAGGTGGCTTTGTGCACTATCAATTTTGAATTTTGTTCTTGTTGCGTCTGAATTGCATGGTGTAAATTGTTTGTGCCAGTCCTGCCTGTATTACCTGGAGTAGGGTGCAAAATGAGCCACATGTTTGGAAGTTTGGAAAGTAAAGGCTCTCTTTTTCTTCTTTCTCTTCTTCTGTACTTTCTAAAGTTTATTTATGGCCCTGTATTTTATAATTTGGAGGGTGAGCATTTTAAAATAACTTGCAGGATTAGACATTACCTTCAAGTAGGAGTGGTAACAGAATGCTTCTTCCGCTTTGTCACTTCAGAGTTATCTGAGAAAGGCAGTAGGGTTATAGAACTAGCTAAACACCAGAGTTTGCTACTATTTTGAATATCCTCGTATCAATTAATTATTTACATGCTTTCTAAATGCTCCCTTTCAGCAAGGAGGAAGAGAACTCTCTATTTTTAGGAGATCTTTAATTAAAATGAGTATATGCTAATAGTGTGATCCTTAGAACAGGTAGTGATGACAAGTAGTGGAAGAGGACCAGGGAATGAATCGATCAGGTACCCTTGCACATGCCCCAGGACTGTGACGTTTGTGTGTGTGAGTGTGTGTGTGTTTAGCAGGGGGTGAAGAGATGGGGGTGGGGAGGGAAGTTATCGGGACCTGCCACTCATCAGTAGTCCAGGTTGGCCCACCAATTTAACCCTGTCTGATTGTCCTTTCCTCTTCTAGGCTATCACACATTCTTTGGTTCTTCTTAGACATAAGCTTCCTGGAACTAAGCACTTTTGATATATGGTCAGCTAACAGGAAGTCATTAGGAAATAATCTAGACTATAGTAGAAAATATCAGTTTTATGAATTTGTAAATTTTCAGTTCATGCTCAGAATTTCAATTTAACTATATTGTTGGACTTCAGTATATCTTAAATCTTCTACAAAAGAGGAATGACTAACTAAATTATGGATTTATCCATGCTATCATTATGAAGACTATATAACAATGGAGAATGTCCCCATTTTAAAAAGTTACAGTTATGTGTGTTTACAGTTACTAAACAGAAAAACACATACACTCATATTGAAAGAATACAGAACTAACTTATAGCAATTCTTTTTCTCTTGGAAAGGTAAGCAGAGTTTCACTTTCTGTGTTATGGTTTTTTTTTGTTTTTTTTTTGAGACGGAGTCTCGCTCTGTCACCCAGGCTGGAGTGCAGTGGCCGGATCTCAGCTCACTGCAAGCTCCGCCTCCCGGGTTTACGCCATTCTCCTGCCTCAGCCTCCCGAGTAGCTGGGACTACAGGCGCCCGCCACCTCGCCCGGCTAATTTTTTGTATTTTTTAGTAGAGACGGGGTTTCACCGGGTTAGCCAGGATGGTCTCGATCTCCTGACCTCGTGATCCACCCGTCTTGGCCTCCCAAAGTGGTGTTATGTATTTTTATAGTGGCAGTTTTTCTAATGAGCACTTGTTAATCTTATAATGAGAAAGCTGAATATAAAATTAATAATATTTACATTTCTATTTGTAAAAGTTTATAGCTTAATACTTATAGTATCAGGTTTACCCTGAGGCAATTTTCAAATGTTATATCATACAAAGCTCATTTTCCCTCCTTGGTAAAATCATCGGTAACTCGTAAATATTGATCATCTATCATGTTCAAGGCACTGCACGGTTTACAAAAGAAACATCTGAAACAGTTCTTCAGAACTTTATCCTTGGACTCATCTCCTCTTATGCTCTGATCCCTGCACTCCCATAAAAGCCCTATTTACATGTTAACACTCGAAAACAGATCTCAACTTCAAAACTATATATCTATCTGCTGATTAGACACATCCACATAGATATTTGTTAAGACCCTAAAATATATTATATCCAAATTAATCTTTTCATTTTCTCGCTACCCCAAAAAAATCATCCCTGCATTTCCTTTACCAAGTGGCAGTACTGTTTGCCCAAGCCAGAAATGAGATAAATAGTAGTTACTGTTTAAATCCAGAGCTCCTATTCTAACCATTAATCTGTATTGGTTCTTTATCTGATTTTATCCTTGAGTTCTCTTCCTTCTCCCCCAATAACCAGCCATTCATCAAGCCTAGGTGATCCTACATCGCAAACATTTTTTGACTCGGTCAACTTTTCTCCTGTCCTTTGCCACTGCCTTAGTACAGGCGTCCTCATCTGTCTCCTGGACCACAAAACCTTGAGTGCAAAGTGATCCCCTTGCCTCCAGGTCTATTCTTCTCTGACATAGTCTCCCCTCTGCACCTTTGCTCATTTCATTCCTCCACATAAAATTGTTCGTTGGCTTTCTCTTTCTCACAAGGGCTTTTCTTGACCTGGCCCCTACCTTCCAAAATTGCCATGCCTTTTTTGTCTGCTCCTGAGTTTTTGCATAGACTCTCTCTTCTGCCTAGGAAACTACTTTCCTCCCTCAGCTCTCCTCTTTCTGGTTAGCTCCTGTGTTTTTCAGGTTTTAGCATAAGCATCATTTCTTACAGGAAACTTCATCTGACCTCCCTTGACATAGATATCATTGTTCTTTGGCTCTATAGTTTGTTTGTTTCTCTCATCATGGAATCTATCCCACTTTGTTGTAGATGTTTATTTAATTGTCTCTCTGATAAGAATATAAACCCCCTGAGAGCAAAGACAGTGCCAGACTTGCTCACAGTCCTGTTCCACAGCATAGTACGTGGCCTTACCCACAGTAGCCTCAGCAAATATTTATTAAATGAATGAATGTATGAGCAAGTGAATGAATGAATATTCTCTCCACCTTTAACAAAAATCACTCAGTTGGGAGGAAACCCTACATATAATACGAAGTAGTAAAGCTAATGACTACCTCAGTGTCACATTGGCAGTATACGGGCAGAACCCAGGTAAAAATTTGGTTCTCCTAACTACTACTAATTTGTGCCTTTCTTATTGGACAGTACTGCATTTAGATAAAATAAATGTCTCAGAAGCCTTTTTAATCAGTACCTGATGGAATTAAGTTTTTGTTTTAATGTCAGCCCCCTTTTGCAGAATCCTCAATGCTGTAAATACATTGATTTCACCTTTCGTAATCCCATATTGAAGACAGAAATAGAAGTTTATGGTTTTTTCAGTAGAAAACAGCTCAAACCAATTAGATGATTGTCATAATTTATCCTTTTTTCTTTTTTAGTTGTTATAGCTGCTGATGGAGTATTGAAGGTAGGACTACTTCTTTCACTTTAAAAATTGTTAATTTCAGATGTAGATTTTTGTAACTAATAATTCCTTAATTAGCCAATAAGTAGAAAGTTGATACTGATTCCTGTCTCCTCAGATTTGTGACTTTGGTGCCTCTCGGTTCCATAACCATACAACACACATGTCCTTGGTTGGAACTTTCCCATGGATGGCTCCAGAAGTTATCCAAAGTCTCCCTGTGTCAGAAACTTGTGACACATATTCCTACGGTGTGGTGAGTTCATTTCTCATTTCTTGTTTACTAAAGGAAATACAAAAAGCAAACACTCTAGAGAAGAGGAGAGATACAGTTTAACATGGTTTTATTTTTATTTGAGACTGCACTGCTGGTGGAATGCCTGAAGCAGCACCACTGGAGAACGCTTCCTAGTTGCCAAAATGTTTAATCATTTTTAATCATCAGAGTTATTTTGTCCTGTGTTGAGAAGAAACCAACACCACTTACAAGCAACAAATTAAATGGAACCTGAGATAGTGTTGGGCTCCACTTTGCCTGAGAATTATTTTTTGCAGGGTGGTAATGTGACTGTAGACTATCTCTGTAATTTCAATGGAAATGTGGATCATTTGGAACAGGACTTCATTGTAATGGATTACTTAAACAGTATAAAATCACCAATAGATCTGCCAAGCGAGTTAATTACCAGGAAACTTTTGAGTCTCAACTATTAAACTGATTCATCAATTTCTGAAAGTCCAGAAGAAAATGCACTTAGCACTTACCAGATGACCTTGTCCATGTCTGCTGCCAGTCTTAGAGTAGCAGTGACTATCTGAAGCATGACTCTAAGACATTACATAAGAATCACAGCAGAACCACATAGAGAATTGACTAATGTGGGGGTGGAGTGCTCAAGGAATGGAGACCACAGGAATGAATCAGTTAAGGAGCAGAAGCTCCTGGAGGAGGAATTTGGAGATGGGCCATTTCCTGAGGAACAGGTTATACCTGCATTATCAGAGAGAAGGAAGTGAGGAGTGGGAGAGTTCTTTGCTGGAGGAAGGAATTCATTTGTTGCCTTTTGTTGAGGATAAACTTTTCCCTAAAATGTTATGTATTCTTTAAAAAGTCCAGAATAGTTTTGGAATTCCCTATCTTTACATCTCATACTGCCCTGCTATTTATACTATTATACTGCCCTGCTATTTATACTATTATACTGCCCTGCTATTTATACTATTATACTGCCCTGCTATTTATACTATTACTTCCTAAAAGGGCATTTTCATAGTACTGGGTAAAGAAGCAGTCTGTTTTGGGTCCAAATCAGCATGTCTCTTCGTCCTGAACTTTGTGTTTTCTTACCGCAGGTGGTAGCCAGTGACACAAGAGGAGATTCACGTTGTCAGACCTGTTTTTTTTTCTTTATTCAGTCTCTAGGTATTTAATGCTGGCTTCACAGGTTTTGAACTTGTTTCAGTGACTAGCTCTTTCTAAATCATATCACATCCTACGTATACCAAGTTAATAAAGATTAATTTTGTTAGCTATTGACAAAAATCACTTCAAGAATGAAATATATGTTTTTGGCTGAAGGCTAGAATTTTAAAGGTCAGAAGGCAACAATAATATCAGGCTTAATACCTGATACCCAAAAAAGAAAAAACATTAATACCTGATATCCCTTGATTCTGGATGTTTCTTAAGAATGAAGACTATAAGCTATTACAGACAGTGATCAAATATTTCTCATTGAAAAAAAGAAAAAACAAAATATAAGTTTCAGAGGAGACTAGCTTCTAAAACTAGTCTCCTATGTCAAATGTTACTACATTCTAACCACCATACATTCATCTGTGGGATATTCTGAAAATGGGGTATTTGTAGCAATTGAAGACTCTGTAAGATTGTTTTCTCTTGTGAAAGTACATTCCTTCATTTATAACCAAACGTTTATTTGAGTCACACACCATCTGAGGGTAATTTAAATTTTTCTTATCCTGCTTGTTGGGAATGGCGTCTCATTTTGTCCTGTAGAAATAGGAAAAAGCAAAGTTTTTCTAGAAAGGACCGGATAATATATTTTTTTGGCTTTGCGGGCCACTTACAGTCTCTGTTGCATAGTCTTCATAGATGCCATAGTTGGTTTTTTGTTTCTTACAACCCATCAAACATGAAAAAGCCACTCTGTATTCTGCAGCAGGCCATCGTTGCAGGCACCTCTACGGAGCAAGACGGCTTGGGAAGATGAGCAGCATGGCTTAGGAACATGGCTTGTTTAGTCACTGTTCCAGCTGATGGTACAGAGTGGCTCAGTAGGAGCCCAGCACTCCCACTCCTTTCATGTGCATGTGTGTATAAATGTATATAAACATGTATGTTGGTGTTCTATATATAGGTATGTTATATATATTTGTTACAGTTACTGTAGATGGTTATAGCTTTTAAATTGTTTGGCACATTTATATGAACTAGAAGACTTTTGAGGTTCATTTTTGCACTTATGAGTCCACACACATACAGTGCTTTTACTTTTAAAATTCTCCCCCAAGTCTTCGAATTTCCTTATCTCAAAAATTTTTGACCTTAAGACACAACTATACATAGAGTGAACTTTTGGTCTCAATATTATTTCATGTATGAAAACAAACTTTATGCTGCCTTCTTTCAAAGCCTTACAGTTACCAGGGCTTTGGTGTGAAATGCACCCCTCTCCTTTTCCTGAGATGAAGTACAATCTTAGTACCAGTAGCCAAGCACAAATTCCTTTTCACACACAAACTGTAAAAGATGTTAAGAGGTGACTTCTGTTTGCAGAGCTTAGGATTTTTTTCCTGTATCATTTTAAAATCTCTTCATACATTCCACATTGACCCCATTTCTTAAACATAGTTTGAGTCAACCTTTCTGGAGCTGCACATTTTCAGTGTTTTTTATTAAAAATCTCTTCACTTAAGAAACTCTGCACCACATTTCAGTAGAAGGGCTTGAACACGTCTCTTTGTGGATTAGCTTTTCTCTCTGCTTGTGTGCTGACCCTACCTTTGCTTGGTTTGGTTTGGTTTGGTTTTGGAGGGATTTAACAAACGCTTAACAAACCATCCTATCGAGTAATTTCACTTACTGAAATAAACTCAACCACCAGCCGCTGAGCATTTCCAGTGTTGCTCTGTATTTACACACTGGATGTTGCTCTGCAGAACGTGTCCGCCCCATCATGTGGCATGGAATATCAATTCTGCATTCAGGCTACAGCCGTCCCTTACCTGGTGGAAACAGAAATGCTACTTCAGCAAGTCTGTTTTAAAACAGCTTCTGCTGGGTGACTATCTTGAAGAGAAAGGTTTGCTTGGAATGCTGGTTTGCCTCTCAGATAGTTGTGTCAGTAAATCCATTCAGAAAAGTATACAGATGCTAATTTAATTATAAAGAAGAACTCAGGACTGTATATGTTGGTGCAAAAGCAATTGAAGTTTTGCCATTTAAAAGTAATGGCAAAAACTGCAATTACTTTTGCACCAACCTAGTATTTAATTCTGACCTCTTCTCATTCTGTTTGTTCTAAATAAACACCGTTAGTGAAAGAAAAAATACAAGGTATGCTTTCCAGCGACTTTTTATTTAAACAATCACAGATTTTTTTTTTTTAATGAAGAAAGCATTATGTGTTCAAAGTAAATGTTATAGAAAAGAGCAGGTGAGGATAGTTGTTAAGGCTGGGACCATTTTAGTTTTAGAAGTTTGTGGTCCATAAACTTGGAAAATTATACCTATTTTAATTCAAAATGTGATTATTTTGAATTTTTTATGTCTTTTCAAAAATAGGTGAGTAGCCAAGACTCCTTTGTCAGTAGGAGCATTTGTTTGCATTAAATATCCCATTGTTCACTGGGAGTCTGTTCTGTTCATTGAAACCCCCTCTGCACACAGCAGTCACACACAGATGAATAAGACCATTTAAAAAAAAGTTGTTTTTTTGAAATCCACCCAAAAAACTGCAATACATTTTTGGTTTTTGTTTTTCTAATTTTTTAGACTGCTGTAAGAATTTAGCCCCTACTACTTCTAAAACTACCAGCCCTCCCCAGGTTGATAAACCTTTGTTGCTTCTTAACAAATGGCAAGACTCACTAACCTTGTACTGCCTTAAAATAAATGTGCTGTGAATGCCAGAAGCGGATTTTATGATCCTTGCTCTTACGCTGGTAAACTTTGCTAGGCAGGCAATGGTTTCCCTCCATTTTATAAGAAATGAAATTTTTCTACCCTCTTATGAGAACTTCTCTTGGAGGACTGAACCAGGAAGAGTGTTTAGTACGTTATCCACAAAAAAAGGAAAAGCAAAAATCACTGAAAGAATAATTCTTCTGAGAACACAAGGCCTAGATATTCTTAAAAAAAAAAAAAAAAAAAAAGCTATTCTAATGACAATGCAGAAAGGATTACCTTCTCAGAAGCCTCTCAGCCAAAACTAGCCTTGAAAACAGAGTGGCTGAAGAGACAGCATGGCTGCCTGGCTTGTCTGTGAGCACTGTTCCAGAACAAGCTGGGCTCAGGTAATGGCTTTCTATTGTTTGGAAAACAAAGGGCAGAAAAAGTACGCAGTCTTTTCCAAGTTTCTATTCTGTAAACTGAAAATAGAAATTTTCCTTGTGAGCATAGTTTAAATGTGAGGACGTCTCAATATAAAATGAGTCGGAAAATATTTTTAAGGTGAAAGATCACAATAATATTTGGCCTGAATCCCCATAACTGGTATTTTTAGGCATCATTTAATATATTTTTAAACCTTCAAGTGACTTCCTCAATAAAGTTACTTTTGTATGCCAAATGTCATTTTGTTTAGTGTAAAAAAAAAAAGCTGGTGTCTTATACCACCTACTTTTTGATACATTCCCGAATCCAGGGAATTAATAAAAGGAAATCATGAGATGTGCTGATACTGGAATAAAACTAAAGACCTCATTTGGGCTTCAGGACATAGCGGCTAATGACGCCACCTCAGACACTTTTACTAACTCCCTCAGCTGTCATAGCTCTTCAGAGACACAGAGGGAGTCAAATGAAACTGGCTTATTTTTTTCTTTATTTTTCACAGTTAGAACTCTCAGAGAAATATAACTTAAATTTTATTAGATTTTGGACATTTTCCAGCAGAATATTTTGGAATCAAGAATGACGTAAATGTTTTTCTGGTGTTATCCCCCAAAACTCTTGGTTTTGCAATTTACTTCACAAAATTCAGTGTGTGCATGTGTGCACACGTGCGTCATACCTGCAGGCCAAACTCAGAAGGAAAGAGGCACCGCTCATCTGCGCGTTTAGGGGTCTGGAGCATTTGATTTATTGGAGGCTAACTCCCTGTTCCCATCCTCCTCAGGAATGCCACATCCATTAATTTACTTGCCCTTCATATCCTTTCCCCTCCCCAGCCCTAGCCCCCTGTGGAGTGGTAATTGCAGCCAATTGAGGGGCTCCATTTCCTGCTCAGCCCTCTTGCTGCCCGGCCTCCCTCCCTGTGTAGGTCAGGGTGATTGCATACCTGTTCTGGCTCTCACCCTTCCTTTACGTGTGGTGTTCACTAGAATTGTCCCCTTATGGGATGCCCCTTACCTTTTCCTAATCACTTATGTGACTCAAATAGAATTATTCAGTAGCTCCTCTAAAGGAGTACCTTACACACTTGATTAAAAGCCCAAAGAGGCTTCAGTGAATTTTTTTCTCCTGCTTGAGCAGCATCTGCCAATTTCCCTGATTTTCCTGCTAATTATCTTCGTATTAGCCAGAATTCATTTACTATGTTATGGTTCGAATGAGACTGAGCCCTGGCTGAGGAAACAGTGGATATGGAGTGAAAGGTTTCTATGATTTGCTTGACTAGAGTATGTGTGCTCCATCTACATTCCTATTAGAAATGAGCTTTTGTTTTTAGAACAAGGGAAATCTGAGTCGAAGCCACTGGTTCTCTTCCTGCTTCTGCCAGGGCGCCATACCTAAGACAGGGCCTGTCGCATTCTCTCTAGTACTGCCACTTGCCCTTCACTCAAATTAAAAGGGGTCAAGAGCCTGACCTTCAGGGCGAGCCAGCAGGTTCATATTCTGGCTCTGTCACTGGATAACTGAGTGTCTTTGGGTAAGGTTTTTTTTTAACTTTTTAAATAGTTTCCTCACCTATAAAATGAAGGTAATATGTATCCAATAGGATTGCTATTAATCATGGTAATATGTGAAAAGGGTATCTGGAATATAATAAGTACTCAATAACTTGTAGTGGTTTTTATTATCAGGACTATTACTGATAAAATTAGAATTGTTTTTGCACTTTACAGAGTATTGGTAGACTCACATTTTTGAACTCCATTTGTATAAATAGGGAAAAGTAATGTAGTATACAAATCTCCATTACTCAGTGTTTCAAGAGAACCCAGTTCAGCAGTATTCCTAGCATCCGTTTGCTTTCTTTGGGCATTCCACTCAGATTTAATAATCATACTGATCTCAAGAACTGCACAAAGATGAACACACACATCAGCTCACATTCACAGTCAGCTTATGTGTATAGAAAGTGTTTATTACATCTTAGAGTACGGTATAATAGATTATATTGTAGGTAGATGAAAATAGATCCCTTAGACCGACTCATTTTGAGGGAGATTTCTCCAAAATCTAAAAGGTAACATGTAAAATCTAAATATGACAATTTTGCAAGTGTCTACCAATGTGGGGTGGGTAGGTTAGCCAGTGATTTGGATTTGGGGTTCAGTTATTTTTGATGAGACCATTATTGATCCTTTTAAAATACTGTTGAATTCCCAGTTATTATTTCCTAGACAAATATATCAGAAATTGAAGGTAGAAAGAGTTTTAACTAACAAAATACAAAATCTAATTTGTGAGAACATAAAAATTCTAATAATTTATGAGATGACATTAAATCAGTCAGGCCCATTGGTTTCATAAAATTTTAAGTCTGGCTCTAGATGTCCTAATTTCTAAACCAGGTTTTTTCTTTATAAAAAAGAACATAAAAAGTATTTAATATATGGAAGAAGTTGTGTGCATGAGCATAATTGTTTTGCCCAAGTTTCTATAGATGGGGTTGGTTGTGTCTGGTAATTAGATACAATTACATGTTAGATAAAGTTTCAGTAATATGTACCAAAAAATATAAAGTACAAGAATAAAAATTCCATTTTCTTTTTGTTCCAGGTTCTCTGGGAGATGCTAACAAGGGAGGTCCCCTTTAAAGGTTTGGAAGGATTACAAGTAGCTTGGCTTGTAGTGGAAAAAAACGAGGTAAGACTACGTTTCTCCATTCAGGTACATAGATCAGAAAACAGTATTGGGGTTTTGCAAAAGACTTTTTCATCTTCTTCAAATTGAAAGTAAGTTCACGCTTATGGAAAGATTAGCAGTAGGAGCTAACACAAAGGGTCAAAGTGATGTTATTCCTCATGAATGGACCCTTTACATCTAATTGTTGCAGCTTCACGTCGTGATGCTGTAGATCAAAAATTGTACAAGTACTGTACTAGTTTCTCAGTCTCAATTGTAAAACCTAGGGGTTTGTTCTTAGTGATGAAAGAAGCCATTGCGTCCAAGGTAGGGGAACAGTTTAACTCCATCTCCTGCGTTTAGGACATCTTTTTTACTGGCCGGGAGTTGATATATCTGTAAGAGACCTTCAGCTACTTCAACTTACCCCTCCCAGCAGGAGTCACTATAGTACAAGAAACTGTCGCTTAGATGAGAATTTCAAAAATAAAAGAAGAAAAAATAGTTTCAAAAAAGGGAAAAATTACAGTTTTGCCACCTACGTTGAACACTACATTGAAGATGAGCTCCTCACTGGAATTGGCGAGGCAGTGGCATAACTGCTCGCTTCTTCATGCAGAGCCTTTCCATTTCAAAAGAACTTCAGTGGCGTAAACACCGTTTGTGCTGTGTCCCCAGCCTCGCTTCTCTTCTTCCCACAAATTGAGGCTTTCAGTTAGTTGGACCTATGAGCCTACATCAGAGAACATGGTACATTCATATCAAAGAGAGCAACTACATTTTGAAAGGTTTAAAATTGTGACTGAAACGCACAGCCATGGAAATTCTCAGCATAAGGATGAAGCCTCCAATATCAAGGTATTATGAGAACTTAGATCATGTAATGGAAGCAAGCAGTTGTCTTTGCAATGCAAAACTACTTTATTTCACAAAACTTCTTCATTTCCAAATCTTATCTGTGCTCTCCACAAAGGGTAAGACTGCAACCTTAAAATAAAATAATTTGCAAAAAGGTGAATATATAAAAATATTCCTTTTTTAATGCTCTAAAAGAGTTAGATTGATCTGCTTCCCAGGTGAGTGCAGGAATAAACTAGATTAATCAAAAAGCTGCTATTGACTAGGAGAAACCAAGTTTCCATCTTTTAGATCACATAATCCAAAGTTACCATATAATTTTTCCTCCTGATTCATTGGGAGTGGATGAAATGTTGATGATAGCTGAAACTGATGGGAAAGAGCTGCCAATTTAAGAAATGAAAAGGAGTTATATGCAAGAATATGCCTTACTCATTGTTTCGCAGGAGCTGTTCTGTTTTAATTAAAAGTGATAGTAATTACTCATGTGCTATTAAATAAGATCTTACACACAGGATAACTTATATTGTCATAATATGAGGACACACATGTTTCTGTTCTATTTCTTTTGCCAGTGAGATGATTAGAGATCTGGTTCTGGGTTTACAAATGAAAGCAAAGAAAATTACTGACCTTGTGTAGACTCTGGAACCAAAACATCCAGTGTAATCTTTTCCCACTGCACTATTCCAAGATAAACTAGGAGAAAGGTTTTTTGTGTGTGTGTTTTTTTTTTAAAGCTAACTGGACCCTCCAAATATGTATAAGACAGAATAATTAATATTTTTAAATAATAATGTATCTAAAGGGTGGCAGAATAGATAAAAATTTTAAAGTACTCTTTAAAACATTGGAGTATCTGTGAAGGATTTTTAAAGCTGAAGAAAAAAATGAATTTAGAAGCTGCCTGGATAGTTGACTTGAGGATTGGAATCACCCATGAATAACCTTCAGAACCTCTGCAATACTGTACATGCAGAAGCAATCTTTTTTCTCCCCGGAGATCCCAGAAAGTAGACTTTACTATTTTATTCATGGTGTGTTCTGATGATCAGCTAATAACTGATGAAGACTACTCAAATACTTCCCACACTGTATTCATTAACTATTATGGTAAGTTGAAAAAAGCCTACATGGTGAAATACATTTTCTCAACTTTCTAATGAATTTCAGTAAAATTGGGTATTACAAGGATATTTATCTGCTGTTCTCATTCTGTACAATATTTATTTGTCAAAAATACGGAAATTAAGTTTCAATGTAATTTTCAATATCATCATTCAAGAAGGTATCTTCATTTCACCTCACAAATGGAGGTAACCATTTCCAAAATAAATTCTGTTGACATAGCATTAAGATAATTCACAAGGGTTTATTTCATTTCATTACAAAATTGAGGCTTTGACTTAAAGAAATATAATGTACCAAATCCCTTCAACTTCTAATTATTTTACTTTATTTTTACTATTGAATATTTTGGGTTATGGGTTGAAAAGAGAAAGTCGTATTTTTAACAGGCCTCATTTAAATAAAGAATGACATGTTCAAGTGTTCAGGAAGACATTTTAAGTGTTATCTAGTCATCTATAATACCTATATCCAAGTATTAGAGTTGTCTTCTTTTAACTTTTTATTTTGAAATAATTATAGATTCACACGAGTTTTCAAAAATATTACAAAGAATCAAAAAATTACCTGGGTGTGGTTGTGCATACCTGTAGTCCCACCTACTGGGGAGACTGAGGTAGGAGGATCCCTTGAGTCCAGGAGGTCAAGGCTGCCACCATTATCACACCACTGCACTCCAGCCTGAGTGACAGAGTGACACCCTGACTCAAAACAGTTTTTTTTATTTTTAGTAGAAACGGGGTTTCACCATATTGGCCAGGCTGGTCTTGAACTCCTGACCTCAAGTGATCCACCTGCCTCAGCCTCCCAAAGTGCTGGGATTTGTAGGCATGAGCCACCGTGTCCAGCCAAAAAAGTTTTTTAAATTAACAAAAACTAAAGAAATTTGTGTACTCTTCACCCAGCTTCTCTCACTGGTGAAATCTTACATGTCTGTAGTATACGGTCAAGACCAGGGAATTGAGATTGGTGCATTGCTCTTACCCAGACAATAGACCTTACTCATTTTCACCATTTAAGATTACTTTTTGCATCTATAGAAAAATCAATACTTTCTAAAAATTATATCTGAAGATCTTTGCTTCTAATCCCTTAATAATAAAATGAGATGTTTAAGCAATCATTTTTCTAATATTAAATCCTATTAAAACTAGATTCATAAAGCACTGCTAAACTTTACAAAGTAAACAATGAACCTTTATAGACGGCATGAAATTAAGAGGGCATTACTCATACATTTTTTAAATGAAACAGATAGGTATATTTGCTTTTGTCATTTCCATGGAACTCAATCAGTGATCATTCAGAATGTTCTGGTAGCATAATTTCTATTTTTATAAATACTTAAATTCTTACATATAAGGTGTTCTAACTAACAAAACTATTTGACTAACATAGAAATGTTCATAAAAATCCACTGTTTTTGATTATACTTTAGAAAAAGATAAAAACTTGAGTTAAAAAAAATTTTACGTCTTATGTAGAAAATGGTGCAAAAATGAATATGGTCCTTAAAAAATGTCATGCTTAGTTTAGTGATTGGGAAATATTTTAATTTGAAACTTTTACTTAAAAATATTGAAGTTTTAAGTAGTATTGCAAACCTGGTGCTAAGATCTGGTTATTTCAGAATGTTTTCATATATTAGGAATGCCCACAGTTATGTAATCAGGACTTAAATACTTTGAATTCTATTTTGAAGTACTTTTTTTTTTTTTTTTTTGAGACGGAGTCTCGCTCTGTCGCCCAGGCTGGAGTGCAGTGGCCAGATCTCAGCTCACTGCAAGCTCCGCCTCCCGGGTTCACGCCATTCTCCTGCCTCAGCCTCCCGAGTAGCTGGGACCACAGGTGCCGCCACCTCGCCCGGCTAATTTTTTGTGTTTTTAGTAGAGACGGGGTTTCGCCGTGTTAGCCAGGATGGTCTCGATCTCCTGACCTTGTGATCCGCCCGTCTCGGCCTCCCAAAGTGCTGGGATTACAGGCTTGAGCCACCGTGCCTGGCTTGAAGTACTTTTTAATGCACCAAAATAATCCATTGCATGAAGTGTCTGAGTCTGGATTTAACTGATATTTGACCACGTCAGATTATGTAAAATAATTGTGTCTCCTTGTGTAATGACTTCGATGTGGTATCTAAACAGTTTTTCAGTAAGAAAAGATCACAGAAATGATCATCCTCCGTATTCAGCCAGCTCACATTCAGTTCTCAGGAAAATGCTGAGACAAAGTTGTATTGAAAAATGTTACCATTGACGAAAACTCATTATTTTTATTACAGAGTACATTCAAGTGCATAATTGGAATTATAGTCTATTTTTATTAGTTCCCACCTCCCAACCATTTTATATTTAAAAAAGTAAACACCTGAATTTTTTTTTTTAACCTTCATCAAAAGGTCTGCAGTTTACATTACAGTAAAATAATAGTACAGTTTAATACATCTTGTTCTATTCTGTGAAATCACAAGACTAGAAGTTTAAAAGTGCTTAGCGCGGCCTTTAGTTCCGAGAGAGTTGTTTTGTTTTTCAACTTTGCTTTGCTTTGATGTTAGGATTATCTGTAATTCAAAATACAGTTTGTCAGTTTTCTTGTCAGGGCAACTATGTTTCTAGTTCCTCATAGCCTCCCCCAAATCCAGCTAAATTCAGTTTCAAGTTTTTATTTGCAAAACTTCTTTGGCAAACAAAACTGTGGAATAAGTCTTAACACTTCTTAGTACAGCAGTTCTCAACTCCATCACACCCAATGCTCATTTTGTACTAACTATGTTAACAACCCCTTACACTCCCTTGCGGCGAAATTCAAAGGTAATACAACTACCTATAGACATCATATTGTAAGTTAACATAATGCTTTAACTGTAATATAAAAGAGAAATAAATGAAAGATGTTTTCCAGTGTACAAATGCTCAAGCATGACCACACCAGAGGAGATGATGGAACAGTTTTAGGGGATAAATAGAACTCAGCAGCTACAAATGCATCCAGATGGAGTTGGGTTGTATTAACGACTCCAGTGCTGGGAATAGCACTGTTGTTGTTGATATTTGTCAGAAATCTTGATAAAGTTATGAATCATGCAAGAATTAATAAGCCTTTGATTTATTTCATTTGGTAGATGCATTCTGCAAAGTTCAGTGTATCTTAAAACTGTTCAAAAAAATACTTTGTGTTTATTTGTAAGTTAGAGTTAGATTCCAGGCCCAAAAATTATAAACCTCATTGTTTGCTTGTTTTACTTACATGAATGTAAATGGGGCATTTGAAATTTTGTGGGATACAAGGGAGTTCTTGGTTATGCAGGATTTTATGGTATATTGAATTGTCTAGCATTCCTGACCTGTTATACTTAGAAGTCGGTTGCAACCTACCAGTCTCTAAAACAAACACAAATGCTTCTGTGGAATAGAGGCACCATGAGTTCTGTGAGAAGCACCACTGTAGGATGTTAGAACAGGACCATCCTCATGTTATAATTTTTGTTATATCGGGTCCTTAAAGTATATGGGTTTGACCAAAACAAAGCCATAATCAGTCACACATTCAGAATGTCTTATTTACCACTGAGAAATGAACAGTTTTTTAAATTATCTCTGTGATCTGTGCTCAGATATTTTCAGAGTTGTATACCTGCTGCCAAAGCTAAACTAGTTTCTAGTTACCTGGCCTATTTACATATATCGTAAGTTGCCTATAAAAGCACAGTGATGTGTGGTTTTATATTTAGTATTTAAGTTCCGACTTGCCCCCTCCTACTAGAGTTCTGTTTAGATATTTTATGTTTTGTTGCATTAGTTGTACTGAACCTGACTTCTCCGTTCACTACAGTTCCCTTTCAAGAATAAGTATGAGTCTTTAGAGATTACAAATCTAAACATAAATTGTCACCTGTCACATATTAATCAATGGAAGCTTTAAACTTCATGCCTTGATTATATTCTTAAATTAACTGTATTATGACCCTTCAAATAGTGTTTGCTGACATGAATGAATAAATCCCTGTGCTTTATTTTGTTTTCTTTCCCTGTCTCTATTGTAGAGATTAACCATTCCAAGCAGTTGCCCCAGAAGTTTTGCTGAACTGTTACATCAGTGTTGGGAAGCTGATGCCAAGGTATACATATGTATTTTTGTTATTGTTTAGAATTCTGAAATTTCTCTTGCTTGGCTTTCAGTTTTTAAAACTTAAGGTAATAAAATTCATTACAAAGCAAAGCTGGATTGATGCCTCTGTAAGCCCCAGATTAACTGTTAAGGTTTTCTGTTGACATCTGCTTAATCTTGATCTCTAGAGACTTATTATTAACTCATTCTTATAGCACGCTTTGACATTCTGGATTCAGTAAAAATAATTTTATTATTTTGTTTTTAATTTTTAGTAATAACTATTGCACCTGTATGCTATTGAGATGGCTGAGACACAGTACTTATAATATGCCAGGCACTGTTTCAAACACTTTATGTATGTTAACTCATTTGTTCCTCAGAATGTCTCTATGAAATACATGCCTCAATTATCCTCATTTAACAGATGAAGAACCAAGACATACAGAGGTTACATCATGAGCTCAAGGCCACACAGCTAGTAGGCAGTAGAGCTGGACATGAACCCAGGTAGTAGGGCTGGACATGAACTAGGTCTGGCACAGTCCCTGCTCTTAACCAGTGCACTGTTTTGCTTTTCTAGCCAAAGAGCAGACAAAAGTAGCACTTCTAGAGCATCTTGATATGTACTCCCTGTCCAGCTTCAGTGATGTGTTTGAGCTCCACATTAGAGTTGGAGAAATTCCAAGGCTTAGGCTTTCATGCGCTTATCACATTTGAGCATGAAGGGCTCATATCCTTTCCCTGCAAAGATGATTTTAAAAGACTCTCACATACATATGGAAATATTTACAGATGAAATGATAGGCTAGTCTTGGATTTGCTTCAAAATAAAGTGAAGGGAAATGGATGATGGTATAGATTAGACAGGATTGGCCATGATAATTTTTGAAGCTGGGTGATAATATATAGAGGTTCATGATATTGTTATCTCTACTTTTGTGTATTTTGGAATTTTCCATAATGAGTTAAAAATAAAAAATATTCTCACAGATTAAACATTAGAATAAGAAAGCAGTTACACTCAAAGGAACAAAAATTTTATGGTTTAAATCTGTCCAGTTTTTTGTGGAAATAGAAGTATTACAACTGATCTTTTAAACAGAGACTAAAAAGAAAGACTAAAGAATCAAATTTCTTACTGAATTTAAACCCTGTTCCAATCTGACCCCCAAGAAGAATGGCCATAAAATATTGTCTGTTCTTCTACAATCTGTTTCTTTAGTGGGAATAACTCAGAAGCAGTTGGTGACAGTGGAGACTGGGGACTATGTTAGTATAACACAGAATTCATGTTGATTGTTCATAATGTTTCCCAACACATTGTTCCGCACTGAGCACAAAGTGTAATAATGCAGCCAACAAGGCAGCAAGTGACCAGTGCTATGAAACCTATTCACTCCACATGCTCCTTCTTGACTTGGCTTAGCTTAACTTGGAAGAATTTGTTGCTGGTTCTCCCAGCAACAAACTGTGCTGTGTACATGTTGCAAAATCTTTGCTTTCACTCCCATTCTTTAGACTTCCCTTGCCTTTTTTTTAAGTAGAGTCCTAGATATTCCTAGTATTATTTTTACTAAAGAATCGTGTTTTTAAACTGTGTTAGTATTTTATTTAGGATTGTTGTTCTTTTTATTAGTATTTGATGACACAATTGCATGGTTTTTAAATGGTCTGCCCTACTCCGATTTAGGCCCTATAATTTTTAGTACATGATTTTGCAGAATAGGGATTTTTAAGCATTAAGAGAAATGCCTATACTTTGCAACTAATTCAGTAGAAACTATAAGCAGGTATTTTCAAGCTTGCTTTAAAACATTTATTTTATACTGTTAAAATGGTATCATACTACCCCTTCCCTGTCCTTCTTACTAGTTATATGTCCATTGTGATGTGTAAGTCATTTTGGACATATGTTTCTCTGTGATGCATAAATAGAAATTTTGCCTGAAATTATTTGCATTGAATTTGATTATTGCTACTAGATCTCTATAATTGTGATTATATTTCAGTATGCAAAGCAAGTTTTGAATTTCTTAATTGGGTGCTCAATACCACATTAATTAAAACTCTAAGAATGTACATTTACGGTACATTGATTAAATTTTACTGTAAGCGCCTTACACAACAAGAACATTAGGCCCAGTGTTGAAACCATGCAGGTATGTCTTTTATATGTGGTAAGCTAACCCTTCTTTAGGATCAAAGAAATCTTGCGTTCCAGCCACATGAAGTATAAAGGAAGTTTAAGATTGATTTTTAGTTTCTAAATCCATGACATTTTATTCTGATTAAACAATGACATGTCCCCTGTATTTGATTTGGTTAAATACCTGGCCACAGCCCACATTTCCAACTCTCTCATTGCTGATCTCCTCTAGACACACTTACATACTTTCATTCCCAAACCTGTTGTCTTCGTTCTTTTCTTTCTCCTCTGAATATTTCATCATCAAGTCTTCCTTGATTATTCTATTTATCCCACCTCAGGCTTAGCACTTCTTTTCCTAAACCACAGTCTGGGCCTTACCTGGTACAGCTGTATTTTTAAAGATATATTTTCTTCCTAGATGTACTGAAGCTTTATAAGGGTGTAGAGGTAATTGTTACATGTGTTTCCCTATCGCACATTACATCAGTTTGGAAAGTGGATGCCCAATTTGTTGTTGCTTGAAGTAGCCAGACCACAGTACATTTCCTGAGAGGTACATCATTTTCTGGCTAGAAATATGTAGCAGTTCAATCAGAAGTTAGTGCCAGTCCTATGCACATATGTACAGCAATAGTTAATTAAAGTACTTTCTTTTTTTTAAAGTCCTTAGATTTTTAGAGTATTGACATCTAGATTAAAATATTCAGCCCACCTGTAGAACTGGTGTTCTTTTGCAATGAGGGTCGGGGCGGAGGTGGTGATGTATGCAAGAGGAAGCTGATATTACGTAAATGTCAAGTCCTTCTAGTGGCTTACAACAGGTGCTCAAAATATTTTATTGAAGAGAAGGAGAAAGAAAGGAAAGGTGGGTATTGGTTCAGGTCCTAAAATGACATTTCCAAATAGGGAGAAAAATAAGTTGGCCTGGTGCGGTGGCTCACGTCTGTAATTCTAGCACTTTGGGAGGCCGAGGCAGGTGGATTGCCTGAGCTCAGGGGTTTGACACTAGCCAGGCAACACAGTGAAACCCCGTCTCTACTAAAATACAAAAAATTACCTGGGCGTGGTAGCACGCACCTGTAATCCCAGCTACTTGGGAGGCTGAGGCAGGAGAATCACTTGAATCCAGGAGCCGGAGGTTGCACTGAACCGAGATCGCACCACTGCACTCCTGCCTGGGTGCCAGAGCAAGACTCCTTCTCCAAAAATAATAATAATAATAAGTTGAAGTCATAAATTCAATAGGAAGTAGTGTCTTACCCTTACGTGATAAAAGATGTTGAAGAGTTTAGGAACAGAGCCCTTGGTTCTGTAACTTCCTGTGTGATGCTGGGCACTTCCTGCTCTTCTGAGACTTGTCCTTACCTATAAAATGAAGATAACAAATACAGAAATAATGTATGTAGATGCTTCATAAATGGTCCCAGTTTTTATTTTAATTTTTTTGAATAAGCAAAATAATGACTAAAAGGAACGTAATCCCCTTCAGAGGAATTTATATGAGATCCTAGACCAAATATGTATTCTGTAACCACAATATTCATAGAATAGTATTACCACAAAAAATCTATATTGTTATCACCTCTTAAATGTTCACTTTGATAACCTCTATCCAAGAGTAGGTGCTGACTATAAAATTAAATTTTTTCTAGGGATGCTGGTCATCCAATTACAGAAGAGTTTCTACCTTATTTTAAGAATGATTAAATGTAGGGAAATTATTCTTTAAAAATTCATTAGCTCCTCCTACTGCTTTTCCTTGCAAAATGAAAATCCTTTATTATATAATTAGCTCTTATGCAAATGATTTAAAACATTTTTCTGGCCAGGCACAATGGCTCATGCCTATAATCCCATCACTTTGGAGGCTGAGGCAGGAAGATCACTTGGGACAAGGAGCTTGAGACCAGCTTGGGCAAGAATGCGAGACCCCTCTGAACAAAAAACTAAAAAATTAGCCAGCCATGGTGGCAAACACCTTTAGTCCCCACTACTTGGGAGGCTGAGGCAGGAGGATTGGTTGAGCCCTGGTGGTTGAGGCTGCAGTGACCTATGATCACACCACTGCATTCCAGCCTGGGCAACAGAGCAAGACTCTGTCTTTAAAAAAAAAAAAAAAAAAAAAAAAAAAGGCCGGGTGTGGTGGCTCATGCCGTAATCCCAGCACTTTGGGAGGCCAAGGCGGGCAGATCACGAGGTCAGGAGATCAAGACCATCCTGGCTAACACGGTGAAACCCCATCTCTACTAAAAATACAAAAAAAAAAAAAAAAAATTAGCCGGGCATGGTGGTGGTTGCCTGTAGTCCCAGCTACTCAG
The DNA here is from genome assembly GCF_043159975.1 of Macaca nemestrina. Taxonomy (NCBI): domain Eukaryota; kingdom Metazoa; phylum Chordata; class Mammalia; order Primates; family Cercopithecidae; genus Macaca; species Macaca nemestrina. The sequence goes on from NC_092135.1 coordinate 71,100,974, forward strand.
GAGGCTGAGGCAGGAGAATGGCTTGAACCCGGGAGGCAGAGCTTGCAGTGAGCCAAGATCATGCCACTGCACTCCAGCCTGGGCCACAGAGTGAGACTCCGTCTCAAAAAAAACAAACAAACAAACAAAAAAATCATTTTAAAACCCGATACGTGCTGGGAGAAATTAAGAGGAGGACAAAGTTAAAGAAGATAAATAGAACACTTTTCAAGCTTCCTACTTAAGGCATTTTCCTCTTTGCTTATTAGAAGGCTTAATATATATCAGTAACATTTATCTATGTATGCCCTTTTCAAGGAAAGACACAGACACACACATGCACACAAGTGCCCTTGAAAGAGAATAATAATGGCAGAACTCAATGTATATCCTAGGTTTTTATATTTCTGAGAAATGGAAAAATTGCTTTTCTTAGTAATGTAGGAAGCACTTAAATCCTGAGAGCAAGCCACGTCAACATTGTTTCTTCTTGTTTTTGTGCTCTTAAATTAAAATGCATGTTTTAATTGCTGCAACTATAATTTGTTCAGTAATGGTGTAATTATGAGGCATGATGAAGAGAGAATGTGCATCATCCTTTTTATTATCTTTCTCTATTTTTGTTTTAACCTTTTGTCTCAACCTTGGCTAGAGTCTAAAGAGACAGACTAGAATAGTTCTAGTTACTGCTAGCTGAAGAAACACACTTAATGCTCATTTCTAGTGAACAATACCTTACAGTGTCTTAGCACTAAAGCCAATTATAACCGAAAATAAATATTGAGAACAGTGAAGTTATGACAGCTTTAAAATTGGGGGATTTTTTTTCTTTTTTTTTTTTTAACTTTACTTTTAGGGTCAGGGGCACATGGCCAAGTTTGTTATGTAGGTAAATTGTGTGTCATGGAGGTTTGGTGTACAGATTATTTCCTCACCCAGGTGATCAGCATAGTACCTGAATTTTTTTTTCTGACAAACCAATTTGGAAAATTCTATTAGTTCCAATAGATTGATAGGTAGATTTCCCCCCAACACTTTATCATAAAAATTTTCAAACAAAGAAAAGTGGAAAGAATTTTACAGTGAACACTAACATGCCCACCACACACAGTCTACCGTTAACTTTTTACCAGCTTTATCATGTAGGTTTTTTAAAGGACTTCACTGTTTCCTTTTAGGAGTTCTTAATCATAAATAAAAGAGAGAATTAGTGTTCTCCCTTCCTGGAGAAAAACATGAATTATCCCAACCTTAGGCCACATGATAGAAAAACAGCATCTGAATCTCTCCATGTGAATAGTTCACTGAGAATAAAGAATACAGTTCCCTAAACCTGAGTGACCTGATGAGTGTAAAATAACTACATCAGGACATTGCATCATGTTTTATTTTGTTATGGTGGGTTGAGTTTATTACTATGCTTGTAGTATCTACGTTTTCTCTTAAATATCTCCTTTCTTAAGTCCCAACAAATGATTACTGATTTTCTCTTTTTCAGAAACGGCCATCATTCAAGCAAATCATTTCAATCCTGGAGTCCATGTCAAATGACACAAGCCTTCCTGACAAGTGTAACTCATTCCTGCACAACAAGGCGGAGTGGAGGTGGGTAGCCCCGGCACCAGGCCACAGCGTCTGGCTTTGAAAGACCATCACTCGTCTCAATGAAGAAGAGAACCAGAGATCTGAATGACAGTCCTGATTTCTGAGCATAGTTTAGGGGAGAAATAAAAAAGGTTTTTTTATGATTTTGGAAATCTTATAAGTCCTGAATTTCATAAGTAAGCAAGAAATAGTGTTTCTCCAAGCTTGTTGCCTTATTGAGGCCGGGCACAGTGGCTCACGCCTGTAATCCCAGCTCTTTGGGAGGCCGAGGTGGGTGGATCTCCTGAGGTCAGGAGTTCGAGACCACCCTGACCAACATGGAGAAACCCCCGTCTCTACTAAAAATACAAAAAATTAGCCGGGTGTGGTAGCACATGCCTGTAATCCCAGCTACTCAGGAGGCTGAGGCAGGAGAATCACTTGAACCTGGAGGCAGAGGTTGCAGTGAGCCGAGATCTCGCCATTGCGCTCCAGCCTGAGCAACAAGAGTGAAACTCTGTCTCAAAAAAAAAAAAAAAAAAAAACATTGAAATCATATCTTCTGAGACAAAAGATGGTTACCAGACATTTCTCTGTGTTTATGCTTTGTTAGGAAGCTTTGTTCTCTGTTCCGTAAGAAACAGGAACACTGTTTACCTTGAAATTTGCAGAGCACTGTGTCTGCTAGTGGAGGGGGACAGGGAGACTATAAAAAATACTCTTAAAAGAAAACTTTGGATGCCATAAATACTTTCAAAGCTTGTTGAATAAACTTAATAATGAGAAAATTGTATGAGTGGAAGAGTAAACCCAGGATGAAACATTTGAGCCAGGTCACATGATGTATGAATATAAATAGCATGTTTGGAAGCTAACATTATTCCCCGCCTGACTCAGCAGAGATTTAGGTAACTTCATCTCTGCTCCTGATAGCCGTGGGCAGTAACATGACGCCTTACGCCATCTGCTGATGCCAAATGAATACTGCATGCACTTTGAAAATTACTGCGTTGTTTACTCCTGTTGCTAGATACTTCTTTGGGCTGTTTGTTGTTTTACAATAACCTTATTTGTTTTTATTCCTTTGAAATATCTATCTAGGGCCAGTGAGGTAAATGAATTTTTATTTAGGGATACAAAAATTATACAGTGAGCTCAAGTCTAGGTATAACAGACTTTTTTCCTGGGCTGAGATAATCAACAAAACAAAACATGTAAGTAATATTTGTTTTTTGCAGTAAGAGATGAGTATACATGTCATCAGATCACTCTCCTCTCCTTTAAAATCCATATATGAGTTCCCATTGCTCTTAAGACAAAGACCAGAATACTTGGCACAGTGGCTCACGCCTGTAATCCCAGCACTTTGGGAGGCCAAGGCGGGTGGATCACTTGAGCCCAGAAGTTCAAGACCAGCCTGGGTGACAGAGCAAGACCCGGTCTCAAAAAAAAAAAAAAAAAAAAAAGGACCAGAATACTTACCAAGACTCACAAGACCCTCAGTACTCTGGCCTCACCAGCGTCAGCTTAGGATCATTCTTCCCTTAATTTCTGGCTTTCAGTCCCTCAACCAATGCATATTTCTCCCCATTCAGGGTCTTTACAAGCACAGTTTCCTCTCTTTAAAACTTATCCCATTTCAGCTGTGAACCACGCCTGCCGTCACACCCCACCTTAACTCCTGTTCATCATTCACATAGCAGTTGAATAATACATCTGCAGGGAAAGGCTTCCTGACCCCAGGCCAGATCAGGTTCCACTTTATGTGCTCTGACAGCATCTCCTTCATAGGCTTTACCGCTATTGGAATTAAGAAGTAATTTGGCAGTTAGTTGTTTAATGTGTGTGTCACGGGCTGAAATGTGAGAGAGGCAGACAATCACGTTTGCTCATCACTCACAGCATCAAAATGTGCCTTGAACACAGCATTTGCTTAGTAAATATTTGGGGAAGCAAGAGAGAAAATTACCATGGTGGTAATAATATAAAAAGAGATTGTGATATTATACAAGAGAATATAAATATGTAAGTTAATTTGTTTGCCATGACAAAAGTACTTCTTATATTCATTCATTCATTCATTCATTCATTCATTCATTCTCCATTCATTGAACTTCTGCTGGTGTGAGAACAACTGGTGCCATTCTGGTACTGGGCTGTAGCAATGAGCACAAGAGTCCCAGGGCACATGGAGCTCTCCAGCCCAAGTGTCCAATGTTAAACTATTAAATATATTCAAAACGATCTCATTTCTATTTTGACAAGTATCATGACAGAGAAATATACTAGAGAGCAGATAACCATGAAATCTGATCTAGTCCAAGGACATGGTAAAAGGATTCTGGAGAAAATGCTATTCGATCTATTATCGAAGGGATTAGTAAGATTTTAATACCAAGATAGGGAGTCTTTTAAAGTATGTCAACAAGGCCAGGCGTGGTGGCTCACACGTGTAATCCCAACACTTTGAGAGGCCGAGGTGAAAGATTGTTTGAGCCCAGAAGTTTGAGACTAGCCTGGGCAACATAGAGAGACCTCATCTCCACTCACAATAAAAAAAATTAGCTGGGCATTGTTACTCTAACCTGTGGTCCCAGCTACTCGGAAGGCTGAGGTGGCAGGATCGCTTGAGCTGGGGAGGTCGAGGCTGCATTGAGCCGAGATCAGGCCGCTACACTCCAACCTGGGCTACAGAGTGAGATCCTATTCAAAAAAAAAAAAAAGAAAAGAAAAGAAAAGAAATGAGAAAGCTGTGCAAAAATGTAGGGACACTTCTTCAGCAAAGCATCATTGAGAAGGGTAAACCAGAAATGGTATAAAGTACAATAGAGAATAAAAATAAATTAAAAATGATTATATCTCCATACACAGAGTAATAAGGTCATTCCTAAAATCACAGGTCTGATAAATGATTTCAAAGTAGAGCCTACAGTCTAGTTTGTTTAGAATGATTCTATTTTTTATAAAATATATTATTGTGTATATGTACACAGAGAAAAGTATCAAAAAGTCAGTGTTATCAGTGGGTAATGGAATTATACAGAGTGTTTTTTATTTGTATATCTTTATTTCCTACTTCTTCCACATTAAACATGGACTAGTTGCATGATAAATTGAATTTTTAAAATGCTTGAAGGTGAAAGTGAGGGAAATGAAACTGATGATTGACAATGGGGGAAAAAGGAGGTAAAATACAGTGACGTATTTTATTAAAAGGAATACAGTTGCCTAGGGGGCCTCCTCATCTTTCAAGAACTGTTAATCCTGTTCTGAGAGCTGGAGAGAGAATATATATCCTGACCCAAACCAGTAAACCACAGTTTGAGAAGCAGCAGAGCTGTTTTCACTGAAGTAGGCAATTGGTTAAAAACAGAGAGGACTATAATAGTAATTTTAATAATAATAAACACAGTTGTCACTTATTAGGTTTTTACCAGATGCTTGTACTTCATTTAGATTTTCTTTTTTAATCCCCATAGCAACCCTAAATTATATCACAGATGCAAAGGTAAATTGAGTAACTTGCTCAAAATCATACAGTACTGAGAACAGAACCCAGGACAGAATACAGTAACAGAACCTGGGTGGTCTGGTAACACAGCCTGCCCTTGCACCCATGCTGTACAGTGCGGTTACTAGACTTGTGGCCATTGTCATGCTGTCTTCTCATTAGTATGCAATATTCACTTGACTGAATTCCTTTTTAGCTAAGAGAAATATTATAGGGCATGATCATTTTAGGTTATTAAGGTGTCTAACTCAATATGTAAACTCCTGAAAAGAATTATGTTTTTTTCAGATAATCTCAACATTTCAAAAGACAACACATTCGAACTACTTCCTCTTCCCCCCCAACTTTTATCTAGTGTCTGAAACCACATGACTAGTGTCCAAAGAGTGTTTTAGTAAATTAGAGTCACAGTGATCACAGTGAAGCCTGATTCCAATCCTGCTGTGGTGTTTCTGGCAAATGATTATTTTCTGGTAGAGCTTCCTCTACACATAGACCAGATGCAACTTGTATTTTTAGAAAACTGAATGGTTATTCTGAAAACTCTTTTTAAAACTACATTATTAAAAACCACATAGACTATGTTCTTTCCTTTGACCTAATAAATGATAGGAACAAAATCTAATGTCAGACTTTTCCTTATTCATCAGACCTTCAGCTTGTTTCTCCTCCCATTGACTTACTAGCAATAATGGCAATAAGCATTAAGAACAGAAAATGTGTCATCCTGTGGGTCCTGTTTTGGATTTTCATTAACCATGGTAATTGTCTGTAGATCTGTGGCAACCTGCACTGAACGAGGCATGCAGTGTTGTGATGAGCGTTCAGATCTGTGTCTCTTGGCAAAACACTTGGTTGGTTGTGTTTCCCGTGGTGACCAAAGTACTCTCACCGTGACATGCCTTCTTAAAAACAAAAACCCAGAGATCAAAACATGTAACCTTTGCAATTTGTGCAATGTTAGCACAAATCATGTAATATATAACACTACATTTAATAAACAGATTATACATTTATCATGTAATATATACGCTATATCACTCTTTTTACAAATTGACCTTTTATTTCAAAGTAAGTTTCTGTCTGATGAAAGAAGATAATTACAGTTCATTGCCTGTTTTTGGCATATGGAAAATTGATACTAGTTGACATTGACCTTGATTGGATTTGGCTTACGAGAAGACCATAATTTTCATCAACTAAGACATTTAAACTATATTTTTAGAACAAGAAGGTTATATAAATATATCAACAAATGCATTTGATACAAAACAATGCACCAAAAAAACCAAGGAAGCAGCTGTTTTTATGTCGTCCCCGGGTTGGGGTCACGTCTCTAATGGCATATAACCTCCCACACGATTTCAGACTCGGCAGTGTCGGGAGTGCTGTTGGAAAGCTGGGCCTGAGGAGACAGATTGAGGACGGAGATTTACTCGGTGTTAGTTTCTGTGTCACAGCTTCCCGTCCATTTAACTCTTGATCCGTTTTCCAGAAGTGCTCACAATCGCAGTAGGCTCCCAGAGCTGGAACTTGAGATGCATCTTTGGCTTAAATTATAAGTGAAATAGAATGTAGTGACCATTTACCCTGGTCTAAAAGAACATCAGTGAGATTAGTCTCACTGGCAGGGGCGTGGGGACTGGGTTGGCAGAAGCGCCGTGTAGACGCTGGCCCAGGCCTCTGCCATCGCACACTGAGCCCGACCAGCTCCCACCACCCCCTTGCCGCCTACTGACCGCTTCACCAACTGAAGATGGCTCACTCTTCTTTTTTTATGACAAAAATTTACCCTAAGGTTTTTCACGCTGATTTTTTTCCCTCAGTCTTCCATTGAAAAATAAAAACTTCGTTTATGTGCATAGTCATAATATTTTTATCCGAAATATCAGGGATAAAATTTGGATTTTATGGTACAGTCATAATTCTGAAAGATGGCTGAATCACTGCCTTCTTTAGGGACTGTAATATGACTTACAGCCTTTTATGATTTTTCAAATGGCACCAGTAAAAGGGATGGGTGTTGATATTTGTGGGCGTCGCAGCAGAGGCTTCTTCCACCTGATTGCTGCCTCCCTTGCTCTGAGGTGCATTTCGGACAAGTAGGGAAGTAAAGTGTTGAGCCAAATCCAGACCCACCTCCATACCTGTGCAGAGTTGGATTTTGCCAGTGAATGTCCAGAACTTTTTGTTTTCATTCATTTGGTTAGTATCTGTAAGAGCATTGGAATGTTCCAATAAGAGTAAGCTGTTTACTTACTGTTATTCTCCCTAGAAAGAAAAAGGCAGACTTTGGTTACATATATTCATTAACTTAGATGTGGGGGCTTCTACCTTCCATAGTCAACATCTCAATCATGATTATGCCGTCGCAACACAGGACTGCCTCAGCGGCACCTGGAAGCAGCAGCTGGCAGCACCCAGCAGCTATTCTGCGATAGTCACCCAGTTCCCATCTTCTGCATCCTCCTCTCCAGTGCCTTCTCTAGCCTTGACTTCCCTCTCCCTCTCCCTCATTCTCTCAGTATTGTTGCTTACTTACAGGCTTTTCAGAAACTCAAGGGAAAGAACTTCCAGTTCTGAAAACATAAATTGAGACTTAAACATTGCGACAGCCCTAAAGGAGAAAACCGTTTGTGCTGAGCCATGGTACCAGTTCCACTTTCTGTGAAGGACAAATTTCTGTAACATAGCATGTGGTTCCAAGTGGTGAGGTTGGTTGGCCTATAGACACTAAGGGAGATAACTTCCTTTAAAAATTATGAGAATTAAAAGGAACCTTAGAGTTCATCTGGCCCAGGGTTTTCTACATTTGCCTGATTGTAAAAATTACTCGGGTCTTTTATAAAATAATGAAAATTCCAGGGTCCCACCCAGGCCTACTGACTCATGAGCTCTAAGGAAGGGTCCTAGAAATCCATGTTTTGTTGGGTTCTGGTGTGTGGTTTTTTAAAAAACAAGTTGCCTATGTAAGTCTAAGGATCAGGCAGGTAGGGGAACCCTAATGTTCTATAACCACCACCCCTTACAACCAAGGAAACTGAGTCAGGTTAGTCAATTGATTGCTTGGGTTACTCAGCCAATGAGTAGCCTAAAGTGTCATCTCAACCACTTACTGATGGTGTGTTAACACCTAACTTGAATATCATTTTCCCACCTAGACTATGAGCATAATACCTGTTTCTTGGGACTGTTATGGGAATAAGATGAGATCATGGATAACAGCACTTACAAACTGTAAAGAGCTAGATAAATGTAAGCATTTACTAAATGGTTGTACCAGGACACCCGCGCCATTGCTTATGCTGCACCCCAGTGGCTCTTCAACGCCTTGTTGAAATATTTTGAGCTTATATTTTCAAGCTAGAAACTACCTCTTGATATTTAAGGACATGAAAGATTCCTTCTCCTCCGGCAGCTTCCTGGTTGATTTTAAAGCACCGGCATTTGTCTTTTACTTTGATTAGCATTCTGATGGACCCACTAAGCGCTTGATGTCTCTTAAGTCAAGTTGAGACTTACACCAGCTATCCCTGTGCAGGTGCGAAATTGAGGCAACTCTTGAAAGGCTAAAGAAACTAGAGCGTGATCTCAGCTTTAAGGAGCAGGAGCTTAAAGAACGAGAAAGACGTTTAAAGATGTGGGAGCAAAAGCTGACAGAGCAGTCCAACACCCCGGTGAGTACCCTCCCCCTTCGCCGTCTTTCCACATGCTGCTTGTAGGCTGCGCGGCTGAGCATGGCAGCATGGCACCTCTTCCCCTGCCTCCCGCTGCCCCTCCTCATTTCCTGCCTCGCGCCTGTGTATCAAAGGGCCGGCGTGTGGACTCAAGCGGCGTTCATACCTAATTTCAATTAATAAAATGCCAGAGATTTAAAAGAAAAGCTTATCCTATTTCTGGCTCCTTCCTTAAGAACTGTTATTCTGTCAGTGTGTTTGTATATTAGAATTACAATAATAAAATCCGATGTATTTTCACACCATCTGCTCAATCTCAGAACATGCACCTCGGTGCTGATTAACTCCTTCTAGTCGCTCAGTCATTAATAACTGTAACTCCAGCAGCTCACTGACTAACAGAGTCTTTGATGTGTCAGAACTTAACCATGTTTTCCTTCTAAAATGGAGCTAACCATGATGACATGCAAATGAGAAGCATTAATATTTCGTACTCAATTTAGTGTTATGATCAGGGGCAGCAAAATATTGGAAAAAGATTCTCTCTGGACAAGCTTTCAGTATTTATTACACCTAGGCAGTATCTTGTTTTCTCCCAAGTCTTGTATTTAGAGGAATATAAAAATTCTTTTTAAGCATTTCACTGGTTATACAGTAACCTTGAGCTTACATGCTGATATGATATTATTAAAGTCTAATCAAATTTCAGCATTCTTTCCTATTTTAAATGGCATAACATTTTCAGGAATTAAGTATACATTTATAATTGTTTTTTCCCAGGGTTTTTAATGGGCAATATTTGTTCAATTAAAATTACCCAAGTAATAGTAGATTAAAAGTAAACATATATTTTAAATTCATTTTTGATAGTTGCTATGGTGATTATGCCAAAAAATACTGGAATGCCGTTCATTTTGTGGTCTTCAAAAAGCTTTCCTGTCTTTAAAAGTCTTAATCTTCATTAAGCAGCCAGTGCCCAATTGGAAAGTATTTTCCAATGTCTAAGGAATAAAATAGTCTGTCTCCTTCCCAACTTGTGTGGAGAAGCAACGTGATATCCAAACAAGGAAAATACAATGAAGCTAAATGTTTACTATCAGATTCAATTTGGAAAAAAAGGACTTTGGTTCTCCAGGGAATTCCAAAATGAACCAAATTGCTATCCATAACACTACCATGGAACATTTTTAAAGTGCCACTTTTATCTGTGAATTTGACTTGGCTGGTGAGAAAATGATGAGGGAAGTTTCCTGTTCTGGCTGACGTGGTGTCAGCAGGCAGCCTCTGAGAGCCTCGCTCTAGGGATCTGCACCGGAGCAGTGCTTCTCCCAGAGCTCATGAGGGACAGGAGCAAAAATGTGACCTTGTCCCTAGAGCACAGCTTCTGAAGTCTGCAAGGTTTTGTTTTGTTTTAAAATGCATTGAAATCTAAAGCCGTAAAAGCGTTGCATGGCTTGACTCTTTCTAAATGTAGTATTGTAAGAAAAAACTTGAGCCATTCACATATGCTTCAGAACCTTTCTTTAGTTTATTGGCATCAGTTTTGCTAAGAAACGGGCTGCCTTGCACATAATTATTGCTCTTAGTAACATAGTTTCATAATAAATAATAAAACGCTCTGCAGTAAAGCTCTGTGTGCTCGGTAGGTTGCCTGCTTGAGTTTTTAACCCCATGAAACTTTCTGTGAAGGAACTGCTCTGGGGACCACCATCTAACAATGGACAGCCTGTAGCACAATCTCAATGAGATTTTCTTCTTTTTTTCCTTATGGGAGATAAGTTTTCTTTCTTTACAGTACTTGCTTTTAATGTCTCTTCTGCTTAGAGCTGGTATTTCTGAAGGAAAGAAAGTTTATGTTCAGATATTTTCTTTTGTCCTCACATCAGTTTCTGTTTAGCTTTAACTGAGATTTCTTAAGAGAAAGATGAAATAAACCTTTTAAAAAGGAAGTGGCTGGAGGTTTAGACTTCCTGTATGTGGCCTTATCTTAATTATGTAAGTTTAACATTTATATAACTTCATAAAAAATTGTATCATTCGATTAATTTCAAGGGCACTATTTTCTTTCCTAAAACTAAAACATTAGTTAAGGATATTTGGGGAGATTAATCCTTTATGCATAAATATGGATAATGTTTATTTTCTAATTATAGTTGAAGCTTGATGTAAGCATTTTATTTATTTTAAGAATACAGGCTTATCTGAGAAACATTTATAGAGATCTTTAGAGTCAAACCTAATATGAGGAATGACCCTCAAAATAATACAATGAGCCACAAAGAGTTCCTGAGAATATCTTAAAATTGAAAACAAATTTCAGAAGCTGAGAAGTTTGACTGCCAGGGAAATAACATCCTGTTTCCAGTGTTTAAGGATCTAAATCAATTATTTTCTTCTATATAATGGATACTTTTCAGTTGAATGATATGAAATTAAAGTTATTGAACTAACAACTCCAGGAGGGTTTTTCCCAAAAGAGCGAGCTACTTTTTAAAAACTCAGCTCCAACTTCAGTTTAAAAATTAGGAAATTAAGGCCAGGCACGGTGGCTCATGCCTGTAATCCCAACACTTTGGGAGGCTGAGGCAGGTGGATCACGAGGTCACACGTTCGAGACCAACCTGGACAACATAGTGAAACCCTGTCTCCACTAAAAATACAAAAAATTAGCTGGGTGTGGTGGCGGGCGCCTGTAATCCCAGCAACTCGGGAGGCTGAGGCAGGAGAATTGCTTGAACCTGGAAGGCGGAGCTTGCAGTGAGCCAGGATAGTGCCACTGCACTCCAGCCCGGGAAACAGTGCGAGACTCTGTCTCAAAAAAACAAAAAATATTAGGAAATTGATCCTGAATATTAGGTACCAGAATATAGAGGTCATCCCAGTATATTATTTGTACATTATTTATCATAAATGTATCCATATTGAAACTATGCCAAAAACATAAGCCTTGATTTGCTTGTTTCTCAAAAGAAGAGGCAGTAACATTTTTCATATCCTAACAGTTTTACCCCTGAAATGGATATGCCCAAACATTTATGGGAATAAGTTGGCTGTTCAAAATAATTACATAAAGTAGAAGATAAATGTCTGTGACCACTGTGAGCGGTGACATCTTAAGAAAAAAGTTCTGTCGAAAGAGGAAAACTTGAATATTAGAGCATATTAGAACAATCTAAATTAACACTGTTTTCCTCCTTTCTTCCCAGTTTTCATGTGTTTACATACTTACGTCTAACTTAAATGTGAGAGACAGCATCTAGAATTTGTTCACAAGTGAATTATTTGATAATTTGAATCAATAGTATTACAGCAGTTCTGGTTACAATAAATAAATAAGTGGAAGCAAGTGAATTCTAGACTAAATTTTAGTGTATATTCAGAGCACTAATCCAGATAAAAAGGTAGTCAACAACCCACATTTCCCTAGAACTGTATTGACTGCTGAACTGTTTTTTGTGCTTCCTCTGAGCTTATCTTTTAGGTATAAAGTTTCTTAATTTTTCATTTGAGAATGAATCTCTGCTTAATTTCTTTTGTAAAAAATATAATGGTTAACTAAATGTTTTCTTGTGAAAGTGAAATTGGGAAAAGTTAAGATAAATCCTAAAAACTATTTGGTTTTAAGCAAAATGAGGGCTTAAAACTTGCAACTTCTTTTCCATTTGAAATTTGGCTTGCTGTGGTGCTTTGCAAACTTTTGGTTGTGATTTATCCTGTCAGTCATTATGGCAAATATGCTGGAGCCAAATCTGCCATTAAATACATTCTCACATAATTCCCTACATTCATTTATTTCACTAATCATTTACCTCCTGTGTAGTGCCAACTAATTTTGTGGTATCTATTTTCCTGATTTAAATTGGTCCTAATTTCTCTTTTTACTTCTGTCCTTTCTTCCCTTTTGATAGCTTCTCTTGCCTCTTGCTGCAAGAATGTCTGAGGAGTCTTACTTTGAATCTAAAACAGAGGAGTCAAACAGTGCAGAGATGTCATGTCAGATCACAGCAACAAGTAACGGGGAGGGCCATGGCATGAACCCAAGTCTGCAGGCCATGATGCTGATGGGCTTTGGGGATATCTTCTCAATGAACAAAGCAGGAGCTGTGATGCATTCTGGGATGCAGATAAACATGCAAGCCAAGCAGAATTCTTCCAAAACCACATCTAAGAGAAGGGGGAAGAAAGTCAACATGGCTCTGGGGTTCAGTGATTTTGACTTGTCAGAAGGTGACGATGATGATGATGATGACGGTGAGGAGGAGGATAATGACATGGATAATAGTGAATGAAAGCAGAAAGCAAAGTAATAAAATTAAAAACGTTTGGAAAACACAAAAGTAATTTGTTTATCTCAGTCTGTACAAAAACAAGTAAGGAGGCAGAAAACCAAGCACTGCATTTTAGGCCAATCACATTTACATGACCGTAATTTCTTATCAATTCTACTTTTGATTTATTTTTGCTTACAGAAAAATGGGGGGAGAATTAAGCCAAAGAAGTATATTTATGAATCAGCAAATGTGGTGCCTGATTATAGAAATTTGTGATTCTATATACAATATAGGACTTTTAAAGTAATGACATTCTGGCTTTTTCTTTTTTAATGAGTACCTTTTAGTTTGTATTTTACTTTATTTCCTTTATTCAAATCGTTTTTAAAAACGTACATATTGAACAAGCACTCTTAACTCCTAATTGTTCTTTGACACATAGTATTCCGTGACTTACTTTTTTTTTCTTATAGCAGTACACTATAATATCAGAAATGGTTGGCCTGAGCAACATAGTAAGACCTCGTCTCTACTAATAATTAAAAAATTAGCTGGCATGGTAACACACACCTGTAGTCCCAGATACTTGGGAGGACAAGGCAGGAAGATTGCTTGAGACCTAGCCATCAGTCAGGGCTGCAGTGAGTCATGATGGCACCTAGCCTGGGCAAGAGAACAAGACCCTGTCTCAAAAACCAAAAGAAAGAAAGAAAGAATTGATAGTACAAAATCCAACAACAAAAATACTGAGATGAAAGAAGGTTATAACAAAATGCTCTTCAGAAATACCTAAACGCTGAGAATTTTTAGTACTAAATAGCACAGCTGCTCAAAGTAAAGCCTGAGCAGTGTTCTCAGTAGTGTATTTGAAGGAAAAATACTCTGATTTGAAACCAACAGCTGCAAACTTTCATACCACTGCTGGCCATGGAAGTTTCTTAACAACACACTGTCATTTAAGGCTGTGCTTGTGCTTTATACAAAGAGAAAGACGTGGTCTTAAGGGGATGCTTCCAGGGGGTTAATTCATGCCTCTCCTGGATTTTCCAGCAAGTGGTGTATGCGTGGTCGTTTGTTTTTTAGAGGGGCATAATAATCCTGGATTCTAAACATATGCTCAGCTATTTTAAAGAAGAAATTAAATATTATGAAAGAAATAGTAAAGATAAGTTATCCTCACTTAGGCAAAAACATAAGTCCTTTCCATATCAAGTTTAGCCTACCAGAGTTGTTTTTTGTTTTAACCCTGCTTAATAATGTTGGTGTTTTAGAAGTAGATACAGGCAGTGCTCTGAAAACCTGGCTAGCCAGGGATATTCTCAGAATTTTATCACCTATTTGTCAAAGCTTGTTTAAATTATAAAACACTTTTAATTATATATATTAAGAGGCAAAAGAACTAAGATTTGTTTCAATCTAAATTAGAAAGGAGTGTCATTATTTGACTATTAAACCAAAACATTTTTGGTTGTTCTTTTTATGGAAGTTTTAAGAAACGACATCATCATAGATATGACCTAATAGTATTTCTAACTATATTTGATCATTAAAAGCCTCTTAGAATTTGAAGCGTGACATGTTTCTAATACCCCTTGAGAGCTGAAAAATACCGCATAATGATCAGTATGCTGTGCCAGCTTCATCTGGGGAGAAATAACTAATAGAATGTTCTGGGTGTGAGGTGTACAGCAGCCTAGGTGGCATAGTGATGAAGAAAGGGATCAGAGTCGGACTGTCACTCAGAATCCTGGGCCCAGTTGCTTGACAACCTTGGGCAAATTATTTAATCTCTGTGTGTCTGTTTGCTGATCTTCCACATGGGAATAGTAATAGTACCTACTTGAAAGGATCATTGTGCGGATGAAAAGAAATAATATATGTAAAGCACTTAACACAGCACCAGGCTCATGGAAAGTGGCTAGTTAATGTTAGCTACTATGAATGGTGCCAGTGAAGACACTGAAAAATAAGTGATTTCAGTAACCTTCCGGAAAACTATCAGTTTCAAATAATATTTTCTCTGTAGTATGAGATGAAATTAAAAGTGGATAGCTTTCAGGAAAGATAGAGAGAACATTCTTAGAATGTAAGCTAAATAGATTTCTTCTGTTGCTCTTTGAAAACTATGAGCCCTGGCCAGGTTAACCTGGTCTGAGGTGAGACTAAACGCAGAAAGAGCAGACAAAGCTTTCCCTAAAAGATGGATTCCCCCACATACCCATGCTACTAGTTTCTCTGTCTATTCACACACGTATACAAATACAGGAACACAGCCTGTCTGTGCTCAGACATAGAGAAGTACTACCTGACTTGAGTCAATGCACCCAAGCAGAAAAGCTTGGAGTAGAGTAGAAGGGAGGGCTTGGGACTCCTGTCTTTCCGGCATGCCCTGGGCTGCAGTGGTCAGCCACCTGAGGAGAGAGCCAATAGCATGGGGTTTACAAGGCAAAGATATAGTCATTCATTCAACACATATTCATTGAGCTCCTTCTCTGTGCCAGACACTGTTCTGGATGATAGCTAGGTGAAAATCTTTGCACTCACAGAGCTTACATGCCAGTGAGTAAAGATTGATGATAAATAAAGCAAATGCATCATATGTTCCCATTTGATAAGTATACGCCAAAAAATGAAGCCGGGAAGGAGGATAAGGCCCATGGGTGAATGTTGAGGTTTTTAAAGTATGATCAGGAAAGGTGCCACTGATAATGTAACATTTGAGCAAGGCTGAAAAAGGCAAGGGGATCTCTGGGGCTAACTTCGGGATCTCTGCACTTTATGTAAGAATGTAAACCTCGCTTCTCATTTAAGAATGAGCAGCAATACATTTAGAACATATGAACTGAATGAAATGGATTTTTTTTCTTAATAAATCCATATGATTATACATAAAGTTCTGTTGCATTAATAAAAGCAGCCAAATAGGGCCAAAGAGAAAAATAACAGGACTCTATACTGGACCTAACTTTATCATTAATTAGGTAATATTTTCCTCATTTCTTTACTGCTGCTATTTTCCTCACCAGTATTCCAGAGATGGTTACAGGTCAATACTCTACCACCAAGAACCTGCAAGGATTTCGAATACAGCAGAATTGGCCTCGGTGAAGAGCTTAAAATTGTTCTCCTCGTAGAACCGGACTATTGATCATTACCACGTGACATTGGCTCTATTACTTTCTGTTCCAAATCAATGTCCTTCTAGTGGTTTGAACATGTTAAAACATCCCTGAAATCTCAATCATATAATCAGAATTTTATAGTGTTCTCACTCTATCTGTAAAGATCATTTGGAAGACTTTAGACTCTATTAATTTTTAAAAGGAATGTTTATTAGCCATATGCAGAATTTCTAATGATGATATTAATTATACAGCTTCTAATTCACTTTTCAGACCAGTTTTTGAAATGGCCATTATCAGTATTGGATTTAGTTCTAATTACTTGATTTACAAAAATGTACATTTAGAAAGAAAAGGGTTAAAAGAAACAGAAACGTAAAAATTCAAAATGAGAATTAAATTTCTCAATTGTTGTAGTAATTATCAGGGACATGCAACTGAAAATGTCTCACCTTTCATCTTTTTTTCTTAATTCATAAAGTTATCTTGCAG
Organism: Macaca nemestrina; assembly: GCF_043159975.1. Classification (NCBI taxonomy): domain Eukaryota; kingdom Metazoa; phylum Chordata; class Mammalia; order Primates; family Cercopithecidae; genus Macaca; species Macaca nemestrina. The sequence continues at coordinate 71,117,610 of NC_092135.1, forward strand.
AATTTGATGAGACCCTCCTAGTCATTCTCAACTGGGGTACTGCTGTCACCTAATGGTGTTTGAGAGTGTTGGGGCTAGGGCACATTTTTGGTTGTCATAGCAACTGGGATGGCATTTGGTGCCCAGTGCCAGGAATAGTAACATTGTGAATGCCAGGGACAGTTTGCTTCGTAAAGTCTTCCATCCAAAGGGGGCTGGGCACCGTGGCTCACACTTATAATCCCAGCACTTTGGGAGGCCGAGGTGGGCAGATCACCTGAGGTCAGGGGTTCAAGACAAGCCTGGCCAACATGGTAAAACCCTGTTGCGACTAAAAATACAAAAATTAGCTGGGTGTGGTGGCACATGCCTGTAACCCCAGCTACTAGGGAGGCTGAGGCAGAAGAATCACTTGAACCGGGAGGCAGAGGTTGCAGTGAGCTGAGATCGCACCACTATACTCCAGCCTGGATGACAGAGTGAGACTTCATCTCAGCATAAATAAATAAATAAATAAATAAATAAAACCCAGTAGCATTGTCCCTTCCCCACTGACAAACTTATCAAATCCAGAAGCTTTAGAGTTTCGTGTCTAATTATTTTTCTCCTAAACGAAATCACCCAAGTCAAAAAAAAATGTATTTTTAGAATTACAGCAACGTACAACCTGAATTTTGTGAGTTTCGTGGCTTTATCTTAAAGCAGCATTTCCCTACGGGGAAATGGTTTCTTTCTCCTTAGGAATGCTGGTGGCAACTTGATGAAACAGCCAAATCCACCGGGGCAGGTCACTCTCCCATTACACTGATTCCACAATAAATAGAAAAAAAAAAAAAAATCTCATTGAGGTAGCTGCAATTCTACAGGCTAACTTAAAGCCTCCTTTTTCTACCCATCATTTTTGAAAGCAAAATTACATTTGACTATTTTACATAACCAGTGAAAAGGAGTTGAAAGCATATAGCTCACTGTTTTTGATGCTCTGGAAATGTTGAGGGTGGGTTTTTAACCAGTGATTTTTAACATACAGTGAATTTGTTAGACTTTTAAACACTAGCTAGGGTAGTCAAACTTGATCCCCATTAAAAATCAAGGAATTGGGGGTGGGGGAGTGTTTAGGAGTGATCCAGAATGACTTCTCCCAGAATTACTGTGCATATAACTTTATTTTTCAGTTTTCATTTGAATGGTAAGAGTTTTATGAAAGACGGTTTTAAAACTTATTCTGAGTTAAATATTAATACTTAAAAAATTTTATTGTACTAGACTTATTGCAGCCTTTTGAAAGTAGCAGAGTTTCATCATACCACATATATAATAGAGCATACATTTTCTATAATCAGGCACCTTTTGCTGCTTTTGAGTAAGACTGTTTTCCTGTTTAGGTGTTAAGCATTGCCAGACATACAAATCTATTCTCTTCTCTCGATTGTAGCGTAGCCTGACAGCTCTAGATACAGCATTTCTCTGATGAAAAATGAGTGTCTATCAGGACATCTAGAAGACTAGCCATGTTTTCTCAGACTCCACCTTTGTTTGCACTCTGTTGCCTGTGAGGAGCTTCCTGGCATGTGATTATTTACTCCAAACTAGAGTTCCAAGCACCTACATTAACTATTTTATATTGTGTGCAGAATAGTATATCTATTAATGTCAGAAATGATACACTGCACATACTGCTTTTGCACTCTTAAAATTTTTGTACTAAATAATAGAAAATATTTATATTCTTTGAGTGTGAGCTTTGAATAGATGGCATTATCACTTTATTGTTTTTTTAACAAAAACTTTTTCTCAATTATTCTATTGCAATGTTATTCTGAGCAAGTCCTATGCCAAATATCTTGTATAATGTTTGTATGGAAGATTAAATTTTACTCTTGTGTGGTAAGACTATTCAGTTACTGATTTTATAGTTGGAATTTGATATTCCAGCACAAAGTCCACAGTGTATTCAGAAATCCAAGTTGGTGTCATACATTTCATTTTGATGTGAACTTTTCTTTGCTTTCCTTTGTTCTAAGACTCCATTTTGCAATAAACGTTTTGACAGTAAATCCCTTTGTTATGTGTTGCTGTGTATATAAGATCCCCGTTAGATTGGATTCCCAACGTCCTTTGAAGGAATTGTTGTCACACGCATGGACTCAAGTGTTAGCTTTTCTCTCCTAAAGTCAGTGGGAGTGTAAATAATAAATTTGTAAAGTGATGAGACAGTCATGGGGTGGATTTTTTTTATTCCCCAAAGAAAGAAAGGCTTAGAACTCATCTTACAGCAGATACACTGATATGTTAACAAGGTACAGAAAACATAAAGGAAATGGTAAGCCACTCTGTGGCTGGAGATCATTAACTCTTATCCCCTGTCTTGCCAAATTCAAACCGTCATGAAGCAATGCCTGGCTCCAGCCTTCCTCTCACTGATCTTTGCAAGCATTGTGCAAAGAATCCTGCTGGAGTGAGCATCCAGCTGAATGAAGCCAGCGCCTTTCCCTAGGCATCATATTGGAGAACCATCCTCAGTGTGCAACCAACCCCCTCTCCTTTTGACATTAAAACCAAAGATTCTGGTTGTGATTAGTTATTTCATTTACAACTTCTATTCTATTCAAAAAATACTTATTTCTCAATTTTGTTTAGCACAACATTTGGGAATTTTATAAAAATAACACTACACATCCCCTCCCCCCATCCCAGTTTCTATAAAAGTGAGCCATGATGCAGGAAAATATTTCTGTAACTCAGACTGTTGTTTCTTGAACGAACCAAAAAAGTTCCATATTTCACGTTTGCTTCTGTGATAGGAGAAGGGAATGGCATGATTCTGCAGCTGTGTCCAGCTGCCCTGTGAAGAGACAAAATTGTCATATATTTTCTTTGATCCAGTTCAGCTTTAGATTCTGTTCCTCAAGTCTTTCTCCTTTCCCCATTATGAAAGCAGGTGACTGTGTGTGATGATTCCTACCCACCTCAAGTGTTTCCGAGAGGGCAGAGGCAACCCTGGAGGGAAGGGAAGCACATGCAGGTAGCAGAGTATACTCAGAACAGGATTGATTTCAGTGTATACTTTATGTCCTGGCAACTTGTCTATAAATACGGAAACCCTGCACATTCATGTCCATTTCAGTAGTGGGTTTTTCCGCTTGCCTCCCCACTCTGTCTGCCTCATTTCCCTTTTTTCCTCCAACATGAACTCATTGCCTTCCATTCCCATCCTTCCCTCCTGTACCTCCCTCTCCCGCCATGCCAGGTTTTGCCTTGTTGCTTCTCTTTACCCGGAATCACCTCTCTTCTTGCGTTGCAGGACCCAGCTCAAGCCGTGCTGCCCTCCATTCTCCCATCTTCTTTTACGAACCCCTTTGTGAATACATCTGACTATGGTATACCCATAGACATTGAACTCTATACTAGAGAACTTAGCACTGCAGTAAATGCACCCTTTAATTTTATTCATTCTTTAAAATGACTCAACAAAAATTCACCAGATATTGTATGCCAGGCCCTCTGTTAGGCATTAAGTAAACCAAGATTCACATGGCCTTGGAGTCCCCCAGGTATAATTTATACCTGTATTAGCCCCAGTTAAATTAAAAGCTCCTTGAAAGCAGGGGCTGTGCCTTTTCTAGCAGAATTTTGAGCATGTGGGTACAAAATACCTATAAGTTAGAAAGGTTAACTCACTTACCCTCTGATTTTTATACTAACAGTAAAAGCAACCAAACTCAACTTCTTTTTTTGAAACTCACAAGAAAATATTATTTGTAACAGAAGATGAGTGATGCTTTGCCATATTATGTCATGAGCAATTCATTTTGGGGGGTCAAGTTAGGCTAGTTAAAGCTAATAGGTGTACCAAACTAATTCGACCTATAGGACACACAGACTTCTAAAAATTATATAAGCATTTATTATTTAGATGGCCATGGGGCATATATTGAAGAGAGTAAGTAGCTCTTTGGCTCTGAAAATGGTGCAGGCTGAAGTCCTCTGGAGATATCTTCGTTTGCACTTGTGAACCTCACAGGGCGGTATTTTAATCTGTTTTAGTTAGAGCAACTCTACAGCCTGGGTTTCTTAGGACCGTACCAATTTCCCATGTCCTTCTTCATCCATGGGTGCTAACATCTGGTTTTTAAAATATTGTGCAAATGAGATCTTTAAACACTTAGAAATTCCTCTTGAGAATAGGCATAATACATCATCTGGTTACTAAGTGGTTGCTTTGGAATTTTCATTGTTAATCCAATAGTCCTCATGTTGGCTGAGAACTCTGAGGAAGACTCTGGGTCTCTGAGAAAATGTCAGAAATGTCTTGACTGCTGAGGCCTTATTGTGGGATGTAAAAACCAGGTACCAACAGAGGAATATGAAACAGCTCCCAAAGTACATGAATTGTTACTGAGAGATTGGTGAACATTACTGGAGCACTGAGAACTGCCTCTTAAGGTCAGGAAAACTGTTTTCCATTCAACCCAACCTGCAGGAGGAACCAAGCCAGAGCAGCAGCTGAGAGCTAAAACAGTGAGACAAGAGGATGAACCAAAAAGACAATGATAATATTACCTTTTTTTCGTTTCATGCATATTTCCCATGCAGCTGCTGCCTTCCTTTGAGATTGGTGCATGGACAGAAGACGATGTGGTAAGCTCTTTGTATTCATGCCTTATTTGACTTGGGCAGGTATTTCATAAATTTATCCCTAAGATTTTAGGTAAAGAGATTGGGCCTTAGGAAAGTCTAACTAGGAGAAGTTGACAAATTCTTTTTTTTTTTTTTGAGACAGAGTCTTGCTCTGTCGCCTGGGCTGGAGTGCAGTGGTACAGTCTCAGCTCACTGCAACCTCTACCTCCTGAGGTTCAAGCGATTCTCCTGCCTCAGCCTCCTGAGTAGCTAAGACTATAGGTGCCCACTAGCATGCCTGGCTAATTTCTGTATTTTTAGTAGAGACGGGGTTTCACCATGTTGGTCAGGCTGGTCTCAAACTCCTGACCTCAAGTGATCTGCCCGCCTCGCCACCCAAAGTGCTGGGATTACAGGTGTGAGCCACTGCACCTGGCCTTTTTTCTGTTTTTAATGCAATAATGATTGAAAATAAGGCCTCAAGAGTAAAGCAAGTATCTGCAACTCTTCTAAGTGGGTTCTACCTTCCTATTTGCTCTGAAAGTATTCCAGAATACAATAACAAATACCAATGAGGAAATTAAAGTGGCAGCTCGGGAAAACAAATGAACATACTTAAGAAAAAAGTGATCTTAAATCTTTTTAAAAGAACAGGGATGGCCTTGAGCCGTGGTAGAGGAGGATCTGGTCAAGGCAGTGCTGGACTGAACTGAACTGGGACACCACTGACCTGGCTTTCCTTCTACCTCAGGCCTGTTTGAAAACGAGGCATCATATTTGCCAGCCTCACTCTGGCCTCCCATGCGGGAATAGACACAAGCACGCCCAGACATTCCCGATAGCTTTAGCCAGATAAGCTCTATGTTTTTGAGAGGCTGCACTCAGACTATTGAAATCCAAAGGAAGTCCTGCACTCTGCATTCTTGATAGAAACCCTGAGAAACAATCCAACTTAGTCTGTTACATCACCATATCTATTTTCTTAGGGACAAAACAGGTAAGAAAATTCCTGATAAGAAAACTCGGGGACTAGGCTGGGCGAGGTAGCCTGTAATCCCAGCACTTTGGGAGGCTGAGGCAGAAGGATCACTTGAGGTCAGGAGTTCAAGACCAGCCTGGCCAACATGGTGAAACCCCATCTCTTCTAAAAATACAAAAATGAGCCAGGTGTGGTGGCGCATGCCTATAATCCCAGCTACTTGGGAAGCCGAGGCAAGACAATCACTTGAACACGGAAGGTGGAGGTTGCAGTGAGCCAAGATCGCACCACTGCACTCCAGCCTGGGCAACAGAGCAAGGCTCCATCTCAAAAAAAAAAAATTGTTTTAAGTTCTATAAAACTCCGGGACTTATGCCTATCCAGGTCTATTTAACAAGCTCAGGGTATCGCTAAATTAAAATGAAAAAAACAAAAGATGTAATGTGAGCCTTAGTGGGTTTGGGCTCCAGCCCAGGGAACAGACCAGGTGCCACGAAGTGCAGACTAGCTACTGGAAACTCCTCAAAAGATCTATTTACCTAGCTCAAACTGGTTTTGGGCCCAGGCATTTCCCTCTCTGCCCTTTGTATTCTTTTGAAGTGCACCTGCTTTCAACATTAGCTAACCTCTTTGGCTTCCATAGGGTAAGGAAACTTGGCACCAGTTGCCACTATTTCTTCCCATTCACTGAGCCCCAGTGAGCCTCACTTTCCTGCCAGCCTTGCTTAACAAGGAAAGAGGACTCAGGGTCTCCTTTATTCACAAGCCTGGATGTAATCTCTTTATCCCTTGCTGCAAAGTTTCCCTCTCATTTGAAAAGAATTTTTTAAAAAGCACTGAGTTCTAATAGCTATTTTTAGTCTTTGCTCTGAGGTTGAGTGGTTTCCAGGCCACTTAAATAAAATTCCAGAGTTGAGGACTCCCCCAGAGAATCAGAGGGACTGAGTCTGCCCTCCCATCCTTCTCCCCTCACCAAGGTACTGTGAGAGGCCACCAATAAACCCAGGCCGTGTGATATACAGGGACTAAGGGTCACTGGGTCCAGTCTCCTCATTCTACATAGGAAGCTCCATACTTTGACTTGGCCGGGGCCACGTGGCTACTTCACAACCTGGCCTAGAACAGAAGATTCTTTCCGTCCACTGCTGTGTGGTCCGTAGAACTCATAGAATTCCTGAGTAAACCGGTGCCCCTCAGCAGTCCAGGGGGCCACTGGCACATAAATGGAAAAATCACTATAAGTAAGAACCCTCTTGAAAGGATTTAAAAATATCTCCCAAAGAAGGAGGAAACCAATGGTCTTTTAACTGTCCAAGACCCCCGAAGAGAGGGATATCTCCCATTTGAAAGCTTGAGGTTTTAAAACTACAAAGAGAAAGTCTTCTATTTTACCTCTGTGGTTGAGCCAGGAATTAAAGCTATTTTGATCTATTGAAAACTCTATGTTTACTGTGAAGACCGGCCACTGACCATGTGTGAATCTTCAAAACCATATGTGTCCTCTCTTTCACAGTATTGTTGGGTTCAGCAGCTCGTCAGAAAAGGCAAGTGGAATAAGTTACCTTCTTAATTCATGGAGTTAACTTTGTTTTGGATGTGATTTCATCTAATTTTATACTGCTTTCTAATCACTTCCTTCAGGTGACTCTTCAGCAGAGATGAGCGTATATGCAAGCTTGTTCAAAGAAAACAACATTACAGGGAAGCGGCTACTGCTGCTGGAGGAAGAAGACCTGAAAGACATGGGCATTGTCTCCAAGGGGCATATCATTCACTTCAAGGTACCTCAGAAAGGGAGAACATTCCATCAGCAAATCTTTTTTTTTTTTTTTTTTTTTTTTGAGACAGAGTCTTGCTCTGTTGCCCAGGCTGGAGTGCAAAGGCGTGATCTCGGCTCACTGCACCCTCCACCTCCTGGGTTCAAGTGATTCTCCTGCCTCAGCCTCCCAAGTGGCTGGGTTTATGGAAGCGTGCCACCACACCCAGCTAATTTTTGTATTTTTAGTAGAGACGGGGTTTCACCATGTTTTCCAGGCTAGTCTCGAGCTCCTGACTTCAAATGATCCATCCACCTCAGCCTCCCAAAGTGCTGGGATTACAGGCGTGAGCCACCATGCCTGACCTCCATCAACAGATCTTTACTGAGCACCTACTATGCAGCAGATCAAACATTAGGGGCTGCAGATGGAAACGGTGCTATGCCAGTCATTACTGTGCTGAAATGCTTACATCAGTTGATAATCAGTGGCCGCCCCCAAGCACCCCTATTCCTTCCTCATAATCCAACAGCATAAAGATGCATACGTGGTATAGTAGGAGTCACAGGGAGATACCTGAATATCACCTCCCGTCCTCAGGAAGTCTCTAATCTGGTGGAGAAAACAGATACTGCTTATGAGATAATGGTAAAAGACAGCTGTAAAAAATACCACAAAGGCAGTGTGGTGCCTGGAAAACAGCCATCCACCCGGAACAGCAGGAGGTGACTCAGTTTAATTCTAGAGACAAAAGTCCATCAGGAATCCCTAAGGACCCCGGAATTTCTGCATGGCCAGAGGGAAACGTAAGCCAATGCAGTAACCTAAAGGCATTTGTAATTTTTGTCATTATGACCTGGAACAGACGCCACCTTGTATGTGTTTTAATCCCCACTTACTCAGGAAATTCTACCATTTCCCCCAAAACTTAAGTGTTAAGTAGTTTCAAAGCTAAACCTCTGTGTTTGCTGTGGTGGTCATGGTCATGGTTTTTTGTTTGTTTGTTTTTGTTTTTTCAACTTAGCAACTTAAACTGAATAACAATTGCTGGCATTGTGTGGTCATTGTGATTAATCTTATTTCAAGAGACATCTTAGAATAAAATCAAGTTTGCTCCTCAAACCCGCACCCCCATTCCAGTGTGGGTAGATGGACGAGTATGTATAGGTTAGAAAGAAGAGACACAGAATAAAGGAGAAAATTTAGAAAAAGCAGCCTCCTGTCCAAATCCACACCTTCACAAAGGCTCTACCAGCATGCCAACTACTCCCTATCTCAGAGCTACCCACACTGACCTTTCTAGAGAAATCCCCATTAAGACCCAAAGAGAGCCCATTCATTTCATTCTGTGGACCCTAGGTCCAGGAAGAAACATCCTTACAGACTCTCAGCACCCTTTGCATAACAGCTTAGCACTCACCCACCAGAGAACATCTCCACAACAGAAAGAGGACCTTGCTGTCTTCTCCCTCCTAGAAGAAGGGCAGGAAAACCCATGCATAGCGTATTTCTCGAAGACTGGCAAAGAATGTAATCCCAGCCTTGGGGTGTGGGCAAGTCCATCCTAAAAGCTATGCTGGCTTAGGTGGGCCACAGTAGGAAAAAGTATTTTCTGCAGTACAGAGATGTTTCAGAGCTCCAAAAAAGAAATTTTGTAAATCTTGTCCTATTTGGCAGATACCAAATAAGATGCTCCCACCTCCCCTTCCCACCTGCCATCTTTGAAAAGGACCAGTATTTCTTTTTGTTTGTTTGTTTGTTTGTTTTGAGATGGAGTCTCGCTCTGTCGCCCAGGCTGGAGTGCAGTGGCACAATCTCCGCTCACTGCAAGCTCCGCCTCCCGGGTTCACGTCATTCTCCTGCCTCAGCCTCCTGAGTAGCTGGAACTACAGGCGCCCGCCACCGCGCCCGGCTAATTTTTTGTATTTTTAGTAGAGACGGGGTTTCACTGTGGTCTCAATCTCCTGACCTTGTGATCCGCCCGCCTCGGCCTCCCAAAGTGCTGGGATTACAGGCGTGAGCCACCGCACCCGGCTAAGGACCAGTATTTCTTAAGGATCAGTTCAGAAGATGGGGTGGTGAGCTGGGATACCTCACCAGATGCCCTCAGTGATATACATCTTTCCAAGGGTGGCCCTGGATAAACCTAAGTACCCCTTTCATGCCGAGAGGTATCATTTAGGCAAGCAAAGTCCAGACTTATTGTTTATTGTTCAGCAAATTCAGTGAATGGCTACTAATTGTGAGACTGGGCCTATGAAGAGTCAAAGAAACCTGTGGTTAAGGAATGCATACAGCATCTCCTTGGCAATTGGGAGGAAAGGAGCGATTCATTACCCAGACTTGGGAGAGGCCATGGTGGGAGATGGAAAGGGAAAACTTCACAGAGTGGGTAGCCCTTGAGCCGGATCTTGGAGGAATGACAGATTTTGGAATGTAGACCAGGAAAGGAAAGAACATTAATCTAGACAGAGAGAACAAAGAGTTAAGAGAAATGGAAGAGAATGTGGAGGAACAGAAAAGATGAGTCCCGATCTGAGTAGCTTAAACAGCTGTCTACAGAACACGAGTGATGAGTAGAATGCATGGAACCTGAAGTGGAAAGAAGGTGGGGCCAGATCCTGGACAGCTTACAACTTCAGGCTGGGGGGAAAAGCTGGAATATGACCAGCTGTCGGGAGTATTGAGAATGGACATGTTTGCACTTTGCTTCTGGAAGTTTTAAAATGGATTAAAAAGGCAAGGCTGGGTTTTGAAAAAACAGGAGGGTATAAATGTAGACAATAATAAGCACTGCAGTGTAACAAAAATGCGCATGGAGAGAAGAGGAAGATGCCACAGGTAAGAGGGCTGTTCTCAGGCTCAAGAAGGAAAGTACAATGAAGTACTGATTGATGTGGGCAGACTGGCTGGGGCCGCTGTCGCAGGCAGTAATATAATTTACCAAGACAGTCATAGGTAAAGAAAGGCAGATTTATTACACAAAGTATGAAGATGTGTTGCAAGGGTGCAATGGGCACCTCAGCAGAGAAGGGGCTGTCTGCCAAGAGGCAGGGGCTTGAGGGAAATTTTATGAGATCATACTGGAGGGGCTACATGCAGATAGGGTGTGCAGACAAGGTCATGCTGCTGGGGTTACTTGCAGAATGAGGTATTTGGGAACAGGTGTTGTGATTGTGTGTGATTAGCCGTCTCTCAGAACAATTGTTATCCCCCACCTGGGACCCCCTCCTTGTTGTAGCTTACTTAACTTATTAGGACTCCACACTGATATGTGCCGCAGCATAGATGAGCCTTGAACATGATGCTAAATGAAAGAAGCCAGACACAAAAGTCACATATTGTATGAGACATCTTGAATAGGTGAATCCATAGACAGAAAGCGATCAGTGATTGCCAGCTGCTGGGGGGAGGAGGCAATGGTTATTGACTGCCTAATGGGAGTAGAGTCCCCTTTGGGGATGATGAAAATGTTTTGGAACTAGATAGAGGTACTGGTTAATTTTATGGCATGTGAATTTCACCTCATTAAAAAGTAATAATAAAACAAAGGACAGCACAGCCACCTCTACACCCTGCTCAAGAGTAGTCTTCTTCCAGCTAGGAAGCTTTCTGTCTTTGGCAGAAAGGATGTATTTGGCCAGGAAGGTGAAGAGGAAGGCAGGAATGTGTGTCCACAAAGTAGGAAATGAGGAGATAATGCTGTTACAAAAGCCAAAGGTTGGAAAAGCTTTAAGATAGAATCAGTGGTCAAAAGGGTCTAAGGGCCAGGCACTGTGGCTCATGCCTGTAATCCCAGCACTTTGGGGGATCAAGGTGGGCAACTCACTTGAGCCCAGAAGTTCAAGACCAGACTGGGCAACATGGCAAAATCTTGCCTCTGCAAAAAATGCAAAAATTAGCCAGGCATGTGGTGCACGCCTGTGGTGGTCCCAGTTACTTGGGAGGTTGAGGTGGGAGGATTGCTTGAGTCCAAGAGGTTGAGGCTGCCATGAACCGTGATTACACCACTGCACTACAGCCTGGGCAATACAGTGAGACCCTATCTCAAAAAAAAAGGTAGGGACAGGGGTCTGAGCCTGCAGAGAAGCCAAGGAACATGCAGAGAGAAAAAGCCCTATTGGAAGCAGCCACTTAAAAGTAAAAACAAAAACTATTTGACCCACTAAGAGTAGGGTCAGTGTGATGTCCTCTTTTTATGACATCTGCAGAGGGTCTGCCCAGAGCTCCAAATGAAGGAGTAGCCTGCATCTGTTGGGGGACCTAACACTGCCCTCAAACTCCTGAGTGCGTCTGCATGAGCTTCCAAAGACAATCATTCACAGAAGGGCAGTCTCCAAAGTGTGGAATGCGGACCCTCCCGCTTACTGCCAAGGCTGGAGCTGTATGTAAGAATGGCTGCCCAGTAGGGGCTCAGCCAACAGGTGACCTCTAAACTCAGCCAGAGCGTGGGGATTTCCAACAAGTTTATATGAGAGGGAAAGATAAAGGGAAAGGGTTGTGTGCACTTACTCTAGGAGGGCCCTGCATAGACTCTCAGGGCAATCAAGATAAGTAATGCTCCAAGCTGGGCCTTTGGGGATGAGTATATCCACACTGGAGGAGTCCTCCGGGTCCCTGTCTCAAGTGTTTCTCACACACAGCCTGATGGTAAGAATGTATCCTTTATTCTTTGCGCTTTCACTGAGGAAGGCACAATTGTTGTGTACTTTCTCCAAGAGTCTCTCAGTCCTTAAATGGAATGGTAGGTGATCAAACTGGACAGTGGAGCAGTATATCCATCCATTCTTTTTTTTTTTTTTTTTTTTTTTTTTGAGCTGGAGTCTTACTCTGCTGTGCAGGCTGAAGTGCAATGGTGCAATCTTGGCTCACTGCAAACTCCACCTCCCGGTTTCAAGCGATTCTCCTGCCTCAGCCTTCTGAGTAGGTGGAATTATAGGCGCGGACTACCACACCTGGCTAATTTTTGTATTTTTAGTAGAGATGGGGCTTCACCATGTTGGTCAGGCTGGTCTCGAACCTCTGACCTCATGATCCGCCCACCTCAGCGTCCCAAAGTGCTGGGATTACAGATGTGAGCCACCGCACCCAGCCCCAACCCATTCTTTTGCTGTGTGTTTGTCCCTCCCTTTAAGCCTGACCATGGCTCCCTTCTTCTCTGAGCCTGCAAGCCCTCGTGTGAAGGAGCTGAGTGTAAGAAGTAGGATTGAACACCCAATAAGTGTTCATTACATTGTCAGCTGTCAACAGTTTTTATTTTGCTTTAAAATAAAATGCATCTAATTTTCTCAGGTTGGTACTTTTTTACTCTCTCCGCAATCAGTTCTTAGAAAATCTGAACTGTGCCTGCTGAGTATCCAAAACATCATCATAAATTGTCTTCCTTTCCTTTCAGATTTCTTTGTGTTTCATTGGCAGAGGTGATGTTGGACACATATCCATAGAAATGTTCTTATAATGCAATCAACCTTTTAGTGAGATTCTAGCCTTCCTGAAAGTCTGGTGTTATACTCATGTGCTATGTTGCTTTTCTCACTGTTACTCAGAGTGGCACCTGCATTCTGTACCCTAGAACATCCACTTCTCAGTACTATACTCTGCTGGTGTTTGAAAAATGGTTTTATTTATTGCTTAGTCTGAGGTTCAACATCTTTAAAATGTCTTCCTTTTCTTGGCCTCATCCCTGTAATCCCAGTACTTTGAGAGGTCAAGGCAGGAGGCCAGGATTTCAAGACCAGCCTGGGCAACAGAGTAAGACCCCATCTCTACAAAAAATAAAATAAAATAAATTAGCTGGTGTGGTGCTGTATGCCTGAGTCCCAGCCACTTGGGAGGCTGAGATGGAAGAATCTCTTGAGCTCAGGGGTTCAAGGCTGCAGTGAGTTATGATAGTGTTACTGCACTCCAGCCTGCATGGTAGAATGAGACCCGGTCTCCAAAAGAAAAAATAATTTTTAAAAATTTCTGGTCCTTTAAATAATTACAAACCACCTACACTGCTTTGGACAATGAGATTTATTCTCAATAGACGTTGGATATTAATGCCCCCAAGATATTTTATGAACTAGGTAAATAAGGAATGTTTTTGTTTGTACCCAATGATTTTAATCTTCTCTTGGTATTGTTGGATCATTAATAAAGTCATATGATTTTTTTTTAACAGTCAGCCATTGAGAAATTAACCCATGATTACATAAACTTGTTTCACTTCCCACCGCTAATTAAGGTAAGTAAGGTTTTTCTTACGGACACTAATGCTACCTTTATTGACACATGCACCTGCTGCATCCACACCTAAATTTGCCAATGTCGGAAATGGTTGTTTGAAGTGAAATTTCATCACATCTGTCTAACAAAAGGCCCTTTGAAGCAAGGGATGTGTATAAATTGAACACCCTTGTTCCCCACAAGTTGAAATATTAACAATTTGTTCATGATAAGAACAACACACCTCACTTTAGTAGCTAGGAGTTCTAAGTGCCAACATTGTAGGTGAGGTCCTGTGGCCTCCCACCTGGGCCTGGATACTTTTCAACATGTAAGTCACTGAGAGAATTCATACCCTGGAGCGCTCAATCATCACTTTCATAGGGGATGGGAGGTTTACTGTTTGAATAACATATTAGTATACTTAACATTTTGAATCTACTCTAAAGGAATATGGCATAATTTGTTTAAAATCAGCAAATACTTGCAATTCATATACAGAACTTTACTTATTCACTAACAGCTATAGTTTTTCATCTCTAAGCCCTCAAAGATTTGTTTTGTTCCTCTGCTTCATCCTCCATCCACATTTGCGTCCTCCATCCACTGCGTAATTCCTCTTCAGGAATAGCTTGTAAATGCCCTATGTGTTGTGAACCTCTCAAGCTGAAATCTCACAATGCATCTCGAGGTGCTAAGTGCATTTCTAGGGTAAAATTGCACAATGCAAGATGCATTGTGATAAATGTGAGACAGTGACATTCAATTTGAACTGCATGAAATATATCATTTGGCAAAGTTCTAAAAGGCATAATATGTCATTTCTCTTGCTTGATGTAATTATCATTTGTAGCTTAATCCAAAATAACCAAAAGTTAATGGATTAGAATAGAAAAAAAAAAAAAAACTAGTGCTAAGCTATCATCTTCTTTACATGAGAAGTAAAGACAACATCTAGGATAATTGGTGCTTGGTTTCCTGTTTTAGGACTCAGGAGGTGAACCGGAAGAAAATGAGGAAAAATTAGTGAACCTGGAACTGGTTTTTGGTTTTCACTTGAAACCAGGAACTGGCCCACAGGTAAATCACATTTTAAATCCTTCGGATAAATCTCAATCGAATTGCTCTTTTTTCTCTTCTGTAACTCCATGGTTTTATACACCCCCTACCAGCTGGTAACTGGATTCTGAGTAAATTTATAGACTTTATAAAATAGAATTTAGCTGAAAGGCTGCCAGCTGCCTCTGTAATCCAGTCTAGGAATCTTACTTTCTCAGTCAGCTGAAGACGCCCATGTGAGGCCACCCAAACATCAGGATAATTCACAGTAAAGCATGGACAGGGAAGGGGGGCGTGGATACCAGACTGTGTATACCGCTCATGCCACAGCTTCCTGATTCCTGTTTCGTAAGAGAAAGCAGCCTTATAATACCGAGAATAAAAACTAAGAATGGAACTGCAGGCCATGTGGAGACACAAATTATCTGCTCTAAATAGGGTGGCAGGGCATTTGAGCAAAACTTCTTCAATCAGCCTTTCAGTTTATGTCATTTTGAAAGTCTGGAAAAATTATTTGGCCTAGGTAGCCTACGAATTAGAATTACAGTAGGTTTCTGTTACTTTCGATGATCACAAATAGCTAATGATAATAATGATAACTTCTGTTAGCTGACCACTTATTGTGTACCAGGCAAACAGTACTGAAGTGTGAAAACTACTTTCCCTTATTTTGCGAATGAGGAAACTGAGGCTCAGACAGGTTAAATAACTTACATGGCTAGCAAATAGCAGAATAAAGATTTGAATGCAGGTTGCTCTGGTCCCAGAACCCAAGCTCTTAACTACTGCATAATATGGAAGCCTTCCCTTCAGGGAAGCCAAGGGACCTTATAAATGCACCTCACAAGCTGTGTGAGCCTACCGATTGCTGTGGTAGGCTCAGCTGGCCCTGGCCTTTCCTCAGTGAAACCGTGCTTGCTCCAGGCCATTCCTGGGAACCAGTGCCTGGGAATGATTGGAAATTGTTGTGAGGGGTTGAGTTTTTCCTGGGTCTTCAAAAGATGCTATTTCTAATAATCCAGTTAAAAATGGGCAAAATATCTTCATAGGGATTTCTCAAAAGAAGACATACAAATGGCCAACAGGTATATGGAAAATGGCTCAATATCAGTAATTATCAGGGAAATGCAAATCAAAACCACAGTGAGATGTCATCTCACCCCACTTAGAATGGCTTATATCCAAAAGACAGGCAATAATGAATGCTGGTGAGGATGTGGAGAAAGGAGAACCTTCGTACAAGGTGGGAATGTAAATGATCCAGCAATCCCACTGCTAGGTATATAACCAAAAGAGCGGAAATCAATATATTGAAGAGATATCTGTACTCCTGTTTACTGCAGCACCGTGCACAATATCCAACATTTGGAAGCAAACCTAAGCGCTTATCAACAGATGAATAGATAAAGAAAATGGGGTACATATACACAATGGCATACTGTTCAGCCATAAAATAGAATGAAATCTTATCATTTGCAACAACATGGGTGGAACTGGAGGATCTTATGTTAAGTGAAATAAGCCAGTCACAGAAAGACGGGAGCTAAAAATTAAGACACTTGAACTCATGGAGATAGTAGAATGATGATTACTAGAGGCTTGGAAGCATCGCAGGGGAGGGCAGGAGGATGCTGGGATGGTTAATGGGTAAAAACATAGACAGAATGAATAAGATCTATTATTTGATAGAACAACAGGATGACTACAGTAAGCAATAATTTAATACGTATTTTAAAATAACTAAAAGAGTATAATTGGGATGTCCAATTATACAAAGAAATGAGGTCAAGGATGCCCTCAGTTATCCTGATGTGATTGTTACCTATCGTATGCTTGTATCAAAGCATCACGTGGACTGGGTGCAGTGGATCACACCTGTAGTCCCAGCACTTTGGGAGGCTGAGGCTGGTGGAATGCTTGAGCCTAGGAGTTCGAGACCAGCCTGGGCAAGATGGTGGAGCCCCATCTCTATAAAAAATACAAAAAGTAGCTGGATGTAGTAGTGTATGCCTGTAGTCCTAGCTATTTGGAAGGGCTAAAGTGGGAAGGATCACTTGAGCTCAGGAAGTCAAGGCTGCAGAAAGCCAAAATTGTGCCACTGCACTCTAGCCTGGGCAACAGAGTGAGACATCATCTCAAGAAAAAAAAAAAAATCACATATACACCAAAAATATATACACCTAGTATATACACATAAACATTAATTGTTTTTTAAAGATGCCCTTTCTAGACACCTAAGCAAGAGTGTGTCTTGCCTGCATCACTGCAGGTGTTTCTTTACCTGCTGAATGAAAATCCTTACCTCGCTTGTTTTGGCCACAGAATTTGGTTGAGTGAGAGCTGCTCTGGACCCAGGTTTCTTACATATGAATACTTTTCCCTCTGTGAATGGATCACTGTCAATTCATTCCTGTTGTTAAAAGGAGCCTGGAAAGGGGACAGGAAAGTAAGTCCTTCTGTCTCCAACAACATCAGAAGTCCTTCTAACCCTGAGATTCTGCAGCTGTGGGCACTCCTAAGTTCATCTGATGGTAAACAAATTGCACATTTCAATTTGCCTGTTCTGGTTTTCTTGATTCCGTGACAATGAATTTATGAGTTATCTTTAAGCTTTGTTATGGCTTGTAGGTGGTAAGAGAGAAAAATTTTCCTTGGAAAAGACTTGTGAAGAGACATCTCAACCAAGAAAAAAAAAATTTTTTCTTTTTTTTGAGACGGAGTTTTGCTCTTGTTGCCCAGGCTGGAGTGCAATGGTGCGATCTTGGCTCACCACAACTTCTGACTCCCTTGTTCAAATGATTCTCCTGCCTCACCCTCCTGAGTAGCTTGGATTACAGGCATGCACCACCACACCCAGCTAATTTTGTATTTTTTTTTTTTTAATCTTGTTTTTTTTTTTTGAGACGGAGTCTCGCTCTGCCGCCCAGGCTGGAGTGCAGTGGCGCGATCTCAGCTCACTGCAAGCTCCACCTCCCAGGTTCACGCCATTCTCCTGCCTCAGCCTCCCGAGTAGCTGGGACTACAGGCGCCCGCCACTACGCCCGGCTAATATTTTTGTATTTTTAGTAGAGACGGGGTTTCACTGTGTTAGCCAGGATGGTCTCGATCTCCTGACCTCGTGATCCGCCCGCCTCGGCCTCCCAAAGTGCTGGGATTACAGGCGTGAGCCACCGCACCCGGCCTAATTTTGTATTTTTAGTAGAGAAGGGGTTTCTCTTGTTGGCCAGGCTGGTCTCAAACTCCCAACCTCAGGTGATCCACCACCTCGGCCTCCTGAAGTGCTGGGATTACAGGTGTAAGCAACTGTGCATGGCCAAGAAAATATTTTCAATTTAAAAAGAAATAATTTATTAATATGGAAAACTGAAAAATCTATGTTTTAGTAAAAATAAGGAGCTTTGGATAATATTTGAGACTGAATACAATGGTCTGTTTTTGGCCATAATGATGTAGACTTCTTGAGTCATAGATTATCTATAAGCCCTAAAGTTGCTGCAGCTTTTGATCCTCTGCTGTTCCTTGGTCACCCATCCAGAGTAATCCTTTTTTTTAGACAGAGCCTCATCTGTTGCCTAGACT
Organism: Macaca nemestrina; assembly: GCF_043159975.1. Taxonomy (NCBI): domain Eukaryota; kingdom Metazoa; phylum Chordata; class Mammalia; order Primates; family Cercopithecidae; genus Macaca; species Macaca nemestrina. The sequence continues at coordinate 71,135,790 of NC_092135.1, forward strand.
GGAGTGCAGTGGTACAATCTTGGCTCACTGCAACCTCTGCCTTCCAGGTTCAAGCAATTCTCCTGCCTCAGCCTCCTGAGTAGCTGGGATTATAGGGGCATGCCACCACACCTGGCTAATTTTTGTATTTTCAGTAGAGACAGGGTTTCACCATGTTGGTCAGGCTGGTCTTGAGCTCCTGACCTCGTGATCTGCCCGACTCAGCCTCCCAAAGTGCTAGGATTACAGTCGGGAGCCACCGCATCCAGCCCAGAGTAATAATTTTATCTATTCATTTGGCAGGCATTTACTGAGGACCTGCTTTGTGCCTGGCTCTAAGGTAGATGCTAGATTTTTATATAAAATCAAAAAGTACAATCCCAGCCTTTACGGAATCTACAGCTTATCATGAGCAGTAGACAAAATTCATGAATGGCTATGGTACAGAATGATGAGTTTTTACAAAGCCATTTACATAGTTCTGTGGGAGATCACTGGATGAGGATCTACAACAGATGGGAAAGGGGTGAGGGAGGGTCCTTGAAGTCTTCTTGGTAGACGTGTTGCTTAAGCTAAATGTTAAAGCCACTAAGAATGACTAGGTAAGGAGAGGCTACATTGAAGGCAGAAGAAACCATGTGTGCAAAAGCTCAAAAGCACGAAGCCAGGAAAACACAGGGAGCTCTTCTTGGAATAATTTTGAGGGGACTTCATGACTCAACTCAAGCATCCTCCCTCTGGAAAGACTTACCATGGAACAGGGGGATGCCAAAGGGAGTGCCCAGAAAGGGAGCTAGCATCCAGAAAAAGCACTGTCTTATGTGCTAAGCCAAGGAGTTTTAAGGATTTTAAGAAAAGAGCAGATAGGATCAGATGTATGTTTTTAACAGATCTTTCAGAAGCACAGAGAAGGATGAATTGGAAAGGGGCCAGGCTAGAGTGACAAAGATCTGTGAGTGGGCAGTGGAGACAACCAGGTGAAAAATGTCAAAGCGCTGAGCCTGTGCCAGTGCCATGGGTCCCAGGACACACTGAAACGGATTAGATTCTGTCACTAGCTGGAGACACAGCAAGTGGGAGGGAGGGGCCAGGAGGGTGCCGAGGTTTCTAGTGTGGGCAACTAGAGAGATGATGTTATAAAGTGGTGGATCAAAAGTGAAATATACAATGTGAAGATGATGCTAAGGTGCTAAAAGTATAAAGAAGTGACTGGAATGGGTGAGGTTCAACAGGAAAAGCTTCTTTTTTTTTGAGACGGAGTCTCACTCTGTCGCCCAGGCTGGAGTGCAGTGGCCGGATCTCAGCTCACTGCAAGCTCCGCCTCCCGGGTTTACGCCATTCTCCCGCCTCAGCCTCCCGAGTAGCTGGGACTACAGGCGCCCGCCACCTCGCCCGGCTAGTTTTTGTGTATTTTTTAGTAGAGACGGGGTTTCACCACGTTAGCCAGGATGGTCTCGATCTCCTGACCTCGTGATCCGCCTGTCTCGGCCTCCCAAAGTGCTGGGATTACAGGCTTGAGCCACCGCGCCCGGCCAGGAAAAGCTATTTTGGATTTCAGGAGTTAAGAATAGTATAAATAGAAGTGGCTGAAGTCCCTGCCTTTTACCCTTCTGGAGGAGGACAGGAATCTTTGGGAACTAATTCAGGAAGGGACTCTGCATCTTCAGAGCTGCTTCTCTTCCTCTTGCCTGTTCTGACTTCAGGATCTGGACCTACCTCAATTGCCTTTGCTGCTTGTTCTTTTGTTTCAAATTCCACAAACGCAAATCCCTTTGGATCTCCAGTAGACTTATAATGTGGTATACTTATATAAACAACATTGCCACATTTCCCAAAGACTCTTTCAATCCAGCTGTGATTAACATTTTTGGGAAGTAACTCCTGTGATAAATTAAAAGCAATATTAAATAGTTTTTCGCAATGATTATATTTTCAGAATGTCAATAAATTTTTAACTTTAAAAAAAAAAAAAAGAAAAGAAAAGCTATTTTGGAAGGATGAGTATTTTATTGGGGCTTGAAGAGGTTGGTGGGCAGTTGCAGAATAATTTCCAGAATATAATCCTTAAGGCTTTTGCTTAGAGAATACATTCTAAAGAGCTCAGGTATTCTATAAATGTCATCTCCTTTATCCTGTTGGCATTTGGGTGGGATGCATAACTCATAGTATGATCACTGCTGATTCAGAAAGAGATAACAAGAGGAAGTGTATGACTTGCCTGGGGTGAGGCAAAGACAGAGCTAAGACCAGAAATTACATCTTTATTATTGTCTTTGTAGTAAATATGTGCTAGATCTCACACCTGAGCCACAACATTTAAGCCATCTGTAAACCTATATAAAGCAATCCTAGAATAAATTACTGTCCTGTTCTAAAGTATACCAGCTATGCCAGCCTATGTCTTAGCATTATGAAATATTTTCTGATTAATGTGCTTTGAATTGAAATTTCAGTTCCCCACACAAAAACCTTGTTGCCTTGGGCCTTAAAGATAGAACCCAGAAAAAAAGGCTTCCTTCAAGTCCCAATTAATCAAGTTCTCATAAAACCATCTTCAAGGGAAAGGTGAAAACTTTAAGTCCATCCCCACCTCCATGACCAGAATAAGCTTTCCAAGAGAAAACTGGAGCTTTGCAAATTCTCTCCAAACCTAAGAGTTTGCATAGCAGAGGCATTTGCTGGATTTCACCTTTTCTTTTACAAGCAAAATGAAAAATGTGTTGTAATGGCAGCCATTGAGAATAAGGTATGACAGTGACTTTATCATGAAAATAGTGGCTACATTTTCCCTTTGCATTTGAGAAGGACCACCCACTGACTACCCCTTAAAATTATGTCATTTCCACAACTTTAAGCCTACTAAGAGCAAGCCAGGAAAATATTACCTTATACACAAATAGGTAAAGGAAAAACCCCGTCCACCTTTGTCCTAAGAATTCAGATTAAGTTATTTTTCTTAGCTTCATTTTACAACCAGATGGATGATGGCACAAAATGAGGTTGATTTGCAGAACCCTGAAAGGTGATCCGCGTTTGAGTGCCTGTGCCTGCTATCGTAGTCAGGAGTGGCTGCAGGGCCATCTTGCCCATGCGCTTAGTCTTCACAACCACATCCCTCCAAAGAGCCAGGACCTGACCAGGCTCCAGCCCCACTGACGCTTATAAGAATTCTCCCACAAGTGAAATGTGCTTTTTCTGAAACAACCTAGCAGGGAAAACATCATGATGAGACCAAAGGCTTCACTGGCAATTTAAATTAATAAGCGAAACAAGTTTTACCCCCATTTACTTGACCTGCTCCTAAAGAGTAAAGTTAATTATTAATTTAAATGACATAGACCAGGCACAGTGGCTCATGCCTGTAATCCCAACACTTTGGGAGGCCAAGGCGAGCAGATCACTTGAGGTTAGGAGATCGAGACCAGCCTGGCCAACATGGTGAAACCCCATCTCTACTAAAAGTATAAAAATTAGCTGGGCGTGGTGGACGGCGCCTGTAGTCCCAGCTACTAGGGAGGCTGGGGCAGCAGAATCGCTTAAACCCAGGAGGCAGAGGTTGCAGTGAGCCAGAATCACACCACTGCACTCCAGCCTGGCTGGGCAACAGAGAAAGACTCATCTCAAATAATAATAACAATTTAGATGACGTCGTATGTGGAGACAACCTGGAAGTTACGACAATCAAACTGGCAGAAATGGTGTCTTTCTCTGCTTGAATGTTTCCCATGCTAGGGATAATTATTATCACTTCATACTTCTGGTGAGCACTTTGCAAAGGGCATTTTTGTGTAATTGTTACAACTCAACATGACAGGGAACATTATCTCCGTATCATCCTCTTCATGAGGAAACTGAGGCACGTAGGTGAAGCTCCTCACCAGAGGCTCCAACTTAGTAAGGCGCAGATTCAGTCTGAGGGTCTAACTACTGTGTCACACTGCCTCATTTTGGAAGATACCATTGTCCCCCAAAAAAAGTATACTGGTAATGAAAAGGCATTTGGGGGTCAGTTAATTCTACATTACCACTATTTCTGTTTTTGCAATCAAAGTGCCCCGTGTTTTACAATCTAAGGCCTTTGACTTGGCACAAAAGGAAAGTGGCTTCCAGAATCTCGGGCGACTTCATGCACTCCCCAGGGTGGCAACCACCCCTTTTTATTAAAATATTCAGCTGCCTAGATTTTATCATTATATCTCTTACCAGCTCACCACGCAGGAATATTGATTCTCAAATTGCCAAGAGATAAACTATCAAATCACCCAGCAGTTTTCTCACCAAGATCTTTTTGAGACTTCGTGTGTCATAAAAATTTAAAAGCAGAGTTAGGAAGCAACTCTTTGGGGAGTCGTCCATTCCTTACGAATGCTCAACCGCTCAACCGTCATAGACTGTGTTCCTTGCGTCCTTATTTCCTCCTCTCCCCAATGAGGCAAAGGAAACCTGATTGAAGCTCGGTTCCTGTGGGTCTAAATTGACTACCTGACATAGATAGGAGACTGAGGTTAGGGGAAAAGTAACGGAAACAACACGCTGCCCCTCCCAAGTCTCCGAACACACCGGCACCTACTCCTTAAAGAAAGACCAGGCTTCCGGACTAGAGCCACTCCTTCCCAGATGTCCATCGCTTTCAATTTCCTATTTCAAAGAGGCAAGAAAAGTAGGAAGAGAAATGAGAGGAATCTTTGGAAGAGGTAGAAGCAGAATTACTGATACCCACAAAGTAGTAGCTTATCAATAGAGCACTTTCCTGCCCAGCTGACTCCCTCAGCCGCCTTCCACCCTTGTCATTGTTAACACCTGGCCTCTTCCGCCACTCCCCAGCGGAAGAAATTCGATGAATAGTTCTGCTTTTCCAGCCATGTCATCTGTAGGTTAAAAATTCTGCCTTTTACAAATGCTTCCCACTTGTATTGTGCTTTTAAGTCCTTATTACATTGCTTATAAAATGTTGCATTTAATAAACTTAATTGAATCTCCAGGCCCTTTCTCAGAGCACCATAAATATCAAAAACTGTCAAATAGGGCTTTTTTTCCCTATTGTGCAATTTTTATAAATGGACAGATAAACATGAATAAAATAACAGGGCACAAAGAAAAGGATTTTCTAAGTACAGCCAACACTTTTTGGAAATTTCAGGACAGCTAAAAGCAGCGCTTTACTTTGATATATCTTACGTTTATTAAAAATTAAGTATAGGGAGGCCGGGCGCGGTGGCTCAAGCCTGTAATCCCAGTACTTTGGGAGGCCGAGGCGGGTGGATCACGAAGTCAGGAGATCGAGACCATCCTGGCTAACATGGTGAAACCCCGTCTCTACTAAAAATACAAAAAACTAGCCGGGCGTGGTGGCGGGCGCCTGTAGTCCCAGCTACTCGGAGGCTGAGGCAGGAGAATGGCGTAAACCCGGGAGGCGGAGCTTGCAGTGAGCCGAGATCGCGCCACTGCACTCCAGCCTGGGTGACACAGCGAGACTCCGTCTCAAAAAAAAAAAAAAAAAAAAAATTAAGTATAGGGAAGTTTATTTCCATGATCATCTATTTGTTGAGAGAAAAAAATACATGTATGCACACATGTATTTGTGTGCCTAAGTATCTAAGATGAGTAAGTTCTAGAGATCTACTGTACAGCATAGTATCTATAATTAACAGCAGGTTGTTATATACTTAAAATTTGTAAATTTGATCTCATGTTAAGCATTCTTGTAAAAATAATAAGTAATAAATAAGAGGGCAGGAGGAAACTTTTGGAGGTGATAGATAAATGTTTATGGCATAGGTTGTGGTGATGGTCTCATAGGTGCATACATTACCTACCTGTTCTTGAGTTCTCATGCAACAGAAATTAACATGAGAGTGAGAAAGTTTCCCAGACAGGGCTTTATTGGGGCCTATGCTGGAGCCCAAGGAGACAGCATGGGAGCAAGAGTTCTCCGACTGGCTCTCTGAAGGCAGGTCTTGCAGTGTTTTAAGAAGGGTGACATGAATAAGCATGAGGTATACGAACGTCATTACATGTGCAGGACAGAGCATGGGGTGTGCAGGCAAAGAGAGAAATCATGTTAATACATGCATCGCATGATCAAAAAATGGCAGATAAGCTCCTGGGGCGGGGATTTGAGTAATATAATGAGGCAAGGGGTTAGGATGGGTCATTTTCTTGGTTCTGTGTGCATGCGGGTGATAGGGTTAACTCCCTTGAGTGAGATTGACGTGGAATGCTGCTTCTCAGTTTCCTCACAGTTTACAAGGTCTCACGGTCAGTGAGGATGTATGGGAAAAAATACACTGGTGGAGGTGGGGTGGGGCTGAGCCCCGTCCCTACTCTGTCTTGTAGATGTATCTCCAAACTCATCAGGTTATATACATTAAATAGGTAGAGCTTTTCACATGTCAATCATATCTCAATAAAGTGTTTTTTTTTTTTTAAATGAGAGAGAATCACAAGTTTTAATTGAGCAAAGAAGCAAATGCAGCTCAGAATTTTACAACTGCATAACTCGCTGCTGATTTCTAATTCCAGAGAGTGGCAATGTACTCTGTCAAACGGGTTGGCCAGCCACCTAGAGAGCTAGAGAGCTAGAGAGCTAGAGCAGAGCTGGGCGAGGTGCTCAGTGCATACCTGCTGAATGGATTGACAGTCCTGCATACACGCTAGCATGCCAGGAAGTGTCTCACAATGGGAGGAAGCCCTGGTTTGGAGCATGTGTAGATCTCCATGGTGTGAAGATGGCAGATTTCAAGTTACCAATCTGGCATCGCTGGCTTTGAAACTGGAAATGGCTGTAAGCAATCAGCTCATGAGAGCTGGCTCCAGCACACCGTAGGGTCCCTCTTAGTCTTCTTAATCAAGACTACAAATTCCTTTTAAAATAGCGATGTACATGATAAAACACAGGTTTGAGTAAATTACAAGCACATTATTGCTGGTTACCAACCATCATAAGAAGTGTCTTTAACTCAGAGAGAGCTCCAGTCTCCTAATGAATCCGTTGTTAGTTGGCTTAGGTCTCTGGGTCACCGTTGTCTCATTTTGTCATATTGTCTCATACTGACCATCATGCATGAATCAAAAATTGGGATTCAGTTTTGTAAAAAGTAAGAATATAGTCTGGAAACAGAAAAACAAAATGTAAATTTGTGACTGTCTTTAAAAAACATGGAAACAGTCATAGTTGTGACTCCATGATGACAGGCACAGTTGTCTGTAGGAGAGAGACCTTTGCTTTTAGAAGCAAGTTTTCAAAAAGCTTCTGAGGATCACTGTAAGTTCTGCAGCAAGAGATCTCAGTACTCACAGTGGCTTGTTTTCTAAACCAAAAATTAGGTGTTGAGAATAATCGACTATAAAAGGGACAGACTATTTGAAGTAAAATGAAGAAGCACTATGTTGGAAAATCAAGGATGTAGGACAACCATATCAGTCCTGGACATTAGGATTTGAATTGGTAATAGCTTAACTGGTAAACAATGCCTATTGACTAGGTTACTGTTGCTTTGAAAATCATATTTCTTCCAGTCACCCCTAAAGTCATGGGGTGGCAGGAGAAGAACTTATCAGGTAGAACAGATGTTTTTATATTTTGAGTATCCTGGATAAAAGTTTATTTGCATAGATTTCCCAGCATTTAAAAATGTTAAAGCAGTGCTTAGATGAGTGAGATCAACTTCTATATTCCTTAAGAAACCCAGTCTGACACAGAATAGATTCTTAATTATTCAAAAATCAATAGCAAGACTTACTATTCTTTTTTTCCATCATGAAGACCTAGTACTTTCCAATTTCAAATACAGTTAAGGAAAAAAAGCCCTTTCCAAACATGTCAACTAACATCTGAACCGTTTTAGATCGTCAAGTGTGTAATGCATCATATGAAAGTATGTCTCACTTGATTTGTTTCACTTTATTTTAACATCATCCTTAAAGCCCCTTTTTCATACATAACTCAGATAACAACTCCCAAAAAGGCAATATAACAACCTTATCTCCACTGGTGTCTACTTGGCACCAATCTGCCCTGACCTTAGACACAAGCCATTGTTAAGGGTATAATGCATTTACATATTTTGCAATAAAACATCAGTTATTTGCATTACTGTGTCAAGTTTTATTTGATTCTTTCACCTAAAAATGACTCATTTTCCTTTCTTGTATTTTAAAAACCAACTACTCTAAGCTTGTTTGAGAATAATCAAAAATTGCCCATTTAGCTAGAAGTCATTTTCTTTTCAAAAGGCAAATGTTATTTAATCTTTCAGCTGTTCATTGTGCCATCATAAATACTTTCTTTTCAGCACAGTTGTGGGGACTGAAATGAGCCCACTAATTGCCTCCCATTTCGACTGACATGTGGTGGTTTAGTGGAAAGAGAACACAGCAGGGAGAAGGAAATAGGAGGCTGAGAAAATGAGAGCTAATTATTTTCACTGCCTCATGTCAGGCTCTGTGTCAGCCTTGTTTTTACAAACTGGAAGGTTTAGCACTAAATAAAACAAACTGGCGTCATGTTTTTATATACTGGCAGTGTCATGGAAGCAGCTGCACATCTCAAAGACAATATAATGCCTGCGTTCGCATGGACACCATCTGACAGACACTGTGAGCCACGGCTAATGAGGATATCACAGTGGTGCCAAGTGAAAGGTGCTGAATTATGTATGATTCTTCATCAGTACAGCAATAGTCCTGTACATCATTATGAGACATTGTTTTGCTGAAGAGATTAAAACATTCTTAGTTCCAGACCCTGCAACCTATACGCGCTGAAAGAGGTTATTAATGGAATTTTTAGGGAGAGTTTCTTGTGGATTTCTTTTTGGTTAAAAAAACAAATCTCATGGGACAAAGCCATGGTGGGTCATGACACTGTACAGATAAAGAAGAGAAGCAAATTAACCATACTTGTATTATCTTTTTTAAAGGCAGCATAATAAAATATAGTGTAGCAGGGTTATACTTAATGATAAATAACCCAGGTGCTATCACAGGATGTTCCACTCTCCTGCCTTTAAAACTGCAGGTTTCAGCAGCTGAGCTAGATAATAGCAACTCATATAAAGGAGCCTTCAGAGACCTAAATCGTCAACATCTTACTACTTTTAATACCAGCATGAACAAAATTTTTATCGTATTCTTATTTCATCTTGCATTACTTCTTAGATTTCACAACAGTCAGTTGCCTGCTATGAGACTGGCTCTTCCAATCTTCCCTTGAATCTTAAAAAGTTTATTCCGACCTCTGTATTTTATATTTTAAATTGCTTCCTCAAGACAGGCCTTTTTGGCTGAAACCCTGAGCATTCTTGGTTGATTTTACTTTTTCTCCATTCATGGTTTTAGGGGGTGGGGGTGGATTTTGAAAATTAACCTCTCAGCTTAGACTTGGCATGTCTGGACTGGAATTCCCATCCTACGAAGCCAAATGACCTGGCTACAAATCTCTCCATTTTCTGAGCCTCAGTCTCCTTATCTGTAAAATGGGGGCAGTGCTCTCTATAACAGGGTAAGGCTGTGAGGATTAATTAACATAGACAAATCTCAAAAACATTATGCCAGACATATACAAGTACCTGCTGTAAAATTCTAATTTTGTGATATTCCAGAACAGTCAACTTTAATCTATGGTGATAGAAGCAGGAACAGTGTCCCAGTTATGTAGGCAGCTTATCTGGGAATAGGCATGAGGGAAGGTTCTGGGGTACCAGAAATAACTTGCTTATTCAGGTGGTTACACAGATATATACATTTGTCAAAATGTATTGAACCGTACACTTAAAAATCTGTGCATTTTATTATATGCAAATTATGCCTCAATAAGAAAATATATTTAAAATTTTTTAAATGTCTGTAACATCAGGTAAAGGTGATCTATAAAAGCCTAAAAGGCAAATTTTGGGAGTCTGTTTCTTTCTGAAATATCCTGAATGATCTTGGTCTTGATTGTTTAACAGTTTATCTATAATGTTGATGAATGCAATTACATTTTGATAGGGAAAAATAGAGAGAGAGAGATTGAGATTATTGTCTCTGAATTGCCCAGAACTTTAAACTCTAGTTTTTTGTGCTACCTTTTAATCTCTTTTCCTATTTGGAAAATTTACCTCTATCTTATTTCTTTTTATTCCCTCACCTCTTCCCCCCTTTTCTTCATTCCTTCATTCCCTTTTTTCTTCCTTGTGGGAGATGACTTGTCTGTGATGTTTGGCATGACTTGTACTAGCTTGGAACTCTAAAAAATTTTAAACAGCTTGCAGAGAGTGGAATAGTGATTTCTCACAAAGAGATACTTAATTTAGCATTAACCAAGTGTTTAGGATTTTATCTTCACAGTGTAAGAGTTTCTGTTTTAGTTGGCCAGTAGTCTTAATTCAGAAAATTTTTTCACATAATTGGCGATCCTGAAGCAGTTCAGATGGAATGCTTTCTCATCCTCCATTAGCCACACACTTGCTCCTAAAATTACCCAGGTATTTCAGCAGATAAACATGCGTATTCTGGGCACCCACTAGACTTGTTGTATTTTTCATTCATGTCAAATGCAAACATTCCCCTCTCCCCAACAAAATTCCATTTGTTTCTTGTAGATTTGCATTTAGAGGCAGATTTTCTAGCTAGTGCAAAGTTCCGGGTAACTACTTTTTGCTACTGGAAGCCCTAGCAAAAGCACTTCCCAGTGCCCAGCTCTGCTCCTGGGCTAGTCCCCTTTTCCTGCTGAAGAGTAATTAGCACTCCCTGCAAATGCACATCAAGCACTTGTGCCTCACCACTTGCTACCTGTGTGACCTCAGTCAAATTACCTCATCTCTCTGTGCTTTGGTTTCCTCATCCAAGATAAGGCTCTCTGGCTGCCAGTCATATGTAATGCCTCCAGACATCTGGTGCTGCTTCTTAGTAGTGCTGAATCAGAATATGTGAAAGCAGGGAAGGTCAGAATTGGTGTTATATGATCCATCTATGTAAGAAGATATGAATTTATTCCTTCTTTGATTCATTTCATGAAACTGGCCATTGTTAAGTTGCCGCTTGGGCTGCATCTTCTCTTTTTCATCTCTGATCACTCCCTGGTATCCGAGTGATTCCCAGCCCCCTGCATGCCCAGACTCCTGCCCAAGTGAGATGTGCTGACCCAGCCTGCCCACTCCAGCAGGGTCCCTCTCCTAGCCCACTCTTTACACCTTCCGCCCATCAAAGCTACCTTGTTCTCTGTCCCATTCCCTTTTATGGCTGCTAGATGACAAACCAGCTAATCTAGTAAACTAATTGGAGCTGTGTTGGTGACCATATTGGTAATAATGATAATTATTCCTTTTTGAGCTCCTAATTCGGTTCTGGCACAATGCTGGGAACTGCATTTACATTATCTTATTTAATCTTCACACGACACAACAATCCACTTCTGAGTAAAGACGCTGAGGTTCAGAAAGGTTACATAAGTTGGCTATGGTTGGGGGTAAAAGGGACAAAACCGGGATTCAGGCCCAGGTAGTCAAACTTTAAACTTGTGATCTTGCCCCACCTTGCCCCACAATGTTCCGCTGGTAATGACTTAAGGTATGGCCTTTTCCCGTGCCGTTTCCATTTTAATAGGAATCATTAACACCTTAGTAAGAGGAGTGAATAACAGGTGCATCTCAGACTACCAGGGTGAGATGGTTTTGAAAAAAGAGTATTTTGCAGTTCCCATAGGACCTCAGAATAGAGAGCTGTTTGCTTTTGAGAGTTGTTCACAGACATTCAAAGTGATCCTTGAATATTTCTAATTCAAAAATCAGTACCCACATTTCTAACACTCACCCCAAGCCAAAATCAATAGTTTACCTGGGCCAGGTGCAGCTGCTCATGCCTGTAATCCCAGCAATTTGTGAGGCTGAGGCAGGAGGACCACTTGAGCCCAGGAGTTCCAGACCAGCCTGGACAACATGGTGAAACTTCATCTCTACAAAGAATGAAAGCAAAATTAGCCAGGCATGGAGACGCATGCCTGTGGTCCCAGCTACTTGGCAGGCTGATGTGGGAAGATCGCTTGAGCCCGGGAGATTGATGCTGCAGTGAGCTGAGATTGCACCACTGCTTTCCAGCCTAGGTGACAGAGTAAGAACCTGTCTCCAAAAAAAAAAAAAAATGGTGAATGGTTTTAAAATCAGAGTCCACTGGGCCAGGCACGGTGGCTCATGCCTGTAATCCCAGCACTTTGGGAGGCCAAGGCGGGTGGATCACGAGGTCGGGAGATAGAGACCATCCTGGCTAACATGGTGAAACCCTGTCTCTACTAAAAATACAAAAAATTAGCCAGGCATGGTGGCGGGCGCCTGTAGTCCCAGCTACTCGGGAGGCTGAGGCAGGAGAATGGTGTGAACCCAGGAGATGGAGCTTGCAGTGAGCCGAGATTGCACCACTGCACTCCAGCCTGGGCAACAGAGTGAGACACCATCTCAAAAATAAAAAAATAAAAAAAACATCAGAGTCTACTGTGCCCAATACCTGGTCCCTGTCACAGCCAAGGTACTGAAAAGGTTGCAAATATGTAAGTAAAACCCTGTATTAGGCTCATAAACTTGTGGAATTGTTATTTTTAGTGATGTTATTGATGACTTAATTCATTTTATTTGTAATGATAGCCTTTTCCGTGGTTGATCAGTTAAGAACTGGTTACATGGCATCTCAATGTCTGCAGCGTGTCCAGTCCAATTCAATAACCATTTGAATCCCAGAGTTGTGGACAATTGTCATTGACAATTTATGACTCACAAAATGGCAAAAACATTAAGGATACCTTAGGCTAATTTGAAACTGAGCAGAATATAAGGAATTCCATTACTTTATTTGTGGATTACTTTTGTTAACTAGGCAACGATGACATCATAGATGCCCTGAAGATACCTGGAGTTAGGTCAGGCCATTGTCAAATTAACTTTATGATTTACATGGGCCCTGCGTGTTGGAGCATATTCTCTTTCTCTCTTACCCAGCTTTGTAACAAGCAGAACCTACTTTTTAGTGAAATGCATGATGGCCTCCTTGTCTTATGACTTCCTTGATTATAGTTTTATTCCTTCTGTAGCTACTTTCTTTTATGGTTCAGGTAAAAGTCTTTCTTTAGTAGAAGAGAAAAAGAGAATTTAAAAATAAAAGGTCTCTAACCCTATTATTTGCATCAGTGTTTCTCCAAGTTGGACTTTGGGGAGCAGGGAAGCGGTTGCTGCAGGGAGAATGATGGCCACCAGCTTTCTGGGTTGTATCAGCGAAATCTTCTCTGGTCCTTCTTCCGCCTGCCTGTTGTCCATGGCTGGACCCATTTATGGAGCTGGACAAAACCATCCAGCAGGTTCACCTGCTACCTCTCCTGCTTGTCTGTCCCCATTAGTATCTCCTCCGGCTTTGGAGTCATGCAGCCTTGTGCTGATGTCAACCACATATTGGTCATGAAACCCTAGGAAAGTTATTTAATCTGTCTGAGCCTCATTTTTCTCATTCATCTAAAGGGAAAATAGGCCTGACTTTCAGGGTTCTGATGGCTATCCAATAAAATAGCATGGTGTAAGTGCCCAGCGACATGCCTAGAGCATAGTAAGCGCTCCACAAATGTGAGTTCCCCTCCTGTCAGCCGCTTCTTCACACAGAGCTGTTCTGACAGTGTGCCAAGGAGGGTCTGATTTATAGCTTGAAGTCATGGGGGAGCTCTCTGGTTAGGAGATGAGAGTGAAGCAGGCGAAGTTCAGGCATTTTCATGCCATTCAAGGTCTTTTGACTGTGCTTTTGACTAACTTAATTCCCAAACTTGACAGGCAAAAGAAACTGAACTAAGTAAACTCATCTCTTCTAAGGCTTTTTATCCCAGCTGCTGCCTTGAGAAGGTTCTTGCTATTTCAGAGAAGAGCAATCATGACACCAAACAGTCATTATCCTGCCCAGTTATCTCAGAACCCACGTTGCCTGGGTAGCAGTGGCTCCAAAACAAAGAAATACTGAGAGATTTGTCAATTCTGAGAAACTAATTTGACTTACGTTAGCCAAGAGCCAGGTTTTCATTTTATTGAATAGACCTTTTCCTTCACTAATTGGCTCTCCATTTTGTGAATGTGGCTGGGCAAAGAGGGTCAGACGTGGGCCCTGCTTGGTTTGCAATTCATCTAGAGGCTTTCCTAAAACATCAGGCACCCCCAGCTTCCTGTTGAAGCCAACGGGCTTTCAACAGCCTCTTTGTTGATGCCTTTCCATAAGAATTATGTCTGAGCTTGCTCTAGGAAACATTCCAGGTCCACTCTTATTTATGAGGGCATTTTCCCGTTTCAGCATGTAAGGTGCTTGGTACATTAGCCTTAATCCTCAGGATTCTTCATTCTTCAATAAACACAGAGCCAGGAGCAATGGCTCATGCCTCTATCCCAGCTACTTGGGAGGCTGAGGTGGGAGGATTGCTTGAGACCAAGTGTTCAAGACCATTTTGGGCAACACAGCGACATACTATCTCTAAAAAGGAAATTTTAAAAAATAGGTAGATGGACAGACAGACAGAATGTGCATTTATGGTCCAGGGGTCAAATTTGGTACAAAGACATGAGTTTATTTTCCTTTGTTTATCCCCATTTTTATTATTAAATTATTTATACAGCAAAGTTGAAAGAATTTTACAGTGAACCCTCATAGCCCCCATTCAACCATTAACATTTTACTATACTTGGCTTATCACATATACTTGGTTTATCCATCTACCCCTCCCTCTAGCCATCCATCAATCTTGATTTTCTGATACATTTCAAATTAATTTGCAGACATCAGTATACTTCCTCCTAAATATTTCAGTGTGCTAGAATAAGAAATGCAGTTCAGGTGCAGTGGCTTATACCTGTAATCCCAGCACTTTGGGAGGCTGAAGTGGGAGGATCACTTGAGCCCAGGAATTTGAGACGAGCTTGAGCAACAACATAGTGAAACCCCAGCTCTACAAAAAATTAAAAATAAGAAAATGTTAGCTGAGCATGATGGCGCGTGCTTGTGGTCCCAACTACTTAGGAGACTGAAGTAGGAAAATCGCTTGAGCTTGGGAGGTCAAGACTGCAGTGAGTGGAGATCATGCTACTCATACTCCAGCCTGGGTAACAGAGCAAGACCCCTTCTCAAAAAAACTGTTTTAATAATCACTATAAAATTAATTAAAAAGAGAAATACACAGATTTAAAATGTACATTCATTGAGTTTTGACCAATGCATGTACCTGTGTAACCCAAACCTCTATCAATAGAGCACTGCTACCCCCAGAAAGTTTCCTCATACCCCTTGTAAGTCCCCGTCTGCAGAAGCAAGCACCCTTCTGAATTTTTCTACCATTAATTAGTTTTGTCTGTTCTAGAATATCATATAAATGGAATCATTAGGTTGTTCTTTTTTTCTATATACTTCTTTCACTCACTATAATGTTTTTGAGATTTATCCAAGTTGTTGCATGCATCAGTAATGTCTTCCTTTGTATTGCTAAGTAGTATTCCATTCTATGAATATATCACAGTTTATCCATTCTCATTTTGATGGATGCTTGGCTTGTTTCAAGTTTCCTAGTTAACATGATAAAGCTGCTAAGAACATACCTAGGCAAGACTTTTTTCATTTCTCTTGGGTAAATACCTAGGAGTAGAATTTCTGGGTCATAGGATAGGCATATATTTGGTTTTATAATAAATTATCAAAATTTTTCTGAAGCAATTGTACCATTTCCCACCAACAATGTATTAACATTAATATGAGAGTTCCAGTAACTCTAAATCTTAGCCAACATTTGATGTTATCAGTCAGCCATTCTGATGGGTGTATAGTGGTACCTCATTGTGGTTTTAATTTGCATTTTCCTGTTAATGAATGGTGTAAAGCACTTTTCCATTATATGGTGATTTTATTAAAAATTTAATTAACATACCATTGTTTAAAAATCAAGAGTTGGCCGGGCGCGGTGGCTCAAGCCTGTAATCCCAGCACTTTGGGAGGCCGAGACGGGCGGATCACGAGGTCAGGAGATCGAGACCATCCTGGCTAACACGGTGAAACCCCGTCTCTACTAAAAAAATACAAAAAACTAGCCGGGCGAGGTGGCGGGCGCCTGTAGTCCCAGCTACTCGGGAGGCTGAGGCAGGAGAATGGTCTAAACCCGGGAGGCGGAGCTTGCAGTGAGCTGAGATCCGGCCACTGCACCCCAGCCTGGGCGACAGAGCAAGACTCTGTCTCAAAAAAAAATAAAAAATAAAAAATAAAAATAAAAAATAAAAATCAAGAGTTTTACATAAGGATCCTAATTCTCAGCTGTTCATGAAATATTAAAGGACCTAGCAAAACTGGGCTCATATTTCCACATGGGAACAATCAACAGAAGTCACGAAGTAGCTGTGCCTTTAGGGGAACTGTTCTTTGGTTTCCCGGAGTCCCTCACCCACCCCATAACTCCCTAGTTGTCCATTATCATTTATCAACACATTTGCATTGTTGTTTTCCTTCTTAAGAGGCAAGTGAGAGTTTCTTGAACCCACATCATTATCAATCTAGGAAGATTAAAGGTGGATCAAGAGGGCCTTATATTTCAAGAAAAGTAGAAAACCACATTTCTTTGTGGTAATGAAAAAATGTTCCTACAATGTTTAATATGTAAATTAAATGAGTCTATTTTAAAAGATTGCCACTTAAAGCTTTATAAGGAAACTGCCTGGCTTTACTCCTTTTTATTATCTGCCTGGTCCCTTCAGGATTTTGAGTTTGTAAGTCCTATAATAGAACACTTAAAACTGACACATTATGTCTCTAGGCTGCACTAACTGGGGCTTACTTAGATATACATAGGAATCTAATTTCATGTCCTTTTACTGAAAAAGAAAAAAAAAAAAGCCACTCCAATAATACTTCATTTAGAATATTTTATGTGTTATGAAACATTGACACTAAAAAAAAATTGTTTCACTTTCTCAAATTATATAATTTTGTTTTTAATTCCAGGATTGTAAGTGGAAAATGTATATGGAGATGGATGGGGATGAAATTGCAATAACCTACATAAAAGATGTGACATTCAACACTAACCTACCTGATGCGGAGATTTTAAAGATGACAAAGGTAGGGTTCTATTTACGGCTTAAAAGCTCTTTTGAATTCAGAGATATCAAACAAAGACATTAAAATACCCCAGCAGTGTGCTTTTGTGCTTGTCCATGCTCACATCAGCTCAGCCTCGAGCTGGCTGTTGAAAGGCACATTTTATTTAGCAGATTGAGATCATAATAGGTTTTTGTTAAAATTCCACTTATGCTGTGTGAACTAAAAAGCACTGCAAAAAGGTATCATTTAATTTTTTTTTAATTTTTTTCTTCTATATTTCTTTATGCTTACTCTGTCATTTATTAAAGGAAGGAAAATGTGAATGATGAAAATATTTACTTCAAATTTTGAGTACTTTTAAACTTTGGAAAACTTATACTTTCTTGGTTGAGAAAGACTTTCTTGGTTGAGGTCAATTCCCTGAAGGACTGAGATGAGGTTCATTATGAGGCACACATTAAAGTCTTAATGGCTTCCTTAAGTCCACACTATGAATTCCTGGAGTGACTAGAAAGCATGCTACTACTCCAGGGCCAATGGGAAGCATGCTGAGGAAAACACTGAAGAAAGACTTGCGGAAATGCTTAGCTCGCTCCTCAAAATGGAAAAAAAATTCAATTCTGTCCCAATCATACTGGAAAAATACATATGAGACTTCAATTGTAGAAGGTCAACAACTTCAGGTGAATAACCATGAAGTCAACAGGACAGTCACCCTGGCCTCACATAATCCGTTAACTGTGATACACTATTAACCAGGTCTTTGGTTTCAGTGAAGAAAGTGGGGCTTGTAGCAAAGAACCCAGGTACGAACATAAGTAGGGAACTAAAATGGTTCTTCAAAGACATGCATTAGAGAAAACACATTGCATTAGAGAGAAGACATTGTAAATGTGTTCTCTTCATAGGCATCAGAATGCTAAACAACCAAGTCATTTTAATTTACAAGTGGACATCAAGCAGATTGATTTGATATTCATTGTTGGATTCCACTGTGTATCTAGGAGTTATTTCCATGGCATTATTTATCTATAAGGGTTATGACTTGGTTTTACCTTTTTCTTATTTTGCTGGGACATAATATGTTGTCTTGAAGACTGGAAATATATTTTCTTTCTTCCCCACCCATGCCGTGGAGTTGTAAAACTGAATATAAATGTTTCTGCTATCATGCCATACATACGAAATCACACAGCAACATTAACAAGCTTATAGGAAAACTAGAACTGGAACAGACCAATCAAAAGTTATAGAATTTTTAAACATCAACAGAAACAATAACAATCCTAATTTAAAACAAACACACAACAACAACAAAAAACTAGCCCAGGTTGGGTGCGGTGGCTCATACCTGTAATCCCTGCACTTTGGGAGGCTGAGGGGAGCAGATCACTTGAGACCAGGAGTTGGAGAACAGCCTGGACAGCATGGTGAAACCCAGTCTCTATTAAAAATACAAAAAATGAGCCAGGTGTGGTGGCATGCTCCTGTAATCCCAGCTACTTGAGAGGCCGAGGCTTGAGAATCACTTGAACCCGGGAGGAAGAGTTTGCAGTGAGCCAAGACTGCGCCACTACACTCCAGCCTGGGCAACAGAGTGAGACTCAGTCTCAAAGAAAACCTGGCCCAGCTAAATCTCTATCACATTTTCTTTGAACCCAGCTCACGGTCAGTCATTCCTTTGCAGCCTTAAACCTGAACTGAAAGGGGGATGGGAGGAGAGTGCAGCTTATTTCTGAGGCCGTTTTCATCATAATTAAAATAGGATCAAAGGCACAGGCTTCCTCACTAATCCTTTGTTTTAATATAGTGGGAAAACATAACCACGGTTTCTTCACGTGTATGTGCAGCTTGGCTGGATAGTGTGATGTTATGGAAAGCAGAGGGATTGTTGAAGCCACTGAACCAGCCACGGCTTTACTCAAGGAAAGCACTTCTGGGTCTTCTTATATTGCTATGGATTTCTCTTAATTGTGGGAAAGTTTTCCAACGGATGCTTCAAACTTTAGCATGAATCAATGACATAATGATAGGACTGAGTGATAGCAAATGTTATATCGGAAAAGAAGATTGTGGGAGGCCGTGACTAGCTGTTTACAAATATACAAAAGGATGTCTTATGAAAAGCAAAACTCCAAACATTAGCATGTTGTGAGTGATCACATGAGAACCGACAAGGCTTTCATGATCATCTGATGTTATGCCCCTATTTGCTAATTGTGTATGGCACAACTGGCCTCAAAGAAACATACGATAGTAGAGTTGACTGTGTTATGGTACTACACCATCCTAACTTTGTTTTTCAGCCACCATTTGTAATGGAGAAGTGGATTGTAGGAATAGCAAAAAATCAGACTGTGGAGTGCACTGTCACATATGAGGTAAGCTCTGGGGGCAAGAGGCTGGTGGCCCCACCAACAGTGAATGAATATAAATTTATCTGTTACCTCAGAGCATATAATTTATTGGAATGTATTGGGAGATAAACCAACCATCATGACCATGGGATCAATATAATTTATCTAACAACATGTTGGGAAGAAAAGAGAACAGGATAAACTTACCCAGATAGAGACTGAGGTAGTGCTTCATTCATTCATTAGTTATGGACTGAACACCTTCTGTATACCATGTCAGATGTTTGGTATTGGGGATACTAATACTTAATACTAATTTTTTTTAAATCAACAAGATCTTTGTGGCTGGTGGGACATACACCTTACAAGGTACATAAACCTAGTGGGAGTGGGTGGAAGGCAACAGTTATAGTACAGTCTTGGCACTCCTGGAGATATTAGTGTGCACCCACCACCAAAGGGACATGCATTTCATTCATTCATCCAATTCATTCATTCAAGAAACATTTATTAAGGATCTACCATGAACCAGGCACTGTTAGAGGTGCTTATACCAGTTTGATCACACTAACTTCATGTAAATCAATACTGAAAAATATCGGCCCGGCGCAGTGGCTCACACCTGTAATCTCAGCACTTTGGGAGGCTGAGGTGGGCAGATCACTTGAGCCCAAGAGTTTGAGACCAGCCTGGGCAACATTATGAAACCCTATCTCTACGAAAACTACAAAAAGCAGCTGGGTGTGGTGGCACATGTCTGTGGCCCTGGCTATTCGGGAGGTTGAGGTGGGGGGATTGCTTGAGCCTAGGAGGTTGAGGCTGCAGTGAGCCGAGATCACACCACTGTACTCTAGCCTGGGTGGCACAGTGAGACCCCGTCTCCAGGATTAAAAAAAAAAAAAAAAAAAAACTGAAAGATATTATTATCCTCATTTTGCAGATAGGAAAAACAGGCTCAGAGAGATGAAAGGAAGGCCTGAGGTATGAGGTACTCACTGACAGAATTGTTGAAGTCACTTCCATGTTTTCTGACTATAAAAAAACACTTTCTGCTCTTCCCTGGCTACCCTGTTAGCTCCCAGTGGCTGCAGTAAGATGAAGTCCACCTCAAAGAGGACTTTGTGAGTGTGGCATTTTGATGGTTTCCTGGGCTGCCAGGATTTGGCTTTTCAGTATTAGAAATACAAACTCTGGGCCAGGCATGGTGGCTCATGTCTGTAATCCCAGCACTTTGGGAGGCTGAGGCAGGTGGATCACCTGAGGTCAGGAGTTCGATACTAGCCTGGTCAACATGGTAAAACCTCATCTCTACTAATAATACAAAAATTAGCTGGGCATGGTGGTGTGTGCCTATAATCCCAGCTACTCAGGAGACTGAGGCAGGAGAATTGCTTGAACCCAGGAGGTGGAGGTTGCGGTGAGCCAAGATTGCGCCATTGCACTCCAGCGTGGGAGACAAGAGCAAAACTCTGTCTCAAAAAAAAAAAAACAAACAAACAAACAAACAAAAAAAAAAACCTCTGGCCAGGCTGGAAGCCAAAAAGTTTTACAGCAGTTATTTATCCTTACCTGCTAAGGTTGTCAGGCATCTGAGAAGAAGTTACATTATTTGTCAAAGCATTGCTTGTGAGGTACAAAACCCAAACAAAAGAGGCTGGTTGGTCTTGAGGAAGTTGGAATCCAGACTATTCTAAAGTCTGTTAACTGGTCCTCACTACTCAGGAAAAGCCCTCTTGTTAGTAATCGGACAATTAGAACAACCAGATTCTATCTCTGCCTGCCTTAGACAGTTTTGGAGACAGCACACCCAGTTCTTTTTCTTCTTCTCTCTCCCTCCTCCTCCTTTTGTAGACCCCATGATGATATGCCACTTTTGTCTGGGTTTTTCACTTCAGAGTTTTTAAAAACAGATTTCCCTAACTGTATTGAACCTGGAGACTCTTTAATTGACACTGATTGGTGACAGCTAGTGAGGAGGGAGATTTCAGGACAAGAAAGTGATGTGTCTTGACCTAGTGTCCTCTTCCTGGTCCCCATTTCTTACTTTTTGATCCTGTCTCACTTTTGCATCTGAGACCGTTCCCCCTCCATGTAGGTGATTCACCCCACCGCATTCACTCAGTTCCCTTGATGATCCGAATTCACTCTGAGGCAAACATGGTGGTCACATTTTCATTTATTCAACAAAACATCTGCCTTCAAGTACTATAAATAGAAGAGGTAAATTTTTATTTCTTATTAAACAAAGAGGTAAGTTGAGATTTGTCAAATATAATAAATTCTGGGAGAAGACAACCATATTTTTAGCTACTATAGTTTACTAAGAAATATATGTTATAATTCATTAAGGAATAAGTGCTATAACCCACTAAGAAATAAAGTGGTTAAACATTTTCTTTTCATCAAATGAGCATATTTGGGCCAACCATTCAGAATATTTTCCTAGTGCATTATGATAGTGTTCTAAGAAGTGAAATTGAAGTGATATAATAACCTGGATGTCTTTCTTTCCTATTTTATATGTGTTTGTCTATTTGGTTATATGTGTCTTTTTTTTTTTTTTTTTTTTTTTTTAACCAGAGTGATGTTAGAACTCCAAAAAGCACTAAACATGTCCATTCGATTCAGTGGAGTAGAACAAAACCTCAGGATGAAGTGAAAGCAGTCCAACTTGCCATTCAGACATTATTCACCAATTCAGACGGCAACCCCGGAAGTAGGTCTGACTCAAGTAAGTTAGTGTTCCCGTATTAGATGTGTGCTAGATTCCAGAAACTTAATTATGACATTTTTAGATGATCTGAAGACTCGGAGGATACCACCTCAATCAGTTAAGATCTATCTTTGAGCTTCAAGTAGCAGAAAACCCAGTTTCAACTGCCTTACTCCAATAGTTTCCCAAGTGTGGCCCCAGGACCAGCAGCATCGGGATCACCTGTGAACTTACTAGAAATCCAGATCCTCAGGCCCAAACCTAGACTTACTGAACCAGAACTCTGGGGGTAGGACCTGCAATCTGCATTTTAAGGAGCCTTCCCGGTGATTAAGAACAACTCTAAAGTCCTTAAACCACTGATTTAAACTGTAATAAAATTTATTATCTTCCATAACAAGAAGTTCAGAGGCAGGGCAGGCTCCAGGTGCAGTAAGATAAGCCGGCTCAACCATATTCAGATAGTGGAATGAACCTTCCCTTCTTTCCGCCCTGCCATGCTCAATAGGCTGCCTTTGCCCTCGGCTCCTCTCCTGTTTACAGTCATCACACAAAGATATGGCAATGCCCAGAGGAAATAACGGGTTAGGTCCCTACCTGTTCTTATATATAGGAGTAAGGAAAACTTTTCTAGAACCCCCCAACAGACTATCCCTCACCAATTCTGCTTTGGCCAGAATAGAGCAACTTGTCCGTCCCTAAACATAGCATGAGCACATCTGACTTAAACTAATTAAAGTCGATCCCTGGAGCCAGAATGCGGTCAACTCTCCCGATCACATGGCTACATGGAGGGGGTTGGAGACTGAGCAAAATCAGGGTTCTATTGGAAGCCAAAATTCCAGAGAAGTCAATGGGAGGGAAAGAAGGCATTGTGATTCTGTATGATACTGCTCATGTGAAGTATCTACTGTAGTCAAAGTCATAGAAACAGGAAGGAGAAGATAGTTAACAAGTGGGAGTCGGGGACAGGGGAGAAGGGAAGGGAAAAGGGCAAAGAGGAAGGTAGAGATTAGTGGGTCTAGAGTTTCAGTGTTGCAAGATGAAACAATTATAGAGATCTGTTGCACAACAATGTGAATATACTAACAGTACTGAACTATAGACTTAAAAATGGCTAGGATGGGCCGGGCGCGGTGGCTCACGCCTGTAATCCTAGCACTTTGGGAGGCCGAGGCGGGCGGATCAGAAGGTCAGGAAATCGAGACCATCCTGACTAACACGGTGAAACCTCGTCTCTACTAAAAATACAAAAAACTAGCCGGGCGAGGTGGCGGGCGCCTGTAGTCCCAGCTACTCAGGAGGCTGAGGCGGGAGAATGGCGTAAACCCGGGAGGCGGAGCTTGCAGTGAGCTGAGATCCGGCCACTGCTCTCCAGCCTGGGCGACAGAGTAAGACTCTGTCTCAAAAAAAAAAAAAAAAAGCTAGGATGGAAAAATGTGGTTGTTACCACAATAAAATACACACATACATACAATAACAACAACAAAAGAAGGCGTTGTGATGCATTGAAGCCTGGGAGGAGTCTCTGGAATTGTCTGGGCAAGTCACTCACCTCAGAGGTATGGGTCACCTGTGCGCAGGCAGTGAGGGAGACAGAGACATGCATGCTCTGATACCCTCCACACGCGTCATCTGCGCGAGCAGAGGGTGGAGTAGCCGAGGAAGCTGAGGCTGGGAGGACCACCCAGGAACTCCAGCAACATTGTTCAGGCTCGGGCTCGGGGGAGCAGAAAAGATCTCAGGTGTGAGGAACTTGCTTATTCACTGAAATAT
This sequence comes from Macaca nemestrina, assembly GCF_043159975.1. Lineage (NCBI taxonomy): Eukaryota > Metazoa > Chordata > Mammalia > Primates > Cercopithecidae > Macaca > Macaca nemestrina. The sequence goes on from NC_092135.1 coordinate 71,159,688, forward strand.
AGCTTACTAAATGGTCCTTGTCAATTCACCATTTTCTTTTATCTGAACTTCTTCCTACTTGCCAACGCAGCTTCATTTTTTTGTGCTGAAAATACTTCTTATTCCCGAGCCTCAGGATCTCTCCTCTGGACACATGAACGGTCTTTCTTTCAAACAATCTCTAGCTGTCTCAACCTTCGGAACCTCATTTATTTTATCTGCATTTAGGGTCCTTGAGGTTTTAAAAGTGCAGGTTGCCAAAAAACCTTTTGTTTACTAAACTTGCCCCTGCCACCTGGACATACTTTCTAGAAGTGAGAACACAACTATGTAGGAAGAAGATGGGATTTAGATGCAGAAGGACTTGGTATTATTGACTGAGTGATCTTGGGCAAGTTATTTGACCTCCCAAGCTTCCTCATTTATAGAATAAGACTATTAGTGTTTACCTAAGAAGATTATCGAGAGGATTAAATCAGATAGTGTAAGGAAAGCCCATGGAACAATGCCAAGCACATAGCATAGATTGACTAAGTGTAAATGTCCTTATTTTTTAAAGTATTTGTAATAAAGGAAATGTCCTTATACGTAGCCTAGAATTTCTATGAATGGTAAAGCTTAGAGCATCCCAAACAGCCTTGAATTATCCTAAGACAGGCGTATGAATTAGGCATGCAGCTTTACTGTGGCTTCAAAGATGCTCATTTCCATTTCTCCCGCAGGTGCTGATTGCCAGTGGTTAGATACTCTGAGGATGCGGCAGATTGCATCCAACACTTCTTTACAGCGTTCCCAGAGCAATCCTATTCTGGGGTCACCATTCTTCTCATACCTTGATGGCCAGGATTCCTATGCTGCTGCTGTGAGACGGACCCAGGTGCCCATTAAGTATCAACAGATTACACCTGTGAACCAGTCCAGAAGCTCCTCTCCTACTCAGTATGGACTGACCAAAAACTTCTCTTCCCTGCATCTCAGCTCTAGGGACAGTGGCTTTTCCAGTGGCAATACTGACACCTCTTCAGAGAGGGGTCGATACTCAGACAGAAGCAGGAACAAATATGGACGTGGTAGTATATCACTCAATTCTTCTCCTAGAGGAAGATACAGTGGAAAAAGTCAGCATTCCACTCCTTCAAGAGGAAGATATCCTGGAAAGTTCTACAGGGTTTCTCAGTCACCACTCAATCCTCACCAGTCGCCTGACTTCAAGAGAAGCCCTAGGGACCTCCATCAACCCAACACCATACCAGGGATGCCTTTGCACCCTGAGACTGACTCAAGAGCCAGTGAAGAGGAGAGCAAAGTCAGCGAAGGGGGCTGGACAAAAGTGGAATACCGGAAAAAGCCCCACAGGCCCTCCCCCGCCAAAACCAATAAAGAGAGAGCCAGAGGGGACCACCGGGGATGGAGAAACTTTTGATGAATTGAACTACATGAGTTTTTCTAAGCAGGTTAAAAAAAAGAAAGAAAGAAAGAAAGAAATGTAATGGTTTTTGGTAATATGATCCCTTCATATTGAATTAACAAAAAGACAACACTTCCATTTTTGGGATTGGGAAATACCTTCTAATTGAGACTATAGCCAAACCAGGGTCAAAATTATGGATATTGGTTACCCAGTGATCATAACTAGGCTTGAAAATCACTACACGTATTTTCTCCCTTGAGTGAACATTCTTAGAGGAAAGGTTATGCCATCTTTTTACCCTAACCACTGATATTCTGGTTAGCAGGGCCAGGATGAGGGTAAGGCAAATAAGGTCAACAAAAAAAATCAAATTTTTAGGTAATGACAGAATGAGTGTTACTGATTTTTCCTGTTGACTGAGGATGCAATATGGCCTGGCAAGGCACTGTTACTGGTCTTGTCTTTAACATTTATATTTTGTTCATCATAATTTTTTTTCATTTGTTTTATTTTTTAAAGTAATGCATTAAAATATCATTTAGCTTGATTATCGAGTTTTTTGGTTTGGGGTTTTTTGTTGTTTCTTTTTGGTTTTCTTTCTTTCTCCCCCTTTTTTTTTTTTGATGTCCCCTTAAATTTTGTGCCCAAGACAGGTACCTCACTCATCTCACCCTTTGGCTCAGCCCTGCTGGTTAGTATTTAGTATTTATTTTAGTAAGATACTTGTGTTTTTATGATGGTCAGAGTTGAACTGATCTGGCTTGTCATTTTTCAGTAATAAAAAAAGTTACTGAATTTAATGTTGATTATGATGCATATCTCATTCATATACAATTTATCAGAAACCAAAGATTTAAATTGCCTGGATTTGTGGTTCTTTCTCTCCCTAAGTTCCCAGGGACTGCTTTCAAATATTATTTTCTAAATTTCAACAAAGAAGGAGCAAAGAGGATAAAACAACACTCCATAAAGGCCTCTTGGGATGTCAGAAATCTAAAATCTAAAAGAAAACAGACACAGAGCAAGATAATAACGTCACAAGCTAAAAGCCAGAAAAATTTAAAATTACCAACATCCTTGTTGGAGTCAGACAGTAAATATCAGCCTTGCGGCAAGACAGCTCTGAGCAGCTGCGGGCAAAGAGGTAAACCGGTGGGGGTGCCAGGAGACTGTCTGCAGCTTAGGGCAGAAATGGTGGGATCCAACTTGTGAAATGCTTCATGTTTTACAAACCAAAAAGTCAGGTAACAACAAACTTATTATATGTCAAATCAATAAATGTTACTTTCAATATTCTGAGATTCTGTGCAACATTCAGTAACCCTGTTTAGCATTCACTTAAACCCTACATAGGATTCTCAGTGCTCTGTAGAAATCCAAAGGACACTCTTCTAATTCTGTGGGTTTGAATTCTTTTTTAAAAGAAGCTGGTCATCTGAGTACATGCATATGTTCTCAGGGTAGCTGCCCTGCTGTGTGTGATACATTACTTGAGGCCTGGTGGGGAAAACTGTATTTCGGTAGCATTAAAGTCAAGGTGGGCGGGGCATGGTGGCTCACACCTGTAATCCCAACACTTTGGGAGACTAAGCCAGGAGGATTGCTTGAGCCCAGGAGTTCAAGGCCAGCCTGGGTCACCAGCCTATCTGGGTCAGATAGGGAGACACCATCTCTACAAAAAAATACAAAAATTAGTTGAGCATGGTGGCATATGCTTGTAGTCCCAGCCCCTCAGGAGACTGAGGCAGGAAGATCACTTGAGCCTGGCAGGTCAAGGCTGTAAGTAAGACGTGACTGCACTGCAGCCTGGGCAACAGACCAAGACCCTGTCTCGATCAATCAATCAATACTAAAGTCAAAGTTATAGGAAGTGACCTTTATTTACAAGGGAAGTTGTCATCACCTAAACATTGATTCAACAACTTGATTTTCTAAAAGTTTTATTGTGTGCCAAATGCATTTACAAGCAAAGCAATGGGAATGGTGTAATCAGTTCGTGAGGGCCTCTTTTCCATCATGTGTAACCAACTTCTAAGGTTTTCAGTTCCACCATGATCCTTTCTCATGAAGCTATCAAGCATAGCCTGTTTTCAATTATCTTTCCATTTTGTCCTTCATTTAAATTTAAAGAAAAGTAGACTAATGCAAAACATGCTATCTTAGTATCATGCTGTTTCTAAATAAGCAATAAAATATTTTCTGTGATTAGAATTTTTGGATAAATAGATGAACAGTCTTGACTGAGTCACTCTGAAAGGAGTGGAAAGTATGGCCTTAATTGTGAAACAAAATTTGCATTCTGGGGAATTATTGAAGAGTCTGGTTTAAAAGGCGCTATAAAAATCATTGCTAGTTTCATGCTACTTTCTTCCATCTTGCTTTCGGTTATGGGGTAGGGAATCCAAGCTGATAATAAAGTAACTCAATGATCTCGGCCCTATTTAGTGCAGTCAGTGACTGCAAAGAGGTTATTCCACCAGCCCACAAAACTGACCACTTCGTAATATCTCACGGAAAAATACTTGTCAGCATCAATGCTCCCAGTCAAAATCAAAGTAAGAACATCTGCAGTCTGCTTCTTGACTGTAAAGAAATAATAAGTTGGATGTTCTCTTTTTTTTTTTTTCCTAATGATGTTTATTCACCAAAAGTCACTTGCCAGGTTGAAAGATGAACGTAAGTCAAGAGCAAAGCAGGGATTAACAGGACTTTTTTTTTCCCCATAAAAATAAATCAGTAGCCAACAATGAGAAACTGTATTAGTTGCAAGGGGTGAGGTTAAGACCAAAAAAAAAAAAGAAGAAGAAGAAAGGAAAAAAGAAAGAAAGGGATATTAGGATTAGGAGAAAAAAATTACAGTAGAAACAAATCGAAGGAGTATATCTTGGACAGGGCACCTCTAAATGTGGAGATTTTCCCTAAATAGGCTTCAGAGCTAGTTTGGAAGCACCAAGTCTATATTGGTTGCTACCATAGAGGCGGTCTTTATTCCAGGCAAAGCCCAGAGAAAGCAGGATGGTTAGATCTTTGCACAGTCACCGCATTAGCAATACAATGGACCTAGGCTGAATTAATTCGATAATTCCAAAACTGTATAGGAGAACTGGGGATTTTTTTTTTAATCAAGGACTACTTTAGAAAGAAATATAATTATCCATTGTTTTCAGCCAATTTATAATGAACATAGCTCATAAAAATAATAAAAATTAAAATGTAATATTTAAAGCTATTTACAGTAAAATTCAGAACAGTAAAATCTGACCTGGGAAAATGAGGTTCTTACCTAATTTATAGTAACTATAAAGGGAAACTCACAGTGGCAGAAGCTATAATTGGTAACATGCAGTATGAATAACAACAAAAAATTGATATGCAAAATCTTCATTGTAAAATTTAAATCGAAAAGAATTGATCCCATGGGAAAAAACCAGTACAATAAAAAATGTGGCCAGGTGTAGTGGCTCACACCTGTTATCCCAGCACATTGGGAGACTGAGACAGGAGGATCCCATAAGCCCAGGAGTTTGAAACATGGGCAGCATAATGAGACCTGGTGTCTACGAAATGTACAAAAATTAGCTACATGTTTGTAGTCCCAGCTACTGGGGAGGCTGAGGTGGGAGGATCCCTTAAGCCCAGGAGGCTGAGGCTGCAGTGAGCCAAGATCATGGTACTGCACTCCAGCCTGGGTGACAGAGTGGGACCTTGTCTCAAAACAATAATAATATACAAATGGGAAACAGCATTATGTTGGATAGGAAACTAATCGGGAAATTAAATTGACATAATGACATTCAATCCATGAAATGCTTTCTTGACAAAAACATTTCTCAATATTTATATAATTCAGATCAAAATGTTTTATGTATAAGTAGAGTCAAAATGTCTCCAGGATCAAAACAGTAGGGTCAGAATCCCCAGTAGTTCAAAATGGCAGGGTCAAAACATCCTGGATACACCTCAAGGCATTCTTACTTAACTGCAACTTTTCCAATTCAGTTGTACCAAAATATTTTATATTTCATAAGCTTTTTAAGTACCTTCTCTACAATCTATCTTTACACTTCAACAAGTTCGTACAGATGTGGTATGTTTCTACAACTCTGGTTCTCAGAAACTACTCGGTTTTAAGATGTCATGATGTAGCTGTGCCACCTTGTTCAGGATGTAACCTCCCTGAAATTTTAAATTACAGAGACTGCACTTAGGAGGCGTATCAACTCTCTTGCCATCATTGGATCTGAGAAACTACAGTGAAGCTGGGGTGCCCTGGGGAAATCAGAGCGCAAGACCTGGACTCAGCTTCTTACTATCTGCTGTTACTGGAACTGGTTTATTAGATGCTAAAGTGGAAAAAGTGCCAAATGTATGGTCAAAACTGTCAAGGCTTTAGTGTACCAGCTGACCAAATATTACATGACCGAACCCACAGACTTATATGAAGAATGAAGACTTATAACCTCATAGTTCATTCCACACTAAAATGAGGATTAAGTTTCTATAATCTATGTCCCATTACCCAAGTCTACCAGAGAAACTCCTTGCCTACCACCCTGACGAAACTTACTCAGCTTTCGGGGTCCTGCTGAAGTCCTGCCTCCCTGGAGACCTCCCCCAACAGCTCCAGCCACTTCTCCATTCTGCTCCTCTCCGAGGCCCTTTATCACACACTCTCTGGCACTGTTACTTCACCCTGACAAATCCACTCCTTTGCAGGTGCTCTGTGAGTACAGTGCAGCGCTGCCCAAGACCTTGACAATAAGGGAAGTAAGACTAAGCTCTGAGAGTTCATTGATGAAATGGCTACAATACCTCCCAGGCATGAAAACATGCTGCAGGTACGAAGCAATCCAAAGAGAGCATGAGTCTTTTACAGGCTGTGGTGAGTTGGAACAGCCAAAGCTGGTCATCAGTGGAAGCCTAGAAGAAGGCGACCCATAAAGGAAAAGGTTAGCCATGCTGGGCAAGCGAGACCTTCAGGCAGGGCACGACCTGCCCAGTCTCAGGTGGTGGCCCTGTAAACTAGATAATATTATCCAGCATAATCCCTCCCAAAGTGATGTGAGAATCCATTCAGCCTGAGAAATATGTACCTGGTGTCGAGATGGTCCTATAACCCCGCTCCTGTGAACCTCTTTTGCATCACCCCAACAGTGAAGCAACCACAGATCACACTGCAGCCACACTGAATTAGCTGCCAAACCCTCCTTTGTCTTCAAAACTTTGTGCTCCTTCTCTCCCCCGACCCCCGAACCAGCTGCCCCTGTATTGTCTGCTTAAGTCACCTTTCAGCTCTCTACTGAGACATTACCACCTCCAGGAAACCTTTCCAGATCCCCATGTCTGAGTTAGGCCCACCCTTGTAGCTCACATAGAAACTTTCGGTTACTCAACCATATTTATCCCCCTCTATTGTAATAAATCTCTCAAGATGTGCTCATCTGTATGCCTCACTGGACTATTGGCTTCATGAAAGCAGGATTGTGCCTATCTCGATCCCCTGTGTATCTCCAATATATAGTTGATAATCTGTCTCCAATACATAGTTGATACTCAATCTATTTGCTGAATGGATTGATTACCTTATTAATCAGGCTAACACACATCAAATCATTTAAATTATTGTTCTAATTTCATGTTCATTAAGTGACCTTAACAGAAGTCTCCAATCCAGCTAGGAGTTAGGTCTAATGTTGGCATAATTACCATTCTAATTTTATACATCAGTCTCCTGTGAGCTTTGCTAATGTGAGTTGGCCTCTAAGTACAACTCTGAGACGCTGATTAAGTTTTGGGGTGTATTACTGAGAGCAGATTCTGGGTATGCCAAGGACACCAAGGGAAAGGCCAGTCTATTTTTCCTAAGAAGCCCCTTGTATCATAGTGAACTGTGCTCATTTTCCATTTTGAATTTTGACACCTAGCATAGCACTATAAATACAAGTTCTCATTAAACACCTGTCACACGAATAAAAAAGAATAGAAATACTATGTATGTTCACACAGTCGTGTGTGACTCTACTTATAGATAAAATATTTTGATCCAAATTATATAAATATTGAGAGATGTTTTTGTCAAGAAAGCATTTCATGCAATGAATGTCATTATGTCAATTTAATTTCCCAATTACTGTGAAATTCGCACACAGATATGTGTGAAATTCACACATAGACATGTGAATGTCCTTTTGGACATTCATAGAATCTCACTATTTGGCTTTCCTTTTCAGAGGCCCAAAGTTCTGTCTCTTTAATGAATATAAATTGTTCCTGATCCGAGTGCCCTCTACGGTCCTGCTGTGTCTACTTCTAAAAGTACACAAAGCTTTACTGAAAGTCTGACCTGGCAGTTTTCCTTTCCTTTCTCTTACCCAAAGACACCAGCACCCTCATTAGTTGCCAGATGATGCCTCTTCTGACTGAGACTAGGGGAGGCTTTGTGTTGGTGTGGGGACAATTCAAGATTTGTCAGCTGGTAGTGGCTGATTATCAAGATGTCCAAACTGGCTTCTTTGCTATGTGTAAGCAATTTAATTTTGTGCCTAATTTTAATCTGCAGTGTACTGTATGTCTGCATCTGCTGTGTTAAAGCATTCATTAGCATTTAAAGGGGGAGCTGATGGTATTGATCACTCTTATTAAAACTAAAACAATCATGTGGCAGTAACTGATGAGCATCTCTTCAGCCACTGAAGTCCCAGCCAAAGTTTATGTACTCAAAACACTGGCAGAAACAGAAAAAGCGATGTTAAAGCAAGAATACGAGTGGCATCTGTTATAGGTGTTTATAGTTGACTACCACCCACCCAACCCCTAGCTTCCCAGACTATAAGCTTCTTGAAGGTAGGAAACTTTATTACTGAATTTCTATCACCTGGCTCAGAGTAAGTCCTCAATAAATTTTCAAATGAATGACTAAATTGAAGAATGAAGGTGAGGCCGGGCGCAGTGGCTCACACTTGTAATCCCAGCACTTTGGGAGGCTGAGGCAGGTGGATCACCTGAGGTCAGGAGTTCGAGACCAGCCTGGCCAACATGGTAAAACCCCATCTCTACTAAAAATACAAAAATTAGTCATGGTGGCGGGCACCTGTTATCCCAGCTATTCAGGAGGCTGAGGCAGGAAAATCACTTGAACCCGGGAGGCAGAGGTTGCAGTGAGCCGAGATCGCACCATTGCTCTTCAGCCTGGGCAACAAGAGCAAAACTCCATCTCAAAAAAAATAAAATAATAAATAAAAAATAAAAAGAAGGAAGATGAAATACCCAATGCACGTTATATAAACACTCAACAAGAGCAACTGTATTTTTCTTACAAACATCACAATAGCTATGTAATACTATGTAACAAATCACCCCAGAACTTAGTGGTTTAAAATAAGAACAAGCATTTACTATCTCACAGAGTTCCTGTAGGTCAGGAATTCAGGAGTGGCTTAGCTGGCTGGTTCTGGCTTGGGATTTTAATGAAGTGACTGTCAATCAAGACATTGACTGGAGCCTCATTCATCTGAAGGCTTGACTGGGGCTGGAGAATCTGCTTCTAAAATGGTCCTCTCAGAGGGTGCTGGTGTTTCTGGGAGGCCTCAGCTCCTCACTATGTGGACCTTTCTGTATCTTTAAGGATCCTCATGACATGATGGCTGGATTCCCACAGAAAGAGTGATCAGGAAGATAAGGTAAAAGCCACAATATTTATCATGACCTAGCCCCAGAAGTCACACCCAGCCATTTCCATAAGATCCTAGTGTATAGACAGGTACACACAGGTCAACCTACTTAATGTGGGAGGACTGCACAAGGGTACAAACATCAGGAAGTGAGAATTATTGAGGGCGGGGGCTGTCATCTCACAGGCTTGCAACCACAGGCACCAGTTAAATATCTGGCCTCCCCATTGTAATTTGGTATCTTCTTTTCTAAGCTTTGCTGTTTCTGCGTGTTTCACATTTTCCCAATCTAAAATCTGGACGTGAGCATAGTTCAACTGAGTGTTAGAGCAGGAAGGCTTCTTGAAGACCATTTACAGAAGTTCAGGGTGCTCATTTTGCAGATAAAGAAACCAAAGCCTGTGGGGTTCTGAAGCACCTGCCCCATCACTCAGTCAGCTATGGGCAAAGGCAGAGCTCAAGGCCACCCAGCTCTGGCTCTTCTCTTCTCTGTTCTCATTGAAGCTTATGCTTTGTGAAGTGTTTGATCTCCAGTAAAAATAGTGTTCATGAGGTCTATCAGCTGTAAGTTAATGCTTTTGTTATGGTACAGTTGAATGTTCTTGAGTTTCCATAAACAGTGGAAGAGTCTTCATGAATTAGTAGATGAGTAAATGCTTCTAAAAGCAAGACATTAAGGCAATTACATTTCTTCTTTCCTTCACCAGGCCTGTGTTGGTTTCCTCTGGATTTCATGGTGCTATAGAGAGGTTGCATGCTTTATGGAATAAACATTTCTAACAAAGTTGTCTTTAAAATAAGTTTTAATGTTCAATTCAGTCAAGCAAATATTAGCTGACACCCACTGGGTGTTAGGTATCGGCCCTGCATTCTCTCTAGTTTCCATTGCTAATTCAGAAACAAGCCTCAGAGGTAAAGAGAATTATTTCCCTATCGACCAAATTGGAAACTTGGAAAGAAAGAGATTGAAACATAAAATGGCAAAAGAAAAATCATTTATTTTGTGGGACAGGAGTCATTCGTTCCCCACTCCTTTGCCGTTCTTTGGTTCTTTCTGCATTCCTCTCCATTTTCCACTCCCCCTTCCCCTTTGCACTTCATCCTTGCCTGAGGGACCTGAGGCTCTGAACTTGAAGATCTCGGGACTTAGCCTACTCTATTATTCTTTGTCTTTGTCTAACAATCACTAGCTCCTGCATTTAATATAACACACTCAATGATGATCTTTCCTTAAATTTGAGCCATTATGCAAATCACTTATCTTATTTTATCAAAGGCTCAAAATAAGTTTACCAAAAATAAGAGCTCTATTAATCCAATGCTAGCTGGTTGTTACAAACTGGATGTTTGTCCTCCGGCAAATTCATATGTTAAAACCCTAATCTCCAATGTGACAACATTTGAAGATGGGGCCTGTATTAGTCCATTCTCACACTGCTATAAAGCACTACCTGAGACTGGGTAATTATAAAGCAAAAGAGGTTTAATTGGCTCAGAGTTCTGCAGGCTTAACAGGAAGCATGGCTAAGAGGTCTCAGGAAACTTACAATCATGGCGGAAGGCAATGGGGAAGCAGGCACCTTCTTCACAAAGCAGCAGGAGGGAATATAAGCAAGAACGAGGAAGTGCCACACTTTAAAACCATCAGCTCTCATGAGAACTCACTCACTATCGTGAGAACAGCATGGGAGAACCGTCCCCATGATGCAATCACCTCCCACCCAGTCCCTCCCCTGACATGTAAGGATAACAAATCCAGATGAGATTTGGGTGGGGACACACAGCCAAATCATATCAGGGGCTTTTGGAGTAATTAGCTTATGAGGGTGGAGCCCTCATGATGGAATTAGTACCCCATAAGGAGAGTCATGAGAGATGAGAGAGCTTGGTTCCTCTCCCCTCCCCTCCCCTCCTCTCCCCTCCCCTCCCCTCCTCGCCTCTCCTCTTCTACATGAGGATACAGCAAGAAGATGGCAGCCTGCCGCCCAGAAGAGGGCCCTAACCAGAACCCAACCATGTCTGATCTGACTTCCCAGCCTCCAGAACTGTGAGAAACAAATTTGTTTTAAGACAAGTCACCCAGTCTATGGTAATTTGTTAAAACAGCTCAAACTGACTAAGACATTAGGCAATTTTCAGAAGTCCCATTCTTCTTTACCAATATAGATGAAGTTCCAAGGAAACTCAAAAGGAAATCAACAACATCTGCTTGGTTATGTTGGTTTTTTGAGACAGGGTCTCACTCTGTCACCCAGGCTGAGCGCAGTGGCACAATCAGAATTGACTACAGCCTTGACCTCCCAGATTCAAGCAATCCCCCCTCCTCAGCCTCCTGTGGAGCTGAGACTACAGGTACACACCACTACACCTGGATATTTTATTTTTAATCTTTTGTAGAGATGAGATGTTGCCCAGGCTGGGGTCTCAAACTCCTGGATGCAAGTGATCCTTCCACCTTGGCCTCCCAAAGTGCTGGAATTACAGGCGTGAGCTGCCACGCCCAGCTTCTCCTGCCTGTTTTACTGAAGTTTTTCTATAAGAAAGAGTCTCATTCTATCTAGTTCAAACACAACAGAATTTTCTGTAGCGTAATATAAAACACATCATGGAAGTAATGATTATGATTAGAGTTAACATGTATTGAGTGAGTATTCATTATGTATGTGCCAAGCCTGGTTCTAAACCCTTTCCTTATTTAATCTTCACACCAACCCTATGAGGTAGAGTCTATTATCATCTCCATGTTACAGTTGAGGAAACTGAGACATAGAGAAGTTAGCTATTTGCCCAAGGCAGTCCAAGAAATGGAACTGTAATAGGGGAGAACCCCATAAAGACTGGAGCTGGAGATGGTTCAGAATGTGAGGTGGCTCTAGGGGCAGATCCTTGCGCTTGTGCTCTGCCATTAATGTGACTCCGCTACCCCCACAGAGCTGCTGCTTTCCAGCCACCACCGTCTGATCTTCACTGCTCTCCCTCCTTCAGCTTGCAGCCACAGGCTTCCCATCCTAGCTGCTACTTCCTGAAGTTTTAGCTGCAGCTCCCACCTTTAACCAGTAAAACCTTCAAGCCTTCCATATTTCTTGTCTCAAAGTGCCAAGAGAGTCTATTTGGCTCAGCTCATATTTTTTTAAACAGACTGCAGAGGTTGCGGGTTGCTCAGCAGACCCTATGTTGGGTAGGTGTCCATTCCTGATCTTGTCAGCTGTGGCCCATAAAGAGAAGAGTACGAGAATAGCAAATGATATAAAGCATGGCTATTTAGGCGGCAAGGGCCTGCAGGTGCAATAATTCTCTTAGAACAGAGTAAAGGCATAACCTTTCCAGCACATTGTTATTCTCTAGTGATTAGTCTACACTGTTTGCTACAAGGACATATTTCAACAAATTTGCTGAATTTAATAAGTCTATTTTTATGTGGCACTTATAAGAACTGTACCAGGAAAATTATGCAGATAAAAATCTCTGCTTTTTAAGAAAGATTGGATCGGATAATTTTATATACCAAAGTGTAATCAATTTAAACCAGTATTAAACTGAGTACCTACTATGTGTAAGTTATCATCAAGGACAGACTTTTTCCTTTTTTTTTTTCCACACAGGATCTCACTCTGTCACCCAGGCTGGAGTGCAGTGGCGCCATAATGGCTCACTGCAGCCTCCACCTCCCAGACTCAAGTGATCCTCCCACCTCAGTCTCCCCAGTAGCTAGGACTCTGAGCACTTACCACCAAACCTGGCTAATTTTTGTGTTTTTTGTAGAGATGGGGTTTCACCATTGTCCAGGCTGGTCTTGAACTCCTGGGCTGAAGTAATCCACATGCTTTGGCCTCCCAAAGTGCTGGGATTACAGGCATGAGCCACCGTGCCTGGCCAACAGACTTTTTTTTTTTTTTTTTTTTTTTAATTTGAGATGGAGTTTTGTTCTGTCATCCAGGCTGGAGTGCTGCAGCACAATCTTGACTCACTGCAACCTCCAACTTCTGGGTTTCAGCAATTATCCTGCTTCAGCCTCCTGAGTAGCTGGGATTACAGATGTGTGTTACCATGCCTGGCTAAGACTTTTTAAGAGTAAGAATTAGGCCAAGGACGGTAGCTCATGTCTGTAATCCCAGCACTTTGGCAGGCCAAGGTGGGTGGATTGCTTGAGGCAAGAATTCGAGACCGGCCTGGCCAACATGGCAAAACTACATCTCTACTAAAAATACAAAATTAGCCATGCATGGTGGCACGTGCCTGAAACACCAGCTTCTTGGGAGGCTGACGTATGAGAATTGCTTGAACCCAGGAGGCAGAGATTGCAGTGAGTCAAGGTCACGCCTCTGCACTGCAGCCTGGATAACAAAGCAAGACTCTGTTTCAAAGGAAAAAAAAAAAAAAAGAGAGGGTAAGAAATAGAGTTTGTAGAATTTTAAGGATCACTTGGTTCAGTGTTCTTCAGACGTGTTTTAAAGGTCACACATTCTTTAAGAAATGTTTTAAGTTTTGTGTTCATATTTCCAGAACAATCTAAAAAATTAGTATGAATGTATTCTGGAGCATCCGTGTGGCCACCTCAAAACTATACACTGCCATGCAAGTTAAGTGTTTGAGTCTGGGTTTTTCTTAATGCCAAATAGTACTGATATTAATCTTGGTGGGCTAAAAATACAAGGGGAAATTTTAAATACACATGAAATGCATTTATGCCAAAGTTCACTGCATGTAGTAGTTTGGTTTCCCGGTAATTGGAACAGAGAAAAATGATGACAGAACTGTGTAGGTGAAGGCACTGTATTCATGATGGGAACAACACTTTTGCTCTAAAAATCATCATACTTCATATCCAATTAATGCTATTCAGTTTGATTTTGTTTCTATTCACTTTGTAAATCTGTGAGAGATGTATAGCTGAATGACAACTCTCAGGTAAGGGGTTTCTGCTTTTTGGAGCGGCGGTTTTCTTTTAAGTAACATCACAACCAAAGTCATTGAGTAATACTAGGAGAATCTCATAATTCTTTTCCCTTAAAAGGATGCCATACATTACTCAAGTTTGAGAAATGCTGATTTAGGTCAACCCTACTGATTTTTAGACAGTACCCACAGGGCCTAAAATAAGCTACAATTAAATCATAGTTACAATTATTACTGCTACTGAAAATGGGAGAGAAGAAAAAAACAGGAAAAAGACATCAGAAAGTGACCAGTAAGATGATCAAGATAGGCACGGTAAACAACCCTGTGAACTAATACTTAAGACAGGGCCGGGCCGGGCGCGGTGGCTCAAGCCTGTAATCCCAGCACTTTGGGAGGCCGGGCGGGCGGATCGCGAGGTCAGGAGATCGACACCATCCTGGCTAACACGGTGAAACCCTGTCTCTACTAAAAAATACAAAAAAACTAGCTGGGCGAGGTGGCACATGCTACTTGGGAGGCTGAGGCAGGAGAATGGTGTAAACCCGGGAGGCAGAGCTTGCAGTGAGCTGAGATCTGGCCATTGCACTCCAGCCTGGGCAGCGGAGCGAGACTCTGTCTCAAAAAAAAAAAAAAAAAAAAAAAGACAGGGACTGTAACTAATTCACCCCAAGTGCCCAGAATGTTAGATCCTCTATTAAGTGGTAGTAAACTCAAGTGTCCAAGACCACACAAGAGGGAGACAGAGCCAGGACTGGAGTTTTAGACCTGTATTCTCTCCTCAACTCCACTCCCAGAGCCTTTAAACACCTACCTGCCCGGGTTACCTAACTGTCATCACTTTCTGACATCTTTTTCCTGCCTTTTTTCTTTCCTCAGTTCTCAGTAATAGTAATACATTTAACTATACTTTATAGCTATCTCTGTGCCAAGTGCTTTAAAAACATGATCCTGTGCGATGTTTAATTAGACTCCCCAAATCCTTGATTGTCTTTATCTTTGTTTTATTTGCCATTTTGTTTTTCCCATGTCTTCGTCTTGAAGTTTCTTGAGCTAGGCAGCTTTTCAAGCTGAATGGCTGCCCGTGATCCTGAAGCGTGTGCACTTTCGACCTGAATTAGGCCATTGTGCCTATTATTGGGATCACGAATTAATGATACTTGTCAGTCATTATCTTGAGAGCTTTTTGTTGTCCTTAAAGACAGTTCATTTTGCTTGCTATTGTGACTGTGGCAATTTGGTTCTCAGTAAAAGACAGTTTACATGCGAGTGGAAACCTTTGTGTTTTATAGTGTTCTGCCATGAGTTATGTTTTCCTCAGCCAAGTTCCCTGAAAGAAAACACACTTCCTGTTCTCCCCTCAATCCATTATTTCTACCGTGACAGGTTTCTCAAGCAAACAGGAAAACCATCAAACGTAACAAACCTTTTCTTTACTTAGCGCTTCACAGCCGGGCACAGAGGCTGGCCCCCATAACAGGCAACATTACACCTTAGTTAAACACCGTTCTCTCTGTTCTACAGAGGTGAAAAGATTTCCCTGGTGGTATTAGAAAAATCTAGAGTGCTGTCCAAATTTTAATGCAGAAGAACCAAAGTTTAGTCTTTTATCCAGATCATTGTGGTCCCATTTACATCATCCTTGCAAGACTGATTCCATTTATAGCTACAGAAAGATAACAATGAGCATCCTATTCAACCTGTGGGGCCGTAATCAGACTGTGCTAGGTCCTGCTGCCACAAAAAGATAGCACTTTTTGTGGAAATTAGCATGAACTCCATTAGTTTGTGTTTTATAAAGACAGGAACATTTCTCCTTTTGATTTTATACATATCTTAAAAGAGAATTTCTCAAAAGATAGCTATTTCCCCCAGCCCTGCTATTTCCCCCACTATCACTCTGTTATAGTGGGATGGATATCTCAAGTTTTATTAACAAGTTATTTTATTGAATAAAGCTTAGTTAAAAGATAAACTCGTTCTGAGCTCCCTAAAGTTGATGTCATATCAAGGTTGGAAAGAGTGACTGACTAAACACTGATTCTAGTTTTTTGTTTTGTTTTGTTTTGAGACTGAGTCTCGCTCTGTCACCCAGGCTAGAGTACAGTAATGTGATCTCAGCTCACTGCAGCCTCCACCTTCCTGGTTCAAGCGATTCTCATCTCTCAGCCTTCCGAGTAGCTGGGACTACAGGCGCATGCCACCATGCCTGGCTAATTTTTGTATTTTTAGTAGAATCGGGGTTTTGCCATGTTGGCCAGGCTGGTCTGGAACTCCTGACCTCAAATGATCCGCCCACCTTGGCCTGCCAAAGTGCTGGGATTACAGGTGTGAACCACTGTGCCCAACCTGATTCTAGTTTAAAAACAAATGATTAAGAACAAAAACAACGAAGAAAAGCAATCATGACTGGCACACACTCTCTTCTTAAAATTGCCATTCCTGAGTTTGCTGCAGCATGTGGAAACAAAAACATTACCATTAATAGACAAGGGAAGGAAAATAATCCCAATCCTTTCTGCACTTCCAGAGTTTGACGTTTAACAGAGTCAGAGCTGGGTTGAAGGGAAGGAGAAGCCAACATTAGCTCAGCTGGTTGTCAGACCCACCACTGAAGGTACTGGCTCCTTTACCATAGTGAACAGTTTCTCTGACAAAATGGGGGTCTTTGGCAGGGGCGGGGCATTATTTTGTATTTTTATTGATTTATTTATTTTTGAGACAGGGTTTCACTCTGTCACCCAGGCTGGAGTGTAGTGGTGCCTTCACAGCTCACTGCAGCCTCAACCTCCTGGGCTCAAGCCTCAACCTCCTGGGCTCAAGCAATCCTCTTACCTCAGCCTCCCAAGTAGCTGGGGCTACAGATGGGCACCACTACGCTCAGCTAATTTTTATATTTTTTATAGAGACACGGTTTCACCATGTTGCCCAGGCTTGTCGCAAATTCCTGAACTCAAGCAATTTGGCCGCTTTGGCCTGCCAAAGTGCTGGGATCACAGGCATGAGCCACCATGCCAAGCTTTTTTTTTTTTTTCTTTAAGTTTGTTCTGATGATATTTTATCTTCTTACCTGAGAAAGAAGAATGCTCAGTAATTATTTCACTATGCTTAGTAATTATTTCACTAATAATTCACTTAGTAATTATTTTGGATTTGCTCCAAAATAAAAGTAAGATAAGTATCTTTAAAAGAATAAAGTGTATGTATGTAAAGTGCTCCATTCACCTGGCTCCTGTCATAATAATGTAGCTGTTATTATGGTATTTACTGTTGTTGTTACTAGTATATTATTATATCTTAAAATTAAAAATAAAATGGTCAGGCCTGAGACAGAAATAGTAAGGCTCTAAACCAGCTTTCACTAGAAAATAAGCATTTTTGCTTTATTCTTTTTGTTAATCTTCTTTGTTTAAACCATTCTCCCCAACCCTTTTCTTCGTTTGGTTTTTAAATTGCCTTATGCAGAGGTTGCAGTGAGCCAAGATCATGCCGCTGCACTCCAGCCTGGGCGACAGAGCTGGACTCCGACTCAAAAAGAAAAAAAAATTGCCTTATGGGTAGTAACTGCATTTGTAGTGGATCAATATTAAAATTCCTTAAAATATTATAACCTAGTAAGCTTACTCCCAAAATAAATATACCTATTGTCTTCAGGCTTTGGCTACTGTAAAAGGATTGTATATCAAGGACTTTGTTGTACAAGTTTACATGTTCCTAAACGTTAAACACTATAGTGGCTTGGCAAATTGAATAAAATTCTGTAAATTTTTAATGGATCCCCAAGATTCCAATCTGGTATTATTACATTATTAATTTTTAGTCAAGTTAAAAAAAAAAAAGTGTGTGTGTGTGTGAAAGAGAGAGAAAACAAAAGTCTGGAAGGATACACAATAAAATATTAATTTTGTTTATCTCTGTGTAGTGAGAGAGCAGCTGTGTATTTTTTCTTGTTTTGCCTATTTGTCTAATATGTCAAAAAATGAGCATGAATCGCTTGTCTTTTTTTAGTTAAAAAATGTATTTCTGGCCGGGCGCGGTGGCTCAAGCCTGTAATCCCAGCACTTTGGGAGGCCGAGACGGGCGGATCACGAGGTCAGGAGATCGAGACCATCCTGGCTAATATGGTGAAACCCCGTCTCTACTAAAAATACAAAAAACTAGCCGGGCGAGGTGGTGGGCGCCTGTAGTCCCAGCTACTCGGGAGGCTGAGGCAGGAGAATGGCGTAAACCCGGGAGGCGGAGCTTGCAGTGAGCTGAGATCTGGCCACTGCACTCCAGCCTGGGCGACAAAGCGAGACTCCGTCTCAAAAAAAAAAAAAAAAAAAAAAAAAGTATTTCTGGCTGAATGTTGTGGCTCACACCTGTAATCTCAACACTTTGGGAGGCTGAGACAGGAGGATTGCTTTAGGCCAAGAGTTCCAGACCAGCCTAGGCAACAAAATGAGACTCCATCTCTACAAAAAAAAAAAAAAAAAAAGAAAGAAAAAAAAAAAACTGTATTTCTGTTAATATTATAATCTAATATCTTTAGATAAACCTACGAAAGAGAGCTTTCTACCTCCTTGGCCCAGTGGATTCTTTTGGTATCTCCCTACCCTCTGAAGAAATCACAACAGTTATCCATGAGAGTCTTTGTTGTCAGCACCCCTAATACTAGCCAGGCATTTTCAAGGGGGTATCCAATAAGCCCTAGCACGAATCTGTACCACTGCTAGTAAAAAAAATCTCTGAGTTTTTGTCCTATCAGATGTGAGCTGACAATTTCATCTTTGGGATTAAGGCAACCCTGCATTTTAACACATCACTTAGGAGCTATGTGGAGTAGGACACACTTTCCCAATCTGTGAAATGGGGACAAGGATATTTACTTCACAGGAGAGTTATGAGTGTCAGGGACAATGAGTGTAAAACTCTGAACAAAGTGTCTCACCAGTGTGAGCTTTCAACCCACAGAAGCCACTCTAATAATTCTTCTTTGTGGGTCAAACAACAAGAGATTCTTACCCATTCTCCCACCTGAGAACGTTAAGTGTTAACCTCTCAAAAAAAAGGGCCAGGTATGGTGGCTTATGCCTGTAATCCCAACACTTTGGGAGGTTGAGGTGGGAGGATTGCTTGAGCCCAGGAGTTTGAGACCAGCCTGAGCAACATAGTGAGACCTTGTCCCAATAAAAAAGAAAGAAAGAAAAAAAAACTCAGGGAGGCAGACTTTCCTTTCACACAGCCTTGCCAGAGAAAAGGAACAGCCTGCACTCATTTGCTGTTGAAATGATTAAGATGTCTGTATTGGCCAGGCGTGGTGGCTCACGCCTGTAATCCCAGCACTTCAGGAGACCAAGGCAGTTCAGGAGGCTAAGGCAGGAGAATCGCTTGAACCTGGGAAGCGGAGGTTGCAGTGAGCCAAGATCTCACCATTGCACTCCAGCCTGGGCAACAAGACAAAAATCCATTTCAAAAAAAAAAAAAGATGTGTATATCTCTTAAGACAATACCCTTTCAATTTTAAATAACTAAAACCTGTATTTAGTTCAGCTGCTTTTAGTCATTTAGCAGCTGATTAAACGACTACCAAATCACAAATATTACTGCTAATTCCTGAATAATTTAGCTTTTGTCCTGCTTACACTTCTAATTTATAAACCACCCATATTCTTAAAGATATTTTCCCTTAATTAAGTCAATAAAATACTTCTTGGGCAGTGTTCATTTTGAGACTCTTCAAGACATCTGTCTTTCTTTTTCTTTTTCTTTCTCTCTCTTTTTTTTTTCTAATGATTGTCTTCTAAGTCCATATCTAAAACTCTTTGGGCTAGAGCCCAGGGTCTCTCAAATCAGCCTGATCCAACTCACCACTTTAACCCTACTGAGTTTCAGTTTCCTCAACAGTATAAGATACTAATAGTACCTATCCTATCTCATGAGATACATTTCTTAGACCAGTGAAAGCTCATCATATAGTAAGTAGCTATTATTATTATTATAAAAGTGAAATATACTCCACTTAACATTTTCAACTCCATCAGTCCATCAGAATGGCAAACTGCCTACATGCATGATTCCATTTCATGATACCCATTGTTAGAAAATCACTAAGTATGCATGCCAATGTCATAGGCAAGAGAACAGGCCATACATAGACAATCTCCAAGGTGATTTCTGCATGACGGTCATTACTGGAAGTTGAGTGGCAGAACATTATTCTGTCTCACAGAGAAACTTGGTTTGGGGGTTTCCCATAGAGTAATAACTAGTTGATTGCATGCCCAATCGAGTTTCAGTCCTCTCAGATGTGTTTGAATGTAGAGTCTCTTATTGTTTTTTAATCTTGGGTTTCTTCTTCTTTATTCCAGCCTCCCCCAGTAGATGTCCCCACGTATACGGAAGTACTTGAGGAAGATCAACAGAAGCCAACTCCCCAGGGGACACATCAAAACGATTCCCTGTCCATTAGCTAGAAACTTGCTGAGCTGATTGAACCTGGCAAAGTTCTCAGCTCATTGTTCCTCCCCTTCCTCCTGTGCGCAGTCACTCAAAACAAGGACCTCTGTGTGCACCGGCATTCAGTGACAGTTTCGTTATCAGGTTCAAGCAGCACTGCTGAGGATCAAATCTTTACCTTAATTTAAGCTCATGTTTTCCACAAACCCAACTCCAAAGTATCCTGGTAACATGCTTCAAAGATACTCCTTCGAATTTTTACTTCCACAGCGATATGCCTTATGACCTAATTACCATTATTATTCTGAGCCGAAATAAGACAAATTGCTTTATTTGGTAATAGAGAGGGAAAAAAATCTGAGCTAGAAAGACCTCCTGACATGTCATAGCAATAAATTGAAAGAAAATAGCCATGCTCCCCTGAAGAAGATAGAGATCAGCAGAAATCTTTTGTAATGGGCAACATAGGATGTGGAAAAATTCTCTTTAATTGTTTTTCCATTTTGTTTGTTTGTTTTGGAGACAGTCTCTTGCTCTATTGCCCAGGCTGGAGTGCGGTGGTGCAATATCAGCTCACTGCAACCTCAAACTCCTAGGCTCAAGTGATCCTCTCCACTCAGCATCCCGAGTAGCTAGGACTACAGGCATAGATCACCATGCCCAGCTAAGTTTTAAATTTTTTGTAGAGATGGGGTCTCCTTATGTTGCCCAAGCTGGTCTCAGGCTCCCAGGCTCAAGCAATGCCCCCACCTCAGTCTCCCAAAGTGCTGGGATTACAGGTGTGAGCTCTAATTTTTGATTATAATAAACTTCCAGAGCTCCAGGAATCACACCCTTGCTTGTGACAGGTTGGAGGTTATGTAGGAGGCGTTTTATATGTCTAAAGTTAATAACAGTCTGCAGAGATTATATTTAACCATGTGTAAACATCTTGTGCAGAAAAACAGAATAGGCCTGATGTTAGACCCAGCTGGAAAGGACCAGAATGTTCTAACTGAAAACTGCAGGGACAGCCAAATGTCCATCTGCCTCTTCTTTAGTTTACCGGTGTAGGCAACACCACCCGAATGACTTTCTGGGCTTTTCTGAGTATCCAGGCTCACAGAGAGTTTGATTTGTTTTTCTCAAAACTTCTGTAAAACTCATGGTCCAGCATTTATATCCTAACATTTTATTTTAATACAGAATACGTAATCAAGTGTTAAAATAGTCTGCTTCTGTAGATTGGTCTTTTCTTACTACACAGTAGCTCTCTCCTCAGCAGAGTCACTGATAATATCATTTGAATATCCAATAACTCCACAAAAATCATAGGTACTAACAGACTCAATGTTTGTGGCACCCCCAAAACTCATATGTTGAAATCCTAACCTCCAATGTGATGGTATTAGGAGATGGGGCCTTTGGGAACTAATTAGGTCATGAGGGTGGCTACCTTATGAATGGGATTGGTGCCAGGCCTGTAATCCCAGCACTTAGCACAAGTGGATTGCCTGAGCTCGGGAGTTCGAGACCAGCCTGGGCAACATGGTGAAATCCCGTCTCTACTAAAATATAAAAAATTAGCTGAATATGGTGGTGTGCACCTGCAATCCTAGCTACTCAGGAGGCTGAGGCAGGAGAATTGCTTGAACCCAGGAGGCGGAGGTTGCAGTGAGCCGAGATCACACCACTGCACACTGCACTTCAGCCTGGGCAACAGAACAAGACTCTATCTCAGGAAAAAAAAAAAAAAAGGAACCCCAGAGGGCCCTCTTGCCCTGTTACTTCCATGAGAGGATACAATACTGAAGAGGGTACTACCAGAACCCAACCATGCTGGCACCTAACCTTGGACTTCCAGCCTCCTGGATTCCAAGAAACAAGTTTCTGTTGTTTATAGGCCACTGACTAAGACAGGCACAGAGCCCCTGACACTATCGACATGACTGAAGTGATGATGATTCAGGATAAAACCATGAATGCCACACTCAGTTCAGCCCACTCTTTTCTCACTACCACATATCAAAACGCAAACAAAACATGTGCTTAATCATGTAAAATACATTTAAATATTGTGATACATTGATTGCATTATTCTAGGGTGTTAGAGACATTTCTTAGCCAGGTGACCTGGGTTCCATTCCTAGCTCTGCAAATTATCTATGTGACCTTGGGCAAATAACTTACCCTTTCTGAGTTACGGTTATTAGTCTATTTAGTCATTTAACAAATCTTTCATTATGGTTTCATTTGTACAGAGTGTGGTGCTAGAAATGGATACTGAAGTGATCAAAATTTCCCTACATCTGTCTTCCAACTCTTCCATTGCAGTTTTCATTTCCACAATTCTATTTTTTATTTTGAAAAGCTTTTCTTTTGTTGTTTTCTGAATATCCCTTCTTTAATATTCTTGTTTAATATCATCTTATCTCTCTGAGCATATGGATGCAGTCTTTTTAAAAAAAAAAAATAGAGATGGGGTCTCGCCATGTGGTCCAGGCTGGTCTCGAGCTCCTGGGCTCAAGCAATCCTCCTGCCTCAGTCTCCTAAAGTACTGGAATTACAGGCATAAGCCACCACGCCCAGCTGCAGTCTCTTTTCTTTTTTGAATTTTTTTTTTGAGATGGAGTTTTGCTCTCGTCGCCCTGGCTGGAGTGCAATGGCTCCATCTTAGCTCACTGCAACCTCCACCTCCTCAGTTCAAGCGATTCTCCTGCCTCAGCCTCCTGAGTAGCTGGGATTACAGGTGCCCACCACCACGCCCAGCTAATTTTTGTATTTTTAGTAGAGACTGGGTTTCACCATGTTGGCCAGGCTGGTCTCAAACTCCTGACATCAGGTGATCCACCCCCCTCAGCCTCCCAAAGTCCTGGCATTACAGGTGTGAACCATTGAGCCCTGCCTTTTTTTAATGTTTATTTTTTTCCCTCAGGAGTCTCTGTTTTCTCCAAGTTGCTTTTTCTCCATTTTTTTGTGGGGTTTTTTTTTTCTGTTTCTGTTTTTTATATTCCATGCAATCCTCCAATGTCATCTTTTAGACTGAGGAAGAGAAGCTGATGGAAGCTCTCAACACATGAGTGTGGCTTATCAATTTTTATCTCACCACAGAGCAGTGGCTTTCAAAATGTTTTGATCAAGTCAACAGTAAGAAATTTATTTTACATGATAACCCTGTATATGTGAATGTGTGTGGGTGCATCTTAGAAAAGCTTCACTACACTTTTCACAATAGTTCACCAATACTTCCCTTTATTATTGTGATACAATCTGATACATTTTTTTTCTATTGTATGGACACAATATACTACATTTATTTCATGACCCAGTAGTGTGTGGTCACCTCTAGAGAGAGGGCCTATTTTCCTGAGGAATCCCGGATCAGATCTCTTTCTTGGAATTATCAGAGAAGTACCCAAAAGATACTTTTCCTTTTTTCCTGCCCGAAAAATACTTGTCTGGTGGCTAGAAGTCTGGAAGCCAAACTGGGTAGAAGCTGGAGCTTTGATATTTGAAAAGTGAACTGTCATTAATCACCTCTTTTCAAGTGTGGAGTGCCTTACTTCAGAGACCCTTTATCTTATCTTGTAAAGATGACAGACCTCTAGTCTTGTGAATGAGGGGCAGCCAATCAGCAGCAGCAGAGTAGGAGGGACTTGGGGCTCCATTTTCTCCTTAAAAGTAATTCCAGGGCCAGGCGCGGTGGCTCACGCCTGTAATCCCAGCACTTTAGGAGAGGGAGGCGGGCGGATCACGAGGTCAGGAGATCGAGACCATCCTGGCTAACATGGTGAAACCCCGTCTCTACTGAAAATACAAAAAATTAGCCAGGTTTGGTGGCGGGCGCCTGTAGTCCCAGCTGGGAGGCTGAGGCAGGAGAATGGTGTGAACTCGGGAGACAGAGCTTGCAGTGAGCCAAGATCATGCCACTGCACTCTGGCCTGGGTGACAGAGTGAGACTCCATCTCAGAAAAAAAGAAAAAACTAATTTCAGGCCAAACATGGTGGTTCACACCTGTAATCCTAGCACATTAGAAGGCCAAGGCAGGTAGATCACTTGAGTGCAGTAGTTCAAGACAAGTTTTACAGTTTTACCAATGCACCACAACGTAGTAGTCTCTTGTTGTGAGGTATCACTCAGAATTTTTTCTCTCATGACCAAGAAATTTAAGAAGCGTGGTCACAAAGGATGAGGTTGGAGTGAACGTTTAATAAGCGAAAAAAGAAAGCTCTCTGCCATGGAGAGGGGGTGCATAAGAGGGTAGCCATTTTAACAGTTGAATGCAAAGGCTTTTATAAGAAACTGATGAGGGCTTGCCATCTCATTGGCATAAGGCACAAACTTCTGCTAGCTCCACCCTGTCCTCCTAGTGTGCATGTAGGTCCTTAGCTTGAGTCACTCCATATTGCTTTGTTCCCCTCACTGCGCATGTGTCAGGGGACAGAATTTTCCATATCAGGCATGTCCGGGCAAGTCACCTGTGTAGGCTTTCTTATCTGTATGACTGTGGGCATATCTTAGGCAAACCCTCCTATGCAAGTTCCCTTATCTGTGCTTGCAGGCTGTTCTATTGTTTGAAATAATTCAACTGAGGACCCCCATCTAACTGCCTGCCTAATTGTTTTCTTTCTTTCTACTCTTTCATTTCCCCCTCAGGAGTGGAGACCCTAAGTGCTGTTAGGGAGATGGGGCGACAATCCTTCTGGCTACTTCCTGCTGCAGAGCAATTTTGTGTGGGGAACAGCAGCTACGATTCCTCCTAGGGCTGGTCTGAGAGTCCTTGGAAGAAAGGCGTGTCCATATGTGATTTCATTTGCATTACCATTTGGAGCTTGATAGCCTTTAGGTAAGAAGAAACAATTTGGGTTATTAGAGGACATGTATTAAAATGAAACAAGGTGTGGGCGAGGTAAGAACAGCTTAAAAATCCCAAAGCTGCCAACACGCCCAAATAAGTAGTGGCTATAGTTATGCTTGCTAAGATTTAGGTGCATGGGGTTTGGCTTTGGTTAACTTCGTTAGTTTTATTTTCCCAAACAAAGAAACCTCTGAGTAAGGGACACCCTATTTACTCCCATCACCTTGCAGGATTTGCAGGATAATTACCCAGAACTAAAATATTGATCCAGATTTTTTTTTTTTTTTTTGAGATGGAGTCTCGCTCTGTTGCCCAGGCTGGAGTGCAGTGGCACGCTCTCAGCTCATTGCAAGCTCTGCCTCCTGGGTTCATGCCATTCTCCTGCCTCAGCCGCCCGAATAGCTGGGACTACAGGCGCCCGCCACCACAGCTGGCTAATTTTTTGTATTTTTAGTAGAGACAGGGTTTCACCCTGTTAGCCAGGATGGCCTCAATCTCCTGACCTCGTGATCTGCCCGCCTTGGCCTCCCAAAGTGCTGGGATTACAGACATGAGCCACTGCGCCTGGCCCATATTGATCCAGATTTTTACATTAACCATCCCTTTTTGTTTCTTCTGAGATGCTGGTTGGTTTACATGAATAAGCAAGTTAGTCTAAAATGTAGGCAAGAACGTTAAACCAACTAATGAAATTAGAATTTAATGACAAACTTATAAGAAGTTTTGAAACATAATTTTTCTCTTTCCAGTCCTAATTTTTGTTAAAAACAAATCATGATAGAAACTTTAGTTTTATACTTGGTCTGATTATTTACATAAAGTGCAATAAGAATAATTATTTTTACACAGGTTTTTTAAATTGGCTTTGATGGGACTTGTGGAATTTCAGATAGGAGTTTTTAACACCAAGCCCAGCCATGGGTTTGTGCCCTCAAATACCTGAGTTGGGTGAATTCTTCCCTTCTTAAGGTCCCAAAAATATGGGGTTCCTGGGCCTGTTAGAAAGTGACACTCTTTACTCACCACAGGTTAGGAACCCTGTACAGAGGCTGTATAGACAAGGTATGAGGCCAGTTTCCCCAAGGGGCTTTTATTGGCTCTGTAAGTCAAGCTTCATTCCTTAAAGGGAAGCATAGCCTTCCAGTCAAAGCCTTGGTAAAACAACTAGTTTCTGCAATTGTGTCCTGTTGTAAAAGAAAAGGGATTCTTATTGCACTGATGCAAACCACTTTATTGCCGTAAGTTAAGAATACTCACAGTTTCCAAATTCTGGAGAAGTCAGGCAGAAAGAAGCAAGCATGCTCCAAATTTTGTTTACAGGAGTATGCTTTATGTAATTATGAAACACTGTAAATAGCTTAAGATAAGTTTCCTTGACTCTGAAAAACAAAACAAGGATCAGCAACATTTTGAGCAAAAACTTTAAAAAGCCCTTTTTTAACTATTGTTTTGCTTGATGTTCATGAACATTTCAGCTCTTCATGAGTCCTGAGCACTTTTCCTTTATTCCAGTGTCATAATCTACAAACTGATTAGAAACTTGCATTTGAGAACACCTGTCAAAGTCCTATAGCTGATTATGAACCAATCTTTGAAAAGGATTAAAACAAGATAACAATTATCTATGAATGATGAAATGTCCAGGGTAGTTACAGTCAAGAACACAATTGACAAAGAAATTTGGTTATTTCTATGGTTTACAATAACTTAACATAAAAACTTAACATAAAAACCTTAATTATGATTGATGGTATACACTCAGACATTATAATTTTTGAAATCCTTTACAATTTTTGAATGTATATTAATATTCACTAAAATATAACCTGAAGAAGATTAAACATCATTTTGGCAACCCCACATACCTAAACATGTTAGATAACCCTGTTTACCTCTCTTCTGGATGCTTCAGGGGGCCTCTGTAGCATCTAAAAGCTAGGGGTCAGGAAAGACAATTTTGAAACTGAAATTCAAAATTGACAAAATTCCCAAAACTGATTTTGAGAAGCCTCTTAAATAGGTTAGAGATTTAAAACACTTGATGTTATGAAATAGAATTCCAGATTACTATAAGTTATTTATTTGCCAAAATAATGGCTCAAAAATTTTAAAAGGCAAAAACCTTTCATAAGCCTTTGCTAATTACATGAAAATCGTGTTCAAACCCTAATTTCACCCTTGCTTACAGGAGTATGCCTTATGTAATTATCAAAAACTGTAAATAGCTTAAGATAAGTTTCCCTCACTCTGAAAAACAAAACAAGGATCAGCAACATTTTGAGCAAAAACTTTGAAAAGCCCTTTTTTAACTATTGTTTTGCTTGATATTCATAAATATTTCAGCTCTTCATGAGTCCTGAGCATTTTTCCTTTATTCCAATGTCAAAATCTACAAACTGATTAGAAACTTGCATTTGAGAGCACATTTATTGTTAACCCATTTTGTAAGTGAAAACTTACAATTTCATCTAATCTTAATCAGTTTAACCATGAGGTGAGACTCTTATAAACTTTTTAATTACCCTTTACAAACTTTGCTAAAAAGGAGATTGGTTTCTTTTTTTTTTTTTTTTTTTTTTTTGAGACGGAGTCTCGCTCTGTCACCCAGGCTGGAGTGCAGCGGTGAGATCTCGGCTCACTGCAAGCTCCGCCTCCTGGGTTTACCCATTTTCCTGCCTCAGCCTGCCGAGTAGCTGGGACTACAGGTGCATGCCACCACGCCCAGCTAATTTTTTGTATTTTTAGTAGACACAGGGTTTCACCATGTTAGCCAGGATGGTCTCAATCTCCTGACCTGGTGATCCACCTGCCTCGGCCTCCCAAAATGCTGGGATTACAGGCATGAGCCACCGCACCCAGCCCAGAGCAGATTAGCTTCTTAAGAAAACTTTGGCTTGGCATGGTGGCTCACGCCTGTAATCCCAGCACTTTAGGAGGCTGAGGCATGTGGATCATGAGGTCAAGAGACTGAGACCATCCTGGCCAACATGCTGAAACCCCGTCTCTACTAAAAATACAAAAAAATAACTGAACCTGGTGGTGGGCACCTGTAGTCCTAGCTGCTCAGGAGGCTGAGGCAAGAGAATCGCTTGAACCTGGGAGGCAGAGGTTCCAGTGAGCCGAGATTGTGCCACTGCACTCCAGCCTGGGCAACAGAGCAAGACTCTGTCTCAAAAAAAAAAAAAAAAGAAAGAAAGAAAACCTTGTTGGGCTTTTATTTCAATGCTTAATTTACAGAAAAATTTAATAATACCTTTTTAACTTTAGCCAATGTCCACACAGAATTTCTACTGTATCCCCACAACCTGTTTAAACCTTCAGCTTTATCTTATCTGATTCAAAACAATCCCTTAACCCTAGGCAAAAATATATTTCCATGACTTCTTATAATCTTTTACTAAAAACACATTTTACTATTTTTACACACCTTGCATGTAAATCTATTTTCAGCAGTCTCAATTACATATTATAATAGTAACTCTTAGCAATTTTAAATTTTAATGTGAAACCTGGTAAATTATTTTAATGATGTACTAGGCACAGATAAAATCTGAACCTAATATCTGACCTGCATGACTTAGACCATCTATTTACATTTTGAACACATTTGTATTTTACCAATAATCCTTAAGACTGTTTTTATTTCTCAAAGATTAAAGTTACGTGAATGAAGAAGCATTATAGCTTTCACTTTTTCTTTGAAAAAAAATTTGATCTAAGCACTTATTTTTCTTTAAGCCAATTAATTATGGCTATTTTTGTAGACATCACATGCAACACATATATAACTACACCAAGAAACAGAAGCAGATCTAGCAGTTATAAGATATTCCTTCACAAATTTTTAAATTGGATTATTAGCCTCCAGGTGGGCCCCTGTAAGAGCAGGGCTAGGAAACTTGCAGTTTTTAGGGCCTAATAAACAGGCATAGCTGGAGGACAGAAACAGATTTTGAGAGGGATTATTTGCCTCTAATTCCTGGGGCTCCAGGAGGAAAACAGAGGTTTCTCCCAAAATGGAATCTATGGGACCTTTTCTATTTTTCTGTTTTTCCCGTGGAGTCCCAGGACACCAGAAGTTATCTTGGGGCCTCTCGTGTGTGCATTAAGAGTGGCAAGAAGCTGGTTGCAGTGGCTCATGCCTGTAATAGCAGCACCTTGGGAGGCCAAGGTGGGCAGATCACCTGAGGTCAGGAGTTCAAGACCAGCCTGGCCAACATGATAAAACCTCATCTCTACTAAAACTACAAAAATTGGCTGGGTGTGGTGGTGAGTGCCTGTAATCCCAGCTACTCGGGAGGCTGAGGCAGGAGAATTGCTTGAACCAAAGAAGTGGAGGTTGCAGTGAGCTGAGATCATGCTTCTGCACTGCAGCCTAGGTGACAGAGTGAGACTTTATCTCAAAAAAAAAAAAAAAAAAAAAAAAGGATGGCAGACAAAATGGAGAAAAAGAATTCAGGTGACTGAAAAAAACTCTTTTTCAGAAAAACAAGATCCAAGAAGAGAAAAACAAAGGCCTTTTAAATATACCTGTAACTTAGATATCCACTTTTAATTCAGCTGAGTGCTCTTTAAGAAAATCCTGTTAAATCCCTTGTTACCCAACTTTAGCCACACCAAGTGGTTAATATTTCTGCCTTTTGAGTTTTACCAAAAGTAACCTCACAGGTGAAAACAACAAGCCTCAATTAAGATTATGATTTAACCACAAGTGTATGCGGTATTTTCAAAGTGGGATAAGCAGTTCTTACAAAATATAGAACCTTTAAAGGTAACTGAGGGAAAGGAAGATTTAAGGAAAAAGGTACATGTTGTTCATAGAGGAGAAGAGAATCAGGAAATGGCGAAAGTCACACAGATATTAACCCAAAAGTACTCATTCCTCAAGCCAGGATTGAACTCAGGCCACCATTGTAAAATGGCAGAGACTAAAACAAAGTACTGCCACGTGGTTACAGGTCACAGTCCGAAGGACGTAAAACGAGATGGAGTCCTGCAGCGAAATTTGTTACTGACCAGCTTACCAGGCTGGCTGGAACAACAGACTTATGGAGTCCCAGGCCTGCATTCCATTCCAAGGTATCCCTCTCTCTGCCTTTTTCTTGTGTTTCCTCTCCTTTTCCTGGGCCTCCTCCTGGTCCCTATTATAAAAGACCAAGGCAGGTACCCTTGGGAGGTTTTCTGTGGTGCCATGTGATCCAATAGCCTGTTTCTGCAATTTCCTTCTGATATCTGGGGCTGCCTGAGTAAATCTGTCTTTCAAGATTTGCTGTCCCTCAATTGAATTAGGAGATAGGTGTGTTTTACCAAGGCTTCTCTCAGCCTTTCTAAAAAGGCTGAAGGATTTTCATCTAGTTTTTGATTTATCATGGATAGCTTAGAGTAGTTAAAAGGTTTGGCTCTGGTCCTCTGTAAGCCCTCTAATATACACATCTGAAAGTATTTTCTTTTCCACTCATCTATGGGATCACTAGTGTTCCAATTAGAGGTTTCGAGGGGCACTGCCTCTCTTCCTACTGAGAATGGGGATTTTGTCTCTTTCTCACTCTCTTTCCCCTTTTGACTGGCTTTCTTTTTTGAATGACTAGAGGAAATATGCTATTCATCTCCAAATTTCTCTGCTACCTGTAGGGCTGCCTGTTTCTCAGAAGCAGTGTAGGGTTTAAGAGTAACATAACATCCTTCCAGGAGAGTTTAAATAGTTGGGTTAAATAGTTGGAAGATCTCTATATATGTGTGAAGTTGGGGCTTGCCCAAAGCAAACTTCAGGATCTGAGGTTACACCGGCTTACATCCAGGCTACGCTCAAGGCGAGTGCAGGCTTGAAGATGGGTTGTTGCCCATCTAGAAAAGAGGGGAGAGACCTCTCCAAGAAAACACCAAATGGCAGATGATGCCGGCGCAAGAGGGGTGAAGGCTGGAGGCCCCAGGGGCCCTGGGATGGGGAATCATGGTGGCTTCCGCAGAGGTTTTGGCAGTGGCATCCGGGGCCAGGGTTGTGGCCATGGACAGGGCCAGGCCCAACACCATGGAGGTTGCGGAGGCAAGGCAGAGTATAAGGAGTGGATGACCGTCACCAAGCTGGGCCACCTAGTCAAAGACATGAAGATCAAGTCCCTGGAGGAGATCTATCTCTTCTCCCTGCCCATCAAGGAATCTGAGATCATTGACTTTTTCCTGGGGGCCACTCTCAAGGACAAGGTTTTGAAAATTAGGCTGGTGCAGAAGAAGACCCATGCCAACCAGCACACCAGGTTCACGGCATTTGTTGCCACTGGGGACTACAATGGCCATGTCAGTCTCAGTGTTAAGTGCTCCAAGGAGGTGGCCACTGCCATCCATGGGGCTATCATCCTGACCAAGCTCTCCATTGTCCCTGCATGCAGAGGCTACTGGGGGAACAAGATCAGCAAACCCCACACCCTCCCTTGCAAGGTGACAGGCTGCTGTGGCTCTGTGCTGGTGTTCCTCATCCCTGTGCCCAGGGGCACTGGCATTGTCTTGGCCCCTAGAAGCTACTCATGATGACTGGTATCGATGACTGCTACATCTCAGCCAGGGGCTGCACTGCCACCCTGGGCAATTTTGCCAAGGCCACCTTTGATGCCATCTCTAAGACCTACAGCTACCTGACCCCCGACCCCTGGAAGGAGACTGTATTCACCAAGTCTCCCTATCAGGAATACACTGACCACTTCGTCAAGACCCACACCAGAGTCTCTGTGCAGAGGACCCAGGCTCCAGCTGTGGCTACAACATAGGGTTTCTATACAAGAAAAATAAAGTGAATTGAGCCTGAAAGAAAAAAAAAAGAAAAGAGGAGAGGAGGAGTCCTTTAGTCTTACTCCTCCTTTCAGAGTGACCCATAGTTGAGACAAAGATAGAAAGGATCCCCCCCACTTCTCTTTCATCCCATCTCCTCAGGGTACCGGCAACCATGTAGATACCACCCATGGATGCAAGCATGACCTTCACCCATGGATCTAGAGGAGCTAGTCGGCAAGAGTAGTCACGTTTACCTGTATGAAGCCCTAGCTCTCCACCCTGTTGGTTTCCCAGACCCACATGGCCCATAAGGCTCCCAGGGTACCCCAGGGGCCCAGGAGAGATTGCACAGTAGATGAATTTGGGCGAGATCCTTTAATGGAGGGAGTGTCTTAACTGTATCCATACATCCTCTTACTACTGCCCAGGCAAAGTTATGAATTCCTAGAGAATGGGACCAATTGACTTCTAAACATAAGATCCATTTCTCACTTAGATGCCAATGTAGCTGGATGCAGAAAAGATGTCTCAAAAGAATGTAAGAATCGAATGGCTGTCCTCCCTCTGATAGGGATAGCACTGAGGCTAAAATCTATCTTGCCAAGATGGCTTCCTCCCAGCTGCTGAAAGGGGAGATTTTCTGCTTACAAATAGGGCATGGGGTCTGATCACTGAGAGAGGGATGTAAGAGGGAAAGGAATCAGGGAACTAGAGGTTCTGGGCAAAGGGCTGACAAGGCTCCCCATGGAGAAGAATCCCACCCCAGTAGGTGGCACTGGAGTGCTTAAAATGTCAGAAAAAAACTGACTCCAAATTCTTTCCAAGCAGATGTTAGAAAGAAAAGTTTGGGGCTTAACAGGATGTCCCCAGAACATGCCTACTAGCAGGAAAAAATTAACTTGTCCTATAGAGGAGCTGCTTAAATTCACTGGGGAGTGCTGAGCTCTTACATGGGGAAAAAAAATGGAACAGAGGGTATTCACTTGGGGTGAAATAACCTCACATACAGTGCCAGGAATGCCTATCACTGGGGGACAAAAAGGCCCTTACTAGGTGAAAGTTTAGACTGAAATCTTGAAATCCCCCCATCTCAAGGAAATCACAGAAGCAGCAATTTTTTAAAATTTACACTCTTGGTTACTAAGGCACTTGCTAACTTTACCCAACAAGATTATCTCCCCAGGCTGTAAAAATTCCCTCAACGTAGCATATAAAGAAGGAATAGGAGATATGATAGCTGTGAAAAGAAAATAAAGAAATTCAATAGAGAATTTCTTTATATAGAATTTCTCAATAGAGAAGTCTGGAAGTACTGGTGCTGACACCCTGATGGGCTGTCGGGGGCCAGAGGTTGTCCAGGGGCCTATAGCCTTGGCTAGATGCCTTCAGTTGCCCCATGACCTCCTTCCAAAGGAAACTGGATTGGAACAGAGCCAACAGTCCCACCATGTGAGGGCAATAGGGGACTGAGAAAGTCCTCTCCAGCAAGCCTGTCCCCTGAGTCTTGTAAGGATGGCAGCCACTCTAAAAGCTTTTAACTGGCTGACGGGCCCAGTGTTTTGTTTAGTTAAAAAAACTGAGGGCAAGAAGTCCCCAAACAAAAGTAAAGATTTGGAGGTCCATTCTACTCACCCTTTCAATGTTTCCTTTCCCTGCCAATGCACTCAAATGTTACAGTTTTGCCAGTGCACCACAATGTTACTGTTTTGCCAATGCACCTCAATGTAGCAGTTTCTCATTGCCAGGTATCACCTGCATTTCTTTGTTTCACAACTAAGAAAAGTAAGGAGCCTGGACTCAAAGGGTGAAGTTGGAGCGAAAGTTTAATAAGTGAAAGAAGAAAGCTCTCTGCTGTGGAGAGGGAGCCTGGAAGAGGGTTGCTGTTTTTACAGTTAAATGCAAAGGCTTTTATAAGAAACTGAAGAGGACTAGATGTCTCACTTGCATAAGATGCAAATTTCTGCTAGCTCCACCCCATCCTCCTAGTGTGCATGTGGGCTCTTAGCTTGAGCTATTCCATATTGCTTTGTTCCCCTTACTGTGCATGTGTCAGGGGATGGAATTTTCCATTGCAGGCATGACTGGGAAAGTCACCTGTGTAGCCTTTCTTATCTGTTCAGCTGTGGGCATGTCTTAGGCAAGCCCCTCTTTGCAAGTTCCCTTATCTGTACCTGCAGGCTGTTCTTTTGTTTAAAGAATTCAACCGAGGACCCACCCTAACTGCCTGACCAGTTTCTTCCTTTCTACTCTCTCACTAGTCTGAACAATGTGGTGAAATTCCCTCTCTATAAAATATACAATAAATGGGCCAGGCATGGTGGCACGCATCTCAGGAGGCTGAGATGGGAGGATTGCTTGAGCCCAGGAGGCAAGAGGCTGCAGTGAGCCAAGATTGCACCACTGCACTCCAGCCTGGGCGACAGAGCAAGGCCCTGTCTCAAAAAAAAAAAAACCTAATTTCAATCATTCCCTCTGTTTGTAACTCACCTATGCCACTACTCAGAAAGGTACACGATGTTGCAAATTCCTGCGGGTGGAGGGGGGATTCTGCTCTGTAAGCCAGTGTTTCCTCACTGCTGGCTAGGGAATTCATCTCAAGGTGTTCACCATTCCACCATTTTCCAGCTTCTAAAATGCTGGTGTTATTGCGTCCGGAATTTAATGTTGGTGAGTTCTTGGTCTCGCTGACTTCAAGAATGAAGCTGCAGACCTTCACGGTGAGTGTTACAGCTCTTAAAGATGGTGTGTCGGGCCGGGCGTGGTGGCTCAAGCCTGTAATCCCAGCACTTTGGGAGGCCGAGACGGGCGGATCACAAGGTCAGGAGATCAAGACCATCCTAACATGGGCTAACATGGTGAAACCCCGTCTCCACTAAAAAATGCAAACAACTAGCCGGGCGAGGTGGCGGGCGCCTGTAGTCCCAGCTACTCGGGAGGCTGAGGCAGGAGAATGGCGTAAACCCGGGAGGCGGAGCTTGCAGTGAGCTGAGATCCGGCCACTGCACTCAGCCTGGGCGACAGAGCAAGACTCTGTCTCAAAAAAAAAAAAAAAAAAGATGGTGTGTCTGGAGTTTGTTCCTTCAGATGTTCAGATGTGTCTGGAGTTTCTTCCTTCCAGTAGGTTCGTGGTCTCATTGACTTCAGGAGTGAAACCACAGACCTTCGCAGTGTTACAGCTCTTAAAGTTGGTGCAGGCCGGGCGCGGTGGTTCAAGCCTGTAATCCCAGCACTTTGGGAGGCCGAGACGGGCGGATCACGAGGTCAGGAGATCGAGACCATCCTGGCTAACGCGGTGAAACCCCGTCTCTACTAAAAATACAAAAAACTAGCCGGGCGAGGTGGTGGGCGCCTGTAGTCCCAGCCACTCAAGAGGCTGAGACAGGAGAATGGCGTAAACCCAGGAGGCGGAGCTTGCAGTGAGCTGAGATCCGGCCACTGCACTCCAGCCCGGGTGACACAGTGAGACTCCATCTCAAAAAAAAAAAAAAAAAAAAGTTGGTGCATCTGGAGTTGTTTCTCCTGGTGGGTTTGTGATCTCGATGACTTCAGGAATGAAGTCCTCATGGTGAGTATTATAGTTCATAAAGGCAGTGTGGACCCAGAGTGAGCAGCAGCAAGATTTACTGTGAAGAGCAAAAGAACAAAGCTTCCACAGAGCGGAAGGCAATCCAAGCGGGTTGCCGCTGCTGACCCTGGTGGTGGCCAGCTTTTATTCCCTTATTTGGCCCCGCCCACATCCTGCTGATTGGTCCGTTTTACAGAGAGCTGATTGGTCCATTTTACAGAGTGCTGATTGGTGCGTTTACAATCCTTTAGCTAGATACAGAGTGCTGAGTGGTGCATTTACAATCCTTTAGCTAGACACAGAGTGCTAATTGGTCCTTTTTTACAGAGTGCTGATTGGTGCATTTACAATCCTTTAGCTAGACAGAAAAGTTCTCCAAGTCCCCATTCATCCCAGGAAGTCCAGCTGGCTTCACCTCTCATAATTGTCTCCTCTCCTACCCTCATTGCTCTTGTGATTTTCTACTTTAGAAACAAATGGGCTGGATGCAGTGGTTCCTGCCTGTAATCCCAGTACTTTGGGAGGCCAAGGCTGGAGGATTACTTGAGGCCTGGAGTTTGATACCAGCCTGTAAAACATAGCAACACACCCATGGCTACCAAAAATTCAAAAATAACAAAGGAAACCCCTGTTATTGTGGTTTTAGAGGGGTTTGAGATGGAACATAGCTAACTGCTGGTATTAAAACCAACATTTTAAACCAGCCTCTTTCTTTGAGATGGAGTCTCACTCTGTCACCAGGCTGAACTGCAGTGGTGCAATCTCGGCTCATTGCAACCTCCACCTCCCAGATTCAAGTGATTCTCCTGCCTCAGCCTCCCAAGTAACTGGGACTACAGGCATGTGCCACCACACCCAGCTAATTTTTGTATTTTTAGCAGAGACAAGGTTTCACCATGTCAGCCAGGATAGTCTCGATCTCTTGACCTTGTGATCTGCCTGCCTTGGCCTCCCAAAGTTCTGGGATTACAAGTGTGAGCCACTGCACCCAGCCTTAAACCAGCCTTTATGTACAATTTTATATTTCCTTTAAAAATTTTTTATTTAGTATAGTAGTATAATCATTTCCCTGTGTGATTAAATACGTAATGTTGACCAAAAGAGTCAAACTCTGTAAAATATTTGAAGAGATTTATTCTGAGTCAAATATGAGTGACCATGGCCTCAGGAGGGCCTGAGAACATGTGCCCAAGGTCAGGGTACAGCTTGGTTTTATACATTTTAGGGAGGCATGAGACATCAATCAAATACATTCAAGAAATACATTGGTTTGGTTCAGAAAGGTGGGACAATTCGAAGCAGGGTGGAGGGCTTCCAGGCTATAGGTAAATTTAAACATTTTCTGGTTGACAATTGATTGAGTTTGTCTAAAGACCTGGAATCAATAGAAAGGAATGTCTGGGTTGTGATAAGATGTGGCGGCTGGGCACGGTGGCTCATGCCTATAATCCCAGCATTTTGGGAGGCTGAGGCGGGCAGATCACCTGAGGTCAGGAGTTCGAGACCAGGCTGGCCAACATGGTGAAAACCTGTCTCTACTAAAAGTATAAAAATTAGCCAGGCGTGGTGGGTGCATGCCTGTAATCCCAACTACTCGGGTGACTGAGACAGGAGAATTGCTTGAGCCTGGGAGGCAGAGGATGCAGTGAGCTGAGATCACACCACTGTACTCCAGCCTGGGCGACAGAGTGACACTCTGTCTCAAAAAAAAAAAAAAAAAAAAAAGTTGTGGAGACCAAAGTTTTATCATGCAGATGAAGCTTTTAGCTAGCAGGCTTCAGAGAATAGGTTGCAAAGTGTTTCTTTTCAGACTTAAAGTCTGTGTTGAGTTAATGCTGGAGAGGTATAATGAGGCATGTTTGATCCCCCACTTCACATCATAGCCTGAAACAGTCTCTGAGGTTACATTTCAAGAGCCCTGGTTGAGGAGGAAGTCCATTCAGATGGTTGGGGGGCCTTCTAATTTTATTTTTGGTTTACATTAATAAGCATCATTTCAGTTGCTACTTATAGTCCATTGTCCTTTTTTTCTTTTGAGGGGCACAGTGTCTGACTTGTTGCCCAGGCAGAGTACAGTGGTGTGATCACAGCTCACTGCATCCTTAAATTCCTGAGCTCAAGCCTGGCCTCCCAAGTAGCTGGGACTACAGGTGCATGCCCAGCCTTCATTGTCCTTTCTTAATAATTTCATGGACATTGGGCTTCTTTCTAGTTTTTCCCAGTTATAAATAATACTGTAATAAACATCTATGTGTAAGTATAAAACTGTCCTTATTTTAGGTTATGTGAACCCTGAATATCTGAGACAGGTCTCAGTTAATTTAGAAAGCTTATTTTGCCAAGGTTGAGGAGGTGCACCTGTGACACAGCCTCAGGAGGACCTGATGACATGTGCCCAATGTGCTCAGGCCACAGCTTGGTTTTATACATTTTAGGGACACATGAGACATCAATCAATATATGTAAGATGTACATTGGTTCCATCCACAAATGCAGGACAAATTGAAGCAAGGAGGGAGGCTTCCAGGTCACAGGTAGGTGAGAGAAAAATGGTTGCAGTCTTTTGAGTTTCTGATTAGCCTTTCCAAAGAAGGCAATCAGATATGCATCTATCTCAATGAGCAGAGGGATGACTTTGAATAGAATGGGAGGCAGGTTTGCCCTAAGCAGTTCCCACCTTGACTTTTTACCTGTACCTTAGTGATTCTGGGGCCCCAAGATTTATTTTTCCTTCAATTATCTCTTTAGGATAAATTTTCCAGAAGGGGAAATATTATGTGAAACAAGAGAGAAAATGAAGACAGATGAAAGAAGAACAAGGAAGTCCTCAGAGGAGGAGGTCAACACCAGTCTCAAACAGCTGCCCCAGCATCATCTGGAGGGCCTCTTAGAACAGTCCGCAGGTCCATCCCCAGAGCAAGTCTAGGGTGAGTCCAATGATAATTTACATTATTGACAAATACCAAGACCTTTGCTGAAGCTATAGTTCCCAGAACATAGGTTCCTGCAGTAGGCCTCAACAGACCAGACCAGACCAAAATGGAGTCACTCATGCTAAATGTCACATAATCAAACTGAAACCAAGGTAGCAGGTAGATTCAAAAACAGATTTTTCTCTGGAAGCAGGACATTCCAGCCTATCTGAATCAGCATATTCAGGAGGTCCTCTTTGCCTTAATCTTTACAAAAAAGTAACCTGAAGTTAACCAATCAACTTTTTTTTTTAAATTGTTCTGTTTCCTTCCTTGTTCCCACCTTACAAAACCGACTGTTCTGCCATTGCCCCGTGGGAGCTCTCATTCTGTTTTATAGAATGGAACCTGCCTTGATTCACGAATCACAAACAAAAGCCAATTAGATCTTCAACTAAACCTGTTGTAATTTTGTCTTTGGACAGAACTGACCTGAAATCCTATAAAGCACTGAACAGAAGTATTGAGAATCCAGCCTAAATTAGACATCATAAATTGAGTGTAATATTAGCCTCCAATGTCATGTAATTTTTTTCCAACAGCTCTCAGCTGCCAGAGAAGGCTTGGGTAGAGGTTGTGGGGGAACGGCACAGCAGCATAGAGAGTAAAGGGCTAGTGGTTGGAGAGAGATTGAAGCCTTGTATCCCAAGGTCCAGGCCAGAGATGAGAGTTTAAAGCTCTATGGACTCTCCTGTACTTACTGGGAAACAAGACACAGAGGTCAAAGGACAGCAGGTTTTCTTTAACTATAAAGCAGCCCTAGAGGAAGTGAAGCGGAGGGCCAGGAGACTGAGGTTGAGTGGTGTCATTAGAGTTGACCATTATGCAAATGGAACTGTTCTCAGGTGTGATAGGAATTTGGCCATCTTTAGAATCACATTAAGGAAGTCTGAAGGCAAGCTGTTGGGTGGGTCATTTGCATGGGATCTAAAATTCTTGAGGATAATTACAAATCCCTGGTAACCTGCTGGTTGATGAATGAGATCAATGCAAAGGGATGTGGAATTGAAGGCAGAGGCAGTGGGAGCTTCAGAAGGCGTTTGCCTGAAAGTGGGAGACTGATGAACCGAACTCAGCCATAAAGCACTAGGAGAATTCATCTGTCTTCTCATTCATGGTGGGTGAGGTGTGGGGAGCTGATGGGTGTCATCTAGAAACCCTGGAGTTCCCCAGGCCATCTCGATTAGGCGCTGGGCCTCACAGAGGTACAGGTGCTGAAAGCTGCAGTGAAGACCATCTTACTAGAGTCCTGGGGGATAACAAGAGTTCTTGCAGGAAAGCCTAAAGTCTACAGAGTTGTTATGGTACACAAGAAACCTAAATGGTTCTTGGTGAGGATGAAGGCTCAGCAGGACAAGGCAAATGCACATTTGTGACCATAAGTAATTCTTATCAAGCAGAAGCTGCTAGGTGGCTGCTGTGCTCTTCCACCTTCCAGGATCACAGCCATTCTCAGTGCCCCATGCAGCCACCTCAGGTCAGAGTTTGTGCTCAGAATCAGCACTCCATTCCCATTCTTGTGCTAGGCATCGGAATACTTGGTCCCTGTTTTCAAGAGTCTTAGTGACTGGAGTCAGAACAGTCTAGGAGACAAAATACTCTTTAAGGGAGCTCAGGAAAGGATCCCCTAAGTCTAAAATGAGTGATTTAAAAAATCACTCAATGCTCAGGCTTTTGAGTGCTCTCACCACAAAGAAATGTGAATGCATGAGGCGATAGATAAGGTAAATATTCTGATTTGATCATTAGACAACAGATATATGTGTCAAAACATCAAATGCTACCCCATGAATAAGTACAATTACACTTTTTTTTTTTTTTTTTTGAGACAAAGTCTGGCTCTGTCGCCCAGGCTGGAGTGCAGTGGCATGATCTTCGCTCACTGCAACCACCACCTCCCAGATTCAAGCAATTCTCATGCCTCAGC
Organism: Macaca nemestrina; assembly: GCF_043159975.1. NCBI lineage: Eukaryota > Metazoa > Chordata > Mammalia > Primates > Cercopithecidae > Macaca > Macaca nemestrina. Next base: position 71,200,149 of record NC_092135.1, read on the forward strand.
CTCCCGAGAGCTGGGACTATAGGCGTACGCCACCAAGCCTGGCTAATTTTATTTTTAGTAGAGATGGGGCTTCGCTATGTGGGCCAGGCTTCAATTTGTCAATTAAAACAAATAAGCCTTCTCAGAGGACGTTTCTTTTTTGAAGCAAAAGCTTTTTGAGGTAAGCATTTCCTTGGAAGGAAGTTGTCAAAATGCAATCACCCACTCAAGACAAAAAGTACCTATTGTTTCTCTTTGGCTGCTGTTTCTAGCCTACTTTGTGTGAAGTTAGCCAGGGGCTGAGTGCATGGCAGCCAAGCAAATAAGCCATACCCCTGTCACAAGTCCTGTGAGGGGAGACTGATTTGGGTAATAATAAAACTATGGTCTTCCACACAGCCAGCTGTGCATGAATTACTCTTTCTCTATTGCAATTTCCATGTCTTGAGAAATTGTCTCTGTCTAGGCAGCAGGAAGGTGGACCCACTGGGTGGTTACAGAAGTACCAAGACAAAGGAAAAGGACTTGGAGTTTCCAGGCGTGACACATTGTGAGAAGGCAAATACATGGAGGAAACTGATGGGGCAAGGTTTGTTTGTGCAGATCCATTTTAACATCAACTCTCTGTGGTCTTCATGGCCATAAAACTGAATAATGTTAAACAAGACAGCAATTGTCTGTGAGTGACACAATGTCTTAAAACCTCCCTGGGAGAGGGGATTTATGGAAATCCTCATTTTTCAGAAGTGTCTGCTTTTGCTTGGATAAGTAAAGTTCCAAAAGGCTTCTTTCAGCCTCTGTAACTGATATGGACGGGAGGCAGGGAAATACTGAGTAGAAGAGGGTGGTTCCCCAACAAAGGCTCCACCCTCAAGCCTGGAAACCCACGGCCCTAAAAGGGGAACAGACATTCCTGTTTTCAGTTCAAATGTTGCCTTTTCCAAGACCACTCTGGCTCACCACGCCCCTATCCTGTGCCTATATAAATCCCAAGTTCCACAAGCAGGTACAGAAGACCAGAAGAGTGACAGAGCAGTGTGACAGAGAAGGGGAGAAGAGAAAGAGCATCTGAATGTCAAGAGGAGTTTGGCTGGGGACAGTTGGAGAGGATATTGGTGGGGGGACATCTGAACTCCAGGGGAAGACCATCTTCCCACTCCATCCACCCCACTGAGAGCCACCTCCATCACTCGATAAAATCCTTGCATTCACCAACCTTCAAGTCCGAGTGACCTGATTTTTCCTGGACACTGGACAAGGCCCCAGCTACCAAGATGGCAGGATGTAAAAGGCTGTCACTCTGACTCTCCACTGAGCTGGTTTAACAGTCATCTGTGGATAGCAACTGCTAAAAAAGCATTAACTGTAACAAAGCTCTAGATGCTACCATGGGGCCGGAGCCCAAAAATGCTTGCCCCAGCTCCTGCACCTGCCTGTCTGCATGCTCCCCATCCCGTAAGGGGTTTGAGTGTGTGGCAGCCAAGCAAAGAAGCCACACCCCTGTCACAAGTCCTGTGAGGGGATCAGGGAACTCTCCCATTTCATAACTGCCCAGTGGGTTCACCTTGCCTGCTGCCTAGACACAGCTGATTTCTCAAGACGGGGGAATTGCAATAGAGAAAGAGTAATTCATGCAGAGCTGGCTGTTCAGGAGACCTGAGTTTTATTATTACTCAAATCAGACTCCCCAGCATTTGGGGATCAGAGGTGTTTGTTTGTTTATTTTGAGACAGAGTCTTGCTCTGTCACCCAGGCTAGAGTGCAGTGGCATAATCTTGGCTCACTGCAACCTTCACGTCCCGGGTTCAAGCAATTCTCCTGCCTCAGCCTCCTGAGTAGCTGAGATTACAGGCATGCACCACCACACCCAGCTGATTTTTTTGTATTTTTAGTAGAGATGGGGTTTCACCATGTTGGCCAGGCTGATCTCCAACTCCTGACCTCAAGTGATCTACCTGCCTCAGCCTCCCAAAGTGTTAGGATTATAGGCATGAGCCACTGCGCCCAGGTGGGGATCAGAGTTTTTAAGGACAATTTGGTGGGTGGGGTTGGGGGGAGACAGTGAGCCAGGAGTGCTGATTGGTTAGATAGGTAGGAGATAAAATCGTAGGTTCTCTTGAAGCTGTTCTCTTGTGCTGAGTCAGTCCTGGGTGGGGAACACAAGATCAGATGAGCCAGTTAATTGATCTGGGTGGTGCCAGCTGACCCATCAAGTGCAGGGTCTGCAAAATATCTCAAGGACTGATCTTAGGAGCAGTTTAGGGAGGAAAGGAATCTTGTAGCCTTCATCTGCATGAATCCTAAACCATAATTTCTAATCTTGCAGCTAATTTGTTAGTCCTACAAAGGCAGTCTAGTCCCCAGGCAAGAAAGAGATTTGTTTTGGGAAAGGGCTTTTATCGTCTTTGTTTTAAACCATAGACTAATTTATTCTCAAAGTTAGTTCAGTTTATACCCAGGAATGAACAAGGACAGCTTGGAGGTTAGAAGGCAGATGAGTTGGTTAGATCAGACCTCTTTCATTGCCTCAGCTACAATTTTGCAATGGCAGTTTCACATCTGTTGATTCTCATTTGTTTCCAGCTCAAAATAATCTTTATGTCAAAGTGACACATTTTGGGGTAGCATTTTTCGATCCTCTACATCTACCCTACATGGGTTGCTAGGGAAATGTGACCCATTCCATAGCCAGCCTTGGGAAAGGAAAAAAAGAAATTGAAGCAATGGAGGATTATGGATGGTGGAATTTTAAGAAGAAAAGAAAAGCAGGCTGAGTCACTGGCAAGAACAAAGAACTAAAGATTAATAAATGGCCTGGGCTGAAATTCTTGAGTTTGTATTCAATATTTGATGAAAAGTCATTGAGGAATTGCAAACAAGGGAACTATACAGTCACATGTGTGTAATCAAGGCTAGGGAAAGTCTGGGCTGGGTAGGTGGGTTGTGGTGGTGGGAGTGAGACAAGAGGCAGGGAGATGATTCAGCTTCTTAGTCCATCTCCGTTCTTTGTCCATCTTTGTTTCTCTGTCTGTCTGAAAGAGCCTTGAGAGGCCTAGTACAGAAGTTTATTTTTCCTCCCAGATTGTGTGAGATTGTGTGGATTAATTTCTCCTTTTTATAGCTGTCAAAAATGAGAGTAACAAACCCAGCATTTTTTTTTTTAACTAAAACAAAAGAACAGTTAGTAGGTTTTAACAAAAAGAAGACTGTTACAAATAGTACAACCAGGAAACTCAGTTGGCTGTCTTGGCATCCCCTGGTATTCCTTAACTGAATTCATTCAACATTCAGGATACACAGGCCACCACACCGATATGAAAGCTATGAATTGGACAGGGTCTTTGCTTTCCTGAGTTTACATTCTAGGTAGGGGTGTGTGTGTGTGTGTGTGTGTGTGTGTGTGTGTGTGTGTGTTGGGTATTGTAGGCGAGATGTTATAAACACATAACTATAAAAATTTCAGATTCTGAGAGGAACTGTGGTGAAAATAAATAGAATGCCGAGTGTCTCAGTCTATTATGGTTTTGTTTGGATTTTTTCAGAGACAGGGTCTCACTATGTTGCCCAGGCTGGTCTTGAACTCCTGGGCTCAAGCGATTCTCTCAACTTGGCCTCCCAAAGGGCTGGAATTAAAGGCATGAGCCACCACACCTGGCCCACTTTGTTTTGTTATAACAGAATGCCTGAGACTGAGTAATTTATAATGAACATAAATTTATTTGGCTCACAGTCCTGGAGGCTGGGAAGTCCAAGATCAAGGGGCCATATCTGGTGGGAGCCTTCCTGTTGCATAACATGGTAAAAGGCATCACAGAGTAAAAGAGAGTGAGAGAGAGCAAGAGATAAAAGGAGACCAAACTCATCCTTTTATCCAGAGCCCATTCCCACAGTAACTAACCCACTCCTGCAACATCACCGTTAATCCATGTGTGAGGGCAGAGCTCTCAGGACCTAATCACTTCTTAAAGCTCCCACCTCTCAACACTGCTGCATTGGGGATTAAGTTTCCAACACGTGAACTTTGGAGAACACATTCGATCCACAGCACTGATAGAGAATATAATATGATTTAGGGGAGACCACTCTGAAAATAATATAGGACCTAAGGGAGGTAACATTTAAACTTAGAAAGACTTAAGACTGAGAAAGAATCAGAGCACAAAGATCATTTCACACAGACAGAATAGCATGCACAAAGGCCTCAAGGTGGTTTTGAGATGTTCCTGTGCTGATCACATTAATCAGGTGGGGCATTGGTATGAGATGGGGGAGGTGGGCAGAGGCCGGATCACATAGTACCTGGGGCACTGGAAACCTGATAAAGGACTTTTTGAACAGGAACGCAACACAAACCAAGTTACTTTTCTAAAAATCTGCTCTGGCTTATGAAGTCACTGGAGCACTCAGAGTGATAATGGTTTACACTAGAATGATAGTAGCAGAGAAAAGATGTAGATGGATTTGCCATATTCATAGTCCTTCCTCATCCTCAGGGGATACATTCCAAGTTCCTCTGTGGATACCTGCAAATGCAGATAGTATCAAACTCTATATATGCTTTTTTTAAGACATGCCTATAATAAAGTTTAATTATAAATTAGGCATAGTAAGTGATTAACAATAATAACAAATAATAAAATAGAACTATTATATAATATGCCAGCACCAGTACTCTTGCACTTTGGAGCCATTATTAAGTAAATAAGGGTTACTTGAACACAAGCACTACAATACGTCCAGTTGACCTGATGATTGAGCTGATAACTGAGATGGCTACTAAGTGGCTCACGGGTGGGTAGCATACATAGTGTGGATATATATGCACCAAAGGATGATTCATGTGCTAGGTGGGATGGAATAAGACAGCACAAGATTTCCTCATGCTACTCAGAATGGCACACAATTTAGACTGATTCTCACTCACTGTCCCTGCAGTCCAGGGGGACAGGGCTCCGGAGCCATGACCTGGTATCTTCTGCCTACCCTGGTCCCAGGTAAATGTGAATGGAGACAGGTATGAGAGCCTGTCCTCCTTTTTGATTCCCCCCAGCCCCACCCCAGGCCTCACCACGGTGCTACCTAAAAAAGCCTTCGTCCCCACCCCCCACTAGCCTAGTCAGTGGTCAGTGAATTGGAAGAGGATCTGATGGGAGTGTAAATGTGAGATACAATGTCTTGATCGTACCTGTTTGTAGTTTAACTTTGTATTTAAACAAACAAGCAAGAAAATAAACTTGAAAATTATTTGTCATCATAAAAATGAAACAAAAATTAAGATATTTATTGCCGGCCGGGCGCGGTGGCTCATGCCTGTAATCCCAGCACTTTGGGTGGCCAAGGCGGGCAGATCATGAGGTCAGGAGATCGAGACCATCTTGGCTAACATGGTGAAACCCTCTCTCTACTAAAAATACAAAAAAATTACCCCGGTGTGGTGGCGGGCGCCTGTAGTCCCAGCTACTCCGGAGGCTGAGGCAGGAGAATGGCGTGATCCCGGGAGGCGGAGCTTGCAGTGAGCCGAGATCCCGCCACTGCACTCCAGCCTGGGCGACAGAACTAGACTCCATCTCAAAAAAAAAAAAAAAAAAAAAAAAAAAAAAAATTAAATGCCAGGCCCCCCAAAATGTATAAATTATTTCTTTCTGGAATTTTTCTATTTAATATTTTCAAATTGAGGTTAACTGTGGGTCACTAAGACTATGGAAAGCAAAACTGAGGATAAAGAGAAACTACTGTACCTTAGAAGCAGAATCAACAGTATTTGGTGACAGATTAGATGTGAAACATAAGAAACAGAGAGAAATTGGCCAGGGGCGAGGGCTCACGCCTGTAACCCTAGCACTTTGGGAGGCCGAGGCAGGTGGATCACGAGGTCAAGAAATCAAGACCATCGTGGCTAACACAGTGAAACCCCGTCTCTACTAAAAACACAAAAAATTAGCCAGGGGTGGTGGTGGGCGCCTGTAGTCCCACCTACTCAGGAGGCTGAGGCAGGAGAATGGTGTGAACCCGGGAGGTAGAGTTTGCAGTGAGCCGAGATTGTGCCACTGCACTCCAGCCTGGGCGACAGAGCAAGACTCTGCTTAGGTCTTTGGCTTAAGCAACTGGGTAAATGATAATGCCATTTATTGCAGTGGAAAAGATTTGGAGACAAGTAGATGTAAGGAGGGAATCACGAGTCCCATTATTGATACGTTACATTCAAAGTGACATCAAGTTGCTTATTAAACATATGAATTTGGCATTCAGAGGAAAAGTCTTGGCTGGAGACATAATAATGGCAGTAATAGGCTGGGCACGTGGCTCACGCTTGTAATCCAGCACTTTGGGAGGCCAAGGTGGGCAGATCACCTGAGGCCAGGAGTTCAAGACCAGCCTGGCCAGCAAGGTGAAACACTGTCTCTATTAAAAATACAAAAATTAGCCAGGTGTGGTGGCAGGCACCTGTAATCCCAGCTACTCGGGAGGCTGAGGCAGGAGAATAGCTTGAACCCAGGAGGCGGAGGTTGCAGTGAGCCGAGATCACGCCTTTTGCCATTGCACTCCAGCCTGGGAGACAAGAGCGAGATTTCGTCTCAAAAAATAGTAATAATAATAATAATAATGGCACTAATAGCACACAGTGGCATCATTGCCTATTGGTTCAGACAATCTGTCCTCAAAAACAGTTAAAGTCACACCTTTGCTAATTCAAGAACGTCATCCCTCATGCCATGTTTGACTTAATCCCCATATTCCATTGACAATCACTATTCTGATTTTTATCACCATAGTTTCATTTTGCCTTTTCCAATGTACTGTTTTTCTTTTTCTTTCTTTTTTTTTTTTTGAGACAGAGTCTCACTCTGTCGCCCAGGCTGGAGTGCAATGGCACAATCTCGGCTCACTGCAACCTCTACCTCCCCAGTTCAAGTGATTCTCTTTGAATTACAGGCACCCGCCACAACCCCTGGCTAAATTTTGTATTTTTAGTAGAGATGGGTTTTGCCATGTTAGCCAGGCTGGTCTCGAATTCCTGACCTCAGGTGATCCTCCCACCTCAGCCTCCCAAAGTGCTGGGATTACAGGTGTGAGCCACCGCACCAGGTCCTCTAATGTACTTTTATCATCATTCAGAAAATATTTTTTCCCTTATAATTTATGACTCATGGATTATTTAATTGTGTGCTGTTTAATTTCCAAATATTTGAGCCTTTTCTAGATATCTTAATGGTATTGATTTCTAATTTAATTCCCTGTGGTTAAGAAATATATTATGCACAATTAGAATTTCTTTTGAAATTTATTAAGATTTATTTCTGACCTAACACATGGTATGGTATATCTAGATGAATGTTCCATTTGCACTTGAAAATAATGTATATTTTGCTATTCTATAGTTACTGGGTGAAATGTGTTATAAATATCAATTGAGTAATTAAAGTTTCTTGATTGTGATTTTCAAATTCTTCAAATTCTGTTGGTTTGTTTACTTTTTTTTGAGACAGGGTCTCACTCTCTTGCCCAGGCTGGAGTGCAGTGGCATCATCATGGCTCAGTGCAGCCTTGAATTCTGGGTTCATATAATCCTCCTACCTCAGCCTCCCGAGCAGCTGCAACTATAGGTGTGTACTACTATACTTGGTTAATTTTAAAATTTTTTGTAGAGACAGGGCTTCTCTATGTTGCCATTTAGGACTGATAGATCCTCCTGGTGACTTAACCCTTTTATCATTATAAAATGTGTCTGTTTGTTTCTGATAATACTTTCTGGTTTTGAAGCCTAATTTGTCTGGCATTAACATAGCCTCTCTTACTTTTTTATACTTACTGTCTACCTGGTATATCTTTCCTTATCCTTTTATTTTCAACCTATGCTTTTCCATTTAAAGTGAGCCTCTTTTAGGCAGCACACAGTGGGTCTTCCTTTTTTTCTGAGATGGAGTCTGACTCTGTCACCCAGGCTGGAGTGCAGTGGTGCAATCTCGGCTCACTGTGACCTCCACCTCCCGGGTTCAAGCGATTCTCCTGACTCAGCCTCCTGAGAAGCTGGGGCTACAGGCACACACCACCACGCCCGGCTAATTTTTGTATTTTTAGTAGAAACAGGGTTTTACCATGTTGACCAGGCTGGTCTCAAACTTCTGACCTCAGGCGATCTACCCTCCTTGGCCTCTGAAAGTGCTGGGATTACAGGCATGAGCCACTGTGCCTGGCCTGGGTCTTCCTTTTTCATTCAGTCTACAGTCACAGCCTTTTAATGGATGTGTTTAATACATTTACATCTGATATAATTATCAGTATGTTGAATTAAATTCTACTGTTTTGTAGAAGTTCCAATAGTCTCGAATATTTTTTGTTCCTTTGTTTCTCCTTCCCATCCTTATTTCTGGTAAATCACATATTTTTAGTACTCAATCTTAGTTGTTCTACTGGCTTTTTAACTATACCTCTTGTATTATTTTCATACTTGCTTTAGGGATTACAATATGGATTCTTAATTTATTAGTACATTCTGAGTTAATATGGCACCACTTCACATAAAATTGAGAACCTGGTAATAGTATAATTTTGTTTACTTTCCTCATTATTTTGTTATTGTTGTCATATATGCTTTTTATATATGTTAAAATCCCATAATACAATATTATTTGCTTTCAGCAATCAGTTGCTTTCTAAAAGAAATTAAGAAAGAAAAAAAGTCAGGGTATGGTGTCTCATGCCTATAATCCCAGCACTTTGGTAGGCTGAGAAAAGAGGATCACTTGAGGCCAGTAGTTTGAGACCAGCCTGGGCAACATAGCCAGATCCTGTCTCTACAAAATAAAAAAAAAAAATTAGCCAGGGCTGGTGGTGTGTGCCAGTAGTCCCAGCTATTTGGGAGGCAGAGGCAGGAGAATCACTTGATCTAAGAAGTTCAAGGCTGCAGTGAGCTATAATGGCACCACTGTACTCCAGCCTGGGTGACAGAGTGAGACTTTGTCTCTAAAGAAAGAAAGAATGAAAGAAGAGAGTTAGCCTTTTCTATTTATTTGCACATTTATCATTTCTTATTCTCTTTGTTCCGCTCAGTAGATCCAAATTTCATATAATGTCTTTTCTTTCAGCCAGACAAACTCTTTATGTTTTTGTACTATATGTCTACTGTTGATGAGTTTTATCGCCCTGATATTTCAAAACGTCTTACCTTATGCCCCATTTTTTATGATACCTTCACTCCATATTGAGTTTTTGGCAGAAATTTTTTCCCCTAGCGTTTTAAAGATGTTGTTTCATCACCTTCTGGCCTCCATTGCTTTAGGTGAGAAGCTGGCAGTCCTTCTTAATGTCATTCCCCTGTATGTAATGTGTTTTCCTTTTCCTCTGGCTGCTTTCAAGAAATTCTTTTTCTCAGCCACGTGCAGTGGCTCACACCTGTAATCCCAGCACTTTGGGAGGCCGAGGTGGGCAGATCACCTGAGATCGGGAGTTTGAGACTAACCTGGCCAATGTGGTGAAACCCCGTCTCTACTAAAAATACAAAAGTTATCTGGGCGTGGTGGTGTGAACCTGTAATCCCAGCTACTCGGGAGGCTGAGGCAGGAGAATTGCTTGACTCTGGGAGGCGGGGGTTGCAGTGAGCTGAGATCAAGTCACTGCACTCCAGCCTGAGCGACAGAGCGAGGCTCCATCTCAAAAACAAAAACAAAAACAAAAAACAAAAAAAAAAAAAGAAAGAAATTATTTTTCTCTTTGATTTCAGTAGTTTGACTATACTGTGATTAAATGTGGTTTTCTTTGTGTCTCTTCTGCTTGGGTTTGCTGAGCTTTGTATATCTGTAAAGTGGTATGTCTCACTAAATCTGGCAAAATTTCAGCCATTACCATTGTCCCTTCTCCTCTGCAGTTCCACTTTCCACAGTTTCAGCTACCTGCAGTCAACTAAGATTGGAAATATTAAATGGGAAATTTCAGAAATAAATAATATAAGTTTTAAATTGCATGCCATTCTCAAAGGCTTGATGAAATTTTGCACCATCTCACTCCATTCTGCCTGGGAAATGAATCATCCTTTTGTCCAGCATATCCACACTATATATACTACCTACTACTAGAGATCTTGGTTATCAGGTCTATTGTCATGGTATTGCAGTGCTTACATTCAAGTAGTCCTTATTTTACTTAATAATGAGCCTAAAGCACAAGAGTAATGTGTTTAATGTATAAATTCAACTTTATCATAGGTATTTATATATAGGAAAAAGAGTGTATAGATAACATTAAGTATTGTCTTAGTTCATTTTCTGCTGCTATCACAGAATACCACAGACTGGGTAATTTATAAGGAACAGAAGTTTATTTGGCTCATGGTTCTGGAGGCTGGAATGTCCAAGAGCATGGCACTGGCATCTGACAAGAGTCATTCCAAGGTGGAAGGCATCACATGGTGAGCAAGCAAGTGAAACAGAAAATCAGGCCAAACTTACTCTTTCTATCAGGATCCCACTCCCATTCCAGCACTATTTATTCATGATAGCAGAGCTCTCACAACCTAATTACTTTCTTAATGACCCACCTCTCAAGACTGCTGCACAGGGGATTAAGGTTCTAACATATGAACTTTGGGTAACATATTCAAACCATAGCAGGTACTATTCATGGTTTTAGGTACTACTGTGGGTCTGGGAACATATCCTTCAAGGATAAGGAGGGGGACTATTTTATTTATTCAAATTTATTTATTCTTGAGTCTGGGTCAAATTTTCCTGTTTTTCTACAGGTCTAGTAATTTCATATTTATAATGGACATCTTGGGTGACATTTTGTAGACTCTGATTTCTATTAGATTTCTCTGAAGAGTGTTGATATTTGTTCTGCAGATAATTAAGTTACTGGCAGATCACCTTAACCTTGTGCAGTCTTGATTTTATGATTTTTCAGTGTGAGCCTATTCAAAGACCACGGTGTTTACTGAGTCTTTTAACTATGCAGCACTCAAACTCTTTCTCTCCTGCAGTAGATAGTAGCTGGCATATCTACTCAGTTCTCTCATCCTTTCAACTATTGCTTTCCAGTGGGCCCCTTGAAATGATCTCTGTACATGCACAGGTTGGGGGTCAGCCAACTAGTTGACAGGAATTTATATGCAGATTTGGGGACTCCCTCTTTCATGGCTTTTTTCTCAGATTTCACTTTAGACTTCTAGCCACTCTTGCAGCTCTGAAATCCCAGTCTTTGACACCTCCAGCAAATAAGACTGCATACTTCTGCTTGAGTTCTAACTGCCCCAGGCTGCAAAGACATAGAAAAATATGGATAAATGTAGATCCCATCAAATTAGTTTGGTTCCCCTCATTTAACTTTGAAATCCCTTCTAATTTCTGCCTGCTTTCGGTCCCTCTCCAGTGTCTTCAAATAGTTGGTCACATTTTGTCCAGAATTTATCATTATTTTCTGTGGGAGAGTTATCATAGTACTAGCTACTCTGACATTATCAACAACAGAACCCTCAGTTCGCTCGCTCTCTCTTTTTATAATGAGATAATAACAGTATATTTTAATTGGGATTTCATATTAAAATATCATTATATTAGAACAATACAAAAATAATTTCAGATTTTAAAACAATTACAATTCTCCATTTCACCCTATATGCCACAGTAAACTTTTGGAAATAAGTTGTTTTATGTTTTTTCTCTCTCTCTCTCTTTCTCTGTCTCTCTCCCTCTCCCTCTCCCTCCCTCTCGGTAGATTGTATTTAATAAAATAAAATCTTAGGCTGGGTGCGGTGGCTCATGCCTGTAATCCCAGCACTTTGGGAGGCTGAGGCGGGTGGACCACGAGGCCAGAAGATCAAGACCATCCTGGCTGACACGGTGAAACCCCGTCTCTACTAAAAATACAAAAAATTAGCCAGGCGTGGTGGAGGGTGCCTGTGGTCCCAGCTATTCGCGTGGCTGAGGCAGGAGAATGGTGTGAACCCGGGAGGCAGAGCTTGCAGTGAGCCCAGATCGCGCCATTGCACTCCAGCCTGGGCGACACAGTGAGACTCCATCTCAAAAAAAGAGAAAGAAAAATAAAAAATAAAATAAAATAAAATAAAATAAAATCTTGATAGATTTCGTTTAATTCTCTTGTTGAATAACCTTTATAAAATGACTTTTAAATTATTTATGTAGAATAAAGATCAATCTGAAGTCAACTGTTTAAATTTTGCCAGCAGTTGTTAGTTTAACCTTATTAAGTCTGCAATGGTTATATACCTTATTCAAAATGTAAAAGGAAGTATTAAACTTATCTGAAAGCACAGTAAATATAGTTAATTCCCCTTCGAGAAAATTAGATTCTGTACATTGTCAGACAAACAAAAAAATCGAACTTATCCAGAAGAATTTCTACCAAATATAAGCACTTTTTATTGCATTTTGCAGAATTTTATAAGTGCCACTGTTCTGATTATTTTAATTTACTTCCTTTCATTGCAAATATGATATTCTCTATTCAAAGAATAATCAAAGGGAACATGGAGGTGAAGACAGAGCATGACTCAAGGAATATGTATAAATATTTTTAACTGTTCAATTCTAGTCATGCCTCCATTCTTGTTAATACTACATTAGAATTTTTTTTCTGTTGATATTTGAGTGCAACTTTGGACCATGCTCATTTTTCTCTTCTCCCTCTCTTCTTTTTTAGGTTTTCAGTTTTCATTTAATCCTGTAAAAATCTTTCTAATTGTATCAAGCAGAAAGGCTCAGTCTGATGTTAATGTTATTTAACATCGGATACTTTTTGTTTTATCTAAGACAGAACAGGTGTCAGACTTTGGAAGACAACAACATCTAATTAGAACATAATAATTATGTTTTATATTACATTTATTTCTCTATAATTTTATTGATGACTAATTGCACTGCTTTTCTCATTGCAGCTACGGTTTTCAATTACATACAAGTAAAAAATGTGAGTCAACTTAAAGAAAACTAGTAAATAATAGTACAAGGATTGTACACTTATGGCAAAACATGAGACAACCGTGCTGGAATGACTGAAGTTAGGAAAATACTGTTCAGTAACATACTTCCTCTGACCATGAGACAGTGGTGAATGTCAATCTAGAGTCAGGAAGAAAAGACAGAACAAGAAATACAGATTTGAGAATTCAAAAGCTTAACACCTTCAGTCCAGTGCCATTGTTAGAATCAGGTTTTACAACTTTAATGTGAAAGGTTGTTGAGAATACAGCCATTCTAAGAGGTTCTATCTTTGGTCCCCTGAGATGTTTTTATCCTTATAGGTTGTTAAATTTTGTAAGATTCACTATAACATACTCAATTCCACTTCTGATTTATGTTTTATATTTGATTTTTTGCTTTCTATTTCTAACCATTGTGAAGATAGCTTTAAAATAGCTCTATAAGTTCATTTGTTTGAATGTCTCTGATGAAAACTTCAATTTCAGAAATCTCTATTGTTACCTTTCTTTTTTTTTTTTTAATCATTGATCTTGATCCTGAAGAGACTTATAAAATTTTCTTTTAAGTCATCTGACTCTAGTCCTGGATCAGGTCAATATTACCTGAAAACTAACACTTCTGTTATCCAAAGAATATAAAGAAAATAAGCCCCCAGGGAGACAGCACTGGCTAAAGATTAGAAGAAGGGGATGCCAGGATGATAATCCAATTTAATCAGCTATCTTTTTTCTAAACTCTCTGCTACCAATCCTTTCTACCCTGGGTTTTCAAGAGCTGATATGACAACCTGGTGCTAATACTTATTTATATACTGAAGGCACAGTTTTATTTGCTTAAGCAACTAGGTTTTTGTCAGTCTACTGTGAAATAATTTGCTCTTTGATCTATTTTGAAGGATGTGACCAAATAATAAATTCCCAATAATTATGTCAAGGGCTTGGCATCATGGACACATGTCCAACTGTTTTTTGTTTGTTTGGTTGGTTTTTGGCTGGTGGTATGCTAAAATTGAATTACACCTAAGACACTCACTTTGAAACACTTAAAAAACAAATACTTTTGATGAGAAGTCAGTGGTCATTTGTATTGTAATCCCCTGTTTATAATGTATTGATTTTTAAAATTTGTTTTTAAGATTTTTCTTTCATCCTTGCTTTTTAGAAAATTTACAAAGACACTATAGATGTGGTTTACTTTGTATTTGTTCTGCTTGGGGTTCACTGAGCTTCTTGAATCTACAAACTTGAAAGTTTTTCAGCTGTTATTTCCACAAATATTTTTTCTATTCCATTCTTTCCTCCCAGGACTGTAATTACTCATATGTTAGAAATGTTTATATTGTCCCATAGGTCACTAAGCCCCAATTCTATTGTCTTTCTTTTTCACTCCCCGATCTTTTTTCTCTCTGTTCCTGAAATTTCATAATTTCTAATGATCTGTCTTTATGTTGACTGATTCTTATACCCTCTCTAGTCTTCTATTAAGACCATCCATTACATATTTTGTTTTGGTTTTTTATTTTTTAGCTCTAGAATTTCTTCTTTCTTTCCGTCTGTCTTTCTCTTTCTTTCTTTCTTTCTTTCTTTCTTTCTTTCTTTCTTTCTTTCTTTCTTTCTTTCTTTCTTTCTTTCTCTCTTTCTCTCTTTCTCTCTTTCTCTCTTTCTTTCTCTTCTTCTTCTTTCTTTCTTTCTCTCTCTCTCTTTCTCTTTCTTTTCTTTTCTTTTTTTTAAATAGAGACAGGGTCTCACTCTAATGCCCAGACTGGTCTGGAACTCCTAGGCTCAAGTGATCTTTCCTCTTTCACCTCCCAAAGTGCTGGGATTATAGGCATGAGCCACCATGCCCAGCCTCAGCTCTAGAATTTGTTTGATTTTTTGAAATACTTGTGATCTCTATGTTTATATATCCTGTTTTTTAAAATTAATTATAGGATATTTTCCTTTATGCTTTTTTTTTTTTTTTTTTTTTTTGAGACAGAGTCTCACTTAGTCGCCCAGGCTGGAGTGCAATGGCGCGATCTCGGCTCACTGCAAGCTCCGCCTCCCGGGTTCACGCCATTCTCCTGCCTCAGCCTCCCGAGTAGCTGGGACTACAGGCGCCCGCCGCCTCGCCCGGCTAATTTTTTGCATTTTTAGTAGAGATGGGGTTTCACCGTGTTAGCCAGGATGGTCTCGATCTCCTGACCTCGTGATCCGCCCGCCTCGGCCTCCCAAAGTGCTGGGATTACAGGCGTGAGCCACCGCGCCCGGCCCCTTTATGCTCTTGAACACAGTTTCAATAGCTGTTTTAAAAATCTTTGCTAACTCAGTATGTGGGAAATCTTCTAGTCAGCCTGCAATACAATTTCTTTTTCTTCCTATGTCTAGTAATTTTGGATTTTATTCATGGCATTGTAAATGATACATTGTAGAGATTTCAGATTCTGTTCTATTCTATCAAATGTCTTGACTGTTTTAACAGGAAGTTAATTAGTCCTGCCTCAGACTCTAAACACAAACTTCCTTGCAGTTGGCAGCAGCTGAAATCTTTGTGTAGCTCTTTCATCCATGGCTGAACTCTTTGGATATGTTCTGCATATGTGGTTTAGAGATCAGCCAGAGATTTGAGCAGAGTTTATATGCAGAATTCTTTTTTCTTTCTTTTTTTTTTCTTTCCCCAAATGTATCCACTTTTTAATGGGTGCCTGTATGCCCAGCACCTTGGCTATAAGCCAGAACTGCCAGGGCTCTGTCCACCCTCACAAAGCTGTGATCTGTGATTCTGGCTCCAACACACCCTAAACCCAGACCCAGATCTTTACTGTCCTGAGGCCACACATGCAGCTAGAGACACCAGAGCCATCAGAAGAGACTGGCTGCCCAAAACACAGCAAGCAGCAAAAGTATGCTTTCAAACAGGAAGTCATTGCAAAAAAAAAAAAAAAAAAAAAAAGGCTTAAGAGAAAAACATTATGAAGGGAGGAATAAAACCAAAGTGTCATAGTGTCATATATGCTTAAAGTATTAAGTAAAAATATTGCATTTGTGAAAACTTTAGAAAATTTAGAGTAAAAACCATCAAGATTCTTTCACATCATAAGCCATGACGTCTTCCTGCTTGGCCTGTAATGCTGTAACTGTGGCAGAGGGGTGAGCATCCACTGTGCCCACCCACCTTGCTGCCCAGCTGAAATGTAAAAGGTGGCACCCTGTGCCTCTGGGGCTTTTCACTGTCTCCAGGGGAGCCACTGTTGTGTGCAGAATTCTTATATGCAGGGTTTTTTGCAGAATTCTTACATGCAGGGTTTTTTGTAGAATTGGAGGCCACTCCTCTGTGACTGTCTCCTTTCTGAGGTTTTTCCCTCAGTTTCCAGTTGCTGTGGCCACTTTGAATTCTGTCATCTGTTTCTTCAAGCCAGTAAGACTGCAAATTTCTTTTCTTTTCCTTTTTTTTTTTTTTTCTTGAGATGAAGTCTTGCTCTTGTCCCCCAGGCTGCAGTGCAATGGTGAGATCTTGGCTCACTGCAACCTCCACCTCCAAGGTTCAAGCAATTCTTCTGCCTCAGCCTCATGAGTAGCTGGGATTACAGGATTACAGGAATCTGCTACCAGGCCCGGCTAATTTTTTGTATTTTTGTTTTGTTTTGTTTTGTTTTTTTTGAGACGGAGTTTCGCTCTTGTTGCCCAGGCTGTAGCGCAATGGTGCGATCTTGGCTCACTGCAACTTCCACCTCCTGGGTTCAAGCGATTCTCCTGCCTCAGCCTCCCGAGTAGCTGGGATTACAGGTGCGCACCACTATGCCTGGCTAATTTTTTGTGTTTTTAGTGCAGACGGGGTTTCACCATGGCCAGGCTGGTCTCGAACTCCTGACCTCAGGTGATCCGCCAGTCTCAGCCTCCCAAAATGCTGGGATTACGGGCGTGAGCCACCGCACCTGGCCAAGACTGTAAATTTCTACTGAAGTTTTAGCCAATCTGTCTGGTATGGACTAAGGACTGCCTTCAAGTGAAAAGGCATTCCCTTCTTCCAACTACAACCTTCTCTGCAGTTTCTGCCTACTTTTAGTCAAGTGCCTTCAGGTAATTGTTTTTTAGAGCTTGTCCAGGAGTGTGGCCCCATAGAAGTTTCTACATCATTTCTGAAGCAGAATCTCACAAGTTTTTTTTTTTTCTTATGATATTGATTTAATTTGTCTTTGCAAAAATAAAATTGGGCTGCTTTATGGACAGAATCTTTAGGCTTTAATAGACAACTGTTCAGTGTTTTTATGCTTAGCCTCATTTTTAAATTAAAGTTTTTATGTTGAGGAAATTATAGATTTATGTGTAATTGTAAAAAGTAATAGAGGTCCCATGTACCCTTTACCCAGTTTTCCCCAGTGGTAACATTTTGCAAAACTCTTCATGACCAGGATATTGACATTGACATAGTGAAGACACAGAATATTTCCAACACCACAAGGATCTGTCATGTTGCCTTTTTATAACCACGTCCACTTTCCTCCTGCCTCTATGCCTTCCTTAACTCCTGGCAACCACTAGTCTCATCTCAATTTCTATAACATTTCCATTTCGAGAATATTATAGGGCCAGGCATGGTGGCCTAACCAGTAATCTGAGCACTTTGGGAGTCTGAGGTGGGAGGATTATTGACACCAGAAGTTCAAGACCAGCCTAGGCAACATAGTGAGACCTTATACAAATAAGGTGTGAAAAGTGGGTTGAGGTTCATGTTTTTTGCCTATGGATGCACAATTCTCCAGCACTGCTTGTTGAAAAGGCTGTCTTTCCTTTATTGAATTGCTTTTGCAGCTTTGTCAAATATCAATTAGGTATATTTGTGGTTGTCTATTTCTGGGTTCTCAACAGAAATTCCGTTGATGTATATGTCTATCCCTTCATCATACCACACTGTGATTCTGATTACTATAGCTATATGGTAAGTTTAAAATTGGATAGACCAATTTCTCTCCATTTATTCTTTTTGTTTGTTTCTGAGACGGAGTCTTGCTGTTTCTCTCAGGCTGGAGTGCAGTGGCCATGATCTCAGTTACTGCAACCTCTACCTCCCGGGTTCCAGCGATTCACCCGACTCAGCCACCAAATAAGCTGGGATTACAGATGCGCCACTGCACACCCGGCTAATTTTTTGTATTTTTAGTAGAGGTGGGGTTTCATCATTTTGGCCGGGCTGGTCTCGAACTCCTGTCCTCAAGTGATCCACCTGCCTCAGCTTCCCAAAGTGCTGGGTTTATAGGCTTGAACCACCAGGCCCAGCCCCATTTATTCTTTTTAAAAATTGTTTTAGCTATTCTACTTTCCTTCCTTCCTTCCTCCCTTTCCCCCTTCCCTCCCTCCCTCCTTCCCTCCTTCCTTCCCCCTTTCCCTCCCTCCCTCCCTCCTTCCTTCCTTCCTTTTTTTTTTTTTTTTTGGATACAGAGTCTCCCTCTGTCACCCAGGCTGGATTGCAGTGGTGTGATCTTGGCTTACTGCAACCTCTGCCTCTCGGGTTCAAGTGATTCTCCTGCCTCAGTCTCCTGAGTAGCTGGGACTACAGGCCCGTGCCAGCCTGCCAGGCTAATTTTGTATTTTTAATAGAGGCAGGATTTCACTATGTTGCCCAGGCTGGTCTTGGCACCTGACCTCATGTGATCTACCTGCCTTGGCCTCCCAAAGTGCTGGGATTACTGGCTTGAGTGACCGCACCTAGCCTGCTTTTTATTTTCTATACCTACAAATCTTTGCTGGTATTTGGCTAGGAATTGTATTAAACTGTATATCAATTTGAGAATGATATCTTTAGTATATTGGATCTCTAACCCAATAACACAGTATTTCTTTTCATTTGTTTATATATTTTTAAATTTCTCTCGACAACGTTGTGTAGTTTTCAACATGTAAGTCCTGTACACATTTTGTTAGACTTACACCTATTTCTTTTTTATTGGTACTATTGTAAATGGTAATGTATTATTTATTTATTTATTATTTATTTATTTATTTATTTGTTTATTTGTTTATTTATTTATTTTTAAGAGTCAGGGTCTCATTCTTTCGCCCAAGCTGGAGAGTGATGGTGTGATTATAGCTCACTGCAGCCTTGAACTCAGGTGATCCTGCCACCTCAGCCTTCCAATGTGCTGGGATTACAGGTATGAGCCACCACACCTGGCCAGTAATGTATTTTTAATTTCAATGTCCACATACTAATTGTTAATATATAGAAATACAATTGATTTTTTATATTAACTTGTTTCCTGCAATCTTGCTGTAAATATTCATTCTAGAAAGGTTTTGGGGCTTTTTTTATAGATTTCTTAAGACTTTATACATAAATAATCATGTCATCTGCAAATAGAAACAATTTTATTTCTTCCTTTTTGACCTGTATGCCTTTTATTTCTTTTTCTTGCCTTATTGCACTGGCTAGACTTCTAGTACTACATTAAATAGAAGTAATTAGTACGAAGAATGGACAACCTTGCCTTTTCCCAATTGTACAGAGTAGGATTCAGTCTTACCATTAGGTGAAATGCTAGCTCTGGGTTTTCTGTAGATGGTCTTTACCAAGTTAGAAAGTTTCCCTCTTTGAATACTGATCTGTAGTTTGCTGGGTTTTGTATTGTCTTTTTCTGCTTTTGGCATTATAGTAATACTGGCCTTATCAAATAAGTTGGGAGGTGTCCCTTCCTTTTCTGTTTTCTGGAAGTGATTGTATAGAATTGGTGTTAATTCTTCTTTAATTTTTTGGTAGAATTTCTCTAAACTATCCAGGCCTGGTTATGACTTTTGGGGAAAATTTTAAAATTACATCTTTAATTTTATTAATAGTTATATAACTATTCAAACTATTGATTTCATATTTGGTGAGCTGTGGCAATTTGTGTTTTTTGAAAAATTGGTCCACTTTATCTAAGTTGCCAAAATTTTGTGTGTCAGGTTGTTAATAGTATTTCCTTATTTTCCTTGTGTAGTCTGCAGAGTCTGTAGTAATATCCCCTGCTTCACTCATGATATTGGCAATTGTGTATTCTCTTTTTTCTTTGTCAGTCTAAAAAGAGATTTGTCAATTTTATTGATCTTTTTGAAGACCCAGATCTTCCTTTCATTGATTTCCTTTATTGGTTTCCTGTTTAAAATTTCACTGATTTATACTTGAATCATTATTCTTTTCTTCTGGATATGTTTGTTTTTGTTTGCACTTATTTCTCAGATTTCTTGAGTTGGGAGCTTTAATTACTAATTTGACACTTATCCTCTTTCCTAATATATGCATTTAGGTTATGAATTTCCCTACCAACAGGGAGTGTCTGACACATTTTAATATGTTGTATTTTTATTTTCATTAAGTATTGTATATTTTCTAATTTCCCTTAGTACTTCCTTTTTAAGGATTTAGAAGTGTGTTGTTTAGTTTCCAAGTGTTGGAAGATTTTCCTCTTAGTTTTATGTTATTCATTTTTAGTTTGATTTCATCACAGTAAGAGAACACATTCTGTGTGATGTACATTCTTTTAACTTTCTTAGGGATTGTTGCTCTGACCTATGATATGATGTATCTGCTTATGTTTGCTAAGCACTTGAGAAGAGAGTGTATAATGCTGTTATTCAGCGAGGTATTCTATAAAAGTTACTTAGCTCTTATTGGTTGATGATGTTGAGTTCTTCCATATCTTTGTTTTCTGTCTACTTGTTTTATTATTTGTTGAGAGGAGTGTTGAAGTCTCCAGCTATAATTATGGATGTATTTATTTCTCCTTTAAGTTCTATCAGTTTTTGTTTCTCACATTTTACAGCTCTATTCTTAGCCATATACATATTTAAGATTACTATATTTTGCTGGGCATGGTGGCTCACATGGGTAATCTCAGCAATTTGGAGGCCAAGGTAGGTGAATCACTTGAGCTCAGGAGTTCAAGACCAGCCTGGGCAATATGGCAAAACTCCGTTTCTACACAAAATACAAAAATTAGCTGGGTATGGTGGCACACGCCTGTGGTCCCAGCTACTTGGGAGGCTGAGGTGGGAAGATCACTTGAGCCTAGAAGGTGAAGGTTGTAGTGAGTTGAGATCATGCCACTGAACTCCAGCCTGGACGACAGAGTGAGAAGTGAGACCTTGTCTAAACAAAAAAGATTACTGTGTTTTATTGGTAGAGTGACTGATTTGCCATTATAAAATGTCCCTCTCTATCTTTGTTAATTTTCTTTACTCTGAGTTCTGCTTTATTTGATACTGATGTAGCACTCTTATATTTTAAAATTAATGCTTGTATAATATCTTTTTCATCTAACATTATTATATATGAAATACACTTTTTATAGATAGCATATACTTGGGTCATATTTTTAAAAAATCCACTCTGCAATCTCTGTCCTTTAGTTGATATTTTTAGACCATTTATATTAATGTAATTCTTAATATGCTAAAGATTAACTCTGGCCAGGTGCAGTGGCTTACACCTGTAATCCCAGCACTTTGGGAGGCTGAGACAGGAGGATTGCATGAGCCTAGGAGTTCCAGACCATCCTGGGCAACACAGTGAGACCCCATCTCTACAAAAAATAAAAAATTAGCTGGATATGGGGGTGCACACCTGTGGTCCAGCTAATTTGGAGGCTGAGGTGGAAGGATTGCTTGAGCCCGGGAAGTTGAGTCTGCAGTGAGCTGTGATTGCACCACTGCACTCCAGTCTGGGCAACAGAGAGAGAGAGATGCTGTCTCAAAAAATTAATTAATTAATTAAACATAATGGATTAAGTCTGCCATTTTATACTTGATCTAGCCAAAAGGCTGAGAAACAATGTGTCAGCCATTTCATTATTTCATTTTCTGTTTTTCTCTTTTCTTTTTGTTCATTTCTCTATTTATGTGCCTTCCTGTGGGTTGCTTGAACATTTTTTAGACTTCCATGTGTTTTTTAGACTTCTAATGTGTTTTTGAGTGTATCTCTTTGTGTAGCTTTTTAAGTATTTGCTTTAGATATTACATTATGAATACATAACTTATCACAGTCTACTAGTGTTTTCATTTTACTAGTTCAAGGACAGTATAAAACCTTACATCTTTATATCCCTTTGCCCTCCCCTGCTTGTAATATAATTGTCTTAAGTATATCCTTTGCATACATTTGGAACTACATCAGCCATTGTTGTAAATTTTGCTTCGATCATCAAACATAATTTACAAAACTTAAGAGAAGAAAAGCCTTATTTATCCTTACTTTTCCTTAATATGTTATTTCTTCCTTCTTGATGTCTCAAAGTTTCCTCTTTTGTCATTTCCTTTCTGTTCAGAGAACGTTTTTTAGCCATTCTTTTGAGAATAGGTCTGTTGACTACAAATTTTTCTTTTTTTTTTTTTTTTTTTTTAATCAGAGAATGTTTTGGTTTCTTCTTCATTTCTGAAAGATATGGTTTCGTAGGGCCGGGCGCGGTGGCTCAAGCCTGTAATCCCAGCACTTTGGGAGGCCGAGACGGGCGGATCACTAGGTCAGGAGATCGAGACCATCCTGGCTAACACGGTGAAACCCCGTCTCTACTAAAAACACAAAAAATTAGCCGGGCGAGGTGGCGGCGCCTGTGGTCCCAGCTACTCGGGAGGCTGAGGCAGGAGAATGGCGGGAACCCGGGAGGCGGAGCTTGCAGTGAGCTGAGATCTGGCCACTGCACTCCAGCCTGGGTGACAGAGCGAGACTCCGTCTCAAAAAAAAAAAAAAAAAAAAAAAAAAGATATGGTTTCGCTGGGTATAAAGTTCTGAGTTGACAGTTGTATTAGTCCATTTTCACACTGCTGATAAAGATATACCTGACACTGGCAATTTATAAAATAATGAGGTTTAATTGGACTTACAGTTCCACGTGGCTGGGGAAGCCTCACAATGATGGCAGAAGGCAAGGAGAAGCAAGTCACGTCTTACATGGATGGCAGCAGGCAAAGAGAGAAAGCTTGTGCAGGGGAATTCCTCTTTTTAAAACCATCAGGTCTTGTGAGACTTATTCACTATCGTGAGAACAGCACAGGAAAGACTTGCCCCCATGATTCGATTACCTCCCATCAGGTCCCTCCCACAACATGTGGGAATTCAAGATGCTATGGTTCAGCTGTGTCCCCACCCAAACCATATCAACAGTTTTCTTTTTTAGCACTGAAAAAATATCGTGCCACTTCCTTCTGGCCTCCATGCTTTCTGATAAGAAGTACACTATCATTTTAATTGTTTCCCTTATTGATAAGGTATTATTTTACTTTGACTGCTTTCAAGATTTTTCTTTGCCTTTAGTTTAATTATTATATATCTCAGTATGGTTTGTTTGTTTTTTACAGACAGAGTCTCTTTATGTTGCCCACGCTGGTCTCAAACTCCTGGGATTTTCCTGCCTCAGCCTCCAAAAGTGCTGGGATTATGAGCATGAGCCACCATGCCTGATCCTTGGTATGGTGTTTTGAGTTTATCTTTTATGGGGTTTGTTAAGCTTTTTAAAAAATATATTTAATTTTTTAAGTCTAATTTTGTCTTACCTTATTTTATTTTTTTTGGAGATAGGTTCTCGTGTTTTGCCCAGGTTGGAGTGCAATGGTGCAATCATAGTTCACTGTAGCCTCCAACTCCTGGGCTTAAGTGATCCTTCTGCCTCAGTTTCCCAAGTAACTGGGACTACAGGCATGTGCCATAATGCCGTTTTTTGATTTTTTGAGAATGGGCCTCACTATGTTGCCCAGGCTGGTCTTGAACTCCTGGCCTCAAGTGCTCCTCCTGCCTTGGCCTCCCAAAGCACTGGAATTACAGGTATGGGTCAAGATGCCCAGCCATGCCCAGCTTCTTAAATCTGTGAATTTATGCCCCTTGACAAATTTGGAAAGCTTTTAGCCATTATTTTGTTGAGTACTTTCTCAATCATCTTTTGCTTGTGCTTATAGGATTCTAATGATACTAATATTAGATACTTTATTATAATCCACAGGTCCCTGTTTGACTTTCTTTCTTTTTTTTAGGCTATGTTCTCTCTGCTATTCATATTAATTTCTATTGCATTATCTTCCAGTTCACTCCTTTCTGCTGTTAATTTCAGTTACCTTTTAATTTCAGTTATTGTATTTTTAAATTTTAAATTTTAATATTTCAGTTGGGTCATCGTCCTCCTCCTCCTCCTTCTCCTTCTTCCTCTTCTTCAAGATGAGGTCTTTCTCTGTTGTCTAGGATGGATTGCAGTGGCATCATAGCTCACCACAGCCTCAAATGCCCAGGCTGAAGCAATCCTCCCACCTCAGCCTCCCCAGTAGCTGTGACCATAGGCATGCACTACTATACCCAGCAAATTTTTTAATTGTTTATAGAGACAAGGTCTTTCTATGTTGCCTAAACTAGTCTTGAACTGCTGGGCTCAAGCAGTCCTCCCCGCTTGGCCTCCTCCAGTGCTGGGATTACAGGCATGAGCCACTGCACCTGGCCAACTGTTTTGTTTTTTGAGAGGGGGTCTGACTGTGTTGCCCAGGCTGGTCTTGAACTCTTGGGCTCAAGCAGTTCTACCTCAGCCTCCCAAGTAGTTGGGACTTCAGGTGCATGCCACCATGTCTGGCTGAAACATTTTTTATCATGGCTGCTTTAAAATTTTGTGAAATAATGCTAATGTCTCTCTCATTTTGGTGCTGGCATATATTGATTGTCTTTTTTCACTGGTTTGAGGTTGCTATGGACCAAACTGTGTTCCCGACAAATTTATATGTTGAAGTCCTAAGCCCCAGTGTGATAATGCTTGGGAGATGGGGACTTTGGGGGGTCATAAGTGTGGAATTCTTATTATGGGGCTGGCACTCTTAAAAGAAGAGATATTAGACAGCTTGCTTCCTCTCTCCCTCTCTCCACCCTTGTGCACCAAAGAAAGGCTGTGTGAGGACACAGGAATCCAAGGAGAGGACCCTCACTAGACCCTGCTGGCACCCTGATCTTGGACTTCCAGTCTCCAGAACTGTGAGAAATAAATTCCTGTTATTTAACCTACCCAGTCTATGGTATTTTGTTATGGCAGCCTAAGCTAAGACAGAGATCTTTCTAGTTTTTGGCATGATGAGTAATTTTCCACTGGAACCTAGACATTTTGTATTATGTTCTGAGACTCTCGATTTTATCTAAAGTTTTTGTTTTAGATGGCTTTTTCTGACACTATTGTGGTAGGGGAGATATGTGTCATGATGATGCCTCTTTACGACAGGTAGAGGTACACGTCCATGTTCTCTACTTGGCCACCATTGAGACCTGAAGGGAGCAGGCTCCTTCTGCCTCAGTTCCCCATGTGGTCTCCACTGACACCTTGGTGGGAGTGACCTAATTACTGCTAGACAGTGGTCAAAGTTCTGACTCTTCACTAGACCCTCTGATACCACCCTGGCAGGAATGGCAAAGGGTGCCTCATTAGTGCTGGAAGGGGCTGGAAGTCCAGGCTCCCTACATGGTCTCCACTGACACCATGGAGAGGGGAAGGTCCCTCTTACTGGCCAGCAGAGATGAAACTCTCAGCTATCTGCTTGTCCCTCTCTGACAACAACCCTTTGGGGTTGGGTGTTGGGATACCTTGTTATGGTATCTCTTGAGTGGAAGTTTAGGCTTCTTGACTTTTGCTGATGGGGGTAGGGATGGTGCCACAATTGTTCCCTATTGTATTTGGATGGAAACCTCAGGGAGTTTTCTAAGTCCACTAGATCAGTAGCTTTCACTGGTCAAATGGCAGGATTTCAGCTTTTTTTCTTATTATTTTATCTTTCTGGGAGTCCCCAAAATTAACCCTGGCAAGAGTTAATCAAATTGTTTGTAAAGGCTTTCCCCATGCTTCAGACATAAAACATGCAGAATATTGTGGGCGGATACTTTCTCTAGCAATCCTTCCAGAATTTCATGGGCCCCAACACATAGAGTTCATTACACAAAAGAAACACTGACAGAAACCTGAAAGTGTATCACTCTCCTTTGTCTTTCCTTAGGCTTTTAGAAAAACAGTGGCACCACACCACACCCACGACCTGGAATAGGTGGAATAGCAGCCCCTGAAAATATATATGTCCATGTCTTAATGCTAAGCTGCTGTGAATGTGGCCTTATTTGGAGGAGTTTTTACAGATTAATTAAATTAAGGACCCTGAGATGAGATCATCCTGTATTACTAAGGTGGGCCCCAAATCCAATGACATATGTCCTTATAAGAGACACAGGAGGAGAAGACACAGACACAGAGGAGAAGGCTCTGTGAATACAGAGGCAGAAACTGGAGTAAGCAGCCACCAGTCAAGGCATGTGATCAGCCATAGAAGCTGGAAAAGGAAAGGGGTGGAATCTCTTCTAGAGCCCGTGGAGGGAGCACAGCCCTGCCAACACCTTGACTTCAGATTTCCAGTTTCCAGAACTCTGAGAGAATAAATTGCTATCGTTTAAGCCACTAAGTTGACAGGAATTTGCTATGGCAGCCCTAGGATACTCATGTAACACCATAGCCAGGCTTCCAGTCTCTCACCTAAAAAAGAGACGTCCAAACAGAAACAGCATGGCAGGGAATGCTAGAGATGCCCTCATAACACTGGTGACAAACTGGACGAGATCTTTCAGACCCTCACTCTGAAAATCACTAGAACAGCTAGGCCTTACCAGTTTCCAACTAGGATTCATGACTGATGGAAACAGTTGTTACAGCTCCTAATTTTCCCAGGTTTTGAGTAGTTCTTAATGCTGTCCTAAGCAGCCCAGCCTCTTTCCTGGCCACTGTGCCTTTTCTGCTTCCTCATAAGTTGGCTCACAGCAGGCTTTGGTCTGCCATAAAACCAGGGCATGGTTTTACCTTTAATCTTACCATTGACCAGCATTATCTCTTGGTATTAGAAGAGATTAATGAAGCCAAGAGAAGGAAAATGACTGGCTTAGTTCACGTTATGCATGTGTGTGTGTGTTTCTGAATCAGCAGTGCCTATGTCATCAGGCGTCCAATCTTTGGTGACTGGAAGTAGGGGAGCAGTACCACATGGTGTCAAATGCAGTGCTTAAGCTGCCAGGGATGGGTATTCAGATGCTGTCCCGCTCAGTACAATGGTAAAGAATGTAGACTCCGCCTGAGCTAGAAAAGTAGCTCTGCCACTTATCACATGTTTTACGAACTTGGACAAGTTAATCTCGCTGTGTCTCAGTGTACTTATTCCTAAGTAATAATCCAAGGCTACCTCACAAATTGGCATTAGGATAAAATGAGTACATCTCTGGCATGAATGCAGTGCTCAATATATTTTAGCTATTATTATCAAGTCTGATAAACACATGTTTTCTCATTCTATAGTTCCAAAGTAGCCCTAGGCCAATATAATTCAAATATACTTTTCTAATTATAAGCTCACGCTCCTGTTCCAAAAGAAAAAAGGCTCCTAGGCCAGGTGTGGTCACTCATGCTTGTAATCCCAGCACTCTGGGAGGCCGAGGTGGGCAGATCACTTGAGGTTAGGAGTTCGAGACCAGCCTGGGCAACATGGCAAAACTTAGTCTCTAGTAAAAATACAAAAATTAACTGGGCATGGTGGCACATGCCTGCAGTCCCAGCTACTTGGGAGACTGAGGCAGGAGAATTGCTTGAACCTGGGAAGCAGAGGTTGCAGTGAGCCGAGATTATGCCACTGCACTCCAGCCTGGGCAACAGAGTGAAACTGTGTCTCCAAAAAAAAAAAAAAAAAAAGTAAGAAAGAAAAAAGTCTCCTAAAATCAAAGCCAGGTACTGTATCGAGAGATGATATCATGGGGCAATAATAAAGTATGCTTTTTAGTCTCAGAGTACATAACCTCTTGACAACATCCAAGTTCTGCTCCAATTCCTTCTTGCCATACAACCTATGGACTAAATGGTACTTATGTCAACACTGCTGACATATTATTTAAGTATTTATTATTTAAATATGTATTGAAGTATGTTAATTAAAGAGTAAAGTAGTCGGACGTGGTGGCTTGCACCTGTAATCCCAGCACTTTGGGAGGCCAAGGTGGGTGGATCACCTGAGGTCAGGAGTTCGAGACCAGCCTGACCAACATGGTGAACCCCAGTCTCTGCTAAAAATACAAAAATTAGCTGGGCGTGGTGGTGGATGCCTGTAATCCCAGCTATTCGGGAGGCTGATGCAGGAGAATCGCTTGAACCCAGGAGATGGAGGTTGCAGTGATGCGAGATTGTGCCATTGTACTCCAGCCTGGGAGACAGACTGAGACTCCATCTCAAAAAAAAAAAAGAAAAAAAAAAAAAAAAAGGGTAAAGTATATCAAGTACCTATTAAATGAATGAGGAAATTAAAAGATAAATTACTAGGCCGAGTGCAGTGGCTCACGCCTGTAATCCCAGCACTTTGGGAGGCCAAGGTAGGCGGATCATCTGAGGTCAGGAGTTCGAGACCAGCCTGGCCAACATGGAGAAACTCTGTCTCTACTAAAAACACAAAAAAATCAGCTGGGCATGGTGATGCATGCCTGTAATCCCAGCTACTTGGGAGGCTGAGGCAGGAGAATCACTTGAACCTGGGAAGCCAAGGTGGTGGTGAGCCGAGATCGTGCCACTGCACTCCAGCCTGAGCAACAAGAGCGAAACTCCATCTCAAAAAATAAATAAATAAATAAAAATAAATAAATTTCTAAGAATTAAAGTACTGTAGGGATGAGCTCAGCTCACTGAGTCTTGCCTCTAGAAAACTAGATCCTGTTTTCTCCTGCCTTAAGTGAATTTATGTTAGCAAAGCACTGGGCGTGGAGCGAACAGTACAGACAGAGTAAATCCACTAACACGGGGTCTTCCTTATACTTGATCACCCTAGTAATTATATCATTCCAGTTGAAGACCAATGTTGTCCTTTTACTTCTAACTTTGATTCGATTATTGGAATCATATACATGGTTTTCAGTTTTTCACACATTTAAAAAAATATATCTCCAAACTCATGTGGCATTAGGAATGTAGTTCACTGGCTTGTTTCTCGAGGACATGAGTGAGATTCTTTTTCTTTTATGACACCACTCTAAATCTCTGTTAATTGTGCCATTTTGTACTCTTCTCCCACTGGTTATATTCTCGTTCCCTCTGACTTTCTTAATATCTCTTATGTCCAGTTTCATGTTCTGCCGCCCCTTTAATCCCATCCAAAGAAGGTTAATTTAGGCCCTCATCATTTCTTGTCTGGATTGCTGGAGTCGCTTTCTGTTTTCCCAGCCTCCATCCTTGCCCTCTTACAGGACAGTCTTCTCTGGCTGCCAAAGTTATTTTTCTAAAATGCAAATTGTATTATATTGTTCCTTTGCTCATAACCCTATTGCCTTCAGGATTAAACCCAAACTCCTTAAGCCTTTCAAATTCTAGCTCAAGAGACACCTGTGATCTCCTTGCTTGCCATTAGATTGTCCTTGTGAAACCTGTTAGTGCCTCTTTTCTGCTCCACTGCCTGGTGGTCGTCATGGGCAAAGTGCCTTGCTGTTATTACTCATGTCACCTCATCACGCCCTCAGTCATCAATGAGGGTCTGTTTGATGACACTTGTAATTGCAGTTTCTAGTCTTGCTGAGACAGAAAAAGCCTTCCCCCCATTTTTACAATTCTTTCATTTAATCCCCAAGGGAGCAGCCCATTCTTAGTTACAACCCCAGGAGGGATAAGTTCCACCCAGCCCATTGGGAGACCATTTGAGTAGATCATTGTGTGCCACTTCAAAACCTTTCTGGCCAGGCGCGGTGGCCCATGCCTGTAATCCCAGCACTTTAGGAGGCCGAAGCTGGTGGATCACCTGAGGTCAGGAGTTCGAGACCAGTGTGGCCAACATGGCGAAGCCCCGTATCTACTAAAAATACAAAAAATCAGCCAGGTGTGGTGGCAGGCACCTGTAATCATATCTACTTGGGAGGATGAGGCAGGAGAATCACTTGAACCCAGGAGGCAGAGGTTACAGTGAGCCAAGATCATGTCACTGTAATCCCAGCTACCTGGGAGATTGAGGCAGAATTGCTTGAACCCAGGAGGCGGAGGTTGCAGTGAGCTGAGATCTTGCCACTGCACTCCAGCCTGGGCGAAAGAATGGGACTCTGTCTGAAACAAACAAACCATCTTTCTTTGGGCCAGATATTCCTAGGTGTTCCAGGAGGAACCTAACTCAGCCTGAGTATCCTATAGCTTATTTCCCTCATGCTAGGTGACACCCACCAAGGGACAGGGATGCTAGTTCTCCCAGGGTTGGATCTCTGTGCATGTGGGCCAGTTGACAATTCTGAATGTTTTCATCACATTTCTTCCTGATGGCCCAAGAAGTGAATACATCTTTATGGGTATAGAGATTATGTGTCATAATAGTGAAACATTTTTATCGCTATTTTAAAAAACTGCAATGTTGGCCAGGTGCAGTGGTTCACGCCTGTAATCCCAGCACTTTGGGAGGCCGACCTTGTGCAGATCACAAGGTCAAGCGATCGGGACCATCCTGGCTAACATGGTGAAACCCCGTTTCTACTAAAAACACAAAAAAGTAACCGGGTGTGGTGGCACATGCCTGTAGTCCCAGCTACTCAGGAGGCTGAGGCAGGAGAATAACTTGAACCCAGGAGGTGGAGGTTGCAGTGAGCCAAGATCGTGCCACTGCACTCCAGCCTGGGTGACAAAGCAAGACTCTGTCTCAAAAAAAAAAAAAAAAAAAAAAAAAATTGCAATCTTTACACACTATTACAGCAAAAAGGAGCTGTGAACTATGATTTCTTTATAAGTTGTTAATAATTCTATCACATTTCCAACAGTAATCTCTTCTCCTCTCTGGAAAGCTGGGAGTGGCTGGCATGAGAATGTGATTCTCCTCTTTGTTCTCAATACCTTTAACCTGACCCCATGAAACCTCATGGAATCTGTAAGGTGTGGTGGCTCATGCCTGAATGAGCCACCACTTGGGAGGCCGAGGTAGGTGGAGTGCTTGAGCCTAGGAATTAGAGACCAACCTGGGCAACATGGTGAAATCCCATCTCTACCAAAAAGATGAAAATAAGCCAGGTGTGGTGGCACATGCTTGTAGTCCTTGCTACTCAGGAGGCTGAGGCAGGAGAATCACTTGAACCCGGGAGGTGGAGGTTGCAGTGAGCCAAGATTGCACCAGTGCATTCTAGCCTGGGTGACAGAACCAGAACCTGTCTCGGAAAAAAAAAAAAAAAAAAAAAGAACGGGCATGGTGGCTCATGCCTGTAATCCCAGCACTTTGGGACGCTGAGGCGGGTGGATCGCCTGACGTCAGGAGTTCAAGTCAAGCCTGGCCAACATGATGAAACCCCATCTCTACTAAAAATACAAAAAATTAGCTGGGCTTGTTGGCAGGCGCCTATAATCCCAGCTACGCAGGTGGCTGAGGCAGGATAATCGCTTGAACCTGGGAGGTAGAGGTTGCAGTGAGCCAAGATTATACCACTGTACTTCATTCAGCCTGGGCAACAAGAATGAAACTCCATGTCAAAAAAAAAAAAAAAAAGAAAAAAGAAAAAGGAAAGAAAAAAAAGAAACCTCATGGAATCAAGACTTCTGGTAGGTTTTTATTTAAAAAAAAATGTGATAAAACATACAAAACAGAACAGACTGAGCACGGTGGCTCATGCCTGTAATCCCAGCACTTTGGGAGGCTGAGATGGGTGGATCACTTGAGGTCAGGAGTTTGAGACAAGGCTGGCCAACATGGTGAAACCTCATCTCTACTGAAAAAGCAAAAATTAGCAGGGTGTGGTGGTGCGAGCCTGTAATCCCAGCTACTCGGGAGGTTAAGGTAGGAGAATTGCTTGAACCCAGGAGGCAGAGGTTGCAGTGAGCCGAGATCCCACCACTGCACTCCAGCCTGGGCAACAGAGTGAGACTCTGTCTCAAAAAACAAAAAACAAAAACAAAAAATACCTCACAGAACATATAACTTACCATTTTAACCATTCTTATTAAACACTTTTTACTTTTTAATTTTTTAATTTTTATGGGCACATAGTAGATGTTAACCATTCTAAAGTGTACAATTCAGGCCAGGCATGCTGGCTCATGCCTATAATCCCAGCACTTTGGGAGGCCGAGGTGGGTGGATCAGGTCAGGAGTTCGAGACCAGCCTGACCAACATGGTGAAACCCTGTCTCTACTAAAAATACAAAAATTAGTCAGGTGTGGTGGCGCACACCTGTAATCCCAGCTACTTGAGAGGCTAAAGCAGGAGAATTGCTTGAACCTGGGAGATGGAGGTTGTAGTGAGCTGAGATTGTGCCACTGCACTCCAGCCTGGGTGAGAGAGCAAGACTCTGTCTTGAGAAAAAAAAAATTAAATTAAAGTGTACAATTCAGTGACATTAAGTACGTTCACAGAGTTGTGCAACCATACCACCATCTATTTGCAGAACTTTTTCATCATCTCAAGCAGAAACTTTGTATCCATTAAGCAATAATTTCCCATTCACTTTCCACCCAGTCCCAGGTAACAGGTATTCCACTTTCTGTTTCTACGATTTTTTTATTTTTTTATTTTTTTATTGAGACAGTCTTGCTCTGTCACCTGGGCTGGAGTGCAGTGGTGTGATCTTGGCTCACTACAACCTCCACCTCCTGGGTCCAAGCAGTTCTCATGCCTCAGCCTCTGGAGTAGCTGGAACTATAGGTGTGCACCACCATGCCCAGCTAATTTTTTTGTATTTTTAGTAGAGACAGAGTTTCACCATGTTGGCCAGGCTGGTCTCAAACTCCTGATGTTAGATACAGCTATGTTCCTCTTCAAACTGTTTGCCAAATTCCCCCATTCTTTATTCTCTAAATTCCAAGTACTACGCCCCCCCCCCACCACCCCTGCTTTTGCTGGGCATTGACCTGTCTAAATATGCCTAGATATGATAAGCCCCAGTCCACATTCCTTTCCTTATGTGGGAATAGGTTAGCTTTTTAGTCCCCCGGAGGTGACCCCTTCCTCCTCTCCCTCTCTCCTCTATCACACGCCTCCCTTATCTAAGAAAGTTTGAATATTTAACCAATCAGGACTAGTTTAGACTGTGCAGTCCAACCCCAGCCAATGGGGGAAAGACACAGAGCTAGAATCTGCATTAGGAATAAAAACCCCTACTCTTCTTTGTTCTGTGCACTCTTGTGATCATGACTGATGCAGGCAGCACCCTTTTGCCAAAGTAAATTTGCCTTGCTGAGAAATCCTTTGTCTCAGTGCCAGTTCTTCTTTGCGGCACCTGACTTGAAGTAATCCACCCACCTCAGCCTCCCAAAGTGCCAGGATTACAGGTGTGAGTCAACCTGCCTGGCCTGTTTCTATGAATTTGCCTATTCCAATTACCTCATATGAGTGAAATAATGTAATATTTATCCTTTTGTGCTTGGCTTATTTCACCCAGTGTAATATTTTTAAGTTTTATCCATGTTCAAAGGATCAATATTTTATTCATTTTTTTTTTTCTTTAGACAAGGTCTCACTCTGTCTCCAAGGTTGAAGTTGGAGTGTAGTGGTGCTATCTCAGCTCACTGCAACCTCTACCTCCTGGATTCAAGTGGTTCTCCTGCCTCAGCCTCCTGAGTAGCTGGGATTACAGGTGCGTGCCACCACGCCCAGCTAATTTTTCGTATTTTTAGTAGAGATGGGGTTTCACCATGTTGGCCAGGCTGGTCTCGAACTCTTGACCTCAGGTGATCCACCCACCTAGCCTACCGAAGTGTTGGGATTACAGGCATGAGCCACTTGGCCTGGCCCTATGTTTAACTTTTGAGGCCTGCTGGGGGACTAGTTTTGAATTCTAGGTTGATAGGACAATATACAGATTAGTCTCTTCCCTGGGACCCCCTACCAATATCTTGCATTGGTTTACTTCAGAAATTAAACAACCTACAAATGAGCCCTAAGTCTCCTTTTAGTTAATGAAGTTCTTCTCTCTGCAGCAATTCTCTTTCCAAAGAGTTGCTTAAAAGGAACAGATCTGAAGAAGAAATAAATGATTTATATAATTCACAACTAGGACAATTTAGAATAAGTTGCCTACGCAATGAACAGAGACTTTTAACACCTTTT
This sequence comes from Macaca nemestrina, assembly GCF_043159975.1. NCBI lineage: Eukaryota > Metazoa > Chordata > Mammalia > Primates > Cercopithecidae > Macaca > Macaca nemestrina. The sequence continues at coordinate 71,234,096 of NC_092135.1, forward strand.
TTTGGGTGTTTCCAGAGAGAAAAATGATCAAACTAAAAACAAATGAAAAATTATTGCATAAAAACAGACAAAAACTTTGCCAAATGGAAAAAAGAAATTATGGAAAGGTGAACAAGTGACAGGGAAATTGTGTAAGAAGTAAGCCGAATTAGGTTTTGGCTGTAATTCAGCTTCCATAGTGTTGGAACTGACTGATTCAGTAATCAAAGCTTGACTTTCTCTTGTGCAAAGTGTTCAATGATGTTTTAACACTAGCAGTTAATATATTTCACAATAGACAATGTTCATCCACAGAAAAACAAATATTTCTTCTTGCCAAAAATGGTCAGATTTGCATTCATTTTTCCATATTCCTTTTTCTAATCAGGTGTCAGATGTCAGCAAACTGATCTACTTAAAACAATGTTGATGTACAATGAAAAACAAACATATCAATATGGCTTGGAGAGCCAGCATTTGTGAATCAAACAGCCAGGGTGATAATGGGCTGGGCCCTCCAACAGAGTGGCTTTCATCAATTGAAGCCTAACTTTAGGCCTTTTAGCTATATTGCCTTTATGCATCCTGAAAGCAGGCACTGGAGAGGTAAATCTGTAATTAGGGGTTATTTAAAACAGAGATTTGTGACCTGACAGACTGCAACCTGTCTATATCCACAAACACAGTGAAATTGCTCTAGCCCTTTGTCTCCAGGGGTATCCGGTCTATTGAAGGTCTCTGGTTTACAGGGGTGTTTGGGTTCATGTTATACTGCCTGAGAGATGGGTGTGTGGGACTGAGAGCAGCACATGAAACATAAGCATTGTTTTGAAATCTCATCTAAAAATGATACATGCTATTAGCGGTTGCATTCTTTGTCTGAAAACCAATCATTCTGAGTTAAAGTTTGACTTTAGCTTACCTCATTATACAAGTGCTCTGAACCTCACGGTCAAGTTTCAAACTTAATGATAGGAAATGGAATTCTTTGTGCAAGGGGAATAAAAGGTATAGGGAAACACAGAATTCTTAAAGTTTGTAGTAGCCCAGGGAATGCAAAGCTCTTTAACAGGAGATTGATATTTTAGAATATTTTGAAGATTTAAAATTCCAGGGCTGGGGACGGTGGCTCATGCTTGAAATCCCAGCACTTTGAGGGGCCAGGGCAGGCAAATTGTTTGAGCCCAGGAGTTCGAGACCAGTCTGAGCAACATGACAAAACCCCCATCTCTACAAAAAATAGAAAAATTAGCCAGAGGTGGTGGCCTACATCTGTGGTCCCAGCTACTTGGGAGGCTGATGTAGGTGGACTGCCTGAGCCCAGGAAGTTGAGGCTGCAGTGAGCCATGATCATCCCACTGCACTCCAGCCTAGGTGAAAGTGAGACCCTGTCTCAAAAAAGAAAAAATGTAAAAATAAAATTCCACCTACAACCACTTTAGTTGGAAAAATAGCTAATGCATGCTGGGCTTAATGCTTAGGTGATGGGTTGCTAGGTGCAGCAAACCACCCATGGCACAGATTTTCCTGTGTAACAAACCTGCACATTACATCCTGCACATTTACCCTGGAACTTAAACAATAATTAAATTAACTCATACAAATAATACTTATAAATATAATAAGTATTTACTAAGTACCTGTTGTATTAACAACCCTCATATCAAATACTGTCTGTATAAGTATATGCTTATAAAATGTCATTTCCTTTTACCTTTTGCTGTGGCCTGTGCCATCATCTTTCCCTGAACACTGATTTTCCATGCTTATTCATTTTGTGTCTTTCATTTAAAATGAAAATATTTACCAGTGTGTGATTAATACAATGACTTAAAACCTTTATGAGGCACCTAAAATTGCAAGACAAACTTGCATTCCTATTTATAGGAACTGCATATTTAATACAACAAATATATTGATATTGATTGGCAGAACAAACTCTCCAAAACTTAAACATTTTTAAATTATTAAATGTTTCAGTTACAAAAAAAAAAAAAAAAAAAGAAAAGAAAAAAAAAGCACAGGAAGTAAACGTGTAAAAGACACCCATGTACTAATCACTGGCATTTGCCACATTTAACAATTTGCCATATTTGCTTCTCATGGTTTTTATTTTTCAAGAAAGCACTATTAAAGCACTGACCTTAGACAAATTAAATTTAGCAGTTTAATGGAGCAAAGAATTGCAAATCGGGGATCCCCTGAACCAGAGTAGGTTCAGAGAGGCTCTAGAGCAGCTTCATGGTGGAAAAAGATTTATGAACAGAAAAAGAAAAGTGAGGTACAGAAAACAGAAGTGAATTACACAAACAGCTGGATTGGTTACAGCTCAGGGTTTGCCTTATTTGAGTACAGCTTAAACAGTTGGTCACCCTTGATTGGCCAAAACTTGGTGGTTGGTACAAGAGTGGGTTAGTCTGTTTATACATCCAGTTGGGTTACAGTTCATTATGTATGGAGAAGCCTTTAGGCTGAACTTAAAATATGTAAGGAGGCGGCTTTAGGCTAAACTTAATTTAACAGCATTAGTGATAGCTGGGTGGTGGTGCGCAACCCATAGTCCCAGCTATGTGGGAGGCTGAAGTGGGAAGATCACTTGAGGCCAGGAGTTGGAGGCTGTAATGTGCTATGATCACACCACTGCACTCCAGCCTGGGCAACATAGCAAGACCTAGCCTTTAAAAAAAAAGAAAAAGAAAAGAAGCATTAATAATAGAATCAAAGGCCCCACCCTTGCCTCTTTCCTCCATCTTTTCCACCTTAAGTTAACTTCTGTCCTCTTCTGCTTGTCTAGGTTTTCATACTCTCACAACTTAGGTATGTTTTGTGTTTCTAAAATTTGCATAAAGGGTACACTTTACAGATACTTTTGCTATTTGCTTTTTCATTGAACACTGTTAAGATTTCTCGCCGGTCGCGGTGGCTCAAGCCTGTAATCCCAGCACTTTGGGAGGCCGAGACGGGCGGATCACGAGGTCAGGAGATCGAGACCATCCTGGCTAACACGGTGAAACCCCGTCTCTACTAAAAAATACAAAAAACTAGCCGGGCGCGGCGGCAGGCGCCTGTAGTCCCAACTGCTCGGGAGGCTGAGGCAGGAGAATGGCGTAAACCCGGGAGGCGGAGCTTGCAGTGAGCTGAGATCCGGCCACTGCACTCCAGCCTGGGCGGTAGAGCGAGACTCCGTCTCAAAAAAAAAAAAAAAAAAAAAAAGATTTCTCTACAATGATGCCAGTAAGCTATGCCATTCATTTGAACTACTGTTCAGATTCCATTGTACAAATACACCACTGTTCATGTATCCATTTCCCTTCTGAGGGGCATGCTGACTGCAGTATTTTACTGTGGTACATAATGCTAATATGAATGAACCATCCATTCCTCAAGTCCAATTAGCTCTAACTTTTATAATAATAGTATATCTTAAATCTGACTTCATCTGACCCCACAGCTATCCCAGTCCAAGCCATCATTTTCTTCTACAGGAGCCCATAGGTATCCCCCAGCTTTCACTCTTGGCTCTCCAGTTTACGACCCACACAGTCCATGGGGTCGGATTGGGTCTTTCTTTTTCTCAGAATCCTTCAATGACTTCCCATTATATCTGGAATAAATTCAAAGTTCTTCCTATAGCCAAGAAGGTCCCATGTGATCTGGGCTCTCTCCCTCTTTGCCTGGCTTTCTGTAGTGTGCCTTGCTGTGCACTGCCTTACAGCCTTTGGGCCAGCTGTGCACTGTGCCTGAAACCAGCACTTTCCTCTTCTTCCTGTAGCTTCCTTCCTGACTTTGTTCATGTTCCTCATCAGGTGTCACCTTCTCAGAGAAGCCTTTCCTGTTTCTCTTATTTAAATTTGTACCTCTTTCATTTTCTATCCCCTTGTCCTGTCTTTAGCTTTCACCTTGCTTTTATTTTTCTTTGCAGAAGTTAGCACACCTGAAACTATTTTTTTTGTTGTTGTTTACTTCTGCTCTCCTACTAGAATGTAAACTTCTTGAATCACAAGTTTCTTAACAGTATCTAGAATGATGAATCCTTTTCAGAAGGTTTTCAATGGACTCTGTTCAGATCCATCAGAGGAATCACTATCTACAGCAGCTATAGACTTATGAAATATATTTCTTTTTTTTCTTTTTTTTTGAGACGGCATCTGGCTCTGTCGCCCAGGCTGGAGTGCAGTAGCGCGATCTCGCCTCACTGCAAGCTCTGCCTTCTGGGTTCACGCCATTCTCCTGCCTCAGCCTCCCGAGTAGCTAGAACTACAGGTGCCCGCCACCACACCCGGCTAATTTTTTGTATTTTTAGTGGAGACAGGTTTCACCCTGTTAGCCAGGATGCCTGTGTCCTCAGGCGTTATTTACTTGCTCGATCTCCTGACCTCGTGATCCTCCTGTCTTGGCCTCCTAAAGTGTTGGGATTACAGGTGTGAGCCACTGCGCCCGGCCATGAAATGTATTTCTTAAATAATAAGACTTCAAAGTTAAAATTACTGCCTGATCCACAAACTGCAGAGTGGATGCTGTGTTACCAGGCAAGAAAACATTCATCAATCTCCGTTAGAGCTCTTGGGTGAATAGGGGCACTGTCAATGAGCAGTAATATTTTGAAAAGAATCTTTTCTTCTGAGCAGGTCTCAACAGTGGGCTTAAAATATTCAGCAAACTACGCTGTAAACAGATGTGCTGTCATTCAGGCTTTGTTGTTCTGTTTATAGAACACAGGCAGAGTAGATGTCGCATAATTCTTAAGGAATTAAGAATTTGGAATGGTAAATGATCAATGGCTTCAATTTAAGGTTACCAGCTGCATTCATTCCTAACAAGAGGGTCCGCCTGTCCTTTGAAGCTTTAAAGTCAGACATTGACTTCTCTCTAGCTATGAAAGCCTGGATGGCATCTTCTTCCAACAGAAAGCTGTTTTGTCTACTTCGAATATCTTTTGTTTAGTGTAGCCACCTTCATCAATTATCTTAGCCAGGTCTTCTAAATAATTTGCTACTTCACCTTGTACTTTTATGTTATAGAGATGGCTTTTTCCCTTAAACCTTGTGAATCGACCTCTGCTAGCTTTCAACTTTTCTTCTGCAGTTTCCTCACCTCTCTCAGTCTTCACAGAGTTTGAAGAGAGTTAGGGCTTTACTGTGGATTAGGTTTTAGCTTAAGGGAATGTTGTGGCTGGTTTGATCTCTCCAGACCACTTAAATGTTCTCCATTTCGGCAACAAGGCTGTTTTGCTTTCTTATCGTTGGTGTGTTCACTGGAGTAGCACTTTTAATTTCCTTCAGGAACTTTTCTTTTGCATTCACAACTTGGTTGTTTGGCACAAGAGGTCTAGCTTTCTTCTTATCTCTGCTTTCAACATGCCTTCCTCACTAAGCGTAATCATTTCTAGCTTTTGATTTAAAGTGAGAGATATGTGACTCTTCTTTTCATTTCAATACTTAGAGACCATTGTAGAGTTATTAACTGGCCTAATTTCAATATTGTTCTATCTCAGTGACTGGAGGGGGGGGCATAAGGAGAGAGAGAGAGACAGGATGGTTGGTCAGTGGAGCAGTCAGAACACATACAACATTTATTGATGAAGTCTGTCATCTTATATGGGTACAATTTGTGACTCCTCAAAATTATGACAACAGTAATAGCAAAGATCACTGATTATAGATCACCACTATGGATATAAAAATAATGAAAAAGGTGAAATATTGCAAGAATTACCAAATGACACTAAATGAGCATGCGCTTTTGGAAACATGGCACTGATAGGCTTGCTATACGTAGGGTTGCCACAAACCTTTAATTTTAAGCATAGTGCAATAAAATGAGGTATGCCTCTATTCTCAAATTGCTCTGAAAAGTTAAACATTTACATTACTAACATCATTGTGGGAGTTTCTCATATTCTTAATAGTATCTGGTCTCATCAGGCTCTTTAAGTTTTGCCAGTCTGAGTGAAATTGTATCTCCTGTGTTACAGGCATTTGAACCAGAGCAACTCCATCTTGAATAGGAGCTGGGTAAAATAAACCTTGAGACCTGCTGGGCTGCATTCCCAGGAGGTTAAGGCATTCTATGTTATCTATGTTACAGGATGAGGTAGGAGGTCAGCAGACAGGTCATAAAGACCTTGCTGATAAAACAGGCTGCAGTAAAGAAGCTAGCCAAAACCAAGATGGTGAGGAGAGTGACCTCTGGTCGTCTTCACTGCTACACTCCCACCAGCATCATGTCAGTTTACAAATGCCATGGTAACATCAGGAAGTTCCCCTATATGGTCTAAAAAGGGGAGGCATGAATCCACCCCTTGTTTAGCATATAATCAAGAAATAACCATAAAAATGGGCAACCAGCAGCCCTCAGGCGGCTCTGTCTATGGTGTAGCCATTCTTTTATTCCTTTACTTTCTTAATAAACTTGCTTTTTCGCTTTACGGACTTGTCCTGAATTCTTTCTTGCGCAAGATCCAAGAACCCTCTCTTGGGGTCTAGATCGAGACTCCTTTCTAGTAACACTTGTTTTAATTTGCATTTTCCTGATTACTAAAAAGAGGAATAGACCAGAGATCTTATCCTTAAAACACACATACACCAAATTATTTTCTTGTGCCCCCAGGAAGAAGACTAAAAATTTCCCTGTCAGAGCCTTTCACAAAGTGACTTAATCTTCCCCTGCTTCATGGGTCTAGTAATTCCAAATTCTCATATATTTAGTTTTAGTGGCACAAAATTACATTCCCAAATGTTTATTCATTCAACAAATACTTACTGAGGGCTCTGTAATTCTGTAATTTCACCACCCACCAATAGCCTCTCCTCCTGGCACTCACCTTCTAGACCTTGAGCTATTTGTCCCTCGCACAGTGGCAGAGTAATCACTGGGTAGGTGTATTTAAGAAAGGCAGGAAGACTCCTTCCAATCCATCGTCCTCGGGCATTATTTACTTGCTCAGTTTTGTATTCAGTATACCCAGAGAGGAACACAGTATGTCCATGCACACTCCTACTGCGAAGGAATTAATTATTCCCCAGAGAAAAGTTTTGAAATGAGGTGGGAAATGCGAATGTTTTTATTTCAAGCGCTTGTTTTAAATGTTGAGAGTATAATGAGTGTCTTCTAAAGAAACTAAATTTACTTTTTCTTCTAGAAGCAAGTTTTTTGCTCTTCACACACACAAAAAGCCTCACTTTATTTCATTATTTCGTTGTAATGCTAAGTTTGGTTAAAAGGGCAATGAAAAGTGTTTCCCGTTCGCACTGACTCAGGGTAGTTCTCAATTCTGAAGACAGAAAAGGTCATCAAGCCACAATTGTTAAATCTTTAGTTTCTATCCCCAACAGATAATCGTTAAAGGTTAACTATATTATAGATGTCTTCATCAAGCGGCTGCGGCTTTTCTTCTACTTTGAAAACCACAAGTCTAATATAAAACAAGTCGGCTTCCTGTGCTTTTTGGAAAGAAAGATCAGGATTTAACTATTTTTATTGCTTCAGATTATGGTGTGGTCCCCAGATAAGAGGTTACATCCAGGGGCGGTGAATTGGATTATTAAGAGTGGAGTTCGTGCTGGATTCTATGAGTTTTTAAATCTTGTAAACCGCATGCAGCAATGAAAGTGCTAAATGCCATGGTGCGTGACCCGCGCCACCCTCGCACTGCTCCCCTTTACCCCTGAGACTCCACTTTTCCTCCGCCACTACGAGAATTCATGCAAATCAGCCAGAAAACCCCGGGGCAATACGAACCATTTTCGCGCCACTCGCTCAGGACCGTACAGCTGCGTAAGGAGAGTGGTCTTTGTAGCCCCTAAAGCGCCCCTTTCTCAAAGGGATTTTAGGAGGAGCCAAGGCTATCCTTTTAGGTCAGAATATATAGGGAGGTCATGTTTTTTCCAGGGGATCACCTAATCTTGCGCCGAGTCTGGCCGTTACCACAGCTTTCAGGACCTGTGTCCCAACGCGGGAAAGACAGCCCGAGCCCCGCCCCTCCGGGCCCGGGTCGGCGTGCCCCGCCTGCAGGCCGCGCTGATGCTGCTCCTCATGCTGTGGGACCGCTGACCGCGCTGCTGCTCCGCTCTCCCCGCTCCAAGCGCCGACCTGGGCACCCGCCACCAGCATGGACGCTCGCCGCGTGCCGGTGAGGGCTGGGCGGGCTAACCCGAGGGGCGGGCGCGGTGGGTGCTGGACGCAGGCGGGCGCGGGCCGACCCTCTCCAACTCCGCAGCCTAGCGCTGCCTTTCAACTGGTGGCCTGCCTAGGCGTTGCCCGCTTGGGCAAGCCCCCGATTTAGTGCACCTAGAATAACTGAGGGCCATGGGGATGTTCCTGCGCGGCGTGCGCATCCGAAGTGCGGGCGGCGTGGAGACTTGAGTCGTTTGCAGGACGGCTGGCAGCGCTGGAAAGCCCTAGGCACGTGCGCCCGCCAAAGGCCGTACACCGGCCGGGAGGGCTGGCCGGTCCCGATTGTGCCTGCCGGGCAGAGCCGGCCTGCTTGCCCCCTAGGAGTTTGTCCTGCGGCGGCCCATCCTTTTTCCGCACACAACTCGGAGCCAGTGCGTGGCTCGCCGCGTCTATACCCACGCTAAGTGGGTGGCCCTTGGGTGCGCACCCCTCCCGGCAAAAGCCGCATCCGTTTCTAACCGCTGAGGGCCAGTGCGTTGGATCGTTAAGGTCTTTCGAACCGGCCTCTTAGAACTTGGCTTGCGCACGCAGTGGGAAGCGACGGTAGTACCGGGCGGTGGTTAAGTGCATTTAAAGGGCTTGGTGGGCCAAACCGTTCGCCGACCATTTGCTCGTTTCCCACTTCCTCCACCCCCACCCCCAACCCCCAACCCCCAACCCCCTAGCCTTACTCTTAGCTGCAGGACGTTGCTCTGAATGGAACGTTACTTTTTGCTCTAACGGAAGCCAGAACGTAGGGTCGGGCTCCTGGAGAGGGTAGAAGAGTGGGGGTTGGGTGAAACGGAAGACAATGACACGTTTAAAATAAGTATCAGGGGTTTGGGACCCACGCGGGGGAGGACAGGTTCGCGGGGGTGGGTGCGATGAGGCGTGGTTTCAGGGCTGAGTCGCCGCCCCGGTGGAGCTGGGCATTGGCTTTCCGGATGTAGACAACCATGTGTAGCTGGTCTTGGAACCTGACGTGCCTGGGTTCAAATTTGAGTCGCCATGGGACTTCAGTAATCCATTTCGCCTTCCTGAGCCTCAGTTTCCTCATTGCCTAAGTGAGAATAACGATAGCACCTATGTTGCAAAGAATTAAACCTGACCTGAAAGCGTACTTAACATAGTGCTTGGCACGAAAAACTACTATAAATGGTATTAGTTATTACTTACCTGCCAAAGAAGTTCATCTCCGTCTTGACTGTTTGCCTTGCTGCTTTTTTGTGGCTTTTCCTCCAAAGATACATTTGCCTGGTAAATAACTCTTGGCTTGTGCTGACTTGTTAAAACTCAGCATGTATTTCTCGGACAGCACCCAATAGAATGCCGCCTTTGAGGCTGTCTGGGGCCTCTTGACTGCTTGCAGGTAGATTGATGAATAAAAGATGGTAATTCCTGCAGTAATGCGAGGAGTACTGCTGTTCCTGCCCCTGTGATCTTGCAGTCTATTACACCTTCCTGGGGCCTTCAATTTCCTTATCTGGAAAATGGGATCTGAGATCCTTTTCAGTTCCCAACATTCATTGTGTCCCAGGCTGGAGTGCAGTGGCACAATCACGGCTCACTGCAGCCTATCGGCCTCAAGCAGTCTTCCCACCTCAGCCTCCCTAGTAACTGGGACTACATGTGCGCACCGCCACACTCGGCTGATTTTTGTATTTTTAGTAGAAACGGAGATTCACCATGTTCCCCAGGCTGGTCTCAAACTCGTGGGCTCCAGTGATCCTCCCACCTTGGCTTCCCAAAGCGCTGGGATTACAGGTGTGCGCCACCCTCCTACACACACACCTAACCTTTATATTTAGTAGCTCTACCTTTTACACATTGTCCTGCCTTGTTAAAAAGGCAAAAGACAAAAACTTCCTAAGATGATTGAACGGAGTTTACTTAGGGGTATAGGGATGTTGGGAGTGCCCTCATGTATTTTCAAGAGACTGAAATGCGTAATGTTAGGCAAAGAAGGAGGGCAACAGCGTTCTGGTCACCTGACATCTTACATCTTAGCATATTTTGTAGAATCTGTAGCAGAGCTTGCCCTTTCAAAGTTTTCAGTATAAGGAATCACTTCTGCTATTCCATGGCCCCATTTAAGAGCATAAAAATACAGGACCTAAAGCAACACTTAAGAAATCTCGTTAAATGTTAAGAAATGACAAACCGCTATCCTTTTTTACACAAGATAGATGCCAATTGCATTTTCTGAGAGCGGTGCCAGGCTGTTCAGTATTTATGAATGAATGAAGCATTTCTATATAAGTAATTTGCACTTTATAAAAGGACTTTTAAAAACTTAAGTCTTGTATAGCAAAGGGACAGCAGAAAGAGCTGAATGACAGCCTCAAGTAATAGAGTGCTAAAATGGAATCAGGTATCCCACCTGCATTTGGAGTGCTGTTTGACCTTTAACTTGGCTCCTTGTACCATCTGTTGAAGGGTTTGATGTATTTGCTTTGTAAAGACTTGTGTGGAAATCAGGATAGCCCTCTTGATTGGAATGGGGCCTGCTTGGAAGCCTGCCATCTTGAAGTAGAGGTCCTGCCCAGTTTTTGTAGTTTGTGAAATTAGCATCACAGTACATAGCCCAAAGCTTACAAAAAATACCTCATTAGCTTGATTTTGGCTGAGGGAGAAAATCTTTCTGCCATTTTGTACTTTTGAAATTTCCTTTTAGAAGTATAGTTTAATTTAAAAAAAAAAACAGGTTGGATTTTAGGAGTTTAGCATTAAAAACTCCTGTGGAGCTCAGTATAATGCTAAGAGCTGAAGATTAGGGGCTTATTAAGGTGGGTTGAGAGGTAGTTCTACAGATGTTTGAAAAAATTGATAAATGTCTTTATAATTTTCCTGCCAAGGGATCCCTTCTTAGAATTTGACCTGGTTTTGGCCGGGCGCGGTGGCTCACGCCTGTAATCCCAGCACTTTGGGAGGCTGAGGCGGGCGGATCTCTAGGTCAGGAGATCGAGACCATCCTGGCTAACACGGTGAAACTCCGTTTCTACTAAAAATACAAAAAATTAGCTGGGCGTGGTGGTGGACGCCTGTAGTCCCAGCTACTCGGAGGGCTGAGGCAGGAGAATGGCATGAATCCAGGAGGCGGAGCTTGCAGTGAGCCAAGATCGCACCACTGCACCCCAGTCTGGGCAACAGAGCGAGCCTCTGTCTCCAAAAAAAAAAAAAAAAAAAAGAATTTGACCTGGTTTTAAAGATTTTTGGGTCCAGGTACAGTGGCTAATGCCTGTAATCCAAGCACTTTGGGAGGCTCAGGTGAGAGGATCGCTTGAGTCCAGGAGTTTGAGGCCAACCTGGGCAACATAGCAAGACCCCATCTCTAAAAAAATAAAATAAGTTAGCTGGGCATGGTGGCACATGCCTGTAGTCCTGTCTACTCAGGAGGCTGAGACAGGAGGCTTGCTTGAGCTCAGGAGTTCCAGGTTGCAGTAAGCCATGATCTCACCACTGCGCTTTAGCCTGGATGACAGAGCGAGATCCTGCTTCTTACAAAAAGAAGAAAGAAAAGGTTTTTTGTAGCAGTTGACAAACTTCCTTTTCTATGTAGGGTATGATAAATGGACATATCTACTCTGTGCTCTTTGAACCTACTAAACCAAAAAAATGATGTCTTTAGTTAAATAAAGTAAGCATCATGCTTAATAGGGTTGCTATTTCCATTTGCAGCAGAAAGATCTCAGAGTAAAGAAGAACTTAAAGAAATTCAGATATGTGAAGTTGATTTCCATGGAAACCTCGTCATCCTCTGATGACAGTTGTGACAGCTTTGCTTCTGATAATTTTGCAAACACGGTAAGTGCTGCCTGAGAATAAACAGAATTGAGTCTGCAGTGCTCAAAATGCCCCAGATGCTTTGTGCGTGATTAAAACTGCTTGCTTTTTGCCTACATTTCTATACAGCCGTTATGAAAATACAGTATGCACTATAATTTCATTTCACTTTTTGCTGTGGTTCTAGGTAGTAATTGTTGGAGGTAGATTAGCTACTTATTCTATCCTTTTGAAATGTCGCCTAACCTAACATGCATGATGATTTGCCATAACAACTCAGAAATCATTTGTAAACCTCTGAACCATTTTTCTTTGTAACAAAAGCTGTTCTCTTGTAGTGCACTTGTAAATGTGATTTGCTCTCTGCACGGTTTATGGAAAATTGGTTCTTGAAAAAGAAAAAAAATGCACAACCACATTTATTTATTTATTTTACAGAAACCTAAATTCAGGTCAGATATCAGTGAAGAACTGGCAAATGTTTTTTATGAGGACTCTGATAATGAATCTTTCTGCGGCTTTTCAGAAAGTGAGGTGCAAGATGTATTAGACCATTGTGGATTTTTACAGAAACCAAGGCCAGATGTCACTAACGAACTGGCCAGTATTTTTCATGCCGACTCTGACGATGAATCCTTTTGCGGTTTCTCAGAGAGTGAGATACAAGATGGAATGGTGAGTTTGAGAATTTCACCAGTTTCAAGAAGTAAGATACATTTAGAGGCATGACATATTTTTAAAAAATTTTTTCTTATGATTTTGATTTTAGTCATGCCAACAGCCTTTGTTGACCTTTTTAAAATTTTGAGTATTTTCTTCATGTCTTAGAGCAGTGTTTACTAATGTAGCTGGACTTATAAATCATGAACATTTTGTAGGCTCTGAAAATTTGGAAACTGGTAAGATAAAATTGGCCAATCTCCAGATTTTCATTACCACAAAAATCCAGCCTAATCAGGAAGCACACTAGTCCTAAATATTATCTACATTTGCATTTAAGTTCAAGTGCCCAGCCCTAGTGCCTGTCATAGAGCAGACCTTTGATAAATGTTGGTCTCATAGTAGATCTGTGGCTGCATCTTGAAAACCTGTGATAACTTATGTGCAGGAGCGCCATTGCAGATAATGACATTGAGGGCCCTGCCTGCTGCTACTTTTGCTCCTTGGTTGGCTTTTCCTATGCACGCTACCTTCCTTTAACTGCTGCTGCCACTGTTGTGCTGTGCCTTGGTCCCACTCTTTCTGAGCGTACTGTTTAATTCTATACACATTCTCTCATTCCAAAGACTTTCTCGACAAAGGAAGCAGTGCATTTACTGATAATCAGGTGCATGCTCTTCAACTCACTGGTCTGACATGGATCCACTGCCTGAGGATCACGGTTTGAGTAACATTGATACAAGTGGCAGTCCACCTGGCCAAGGAGTGTTTTGGTCCAAATCAGTGCTTACTGGAGTTTGTTGCAGAGGGGCCAGTCTGCAGATCTGCGTGTGACACAAACATTGTCAATAGCCTGAATAATTTCTGGGCAGTGTTTCAGTTCTTTGAAGATACTGTCATGATTAGTAAAATGCCAATTCATTATAATTGGTAGGAACTCATGAAAGGTTTTTGTTGTTTTGTACTCTCTAAATCCGTGGACACTAAAAGTACAAAAAGCTGTTTGTGGGCATGTAAGACTTTTTTGAGACAGGGTCTTGCACTGTCAATCAGGCTGGAGTAAGTGGTGCGATCATGGCTTACTGCAGCCTCCACCTCCTGGGCTTAAGTGATTCTCCCTCCTCAGCCTACCCAGTAACTGAGATTACAGGCATGTGCCACCCTGCCTGGGAACTTTAAAAAATTTTTTGTAGAGATGTGGGCTCACTTTGTTGCTCAGGCTGTTCTCGAACTCTTGGGCCCAAGCAATCCTTCCGTCTTGGCCTCCAAAAGTACTGGGATTACAGCCATGAGGCACTTTGCTGGCCTTAATAAATATTTTAGTGTTAAAACTGGGTCTTTATAGGTGAAATTCAGGGACTTTATGGGTGATATTTTTTCTTCTCTCTTTTTTTTTTACCTGCAACCATTACCACAGTCAATTTTGGAGTACCTTTATGACCCCGAAAAATGACTCTGTACCCATTAACAGTCACTCCTTATTCCTTCCCAACACCCCTAGCTCCTGGCAACCATCAGTCTGCTTTCTGCTGTCATAGATTAGCCTGTTGTGGATATTTCATATAAATTGAATCATGATATGTGGTCTTTTGCGACTGGCTTCTTTCACTTAGGATAATGATTTCAAGGTTTATTATGTTGTGGCATGTGTTAGTTCATTTTATTGCAGAATATTCTGTTGTGTAAATCAGCCACATTTGATTTACCCATTCATCAGTTGATGGATAAGTGGGTTGTTTGCACTTTTTTGGCTGTTATGAATAATGCTACTGTGAACATTCGTGTACAAGTTTTTGTGTAGATATATACTCTTAGGTATGTACATAGGAGTAGAATTGTGGTTCATGTAGTAACTGTTTAACCTTTTGAGAAATAGACAAAGTGGCTATACCAGTTTACATTCCTACCAGCAGTGTGTGAGGGTTACAATTTCTCCAAATTTTTGCTAATAGTTTTTTTTATTTTCCTTTTGCTTTTTTTTTTTTTTTTTGAGACAGAGTCTCACTCTGTCACCCAGGCTGGAGTACAGTGGCACAATTTTGGCTCACGACAATCTCCGCCTCCTGGGTTCAAGCGATTCTTGTGTCTCAGCCTCCGAGTAGCTGGGACTACAGGCGCGTGCCACCACACCCGACTAATTTTTTATATTTTTAGTAGAGACGGGGTTTTGCCGTCTTGGCCAGGCTGGTCTCGAACTCCTGACCTCAGGTGATCTGCCCATCTCAGCCTCCCAAAGTGCTGGGATTACAGATGTGAGCCACCATACCCGGCCTTCTTTTGCTTTTTAGCTCTACTATGAAGTGGTTGGTGTCTCATTATGTTTTGTGTGTGGGTTTTTTTGTTGTTGTTGTTTTGTTATTGTTTTTGTTTTTGTTTTTTTTGGAGACGGAGTCTTGCTCTGTAGCCCAGACTGGAGTGCAGTGGCATGATCTCAGCTCACCGCAACCTCCGCCTCCTGGGTTCAAGCGATTTTCTTGCCTCAGCCTCCCAAGTAACTGGGATTACAGGCGTGTGTCACTGTGCCTGGCTAATTTTTGTATTTTTAGTAGAGATGGGGTTTCACCATGCTGGCCAGGCTGGTGTCCAACTCCTGATGTCAGGTGATCTGCCTGCCCCGGCCTCCCAAAGCACTGGGATTACAGGCGTGAGCCACTGCACCTGGCCTCTCATTGTGATTTTGATTTATATTACCCTATGGCTAATTTGGATAAATTTTTAATGATGAAAACTTATATTACTTTTGGAATCTGGAAATATTTTTATTTTGAGCTTCTGAAAGTAGATTAGAGAAGTACCTAGAGAAGTCAAATTTATAGACAGAAAATAGGATGATGGTTGCCAGGGGCGGAGGGAAAGAGGGAATGGGGAATTACTGTTTAATGGGTATGAGGGAGTTTTAGTTGGAGAAGATGATAACATTCTGGAGATGGATGGTGGTGATGGCTGCACAACAATGTGCATGTATTTAATGCCATTGACCTGTGCACTTAGAAATGGTTAACATGATAAATCTTATGTATATTTTATTATATGATTTTGTAAAGTAGAAAATTGAGATATGTTAATATAATTTAATATTGCCATCAACATTGAGGCCATATTTATAGGGGAACACATTTTTTTCCCCTTTTTTTTTTTTTTTTTCCCTCAAGACAGGGTCTGGCTCTGTCACCCAGGCCTGGCGTACAGTAGCACGAACACGGCTCACTGAGCCTCTGCCACCTGGGTTCAAGCCATTCTCCCACCTCAGCCTTCCAAGTAGCTGGGACCACAGGCGTGCGCCACCATGCCCAGCTAATTTTTGTATTTTTTTTGGCAGAGATGGGGTTTCACCATGTTGCCCAGGCTGGTCTCGAACTCCTGGGCTCAAGTGTTTCACCCGCCTTGGCCTCCCAAAGTGCTGGGATTACAGACGTGAGCCACTGCACCCAGCCAGGAGAACACATTTGTTCTTGTCAGAATTCTTTTAAAATACATAAAGATCTGTTTTTAAAGAAATGAAAAGTAGGTGGTAGGAATTTTAACATTTAAAAAAAAGGCTCAGACCCACAGGCCTAGGGACTGTGAAAATAGCTTATAGCAGTGTGGTCCAGATAGGCTGCATGGAATTAAACTGCATTCTGTTGATTGTTGTACTCTTTGTAGTTCCTGATTTTGTTACCCAGAGGTGTCAATGTTCAGTTAAAATTCATTTCAGACAAGTGTCTCGTTCAGAAGGGACTTTGTAGTCATACTGATGAAGCTTGTCTGCTGATCAAGTCCTAATGACTCCATTGTTGTGATTAGAGGCTGCAGTCAGTTCGGGAAGGCTGTAGGACCCGCAGCCAGTGCAGGCACTCTGGACCTCTCAGGGTGGCGATGAAGTTTCCAGCACGAAGTACTAGGGGAGCAACCAACAAAAAAGCAGAGTCCCCCCAGCCCTCAGAGAATTCTGTGACTGATTCCAACTCCGATTCAGAAGATGAAAGTGGCATGAATTTTTTGGAGAAAAGGGCTTTAAATATAAAGCAAAACAAAGCAATGGTAGGTATCTGACTTTGTGTTAGAATTAATTTTTCCTCTCTAAGCGACTCATTGCTTAAATCTGTTCTATCACACAAAAAAGTTATTTTTTTCTGTTACATGAATAAAAAGTTACTTTTGTTTACCTGTGAAGTCTTCAATGTGTGCCTCAAAATGTGTTTCCTTCCCTGAACTCCTTTTTTGTAATCTGTTAAAGGCCTGGTTAAGTGTATAGGGGAAATCAGAAACTTTGAATGTGTCAACTTACTTTCAGATTTCAAACCAGGAGATGTACTTCAGTATTTTCAAGAAGTTAGTTGCTCATTTTTAGCAGTTATTCTAAGCCAATGATATCAGTTTAATTTTCTCCCTTTTTAGCTTGCAAAACTCATGTCTGAATTAGAAAGCTTCCCTGGCTCGTTCCCTGGAAGACATCCCCTCCCAGGCTCCGACTCAGTAAGTCCCAGTCCTTGTTTATATACAGTAGTGTTTTTGGCACACGTAAGGTAGATCTGTGTTGTATTTAAAAATCTAATTTCTTTATTTGTGTGGCCTTCTAGACAAACGAAGGGGACCTAGAGGAAACCCCCTGACAGATCTCTGGATGATCCTCCTTGAATCCTGGGTAGTTTGGTCTCTCCTTGCTGTGCTCCTGTGGCACTAAACCCCTTTTGATTGGTTATTTCTTTCCTTCCCAACTAGACTAAGCCCCTCACTAGGTAATTAGTCAACTAGACTAATTACCTGCCCTCATGGGCAGGTAATGGAGATCAAAAATTTTTTTCTCTTCTCCAGTGTGAGCACATTCCTCCTACATGGTAGATGTGCAATAGATGTTTTTAAAATTGGAGAATGAAAATAGAATAAGAAAATCACAATTTCTTATCAAGTCATAGCTGGGTATCATACAATTGCATTCTGAAGAATTCTACAACTCAGGGAGATTTGGTGTGTCTGCTGTGATAGAAAAGATTTCTTTTTCCTGCCTTCCCCTGAGGAAAGGAAAGATGGAAAGAGGGAAACCATACAGATATCCCTCTATTGTGCAATGTAGAAACTGAATGTGTTTCTACAGGGTCAAGAGACATCAGACAAAACATTTTTTTTTAGAAGAGAAGATCATTTCTTACATCTTCATTAAGTAAAAGAATAAATAGCTCATCTCTCAAGTTGAAAGAAACTGGGCTTGGTGTTACAAAAGCAAAATAAAGATAGCCATATAGGTTTTAGGCTCATTTTGCCATGCATGATGTAAATGACAAAGAAAATGAAAAAATAGAGCTCTCTTTACTTAAAACATCCTTAAGGAGAAGGTATGAATTCCCCAAAGTACTACTTCTCTTTATTGTGGAATAAATGGATTCCCTTATGCGTGCTTTGTTTAGCAATCGAGGAGACCGCGAAGGCGTACATTCCCGGGTGTTGCTTCCAGGAGAAACCCCGAACGGAGAGCTCGTCCTCTTACCAGGTCAAGGTCCCGGATCCTCGGGTCCCTTGACGCTCTACCCATGGAGGAGGAGGAGGAAGAGGATAAGTACATGTTGGTGAGAAAGAGGAAGACCATGGATGGCTACATGAACGTGAGTTCTTTGCATTGGTACTTGCTCTTCTGATTCTCATCTTCAGTAGGCCTGGCATCGTACACAGCGCAGGTACACACACATCCTCAACACCAGGAGTTCCATAGTAAATGTTTTTCTCTAACCATTCACAATTGTAAATGTCACATAAGCTTACTTGGTAATTTTATTAGCAGGTGAGAATTAGGTTTTCTTCATCTCTTCTTAATTGCAGGCATCGTTTCCAAAATGTCCAGTTATGGCTACAGTAAGCATATGGCCAGTTTTTCTACCATTAGCTCTAGGAGAGATTTCCAGGTTGAAGTTCGTGAGAAGAAATTACAAGTCAAGTATCTGAGATTCAGAGCTGGGGAGAGCCAGTTTTGAATCTCTGTTTCATATTTGAATCTCTAGTTCTCAGTTTTGAATCTCTTTCAATCAGTTTTTCAGTTTTTAAGCTCTGTGTTTTGTATTCCTCGTGACGCAGGAAGATGACCTGCCCAGAAGTCGTCGCTCCAGATCATCCATGACCCTTCCGCATATAATTCGCCCAGTGGAAGAAATTACAGAGGAAGAGTTGGAGAACATCTGCAGCAACTCTCGAGAGAAGATATATAACCGTTCACTGGTGAGAGCCTCTCAGTTACACCTGAGAATGTAAACATCTGTGAGAGGAAGAGAGCTTCTGTCCCTAAGTGTTGCCCAGGGTCTAAAGGGCTTAGCATGTGAAATCTGTGCCTATATGTTTTTTTCACACAAGGAAGGAAAAGTTTTAAGTATCCCTGGGATTTAGCCCTCTTTCACAGTGGAATTATCTGCTTAGTAAGTCTGTAGTCGTGGTAAATCTTTTCTCCTAATTTAGAAATCAATTCATTCAACATATATTTATTGCATATCTATTATGTGTGTATACAAAGCTAGGTGCTGGGGTGTGGTGGTGCACCGAAGATAAAAATGGATTTGGGTAGGTTATTTTTTAATAAGACCTTTTCTTAAAGGAAAGTGGTTTTACCACACCAGGCCAAGTTTTATGTTTTTAGTGGAGATGGGGTTTTGCCATGTTGCCCAGGCTGGTCTCAAACTCCTTGGCTCAAGCGATCCACTCTCCTCAGAGCCTCCCAGAATGCTGGGATTACAGGTGTGAGCCACTGCACCTGGTTGAGTTATTTTTCTTTTTTTTTTTTTTTTTTTTTTTTGAGACGGAGTCTCGCTCTGTCACCCAGGCTGGAGTGCAGTGGCCGGATCTCAGCTCACTGCAAGCTCCGCCTCCCGGGTTCACGCCATTCTCCTGCCTCAGCCTCCCGAGTAGCTGGGACTACAGGCGCCCGCCACCTCGCCCGGCTAGCTTTTTTGTATTTTTTAGTAGAGACGGGGTTTCACCGGGTTAGCCAGGATGGTCTCGATCTCCTGACCTTGTGATCCGCCCGTCTCAGCCTCCCAAAGTGCTGGGATTACAGGCTTGAGCCACCGCGCCCGGCTGAGTTATTTTTCATACCCTGGCATGTACATGTGTATACAGAGATTGACAGACAAAATGTAAGACTATACTACGAAGAGGGACATTCTGTAAATATGCCATTTTCTCTGTTAAAAAGCAGTGGCTTTTTGTTTTTTGTTTTTTCTTAATTGCTTATTTGTAGGGCTCTACTTGTCATCAATGCCGTCAGAAGACTATTGATACCAAAACAAACTGCAGAAACCCAGACTGCTGGGGCGTTCGAGGCCAGTTCTGCGGCCCCTGCCTTCGAAACCGTTATGGTGAAGAGGTCAGGGATGCTCTACTGGATCCGGTAGGTGCCTGCCAGGGGTTAGTCCTGTGGGCTTGAAGGTCAATCACAAACTGTGATGAGGCCAGAAAAAGGCGTTGGTGAAGGGGTGGAGCCCTTTCTGTTACGGGATGCTCTTTTTTTTTTTTTTTTTTTTTTTTTTTTTTTTAGATGGAGTCGCATTCTGTTGCCAGGCTGGAGTGCAGTGTTGTGATCTCAGCTCACTGCAACCTCTGCCTCCTGGGTTCAAGCGATTATCCTGCCTCAGCCTCCCAAGTAGCTGGGACTATAGGTGCACGCCACCATACCCAGCTAATTTTTGTATTTTTAGTAGAGACGGGGTTTCACCACGTTGGCCAGGATGGTCTTGATCTCTTGACCTCGTGATCCACCCGCCTCAGCCTCCTAAAGTGCCGGGATTACAGGTTTGAGGCACCACACCCATTCCAGGGTGCTCTTAATTCAGAACACAAATGAATTCAGAGTGATGGTGCTGCATAGGCATGAGCCGCTTCCACCACACTCAGGTCTGAACTGTCCCTGGGAAGTTGCTGCTCCATTTATTCCTGGTAGCTGCTTGTAACTTCCACTGCTGGAAGGAAGCATCAGGCATGACTAATGCATATTAATCATATAAATTTTTAACCGTAAAGAAGGGGTTAAATGTAATGTAGATAAGTTGGTGGGGAGGTAAGGTTTAACTGAATTGTGCCGTTTGACAATCCTCCTTCAGAACTGGCGTTGCCCGCCTTGTCGAGGAATCTGCAACTGCAGTTTCTGCCGGCAGCGAGATGGACGGTGTGCGACTGGGGTCCTTGTGTATTTAGCCAAATACCATGGCTTTGGGAATGTGCATGCCTACTTGAAAAGGTAGTGGGTGTTTTTTTTCTCTTCCACATCCGAATCTTATATTCATTTATATCTTAATGAAAAGATGACAGATGTCGGCCGGGCGCGGTGGCTCAAGCCTGTAATCCCAGCACTTTGGGAGGCCGAGACGGGCGGATCACGAGGTCAGGAAATCGAGACCATCCTGGCTAACACAGTGAAACCCCGTCTCTACTAAAAATACAAAAACTTAGCCGGGCGAGGTGGCGGGCGCCTGTAGTCCCAGCTACTCGGGAGGCTGAGGCAGGAGAATGGCGTGAACCCGGGAGGCGGAGCTTGCAGTGAGCTGAGATCCGGCCACTGCACTCCAGCCTGGGCGACAGAGCGAGACTCCGTCTCAAAAAAAAAAAAGATGACAGATGTCAGAAGAGTGGTTATGTCTGGCGGGGTGGAGACTGACTGGAAAGGGGCACGCAGGAACGGATGACAGCGTTTTCTGTCTTCACTTAGGTGGTGGTAACCCAGGTGGGTGGGTGTGTATGAAAAAGTCAGATTATATACTTGAAGATGTGTACACTTGACCATAGTGATGTTACAACAGAACAAAAATGTTTTTAAAAATGAATTAGGCTTTCAAAAGAGAATTCTTTGGTTGAAAACTATGTCCTGACACGTTTCCTTTTGTCTTTCACAGCCTGAAACAGGAATTTGAAATGCAGGCATAATATCTGGAAAATTTGCTGCCTGCCTTCTACTTCTCAAATCTTTCTTATAAAAGTTTCCAATTTTTTCACTGAAACCTGAGTTAAGAATCTTGATGATCAGCCTGTTTCCTAAGAAACTCCAATCAAGTTAATCTTAGTAGACATGTGTTTCTGGAGCATCACGGAAGGTATATTACTAGTTACACTTTGCCCTCCTGCAGTTTCTTCTCTGTTCCCAATCCCCATCTCATAGCATCCCCCTCTATTTCCAATGCCCCTCTCCAACCACTTAGTTTTTGAATTTCTTTTAAATTACAGTTTTATGAAAGCATATTTTATTTACTTGGTGTTGAAATAGCCCTCATAAAACCTAAGCACTTGGAAACACAATAAAAGTATTAACTAACTAGATCTATTGAATTTCAGAGAAGAACCTTCTAACTTGTTTACACAAAAACAAGTATGATTTAGCATTCATACTAGTTGAAATTTTTAATATAATCAAGGCACAAAAGTCTTAAAACCATGTGGAAAAATTAGGTAATTATTGCAGATTGATGCCTCTCAATCCCATGTATTGCGCTTATGTTACAAGTTGTTATCACAGTTGAGACTTAATTTCTCCTAATTTCTTCTGCCTGAAGGGTAAGTGGTGCGTCCAGCTTACACAATCATGATTCAAAGGTTGGTGGGCAATGTAATACTTTAAAAGTATGATGGAAGAGCTATCTGGAAATTATGAGTAGGCTGAATTTTCGGTACAAAACTTTAGTATAATTGTAGTTTGCAAAGTTTATTTCAGTTCACATGTAAGGTATTGGAAATAAATTCTTGGACAATTTTGCATGGAAACTTGATATTAAAAACTAGTCAGTGGTTCTTTGCAGTTTCTTGAAAATTTATAAACCAGGCACAAGGTTCAATTTAGATTTTAAGCACTTTTATAACAATGAGAAGTGCCTTTTTGGAGATGTAACTTTCCGCAGTTTGTTAATCTGACATCTCTGCCAGTCGAGTTTCTGGGCAGATTTCCTGTGTCAGTGTTCCCACTCCTTGTTGCATTAATCAAGTTATTTGATAAAGGTGGAATCTAAGTGTTTGTATGTCCCAATTTACTTGCATTTGTAAACCATTGCTGTGCCATTCAATGTTTGATGTGTAATTGGACCTTGAATCGATAAGTGTAAATACAGCTTTTGATTTGTGATGCTTTTATACAAAAGTTTATTTTAATAATAAAATGTTTGTTCTAACTTGTCTGCTTTTTTAAAAATAATCTTACTGTACTTCTAATTTTTTTCTCATATTTAAATAAAAGGCCATTTCCACCTTTTCTAAAAATGTCTGCCTTTTGACTGAAGTTTCTGAAGTTCTAAGGTCAGCTTATTTGGAAGGACCTCACTAGGTGACAGGACTGATACCTATGATCAGAAAATGGGCTGAGATCACCACAGTGCCTGATAGAAAACAATACGTGCCCATGAAGTTTTGTAGTGTTTTCCTTTGTGTTGTGCTTTGCAATCCCTGGCTTACTTTTATCAACCATTCAAACATACATTAAATGCATGCTGTACATTGAGGCTTGTTCCAGGACTGTGAGAGTCAAAACAAAGGCATGGTCTAAAAGCTCTCATAGCCCAGTGCTTTTTTTATTATTTTTTGTAGAGACAGGTCTTCTGTGTTGCTCAGGCTGGTTTCAAACTCCTAGACTCAAGTGATCCTTCTGTCTCGGCCTCCCAAAGTGCTAAGATTACAGGCAAGAGCCACCACCACACTGGCTGTCCAATTCTTTAGACCAGGGGTTGGCAAACTATAGGCTGTGGGCTACATGCTGCTGCAGCCTTTATTCATATGGCATATGAACTAAGTATTTTTTTTTTTCATTTGTAAAGGGTTGTTAGATAAGCAGAGACAGTATGGTTCACAAAACCTAAGATATTTACAACCTGGCACTTTACAGAAAAAGTTTACTGTGTCTGCTCTAGAGTTATCTGAGAAGCCATGTTTACCTCCTACACATTTGGGGAGAAGAGCAAGCTAAATGAAGTACAACTGGTATTCTATGTAGATCTAAAAGAAATCAGTAACTTTGTTTTTGTAAACTTTTTGGGTCTTAACCCAAATTATAATCCAACCTTATTGGATATGTAATTGGGAAGCTTAAATGTTTAGAGTTTATATAAATTGACGCTTATTTGGAAAAGTTTAGGTGTTACCATGTTTTAATAGAAAGTAGAGCTAATGTGGTTTTCATTAAAAATTAACTAACAGTTGATTTGGATGCCTTATCCTTAAAGGATTTACAATCTAATGGAACTAAGACGAAAACCCAAAAATAATGTTCTCAGCAGGAATGAAGGGAAAAAAACATGGGTCAGCTCCTGGGTTTTGTGATGATCCCATTTTATAATAAGGAGCCTTAGGTCAGTTGCCCAGCCTCAGCCTCGACTGTGGGAGCCCATGGGGCCCACTGCAGAGCTCCACAGGCCATCCTGAGTGGAGAGAACTCCAGTTTTCACAGCTAGCTGTGAAAAGTGGTGTTGGGGTGGCTGTGCCACAGGAACTGCTTTCATACTTGTTTCTTCAACCTGAGGTAGAGTTTTCTGAGGTAGAGATGGTATCTACATTTTGATTCTTACTTAGGAGTTAAGAAATGAAATACGAACTAAAAAGGCTTTCACAATGAAAGGCAAAGGCGGCAGTTAGAGGGTTCTGCTGGAGGCTTTTGTTTTTGTTTTGTTTTGCTTTTAGAAGAAAGTGAGAGGGGACTTCCTATTGCCCCAGCAAGGAAATGGGGTCACTGGGAGAATGGAACTAGAGGTCTCAGTGCTTTAGGAGGAGATGAGAGTATGGGGACAGTGTTAGGTACTCAGTCCTGAGGGGAATAGGAGGTTTTATGTTAATGCTAACCTCACAGGTGTCTGAAAGGATGGGGAAGTAAATCCAGGTAAGTTGAGAAAAATGCCCAGTATCACAGAACTCCAAAGAGGCAAAGCTAGGCCAAACACCAGGGAGAGGACTTTATTCTTTTTTTTCCCCTCTTTAAGCTGACTTTGCCTTAGGAGTCAAAGAAGAAGAGCGGGTTGATCAGGTTCTGGCAAGGAGAACAAGGACATCTTGGGTGCTAGGTGCAGCCTGGCTGATGTGGCTTACTGTAGAAACCCTGCTGAACGAGGAGGCTGGCAGGGCTGGAAGGCGTCTGAGCGCTTGTGTGGATCAGGGGGTTGCACTGGAGGTGAAGATGGGTGGAGAGCAGGTTCAGAAGGAATGAGGCGGTGGGACAGTAGGAAACCAGGACCTTTGATGATCCTGCATGGATAGAAACCCCTGAGGTTTTAACTGAAGGGCATGGGAATCCTGTGGGTGAAGAGGACTCATTAGATAACTACAAGGTTGGGGAAGGAGGAGGAAAAGCAGAGGGCAAGAAAACTTCCTAGGAGCTGTTGCTGTGAGACAACGAAGAGGGACTAGAGCTTGGGGTGGCAGTAAAGAGCCAGGAATCTGACTGGTACTGTAAGGGATGGACTCCTGATTGCAGAGGAGCTGGCACATTCCAGAGAAAGTCCTTTATCCATTATAACATCCAGGTGATGAAAGCATTTGAAGGAAGGAGCATGCAAAAGAAATACCACTCAAAGCTGAAAGCCATGAACATTTTGTTTTTTTCCAATCTGTGTTTTGTTTTATATGGTAGCACTTAAACTACATGTGCAACTATTAGCATTAAAATTTGGCCCCAGTGTCGTCTTTGGTAGCTTTTTGTTTTCTGGTAAGATCCAACATTACAGGCTCACTCTTGCATATTCTCTACCCTAAGCCTGGAGTCGGCCATTTCTCCCAAGTGCTTTGTTTTCAAAACACATTTCTTTTATATCTATCTATTAATTTTTAGTATATTTGTGTATATATACATATATACACATGCATACATATGCTTATACATACTGGTATTTATATGTAAAATTAATAGTCATGTGGCTATGTACATGGCTTCAGAATTATATATGTATATAGTATAATACAGAATATAAAATTACATATTAAATTATGTAATACAAAAATATATTAAATATATACAATATAAAATTATGTAACAAAATTATATAGTAATACAGAATTACAGTACATACAATATGGCTTCAGTATTATTAGGCTGAGCGTGGTTGGCTCATACCTGTAATCCCAGCACTTTGGGAGGCTGAGGCAGGAGGATTGCTTGAGCCCAGGAGTTCAAAACCATCCTGGGCAACATAGTGAGACCCTGTCTCTACAAGAAATAAAAAATTAGGCCCTGATTTTAAACATGTAAACATTATATATATAATTTTTACCCTCCTATTGACTTTCAGATAAATGGTAGCATACTGCTTACTGCATACTTATTTTTACCCTGCCTTTTTCACTTAACTATATGGGAGATAAACACAATTTTATTATACAAAGAATTCCAGCCAGGAGCAGTGGCTCACGCCTGTAATCCCAGCACTTCGAGAGGCCAAGGGGGTGTGGATCACCTGAGGTCAGGAGTTTGAGACCACCCTGGCCAACATGGTGAAACCCCATCTCTACTAAAAATACAAAAATTAGCCGGGCCTGGTGGTGCACCTGTAATCCCAGCTACTTGGGAGGTGAGGCACAAGGATTGCTTGAACCTGGGAGGTGGAGGCTGCAGTGAGCCAAGATCATGCCACTGCACTCCATCCTCAGCAAGAGAGTGAGACTCTGACTCAAAAGAAAAAAAGAATTCTGAAGTTATAATCAGTACTCACAAGTATGAACACGGAATTAAGCTTTAGAGTTTCAGAGGAAAAAAAAGTATTGTAGATAATTGTTTTCTGTTTTACTCAAATGCCCAAGGACAGACTGTGTTCTGTGGGCTTATGCTAAGAAAGTCAAATTTCAGCCGGGTGCAGTGGCTCACACCTATAATCCCAGCACTTTGGGAGGCCAAGTTGGGTGAATCACTTGAGGTCAGGAGTTTGAGACCAGCCTGGCCAAAATGGAGAAACCCAACCCAGTCTCTACTAAAAATACAAAAATTAGACAGTTGTGGTGGTGTGTGCCTGTAATCCCAGCTACTCGGGAGGCTGAGGCAGGAGAAGCAGGAGAATCGTTTGAACCTGGGAGGTGGAAGTTGCCATGAGCAGAGATTGTGCCACTGCTCTCCAGCCTGGGTGACAGCCAGACTCAGTCTCGAAAAAGAAAAAAAGTAAAATTTCCTCTCCTCACACACTTAGTAGGTAAGCCTTATCAACAGGAACCAGTATTTCAGTTTTTATTTTATTTTTATTTGGTTTTCCATACTTTAATAGACTAATCCTTAAGTTTGTCTTCTAAATTGAATAGCTATAAATATTTTTCACTGCTTAATGACCATCCACTGTGTTTTTGAGACGGAGTCTCGCTTTGTCCCAGGCTGGAGTGCAGTGGCACAATCTCAGCTCACTGCAACCTCCGCCTCCAGGGTTCAAGTGATTCTTCTGCCTCAGCCTCCCAAAGTGCTGGGATTACAGCCGTGAGTCACTATGGCCTGTTTTTTCTTTTGTTGTTGTTGTTTTAAGTAATACCACTGATGCTTGCCTGAATTTCCAAGATGTGACCATTTTGAGTACCCTAGTGCTTAAGGAGGAAAAATATGTAAATAAAATTCCTTTATGCAAATGCTTTCTGCAACTCTCATTGCCAGCCAAATTCTTGTAAATCATGATAAACAGATGCTACTGAACTAAATGAGTAAGGAAAATTATGGAGATAGATTCTATTTATCTTATTTTTCAGTGTTGGGGAGGGAGAAAAGGATATGAACTAAATTTTATCTGTGCATGATGATTAGGGCAGATACCCAAGAACTCTATTAATTGATTTCAGCAAGGCAGGATGTGGGACTCAACTAGAGAGCTGCCCCTGGGAAGGGGAAAGTTCTACTGCAACTTTGCTTGACCAGAGAACTGGGTTTGGAAACAATTCAGTATCAAGCTTGCTAGGTCTCTGCCCATTGTTCAGCTTTTTGTTGCTTTTTTCCCCCCAACTTAAAAAAAAATGTAGTAAAATTCACATAACACAAAATTTACTACTTTAACCATTTCAAAGTAAACAATTAGGTGGCTTCCAGTACATTCACAGTGTTGTGCAACCATCATCACTATGTAACGCTAAACCATTTTCATCACTCCCAAAAGAAACCTCGTACCCATTAAAAAATCACTCCCCTTTTTTTCCTCTCTCCAACCCATGAGAACCTATTGCTTTCTGTCTCTATGGATTTGCCTATATTCTGGACATTTGGAAACATACAGTATGTTGCTTTTTGTATCTGGCTTTTTGTTTTTCTAAACAGACACAGGATCTTATTTTGTCACTCAGGCTGGAGTGCATTGGTGTGTGATCATAGCTCACTGCATCCTGGACTCAAGCAATCATGTCACCTCAGCCTCCCAAGTAGCTGGGAATTACAGGCATGAGCCACCACACCCAGCAGGGTTCTTTCACTTACTAATTCATTCATGTAAGGCCAGGTGCGGTGGCTTACGCCTGTAATCCCAGCACTTGGGGAGGCCGAGGCAGATGGATCTCTTGAGGTCAGGAGTTTGAGACCAGCCTGGTCAACATGGTGAAACCCTGTCTCTACTAAAAATATAAAAATTTGGTGGATCACCTGAGGTTGGGAGTTCAAGACCAGCCTGACCAACATGGAGAAACCCTGTCTCTACTAAAACTACAAAATTAGCTGGGGTGGTGGTGCATGCCTATAATCCCAGCTACTCGGGAGGCTGAGGCAGGAGAATAGCTTGAACCCATGAGGTGGAGGTAGTGGTGAGCCAAGATCATGCCATTGCACTCCAGCCTGGGCAAAAAGAGAGAAACTCCATCTCAAAAAATATATATAAATATAAATAAAAATATAAAAATTACCCGGGCGTGGTAGCAGGTGCCTGTAATCCCATCTACTTGGGAGGCTGAGGCACGAGAATTGCTGAAACTTGGGAGGCGGAGGTTGCAGTGAGCCTAGACTGCACCATTGCACTCCAGCCTGGGCAACAAGAGTGAGACTCCATGTTAAAAAATAATAAGATTCATCTATGTTGTATGTATCATTTTATTTCTCTTCATGCCCAAATATTCAATTGTATGGATATACCAAAATTTATCCATATATCAGTTGGTGGACGTTTTGGTTGTTTTCACCTTTTGGCTAGTGTGAATAGTGCTGCTATGAACATTTCACTTACACATTTAGTTTGAACACCTAATTTCAGTTCTCTTTGGTATATACCTAGGAGTGGAATCACTGGATCATAGGGTAATTGTATGTTTAACTTTCTGAGGAGCTACCAAACTTTTTCTCAGTGGCTGCACCATTTTACATTTCCACTAGTTTCTACACATTTCTCCAGTTTCTCCACATCCTTGCCAACACTTGTTATTTTCTGGTTTGTATGTTTGTTTTATAGACATCCTAGTAGGCATGAAATGGTATCTCATTGTGATTTTGGCTTCCATTCCTTAATGACAGATGATGTAGAGCATACTTTTATGTACTTGTTGGCCATTATATTATCTTTAGAAAAACGTCTACTTCAGTCTTTTGCCCATTTTTATTTTTATTTATTTAAGAGACAGGGTCTTGCTCTGTCACCCAGGCTGGAGTACAGTGGCATGAGCATAGCTGACTGCAGCCTCAACCTCTTGGGCTCAAGCGATCCTCCCACTTGGCCTCCCAAAGCACTATGCTTACAGGTGTGAGCTACTGTGTTCAGACCCTTTGCCCATTTTAAATTGGTTTCTTTTCTTTTTGTTTTGAGTTTTAAGAGTTCTTTGTATATTCTGGATATTAGATCCTTAGCAGATATGTGATTTGCAATTATTTTCTCCCATTTCTGTGGGTTTTCCACTTTTATTTTTAACAACTTTATGGAGATATAATTCACATACCATACAAACATTTGAAATGCTCTGTTAGAGAATACAATCCATGGTTTTAAGCATAGCAACAGATATGTACAGCCATCACTACTGTCAACTTTAGAACATTTTCAGCACCTCAGGAAGAAACCCTGTATCCTTTAGCTATTATCCCTACCTCTCATCTCTGCTTCCCCTAGGTCTAAGCAACCACCAACCTGTTAATACTTTCTGTATAGCTTCCCCTATTTTGGACTTTCATATGAATAGAATCATAAAGTATGTGGACTTTCGTGGCTGACCTCTTTCATGTGGCACATAGTGTTTTCAATGTTATCCATGTTATAGCATGTACGAGTACTTCATTTCTTTTTATGGCCAAATAATATTCCATTGTGTGGGAATATCACATTGTCATTTGCCCACTGATGAGCATTCTACTTTTTGGGGATTATGAATAATGCTGATATAAACATGTCCAAGTTTCTGTGTGCACATATGTTTTCATTTCGCTTAAGTATATATCTAGGAGTAGAATTGCTGGGTCATATGGTAACTGTTTTTAATTGTTTGAGGAACTGCCAGACTGTCTTTTCACTGGCTTGTGTTCTCTGAAGCACAAACATTTTAATGAAGTCCAATTTATTGTTTTTTTTTTTCTGCTTGTTCTTTTGGTATTATATCTAAGAATCCACTGCCAAATCCAATGTCATGAAGATTTACCCCTATGTTTTCTTCTAAGAGTTTTACAGTTTTAACTCTTACATTTAGGTCTACAATCCATTTTGAGTTAACTTTTGTATATGGTGTGAGCTAGGGATCTACCTTCATTCTTTTGCATATGAATATTGAATATCCCTGCACCATTTGTTGAAAAGATTATTCTTTCCCCATTGAATGATCTTGGCACCCTTGTTGAAAATCAATTGACCACCAATATATGAGTGTATCACTGGACTCCCAATTCTTTTCCATTGATCTTTATGTCCTTATGCAAGTCTCATACTGTGTTGATTACAAAACTGTAGTGTTTTTGTTTGTTTGTTTTTTGAGGCGAAGTCTTGCTCGGTCACCAGGCTGGAGTGAAGTGGCGCGATCTCAGCTCACTGCAACCTCTGCCTCCCGGGTTCACGCCATTCTCCTGCCTCAGCCTCCCAAGTAGCTGGGACTACAGGTGCGTGCCTCCATGCCCAGCTAATTTTTGTATTTTTAGTAGAGACGGGGTTTCACCATGTTGGCCAGGATGGTCTTGATCTCTTGACCTCATAATCTGCCTGCCTCTGCTTCCCAAAGTGCTGGGATTACAGGCGTGAGCCAACGCACCTGGCCACAAAACTGTAATTTTTAGGTAAGTTGTGAAGTTGGGAAATGTGATCCCTCTAACTTTGTTCTTTTTCAATATTGTTTTGGCTATATGGGGTCCTTTGTAACTTGATGTGAATTAAAGTATCAGGTTGTCCATTTCTGCAAAAATAGAAGTTGGAATTTTGATTGGGATTACACTGAATCTACAGTTCAACTTGGGAGAATATTGCCATTTTAACAATATTAAATTTTCCAATCTATGAACATGAGATGTCTTTCCATTTATTTAGGACTTCTTTAATTTCTTTCAACAATGCTTTAGTTTCCTTTGTATAAGTCTTGCATATCCCTGGTTAAATTTATTCCTAAGTATTTCATTACTTTTAATACTATTAGAGCTGAAATTGTTTTCTTTTTTCTTTTAAAATTCTATTTAGAAATAAATTTTGTGTAGAGGCAGGGTCTCGCTATGTTTCCCAGGCTGCTCTTGAACTCTTGTTCTCCAGCAATCCACCCATTTTGGCTTCCCAAAGTGCTGGGATTAAAGGCACGAACCACTACACACCCAGCCTGGAATTTGTTTTTCTTTTTTCTTTTTTTCTTTTTTTTTTTGAGAAAGGAGTGTCACTGTGGCCCAGGCTGGAGTGCAGCAGTGTGATCTCAGCTCACTGCAACCTCAGCCTCCTGGGTTCAAGCAATTCTCCTGCCTCAGCCTCCCGAGTAGCTGGGACTACAGGCACATACCACCATGCCCAACTAATTTTTCTGTATTTTTGGTAGAGAGGGGCTTTCACCACGTTGGCCAGGCTGGTCTCGAACTCCTGACCTCAGGCCATCCACCTGCCTTGGCCTCCCAAAGTTCTGGGATTACAGGCGTGAGCCACTGCATCCAGCCGAATTGTTATCTTAATTTCATTTTCAGATCATTCATTGCTTGTAAATAGAAACACAACTCATTTTTGTATATTGATGTTACTGTTATTTTTAAGGGAACTGCTTTCCCATCGGTGCATTCTCTGAGTTTATCAGTCGCTCTCTGATCCTCACTCAGTCTTTCTAAAGGCTGAAGGATATTACAACCCTACTTAGTCCCACCCCATCTTGATATGAGGATTCAACACTACCTTATTAACAAGAAATTCCCACTTTTTTTTTTTTTTTTTGAGACGGAGTCTCACTCAGTCGCCCAGGCCGGAGTGCAGTGGCACGATCTCGACTCACTGCAAGCTCTGCCTCCCGGATCCACGCCATTTTCCTGCCTCAGCCTCCCGAGTAGCTGGGACTACAGGTGCCTGCCACCACACCGGGCTAATTTTTTGTATTTTTAGTAGAGACTGAGGTTTCACCATGTTAGCCAGCATAGTCTCGATCTCCTGACCTCGTGATCCACCCACCTCGGCCTCCCAAAGTGCCGGGATTACAGGATTACAGGTGTGAGCCATGGTGCCCAGCCAGTTCCCATTTTTAAATTAACCAATGATAGCACTTCATTTGAAAATGTTAAAATGTCAGGACAGACATAAAGAGGTATATGGGAAATAAGCCTATGTTTATTATATTTTAAATTATTAATATTATTATTTTGCTCAGTATCTTTTGATGGTTATAAAATTATATTTTGCACTTTGGGAAGCTGAGGCAAGAGGATTGCTTGAGACTAGGAGTTCAGGAGCAGCCTGGACAACATAGCAAGACCCCATCTTTAAAAAAAATTTAAAAACTAGCCAGGTGTGATGGTGCATGCCTTATAATTCCAGCTACTCGAGAGGCTGAGGCAGGATCCCTTGAGCCAAGGAATTTGAGGTTACAGTGAGCTGATGGCACCACTGCAGTCCAGCCTGGGTGGCAGAGTGAGACTCTGTTTCAAAAATAAAAATTATCTTTTAATTACTTACTATAGAAAATTGGAATGTCATAATTAAAATCACCTGTAATCCTTCCCCTTACAAGTAACCGCAGTTAAGAATTGGGTTATTTGTGGGTACTGAACCTGAGTATTATCAACATTATTAAGATTATATGGCCGGGCACAGTGGCCCACACTTCTAATCCCAGCACTTTGGGAGGCTGAGGCAGGTGGATCACTTGAAGTCAGGAGTTCAAGACCAGCCTGGCCAACACAGCGAAACCCTGTCTCTACTAAATATACAAAAATTAGCCAGGCTTGCTGGGGCACGCTTGTAATCCCAGCTACTTGGAGGCTGAGGCACGAGAATTGCTTGAACCCGGGAGGCGGAGACTGCAGTGAGTCGAGATCGCACCACTGCACTCCAGCCTGGGCAACAGAGCAAGACTGTCTCAAAGAAAAAAAAAAGATTATATGCGACATATAACTTTTATCCCTCTACCCTTTGTTTCACATCTAAATTATGTGATAATGACTTACTTTTAGGTAACATCAATTTAAATGCACTATTAGAAGTAATAGTAATTCCTTTATATCTATTTGGATAGCTACTTGTGGCATGTCTTTCATGGATTATTTTTCTTTTTTAAAATCAAAGTAATAACATGGACTTGCTATCTTAGTCCGTTGTCTGTTGCTTACAGTACCTGAAACTGGGTAATTTATAAAGAAAAGGAATTTATTTCTTATAGTTATGGAGGCTGAGAAGTCCAAGGTCCAGGGCCCATATCTGGTGACGATCTTCTTGCTGGGACCACTCTTCGCGGAGTCCCAAGGTGGCACAGAGTATCACGTGGAGAGGAGACTGAGCTTGTTAGCTCAGGTCTCTCTTCCTCCCCTTGTAAAGCCACTGACCCCCTCCCATGAGAAACCATTAACCCGTTACTTCATTAGCACAGTAATCAATGAATAGATTAATCCATTCTTGAGGGCAGAACCCTCATAACCTCATCACTTCTTAAAGATCCCAACTCTCAAAACTGCCACGTTGGGGATTAAGTTTCAACATGAGTTTTGGAGGGACAAACATTCAAATCATAACATTTGGCTAAAGCAATCAAATAGCTCTGAAGAATTTACAATAAAAAGCAACAGCTCCTTTCTCCACCTCTCCAGAACCCCAGCCCTATTTTCCAGGGAGCAACGACTTTTAACTTCAGTTTTTATAACTTTTGAGGAATAACATCCACATCTCAACTAATAATTCTCTCCTCATATTTCTTGATGTATAAACTTTGATTTACTCATTGACTTCCTGACCTCTCTTCCTAACTTCCGCTACTAACTCTGGCAACTCTCGTTTTATTTTTGCATAATCAAGGCTGATACTATTTATTTATTTGAATGAGAGGAAATGGATGCCATAGCAAGGGGAATGATGGCTTTCAGAGAAGCAGGCCCATGGCAAGGGGGAAAGCAGGTGGGACGAGAGATATTGTTGTGGCCATTTTTGGGAAAATGCGATCTGCCTTACTCGAACATTTTTCTTTTCTTTTTTTTTTTTTTTTTTTTGAGATGGAGTCTCTCTCTGTCACCCAGACTGCAGTGCAGTGGTGCAATCTTGGCTCACTGCAACCTCCGCCTCCTGGGTTCAAGCAATTCTCCTGCCTCGGCCTCCACAGTAGCTGGGATTACAGGCGCATGCCACTACGCCCAGCTATCTTTTTATTTATTTTTAGTAGAGACGGGTTTTCACCGTGTTGGCTAGGCCGGTCTCGAACTCCTGACCTCAGGTGATC
Organism: Macaca nemestrina; assembly: GCF_043159975.1. Lineage (NCBI taxonomy): Eukaryota > Metazoa > Chordata > Mammalia > Primates > Cercopithecidae > Macaca > Macaca nemestrina. The sequence continues at coordinate 71,268,383 of NC_092135.1, forward strand.
TGTCCACCTCAGCCTCCCAAAGTGCTGGGATTACAGGCCTGAGCCATCGCACCTGGCCCTATGTGGACATTTTTCTTAACCTCTTTCAACTTGCATAGTCTCATCCTGAAAATGGAATAATATAAACTCAGTTGTTGAAAGGATTAAAATGGCAAATCTAGAGCACAGTGCCTGGCACGTTATGATTACATTGCCTTCCTTTCAGTTCCTGATGACAACCTGTGGCCAGCCTCTCAAAGGAGAATATTCTCAGTGCCACCATCAATTGGATTATCTGTTCTTATACTCCAGTGATTATTTAAAATTATCCCACATTTTATTCTCTTAACTTTTTTATAGACATGTCAAAATTTCTCCTAGGTTTATAGATTGCCTTTATTCTTGAAAGGAAAATGAAATGCATACTTTATAACATATTTAATCTTTCTTCTTTTTTATTCTACTTATTGTTTGGAACCCTCTTCATTCTTCTCTTGAAGCCACTAAATTACTCCCCTATTTTGCTACACAGCTGTCTTCCTAAGAAGAGTAAATTCCATAATTTCTTGTAACCCACATTTTTTCTTCCCTTAGTTTCCACTCTAATTGTGCTGGGGTACATCCTGAGGTAATTAAATTGGCCGGGTGAAGAGTTAGTCATTGCACACATTGAAAATTATTGTGCTCAAACTTAGTTATTAGTTTGATTGGAAAGAGAATACAAAGTCAAATTTCTCTTCGGATTTTTGTAGTTTTGTTCCCTTACCCTTCAGAGGTCTTTGCTGGTGATAATCTTGTTTTTTTTTTTTTTTTTTACAAGTGACCTGTATTTTTCTCAAAGTCTTCTGGGGATCTCTCTATTTATTTTTATGTTTATTTTTTGAGACAGTTTCACTCCATCACCCAGGCTGGAGTGCAATGATGTGATCTCAGCTCACTGCAACCTCTGCCTCCCGGGTTTAAGCAGTTCTTGTGCCTTAGCCTCCTGAGTGGCTGGGATTACAGATTACAGGTGCATGCCACCACCCCAGCTAATTTTTGTATTTTTAGGAGAGATGGGGTTTCGCCATGTTGGCCAGGCTGGTCTCCAACTCCTGACCTTAGGTGATCTACCTGCCTTGGCCTCACAAAGTGCTGGGATTACAGGCGTGACCTACCATGCCTGGGCAGGATCTCTCCATTCTTTTATATATATATTTTTTGAGACAAGGTCTCAAAAAAACTACTTTTTTTTTCCTGATTACAAAGTTAATCTATGTTTATTGTAAAAATGTGGGAAATGCTTGAAAGCATAAAGAAGAAAATAAAGGTAACTCTAATCTTATCACCTGAGATAATAAACATTTTTAACATTTTAACATACTCTGTTTTCTGTGTCTGGGTATATATACGTTTTTTTGCTTAACAAAAATGGACCAGGTGTGGTGGCTCACGCCTGTAATCCCAGCACTTTGGGAGGCTGATGAGTGCTAAGGCAAGATGATCACTTGAGGCCAGGAGTTTGAGACCAACTGAGCAGCATAGCAAGACCCTGTCTCTACAAAAATAAAAGATAGTAGCCAGGTGTGGTGGCACACGCCTGTGGTCCTAGCTACTTGGGAGGCTGAGGCGAGAGAATTGCCTGAGCCCGGGAGTTCAAGGTTGCAGTGACCTGTTTGCCATTGCACTCCAACCTGGATGACAGAGCAAGACCTTGTCCAAAAAAAAAAAAAAAAGGTAAGGGAAGGGGGCATATTGGAGATACTGTTTTGCAACTTGCTTTTTTCTAATTAGTTTTTTGCCCTGAACATTATCTTCTTTTCTTCTTTTTTATACAAGAAGATACTCCTGAGAATGCTGAAACATCAAACGACTGAATTAGTTAATGGTAACTGGGGAGTACCAGGTTCTTATTCTTGGGTGACTGGTGGGAAGGCACTGAGGCAAAGGGAGTCCTGGGGAGGTGGTTGAGGTAAGTTTTAAGCCAGGGGGCACTGTACTGGGTCTGTCTGGAGAGGGTGCGTATGAGAGGGGAAGGGGACGGAAGTGGATGCTACGATTCTAAGCAGGTGGGAGCAGCTTCAGGTTACTCTGAGGCTTGTGATCATCCCTCAAGGTCTGGCCAGAATAGGCATGCTCGTGCCAGATATGAAGAGTAACTAGAATTTTCTGAGCACTTACTAGGTGCCAGGCACTGTGCTCTAGATTTGCCATTTTAATCCTTTCAACAACTGAGTTTATATTATTCCATTTTCAGGATGAGACTATGCAAGTTGAAAGAGGTTAAGAAAAATGTCCACATAGGGCCAGGTGCGATGGCTCAGGCCTGTAATCCCAGCACTTTGGGAGGCTGAGGTGGACAGATCACCTGAGGTCAGGAGTTCGAGACCGGCCTAGCCAACACGGTGAAAACCCGTCTCTACTAAAAATAAATAAAAAGATAGCTGGGCGTAGTGGCATGCGCCTGTAATCCCAGCTACTGTGGAGGCCGAGGCAGGAGAATTGCTTGAACCCAGGAGGCGGAGGTTGCAGTGAGCCAAGATTGCACCACTGCACTGCAGTCTGGGTGACAGAGAGACACTCCATCTCAAAAAAAAAAAAAAGAAAAGAAAAGAAAAATGTTCGAGTAAGGCAGATCACATTTTCCCAAAAATGGCCACAACAATATCTCTCGTCCCACCTGCTTTCCCCCTTGCCATGGGCCTGCTTCTCTGAAAGCCATCATTCCCCTTGCTATGGCATCCATTTCCTCTCATTCAACCTGGGCAAGCCTTTGTGACTTCCTTGAAGAATAGAATATGGTGGAAATGTCACCAAGTGACTTGCAAGGCTGGGTTTAAAAAGGCCGAACATCTTACTGCCTTTCTGTGAAGAACCCGACCGCCATGTTGTGAGGAAGCCCAGGCTCTGAGCAAAGGCCATATGCAGGTATTCTGACTAATAGCCCCAACTAGGGCCCCAAGTCGGCCCCTGGCATTAATCATCAGACATGTGAGAAAATATGCCTTCAGAAGATTTTAGACTCAACTGTTGAGGCACCTTCATCCTTCCAGTCTTCCAGCTGAGGCCTCAGATGTTATAGAACGGAGACAGATTGCCCCTATTACATCCTGTCCAAATTCCTGACCTACAGAATCCACGAGAATGAAAAAGGGTTGCTTTATGCCACTAAGTTTTGAGGTAATTTGATACACAGCAACAGGTAACCAGTATAACAGGTGAAACAGACCCAGGATGTGAAGCTCCACCTCCAGCATCTCTGCTGTAGCCACCGGGTTCTACCATCCCGTCTGTGAAGACCACAGTGTTAGTTTGCCAGGGCTGCTATAACAAAGTGCCACAGATGAGGTGGCAGAAACAACTGGAATTCATTTTCTTACAGTCTGGGGGTTACAAGTTTGAGATCAGGATGTTGGTTGAGTGGGTTTCTTCTGAGGCCTTCCTTCTTGGCTTGTTGATGGTGTCTTGTATCTTCATGTCATCCCTCAGTACCTGTGTCCTAATCTCCTTTTGTATAAGGACATCCGTCTTGTTGGATTAGATCCCACCCATATGGTCTCATTTTACCTTAATTGCATCTCTAAAGGCCCTGTCTCCAAATATATTCTGACGTACAAGGGATTAGAAGTCAATGTATGAGTTTTGGGAGGACACAAATGAATCCATAGCAGCTATGCCCAGGGCATTTTGGAGGTCTGAGGGGGCTGGAGGTCTGGCTCCTCCTATCCCATCTAGCTAGCCTCTGGCTTCATCCATCACCTTCTAGAGCAGGGGTTTTAGACCTTGGCTCCACATTAGAATCATCCGGCGAGCTCCACAAAGAGCAGTTATAACCTAGCCCTGCCCCAGATTAATTAACTCAGAATCTCTGAGGCAGGGCCTGGGTATCAGCAGGTTTTAAAAGTTCCTTCATGATTCTAATACGCAGCCAGGGTGGAGGCCCACAGCTCCAGGGGTGAAAGAGGTGACAAGAGCTATGACGGTGCCCCGTGGTAGCAAGCACATTGCTGCTGTGGCTAGAGGGAGAGAAACCAAAATCAGGAGCATCCCAACACGTTTCACATGCCCCACGTTTCACAGTACGGAGAGGACGGGGCATTATGAAGAATAAAAGACAGGCCGGGCATGGTGGCTCATGCCTGTAATCCCAGCCTGTAATCTCTAGGAAGCCGAGGAGGGCAGATCACCTGAGGTCAGGAGTTTGAGACCAGCTTGACCAACATGGTGAAACCCCTCCCTACTAAAAATACAAAAATAGCCAGATGTGGTAGCACATGCCTGTAATCCTAGCTATTTGAGAGGCTGAGGCAGGAGAATCACTTGAACTTGGGAGGCGGAGGTTGCAGTGAGCTGAGATTGTGCCACTGCACTCCAGCCTGGGTGACAGAGTGAGATTCCATCTAAAAAAAAAAAAAAAAAGAAAAAAGAATAAAAACAGAAGAGGTAGGGAAATATACATCCCACCAGTTAAAATGAGAAATTCTATTACATGAAATTAGAAACAAAACCAAAAAAAGGAAAAGCAGGAAAGCACGAGATACCTAGTGGAAGGGAAGAAACAGATGCATAAGTAGGGACTGATATGAGTCTCCTCTGTGATAACCTGGTTTTCGTGTTTTACTTTAGAAATTTCCAACTGAGTTTATGGACTCGATTTTATAAAATGCAAAAATCAACTGTCAGCTTTATTGTTCAGCCTGGGAACTCGCCACCCGGCAGTCAGAAATCACAGGCTTAGGATGGGAAGCCGGGGCAGCACTGGCCCGTCCTTAACCAGCCTCATCCTCGGCCACACGCACTCAGCAGACCCTGATTCTGCTCAGATCTTTCTTTCCTTTCCACTCCCAACCCTCCCCATGGGCTGTTTCTGAGGCTAGATGCTGCTTGTGAATTGCCACAGGGGATGTTGCCTATTCCTGAAGTCATTTATATTGGTATTACTACAGTAAATTCTTTATGAAATAAAAATCAATAGTCACCGACATCCTGAGTAGTGAGGAAAATAATTGTTTATGGCACTCAGCTTAAGCTGTTCTGGTAATCACGTTGAAAAATACAATATTTATTCATTAGATCAAATTTAATGAGGCCTCCTGGCAGTAATTATAAAAATTACTGTAGCAGTAAATTACTAATGAGTTGTGATGTGCTTCCTACCTGTGAAGAAGGACTGGGGGTTGAAAAAGCCTGCTACCCAGATGAGGAGGCGAGGGAGGGAGCCCTGCGGCCCACGCCGCTCTCTCACCCAGGCAGGGAAGGAGCAGTGTACCCAGACCACAAAAGCAAACAAGAAAAAAAGACTGAGGACACACAACCAGGGGGATTCCTGCAGCCATCGGAGCAGGATCAAGATTAGAGCATTCTTTTCCCCAAAGGTGAGCATCGTCTCAGCGACTTGGTGTTGCTGGCGTGCTGGGGTCACAAAGGAGCACTCATCTGATGCCTGGGAAGGACAGGGCTTCTTATTAAGGCTGGGAAATGATTCCAGGCAGACACCGCCCTTCAAGTCTGAGGCCTTGACACCTTAACTCTGACGGCCGAGGTGCAGGTTCTGCTCAGCTCTTTCAAAACCAGCCGCAGAGCATGGCGCCTGCTCTAATGCAAGCACAGTTGATGGTTTTTACAAGCTCCTGGGGGTTTCTTCCTGCTCCGCAGGATCAGAACTGGCTAGAATTTTGCTTTTTTATTTATAGCAGGGAGCTAAGTTCTTTTTTATTTTTGGACGCAAGTAATTAATTTTGATTGAGGAGCCATATATAAAAAAGCCAGAAAATCTGATCTGAGGGCAGGCACAGTTTTTAAAAAGTACGTTAGTAGAGTTAAATGGAAGCATTAAATCTCAGGGAAGTATGGTTGGATACGGCATTGTTGTGCAGTTTTCTGGATTAATGTGGATGGTAAATAGCAGCCTTACCACATAGCCGGGCTATGTCAATTCATCCCCAGTAGCCTTTGTTCCCTAGACATAGAGCCATGGCCTGCTGATGAGGGACTAGCCAAGCCAGGTTACAGCCTCCCACCCCACAGGCAGCTGGAATCTGGGAAGCAGCCGAAACACCCTCCGAAGCCTCAGCATAGCCCTCCCCTGAAAAGCGTCTCTGAATAGCGGGCAGGCTGTCGTCTGGAGTGACAGCTATCTATTCAGGTAGTGGCTGCTATTGTCTTCACACTTGTAACACCAAGAGGATTTTTGTTTAACTTTAAGAATTCTGACAGCATCTCAGAATGTCGTACTCCAAGTGGGTCCAACCCCTCCTCTCATGGGGAGGGCACAATGACATTAGAGTGTACATTTTTTTCTTTAAATTGCAGATGCCTTAAAATGAGATTGTCAGGTTTGTTGGCTTGTCAGACTAAAGTATCAAGATTGTCACAGTGTATTATATCACTATAATATGATCATTGTACACGAAACTAATGAATAATATTGTACTTAGTGGTGGGATGGAGTCACATTAACATTAAAAACGGTGAGCAGCCTTGCATTTTACCCAGGAGAATCTGGGAGGGATGACTCTACACTGTGGGGTGTCAGGCCAGAATTTCATCACCCACGGGAGGTCAGGAAGCCCTCTTCGGACAGAGAGGTTAGGAGGTGGCCAGCTGAGGGCTGTGTTGGGAACAGCTGAGCAGAAGGGAGGCTGGGGACTCCTCAGGGAGGCTGATTGAAGTGTTTGCACCCTAATAGGCACTCAGAAAATGGTTTTTAAAGGAAGGAGTAAATGTCAATTGTGAGTTTTCTTCACAATTAGAATCACTTGCAGCTAAACTAGAAGCAGTTTGATGAGGATGCAGTGGAAGCTGCAGTGTCTGCCTTGCTTACGCCCTCACTGACCATTTATTAATTAATTCACGCATGCATTTATCAGATGTCAATAAGTCCTGCTATGTGCCAGGCACTGTGCCAGGCCCTATGTCCATGTAGCAGGCCCAGCCTTGCCTTCGTAAGGCTGGAAAGGCAGCATTGCAGACACTGAACAAGGACATGTTCAAAACAATACCCTGAGTCCCTACGGCATAAGTGCTCTGAAGGAAAGCAGAAAAGGGGAGGCTAACTTCTTTTGAGGGAGTGATACTGAAGTGAGATCTCAAAGGGTGAGAGGGAGTTAGGGTGGGAAAGAGCATTTGAAGCAATGGAAGCAGAGGCTTCGAGCCCCTGTGAACTGAAGGAGGGTCAGAGGGTCTGGAAGGAAGCAGAAGCACAACAGTCACTATGTGGGGAATGTGGCCGCTGGGGTCAGACAGATCTGAGTTTGAGTTTGGGCCAGTTTACCTCTCTGAGTTGTCAGGGACTAAATAATATCATCGGTCGTGCCCTCATCACAGGCCCCGGCCCATAGTAGAAATCCCGTACATGAAAACAATCATCATGGTTATGGGGAGGCAGGCTGGGGAGCTTACTGCACGTGGCAGGTTGAAGACACCCAAGTGCTTGTTCTATGCTAGGTGGGCTTTGGGGAGATAGAGCAGACGAAGGCACAGGTATGTCAAGGCATGGCACTGCCACGTTACCTGAGTTAGGATGCAGAAGAAAGCAGGAGAGTGAGTACTTACATTGACTCAGGATAACAGTATCCCACTGTAAACATTCATTTACTTTGTCAGCATCAAGCAATGTATCTACATACTGTAGATTAGATTGCACGCAACAGTTTGAGAAGTGCCTCCAGGGTTTGTTCCGTTCACAAACTGTACAACCATACTCAGGAGCCCCGAATTCAATACACATTCTTTTTTGAGTGCTTTTTTTCCAAGGCAGACTGCTCTTGTGCCTACTATTACAGAAAGTCTATTTCCTAAAATGGATAGGATTTACAGGGTTTGTCTTTTCCAAAAGATGCAAGTACATTCCTCTCACTAATGTTATTGCAAACAGCACTCATATTTGAAGGAAGAAAGTCTCCTGCAAGAAATGCAAATTAAACATTTGTACTCAGAGCCCTCGCAGAAGTCAAATACTTCGGTGTTTACAGTCTGTGGAGTCAGCTCTGTGCGACCCGTGACCTCTATTTGTCCACACTCAAGAGCAGCATGGTAAGATGCAGTTTAAGAGTTTCCTCATCTCTTCTACCTCAGCTGCATAGCAAAGGCTGGTTGAGATTCATTTTTTGTGGGTGTGTTGTGAACATATTGATAAAGGATTAACCTGGGCCTGGTATTCCAGGAAAATGATTTAGTGAAAACACATATTTTATTCCACTTGTCTTCATCTATCTCTTCCCCTAGTTATTCTTGATATCAGTCATTGTCATTGGGAGCGGAGTGTACCTCATTGGTATTCCTGCTAGGTATGACACAGCTTTTTCCCACCTATACTTCCAGAAGATCACAAGCTCTTATTTTCTGAGAATTTTCATCTGGAGGCAAAGCATTCACCAGTGGGTTGACTGAGCTTTGTAACCAAAATGGCTGAACAAATGATATGTGGGAATTCTAAACTGGCTTATCACTTCAAAATGCAAAAGCCAGGGAGTGCTGGGGAGGGGAGAAGAGGGAAGAAGCAGGAAGAGAGCAGGCACAGGGTGGAGACTCACCAGTCCTGCCAGGTGAGGCTTTGTCTGGTCCAGACTGTCTCTGGTACGAGAGGGCACACGCACATTCTCACGCAGCTCCACTCTCCCTGGCCTTCAAGCTTGCTGCCCCCGAGCTCCTTTTACAGTGCCAGGTCTGAGTGTGGCTGAAAGAGCCATCTGCAGAGCCTGCTCCATGCACATGGTCAGCTCTTTGTGGAAGCTGCTTACTGGGGGGACTTTAGAACTCAGCCTCTTTGTCCCACGGACCGCATACTTCTGTGGGTTTTTTCCCCCTAAATTGAACCACTCCTGTCCCTAATTGTGTCACTCCTGCTGTCACCTCTAGCCATCAGAGCCAGTGGCATGGTTCTGATTGTGTTGCAATGCGTCCTTGAAGCATTCTTTTTGTTTGTGTTCAATGGCTCTCCTTCAGCTCACAACACAGTGGTGGCAATGGTTTCCTAGGGTCACCCATTCTCCTCTGAGGACCAGCCCAGAAAAGCTCAGTCATAATGAACGGGGCTTCAGACGGATGGACACACACACGGGCTTGAGAGCCCTCCTGGCTTTGGCCACTCTAACAAGATTTTGTCATTTGTGGCTTTTGCACATTGGAAAAACTTTCATCTCTGAGTTTCTATGGGCTATAAATACTTGGTAGGTTAAAAAGGAATCATTCAGAACATGAAATAAACATAACCTGGCACGTACACAGCAACACACCTCAACGGAGCCCTTCAACTTCTAGGCCAGAGCTGCAGGAATCGGAGACGGGGCTTCCTTCATCCCGTCTCGCATTCACTTCCCTCCCGGGCTGGGCACTGCTCTGGTTTCTGACCTCTTTTGGTTGGATATTTTCCTAATGAGGCAGGAGGATGAGGTCTCCATGTTCCTTACGCCTTTTAACCACAGAGTGAAAACTGTTGATTTTGTTGGCATTGGGGAGAATGTTTAGAATGTATGGAAAACATGTTATGGGTATTGTGTATCTACCATAAGCCAAGAAAAGAGACTGGCAGAGGGAAATTCTATCTTGATTCTGAAAAGTCACCACGATCCTGGTCTTTATGGCTTATTTTTTTTTCTAAACAATTGCTTTATTCTTTTTTTCAGAATATAAAAGAAAGACTAAGAAAATGAAAAACCAATCATGTCTTCCAAAGATAGCACTCTTAACATCTTGGTCCTGTGCTTTTTTTTTTTTTTTAAATTGAGGTAAATGTACATGAAGAAAGATGCATAAATCATAAGTGAACATCTCAACATTTTAAAAATCCTAAAAATTATGTATACCCTTGTCACCACCACCCAGATCAAAACATTTCGTGTACTCTAGCAAACTCTGTTGTGTCCTCTCTTAGAAATATCCACTCAGAAGTCTCTCCCCCATGGCCGGCCATGGTGGCTTATGCCTATAATCCCAGCACTTTGGGAGGCTGAGGTGAGAGGATAACTTGAGCTCAGGAGTTTGAGACCAGCCTGGGAAATATGGTAAAATGTTGTTTCTACCAAAAATACAAAAATTAGCCAGATGTGGTGGCACGTGCCTGTCATCCCAGCTACTTAGGAGGCTGAGGTGTGGGGATGGCTGGTGCCTGGGAGGTCGAGGCTGCAGTGAGCTGAAATTGTGCACTGCACTCCAGCCTGGGCAACAGAGCGAGACTCTGTTTCAAACCAACCAACCAACAAACAAATAAAAAAGCAAAAACAACAAGAACAACAAAAAAAATCTCTCCCCTAGAGGGAATCACCTTCTGATTTCAGGCTTATCCTTTTGTCACCAGTCGAGGCTGTCCGAGTTCTTGGCGTCTTGAACAAATAATTGAACAAAACACACAAAGCAAGGAAGGAATGAAGAGATTTATTGAAAATGAAAGTACACTCCACAGTGTGGGAGTGGACCCAAGCATAGGGGCTCAAGGGCCCCGTTACAGAATTGTGGGGAGTTTAAATACCCTCTAGCGGATTCCATTGGCTACTTGGGGCACGCCCTATGTAAAGGAGGAGGATGAAGTAAAGTTACAAAGTTGTTTATTGTGGAGAGGATATTTGGTGTCATAGCTGAAGAGTGAATCAGCCTCATGTTCCCTGCCTCCAGACCCTGTTTTCCTGCCTCACTGTTACATATATATACACACACACACACATATATATACACACACACATATATTTTGCTATATATATAATATTTGCATACATCATTCTCTCTATATTTAACTTTTATACTTTATTTTATGTATATCACACATTTTAACAAAAATGGATCAAACTACTCATACAGTATTACAATCTGATCCTCTCACTTTAAATAAATTTTTATTATATAATATTTATGAAATAAAATTTTATACAGTATTACTATATAATAAAATATCACATTTATGTGATGTATAAATATATAAATTACATAATTATCACTATATATTATCTTTCTGTCAATAAATATAAAACAAAACCATCACTTTTAATGATTGCATCCCATTGTTGGGTATAGCATAATTTGTAAACTACTTTCCTGCTAACGAATATTTTAGCATTGTTCCTTTGTGATTATATTTTTAAATTGCCATTAGGGTGACATCTATGAATGGATTTATTCCAAAGGCTTTGTAATCCTATTTTACTGTTATTAACTATGAGTATTAATGCTTCTATATTTTATATTGTCCATCTCTTTTTGTTCCATTTCTTTCCCTAGCATGTATTCATCTTGTGGCTCATGCTAAAGGACAGTGTGTGAATGTGTGTGTGCCTGTGCACACGTGTGCACGCATGCATGCCTGTGTACATGCATTCTATGTTGTTATTGTTATTCTAGTGGTCCCAATCCAGCCCAGCCTTGGAGCAGGAGATGTAAAGTATGTTTGCATCCACACAGCATGTCATATAGTTTTAAAAGTCACTAAATAAATTCTCACCAGATTTCATTTCTAGTTGTTGGAGAATTTCTTCCACAGATCATTCAATTCTTTCAATTTATAGGGGGAAACAATGTCTCTGGCTCGTCTTCTGAGTGAAGTTGTTGTAATGTCACCCCTTCCACTTGAGTGGAAAGCATGCCCATGAATGCACACATGAATTTCCTTCCACTCTAATCCATGAATATCACTGCTCTTGTTTCCCAGCCGCAGCCCCCAGGGTTTTTGTGTAATAGTCCACGCTTTCTACCAGGAGTTAGATTCTCTGTCACAAAACTCCAGTGCTGTGGGTTGGCACGTTTGCTGAGTTTTCAAATCAGGGGTTTATTTTCCTGGTCAGTTATTTAATTTATTTTTTAAAGACATCTTTTATTTTCAGTCAAAAAGACAAGTAAAAATAATTCTCAGAGATATGTGTTTAATGTAAAAGGGGTTTTTATTAGGATATTTGTTTACATCGACTCTACAGAATTCTTTTTAATCTAGAAGCCATAGGGATTATTATTTCTTTGTCATGGAATCCCTAGATCTTTGTGGGAGGCCTAGAAGCACACGTTTCTCTTCCATTTAAACAAATTCTATTCAATTCACTTGCATTGGCAGAGCACACCAAAATCTTAATTTTCTCAGCCATGGAGAGTGAAGTCAGCTTGGAAGCTTTTTAAACGTGGATTTTGTTCTTTTTTTAAAAAAAATCCTAACACACGCCCAGAGAAAGAAAATACACCCTCTTCTCTAAAGCAATGAAAGTACATAAAGTTTCTCTCCTAAAACCCTTCCTGGCCAGGAGATTATGTGTGAGTGAACGTGAGTATATCTTTCCTATTGGCTTAAAAAAAAAGCCAAATAAATAAACACTTGTTTTTAAAAATTCAAATCTAAAAAGTAAAAATAAATTTTCTCTCTCACAGTCTCATTACCTCAGAGATAGTGACTAATAATTGGCATTTGTATCGTGCTTTTGAAATAAAAGGTGGGATGCATTGTCCATAGTGTAATGCAAAAGGCTGTTTTCACTCCCTGTTAGACACTTCTCTGTGGCAGAACACAAAGATCCACCTCATTCTTGAGTAGCAGCCAAGGATTCCATAGTTTGGCTCTCTAATTTATTAACTGTTTTCTATCAATGGATATCTGTGCTTTCTACAGATTGTTCTATTAAAAACCTAGATATTGAATCTAATTTTGTCTGAGATCCAGTTATAATTCTAGCCAGAGATCTTACTTAGAGACATCTTGGAGATCACAATTGGTGGTTGATGATGGCTTTTACCCATTTCTATTCCCAGAAAAGAAGGAAGGCGGCAATCCACAGCCAGTGCATGGCCTGCCTAACAGAACACAAACGTCCATATAAAACCTCTTTCCTTTTTCCACCCCAGCCTCTTCCAACCTCTTTCCCTACAGGATCTCCTTCTTCTTTCAAATGGAAAGGAAAAGGTTCCAAGAACGATTTGGGGGCCCAGATTTGGCTGATTTACCCAAACTTGTTTGGAGAAATGGCTTCATTGTATGTTTCTGGCTCTATATTCCTGGTTTTCTCCTGCAGGTTCTCTGGCTTGCTCCGCATCTGGAAAGTGAGGACTGTTGTCTATGGGAAGATTTCCAGTGGCTGAAAGCTTATGGCTGATGATGTAACCCAGCACCAAGTTCACACCAAACCCAGCATTCCTAATTCTAACAAGGTGCTCTTGATCCAAACTTAGGGCATTTGAGGCTCTAAGTTCTTTCTCCCCTTCCTTTGTCAGCAAAAATAAGAGTACCTCAGTAAACTGAAAACTGCGCAGAGAGGACAGCTTTCAGACTTGCTTAGTCAAAGAGCAGAGCTCTGTGTGTTGTGTTTGTACTGTCAGTCCACAAAAAAACAGAAGATTTAGGAAGAAAGGAAGGCTATTTACTAGAACAAAACACACGATAGTTCACATTACATATTTTCTTGATGGACACAAAGTGACATCCATACTGATTGACTGTCGGCATGTGCCTCTCCACGGAGCCAGGTTCTGTGTGATGGATAAGCCAGTCTCTGGCAAGTGTCAGGAAGATTATCAAAAGAAAGAGCTGTCTGTAGTTGTTCCCTTTCTGAGGAGATTGACAACTCACCCTAACAAAAGGAAACATTAGTGTGCTATTTGCGTCTCCCAAAGAGACTGTGATAAGATGACGTGATAAATGGTGGGGTGAGGGTGGGAGGGAGGTTGCCATAAAAACACATAAGGTAGCTAAATCGTGAAGTGCAAAGAAAACCTCCGCTCCCACAATTGATGAGGCTTGTTTATTTTAAAAAGGTGAGCTCTTCTGAACAACAAAATTGTCTGCAGCATAAGCACTGGTTGGAGAATAGCAGAAGTTCTCCAACCAGGGTTGCTAACAGCTTCAAGGGAAATCTTGAATACTCCGTGTCCTACCCTTTCCTCTAGTTGCTTTAATACGACCACCGAGAGCATGTGAAAGAAGACACGCCATAAGGTGGAGCAAACCTTAGGTACATCTTTCTTCTCCATGAACTCCAGAGTGGGCTTTGGATCTGGCATAGCCCCAAGAACAGAGGTTTGTATATGAAATTCACAGAGGGCGTTTATTATGATTCAGAAACAAACAGGGTGAACTTGAGTGTATCCAAATAGGAAATTGTCCCCCAGAGAGGCTTTACCCACAACTGCAGCAACTGTCACCCCTCATTAATTGCAGGGACGGCACCAATTTCAAGTGTGTTCAGGTCATCTTGGCAGGCTTGCTTCGCAAGCTAATACATGTGGAAGTCGACGTGCTGTGAACAGGTTGGACTTGCAGATGAAAAGTACTCTGACGGATTGCTCAAATCCACTGGCGTCTTCAAGAATGTTAAAAGAAAAACTTCGGCCGAATTACGCTAAAAGGAGTTTAATTGAGCAACGAACGATTTGTGAATCAGGCAGCCCCCAGAATCACAGGAGATTCAGAGAGACTCCAGGGATGCTTCGTGGTCAGAAAAAATTTATAGGCAAACAACGGGAAGTGACTTACACAAATAGGAGGTGAGGTAAAGAGACAGCGGGACTGGTTAAGGGTTGGCGTTTGCCTTATTTGAACACAGTTTGAACACTCAGCGGTGTGTGACTGGATATATCTGCTGGGATTGGCTAAGACTTAGCGATTGTTACAGGCGTAGACTGCTAAATTAGGTTTTCAATCTCATCTACCTATTAAGTTAGGTTGCAGTTCATCCACAAGGGCTCAAATGTAGAAGTAGGGAGTCCTTCTCAGGCCAGATTTCGTTTGCTTTAACAGGGAGCACCTACTCTTTTCCTGCCTGACCCTGCATTTTCACCTCTTAACACCAGCCCCCACAGTGCTATCGGGAGGTCTCTGGCTCATGGCAAACCAGACCCTGCCTAGCAGGCAGGGACGGCTCCTTTGGCCTGAGTTGTACTGAAAAGCCAGGCACTGGCAGGGATGGAAAAGAAAGACTCTTCTGAGCTTTGTGCGCTGTCAGCCATAAGAGCATTGACTAGGTGGCGGGTATCACATTCTGTCCACACGTTGGTGTCGGTAGAAAACATGGTCAATCTAAAAAACCAGTAATAACACCGGGAAGACTTTCTAATTTCTCAGTGTTTCTTCCTACTCTGTGGATACTGGCCTCTACTATTACACGCTTTTCATGACCTACTTTTCTATATTTTTTCAATGTCATTCTTTCTCCTGAGACAAAGCAGTTTGAATCTTGGGGTGGTTATCCTTTAATCCCTGCGTGGTTTGCATTTGTTTTTTTCTTTTTCTTTCTTTCTTTTTTTTTTGAGACGGAGTTTCACTCTTGTTGCCCTGACTGGAGTGCAATGGAGTAATCTCGTCTCACGGCAACCTCCGCCTACCGGATACAAGCGATTCTCCTGCCTCAGCCTCCTGAGTAGCTGGGATTATAAGCATACACCACCATGTCTGGCTAATTTTGTATTTTTAGTTGAGATGGGATTCGCCATGTTGGCCAGGCTGGTCTTGAACTCCTGACCTCAGGAGATCCTCCCACTTCAACCTCTGAAAGTGCTGGGATTACAGGCATGAGCCACCGCGCCTGGCCTGTTTGCATTTCATTTGTGTTCCCTTAAGGATGACTGGATGGGAGGCTGAGGTGACTCTTCCACTCACTCCCAATTGGTGATGGGAGGGCTACAAGAAACAGGAAGACAAATTCCACAGCGTGTCTTCGCTGATCAGTGGGAATGACATGATCAGGTTATGCCAGTTACCAACTTGGTGCTTTCCAAGACATTGGGAAGCCTTCACCTGGCTTATGGAGGAGGCCAGATATAGGAGTGTGCCCCTCCACATTTAGGTGACCTCCAGGAAAGAAACTGGCTCCTTCTCCCTGGGGCCAATAGTTATCTTCCGAAGGCTTCTTGGATCCATGGATTCCCTAGAGAACCTACCTCACGCTGTTTCTGATCTTCTTTCAATTCATGCCTATAGACAACCACAATTTTTGGATAAAATCCAACTCTTTTTTTTACCCTAGGCAGTGTCCGGATTCCATTACAGGTTACGGGGCCCTCTAACCCCTAGGAGTATTGAGGTAAACCAAAAAATGTTTAAGAAAGCCTAGCTCTAAAGTGGCCTGTATTTATTATTTATTATTTTCAGACTTGGTAAACAGAAAGTAAGATCTAAAGTGATTTAGAAACAAGTAGTTGAGGGGAATGGCAAAGTGAGGAGCCAGTCAAAGAAGAAAACTTTTGCAAGGAGTCGGGAGAACATGAGAGGCAGGCAATCAAGCTAGATAGAGGAATCAGGGACACTGGAAGGAAAAGAGGTAGAATGTGTGTGTGTGTGTGTGTGTGTGTGTGTGTGTGTGTGTGTTGGGGTGAGGGTGGGGATGGGGAGGGTGGGAACAAACAATAAGAAAGAAGGTCAAGGACAGAAATCAGATTACTTGAGCAAAAACCCAAAACAACAGCATCAAAACAAACAAAACCCACAGAACAGAGTCCTTCCCAAATTTTCCAAGGTTAGTAGCATCCACCAGGTGATCTGACAGTGACACCAGGTGGCTGATGACACTATATAGAGGCCTTATCTTAAATCATTTTACCCTAAAAAGCCAAGCTTTGTTTTATAAACTCATCCTTAATGGAAACAGAATGGAAAGAAACCTGGAGATTATGTATTCCAACTCCCTTACTTTACATTTGAGGACACCAGGTCCTCAAGTTATCAAAACTGACTGACCAACTGAACAAACAAAAAAATACAATCTGAGAGTACAGACACAGCACTTTAACCAACTCTGTGACTCTAGCTTTTGTTGCTTTTAATCTTTAAAAACAAAATATATCTTATTTTATTAGTTGCCCATTATTGACCAGAAGGCAACTAATATTAAAACACAAATTGTGACCATTGTATTTGATCGATTCAGATGCACAAGGAGATTATGATATAAACTTGATTATGGAGAAAATAATCACAAACATGTGTAGTATCTTTTGACTTAAACTGATTATTGAAGAGAAAGCATAATTTGACTAGTATTGCCTTTCTTTCATATTTTTAAATGGTTAACAAAATTTACAGCAAACTATTTGCCATTCTAGGAGTAATATCAGATACAGAACATACATTTTTGTCCGTTTTTAAAGAATATCATGCAGTCAGAGACAGCAGAGGAATTCTAAATGTTTTTGGTGGTTTTTATGGTAAAGTAGAATGCAGGGGTCTATTTTCCCTGGTTCAGTCTTAACATGGTTTCATCTAAATTATACACCAAAGGAAGCATTTGGATTATATATATTTCAAAAATCCACACTCAGTATAAGAATGTGAATCAGCTGGGCGCAGTGGCTCATGCCTATAATCCCAGCACTTTGGGAGACCAAGGCAGGCAGATCACCTGAGGTCAGGAGTTCGAGACCAGCCTGGCCAACATGGTGAAACCCCATCTCGACTAAAAATTCAAAAATTAGCCGGGCATGGTGGCATGCACCTGTAATCCCAGCTACTCGGGAGGCTGAGGCAGGAGAATCGCTTGAACCCGGGAGGCAGAGGTTCCAGTGAGCTGAGATCATGCCCCTGCACTCCAGCCTGGGTGACAGAGCATGGCTGTATCTCAAAAAAAAAAAAAAAAAAAAAAAAAAAAAAAAAAAATAAATAAATAAATAAATAAAATAAAATAAAAATAAATAAATTTAAAAAAAGAATGTGAATCAGCAAATATTAGGTGTGAGGACCATTACACTGGACCTTTATAAAGCAATTTGGTTTTTGGAAGGTAACAACATACATTCTTGTAGGAAAGAAAATGAAGAAATAAAAATATTTGGGGATAGTTACACCTTATAATGATATATTGAGAACTGGTTCTCTACCTTAAATAAAATTTCTTATATGGCTAAGTCTTATAAATTATCAAAAATGAAGGAAAAAATCTTTTCAATTTCCAGGAATGGTTTATGTATTTTGACTTGTTTTCTTGGCTAATTTTATTTTTATTTTAAAGCTCTGAAGCCATTTCCTGCTTTGCTTTGGTCAAATTAAAGGGAAAAGAAAAATCAAACAAGAAAACAGAGATGTTAAATGAAGCTGATTACCATACAGAATAACATATGTGCTTTGTCACTTGTGAACAATTTGCCATCTCTGCACACTTACGAACCCTCTGAGCACCTCCGTGTATTTACTGACTGCTGGCCATGTGGTGATGTCTCCTCGCCAGTGATATAGAACAAGCTGCCCAGGGTAGAGAACAAGCTGCCCCTTGTCCTTGGCAGGAATTCAGTCTGTTCCTTAGGGTATAGGGCACGTGCGGCCAGGCCCTCCTGAGGCAGTATTTCATCCCTGCCCTGAGGTCAGCTCTGGAAATCTGGGATAGGGAACACCACAAAACAGAGTGGGGAGGAGAAGAACCAGTAGCCTGTCCAGCTCTCCTAACAAAACCCTAGTTGTTTTAATCATTGCTCCCAGTAGGTGCCCCGATCAGATGCACAAACCAATGATTATGTTGGTAAAGACCCAACATTTCTAACGTGTCCGTGCCTGCTTAGATTCATTTAGATGAAACCATATTATTAAACCAACTTGCACAGAACATGATCACAGATCCCTCATTGACAAACAAGCGAACTGGGCTGCTGATGAGTCTCTGAACTGTCTTTTAGCTGAATTATTATTAAATACAAACATGGTCCTTTTTTTTTTTTTCTAAAGGGGCGCATGTTAAACAATTTAATATTTTAGAAAAATACTTTCCCTTATTTAAATGAAAATAAGTAATGTAGTTTGCAAAGTAAAAGGCAGGGTTTCATCTTTTAGACAAAAAAAATTAAAAGAGAGAGAAAGACATGTATTGTCTATTTAACAATCAAAACACTACAATAAAATAAAATAAAATCGTGGTATCATAAT
Organism: Macaca nemestrina; assembly: GCF_043159975.1. NCBI lineage: Eukaryota > Metazoa > Chordata > Mammalia > Primates > Cercopithecidae > Macaca > Macaca nemestrina. The sequence goes on from NC_092135.1 coordinate 71,287,149, forward strand.
AATGAGTTCTCTTTCAAATGGTTTGCTCTGAACTAAATTGTGCTCTTTATGTAATAGAATGACAAATTGTTTAATTCTGTATCAAATATTCATGAGCTGTAAATGTGCTGCATCACCAAAACGGGTGCAAAATCAGAAACAAATACTGTAGCATGCACAGAAATGGAAGCTAACAGAAGTGGACGTCTGCATAGGTTTTCAAGATTGTCGTGGCTTTGCGTCCATGAGAGAGGGGAGAGAAAGAGAACACCTCCTTCTCCAGCCATCTCCAAATGCTGCCGTGGGAGAATAAAAGGGTGAGAAAGGAACCTGGATGTGGATTCGCACAGCTCCGTTTCTCCTGCAGATCAGAAGGCTAAAAGCAAATCAGAGATTAGACCACAATATGACGGAAATTCCTAGACATTTCAAAATGGTGCAGGGCAGTATTGATTTATTAGAAAAGAGTATGTATGTGAACTCTCTTTTTTTTTTTTTTTAAAGGGTAGAATGGCTAATTATTCTGAGTTTGAATTTTAAAATGAAGTGTTTTTGACCATTCAGGGAGAATACATGAGAGACCCTCATCGGCATCATCTACGTGGTCATTTGTTTGCCCTTCACATGGCAGGGCTTCAGAGGAAAACCCAGCTCCAGGCTGCAGGCTCCGAGTCTCCTTACACCTCTCCGGAACAAATGGATTCATTTAGAATTGGATTTCTTCTTTTAGCCTCAGCCAAACGCCCTCAAAGCCACATAGGTTTCCCTCTCTTCCCTTTCACCTTCCTCTCCCCTCCTCTTCTTTCCTCTCTTCAGTATTTATTCTCATAGCAGTGGAAGGACTGCCGTTTAGAAGGAGAGAGAAACATGTCAGTCCTTCAAGAATGATGTACAGGTTCCCTTTGCCCTACAGGGGGCAGACCGTATCATTTCCCTGTTGACATTCGGCCTCATGGGCTCTCTTCTGGAACCCATGAGTTCAGAAAGGATTGAACACCACCCATTTCCTGCAGCAGTCCCTTCCAGGAGTCCTGTTCCCATGCCTGTAAGCAGTCATTTGGAGTTGCCTAAGAAATGTGCAAGAACCTCACTATATTGAAATCAACTCTTTGAAATGGCATGAAGAGTTTTTTGGTTATTAACTCTACCATCTCCCGTTAGCTAAGCTCATTTGTTTTCCCTTGAGAGAAGAGCTCTTCTAGCATTTAATCATACCTAATCTTTCTGCAAAGTTGTTTTCCTAAAAAATTGTATAAATCAAGTTTTTGTAAATCTAGTCATATGTTTTATGCATCAGGGGAACTTGGGATGTAAAGGAATCTCATGGTGCGTGCATCCTTCTGTAAAATGAAGATGTGCTCCCTTATTTATTCATTTTTGTAAATCTGAATAATTATTCACTGGGTTGAAGGAGGTATGCCTTTATTGAGGCTTTTGCATTTGGTAATCTTTCCATTTTTTATTTTCAAGGTGCCCCCAAATGGCCACATATTCCACCTTTAGTGGAGGAAAACACAGCCAACATGCTCCCTAATTCTAAGTCATAAAGAGCCTCAAAATTCTGTGCCAGTAGCTCATAAGGAGTTCTCGTCTGATCTAGAAAACCAGCAGAAAACCTTGCCGCGGTCCCACAGGAGCGATACACATTTCAGACTGACTGGGTTCTACTCCTTCCTTCTTTCTCTTCTCCTTTAGCAAATGAAAAGATGCACAGTACTTGGGATTTCAAATAGAATAGTGCCTATTAAAGCTTTACCTAGGGGGGATTCCCCAAATCAAGGGACATGAAATTACTCAGCCACAGGAATCTTGGAGAATCTGGTCTCTGAAGATGAAGCTAGAAATGCGCAAAGGTTTACTGTTCGTTGTTTTCCTCGGCAGAGAGCGCAGGGTCCTTATGGCAAGAAAAGGCTGAGCTGTTGGAGCAGAATGAAACCAGATTCCCAACATCTGTGCTCTAGACCCCACTCCGAACGGGGACTTTCTGGAGGTATTTTTCTACCCTCCGTCCCCTGGATCCCAATTAAGGGAAACATATTTTTTTTTTTTTAGACATGTCATTATCCCATGATAGAAAAGCAGGACTCACTGTTCCTCCTTCCTTCCTTCCCTCCCTCCCTCCCTCCTTCCTTTCTTCGTTTCCCCCACCTAGATGAGCAATGCAAAAGGTCTAGTATTTGCGAAATGTAATTATATTAGTGATAAACTTCATGGTTTAATTTGGGAAATCTCCCAAACCTAAATTCCCAGCCCGGAGGAGTCCAATTAGATCTGGGCTGGGAAAACTAGAATATCTTTCAGTGAAGGGGAAATAACCAAGGGGAAGCAAGAACCGCAAATGGCCAAACACTGATGTCGGCTGAAGTCTTCCTCGGAAAATGCCTCTGTATGAGGATAAAGTGGCTGATGGAAAGTTCACTCAATCAGGGCTGCACAGTCTTGTGGAATAAAATACATCCAGACAGGGCTACGACGTGCTTTGGTTTCCAGCAGGGGGAGCTCTGACTCTGGAAACTGGTCAGTGGCCACCAAACGCTGTTTCACTGGGTCTAGACCTTTGGAGATCAGCGTTCTCTGGTCGCCAAGGTCCATGGGTCGTGTCGCTGAACCAGAAACAGAGGTCTCCCTTCGCACAGTCCCCGGTGAGGAAAGTAGTTAACACCTCTTTAGAAACATGGCTGAAGAGGCATTTTAGGAGCAAGTAACAAAAGTCTTACAAAGGCAGCAGGGAAAAAGTCAGGGATGGAAATTAAAGCCCCCTTTTCCTCCTCATTCTCCCTTCCGTACCCCTAGGCATAACTGTTTCTCGCTCGGGGGCTTTGCTCTGATATGACATCCTGTGAGGATACCTTTAGCAGGGGGAGCCACATGTCCCATTTTAAAAACTGCCTGTTGTTGGGATGAACTAGATTTCCTGATGATTTTCAGTCAGTTCTGGGCACTGCTGGGTCCCTGCTGCTCTCACTTTGGGTTCCTAGGAAGGAGAAACACAAGACTTCTATGCTGTAGCTACATCAGTGCCAAGAGACCCCACTTCACATGTCTTCCGGGCTTGGCTCAGAAGCATCTGCAGAGAGACAAGGAAGCCCCACAAAGTGTGGACAAATACCACTCTAGCCCATGAAATAGCTGAGAAAGAGCGGGGCTCGGCACAGAGTTTTCTAAGCGGCTTTGTGTGAAAGGTTGCTGGACCCTGAGGGGCTCCCAGGTATTTCGTGGGGTAAAAAGTGTTCTGATGTCAGAGTCTGAGAAAGGCTGTAGGCACTATCCGTACATTCCTCACTCCCCCAACTTTTGTGGAAAGAAACCTTGTTACAAGTCCTAGGAGTTCTACAGTCCAAACAGAAAAAGGAAAAAGCCCACTTAAATTTGTCTGATCCAGCACTTCCAAAACTTATCTGACCATGACATTTTTTCTTTTCCTTTCCACAAAGCACCTATGTTCCAGGCACTTGTGTTGTGTGGAACACACTTTGAGAAATACTGAGTATGCATAAAAGAGCAAAGTTCTAGGGGTGAAGAAACTTCTGCATTCCTGTAGATTGGTTCTGATCCTAACTAATGCTATGATTTTTTTTTTTTTTAATGGAATTTCGCTCTTGTTGCCCAGGCTAGAGTACAGTGGTGCAATCTCGGCTCACTGCAGCGTCTGCTTCCCAGGTTCAAGCGATTCTCCAGCCTCAGCCTCCTGAGTAGCTGAGATTACAAGAACCCACCACCGCACCTGGCTAATTTTTGTATTTTTAGTAGAGATGGGGTTTCACCATGTAGACCAGGCTGGTCTCGAATTCCTGACCTCAGGAGATCCACCCCCCTCAGTCTCCCAAAGTGCTGGGATTACAAGCATGAGCCACTGTGCCAGCCTGCAGCTATGATTTTTGACATCACATAGCCTCTCTGAACCTCAGTTTCCTCTTCTGTAAAATGGTGACTCCTCCATTCCTACACATCTGGATGGCTCCTGGCTGAAAGGGGAAGGGCAAATGTCTGAATATACTTAAAATTTGTGCTCCTGGAGACAGAAATGGATCACACATTTATGTTGAAAGTGGGTTGTAGACTTATGTCTACAAATGGACTAAATGAACAAAATCTTATGACCAGAGGAGGCACTATTCCCCTCTCTTCCTATTTGGCTTATAAATCACAATTTACACCAGTCCTGTGGCTACTTGTATATCTTTACCTGTCTGCTTTGCTTAATCTATGGACTAGCTGCATGCAGCATTCTCTTTGCTTTTTATATGCAAGACTGCGAGTTTAAAAAAATTCATGTAATGAATGAATTTTAATTGTTGAGGATATATATTCAGAGCTTTAATTGGGATTCTACAGATTGCAAGGATTTACAATCTTTTCTGAGGAATAGCAGGAGCCAGAGTGCATGACGGTGTTATTGTAGTTGGGACTGAAATTAATGGAATGGTCCAAGTTGTAAAGTGTACACCTGAAGGTTTATTTCTAAATTGCTATAGAGGACAGTGGCGAGGGTGATCAGGTCCTCTCTGCTTAAAAGGCATTTCTTCTTTCCCCCCAGATCTCTACCTCTCCCTCACTTGGAAGTAGAAATGGCAAAAGGAAACAGAGTCACCTTAACTGCCTTTCATTGGGGATGTTGATCAGATGCATCGGAAGGAAGATAAGGCAGTATGGCTTTGCAGTATGGCATGACCGGCCATCCATCCGCCTTGCTCATGCCTAGCTGCACGCACTTTCTCAGCAATGTTTATCCAACAAACATTGATTGAGCACCTACTATGTGCCAGGTATTTATTCCCATCAAGTGGAAAGTCCTCTTTTCTAAGCTGCAGCTAAGTTCTGGCTCCTCTCTGGAGGCTTCCCTGATATTTCCAGGCTTCACTAATATCTGCCAAATTCTAAATTGTTACAGTTGGGGTTACACAATTGAGCAGTCATTATATACTGCTTGGTTGCTGTGGTTTCAAATGAATGTCTAACTAAGATGTAAGCTTCAAGAGAGCAGGGGCTGTGTCCTAACAATCTTTTACTTGCTGTTGGTGCTTCTATAAACACAATTCACCAAATCAGATCAATGGACAACAGACTCTGGAGAATCCTTCAGACTACAGGTCTCTGCACCTCGAGGTAATATAATGTGTTTTTCAGCCAATAGTGTATGCTACGCTGTAGGTGCCCTGGCAACTATCCCTAATGTCTACTCTCTTTGTTCTAGTTGGTTTCTGTTTGTTTCAGAATTAGAGGGTCAGATTTGGTGTTTACTTCTCACTATTTCTTATTGATAATGTTGTGAATTAAAATTTGGTAAACTCAACAGAATTGAGTGCCTTTCTGGGTGGTCTGAATTCATCTCCAAAGGCAACTTCCACTGATGTGGTCTTTTTTCCTGGCTTTCTGTTTTACTAGTTTGTGGCTAATTACGAGGGCTTCAGTCAGTTGATGTAGCCACAGATGACACTAACACCCTAGGTGGCCCAGGGGAGGATTTGTGGGGGTGTGGTGTCTGGGCTCTTTTAGAGAGGCCTGCAGGGAAATTACCGATGTGGGTGTGGGCTTTGTATCTGTCCTGCCTATGCCTCTCCTGCTGGCATCCTCCCCCATCTGAGGCTCTGCCTCCACCTGTGCTGGAGTCTGATCTAGGTATTGCCTGCCACAAGCGTCTTGCCTAAGTAACTTGGGGCTGGTAAGTGTTTACAGTGGGCCCCCTCCTGAGAGGATACTTACATGAAAAATTCATCTGGAATACCCACAAGTGTTTCATAAAGCCTAACTTGGCTGGTTTTCCCCAACAAATTGTAACCTTTGCACACGTTTTCACAGTCTACAAAATGCTTTCATGCACAGTGTCAGTCGAGTTGTAAAACAACCATGTGAAGTCGGGGGAGTGGTGGAGAGGCAGGGATCAGATGACTTGCACAGAGAGTGCAGAAGAGGTGGCAGGGCTGGAACCCACTAGTTCTTCTGACTTCTCCCTGCCCTGTTTTGCCTTGAATTGTGATTACCGGAGTAGACATCCTTTATTCTCATAGACCGTAATATGATATAGTGGAAAAGTAGTCAGTCTGAACACTTGATACTAAAGCCAGGTCTGTTCCTCATAAGCAAGTGGATACTACTACTATTAATAGTTATAATAAATCACAGCTCCAGTGTATGCATCACTTACTATGTATGAGGAATTGTACTCATATTATCTCATTTAATACTCAAAGAGCCCCCTGCAACGGAGCTTAGAGCAAGGTTTCACCATCACTAACTGATGTTCAGATTGAAGCCAAGTTTTGTCTGTTTCAAGCCCATGATTATTCAGTTTCTGCCTTGGTTGTTGAGAGGTTTAAGCAAGATAACCATGTGTCTCGCATGGTGCCAGATTGATGCAAGTTAAGCTTACAATAAACAGTAGGTCTTTCTCTCCTTTTCCTTGAGTCTAGGGATGTAATCACCACTCCACCCCACCCTTTGGTATTCCTCGTAGCATAGTGTTTTGCATAAGTCAGTCCTAGGTGAATGTTCATTGAGTTAAATGGAAATCAAAGCTGAGAATGAGGAAATTAGTCTGCTCTCCTCAGCAGGTAGGGGAAGTAATGAAGACCAAGCAGTTCCATTGCAAGAGCTGTTGGCATGTAGGTTGGTGCATAATGAGACCAGGGTTGTGGTTTTGGTCCCTAACCACAACCTCCTAGTTCTTCACCCAACACTCTGGCTGCCCCTCTTACAAAGGAAATATCCTTTGCAAGCATCTTTCTCTCTTTCCCCTTCATGTTACTGTATCTATGAGTTCTGTCTACATTGAAGTCTTGCAAATGCCATTCGCAGCACCAACTCCCTTGCTATAGGTACATGTATATGCCAACACCTACTCAGCCTGGAGTCCCATACCTCGTACTTAGCACATCTTGTACTGAATTCATTATTCCCTCATCCCACTTAGCTGCTTTTCATGTTAAGCTCATTTGAATCACTTCAAATAATGTTGGTTTTATTGTAAGGGCACATAGGTGGGAGAACCTAGTTAAAGCTGAAAAAGCAAAAACTAAAACCAGGCCCCAGAGGAAGAGAAACTGTAATGGGTCAGGAAAAGTGAGAGCCCAGAGCAACTCTTGGATGTTAACAGCGGGAATCAGGGTGCCTTTTGCATGTCCCTAACCTAACTCAGCTATCCCACTTGACACTTGCTTCTGAGTGGCTGGTCCATGCCTGGGGTGTGCATTGTTTCTTTACCTGACAATTCTGCTAACTTGTTTCCTCGTTCTAATCTTGCTCATAGTTTCCACTTCTGTATAACCCCTACTTGTCTTGACGCCTCACAAGCCAACTCTAGCTCGTGGAATCTCTATGCCAGGTTTAGATCCTACTGAATACTGCCTCATTCTCTCAGTATGTTTGTGGTTCAAGTTGCAGAGAATATGATTTTCTGGCATATATTTTCATGCCATACCACCTCATGGGTTCTTGACCAGCCTGTGGGCTGGCTCCCCTCAATGGCCTACTGATCCGATCTGTCACTGTGGCCAAGGGTAGGACACTTGGCTGCCTTTTCAAGAATGTTTTAATCACCCAACTGTCCTATGCTAAGTGAAACAAGCCAGTCGTAAAAGACCACATACTGTGTGATTCCATTGATATGAACTGCCCAGAACTATATATAGAGGCACATCTATACATAAAGTAGATTAGTGATTGCTTAGGGCTGTGGGTGGCGGGGGGGATTGGAGCATGACAGCTAAAGGGTATGGAATTTCCTTTTGGGGTGATGAAAATGTTTTAAAATTGATTGTGATGAAGGTTGCACAACTCTATGCTAAAACTCTATTCTAAAAGCCATTGACTTGTACACCAACATAAATGCAATGTGTGGTAAGTGAATTATATCTCAATAAAGCTGTTTAGAAAAAAGACTTTTGTAGAAGCAAATTTCTTAGGAAGGACTGAGGAGATGGCAGATACCACATCCTCCCTAATTGTTTATCTTTATAAATGCCACCACTTTTTAATCCATTTTGCCAAACCTAAACTCTGAAACTTAACTGACACCTCCTGTTTCCTTTTCCAGTTCAGTGGTTAACTCCTTCCTTGATTCCAGCTATTAGTTTTTTTATTATTTTATTTTATTTTTGTTTTTATTTTTAAAACATAGAGAGAGAGGCTTGCTATGTTGCCTAGGGCTTGAACTCCTGAGTTCAAGTGATCCTCCTTCCTTGGCCTCCCAAAGTGCTGGTATTACAAGCATGAGCCACAGCTCCCGGCCTTTGATTATATTAGTGAAGTAGTTGGGTCAGACGCCCTCCTTTGTGCTCCAAAAGCATCTGATACACGAGCCTGGAACCATTTATTATTCTCTATTATAATTGGTGCCTTGCTGGCAAGTCTCTGCTACTGGACTCTAAACTACTTGGAAACCCTTCCTCTCCCTATTCTGGCATGCTGCCTGATACCATAGGTACCTAACAAGATTTCTGCCATGGCTGACTGGCTGGGTGGGATGGGATGAAAGGATGGATGGAAGGCAAGTTTGGTTATCAACTCTGCCCATGACTGCTGCCTGCTCTTAGAAATTCTGCCAATTCCATAAAACGTGTGTGTGCCAATGGGAGAATGAATGAGGAATGGGTGCCTTAGTGCAGTTCCACCCTTGTTATCTACAGAAGAATCTAAAGCACAAGTGATACTGATGGAGTGTGGCCGACTGCTATGGGAGCATCTGTGGCAGCTGGCAACCTTCCAAGGACTCAGTTTCCACTCACTGTGATTTGACTTGAGTTTCCAATGGGCCCTGGGTCACGATATGTTCTTTAGAGTAAGGGCAGACCTAGTGCTCAGCCACACGGAATAGGCCTGGTGTTTCTAGTCATTTCTCTTCTGGGCCAAGCCCCTTGACTGAAAGATTTGGGGCAGTGGGAATGCAAGAGGGTGGGAGAAGGAGAAGTGGGGAGAGGAATAGCCTTCTCAGAACAACAATTGATTTGGAATATGAAACATCTTATTGATAAAAGCAAAGCCCAGACGGAAGGAAGCAGTTTGATATGTGCACTATTTGAAAAAAATCATGTGCATCTGTTTAGCACAATATACAACATAATGACAGCAATCTTCCCTGTTTGTATCTATTCATCTGATTATACAGAGTAACAATTCTTTTAGTTACACATTTATTTACCCAGGGATTTTTTAATGGATAATAAGTTAGTAAATCAGATAGCATGTGTTCTGGATAATACTTTAGTAAACTGTCTACCACACAAGACAGTTGCAATTCACATTTTATATAATATCCAATGTTCCACTAATACACATAACACAATGTGAAGCTATGAGCAGCTCTTCAAGAAGGACAAAGCAGATTTTAATGATTATTTAATACTGTTTGATCTAGACACATATTATGTTGAAAAGCTACAGATTTCAGTCCTGCAATGCACCACAGATGTAACGAAAAAATGTGGACTTATTTGAAGTATAATCCAGTGGATTTCTTTTGATGCAGTTGCCATGGCTGTTTGTGCTAAAGTTTCTTGTCTTTGACCCAAGGATAGATATATTGTATGCTTTTTCTGACTTTTTCCAAACTGAAACCCCAAAGCATATATATCATTTCATGACAAAATAATGAACTTGAAGGAAGAAAGAGAGAATAGTACTACATTTAGCTTAGGCCATTGAAATATGATAATAAAAGTAAAAATAGTTCTTTCTTTCTTCCTGGAGGGAAGATAGAAGCCAACACAATTTCTGGTTCTTTCCAGAATGCTGAATGGGCCAGGAAGTCTTATGGCTTAAGACTGGAATTGAAGATGGCAGAAGAGCACATCTAAAGAAGGGCTCCATCCTTAACTCCCCACATTACTGGGCCAGGCTAGCAGGAAAGGGTATAGGCTGCTGTTGCAAGGCCAGCAACAACCACCTCTGATTAATCCAGCAATACCACCTTGCAAAATGTTCACTTCTTCTGCGTCTCCTGATGAAGCTCATGGGGTTTCTCAACATCATTAAGATGAGATCTGTTGTGGTCTTGAGATCACATTATATATCTTATTTCAAAGAAAATTCCTGTGTCAGATTCCCATTACACGCCACTTTGTAGGGTACTGTTGCAAATGGAAATCAGCATCCTTATTATTTAGTGAGTCATGAATGAGGAACATTTGCAGGCATGCTCTGGCTGCATCGAGGGTGGAATCTAAACATTAAATCTGATCAGATACAGACAACAGCGAGACCTTTCTATTCCTTTCATGGTGTGGCATGTGACAGTATTATTGAAGATGGATGCATTGCTCCCTAAAGCGATGCTCAGACATTGCTTGTTCTTCACAATGGTACCTGTCAGCTGCCTAGCCAGCAATCCCACAGTTTTTGAAAGGTCAATTTCTTGGGGGCAGAATGAAAAGACATTGAGTATCTGAGCGACTTTCTTGAAATAATTTAGCAAAATTAGATTTGTTTTAGAGCATGAAAGATATAAAGATATAAAGGGGAGGACCTGGCATGACTGAGTGGCCACTATTTCCCAAGCATTCTCCATACATGTTTTTCGTTTAATAGTTAATCCTTGTGAAGTAGGTATTACCATCTCCCGTTTCCAGATGAGGAAACAAAACTCAAATTTGCACAATTAATCAGGGACAGGGCCACTATCTGAACCCAGCCCCAGCTGACTCGGAAACTTGTGCTGTTTGTTTGTACTGGTGCATCTCAAACTACACAATAGTATCATCTGGAGTTAAAAATACATCATTGCCTCAGTGCCACAGCTAGAGACATTGAAGTCATTGTTCTGGGCTGGGGACAGGGCATTAGTATTTTTTTTTTAGAAACTCACCCAGGGATTCTAACAGACAGCCAGGTTAAGAACCACTGGATTATGTCATACCACCTGCAAGGTTACAAACCCATTGTAAGTCACATACATTTACTTGAACCACATAAGTCCTAACTAATGAATACCCTGCCTGCTATACTGTGGGGCATACAATAAAATGTGGGTGTCCTTGAACACAACTCATTTTCAATCCTTTCTACGAAGTCTTCATGCATTCGCCATTCCACAGTGGATTGTACTGGCCCCTTTTTTTTTCCTCACTGCAATTCAGCATCTTAAGATGTTTTAAACAAGTTCATTGAGCAGTATTCTGGTAGTGGTTATATCATACCAAGCCCATTAGATGAACTCAGGAAAGGAAATAATCAAATTAAGCTGTATCTCTACAGGGTCAAAGATTGAGTTAAAAGCTTAAAACTTAGACATTTCCAATGATTAATTTCTTTCTTTTCTTATTTATTTATCTTTAGAGAGTCTCACTCCTTAAGAGATCCTCTCACCTCAGCCTCCTGAGTAATTGGGTAGTACACCACCACACCTGGCTAATTTTTTGTATTTTTAGTAAAGACAGGGTTTCACTATGTTGCCCAGACTGGTCTCGAACTCCTGGGCTCAAGCTGTCTGCCTGCCTCTGCCTCCTAAAGTGCTGGAATTACAGGCGTCAGCCACCATGCCTGGCCAATGGTTAATTTCTTTTGTTCATTATCATGACCTCAATCACGATCTCAAAACTAATTTGATTGGATTTTTGGTTTGTTTCTAACTCGAATCTAGCTATTTGCCTGACAAGTTCTTCTGGTGCTGCAGAAGCGCATTCTGTGGATGAGAAATGGTAAAACCTAAACCTGAGATATTAAAGGTGAACTTATACTTAAATCAGAATGAACATCATTAAGGAAGTTTTCACTGTTTTGGTGCTGTGGGTACTTTCTTTTTACATATTAATGCCATCACTTTCTCCCAAGCCTATAAGGGCTATTTATAAGGCACAAAAATCCTCAAAACCAAACCCCCAAAAAACAAACACTCATAACCTAAGAGTTAAATTATGTAAGCAATACTGTTGTGGTTGTGGTTAGAAATAGTAACAATAGTAACACTTTTTGGAAGAAATGCTTCAAAATGCTAACAATGGCTATCCTTGTTGATTAGAGGTATATGTAGGAAATATACATATACCTCTAACTAAACCCAAAAACTTGTTTGAGATTCTTAAATCTGCTTACATCAGTGGTCCTCCTTATCATTCTTTATTTTTCGAGACGGAGTCTTGCTCTGTTGCCAGGCTGGAGTGCAGTGGTACGATCTTGGCTCACTGCAACCTCCGCCTCCCGAGTTCAAAAGCTTCTCCTGCCTCAGCCTCCCAAGTAGCTGGCACTACAGACGCCTGCCACCACACCCAGCTAATTTGTGTATTTTTAATAGAGACTGGGTTTCACCATGTTGGACAGGATGGTCTCAAACCCTTGACCTTGTGATCTGCCTGCCTCCACCTCCCAAAGTGCTGGGATTACAGGCATGAGCCACCATGCCTGACCCCTACTTATTATTCTTTCCAAGGCAATGGCTCTGGGTCATTTTCACTTTTTTTTTTTTTTTTTTTTAACTGTGTGCATCTTAGTACAAGGACTTGCTCTAATAAAAGCCTTTTATTTTAAACATATGGCAGAAGAGATTAAAAACACTTACATTTTTGCCGAAAATCCTTTAACATGAACAAATGTTTCCAAAGCTTTCCCAGACTTGAATTTCTTTGAACTACTCTGTTTCTCTCTCTATATGTGTTTTTTTAACCTGATTCTGTTTCCAGATTTTATTGAAGAAATAAAAGCAGAAGTATTGTGTGTGGTTTAACAAGGAAGAAGATAAACTAAAATAAGGAGGCTTAATTCCAGCCAAAGCTTTCAACATCACACAGTGTACAGATTGAGACGGCAGATGCTGGAAGCAGAGGCCTGTGGGGTGATCCTGGTCACGTGACCTGGGCACCTCACTTAACCTCATTTTCCTCAATTTCATCTGCAAAATGGGGACTAATATTGAGCAGCTTCCTAATAGAGTTGCTGTGAGGATTAAATGCATAACTGTATGTGAACACTTAGAACACTACCTAGAAGTACTCAATAGGTGACAAGTACTATTGCTGTTGTTAGATCTGTAGGTCAGTGGCAGAGCTTGTAAAACTGTGCAAAGTCCAACGTGGGCAGCTTGTGTTTTTAAAAAGCATCCTATTTCCTTTTATTGAGCTGTTCTTTGCAAGGAGGGGCCTCATGAGAGGCAGGGATTGGAGAGTGGAGGGTATCAGAGTGACTATTTGGTATCCTTGCTTCGGTGCCATACAAAAACTTAGTCATTTGTTTTCATCCCCGGATGCTGCTCCAGGAACTTCAACAGATACAAAAGACAGGTGCAGAATTACGTCCTGGTGACTAGCAGTTTACTCTCTTGGCCAGGACCACAGGCTAGAATTTTAGCAAGAGACCATCCTCTGAGCCTGGACTTAGGAAATAAAAAGACTTTTTTTTTTTTTTTTAACATGAGGGTACCTAAGTGTTGCAGCAGATAGCCGTCCTTCCTTCATTTTTCTTTCTCATTCTTTTTCTTTCCTTTATGACCAATTCTTTTAAAAACAATCCCTTATAAAAACTTGTTTGCCAACTGATCAATAAAAGGCATTGACTAAAAATAGAATAAGTTAACTAAAATGCAATTAAAAAGTTAATTATGTTGCTAATGTAGTTAACAGCACACACGACTTGCCCATTGTTGGTGTTTTGCTGCAGTATCCTAGCACCCTGGGCCTTCCCTGGAGATGTAAACCCCTCTCTCGCTCCCATCCCCTGACCATGCTCATACACAGAGCTCATTCCCTGAGTCTCCTTTTCTCTTCCTCCTTCCACCTCAGGGAACTCTCCTACAGCCTGCTCTGGGGACTAATTTTATGCTGAGGGCAGGAGCTGCTGGCTCTGACACAGCTGGGGTGCGCTGACCCAGAGCTTTTGCCTGAGATTTGTCACCCCTATCTCCGCCGTGAGGGCTCCTTGGAGCCCATGGACTTGGAAGAAATGCATTTCATTATTTCGACCAGCTTTTACTTAACTATTGCATTAGATTACAAGACTTTCCAGCAAAATTAAATATTAGAATAAAAATTATTTGCGAAAGTACTCCTCATGTCTTCTCTTGTAACTTGGACCACATTTTGAGTGCATGCAGTTAACTACAAGGCATTCTTTCTTTGGCTATGAGTTCAGATGTCTTGTCTTTATTAGAAAACTGCCCTGTACAAGCCCCAAATTGCTCATATTTCACTTTTATATCTTTTGATTCACTTAGTATATTATTCTCAAATCACTTTTTCCAATTCTTAACTAAGTTGTCTTTAATTTTTGCCTTTGTACCTTGGTATCCCCTCAACCCTAAAGCAAATACTCTTATTTGCCTTAAAGAGATGGAGTCAGCTGAGTGAGGTGGCTCACACCTGTAATCCCAGCACTTTGGGAGGCCGAGGTGGGTGGAGCACCAGGTCAGGAGTTTGAGACCAGCCTGGCCAATGTGGTGAAACCCTGTCTCTACTAAAAATACAAAAATTCGCCAGGTGTGGTGGCATGCACCTGTAATCCCAGCTACTGGGGAGGCTGAGGCAGAAGAATTGCTTGAACCCAGGAGGTGGAGGTTGTAGTGAGCTGAGATCACGCCACTGCACTCCAGTCTAGGCGACAGAACGAGACTCCATCTAAAAAAAAAAAAAAAAAAAAAAAGAAATGCAGTAAACCTAAACAATTGCCTTTCTGCATATAGTCCCCTCCTTCACACCCCTTAAAGATTGTACTTTCAGTAACTTCTAGTCATGGGCTTTCCCCTACCATGGGATAAAGAAACTTACATGTCATTGTCCATGTTTGCTTAGAGGACTGGTAAATTTCATTAGGCACAACTAAGTCATCAGACTGGGAACCAAGAAAAAAAACTTAAATCTTGGATAAAGCCCTCTTTCATTAGAATATAGATTTGTTGGATCTGGATGGATCTCAGAAAGAAATTAGATTTGTCTCAACACTTTCTAGATGAAGAAACCAAAGACCCAGAGGTTACTTTTTTGGTCAGGTGCCACATGACTAATGGCAAATGGCAAAGTTAGAACCAAAGTCTAAGCTTTCTTACATCATCTGTAGAGTACCAACATTCATTCATTCATTCATTCATTCATTCATTCATTCATTCATGTCTTTCTTTGTTTTTCCTTTCTTCCTCCCTTCTTCCCTCCTTGTCTCTTTCTCTTCCCTCCCTCCTTCCCTCCCTCCCTCCCTCCCTACCCTCCCTCCCTCCCTCCCTCCCTCCCTCCCTCCCTCCCTCCCTCCCTCCCTCCCTTCCTTCCTTCCTTCCTTCCTTCCTTCCTTCCTTCCTTCCTTCCTTCCTTCCTTCCTTCCTTCCTTCCTTCCTTTCCCAACATTTATTCATGCCCACTATGCACTTGTTTCATCATAAATAAGTCATTTATTTTCAGAATTGGAAACCTGGGTGACATATGGTCTGATGAGTAGGAGTGCACTAATAGACCTACAGAAGCAGAATGTTTGAAATGGGAACTACCCGGGAAA
This sequence comes from Macaca nemestrina, assembly GCF_043159975.1. Lineage (NCBI taxonomy): Eukaryota > Metazoa > Chordata > Mammalia > Primates > Cercopithecidae > Macaca > Macaca nemestrina. Next base: position 71,302,527 of record NC_092135.1, read on the forward strand.
ATCTGATTTATGTGGTTATTGTCTTCATAGCTTGCCACTTTCGCTGTAATGTGCACCACACCACTTTTACTGTAGTGCCATAGAATCCCGATTCAAAACAAGGCAAGAAGGACCGAAGAATAATAAGAGAGTACGTGTACACGTCCAAACCCGTGCATAGAGATGGAGCTGCCTCGGATGTAATTCAGCAGACAATTAGCACACTGACATTTTGGCAAAATTTCCAGACATTTCCATAAATCCTTTTTAGATTCTTCTTCCCTCCAGCTCAGCAAGACAGTCACATTTTTTTCCGGGCCTCAGACAAACAATAGCATCCAAATGATATTTAAGAACAACCCCCCAGCATGACAACTGAGGCTCAACCCATCTCGGAGAAAGGAAGGTCACCATATGCCCCGCACTCCTTGTGCGCGGCCTCGCTGCCATTTTACAGGGGCCTTGGCCTCTTTATTTTACTTTGGGAGACAAGAGCTCTACTAAAACGCACAAAGGGGATTTGGGATTAAGCATCGTCTTCTATCTCTCTAACCTACAGCATCTTTCATCCTAACAAAGGTGGGAGGAGCTGAAGAGAAAGATGGGGCTAACAGGAGGGGGCTGCGGAGGAAGCCAGGCAGCCGAGGGGGAAGGGGAAGAAAGCGAGCTTTTTAAAACTTGCTGTCCCCCGGCCCTCCTGTTTTCTTCGTCTTACAGAAGCACCATCTGTTCCCAGACTTGATGTGCTTGCATTTGTTTTCCATTCAGCAACAGCTTATGTAGGAAGCAGATTATGAAGTGAGCAAATATGTCACCGACTGGATCAGCAACTGTATTTTGTTCGCCCCCTTAAAACTTTACAGAAACCCTGCGGCCCGTGCACGCGGGGCCGGACCAGTCCCCAGCGCCAGTCTTGATTAGGGCCACCTGACTTCGATTATCCCTTGTGCTCCAGCCTCTCAGTGTTTATGCACTTCATTTATACTGTATTTTAAAGTACCCTTAAATTATGTTTTCAAAATTTTTTCTGGTGTGCAAGCCTAACGAGAGCATAAACAATTCAAGAACAGGGAATTTACTATTTCTTGCCATATTCTCTTTTCTCTAGTCAGCCATACAGACAACGTTATAATATATTGACATTTTGGCAAAATTTCCAGGCATTCTCTTAACTATGTAGACTTATTTGATCATACTTCCAAAACTACCAAGGTGGGGATGAATCATAGGAGATCTGTTGTAAACATCAAAATGTCACCTTTTGCTATCTCAGAAAAGAAAATCCCATCTTCAGCTTTTAAAAATATTCTGGGCCGGGAGTGGGGGTCATGCCTGTAATCCTACCACTTTGGAAGGCCGAGGCAGGTGGGCTGCCTGAGCTCAGGAGATCAAGACCAGCCTGGGCAACACGTGTATTTTGTACTAAAAGACAAAAAATTAGCCGGGCGTGGTGGTGGGCGCCTGTAATCCCAGCTTCTCAGGAGGCTGAGGCAGGAGAATCGCTTGACCCTGGGAGGCGGAGGTTGCAGTGAGTTGAGATTGCGCCACTGCACTCCAGCCTGGCGACAGAACTAGATTCCGTCTCAAAAAAAAAAAAAAAAAAAAAAAAAAAAAAAATTCCGGGCAGGGCGGGTGGCTCACACCTGTAATCCCAGCACTTTGGGAAGTGGAGGCGGGTGGATCACCTGAGGTCAGGAGTTCGAGACCAGCCTGGGCAACATGGTGAAACCCCGTCTCTACTAAAAATACAAAAATCAGCCGGGCATGTTGGCGCATGCCTGTAATCCCAACTACTCGGGAGACTGAGGCAGGAGAATTGCTTGACCCTGGAAGGCGGAGGTTGCAGTGAGCCAATATCGTGACATTGCACTCCAGCCTGGGTGACACGAGTGAAACTTCATCCTGAAAAAAAAAGAAAAGAAAAAAAACAATTTCTGGAAGATGTGATCCGGACACTGTGATCTTCACACTGGGCTGTGGTGCCTTCCAGTGACGAGACTCTGAAATGTAGAAAGGGCCACATATCATTGTGTGGAGCTGATATACTTTACATTCTCATTCTGCTATTGTTGGACATTTTAGTTACTATAACATTCCAATGATAAGTAATGCTGAGGTCAACATCTTTTAAGCATGAAGCTTTTTCTGTTTTTATAATTATTTTCTTAGACTACATTGTGAAAAGTGGAATTACAAAATAAAGTTAGTGACATTTTGAATTTCATCTTCAAACCACCATTTAAGAAAAGTTTACTGTTTTGAGTAGGTATACAAAAGTTGGGAGTACTAATTCATCATTGCATGTACATGTTTTCACCCAAACTTTATTGGAGAGCCTTGGCACATCGCTTAACTACAGTCTTCACCTATCAGACAGCAAATTTAATATTTATTTACCTGAAATACCCTTAATATCTTGGAATATAAGTTGCTGTTAAACTTATTCGTTATTTTCTCTAAGGGCTCATTGAACATTTAAACACCTTAGTAGAGAATATGAATGACTAAATTAGTACAACTTGGTTGTACTATTCTGGCATTATAATACATTCTATGCATACTATAAATTGCTGAGGCATCAAATTACAGAAGTACAGTAAAGAAATGTCAGATTTTAAACTTCAAATGTCATGGATTAATGCTAGACAATGGTTTTTTAAAAGAGCTAACTTTAAATCCGATATAATTATTTTGTCCCATTTCATATTTTCCTTGGAAATTTTTACTATGTGTTTAAAATTGAATTAAATTAGTGGAGGGAAAAATTTCAGAATGTCTATTTTATTTTATTTATTTTATGTTTTACTGAAACAGGATCTTGCTCTGTCATCTAGACTGGAGTGCAGTGGTATGATCACAGCTCACTGCATGGTTGGCCTTCTGGATTTAAGCTATCCTCCCACCTAGCCTTCCAACTAGCTGGGACTGCAGGTGGGCACCACCATGCCTGGCTAATTTCTTATTTTTTTCTAGAGATAGTCTCACTATGTTGCCCTGGTTGGTCTTGAATCCCTGTACTCAAGCAATCCTCTTGCCTTGACCTCCCCAGGTGCTAAGATTGTAGGCATGAGCCACCATACATGGCATCAGAATGTTTGTTTTAAATTGAAATGGCTGTGTAGACTTAAGAAATATTAGAAGTTGAACTATTTGTCATACTCAAACTTCTTCTTTGATTAATGCACCAAGTTGCCTTGTTTTGATAGTGTATACCTCTTGATTAATAATTTCTCTTACACTCTTGAGCATAAACATTCTTTTGTTGAATGGAGCTTTTATTTTTTCACCCAAAATTATCTGCATATGAAAAATGTGTACAGAACCACTTTAGTGGAAAATCACAACAACCAGGCCTGACGCAAACACATGGCTGAACCCCTGGACCTGCATTTCTCAGTGTGCTGCTATCCCAACACACAGAATAACACAACACAAAAAAATCCCAATACAAACTTTTTTGTTGTGGTTGTTGGATATCCCAACACAAAAAATCTATAAGCGTAAAACTCCTATAACTTCCCACAAAATGCCTTTGGCCTTACCAATGTAAAGCTTACACTCACTAATGGAATAGCCTTCATTTATTAGACTAAAGATGGTCCCTGCGAAAGGTTGTGAATTTTCACTAAACCCTGCATTTTCCACATGTTGACTTTTTCTAGATCTGCTTTGAGTTCTTTTGAATTCTGAGTCCATGCTAGTGTGCATGACTGAGATAGAGTTATATAGAGCGAGGTAGGCTGTGGGGCAAAAAACCTTGGAGTATTGTCCATTTTGGGTAAAGAAGGGTAGACAGTCTTCAACTGTTCCTGGTAACAGGTTACAGCACTTAAACACAGACAGGGATCAGATGTTTCTCTTTAAAGTATTAATATTTTATGTCATGCTCTACGGGGACAACAGGAGATGAGCAGTCATCTCTTTTTCCTCTGATCCGTGGGCATGCACATTATTTAGAGCAGAACACTATTCTCTCATTTTTCTTCCCTTGCAAAAGTTAAGGCCAAAACCAATTCCTCAGATAATTGCAAGTGATCCTAAACCAATTCATCTTTATATTGCCTGCTTTTATTCCTCATCTGTGTGTATTCCAGGTGTCATAATGATAAACAGAAGGGGAAAAGATAGTAAAACCAGAACTCCTCTGACAGTGAAACAGGAACTCCTTGCTCTTAAAAATGAAGGAGGCATGTGCTTTGGCTCTGGGTGTCTTTTTTGGGAATTATGGCCTCTGCAGAGGAAATCTGTAGCTATTGTCTTATGCAATGGTTTCTTTCATTGTACACAACCTCTGAATCATCACTTCTCCTATCCTACCTGTATGAAATCTGGCTGTTATTCAATGGTATGTTGGTAATTTATCAACCTCCTCTTCAGAGAAAAGAAGCTCTGATATGTAGCATTTGTTGATTCCCATAGTGTAAATATTCCCACCATTTCTGATTTTAAGCTACCAGTGTGATTTCACTGATGTAAAGTTGGGAAGAAATGTGCAAAATTGACTCCTGTGAGCTGATGTGAGCTGGTTCCAGTACAGTTTTAACTTCCACAGGACCATGAACCCTCTCCTTTCATCTGGCTCATGAATCTTCTCCTGGTCATCTCAGATTCTCTATCCAATCTTGACTTCATGGTCAGCTCATTTCACCATCTTAGCCACTTCTCTATGTCAGACATTTATTGCATAATTACCAAGTTGCAGACACAGCACAGCACATTGTGGCTACCAGGTCAATTAAGACAAGGTCCCTTCCTCCAGGAGTTTATCATGTAGTGGGGACACAGATTAGTTATCAGGCTAGCCAGGGATACCAATTCAGAGTATAAGTGAGAGGTACAGTCAGGCTAAGGGTGCTTTAGGAGCCTAGGGCCACCTCTTGGGGTGATTCACATATCCCCAGACTTCTTTTCCTTTTCTGGAAGTTTAGAAAAGCAGGTTCCATCACTCACTGCACCCAAGCTGGCCTGAGGAGCATTGCTAGTGAGGGGAGTTCCTGCTGTTCATCTTCAGAGGGGCAATGTCTGTGTTACTCTTGCCGTATCTCATAGAAAGTATTCCTGACTTCTGTAGCTGTCTGCTGCCCCAGTCGCTGACATCCCAGGGGACTATTTCACTTCTTGTATTAGTCCATTTTCATACTGCTGATAAAGACATACCTGAGACTGGGTAATTCACAAAGAAAAAGAGGTTTAATGGACTCACAGTTCCACGTGGCTAGGGAGGCCTCACAATCATGGTGGAAGGCGAAAGGCACATCTTACATGGCGGCAGCAAGAAAGAATGAGAGTCAAGTGGAAGAGGTTTCCCCTTAGCAAACCATCAGATCTTGTGAGACTTATTCACTACCATGAGAACAGTATGGGGGAAACCGCTCCCATGATTCATGTATCTCCCACCAGATCCCTCCCACAACATGTGGGAATTATGAGAGCTACAATTCAAGATAAGTTTTGGGTGGGAACACAGGCAAACCCTATCACCTCCTCCTTTGACAATTAGATTGAGGCCAACCAGAATAAGCTTCCACCTTTACCCTGTCCTCCCTCGGGGGTGTTCTTTCCCTCTGATTAGCCCTCATTTTTGTCCAGTCTCAGACGAAGAGCTGCCCATTTGTCTCATCAGGGCAAACCAACCTATTTTCTCCCACCTCACAGCCTCCCTCCACCTCTTGGAAGCCCTTTCCTTCTCAACTAGTGCCTCTTCACCTTGGCCTTTTCCCTCTTTTTCTCTTTCCTGGCTTCCTTCCCTTGACTTCAAATCCTTAGCAGGCATTCCCCTGCCTGTGTCCACTCTCCTCGTCCTCGTGGTTCCCAGCTCTGCCACAACAGACGGTGGAGGAGAGCCTCCTGCTCATTCAGCTCTCTGAATCCCAGTTTCCTCGTCTGTAAAATGCAGATGTCCACAGCACTATAGTGAAGAGATATGGAAATACTAATTAAATGAGATCATTAGATAATGTGTTATTTACCTATCTTTTATTCTTGAAGTCCTAGAATGTTCTTGTAGTGGCCAACGGTAAATGGCTTCTTTTTTGTTGTTGTTTTTTTTTTTCTCTGACATCTGCAGCGTTTGACATCTTGCTGACACAAGTTCTTCCTGAGACTCTTTTCTATCCTGGATTTAGGCACTGCATGGTCTGGAGTCTCTTCCTGCAGCCTTGAGTGCTGCTTTCCTCAGCTGGCTTCCTGGTTGTGGGAGTTTCCCAAGGGACAGTTTCCACCCTTCTTCCTACCCATCTTGGAAGAATCAATGTGCTCCCTGGCTGATGCTCTAGTTTCTGTGCAAATGATTTACAATCTACATTCTCACTTGCCTAGGATGACCAACTGTCCCAATTTTCCTGGGACTGAGGCATTTCCCAGTGCAGGGCTTTCAAGACTCAAACCCACAGTCCCTAGCAAACCATTGGTCAGCCTAGTCCTCGGCTTCTACCTGTTTTGTGAGGTCTCTAACTCTCTATAGTACATGACCATTTGGATTACCTGTCATTGCATTAAGCCAAAGAGTCAAAGATCAAACCTATGGCCTCTTTTTTCCTTCTCTCTGAACTGGATCCATCCTTCTCACTTTTGGTATTTGTTAGGTTTGTGACCCTGGGAAAGTAACCCATTCCTTTGTGCCTTGGTTTCTTCATCTAGAAAATGGAAGTAATGAAAGTTCTCATGTATGGGTTTGGGAATTTTAAATAAGTGACCAATGTAAGCAGTTAGAATGGTGCTGACAATAGTAAGACCTCAGCAACTGTTAATGATCAATAATGTTATCAGCACTTCTTCACATTCATGGGAATGCCATTATCTGAATTCCCAGTTTCAAAGCATGTGAATTATCATTGATTCTTTCACCATTTCTGGGCATTTGCTGAATTGTATGGGTCGTTAGTTGCAACTCTCACGTGCACCCGCTCTTTCCTTTCCTTCCCCAGAGCTGCTTCCGGGCTCTTAGTCACTTGCTATCTGTTTAACTGTTAGAGGGTTCCCACCACTTTTCCTGCTTCCTGTCTCCACATTTGGTTCCATCCTTGGCATGACAACCATATTAATCTCCCTACAAAACTCCTTTTTTTTTTTTTTTTTTTTGAGACGGAGTCTCACTCTGTTGCCCAGGGTGGAGTGCAATGGCTCTATCTTGGCTCACTGCAACATCCATCACCAGCATTCAAGCGTTTCTCATGCCTCAGCCTCCTGAGTAGCTGGGACTACAGGGGCGCGCCACCACACCTGGCTAATTTTTGTATTTTTAGTAGAGATGGGTTTTATCATGTTGGCCAGGCTGGTCTTGAACTCCTGACCTCAGGTGATCCGCCCTCCATGGCCTCCTAAAGTGCTGGGATTATGGGTGTGAGCCATCACACAAGGGAGACAGGAAGGAGGCAGCCCAGGTACAAAGCTCGAATCCCTCAGTTCCCTCCTCTCTGGTTGGCCCATTGTTGTGATAATGTGAGATAGCACAGGAGATGAAAGCTGTGGAGCCTCATGTCCTTGTCCAGTATTGTTGGTAGCTGTCACAGGTTGTATTCCATCTTCTCCGATCTGCGTGCCAAGCCATCCAGGCTCTAACTCCAATCACCTCGCCTCATTTCCTCCAACTGTCTCCCGCAAATCATCCTTGGCTCCGGCCATGCTGATGCCCTTGTGTCACGAGCAGACCTTTTGCCTCAGGTATCCTCTTCCTCTCTAGGCCCTCAGGCCTAGATAAACTTTCAGTTCCAGCAGAAAACTTCTACCCATCCCATGAGCTCACAGTGCTGTCAAACCCTCTTCTAAACGCCAGCAAAGCTGTCCATTTTATTTCTGCAGCTGGACTTGATCAGACAGTGCGTTAGAGCAGGGTGTCCCAAAGTATTGCTCCTGGGAATGCTAGTGCCACTGGATGCAAGAGAGCTCTTTCTCCGAGGCTTTAAGTAGGTGGTGAACATCATGAATCTTCAAGACGGGGCTGTAAAAAGCGGCATTTCCCAAATAACATTTGGCCATAGAAACATTTTTTAAAACATGGAGTGTTCACAAAGACTTTTGTTCTATCAGCTACTCTGGGAAACACTGTCTTAGAGTGTTTCTTGAGTTGATGATTTGTTTGGTTACCTGTGGTCACAAATTCTTTGAGGTTAAGATCATAATCTTTGTTTTTACTCTAATAATCATATGGCCATTTGTTCAAAATCTAAGAAGAGATGGATATTGAACTTAAAGACATTGAATTCCCGTTCTTCTGTTTTTATTTTATTTTTAATTTTATTTATTTTTGAGACAGAGTCTTACTCTGTCACCAGGCTGGAGTGCAGTGGTCCGATCTTGGTTCACTGCAAAGCCCTGACTCACTGGTTCAAGCAATTATTCTGCCTCAGCCTCCCGAGTAGCTGGGATTACAGGCACGCACCACCATGCCCAGCTAATTTTTGTATTTTTAGCAGAGACGGGGTTTCTTCATGTTGGCCAGGGTGGTCTCTATCTCCTGACCTCAGGTGATCCACCTGCCTCCGCCTCCCAAAGTGCTGGGATTACAGTCGTGAACCACTGCGCCTGGTCAGTTCTTCTTTTTTTAATAGGTGGATTATGAACGAATTATTTAGTTTCTAATATAGGCTTCATCTTTCTTATGGGGACAATAATACCTACCTAAACTGGATTATTGTAAGGATTAAATAAGATAAAATATAAAGTATCAAGCATAAAGTCAGAAAATATGTAAGTTCAATTAATTTCACTTTTTCTCTTTCTTTTCCCAGATAGTTCATTTTGATAGGTTTACTCTGGCTTAGCTTTTTTTTTGTTTTGTTTTGTTTTGTAAATACGCTTCTAAGAGAACCCTCTAAATCATCCAAATGTCTTTTTAAAAATTTAATATTGTAAATCTGGTTATTTTACATCAATAGCCTTTACTATCAGAAGAAAAAATAGAGCCACAATAAAGTTGGCTCACGGTTTGTTTATACCAGTATCTTTACATAGTTAAATCACAAGAAATCATCAAATTAATATATTGTTGATGTTGCCTTAAATGTTTTACATATTCACATTTTTCATTTTCTTCTTATGCACCCATTACCTTTGATTTTGACAGCTTAAGCCAGAAAGGTACAAAGATGATATGAAGCTGTGGGTAAGAGAGTCACAGAGTCGCCGGGCACAGTGGCTCATGCCTGTAATCCCAGCACTTTGGGGGGCCGAGGCGGGCAGATCACCTGATGTCAGGAGTTCAAGACCAATTTGACCCACATGGTAAAATCCTGTCTTTACTAAAAATACAAAAACCAGCAGAGCATGATGGCACATGCCTGTAGCCCCAGTTACTCAGGAGGCTGAGGCAGGAGAATCACTTGAGCCTGGGAAGCAGAGGTTGCAGTGAGCTGAGACTGCGCCACTGCACTCCAGCCTGGGCAACAGAGTGAGACCTATCTGAAAAAACAAAGAGATTCATAGAGTCACACTCCGGGCAAGAATGAGAGAGCCAAACAAAAGCTGAGATGGCTCTCTCTCATACACATCCCATATACTCACTGAGGCCATAGATTGTGCTCCAGGCATGCACACACCAGAAAAGCCACAGGGATGCAAATATATAACAGGCTCACTGCATTTTGTGCCAGAGCGGCAGGGCAGCCAGCCAGTATATAGTTGTCTCTAAGTGACCTGTCTACAGGGTCTCATTTTGATAGGGGTGAAATTATTTCCTTCTTTTGAAAGCCTGCAAGGAAAGCAAAGAAACTTCTGGTCTGATGGTGACTGCCAAGTACTTTGTGGGTGAGAAAGAAAGAGAGACCCATGCATCCTCACCACTGGGAAGTCATTTTTGGCAGGATGCAGTTAATTTACTGCTTGATCAATAAAAATGGCAGAACTTGAGCCGCTCCTTCTTGGAGGCAGGTAGTGTGTTAACACCCATTGGGCAGGTCAGATAACTGAGGCTCCATTAAGCTTGCTTGAGGTTATAGAGTTTGTGAAGGTGGGCGGTGGGGCCTGGCTCCAATGTGCTGCTCTTCCAAATGTACCATGATATATAGCAGCTTTCTCCCTAGGCATGAGTCCCGGTCTTTGAGCACATTAGATCTGGAAAATAGCATCTTAGATTGGCACAGAGAAGGGAAAATCAGAATGAAAAGTATTACTCTTTTTTTTTTTTTTTTAGATGGAGCCTTGCTCTGTTGCCAGGCTGGAGTGTAGTGGCGCGATCTCGGCTCACTGCAACCTCTGACTCTCTGGTTCAAGTGGTTCTCCTGCCTCAGCCTCCCAAGTAGCTGCGATTACAGGCACATGCCACCACGCCCAGCTACTTTTTGTATTTTTAGTACAGATGGGGTTTCATCATGTTGTCCAGGATGGTCTTGATCTCTTGACCTCGTGATCTGCCAGCCTCAGCCTCCCAAAGTGCTGCGATGACAGGCGTGAGCCACTATGCCCAGCTGAAAAGTATTACTCTTATGACATGCATTGGAGAAAATAAGCCTTTGTAGTTGATGTTATGTGTGAAGACAGCCAAATCTTCTCTGGGGCAAGGAATGCCCACTAGCCAGTTAATCCTTCTCCACTTTTCTTCTAAGATAGGGAGGGGGAATCTAGAAACGGATTCAAGGGATTGGCACCAACTGAGCCAGGTTAGAAAGAAGGGGCATTCCTCTTGCCTAACCCGAATTCCAGGGCACATGATTTCACTTGGGTGGTGTCTTTGCTGTCACTTCTCCCTTTACAGGCCTCACCTCAAAACATTCCCTTAGCAACCCCTCTCCCCTAGGCAAAATACACAGGCAAAAGGTTTTTGTTGTTATTTTACAGGCAAATTGTTATTATACAGGTGATTTCACAGGCAAAAGCATTTTGTTGCTGTTATACCCAGCATCATATAATGGAAGGATGGTGTGTGAATCCACTCTGAGGTGACCTCACAGATGCCCGTTCAGGACCTGGAAGGGGAATCACCCTTGGCCAAGTCCACACGCCTCTCTAGAGGCAGCTCCCGTCAATGGCTGGTCCTGGAAGGAAGAAGGATAAAAGGCAGCCCCAGGCCATTCAGAGCTCCCTGTATAATTGGCTGAGGCTGCATCTACATCATAGTTCAACGCCTCCTCTCCCTGCCTGTCTGTCCTGCCCCAGTTCTCTCACAGGTGCCTGATTCTGAGAAGATCCTCCTAACCACTCCCCACAAAAACCTTCCACATGCAAATCTCATCATCTTAGTGTCTGTTTCCCAGGGAAGCTGACCTGCAGCAGGAGGTAATTTGGGTAGTGCCATATGCTACTTTGTAACAAGCTCATTTTTACTAATTATGGCATGAGTAGGTGGTGCCTGAACTCAGCAGGGACCGATAAATAGTTTTGATTCAGGCCTGTAATCCCAGCACTTTGGGAGGCCAAGGCGGGTGGATCACTTGAGGTTAGGAGTTCGAGACCAGCTTGGACAACATGGTGAAACCATGTCACTATAAAAAATACAAAAGTTAGCTGGACGTGGTGGCACATGCCTGTAATCCCAGCTACTAGGGAAGTTGAGGTGGGAGGATCACTTGAACCTGGAAGGCAGAGCTTGGAGTGAGCCAAGATTGTACCACTATACTCCAGCCTGGGCAACAGAGTGAGTCCTGTCTCCAAAAAAAAAAAAGAGTTAGGCAAGTGTAGGATTGAAATATCACCTTTGCTAGTGAGCCAGCTGATCCTGGGAATAGGACCTATGTCTGCAGGAATTTGATGGAAGCACCTCTGCCCCCAGCCATGGCAGTGCCGGACCATAGCCCTCGGCATGGAGAGCATGGAAGGCAGAAGTAGAGCGGAGGTGGCTTCCTGTGGGCAGCTTGTGCCTGAGCATGACCGAAGAAGGCCCAATTCTTTGTCCTAAACACACCATTGTGTACATTGCTGCACCTTCCCGTGGTGGGGCTGGGGGTGGGGGAAATGAAGTGGAGAGGAGCCCAGGAGTGTTCTGCTGGGCAGCTTCCTACATGTGGAAGACAGCATAAAGAGTGGGGGGACGTTCTATCCCTGACGCATAGCAGTTCTCTTTGGAGACTGTATCTCTTTCTTGGGAATTCAGTCCTCAGCAAATTAATTTCACAGATATTATTAAGTGCTTATTCAATGACAGACATTATTTTGGGGGATTCAGAAATGAACAAAACAGGCAAAATCCCTGCTCTCATGGAGGCTACAATCTAGTGGGGAACACAGAGAGTAAATGAGAAAAATAAGTAAAATATGTTGGGGGATGGATAGCTATCAGTGATCTATAACAACCCCAAGGTGGGGCAGAGGAAATGAAGAATTATAAGGAATGGCGTCAAAAAGGGACACAATAAAAGCCTCTATCTGTTTGTGTGGAATGGGGAATGGGGAGTTAATATTTGCCACTCAAACTGTGCTTCAATTTCAGTTGTCATTTCTGCTGACACTTCTAACACTCTTCTCTCTCACAGCTCCCCTACATCTAATCCCGCAAGACCCTTATTGCTTTTGTGAACTTGAGCTCTCTGCAACCCTCTAGCCCATCCTCTGCAGGCTTAATGACCTGGACTGCAGCCTTGAAGATATGGGCATTCCAGGTGCTCCACCCTGGCAGGGGTTCAGCATTCCTTTCTGTCCACAGTTTTGCTCTTTGGCCTACTTCAGTGCTGGTCCAGTTGACTGTGACTCCCCACCAGACATGAAGGGACTTGCACCACCTGAATCTGGTTAGAAGCTGGCTCACATAGCCAGGCTTGCAGTTTCAGCTTTGCTACTGTCATATGAACCCTGGGCCAGAAGATTCTGTTGACAGCTGGAAACTAGGAATGGTTTGGTGGTGTCCTGACATGGTGGATATTTATTGTTTTGTGTTTCTGGTGCTTTCTGAGAATAAGACTCCCTTTATTTGGGGGAGTTGTTCTTGCTACCCAATGTGAACCAAATGGGTAATTCGTATTTTACATCACTCTACTTGTCTGTACAAAGTGTTTGGTCCAAAGGTAGGCCCCTGGCCAAGCTGAGCTAATCATGGGAGCCACTGTTCTGGCCACAGTGACATGTGTCTAATGCATGACTCAGAACACACCAGTCACTCCCCTGGGATTTCAAAAACTAAACCTGTGGGGAGAAAACTTTTTTCTCTTGAGGAAAAGCTGGCAGATGTAAGCCTGTAGCTGTAGCAGCCATGTCTGACTTCTGTGAGAAAACCAAGCTGTGGTTAGGGGAGAAGAAAGGCGATCCACAGAGCGAGGCAGAGACGAGAGTCGGAGAGAGTCTGAGTCCCTGACTCCAGGTGTCTGCAGTCACACTCCTGCTCTTCAGGGACTTAGGTCAGTACGTTCCCATTGTTTTCTTACCTAGGTCAAGTAGGTCAGGTTAGGTTCCAGTCATGACTATTAGACATTGAGTCATGGCTATGATATTTGGGAACCCAGAGGGTTCAAGTGAGCATCCCCGTGTCTTCTACCTGCCCATCTTTGCCATCTTTGGAAGATTACTTCTTCCATGAAGCGTTTTCTTTTTTTTTTTCTTATTTGATACAGGGTCTGTCTGTGTCACCCATGCTGGAATGCAGTGGCACAATCTCGGCTCATTGCAACCTCCTGTTCCTGGGTTCAAGTGATTCTCATGCCTCAGTCTCCTGAGTAGCTGGGGTTACACGCGCTCACCACCATGCCCGGCTAATTTTTGTATTTTAGTAGAGATGGGGTTTCACCATGTTGGCCAGGCTGGTCTCAAACTCAGGAATTCAAGTGAGCTGCCTCTCTTGGCTTCCCAAAGTGCTGGGATTACAGGCATGAGCCACCAACCTGACTCCTCCTCCTTCCTTCCTTCGTTCCCACATGGCGCTTCAGTTCTGCTTCTCTCATGGTAATAGTAATCCTTAGTGTACTTGCTGGTTTAACCATTTGTCCTCACCAAGAAGGTAGAAATTGGTTCTTATTCTTATTCGTATTCTCTAGGTTGGGCATGTAGATGCTTAGTGTGTGTTTGCTGGATGAAAGGATAATGGATAGATGGATGGATAAGTATCATTACCATTAAGTGGGTACCTCTGTATGCCAATCCTTTAATAAAGATGTCAAAAGTCCAGAGACTCTCTGGGGACTGAATTAATTCTGGGGCTTTGGAGGGGTTCTGAAAAGGCCTGGGGAAAGTGAATTCCCACGGAACTACTCTGGAGTCACCACACGGTGATGCGGAGTTTGTTCAAGTTTGCACAGGATGCTTGGTGACTATCAGCTTTCTCTGATTTGTTCAGGGTGCATGAGAGTAGTGTTTCAGCCCAGTGCGGTGCCTCAGGCCTGTAAACCCAGCACTTTTGGAGGCTGAGACGGGCGGATCACCTGAGGCCAGGAGTTCAAGACCAGCCTGGCCAACATGGTGAAACCTCATTTCTACTAAAAAATACAAAAATTAGCCAGGCGTGGTGGTGTGTGCCTATAATCCCAGCTATTCAGGAGGCTGAGGCAGGAGGATCTCTTGAGTTGGGAGGTGGAGGTTGCAGTGAGCTGAGATTGAGCCACTGCACACTCCAGCCTGGGTGACAGAGTGAGACTCCATCCCCGCCACCCCCCCAAAAAAGAGTAGTGTTTCCTCTGAGGCTTAGGATGCCAGCTTGGGGAACTCCAAACTTGGGCATTATGTGGTGGCAAAGCACCTCACTTCACAGAGATACCCAACCTTGCCATGGCAAGTTAGACATAGCAGGGAAGACGGGTCTCCCTGATTTGCTCTTGAGTTCTCACTTTTCCCTCCAAACTTCCTAGAAGGGACTGGGGCTCCATTCCCTGGGGTCATTCATAGCCACATTGCCTCTCCTTAGCCATTTTCTCTCAGCAGAGTCATTCTTATTGGTATAAGTGTTTCCCCAAACGGCTTCCTTGATCTTAATCTCTCTGTCTCTATCTCTCTATGTCTCTCTCTGTCTCTCTCTGTCTCTCTCTCTGACACACACACACCCCCCCCCCCATTTATGGCATTAGCTACTTTCTACCTGGCATTTTAGTCATTCTTTTCCATGGAGACTATGTGCTTTTTTGAGGACAATTTTCTTCATCTTTGCAGCCCCTAGGGCGCTCAGCTCAGTGCCCGAAAGAAGCGGAGTTAGATGTTTTTGAATACACTCTCTGTTCTCACATTTAGGTTTCTCTAATTGCTTTAATTCAGGTTATCTACATAGCTTTCTACATAGGGATTCTCTTAAGAATATATTGTGAACAGCTCTCTTTTGCTCATATGGACATTTCTCCGAATTTATTTTTCATGCTGACAGATTGTTTTCTGGTCTGAATGTACTGCCATTTATTTTCCCAGTTCCCTGGTGCTGGAGCTTCCGGGTGCGTCCAACATTCATAATTATTAACCATGCTGCTGCGAGCCTCCTTGCTAGACCTTTGCGTAATCCATCTTTGCTTTCTTAGGATAAATTCTGAGAATGGAATCTACATTTTAAAATCTTTTGACACGTCCTGACAAACATCCTTCCCCATAGCCTTCAGTCTGAGCTGCTTTTATAGCTTTCCTCATAGCCATTATTCCATCAACAGGTAACATCGACAGACTTCAGGGAATGGAATCCTCCAGCCCTTTACCCTGATCCTTCCTCCGAGTTATATATTGTGTGGTTTCAAGGCCGCTTTGAAATCATTGAGAAACAAAGACACAGGAAAAGTGTTTTAAAGTGAGGAAAAGTAGAAAAACCTTTAGAGGTCTTCACAGGGATATCATAGAAACCATGTAGTTGACATATTGTCTCTTTATTTTTTAAAAGTCCTCCTTTTTTAATGAAATAAATCCAAAAGATGTACAGTCAGGCCCAAGTTGTGCAGTTCACAAGCATGGAGGAAACAAACAAAACAACAAAGTTCAGGATGGTCAGAGCAGAGTTAACCCAGGCCAAGGCTGGACTTGCCACCAGGGGGATTTCCTCTGGATGGCGCTGAGGCCGGGACCACTGGGCTCAGCACAGGTATGGCCGGCGCAAGCTTCTCTTCCCTCTGCCCCAGGCTGCCTTGCAAGTCTGTCTCCACATTTTCATGAATGTCATCTTCTCCCTTCAGATCTAAGAATCTGCAGAGTTCGCTTCAGAAGAGTTCCTGCCCTGCAGTCCAGATGACTCCAAGTCTTCCCCACCACCTCTAGACTTGGCACCTGCCAACGTGGCCCAAGAAGGTGGATTTTCTTCAGATGTCCCCAAGATATTAGAGATCATTTTGTTCTTTCTCACAGTTTGTTCTGTTGGTTCATCAAAACCCAGTGAAAAATTGGATCCACCACCTGGCAGCTGCAAAACCTGGGAGCTATTCCTGCTGTTGGGGTCGACATCCTTGAAGGTGGTGGTGGTGGTCATGGCACATGGAAGCAGAATGCTGACAGGGTCGGACCGAGGGGCACAGGGAGGCTCCATACCCCACAGAGTGGCCCCCGCCAGGGGAGTCTCCTGCCCACATGTTAGCTTTTCAAATGCTATTTGGAGTATGTTATTGTGTCTCTTTAAATGCTCTTTTGAAATGATACTTATTACTACCTAAGATGTGAATAACTTATCCTAGGTTAAAAACGGCATGGTTAGTGGGCTTCAAACATAATCCCTTCTGTACGGCTTTTGAAATATGGGACACCATGGCTATTCAGTTAGGTCCCTTGCTGGTGAGTCAGGCAGCCAATACCATCAGAAGCTGACCACATACGTGCCCCCCATGGAAGCTTCTGTAGCACAACCATGTGAGGCAAGCCTTTGACACGAAGTCCCTGTGCCCAGTTGACTCACAGCTCCACTTATCCCTGTGTGAGATCAAAATACAAATGCCAAAATTTCACTTCCCCAATTTTCTATTTTTGCTAATTGCCTCCACCTTGTTCTTTTTCTTTATATCCTATGCACGTTTGACATTTTAAAAAGGTGTTTTTAGCTCTGAATTTAGGCAAATTGGCCCACAGATCTCCCCAGTGAGTAGCAGACTCTGAGTTAATATTCACGGTGTTCTAAGTGTTAACACCACTTGGTTTTGCCTTGCTGCCTTTGCCTTGGCTGCAGCTAGTTTTAAATTGTGTTTATACAATTTCGCAGAGTTACTTGCATTTTTTTCTTTAACGAGTCACAATATCTAGTATCAAGTTCAGTTTGGTCGGCTATTTCACTACTATTCTGTACATAGGACAGTTAAATTATAATGTTAATTTAAAAGACAGAGAATCTATAGTAGGTTTATGTTTGAACAGGAGAACACTTTTCTGCCAGAACTGAGGACCTTCTAGGCTTTACCCTCTAGAATATCTTCTTCTGTAAAGAAGATAAAATAAATCTCTGGAATTATTGGGGAACACCTTTCATTTTGGTTTTTAAAAATGTTTGCTTCTTTAATCCCCTGTGATTGAGAAGGCATAGGGGACTGCCAACTGAAGTGGAGGGGGCCGATCACAAGGTGTACCGCATGCTTACTTTAAAACGGCTCTGAAAAACAAGGCAACGATTCCTTATCAACACTGACACCATAAAGGCAGTTAGCTCCAAGTATACGTGGGGGTAAAGGACTGTCCTTTGTACATTCATCATTGCCATTTGTATTGTCATTCTTGGCCGTGAAGAATGTTAATAGACATTTCTATGAAGATGATATTTTCATTAGAGCCATTTCTGTTTTCTTATTCAACAGAAAAATAGACGAGGGGCTGGGCATGATGGCTCACGCCTATAATCTCAGCACTTTGGGAGGCCAAGGCGGGTGGATCACCTGAGGTCAGGAATTTGAGACCAGTCTGGCCAACATGGAGAAACCCCGTCTCTACTAAGAATACAAAAATTAGCCAGGTGTGGTGGTGGGTGCCTGTAATCCTAGCTACTCTGGAGGCTGAGGCAGGAGAATCACTTGAACCTGGGAGGCAGAGGCTGCAGTGAGCCAAGGTCGTACCATTGCACTCCAGCCTGGGCAACAAGAGGAAAATTCCATCTCAAAAAGAAAAAAAAAAAAAGGAAAGAAAAATAGATGAACAATGTTGGTATATCCCAAATGTTCCCGATTCATCGCTCTGGTGTTCGTATCACACTCATTTGAGGCCCCGTGTTGTCCACCAGCCTTGTAATTTCCACATCTGTCTCCTGCTTGTTTGTTGCCTGATCCAGTTGTCCAGCCTTGGACCACCACCCTGCTCTTCCCCCCTGTCACAACCCGTGTCCGGCTCTGTCACTCTCTGTCCTGCTTCCTCCTGAATGTGGTGGACACAGACACTTCCCACAGTCCCCCCGTGGAAGTTGAGAACAGGCTGTAACTTTTGAGGGTTTGGGAGTAGCAGAAGAGGATTAAACCCCAAGGACTGGAACTGTAGGCAGGACTGCTGTCAGCATCTGGCTCCCCATCATTACAGGGATACCCCCCTGAGTACCCTTCTTTCTAGACTGTCAGCAGCCATCCTTCCCCTCACACATAGCACAGTCATGTTTCCCGCCCTGGGGTGCAAACTCCATCTCTTACAGATCAAGAGAAAGAAAAAGATTCTTTTTTTTTTTGTTATTTATACTTTAAGTTCTAGGGTACATGCGCACAATGTGCAGGTTTGTTACATATGTATACATGTGCCATGTTGGTGTGCTGCACCCTTTAACTCATCACTTATATTGGTATATCTCCTAATGCTATCCCTCCCCCCTCCCCCCTCCCCACAATAGGCCCCGGTGTGTGATGTTCCCCTTCCTGTGTCCAAGTGATCTCATTGTTCAATTCCCACCTATGAGTGAGAACATGCAGTGTTTGGTTTTCTGTTCTTGCGATAGTTTGCTGAGAATGATGGTTTCCAGCTGCATCCATGTCCCTACAAAGGACATGAACTCATCCTTTTTTACGGCTGCACAGTATTCCATGGTGTATATGTGCCGCATTATCTTAATCCAGTCTGTCACTGATGGACATTTGGGTAATAAAAAGATTCTTCAACCAGATTTGCATCCTTATTCCCTGCATAATAATTGCTCTCTTCCCAAGATTACGGTTACTTGAGTACATTCATTTCTTTTAGCGGAGCCCCATCCCTGGAACCTTCCTCTTTATCATCTAAAAGATGCTAGAATTCAATAGTCTGATGTCATATATTTCCCAAAATTTGGGTTAGTTGCTCAGGTTGGGATTTTTTTGTTAAGCGTCAAGGTTGGGATTTGGCAGTCCCAGTCTTCCAGCATGAGGGCACTTCCAGAGAGGACAACAGGGCCTGTCTGGAGTCTGTGTTGTCTAAATACAGATTTAGTAAAGGAACATTTTTCTTAAGGAAAACCTAATTTGCAGAAGCATAGGTCCCATTAAAAGCCATACCCAACTGACATTTCTGAAAAAGACACTTAACTTCCCAGTCAGAATCATTTGCATTCTGATCTTTCCCAAGAAAGAGGAGAACATGCTATACATTTGCCTATCTCTGAGTGATGGGTCTGGAAGTAGATACCGGCAGGGCTAGACAAGACGCTTATCTCCCACTACACTATAGCAATGGTTTCCCAAATGCAAGCCAAAAAAGGTGCTGTGACTCAAATCAGTATGAAAACTACTGGGATAACAAGATGTTTTTCAACTCAGATAGGTCTAAAGGCCTTTATTTTGCTCTGTACATTGTATGTCTCTGAGAAGGGGATGGTATTATGGGTTTCTCAAACTTTCTGACCATTTAACTCTCTCTCTCCTCCACAGAGTTACTCTTCTAAAATTCTAGTCAAGATTGGATGGATAAAGACCCATTTGCCTTCCTTGGTTAAGGACACTTAGTTTACAACCCAAAGATAAAAATAATTACTATGACTATGCTTAGAATTATATTTCTAGCCTGCCCAAGGGGATAGAGAGAAATCCCAGAAATCCTGTGACCTGGCAGCATTTGTAGCCTGAAACAATCTGTTCTGTTCCAGATGGTTTTGTCCTGTGAGCCCATGCGGCATGGCCTACTGGATCCTCTACGGTCTCTGCTTTCCTTCCTTGTTCTTTTGTTTGCTCCATTCTTTCTCAGCTTGAGAAGTTCAGACACGATCCCTTAATTTCTGTGCATGTCCATTGGGGAGATTTTCCCTCTCTTACCTATTACTTCAGATGCTGAGAGCAGTCCTGCCTGCAGTTCCAGTCCCTGGGGTTTAATCCACTTCTGCTACTTCCAAGCCCTCAAAAGTTACAACCTGTTCTCAACTTCCACAGGGGGACTGTGGGAAGCGTTCTGCATTTACTGCATTCAGAAATAGATTTTCCAGAAGCTTTTTGAGGGACAACTCTGTCACTATTCAGACTTGAGAAGATTTGAGTTTTTTTGGTGAGGCAACAATAGTGTGATGTCTGGTTTCTGGGAATAATCACACAGAATAATTTATTAGTAGTCAATGATTCATTTATGCAAAATATAAAAATACAGACATTATCATGTTATGAATGTTAATTTTAATACCTGCTTCAGTATTTCTGCAATCATCCATCATTCTTAGTTGATGAATCTTCCTTTTTTTCCATAAACTTTCTTTCTTGGTGAAAGGTATTTGTTTTGCCATATAGCTCAAGTTAATTCTATATCAAGAAGGCAGGCTGGGCACCGTGGCTCACGCCTGTAATCCCAGCACTTTGGGAGAATGAGGCAGGTGGATCACGAGGTCAGGAGATCTAGACCATCCTGGCTAATATGGTGAAACCTCGTCTCTACTAAAAATACAAAAAAATTGACTGGGCATGGTGGCGGGCACCTGTAGTCCCCGCTACTCGGGAGGCTGAGGCAGGAGAATGGCGTGAACCCGGGAGGCAGAACTTGCAGTGAGCCGAGATCGCGCCACTGCACTCCAGCCTGGGTGACAGAGCGAGACTCCGTCTCAAAAAGAAAAAAAGAAAAAAGAAAAAAGAAAAAAAAAGGCGTATGCTACCCAAAGTGCTGTTTCTAATCACACAGATGCCCTTCTTTAACCTTTTGGAGACGTGTAGAATGACTTATCTTCAAGAAATGTGCATGCAGGAGTCATGTGAGAGAACCTATCTATGCTAACTGAAAAGTTGGGGTGTAGTGTCCCAGTTTAATACATGTCCTCCCAAAACGTACACACATGAATACACAAGTGTTTTATTTTAAGATGTGGGAAAACAAGACAGCTACCAGAAAAGCTGAATGAGCTATATTTGTCTCAGGAGACCACAATCGACAAAACTGAGAGTCAAATTGATAACTCATCAATCAGATTATTGACCTTATCTGTCACGATGTTGACGAGTTCCATCTACAGCCTTGTTTGGGGTGGGATTAAGGAAGAACAACTGTTGTGGGCAAGAAAGAGACAGAAAGATTGTAGGACAGTCAGTGAATAGATTTCCCCTAGAGTAAATTCATTGTTCACGCAAACATTTTTATCTACTCTTATATAGTCAACTTGAAGAAGAATTAATATTTTTTTTTGTCTTGAATGTACAGAACTAATCCATGAGGAAAGAGAACAACAAAGACTTTATTGTAGTTACTTGTCATTTCCTTAGTGGTTTTATTTCCAAAACTTGCCAGTGACAGAGACCTAGTGAGAACAAGGGAGTTTAGATTCCATTGCCAGAAGGAAACAGGAGGTGGTGGAAGATTAGAGGGTGGGAATTCCCCAGTTGTTGAAAAGAGAGAATGCAACACACTTCAGATTGCTCAGTATTGGTAGTAGTTATTTTGTATGTGTGTGCTCCTGGAGCACCTTATTAAAATCTCTAATATAACACATAACACGTTGCATTATAATTTTTTACTTGCATTCCTCAGTTACATTTATTTATTTATTTTTGAGATGGAGTTTTGCTCTTCTTGCCCAGACTGGAGTGCAATGGCACAATCTTGGCTCACTGCAACTTCTGATTCCTGGGTTCAAGCGATTCTCCTGTCTCAGCCTCCCAAGTAGCTGGGATTACAGGTGCACGCTACTATGCCTGGCTAATTTTTATATTTTTGGTAGAGACAGAGTTTCACCATGTTGGCCAGGCTGGTCTCGAACTCCTGACCTCAGGTGATTTGCCCACCTCGGCCTCCCAAAGTGCTGGGATTATAGACGTGAGCCGTCGCGCCCAGCCTCAGATACATTTGTGAACAATCAGGTCACACCAAAAGACTTAATGCAGAAATTTATAGGCCTAGAAAATCTCAAGTTTTCTTCCCTATGGGACTGTGAACTCTTATAGTACTATGAAGATATACCCATAGGAGAGGTGTGGCTGAACACAGTAGGTAGTAAGGAGGCAATAATGAAAAGAATATGACCTCTGTATTGGTTTCTAAATCAATAGGGGTGATTTAAAATGGTGATTTAAATCCATAAGTGTTTGCTTTTCTTATAACGAGAAGTCTGGAGATAGACAGGTTCTGGATGTTGGTTCAGCAGTCCCATATATATCTAGGAGTCTTAGCGTTTCCTTCATGGTAGCAAGATGGCTCCTGCAGCACCAGCCATCACATCCACATTCAAGGTAGTGCCAGGGCTTTACTTGGTACTTATTCATTCATTTTTTCTTTCATCAGATATTTTCGGAGCACCTGCTATGTGCCAGATAATAAACTAGGCCCTGAGAATAGAAAGATGTTCCAGCCAAGAAGTAGAAAAGGGGACATCTTATGTTTTTGTTCCTATGAGGAAAGCAAAAGCCTTCTTTGGAACCATCCAGAGGCTTCCTTTATGTTTCATAGACAAGAAATGCATACCTGCCTCTTTCTAATTCAATCACGGGTAAAGGGTAACTGGAAAATTGAAGCCTTAGAACAATCATAACTCATTTTCTGAGGCTGGGGGAGGGGCTACCCTTCCCTAAACACATATGACAGTCATAATCCTGGACTTTACCTGCAATTGCTACCCCTACTGCCCATTCATTTATTTATCTATTCAACAAATGTTTATTGAACACCTGCTGTCTGCCAGGTACAAGTTAGGCACTGAGAATAGGAAGATGCATATGACCAGGAGTTCCCAGACTGCTGGAGAATGAAAGCAATGCAAACAAATCATTGTAAAGCAATGTGATAAGATGTAGTAAGGTGATATTGGGAGTGGAGAAAAGCCCAGAAGTACTTATGAATTTCTCAACCAGAGAATATGGGGCAGATTGAGATGAAAGAAGCCTGCATAGAAGAGAGGGTATTACAGCAGGCCCTTGGGGAGAAATGGGATTTCACAGAGCACAGATAGGTTAAAGGTAGAAGGGAGGCAGTGAGGGACTCAGGAGGCTCTGATCTAGTTGCAGTTTATCAGGGGGTGCTGGGAGTATTTATTTCCCCATGGAATTCAGTGATTTGCTCTTGTCTGTATGTTGACCTCTCATGTCACCGACTCAAGGGCTGTGAGGCAGAGTACAGGAGGAGGCTGATTCTATGTTGGAGACTGCTCTCTGGGCAAAAATGTCTTCCATTAAAATTATAATCTCTTTATCCTTTCCCTAATCCTGCCAAACTAAGAGACGGGAGAGCTAACGTTGTCCATTTGGCTCAGAAAGATCAAACCTTTCAAAGCATCGGAGGGGAAGGGGCACGATTCCCCTCATTGTTCATGATACGTTTCTAACATGTCACCCTCACTTTAGCAACTTTATTGGCATGACAAGGCAGACAGGAGCGCCGTCTGGTCATGCAAAGAGCTTTCCAGCTGTAAGCTGCATTGCTCCCAAGAAAGGGAAAGCCTGAGATTCCCCATCACATTCATGAGGGGGCTTCAGAGGAGGAGGGGCCCAGGGTCTGTCTACATTTTAGAGAAGTCCAAACATGCCAGACAAGGAAGACTTCCATGGTCCCCAAGCTACTAATCCACAAAAGACCGAGTTGGTCTTCTTTGTAAGCCTAATCCTTCTGTCCACAGTGATTAGGGATCTGAGGACACTCTGCTTCAGAAGCACCGGGTTCTTTCTGAATCAGTCAATGAGCCAATACCCAGCAATCCCTTTAGAAAGCAAGGGGTTATGACATCTGACCTTAGAGAAACCAGATGACATAATCCAACCCTATATAACTCTATTTTGGGTCTGACTAATCACAATCCCCTATTGAGCGAGTGGGATCTACTATCTTAGGATGTGTCTAGGGAGATAGGAAGATATGATCTCTGGAGGCTTTATTTTGGCATAAAAATATTGTAGCTTAAAAAATATTATTGATCCCTTTAAAAAGTAAATTAACTGTGGTTTGGGGAGGTGTGTCTTAAATTGGATTAAATACTCAATGTTGTAGCCAGCCAGGATAATGCTGAAACTAAGGCTCCACACATGCTCTGTCTGATCTAAAAGAAGGGATGCCAAGTGCACCAGTAATGTCTTCAGCAGCAGAAGTTCCAGATGCCTGGCAACCTGCTGGGCTGAGAATTCAGAGGCACCAACTCTTCCCTCTGCTATGTGAATTACATCTGCAAACAGGATACATAAAGATGAACAAAATCCTATATCATTCTGAGTTCAACAGATTTATTTGTCCAAATTTTAAATAGGAAAATGGAAAATAATAATGAATGAATATTTCTAGAAATCCAGATTGATAAATTACAGACCATGAAGAACATCTTCTACTAGAATAATCTTTTTGGCTGGGCATGGTGTCTCATGCCTGTAATCCCAGTGCTTTGGAAGGCTGAGTTGGGAGGATCCCCGAGAGGAGACGATCACTTGAGCCCAGGAGTTTGAGATCAGCCTGGACAACATAGTGAGACCTTGACTCTGCAAATAATTAAAACAATTAGCTGGTTGTAGTGGTGCATGCCTGTGCCAGCTACTCAGGAGGCTGAGGCAGGAGGAGCACCTGAGCCCAAGGGGTCGAGGCTGCAGTGAGCTGAGATAGCGCACTCCAGCCTGGGTGATGAAGCAAGACCCTGTCTCAAAACAGCAACAGCAACAACAAGAGCAACAACAACACAATTTTGATTTTGTGTAAGTTGTGTAAGATATTTCATGCCCTAAATATTTCTTTCCATTTTACATTTTACTGTTTAATTATATACATTTGACATATCAGGAAAATTGATTATTTAAGTAAAGTTTTAAATTTTAGAATAGTTTTAGATTTGCAAAATAGTTGCAAAAATAATACAGAGTTCTCTTATATCTCTCACCACTTTCCTCTACTAACAACTTCTTACATTAGTTACATTAATTACAATGAATGAACCAACACAGATACGTTATTGTTATTATGATTTCTTTTTAAGTAGGGTTTCACTCTGTCACCCTAACTGGAGTGCAGTGGTGCAGTCATAACTCATTGCAACCTCAACCTCCTGGGCTCAAGCTATCCTCCCACCTCAGCCTCCTGAGTAGCTGGGACCACAGGTGCACACCACCATGCGCAGCTAATTAATTAATTTTTTTTTTTTTAAGAGACAGAATCTCCCTGTGTTGCCCAGGCTGATCAGAAATTCCTGGGCTCAAGTGACCCTCCTGCCTTGGCCTCCCAAAGAGCTGGGATTATATACATGAGTCATCATGCCTGGCCCAGGTACATTATTATTAACTAAAGTCCATACTTTCTTCAGATTTCCTTAGCTTTTACTTAATGCCCATTTTCTGTTCCAGGATTTCATCCAGGATACCACATTACCTCTAGTCACCATATCTCCTTAGGCTCCTCTAGATGATGACGGTTTCTCATTATGTTCCTTGTTTCTTGATAACCTGAACAGTTATAAGGAGCACTGGTGAGGTATTTTGCAGAATGCTCCTCAAAAAAAAAAAAAAAAAAAAAAAAAAAAAAAAAAAAAAAAAGAACTTCCTCATGATTAGACTGGGATTGTGGGTTTTGGTGGGGGAGTGGGACACCACAGAGGTGATGTGCATTCTCATCGCATCATTTCTAGGGCACATCCTATCAACAGAATCCGTCACTGTTAATGCGACCTTGGCCACATGGCTGAGGAAGTGTTTGGTCAGATTTCTACACTGTGAAGTGAGTCTCTGGCCCTCTACCCACTACCCTTCGCATACTGCACTCTGTGGGGAGGAGGGTCCCACAGATGTTTGATATTTATTCTCCTAGGTTTTGTCTTATTCTTGTCACATTATATCCTGTCTCCTTTCCTCTCAGGTTTTAGCAGTCTAGCTGAACTAGGAACCTGACATTCAGTGCAAGAATAAGGGAAATGTCTGCCTTCTATGCTCTTCAACTTAGAAATTATAAAAAAGAGAAAGATTATCTAAAAGGTAATTGAAACAATTTGTACGTTCTAAAAGAAGCATTTAATGAATCTTTTCTGCACATGTAAGAAGATACATGGAATTTACTATACGACTGATAATCGGATCATCATGAGGGTAGGTATTAATGGGAATGGCAGTGAACGGGGGCCAAGGGGGTGATGAAGTTATTACCTCTCCCTACAAAGCTGCACCTTGAAGACAGTGTTGGAGTGATATTTTGTTGCACATTTTCACTATGTGACCACCTCTGTAAACCCACCCTTGGTACCCACTTTGCCAAGAACTTACAGTTTGATTTGTGATTTGACCCAACGTCTTACAGTTGTTATATGGGGATGTTATCACCTGCTTTTTACTAATTTTAGTGCATCACTGACAGATACTCATGAAATTTGTGTGCGATGCTGCATTGAAAAGGGTAGAACAGATGTACAACCTCTACAACCTCTTAGCCACTATTCTGAAACAAAAAAAATTCTAAAAACTGAAAGCTATTGCATAACTCCCTTGGCAGCCAAACAAGGCATGACCTAATATGAGGCCACTGATCATTTTTCTTTATCCCATTTAAAATGAATGTTTATATATTTAGCTGCAGAAATGTGAATGTTTGATTGTGGATTGCTGCCCAGACTCCAATGGGGATATTATGTAATATATGACATATGTACTGGGTTATAATTCTAAAATCCTGACGTTTCTGAATTCTGAAGCCCATCTGGTGCAAAGGAATTCAGATAAGAGGCTGTGGGTCTTTATTTCTAGATATCACTATTATTTCCCTGCCATGAAGTAGGACTTCTCTTAAATCTCTCTAAAACCACAGCCACTAACATTTTTCCTTCCTTTTCAGAGAGTCACAGCAAATTTCTTATTCATGTTTTCACTTATACAATAGTCTCAACATTCTTCAATGTGAAAGCTAAAGGATATATGGGAACCATTGTTCTAGTTGATCAGATGGGTGAATTAGGGCCCGAAGCATGTACCGAGGAGGCCATCCCATGGCAGAGAGGTGTCCAGATAATGCGAAAAGCCACCTGAGTCCCATACCACGTTCCACCTTCCAGAGTGTGCAGCCTCCGTTCCTACTTGGTAATCTCTTCCCTGCAATTAAATTCATTTGATGGTGTATCTTAAATCAACTTTAATTGGACACTTGCTGTGCTTTAAAAATATTACTCTTCCTTATCTATG
The DNA here is from genome assembly GCF_043159975.1 of Macaca nemestrina. Classification (NCBI taxonomy): domain Eukaryota; kingdom Metazoa; phylum Chordata; class Mammalia; order Primates; family Cercopithecidae; genus Macaca; species Macaca nemestrina. Next base: position 71,329,778 of record NC_092135.1, read on the forward strand.
TACGTTTCTTTCCACGCTATCACTTTTTTTTTTTTTAAGCAGAAGAATTTGTATGTGTAGTATGTGTGTGTGTGTGTGTGTTAGAGTAAAAACAGTCTGTAAAATTTTGGCTGGTCCATTATTATCTGGAGGGGGGCAAGAGTTCTTTTTCCATTTACTCGGTTAACTTTACCTGTTGATAGCCTGGGAAACATTTGTAAATATTTTTAAACCCCAGGTAAAGAACTATCTTAATTAAGCGCATCCTTTAGAACTTCAATGAGCTGTAAAATCAGCTCTTCACCTTCAAATGCCTGATAGCTAATTTCACGCGATATGCTAGCAACAGGCAGCCGTAAGGTAGAAACCAGAACAGAGTGCTAGGAATAGAGAGAAAAGTTTTATGTTGCTTTAAAACAAAACAAAACAAAAAACAACTTTCCCTCTTTACTCTCAATTTTATATGGCAAACTGGGTATCATTTGACCTCTGACTTTTATTCCTCTTATTTTGTATTCCAGATGCTTCTGGGTACAAATAACAGAAGCACAAAAGAGGCTACTCTGATTAATAATTTGTGCCTACTAAAGAATGTATGCATCAAAACGTGGGTGGAAATTTAAAGGCCACAGTAGACCTATTAGCACTGTATGTTCACAGGAGGAGGATTGATTGGAGCTAACTGCATGAGTTATGTGTAGACCATTATCCTTGAGTGGAGTTATATGTATGTCCTGAATATTATGCTTTGTTACAGTTTATTGGCCTTGATTCTACTTGTGAGGCCAGGGTATATTTTGCTCAGTTTTAGGGGAGCATTAACTATTTCAATCTGCCCTGATGAATCATAAAGCAAGGAAATACACAGCACTGTATTTTTCTGGATTTTTACATACACATTAGGACCCACTGCTTGAGTCTCTAGGGGCCTTTATATATTCAGAAATCCCCAGATGACAAGGTGAAATCACACCTAGGTGACAGTAGCCAATAGGTTCCAGACAAATCTCCAATCAACCACATCCAGCTGGAAACAAAACTCCTTCCCGATCAAATATTCCCAGCTAAGGTTTGAGTCAAGAAGAGAATCTTGCATTCAAACTAGGATGCCCCCTCGCTCACATTTTGCAAAGGTACTTCCATTTTCCACAGATCATTTTTTTTTTTTTAAACAGACTCAGGTATTCTAGCTGGGGTGATTTTGAAAGCATAACGTGCCGTCTGTTTTCTAGAGAGATGATGTTTGTGCCCCACTGCCAGAAGCGCATGCTCTTTGAATTGCTTTTGCTGCAGCAGGAAAAAAGGAGTTTCTCTAATTCATCCACACATTCTCTTCTATTGTCTCTAGGCCTGCGGAGGCCCCTAGTGAAGACTGGGGAACACAAAATGAGGCTGCAACTCCTCGGAGAGGTTCCTGGGGCAGAGATTTGGGTGGCTCTCGAGAAATAGCAGAATGTTCAAGGAAGAAAAATCCGGAGAAACTGGGATGGGTAAGAAGCTGCACAATCATGTTTATATGTTTTTGGTTTTGTTTTTGTATTTTAGAAACAGGGTCTTGTTCTGTCTCTCAGGCAGGAATGCAGTGGTGCAATATCAACTCACTGCAGCCTTGACTTCCGGGCTCAGGTAATCCTTCCTCCTGTCTCCCAGCAGCTGGGACTACAAGCGTGCACCAGCACACCTGGCTAACTTTTTGATTTTTTTGTAGAGACAGGGTCTCACTTTGTTTGCCAGGCTGGTCTTGAACTTCTGGGCTCAAGTGATCCTCCTACCTCGGCCTCTCAAAGTGTTAGGATTACAGGCATGAGCTACTGTGCCCAGCCCACAATCATGTTTAAATTTTTTTTTCTTTCCTCATGCAAGTATTAGAGATTATCATACATCTTAAACATATACTACTTTAGTAGGAATTTTATCTTTTGTTCCTATGAAGAGTCCATTTTGCATTTTACTAAAGGTACTCTGATTTTACTTCATATATTTGTTACTCCTTCTTACTGGGATGAGGTGAAATGAACTCAGGGAGGACAAGAGTCGGAGAAACCTGAAATCTCAACATAAGCACAAGACCCCTTCCATCTCTGCTCCACCCACTCTCTCCTTTGGGAGTCTGAAGTATGGAGAATGTTCCATGAAAAACCAAGAGCAGAATAATAACAGAAGCTGATTTGTTTCCATGTTCAAATCTGATGTTAATGGTGAAGAGGCAAGCTATACTTCCATCTATATCTCCCAAGGAGCATACTTCCCTCTAAAATACAGAGCCTGTGTCTTAAAATGTAAAGATGGGATCCCTGCAGTTACAATGGGCATCACTTGCATATACTTTGTACATATTTGCATAAAACTGCATGCTAAGATGAAGTGACTTTAATTCCATGTTTACAGAATAAAATTAAGCAAATTAATACTGCAGCCAACTACAATACCCAGCAGCTTCAATATCAGGAAAAATATATATAAAGTACCCAGTAGACTTTTTTTTTTTTTGAGAAAGAGTCTAGTTCCGTCACCATGGCTGGAATGCAGTGGCATGATCTCAGCTCACTGCAACCTCTGCCTCCAGGGTTCAAGAGATTCTCCTGCCTCAGCCTTCCGAGTAGCTGGGATTACAGGCGCCCACCACCATGCCCAACTAGTTTTCGTACTTTTGATAGAGATGGGGTTTCAGCATGCTGGCCAGGCTGGTCTCAAACTCCTGACCTCAGGTGATCTGCCCACCTTGGCCTTCCAAAATGCAGGGATTACAGGTATGAGCCACTGCACCTGGCTCACAGCAGACTTTTAAATGAGTTAATTTGATTATATCACCACAAAGACCTTTGAGCAGAAAGAAAAAGAAAATCTGGCTAATTTCATGGTAGTGACTCAAAATGGTGGGTTTCTAAAAATAACAGATTTCTCCAAAATGCATGAGAGAAGCTATATTTAGGTAACTGTGAGAAATGTATAGTGTGGAAAGTAGTGTTAAGGTGTTTGCTCTTTTATACTGTATGTTGGAGAAGAGTGAAATCCTCATTTTTCAGTGTGCAGTTTCATCATTTAAAAAGATGTGCACACAATACACTTATAGGAACTAACAATCTCGCCCAGACAAATTCTGTTATGGCCTCTTTGCGTCCCTGTTCATGTTCAGCAGAACAGAACATTACATCATAATTGTGGGGGGCAGCGGCTCTTTGGTTTGGCTACCACGGTGAAATGGGGGTGGGAAGGGACCTCATTTCTGGACTTTGCAGAGTCAATTTGGGCAGCACCGCGCAGACATCTCTGGTTTTCTCCTGGGTCAAAAGGCCTTGTGCGACCCTACTCATTGCCCCTGCTTCAAACCCCCTGTCATTTTCACAATGGGTCTAAGGGTCATGGGTACGCAGTGCTTGCTAAGAGCACTCAGTTAAGAACAAGGAAGGGAGAATCATAACCATATCCGTTTCCAAGGAAACAAGATGCCATAACAAAGTGCCACCAACTGGGTGGCTCAGATCAGCAGAAGTCTGGTTTCAAGGTGTGGGCAGAGCCTTGCTTCCTGCGCAGGTCCTGAGAAGGATTGCTTGGGCCTCTGTCCTAGCTTCTGGTAGCCCCTTGTCTTGGCAGCATGACTTCAGTCTTCATATGGCCTTCTCTCTGTGTGTCTGTCTCTGTGCCCAAAATTGCCCTTTTTCTAAGCACACCTTATTGGTCATATTGGATTAGGGGACCACCTTCCTCCAACGTGAGCTCATCTTAACTCATTCCATCAGTGATGACCTTAGATCCAAATATGACCTCATTCTCAAGTACTGGTAGTTCCCTCAATGTGCGCCTTTTTGGGGACACAGTTCAACCCACAGCACTATCAAGTAGATGTGCTGTGGGCTTAACCTTCATTGTATGACTGCACCGGGCTGTTTCCAGTTTCTCCAATGGGAAAGTGTTCCGAAGGAAATTACTGTGCACAGAGGAAAGGCAGGTGAAGAACTCATCTCCTAGCTGAATTTTCAACTCGATTTTCAAATCATTTTCCTTCTTGGTGAGTGCAGATTGAAACAGCAATAAAGACTTTTCAAACATATAATGTCAGGCTTGTCAACAGAGAAAGCATGCATCACTGCCCTTTCAACTTGATCATCTCACAGAGTTTCACTGATTTCACGGCTTCTCTAGTTCAATTCCCAGTCAGCTATCCAAAGGGAAATAAAGTGTTATTTTGCCTTATTGTTGACATGGCTATAGGAAACCAGAGAAATAACTGTTTGCAGAGTTATTCAGAATTACTGGACCAGGATTAATACCTATCAGGAAACTGGCATAAAAGCAACTCACTCAGAGAGCAGAGAAAGCCTGGCTGGTGGGTGGAAGGTCCCATGGCAACTCCAGTCCCAGAGGAGCAATTTTGCTTTTTACTTTGGTGACATCGTCTAAATTCAAAGTGACAAACTTATCTTAAGGATTTTCCAAATTCATTACCCTCTATTAAGAGTTTAGCTCTCCTCTCATTACTCGTAGAAATCATTTAAAGTGATCTCAAACCAGATTTCAAACTGTTATTGAGGACTTGAAAGCTGATAAGAAAAATCACTTAAAGTTTCCAATAACATGTATATATCTCTTATTTCCTTATACCCTTGCACAACTGGCCAAAAATAATAAAGAAAAATAAAAAAGGAAATCAAAAAATAATGATAATAAAGTCAAAAAGCAACCAAATTAGATTATATTAGGAAGATAAGGGCAAAAAGGACTATGAGAAAGGTAGAAGTGGGAGGCGAGCAGGAAATAGGAGTAAAAGAGTGTTAGAAAACAGAAAGCTATTACTGAATAAGAGATGATCCCATTTCAAAACAAGAACCAAAACGTAAGAAGTAGTATTCATTTCCCAAGTCTTTGCTCACCATGAAGTCATATCCTTAAGGGATACAAAGAAAGAAAAGCAATCTAAGATGGCCAACCACTAATCCACAGACTCTGTAACCCAGAATGTTAATCCCTAATCCGGAACACTGTGTGTGTTGGTAGTGGGGAAAGGTTATTCAACAAGGACAACCACATGGATGAATGGGAATTAAGGGTCATAATTCCAAGGAATATGTTGTACCTTCAAGGGGCTTATAGTCTGTGTCATTGAACCCTGAAAAATAAGTGGCACCCAGCTAGATCCAATCTGTTTGCTTTCTAGTTACTGTATTCTAATCTGGAGGCCTGGGCTTCCAGTCTCTTTCAGATTGTTGGCAGAATTCTGTTCCTTGTGGCTGCAGGACTGAGGTCTCTGTTCCCTTTCTGGCTGTCAGCTTGGGGCTGCTTTCACCTCCTGGAGACTGCCCACATTCCCCACCACTTGGCTTCTTGCATCTTCAAAATTCACATGTGGCGATGTTGAATCCCCCTTGTGCTCTCAATCTGACTCGATCCTCTTTTGCAACTAGTCAGAGAAAATCCTCTACTTTAAAAGGGTTCATATAATTATGTCAGGCCCGCCAGGATGATCCTCCTATCTTAAGGTCAACTGGCTTGGGACCTTAATTACATTTGCAAAATCCTTTCATGGCAGTGTTTGATTGAATAACTGGGAGAAGGAGTGTGTACCGCAGGCTGAGTATCTAGAAGGCTATCTTAGAATTCTGCCTACCATGGCTTCCTTCTTACATTAGTGGTACTTCTGCTGAAACAGCAACAAGCCAATTTGCTATTTGTATAGAAACCTCTCTCTAAAAAGCAGAAGACTGCAATAACATTGCATGATGCATTTTTCAAGATGAATATAGTACTCTTAAAAATCATTGGTCTGGGTGTTGTGGCTAACACCTGTAATCCTAGGACTTTGAGAGGCCAAGGCAGGTGGATCACTTGAGACCAAGAGTTTGAGATCAGCCTGGGCAACATGGCAGAACTCCATCTCCACACACACACACACACACACACAAATTAGCTGGGCATGGTGGCGTGTGGCTGTAGTCCCAGCTACTAGGAAGGCTGAGGTGGGAGGATCACCTGAGCCCGGAAGTTGAGGCTGCTGTGAGCTGTGATCATGCCACTGCACTCTAGCCTGGGTGACAGAGTGAGACCCTGTCTCAAAAATAAAAAAAATTTAAAAAATCATCGTACTATTTACAAAAACAGTTCTTAATACTTTTTGCATTAAAAGAGTGACTTTAGTGCTCACTTTGGCAGCGCATATACTAAAATTGGAATGACACAGAGATCAGCAATTTCAGTTAAAAAAGAAGAAATTTTTTTTAAAAGGCTGACTTTAAAACCAGAGTTCAGACATTGAAATCCAAGGTTCAGGGAACTGAGAGTGGGTGATCCCTGTAAAGAGGCCAGTTCTTAGTAGGAATTACATGGCTCTGTGTGGTCCCACTGTCGGACAAGCTTCACCCAATTTGCTTACTGAAAAGACACACTAACATGATCACTTTGGTTTTGAATCTGAATTTCGTGGCAACAACATATACTATCAAGACTCAACTTTTGCTAGCACAATAATCTTATTTTATTTTACTTTAAGTTCCAGGACACATGTGCAGAACATGCAGGTTTGTTACACAGGTAAATATGTAGCACAATAGTCTCAGAAATAGAAATTCAAATAAATAAATGAAATAAAAGCTCCTTACAAAATATTTTGGAAAATATTGCAAATCACAAAGACCAGAATAAAAACAACCTCTAATTATACTACCCAGAGTTAACCACTGTTAATGTTTTGGCTTTTGGTTTCAGTCTTTTTTTTCTCTCTTCCTCTACATAAACTTGTTTATTAGTCACAGGCCAATCAGGAGACAGAAACCACACAGTAATTTGAACAGGGAAAATTTATTATAAAGAACTGTTAACTATAACGTAGGCGTAACTAGGAAGGTGAAAACAATGCTCTAAACAATATCCTAGGGCTGAGGATGAAAATCAGGGGAGCAACCACTTTGAAGGAGGTCCTTTTCCCCACGATGGATTCAGACAGTGAGGGAAAAGAGATTTTCAGCTCCATTGAATGGTGGAGTTCTCCGGGCTGCCGGAGACAGAACTGGTCCATGGTTGCGGGGCAAGCGGGGAGCATATGTCTGCAGGGCAGGTGCTCAGAGACAGCTGGGGCACAAAGAGTCAGCTTGTTGGCAGGACAGATAGAGGCCCGGGGTGACCGGTGTCCCTGTTGGGGGTCACTGGCTGGGGATCTCTGAGAACTTGCAGAGAAACTGCATGCTCTGGGTGTATGGAAGGGGCAGAGGCTTCTGGCAGTGCTGAGCCAGGAGCAAGTAGAAAAACAGAATGGAAGTCCGGGAACCCTGGTAGGGGATAGTGGGGTAGCTTCTTCCTCCTGCAACGTCTCTCCTGCGCCCTCTACCGATAAGCTAAACCTCATTCTCGCTGCAAAGAAAAAATGCTGGAAGGGTCCAGCCTGTGAAGGCAGAACAACAGGTCATGAAAGTAGATTTGGAGGTGAGAAGCAACGTACTACTAAACCGAGATCCCAACGTGTATCTTATTTTGTAACCTGCTTTGTTTACTTCAAAATATACTAAAAACATTTTCTCATATGATGAAAAATATTCTTCTACTGTATAGTAGAATATTTATTACAGCACTGTTTATAATAGCTATGAAGTCGAAATAACCTCAATGTCCCAAAACTGAATACTGAAGAAAAAAGTTAGGGTCATCCATTATAGAAATTATCGTATACCTGTTAAAAATTATATTGTAGGCCGGGCGCGGTGGCTCACGCCTGTAATCCCAGCACTTTGGGAGGCTGAGGCAGGCGGATCACAAGGTCAGGAGATCGAGACCATCCTGGCTAACACAGCGAAACTCCGTCTCTACTAAAAACACAAAAAATTAGCCGGGCCTGGTGGCGGGCGCCTGTAGTCCCAGCTACTCCGGAGGCTGAGGCAGGAGAATGGCGTGAACCCGGGAGGCGGAGCTTGCAGTAAACCGAGATCGCGCCACTGCACTCCAGCCTGGGAGACACAGCGAGACGCCGTCTCAAAAAAAAAAAAAAAAGAAAAAGAAAAAGAAAAAATCTATACTAATTTTATAAACATACTAACGAGATGAATTTCATGATGGTAATAAAATAGTCTTGGAGAAAACAATTCTTATAACAACATTTAATAATGAGTTATACCAAAGAATTATTTAAAATGATAATGAAGTGGCTATTAGTACAATACCAAAGAGAGAGAAATGAACAGAACTTACAGATGCAGACCCTGATTATTCCAAAATAGATTTTAAACTGTAAACACAGAACTTATCGTAACAGACCATTTTTTTACAGAGACAAAATTTAATAGTTTGCTTCAAAATAGTTCTCTTTTAAAAAAATCAGTAGTAATTAGATTTACTCTCAACTCAAAAAAATGCAGTAGAAAAAATACTAGAAAGAAAAATGGAATGAAATGAGAAAGGAAAAGAGGGAAGGAAGGAAGGACAAGAAGGCAGGAAGATTTTTCCAAAAGAGGCAGGAAGGAGAGCATATTGAAGAAAAGAAGAAAAACTGGAAGGAAATAAAATATGAAAGAGTATATAAATAGAACAGAAGCAGAAAAAAAAAAAAAAAGGGGAAAAGAAACATTTTAAAGCAAATCCCACCTCCAGAATGGTAATATTTATTGGGCTATCAAAACATTTTTCAGTACTAAGAACACACAACTTAAGAAAGAAAGACATACTTGTAGGAAATAACCCTTAATTGTCCAATTTGCCAGAGAAGCAGAGATGGCAGTGTTTTTGTGACACTTATGTGGCTGGCTTCTGTCATCACGGAAGGAAGTACAGAAGCACATGCATTTCCACATGGCTACAGTGTCCCCAACGCTTTGGTTTGCTGTAGGATGCCTCCAAATAAATGTCACCAGTATTTCCACAAAGAAGGTTTGGAGTAGACATGCTGAGCATTTCCACCATGGAGTGGTAGAATTTACTCCATGGGTTAGTTATGGCAATGTGGTTTCTCAACAGGCTGCATGGGGTCTGACTTGCAAAGGAGCCCACATATAAAGTGAAAGCTGATCAGGAGAGCCAGGTATCCCCCTAGACGTTCTGTGTTCACAATCCTCGTAGAATGTTCTCTGGAGGCCAAAGATTCGTTATGTCGGAAAAGGTAGAGCAACAGACAGAAAATGCTGGGAGAGGTCCAGCCCTCTCTGCGCTTCAAGTGTGGTATTGCCTAGAGCTTGTTCCTACAGGTATTTTTGCATAAGGACCTCTGTCTGAGGAAGTGTCTAAGACAGCAGAGCTCAGGCATGGACGGTCTTTTAGAGTATTGGGTGCCCACGACTCTTTTGAAAGAAGTCCATTGATACTCCTCTACTATTTCCCCTGATCTATTTGAGAGCTGGCAAACCGATTTGATAAAACAGTGATAGATTTGTCAGATTAAGACAGTAATTTACTTCCATTAATTTGAGCGACATCAGTGTCTCACAGTGAGAAGAAATATGGCCACCCTGGTGGGATACATTTAAATTCATTAAATTTTCCGGCTTTCATCTGAGACACTGAGACTTTTTCTTCTCAGCCGATAAATCCTTTCAGTTTTTACTTCAAATGGCACCAAACAAGCACTCATCAATTTATATTTTAAATTCTCCTGACAATATCCAGTTGGATAAATCTGTTTAATTAGCAGTGGGTTGATGCTTTCTTGGCCCACTCTACGTCCAGTTACCAAAATAAAAGAAAGGCATGGAAAGCTGCTGGTTGCAAAAAACATGCCTCCTACAATGGCAGGGAACAAGAAGAGACATTCTCCCAACACATGTTAACCCAGGGAAAAAATTTGAATATATACAAAAGATGAAATTAACAATAGATGAATGGCAAATGAGAAAGCTGCCAGTGACCAGACTTTCTCAGGAGCCAACCTTTAACAATATGGATTATTTCGGATAATTCATGGTTTGCCACTCTTTATCCTTTGTCTCCTCTGTAATATCCAGGGCACATCTTAGACAGATAATTAGGGCATTATCATATTCCTTAACTAAGTCGGACAAATTGCATTGCGCTTCATGGAAAACCAACCTAGGGCTCTGTCATTAGCATTGTCTAATTGTTCCAAATAAAGTCTTTGCTTTTTTTTTTTATTGCATCAACTTTATTTGTCAATACTCAGGAAAGAGCGGCTGTTCCCTTTCCTGTAGGGTTTCGTGAATATGCTAGTCACTAGGTAATCTTACAGTTAATACAGTCCACAGCATGGTAAAATGTAAGAAAATGTAAAGGTCAAAAACATGTTTCTATTATGAAAAAAATGAATGATAATGACATAATTTTTTCAGCTCATCAGGCTCTTTGCTAAGTGCTGCTGTTATTGCCAGATCAGTAGTGTATAACAAAGAAGTGCTTTCTGCAGCCTGCTTCATTAGTCTGCCCTGTAGGACCTCACCTCCAGACCTTTCACTAATCTGTTGGCGTGCTCAATAGTCTTGTTAGTTCTATTCAGTTCTTCCTGACAGCGGATTTTCTCAGCTGTAGCCCTCCCAGAGACCGTGGTTAAAGCAGCCAGGTTTGTGTCTAGTTCCTTTAAATAAAAACAGTGAGAGACAACTTTGGACATTGTCAGAACAAGTAAAAATATCGCCGCGGACTTATTTTATGTTGCAGAAACTTAAATTATACAGTATGCCCAGAAGTAAACACAATTGCATTCAGGAGACTGTGCCAATTCACACAATGAGAAGGTGCAGTAGGGAAAATGGAAGAAAAGGATATTCGACAGTTTATGTAATTTTTGTTGTTTGTTCAAAACAGCACCGAGGTGGGAAAAGGAACATACAGACAAATCCAAATTCCTAGGGGAAATGGAGAATGTCATTTTCCCAGACAAATTACCTGAAGTCATGAAGATTTAATACAATTGATTCGTGTGTACCATTAGTGCCAATAACACACTTAATACAAAATGTCCCAAAACATTTTGCATTGAGAGCTGCAGCCAAGACGAAATGTAGGGGAAGCTTTTAAGGTGAGATTTGAAGAGCTGCGGTGCATTGATGTATCGACTCCTCAGAGGGAGGTAGCCAGGGCTGGGGAGCTGGGGCAGCGAGTGGCAGCAGAACTTCCTGCTGGGGGTGTGATGGGGAAAGGGGGCCAAGGAGATGGGGCTCTAACTGAGCCAGTTGCAATGGCGGTGGAACTCACTGGGGATAAGTGGAAAGAATGGGTAGGAAAATGAAGGTTGTGAGTGTACATGTGTTCAAGAGAATTGGCTGTTTCTTTGGTAGAGGGGGATGGTGAGAAGAGGGAGATTTGGAAAAGAAAAGCCGTGTTTAAGAAGAATAAAAAATGTTCAAATAGCAAAAGAACAATTTTTTTTTTTTTTTTTTTTTTTTTTTTGGCTGGGCACGGTGGCTCATGCCTGTGATCCCAGCTCTTTGGGAGGCCAAGGTGTGAGGATTGCTTGAGACCAGGAGTTCAAGACAAGCCTGGGCAACAAAGGGAGACCCTGTCTCTACAAAAAATAAAAAAATTAGCTGGGCATGGTATCGGGCACCTGAGGTCTCAGCTAGGCAGGAGGATAGCTTGAGCCCAGGAGTCTGAGGTTGCAGTGAGCTGTGATCACACCACTGCACTCTAGCCTCGGTGATAGCACTAAACCCTGCCCCCCCAAAAAAAAAAAAATTAAGAAAATAGCTGGGCGCAGTGGCTCAAGCCTGTAATCCCAGCACTTTGGAAGGCCGAGACGGGCGGATCACGAGGTCAGGAGATCGAGACCATCCTGGCTAACACGGTGAAACCTCGTCTCTACTAAAAATACAAAAAAACTAGCCAGGTGAGGTGGCGGGCGCCTGTAGTCCCAGCTACTCGGGAGGCTGAGGCAGGAGAATGGCGTAAACCCGGGAGGCGGAGCTTGCAGTCAGCTGAGATCCCGCCACTGCACTCCAGCCTGGGCGACAGAGCGAGACTCCGTCTCAAAAAAAAAAAAAAAAAAAAAAAGATTTCTTTTTCTGCGTGTGCTTGTTTCTAACTTGCTGCTCTCTTTCAACAAATCATCTGCTCATTTAACATTTATAAAGAACTTCCATGAAGAAAGGAAGCTGTTTATGCTCACACAGTATATTGGGAAGGCATTTGTAGACATAGCATTATGTATAATTTTGCTCATGATATTTTAATGAAAAACATTTAACACTGGAAATAATAGTAAAAATGACGGTAACTCTCCCCAGATATGCAACTTAATATGAGCACCTCAAAGTCCCTTTGGGGACTACTGAACTGTCATAATAGATAAAACAGACTGTTTTTTATCATTTAGTTATTATTTTTTGAGATGGGGTCTCACTGTGTCACCCAGGCTGGAGTACAGTGGCACAATCTCAGCTTACCACAGCCTCAACCTCCCAGGCTCAAGTGATCCTCCCACCTCAGCCTCCAGAGTAGCTGAGACTACAGGCACATGCCACCATACCTGGCTAATTTTTTTTAATTTCTTGTAGAGATGAACCCTTCCTATGTTACCCAGGCTAGTCTCAAACTCCTCAGCTCAAGCGATCCTCTTGCCTTGGCCTCCCAAAGTGCTGGGATTACAGGTGTGAGTGGCCACACCTGGGCTCCATCAGTCTGTTTTATATCTAGGGAAACTGAGGCGAAGTACCTGACAGGAAATGGGAAATAATTGTTTACGGAACTGAGGAAAGAAATTAAGTCAGTATTCCTTGGGTGTGTAGAATTATTTTTCAGGCTGGCCCTGATCTAGCCACCACTTAAAATTCCTCAAGCAGTTAACCAGGCCCCCTCCAACCCTCCGCAGTTTCTACACCCCTCCCTTCTCCCCAGACAGCTGGTTCTTAGTTATGCCCCCCAGAGCTGACCTAGACCATTAAACCAAATTAGGATGAAGGACCAGATACTGCAAAGTCTATCTAATATGTCTTCAAACTGCATTGATGGCAGCACGTCTGGCAAGGTGGGCAATCTTTCACCAAGAAGAACATCCTTCTCCTTCTAGAACCTTCTGATTAAACAATCTATTAGACAAATAGGCTGCTGTATTCCTCTGCAAGGCTGCATAACAAAGTACCACAAACTGGGCAGCTTCAACAGCAGAGACCTAATTGTCTCACGGTTCTGGAAGGTTACAAGTCCAAGATCAGGGTGTTGGCAGGGCTGGTTGCTTTTGAGGCCCGTGAGGGAGAATCTGCTTAAGGCCTCTCCTGAGCTGCTGGGGGTTTGCTGACAAGCACTGCTGTTCCTTAACTTGTAGAAGCATCACCTGACCTCTGCCTTCATCTTCACGAGGCGTTCTCCCTAGAGAGACTGTGCGCGTCTTCTCAAAATTCCCCCTTTTCATAAGGACACGAGTCATATTGGATCAGGGCTCATCCTAAGGACTTCATTTTAACTTCTGCTAAAATGTAAAGGTCTATATAAACCCTCCCTACAAATACTGTTATATTTTGAGATACTAGGGGTTAGGACTTCAACACAGAATTTTGAGGGAACACAATTCAACTCCTAACAGCTACCAAGAGCTGGACACAATGCTATAAACCTGAAGGAGAGGGTGGTAAAAAGATGGATAAGATGGCCCCTGATCTCACACCCTCACAGTTCAGTGAAGAGGTGGGTTGATGTGTACATGAGGGCAAAGAATATCAGTATCACGGGACTCATGGCTCACTGGGGCTGTACTGAGCCTGAGGGACCGAGAAGCCCAGATAATTTGTTCCTAGGAAGAGGGGAGGAGAGTGTAGTGAGCCAGGCCTTTATTTCAATCCTTCCTGGAATAATGGCCCTGAAGGGACAGTGGTCCCCATTCCTCCTGGAAGTTGTTTCTGTGGGTGCCCTGCCAGAGAATGGGGCTTCAATTCTTAATGCCTCACTGTCAGCCAGTGGGGGTGTGTATTCGTCTGTTCTTGCATTGCTGTAAAGAAATATCCGAGACTGGGTAATTCATAAAGAAAAGAGGTTTAGGTGGCTCATGGTTCCACAGGCTGTACAGGAGGCATGATGCCTTCTGGGGAGGCCACGGGAAACTTTCAATCAGGCAGAAGGCAAAGGAGAAGCAGGCACATCTTACGTGGCCAGAGGAAGAGGTGTGGGGAGAGAGGTGCCATATACTTTTAAACAACCGGATCTCATGAGAACTCACTCACTAGACAGTAGTACCAAGAGGGGATGGTGCTTAACCATTATGAAGGATCCACCCCGTGATCCAATCACCTCCCATCAGGCTTCACCTCCAACACTGGGGATTACAATTGAACATGAGATTTGGATGGGGAGCCAGATCCAAATCTTACCAGAGTGACACCTGATTTGGCAACTAAGGTGGGCCGGTGTACAGGGCACCTGATACTTGGGGTCAGAAGGAAGGGAGAGCACCAAGGGCAGCCACTATGTGGATGAGGGTCCTGGATTCAGCCCAGGTGCCCTGGGAGCCCATGGGGAACCCATGCTGGGGGCAGGGGACAGGGGTCTCCCTCAGCAGTCTCCATGGCTCTGTAGCCCTTGGGGAAGACGGGGCCCAGATGTTTCATGTTTCTCTCTCTCTTTCTTTCCTTCCTTCCTTCCTTCCTTCCTTCCTTCCTTCCTTCCTTCCTTCCTTCCTTCCTTCCTTCCTTCCTTCCTTCCTTCCTTCCTTCCTTTCTTTCTTTCTTTCTTTCTTTCTTTCTTTCTTTCTTTCTTTCTTTCTTTCTTTCTTTCTTTCTTTCTTTCTTTCTTTCTTTCTTTCTTTCTTTCCTTCTCTCTCTCTCTCTCTCTCTCTCTCTTTCTCTTTTTCAGATGAAGTCTTTCACTGTTGCCCAGGCTGGAGTGTAGTGGTGTGATCTCGCCTCACTGCAACCTCCACCTCCCAGGTTCAAGCGAGCCTCCTGAGTAGCTGGGACTACAGGCGTCTCCCACCACGCCCAGCTAATTTTTTGTATTTTTAGTAGAGATGGGGTTTCACCATGTTGGCCAGGATGGTCTTGCTCTCTTGACCTCGTGATCCACCTGCCTCAGTCTCCCAAAGTGCTGGGATTACAGGTGTGAGCCACAGCACCCGGCCTGGCCCAGATGTTTCTTCAACTGTCTTCCTACTCTCTAACCAAAGTCCTTACTGCTGGGCCATTCCCTCCTACCCTCTCCCCAGTGCAAATGGAGAAGAGCAGGGAACTCGCTGGAACTGCAGGATGCTCTGGAGACTTGAACCTCTTTACTGACTGTTACCAAATTTCAAAGATTTTTGTTCAAAAATTCTTTGGAAGATTATTTGAGTTTATTTCGGAGGGAAAGGGAAAAGGTGGGAATGGAAAAGATAAAGGAAAGAAAGAACACAGAAATTCAGGAATGCAAGGGGTTGGGATGGCCACAAAAGAGAGGGGAGGTGGAGGGGGGGCTTGTACAAGAGCCGCTGAAATCTGAAATCCCTTTCTAGACTTTCGCTATTCTTTTCTCATTCAAATCTGTTCCTCACACCAGTGATCGGGATTACACTTCCAAAACACAGGCCGATCCTCCAGCCAGTCCTCTTCCACCCTCCCCGGCCTCTCTGGGAGAGCCCTCGGACGTCTTGGCTGGCCACCCTGGAACCTCTGCGGGCTGGCTCCTGTCTATCCCTCCAGCTTCGCTCCCCATCTTCCCTACCCTACCTCTACCCCTGCTTCGCAGAATTACTTTCCATACCGAACCTAAGTCATGCTAGTTCACACCCGAGAATCTTGCAAATGCCGTTTTCTCTATTTAACTTTCTGGGCTTCCAAAGTAGCTCCTCATTTGAGCATGCCACCTCCTTCGCAAACGCTTCTCAGAACCCCAGGCAAGGTCGTCACATCTCTACCCTCCACTGAGTGGCACAGCCTTGTTGCTCATCAGTACAGTACAAACAGCATTATGCTGTCATGACATACTTCTCTCCTGTCTCCCCTGTGGGACTCCTGTGGGAGGGAAGCTGTCTTAGGCATCTTGGAGGCCCCTGTGCCCAGCACCAGGCCTGGCCACATAGCAGATGCAGAGTAAACCAATGCTGAGTGGATGAATATTTGCAAGGCTTAGAAGAGAGAGGGAAAGGAAGAAAAAACTGAGACAGAAGGCAGAAAGACTAGGTGAGGGGAAGGGAAAGACAGGTGAGGAAGAGCAGGAGCTTCTAATTCTCCACTCTGAGCGTCTGCCCTCCTCCCACCCCCACTCACTGAATAACTGTGGCCCTCTTAGCCACGAGGCACCCCTCTGGGAAGGGGGGATATGGACATGTAGGATGTAGTGTCCGTGGTAAAGGGGCCCCCAGTCTGGGTGGTATTGCAGGGGTGGCGTGAGGAGATGATGAGTAAAAGGGCAACCAATGAGCAAATCAGTCACAAGGGGAGAGAGGCGGAGGGTGCAAACACCAAGCCTGCAGGAGTGGAGAGAGTTTGATAATTGAACAGGTTTGTTGACCAAGGATAAGGAGTAGAAAGCAAAGAAACAACAGTATGGCTGGGCGCGGTGGCTCACTCCTGTAATCCCAGCACTTTGGGAGGCCGAGGCGGGTGGATCACGAGGCCAAGAGATCAAGACCATACTGGCTAACACGGTGAAACCTCGTTTCTACGAAAAATGCAAAAAATCAGACTGGCGTGGTGGCAGGCGCCTATAGTCCCAGCTACTTGGGAGGATGAGGCAGGAGAATGACATGAACCCGGGAGGTGGAGCTTGCAGTGGGCCGAGATTGCACCACTGCACTCCAGCCTGGGTGACAGAGCGAGACTCTGTCTCAAAAAAAAGAAAAAGAAAAAAAAAAAAAGAAAAAGAAAAAAAAAAAAGAAACAACAGTAGGCCAGGCGCGGTGGCTCATACCTGAAATCTCAGCACTTCAGGGGACTGAGGCGAGGCAGTGTGTTGAGACCCCCATCTCCACAAAAAATAAAACAAAATTTAAAAAAGAAGAAACAATAGTAACTGTTAATTTTTTAAAATTTTAATTCAGAGTGCCAGAATTCTAGTAACTATTCATGTTTGATTTGTAGAGGAAAGTCTTTTAAAATAAGTATTCTAACAATTTTTCTCTACATTTGAAACTAACAGAACTTGCAGAGTATTTCTTGAGATATAAATTTTCTGATTCTTTCTAGAATATTTATAAAGATAGTTGAGGTATTTGAGATTGGCCAAGAAATATAGGAATTAGGCCCATGAGCAATTTCCTAAGGTTGGATAGTGTTCATTTTATTGTTTATAAAGCTTTTACAGAAAAGGTTTATAATTTTATTTTGGAAACTCACTTTCTTTTGTTTTTCATCCTCCTCAATTAATTTGGGTTTTTGTAAGTGAAGCAAAGGAAGAGAGAGAAAGATAATCATTTTGAATCCTGTCTTCCACACTCACTTACGCCCAGGGTCTGTGTCCCCTGGGGAGAGCTGAACTCTAGGGGCAGAGATACCCACTCTCCCAGTAAAGGCAGCAGCAGCGGCTTTCCCAGCATAGGGAATAGCGCCGCGAGCCCACATCACACTGCAGTTTCTTTAGAAGGATTGGAGATTTCAAGCTGGCATGATTTGCTTTTAGGCTCTCTCTTTTGAGTCTGTTTCGTGTGACTATAGTCTTTTTTGACACTCTGAAAAAAGCTGTACTAAACTGATAAAAGATAATGCCATTATTCCCCCATTTTTCCATGTGGCTGATAACAAGACATACCCCTTCCCTTACAGGATGTGCATATCAATGTGATTAATATGAAAAAAAATTAAGAGTCTAAGCCCCTTTCTTTTCCAGCTCCCCTCTCTTTTTTTTTCCTTCCTTCTTTCTTTCCTTTTTTTTTTTTTTTTTTTAAAGCATTGCCCTTTTCAAAACAAGGGGAGATTCAGTATCGTTCCCGTGCCACAGTGATCCAGTGGTGTCACATCACTATGGCAATTGCTGCCCAGGGCAGGAATGCAGAGCAGCTGTAATTGTGCAACGCCTTATTGCTGGTGCATGTCAATCAGAACCTATGAATTGAGAAAAATTTGCTCTGTTCATTCTGTTAAATGATGTATCCAATTAAACCTGTTAGAATTCATGATCTTCAGTCAAGGTTAAATGAAAGTAGTTACTCCTGTCAGCTAGGTGATTAAATGCTGCCTACATCAGGCACATTTATGTGCAAAATTAAAATTTTGGTATAAAGCATGAATCTTTATGCATGCCAGTTAATTATCTTGCGGTTCCTCCACTTATTAAATGCCCACTGCATTTCTTCTTAATCATCAGCTTCCTTTCAAAACTTATTTCATACTTCACATTACACCAGATTTCAATGTTGAAATGAAATGCCTTACCAGTGAAAACTTCCTCTTTTTGAGGGCTTGGCTGTACTATGCTACTGAAAATAATCACGACGAACAGTTTCTCATTATTATATACAAGTATTTCTAGAAGCCAGGTTGACTAATGCCAAGGCATTCTGAAAGTGATTCTGTTCAGGCTGGACCAAGGCTTGATTTTGACCTGGGATTCAGCTTCCTGCATGCCCCTTTACTTCACCACTGCAGGTGGCCACTGCGCAGTGACTCATGCTGATTGTAAGGCACTGCTTCTTTTTCCTGTCTCACATACTTTGAGTACATATGAAATGAATAATGATTCATTTTTTAATAATAACAAAATGATTTACATCCAAAATACATTAGGGCTGGGTGCAGTGGCTCAAGCCTGTCATCCCAGAACTTTGAGAGGCTGAGGTGGGAGGATCGCTTGAGGCCTGGAGTCTAAACAGCTTGGACAATATAGTGAGACCCCGCTGTCTCTACAAAACAGTTTTTAAAAATTGGTCAGGTGTGGTGATGTGCACCTATAGTCCCAGCTACTTGGGAGGTCGAGGCAGGAGCCCAGGAGGTCAAGTCTGTAGTGAACCAAAATAGCACCACTGCGTTTCTGCCTGAGTGACAGAACAAGATCTTATCTCTAAAACAAGTAAACAAAATACATTAGAAATAGATGGGGAAAAAATACTGCTTTTCTAAAAAATGAGACAAAGACCTGACCGTGTCAAGTCTCAGGCATACACAAATGTTGCTTCTTCTGTTGGGTATAAAAATGAATGAAAACTACAAAGTAGAAATGACACAATTCTATAGTACCCGTGGTTCCCAAATGCTGCATTATCAGAGCAGTTAAGACGCCATGAAACACTCCATCAAATACTTCTCTTAGAAGCATTGCACACTACAGAATCCACCTTTTTTTTGACCTTTTATTTATTTTCACTAAGAAAAACTCAATCATAGTTGTATAGAATTAAAAATTTTGCAACACGATTTCCCCTGCTGATGTTATTATTCCAGACATTTATTTCTTTCTGTATGAGGCAGATGAAAAGCTTACACGTTTTCAAATGTAAAAATAAATTCCTACTATTTAATTGATTTATAATAAATAATACCAATGGAGCCAATGGAGCTGAAATTAATTTCCTTTTTGTTTAATTCTCTGTGTCATGTTTAATAGTTTCACAATCTTTTATACACACAAAGCATTCACAAACCACAAGGAAAATACCTTTAAAGATGAAAGGTTTAAGTCCTCCATTTAGTTGTAGCAAATATTTAAATAAAAATACTTCCCACACTATAAAGTTATGAAATATTCCTCTTAAATGGACTTGAAAGGGACTGATTTCCATAAAAATGAAAATAAATTTAATAACAAATGAAATGGAAGAAATGTTTTTTGCTGAATAATATTAATGTATTAGCCAGGGGTTGGTGACGCTGAGCAACTGCCTATAAGAAAATGTGTTGGAAATTAATCTTCACTGCAAATACGCCCTCAGACACACCCTGTGTCAATAAGGATGTCCTATTATCCTTCCTGATTTTATAGCTCTCGATAATACATACTAATATTCAAATGTCGACATTTAAAAAAAATGGAACTCAAACCAAAGCGTTCAAGAAATGATGAAACTTGAGCTCAAGTGAATATACATCCTTTCATTTGTTGCAAAGACCAGACTTACATGGGTGGGTGGGTGACTCTCTTCCTAGGGAGGGAGTGGGGCAGTCTGTGTGGCAGAGGTGATTCAGGGAGTCTTAGGGAGCAAGACTACCTCAGAGCCCTCCAGTGACTGTAACCCTTATCCCAGCCTCAAGAGAAGTGCAGGGTTTAGGTGGCTGCTCAGCTTGCTAATGCTCTTTGCTTCTGATACTAGTGCCCTCTCCTCACTTGCTCCTCAATTGTTACTGCTTGGATCCCTCAGTTCTTCCCCATGGAATCAACCCCTGTGTCAGATCTCAGATCTATTCAGAGCTGAGGTGGGATAGAACATTAGAATTGGAATGAGGGTTGAACTGGGCAGGTGGTACTGGAGACATCCACTTTTAAGGACTTTTAAACAGAGTAGAAATGGAAGGGATGGAGAAAATTGTATTTAGGATGCATTTCAGGGAGAATAGTGTGTCCTGTTGGAAGGAATCTGTTGATATACCCTTTAGGGTAGGGAGAAGGTTTGGAGAACTCTCTGGTGCGAGGAGCATACTTGAGTTAACCACAAGTAGTGAACAAAGTGCCCCCGAGAAGGGGAGGGCCAGCTAAGTTCAGGGCTTTGGTATTATGCAAAGGACTGTCACGGTGTCCTCTTATGCTCTTCTCCTATGCAGCACTCTCTTTTTTTCACTATATGAATGCTGAGTGATTCTTTAAAGGACATTGACTTAAAATGGTACCAAATCATGACCCAGGAAACCCACATGTCTCATTCTGGCTCTGCGGAGGTGGGTTGGGGGGGGGTTCTGGCAAACAGAGGTGTAAGCTGGAGCTCGCCTGAGTTCTGTCTGGAGGGCTGAGAGGCCAGGGGAGCGAATGCAATACAACTGTTGGACAAAAACAGTGTGTGGGGTGACGCCAGCGGCCAGTGAAGAGCAGAGTGAGCAGATACCTCTTTAAGTTAATCTTATAAACTGGCCTTTTTTTGTGTGTGTCACCATATGTGTATATTATGGATTAAATGTCAGAAAAGCAATATATTTCCTGAGAGACTCTTTCTTTCTTTCTTTCTTTCTTTCTTTCTTTCTTTCTTTCTTTCTTTCTTTCTTTCTTTCTTTCTTTCTTTCTTTCTTTCTTTCTTTCTTTCTTTTTCTTTCTTTCTTTTCGTTTCTTTCTTTCTAAATCATTTAGAAACAGGAACAATTTTCTGTTCAAATGGTTGCTGTCCCTAAGTGGCTTAAAAACTCCCAGTGGGAAGGACAACAGCCTCTCAGAGGCAGAGTGGCCTCTGTCTGTGAGAAATATTCACCTACGGGTATGCTTTTCTGGCTTGCTTTATCGCTGGCTTTGCAACTTGGAGATGTAACGTAGCTTGAAATCAACCGTGTGTTTAGCCCTGCTTTGGTCAGCCCACCTAGTGACAGATTGGGCTGTTTTGTAGCCCTGCTGTTTTCCCGGGTCACACAATGCCATGGCAAGTAGAAGGACTGGGTCCGATTTAATCAAAGGCTTTTGATTGTACAAAGCTTAGAGCCTCGTTCCAACAGGGAAGCCTCTTCTGGGACAGGGGAAGAAAGGGCTCGGTGTGTAGCACATACACACTGGTTTAAAGCTCCATGCAGAGAGATTGATTCACCTAAATCTGCCTGGCAGCAACATCAGCAGACCATCACCACTGCACACGGGTCACCCTGGGAATGGCAGGAAGCCAGAGGAAGGGCCACCACTTCCTTTCAGGGAGCAACTGTCCGGACAGCGTGGTCTGCAGCTCTCACGATCTCACACTGCCGCCATCAGGCTAGTTAACCTCCAGGTGAGGGTGAATTAAACAAGAACAGGTAGCATCACCCCTCAGAGCTGATACGCAGGTTGGCATACACTGGCTGGCGCACCCTTTTGCACTGCATATCAGAAGGGGAACAACTTCAAAGGTACGTACTGGCAGCAGGGAGATCTGTGTTTCTAGCCTGACAGCCTCTTGACCTGAGGTCAGAAAGGAGAGTCAACCAATAGATGCCTCCCCCCCCAACCTAACTTTTTGTTTTTGTTTAAATTGAGATAAAAATAATTTCCTTTCCAGTCCCTTCGGGTGTACGTCGGATGGCTTATGTAATGCCTGCAAAATAAAAACCCTGAGACTCTCATTGTCTTTATTGATGTGCTATGAATAATTTTCCAGTGAATGAGACGTTGACGTTGAATGTTAAGTAAAGAAGAAAAAAGCAAAGTCCACACATAACAAAGCAGACACTGTAAAATGGACAGCTAGCAACTTTCTCTGGTGGTCTTTGATTCATCTCATGAACTCACGGTAACCTGCGATGATATGTGTGTGGGGTTATATGGCTTTATGGGCAGATAATCAGTTATTTTAAGACAGGAGGTGCTCAATCTTTATTTATGAGTGAGACAATTCTTAGTGCTCTTGAGTTCGCAGTACTCGAGGGTGCTACAGAAAGAGAACAGAAAACAGTTAAATGTGGGTGTGGTTTGAAATAATTTGTGTTTTGCCATAAAGATATTTACTAAAATATCTTTTTCATTTAAAATGTGTACAGCATGGCAGTGGGTACATCCAAATTGCATTTATTTATTTATTTATTGAGACAGAGTCTTGCTCTGTCATCCAGGCTGGAGTGCAGTGGTAGGATCTCAGCTCTCTGCAGCCTCCGCCTCCTGGTTTCAAGAGATTCTCCTGCCTCAGCCTCCTGAGTAGCTGGGATTACAGGCGCCTGCCACCAGGCCAGGCTAATTTTTGTATTTTTAGTAGAGACAGCGTTTCACCGTGTTGGCCAGGCTAGTCTCGAACTCCTGACCTCAGGTGATCTGCTCACCTCAGCCTCCCAAAGTGCTGGGATTACAGGCAGGAGCCACCGCGCCCAGACCTCAAATTGCATTTAAACTCAAGAAAATGACACTAGATCGCTATAGTTTCTTGATGTATTTCTAAAAGGTTTTCTGTCACTTCCACCAGGCATGACCTGGTGTAGGGTAGTTTGTACTGTTTCTGTAGGTTTGAAGAAATATCAGCATTGGGAAACTAGAAAACAAATTGAATACAGAAGAAAAGGTAGAAAAGGGTTTTAAAGAAAGAGAAGAAGCCAGTGCACTGTGACGACTAATACACACTAGAAAGGACAAAGAATCCACTTCCTGGCTGTTTGCTAGACTAGAAGAGCTCGGCGACACACTCAATTAAAGATCTGGTTGCTGCTTTCCCTGTGACAGGGATAATAGAACAGCGTTTTCCCCTCCAGTTTTCTCACACCCATTTATGCCATTAGGCAGGAGGTGGTGTTTTGGCCCTAGGAGGTGATGGGGTGGGTTTGAAGGTTTCATGAAGATCTAAGCTGGGGTT
Organism: Macaca nemestrina; assembly: GCF_043159975.1. Taxonomy (NCBI): domain Eukaryota; kingdom Metazoa; phylum Chordata; class Mammalia; order Primates; family Cercopithecidae; genus Macaca; species Macaca nemestrina. The sequence goes on from NC_092135.1 coordinate 71,352,954, forward strand.
CATGTATGAGACAGGAAGTATTTGGTAGAATACACGATATGGTAGAAGCAGCCTATCTGCTACCACCTGTACTCCCCCAAAAGAGTTAAAGAAGAACAAAATAGTTAGAAGTTAGTGACCGTCTCTCCCACAGGGGTTCTACGCTGTTCCTGTGTCCCATACACGCAAGTGACAGACCCTCAGGTAAGTTAGCAGCTCTGCTTGCCTGGCCTGCAAGGCAGTGCAGAGCTGCGGGTGTAGGCAGAGTGGCCTCTTACTCCTGTGCAGCGTGCGGGCAGCTGGGGCTGAGACCGCCTCCCAGAGCATTTTCAGGTCCTGAGAGGACACAGAGGCCTGAAACCCTTTCCTGCATGGCCCGCAGCCGTTTAGACCTGTGTCAAGAGCTGGCAGAACTGGGGTGTCCTACAACTGGTGTGGGGGAAGGCAGCCACAGGTGCAGGGTGAGGAGCATGGCTGGAGGCCAGATGAGAACATCACCATGCTGGTGGGAACCCGCATGAAGAGATGAGGACAGCAAAGAACCCGGCAGGATCCCTACGTTTCTGAAGATGCCCAGTGGACAGATAGAGGCTGAGGACCCGAGGCTTCCCCCAAGGGGAGGAAGCACAGTTGATATATCTCCTCTGGGTGAAGGGGAGACTCTACGTTGACCAAATTTACCGTGAATCCATTAGACAAGCTCTGATCTGACTATGTTTCTATGAATTGGAAAACATTTTCCTTTAGAGGACAGAAGGGAGACTGAAGTTTCTATTGAGACAGATTCTCAGTTCAGTTGCAGAAAAGTAAAGAGAGCTACAGTTTCGGAAAACCTGAGTGTGGAGTAAGAAATATTAAGAAATATCATATCCGTTTTAATACCCACTCAATACTGAATTTTAAACAGGTATTTGGAGTAGAAGAGACACAGCCAAATGCTTGAACTTCATATGAAAACCTTTAAGATACATGATTAGCATAGCCTCACAATTGTAATCTGTGTGAGGCCGAATTTATCTCATTTTCCTTTGAACCCCAAATTTTAAAAATTTATTTATTGGTTAAAATGCCTATTAATGGTTGCTGTCCCTAAGTGGTTTGAAAACTCCTAGTGGGAAGGACAACAGCCCTCTCAGAGCCAGAGTGGCCTCTGTCTGCGAGAAATATCCACCTATAGGTATGCTTTTCTGTCTTGCTTTATCACTGGCTTTGCAACTTGGAGATGTAACATAGCTTGAAATCTACTGTATGTGTATTGTATTTATATACATGTACAGATACAGGGAGGATAAAGTCACATAAAATGTCTTCTTTGACCTCAAAGAGCTTAAAGTTTATTGTTTTGCAAATAGTGTATAGATGTTTCACTCAACACATTTATGCCACTAGAGTAAAATTAAAGCAAAATGACAAAAAGATCATTGAATGTAAGTAAAATCAGAATCCTAGCTTAGACTTCATGCATATTTAATGTACTACCATTAAATGAAGAAGTTCATTAGGAGTTATAAATACAAGAGGCAGCATGGCAGAATTAAGTCCACGAGCTCTGGAGTCAGGCTCCCTGGGCCTGGATCCACATACTCACTAGCTATGTGGTTTTGGGCAAGATACTTAACCTCTCTGTCTTTCTGTTACCTCAGTTGTAAAATGGAAATAATAGGATTATGACCTCATAGGGATTATTATGAGATTAAATGAGTTATCATATATAAAGCACTTTTTACAGATAGAAAGAACACTAGATATATGTATGTATTTATGCATCTGTATAATACATAGCAATGCATGTATTTCTTTTAACATGCTCTTTCTTTGCTGTAACCTAAAAAACTATTCTATTCAGTTGATGCTGTACTGCAGAATATAAATACATCTTTGGAAAGTCTTTTTATTTAATTTAGCAAATGAATTATATTAATCCCATACATTAAAAGAAAGGTGAACCAAATCATCCTCTTAATATTGTTTTTGCAGTTATGCATCCAATATGAAGTCCCACTATTTGGAAACTGCCACAACATTAAGAAACATACATAGTAAAATACTTTTAAAATGAAGCACCGGATTTAGTTAAATATATGTCTTTTTGAATTAGCTGTGTGATAAGAAGGAGCTGGTTGATAAAGGACAAGAGAAATGCTAAATATGCATCATGACAAACAGTGAAAAATTAAGGATTGTAACTAACATTAATTACATTCCAGTAAGATGAATAGGCTGCTCATCATTAATGAGAACATACACCTTTGTCTAAGTTTCACATCCACCTGTGATGAATGTGCTAATGGGGATAAAATACATCATAGTAACATTTGAATTAACAGCACACTAATAGATTGACATATGAGTATGAATAAAGCATTTAATCATATAAACTATACCACACCCAAGAGCAAATTTTTCTATCTTGCCTACATCACATCCAAGTGAGTGTAGAAAACATTAGAGACTTATTTTAAATTATATATTTAAGACACCATCCACATTTTGTAATATTACAGAAAAAAGAATTTACTTATTGCATTCCAATGAACTTAACTAAGGTGAATAAAAAGATTCAATCTAACTCTGATCAGATAAAGGGATGTCAAATCCTGTGTTACGCAAGCTATAGCATTGTGTCTTGTGTATGTGCTGCTGATGAAATGTTATAAGCTTAATACCAAACATAAAGTGTACTGAGCTAAGGTCAGCCTTCTGTTTTGGGGCGAGTTCTATGAGAAGTCAAATCTATCCTTTTTGTTGCTATCTGATATCATTTCTATAGCAGTAGACTAGTACCTCATAAATAAGGCAGTGCCACATTATTTTGATGGATGTTGGATTTCTAATATATTAAGTAATATTATTTAAAGCTGCACCTACTGTGATTAAATATTCTTGGAGGAGAGCAATTATGCATATATCACAACAATGGGGATAACAAGCATATGTGTATAATCTAAATCCATTTGTGGTGAAGAAAATAAGTATGCTATATGATATTTTCAAGCAATCCCAAGATCATGTATAAATCACACCAGTCTTTATTCTTATTTAAAAGTTATGAGTTAAAACCATTTGATTGCATAACAATAATAGCTAGAAGCCCTTTGAAAGGTATTATAAGCCATCAATCATTTATTCAGCCACTGAACTCCTATTAGGTCATGTACAATGGCAGTTCTCGGATAGGTATGTGGACACTGAAGACAAGGTTTTGCCCCTTGAGGAGCAAATATACTCATTGTGGAGGACAGAAGTACCAGCAAGTGTGCAGAAGATCTCAATCACAGACCTAAGCTGTGTGAATCCTAGCATGGAGGGAGGACATTGCTTGGAGGTAGGGTAATCACTTACAAGAGGATAGAAGGATCTCCTGGGGGAAAGAAGATAATTAAAAATTTTTTAATTGACAAACATTTTATAGATGTATGTACAACATGATGTTTTAAAATATGTATACATTGTGAAATGGTTAACTCAAGCTATTAACATGTATTACCTCACATACTTAACCATTTTTTGTGGTGAGAACACTTAAAATCCACTCTCCGCATTTTCAAGAATATAATACATTGTTATGAACTACAGTTACCATGTTGCATGATAGATCTCTTGAACATATTCCTCCTATCTAACTGAAATGTTGCATCCTCTGACCAACATCTCTCCAACCACCTCCTGCTCCCAGACTCTGGTAATAACACCATCTGTTCTCTACTTCTGTGAGTCTGACCTTTTTTTTTTTTTTGAGATGGAGTCTCGCTCTGTCACCCAGGCTGGTGAAACCTCGGCTCACTGAAACCTCCGCCTCCCGGGTTCAAGCAATTCTCCTGCCTCAGCCTCCTGAGAAGCTGGGATTACAGGTGCACGCCACCAAGCCAGGCTAATTTTTGTATTTTTAGTAGAGATGGGGTTTTACCATGTTGGTCAGACTGGTCTCGAACTCCTGACCTTGTGATCTGCCCCCTTCGGCCTCTCAAAGTGCTGGGATTACAGGCATGAGCCACTATGCCTGGCCTGAGTTTGATGTTTTTAGATTCCACGTATAAGTGAGATCATGCAGTATTGGCCTTTCTGCTCATGGCATATTTCATCTAACAAAATGTCCTCACAGTTCATCTGTGCTGATGCAAATGTCAGGCCTTCCTTATTTTGTTTTATTATTATTTTTTTTAAACTACTCCCTTGAAACAGCATGAAACTTCCTTATTTTTTTTTAAGGTTGGATAGTATTTCATTGTACATAAATACTACATTTTCTTTATGTATTCATCCACTGCCGAACATTTAGGTTAGTTTGATATCTTGGCTATTGTGAATAATGCTGCAATAAATATGAAGGTACAGGTATCTCTTGGAGATACTGATTTCATATCCTGTGAATACATTCCCAGTAGTGTGATCACTGGATCACATTGTAGTTGTACTTTGAATTTTTTGAGGAACCTCCATACTATTCTCCATAATGGCTGCACTAACTTACATTCCTATCAACAGTGTGTGAGGGTTCTCTTTGCTTCACATCCTTGCCAAATCTTTCATCTTTTTGATAATAGCCATTCTAACAGGTGTGAGGTGGTATGTTATTGTGGCTTTAATTTGCATTTCTCTGATGACTAGTCATGTCGAACATTTTTTCCTACACCTTCATCAATTTATGAGTCTTTTGAGAATTGTCTATTCTCCTTTACCCATTTTTTAATTGAGTTACTCAGTTTCTTGCTATTGACTTGTTTGAGTTCCTTATATATTTTGGATATTAAGCGTTTGTATTAGTCCGTTTTCATGCTACTGATAAAGACATACCTGAGACTGGGAAATTTATAAAAGAAAGAGATTTACTGGACTTACAGTTCCACATGCGTGGGGAGACCTCACAATCATGGTAGAAGGCAAGGAGGAGCAAGTTACATCTAACATGGATGGCAGCAGGCAAAGAGAGAGCGTGTGCAGAGAAACTCCCATTTTTAAAACCATCAGATCTTGTGAGACCCATTCATTATCCCAAAAACAGCCTGGGAAAGACCAGCCCCCATGATTCAATCATCTCCCTCTCGGTCCCTCCCACAACATGTGGGAATTATGGGAGTTACAAGATGAGATTTGGGTGGGGACACAGAGACAAGCCATATCAGTTTTTATCAGATGTATAGTTTGAAAATATTTTCCCCATTCTATAAGTTGTCTTTTCACTCTGTTGACTGTTTTCTTGATTGTACAGAAGAATTTTAGTTTGATACAATCCCATTTATCTATTTTCACTTTTGTTACCCATGCTTTTGAAGTCATATAAAAAAAATAATAGGCTGGGTGCAGTGGCTCATGCTTGTAATCCCAGCACTTTGAGAGGCCGAGGCAGGTGGATCACTTGAAGCCAGGAGTTTGAGACCAGCCTGGCCAACATAGTGAAACTCCGTCTCTACTAAAAATGCAAAAATTAGCTGGGCATGGTGGTGCACACCTGTAATCCCAGCTATTCGGTGACTGAGGCATGAGAATCACTTGAAGTTGGGAGGCAGAGGTTGCAGTGAGCCGAGATCACACCACTGCACTCCAACCCAGGCAACAGAGTGAGGCTCTATTTTAAAAAACAAAACAAAACAAAACAAAACACCAAAACGTCATTGCCCAGACCAATGTCATTGAGATTTTCTGTTTTTCTTTTTCTTTTTTTGAGACAGGGTCTCACTCTGTGAAGCCAGCGCAGGCTGGAGTGCAGTGGTATGATTTTGGCTCACTGCTGCCTCAGCTTCCTAGGCTCAAGTAATTCTCCTGCTTCAGACTCCTGAGTAGCTGGGATTACAGGCGTGCACCACCATGCCATGCCAATTTTTGTAGAGACAGGGTTTCACCATGTTGCCCAGGCTGGTCTTGAATTCCTGGGCTCAAAGAATCTGCCTGCCTTGGCATCCCAAAGTGCTGGAATTAGCGACATGAGCCACCACACCTGGCTGGAGCTTTTATTTTTATTTTTATTTTATTTTTATTTATTTATTTATTTTTTGAGACGGAGTCTGGCTCTGTGGCCCAGGCTGGAGTGCAGTGGCGCGATCTCGGCTTATTGCAAGCTCCGCCTCCCCGGGTTCACGCCATTCTCCTGCCTCAGCCTCCCGAGTAGCTGGGACTACAGGCGCCCGCCACCACGCCCGGCTAGTTTTCTGTATTTTTTTACTAGAGACGGGGTTTCACCGGGTTAGCCAGGATGGTCTCGATCTCCTGACGTCGTGATCCGCTGGCTGGAGCTTTTCTAAAAGGGAAAATTGGAGTTCATCATGCAGCTTTTCCTTTTGGCCTCCTTCCTGAGACTTATGCTCAAGGGACTGAACAAAGACCAACATTAAAGTAGTCTCCTAAAATGTCTTGACCTAGAGGAGCTCAACAGTGTAGCCTAAAAACAGAGTGCATCTGAAGTCCTTCATCCACTAGGGGTTACAGGTGGAGTCCATGGGAGTGTGGAATAGACAGAGTGGGAAATTGGATATGAAAATCAAATATACACAAATAATTACAGTGAATATATTACAGTAACAGAGGTAAATACAACATGCTATAGGTAGACAGAAGATACCAAAGAATCCTGTTCTTAACATTTGTAGACATTTTCACAAAGGAGGTAATATAAGTTGCATCTTGAAAAAAGGATAGGAGTTCTTCAGATAGAGGAAAGAGGAGAATTCCTAGTAATAGAAGAGAAGGCACAAGGCCAAGGCCATGGATATGTAGAAGAGGGCAAAGAGTTTGATATGATTGGCATATAGGCTGCATGAAGCTTGAAGTGAAAGAGATAGGACTGGCTATAAATGTAGAGTATATTATTAAAAAATATATGTTCTTGTTTTTGAGAGAAAATATTCATCTCCATATCTATAGGAAGACATTTGAGGAAAAACAAAGCAGACTAATTTATTTACCTATTGCATAGTGCTTTCATTTTTTTTTCCAACAAATATATGGAATATTTTCAGCAAATGTATCAGATTTGAGCTAGTTGCTGAGAATTATCATAGGAAACAAGGGACAATAGGGACAATGTCTATTCTCCAGAAGCCTGAAGTCTACTGTGGATCAGAAGAAAATAAACAAGGAGAGTCAGTCAAAGGAAAAACTTGCCAAAGCTATGATGTGGTAGGCCTAGGTGTTATAAGCTACAGTAAGAGAACTTAAGAAGTCTGAAAGTGAATGGCATATAAGGTAAACTTTCTAGAGGAGGAAACATTTAAGTTGACATAAGAAGGATGGTGAAATTGGATAGGTAAAAGTATAGAATTAGGTCGGGCACGATGGCTCACGCCTGTAATCCCAGCACTTTGGAAGGCTGAGGTGGGCGGATTACGAGGTCAGGAGACAGAGACATTCCTGGCCAACATGGTGAAACCCCTTCTTCACCAAAAATACAAAAAAAAAAAAAATTAGCTGGGCATGGTGGCATGCGCCTATCCCAGCTACTCAGGAGGCTGAGGCAGGAGAATCACTTGAATGAATCCAGGAGGCGGAGGTTGCAGTGAGCTGAGATTGTGCCACTGCACTTCAGCCTGATGGCAGAATGAGACTCTGTCTCAAAAAAAAAAAAAAAAAAAAAAAAAAAAAAAAAAAAAAGAAGACGAAAAAGTATGGAACTAAAACAATACATCTTTGAGGTCTTAATTATCTTTCTACATCTTTGAGGTCTTAATTATCTTTCTACTCTCCACCTCATTAATCCCAGTGCCTTACACACAGTGGGCACATGCCTACTAGTCGCAACTGCTATTGTTGCATGAACGAACCCCTCCAAAACCTAGCCATTTTATTTATGGATTCTGTGATTAGATATTTGACACAGCAGGAACAACTTGTTTCCATTCCCTGATATCTGGGGCCTCCATGATATTTGAGAAGGAGCCAGGTGTGACCAGATGTCTAGGGGCTGCAATCATCTAACGGTGTCTTCACTCATACGACTGGGTGATGCTGGCTGTTGGCTGAGGCTTTAGCTGGACAGTCAGCCAGAATATTCACACATTAACTAGCTATTGGAATACCCAGAGGTGCCCACTGGGTGGCATCCACCCATGTGTTTATTGATTGGTGTTGGCTATTGGTCAGAGCCTTGGTTGGACTGTCAGCCAAGATAGCTACATGTGATCCTCCCACATGATCTCTCCACATGGGCTAGCTGGGCTTGCTCATCACACGGCAGCTGGGCTCCAAGAGCAAGCCTCTCAAGATAGCAAGACAAAGTGCTTGGCATTTTAATGATCTAGCTTGAGAAGTCACACAACAGTCGTTTCACAGTACTCTCTTGTTCAGGAAGTCACACTCACTCTGATTCTCAGAAAAGGGACATAGACCCCTCCGCTTGACGGAGGAGTGTCAAGGTCACACTGGACACAGGCTGTGTGGGATGGGAGGTATTGCTCTGGCTGCCTTCGGAAAACATGATCTATTCTAGCACTCAACAAGTATCTGTTGAATGAATGAATAACTTGTAAAAATTGTGTTTGAAACTAATGGCAGATCATGAAAGACTAATAGACCTTTTAAAAAGGACATTTCTGAGGCCATAGCCATCACTTTTTAAGAAGTTGTCTCGCCGTGATTTAGACATGTCCATCATGTTAACTACTTAGATCAGCATTTCCCAGAATCTGTTAGGTAGAATAGTCTTACAGAGAAAAATTTCATAATCAAATAAAATGCACAGAATACTGCATCTATTTGCCCCTGTATCAGTTGTCTATTGCTGTGTGACAAACTATCCCCCAAATTACTGGCTCAAAGTAGCAACCATTTTACAGTTCATGTTTCTGTGCATCTGGAATTTGGGTGGGGCTAAACAGAGACAGTTCATCCCTGCTCCTTGGGCTACTAGGTGGGGTGGCTTCACGGGGCTAGGCATCTCAGATGGTCTCACACTCAGATTTAAAAATTTTTACTTTACCTTTTCTTCCTGCCCCCTCCCCCAGCCCAGAGTTCCTTTATAGCCTTATTTAAAATCAGTGCTCCAGAGACTACAGAAATGGCATGTATTTAAATTCTGCTCCAATTGTATTTGTCTGGGCATCAGAGGCAAGAAATCACCCATGGCAGAGTTAGCTGTGTAATATCAGTCAGTGTTGAGACAATTGTCTCAACTTTAGTTTAAAACTGAAGTCTGCAAAAATGGTGTACAGGGTGTGCAGTGCTGGTCATGCCTTTGCATATGCGTGTGGGTGTGTGTGCACCCCTTCTTCCCCCCATACTCATGAGGCTTTCTTAGAATGATGTGATCTCCCCAATCCTTTTGTTTTCTTCCTGTGAAGGGAACTCAGAGAATGTAACTTGTGGCCTCTCTATGCCCTTTTACCAACTCTGCCCTACAGAGGTGGGATGGCTTATTTGATTGGTCAATTTGAGAAGAAGCTGGCCTTGCTTGGTTCCTTCTTCCCTTTTGGGCATATTGCTCTTCTCCCTCATTGATGTAAGCCCCTCTGGCAGGACCCCTCCATACTGCTTCCCAGGGCTGAGAGCACAGGATGGCCAGATCTGGGGTTTAATGTTAATGTCTATTTTCCTGAAAGGCCTAATACTCAATGTCTTCCAACTCGGCCTCCATCAATTATAAAGATAGCACTTCCATCCCCATTATTGTTCTTTTGTTTTATTTCTCAAATTGTTCAGAGCTGGGCTGAAAAGAGGGTGAATATTGAGGCGACCCCTTTATAGACTGATCGTGGTTTCTGGGTTCAAAGTCTAGTCCCTTTTCTTGCTAGAATGATGACTTTGAGCAAGTAACTTAACTTCTCTGGGGCTCACTTTCCTCCTCTATAAAATGGGAATAATAATAGTGCTTATCAGGTTATTTTGAATATTAAATAAAAAGTACTGATATACTGTAAAACAGTCAATACATTTAGCTATTATGTTTTCATGTATTCATCCACTGATCAAATTATATTTTAGGTGGATTTTTCTGCATGCTATGGATAATAAGACAGAGAGGGTGGCTACATTTGTATCATTTAGAGTTTAGTAGGGAGAGAGGCAGTGAACAAGAAAATTTCAGAGAGTGATAGATGTTATGGAGTAAAATGCTGGGGGATTGGGTGGGGTGTGGAAAAGGAGTGCTCTAGCTGGGGTGGTCAGGGAAGGTCTTTCTGTGATTCTCATGCAGTAGCTGTGAGTGAGGGCCTCAGAGGAGAATGGATGGTTAGTAGCGAAAAGCACAACTACCCCTGCAAAGGCAATCTGCAAAGCCTGTAACAGAACATTCTTTTGCTTTCCTCATGAAATTAAATGCTGTCAGTTATCTCAAAACAGCTGTGGGTGGTTTTGTGCAAAAATTTTTAGGTTAGTCTCTGGGTTCCTCAGATGGTTTCCTTTGCCTAAGACTGATTTTAGGGGTGTGGGGATTAGCTCCTTATCAAGATTAACAAGACATCAAGGGCTATCATATAGCCAGAAAAGGAAGTGCAGAGGGTTTAGTGAACCTTTCAGAGCTCTTCCAAGGACCACAAATAGTAACCTAGTAGCACGAATTGGAGCCTTGGGAGAGTGGCCTCATACTCATATAGGTCAGCACAGAGGTTAACAAAGACTTGAAGCTAAAATCTCCACAAGAGGAAGCCGGAGAGGAACATCTTGCTCACCAACCTGTCCACCTCCCCACTCAATGGAGGGTAACTCCTGACTGGCTGAGGTTTAATATGTCCTGCTGGGTGTTTACAGTAGAAATTTCTTGCTCGGCATATGAGCATATGGGTCTGCTTACTTAGACTCTGGCTACTGGGTTTGTTGGGGATACATACCAGTTCCTTGATATGATAGTGCCCCCTACTCTACCTATTATGGTGTTTCGCCAATTTACAAAGCACACTGGCAGATTCTTCTTTAAAGAACATATTAGCAGCATGTGGATAAATGAAAATCTAAATGACCAATACAAATTCTTTAACAAGAGGGCTGATAAAGGATATCTACCTCCAAAATATCCAGGTAATATCCAAATAAGAAAAATGACAAGTAACTCAAGAATATGTACTAGAAAGGGCACAGATCTGGGTATTAGCACCTTAGTTCTAGCTCTGCCACCTGTTAGTGGAGCAAGTAAATTGGGAAGAAAAAAAGATTTATTGGGTGCCTACTATATGACAGATTTTGTGCTAGTAACTTTATATATAAAATATTGCATTTAATCTTGATAACACCTTATAAAATAAGTATTAATCCTCCTATTTTATAGATGAAGAAACTGAGGCATGGTGAAATTAAGTGTTCACACAATGAGGAATGGGAGGCCAAGTTTGAAGCTTAGGGCTGTCACATCCACAAGTGGGCTCTTCCTAGGATACTATGTTTTCATTAGACTCAATACTGCCTGTGGTTACTTTTACATTTTCCCATTGGGCCATAATGTACACTCTCTAATGCTTTCTTCTAGTTCTAAAGTTTACTCATGGCTGGCTGAGGTTTTAGTTGAACCTAGAACTACTAGCTCTAAAAATACTCAGAGTATTTTAAAAGTGTTTATAATCTGTTGGTTTAAAACATATTCACAAGTTCTTTGACAATCTCTTAAAAGATAGAGCCTTATTTACCTCCCCTTGAATGCAGCTGGGCTTAGCAACTTGCTTCTAATGAATGGAACAAGGTAGAAGTGGCGGCATGTGACCTTTAAAACTAGGTCATAAAAGGCAATACTATAGATTCTTCCTTGCTTTTTCTTAGATTTCTTGCTCTGGGAAAGCAGGCCATGCTGTAAGGACACTCAAGCTGCCTAATGAGAGGTGCCCTTGGTGGGGAACCCAGGCCTCTTGTCAACAGCTATGTAAAGGAACCCCAATTAAGCCCTCACATGAGACTGCATCCTCGGCCAGTGTCTTAACCGTGACCTCATGAATTTCTGACCCACAGAAAATGTGAGCTAATAAGTAATTGTTTTCTTAATCCACTAAGTTTAGGGTATTTTGTTACACAGCAACAAATAACTAATACAATAATAAAGGGGCCAGGTATAAAGTCAAACATGGCCTTTAAAAAGTGTTATATACTCATTGAAGATATATTAAGGAAATCTGAATGGATTAGTCAAAAAATACAAGAAAAATGAGAAGGAGAAGTTTATAAGGTCATCTTATACTTTTAACAGCACCAGTCCCTTAAGTCTAAAGTTGTGGCCCAACAATATTCATGCCTTTTTTGCTGAAAGGCATCAGTATGGTAAGAGAAGATTTGGTATAAGTACTTGGGTGAATTCTATCTATTTGTGATTGTCTTTAGTGCTCTGCTCATAAAATACAAATCTCTGGATAAGATGGGAGGAGAGAAAACGCGATAGTGTTGACTTTCTACCCCACTGTATTCATAAAATCTAGCTAGATTGTGTCTACAATATAGAATATCAGTGTTGGGAGCAACCTCAAGAATCATTTAATATTTTCATTTAAGAGATTTAGGAATGGGAGCACTAAAGCGTAGTGGTTGCCCATAGTCACAGGGCAGGTGGGTGTTCTTCCTGAGACTCCAGGTGACTGAATTCCAGAGCCGTGCTTGTGCTTCTACTGGAGGCTGCTTAGGGTCCGTTTGCTGAAGTGACTTCTGTAGGTATATTTATCTGAGCAGAGGTGACAATGTGGCTCCCAGTGCTTCTACAGATTCTCCATACTTCTCTTCTCACACACCTTGCCATGTGTCTTGGGTAGTAGGATTTGCATTTTGTTGGGAAGCCTCTCCTTTGATCATAGGGAAGCCTGGAAGATCACTGATGGAAGCTAAAACCAACTCAGATGGGCGTTGATGAAAGCAATTCAAATGTTGGAGAAACATAGCATTGCTCAACAAAATGCTCCAGAGTCACTGATTTTAATGATTATTTCCTTAGAGCTAGTGGCCTTCTTACTACTGGAGGACTGACTAGTGACATTCCTAAGAAAGACATTTCTAGAGAAATTCTGAAACTGACTCAAAGAAACACAAGACTTCATTTTCATGGACTTAAAAATAATTTTAACATCAATTATTTAATGAAAAAGAAGTAGTGCCAACAGGAAGTAGCACAAAATACAGTGTTGCAGTGGAAGATTGGTGCATGCTGCTGGGAAGAGGAAGCTGAGGAGGTTGTGGATGTGGGGAACAAGTACTCTGTAAGGACAGGGAGAGAGTGGTCAGAGGGGCAGAGAACCAACAGAGCCACCCATCCAAGCAGCCCAAATACAGGCTCTTTTGAACTGGCGTCGTGCCCCAAACACTAAACGCGCTGAGATGATGAGCTCCAGCTGCTTCTCCCAATGGTGTCTGTCCAACATGGTGATTCTGGGACATAGACATTTGCATGCTTACATGTGTGGAGGGCACCCCAAGGCTTATCACCACCCCCAGACCTCCCTGAGGTTTTCTTTACAGGCTAGCATCCCTAGCAGTGCATCTGGAGCGCTTTCCTAGTTACTGCCCTGGCCTGGAGGCCTGGTTTCCTCCATTAAATTTCACCATCTTATTGCCAACCCAAGGGTATCAGTGCCTGTTGTCCCCATTATATGATACTGTCTCCAGGACCTAATTCGCTAGTGTGGCTAAAAAGTAAAAACAAACAACCCCTCCCCCCGCAAAAAAACAAAACAAAACAAAACAAAACAAATTTAAAAAATCTGCTTAGCCATATCCTACTCCCCTGATCGGTGGCTTTCTCCCTGTTCTCCTAATGAATGTCTTTAGGGTCTTCCTTTTCTCCTCTGGCAGACACTCTTCCATTCATCCAATTCCTTCTCCATTAAAAGAGATTTAGCAGTGGTCTCTGAAAACATGTCTAGCAGGATGTCCACTTTCAGCTGCAAGAGACTGTTCTCTTCCTCCAGTTGCTGGTTCTGCCTGTGAAGGCACTGGGCCTCCCTCCGGTCCACACCTCCACTAACCCCTGTCTCTGCTATCCACTGGTCATTCTCAAACTTCAGGCTTTGTGTTTGCTTTTGTTTTATGAACCTTTTCCAGGTTCATAGTGGGAATTCCATAGTCCAGGCCCAGCTCCATCTCCTGGGTTGACTGATCCAAGGATTCAGGTTGGAGAGAGAAGCAGAATTCCAAGGAGGCATCTTCTTGGGACTAAACATATTCCCAAAGAGGGGCATCTTTGGCTTGATGATGGAAAAGCCAGTGCTCCCTTCTCCTGACATGTCCCAGAAGCCAGGGATACCTTAAGACTTCCTGCAAGGACCCTGTCCACGTCCCCATCACCCACTGTGACCATAGTCTGCCAGCCTTCCTCATGGATTATTCTAATTATTAATTGGGAAGAAGTAAAGTGAATACAAAAGGTCTCCAGAAATGCTGGAGACACTGTTGTTGACTCTTCTTTTACTCTCATACCCACTTTTGGTCTCTCAGCAACTCTTACTAGCTCTAACTGAAGATTATGTTTATGTATGTGTGTGTGTGTATGTATATATATACAAAAAATAGTGATAAGAGCTATTATATATATAAGAACTAATACATATATATCCAAAATTCTGGCACTTTTCGCTACACCTTACCCCACTGCCACCTTCTTGGTCAAAGCCACATTTCTCACCTGGATTACTGTAGAATACATTATAGCAATACTGCAATTACTAGGTTACTTTCTGTAACAGATTATTTTCAACTGACCGCCCACTTGCACTTTTGCTGTCTGTAATCTATTCTCAACACCACAGCAGAATGATCGTGTTGAAAGGAAGCCATTTCTCTGTTCAAAACTTTTCAAAGGCTCCCCACCTCACTCAAAGTGAAAGCCCAAGTCCCTTCCGTGACCCACCAGGCTCTGTCCTGGCCACTGGGCTGCCTCACACCCCTGTCATTCATGACCGTTCTGAGCTAATCTCCTGCCTCTCCCACCCTTTAACTGCCCCAGCCACAGGTGTCTTCTACTGGTGCTTGAATGAGCAGGCATATTCCCATCTTAAAGCCTGAGACCCCCATAGCTGCGCTGGCTCAAATGTCAACCCCTTCAATCCAACACTTTCTACCCGGACTCCTTGTTTTACTTTTTCTCCTTAGCTCTTATCACCATGAAACACACTATATATCTAACTTATTTTTCTTGTTTGTTGCTCTTCTTGTGGTTCAAGGGAGAGAAGACAATAGTGTAGATTGAACAGATTGCAGTGGAGATGACAAGAAGAGTCTGGATTCAGGGTAAATTTTGAAGGTCATGCTGACAGGACTTGCTGTGGGGTTGAATGTGGAGTTGAGAGAAAGAAATCCAAGGAGATGACTCTGGTTTTGACCTGAGAAATTGGGTGTATGGTGGTACTAAGATAGGAAAATAATTTAGGATGATTTTTTTTGATAGGGAAGATCAATAGCTCAGTTTCAACCATGTTAATTGAAGTCACCTATTAAATGTACAGAGATGTAATAAAGATGTGTTTATACATGCAAATCTAAACCTCAGGAAAGAGGTCTGGACTAGTAAAATGAACTTGGGTATCATCAACATTTGGATGATATTTGAAGACATGGGGGTTTTTGTAACCACTAAAGAAAAAAGTGTAGCCAGAGAAGAGACTTACAAAAAAATTGCTGGAGGAGCTAGTGCTTAAAGATTTAGTTTAGGAAGGAATAGATGACACAGAAAAGAAGAAACTGTTTCAGGAGCCCAGCTCACGAGAAGGACAGAAAACTGGGAAACAGGGCACACGTTTACCAGAGCATGTGACTACAGATATAAATAAGTTTGTGGAATGAAGGTGGGAAGTTGAAATGGTTTTCACATGATTGCATCTATATTTCTGCATGAAATATACGACAAGGTCTTTGGCTGAAGTTGGGTGGGAGGAGATGTTGGAGACTTGAGGATTGAGAAGAAAGTGTCTAATAGTCATCTTGAGAGTAGGTTAATGAATTTACTAGGGAAGTTTAGTTGTCAGATAGTGTTGAGTGCTCACTGAAGATTTTTGGTCATAAATTCGAAATGGGTCCTGATAGCGTTGGTTGTGTGATTTTTCCCCAGCAACATTTGGCTGCTTGCGTATGGGGGTACAGTAAGCGATTAGTTGAGTTGAAGAAGCGTTGGAGTGGGGAGAGGGAGAAATGGAGAGAGTTGCTATTTAACGGGTGTAGCTGTCATTACGCAAGGTGATTAAGATTGAGAGACCTGCTGTACAACGTCGTGCCTGTGGTTAACATTATTACATTGTATACTTAAAATTTGTTAATAGGGTAGATTTCATGTTAAGTGTTCTTACCACAATTAAAAAAATATATAAAAAGACAGGTTCCATACAATATCAAATAACATTAGATTTGGTTGCAGAGCTCAGAGAAAATTTCTAACTCTGGATATGCATATTAAAACATAAAAGTAAAAAGCTAAAGAGTAAAATAAATAAATAAACCTTCAAATAAAGGTTCAGAAAAATAAAGTTCTGGAAAGCAGATTTGGATAAATGAACTTTATAAATTAGGAAATAGAATAAAATGTACAACAGACAACTGGGTGCCATGGCTCACACCTGTAATCACAGCACTTTGGAAGGCAGAGGTAGGTGGATTGCCTGAGCTCAGGAGTTTGAGACCAGCCTGGGCAACACCATGAAACCCCATCTCTACTAAATACAAAAAAAATTAGCCAGGCGTGGCAGGGTGCACCTGTACCCCAGCTACACGGGAGGCTGATGCAGGACAATTGCTTGAATCTGGGACGTGGAGGTTGCAGTGAGCTGAGATAGCTCCACTGCACTCCAGCCTGGTCTGGATATTTGAGCAAAGGTTGGAAGGAAGGGACTGGAACTGACATACAGATGTCTCAGGAAGAGCAGTCCAGGCGGAATGACAACAGATGCAAGGTAGGCCTGTGGCTAAAGCGAGGTGCCCTGGATATCTCGGAGGGCTCATACTCTGCAAGGGAAGAGTAGTAGGAGAGGAGGTCAGAGACATGATGGGGGGAAGGGATCAGATTGCATGTAACATGTGCCAGCTTGAGGAGGGCTTTGCAGGCCATTGCAAAGATTTGGCTTTTACCTTGTGTAAGATGGGAAGCCACTGGAGGGTTTGGAACAGAGATGAGACATACACTTAGAAGGACCACTATGCCTGCTGTGTTGAGAGGAGACAGAAGAGGGACAAGACCGAGGGAGGGAGGCCAGCTGGGAAGCTCTTACAATAATCCAGGTGAAAGCAGATAGTGACCTACACCTGGCTAGTAGCGCTGGCGATGGAGAAGAGAATCTGGCCAGAGTTTGGATGCGTTGTGAAGGAAGAAGAAAAAGGGTTTGCCAGTGGGCTGGAAGTGGGACATGAGGCAGAAGGGAGACAAAGGAGAGTCTAAGAACTTTGTCCTGAGCAACTGGAAGGTTGGAATAAATATTTACTCAGATGGAGAAAACTGAGGGGGAGTTAGATTTGGTTTCAAATCAGGTTTTGGTTTTGTTCATGTCAGGGTTGAGATTCCTTTTAGACTTGAAAGCAGAGGTGTGGAATAAGCAGTTGGCTGTATAAGACTAGAATTCAGGGTTCTGAGTTCTAGCTCAGTTCTATTTTATACTGAAGATAAAAATTTGAAACTCATCTTAAGCCATGAGACTGCATGAGATCTTTACAGGAATGTGTGTGGATAGAGTACAGAAAAGGCCGAGAATACAAGAGGCATACCAATGTTCAGAGGTCAGGAGAGGAGAAGGAACCAGCAAAGGTTGATGAGTGGAAAACAAGGAGAATGTGGTGTCTGGGAGCCAAAGGCTGCAGTTATTGGCAATGGCAGGGTCTAGGTTTCACATGGTCTACGTCTGGTGAAATGGTGGAACACTATTTTGAAGATGATATTTCGCTAGACCTAGACCAACGACCATGTGAGTGGATGGCTAAGGTGGGCTGGAGGAAAAGGTCATTGGAGCAAAGAAGGACAAGGAGTTGAGTCTCAGGATGTTGGTTGACTCCAAAGTCAATGATGGGGTTTGTGGTAAGAGAAAGGCAGTGAGTAATAAGCTGACACCACCCATGACTCCATGAACCAGGAGGCCGCCAGCACACAGCGATGAGAGGCTTGTGAGGCTGCATAGTTTGGTGATTGGCTTCAAAAAAGCTGGGGTTTTTGGAGGAGAAGGTCAGACATTTGAGAAGTTACGAGGGTCACCAGATGAGCATTTGCCCCTCTCCCAGCTTTCAGGTGCTTGGGGAAGAGGAGAGGCAGTCTTTAGCTGAGAGGGCTGCTGGAAGTAGAATCCTCAGAGGACAGCCTGGCTTCCCTGGGCAGGAAGATACATTTATTTTTAAATTTATTTTTATTTTAAATTTGTTATTTTAAAATTTTATGGGTACTTAGTAGGTGCATATATTTATGGAGTACATGAGATATTTTGATATAGGCGTGTAATGCATGATAATCACATCAGACTAAACGGGGTTTCCATCCTTCAAGCATTTATCGTTTCTTTGTGTTATAAACAATCCAATTACACTCTTTTAGCGATTTTAAAATGTACGATAAGTTATTGTTGACTGTAGTTATCAAATCCTAGACCTTATTCATTCTATCTAACTACATTTTTGTACTCATTAACCATCCCCACTCCCCTGCTCCACTATACTTCCCAGCCTCTGTAACCATCATTCTGTCTCCCTGTGTTCCATTGTTTTAAGTTTTAGCTCCCATGAATGAGTGAGGACATGTGAAGTTTGTCTTTCTGTGCCTGGCTTATTTTGCTTAACAGAATGTCCTCCAGTTCCATCATGTTGTAAATGACAGGCTCTCATAGGAAGACACATTTAGAAGTGGAAAAAGGTGTAGGAGAGTTTGCTGATCAGTGAGTTCCTAAGGGTGCAGTGGAAAAGCTTGGGAAGAGAGGAGGGTTTGTATTAGATTAGATAATACCTGTCTGCTGAGGGATGATCTGCTGGTGACCCAGGTTAAAGTGTGTGTTGGGAAGGTGGGTGGCAGGAAGGAGCCACAAATGGCTGGTATTGGTATGAAGCATTTGGGATTAGTCCAGAGCAGCGAGGGGCAAGATCTCCAGGCAGCTGGTCTAGCCTGAGGCTGGAGACATCATGGCAGGAGGAAGACAAGATGATTGAAGACCCTCCTGAGGCTGATCACACCCCATGTGTAGGGTGGTGGAGAGTAGAGTAAATCTCTCTATGATAGCTAATTATAATATTGCTATAGTCATCATGGTTGAGGGAAATTTATCAGCAACTAGGCCATAGGCTGAGAGAAGTTTATCTGCAACTAGGCCAAAGACAGATGAATTGCTCTTTGTCCCCACCCACTGACTATCCTAATAAGTGTTGACAAACATGAACCAAACTTTTGCTGATAAAAAGAAGAGATATTCAAGGAAACCTGGAGAAAGAAAGAGGTGAGCCTTTTACAAACTTCAGGAAATGGCCAGACCACTCTTACCTTTAGTTTTCATGGCAACTGTTGGCCAGTAAAGTAGAGCTGCCCTGGGCTTCTGCGTCTGTCTCATCCCCATCAAGGGTCTACTGAGGAGAGAGATTCTAAAGGCTCATTTGACAACAAAAGGTTGGGATGGCCAAGAGTTGCTTCTTTTCCATTTATTTCCATTTGCTTTCATTTTCAAGCCTCATTCATTGTGACTGTGGGACTCTATTGCTCATGAAGGGCAAACGGGTCCTTCTCTGTATTCATCATGTGGGTTTTCAGAAGGGCCCCTGGCCTGGCAATTAGGAGACAGGACCCAGTTCTGACTCTTTTCCTTACCTCCCTTGTGACCTGAGCCAGGTAACTCATCCTCTCTAGAACTCAATCTTTTCACCTGAGGTCCTTTTCACCTCTCATATCTTATGTCTTAAAGTTACTTGAGTCAGCAGGAAGTGAAAGTAGAATCTGCAATGTCTTGGTACAAACTAAGGAGAGAGCCCAGGATTTTGATTCAGAATAAGAAACTCATTATTCACTCTAGGGTTAATCACTTTATAGCAGCTTGACTAAGGGACATCACTTCTCTGAATCCATTTAAAAATTGTATTAAGCAGATTGATATTTGCACTTTTCTTGGCTTCTTAAGAGAGATTTTGATACTATAAATAAGATTATTGGTAGGGACAAATATGGAAATGATAAAGATGCTTCCAAAATTCTTACAGGTACCATTAACTGGCATAATATCATTGATTGTTGATTGAATTGGCAACCAATCAATCAGTAGTAAGCATCTATTTTTTCCATCAAAGTGTATCTATTGAGGGGCAGGATCATGCTGGGGGAATATAGATAAAGTAGAATCACATAGTAGTACCTCACAGCTGGGGTCACTGAAATGAGATAACTTCTTTAAGGTCATACACTACTAAGAAGTAAGTTAGGATTTGAACCTCGATTTGTCCGCCCCAAGGTTGATGATCTTTCTAGCCAACCCCTAGCCCCTTCTCATATTTATACGTCAAGTACGTGGCAGGCACTGTGCTAGGAATTAGTGTTGTCCTGACAGCATTTGGCACTGGAAATGGGATCTTATTTCAGTCAATCATTAGTTGTCCCATTAATTAAAACAGGCTGTATTATTTTGATTCTTGGCTTAGTCTTAGAGTCTTATGATAATAATTAGAAGCTGACATGACCAACTACAAGGGTTCTTCAGTGAACATTCATTTTCTGCAATAAAATGAGCATCTCGGATGGTCTTTTCTCAGTGGGTGAGTGGTATTCCACATGTTCCTCTCACTGATAGCCTATGGGAGAATGGAAGTTAGAGCGTGAAGTAAAAAATCAGGACAGCTAGAGAAAGCCTTGTCTGACCCAAATCTAGCCTTATATGGGATACGTGGATATAAATATTCCACATAAATAATGTGCTTGTGTCATTTACTTACATTTTGCTTTTTAAGAGAACCAGAATCACTGTGATTCATACTGAAACATAGACACACAGGTATCCACACACAAACCCACACTATCATCTGGCTAAATTACCAACTGCCCAACCTTCATCTAACAGTTGTGGAAAGAGAAATGCAAAGAGTTTACTGCCTTGTAGAGAGTTCCCAACTGAAAGAGTCAATTGGTGTAAATACGGGCTTCATGACCTCAAATTCCTGGGATTTATTTCAGGCAGAATTGTCTCTTTTTTATCATTCAAGAAAGTAGAGAACAGTACAGTGTATCTGTTTAGATTCTGGCGTCTGAGGTCTTTGTGGACTTGAATGCTGATAGGGCGATAATGCACCTAAACATTTAACTCAAGGGCTGCCAGAGAGTAAAATTGTAATTAGTTTATTAATTTAATAACTTCTTGCATCTTCAAGTAGAATAAATGGCTTAATGACTTGGAGTAAACCAACTTAAGAAATTAGTGTATTCTACTAACCATGTAGTTTTGGGACAAGGATTCATCTTTCTATCTTCAGTGCCTAGAGGAATGCCTGGAAGTGAATGTTATTTTTTGTTGTTGTTGTTATTTAGTTTTCATTTCATAATCATAAGCATAACTCTGCAGTTCAGCTAGGCATGGAAGGGAAAAAGGAAAACCCGGAACCCAAAGGGAACTGCAGCGAGAGCACAAAGATTCTAGGATACTGCAAGCAGATGGGGTGGAGGGTGCTCTCCTGAGCTGCAGAAGGAATGGTCCGGTGGTTAAGATAAAACACAAGTCAAACCTTTTAGAGCTGTCCACAGTCAGCAATGGTGATCTTCTTGCTGGTCTTGCCATTCCTGGACCCGAAGTGCTCCATGGCCTCCACAATATTCATGCCTTCTTTCATCTTGCCAAAGACCACATGCTTGCCATCCGACCATTTATTCTTGGCAGTGCAGATGAAGAACTGGGAACCATTAGTGTTGGGTCCAACATTTGCCATGGACAAGATGCCAGGACCTGTATGCTTCGGGATGAAGTTCTCATCATCAAATTTCTCCCCGTAGATTGACTTGCTGCCAGTGCCATTATGGCGTGTGTAGTCACCACCCTGACACATAAACCCTGGAATAATTCTGTGAAAGCAGGAACGCTTGTAACCAAGTCCTTTCTCTCCAGTGCTCAGAGCACAAAAGTTTTCTGCTGTCTTTGGAAACTTGTCTGCAAACAGCTCAAAACAGATGTGGCCCAAGGACTCACCGTTGACAGAGATGTGGAAGAACACAGTGGGGTAATACATGGCTGGTAATACAGAGCTCCTGACAGCTGCATCTGCAAAGTACTCAATGACTGTTTATGGAATAAGGTGGAGTCCTGTTCCCTCAACCTTGCTACTACTGTTTCCCACACTCACTTTCCAGATAAATTCCCAGGCAAGTTAGGGAGGGATCCTATGGAGAAATATATATTTCTCCAAATCCATTGGTAGTAGAAAATAACCTTGGACATAGGTCTTCAATGAATTGGTATGTAATTATTCAGCATCTGAGTCAAAATGCAAACAGTAGCTCCAGTCTACACAGAGTTATCCAAATTAAATATAGTCATATTTGCTGTGCTGACATCCATGTTGTTGAGAACATGCATATATATGATGCAGCTCAAATAGCATAGGGAGAACAATGGTTAAACACGAAGGCTCTTGGCTGCCCTAATGAGATGGGGAATGGGGAGTCTGGGCATGGAGGTGCTCATTATGTGAAAGATAATATTTCTATTCAGCATCCCATAGAGCATTCATTTCAGCTGAGATCTCACTCTGGGAGCTCCTTTTCCATGCAAAATGTAGAACATTCAGAGAGAATGCTTAGAGAGAGAGGGGAAAGCTCTAAGCCTGTAACGGTGGGAAAAAAGGTCTTTCCTAGCTATAAGTAACTGGCAGCAATGTCCAGTAGAGAGCATTAGAGCAAATCTTATGTTATAAATACAGTTGATAAGTAGACTGCCCTTTACTTGGACTTGAAGCTATTCCAGTCAGAGACTGAGAATTTCCTCTAAATCCTAATGAGGGCCATGGTGCAAGGAAGCTTTGAGGGCTGAGAGCAGTAAAGGGTGCATAAGAGCACTTCACGTGAGCCTAAACGACAGATACAATAGAGGCCTTGGGTGGGAATCAGACAAGATTATTTCACAGATGCTTAGGATTTCCATTTGTAGGAAACTGGGAACAATGAGCAGAATCCCACCATTCAGCCTTGCTGTATATACTTAGGCTCAAAACTTGGTGACTTAGAGTTCTTATTTATTGTATCAGTAATTCCCCAACAATTCTATTCTTTAATTTTGTTTTCTTAAATTTTCATTGAAGAACAATCAGCTCATGTATTCATACGCTTAAGAGATAAATGCTGAAGTAGTTAGAGGCAAAGTGTCAGATGTTTGTAGATGACTATCAAGTTGTACACACACAGAGACAAAGCAAGTATGATTGCCATCTTTTGAACTGTAATTCTTCTTCTAACTTTTTATATGTTAAAAAAATCTCATACTAAAAAGTAGAAAGAGAAAGCCATATCTGATATTGGTACAGACAGATATCTAGACTAAGTGCAGCCCACTTGTCTATTTTCATCAAGATTTGACTGCCCACAGTGATCAATCCAAATGGCAACAACTTTTTTTTTTTTTTTTTTTTTTGAGACGGAGTCTCGCTCTGTCGCCCAGGCTGGAGTGCAGTGGCCGGATCTCAGCTCACTGCAAGCTCCGCCTCCCGGGTTTACGCCATTCTCCTGTCTCAGCCTCCCGAGTAGCTGGGACTACAGGCGCCCGCCACCTCGCCCGGCTAGTTTTTTGTATTTTTTTTAGTAGAGACGAGGTTTCACCGTGTTAACCAGGATGGTCTCGATCTTCTGACCTCGTGATCCGCCTGTCTCGGCCTCCCAAAGTGCTGGGATTACAGGCTTGAGCCACCGCGCCCGGCCGCAACAACTTTTATAGAACATTCCTCTACAAAGGCTTATTTCTGTCAGTTCCATTCATTAATTCATTTATGTATTGTTGAATGTCTACTATATACTGGGCACAATTCTAAGTCCTGGTTATATAGCAGGGAGCTTAATCCTCTACACTTATATTAACTATTATTTAACAAAAATACCCTTTAGAGAAAGTAAGTCTTTTGGAAGGTATATAGGTTTATTTTTAATAATGTCTTCCTTTTAAAATACCAGTTCCTTTAAATGTCCTTACTAAACCTATGTATTACAAGAAAAATGACTTGAGTTTCGCTGGAAAAGCACTTGTAAAATGTACTTTATTTCTCTCTTTATCGTTTTCTGGCTGCTGTAACTTAAAATATTGCCCTGGGGAGACAGGAAGACCAAAAATTCCAATCCTGTAAGAATCAGAGGCAGGAAACTAGGAAAAGTTGTTAGTTTAGTCAAGTTAAAATGAGAAGGAACACAAAGGTTAGGCTGGTAATTATTTTAACCAGAAGGGATAATCTGAGAGTAAAATGAACCTGTTTACATTTCATATCAAACTTATAAAAAATCCCGACGTACTCAGGAGGCTGAATTGGGAGAATCACTTGAACCTGAGAGGTGGAGATTGCAGTGAGATCCCGCCACTGCACCCCAGCATGGGTGACAGAGTGAGACTCTGTCTACAAACAAACAAACAAACAAACAGACAAACCCCATGCACAGAGGTGCATAGTGTTTCTAGGCACATTTGAGGTATCCAGGGCAAGCTCTTCACGGCAAGGGCGTTTTTAGATACTTGTGACTGTTTTATCACTTACTCCTGAAGATCAGCAATTCATAAAACTTAATACCTGCCGATTTCAGCCTGCTGTAATGTCACCACCCCAGGGCATACAATACCATTTCAAATGATGTCTTTGGTTTGCCAGGTTTCATATGCCAAAGAACTTTCAAATGGTGCATCCTACCCTCCACACTGCCTTTTACGCACTCTTCCTATAGTGGACCAGCAGGGGATCTACTCCTTACCATGAGCAGGAGCGTTTTAATAGCAGAATATGGGAAATAATGATTGCTATTTTGGGTTTATATGTTTTGTTTGCAAAATAATGGGTTTTAGGTTAAATTGAGGCAGGTGTGCAAATGTTCTGGTGAAGTCCATGCAACCTCCTTCCAAAACAGCAAACTATAAAAAGACTGTCATAATAGTGGTCACCAGCATCAATAATTGTAACAAGGGGCTGGAATATCAATCACAGGAAAGACAAGCATTTTGATAGCATTAATCAGAGCTGGTTTTCTCCTGCAAATCATGCCAAAGCTCTTGGATTGCTGCCTGTTTCCATTGTTTTCTGTCTGCTGGTTTGTACACAGATTCCTCTCCCCTTCCCCAGTGTGGCCATAATGAAATTGGGGAATTAACTCAGAGCAGAGTTGTTCTAGTTTGGATGTGAAGGTAAACACAAATGGAGAAAGTTCAAATTTTTGAGAAGAACAAACAGCCCTTGTTACTAAACATTAGCTGGCAAATGTAACAGACATGTACAATGGGCAGATATCATGGATGATTTCTCATACTGGCCAAGAGGAAAGATGGTCACAGGCTATAAGGCCTATGTGTAGTATCTGCAGAAAGAGTTTTTTAGGTATTTTCATTTTCAGCAGCCAAGGCAATATATTTAGTCTTCTGATTTTGAGTAACACTCTGCCATCACTAACAAAAAGAGATGAGGGGAAACTCACGTGCTTGAATCTCTTCTATTATCATCCTGCATTTAGTTCTATGCAATGCTTAGAGATTCCATGGGGACTGATCCAATCTTTTTGCTTCCCCTTATTGCTCATTAGACCCTCCTCCAGATATGAAATCTGTACAGGTCTATTTACTTATTTTGGGTCCCAGTCGGACCAGTTACAAATGACAGCCAAGAGCATGACTTGGAAATTTAAGCACTGCAAGACTGGAATTTCCCTAAATCATAAACAGCTTAAATATTGCTTGAACAGAAGTAATGATTAATTTTATGATAAAAGGAGAATATGGCATAAGAGGGAGGACTTTTCAAAGAAATACACATCAGTGAAAGAAGATGAGTTAAAATAGAAAAATCTGCCCTTTCCATTGGAGCCTTCATTCCAAGTCTCTCTGTCAAAGTGATACTTCCTTTGGATTCATTCAAAGGAGGTATTTTATTTTATTTTTTTGAGACAGAGTTTCACTCTGTTGCCCAGGCTGGAGTGCAGTGGTGCGATCTGGACTCACTGCAACCTCCGCCTTGCAGGTTCAAGTGATTCTCTTGCCTCAGCCTCGCAAGTAGCTGGAATTACAGGCACCTGCCACCATGCCTGGCTAATTTTTGTATTTTTAGTAGAGATGGGGTTTCACCATGTTGGCCAGCCTGGTGTTGAACTCCTGACCTCAGGTGATCTGCTCACCTTGGCCTCCCAAAGTGCTGGGATTACAGGCATGAGCCACTGAGCCTGGCCCAAAGGAGGTATTTTTAAAAGTCCTTGAAGACAAGAAGCAAGAGCAAGGCCTTTTACCTGCACATATATCAAGTATACTGTGTATAAATAATAGTAGAATTATATATCTTTCTATAGGATTAAAGCCATTGAAATGAGAAAAAAATCCATGTATCATAAGTGCAAATGTATGTACATTTCTATGCCTACACAAAACCAAAATAATTGTTAAAAATGAGATTCAATAACTCAAACAATCATTTTGATTAATATTTTTTTCACTGAATTGACTGATATTTTGTAGTGACGAGAATGAATTGTGACTTTGTATAGACATTTCATATATGGAACTTGTCCTTGAAAAATTAATTGGTCAGATTTTGCTATAATGGAAGAACAACCTATGTTAGACATACCGCACATGAACAAATTATTATTCTTTATAGCATACATTGACTAATCAATTTTCCAGGGAGCTACAAAAGTCCTAGATAATATTATTAACTAGTGGTAAATGAAAATGTGTTTGTTTCCAGCTACCAGGGAGGCTGAGCAGGAAGATTGATTGGGTCCAGGAGGTCAGGGCTGCAGTGAACTATGATTGCACCACTGCATTCCAGCCAGGGCAACAGAGTGAGATGTTGTTTCAAAAAAAAAAAAAGAAAGAAAGAAAGAAAGAAAGAAAATAAAATGTGTTCAAATGTCAAATGCTCGAGTTTCTTATGCTTTTTATTTCATAATAAGGAGTCCATTTTTTCTAAGTGCCAATAAATTACTGTCTTTAAAAATGGAGTATATATTGGACGCTAGCTCCTGACTTTGTTCACTGTTCTTTTCCACATTAACATAAGTTGATCTTTAGATATGAAACACACACACACACACACACACACACACACATTCTAGATAGACTTTCGAAAGAGTAATTAAATTGTTATGAAAAGAATGTTGCCCTGAAATTATACTGACCTTAATTTGAAAAAGACAAGGAAAATATGGAAAATGAAAGAGGGAGAAATGGTTAATTTGGTTTATAATCTACAATGATAATAATATGTAATCTTGTGCTTCCAAGAAATTAAAGATTAAAATAATTAACATGGCTAATATATTAATATTAATGTTTTTTCTCAGAGGGCCTCTTTGTCTCAGTGCCCAACATAGCTCCATCCTGACAGAATTTTTTCTGTTGTCCTATTCGGGCAATCAGTGCCTCAATGTCTTTGTTTGTCTGATGAGGTTCTGTTTTCTGAATGGCAAGTTTAGACTTTATATCTTCCACCTGAATTATTACAAGAGAGATTTGGTAATTAAGTTCTAACAAGATTTAAATGATATTAAAAACAGTCAGTTAAAAGGAAACACAGCCTTGGGCTTTGTTGTAAATTTGTATAATTATTTTTAGTCCTCTAGAGGATGCATAATTATGTTTCTGTATTTATAAAAATACTGCCTTGGAGGCACCAAAATGAATTTTACTGTTTGCTAATTTACATATTAATGTTACTCTTTGTATGTCAAAATTTCTTTGGGTGGATAAAAAGAGATTTTCTAAGGAAATTTGCAAAGTAATCATGAAGAGTGTAAAGTCTTTTGATTGGTAAGTCTGGAAAAACCACTGTTCAGGGAGAAAGTCTGACAGTCCAAGAAAAAAGGAAACTTAAGAAGGCAGACATATAACCTTAAACTTCAAGTTTAATTTTATCTTAACTTGGAATGGGGCATGGTGGCACAGCCAGGAATAATACCCAGTGACTCACCAGGTGCTAAGTGAGACCTGGTCACTTCACCTGCTTCATGCAAGGATCATAGAGGTAGGTACTAGTGCTTATTGTTCCCATTTCAAACATGGGAAGACTGAGGTACAGAGAGATCAAGTTAATGGCTCCAGATCGCACAGTTAGCATTTTAACCTAGGCAGTTTGATGCCAGTGCCTCAACCTCATGATTAATTAATAGTTGACCAATTTTCTGTGTTGTTTTCCGAACAGAATCATAGGGAAGCACCAAGGGCCTCTTTGTGCTGTGATGGAGAAACCGTTTTCCCATGAAACCCACACGAGATGGCCGCTAGGTCCGAGTGCAGTACTGGAAACACCAAACAATCCCAGGGCGTGGGCTCAGCTTTCCCTGCATGGACTCTCTTCACTATGTTACAAGCAAGTGAGCTCTCTGCACCAGATTTAAGCTCCTCCGGAGCTGGAACTGTTCTTTGCTTCCTTCTA
This sequence comes from Macaca nemestrina, assembly GCF_043159975.1. Classification (NCBI taxonomy): domain Eukaryota; kingdom Metazoa; phylum Chordata; class Mammalia; order Primates; family Cercopithecidae; genus Macaca; species Macaca nemestrina. The sequence goes on from NC_092135.1 coordinate 71,381,340, forward strand.
TACTTCTCCCTTAGGGTTCAGAGTTGGCCTGGCTGTTCATTGAAATGGAATTTGGGAGTGAGTCTCAGGAAACGCCTGTGGTCTTTCTATGATAGGTTAATTTTTTGTTGTTTTTGGTGGTAAAATATACATAACATAAAATTTACCATTTTAACCATATTTAAGTGTGTAGTTCAATGGCATTAAATACATTCACATTACCATGTGACCATCACTACCATCCCCTTCCAGAATGTTTTGTGATTCTCCTGCCTCAGCCTCCCGAGTAGCTGAGACTACAGGCACGCGCCACCACACCTGGCTAATTTTGTGTATTTTTAGTAGAGATGGGGTTTCACTGTGTTAGCCAGGATGATCTCCATCTCCTGACCTCATGATCTGCCTGCCTTGGCCTCCCAAAGTGCTGGGATTACAGGCGTGAGCCACCGCGTCCAGCCTGTTTTTTCCCAAAGTAAAACTTGGTACCCATTATATACAACAACTCCCCATTCTCCTCTCCCCACAGTCCCTGGCAACCACCATCCTACTTTCTGTTTCTAGGAATTTGACGACTCCAGTGGAATGGTTAGTATTAAATTGAAGGTAATTTTTACATTTGATGGGATCTCCAGTATTTTTATGCAGGAGACAAGTTCTTCTGTTGGCTTGAACTGTGTTCCAACCATGTAAAGGAAATTGGTGGAGCTAGGAAAGATCAGAAGGCGCGGCTGAGGGTCAATTTCCCTTCCCCTGTTGTTAGAGTCGAAGGATCAGAAGGATTGGTGACAGCCATTGACCATGACGGCACAGTGATGGGCAACTGGGACATCATTGTGGAGGCCAGAGAGGGAAGCCAAGGTGAAGGGTCATCTGGGGCTTGTTTCTGCACCCAGGTGAGGCTGCCTACAGGGTGCTGGAAATAACTGGGAAGTCCTATGTGAGGGGCATTTCACAGTGAAACAGCTACACACTACACAGCCTTGTGCCATTGTCACTTGGGTTATGCATGTGCTTCTTCATTTAATGCTCCCAACACAACTACCAGTTGGTTGGTTCATTGCTATTTTGTAGGTGAATGTAACGTGATTTAAAAAAAGAGGTCAGGAAACTTGCCCAAAGTTACAGCTTCAAATGGTAGAGCAAGGATCTCAACCCAGATCTGACTCCAAACCCCACGTTCTTTCCACTCTGGCACTCTGCTGCTTCTGGGATTAGTAAGGAGGCTGCAAATCCTGTGTGTATCCTGCCAACTTTTAAGGTCAAGGTGAGAACTAGAATATTGGCCTCTGAGAAAGTGCTCTGACAAACCTACCACATTGCTCTAGAAGTCTACAGCTTTAGATTGGAAGGGAATGCTCAGAACCATTGTTTGGCCCAACTCCCTCAGGTTGTGGTTGAGGAACCCAGGCTGCCAAGGCCACTCAGAGGTTGGGTCACTGAGGTTGGTGCAAAAGTAACTGCAGTGTCTGCCGTTGAAAGTAATGGTAAAAACCGCAATTCCTTTTGCACCAACCTAATATAACCAGAACTCTATTGCAAGATCCTAGTCTGTGCCTTTGATTATATAACAAAAGAAGAGCATTCAGTATTGGATTCATCTATCTTTGAGGCCCTCTGCTTGCATTTCAACACTCCATCCACAGGAGGCTACTCTGCAGCATCCTGCTTTCAGCTGGTTGTCATTTAACATCTCTAAGATTAGCCAACAAGAAAAATGTTACCTTATAATACTTTCAACCCCTTCAAATTCCCTACAAGGAAAAAGTTTCCTACAAGGAACTTTTGCCTTTTAACTGAAGCCTATTAACATATTCCGGATGAAAGAAAACACATTTTATGAGGAGAGAATTACAGGCAGTCGAGTAGCCTATTTTGGGCAGGACTCTTTCTGTAATTGTACTATGTCTGTCTACTTCTTTTTTGTTAGTTTGTTGTTTTTGTTTTAAGACAGGGTCTCCGTCTGTTGCCCAGGCTGGAGTGCAGTGGCCTGATCAAAGCTCACTGTAGCCTCAACACCCCCGGGCTCAAGTGATACTCCTGCCTCAGCCTACTGAGTAGCTGGAACTACAGGGGTGTGCCACCATGCCTGGCTAATTTTTAATTTTTTGCAGAGATGGGGTCTGCCAATGTTGCCCAGGTTGGTCTCAAACTCCTGGTCTCAAGCGATCCTCCTGCCTCAGCTCTCAAACTGTTGAGATTACAGGTGTGAGTGACTGGGCTTGGCTTCTGTCTACTTCCAAAGCTGTGCTAAGGAGTAGGAAGGCCTTTGCTGAAATCTCTAATTCACCACTCACTCATTACTTATATGACCTTAGGCTTCTCTGAGTCTCAGTAATCTGCTTTATAAAACATATTATTAATAGCACTTACTTTGGGGGTGGTAAGAATTATATGAATGTGATAGGTAAAGTGACTAAAATAGCTGCTTAATAAATGTTACATCCCTTTCTTTTCTCTCTTGGAATCTATGTGAAGGCCCTTTGTGAAGAGGTGCACCTATTACAAACCCATTGCTTAACCTAGTTCCCATTGTATCTTTCACCACATTGCATTTTATTTCTATTTGCACAGGAGGAAATAGAAGTCTAGGCGTTAGACAGAATGGCCTGGTTTTTGGCTTAGTTACACTGCCCCCAAGTGTGAGTTCCTAAGGACCTACTGCTAGGGTGACCGAACGTCCTAGTTTGCCCAGGACGGAGGGATTTCCAGGACAAGAGAATGCAGGCCTAAAACTAGGAAACTCTCAAGCAAAGTGGGACAAATTGGTCACCCTCCCTACTATATCCATATCTAGATAAAGCCTTCATTACTTTCCTAAAGATAAATGCCTCTGAAATCCCATGCTCATTTCATGATGGAGAAGTAAGAACAGTGATCGTTCTGTGCCTGCATAAAAAGGGAGACCTTAATTCAACTGGCAGGGACAGGGAGAATAAATCTAATAAGAAATTGCTGGTAACCATTTTAATTCCATTGAAGTGCCAACAATATTATTTGGGGATGTTTTATTTATGGAAATATTAATCACGATTATTTTTTGGCTGTGTAGAGTGTAGTGAAGAATGAACGATTCCTGAATCGAACTTTTCTGTACTATTTGGTTAACTCTCCTATTTATGCAAAATTGAAATTTTGTTGCTAAGATATACAGGATTGTTATGTCACCAAAAAGATCTGATTGCCTGTGCTGCCTCACCACCCCTGCAATTCTAGGAAATCCTATTTTTTCGTTCACTACAGTTGTCAATAATTTCTCATGTTGCCGATGGGAGATTTAGGTACAAAAGTGTCCATTTCGTGCCATTGGAGTCACAGCCAGGGAAATGGTTTCACTAGACTTGTGGCTTCTTAAAGATGCTGGAGAAACTGTGGAATTGCTTATAAGCACTTGGTCTCTTGATAAATGAGGTAGACAAGTATCTGAGAGTTAAGAACTCTTTTCATATTTCATTTTCAAATCTTCTCATTTTCTGGGTCAATTCCCTCTTCAGACATGTAAGTACTGGTAAGGCTGGATAAATGCGAGTACCTGAATGAGGAATAGTTATACTTTCCTATGTATTTTATGTCAGTGCTTTAGGTGACTTCATTTATGCTCTTCTGTGCCAAGGCAATGTAGACACTAGTGAAAGTCTTCACTTGAGCAACGAAAAGCAATCTGGGAGTACATGATTTCAGCAAATTCTCAGCAGCCAATATTTAAACAGTTCTTATTTACACATACTGGGGGCCTTGATGATGGACTAGTGGCCTATATCATTTGCTGACTTGAAAGATTTGTGTAAAGACAATTCTAGTCATCAACAGTAAAGATTAAGATATATAAAATGCTGTTGGGGATGGATTTGATTTTTCAGAAGTATATTAGTAAGAAATTGATGCCCTGAGTTTGATCAATAACAGCAATACATGTGCATGCCTGTGTACTCCCTTATTAAACCTGCTGAACTGGGTCTGGAAAACCAATATCTATTTCAAACCACTCAGTGTTAGAAAAGTCTTTCTCAGCCCTGAGTAGGTCTCTGTCAAGCCTGCACAAAGCTCCATATGCCCCAGGATTATCTCTATTCTGGACAGAGCCATCTTGGGGTAATAGATCGTTGGAGCCCTAGGCTTGGTTGATGCATTACTCCAATGTGTCAGAACAACATCTGGCTCAGTTTCTCTCTCCTGAAAGCCTAGCAATAGCTAACTACTGTGATGGATTACATGTGTGGTATAGCCTATCGCAGTAATACATCAAGATATGGCACTCATTTGAAGGTGAATTAGTCAAAAGATGGAGTTCTTGTAAGCTCCAAACCCAACAAAAGGAATACTGTTTAATTACAGAATGAAAGACAAAGTAACTGGCATGAGGGCTACAACTGCCAAATGTGGGGCAGTTTCTAAGATACGATCCACATTAAGTGTGCATCATTACCAGATGAGGTTTTATTGTTGCTCTGCTTTCTTGAGGTGTGATTCATTTCTTCCATCAGTACTCCCACTCCCACCAGAGCAGCTGGACTGCAGTTTGGGCATACTTTTTTCATGTGTCTTTGTAAGGACTTTCTAAATCCATCCCTACTATAAATAACCAGATTCCCTCTGTCCTAAGTTCAAGTGCTCTTTCAGTTTCTTTTTCTTCCCTTATACCCCTTTGCTCTAAATCCCTATAGAATAAAATGAAACTATAAAATGAAGAAGGCTGTGCCCTTCTGTCTCTCATGATGTGGTTGAGCTCTTTGGCATCAATTCGTTCAGTTATTCATTTAATAGGACTGATTGTGCATTGAACTTGTTAAGATGTTTCAGTTTCATGTAATAAAAAATTGATTGGTTAAAAAGTAAGGATATTTATTATTTCACATGATAAGATGTACAGAAAAAGCAGTTCCACGGTTCAGTGGCTCAGTGAAATCATCAAAGATTCAGGTTCTTTCTGTCTTTACGTTCTGTGGTTTTTGTCTTTAGGCGTTATTACTTCATGGTTGCAGGATGGCTGCTGCAGTTCCAGCCATCACATGTAGACATAATAACACGGATCAAAGGAAGACACAGAAGAAGGAACATTCTCTTATATTCTTAAGAGTGAGAAAAGCATTCTTAGAAACTCATAGCAGACTTCCCCTCAAGTCTCACTGGCCAGAATTGTGTCCTTTACCATGTCCAAATCACCACTATAAGGAGAATGAGACCCTACTCCCTGAAGTACATGGCTGCTTGGCAAAGCGTGGATAAAATGGAGATTTTTGGAAACAAGGAAGAAGAGGAGTGGTCATTTGCTGTTCAAAAATTAATGATGTCTGGTTGTTCTGCCTATGGAGTAGCCATTCTTTATTCCTTTACTTTCTTAATAAACTTGCTTTCACTTTACTGTACGGATTCGCCTGGAATTCTTTCTTGTGAGAGATTCAAGAACCCTGTCTTGGGGTCTGGATTGGGACTCCTTTCCGGTAACATCTTTTGGGTGACCATGGAAGGGACAACACTGAGGAAACCCCTGAGCCAAAAGCTAACTTTGGATAAGTGGTGGGGTCTGGTAACATCTTTCTGGTGAACCCCAAAGGGACAATACTGAGGAGACCCCCAATCCAAAGGAAAAACATCTGGGTGCACCAATTGCCTGACTTTGGGTAAGTGGGGTGCATTTACCCACGTAAAGGATGGGATTGGGTTAGAGGCCCAACTTAAGGAGGTTTGAGCTAGTCCTAAGACAGAGTGGGTTAAAGGCCCCACTTAATAAAAGGCAAGGACGCTTGACCGAACTTGGGTTCGAGGCTCAGCTTAGGAAGGTTAGAGTCCTTCCTAAGACTTAGGGGGTTAGACGCCCCTCTCAGTAAAGTCCCTCTTGACTAAGAACTAGTTTGGCAGTACAGGATGTAAACTGCTATTCTCTTTGGATTAATCTGCCCTGCACTCTTTGCTTATAGCTATGGGTGACAGGATTAGGCATGTACATGGGACATGGAGAGCTTTTTCTCCCCAAAGGAAAACTTGAGAGCCGATGTGGCTACTGGGAAAGACCCCTTTGTGACTGACAAGTGGCTGCCTGAGCTTTTCAGTGTCGCTGGGATGGTTGGCCCTTTCTCCGGTCTCCGTGAGCTGCTAGCCATCCCCATCCTGCCGAAGGTAATGCTTTTCTCTATCTCTTTTCTACCTTTTCTGTTAATCAGGGCGACCATCTTGCCCGGAGACCACAAGTTGAAACTCCTGGTCGGAGATTGGATTAACAAAGACAGGGCCCAACCGGGGCAAGTTTGAGCCTTACCAGTTTCATATTGGGTCCTAAGCAATTGGGTCCTAAGCAGAGTGGCTAACGTCTATGTTTTGTCACATGTATTTTGCTCCGGCCAGCATGGAAAGGAAAAATTTTCCTTTGAGTTGTGGCTTGGTCCCGAGAGCTGTGGTGCAGCCAGCTGGGTCACTAAGGCTGTTCAGGTAAAGGGAACCCAGAAACCTGGCATGCTGGCAAAAGGGTAAGAATTTCTTTCTTTCTTTCTTTCTTTTTTTTTTTTTGAGATGGAGTCTTGCTCTGTCACCCAGGCTGGAGTGCAGTGGCACAACCTCGGCTCACTTGTAACCTCCACCTCTGGGTTCAAGTGATTCTCCTGCCTCAGCCTCCCGAGTAGCTGGGATTACAGGCACGTGTCACCACGCCCAGCTAATTGTTGCATTATTATTATTATTATTATTTTTTAGTAGAGACCGGGTTTCACCATGTTGGCCAGGATGGTCTCGATCTCTTGACCTCGTGATCTGCCCACCTCGGCCTCCCAAAGTGCTGAGATTACAGGCATAAGCCATAGCACCCGGCCAAGGGTAAGAATTTCTTACCAGTAAGACTTCTGGTTTCTCTCTGTCTCTCTCTCTCATGTCTATGTGCAAACTAGTTGAATGAATGGTAAAAATCGCTATTCTCCTCTGTAAAGTTTTGATTAATGGAAAAAGGATTTGTGAGGCTAGTCATAAACTGCAGTGAATTTGGTGTGCTTTGTGTGTCTTTCTGTCATAAAGAGGAATACATGGGCTTAGGACCCATGTACTAAGACAGAACATAGGCTTAGCACCCCATAAGCCCACCATTCAAGACAGCCCAGCAAATTGGTTGTCATGTCCTTGGGAGCTTGACCATGTAACCATGTGGCAGTACTTTCTCTTGGTCTCTGCCATGACAGTGGTGGCCTGGGCTCAAGGTTCAATTCCTGGCTTAGGGAATGAGTCCTTTATCTTCTGTCTCTCTGTGTATTTTTATGTGTTGTGTATATGATATAAAAAAGCTTTAATTGGTTTTAAAATAATAAATGCTTAAAGCAAATATTTCGTCAGGAAAGTAAAAAGTTCATGTGACTTAAGTAATCTTTGGGAAATAAAAACAATTCTACATGCAAGCTGTATAAGGACAGTGAAATATGTTTTTGGTAAAAGATTGTAAGAAGTCATGGGAGTGTGGATTTCTTGCCTAAGTTTAGAGGGTTAAAGGATTGTTTTAGGTTAGGAAAAAGCTAACTGTTTGAGTAAGTTGAAAACGGCTTTTGAAGGGTTAATCTTGTAAAAAAAATTCTATGCAAACATATTGGCTAAAAGTAAATGGGTATTATTCAGTTTTTCTGTAAACTGAACATTAAAAGCACAACAGGTTTGGCTGGGCATGGTGGCTCACGCCTGTAATCCCAGCATTTTGGGAGGCCGAGGCAGGTGGATCATGAGGTCAGGAGATTGAGACCATTCTGTATAACATGGTGAAACCCTGTCTCTACTAAAAATACAAAAAATTAGCCTGGTGTGGTGGTGGGTGCCTGTAGTCCCAGCTACTCAGGAGGTTGAGGCAGGAGAATGGCATGAACTCAGCAGGCAGAGCTTGCAGTGAGCCGAGATCACACACTGCCCTCTAGCCTGGGCGACAGAGTGAGACTCCATCTCAAAAAAAAAGAAAAAAAAAAAAAAAAAGTACATCAGGTTTTTCTGAGAGCACCGCTCTGCTCTTTAACAAAAATTGTAAAAGTATAGAAGGTTTGTGAAAATCTTACCATATGGTCATACTGATTAAATTGAACAGATTTGTCTATAAGATTTTATTAAAAATTAGATTTAACATTAGTAGTATACTAATGTAAAGGTGAAATTTGGCTTATTTGATATTAAAATCATACAGGAAGCATTGTCAAATGTGAAATGGTGTTTGGCTTTCTTTGGGCTATATTTGTATAAATACATTATTGGTATGTGTTCTAAAATTATGGAAAACTCTTATAATCCTGATATGACATAGTGTATGTTATTAATAACTATAATTTTTATGCAAAATATTGTATGCCACAGAAGTAACCAAATTTTGTTATTTGATTGTCCTAAGACTTTTTATCATCTACAGACAATTATTGTCTTGTTTTAGTCCTCTTCAAAACCTGGTTTATAATTAGCTATAAGACTTTGACAGATGTTCTTAAATGCAGGTTTCTGGTGACTTTGGAGATTGTGTCATTAGAATAGGGACAAAACTTTCAGAACTCTCATGGAGAGCTGGAATGTTTATGAATATCAAACAGAACAGGAGTAAACTGCATGGACTGAACTAATAGAAGACTAAAGTAATCTTTTTAACTTTGCTTAAAACGTTGCTGATCCTTTGCTGTTTTTTCAGAATCAAGAAAACTTTTCTTTTGAGCTATTTACAGCTTTTAATAATTGAGTAAATTAGACTCCTGTGAACAAAATTTAGAGCATATTTGTTTCTTTCTACCTGATTTCTCCAGAATTTGGAAACTGTATTTTTAACTTATGGCAACATAGTTATTTGCATAAGTGTAATAAGAATCAGTTTTCTTTTGCACAATTGGAGAAACTGGTTATTTTACCAAGGCTTTGACTGGAATGGTATGCTTTCCTTTAAAGGATCAAATTTGACTTCTAAAGCCAATAAAAGCCCCTTTGGAAAACTGGCCTCATACCTTGTCTACACAGTCTCTGTACAGGGTTCCTGACCTATGGTAAGTAAGGAATGTCACTTTCTGGCAGGCCCAGAAGCCCCAAGTTGTCTTGGGACCTCAAGAGGAGAGGAATTTACCAAACTCATAGGTATTCGAGGGTACAAACTCATGGCAGGGCTCAGCTTTAAAAAGTCTTATCTGAGATTCCTTCTAAGGAACAGAGTTCCATCAAAGCCAATTTGAAAACAGTTTATGTGAAAAATAATTATTCTTGCTGCACTTTATACAAATAATCAAGCCAAGTGTAAGACTAAGGCTTCCTTTTGCAAACAAATCAGTCTTACCACGACTTGTCTTCAGTAAAAATGGGAAACTGGAGAGAGAAAAAAATATGTTTCAAAAACTATGGTATACTTGTTATTAAATTTTAGTCTCATCAGTTGTTTTTAAGGTTTTTTTCCTACAATTTAGACTGACTGCTTATTCATGTAAACCAATCAGTGGTCTCTGACTGCAGCTCAGAAGAAACAAGAGGGATGGGTAATGTAAAAATCTGAATCAATATTCTAATTCTGGGCACATATTGGCATTGGCTAGCAACCCCATATCAGCTTGGTTTCCAACAATTACCCAGTTCATGGAAAGCCTTCTTACTGCTTGGAATATTTCTATTTATTTTGCTTTACTGTTGTGGAATATATTGCTATTGTACTCTGTGTAGCAATGCAGGATGATCTCACCTCAGTGATCTCTCAGATTGAACACTTATTAATCTTCCAGATATCATCTTCTTTTGGAACTCAAGAACTGTGAATGGCACTCACCATACTGATGCTTTCTGACTGAGCTCCTCTCTACCCTAATTACAGGAGACCCTAATAGTTAGGCAGGAACATCGTCACTCCTATTCATTATGAAAAAATTACAGAAGATGGATCTTCATTCCTCTGCAACCCTTAAGATTAAGGGTTCTCTTATAAAAGGGAGGTGGGGAAATGTCAGAGGGGTTTGAACCAGAGTGCCTCCACCTTGGATAGGAGTTAGGTAAAATGAGGCTGAGACCTGCTGGGCTGCATTCCCAGACGGTTAGGCCTTCTAAGTCACAGGACAAGATAGGAGGTCGGCACAAGACAGAGTTCATAAATACCTTGCAGATAAAATAGCTTGCAGTAAAGAAGCCACCAAAGCCCACCAAAACCAAGATGGTGACAAGAGTGACCTCTGGTCGTCCTCAGTGCTATACTCCCACCAGCACCATGGCAGTTTACAAATGCCATGTCAATGTCAGGAAGTAACCCTATATGGTCCAAAAAGGGGAGGCATGAATAATCCACCCCTTGTTTTAGCATACAATCAAGAAATACGATAAAAATGGGCAACCAGCAGCCCTTGAGGCTGCTCTGCCTATGGAGTAGCCATTCTTTATTCCTTTACTTTCTTAATAAACTTGTTTTCACTTAAAAAAATTGATAATGTCTGTTATAGGTTTCTAGCCCTGAAGTCCAGGTAAAGTCTTTCTTTAGATCCTTGGGAGTGCCTGGAGGGCAGTTTGTTGTAGGCAAAGTTATGCACTACCCAGATCCCTCCTTTAGGAATAAAGAACTTATTCTACCAGCTACTGGGCAGCATCAACTGTCAGTCCTCTGCAGAAGAAGGCTGCCTTGCCCAAGGTCATGCCCTTTCCAAGGTCAGCCTGCATTCAATGACTGATCAACACAAAGATAGAAAGGTCTGGTCCCCTGGCTACACTTGGAAAAACTCTAAAGGGCCATTTGTCTTCAGGGCTCCTGGTCACTAAGGACTTCCCTATACCTGCATCATAGCTCAGTGTCTCCTTCTGCCCAATCCCACTTCTTCCCCTCCCACCACAGGTGTTGGTCCCAAGAGCACTCTGTATTAAAAATCATGTTTGCTGATCTCCATGTCAGAGACTGTTTTCTGGGAAATCTGCAACACAGGGTTTCTGACCTAAACTTAATGTTTCTGACCTGAGTCCCTTGAGACTTTTAACACTAAACTACCCAGAGAGATGGCCAGTTTTTCATGCCATACATGCAGTAATTTGGAGTATTTCAAACAAGTGGAGCATTCCAGATACAACCGAAAAGTCTAATCTGCTAAGAAGATTCTCCCCACACCCTAATAATAATAATAATAATATTAATAATTTATTACTCACTTCGGCTTCCTAAGGAGGAGCAAAATGTGAGAACTCATTTAAGCTTAGAGATTGGCCAGAAGCATATCTGTGTTTCTGCTGTTGCCCTGAGAAGTAGATCAACAAATAGGTCATTGCCCATGTGGTATGTCATGACAGCACTCTGGTCCTTGCTAGTCAAAGCAGGGTCCGTGAACCTGCAGCATGGACATCACCTGAGAGTTTGTTAGAAATGCAGAATCCAGGCCACATCCTCAGACCCACTGAATGAAAATCTGCGTTTGAACAAGCGATTCACATGTGCTACTTTCCTACCTTCCCTCCTCCAGCTAAGCCAAAAAGATTCCCTGCACTTAGTTACCACAGGCCCTGAATTTTTAGTATTACTGTTATTACTCTTGGGTTTGGATACTTTAAAAAGATTACAAATGTTTTCAAGGCTAACATATGCATTCACTAACACTTTATTTGAATTAGTTTATCCAAGTAACCCAGGTTTCTTGAGTATTAGCTCTGTGCAAGGCTCTATGCTTTGTCAGACTTTTCTCCTCTTCAGGAGCATCAAAAGGCAGTTGACCACCTAATGGAGAAGGAAGGCTAGACAAGAGGCCCCAGGGTGGAAAGGTGCTATGGGAGGCTCCAAAGTCAAACTTCACAACTTCCCTCAAGGACAGAACAGTGTTTGATGCTTCTCATTGGTGAAATCTGCAGGCGTGAACTCCTAACCACAAGCACCTTTTGGCTCATGGAAGCATTCAGCTTTCTGCTTGTTTGATCATTAAGTTGAAAAAGGCAGATCATGGGCCAAGTTCTCACTGACACCTCATTTCAGGGAGGGCGTGAATGGTATCTGGCATGGGAAACAGGCAAAATGACTTCAGTTTAACTATGGAAGGTATAGTGAACATTCAGTACAGAAGCAGGCAGAACAGTTCTGCTGCCGCCAACTGTTTATCGGGAATGGTGGCCACTGGACTGATGCTACTGCCCTCCCTGACAGCAGTGACTCAGAGGCATGTGATGCACTGAGGCCAGGGCGATGGCATTGAGCACTTGCTACAGGAAGGCAGGTGAGGGAGGGTTCTGGGGGGCAATCTCTAGGACCCTCAGCAGTGGTCAGTGAGAAAATAGCAAGGCCCAGTGTTACAGGAAAGGGTCCCGATCCGGACCCCAAGAGAGGGTTCTTGGATGTCATGCAAGAAAGAATTCAGGATGAGTCTGCACCACAAAGCAAAAGCAAGTTTATTAAGAAAGTAAGGAAAAAAAAGATTGCTGCTCCATAGACAGAGCAGACTCGAGGGCTGCTTGTTGCTGATTTGTATGGTTATTTCTTGATTATATGCTAAACAAGGGGTGGATTATTCATGTCTCCCCTTTTTAGACCATATAGGGTAACTTTCTGATGTTGCCATGGCATTTGTAAACTGTCATGGCGCTGATGGAAGATAGCAGTGAGTAGAGCAGTTGAGTGTCCTCAACCAGAGGTCACTCTCGTGGCCATTTTTGGTTTCTGTGGGTTTTAGCTGGCTTTTTTATTACAAGCTGTTTTATCAGCAAGGTCTTTATGACCTGTATCTTGTGCTGACCTCCTATCTCATCCTGTGACTTAGAATGCCTTAACCATCTGGGAATGCAGCCCAGTAGGTGTCAGCTTCATTTTGCCCAGCTCCTATTCAAGATGGAGTTGCTCTGGTTCACACGCCTCTGACACCGGGTCCCAGAAATCTCCTGCCAACTGAAGGGCCTTTAGGACATATGCCACTCTGAAAAAACATTGCATTTATGGGGCCCCTCACTACTTGAGATCCCACGTTTTAAGGGTCTTATTACTTGGATCCTGAGGGTCTTGACCCCTCCTGGATCCTTCTCCCTCCCAAATTCATGGCAATACCAATTCTGAGAGTAATTCACTTTGTCTTAGTTTCCTTATCCATAAAATGGGCATAACTGACTTCACCCTGATGTAAGTTTCTCAAAATGTAAAATATTCGAAAGAAATTTAAAAATTTCAATGTAAGGGTCTTATTTTCCATTAGTAGCCAGGAAGTTAGCAGGAAGGGCAGCTAGGAATGAGGGTGATTGTTGGTAAGCTAGGAAGTGTGACCCTGATCCCTAATAGAGAGATCCCAAGCACTATGGCACCTGAAGAGTACTAGAGATAAGTCAGGGGCCCAGGCACCTTCTATTAATGTATTACTGTTCCACCTTTCATAGTGTGTTACCCTTATGGGCATGTCCTAAGATGGTGTCTACCACATGTAGCCAATGGGAGGTAGAAGGGAAGGACATGTTCATTTTTTTCAAAGGCACAGTCTATAAATTGTGTTAATTGATTCCACTCATATCCTACAGACCAGAACTTACACACATGTACATCTTTACCTGTAAGAGAGGATGAGAAATGTAGTCTTTTTTTTCTAGGAGGCCATGAACCCATCAAAAACCAGAAGTTCTACATCTTTGAGAGAGAAAGGTAAAAGTGATTTTGGAGGACAGCTAGCAGCCACTGCCATAGCCAGTCCAATTCAAAATAATGAGACCATGTGAGAAACAACCAAAGAGAGAACAAAAACACATCTTTTTCTCATTCCTCTTTCAACAGCTCCTAACGAGTATGTAAGCCTGGATGACAGGACTCTTTCAGAGTCCAAATAAACTTCTTTGCATAATTCATTCCATTCTGTATTTAGAATGACAGAAAAAGTCTTCTCTTCTAGCATAATCTTAACATCAAAGTAAGATTATTTCTAAATGGTAAGAGTAAAAAATTCCCTGGGTGACAGGACAAGATGCTCTTGGAACTGAATTGATAAAAGAGAGTGTAAATGAGGGTGTTTGAGAATTGGAAAGTAACTGCTATGTCTTCCTCTTTTAATTGTTCTCAGAAGGAGAAAAATGGAAGTTAGTGTTCCTCCAAGATCATACTTAAGCCAACAGACACCATTATTGAGTCACAAAACTCTAAAGTTTGAGTATGGTTTGTGCTCCATAGAAAAGTGAGCAGTCGTGGTAAGACATTCTAGGGAGTGGCAATTTGGGGAATCTGACACTTGCCCACCAGCAAAGGCGGCAGGATTAACACAGAGGTTCTAAAGAAGATATTGACAGTTAGCTTTGAGACAGATGTCACTTAGATTGCTGTGCACAACAGGGAGAATGATACAAAACAACATGATTAATAACCAGTGGGGTCCGAATCACTAGGGGCCCTTACACACACTTTACAAAGATGAACAAAAGCTTCTGCTGTAAGTAATGCAGCTTTAGCTGTGAACATTGCTTGGCATGTCCTTAGCTGTGGCAGCACATTGCTTTATTGTTGTTGGAGATTTTGCTGGGGAGATGAAGCAGGGGGAGAAACAAAAGAGACACAGAATGAAGCAGATGAATATTAGAGTTTTCATGTTTGGCTCATAAAGACACAGTGCATATGGGTCAATCATGGAAGTATGCAAAGCAAGGATAAAGCCCCTGGGTTATTGGCAGGGAGGGAGAGAAGATGGCAATTATTGAAGCTATTTCATCCTTTCTGGCTATCTTTTAGGGCACCATTATGAATACTAAATGACTTTCTATAAGACACCCATAGTTTATTCCTCTTCTCATCTGCTTGTATTTTATAAGTCAGGGAGCTCACCAAGAATAAATATTATACCAAGGTAAAAGACAATTATTGTGGAAACAACAAAGAACCACCATAGGTCATTTGATGAATTTCCAGAGAAATGATATACATGGTTGAGCATTTAATCATACCTGGTAGTGTATTTTTCACCACTGAGCAACATGTTGCCCTAAGAGTCAGTCTTGCTTATGTGACTATTTTGGATTTAGTCTTAGCCCTTTCTATTGTTTTAAGGCACGTAGAGATTTAATGGAAATAGAAAGACTCTTGGAAGATGGAGGGTGGAGTAGCTTCCCGGGGAGGAGACAGGCTGATCAAATACATGTGAACTTTTCCAAAGGCCCCCCATCTCTCTCTACCCCTTCGCTGCTCCCATATTTAAAGGGCACTAACACGTGTCACACCTTGGGGAGACAGAGTTGAATAAGCTGTTGTCCATGTCCTCAGCATATTCAGTCAAATGGAGAAGAGAGACCTAGAAACAAACATTACAATACACTGAACAATGGGCACAAGGAACCATGTACAGAATGTTCTCAAAGCACAGAGGATGGAAAGGATGGCTGAACTACCTGTCTTCAGGAGTGACATTTGGGCAGAATTTTAAAGCACAAGTGAGAATTTTCTGGGTGGGAACTGAGAGGTCTCTTCTGGGAAAAAGGAAGAGCAAGTAAAAAGGTTTAAAGGCTTGAAACAGTAAGATGTATTAGGGGAACGTCACCCAGGCCATTGCAAATCGAAGCAGGACATGGATGGAAGTTGAAAATGAGGCTGGCAAGGGACCTTGATTCTCTGCTAAGCAGTCTGGGTTATTTGTTTTTAGATTTATGGGTGTTAGGATTGTGGTGGAGGGCGGCGGTCGGGCTGACTGAGTCCCTGAGCAGTGGCAGGTGGGCACTGCTGCTCACTTCCCAGCTCAACCCACTGGGATCCTAGCAAGCCAACAACGGGGGCCACTGATGACAAAACAGTTCTAGAAAAGAATTCCAAGCCGAGTACTGGTAGGTGGCCACTGGTCTGGTGACGCAGAAAACAGTTGCTGTGCACATCAGTCAGGGGCCCACAGGAGGGTGAATCCGCGCCAGATAGTCAAGGCAAAGAGACTTATATGAAAGACTCCCTCAGAGCTGTGAACAGGCAAGGGATATGGAGCTCTCAGAAACTGGCCACAGCAGGAACTATTCCGTGGGCTGAAGAGGCAAGGGAAGGACATCATTAGCAGAGTAAAGTGAGGAGCTGCCCAGAGGAGCTGTAGTCATGGAGTGACAGAATTAGTGCCACAGACATAACCCAAAGCAGGAAGGAAGTTGGGGAGAAAAACCCCATCTCTTTCCCCAGGCCTTTGATCCCCTGCTGGTGCCTCCATTGGTCAAACCCAACCAGAGCCAGCTGATAAGAAAGTCCAGGTGATACAGTTCATGGGCCCTCAGTACAGGGCCTAGAGAAGGGCAAGGAAGGATGAAGAATGAAGCTGAGTTGGGAGCGGAGGCAAACAGAGGATAGGTGATTCACCACTTATCTGCTCTCTTCCCCCAAAGACCTTCAGGGATGGGAAATTGACTCCAGTGGTCATCTTGGTCCTTTTACTTTTTTCATCAATTGATCCCATACAATATCTGTTTTAAATCTTTTTGTTTGTATGCCCCTGTGAGAATCTGATGAAAACAATGGGCCCTTTCTTAAACACACACACACACACACACACACAAATAAATAAAACACATATGGATGAAATTTGCATTCAATTTTTATATCCTCTAGAATCTTGTGACTCAGAGTGGTCCATGGGCCAGCAGAATCAGCCTCACCAGGGATTTTCGAAATGCAGGCTCTCAGGCCCCACCCAAGTTCTGCTGGATAAGAATCTGCATTTTCATAAACTCCCAGGTAATTTTTATGCACCTGAAAGTTTGAGAAGCACTGCTCTAGGAGTCATTGGAACCCAGCTTGATCATGGCTGGTTGAGTGAATGTAGTTATGTCAGTTTAGGATGTAGGTTTAGCCACCAATAGAAGAAAATCCAGCCAAACTACTGCTTCAACAAAATAGAGGTTTTGTTTTTCTCACATAACAGGAAATCCAAAGAGAAATCCAGTTCAGGGCTGGTGTCCTGATTGCCCCACTCCCTAACTGAATTTCCACTCAGCCATTTTTAATCTGTGGCTTTTGTCTTCAGGGTTGCCAGATGGGCTCTAGAACTCCAGGCAGCATCTTTGCATCCTAGGCAAAGGGCAAAGGATGAAAAGAAAAAAACCACTGAGCCCGTGTAAATATCCTTCCCAGAATTGCCTCCTACAAACTCCCGCTGGCCATGATTTCAAATAGCTGCCTCTGGCTGCAAGCGAAGTTACAAAATGGAGTTTTTTGTTTTTTGTTTTTTTGTTTTATTGCTTTGTTGTTGTTGTTTGTTTGTTTTAACTACTAAACAAAATAGGATTTATGTGGGAAAGAAAAAAGGGGGAAATTGATATTGAAGAGGCAGTTATCTGAATCTATTATCATATAACATAATGAAAATTATTAGTTCTGAAAATCTCATTCCATCTTGCATTGCTGCTGAAAACCTATTACGTGCATTCTGTACTTTGGAATCTCCTTTAGTAAAATAAGGGGAATTCAAAACTTCTTAATGGGGACAAAATAGAATATAGAAATAGAGAAGTGGGAGATAAAATTAAAAACTGATCAATTTGGGCTTCAGTTGTTCATAATTGGTAGGAATTTCTCTGGTTTTAGAACTGAAATAAACTTTTTTCCTATAAGAATAACTGCCTAAGTAAAATAGAAATATACCTAAGAAGACAATTAAAGGATACTTTATATTTTTTAAAGAAATTGTGCCCAAGTTTCATTTGTGTGGGCTTTTATGTCTTTTTCTGGAAAGAAGGTCTATCGCTTTCAACCTACCCCCATTAGTTAAAAACTACTACTTTAGAATTTTTGTTTACTTTAGAATTATTGTTTACAAGCAAATGACATGCTAATTCCATATCTGCATTACTTGTTTTTTTGAAGATTTTAATTTAATTTAATTTTTGTTTTTTTGAGACAGAGTTTCGTTCTTGTTAACCAAGCTGGAGTGCAATGGCATGATCTTGGCTCACCCCAACCTCTGCCTCCTGGGTTCAAGTGATTCTCCTGCCTCAGTCTCCCGAGTAGCTGGGATTACAGGCATGTGCCACTATGCCCAGCTAATTTTGTATTTTTAGTAGAGACAGAGTTTCTCCACTTTGGTCAGGCTGGTCTTGAACTCCCAACCTCAGGTGATCCACCCGCCCCAGCCTCCCAAAGTTCTGGGATTACAGGCATGAGCCACTGCGCCTTGCCAATTTAATTTTTAATTGACAAATAATAATTGTACCTATTCTTAGGGTACATTGTGATGTTTTGATACTTATCATGTATAGTGAGCAGATCAAAGTAATTAGCATATCCATCATCTCAGACATTTATCATTTCTTTGTGTTGGGAGTGTTCAATATCCTCCTACAAGCTATTTGAAACTGTGTAGTATATTATCATTAACTCTATTCCTCCTACAGTGGTATAGAACACTAAAGCTTGTTTCTCCTATCTAGCCATAATTTTGAATCCTTTAACAAATCTCTCCCTCTTCCCCTTTCCCCTACCCTTCCGAGTCTCTATTTTACTTCTATGAAAATAAACTTTTTTTAGCTTCCACATATGAGTGAGAACACGCAGTCATAATATCCTCCAGTTTCATCCATGTTGCTGTGAATGTCAGGATTTCATTCTTTTTTGTGGCCGAATGGTACTCCATTGTGTATATAAACCACGTTTTCTTTATCCAGTCATCTGCTATCACACTTGGCCTTTACTGGGTTCTTATTGCAGGTACTTTCAGAATTCTTGTAGCCCATTCATAGTAGTATATACTATCTAAAAGAAATAAAACTCTGACTTTTAAAAATATTCTGCATTTCACAATTTTTTTACTAATTCAGACAGAATCTCTCCAATTAATCTAAATTAGTAATTTTTACTGGATTCAAGTAGCCAACTTCTCCATGATCTTTGAACTGGTATGGTTCAAAGATAAGGTATGGTCTGCATGGTATTACACAGTATTGTCTTAAAAGTCACCCAGATACAGCTGGATTCTAAGGAAACATTAGACTTGGATTAATGATCTGGATTCTAAAAAAAAAATTGCCCTCAAAATACTTTCAATGTTTTATTAACCTCCATGCAAGGACATTTGAAAATGGTTTGGGTCTTGTTTGGGAGGTTTTTCTTCTCTGAGGAGTAAAGGTCCCAGCTAGACCCTAAAGGAATCTTAAGCATGAGAGTCAGGCTCAGCTGACAAAAGCTTTCGGAAAAAGACTCTGCATCCAGGACTCAAAAACAGGCTTTTGATCATCAGCTTTTGGAGCCAAAAGGACTCACCACAACAATATCACGAGACTTTGGGCAACAGGTGTGTTCCAAGATATGTGTGTATTTTTGTCATTCTGTGGTTTATTTTGCCATCTTCTCAGACTAAGAATATAGAGAAGTACTTAATTGGGTGACTCCACTATGGTTAGTAGTTTCATTCATTCAGCCAGTGTTCATTCAACACTAGCTATATCGATGTCTCTCTGCTTGAGCCTGGTAGGAGGAAGAGAAGATGCGCAGACAGCTAAGGAGCATGCATAGTCCCTGCCTCCAAGTGATGTACATGTACAGAACTGGTCATGCATAACTGATATACACTAAACGTTAAATATTTTGCAGATGTGTAAAGTTTTTCCATTCTCCCTAGAAACCCTGGTCTAATGCTGAATACATAAAACAAAAACCTATGAGATTTTGATTCAGCTTTCTAGTTTATAGATACGTTGGAAAAAGGAGGTAGAGGAGATAGCCAATATTGAACCCCTATTAGTAAATATTAGTAACTGCTGGTTTTAAAGAATCTGTACTAAATACAGTCATCCCTCAGTATCTGTGAGGGATTGGTTCCAGAACCTCCTTTGCATATCAAAATTCAAGGACATTCAAGTTCCTGATATAGAATGGCATAATATTTGTATACAAGCTAAGCATATTATCTGTATACAGTCACACATCACATAATGACATTTCAGTCAATGACCAATTGCATATACAATGGTGATCCCATAAAATCATAATACTATATTTTTATTGTACTTTTTCTATGTTTAGGTATGTTTAAATACACAAATACTTACCATTGTGTTAGAGTTGCCTTCAGTGTTCAGTACAATAACATGCTGTACAGATTTATAGCCTAGGAGCAATAGGCTGTATGGTACAGCCGAGGTGGGTAGTTGGCTATACTATCTAGGTTTGTGTAAATACACTCTATGATGTTTGCACAGTGAGGAAATTGCCTAAGGACTCATTTCTTAGAGCACATCCCTTTCAGTAAGCAATGCATGATTGTACTTTAAATCATCTCTAGATTACTTAAAATACAAGTAGTACTACTATGTAAAGAGTATTTACATATTGCTATGTAAATAGTTGTAATACTGTATTATTTAGGAAATAATAACAAGAAAAAAATCTGCAAGTGTTCAGTACAGACACAATTTGTTTTTCAACTTCTTTCAATCCTTGTTGGTTGAATCCATGGATGTGAAACCCACAGATATGGAGGGCTGACTGTATTTACCAGGATATCTTTTCAAATCTAAATAAATTCATCAAGTTTGTGCAATCCAAGTAAGTCTACAATATTAATGGTCAGTTCAGCTGTTTTTGGACAGCTGGATTACAACTTTTGAGAACTATACTACTCATTCTTATCATACCCAACTAAAACAGAGTTGCAAGTCCAGGAAGAAAAGCACTCAGGACACATACCATTGCTTCAACAATGTACTTCTCTGCAAGTCTGACTGCTGAAACTGCTTGCTGTAACCTGAAACCAGTTTTACCTCAGGGCTACTGAAACTACCTGCTGCAATCTAAGACTAGTTTTGCCGACCACTACAGTTCACCAATCAGAGCTTGCCAGCTCCCCGAAATCTTACTAGTTCAATGAACTTTTCTGAAGAGCAATACATACTATTTCTCCTTTTTATTAAACCTCTACCCTTCTCTTTGTTCTTTGGACATATCAAAGACTGCCTGGTCTGTGTGTATGCTCCAAATTACAATTCTTTCTTCCCAAGTAAAACATGTTAATTTCAGAGATTTGTTTCTATACATTATTTGACTTGAGCAATACTGAGGTGATGTTACATTCCTCACCACACTTTTGAAAAGCAGCCCTTCTAACCTACCAGGGTTGCCATGTTATATGCTGTTCAGACATTCGGGCATGATCCATCCTGTTTCCAAGGCTTCCGTGGTGTTATTGGCATGTTAATTATTACAGCAAATGATAAAATGTGCAAAATGGTACCCCCTTCTTAATGACATAAATAAATGAAGCAATTAATTTTACACAATAAAAACAAGCAATACAATAACTTACAAATTTGGAGTTTCTTCATTATTACATCAAATTGCAAAATGGAAACATGTAATTTCAAAAGGCTCATAAGTAAAAATGGAAACACAGCTGATGCTGCGTCAGCTTGTGGGCTGCAAAATAATGTGGGGCTTGCACAGTGTGGAACAGTCAACATCTTTTAGATATACCAGGCCAGATATGATTCAGAAACTATAAATCTTCCTAGAGCTGAGCCATCCCAATAAGCTAAGCCATTTATATGCTGTAATGAAAAACAAAACAACTTTTTCTTATTTCCCTTGTATATTAGTTTGGAATTCCAGAAGTTACTTTGCTTAGGATCCTCATCTCCACGTATCTGCAATTACAGAAGCTGGAAGCCTATGATTGATCTTGTAACTTCAATATCTAGAGAAAGATAAGTAGGAAAGCAAATTTGCTGGGAAAGCTGACAACAGTTTTTAAAATGAAATGTGCATACACCAAGCCTGACATACTATATTGCCCACCATGTTTGAAACCGTCAGTTTCAGGGCTGACATTTGGTTCTGTGTGTTTGTTTTGGTGAGTGAGAAAGTAACACATATTTTCTTTGACATCTTGTGCAATTTTACAAGTATTCAGGGCACATTCCCTGCTTTGCATGGAAAATGTATTTGCACAGTTGTCAGAATGATGGACAGGGGAGCGAATGATAGGACAGAGCGCTGATCTTTGCTTGTTATTACATACAATAGCTTGGTAGGAATCGTGATGTGTTGGTGAGACAAACTGTGTCCCATTCTGGAACATATTAAGTTTGTCTCCAGGACACACATGACTTCGCTAGGGTGTCGAACCTCATTCATAATAGATGCTAATCTTTTCAGGGCTGACTGATGACAGCACTTCCTGCCCTTCACGGAATTAGAGCTGGGTTTTATCAAAGGACTCAAACTGCCTGCTAATTAGACTAATTCCCTTCATCATGAATTATTTATTTCCATTGGTAACCGATCACTGTGACATTAATGGGTTCTGCTCAACTTAGTTTCACACTAATACACACTAGGAGTTAAATGTTTAAAAATTCCTGATACTTCACTCCAGGTCAAGTGTATCTTTGTCTAATATTTGACAGATTCAATGAAGTTTTGATAATTATGTTTTAGGTACAAATAAAATGGGACAAAATTCCAGATTTTGTTGATAAGGAAACAAATCCATTTCTTTCTCTGCTCAGGTGTCTCCTGTCTTAGCTAGAACAAGTCGTCTTATTCTGGGACATGCTGTCTGTGCTACATAGTATTTTATCAAGGTCAAACCATCACGTAAATGTTCTGGTGATCCTCTTCAGTATCTCAGAGTTGAACTAGACATAATGTCGGCTAGCTAAATTGAAATGATGCTTTATTCAGTTATTGATATCTGTTGACAAAATCAGTGTAATATCTTGTTTACTTATTTGTAAAATGCAGGGTGCACTTTTAAAAAATGGAATTTACAGATTATATAGCCCAAAGGTACACTTACTTATTATCTTCTGAGGTTGTATAGATCAGTGTTTCTCATGTAATCAAGGCATCACCTGTATCCTGAAAGTATTATTAAAATTCAGATTTCTGGGCTACATATACAGCCTGTTAGAATCTCTGGGAATAGGATCCCAACATTTGCATTATTACAAGTTCTGTGATTCTTGAGCAGTGGTAGAATCATTGACATTGGTTATCCAAAACAACCCTATAAGTGATCAATATTTTATCAGAAATACTGAATCAGTTCATCCAACAGGTGGAGGAAGTCATCCTATAAGCTTAGTAGTGCCATCTGGAATTGGCGTCTGCTGTAGCTTCATCAACATATATAAAGCACACAACATTTATACTGACTGATCATCAGGTCAGATCATCAGGGAGGTCTGTGAATGGTGGGCATCACACCTTTGCTCAGAGGACACATGGGAAGAAGGTGTCAAGGGAGAGGCATACACAGTCACGATTCAGCAAGGCAATTGGTATCAGATGGGAAGGCTTTCTGTACGCACCCCACTGAGGCACACGATTGTGCTCGGTAGTTCTGCTATTAAATATTGAATTGTGGAAAATGGTAAAAGAAAAAGTAAAAAGTTAGCAGCATAATAAATGGAAGCTGGAGATTAGATGACAAACATTGGACAAAGGCATTATGCAGTCCACGATACAATGAGGCAAAACCACAAATAATAGGTTCTATTAAAAGCGGCTACAGTTCTAAACCAAAGATTGGTTTTTACATGTGTCCCACATGTCAAAGATTACTGGTCTCAGATCACATACACCTGGGTGGGTAAAAAGCAATGCTTTTGTCAGAATTAAGGTTGAATATAAAAAGCAATAGGTTATACACACTGATTAACCCCTGGTAAATTTGTCATACTTTTATTTTGAAGCATAGGTGATCCATTCTTTCAGATTTTCTAAGGAAAGTGGTAATACTGCATAATAGGAGTTTTTAGTAGTCAAAGACACCTGAGACCTATGTAACCAATAAAGTGTGCTTTGATTTATAGTTACACAGTACACTGTATTATTATCGTCAGAACATCCATTCATACATTCAACAGATATTAATGAAATACTTATTAGGCTCTAGGCACCTACATCTGATAAAAATAGGCTTATAAAAATATACGTGGAGAGATGATGGATTCATGAAGAGTTTATAGATGTTTTTGGAAATATTTATGTGTGCTAGTGTCTCATTCTACCTGAAATTGCAGATGTTTTACAAGTTTAGAAAAAATTGGGAAACATAAGGTTATTAGTTAAATGGGGAAGTGTTTTTATTTTGTTTAGTTTTCTTTTTTTCTCATGGAAATACTCAGATGATGTTAGCTCTGTATTTTCACACACACACACACTTACTCACGTATATTTAAGTCAATCTTGAATCTGATTTCACTGTCTTGCACCCCTCCTTAAGTCACTGTTTTTTGATTCATTTCATTGATCTAACCTTGTTTACCAAATTGTTTTCCTCTGTCCTCTGCTTCCCTTTTCATCCCTTCTATAAGTCAATCACAGCTAGAGTAATTTTAACTTGAGAAGTTAATTCATATGTTAATATTTGGTATTTTGAATGGATCTTACCTTCGAAACTTCTATAAGGCAGAGTATCAATTAATACATCTCAGATATAAAAATTTTTCTTAAAAAAGGTATCAAGGGCTTCTGGTTAGGGATTGCAAAAGTATCCCATGTGATGCTGGCCTGATGCATTCTGCTGGTTCTCACATAATTGGAGGAGATCAGCTATCAAGAAAACTTCCCCAAAATACTTTATGTTGTACATGCTACATGCTAAACATGTATTAAATTTACCAAAGGTTTCTAATGGCTTTAGTAAATCATGTCCCAGCCTCTCCTTGTCTGTACCCTGAGATTCTGCCTGACCTCAAAAGAATTCTTTCTTTGTTTTTGAATTGTATTTTTCTTACTTAAAAAATCTCATTAATGCAATGTTGAAAATGTGACCAAGGAAAGGCAGTGGGGAAAGATCTGAGGTCTGAAAAGGAAATTAGCCTGTAGCCCAGTACTGAGCTCTGGGTGTCATGGAGCCTTCAGACACCTGGAGCTAGAGGTAGTAACTGTGATTGCAGATAACACCATGTTTCACATTCCTCCCAGGAAAAAATAATGTGACCTACCAACTGGTGAAGTCTGGAACCATTTGGTCACCCATGCAAACATCCCTGATTATTCTTTAACATAATCATGGAGGCGACCTAAAAATTACAAAATTCCTGTTAGTCAGTTAACTGGAGGCTTAGAGTATTGAATGGAAAACCTGCTAATTATATTAATTTGGTGCCTAAATATTGGGAGAAATTTTGCAGCATTGTTTCCCCTTGTAACTAAATTTACAATCAATATGAGATACTTAACTATAAGTAGAAACTAAGCATAAATCAACAATTCAAATTATAAATCCAAAGAATAAACTAAACCAAACTTGTTGGCAAGATGAGTCATTTGGAGAAAAACAACTATATTAGAAATGTGCTAAACCCATATAATTGTTCTCTCTAACAGCTTACATATTCCTCGATCTAGTTTTAAGATCATGCTCCTAAGGCAAAGTTTTCCAAGATGTATTTCAAGGAATAATAATTCCTAAAGACATTAATAGGTATTCTGTCAGAAGTGTTTCACAGCCAAATATATTTGGGAAATGTTGAGATAACTTTCAAATAAAAAATATTCCTTGTTGGCTTCTGTTTCCTTCCAGAATGGTGTCATAGGGATCGGATTTACTTTTCTACCATAAACAACTAGCAAACTGGCAAAGTCTATGAAACAACTATTTCCAGACATTAGACAGAGGCAGCTCAGGGCTGTGATTCCTGACAGAAGGGAGACAAATAAGGTAAGTCCCACTGTCACCTTTTTATCTGTTTGGAGGCAATTTCCAGACAACTGTGCAGGAAAGAGAATCCCAAGCAGAGTATAATGGCCTTGCTGAATTAAGGGGAATGGTATCAGGGAGATTGAGGAGACTGAAAGTTTCTAGACATCCACAACATTCATAATGTTCAGAATATAATGTTAAAAAGTCACTAGACTGCCATGAAGTAGGAAGATGTAACCCACAACCAGGAGAAAAATCAGTCAATAGATCCAGGCTTGTTCAATAGGTAGAACTACCAGGAAAGGATATTAAAACAGCATTTATAAATATGTCCATATCATTAAAGAAAGGCATGAACATAATGAGAAAAATGGAAGATAAAAAGAACCAAATGGAATTTCTAGAGATTATAAATACAATATATGAAAAGAAAAATTTACTGGATGAAATTAACAAACGATCAGGCACTGAAGAAGAAAAGATAATTGGACTTGAAGACATAAAAACAGAATTTATACAAAATAAAGGACAGGGAGAAAAATCACTGAAAAAAACCCAAAGCAGAACAACAGCGACTTGTGAGATAATAAGTGATTTATCGTACATGTAATTTGAGTCTCAAAGCAAGAGGAGAGAAAAGAAGGAAACAGTAGTATATTTGAAGAAATACTAACTGAAAATTACAAATTTGGTGAAAATCATGAACCTTTAAATAAAAGAAACTCAATGAACTTCAAGCAGGAGAAACATGTACACACACACACCACAAACCATATCATAATAAAATTCTTTAAAGCAAGTGATTAAGAGAAAATCTTAAAAGTAGACAGATAAAAGATGTTACATAAAATGAACAGAAACTAAGACTACCCAAGGACTTCTTTCCAGAAAATATGTAAGGCAGAAGAAGATAGAATGGCATCTCCAAAGTGCTGGGAAAAACAAGAGCAACAACAACTATAAACTTAGAATTTTATATCCAGCAAAAATATCCTTCAAAATTTAATGCAAAATAAAACTCTTTCACACAAGAACTGAGGGAATTTATTGCTAATGGACATTTACTATAAGGAATGTTGAAGGACATTCTTCAGGCAGAAGGAAAATTGTATCAGATGGAAACTTGGATTACATAAAGGGATGAAGAGTACTAGAAGTGGTAAATATATGAGTAAATATAAAGGACATTTTTCTATTTTTTGTGTTTCCTTCAGGATATTAATAATTAAATGATTTGAGCACTCCACTTAAAAACCAGAGATTGTCAGACTGAATTTTAAAAGTAACAATATGGTTTCTATAAGAAAACCACTTTGACCATAAAGATATGTTAAAAGGTAAATGATAGAAAAAGACATAATCTTAAAAAGTTAAACACAAAAATGGCAGGTGGCTATTTTAACATTAGACAAAGTAGATTTCAGGACAAATAATATTTCTAGAGATAAAGAGGGGTACTTTATGATGATTAAGGAAATAGTCTATCAAGAAAACATAAACTTCTGTAAGCATGTGTCCCCAGTAACAGTTTCCAAATACGTGAAGCAAAACGAGACAGAACAAAAAAGAAAAAAGACAATCACAGTTACAGTTGAACATTTCAACAGTTCCTTCTCAGTAATTGACAGAAAGGTAGACGGAAAATCAGTAATGATACAGACCACTAGAATAATGCTATTAAGCAATTTGATCAAATGGACATATAGAGCATTCTATCCAACAGTAGCAGACTATACACTCTTTTCAAATGGACATGGAAAATTCACCAAGATATATAATGTGTTGGGACCATAAAACCAGCATCAATCCATTTAAAAAAACTGAAGTCATAAAGAGTGTGTTCTCTTACCACAAGGGAATTAAATTAGGAATGCAGCCAGGCGAGATGGCTCATACCTGTAATCCCAGCACTTTGGGAGGCCGAGGTGGGTGGATCACCTGAGGTCAGGAGTTCGAGACCATCCTGGCCGACGTGGTGAAACCCTGTCTGTACTAAAAATACAAAAAAAGAAATAAAAAAGAAAAGAAAAAGAAAAAAATATTAGCCGGGTGTGATGGCACACACCTGTAATCCCAGCTACTTGGGAGGCTGAGGCAGGAGGATCTCTTGAACCTGGGAGGTGGAGGTTGCAGTGAGCCGAGATCATATTGCACTCTAGCCTGGGCAACAAGAGCGAAACTCTGTCTCAAAAAAATAAATAAATAAAAATAAATGAATTAGGAATGAATGGCAGATATCTAGAAGATATGGCTAATGTTTTACTCCCCTGGACAAACATTTTACTGGCTTTAGAGGTCCTACTTATTTCCTAGACAAATATGTTGTGTATTATCCATACTTCTTTCAAATAGCTTTTTGAAGTTGCTAGCTTATGCCTACCAAGTTCAATTTCCCCGCTCCTGCGGAGTTTCCAGCATCTCATCTCTCTAAGGGAGTGTCATGAGGCACATTGCTCCTGCTGACCGTAGAGCAGATCTCAGGCATAAATGAAAGCCTGGAAGTCTGATGTGTTAACTTGATGTGCGGTGGTCCTCAGGCTCAGCCCTTGCTGCCAGCACTCCTCTCACTCTTTCTTGCAAGTAGTTCTTAGAAACAGCAAAGTCCTGTGGTCTTTTTTCCACAGTAGTAGCCCAGAGCCCAGGCCTGAAACTAAACACATCCTCAGGAGTGACAGGACTCAGTGAATCAGGACAGACCTACTGAAAATCAGACAGTGGGCAGGCGAGTGGTCTCAAAGCACCTGTCATTTGCTTCACAGAGTAACATGCAATTTAGCTCAGTCACTGGAGCATAATTGCCTTATTTTTACAATGCTAGTATTCATATAATCTGCCATTCTTCTTGTCCTTTTCATTAAAATTTCATGGACTTTTGTTTTACCTTTTTCAGAGGACTCAGGACATCTCTTGAAAGCAGTTGTTATATATTAGTCCATTTCCATAGGCATCAGGCGATAAAAAGTGAGAGGACTTTGAAGATTCAGGGGTTGAGGACATGAGTAATGCAGGTAGGACAAATGCAGCAGAAAGTTTAGTTATTTAGGAGGCAGCCACGGTGTGGTAGTGTGGCCTCAGAAGGAGCCAGGCCCAGCTCTGTCTTTTACTTGTTATGAGATATTTGGCAAGTTTCTTATACCCTGAGCATTGGTATCCTAATTTATAAAACAGTGCAAAAATATATGCCTTGTGAATATGTCCTAAGCAAAATAGGCCACACATTTACACACGTATAATGTAATATTATTTGCTTAAGGAAGTAATATTTTTAAATTGCCTATTATTCCTAGGACATAGAAGGTTCACAATAAACAGGAGCTGCCATCACTGTTTCCAAAGCTACTGTAATGGTTTAAAATAATAAAAATTCCTGTACCCCCCGAATCTAAAATAAAAGTAGAAATTGTAAAACAACAAAAAATAAGTGAGAGCATAGAATACCTTCATAGAACGAGTTCTAAGAGAGTCTCAAGAGAGGCTCTTCAAAAACTTTTGCTTAAGATAGAGGGGTAGAAAAGAGAGAGAATTTAAAATTAACAGAGCTCTCAAGAAAAACTGAAAACAATTCCACATTATTTTCAGAGGCAACCAGATCACACCTGGATCTTCTGGGAGGCATAAGTAACTTCTTTAAAGTGTTCTTACAGTTCCGTGGTTCTAATAGAAAGCCCATTTTCTCTTAAAAGCAGATACTTCTCTGTTCCTATGCAATGGTGTCCCCTGAAGATAAATGCACCATTTAGAGCTCTCTATACATTCTGTAGCCTGCACATGCTTTCTAAATATAGTAGCCAGATGATTACTTAATTTAGCTAGAAATGGCAGATTGTTGACAAAGAATCCCTGCTGAGTTCCAATGCCTTGAAATGCAGCTTTTATAAAGCAAATCATATCTGAAGAAATGACTAACAATGCCATTTGCTTCATATAGTGACACAATATTTAGCTCTGTCACTGGAGTATAATTGCCTTATTTTTACAATGTTAGTACTCTATTGATAAATATAGATTACCTGGAACAAGTCAGTCCTGCTGTGGGGGGGTATAGCAGTTACAAAGAGCAGAGATTTTAGACAAGGAAACTATCTCATTCAGACATATCATCTGTTCTCCATCAGTTGGTTACTCAAATGATGTCTATTTAGTTCGTATGCAGGATCAACTCATAGAGGATTATTTAATTGACATGGAACTTAATAAATGTTAGATAAAGAAATATAAACAGTTTCACAGGACAGCCAGAGATGGGAAGAGACCTACAAATATAAATCCTGTTGCCATTTTGCTACTTGGTCATAATATGTGCTGGGGGCTGTGGGTATTACAGTCAACATTGCCCCTACCCTCTCATACATCCAGATATGTGCTCTCCTATGTCTCCTTCCTCCTGGAGTTAACGATTGTTTGATAATAGTGTGTCACCCCTCAGGAGTATGGGAATATACGAGGGTGGAGAGAATCCATGGAACTAACTGAATTGTCCAGGTGTTCAGATAATCAGATCCATCTGTATGTGTCTCTATCTCTCAAGTTTGCTTTCCTCATAGGTGGTCCATGAATACAAGATGCCCTTGGATAGATAGCATGCTTACAGCTTGCAGTCCCAGTAGAAGAATAAACGTAGGAATTTAGGAAGCCCTCTGATCGGTCTGGCTCGGGAGACAGGATAAAGTGCTCAGTTTGGCCAGGCCAGCTTTACCTGACCACTCCACTCCTGGGGTGCATGGCTGGGTGGCGAGGCACTTAGCCCTTCCAAAGCCACAGGGACTGAATAGGTCACTGTGGACTGAGGGAAGAGCTGATGGACAGGTGAAGGAGATGGTACTAACTGTGTCTCCGCAGGATAAAGGGAGAGTAGGGAGAGCCAGAGTGCTGTGAGGCTTCCTGAAGGAAAGCTTATCTTGGATGCAGGAATGTTTTATGGAGGAGGGAGTCTCTGAGATGGGGCTTGAAGATGGATAGGATTTACCTGGTTGAAAAAAATTGTCTTTGTATACTTTTCTGTTAGTCTGTACAACACTAGACCTCTAGAATTATTTAATGAATATGGAATTGTCTCTCTAAACTGTGAAGTCAAGAGTCATGCCTAATACTTCTCTGTATAGAACCCAAAGCAGGCACTCCATAAGTACAGCTGTACTTGTTAGAACTGGAGCTCTTCTGGCAAACCTACTGCTCATGCTTGTGCTTTATTTATGTCAGTGAGGCCTTGATTGCCCCGTGTTTATGTGTTAGGGCAGAGAATCTCCCGTCTCTTCAGAGCAGACACTGGATAGTGTCTGTTAAGCATTAGTCGTTGTCTTCTTTTTTTTTTTTTTTTTTTAAATTTTATGAGATGATGTCATCTCTTTGTCTTGCTCTAATTGTTAATGCATGTGACTTTGCCCTTGATCAGACACAATGAATATCTACACCTCAGATTATTGCTGGAGAATAAAATCTCAAATTACTCTGTTCTATTAAAAGCCCAGTGGTACAAACTATATCACCAGAAGATTCCCTAAAGTTACATCTAAACTTCTAAACATCTATTTACGGTCCCCACATCTAAATAGACATTGTAAATTGCCTGGCTGGACCAAGGCAGATAATTAAAGAGCTCGGAGAGTTTTGATTCCTCCCCCGGAGCTGCTTTTGCTGAAAAGTGCTCTGAGGTTATACTATCAGCTGCATTGACATGGTTCCCAAAATTTGCTCTTGGGAATGCTCTGTTTCCCCTTCATAAATCACTACAGGAAAAAGTTTTCTCAAGAAAACTGTTCTTTCCAAGCAACCACTTGTGTTTGTTTCTTTACTTTCCTACTTTTCTTTCTTTCTTTCTTTTTTTTTTTTTGAGTCTCACTCCGTCGCCCAGGCTGGAGTGCAGTGGCGCAATCTCAGCTCACTGTGAGCTCCACCTCCCGGGTTCACGCCATTCTCCTGCCTCAGCCTCCCGAGTAGCTGGGACTACAGGCGCCCGCCGCCACGCTCAGCTAATTTTTTTGTATTTTTAGTAGAGACGGGGTTTCACTGTGTTAACCAGGATGGTCTTAATCTCCCCTTTTTTTGTTTTTTTAAGTCCATTGAACTTTATGAATCTTTTAGAGACATGTTTCTCACTTTGCCTAATTTAGAAGGTCAGAGACAAATTTGTTGTCCACCTATGGCAACTGCTATAGGATATTATAAAACCATTTTATATACTCACTTTACCTTATATTTATTTTATTTTCCTGCCTTTACTTTTATTTTTGTTTGATTTCATCTATTTACTTAATCCCATTTATCCTAAGTATTTTAAAGCACCTCAAATCATTTTTGGAGGTGAGTTATAAATGGATTATTGAGGCAATATGCCCAATATCTGTTTAATTTTTTTTAAAATTTAAAAATATCTCATGTTCATTTTCTTGGATCCCTCTGTGGCTCTTTTCACCGAGGCCTTAGTGGTCAAACTCGGGAGCTTTTATTGTGAATGGTTCTAACCAGCAGATTCGCAAATGCTCACTCAGCACTTCTAGGAAGCAGAAGTTCAAACATGAGGAGGCAAGCGACTGTGTAGGAAGATGTCCCGATTCTGGTCACACCCTGATGTGACCAAGACCTCTTATTGGCAATGGCCAGAATTCATCCTTAGGTCCAGCGATTGTAGGGAAGTGGGGTGTTCTTGAGTGATTCCTTTCCTCTAGATGGTTGGGGTATTGTTCAGTGAATACCAAGGAATCTTGCAGATTGCAGATTCATGTAGAACTCAGATCTCAACCTAAAATTCTTGTGGATAGGTTCCTGGAAGTGTTTTAAAGACCCTAATGATTAGGGCCATTTAAGGGGTGGTGACAACATTCCAGGCTTACTGTTGGAAAAGAAATCTAGGAATTTGCGTAGAAGGTAGCTAGACAACTATGGGCTGACAATTAGTTTTGTGTTGTTGGTCACCGTATCAGTTAGGATGCTTTTGGTCATATATAAGAGAAACCTAACGCAAATGGGCTTAAACAATTAAAGGAAATTTATTGACAGAAAAATCCAGAATTAGAAAAGCTGTATGCAAGAATTGATCCAGAATTGAGAATCAAGCTCAACAAGGCCACCAGTGTCTTTCAGTCTGTGTCTTCTCTTTACTGAACCTCACACGGTGGCAGCTTCTTCTCAAGAGTGGTTCTCCTTATTGCAGAATAGTTGTCAGCAACAACTGGAGTTGTTAATTTTCATCTCCTGGGAGAAAGCACCAGCGATTTCTCCACATCAGAGCTTCCTTCTGCTTGGACTGATTTGTGTCACATGCTCACCTCTGAGCCAATCAGAGGAGACATAACTAAGGACAATCAGGTCCCACCAGGATAGGGCCAAGGACATCTATACCACATAGCTAGAAATGTGGAGTCCTGATAGGAAGATGGGAAGAAAGGAAAAGAAGAATCCTTGAGGAGTGTGTGTGGCTGGGAATGGGGGAAGAAACAGACAAAAAAGCTCACTATTGCCATTAGAGTCTTAGGGGAACAATGCAGTTTATCAATCCACGAAAACCCTCTAGTGTCTGCCTATAGAATGTTGCAATGGCTTCTACTGGTAGAATTGACTGCCTCATTGCTAGTTTTGAACTTCCTGCATGATGTTATGCAGTAAGAAAATCTATAATTAGAACACGGACAATGTATTTTAGGGAAGTTCTAAGCAGATTATATTAAGGGAAAGGAAAAAGTATCTGTCTCACTCATACTAAGTACATTCATCTTCTCAGCAAATGACCACTGCTGGACTGAGAGAATCTGGTAACCAGCTAAGAACCAGGCGATGGTTGTGAAATGGAAGAGAGGAGTTGCCTTTGTATTTAGTGCAGACCAGTGAAGGAGATGCATAAAACACCCTGAAAACCCAGGAATGAACATGCTGCCTGGTAGAACCTACTGAATTGCCCCTCTTTGAGCAATAGAACTCAAGGACCCTCCAACAGAGTATGATTGACCAGATCTGGGATGGCTTGTTAGACTTGGGTTTGAGTTGGGGGTATCCCAGTTAACTGTGTTGTTTGCACCAACAGAAACTTTTGGGCTTGCCCACATCTTAAAATAAGCCTTCCCTCCTCCCATTTCTGCCTGATCACAAAGATTGTGATGGTTTCACCTTTTCACTGGGTATGGAAAAAAAATGCAAATCTCTCTCTCTTTGTTATGTATATATACACACACATATATGTGTATATATGTGTATATGTATATATACACACACACATACATACACATATACATGGCCTGGCTTTTTAATCTAAGGATTAAGCATTCTTCAAATTGATTTTACAAAATTATTTCTACTGAATTCCTTTCCTTGGGGTCTTTCTGGCTCATAGATGGTTTCCCAAAGTGTGTAACAGCCTCTATCTTTGACTAAGAGTTTGCATGAATAATAAAATCTTCCAGGAGTAAACAAGCTCATATTTTTACCATTTGTAAACTTTATTGCTATTATCAAATCAATGTTTTGCAACCAGAACTCCGGGCAGATCTTACTGATGGTGGTGGGGACTGTCAACAAGGCACATGGACTTTCTCTCCTTTTTCAGTGCGAATTTCTTTTCATATAAAACATTAGTGTAGTTTTATATATGTGATAATCGCTCTTCATCATAAATATCTCAGGATGACACTTAGTGAAGCAAGCAGTGGTGTACATAATGATATGCAAAACAGTGTCTACACTCATGGATGTATGGCTCTCCCAACACAGATCACAGACCACAGACATTTACCCACCTCAGGAGGGATAAGGGCTCAATGTAATGAAGATTAGAAACCAGCAAACTCTGGTGGAGGCTCTTCCCAGACACTTGACCTTCTTCCCTGACCCTCAAACTTGTCTAGATTGAAAACACCCAGAACTGCCTTATCCGTTTCCCATTTTTGTCTTTGCCTTCTCTTGGGAAGCCTTCACCTGTCCTCTAGGGCAGGTATTTCCAAACATGTCTGTTAATGAGAATGACCTGATGTTCCCTTTTTTTCTTAGTGATTTATAAAGTAATTATAATAAAATAATTCATGCACATGGAAATAGCATTTCAAACAATATGGATGAGAAGGAAATGAAAAGATCACTTTCTTTCCTTGCCTGGCCTCATCTCCTAATCATTTTAAAACCATTTCTGTGTTAAGTTGTTCTTCTGGTGTTTACCTCCATAATATTCAACAATATGTTTATACTTTTATTCAGGCTATTCTTCAAAATATTTAGCAGCTGGTAAGGCATATCCACCAACCAGTCAGAACTGCTGTCTGTCCATGGTGCTGGAACAACTTTCCAGAAGAATGATTCAAGTCAGAATCTCTAAGGGAAATGGGAGGAGGTGATAGAGATGGAAATGTGTCTTGAAAAAGTATGTTTACTACTGAGGTTGCTTAATTCATTTTATTAATAACATTAAAATTATTTGCTTATTTCAAAAGCCATTAGGGGAAGATTTATTTTCCTAGTTTTCCAAAGGAGGCTATCTCAGAAGACATTTTTCAAAGAGTGACCAGACTCAGTAGCCCCCAGGCCTCCAAAGATATGGTTTTCCCTGCAGGGAGGTGGGCAGTCTCCAGCTGCCTTTACATTTCTTTATTTATTCAGTCTCTATCATTGCTTTTCCTTCAAACACAATTTCTTAAATATACAAAATGACAGAAAGTGAGAGCAACATGAAGTAAGGTCAGGCTCTGTGTAGCTGGTGTACTTAGCTGGGGTTTGTTGGTTTGCCATGTGGTGTGGGGCAGCTGCCCAGCCACAGCTCCTTCAGGGCTGTGGAAACTCCTCGGGAAGCTTCCCTGGCTCATGAGCAGATGAGTGGACAGCTCTCCCTGGTGACGTGTGCCAGCTCTTCACAGACTACCCTGTTGTTGGAGGTGGAGGCTTGAAGACTCTGAGAGACTTAAGAGGGTTCCAGTGAGAAACAAGTGTAGGTCCCAGCTCATCTTCCCAGGCTCCTGTTTGTCCTTGGTCTCCCACTTCCTGTCCACTTCCCATTCTGATAGCTGGTACTGCTGACTTCAGGTTGCTCTCAGACACAGGGACAGCAGACTTACATAAACTGCTCAACTGGCTCCAACGATTGGTGAAGATCTAATCCCAAAAAACACCTGTTATGTGACTCATAGTTGTTCTGCTCCTCTGACCAACCTACTGACACAGAATGTGGATGTTTTTATTATTCTGTTTTTGCTGTTTTGAAGGGAATTCATTTTGAGAACTTAACTTCCCTACTAGATTTTTTTAAAAATTAAAAAAAATTGATATATAATATTTGTACATACTGATGGGGTACATGCGATATTTTGTTACATGCATAGAATGTGTAGTGATCAAGTCAGAGTATTTAGGATATCCATCACCTCAGCATTTATCATTTCTACTTGTTAAGAACATTTCAAGCCCTCACTTCTATACTTTGAAATATGTAATACATAGTTGTTAACTATAGCCACCCCATTCTACTATCAACCATTGGAACTTATTTCTTCTAACTATACATTTTTTTTTTATCCATTAACCAATCTCTCATCACCATCTCCCCCACCCCCCACCCATACCCACATCCTTTTCAGCCTCTAGTATCAATTATTCTACTCTCTACCTCCATGAGATCAACTTTGTTTTTGCTCCTAGATGTGAGGGAGTACATGTGATATTTGTCTTTTGTGTCTGACTTATTTCACTTAACATAATGACCTCAAGTTCCACCCATATTGCTGCAAGTGACATGATTTCATAATTTTTATGGCCAAATATTATTCCATTTTATAAATATAGCACATTTTCTTTATCCATTCATCTGTTGATGGACACTTAAGTTGATTCCATGTCTTTGCTATTGTGAATAGTGCTGCAATAAACATGGGGTTTCATGTATCCCTTCGATATACTAACGTCCTCTCCTTTGGATAAATACTCAGTAGTGGAATTACTGGATTGTACAGTAGCTCTATTTTTAGTTTTTTGAGAAATCTCCATGCTGTTTTCCATAATGACTGTACTAATTTACATTCCCACCCATAGCGTATGGGAGTTCCCTTTTCTCTGCCTCCCCATCAGTGTCTGTTGTTTTTTGTCTTTTTGACAATTGCCATTGTAAATTGTGTAGGATGGTATCTCCTTGTGGTTTTGATTTGCATTTTCCAGACAATTAGTGTTGTTGGGCAGTTTTCCATAAATTTGGCCATTTGTATGTCCACTTTTGAGAAATGTCTATTTAGATCTTTTACCCACTCTTCAATGGGATTGTTTGCTTTGCTGTTGGGTTGCTTGAGCTCCTAGTATATTCTGAATATTAGTACTTTGTCAGATGAATATTTTGCAAACATTTTCTCCCACTCAACAGGTTGCCTCTTCACTTTGTTGATTGTTTCCTTTGCTGTGCAGAAGATTTTTAGTTTGATATCATCCCATTATCATCCCATTTGTCTACTCTCATTTTTGTTGCCTGTGCTTTTGGGGTCTTAGCCATACATTTTCTTCTTAGATCAAATGCCCTGGAGTGTTTCTCCTGTTTCCTTCTAATAGTTTTATAGTTTTGGGTCTTTAAGTTTTTAAGCCATTTTGAGTTTATTTTTGTATATGGTGAGAGATAGAGTATAGTTCCATTCTACAGCATGTGGATATCCAATTTTTCCAGCACTATTTATTGAAGAGAAGGTCCTTTCCCTAATGTTATGTTCTTGGTGCCTTTATTGAAAATCAGTTGGCTACAAATATGTGAACTTATTTCTGGATTCTCTATTCTGTTCCTTTGGTTTATGTGTCTGTTTTTATTCCAATACCATGCTGTTTTGGTTACTATAGCCTTGTAATATATTTTGAAATTAGGTAGTGTGATGCCTCCAGCCTTCTTGTTTTTGCTCAGGATTGCTTTGGCTTTTTGGGCTCTATTTTGGTTCTATAAAAATTTTAGCATTTTTTTCTATTTCTATGAAAAATGTCCTTAGTATTTTGACAGGGTTTCATTGAAACTGTATATTACTTTGAGTAGTATAGTCATTTTAACCATACTAGTTTTTGCAATACATGAGCATGGGATGTCTTTCCACATGTTTGTGTTCCCTTCAATTTCTTTCATCAGTGCTTTGTAGTTTTCCTTGCAAAGGCATTTCACCTCCTTGGTTAAATTGATTACTAGGTATTTTATATTTTTTGCAGCTATTGTAAATGAGATCATTTTCTTGATTTGTTTTTCAGTGAGTTTATTATTGGTATATGAAAATGCTACTGATTTTTGTGTGTTAATATTGTATCCTGCAATTTTACTGAACTTTTTAAAATCAAATCTAAGAGTTTTTTGGTAGATTCTTAAGGTTTTTCTAGACATAGGATCACGTCATCTGCAAAGAAGGAAAATTTGACTGCCTCTTTTCCAATTTGGATGCCTTTTATTTCTTTTCCTTGCCTGATTGTCCTGGCTAGGACTATGTTAAATAGGACTGGTAAGAGTGGACATCCTTTTCTAGTTGCATTTCTTGAAGATAAGGCTATCAGCTTTTCCTAATTCAGTAGCTGTGGGTGTATTGTGTATGGACTTTATTAGGTTGAGACATGTTCCTTCTATCCCTAGTTTGTTGGGCATTTCTGTCATAAAGGGATGTTGAATTTCATTGTCTGTGTCTATTAAGATAATAATATGATTTTTGTTCTTTGTTCTGTTGATGTGATGTAGCACATTTATTGATTTGCATATGGTAACCATCCTTGCATCCCTGAGATAAATCCCACTTGATCACAATGTATTATCTTTTTGATATGCTTTTAGATTTGATTTGCTAGTATTTTGTTGAGAATGTTCGCATCTATGTTCATGAGTAATGTTGGCCTGAAAGTTTTTGTTGTTGTTATTCCTTGTTTGGTTTTGGTATTGAAGTAATGCTGGTTTCATAGGAAGAGTTAGTAAGAATTCCTTCCTCTTCTATATTTTAGAATAGCTTGAGGAGAATTGCATTAGTTCTTTTTTTGTTTGTAAATTTCGTAGAATTCAGCAGTGAAGCCATCAGGTTCTGGGCTTTTCTTTGCTGGGAGACTGTTTATCACTGTTTTAATCTCATTACTTTTTATTAGTCTGTTTCTATTTCTTCCTGATTCAATTTTGGTAGGTTGTAGGTATCCAGGAATTTACCCATTTTCTTTAGGTTTTCCAGTTTGTTAGTGTGTAGTTCTACTCATAGTAGTCTCTAATGATGATTTGTATTTTTGTGGTATCAGTTGTAATGTTTCCTTTTTCATTTCTGATTTTGTTTGGGTCTTCTTTCTTTTTTCTTTGGTTAGTCTAGCTAATTGCTTATCAATTTTAAAAAACCACTTTTCATTTCGTTGATCCTTTGTAATTTTTTTGTCTCTGTTTTGTTAAGTTCTGCTCTGATCTTTATTATTTCTTTCTTTCTACTATAGTAATTTTGGATTTGGTTTATTCTTGCTTTTCTAGTTCCTTGAAGTGCATCGTTAGGTTGTTTATTTGAAATCTTTCTACTTTCTGATCTCTACTATATTTTCAACAGGAACCAGAGTTGGGTAGGGAAAAATAGATTATTAATTTATTTTTCAAGAGTGGGCCTGTCACATATTCTGAGTACCTTAGTGTCATCATGACTTCACCAGCCATACCTTTCTTGATTCTTCATGTTCATCTTGACCTCCAGACCTTTAACTTAAGAAAAAAAATTGTGTGTCCATTTCTGGCTCCACCTCACTCTTCAGGCAAATCCCCAGCTCTTGGCATCCCTCACTGTTCACTCTCTCTGCTCCTGCTTTCTTCCCTGCCAAACTTCTTGACAGTGCAACTTGCACTGGCTGTCTCAGTTTCCTGTTTTCTGACATCTCTTTAATCCATGACCACTTCTCTTACATTCTGGAAGGTCACAGAGACTTCCAGAGCCTAAAACCAAATAGATCTTTACATCAGAGTTTATTCTGCCTCACTTATTTACACAATGTACCATAGTTCCCCACTCTGCTCAATAAGTTTGTATCCCTTCTCTTTCATGATACTATATGACCTCCTCCTATGTCTCTAACTGTTCCTGCTCTGAACTGTTCACAGCATTTTTTTTTTTTTTTTTTGGTGTGGGGGAAGCAGAGTTCACTCCCAGGCTCTTGAATCTGGCATCCCCAGGGAAAGGAGACTTATATGGTAATATGGTGATATGGTTTGGCTCTATGTCCCCATTCAAACTTCATCTCAAATTGTAATTCCCACTTGTTGAGGGAAGGAGGTGACTGGATCATGGGGCGGTTTTCCCCATGCTGTTCTCATGATACTGAGTCAGCTGTCGTGAAATCTGATGGTTTCATAAGCCTCTGGCATTTCCCCTGCCTGCACTTATCTCTCCTGCCGCCATGTGAAGAGGGTCCTTGCTTCCCCTTTACCTTCCACCATGATTGTTAGTTTCCTGAGGCCTCCCCAGCCATGAGGAACTGTGAGTCAATGTAACCTCTTTCGTTTATGATTTACCCAGTCTGGGGTATTTCTTTATAGCAGTGTGAAAAAGAACTAATGCATATGGTCATTTGTGGGCTTCCCATGCTAGGTTGCATATATCTTGAAACAGAGATTTTTACCTTACTTAATATTGTATCTGTCACAGTTATTGAATAATGCTTTTTATTGTTTTTTTAAAAAATTATTTGATTTTATTCATCCTAACCCTGGAAGTGCATTTCTAATCTGAATACATAAGTCACTGAGGGAAAAATAGCATTCAATGTAGTATGTAGAAATTTGCTTTATAGTCAGATTTTTAGGATTTTACCTATTATTTAACAGCACTACTAAAATAAAACAATATATAAATCAGTTTAAATCAGAGAGTGATGCCTAGTTCTTCTGAGTTAGAATGCTATATCTTATTTTCTAAAGCAACAAATTGTCCTCTCAACTTTGTATCTGCACTTGACATCTTACCCATTCTTCTGGTTCAGCTCAAATGAAGTCTCACACTGTATTATGGATTCTTTCCTAACTACCCCTTAGTTGAAAACTTTTGCCTCCTTCAAATTTTATATAGTCATTATTTTCTCTCTGATGACACAATCATGTTATAATTATTTTCATACTTGCCATCTTCTACTTTCCAAATTCCATGATATCAAGACCAATAGTTCACCTTTTCTGGGGGATTTGGGAGCTTCTCTAGCTTCCTCTAGCTGGCTTTATACATTGCATGCCTTAGGTCTCTGATAAGTGTTTTAAAATTTAGATCAAATGGACAGATTTTGAAAGACAAGCTTGGGATTGAATCATAATTTGGGAAGAGGGAACAACTAATTAAGTGCAACACCAAAACCAGCTGCAGAAGATGGGGTGGAAAAGACCATTTTTAGGTGGTATCTCTTCCCTCCTTGGGGCTAAAAGCTCAAACAAAAAGCTCGTGAAAACCCCTAAGAATGAGCCACCTGGAAAACAGTCTTCCGGCTTGGGGATCTCCTTTGAGCATCTAAATGAAATCTTAGCTGTTTCTTGAAATCTCAGTATTTCTTGGGCCTGAGAGAAAGGGCAGAAAATAATTTGGTGAGAACTTTTCAAAGACATTTAGAAGTTCTGCTTATAGCTGTAATTTAAAACCCAGGACACTGTAATGCTGCTTCAAACTTCCCT
The DNA here is from genome assembly GCF_043159975.1 of Macaca nemestrina. NCBI lineage: Eukaryota > Metazoa > Chordata > Mammalia > Primates > Cercopithecidae > Macaca > Macaca nemestrina. The sequence continues at coordinate 71,422,389 of NC_092135.1, forward strand.
TCCCCCAAACCAGGTCCTTACCTTGTTTAGAGCATAAACCTAATTAAAGGAAAGAAAAACAATCTATTAACACCTCTTCAAGGACTCCTTGAAACAAAAAAGAACCAAATTCCCTCTTTGCTCTCAGTCTGATCAAAAGATTTTCCTTCTTATTTGAAACAGAGAGGATCATCCATCTTTCCTTAAAATATGGACATTTTTTAAGATTCTTAGGCTGAAGGTCAGTTTAGAATATCAGATAGATACAGCAAACCTGTTCAGATAAGAGTTTCCGAAGCTATTCATCACTTGAATAAAAGCCAAGCAAGCAAGTATTGATCCTAATCCCAAGCACAGGTTGAAAGAAGCAGGTACGGTCACAACAAAGTGGTTACTCAGGCATCTGAAAGAGATGAGACTGTGATGAAGCAGGAGACATGCGGGAAACAGAAATCATTATGTCACGGATAGAAAAAACATTCATCAGACAAGTCAACTATGACCTGAAAAGCTGTGTTATAACACCCAAACCAGGGAAAAGCCATTATATCGCCGAAACCAGGGAAATCAAAATGGAATTCAGTGGGCTTGGATTTGTAGGCAGAGAAGATCCTTAACCAGGGTAAGTCAGGGAAGAGGATTCTACTCCAAGACTATGAAAGTGATATCATGTTGATGGCAGCCACAGCCAGATTGCAGGCCTCCCGTTCGTGTTCAGGTCTTTGTTCTCCGGGCTATACTCTGTCCTGGTTCTCCCCTTACCTTTTGAGATGGCTCTATAAAGATATACTACATTTTAAAGTTCCCACTTGCCCCCATACCCTGCTCACTTTACGTTTTCCTGGACTTATAAAGTCTGGGAGTGTGTACTAAGGGCAAATCTCAGTATACAAACTCACATGTGAAAAAAGAAGGGTAGTTTTCTTGATTTTTCTATAACTTAATTTCTGCTTTGCATCACCATTCTACTGAAGTGGCAAAAAATTTGATCTCAGTCATTTATTTTTCAGCCTAGGGTTTCTCCTTCCCAGACGAAAATGTCTGTAAAACTGTGTAAGAGCCTGCCCACTCTACACTCATCATGCAGCACCTCTTTGTGACTGCTCTCTTCTCTAGCGCCAACCAGCATCTATATTTCCAACACTTCCCTTCCCTCTAACTGTGGTCTCTCAATATAGCCAGGACACATTATTTCTGGTCTCCAAATTGTTTGAGGTAGGAGACGGAGAAGAGTGAGCACGTTCCTTAAACTCTCAAATATGATTACTAAAACCTTAATTTTTTTGTGTTCCTTTCAGTACATAAGCTATTGAAACACAACACCCCAGAAGAATATCCAAGGATGGCAGCTTTCTGTCCTGTCTGAGGGATGAGCCCAGGGCAAGGCTCAAATGGGGCAAGTGCCGAAGGGCAAGGAAGTGGTTGGGTGGTGCACGATGTGGGTGTGGAGGTGTATGTTGGCTAGTACTCCCCAAATGATATCCTATAGCAACAGCTGCAGAAGCCAACAGTGTTTGAACCTAGCCCATGGATCTGTTTGTGACTCCTGTCATACTGTAGTTCACATCTGGTGTTATTATTAAGGATAACTAGACTCCTTTTACCTTTCCCCTTTTTGACTTCCCTGAGAGAAGCCGCCCATTGCCAGTCCCCTGCCGCGTCAAGCTCTGCTCTTCCTCTCTCTCCCTCCACAAACTCTTGCAGCGACTGTATTCATCTTTATACTGATCATATATTTGCTCTAGAGTAATAGAGGGTGTCATTGTTGATGGCTACAATACATTTCTAATACATAAATCCCACATCTCATGTATCATTTCTACCAGACAGTGTGACGTTCCACATAAGGCATTATTCTGGAAACTGGAAGTTTGCCTGCTTTAAGTTGTACATCTTTAACAAAGTTATAGTTTTTTTGTGCTTATAAGGCACATTTTTATTGTGGTAAAACATATATAATATAAAATTACCATTTTAACTATTTTAAGTGTACAATTCAATTGCATTAAGTATGGTCACATTGTTGTACAACCGTTACCACTGTCAATCTCTAGAATTTTTTATCAGCCCAAACAGAAATTCTGTATCCGTTAAACAATAACTCACCATTCCTCCCTCCAGGCCCCAACAACTACTATTCTACTTTATGTCTATGAATTTGACTACCCTAGGAACCTCATATAAGTGGAATCATATAATATTTGTCCTTTTGTATCTGTCTTATTTCACTTAGCATAATTTTCAGCGTTCATCCATGTAGCATTTGTCATAATTTCCTTCCTTTTTAAAAGGAATAATATTTAATTGTATATATAAATTACATTTTATTTGTCTATTCATTCCTTGATAGACATTTGAGTTGTTTCCACCTTTTGGCTATTGTGAGTAATGCTGCTATGATCATGAGTGTACACATATCTGTTCAAGTCCTGCTTTCAAGTCCTTTGGGTATATACCTAGAAGTAGAATTGCTGGATCATGTGGTAATTCTATATTTAATTTTCTGAGGAACTGCCATACTATTTTCTATAGCAGCTGCATCATTCTACATTTCCATCAGTAATGCACAAGGGTTATGATTTTTCTACATCTTCACCAATATTTGTTATTTTCTATTTTGTTTTGTTTTATGATAGCCATCCTAATGGATGTGAAATGGTATCCCACTGTGGCTTTGATCTGCATTTCCCTAATGAATAAGCATCTTTTCATGTGCTTATTGGTCATTTGTATATCTTTTTTGGAGAAATATCTATTCAAGTCTTTGCCCACTTTTAAATTGGGTTGTTTTTGTTGTTGTTGTTGAGATGGAGTTTTTAATACACTCTAGATAGCAATTTCTTATCAAATATATAATTTGCAAATATTTTCTCCCATTTTATTGGTTGCTGTTTGACTTTTTTGATAGTGTCCTTTAATGCACAAAAGTTTTTAACTTTGAAGTACAATTTACCTATTTTTTCTTCTATGGCCTATGCTTTTGGTGTTATATCCAAGAAATTATTGCCAAATCCTATGTCGTGAAGGATTATCCCTATGTTTTCTTCTTACAGTTTTAGTTCTTATATTTAGATCTTTGATCTATTTGAGTTAATTTTTTGCGTATGCTTTAAGGTAAGGGCCCAACTTCATTCTTTTGCATGTGGATATTCAGTTTTCTCAGCACTATTTGTCAAAGAATATTTTTAGATATTTAAAATGTCTATTACACACTATTCTGCTATTTTAAACAGTATATAGAAGATGGCAAACATTTTCTCGAAAGTTTTTGGTCACCACTATGATCTCTTGTTCCATGTTGTCTTACAGGAAGTCTCCCAGGGGCTTTTCTATACTGCTACCCTTGGACTGCTGGAGTTCATGTATCCTTTTCTAGGTTTGCATTGCTTTGTTTGCCCTTTTTTTGTCATCAAACTGTTGACTGTCAAACTCTGAGCTATTACGTCTTCCTCATAGAAATGCGCCCTCTTCGTTTGTTTCTATAGAAACAAAACTGATAGCCAAACTTAACAGAAATTGTATATAAACTTAAAGCCAATATTCTCTTAGAAAAGATCTGGAGGATTCATGAATAAGACAAAGGGAATGATGCTTAGTTAAAGGAGAGCTATTGACTTTGCTAAGAAGGTGCTGTCGTCTATGTTGAGGTCTTTGTCTGATGTCTACATAACTGGGTATTATCCTTGGTGTGTTAGTAAATGTTTAAAAACTAGTTTTCAGGGGTAGTGGTGGAGGTCTTGATTTAGAGCAGTTGCTGATTTCCATGGTGTAAAAACTCCAAATATGGCCAATTTCAAACTACAGTATGCCATCACTGCATGTAGAATTGGGAAGAGATGTGCAATGCAGTGTCATTATGTAGCATTTTCACCATGTTGATACAGTAGTCATAAATAACATAGATAATAGTAAAACAATTAGAAGTGAAGAGTTTTGAGTATTTATTACCTTTATTATTATTATTATTTAAAGCTACTTATGTATTTGAAAACTTACTTAGAATGTTTTACATATTCATATGTAGAAATACAAAAGATGAAGTGAAAAGGTTAATATTACAAATACATGACATATATGGCAATATATTATATAATATAAAAGATGTATATAATAGAAATAGATGGATATATAATTTAGTTTAAAAGGTTTTTAGTTTAAAAGGGTTTCTTTTTTTTTTGAGACAGAGTCTCGCTCCGTCACCAGGCTGGAGTGCAGTGGCGTGATCTCTGCTCACTGTAACCTCCAACTCCCTGGTTCAAGCTATTCTCCTGCCTCAGCCTCCCAAGTAGCTGGGATTACAGGCATGCATCACGATACCCAGTTAATTTTTGTATTTTTGGTAGAGACGGGGTTTCACCGTGTTGGCCAGGATGGTCTCGATCTCCTGACCTTGTGATCTGCCTGCCTCGGCCTCCCAAAGTGTTGGAATTACAGGCATGAACCAAAGTTCCCGGTATTTTTAACAGACCGAATGGAAATTGGTTAAATTATTCAGATTTCAAGAGTTTTAGCATGTACATACAAATAGATATATTCCAGAATGCTGATAAATTAATTTATGACACAGACTAATTTTTATGCATAGTAGTTATAATTAAGAAAATGTGGTTTCACCTCATACATTCTGTCTTTGCAATTTACTAGCTGTGTGAACTTGGGCAAATTACATATAACCTCTTGGTTCCTCAATTTCCACATCTGTAAAACACCAATAATTATACCCTATCTAATCAGGTTGTCACGTGAAAGGACAATAATGTGTGTAAAATGCATAGTACAGTGCCTGGAGTCAACCATAAATGATTGGTCTGTACAGTGGTTCTCAACCCCAGATGAATATGTTAGAATCACCTGGGGGTTTTGAAAATACTGATGTCCAGGCTTCACCTAAAGCAATTAAGTCAGAATCTCTGGAGGTTGGACCTAAGCCAATAACATTTTTTAAAAAAATTCATTACATGGGCCAGGTACAGTGGCTCACACCTTTAATCCCAGCACTTTGGGGTACCAAGGTGAAGGACTGCTTGAGCCCAAAAGTTGAGATCAGCCTGGGCAACATGGTGAGGCCCTTTCTGTACAAAAAATTTTAAAAATTAGCCGGGCATGGTGGAGTGCACTTGTAGTCTCAGCTACTTGGGAGGCTGAGGCAGGAGGATTGCTTGAGCCCAGGAGATCGAGGCTGCAATGAGCCTTGTTCATGCCACTGCACTCCAGCCTGGGTAACAGAGTGAGACCTCATCTCAAAAAAAAAAAAAACACCCCAAAAAACAAGACAACAACACAACAACAAAAACCCGTCACTTTATGATTTCAGGGTGTATCCAGGGTTGAGAACTACTGATTTATAATAACTGTCATGTATCACATATGGGCATGTAATGTTTGTATATGTGAATTCTATTCATATAATATAGTGTCATGTCAATTAATCAAGTGGTCAAAAGAATTTAAAAATCTGTCCAGTGATTTAGTTTGAAAAAAAAAAAAAAAGTAAATTGGAAAAGCAGATAAATGTTAAACAGGCCCAACATCTCTGGAGTAAGTTGCCCGCACATAGTTACCAGCAACACCATTCACTAGCTTCTAACTTTGGGCAAGTTACTCAACTACTGTTTCTTCATTTACCAACTAAGGATAATGAAGATGCCTATCTCTCATTGTGTTGTTAGAGCATCACATGATTTAATATTGGTAAAATGCGTATAACATTGTCTGGCATATAGCAAGCACTACATATTTATGTTTTGGGAAATTTAAGGGAACTGTTGCCAGGAATGTAAATTAGTTCAACCATTGCGGAAAGCAGTGTGATAATTCCTCAAAGAACTAAAAACAGAACTACCATTCGACCCAGAAATCCCATTACTGGGTATATACCCAAAAGAATGTAAGTCATTCTGTCATAAAGACACATGCACGTGTATGTTCACTGCAGCACTATTTAAGACAGCAAAGACATGGAATCAACCTAACTGCCCATCAATGGTACACTAAAGAAAATGTGGTATGTATATACCATGAAATACTATGCACCCATAAAAAAATGAGATCATGTCCTTTGCAGGAACATGGATGGAGCTAGAGGCCATTATCCTTAGCAAACTAATGCAGGAACAAAAAATCAAATGCCACGTATCCTCACTTATAAGTGGGAGCTAAATGATGTGAACACATGGACACATAGAGGATAACAACAGACCTCTGAGTCTGCTGGAGAGTGGAGGGTGGGAGGAGGGAGAAGATCAGGAAAAATAACTCATAGGTACTAGGCTTAATACCTATAAAATAATCTATACAACAAACCCCTATGACACAAGTTAACTTATGTAACAAACCTGCACATGTACCCCTGAACTTAAAATAAAAGTTAAAAAAAAGAAATTTGATGGAAATCGTTATTTGGAATGAAATATTGCTAGTCATTCATATTCAATATCAGTAACATACTTTTGCATTAGAACTGAAAAACAGATGCTATACAAAAGGTCTGGGATAATTGTGAAAAAACATTCTCCAGAATTTATATGAAAGATCAAATTGATCCTCATTTCATGTTAGCTATTTGTCATCATAGAAGACAATATGTTAATCTTGCCAGGACCTATATAAAACACTGTAGAATATGTTTATAAAAGTATCCAGCGTCCCTGGAGCCCTGAATCTCAAACACTACATGACAAACTGCTGGGAATGTTCAAATCATGATAACCATACACAGGTCCTGTGTTGGGTGCAGGTCCTGGAAATGGATTTTCAGTGATGAATCGCTATGTCTCAACTGGCTCGACTTCCCCTACTTCTCCAGCCTTGCTCAAATGGCTGTCCAGTGATTTAGTTTGAAAAAAAAAATAATGTAAATTGGAAGAGTAGATAAACAGTCCTAACATCTCTGGAGTAAGTTGCCTGCACACAATTACCAGCTCCACCATTCACCTCACCTCACCACCTTGCTCCATGTAGGCAATGCCCTCTTTCCTTTCTGTAACATGTCCTACTATTTGCCTCCTCCAAGGCTTGGCTATTTTTGCTGATCCCTCTTCCTAGAATGTTCTTCCCATTTCCCTCTGACCATCTCACCCCCAATCTACACATCTTTTAAGATTCAACTCAAGCACTAACCTCTTCCATTGAAGCCTTTCCCCAATGCCTAGGATTGAAGTAACAATTCCCTGTTTTTTACCTGCTTACACCGTGAACAGAGGGCCATTTAAAACCATCATTGAGCCTCTTTAAAGGCCAGAGCACTTGTCTTGTTTATTTATTTACTCATCAGCCCCTGGAACAGAGCCTGACTCATTCAACTGATTTCATTGACTTAGAGAATGGAAGGAAGGGAGGGAAGAAAGAAAGAAGAAACAACATCCATTTATAGAGTGTATGACCTAGAGAAAGGACACCAACAATGGGCATGAATGTATAAATGAAAATCTGTGGCCCCTGGTTTCAATAAGACCAACAGAAAAACCATGCTGGCACTCAGCAAACAGTTTCTCATAAACTTAATGTAGCATCACATCTCCGCTTCATGGAGAAACTGTTCCGGATTTCAGTAACGATCAGAAGTTTACTTTCACACACTGGAATTCACTAGGTTTCCATTTTTATAAATTAACTCCCATCTTTCAAAGATCTTCACTCAGGAGACTGAGGTGACAGGATCACTTGAGCCTGGAAGGTGGAGGCTGCTGTGAGTTGAGATTATAGCTCTACACTCCTGGGTGACAGCGTGTAGACAGAGTGTACTGTCTGGGTGACAGAGGAAGACCCAGAATGAAGATCTTGAGTCCCTCAAAGAGATATGTTCTGTTAGTTCAAAGGTTTTTCTGGGCCTTTTCCACAGTCTCTCTCTCTCCAGATTCTTCCTCCAGCCTCAAGCCACTAGCTCAGAAATTTTATCTTGTTGAGCAATAAGACAGACAACTCATAGAAATAAAAAGGATTAGAAGAGAATACTATGGGCAGGATGCAGTGGCTCACATCCGTAATCCCAGCACTTTGGGAGTCCAAGGCAGGAGGATCACTTGAAGCCAGGAATTTGAGACCAGCCTGGGCAACAAAGCATGCCACCATCTCTCCTCCCCGCAAAACTTTAGTAAGCCTATTGTTGTTTTTAATATAATTCTTTTTTTTTGAGACAGAGTTTCACTCTTGTTGCCCACACTGGAGTGCAACGGCATGATCCTGGCTCATTGCAACCTTCACCTCCTATGTTCAAGCAATTCTCTTGCCTTAGCCTCCCGAATAACTGGGATTACAGGTGCGTGCCACCACACCTGGCTAATTTTTTGTATTTTTAGTAGACACGGGGTTTCAGCATGTTGGCCAGGCTAGTCTTGAAGTCCTGATCTCAGGTGATCCACCAGTCTCGGCCTGTCAAACTGCTGGGATTACAGGCATGAGCCACCATGCCCAGCCTTTAATATAATTCTTTTAATCATACGTTTATACAGTTTATTTTTAACAAATGCCATGTTTAACAACCAGCTCACCAAATTCCTGAAAAGTTAACAATTTACTCTTGCAAGCAGGGATTAGCCATCTCTAGCACACCTCTGGCATGATCAACTACTTTGCAATGAGGGCAATAAAGTCATAAAATTTATTATTCCTAAGAATTTGTACAGACAAAATATAAATAGAGGTTTTGAAGGTTCATGTTAATTAACAGATGACATGCATGATCAGTTACTAATGGAAACAGGAATATTTAGATGGCATTCTGCAGAATACTAGATAACTACAATTTTCTGAGTGCTTACTTTGTGCCAGGCACTAAGATAAGTTCTTTATTGTCATTATCTTGTTGAATCCTGATAAGAACCTATGGGTAGGTATTGTTCTTATTTGCAGTCTATAGATGAGAAAACTGAGATTGAGGGAAGTTTATGTGTTTAAAGACATGTTAGGTTTTGATCCCATATCTGTGTGATATCATGCTTTCAAGAATTCTTTATTGGAAGTCTACTGTTTGCTAGATAAGCAGTAAGGGGGACACAGAAGGGGATAACATGGCTGGGTGGAGACTGAAAGGGACCATGGTACAGAGTAAAGCTAGAGAAACATGGATGGCCAGACCACGCAAAACCTTCTAGGCCATGTTAAAGAGTTTGTTCTGACTCAGGAGCAGAGAAAGCCACTGAAAGGTTTTAACTGTGGGGCATGAAATATCTTCAACTCTGTCTTTTGAAGGAACTTTCTGTGGAGTGTACATAGGAAACCAGTTAAAAGGCCACCTCCGTGATCATGCAGGGGATGAGGCTAACTTGGGCTGGGGTGACGTTGGTTTGTGATTTCTGCAGCTGGATGAATGGTGCTGTCCTTCATGGAGACAGGAAACTGCAAGAGAAGCAGCTTAGAGGGGAAATCAAGAGTTGAATTTTGGAAATGTGGACTTTGATCTTTCTCTAAGAGTTCCCAGAAGAGAAGTTAAGTAAGAAATTGGAGACTCATGCCATTACGTTCTAGAATATTTTCATGTATCTTATCTTTGATAATTTTGTCATCTTTGTTTTCTCTGTTCTCTGTTGCTGAGAATTTTGTGGATAATGTGTAAGAGCTTCGAGTTTGATCTTCTAATTTTATTTTTAAAAATTATTTTTTGGCTATCTTCCATATCTGTATTTTTATTTGAGTTTCTAGAAGAATTCAGTGAAATAGAGTAGACATTTGACATTATCATCTTTTCTAACCACCAGGAGTGCCATTTCTTCACCCTGTGTATAAAGCTCTTTCTCTTTTCTCTCGATAAAACTTTCAGGCAGTGCAGTTTTGCCCACTTCTCTTTCCCTTTCAGGGTTTGTTAACTGCTCTTGAGACTGAAAGCTTTTTCCTTTCTCTTTTACTTTCCTGGTACTCAGATGCCAAGTAGAAGCTCTTTTACCTTCTTCTCTTCCACTTCAATCAGAACAATGGAGTGCTCCTCTGAGGAGGAGCTAATTTTGGCTACCAAATTTTATTAATTTCAGGTACTGTATTTTTAATTGCCAAAAAGTCTTTCTCTTCCTGTGACTATTCTTTTCTTCCTTATATCTTGGATTTGTTTTGTGAATGCATTACCTTAATCAGAAGTTGGCTTTTTTTTCCCCCCTAAGGTTCCTTTTGCTCTTCTGCTCCCTATATTGCCTCTGTTTCTTTTTCCTATTTGCTTATTTTGGTCTCTATCCTATGTGCTGAAGATTTTTCTCAAATGTCTGCTGTCTTTCATTTCTGTTAAAGATTGAGGCATTAAACAACGGTTTGGGAAATCTGGAGTGGGGGTGGTGGTGGTGGGTGTCATTGTGGGGTGGTCTGGCTTTAAGGTCTTTTTCTGCTGCTAGATTCCTTAGTGTCAGGTTCCGAGGTCTTTCCTTGGAGGTTGTCCAGCTTTCCTTAGGAGTTCTCAGCTTTTCCATGAGGCACCTGGTTGCTGGCATTTGGGAGCAGGACAAGGCCAGGAGCTGAGTCTCCCTCTATTGCAAACACAGGTTTTTATGTAATTCTGTGTTTGAATTCGAACCTCATGCCTGATCTGAAGTTTCTTTTGTTCAGTTGTCCAAATAAACCTCAACTCTCCCATGGGATTGATGGTGGGGGATAGGGATAGGCAGGGGGAGAGAGATTGGTTCATTGCTCATGGATATATCTCTGAAGCATTTTGACTTGTTACTTCCTCCATTCTGCTAAGTCCATTACCAGCTTTCCAATCTAGTTTTCATCTTCAGAATACTTGTGGAAATCTCTCTTCTGCTTTTGTTTCCTCTGTTATCCTTTCTCTTCTTGTATGTTAATACCTTTTCATTCTTTTGTTGTCATTTTAGAGAAGTTTGGGGAAGAAAAGGAAACAAATGCATGTTATAATTCCGCCATATTTAACTTGAAGTATTTCTCCCTTGTTTGTTCTATTTTAAGATGTGAAATCTATATAAGTCTTTTAAAATATTATAACCTATTTACTAATGATTGATTATTGGAATGGGATAACTTCACATTCATATGAATCACAGTTACCAAAATGAACAAACAAAGAAGAAATATGGAATTTTTTCTCTCTCCCTTCCAATTATGCCACCAGAAAACATGTCCTAGTAATTGATCAGACACTGTTATCACTGTGTATTTGTAGATAAAGTATCAGCAGGAAATAGACTCTAAGAAACAAATTCACCTTTAAAATTTTTTGAGTATCTGATGCAGCAAATTTCCATCATCATTTTCCGTAATTGTGAGTTTATCTGAGACAAGTAAAGTCATTTTGATCAATGTGATGTGTTCTAATCATACACATTTCCTTTGATTGATGAATGTCAGTGTGCTTTCCATCTAGTGGGAGTGTTGAGCAGCATCTTTGTTGGCATTCGAAGTGAGGTGCTCTGGGGACCCCTGAAAATGGTAAAGCGGTCGGGTTTGCAGTTAAAAAGCACAGGTGCCCATGGTGCAATTCTGGATAAAAGCAAGAAATTAGCGATTCCCCACACAGACGGAGCCGAATACCTCAGAGGAGCACTCCATTGTTCTGATTGAAGTGGAAGAGAAGAAGGTAAAAGAGCTTCTACTTGGCATCTGAGTACCAGGAAAGTAAAAGAGAAAGGAAAAAGCTTTCAGTCTCAAGAGCAGTTAACAAACCCTGAAAGGGAAAGAGAAGTGGGCAAAACTGCACTGCCTGAAAGTTTTATCGAGAGAAAAGAGAAAGAGCTTTATACACAGGGTGAAGAAATGGCACTCCTGGTGGTTAGAAAAGATGATAATGTCAATTATAGGTAAGAGCTGGTGGAAATAGTACTACTCACAAATTTTCATAGAAATTTGCATGTAGCATTCAATACGTAATGAACTACAATGGATTTTTAAAAGAGATGGTAATTTTAAAATGCAGCTTTGGGGTTGGGGACACAAAATCTCAGATAGGAGGAATAAGAAAAAGAGAAAAAACATAGCCAATATAGAAAAAAATTTCATTATAACATTTGTAAGAAAATATTCTAATCTTGAGGAGGAATATCAGGCATATTTCATGATGAGAGAGTGGACAACCTAACTCTGTATAATAGGGACTTGGGCAAGGCAATTTCAGAAAGCACTACTGACAGGTTTTTATTGACAAAATTTGCCAGGAGGCAAAGATGAGGAGAAAGATGTCAAGGTTGAAAAGTTTATTTCTTTTTCCCAGTAGATTACTAAATCCTCCATGAATGAATCCTCTTCATAACAGTATTTGTGGTAAGTTATTTTTGTTAGTAAAGAAGAAAAATCCTTCTATTGATTTTTTTAAAAATGGGCAATACCTACCTATTAGAGGCTTCAAAAACTCATTTGTTTAATCCAGAGATACTGTGAATAAGGAGAGTAAATTAGAGAATGAGGAAATGTAATGAGTAGTTTAATGATATTTTTATCATACAGTTGGTATGAAAGGAAAATAAAAATATTATTATAGAAAGTTTTAAGGACTATAGTAAAAGCAGATTTATTCCCTAATCTAACACCTCTCTCCAAACTCTCAATTAACTGATACATCTTTATATCTGAAGAACAATGCAAATTGTGTTTTGTAAGAAAGACCTTGAGATGGAATGAGCTCCCAAGGCATTCCCAAAAGGGCTGAATTCTGTATAGTCTCAGAATTAGAAATATTCTATTGTTGACAGTCATTGCATTCATGTTCCTGAAAAATGGTACTGCTAGCTGAAACAATGTAAGTCACCTCTGACTTAATTTAACAGTATAGCGTAACCCTCTTGTTCAAAGACCCTCTTGCAGAAATAACCTCAATCACCATATTTCGTGACCTATAAATGATATGCCTGGACACCAGAAAGCATTCTAAAGTGCACTTGGTCACTCAACAAGATATCACAGTAACCAATCACCCGATAACATTCTAGGGCAAAAGCCCACGACTAAATGTCTACCTTCGTAATTCCTGCTAATTTCTCCAATAACAAAGCAGATGCAGGAGCTCCCTCAGGGCAATTAACTTGCAAGGGCTGCTTTAAGGGGAGAGTCTCGGTTTTCTTTAAAGGGATTTGGTGGAAGGTGGGAGGACTTTTTGGGGTCCTTTTTGTAAAAGAGATGTAGATGTTTGTTACACTCTCATCTTTTATTTCTTTCTGTCCTTCCTTCCTTCTCTCTCTCCCTTCCTCCCTTTCTTCTTCACTCCTGTCTTTCTGTCTCTCTCTGTTTCTCTTGCTTTCTTATTTTTTTTTTTTTAAGAATTGCCCTTAATGAGTGTGTTCCAGTTATCTAATGCTGTGTAACAAACCACCCCACAACCTAGTGACTTAAAATAACAACAGAAAAGCAATAGAGATAAGTTAGGTAGAGCACTAGACAGGAAGCCTAGAGCACTAGACAGGAAGCCTTCAAGTGCTGGCCATGGATTGTAACAAATTAATGCCATCAACATGCCTATTTACCTCTCTGAAGATATGCCTTTCCAAATCAGGGTCCTCTCCAGTTGCCTCCAGCCTTATAGCTATTCCCACCCGTGCCAACACTTCTGTCAATCAAGTTTTCGAGCACTCTACTTCTTCAAAACAAGAGTGTCTCCCTCCACCTTAAGTGCAGTCCCATCAAGCAATTAGAGATATATCTGATTTAAAAATATATGACTAAATCCTGATGTGCACTTTAATCCTTTGGTCTATTATCACATTTATACAAAGGCAAAATGGCCGAACAATGGCCACACACAGAACCATAGACTCTTACAGCTGGAAGGGCATAGAAAGTTCCTTAATGTTGAGTTTTATCCCAAATCCACAAAATTAAAAGTTATATATTCTATACTAGAAGGTTGCAAAAATCCCTTAGGCATTGGCTGATTTTCTTTTTCCTTTATCAGCTTTATTTTAGGATTGAATAAAATGTATGGGTATAAAATTTTCTACAAATCTTGCTTCACTTCTAATGAAAGTTGTCCTTGAAAGGAGTCTCTTTGAGAGGTTAAACATTTATTCAGATTATGTTTTGCTTAGTAATTTTACAAGACTACTTTTTGAATTGCTTTCAAAACTTTTTACCAAATTATCTCTTTTTACTTGATCATCCATTTGTTATTTTCACTTTCCTTCTCTTTGGGCATCACCTGATTAGCCCTCTTATCACCTGCCCTACCACTTTGATTCTGCCACGGGAGCCTACAGCTTTGTTGTGTTAGCAAAGACAAGAGAGACTCCAGAGATGACTCAGAGGGCCTTGGAGGATGTGGACCTTGTCTAAGAATGGGAATCGAGGAGCATTTCATTAAGCAAATAAAACACCATATGGTCTAAACAACATTCGTTTCAAAATGTTGATGTCTATTTTAAGTATGGTAAATACTTTGATGCAACTGACTTCCTGAAGTGGGAAACATTTAATAATAAAGTGCTTATTCACTCAGCATAGTTCTAGGTGCTAGGTATACATCACTGGCTAAGTATACCTAGCCAGTATAGGTATAGAGGAGGTCCTTGCTTTTGTTGGAAGAAGAAAAACAAGAAATAAACAAAAATAAAGTCTCAAATAGAGTTAAATGGTAAATAGAGAGAATGAAAAATGAAATGAAATTGGGGGCGACTGAATGGTAACTTTGGTTGGGGGTGAGGGACAGCTTCACCAAGGATGGGGAGTGCAAGCTGAGAGCTGAAGGAGAACACATGGCCCATGTGGCTATTTGAGGGAAGAGTACCCCAGAGACAGCTGGTGCAAAGGCCCCAAGGCAAGAACAGAAAGAAGAACAAAATGAAAGGATCACAGTGGGAGGGACCTGAGATGGTCAAATAGGGGCCAGATGATTACAGTGTTGAAAGGCAGAATAAGGAATGCTTGGGTGTGATGGTGGGGTGGCATGTTACGACTTCTATGTCAAAAAGTCACTGAAACTTGGAAGCAAGGAAGATGTCCTTCAGAAGGTGATTAGATAAACAAGTGTTGGTAGATCCATACCATGGAATATTTATTATTCATTGATAAAAATGAATGAGCTATCAAGCCAAGAAAAGACAATGGAAAAACCTGAAATGCATATTGCTAAGTGAAGGAAGCCAATTTGAAAAGGCTACACATTGTATGACTCCAACTATATGACACTCTGGAAAAGGAAAATTATGGAGACAGTAAAAAGATTATCAGTTGCTAGGGATTTGGGGGGAATGAAGGAGGGATGGACAGGTGGAACACAGAGGTTTTCTTTTTTTTTTTTGAGACGCAGCCTCGCTCTGTCGCCCAGGCTGGAGTGCAGTGGCACGATCTCGGCTCACTGCAAGCTCTGCCTCCCAGATTCATGCCGTGCTCCTGCCTCAGCCTCCTGAGTAGCTGGTACTACAGGCGCTCACCACCAGGCCCAGCTAATTTTTTGTATTTTTGGTAGAGATGGGGTTTCACCATGTTAGCTAGGATGGTCTCAATCTCCTGACCTTGTGACCCACCTGCCTCGGCCTCCCAAAGTGTTGGGATTACAAGCGTGAGCCACTGCGCCTGGCCTAGAACACAGAAGTTTTCTAGGACAGTGAAAGTATTCTGTATAACACTGTAATTGTGGATACATGTCATTATACATTTGTCAAAACCCACAGACAGTACAGTATGAGTGAACCTTAATGTAAACTATGGACTGTAATTAATTGTAATCTATTAATACTGATTCATCAATTGTTACAAATGTACCTGTCTCAATCCACTTTCTGTTTCTGTAACTGAATACCACAGATGAGATAATTTATAAAGAATAGAGGTTTATTTAACTCATAGTTCTAGAGACTGGGGAGTCCAAGAGCATGGCACTGACATTTGGTGAGGACCTACCTGCTGTGTCATGACATGGAGGAAGGCATTACACGGCAAGAGAGCAAGAATGTGCACATCAGTTCAAGTGTCTCTTCTTCTTTGTATAAAGCACTAGTCCCATCATGGTGGCCCCACCCTGACGACCTTTTCTTATTCTAATTACCTCCCAAGGTCCCCACCTCCAGTCAGCATATGAATTCAGGGATTAAGTTTCCAACACATGAAATCTGGAGGAGACATTCAAACCATAGCAGTGCTATACTAATACAAAAATGTTAATAAGAGGGGAAGCTCGGGGAGAATGGGATGGGGAGAAGGTATATGGGAACTCTTTACTTTTCACTCAATTTTTCTATAGATCTAAAACTTCTCCAGAAAAAATTAATTCATTTTTTTTTAAGTCACTAGAGCTGATATTTAACAACCAGATTATAGAGTGAAGAGTGGTTGTAGGAAGACCGTTTGGGAGGCAGTTGCTGTGGTCTGGGTAAGGAGTACATGGTCTGGACTCTAGAATGGAGGGGAGTTGGGAGGGAGGAGATGAGAAAATGGACAGATCTAGAACACGTTTTGGAAACTAGGTCAACAGGACCCAATCCTGATGGCCTGAATATGAGGGCAAAAGAAAGACAGGGTGTGGGATTTAAGCAACTGAGTAAATGGTGAGAAGTTCCTATTAGACACACCCATTTAGACATCAAGCAGTTGGTTGGATATACAAATCTGAAATTCTGGGACCAGGTCAGGACTGAAGATAGAGATCTGGAATTGATCAGAATATGAATGATGTTTAAACCCACAGGACTGGATAAAATCAGCAGGAAAGGGAGTGTAGATAGAAGAAGGAAGTGGACCCAGCATTGGCTGCTCAGCATTTCAACACGGGGAAGTAGGGCAGCCAGGAACGGGTGAGGGAGGCTGAGAAGGAGCAGCCAGGAAGCAGGAGAAATCTAGGAGAGTGTGGTGTCCAAAAGCCAAAGGAACTGTTCCGCCCTGAAGAATTGTATCTAGGCTCAACTCTGAGCTGGAATTATTCACAAACACCCAATCAGATGAAGCAGACTCCTTCAGACAGCAGGCTCTCCACATCTTCCCAGGTCAATTCGGCTTTCATCAACGAAGGGACTACAGTGCATCTCCTTTGAACTGAGGCTTTGCCCTTGGGTCTCACATTAAGTCTTCCTTTTCAGGGAGCCACACAAGCTTATTGGCTTAGAGCAGGGGCTGGCAACATACAGCCCAAGGACCAAATTGGCCTGCCTCCTGTTTTTTTACAGCCCACAAGCTTAGGATGGTTTTTGCATTTTTAGATTTTTTTTTTAAAAAGAACATTTTGTGACACATGAACATTGTAAGAAATTTGAATTTCAGTGTCCACAAATAAAATTTTATTAAAACCTAGGCATGCTCATTTGATTAGTATTTTCTATGGCTCCTTTTACATCACAACAGCAGAATGGAGTAGTTGTGACAGAGCTGTATAGCCTGCAAAGCTTAAGATATTTATTACTTGTTCCTTTACAAAAAAACACCAAAAACAAAAAAACCTTTCTGATCCCTGGTTTACAGGACAAAATCTAAATAATGATATGTGAGAAATGTCAGGACACTAGCTTATCTATGCTCATCATGGGTCCTATTGAACACAGTCTAACTCGATGTCTTCTTAAAAAATAATGTCACCGTGTTTCACAAACCCTTATACTACTCATAGGAGCATTTTCTCAAACAGTGACATCCAGATTTCTGCTTCCAGTCGTGACCTCTCCCCTGAGTTTCTCGTTGCATATCCACCTGTCTGCTAGACGCATCCACTTGGGGAATCCTTAAACTCAACATGTTCAAAATGGAACTAGCTACCTTCCCCTGAAAGTCTGTTTCACTTTATTATTTCTTAGTGTGGTATAATCAAACTTGTATGTTTGGCTTTTGCCCCCAGTTTCTGGCACAGAGCTTCATAAACTCTTGGAATTTTTTGAGTCATAGGAGTGTCATCTGTCTTTTGCCCTTTCAACCACACCCAAGTTTATGCTAATGAGGTGACTCCCAGTGGGCCCTTGGATAGTTTCAAGAGAGGGGCTGGCTATGCCAGAAAGACTAAGCTTGTGATTAGAGGGCTAGAGTTTTCAGCCCCATTCCTGACCTCTAAGGAAGGGAGGTTGAGTTTAGTCATGTAGCCAATGCTCTAACCAATCATGCCTACTCAAAGAAACCCCAGAAATCCAGAACTTTGAAACGAGGAGGCTGGGGGGCTTCCTAGTTGGTGAACATCCTGTTTAGGGAAGACGGTGAACCCTGAGTCCATGAAAACAGAGGGCCCTATGTTCAGGACTCTCCCAGACTTGCTCTAGGTACCTCTTCATCTGCCTGTTTATTTGTATCCTTTTAAATGAAACAGTAATCCTAGGCTGGGCATAGTGGCTTCACACCTGTAACCCTAGCACTTCAGGAGGTTGCGGAAGGAAGATTCCTTGAGACCAGCCTGGGTAACATAGGGAGACCCCATGTCTACAAAAAATAAACAAAAATTAGCTGGGAGTGTTGTTGAGAACAAATACTTCAGGAGTCTAATAGAAAAATCACAGCAAAAAGCTATCAGGTCCTTCAGGTGGGCCCTAGCACAGCTGTGGTCCCAGCTACTTAGGAAGCTGAGGTGGGAAGATTGCTTGAAGCTGGGAGGTTGAGGATGGAGTGAACCGAGATCACACTATTACACTCTAGCCTGAACATCAGAGCAAGACCCTGTCTCAAAAATAAATACATAAATAAATAAAACCCAGTAATTCTTAAGTGTAATGCTTTCAGTGAGTTCTGTGAATCATTTTAAGCAAATTATTAAACTAGAAGTGAGTTGTGGGAACCCTCAAATTTTAAACAGAACTCTGGGGGACTTCTGTTGCATGGGGACTCTACTTGTGGTTAGTGTCTGAAGTGGGGGTAGTCATGTGGGACTGCGCCTCTTAGCCTGTGAGGTCTGCGCTAATTTTACATAGTTAGTGTCAGAATTGAACTGAGTCATAAGGTGCCCAGTGGGAATTGAAGAACCAGGGTTAGAAGGTAGTCAGTTAAAAGCTGTACCATCCCAGCTGTCATCCAAGGTAGAAACCTAATAGTTATTTCAGACTTGTTTCATCCACCTTCCACATTCAATCGCTAAGTAATGCTGATTTTGCCTCCTAAATATGTATTGACTCAGCCTCCCTGTCTCTGACCCCTTATCTCCCTCTCTGACTTCCACTGCCCTGGTTCAGACATTTAGTGACTCTCACATGAGCAGTTAGAGTACCATCCCTAGGACCCTCCCCAGCAGCAGTCTTGCCCCATTTCAAACCGTTCCGCTATGTTTTAACTAGTGATCCATTGAAAAATGCAGATCTGACCAGGTCTTAACACCATTCAAACACTGCCTCCCACCAACAGCAATGGTTCTCAAGCCTGATGTAAGACACAATCCCTCATGAAGTATTTGAAAAATGCAGATGTGTAGGCCACATCTCTGTTGATGCTGAGATGGAGCTAGGACCCACCTGAAGGACCTGATAGCTTTTTGCTGTGGTTTTTCCGTTAGACTCCTCAAGAATTTGTTCTTAAGTATTTAGAATTTATGCTAGTGAAGAATTATGGAATTTTTGAGTTATTTCTGTGACAAGAAAAAGAGAAAAATCTTCCATCCCACTACTTAAATAACACTTCATGGAATTTCATCATTCAGAAACATTTAAAATACAAGTATTTGGCAAACCTTCTATACCCAGTCTTTTTTTGATTCAGACTGCAATCTGATGACTGATCAAAGCTTGCAAAATGTGAATTCAGGTTTCCAAATCTGGCTGCATCTTACCTGAGGTAAACCCTATTCTGAGACAGCTTTTTTAAACTGTCAGAAGAATGCATGTCTTCAGTAATGGGAGGGTCTCCTTCAACCAAAGAGAGAACTCAGGCAGGAGAATGCATTTGCAAGGTTCTACATTAGAATTCTGCAGATGTGGTGGGATTCAGTGCCATTCTCTATCAGGGATGTTGCTCTGTTAGACGGGGATAATTCTGTAATAGCTCACCCACATGGATTATCTATTCCTCTAACATCTTAGGTAATTTAAGCACTACTTCTATTTTAAAAGAAATCATTGACTTTATCAGCAACACACAGGTGACTTGACCTTAAACTTAGGTAATTATAATAATGAAAGAGCTAATACCACATTCACAAGCATGTGCAGACCCTCTCTCATTGCCCTATTGTCTAGAAACCATTATGCTGCGTGTAGCTCTCTTTCTGTTCCCCGTTTCCTTGGCTCCCTTCCAAGATTCAGTCTGTTATTATTGAAACTCTCTTTGAATGTTGGTATGTTAGTATTTTTGTGCTCTGCCTTGTATGACTTATGGATTTTTTTCCCTTCTTGGTAAGATATTTTCCATATCCATTCACAGCCATTATTCATTCCACATGCTGCAAATATAATGCCCACCTAATCAATCACCACTTCTGCATTTGAAAATAAAACCATCCTTTCTTTATTATATTAGGCAAATTAGTCAAATGAGTGTTTTCTAAAACTTGCTGCCTTTTTAGGGCCCTTGGCTCTCAGCCTGCCTTTCTCTACTGCCTCCTCCCCCTTCCTCCTCCTCCTGTTTGCAAACAGTATCAATTCCCATTTGCTGGTGTTCAGGGTGGATTCTGATCCTCCCGACTTTGTCGTTGGCTTTGAAGATCAGACGTCCTTCCTTCGGAGGACCCCTGAGTGGGTGGTGAAACTGTCAGAGAGAGAGGCTCATCTCCTTCTCCCCCGGTGATGCAGCAGTGAAGTCCCTTGAATGAAAAAAGAAACTGTCTCCTGTCTGGCTGGTTTTACTTTCAGAAAACACAGCAACCATATAATCAATATTAATCACTGAAAATGACAAAATGCCATTGTTGATGGTTTGTTTGAAATCTAATAAAGAAAAGAAAAAACTCCAAAGAATGAAGCAGCTTATGAACTTAATTCTTTCCTTACCAGTTCTCCCCAAGTCCACATTTTCCTTAGTTTTTCCATTTTAGCTTAAATTTAAGAGGGATTTCTTTGTTTTAAGAAACGAGGGTCCTTTTGTGCCAATCCTAACATTTTTGTCAATTACGCCTCTTTAAGGGAGAGAGAGAGCACAGTGAAGCATCTGCTACCACAAGAAGTCTTTTGGCCAAAGCTTGTTACAGGAAACTCTGTCTAACTATTGTCCTGGCAAAGCAAATGGCTCTTAGAATCGTGGTTCTTTCTAATGTATGTGTTTATGAGCAATTAAACTCCAGTTTTAGGGAAGACTTGCTAACAGCATACATTATTTTAATAGACATACAGTACTACTTTAAACCGTCTTCGCCATCTGCTCATCATGATTATAAATGCAAAAAGAACATATTTTACATTAGCATCAGAAACTAGTGCGATATTAGGGATTGAAATGCCCATATATGCTCTTTGTACAATACCGAATGCATCTGTGCTATTTTCCTTTTCTTTCCACAATGCAAATTAGAGAAAGAAGATGCTTGTTCCTTGTGGACTATTTCCTGACATGGAAGATAATTTCCAGGATGGAAATTCATTAGGAGGGGATTTTGACTTACTATTCAACAAAATATGCCTTTAAAACTATATGAGCTGATGTGTCTGGCTCTTGCTGGGCCTATTTGGCTATCATAGCTCCTAGGCAATGAGGGAGAAAAAACAATACATCAAGGGCAGTGAATCTACTGTAATCTTCTTTAATGTCCATCAGGGACACAATGTATAATGTATAATGGGGCAAGTGTTTCCTCTCTATAAATAAAATTTAAAATACATGGGATGCACATGCATTGGTGGAACACTTAATAGAGAGTTGGAAAAGCATCTGGATAGGCATACGCTGTCTTTTTCATCTGCGTCTTTATGGCTGGATGGTCTTTCTAAATGGAGAATAATACTATCATAATGTTGGAGGAAGCAGGGATGAAACACTCAGTTCTGTTTTCTTAGCTGGTCTAGTCAAAGCAACCATAAAAACATATTCACGTCAAAAGAAATGGTAGAGATGAATACATTAGGCTCCCCACCAAGCAGGGTTTTTAGCCAGAGTCTGGAAATGTAGGCCGAAGGAAAGGATGCTTAGAACGAGTTAAAAGACGTTTAGTAGTAGAGTCCACTTGAAATAATTTGTCCCCTCCTTCAGGAGCAAACTTGATTTATCATTTGCTTGAAGAGCTCAGTTCACACTGCATTTCCAGTTCAACAGAGTTAAGATCAAAGGAGAATAACCATTGCCTCCGGGCTTATTAATTGTATTTCTGGGTTTTTGTTTTGCATTTTGGTCATGTTGGTTGGCACTGAATGATAAGGGCACGGATTGTAGGATGAGAAATGTTACGTACAAGGAAAGATGAGCTGTATGTGTTCGCTGACAACCAGTGATTATAGCTGTGATCAACTCTATGCAACCAGGTAAACATCACCTCAGATGACTGCCCCCAGGTGACAGAACCAAGACCTGCACTGATCACAGATAGAGTTCTCAGAGGCAGAAAGCCATCACCTGTTCTCTCTCTTCAATTCTAGGTTAAAAAATATAATGCTTAAAATACGAGATGCTACAAGAAAATATTTGGTTTCCCTTGGAGTAGCCCAATCTTGTAATTCTGTGGAAGACTGCCTCCTGGCCTTGGCTGATGTTTTTTTGTGTAAGGGCTCAATTTTCGAGACTCTGCCTCCTAAGTGTGTATAATGAACTAACCCAATGTCAAGACCAGCTTCTCTCAAGTACCACATTCTCCCCATTACTCTGATCAGAAGTACCCAGGGGTATCCACAGCTCATATTTGAGGTCCCTGCTGAGGTCTCTGTTCACAAGACCCACCATCTTTTCATTCTAATCCCAAGACTTGTCTGATCTATTCCATCTCTCAGCCCTCCCATGCTTCGCATGGGATCATAAGAGGTCTTCTGGATCTCCATATGCAGCCTGTGAGGATGTGAGGGACTCTATCTCAGACCTCCGGGGATTACCAGTGCGGTTACATGCCACACCGCTGTATTCTCCTGCAGCAATGCTTGTTGGTTTAGGGACCTGCAAGGTGGTCTCTTCCCTTAATTTCAATGGAAAGCAAGACCCAAGCCCTCATTATTGTATCTTGGGTTTCTGTCATCTTGCATGCTCTCTAGCCCAGGGCCAAGAATGAGACACCCAGGTCTTTCTTATAGGTGTAATTAGTGCTCTAACCCCAGGGTTGTCTCTTCAGTACTCCTCCCTCTCCTCTGCCCTCCCCTTCCTTGTCATTTTTGAAAGGACTTTTCTTCTTCCATGGTTTTAAGAATTTTCCTTACACCGTACCCTGCATGCCATCCTCCCACTGTGGCAAATTGTAAAAACTCTGCTCCTCTCACTTGGGATCCTTGAAATCCCCCAATCCTTTCTTCCTTTAGCAAAGGTTGGCTCTCACAAATGAAAGCCTGGGCTTTCACAATTTTTAGACCTGAAACAGGAAGGAGGAAATAGCATCCTCCCCAAATTCAGGGCTGTATTATTCCCTTCCCTAAAAGAAGGATGATTTCAGCTTCAATGGATGGAGAATTGCAAAGTAGAATTTGGGTGAATAAAAATTACCTAAAATAACACTTTAAAGTAGTATTTTCCTACAAAATTAGCCAGGTGTGATGGCACATGCCTGCAATCCCAGCTACTTGGGAGGCTGAGGCAGGAGAATTGCTTGAACCCAGGAGGTGGAGGTTGCAGTGAGCTAAGATTGCACCATTGCACTCCAGCATGGGTAACAAGAATGAAACTCCATCTCAAAAAATAAATGAATAGGGGTGGCTGGCAAGATGGCCAAATAGGAACAGCTCTGATCTGCAGCTCCCAGTGAGATCAGTGAAGAAGGCAGGTGGTTTCTGCATTTTCAACTGAGGTACCTGGCTCATCTCACTGGGACTGGTTAGACAGTGGGTGCAGCCCACGGAGGGTGAATAGACACAGGGTGGGGCGTTGCCTCACCTGGGAAGCACAAGGGATTGGGGAACTCCCTCCCCCTAGCCAAGGAAAGCTGTGAGGGACTGTGCCATGAGGGATGGTGCATTCTGGCCCAGATACTATGCTTTTCTCATGGTCTCTGCAACCCACAGACCAGGAGATTCCCTTAGGTGCCTATACTACCAGGGCCCTGGGTTTCAGGCATAAAACTGGGTGGCCATTTGGGCAGACACTGAGCTAGCTGCAGGAGTTTTTTTTTTTTTTTTTGTACCCTAGAGGTGCCTGGAAAGCCAGCAAGATAAAACCATGCACTCCCCTGGAAAGGGGGGGCCAAAGCCAGGGAGCCGAGTGGTCTAGCTCAGCAGATCCTGTCCCCACAGTCCCAGCAAGCTAAGATCCACTGGCTTGAGATACTCGCTGCCAGCACAGCAGTCTGAAGTTGACCTGGGATGCTCAAGCTTTGTGGGGGAAGGGGCATCTGCCATTACTGAGGCTTGAGTAAGCGGTTTTCCCCTCACATTGTAAGCAAAGCTGCCAGGAAATTTGAACTGAGTGGAGCCCACAACAGCTTGGCAAAGCTTCTATAGCCAGACAGCCTCTCTAGATTCCTCCTCTCTGGGCAGGGCATCTCTGAAAGAAAGACTGCAGCCCCAGTCAGGGGCTTATAGATAAAATTCCCATCTCCCTGGGACAGAGCACATGGGGGAAGGGGCGGCTGTGGGCATGACTTCAGCAGACTTAAATGTTCCTGCCTGCTGGCTCTGAAGAGAGCAACGGATCTCCCAGCACAGTGCTTGAGCTCTGCTAAGGGACAGACTGCCTCCTCAAGTGGGTCCTGACCCCTGTGCCTCCTGATGGAGAGACACCTCCCAGCAGGAGTCAACAGACACCTCATACAGGAGAGCTCTGGCTGGCATCTGGTGGGTGCCCCTCTGGGACGAAGTTTCCAGAGGAAGGAGCAGGCAGCAATCTTTGCTGTTCCACAGCCTCCCCTTGTGATGTCCAGGCAAACAGAGTCTGGAGGGAACCTCTAGCAAACTCCAGCAGTCCTGCAGAAGAGGGGCCTGACTGTTAGAAGGAAAACTAACAAATAGAAAGCAATAGCATCAACATCAACAAAAAGGATGTGCACGTAAAAATCCCATTCAAAAGTCACCATCACCAAAGACCAAAGGTAGATAAATCCATGAAGATGAGGAAAAGCCAGTGCAAAATGGTTGAAAATTCTAAAACCCGGAATGCTGCTTCTCCTCCAAAGGATCATAACTCCTCGCCAGTAAGGGAACAAAACTGGATGGAGAATGAATTTGATGAATTGACAGAAGTAGGCTTCAGAAGGTGAGTAATAACAAACTCCTCTGAGCTAAAGGAGCATGTTCTAACCCAATGCAAGGAAGCTAAGAACCTTGATAAAAGGTTGCAGGAACTGCTAAATAGAATAACTAGCTTAGTTATTCTCTAACTAGTTAGAACATAAATGACCTGATGGACCTGAAAAACACAGCACGAGAACTTCATGAAGCATACACAAGTATCAATAGCTGAATCAATCAAGTGGAAGAAAGGATATCAGATATTGAAGAATAATTTAATTTAATAAAGAGTGAGACAAGATCAGAGAAAAAAGAATAAAAAGGATTGAACAAAGCCTCCAAGAAACATGGGACTATGTGAAAAGACCAAACCTATTTTTGATTGGTGTACCTGAAAGTGATGGGGAGAATGGAACCAAGTTGGAAAACACTCTTCAGGGTATTATCCTGGAGAACTCCCCCAACCTAGCAAGGTAGGCCAACATTCAAATTCAGAAATACAGAGAACACCACAAAGATACTCCCTGAGAAGAGCAACCCCAAGACACATACTTGTCAGATTCACGAAGGTTGAAAAGAAGGAAAAAATGTTAAGGGCAGCCAGAGAGAAAAGTCGGGTTACCCACAAAGGGAAGCCCATCAGACTAACAGCAGATCTCTCTGCAGAAACCCTACAAGCCAGAAGAGAGTGGGGGCCAATATTCAACATTCTTAGAGAAAAGAATTTTTAACCCAGAATTTCATACCCAGCCAAACTAAGCTTCATAAGTGAAGGAGAAACAAAATCCTTTACAGACAAGCAAATGGTGAGAGATTCTGTCACCCACAGGCCTGCCTTACAAGAGCTCCTGAAGGAAGCACTAAACATGGAAAGGAACAACTGGTACCAGCCACTGCAAAAACATACCAAATTGTAAAGGCCATCAACACTATGAAAAAACTACATCGACTAATGGGCAAAATAACCAGCTAACATCATAATGACAGGATCAAATTCACACAAAACAATATTAACCTTAAATGTAAATGGGCTAAATGCCCCAATTAAAAGACATAGACTGGCAAATTGGATGAAGAGTCAAGACCCATTAGTGTGTTGTATTCAGGAGACCCATCTCATGTGCAAAAATACATATAGGCTCAAAATAAAGGGATGGAGGAATATTTACCAAGCAAATGGAAAGCAAAAAGAAGCAGGGGTTTCAATCCTAGTCTCTGATAAAACAGAGTTTAAACCAACAAAGATCAAAGACGAAAAGAAAGGCATTACATAATGGTAAAGGGATCAATGCAACAAGAACAACTAACTATTCTAAATATATATGCACCCAATACAGGAGCACCCAGATTTATAAAGCAAGTTCTTAGAGACCTACAAGGAGACTTAGACTCCCACACAATAATAGTGGGAGACTTTAACACTCCACTGTCAATAGCAGACAGATCAACAAGACAGAAAATTAACAAGGATATTCAGGACTTGAACTCAGTTCTGGACCAAGTGGACCTAATAGACATCTACAGAACTCTCCACCCCAGATCAAGAGAATATACATTCTCCTCAGCACTACCTCACACTTATTCAAAAATTGACCACATAATTGGAAGTAAAACACTCCTCAGCAAATGCAAAAGAATGGAAATCATAACAAACTGTCTCTCAGGCCACAGTGTAATCAAATTAGAATTCAGGATTAAAAAACTCACTCAAAACTGCACAACTACATGGAAACTAAACAACCTGCTCCTAAATGACTACCGAGTAAATAATGAACTTAAGGCAGAAATAAAGAAGTTATTTGAAGTCAATGAGAATGAAGACACAACATACCAGAATCTCTGGTACACATTTAAAGCAGTGTGTAGAGGGAAATTTATAGCACTAAGTGCCCACAAGAGAAAGGAGGAAAGATCTAAAATTGATATCCTAACATCACAATTAAAAGAACTAGAGAAGCAAGAGCAAACAAATCCAAAAGTTAGCAGAAGACAAGAAATAACTAAGATCAGAGCAGAACTGAAGGAGATAGAGACATGAAAAACCCTTCAATAAATCAATGTAGCCAGGAGCTGGCTTTTTGAGAAGATCAACAAAATAAGTAGACCATTAGCAAGACTAATAAAGAAGAAAAGAGAGAAGAATCAAATAAACTCAATAAAAAATGATAAAGGGATGTCACCACTGATCCCACAGAAATACAAACTGCCATCAGAGAATACTATAAACACCTCTATGCAAACAAACTAGAAAATCTAGCGGAAATGAATAAATTCCTGGACACACACACCCTCCCAAGACTAAACCAAGAAGAAGTCGAATCTCTGAATAGACAAATAACAAGTTCTGAGGTTAAGGCAGTGATTAATAGCCTACCAACCATAAAAAGTCCAAGACTGAATAGATTCACAGCCAAATTCTACCAGAGGTACAAGAGGAGTTGGTACCATTCCTTCTGAAACTATTCCAAACAGTAGAAAAAGAGGGACTCCTCCCTAACTCATTTTATGAGGCCAGCATCATCCTAATACCAAAAACCTGGCAGAGACACAACAAAAAAAGAAAATTTCAGGCCAATATCCCTCATAAACATCGATGCAAAAATCCTAATAAAATACTGGCCAACCAAATCCAGCAGCACATCAAAAAGCTTATCCACTACGATCCAATCGGCTTCATCTCTGGGACGCAAGGCTGTTTCAACATACGCAAATCAATAAACGTAATCCATCACATAAACAGAACGAACGACAAAAACCACATAATTATCTCAATAGATGCAGAAAAGGCCTTTGATAAAATTCAGCACCCCTTCATGCTAAAAACACTCAATAAACTAGGTATTGATAAAATGCATCTCGAAATAATAAGACCTGTTTATGACAAACCCACAGCCAACAACATATTGAATGGGCAAAAACTGAAGTATTCCCTTTGAAAACTGGCACAAGACAAAGATGCCCTCTCTCACCACTCCTGTTCAACATAGTATTGGAAGTTCTGGCGAGGGCAATCAGGCAAGAGAAAGAAATAAAGGGTATTCAAAAAGAAAGAGAGGAACTCAAATTGTCTCTGTTTACAGATGATATGATTGTATATTTAGAAAACCCTGTCTTCTCAGCCCAAAAACTCCTTAAGCTGATAAGCAACTTCAGCAAAGTCTCAGGATGCAAAATCAATGTGCAAAAATCACAAGCATTCCTGTACACCAATAATAGAGAAACAGAGAGCCAAGTCATGAGTGAACTCCCATTCGCAATTGCTACAATGAGAATAAAATACCTAGGAATCCAACTTACAAGGGATGGGAAGGATCTCATCAAGGAGAACTACAAACCACTGCTCAAGGAAGTAAGAGAGGACACAAACAAATGGAAAAACATTCCATGCTCATGGATAGGAAGAATCAATAATGTGAAAACGGCCATACTGCCAAAAGTAATTTTTAGATTCAATGCTATTCCCATCAAGACACCATTAACTTACTTCACAGAATTAGAGAAAACAACTTTAAATTTCATATGGAACCAAAAAAGAACCCACATAGCCAAGACAATCCTAAGCAAAAAGAACAAAGCTGGAGCATCATGCTACCTGGCTTCAAACTATACGACAAGGCTACAGTACCCAAAACAGCATGGTACTTGTACCAAAACAGCTATATAGACCAATGGAACAGAACAGAGGCCTCAGAAGTAACACTACACATCTACAACCATCTGATCTTTGACAAACCTGACAAAAACAAGCAATGGGGAAAGGATTCCCTATTTAATAATGGTGCTGGGAAAACTGGCTAGCCATATGCAGAAAACTGAAACTGGACCCCTTCATTACAACTTATACAAAAATTCACTCATGATGGATTAAAGACTTAAACCTAAGATCTAAAACCATAAAAATCCTAGAAGAAAACCTAGGCTATGCCATTCAGGACATAGGCATGAGCAAAGACTTAATGACTAAAATACCAAAAGCAATGGCAACAAAAGCCAAAATTGACAAATAGGATCTAATTAAACTAAAGAGCTTCTGCACAGCAAAAGAAACTATCATCAGCGTAAACAGGCAACCTATAGAATGGGAGAACATTTTTGTAATCTATCCATCTGACAAAGGACTAATATCTAGAATCTATAAGGAACTTAAACAAATTTACAAGAAAAAAACAAACAATGCCATCGAAAAGTGGGTGAAGGATATGAACAGACAATTCTCAAAAGAAAACCTTTGTATGGCCAACAAACATATGAAAAAAAGCTCATCATCACTGGTCATTAGAGAAATGCAAGTCAAAACCACAATGAGATACCATTACATGCCAGTTAGAATGGCAATCATTAAAAAGTCAGGAAATATCAGATGCTGGAGAGGATTTGGAGAAACAGGAATGCTTTTACACTGTTGGTGGGAATGTAAATTAGTTCAACCATTGCAGAAGACAGTGTGGCGATTCCTCAAGGATCTAGAACCAGAAAACCATTTGACCCAGGAATGGGATTGCTGGGTATATACCCAAAGGGTTACAAATCATTCTACTATAAAGACACATGCACACATATATTTATTGCAGCACTATTCACAATGGCAAAGACTTGGAACCAACCCAAATGCCCATCAATGATAGACTGGATAAAGAAAACATGGCACATATACACCATGGAATACTATGAAGCCATAAAAAAGGATGAGTTCATGTCTTTTGCAGGAACATGAATGAAGCTGGAAACCATCATTCTCAGCAAACTAACACAGGAACAGAACACAAAATACTGCATGTTCTCATTCGTAAGTGGGAGTTGAACAATGAGAAAACACGGACACAGAGAGGGGAACATCTCACACCAGTGCCTGTTGGGGGTGGGGGGCTAGGGGAAGGATAGCATTAGGAAAAGTAGCTAATGTAGATGATGGATTGGTGGGTGCAGCAAACATCATAACACATGTATACCTATGTAAGAAACCTGCATGTTCTGCACATGTATCCCAGAACTTAAAGCATAATAAAAATAAATAAATAAAATAAAGTAATATTTCCTTCACATGCATTAAGATTGACCCCAAATTCTATCTTTTCTAATCAAACAGATTAGAAGCAATTTCTACTACCTTCTACTCTTACAGCATGTAGCCATTTCTCTCTTATCTCTCTGAAGAAACTAATCCTATTATTCTCCACCCGCCTGATGCTAGTAGTTCTTTACATCTGCTTAATTAGGGAATGGGTGACTGGTACTTTATATACAAGCAGAAAGGAGCTACACAGCAGTAAACATAGTCTCAATAAATATTGTCTCCTTGCTCCCTATAGACAGCCTTCTGGTGTCTTCCCAGCAGCAATCTCTGTTTGTCATGAAGTGAGTGGCAGGGGATGCGGATACAGCAACGAGAAACACTGGGGTGCGTCTGTGACTGTTCCACACTTTGCCTTTCCCACTTTGCCTGGTCTTTGGACTCTTAGGTGCCTTGATGTCCAGTGGCACATCAGTGCCTCACTGCCAGCCAGCCTATGAACTTGATATTTGGACACTGAGTGGAATTACTCAAAGGAAAAGATTTGACGTCAAGAGAATGGACTCCTAAAGAATGCAGTCTTCCAGTGTCTCCAAATTTGAAATTCAAAAGAAGGATGAAATGAATGAATACAGTTCACTGGTCACAACATAAAAGTAGGCAATCTTTTCTCTAAGAGATTTTATAGTGTTTAATGTAGACATTACAAGTAAAACATTGTTTAAAACACTTTAAACTATTATTTTAATTTGAAAAATAATTCCTGCACCTGGCCATTCAAAACTGAGCAACACAAAGATGAGATGCAAAAGGCAAATCTCTCTCTCCTTCTGAAGTCCTTTCTAGTTCCTCCCCCAGAGACAGTTACTCTTAACAGCTTCTTGTTCATCATTCCAGAAAATTTCTATGCATATATAAGGTGCATTTATATAGGTGAATATGTATATGTATATGATTGCCTTTTTTCCCTCACAAGTGAACCTTCTCTGTGTGCTGTTCTGAATCTTGCTTTTTATTCACCCAAAATGAATCTTGTCCACATACCTACATCAATATGCACAATTCTTGCTTATTCTTATGAGTAATTACTATTGCATTGTCTGAATGTTCCATCATTTATTTGACTAATTCTCTACTGAAGAATATTTAGGTCAGTTATATAAACAAGAATTTCTTTCCTAAAATTCCTAAGCAAATCTGATTCTGAGAAACCAGGTCTCAGGTTATGCTCAATTTCAGTGAGCTCAAACCACCACACCCTTCACCTCCATAGGACCCTTGTGAGGGAGGAGTCACTCGCCCTTCCCTTCTCTGTGCAGGAGGAAACCATGGTGGAGGGGCAGCTCTTCCCCGGCTAATGAGGAACACAGAAGCACTCAAGGCTTCTATGTAGCCTTATTCTGTCTATGCTCCCTGTCTAGAGCTTGCTTAATTGGGTTTCTAGCGCTGGTTCTCTGATGCAGCCCTCCACTTGCCCGGGCCTGTTGCATCAGTGTGACCTGCCAACTCTGTCCTCAGATCATCTGATGCTGCTCGGCTCCCTGCTCAAGCCTGTCTTCTCAATCCACTTCTTGTGCCTCACATTTTTGCATCCAGAAGGCTTATTTGGCCTCTGGGAGCTGGCCACTCTCTGCTTTTGGGGACAGCTTCTTCCCTAAGAGTCTGAGACTTCCCTCCCCGGTGTTTGGTCTCTATCTCTCTAACCAGCTCCTTTGCTCCTCCTCCTCTTCCCAGCCACATTGTGTTGGAAGGCCCCAAGGCACTGAAATCAGCAATAGCCGCCTCTCCAGCCACACTCCCTCCGGGGGTGACTATACCAATGCTACTCTCTAACATGGTTGAACAAGGAAAAACTCAGGAATCACCCTGGCTCCTCTCTTTTTCTTATATTGGGGTTCATTAGGTCCCATCGGCTCTACTATTTACTTCAGGAGTGGAAACTACACTTGTCTCTTGTCTGAGCCTTTTCATGAGCTGCGTTAGCCTGAATATAAGGAAAATCAAGGAAACAACCAGCCCAAGGAATAAAAATGCGGTTGGCACTGATAACATGAAATCTGGAGTGTTTCACTTGCTTTCAAGTTCTAATTTGCACAAAATCCCATCGTACCACTGGCCTTTTTGCTCCAGGTAGGGAAGAAAGGGCAAATAAGTAGAGAAGTGACCTCCATGGCACATCCAGTCATTGCCTGTTGCTGCCCCCTGTAGTCCACCGTCAGAGGTATCAATCACAAGAAGCTACTGGCCAAGAGGGCAATGAGGTGGGCCTAGAACCTAGAACTGTGCTGCTAGTATTAGTAGCTATTGATCATGCATGGTTGCTGAGCACATGGAATGCAGCTTCTCCAAATGGAGATGGGCTATAAGCATAAAATGCACACAAAATTTCGAAGACTTAGGACAACAGCAAAAAAGAATGTAAAAACATCAATAATTTTTTAAGTTGACTACATGTTGAAAAAAAGTTTTCGCATATATGGGTTAAGTTAAAATTGTTAGCATTTTATCAAAGTTAATTTCACCTGTTTCATCTTTTTAAATGTGGCTACTAGAAAATTTAAAATTACACAAACAACTTACAGTGTATTTCTATTAGAGAGCACTGATCCAGAAAGTCTGATAATTGGGGTTTTAAGAAATCTGACAAAGTTTTACAATTTCAATGACATGCTGTCCCGTGAACACTAATTCCTGAGAATTTTCCATTATTCAAGAAATGTTCAAGGAATGAAAACCCTACATTCGAATAGTCTTCCAAGTCCAGAGACCTCATGGGGGAACATCTTTGTCCTCTAAGAGTGAATTTAATTTCCTAAACTCTTTGCTCATTTATTCAACAAACATCAATTGAGCACTTACTATGTGTTTGATGCAGCTAGACGGTGATGTATGTAGAGGGGAAAATGAAAATCTCATCTCAAGAAGTTTATTACACTGGGGAAATAGATACAGAAATAAATATCCAGAAAATTATCCAAATAGGAGGGTATACAAAGAATGAGGACTGTCCATTCATTTGGAGTCAGACTTCATGAATGAAATAGATGACTGATGAATGAAACAGATGATTGATGAATGAAATAGATGATTGAGTTAACGTTCAAAGGAAGGTATGAGTAACTCTACAGGAATCACGCTGATTGTCTTTTACAACTTCTAAACAAGATGGATCAAAATTGTGAGAAATGGCAGCTCCAGTGTTCGAATAAGTGTGTCATTTAGCCAGCCAAGGTGCCCACTTGAAAGGGACAATGCTTATTTTAGCTTTTAAGTATTCCCATATTTGTACAAATAAAACCCTACAGCTTTGTTCTTCTCCAGTGCCTCCTGCTCAGCCCAGTGTTCCCATGAACCAGCTAGGCTGACTCTGAGTGAGTGGGAGGGATGACCAGGGATGGAACCTTAGGAGACAGCTGTCAGGGATTAGGACATCTTGTACAAGATCCTTAGTGGGCTGGAAGGGGAACCAGCAATGTCTGCCTCTGTACTTTCTTATTCTCCTTAGAGAAATGTGGGAATAATATCCAAGGGTCCTCTAATCTAGGCCCTGGCAACCTGTCCTATTGGACAGTTAGGGAATTTCTCTTATCCCAATACTCAGTGTGTGAAATTCATTCTACATAGACTCCTATTGTGTGCCTCATAATCAGTTCTATTTAAATTAAAATGTTTTGAAAGAGGAATACTTTGGTGATTAGGACAGACTAGGGAATGCCTCTGCTAATTTTTATTCCACTATGAGACACACCTATAACTGAGGGCACTGACTGAATGGGTAAGAGAAAGCAGAACCAAGCTTCATGGCCTGGAATTACAGACTTGTCTGGCTGATGTTCGGTCACACAAACATTTTCTCACACCGGTAAATGTCGACATCACCCAGAGGGTGCCTGGTCAACTCCAGTGCAAACCATTAACCACATTAGAGAAAATAGGCCTGGAGAGGTATCCCTCAATGGTTTTAACTTCAAAAGATGTCACGAGAAGAGCCACAAATTATTATTGCTGACAATTTGTACAATTTGTCCCTG
The DNA here is from genome assembly GCF_043159975.1 of Macaca nemestrina. Classification (NCBI taxonomy): domain Eukaryota; kingdom Metazoa; phylum Chordata; class Mammalia; order Primates; family Cercopithecidae; genus Macaca; species Macaca nemestrina. The sequence continues at coordinate 71,456,447 of NC_092135.1, forward strand.
GTGAAATGTGTGTGTCCCTACACTGCACCATTTTACATAACAATATGAAATATTAAAAGGGAAAAAGGTTTTGTAATAAACAGCAGTTTTGCTGATTGCGGCTGATTATGTTAAGCAGCTTGTACTGTGGGTGTCAGAGGAGACTTAATAGCTCCTATAACTAATTTCCACGACTGACCTCTCCCCTCCACTGATGAAGCCTATTCAAAAACCTGCTGCCCTTTGCTCATTTTCAGATCTTATATTTCTGAACTGTTTGGATCGTGCATATATTTGCTAAAGTTGTTGTGTACAGGATTTGTGTGTGTGTGTGTGTGTGTGTGTTTAAAAAAATATACAATCCATGAAGAAAGATTCCTGCCAGGGCTGTCTTATGTATTATTTAAAAAAGGAACAAACTACACAAACAGTAAGAACAATGCATATTTACAACATTCATATCAGATGCCATGTTATTAATTACAGCTTAAGACTGTTCCTGTATTGAGAGAAAGTGTGTGAAGAAATACAGGGCCAACATTTTTTACTCCAACTTTAAAATAAAGGGTAAAGGATGTCTTTCTGGGGAAGAGCATCATCTGGGCCATTTCATCAGCCTCGATGGCTGGTACTTAGAAGCAAAGTGCTGTTCAATCATGAAGCAATTTCATTTTTCTGATAAAAGTTTTTGATTTAAATGGAATTTCATAGAGAACATTTCAGAGTATAGAGAAATCCTCCATCAGTAAGTGCAGATAAACATGTAAATGCATATGTGTAAGTGTCTATAATTCACAGTTTGCTCTTCCTCTGTTCCCCAAATCTAAAGATGTTTACAAAGCCACAGGGGAAATGTGGAGGTTGGTAAGAGCAGCGCTTTAAAGGGCAGAGACGTCAATCCTCCCCACACTATTCAAATGCAGTCATCCTGGGGAAATAAAACCAAATAAAGAAAAAAGAGGGAGGGAAAAAGTCAACAATTCAAAAAGTAAAGTGTATGAATCTGACTTGCTAGAGAAAGGGGTGGACTTACTACAACAAGGTCACAAAAAGGTGCAGCCTTTGATGAGACAAATACTGGCTGAAGCCGGCTGATAAATATTTCCTGTAGGATTTGAAGCAGGTTGCCACCAGCAAAACAAAAATCCCTAGGGGGCAGTACATAATTAACAATTTGAAGATGTGACCGCGTGTCATTGTCTCAAAAGGAGCCAGGGAATCCTGCCCCCAAAAGCACAAAACCCGAGTTCCCATATTAATCTTACTATTTCCCTATAAAAACAACATCAGTGTTTCCCCAGAGGCTCAGAAGATGCCTTTGCTCTGGGCTGGCAAATGTCTCCTGACTCATAGTGTCATTTTCCTGTGATTTTATATCAGCACCACCAAACCTGTTCCTCTAGTCTGAGCAAAATCACACAGCATGTTTAGGAAAGCAAACAAGTATTTTTTTCTATTAACAAAGTCATGAATAAAATCGGGACTGAGAGAAGGAAGCTGTTTAGACAGGGTGCCTGAACGTGTGTTTAAAAACCTTTAGAACAGGGACTCTCTGAAAACAACTGACCTTCAATTAAATTGCACCCACACACCATAACAAAAACTCGGGAAAGATAACAGAAGTCATAAAGAAGTTTTGGCGTGGTTTAAAAATTTCTTTGGTTTATTTCAAGACAGGTTGGAGTTTGGAGGGAGGAAGAGGTTAATTGCCAAAGGGAAAGGATAGAACAAAGAAATACTTAACTTAATCTTGGGGTGGTTCTGGCATTCACTTAAGAGAAGTCAGCAATATTTCCCAATGGGTAGATCCAGGACAATGCCAATTTTGAGTTTGTTGTGCTGCTGAACCTTGGAAGCAGTGTGGACTACTACTCAGAGCAACGAATTTGGAAAAAGGAGACCTGGGCCACATTTCCACCTGTGACTGAAAGTGGGTGCTTCTTGGGAAGTTTCTCAGATTCTCTGTGTCTTGGTTCCTTCAACTGGTAACTGAGTTCAGATCACTTGCCACCTGCCTACCTAATCAGAATATTGTGAGTGTTAATGAGATTGCACTTGCAAAGTGATTGCCTCATCATATAACTCCAAAGTATTATTATTCATCATAAAGACACAGCTGCAATATTGTATATTGTTATGTACCAGACGCCATGCTTCTATTTTTAGCAACCTAGAAATGAGAGTGTCTTAGAATTATACAGTGGGAGGGGCCTGGCAATGTTACCTGCCCCAAGCTCTGTTCTGGGTCGGGTGGGTGTCTAACCAACCAAAGATGGCTGCTGGCTGTTTAGTCTCACTGTATGTCTAAAGGAGGAAACTTTTCAGCTCACCTTTCAGAGAAAATTCCAATGTTCTTATTCTGATGGTCAAGAGTTATTGCTTAAGTCTGAATTCTCCCTGTTTCAATTAAAATAACCTTTTTCATGTATTAATATGTATGTGGGTCTCCTTCATGTAGTGATCTTGAGGGGCAGAAACCATGTCGTATGCATTTTTATATTCTTTAAGTCACCTCCCAGTAAGGCAGTACATAGTAAACACTCAAGAAATGCATCTTGGATTGAATTCAGTTGTTTGTAACTATGTGGGCAGAAAAAAAAACATTGATAGTACATTTCATACTAAGAGCATAGGTCCTGCAGTCCTAGTCCCCTGGAGGCTCAGGCTGGAGGATGACATAAATACAGTTCTAGGCTAACAGGTGGTTTGGCTATGGTGTGTGTGCCCACATTTGGAAAGGAAGTTGCGCTTCAACTTTCTTTTCCCTAGGACTTTCAGAAAGCCCTATGGTTTTGCTATGACCTGAGTGTTTGTGTCACCTCAAAATTGATATGTTAGAATGCTAATCCCCAAGGTGATGGTAGTAGCAGGTGGGGCCTTTGGGAAGTAATTAAATCATGACGTTGGAGCCTCCGTGAATGGAATTAGTGCCCTTATAAGAAGACATGAGAGAGCTTGCTTCCACTCTTTCTCTGCTTTCTGCCCATATGAGGATGGCACGAAAAGACAGCCATCTGCAAACCAGGAGGCAGGCCCTCACCAAACACCAGATCTGCTGGAGCTTTGATTTTGGACTTCCCAGTCTCCAGACTGTGAGAAATAAGTTTCTACTGTTTATAAGCCATCTGGTTTATGGTATTTTGTTACAGCAGTCCAAACAGACTAAGACAGTTTACCTACTAGTGTTTTATGCTCTTTGATACAGTGACTAATGAATGTTTCAATCAAATTTTCCTGGTTTTCAATTACTACACTAATTCATCCCTATCTCCCATTCTCCCCTCTTCTTTTAAACATTTATTTTAGGTTCGGGGTGTATGTGCAGGCTTGTTTTATAGGTAAGTTGTGTGTCACAGGGGATTGGTGCATAGATTATTTTATCATCCAGGTAATAAGCATAGTATCTGATAGGTAATTTTTCAATCTTCACCCTCCTCCCACCCTTCCACCCTCAAGTAGCCCCAGTGTCTGTTATCCTCTTCTTTGTGTACATGTGTACTCAATGTTTAGCTACCACTTATTAGTGAGAACATGTGGTATTTGGTTTTCTGTTCCTGTGTTAGTTTGCTTAGGATAATGGCCTCCAGTTCCATCCATGTTGCTGCAAAGGACATGACTTTGTTCTTTTTTATGGCTGTGTAGTTTTCAATGTTGTATACGTACCACATTTTCTTTATCCTGTCTACCATTGATAGGCATTCAGGTTGATTCCACGTCTTTGTTATTGTGAATAGGGCTGCAATAAACATACATATGCTGTTTCTTTATGGTAAAATGATTTATATTCCTTTGGGTATATACCAACTAATGGGATTGCTGGGTAGAATGGTAGCTCTGTTTTAAGTTCTTTGAGAAATCTCCCAAATGCTTTCCACAATGCCAGTGCCCATTTTTTTTTTTTTTAAAGATGGGTATAACATTTGCTCACTTTTCAACTGAAAGGAACTTCTGTCCTTCATAGTTTAAAAGAAAAATTCCAAAGCTCGAGTTCTACCTGCTTGCCATTAGGGCTGGCTCCCTTACATGCAACTGGCTTTCACAGATTCTCTGTAGGCTTTTGGCCCCTGCTCTAGTCTGGCTTTAACTTTTCCTATACAGCTGGATCTTGATTGTTTTACAGTTCACATCTGATATTTTTCTGGAGAGACTCGTAGACACATGATGACCTCACTTTTATTGTCCTCTGGAGCATTCCTTCCTGTGGTGGAAATTGACTTGGGCCTCCGCCTCCACCAGTGCTGGGTCCAGGCCTTGCTCTGCTGCTGCTGAAGCAGCTTCTGTAACACTTGCACCCCAAGAGGCAAGAGGCCCAAGGAGCTGGGCAAAGGCATCGGTGCTCAGAATATTAAGGTCTGGGTTTGAAGGATGTTTTTGTTTGTTTTGATACCTTCTACATTCCTTGCCAGCTCCATCCTCCTTTCAGCAGTAGTACTCTTCATTTCCATCATACACTCTGCCATTTCTTTATAAACATCTTGAGTACCCTGGTTTAATTTCCTCCATTTTAAACATTTCCATTTGCCCTTCGGCTCTCAGTGAAGCCCTAAGATGACTCAGCTTGTTTCCTGACTAATTGGCTTCCACCCTGCTAGAGTTTTTTTATTAACTTGCAAAACTACCCTTTTGAATGGCAGTGCTGGATTACTTGGTGTGATGGCAAACTTTGTGTGTCTACTTAGCTAGGTCATGGTACCCATACATTAGATTGGCCAAACACCAGTCTACATGTTGGCATGAAGACATTCTGTAGATGTGATTAACATTTAAATCAGTAGACTAGATTTTACAGACTGCCTCATGGAATTTCTTGTAGTTCTCCTTGTCTTCTGCCAGCTCAGAGAATAGCCCAAGGCACTTATTAACAATGTTTATTCGATTGACTTTTAAGATTTTGCTCTGCTTAAGCATTTTTCAAGAGATGTTGAGGGGGCAGATACTGAGAGTCAACCAAACCATGAATAAAGTTAAGAAACTCTTGTGTCAACTCATCACAGCTGTCCATGATGAACACATGATGAACAGTTTGATGTTGTTCTTTTTCTTCTTCTCAAAGAGGTCAAAGGGAGTCCATTGAGGGATGAGTAGCAATGTTCTGAATTTCAACTGACCATCTACAGAGAAATGCTTGACTGCCAAGTAGTCTTCCCAGTTATTGATGAGACTCTTGTAAAATTCTCCACATTCCTCCTGGGTGACATCATGAGGGTTTCTGGTCCAAATGAACTTGGCCTTGTTTACCTCTTCCTGATCAATGCATTTCTCTTTAATTTTCTGCTCTTCTTTTTCTTACTCTTACTGCTGTTATCTGAGCCCACATTTTCAATCTTGAGCCTTTCCTCAGCATCTTTATTTTTCTCTTCTTTCTCACCTTTCTCTTCTTTTGCCTCGTCATCACTGGTTTCCTTCTCATTCCTTCCCTCAGATAAAGAGTGATGGGATAGCTTATGAACTATGAGTACTTCTTCAACTACTTCTTTGACTTGTCTCTCTTCTAAGTACTCTATCTGGCCTTCCTTAAGGTGGAGGATCATTTTGGTACCCCTGATGGTGGGCTCACTGGGGTCAGCACATACAGTGGAGGAAGACTCTCAGCCATACTGTTCATCAGCATTGTGATGTGTGATCACAGTCACCTTCTCTGCCACCAGGTAGGCAGATTAAAAACCAAACTGCTCAATCTTGGAGACTTGGCAATGGTTCCCAAATTATTTATGACATCATCCTTGGTCAAGGCAATGCCTGTGTCCACGAAAGTCAGAGTGCATTCCTGAGAGTTGAAGATGATGTCAATTTTCATCTCTTTACTGCTGTTCAACTCAAGAAAGTCTGTCAGGCTCTCAGCAAATTTTGTTTAATGCATTAAATCCATTAGAGATTGACTCCTGAAGAAAAATTTTCTGGTTGGCATAGAAGGTATTGATGTTGAGATACATGAATTGGGCAACTTATGCCTGAAAAGCAAACTTCTCCACCTTTTCCTTTCCATGGTACACTTCCTCAGGCATCTTGAAAGGAAAGGGCCGCAAGTACTAGAGAGCAGAGTGGGCCAGGACTGTCCAACTTGCACGTGGCATCAAGCCTGAGCAGGGATAATTGTTAATTCCCAAGCCATAAGGTTCCAGATCTTCAATTGACCTCATGATGGATCAGCCTGTTATACCTTACAATTAGAGTTATGGGATCTTACAGCAGAGTCCACCAGTGCCCACCCCTTCCCTGGGGCTAAGTCTTCAACATGCCTGAGTTTTGCTTGGAAACTTGAGGCTGATGAATACTACCAGGCCGACCATCCCTGATGTTCTTAGTCACTATCTGGAAGCCTCCCTAAGATGGGAGAGAAGGGAGGAGGTGCTTGAAGGGGCACTCTGCGTGCTCGGCTGAGAAGTCTGAGCTCTATCCTAGGAGATGTTCAGGTATCACTGAGGGTTTTCGTCACAGTATCATCATCTCTGGCTTTTATAACTACTGTGACCCAAGTGAAGGTCTACAAATACCTTGTTCATACATTCCTTGCATTCTCATTGCAATATTTCAATAAGGAATAATGTCATTAGCTATTTTTCTTTTTTACAAACAGTCACTATCTAACAAGAATTTAACTTAGAATGACCGAATCTGAGTCAGAGGCTGCTTAAGTTACTTCCTTATTTCTTGGAGCTGAGTCCTGTGAACATGTCCTCAGCCTGCTGGAAGGGGCATGGCCAGAGGGGTGGGCATGAGGAGGGAGACACACATCCCAGTGCTGGTTGACAAGGGCTCAGAAAAGCTTGTCTCTGAAAGTTCCAGGTCTGCAAGCGGGAAAAAAGAATGCCTACAAGAAATACAATTGCTTTCACTCATAAACCTTCATTCTTGGGAAATCCGTCAGAGTTCTGAAAACAACTTCATCCTGGTTCAGTAAAACTCATTTTCTCTACAGCAGAGAAAGAGTAAACAAATTTGCTCATCACCTCTCCCTTCTTTTCCATTCTAAGGTAGCCTGGATAGGAAAGCTTTTCTTCCATGGCCTGAAGATTCTGATGCCACAACACTAGAGGAGCCACAAGTTCCTAAATTCCAAACTCCCTTGCCAAAGCTTCTCCACCCACTTATGGCATCAGTGCCAAAGGGGCATGTGACAAGTGGAGATCCATCTAAAATTGGTCCGACTGTTTTAATAATATTAATATTGTGTAATATGAATAACAACAAGAATAATAATAACTACTTATAGAGTGCTTTCTCAGAACCAGGCACGGTGCTGGCACTAAGCTTTTGACTTGCATTATTCCATCAGCGATATATTATCATTTCAATTTTCCAGATGAAAAAACTGAAACTCAGAAAGGTTAACAACTGTTCAAGGATCCACACCTAGTAGTACATGGTTGGAGAAATGGTTCTTAAGCCTATTGAAAAGCACTGTGGTCTCCAGCAGGAGCTATGGCTACCAAAGGATGAAAGTCGCTGGGGTGAACCCAGAGGATAAAGCAGTTGCCTCCTATGCACTAGGTCTAGATAGGTGTTTTCCAGAATAGCAGTGGCTCTAGACACTCAGTATCTCCAAGGTCACCCCAGTGTGGGCCTAAACTTCCTGAGCCTTGAGGTATCCTTGACCTCATCTCAGAGTTTCCTAGGCCATAGGCTGCTTCTGAAACTCAGTCCTTGCAACTGTTACCTCAGTTCACCTTAGTGATGCTCATCAGACATAGCGTTCCCAACACATCTCTTCACTCTGGCAATGTAAGTCTAGGGCTGTTTAGGAATGGTAAGCATGGGAGGGGTGGTAAGGAACTGCTTCTTAATCCTCTTGTCCTTTATTTTTGATCTTTCTCCACATCTTTAACTGTGATCCAATGAGATGTCTAGATAGCCTGGTGTCCACAACCCTAGACCTCTAGGGGAAAATGGTTTGCTCTGAATGGCTAGGACAGGAACCATTCACAATTGCAGGTCAAATCAATGCATGGCCAGTGAAGGCACACTTTTCTGGCACATTCCTGTGCAATGTGTACTTTTGTGAAAAGAAGAGGTGGGGAGATGTACTGTTAGGTGAAGTTTGCTCCCACACCCTTTTAGTACTACTGTTTCAGTGACACCAGTGGGGAGAATGTGACAAAAACTTCAGAACAAAAGCAGACAGTGCTGTCTTGCCCTGGCAAGACATAGACATAGAGTCCCTGCCTGGAGTTACTGGCAAAAAGAAACAGTAGGATCTGAGACCTATGGCCATGGAGATCCAAGGAAAACCAGAGGTTTACCCAGGAACCAAATGATTCATTGTAGGAACATCGTCCATTTGCTCAGCTTCCTGCTTCTATCTCTTATCCCTCAACAGTCCTAGACTTACTTTGCCAGAGTGAAGAGGATGGGTTGGGAACGCTATGTCTGATGAGCATCCCTAAGGTGAACTGGGGTAGCAGTTGCAAGGACTGAGTTTCAGAAGCAGTCTATGGCCTAGGAAACCTGAGAGGAGGTCAAGGATACCACGGGGCTTAGGAAGTTTGGGCCCACTCTGGGGAGTGCTGCAGGTACTAATGGAGGTTATCGGTGCATGGATCAAAAGGGAGATGCCGTGAAAAGGAAACACACGCAGGGCATCTGAGGACAGAGTGCGCTTCTCTGTTCTTTGGCTCTCTGTTCTTTGGCTCTTTGCATTCCTTTGCAGCCTTTCAGAGCTCTGCAGCCTGGCAGGTGTGCTAGGCCTCCTGTCTAGGCCAAGAGGTTGCTGAATTCATGCTTCATTTTCCTGCTGCAAGTAAGATTATTGTGAGAGAGGGTCTTTTTGTCTTTTTGGTCATTAGGTTTAAAATCCAAGCGAATCACAATGTTTGTTAGGTCTTTAGATTATGTTGGTTTTGGGAAAGACCCATTTCAATGTGGGTATTTGAGTGGAATTATCCTTTCTGCCTATGTGCTATGAAAATTTTCTACTTTCAGAACCTGTGTTTAGAACTCAGTGTGAAAAACCAGTCAACACACATACCACACAGTGCTCAGTGAGTTTTCCAACAGAACAATAAATGGCCCAGAGCTGAGTTGAAAGCAGTGTGGTGCTATGAAACAAGGGAAATTAGAAATCACCATTTGATTCAAAGTTTGAAGTCACAGTATGATTTGGTTACAGGTGGCACCAGCTATTGTGATGTTAGCATGGTTGAGAAATTACCATAGCATTCCTACCCAATTTCATGAATAATGCAACCACTCTTTTGGGCCACTTGGAAGACTTCCAGCAAAAATATAGCCCTTGTCAATTCCTAGGAGCATGATTGTGCTCATAAAGAGATTAAAATTCAGCCAATAAAACATCTAGAGAAAATAAATCAAGTAAAATCCTTCTTTTCATTCATTTGTAAAGGTTTGATTCGAAGTCAGGATTTTCAGAAATGTGGTTTGCAGACCTCCTGCATCAGAATCACCTTGTGAATCTTCTGGGCTTCACTACAGTTGAGAATCTGAATCCCCATTGAGAGTCTGGAGTGTGATAGGTAATAGATTGCTCAGGTGATCTGGGGACATCTTCAAGTTTGAGAACAGCCCCTAGAGTAGTTGATCACTGCACAGCCCAAACATCTGTGCCTCACAAAACTTGCCAGTGGACTCAGGCTTTCTTCCTGGCCTGAAATTTATAGAGTTAGAGCCATTAATCTCAGTTAATTCAATTCATCAAGCATTTATTGAGGAATATCTGTGTGCTGTCAAGGATACAAGCATAGGTAGGGCCCAGTTCTTGTCCTCACTAATCTTATAATCTAAGAAGAAGAATCAGACAAATGCAGAAATAAACACAGTCCCAGGCAGAAAATGATGTGCTCTTTCAGAAGAGAGATCTCTACCAAGTACCAGAAGTTCGGAGAAAGGGGCCCCACTCTGCAGAGAAGACTAGGAAAGTTGTGGATTTTGAGACAGGCCTTCAAAGATGGGTAGAATTTCACAAGCGGAGATGCAGGGTACATTGGGATTACGTGAAGAAAGAATGATGAGAGAACAGGTATGGAACCACAGATTAGCAGATTTGAGCTAGTTCAGGGCTATCTCATGACTGCCTGGAATACTGGGTAGAGTCTTTTTTTAATCGAGATATAATTCATTTATAACACTCATCTTTTTTAAGTGTACAATTCAGTAATTTTAGTGTATTCACAGACTGTGCAACTATCAACACTAATTCAGAACATTTTTATGATCCCTAAACCAAATCTAGCCCTACTGGCAATCATTCCCTATTCTCCCCTCCCCCAGGCCCTGGCAATCACTAATCTACTTTCTCACTACATGGATTGGGAAGATTATTTGTACATAATTAAATAGGGAGTAGAGAACTATTAATGATTTTAATTGAGGTAAAATTTGCGTACAGTTAAATGCACAGATTTTAAGGGTACAATTCAATGAGTTTTGACAACATATACACTCATCTTACTGATTCTCCAAAATAAAGAACGTTTTCTTCACCCTAGAAAGTTCTCTTGTGGGCCCCTCTAGCCAATTCATGCTCCACAGGCAATGATTATCCTGATTTTTGTCATCACAAATTAGTTTTGTTTTTTCTCAAACTTTATATAAATGGAAGCGCACAATATATACTCTTTTGTGTCTGGCTTCTGTTTCTCAGAATATTATTTGGAGATTCATTCACGTTGTGTGTGTCAATGGTTCATTCTTTTTTGTTGCTAAACAGTATGAGTGCGCCACATTTTACCTCTGTTTCTGTTGATGGACATTTGAATTGTTTCCAGTTTATGAACACTTGTGAACCAAGCAGCTGTAAACTTTCTCATGCATGTCTCTTTGTGGACATATGCTTTCCTTTGGGGGTAAATACCTAGGAATGGAATTGTTGATCTGCAAGCTACTGCTTTTGTCTTGTTTTTTGGCAAGAATGTGATCCACCAGACTGAACTTTGAGAAAATGAATGCAACAGCAGTATACAGTGAAAATTAGGATTGGAAGTTAGGAAAATCAGGAGGAATGATGTCCTTTGTGATTGGGAGTCAGCTTATATGGAACTTGGAAAATGAGTGGGTATGAGCAGGCAGTGGAAACAGAAGTTTCAACAACAGCTATTTATTTGGTCTGTACTCTCCAAGGGATTCTTAGGTTCCAGGCAGTCTGGCGGGTGGCATGATAGACTCATTTTTATTGGTGAGAAAGATAAATATTCTGGTTTTGGACAAGAAGATGGATCACTGTCCCCAAAAGGCCATTTCTCAGCACTTCCCCAAGTGCCTGGCACAGAGTGTTAGTGGGATGAATGAACTACTAACAGTCATTTGATACTTAGGAAGAACGAAAGGGCATCGGGGAGAGTGGGTGGGCTGAGGCAGCAGCTCATACACCAGAAATTAGCCCACTTACGGGACTGGTTGATTAGATTAGTTACTTGTGTAATGAGGTGGAGAATTTTATTCATTAGAAATTCTCCTCCAGAATTGCTCCCAAGAAAATCAGTCGGAGTGTGCCTCGTGGTTCTCCCTCCCTCCCCCGCCCCTTCCCCAGGGAATCTTTTGGAGCTCTTGAGACATGTTTATTTTAAAAGTGTATTTATGGACACCACAGAGCACAAGAAGGGTGTTGAATTCAAATTTAAGAAATGTGGAGTGGGTTTTCTTCATTACTGTGCTGACTGTGAACAACTTTAATAATGTATTTCTCAGTTTTCTTATCTGTAGAATGGGAATAATCATAATAAAATCTGTTTCTTTTCTCATAAATAAGTAGATTTAAAATCAGAAGAAATTTTAAATACTAAAATGTTTTGAAAAAGGTAGGCTCCCCGTCACTTTCCAAATAATGAAACAACCTACAACATTTTCAGCTTGTCTTTCAAGGTTTTCTTTGCCCAGTGGTCCAAACTAGTTTATTCTCTCACTATTCTCTCCACTGACAACTGGTTGGACATTAACTGTGGCCAGACATGTCCTGGTGCTCACCCACAGAGACATGCTCCATTGTAGGCTCTGCTCCATTGTAGGCTCTGCTCCATTGTAGCGTCTGCCTGGACCCATGAAATCCTTCCCAAGCTCCATCATTCACATTAACTCTTTCATGGAGTCTCCTTAGAATACCTTCCTCTTCTGCTTTGGCACCCAGATTATAGCAGAAGTCACCTGTCCCTGAGGTTGAAATAAAATTGACTCAACCCAGTCCCACAAGAAGTGCAACACATCCTCTCTCCATTTCATCACGTTCTGGGGAACTGCAGACTCATGGGCACTTAGGCTCCAAGTTATTGCTCTCTCTAAAACTGTAAACTCTCTGTGTCTCACCTTCTGTGGCCCTTTCTTCTCTCAGCAGATATGGGAGTCACCCCACCTCCCTTTTGTGTAATTCCCGCCACACAAACCACTCAGAGGAGGAGACATTTGTGTGTAAAGTTTACTAACAAGTTGGCGCAGTGAAGGGAGGTTTACAGTAGTACACTACAACATGGATGCATAATATTAAATCTTATACATCCTTCATCTTAAAAGTTCTTTAGCTGCCCTGCTACAAGACTGTCTCATGGCTGTTCTTCCCCATGGCCAGAGCCTCTGCCCTGTCCCCACTCCCCATCTTTCTTCCTCCATCCCTCTCTTCTTTGCTTTCTGTTTCTTAACCCAAAATCCTCTAGCTCATTCTTTGTTTCATTGTCTCCTTCCAGATGTCAGTTTTAGGGTCTTGCCTTCACTTCTGGAAGAGTTTGTCAAGGCTTTTGGTATTTTTTTTTCCTAAAGAGAAATGGTTCTCTCTTTAAAATGTATTTGCTAGATTTTAAATTTTTTTTCCAGTTATATTGAATGATGCTATTTATGATTATGTCTTACAGCTCCTTCTGGTTGTATGCTCCCCTCAGGGCAGAATGATCCGTGATTCATCTCAGAGTTTAAACCCAATGCCTTGTATGTAGTACAGCCTCAGTGTTAAATGAATGAATAAAAAGATGGTATTTTCTATATAACCGCAGAAAAAGCAAAGCGGAAGAAACAGAAGCACCAGGTTTCCATGTTAGGATACTAATATGATTCAATCACCACTGGAAGAGATCAATACAGGGTCCAGAGGGCTGCTCCTGAACTCACCCTGACCCTAACGAGCAGGTGAATGCTGGGGCCAAGGTTGATGCAGGCTTTGTGCTGTGCCTGTTCCCCGGGAAATGAATTTGCAGCACTGATTCTTTTCAGAGAGGCTGCTGACCTTCAGTTGAATGGTAACAATTTATGACCATTATCAATGAGAACTAGAACTGTTCCTGTGACCTGCGGCATTTGTCCTCCCCATGCCATACGTAACCCTTCAGATCAGATTTCCTTCAGTGAAATCAGAATTGTCACCAAGAGGACAAATTCAAGGCAGAATTACAAAAACCAGCTGATTGGAAGCATGAAACATGAATTTTATTATGAATTCTCTGCCATTCATCTGACTAAAATATGGGAAAGAGAAGACTATGGCTTGGGCATCAATGAAAGAGGCTATCCAACAAGTAAAATGCTCTTGAAATTGTCATTGAACATAGCGGTTCTTTAGATCCTGAAATTAAACATAGCATTAATATTTGTAGGGCTTTATAGTTCACTAGAGAACTCAGAAGATGTGTGATCTCACTAAATCCTCACAATAAGCTCGTAAAGATCATTACCACTCCCATTCCACAGATAAAGGAACCAAGACCCACAGGGGCCAATTTTCCCAATGTTAAGAACATACCTAGGAAATGGCAGAGCTAAAATTGGAAGCTTGTCTTCTGACTTCAATTTTTATTTATTTTTCCATCACATCATGCTACCTTGCCTGTAACATAACTGCAGAACCTTGTCCATATATTGCATGCTTATAGTTCTGGGACATAAGACTCTATAATGTATAAAATCATTCACTTAAATCAGTGATGCAATGGGCTTAGTTACCAGTAATAAAGTTGTATGCTTAAAAGTAATGGTTTGAGTCAATAAATAATTTTGCTATTCTATACATCAGTTTTGACTCATTACTTGGAGTGAGCAAACCTGGAGTGTATAACATCTGATTCAAGAGATGCACACAGGGTTTTAGAAAGCTGGAAGAGAAAAAAGTGGGATGTACTTTCTCTTCCAGCTCCAGGCACTTCTTCCCTACTTCACCGGCTGCAATGGTCAGCATGGCATGACGGGTAAGGTCCTATGTTTTGAAGTCTAACTGGTGTGGCTGTCCTGCCTCTTCCATCCACTTTGCACAAGTTGCTTATCCTCTCTAAGTTTCAGTTTCCTTTTCCTCATCTGAAGAATGGAATCTGTTAGGATTCTTTGATTGCAAGCAACAGAAACAGATTCACTTTTGCCAAAAAGAGTAATGTATTAGGATGATCTTAGTTCTCTCCCAGAAATAAAGGAAAAGGCCTTGCAAAGAATGGAAACTAGGTAACTCCATGGATCAAGACGACAGAAGAAATATATTCTCCTCAGCATTCTGACACCAGAATGACTCTACCCTAACCATTTGTCATCCTGGGTTCTCACAGGGTAAGCTTGATTGGCCTACCTTGAGTCATGTGTCCCCACTATGGTAGGAAGGAGGGGTAGGGGATTTTGCCTGACAGGCTCCAAAACCACAGGGACTGCGGCAGAGGCAACTACTTAAAGAAAAATTGGAGTGCTGCTTTGAAAAAAGAGGAAGACAAAAGCAAAAAAACAAACAAAAAATATCCCAGGGATTTAAATGGGAATTTTAAAAAATAATACTTCATAGGACTGTTTTTAGGATTAAAGATGTAATAAATTTAAAGTGCTTAGCACAATGTCTGACACACGGTGGGCACTTGATAAATATTTAGCAATAAATAGCTGTTGTTCAACTGGAACAGAAGTGAGCTGAGAAGGAATATGAATAATGAAGGAGAAAATAAATAAAGAAAAGGATTCAACAGGTGGCTTGGCAGGGCAAAGAACAGACCTCCTCCTTCCCCTGATACCATGACCACCCCTAAAATACCATGAAATCTGTAGTGAATGCTTTTAATTATTTGAACATTCTGTTTTGTATAAAGAATGCCAAGAATGCTAACTGCACAGACACCAGTAAATGGTCACAACCAGAGGCTGTTTTACCCACTAAACTGAATAACAGATACATAGATACATCTGTATAGAAACAAATGGCAATAAAGATGAAGTATAAATGATTCATTTTCAGAAAATTCAGTTTTAACCATCTAAGGAGTGGAAATAATATTTTATAATTATTATGATGAAATCATTTAAAAATTACAGTAAACTAGTTTTCACTTATTCCTGTGCAACATGAGTGAAATGTATTGGCAATAAACAATTATACTGTGATATTTCTGCATACCACACTAACTGCAATGAACGTTAATATTTATATGTTACCGATATTCGCACTGACCAGGCCAGATTTGGTCCCTCGATCCTCATTTCTCAATTCCTAGAGACATAAATGGGAGTTGCAAGTGAGTATCTGAAGACACATTTTCAACTGCTGTAGTTTGTCATTCTTATAGTTTATATCCCGAAAGCTTCATAACCGTGGCAAATCAGCTCTCACTCTGGGAATGGTCTTAAACAAGTTGGAGGCCATAAACCTATAGATAGTGCCAAATGTATCTGAACAATCACTCACCTTAATGGTGAAAATGTGGCTCTATTATTTCTAAAATTGCGAAGTATTTAAATTATGATTTGAACAAAACAATGATACCTATGTATATATCAAATCAAACGGACACAGCTTCAGACGTTTACATTGGGACTACTTTGTGTGATACTAGGGAATACAGGTCTCTTTTGGTTCTCGTGTGTGTATGTAAATCTTGACATTTCTTTAGAATCTTAAAACAGAATAGACTTAAGGCATCTCAGTTATAAGCCTTTTCCCTCAAAGTGTCTCATCCTCCACTAAGAGAACCTGCCTTTTGGGGATTAGGTAATGCCTACAAAATTTTAAACGACTTAGACTTCAGAAATGTATTCTTCATCCGTGCTCACTTCATTTATAGGAATAACGGCTAGGAACTTTACAAATCTGGTTTTTTTTTTTTTTTTTTTTTTTTTTAACAGTCCTTGAATGTTCTCAACGAGTGGAGGACTTCTATTTTTAATTTTAACAGGCCAGGTGCTGTGGCTTATGCCTGTAATCTCAGCACTTTGGGAGGCCAAGGTAGGTGGACCTCTTGAGGCCAGGGGTTCGAGACCACCGTGGCCAACATGGTGAAACCTCATCTCCACTAAAAATACAAAAATCATCCAGGCATGGTGGCAGAAGCCTGTAATCTCAGCTACTCAGGAGGCTGAGGCAGGAGAATTGCTTGAACCTGAGAAGTAGAGGTTGCAGTGAGCCTAGATTGCGCCACTTCACTCCAGCCTGGGTGACAGAGAGGCTCTGACACAAAAAGAAAGAAAGAAAGAAAAAGAATACGTGTTGTTAACTTGAAGTACTTTTTATAATTGACATTACATGGTATCTCTCTAAATTAGTAAATTACATTATTTTATTTAGGGAAAGGCAGGACCGCAGTATGTGGTTTTAGAGAACTAAAAACAGGAAAATATGTTTACTTGTTATTGAAGTTTGAACGTGTGTCTTGGTGCTAATATTATATTTCTAAAGTGGTGAGGATTTAAAAAACTCATTCCTGTTGACTGATTTTTAATGAATTTGCAATTGAGTATTTTTGCTGGGGTCCACAACATACTTGCTGTATGGGACACTTACATGTGCCACCTAGCATCCTCAGAGAGAATAAAGTTCCCAAAATATTGAGCCCATTGCACTGCTCCAGCCCAGCTCTTAAAATTCTGGTCAGCATCTCCCAATCAGATAGGGAAAAGTATCAAGGCGTCTTGGCGAAGTGACAGCAAATTAGTGGCTTATAGATAAATACATGCTTGTCATTACCTGCAAGTAATAACATATGGTGTAAACAAACAGTACATCAGACCCTTTAAACCGTTATTTGAGATTTTGCATGTCCAGTATTGTCTTTTGAAATCAACCTTTTTTCCTCTTGTCTATGGAGAATAAACATATAGAATATCTAAAAATAAATAGATATATAAAATTGTATCTTTTTTTTTTTTTTTACTATAAGTTCTGGGATACACGTGCAGAATGTGCAGGTTTGTTACATAGGTATACATGTGCTATGGTGGTTTGCTGCACCCATCAACCTGTCATCTAGGTTTTAAGCCCCGCATGCAATAGGCATTTGCCCTAATGTTGTCCCTCCCCTTGTCCCCCACCCCTCGACAGGCTCTGGTATGTGATGTTCCCCTCCCTGTGTCCATGTGTTCTCATTGTTCAACTCCCACTTATGAGTGAGAACAAATTTTATCTCTTTTTTAAAAAAGAAAGTATCTGAGGAGCTAAAATATCTTCTCTGAAGAATCACGGTCATATTCTTAATGGAGCCTGCCTCCTTATATTTTTCCACATTTAACATTTTCGATGGCCAATGTCACAGTACCGAAAGGCCCAATTGATAGAAAGTAAATATGCTCCCTTTATCTTATGTAGTATTAACATTTGATGTCATATTTAGCAAAAGGTAGCACTGAGTATGCGCTCCATTGTCCTACTGTTATGTGATGCTTGCCTATTCTAAGAAAAGTTTATAGTAGAACAACATAAAGTAGAAGCAGAGTGAGACAGGAGAACTAAAAATTTCAAACCATTGTTTCCCAGACTTGAGTCATGCTTGGACGCACATGAAATAATTTTTAGAAACGATCATCAAAATGAAAACATACAATTTAAAAATTCTTCTACAATTTCCAGATCCCATAGACTTTACTTTGATAACTACATATTTAAACTATTCCAAGTGGATTAATTGAGCCCTATCATCATCTTTATTTTTCAACCTAGAAAGAAACATCACAAGAATATCTAGGTAACCCATTCGAAAGTTAAAGTATTCTTACAATTCGAAATTGTTTCCTAATTCTTATATTGCAATTTCGCTCCTTTTGATATGCCTTTGGTGGCTATTTATGGTTTTCACTTTCTAGTTAGTAAACTATTTATATATTCTAAGATAATAATTAGGTTTCTTCAGGCTTGCCTATTCCTGGTAATAGTATCAGATCCCATTATCTTATTTAGGCTTCTATTCTTCTAAAATACCATCTCCCTTCCTTTCATTGAAACTCTCTTCCTAGTTTCCACTTCCCACCTTCCAGGTTGAAGAGTCTTGAACTAGAAGCAAGGTCTGCAGAGCAGGCAGCCATCCAGGCTACCGTAATGCAGCCCTAGTGTTCTTCGCATGATCTTTATTGTGATTCTTTTAATGGCAGAAAAGTGATCCCACAAAATATTTGTGTGAAGAATCAATAAAGCTACATGAAAACAATCACTTTCTTTGTAGGTGTAAGCTTGTCCACATAGTTGTGGGATGGTTCCTGGAGCTGTGGGTAAACCAAGTAAGTAGGGCGCTCTAGGGCCGGGCACCCAGAGCCCTGTCTCGTGCATTCTGTGCTATCCCATTTTTATTTTTCATTGTGTAACTGACCTTTCCTGAGCAGCTTCCTGCCATGATCTGGTTATGAGAAGATGTGTCACAGAAGTTAAAGATTGCTTGATTCCTAAAAACCTGCATGTTTTGCCTTCTTTTCTGGTATAGTTAATGACTGACAGAACAGAAAACTTTATAATGAGGCAGCATTACTGCCTAGGAAACATCCGTCTCTTTCTGACTCATTGTGTAAAGTTTTCCTGACAATTAAAAATGTCATTTCCTGTGCTCCCTATCTTCTTCAGCTGTGTGTCAGCCCACCCTGCCTGTCCTCATCATGTCTACTAATGGGTCCATGAGCCTCTGCTCCATGGGCCGCATCTCTGCTCCACGTCAAGCATACATTTTTACCCATTGTGAGGCCTGTTAATTATGCTCTTCGATCTCATGGGTCTCTGTGCAATCTTTTAGCAGTCTGGACCAGCCACTGGCTTTTGCCCCACCTCTCATGTGAGCACTCCGGACAGAGGACGTATTCCTGGCTCAGCTACCTAGCAGAACTTTTAACCCTTCAAACCAGCGTGACTTCAACTTTGTGGCATTCTGCACTTTCAAAACTGGTTTCAGATCCGTGCCAGTGTCAAAATAAGCATTTCATTTCTGACGTTCCGATGTTATTCTCCTCCAATATATAGTCATTAGCGTGGCTTGGTTGTGCTCCATGTTCAAAGCACTGTGTGTGTGTGATCAAAACAAGTTTCCACACACATAACATAGTATAGTCACTGTACTTAAGTGTCAATCCGAAGTTTCCTTGGAAAAATACCCAACTTTGAATAGTTGACTTTGCTGTTAGCGTATCTGAGTTCAGATTGTGGTTCCACCACTGACTAACTCAGTGGCTTTTGCCAAATTTCTTAGGTGCCATCTCTGCCAGCCAGGTGCAATGAGTACCTGCCCTCAGGCTATCAGGAGGATTACATGAGCTAATCATGCAAAGCTCTTAGAGTAACATTTGTCACTGAGTAAGCACTCAGTGATGCGGGTGGTTACCAGACAGTATTTTTCTATCTACCTCATGAAATGTTGATTTCTGCATCAGAGGAGTGTCCTATACAGGTTTATGTAGAAAAAAAATATTTTTTCAACAGGGAGACAGTCTTGAAAAATGCACATTGCCTGCTGGTTTCATTGGAGAGCCTGTTGCTTGCTCGGAGCTGTCCTGTATTCACGGCCCTGAAGGCTGACTTCCAGCTCACCCTGCATCTGAATGAACAGGACAGCTGTCCAGAAGTAAAGTCTGTATCAGATTCCCCTGCCAATATAGTTTTTCAAAACACAGGACAGTGGTTTTTAAAATACATGGCAAGTTTGGCTTCTCACTCTGGGTGGGGTTTCTTCTTTAAACTGAGCATTTCTCTATCAACAGCGTGCTTTGCAGCTGCCATTTCTGACTCCCTATGGATCCACATCCCATCCCGGCATAAAACCAGTGGGCCAATTTCTGGCCTGGGAGGGCTGTTCTAATGGGTGAGGGAACTGTTCTTTTAAGGGCGGCTGCCACTTGAGAGTGCAAGTTCATTGTTGGCAGCCCCAGCTGTCCTTCATTAGGGTAATGACTGCAGACTGAGGAGACGGCTCCCTGCCAAAGGTGACTCAGTGGAGAGTCAGATGCCGCCCGCTCTCAAGAATGCAGCTTCACAAAGGGCTGCTTAACCTGGACCCTGGCTTTCACAAGCCCAGGAGGGGAATTTTAGTTTCAAGTACTGCGATTGTTTTCACAGGCCCATGAAAGGGATCTTTGTCAGAGCCTAATCATTATCATAACATTTGAGTGGCCACATAATTCCATTCCGTTCTACAGATAATCAATGGTGTCAATTATGTACAGGACACGGAGCTGGGTCTTCAGGGAATTCAGAGAAACAAGACACGGTTCAAGCCCTCTAGTAGCTTACAATTTAGTAAGGAAGCTAAGACGAGTATAATCACCAATTATACAAACAAGTGTTCATTGGTTTTCTCTTACGTGCCTGGAAATAGGCCAGACAAGGAAAAGCGGATGCATAAGCCAAGTCTCTGCCCTGCAAGAATGAAAGTAAAATAGGTGCCATGATGATTTCTTTTATCGTTTAAGACTTTTTATTTTGAAATAATTTTAAACTTAGAGAAAAAGTAGAAGAGTACTCTTCGTTTACCTTTTACACAGATTTCCAGTTGTTAAGATTTTACCACAGTTGCTTTATCATTATTTTCCTGTAAACTATACATATATATATTTTTTTCTTTCCCATCTGAATCAGCTGAGAGTAAGCCGACAACTTCTAAACATTTCACTGTGTATTTCCTAAAAGACAAGGACCCACCTAATCACAGAACAACCATCAAAATCAGTAAATTAACATAATAAATATTACTCTGTAATCCCAGGACCCCACTTAAATTTTACTGACTATTCCAATAATGTCTTAAAAAGGGAAAAATTCCCTTTTTGGCTCATTATCCAATCCAGGATAACATATTACATTTTGTTGTCATCTTTTTGGACACTTCTTCAGGCTTTTCTTGTCTTTTGTGACCTTGATATTATTGAAGCATATTCAAGAGTTATTTTGTAGAGTGCCCCTCAGTTGAGTCTGTCTGATGCTTTCTCAGGATTAGATTCAGGTTGTGTGTGTTTGACAGGAATACGTAAGGTAGTGTTATATCCTTCTCAGCCTATCATGGTAGAAAGGACATGATATCAATAAGTCCCATTCCTGGTTATGTTAACTCTGATCACTTGGGGAGGGTGGTGTTTGCCAGCGTTCTCCACTGTGGAGTTAGTATTTTTTTCTTTTGTAATTCATCTGTATTTTGTGAGGAGCTACCTTGCAATCATGTAGATATCTCATTCCATAAAACCTCTCAACTTGTTTTATCATCCTTGGATGATTCTTGCCTGAATAAAATACTACTATGATAGCTGCCAATTTTGATTTTTCTAATTTCATCATTGCTTCGACATTCACTAGTTGGCATCCTATTGAAGGGAAGTGCCTTCTCTTCTCCCTTACATATATTTATTCATTTTTATCAACAAGATGCATGGATTTCCATTTTATTCAGTGGGTTATAATTCATTACACCATAATTTATTCTGATGCTCAAATTGTTCCACATTTGGCTAGTGGTAGCCCCTTAAAGCTGCAAACAACCATCACCAGAAAAGAAAAGAAGTTTAACTGGCTCACAGTTCTGTGAGCTATATAGGCTTCTAGTTCTGAGGAGGACTCAGGTATCTCACAATTATGGTGGAAGGGTAGCAAACACATCTTCACATGGTAGCAGAAGAGAGAGCAAAGGCGGAGGTGCTGCACACTTCCCCACAGCTAGATCTTGTGAAAACTATACCACGAAAACAGCAAGGAGGAAGTCTGCTCCTGTGATTCTGTCACCTCCCGCCAGGCCCCCACTTCAATGCTGGGGATTACAATTTGACACGAGATTTGGGTGGGGACACAGAGGCAAACCATATCATTCTACCCCTGGTCCCTCCCAAACCTCATGTCCTTGTCACATTTCAAAACACATTCATACCTTCCCAACAGATCCCCAAAGTCTTAACTCATTCCATCATTAACTCTAAAGTCCAAGTCCAAAGTCTCATCTAAGACAAGGAAGTCCCTTCTGCCTATGAACCTGTAAAATAAAAAAGTTACTTAGTTACTTTTAAGATATAATGGGGGTACAGGCATTGGGTAAATGCTCCCCTTCCAGAAGGGAGAAATTGGCAAAAACAGAAGGGCTACAGGCCCCATGCAAGTCTGAAATCCAGCAGGACAGTCATTAACTCTCAAAACTCCAAAATAATCTCCTTTGACTCCATGTCTCACATCCAGGCCACACTGATGCAAGGAGTGGGCACCCAAGGCCTTGGGTGGCTCTGCCTCTGTGGCTACTTTCATGGACTGGCATTGAGTACCTACAGCTTTTGCAGGTACATAGTGAAAGCTGTAGGTGGATCTACCATTTTGGGGTCTGGAGGTTGGTGGCTGTCTTCTCACAGCTCCCTTGTGGGGACTCTGTATGGGGACTCCAACCCCACATTTCCACTCTGCATTGCCTAGAGGTTCTCCACGAGGGCTCTGTCACTGCAGCAGACTTTTGCCTGGACATTCAGGATATTTTTTCCATACATCCTCTGAAATCTAGGCAGAGAGGCTCGCAAGCCTCAACTCTCACCTTCTGTATACCTGCAGTCTTAACACCACATGGAAGTTGCCAAGGCTTGAGGCTTGCACCCTCTGAAGCAACAGCCTGAGCTATACCTTGGCCCATTTTAGCCATGGCTGGAGCTGGAGCACCCAGGATGCAGGGTGCCATGCCCCCAAACTGCAAAGAACAGTGGGGCCCTGGGCCTGGCATATGAAGTCATTTTTCCTTCCTATATCTCCAGGCCTGTGATGGGAGGGGCCACCATGAAGGTCCCTGAAATGCCTTGGAGGCATTTTCCCATTGTCTTGGCTATTAGCATTTGGCTCCTATTTGCTTATGCAAATTTAAGCAGCAGGCTTGAATTCCTCCCCCAGAAAGCCTATTTCTACCAAATAGGCTGAAAATTTTCCTAACTTTTATGCTCTGCTTCCCTTCTAAATGTAAGTTCCAGTTTCAGATAATCTCTTTGTGCATACGTATGAGTGTATGCTGTTAGAAACAGCCAGACCACAACTTGAATACTTCGTTGCTGAGAAATTTCTTCTGCCAGATGCTCTAAATCATCTCTCTCAAGTTCAAAGTTCCACAAATCCCTAGAGCAGGGACACAATGCCACCAGTCTCTTTGCCAAAGCATAGCAAGAGTGACCTTTACTCCAGTTCCCAGTAAGTTCCCCATCTCCATCTGAGACCTCTTCAGCCTGGACTTCATTATCCATATCACTATCAGCATTTCGGTCACAACCATTCAACAAGTCTCTAGGAAGTTCCAAACTTTCCTTCATCTTCCTGTTTTCTTCTGAACCCTCCAAACTATTTCAGCCTCTGTCCACTACCCAGTTCCAAAGCTGCTTCCACATCTATTGGTATCTTTATAGTAATGCCCCACTTCTCTGGTACCAATTTTCTATATTAGTCTATTCACACACTGCTGTAAAGACATATCTGAGCCTGGGTAATTTATAAAGAAAAAAGTTTAATTGGCTCACAGTTCTGTGGGCTGTACAGGCTTCTGCTTCTGAAGAGTATGTAGGTAACTTACAATCATGGTAGAAGATGAAGGGGAGGCAGGCACGGTCTTCACATGGTGGCAGGAGAGAGCGAGCAAAGGGGTAGGTGCCACACACTTTCAAACAACCAGATATTGTGAGAACTCTATCTTGAGAACAGCAAGGGGGAGGTGTGCTCCCATGACTCAGTCACCTCCCACCAAGCCCCTCCTCCAACACTGGGGATTACAATTCGTCATGAGATTTGGGTGGGGATGCAGAGCCAAACCATATCAGTGTCTTTACCCATGAACATGAAATAATAAGATTGATGTGACAGGATTACTGTGAAGCTTAAATGAGATGATGCACATAGGTGCCCAGAACTGCCTGACACTCTCGAGGACCTCACTAAATGCAAGTTCTTTATAGTCCTTCCTCACAGTCAGCATCTGGCCTGGTGGTGCACGCACTAACAGGTGCTCAATGATTACTTTCCAGTTCTAGTACTGTCTCAGTATTGCCAGAAACAACCTACTCAAGCTAGTTTGAACGAAAGGGGGGTTTCTTATGAGGACACGGGACAATCTCATGAATTGGCTTCATGCATGTGGCTACTGGTTTGTTCTTCCCCATAATGGAGGCCCGTCTATGACTTCATCTTGCGATGGTACTCACTCCAGCTCTGATGTTACATGCTCTTGCACCTCAGCTCTCCAAAGTTAGCCTGGTCATTTTCACAGAAATAAGAAAATCCTAAAATTTGTGTGAAAACACAAAGGTCCCTGAATAGGCAAAGAAATCTTTGGTAAAAAGAGCAAAACTGAAGGCATCACACTACCTAACTCCAAAATGTATTACAAAGCTATGGAAACCAAAACAGCAAAACACTGGCATAAAAACAGACAAAAACCAATGAAACAGGATAGAGAGCCCAGAAATAAACTCACACATTTATGGTCAATTGATTTTCAACAAGGCTACCAAGAACACAAGAATAGAGAAAGGACAATCTCTTTAGTAAATGATGTTGGGAACACTGGATACGCATGTAGAAGAATGAAATTGAACCCTTACCTCACATGATACACAGAAATTAACTCAAAATGAATTAAAGACTTAAATGTGACACTTGAAACTGTGAAATTACTAGAAGAAAATGTAAAGGGAATGCTCCACAATATTGTTCTGTGGCAAACATTTCTTGGAGGTGACTCCAAAGCACAGGCAACAAAAGCAAAAAATAAACAAAAAGTATGTCATTAAACTGAAAAGCTTCTGCATGGCACAAGAAACAATAGAATGAAGAGACAACCCATGGGCTGGGAGAAAATATTTGCAAGCCACATATCTGAGAAGGGGCTAATATCCAAAATATATAAGAAACTCAAACAACTCAATAGCAAGAAAATAAAGAACTCAATTTTAAAAATGGGCAAAAGACCTAAATAGACATTTCTTAAAAAAAAAAAAACAAAAACATGTAAATGGTCAACAGATATATGAAAAATCATCATCATCACTAATTATCAGGGAAATACAAATTAAAACCACAATGAGATATCACCTCATACCTGTTAGAATGGCTATTTTAGTAAAAAGATGAAAGATAACTTTTATTAGCAAGGATGTGGAGGAAAGGGAACCCTTGTGCACTGTTGGTGGGAATGTAAATTAGTACAGCTACTATGGAAAACAGTATGGAGGTTCCTCAGAAAACTAAAAATAGAATTACCATATGATCCAGCAAACCCATTTCGGGGTATGTATCCAAAAGAAAGGACATCAGTATGTTAAGAGATACCTGCACTCCCATCATATTCATTGCAATGTTACTAGCAATAACAAAGATATGGAATCAACCTAAGCATCCACTATCAGATGAATGGATAAGGAAAATGTGGTATATACACAATGGAAGATTTTTCACCCTTAAAAAGAAGGAAATCCTGGTATTTGCCGCAATATGAATGAACCTGGAGGACATTATGCTAAGTGAAATAAGCCAGGCACAGAAAGGCAAAGAATGTGTGTGATCTCACTTACTTGTGGAATCTAAAAACGTTGACCCCCACAGAAATAGGGAGTAGAATGGTGATTACCAGAGGCTGGGGGTTGGGGGTGGAGGGAGTAACGAGGAGATGTTTGTCAAAGGACACAAAATTTCAGTTAGACAGGAGGAATAGCTTCAGTGATCTATTGCACTGAAAGGTGGATTGCATATTTTTTAAAAAGCACTAAAGTTAGCTCAGCCAATGTTTCAGTTCTCCCATTTGAAATTTCTTGGTGGGAGAATATTTTTGTCCAGATTTAGTCAGGATTTTGTCTCTGGTCTAATCAGCTGTGGTCAGAGCTGTAAACATGAGCGAGAGTAAATTGCCCTAGTCAAGGGTGTGGCTGGCCAGGACAGAACTCTCCAGTGCAAGCACTGTGATTCAAAAGGATTCATTCCATTTTCTGTAACTAAGGAGGCCTCTCAGTGGATAAGTCTCTAGAGTAGCTAATGTTGTCCCTAAAAAATGCCACATATACATTGTTATAATCAATTAAGTATTTTGAAAAACTATGTCCCAAAAGTTTTGTAAATATTTACTCATTCAGAACTTACAATCAGCTGAAGAAAGGTACAATGAGTGTCTTCTGCATTTTACAAATTAAGAAATTAAGGCACAGAGAGGCAGGATGATTTGCCCAAGGACAAACAGCCAGTCAGCAGCACTGCCAGGATTTGAATTCAGGCAGTTTGGCTTGTAGAGTTCATGCTCCAGACCACTCCATTACGCTGCAACTCGGAGTGAGACCCACATAACTACTACACTAGGCGGCCTCTCAGACCAGAGATGCCAGCCTATTTACTTATGACCTAATGACATGAGGATGTTACAACGTGCAATGGCTCTCTTCAGTGCTTTCAGAGATAACCCACGAGCAGCTGATGCTCACCTCCCCACTTTCTTCTATCCTTGTCCAGGTTGATGGGTGGTGGTAGAAGGTCTACTGCAGGATTTATATTACCTTGAAAGGGTTACATGTGCTAATGGTTTGGTTTTGGATTCATGTTTTTAAAGTCTTTTCACCTCAGTAACATTTTCCATTTTCTAACAACACTTTAAATTCCATTTCTATTACTTGAACATCAGGCACAATTATGCCATTTTGAGTTTCTTCTTTGCAATTAATGCAATCATATGACGCATCACTAATGCCAACCAGGAATCTTATCACAAAATAGTATAAATTATCATATTTCTATATACATTTGCAAATGTCTTATCAACATGCCAATCCTGTATACATTTTTATTAAAAAACACTCTGTTGGATTTCCAGAACTGTTATTATCAGCTGAACTACATCAGTTTACATGACTGCCTGTCTCACAAAGGAAAACTCTGATTGAAATTGGCAACTTAAGTCAAGCCACCCAGGATTTCTTACCCAATCAAAGAAGCAATTTCAGCTGCCAAAATTGTTCTTAGGACCGCAAGACCATTTCATAATATAGATATATGGATAAATATAGATACAGGTTCTCTACATGGATATATAGAGGTATATAGAGTGTAACATCTATAAGACATTTTCTCATAGAGATAGTATTATACACCAATACATAGATGTATATAATGAACAATTTTTATATATAAAATTCTGGTACAAAGTAATAAGAATATTGGATTAATTCTTTAGATAACGATCTGGAAAAGGCATTGGTCAAAAGTTGCCCAAGTATGTCAGATAATTGGTTGTACTGTGGTTTGATTTCTACAAAAATGGGTATATCATCATAAAGTTTGTTCCAGAGGATCAATGTGATTTTGACTTTGGTAAGTCACAAGTCCTCTGCTTCACATCTTCTGTCTGTTAAATAAGTATAAAAATGCCTCCTTATACACAAGATATTGAGAAAGTGACACAAAAATAGAGGCTCTCCTGATTCTTACCTGAAAGATAAGAAGACGTTAGCATTGCTGGAGCTATCCATTGCTATGGTCAATATGGGAGAACTTGAAGGAATACTACATATAAAGTCATGTGCATATTTGAATTTAAGGTCTACCATTTATATATTAACTTAGAAGCAAAAACTATAGCTATCTTTTAAAAAAATCTGCTTTATAGTGGTACATTAATTTGTAATAAAAATAACCAATATTGAGTATGAAATTTGGTGAGTTTCACCAAGTATATAGAGTCATGTAACCACCACTGCAATCATAATATAGGTATTTTTTATCATCTCCACTATTTTCTTCCATTTTCTTTGTAATCAGTCCCCTTCATTCCCCACTAGTTCCTGGAAACCACTGATCTGCTTTCTAACTTACAGCTTTGGCTTTTCTAGAATCTTTAAATAAATGGAATTATACAGTGTGCAGCATTTTGGGTCTGCTTCTTTCACTAAGGATAATACTTTTGAGATTCATCAACAATGGTGGGTATATCAGCAGTCCATGCGTTTTTATTACTGAGTACTATTCCATTGTATGGACATACCATAATTTGTGCATTTACCAGTTGATAGACATCTGGGTTCTTTCCAGCTATTATGAGTAAAGATGGTATGAACATTTAAGTACAAATCTTACATGGCCACAAATCTTACATGGCTATATGTTTTCATTTCTCTTGGATAAATATATAGGAGGGGAATTGCTGAGTCATTTAGTAAGTACATGTTTAACTTTCAAAGAAATTCCTAAACTATTCCAAAGTGGCTATACTGTATTAGATTGCCATCAGCAGCGGATGAGAGCTCCAGTTACTCCACATCCTTGTCAACACATAATACTGTTAACCTTTTAAAAATGTCAGTCATTCCTGTGGGAGTCTAATGGAATCTTTATGTGGTTTTAGTTTGGATTTCCCTAATAACTAATGATAATGAGCATCTTTTCATGTGCATATTTGCCATTTGTTTACTTTCTTTGGTGAAGCATTTATTCACATCTTTTGCCCATTAGAAAAAAGTTTATCTTCATATTATTAAGTTGGAAGAGTTATTTACATATCCTGGATACTAGTCCTTTGTCAGATTTATGTTTTACAAACATTTTCTCCCAGCCTGAGGCTTATCTTTTTATTTTCTCAACAGAATTTTTTAAGTGCAGAAAGTCCAATTAATCTTTTTGTATTTTGTAGTTTGTGTTCTCTGTATCCTACTTGAATCACATCTTTGTCAATCCCAAGACTGTTAATATTTTCTTCTATATTTTCATCAGAAAATTTGTATTTCTAGCCCTCAAATTTAGGTCCAGACACACTTCAATGAATTATTTTATATGTTATGAGGTAATGGCTCAGGGTCTTTTTATGCACAGACACACAATTTTTAAAGCACCATTTGTTGGAAATATTATCCTCTTCCCCATTGAATTACCTTGGAACCTTTGTTGAAATGCAGTTGACCACATATATGTGGGTTTATTTCTAGATTCTCTGCTATGTCTCATTTATTTGTCAACAAGGTAATTGCCAATTCCAGATCCTAATTTACCCACAAAAGTTTGACCCAGATGGATAGCCATGGAACATTAGAAGCTTTGGCTAAGAAAACATGGGAGAATTTCCAGATTCACCTAAAGGTAGTGGTTGTGGTGTGTTAGGGTAAGGCGAAAAGTATTCAAGACCTTAAGAAGAAAAAAAACCCATGTTTTGCCCTGGATGAAGCTGTACAATCCCTATAAAAGAGGAGCCTGCTTGGCACCTGAGGAAGGGTCTTCAACATCCACTATCTGGATGCCCGCCTAATCCTGCTTGCCTCCTTAGTTGCCAACTTATCCTCACTTAAGACATTACCTTTTTATTCCCTTTCTGGTCCACATTTTACATTTCAAATCAGACAGCTCCAACTTTACACTGTAGAAAAATAAGCTGTAGCTTATAGAATTCCACTTCCCTGGGGCAAAACCCCAAACTTTCTGTGTATGAGAAGAGGGCTTAAGACATATTGCACTTAGTTTCCTATTCAGCTCTGTCTCAGTATCCTCTCTTGATTTTGGAGTCCACTTTCCCTGTGATGAAACACTCCTTCTTTAACTCTGATCCTACATGTATCTGGGTGATCTGGCAAGCATGTTAAGAACGGGGTGACCTGCCAAACACTTAATTTGTGATTTATTATTTGACATTTTGCAAGAAGATACCAGTCAGCAACTCCTGCTTAGCCTTTGGGGAGGAATGGTAGGTATTTCCAAAAATCCCAACTATCTTCCCCTGCTCTCCCTCAGCAATGGAGAGTGGACAGGACTTTTGGTTTCTAAGGTCTAGACCTTCCTCTAGGCCACTGAGGCTCTTGGAAATGGACCCAGTCTTCTTAGAGGACTTATAATTTAGCCCCTCTATTAAGCCCTGCGTATGGGAAGAGGGCTATTCTTTTTAAAAAAAATGTATTTATTTTTATTATACTTTAAGTTCTGGGATACATGTGCAGAATGTACAGGTTTGTTATATAGGTATACACATGCCATGGTGGTTTGCTGCACCCATCAACCTATCATCTAGGTTTTAAGCCCCACATGCACTAAGTATTTGTCCTAATGCTCTCCCTCCCCTTGTCCCCCACCCTCCGACAGGCCCTGGTGTGTGATGTTCCCCCTGCTGTGTCCATGTGTTCTCATTGTTCAACTCCCACTTATGAATGAGAACATACGGTGTTTGGTTGTCTGTTCCTGTGTTAGTTTGCTGAGAATGATGGTTTCCAGCTTCATCCATGCAAAGGACATGAGTTCACATTCTTTTTTTATGGCTGCATAGTATTCCATAGTGTATATGAGCCATATTTTCTTTATCCAGTCTATCATTGATGGGCATTTGGGTTGGTTCCAAGTTTTTGCTATTGTACATAGTGCTGCAATAAACATACATGTGCATGTGTCATTATAGTAGAATGATTTATAATCCTTTGGGTATACACCCAGTAATGGGATTGCTGGGTCAAATGGTATTTCTGGTTCTAGATCCTTGAGGAATCGCCACACTGTCTTCCACAATGGTTGAACTAATATACACTCCCACCAACAATGTAAAAGCGTTCCTATTTCTCCACATTGGAAGAGGGCTATTCTATTCTATTCTTGTAAAAAGAGGCAGCAGAATGTGAGTGTAGTTCAGAAAATAAAAAGGAGGGAAAGGAGAAGTATAAGAGAGGAGCTTTGTGTCCACTGACTGTCTAAGTCATATTGGAATCATTTCTAGGGTTGTTACATGGTCTGGGATGTGCTAGAACTCGAAGATTGCTGAGACAGCATTGGACAAGTGTCCCAGAGCACTGGTCAGATCAGTGGATCCATTCCAGCACTGAAGCCCAGGAATACTCACCAGGAATTCTGTCCCATTCTGTCAGTAGGATTCTTGCTGTCCCTGTACTGTGGGATCTTTGTTACTACCTTCTAGTGACAGTAGTGTAGGTTCCTACATTTCGGAATACCACCAGGTAATGTCCTAGTTGCACAGGGTATGCAGCCAGGCAGGGCCAACGTTATGGGTGTACCACCTGGGCAGCTGCACAGTATTCCCGCTCAGAAGGGTCCCATGCTTGGTTTAGTGCTCTGCTGTTTGCCGTCTTTGAATCCTTCATGACTTTACCATTGAACTTGTGTTTTGTATTGAAGTCCAATGGAGCATGTGTGTGAGCAGAGGCAATATCGCAATATACACGTGCACTGTTTCTTGGTGCCCTATTTGCATATAGCATTCACCATGTTCAAGAGCATAGAATTCCTACAGACCCCTGATATGAGGGAGTTCATCAAGACCCCAAAGAGAGTGCCTGGTAAGCCCATTACATCTATTACTGATTAAGTGGGGGTGCTGGAACACTTGAGAGGTCACATTTCGTTTGTTTCTTTCTTTTTTCTTTCTTTTTTTTTTTTTTTTTTGTTGAAATGGAGGCTCGCTCTGTCGCACAGGCTGGAGTGCCGTGGTATGATCTCGGTTCATGGCAAATTCTGCTTCCTGGGTTCAAGTGATTATCTTGCCTCAGCCTCCTGAGTAGTTGGGACTACAGGCACCTGCCACCACACCCAGCTAATTTTTATATTTTTGGTAGAGATGTGGTTTCGCCATTTGTGTTAGGTTGGTCTCGAACTCCTGACCTCAAGTGATCTGCCCACCTTGGGCTCCCAAAGTGCTGGGATTACAGGTATGAGTAACCGCGCCCGGCTACACTTTCTATTTGAACCAGAGCTTGTATCTAACACAGAATGAAGGAAATAGTGTTCTAAGAAACATGAATGGCCAAGGGACACTGTTATATTCTAACCTACTCACATCACTTTCCTATATTAGCCAACCACTTATGCTAAAAAAGATGACATCAAAGGAAAGAGAAAGATAGAGTAACCCATAATTCTTTTTCCTTTCAGTTCTTTCTCACTCATCAGTAAGCTGAAGATAGAAAGTGTTGGTAGAATGCATGTGTATCAAACAAGATGCAAAATAAAAAGAGTTGAGGTAGTTTTGTGTATGTGCATGTAGCATTTCCACTGTTCTGGTAAGAACAAAATACATATGCATGTATAAACTACAAAATACAAATTGTATAATTTCAGTGATTCTGCATATATGTTCTTATATTTGCATTCAAAAGTGGCATTGCACAATATAAAGTTGAACAGTAAAATTTATGCCAATAATTTGAAATGTAAATTTTGTTTCTGAGAATAACATTAGATACTTTTTAAAAAAAAAAAAACACAGACTATAACAAGTTGAGAGAGAGAAAGAAAGAGAGAGAGATCATGGAAGAAGGGAAAAAAACTGCACTTGAGTATATTTAACAGTATTTGCATTTTGAACTAGGCCCCACAAATTATGGACAAGCAGCCCCACGTTTTCATTTTGTACTTGGACCTGCAAATTATGTCAGCATCCTTGAGCCCGGAGTCTCTCCAGAGCACCCAAGTGGGTTGAGAGGCCTATGAGTACTGGCATTTTGGGGACAGGCTGGCATGCCAGGGTACTCTGAGCTCGGATCAAAGGGAAGTAGACACAGACCTCAGTCAACAGGTCCAGCCTTCCTGATAAAGAGAAAGGATTTGAACAAGAGGGTGAACTGGATGTAGCGAATAGGGTAGAGATTCAGTGATCTTTACCCAATGCCAAACATGACCATGCTGAGATGTTTGTGCTCTGAGAGACTTGTGAATGATCTACCTAGGCTATAAGGTTAAGGCTTTGATGGTCAAGCTGCTACGCCTTTGCAACTCTGAACTGAATGTAAGCATGTGAGGCATAGGAAAATCAGGGCATTTGAAAGCTGGGAGGGACCTCCCTAAGGATTGATTCCCTAGCTCAGCTCTTTAATTTTATATGTGAGGAAACTAAGGCTCTCAGTTTAATGTGAGAGGAAACCTAAGCTCCCACCTAATCCCAGCTTTCTTCTTGAGGAGTTGTGAATCTTAGACAAGCCACACATTTTGCAAGCCTCCATTACCTTAAATTTAAATTAAGAGGCTAAAGTATAAATCCTCTAAGGAGACTGGTTCATTTTCAAAGGCCTAATATTTAAACATCTCACACTGACCTCAGGAATTTATATCCATTTGTCATACTCTAAGTGGCATATTATGCCATTGAAATTAGACATCAACGTCTATGCTGCTGCTTTAATAAAATCTTGTTTAAGATGAAAGCATCATTGACAAGATGTGTGCTGTAAATTCTGAAACTGTTCTGTATTTCAGGGAGAAGTCAGGAATAATCCAAGTTCACTTACTGGGATTTTGTCTATAATTTGGGCAGTTCTCTAGGACCAAATAATGAAAAACTAACTGTTAACATGGCCTTGTAAATATAAACATATAAGATTAGATCAATGTTTCATGCAGATAGTATTTATATTTATTTCTATGCTTCCTTACCTCTTGGGAGAATAGGAAACCATTAACCCCAATTTCCACAGGAAGTAAGGTGATTACAGTGATTTTGGTCAAATACTAGAGCATTGTCAGGGATCCTGTTGGTTTATGTGAGAAATAATGATGTTTATAGACCAATTCACCTGATATGCTATGATGAAGGTGAAGGGACAGACCTGGAATTGATAGCTAATTTGTGTAACTGGCCAATTAATAAATATCACTTTTAAGGTCAAAAAAAGGAGAGAAGGAAATAGGTTGGAGGTGTGAAAGAACTTTGCCAGAGAGTTGCTATTGTCAAAGCTCCCAACTTTGTTCCAAGAAGACAAGTGTTTTCATGCTGCTAATAAAGACATACTCAAAAACTGGGTAATTTATAAAGAAAAAGAGGTTTAATGAACTCACACTTCTACGTGGCTAGGGAGACCTCACAATCATGGTGGAAGGTGAAAGGTATGTCTTACATGGTGGCAGGCAAGGAGAAAATGAGAATCACGTGAAAGCGGTTTCACCTTATAAAACCATCAGATCTCATGAGACTTATCCACCACCATGAGAACTGTATGGGGGAAACTGCCTCCATGATTCAATTATCTCCCATTAGATCCCTTCCCACAACACGTGGAAATTATGGGAGCTACAATCAAGATGAGATTTGGGTGGGGACACAGCCAAAGCTATCCTCATTGATACAGTTTGGCAAAACCATATCAACAAGGAAAGCTTTGGCAGTAAACCCTGCCACCAAATCTCATTCTGGGAAATAAGCATTTGTCTCAGTTCTTGGATTTGGCTTTGTCCTAAGGTCATGGCTTTCTGAACTGGGGGCTCTTGGCACTTTATTTGGATGCTGTGTTGGCCTCTCTCTTGCATAGGTATGACCATGCCTTTATCCAACTGTGGGTTCCATCACAATTGAGCTGATGTCATCCAGAGCAGAGAGAATGACCATCTTTAGAGTTCTTGCCAACCCTAGACACATAAGTTTATAAATATGGAGCTCTCAAATTTTATTATCCCTCTCTAATGATTCTCGTGGAAAAAATAAATTGGCAAAAGTTTAATTTGTTTTTTTGAAGCTTTTTCACATTCTTAAACATTTATTTTTATTTTCTTTTCTTGAAATAGGGTCTGGGCCATCTACCAGGTTCAGCAGATTAAGCCTCATGAATAGAAGGGGACACTAGAAAAATAAAGAGCTTGAGGTCTCTGGAAGAGGTCCCACTCTAGGTACCGAAGTCTGCATGGGTTGACGGAGAATCATGGCTTCTTTACCTTCATTTCCTGACCTAGACTCACTGTCAACTCTTGTGTCCTTTATCCTTGGACTTGTTTGCAAAATCTGTTTCTTGCATTAATCCCTGTTCCTTCCGTCTTAACTTCTCCTCCTGCTGCTGAGCTGACCTGATATTTTGCCTTAACTGTTTCTAACTCCACTTTTTACTTGACACACTCAATTTTAGCATCAACCACTCATCCAGCCTGCAAGACTGGCCCATCACTAGTCTGGATTTTCATCACTTCCTGCTTGTCATGTGATAGTCTAGTCACTAGAAATGGAGAAAGTCTCCATTTTTCCTCTATTGACAGCCTTTTCTCCCCAAATAATGGATGGTGGTGGTAGTGGTAGCATGGTATATTGGAGGCAAAACACCATGTTTGGGTTTCCTGGTCTCATTTTCCCTGGAACGAACTTCTTAGATGAGCTTTAGTTGCTAGGAGAATTGCCTATTTCCCCCATGAAGATCTCGTAAGTGTGTTCTATTTAGGTTTAATTAACAAATGCATTTTCGTTGGCTCTTTCTACGTGAAATGAGTGAAGATTAGAGGCACATCACGTCAAATAGTTCTAAAGAAATAAATTAATAAACCAATGAAAAAGCACTTTATTTTAAGCACAGAAATGTTAAACTATCAAAGCTACAGTTAAATATATAAATAATACTGTCTATTGTGTCAAATCTTATAAATCATAAACATAATTGAATCTAATGAGTATTAGCAGGAAATTCTCCCTTTTTTTGCAAATGAGTTGCTGTTTGTATAGGTAGGAAGAGAGACCAGTATCTCCCAGTGTGGAAAATGTATATTTATAATCCACTGTAGTGGTTAACAGCATGATGTTAGGAATTGAAAATCCTAGGTCCTGAACCTGGCTCTGCCACTTATTAGCTGTGGACCTCGGGCAAACATCCTTATCTGGAAAATGGAAATAATAGCAGTACTGACCTCATGGGGCTGTTGAGAATTTTAAATGAATTAATATGTGTAAAGTGCTTGGTTCCATGCCCTGCATATAGTAATTACTTAATAAATATCAACTATCATCATCATTATTATTATGTGCAGGATGAAAAAGAAACTAGAGTAGAAACTCAGGAACTCTGAAAAAGACTTTAAAAAGTAATAAGAAGGCTTTGAGGTAGATTAACAAGAGGAAAACAGTAAAGTAAGATGGAAGAAATAAATGTACTTTTATTTGCTTTTTAAACATTAATAAATAATTTAAGAGATTGAAATTATTTCAAGTGCTTTTCCTTGGCCAAGCATAGAGCACTGTCACATTCACTGTCTTATTCCATAAAGATTGTAATTACTATCAAGCTGGTATGAAACCGATCAAATGAGCCTGACCCAACAGCCATGCATGGCTCTTCAATGTCAAGTTCTTTAAAAAAAAGAAAAATAAATCCCTTTAATTGATGATAATCTAGTATGTGCATAGTGCTTCAAATGTTCTATTAAACCAATGTAGTCAAAACTGTAAAATTTTAAGCACTCTGAGACATAAGTTGCATCAGCCAGCCTAGGGCAGTGGCTTGAAAGGTGGAGGAGGGCCGGAACGAAAAAGAAGAGAATGCTTTATAATAGTGGGCCATTATTTCCTTTGTCATATTTTGGTTTCTTTAAAATTGTTCACTTGCATTTAAGTCCCCAAGAACCACGAAAATTATGTTGAACAATAGCAGGGATTTGTGAAAAGATTCCTTAGATAACATTTGAAAAACACAAGCAGCCCTTGAACCTTTTTGCATCCAGTAACATCTGACAGGCTTTGTGAGCTGCAGCCACCTGCAAGAGTTCTAAAATAGATGCTTTCACACAACAGAGAATTCTCAGAATTGATGTGTTAATATCATTCTCTTAATTACTTGACATCTGACCTAAGTAGTGGTAACAAGATGATTTCGGCCGAAGTGAAAGGGAGAGTTGAGGCTGTCATTCACATATTTTTGGCCACAAAATAAAGAAAGAAAAAGGACAGCTACTGAGAAAAAACTTTATGTTATAAAAAAACATTTTATGGTATCCGTTAGACAGATTGTCTACCCAGTTGAAGTTCGCTAAATAATTACTTCATCTGCCACTTATTTTTTTCTGTGTATATCAGCTTAGCTTTTCAACAGCATGAAGAGTTTACTTACTATTTGGGGGTGGTGAGAAGAGAGTAGTTGGGGTAGAGGGTATGGAATCCTCAATGGAAAATGTATATTACAGTGATTTTGTTTATGGAGATTTCTCAAAGCGTGGAATAAAATATATAGAAATAAATACTGGTTTTAAAAAATACTTAGAAGCCCCAGGGGAAAGAAAAACTCCAAATAATGGAAAATTCATTAAAAGATAAAAATTACAGGTCTGAAATTCAAGTTAAATCAATAACTTCTACTAATCAAAGCAAGCCTCCCTGGGTGGGTCACATCCCAGCTGCTTATTTCCCAGCCCAAGACAAGGTTTTATTTCCTATTTGTCTTCCTCTTTTTTCAAACTGTCAACACTGCAAAGCCAATACAGCTGCGGGTAAAGCAGCTGTGTGATATTCCGCCTCCCACGTCGCCAACCAAATTGCCTGCTCAGTTTTCCTTTATTACTGGTACTGGAGGGATCCCATGGCAGGGCTGGGGACTGGCTGATGTCAATTACCTCTGCATCTATCAGGGATCTCTCTCTTTAGGAACTCTCTTTCTACTCATCTTTCCCTCCCCTGTATTATTTTAGCCTTTTATTGTTAGTTACAGAAAGATCATGCTCACAAGACAGTTCCGATTCCCTGACACCTGATTATTTCCTTAACATTTGGCCTTAAGCACAACCATGTACTTAAAAACTCCCTTTTTTGATGGCTGTATAGTACTCCTATGTGGAAGAATCACAGTTCATTTAACCATTTTCATACTCAAGCATGAACAGTCACATAATGAATATCTATATATAAATGCCTACATTCACTTTCTATTATTTTCATCAGGATGCCTACAAGTGAAAAAAAGAAAGAAAGAAAAGGAAAAGTGCATTGCTTGATAAAACCTTATGCACTTTTAAGAGGTTTTTGATGTCTAGTGCCAAATTGCTTTCCTTTCTGGATCTATGAGTGTATGAGAATCTAAGCTGTTATTAATACCTCGCACATGGGAGATGAATGTGTTTCTTTCTCTCCTTGGTATAATGCAGGGGCCATGTCACATCTCAGAGTTGTGGTTCCTAACTGGACCTGACATAACCATCACCTGAGGTGCTGGTTACAAATCGGACTCCTGGTGCCCTCACCTAGAGATTCTAATGTAGTGGCTGTAGATGGGGTCTCAGAACTTAGTAAGTGAGTAGGCTCCCCAGGGATTCTTATGGCAGAGAAATAGGAGGTAGGAGACATGCCCCTTGAGGGCTGGGCTGAGTGATGTGGGGAGAGAAATAACAAATCGTGTAAGGTGCTAGAGCTTGTGCCTCCAAGGTACAAACTTTGAATGAAATCTTATGGCAGTGTCTATTTCAGGGATCTATAAAGCTGGACCCCAAAGACACCCTGGGAGGAAGAAGAGGTGTGGTGAGGTGAGAGATGATACTGAAAGTAGACATTAAGAAGGGCAAGGTCAATGGCAGTGTAATAGTTAGAAAAGGCTTCCTGGAGGAGTTGAGTCGAGCTTTCTGACCGTGACAGCTGTTGAGTGTTCACACGTTTGACATTTCTCCAATTACAACACAAATTCCTATTTTGGGCAAAGCTGTTGTGTGTGTGTTTGCACATACATATATACACACAGATAAATATGTAGGCTTTGCCCTTAAATCTCACATGTATAAATTGTATGATTTCATTTGATAAGAAATACATGAATGGATTTCTTCCTCTACCACATTAAAGTATCGCAGATGAGTCTAAAATTATCTTTCACCATCATCGCCCAGCATATACCTTGCACTTCCTGAAGTAATCAACACTGTCAAGTTGGTGTGTATACTTTCATAGCTTTTTCTGTGTACGTACATTCATGTATATGCCTGTATATGCAAATGTGTGGAATAGTGGTAAGTGTGAGCACATTTTAAATAAATAATACCAGACTGTATGCATTACTTTGCAACTTGCTAGGATGGGATGCACATTTGGGCCCATTCTAAATTTTTTTTTAATGCAGATACATCTAAAATCCACCTGTCCACTATCTGAATACTAGTCCACTCCTCTTTCCAGAAGCAAGCCCTGTCATCATTTTGGAGGGCATCCTAGGCAATGGCTATATTTTATACCTCATCCGTCTCTCCATTAATTCTTTGACATCTATCTGCAGTCACAGAATCTGAGAACCAAAAGGATTTTTATAGATCATCTGCTCTAGCCCCTTTATTGTATAGATGCAGAAATAGATCAAACGCCTGATCTCGGGTCACACTTAGTACGTTGGCCTTGGTTTTTGTGACCCTTAGCTAGGTGTGTTCTTCCCTTTCCCAATCTGTGTTACTCCTAGCAACTTCCACTCAAATGGTTTAAATTGAAAGCATCCTTAGTAACAACTTCATTCACAAAGAGTCTGTGAAATTCTCTCTTTTACCAAGATGTAGGCTTTGGGGAGGAAAGAATTAGACAAGTAATGTCAAGCGTGAGCTGTGTCAGGAGCCGTACTTCTTGTGACTTTAAGCAACTGAGAGCACCAGGAAGAGTGTGGTCCTTTGGTTTGACCTCCTGATACTGCAGGTGAGAGGAGAGCTTGGCTCCAACTCTCTGAATCCCTCAGTGGGGTAAGATTTTCATTTTGAGGCCAATCGTTTGAAGGCCAGCTCCCACCTTTTGACTTTCTAACGATGTCAGAGGCAGAAAGAGCACAGCTTGACTCTTGAATTTCAGGTTCAGTCCATTTCAGGGATAAGCAGAAAGAAAAAAAGAAAGAAAGAAAGAAAAGGAAAAAAAAAACCCTTTGGCTTACAAAGTAAGAATCTTTGAAATGAAAGTTGTGCCGAGAGTAAATATGGAGCCTCACAATACCGTCTCTGGAGCCGCGTTTCAGAACACAAGGGCACTTCCTCTCTGTACCAGAAAGCTAAGAGATGTCATGTTCCTTAATTAAAACGTATCTCAAGAGTCAGTGGGAGGCACCTGCACAGCCCCTACCTGAAGATGCCGATTTACAGAAAAACTTCCAGCCGTGGGATTCATACAAGGGACACGCTAGCAATTGTGAGATTCTTTTAAAATCAGCTTCTGTCTGTCATACCTATGTAGTTACAAAATCAAAGGGGATAATAAAGTTCAATTGTATATTCACAGTTTGATATTTCTATTGACAGGTCTCACACAAAAAACGCCATTTCAGGAAACTCTGATTCTGTGTCCCTCTATGAAAGGCACTAAAAGGCTCTCCTGGGTTGCAAATCCCCACCCAACAATCCCTGTAAATCTGAATCTATAAAGTGGCCCCATCAAGGTTCAAAGATGTCAAATTGGGCCTCCTCTCCCCAGGTTCTGTTTGTGATTTTAAAATATCCCTCTGATGGTGAGGGAAAAAGGAAACCACCCAGACCAACCACAACTGGGTTAAAATCCCAGATCCTAAGTAGAGAAGAGCAGTTAACCCAACCATTACCATATCCCAGAGGGGAGATTAGAACCACTTCCAGGTACTGAGGTCTGTGTAGACCACAAATGACCTTTCTCTCCATCCAGCTGCCTCTCTTCTTCTGCAGAGAGTCTGTATCAACCCTCAATGTCCTCGCGTTTAAAAAATGTCAATATGTTTTGCTACTGTGGGGATATTCTTCAGGGCCACTAGAAAACCAATATGCAGGTGCCTCTAATTTTTAGAGAAGATTTTTTTCTTGAAAAATTGGGGTGTGTGTTCGGCTGGATTCAAAACCAGCAAGTCTGTTCTTGTAATAGTGCATGGGAGTAGGCTTATGCAAGCGCAGAGCACATCTGAATGCAAAAATTAAATGGAGGAATTGGGGAGGGGGGAGAACAGGTGCTCTTTTATAAAGGCTAAATTCCATATTTACCAAACTGATTTGCATGAGGCATGTTTTCAATGAAAATATTGCTACTCATTTTGCTGCATTTGTGCAACAGAAACATAAGGATGGAGCAGAAGAAGGATGCGGTTCTCAAGCTGTCTTCTTGTACCTACCCTTCAGCCAGCACTTACATGGCACATTTGGGAGATTAGCTCATAAAACTCTGGCTTCCTACTACCAAAAGAGCAGGACTCTGGGTTTTTTCTGACCCCACGATGCAGCCTCTGGGTCAAGGTTATTTGTTCTATTGACTATCACCAAGTTAAAACACCTAAATTATCTCAAGAGAAGAATTATATTCCAAGTTAATTCCATGCCTTCTCTTAGTAATCTAAGCCAATGTTAATTCTTACTACCAAGAATGCCTTCCTCGTGTTTTAAATCTTTTACTTATGCTTTAATTCCTCTTGTGTAAATCCAAAGTGAAGAAAATGCTGTCGACTATATACATTCTCTCATTTACATTCTTAAATCAACCCTATGATGTAGGTACTGTTACATCTCCATTTTACAGATTAAAAAAGAGAGGCAGAGAGAGATTAAGAAAATGTATCTGGGTCACCCAACTGATACATGAGACAGCTTTAAACTCGATCATCTGACTCCAGAATCTATATTCATTCACCACAAGAAGCTACCTGGCAGTCTCAGATATGATCAGCTATAAATAGAGTTAATGACACCCACCAGGGAAGCTCCAGAGAAATGGAACCTATACCAGAAACAAGAGGCAGAATAAGGTTGGGTGAGCAAGTGGCTGACGGAAGGTGCTGGAGCAATGGCTGGTGGATTGCCATGCAAATATACACACACTCACTTGCAGGAGGGAAGGTGCCAAAGCCAGTATCCTAGATATTTATAACTTATGTATCCCCAGACTCCAGGGAGGGCTCTGACAGGGCAAATCGAGTGGCCCTATGTCTTTAGGCAACTCCCCAAGAAATTGAAAAGTTCCAGGTCACCATGGAGTTTCTGATGACCTCTGAGAATTTGCTCTGAAAAGGTCTTTGAGAAGTGAAGCTCCAGAATGCTTACTTCTTTCTTACTTGTTGGAGTAAGAACTTCTTTCTACTTCTTTCTTACTTGTTGGAGTCACACAAACTCAGGACCAGTTCAGGCCTCAGGGGTTTTCCCTCTCCTTAGAGACTTAGAGGCTCCGGACAGAGCTTTCGTTTTCAGGATAAGGGTTGGGGCCACACACTGTGGTGTCCAATATTTTGGGACAGCAACTGATATAATGCCCCTTCTTGGCTTGCAGCTTAAGTAGAAAACACACCGGAGAGCTATACACACAGCACACCCTTGAGGAGGTGTGACAGTGTTTATGTCTGACATAAACACTGACAGCGTCAGTGTCAGGCTGACAGCGTCAGTGTTTATGTCTGAGGCTGGTGAAAACTGGCACTCTTTCACAACCCACAGGTTTCAAACAACCAGCTCTTCTTTTCCAATGATTGTTGACTCATCTGGTTTGCCCCACCATTTTCTTTGTGTAGCTGTGGAAACTCCATACCGGCTTGCGTTTGCTTTGGTCCATGGCTCTTTAATCTTACATCTCTCTCTCTCTAGTATTTCTGTTTATACAAGCACCAAAAGTTAAAATGGTTACCATGGACATTGGACAAAATCAGAGCTTCCAAAATCACCCCAAATTGGCCTCTAACATTTCCCATAAATGTCCATGGACCTTCACTACATTGCCTTCTGGGATTTCCACCCAGAACCTCAGATCCACCTGGGGAAGACTATTAGGAATATGTTCTATGCTTGGAAATAAACAGTTTCAGAGAAGACTTAATTCCTCACTGGGGAAAAACCAAGCAGATAAAATCAGGGTCCTCTAGCTGTCCACGATCTGTGACAAGTACAATTTGAATTCTCTGCATGAAATGTTTTATTTTTGAAAAAGCAGGACTTCACGTGTGGAGATGTGGAATTCCTCAATCTCTGCAGCCCACCTTAGAGACACCCATTTCTGTGACCTACACAGCACAGGTTGTGACCTGTTAATGTTGCTATCTGTATGCTTCTTAGTGGGAACTGGTAGATGGAGGAATATTATATATGACCAAGTAAAAAATTTGAAGAGTGAAACATAATTAAAGTATTTCCTTTTCACTACCTGACCTGCAGACATGAATTCATCATCCTAAAGGCAATCCCAGTGATTGCCTTCACATTTGTCTTTCAGGAGAGATTCTCTGAATGTATAAGTTTGTGATGCGTGTGCATATGTTGAGATAAGTGAGGAGGTTTTGTTTTGTTTTGTTTTGTTTTTCACTAATAGCAGCATACTATATACATTTCAGTGGTTAAAGCACAAGCTTTGGACTCTGGAGTTTGGATTGGAATCCTGGTTCTGCTGTATAGTAGCTGTGTGACCTTGGGCAAGTTACTTAATCTCTCTGGGCCTTAGTGTCCTCATCACAGAAACTGAGATGTACCATTAGCATGGTACTACTTCATATGACTTGACCATTAAATTAATTAAAAAGTGTAAAGGATTTAGAACAGTGCCTGCAACATAAATGGTAGCTTTTTTTGTACACTATAGATCTTGGAATTTTTTCTATACTTGTTTGTTGAGATGTAGCTCTTTGTTTTTAGTGGCTGAATACTGCTCTATCATACGGAAATACCAAAGTGTATTTAACCAGTAGCCCATTGATGGACATCTAGATTGTTTCAGACATTTACTATTATAAACAATGCTAGTGCTACTGTGCATACATTCTAAAAGAATAAAGAATTCATAGAAGTGAAATTGCTGAGTCTATTTCATTACACTTAAATTTTTGATAGACATTGTCAACCTTCCTTCCAAAACCTGTCTTTTAATTTATATTCTCAGCAACGACGTACAGGACTCTTGCCCATCACAATTTCTTGATCTTTATCAATCTGACAGGTAAAAGTAGTTTCTTGAAGTTTGCATTTATTTTATTAGAAGTGAAGCTGAGCATTTTTTCCCAAGTGCTATACTCGTTTTTCTATTGGGTTGTTGGTCTTTTTCTCATTGAGCAGTTTGTTTCTCAAACCAGAGAGCCCTGAGTTACATATGAAGGCTTATGTGAGTGATTGGATCTGCCTCCTGGTTGATCTCACTTAAAGTCTCATTAGCCTGTGCAAAAAGGTTTTCACTATGGTAATTTTATTTGAAATGTTCAACAGTACAAATTTGATCACTGCAAGGATCCCTTAGCACTCATGCAACCTTATCTGCCATGCTGAGGAATGAGAGTTTATTGCATCATAAAAATGTTACCCTCTGCTTGTGTTAGGGAAGTATCGAAATTTTTATGAGCTCTTCTTAACTAAAGTTATCAATAAATAACACACAATTCTTGACGGGGCTAATCTTAGATTGATGTGACTTATTTGATAAATCAACACCATAAAGAAACTCTTGGCTCAGTGGTCTGATTGTTCAAGGAGGAAAGAAAGATTCTAACTCTGAGTTACTAAGTAAGACTCCAACAGTGAAAAATAGACTAGCATTTCAACCTTCTGAGAATTGACCCCTGTTGGCCAAGGAATTGCTAGAATCGGGTTCCCTCTGCATCCAGGTTGTTATGGCGTTATGGCACAATGCCTCTTTGTAACCTTGTTACCTAGTTAATCTGCCCCCAGAGGAGGCCAACTTTGCAAGGTCTTTTCCAGTGGTTCTCACACATGAATGTTTATCGGGATTGTCTAGGAAGCTACACTTTTTTTTTTTTTTGATGGAGTCTTGCTCTGTTGCCCAGGCTACAGTGCAGTGGCAAGATCTCAGCTCACTGCAACCTC
This sequence comes from Macaca nemestrina, assembly GCF_043159975.1. Taxonomy (NCBI): domain Eukaryota; kingdom Metazoa; phylum Chordata; class Mammalia; order Primates; family Cercopithecidae; genus Macaca; species Macaca nemestrina. The sequence goes on from NC_092135.1 coordinate 71,500,947, forward strand.
CACCTCCCAGGTTCAAGCAATTCTACTGACTCAGTCTCCCCAGTAGCTGGGCATGCACCACCACACCAGGCTAATTTTTGTACTTTTAGTAGAGACGAGGTTTCACCATGTTGGCCAGGCTAGTCTCAAACTCCTGACATCAAGTGATCTGCCTGCCTCAGCCTCTCCAAGTGCTGGGATTAGAGATGTGAGCCACTGCACCTGGCCAGGAAGCTACAGTCGATTCTGAAGCAGGTAGTCCAAAGGCACACTGGGACACTCAGTGTGCAAAAGCCATGCTAACTGAGTTTCAAGGGATATAACCTAGGAATTTCAAAATTTCAAGGGATACAACCCAGGAGTCTTCATTGTACAGGCATGCGTGCTGACCCACATGCACCCTGAAGTCAGAGAACCTCTGTGCTAGGGAGGCATGTGATTGTCACAGCTGTGAGGAGGCTGATGGAGTTGGAAGGATTTTTTGGAATGTACCCTCCAATAAATTTAGAATCCTTAATTGTGATTAAATTAAAGTTTTCCTCATCCCTACAGCTACTCTTTGGGCTTTCAGCATCTATTTTACCTTGCTCCCCTACCCCCACCACCCCATGAAATTATAAGATGAATAAGTGACAAGAGATCTGTCCACAAGGGGAACTGGCCATCATGGGACACGGAGAGTGGTGACGGGTTTCTCCCTGACATGTTCCTCTTTGATGTCTTGCCCTTAATCGGGAAAGCACAGCCTGAAACTTCATCTGAGTAGAAGTTCCCTGGCACTCTCCATTTCCTCATGGAGAGTTCCTGTTTTGGAATAAGTAGCTCCACACCTAAAAAGGAGACCCTCTTATGAGAATCATCCAGTAAGGAGAATAATAGCTAACATCGAATTGTGCCAGGCACAGAGCTCAGTGCTTTTACATACATTATTACAATAATCCTAAGAAGTGATATTGTTATGATTCTAATCCCATTTTATAGACCAGACACTGAGACTTGGGTAGGTTAAACAACTTGGCACAAGTCACACAGCGGGTAAGTGGTAAAAGTATTTGAACCTGGTCGTCTGACTCCAGAGTCCCTACTCTACTACTCAAGGGAGGGTTGCCCAGTAGTAGTTTCTGATCCTGATTAATTGTATTTTAGAGCTACTACTCAAAATACAACTGGAACACGCAGCATGATTTTGCAGAACAAAAGGAGGTCAAAAATAAAAAATGCTTCTGACCTTGATATCCTATGGAAATCAGTTTCTTTTACTATCTCTTTCTGACCATATGTAAGAAGTGATGATGGTTTGTTAGGATACTTGTAAAATGATTTGGCCTATGTAACTGTATGTCATGTGCAAACATAATGCAATTTAATAATTTAAAATGGATCTGGCAGAAGGATCAATCCAAAAGGTGGTGGAGATCCCTTTAAACCAGCTGTGAGTGCACAAGGGAACTAGAATAAGCATGGGGGTAGGATGTAGAAGACTTACATCTCATCTCACCTCTGCCAATAACATGTGTGATTCAGACAATTAGGTCACATTTTTGAAACTCATTTTGTCAATTGTAAAATAAGAAGAATTGATTAGATCAATAGTTTAAAATTTTCAACACTATAATATCCAATATATTCTCATTATTTGAAAGACCAAAACAACATGGCTGACAAGAAAGTCTTCATTGATTCCCACCCAATTCCTCCGATCCCGTGAGTAGTAACTACTCTAAACAACATGTTGCAGTGCATAGTTCCAGTTATTTTTATCAAACATGTACATTCCTTTATGAATATATAAACATTTCCTCATTGTTATTTTATATAAATGATACCAGATTAGTAGCTCCTATTCACTTTTTGAATTTCAAGAACCCAGTGAAAGCTAAGGATCTTCTCTCCCCTACAGTGTACATGTATACAGCGTTTTGTGTAGAAAATCTTTAAGGATATTCGTGGATCCCTTAAAGCTCATCCATGGATTTCCTATCCATGCATTCTAGTCTAAGAAACATGGACTAGGGTTATCTTAGTCCATTTTTTGCTGCTACAACAGAACACTACAGACCAGGTAATTTATAAGGAATGGAATTTTATTCAGCTAATGGTTCTGGAGGCTGGGAAGTCCAAGACATGGTACTGGCATCTGGAGAGAGTCTCACGGCAGAAGGGCAGAAGGTAGAAGTAAGTGTGTGAGACAGAGAGAGAAAATAGGGCTGAACTTGCCCTTTTTATCAGGAACCCACTCCTGAGATAACTAACCCCCTCCCTCAATAACAGTATTAGTCCATTTATGAGGGCAAAGACCTCCTAAAGGCCCCACCTCTTACTACTGTCATATTGGCAATTACATTTCAACATGAGTTTTGGAGGGAATATTCAAACCATAGCAAGGGCTATTCAGTTCAAAAATTATGTTCTATAATTGTAAGTACAGAGCCATTCCATGTTTTTATGCTATGCTGACCTCCCCTCCCCATTCCTTTTCACACAAGAACATATGCTTTATGGATGAAGACAAGGATAATCTGTTACAGATGAACTCCCCTATAATACAGTAAGTAGCTCTTTTCTTTGCCTGCTGCTTTACTGGCCTGAGAAGCCCAAAGTAACTGGTGGCCGTACAACTTCAAGTTTCCAGGAGCCCTTACTGCACTACCTGGCACCAGGATGACTGAGAACAGAGCTGGCTGATATTCACATGAAGAGTCATACTGTCCACCTGGTTGTTGAAAGCCTCCTTTGTGAGGAGTGCTTTTTAATGAGCACAAAGATCCCATAGACTCAGCCATGCAGCTCTTCTGCAGCACTCCCTCTCTCCAGTGTTGCAGTCTTATTCCTTATGGGCTACAGGCTATCCAGCCCAGTCATTGCCATTGACCAGGAGTTCCTTCATAAACTTCCCTCATTTGAAGTGAACAGCCATGTGTACTGCTCGAATCTCTGCAGGCTGAGAGAATATCCCTTCACTGCTGTCCTTCAGAACCACCTTGGAGTGAGCCTGCAGTACAGCAGAAGTCCACTCTCAGCCAGCACAAACATATAATGCCAACATGCCAGCAAATTTGGCCTAAGTTCTTTCCTTTTCCTTCATTTGGACAAAGGAGGTTCCCAAGAGCACTTAGGTGTGGGCTGAGGGTAAGGGTTTCATGCAACAAGGTATGCAATGTGGGAGTCTGGGCTACCTTTCCCTGTAATTTACTTGTGCTTTCCAGACCTGCCTGAGCTAGATCCTGAATGTATCAGATGTGTTTCACAATAGATGGCTGCTGTGCTCCATTTTCCATGCCATCTTTCATTAACTCTCCCAATTATCAGTTTTATGAAAAGCATAACATGGGGCAAATACTCTTGTAGGAAATTTATGCAAGAAGTTGATGCCAGAGAAAACACCTAGACTGAACACTCCATGTGAGAACTGCACTGTAGGATCTGGCAAATTCTGGGCAATTTCAGCCTGCAAAGTTCATTCATTTATCCCACAACCACTGACACTTTTCCCCTTTTCCTACATGAATGTGAAACCTTGGGGTGCATGGGCCTCTGTGTTTGTCTTCAGCCTGGAACTTCATTCATATCTGGAATGTAAAGTTACTCCAGAATTTGTCCTTTGGTTATATCAAACCATAGTTTCTTGTCCTTTCAGATCTGTGAAAGCCACTGCTTTGGCCCTGGCTTTTGCTGGTCACCCAATCTCCCCCAAAGGCAGGAAGTTGGTCCAAGAGTCCAGGACACCTCCCCAGTGCCAAACTTGAGCTTTCAGTGGCAGCCCCAGGCTGGTTTCTGTTTTGCCCCATCACTAATTCCTCTTGACCAGGGAGGCACTTTCCTTCCCCAGATGGATTCTCCACTGAGTCTTTCCTTTTCAGTCCTCCATCACTTCTCTATAGCATGTCTTGCTAGTACAATCATATTAGAAGTACTGTAAACATTTGCCCTGTTGATCATGCTATTAAAAGATGTTGCCATCTAATTCTGTGTGTGTGTGTGTGTGTGTGTGTGTGTGTGTGTGTGTGTGTGTGTGATGGAGTTTCGCTCTTGTTGCCCAGGCTGGAGTGCAATGGTGCAATCTCAGCTCACCTCAATCTCCGCCTCCCGGGTTTCAAGTGATTATCCTGCCTCAGCCTTCCGAGTAGCTGAGATGACAGGCATGCACTACCACGCGTGGCTAATTTTGTATTTTTAGTAGAGACAGGGTTTCTCCGTGATGGTCAGGCTGGTCTTGAGCTCTCGACCTCAGGTCATCTGCCCACCTCGGCCTCCCAAAGTGCTGGGATAACAGGCGTGAATCACCACGCCTGGCCATTGCCATCTAATTCTTAAAAAGCAGAAAGTCAGCATGTAAGATTCTTCTGACACTTCCTGCTCTTAATGTTTCTCTTCTCCTGCTCTGACTTGGGACACTGAGTGGTGATTATAATTACTTTATCGCACAATGGAATGGATTGTTATAGCAGAATAAAATGTTCCAAAGGAGTACTTAATTCCATCAAAGCATCCCTTATCCAAGTTTGCTAACTTAAATGAAGAATTGTTAACAACGTATTCTCTTTCATTTGTCAAATGTCCTTCCTGACCTTTCATTGTTTCACATTTTGAAAGGAAATTATGGTAAAATTGTCTGAGCTACCCTCCTCTGGATCCAGTGTCTTACTTAGTTCTGTATTTTGGGCTTACCGTGGGAGAGAACTATCTACACAACCCAGATCCTCTTTCACCTAGGACCTGCCAGAGCACATGCAGGGGCAGCAGATGTGTGTAAGGGCCCCCATGAATCTGTTCATTTTCTCATTGACTCTGTGACGACCTCGAGGGGGCTTGCTCTGCTGTGTGGTCCCCTGGGCACCTGGTACTGTGTGCCTCTCCTGCTGTGCTCACAGACTCTTTGTTAGACTTTTCAAATATAAAAAGTCACAAACTGGTAAGTATAAGAAAAGAGCAGGCCGGGCGCGGTGGCTCAAGCCTGTAATCCCAGCACTTTGGGAGGCCGAGACGGGTGGATCACGAGGTCAGGAGATCGAGACCATCCTGGCTAACACAGTGAAACCCCGTCTCTACTAAAAAATACAAAAAACTAGCCGGGCGAGGTGGCGGGCGCCTGTAGTCCCAGCTACTCGGGAGGCTGAGACAGGAGAATGGCGTAGACCCGGGAGGCGGAGCTTGCAGTGAGCTGAGATCCGGCCACTGCACTCCAGCCTGGGCAACAGAGCGAGACTCCGTCTCCAAAAAAAAAAAAAAAAAAAAGAAAAGAAAAGAGCAAACTAGAGTGGGAGAAATGGGTTCTGTAGAAAAGCATCTACAGAATTTTAGGGTCTATCTTCAGGAAAGGGTAAAACTCCAAGCGACGGTGTAGTCCAAGGATCTGCCTTTTCTCTGGCATGAGGTGGTCAGAGAGGCTTCCCTGCAAAGGCAGGGCTTAGAAGGGTCTCTGAATGACGGAAAGGAATCGGAAGCAGAGGCAAACTAAGCTTTCTAGATCAGGAAAATGGGAGCAAGCGCACAGTGGCCGGAATATTATAGTTTTGTTTTGTTTTTTGAGACGGAGTCTTGCTCTGTCACCCAGGCTAGAATACAGTGGTGCCATCTCGGCTCACTGCAACCTCCACCTTCTGGGTTCAAGCGATTCTCCTGCCTCAGTCTCCTGAGTAGCTCGGATTACAGGTGCTCACCACCGCACCTGGCTAATTTTCATATTTTTAGTGGAGACAGGGTTTCACCATCTTGGCCAGGCTGGTCTCGAACTCCTGACCTCGTGATCCATCCTCCTCAGCCTCCTAAATTTCTGGGATTACAGGCGTGAGCCACCACGCCCAGCAAAATTATAGTTTTGTGAGAGTGAAGTAGATCATTGGGGCTCTAGGACAGGAGTGGGAGGGGAGGTGGGGCAGATTTGAGCAGTGTGTGGAGGTCCTAGAATGTCACACGGGGTGGGTGGGATTGTATCCTGGGGGGCTCGGGGGTTCTCAGACGAGTTCTAAGAAGAGTAGCAGCATGGCAAAGCGAAGTTCTGAGGAGCTGAATCCGCTGATGAGATATGGTGTGAACCTAGAGTTAGGGGAGACCCGAGGTAGAAAAGCCTGCCCAGGCATCAAGGCCATAGTGACTGGAACAGAAGGGAAGAAGTGAGTCTGAGGGCCAGTGTTGTAGGCATGTTCTTTGCACAGCACCCTCACTTCCTGCACGGATGCTTCCGTCCCCATTTCAATGGCCTCAGGGATTGGCTCCAGGGTGATGGCATTGGATGCAAGCAGAACCAATCGAATTTTGAGTCTAGAACAGGAAGAAGCCCGGCATTTAGGTCACAGAGGTGGAAGATACGGGCCATCTTCAGTGCCGGGGAGGTCAGATGGGAATGAAGCCACCCCACAGGAAGGAGCAGAGCCAAGAGCCCAGGGCACAGGGAGAAGGTTGACAACCTCTCAACCTCATGTGGGGTCCTGGGTTCAGTGGTGCCACCTAGTTATCCAAGTTAAGCAAGCCAATACATTCTGACACCCGCAGTTTAAGACTCCAAATTAATACAGACTTTTTTTTTTCTTTTTCCTTTTTTTTTTCAGGATTGGGAGTGCTGGGAGGGAACATCTGTGTTTATTTGAAGCAGCAAGAGGGCTTACTTCAGTGTGGGGGTTGGAAGAGGTGGGGTGGACTGGCTGGATTTGGGGGTAGGGGCCTAGACCTGGAATCAGTGAAACCCTGTTCCCCAGAGGCTGACCATACACTGAGTGCAGGGTGGGTGCAGCAGCACCCAGGAAAGGGCCTCTGGTGGCCTCAGGGCTGTCCAGGCTGCTGGCACTCCTCCTTCCTGACACACAGCATGGGATCTGGCCTCACACACCTGCACAGCACACCCACCCACGCAGCTGAGGGTGCCCACCCCTCCAGACCATTCCCCTAACACACTCATAGGCACAACCCCTCCCGCACTGGGCGCTGCTGCAGGCTTAGGTGTCCCTCTCAGTGTGTCCATGGGACTCAGTACTGATGCTGGACCCTAAGACTCTGGGGGATCCTCATCCTTTCCCCAGTCCCCCTAGGAAGGTCACATCATTGACCCCAGAAGTGAGGGCAGCTGGCTTCACTTGAGGCAGGGTCTGGGACAGGTGTGAGTGCAGGAGGTGAGCCTGACCTGGGGCCCTGGGGTCGAGGACCTGCTCAAGCACATGAGGAGTGTGGGGGATGTTCCACATGCTCAGGGGTTCTGGGTGGGGCTGGGCTTTCCTTCCTGAGCTGGGGGCTGAGGGTCAGGGTCTGGGTGGTCAGGGGCCAGCCATAAGCCCAGCAGCAGCCTGAGGCCCACAGGGTGGCCCCGAGCAGCTGGCCAGCCATGCTCAGGTTGCGCGGGAAGCTCCGGACCGTCGTGGGAGCAGCCCTGGTTCAGGGTGTGGCCAATGTCCACGACACTCCCAATGCCTGCGGGGGACATGTTCACACAGGGGCGGTCCTCGTGGGAGCAGATAGTCGACTTCAGGCAGCACAGACTGCTGTTCTGGTTTGTGCAGCAGCAGTGCACCAGCAAGCAGGCCAACCCACACCCAAAAAGGCAGCCAGCAGAGCTGGCAAGAAGACCTTCATTCTGGAGGGGACAGCTGTCCCGTCTAGGGGCTCCCAAGACCAAAGATCCCGTCCTGCTCGTCGGGCAGACATGGGCGCCAGTGGCCTCACCTAGCTCCCCGTGCCTCACGCTCCAGACCATGGCAGCCTTGCCCTATGTTAGATTTTAAAGCCTCAGTAGGATTTTCAGGGAAAAGAGAAAATCGGAAATGAGACAACTGTAACAATTTTATCCTAGGCATCAGGTGTGTTGAGCACAGTGACTAGCACACAGATGCATCTATATTTTTGATAAATGGATGGATGGATGGATGGATGGATGGATGGATGGATGGAAGGATGATGCAGGATAGAGGGGGAAGTGTCAGAGTATTGATATTAGTTGTTTTCAAATACGACACGTTGGCCAGACATGATGGCTCATGCCTGTAATCCCAGCACTTTGGGAGGCTGAGGAGGAAGGATAACTTGAGTGAGTGAGTTTCATACCAACCTGATCAACATAGTGAGACCCCCTTCTCTACAAAAAAATTTTAAAAAATTACCTAGGTGGCCCTGGCCTGTAATCCTAGCTACTCGGGAGGCTGAAGTGAGAGAATCACTTGAGCCTTGGCGGTCAATGCTGCAGTGAGCTATGATCGTGTCCCTGCATTCCAGCCTGGGCAACAGAGCGAGATCCTGTCTCTAAAAATAAAAAACAAAAATATGTGCTCACAAATATAACATATTTGATTTTTACATACTTTATGAGTAAATTTCTGTCTAATCCTACCACACAATTACATCTATTCACTGCTGTGAAATTTTTACCAATATTCATACAGGAGCTGAAAATACATTTCAGCCCCATTAAAAGATGGCACTGCACTGTGTCATCTGTGATCACTTATATTAGCACAGCATTACAGCCTTTTACCAAAGATTGTCAGCTGCTTGAGGGCCTCTTCTTTAGAAGTTTGCTTTCTTTTTTTTTTGGATGTGTACAAAACGTCAGTTGGGCTAGAGCAGCAGAAGCAAAACTTGCAGCTCTGTGAAAACACAGCCTCCAGAGGGCTGCATGGGTGGAGAAGGAGTGTGATCATGGCACCAAAGCACACAGTCCATGTCCTCTCTTGCCCTGTGTCACTGACACTTTTCCCATGCAGAACTGTGGTTTACACCCCTCCCGTTAAACATAGGTCGGCTTTGACTTAGTTACAACCAAGAGAATGAGGTGAAAGTGACTTTGTGAGATTTCTGAGGCCAGGTTGGAAAAAGCAGGCAGCTTCTGCCTCATTCCTGCAACACTGACACATGAACCTCCTGCTGCCATAAAAGCAGTCTAACTGTCCCAAGGTCACCATGCTGTGAGGAAGCCCAATCTAGTCCACAGGGGGAGAGCACTTGAAGAAGCCTAGGGCCACAAGACGAGAAGGAGAGAAATGTCTGCCCAGCCCCTGGCTGTTCCAGATCCCTCACTGGGAGTGGGTGGTTCTGGCCACTGTCTCACTGCACCTGTAGGGAGAACTGCCTGATCAAGCCCTTCCTGAATTCCTGACCCACAGAAACCATGAGGTAATTTATTACTCAGAGATAATGATCAGAACATTCATATGGTCATTGGAAGGGGGTTTTAGTCACTGTAGGATTTTCTGATATTCTGGAAAATTTGCCAGACCACAGATCTATTTCACCAACTCTGGAATGGACCCTTCCTCAGCATAATCGACTTCATCTGTGCCAAGGAGCAAATGTTTAGGATATCTCATGTAGACAGTTTAAGCTGCCTGGAGTATGGCCCTCTGCCTCCAAAAAGAGATATGAAAACACATATTAAACCTCCATTGAAAGATATGCTTCTGTGCAATTAAGAGGACTCAAATACTAATGTAAATTGCCTAGATTTGTTTTTCATCATTACTCTAACAAAGACAGAAAAAAATGAATTATTTATTATGTTAGCTTTAACTACTAGAAATGTAAAACAGTTACATATATACCAATGTGAGGCTTGTTATAGTCTTAATTTTCCAATAACAATGAAAAATTTTTGACAGTGCACAGATTAGGCACAGAATAAATGTTCCAGTAAGATTACATTATGTAGCTTTTGTAACTCAATGTGGTGGAATATTGCACTTTCCTGCCACTGAAAATAGAGTGAAATGTGGTTATTAGAATTATTGCAATATCTATATGCACATTTTCAAATATAAATGGCATACTATAAACATAAATCATTCAACTCCACTGTGATTATGTTGAAATAATACAACATGGACATAAATGAAGAGAAATGATGTTGAACTGCCTTTACAGCTGTAAGATTTAAACTTCTACCATGAAGATCAGAATTATAATTGGAAAACTGAGTAAATACTGTGGCGGCAGTTTTAACATGAGAAAAGCACCACTTTCTATGAAACCGAAATTGTAGCTATACATTCCTATTTATCTCACCAGGCACTTCCTTTACACTCAGAAAATAGTCATATCACTAGCAGAAATGAGGTAGGATGTTAGCTTAAGTGGAAGATAAAATTTAAATCTGGCAAGGTGGGTAAAAACTAAAAAGAAGGAATGGTTTTGTTTGAAAGGCTCCAAATAAAAAGTAAAATACAGGGGTCCCTTAATGCACCATCATCTATATCAGCCCACAGGAAATCAGGAGGCAGTGGTACTTACATGTCAAATATATAGATTTTCTACATTTTTCAAAATGAATGAACTTTGTACCCTCAGCTGCACTCCAGCTGTCTGACCCCACATGGCCACCACAACACAAGAGGGTGAAATAAAGACTAGGAAAGCGTGAAAATTGCTTCTTGTCGTGAAGAGACCGAGGCAGGAAACCAGCAAGGCCTGCTGATTGATTCCAACAAGGCCATTTACGGAGTCGCCAAGGCTCTTGTCCCATTTTGCAACAGTGGGCAGCAATGAACATTCGGGGTGGGGAGGGACGACAAGAGGACAGGCAGGAAACCCAAGAAAAAGGGTAAAAGCCATTCTGTGACCCTCTTGGCCTCACTGATAAGGCAAATCACTTACAGCCATAAAGAGCCCTGCTGAGCCTTCTAGAGCTTCTAGGCCAGCGGCTCTCAGCCTTGTCAAGCCAGCGCCAATGCCTGTTCGTAGGATGGATCTCTTATAATGTGCCCTTTACTATCTTAACATGAAATTCAACCTACCTAGACAAAGAATTTTTTAAAGCCCATAAAATGGATGAACCATAATATGAAGGCATATAAAAGGCAGTAATGAATAATAACATGAGATGTATTTCAATAGACAGATGCTCAGGCCTGGAGACTCCTATCAACTACATGTAGAATCAACCTGAATGTGAGAGCTGCAAACAGACTTAGAGTGCTGGATTGTATTGGTGCATTCAATACTGTCAGCTGTGTTGGAATTGGTGGTGCAATTTTCTAACTGGGAACAACTTCTGGTCAAGTTCCAAATGAAACAAAATGCAGCCTCCCTTGGTTTACACAATATCTCTAGAAAAAAAAGAGCATTTCTAAATCTATACAAAATACTTCATGCTTATGCATAAAAGGGTATATGTATTTTGTAAAAGGTTGTCCATCATAGTTTCAGGTGATCGTAGATGGTTTTTTACCAGTGTGAATGTCCAGTGGGGAATATTTGAAAACTGAGCAGAAGGTGAGGCAATTTTTCATTGCACAGGGCTAAAACCTCCAGTTCACCACTCTCACTAAACGCCAGTAGCACACATACACCTCATCCCTGTGGTCATTTTAGGGATGAATTTGTCCCCACAATTTTCCATAAGATCATTGTTTTGGATGAATCAAAGCTCTGGCTTTTATTTCAATGGGTCACACTTTCCCAACCAATGAGAGTCTATCTTTGTTGATTTTGGAGAAAGAAGAATTGGCATGGAAGAGGTGGCCTGGAAACCAAGCCAGAACAGGAACCTGAACACCACAGACTCTGAAGCTGGAGTAGAGGCGCGGCGGGCCCCAGCAGAGTGTCCTGCCAGAGTTTGCTGGGAAGGAATGCCCCTCCCAACAAAGCTGTGAGATGGGAAGGCAGAGTCGAAAGTCTCAGGCCTGCCTGAGCCGCTCTCCTTAGCTTTGTAGAGTTAAGAATGTTCATAAAAAGCTATTCAAAACTGTTGTTCTTGAACCTCCACATTACTTTGGAACCATGTGGCCGTGGTAAACCCAGAGAAGGGAAAGAAAGATACTGTTTATAAGAATCTGATAATGTCCTTGTCTTCCACCTGCAGTGTATATTCTGTCTCTGACTCTCCTATGAGGTATAGTGAGGAAGAAAACAGGATTCCAGGCCCTCGGCAGTCTTGTCCTCAGAGTACTCTGCCCCCTCAGCAAGGAGAAAAGTTTGTCATTGAGCCGATTTTTTCAGAGGCTCGGGATGGCTCTGGCATTGTTCTCATTTTTTCACCCTTTCTAGGGACGTTGTTGTTTTTTCATGAACTGTGATAGATTCTCAGCATGGATGCTGTTTGCCAAGAAAAATGTCTCTTTTCCACCCACACAAAAACAAAAGCTTGGGGTTTCTGTGTCATGGGGTCCAAAGGTATTTCCACCAGCATTCCTCCCTGAGCATTCACTTCTGAAGCTGGGTGGGGCCCTGGCCAGAGAGGCGAGCCTGCCTGGGTATCCGGAAACAAGCTCAGTCTCCTCCCACTGAAGACAACGGTGATGGGGACTGTCAGGCTGGTGATCCCACATGAGTAGCAAACGTGTGGGCATAGTCACTGACCAAGTTCCTCAGCGGGTGATGGCGGGAGGCGTGGCCTGCTGGGCCACTCTTCCCCACAGCAAAGCAGCTCACGGCAACTCTGAACCTTGGGCTCATTCTGGGTTACTCTGTGAGAAGAGGTATTTCCTTCTACTTTGCCGTCTCCTCCTTCCCCTTCCGAGTTAACCTTTCTAACAGTAGGAAGACCGTGGTCCTCCATGTCTCTCAAGCAACCCGAGTCTTTACAGGGACATCCAATCTTTTGGCTTCTCGGGGCCACACTGAAGAAGAAGAATTGTCTTGGGTAAGACATAAAATATAGTAACACTAACAATAGCTGATGATCTTTAAAAAATTGCAAAAAAAATCTCATTATGTTTTAAGAAAGTTTACCAATTTATGTTGGACCACATTCAAAGCCATCCTGGGCTGCAGGTCAGACAAGCTTGCTCTAGAACATAATTTTTCTCCTAATAAACCCAGGAACCCCTGCCTTACTCTAACTCAGCTTCCTTTCTCCATTTAATGCCGACTTCCTGTGCCTCTCTGCAAAGATCTTTCCAATCTTACTACACGTACCATGTTATTTGGCTGTATCCAAGGGATCATAGTCAGATATTGGACTCATTAGTGAGAATCTGTTTTAGTCTTGTTAAGCCTTTGGCCATCGATTCCGAGGGGCTTGAGACCACGCTGCCGGTAACACTAGGTTCCACTGGCTCTGGCACCCTCTATCGCTCTTCCTCCTTCAGGCAGCCTCTCCTGCAAAGTTTCCATGGCACAGTCCAGCCTCAATTTCAAATGTCCTCCCAGGTCCTGTCCACTGTTTCCTGAAAGAACACCCATTTCTGGGAGCTTGTGGCCTCCACCAGTAAAACCAACACTTGACTGATTGATGGTACTCCGAGCTTAGCCATTTACAGATACTGTTTGAGCAGATGGAATGGAGGTGCAAATCACTGATTAGACCATGCAAATTTGCCAACACCGTCTGTTGCCCTGTCAGGAAATACCTCAACATTTAAATAAATAGCCTATTGATGTTGGCTTACCCGCCAACCTCCAGGGACCTTTTTGCTTGGTTTTCTGTATGGATTTCTATCAGGAACCTTCAGTCTCAAATCTCCTGCTGCCCTCAATCACAGTGAAGCTGATTTCAAAGACATTTCCACAACTTTATTCTCACTCTAGATGCTATTCCAGGGTCCATCACAGCCTGTGCTGCGTCTATTTGTGTCCCTTGTATCACGGATCTACAATTTGGCACTCACTGGGAGCATGCACCCCTGGCTCAGTTGTAAGGGACGGGTTGACACTGAGATGTGCCTGTGGACTGTCTCCAGTTCAGACTCTCCTGGGCAGATAGCGGCTCAGTATCAGCTGAAGTGACACTGCTCCTTATGGCAAAGCTTAGTCCAAACACCATGTGGAAAGTGCAAGGGCTTTTTGAAAATTCTGCAAATCCCGGAGGGCTTAAATTCTCATACTCACTTCTGTCTGAGCTTCTGCTACCACTAAATTAGTTCAATTTATGGCTTGCTTTGTCATCTCACGGGTACTGTCCCTCCTGGGTGTGAAACTCAGCTTCTTTTCTTGACACACAAGTACTGTGCAAGTTCCTTCAATGATCCATTCATTCACAAATCATGCATGTTCTCACGGAGCTTACATTTTACTGAAGGAAGATGTGCAATAGAGCAATAAGACAATAGATAAGTAAATACATGGTCTGCCTGATAGTATTGGCATTACAGACACTGAGAACGTTTCATGAAAATGTCAGCTCCATAAGGGCGGGGAATTTGTTTGTTTTGTTTTTTGTTCATTAACCTATTTGCAACACCTAGAATAGGACCTGGCACATGGTGATGGATATTTATTAGGTGAATAAAAGGGAAAAGGAAATAATGATAAATGTTTGACTACAGGCTCTTTGGGTAAAAGTGTGTGCATGCAGCAAAAGAAACTACCATCAGAGTGAACAGGCAACCTACAGAATGGGAGAAAATTTTTGCAATCTACTCATCAGACAAAGGGCTAATATCCAGAACCTGCAAAGAACTCAAACAAATTTACAAGAAAAAAACAAACAACCCCATCAAAAAGTGGGCAAAGGATATGAATAGACATTTCTCAAAAGAGGACATTCATACAGCCAACAGACACATGAAAAAATGCTCATCATCACTGGCCATCAGAGAAATGCAAATCAAAACCACAATGAGATACCATCTCACACCAGTTAGAATGGCAATCATTAAAAAGTCAGGAAACAACAGGTGCTGGAGAGGATGTGGAGAAATAGGAACACTTTTACACTGTTGGTGGGACTGTAAACTAGTTCAACCATTGTGGAAGATAGTATGTCAATTCCTCAAGGATCTAGAACTAGAAGTACCATATGACCCAGCCATCCCATTACTGGGTATATACCCAAAGGATTATAAATCATGCCGCTATAAAGACACATGCACACGTACGTATGTTTATTGCGGCACTATTCACAATAGCAAAGACTTGGAATGAACCCAAATGTCCATCAGTGACAGACTGGATTAAGAAAATGTGGCACATGTACACCATGGAATACTATGCAGCCATAAAAAAGGATGAGTTTGTGTCCTTTGTAGGGACCTGGATGCAGCTGGAAACCATCATTCTCAGCAAACTATCGCAAGAACAGAAAACCAAACACCGCATGTTCTCACTCATAGGTGGGAACTGAACAATGAGATCACTTGGACTCAGGAAGGGGAACATCACACACCGGGGCCTATCATGGGGAGGGGGGAGGGGGGAGGGATTGCATTGGGAGTTATACCTGATGTAAATGACGAGTTGATGGGTGCAGCACACCAACATGGCACAAGTATACATATGTAACAAACCTGCACGTTATGCACATGTACCCTACAACTTAAAGTATAATTTAAAAAAAAGAAAAAAAAATAAAATAAAAGTAAAACCAAAAAAAAAAAAGTCTGTGCATGTATATGTGTACATTATAAATTGTACATTTTATTTCAATATGTATTATATAATATATCGTGATTATATATTTTATATTTATTATGAATTTTACTATATAAACATTTGTAGCACACAGTTTACAAATAATAACAAAATGTATGATACTCTTCATTCCAAATTCCGTATAGTTTACTGATTCTCTGATTTTTGCCAAACTCTTACCTCCATACCTATGCTCTGGTTGAAATGGACAAATAAATGTCATTGCAACATGAATATTAATCGATAATTTTACTTATTTTAAGAGAAAACAAAAATGAAATAATAAAGATGTATGTCAAAACTACTCCCATTCAGCAATGACATGAATGACTTCATTGCTGAATTGGAAAATAGTATTTAAATATCAACAGGATATTTTCTAAAGTTTTGTACTTTCCCTAATGTAATTGCTATAGATATAATACATCTGCATCATGGGCAATAAACAAAACAATAAAATTCAGCTCTGCTTTGCACTTATAGATTTCCATGGTGTAAATACTCTTACCATGACTGATTGCAAACCGTCAACTTGATGCTACACACCAAGAATTGCGAGAGACACAGTAGCGCATCACTGTACAGTATTTCAGCCATACGGATTAGTGGTGCTCAGCAGGAGGCAATTTTGTCCTCCAGGGGAAATTGGTAATATCTAGAGACTTTTTTGGTTGTCACTAGACATTGTGTTGGGCAGGATGCTATTTGCGTCCAGTGGGTGGAGGCCAAAGATGCTGCTAAACATCCTACAATGCAGAGGTGACCCCCAAACAAGGAATTATTTGGCCCAAAATAACAATTGTGCCAAGCACATCAAAAGCTTAGGTAATAGTAAAATGTAACAAAATAGGAAGGAATGTTTGAGAATTTACCATCTTTGCTTTTAGTATAATTTAGTTAATTGTGGATTTATATAATTCAATTTTTTTAAATGCCATGTTTAATAACCAGCTTTCAAAATTCCTAAAAATTCAGCAATCATTCTTACATATCCATATGAGCTAGCTCCAACATACCACCAAGATAAGACATGGGGGAGGTTTCAAAAGAAAACAGCAATTAGTCTGTGTTGCCATATTATTTGTTTGGGGACTTAACTATTTTATATATTTGGTCAGGGAAAGTTTTATTTAGAAAGTGACTTTTGTTTTCTTTTTGATTCAGGGTCTCACTCTGTTGCCCAGGCTGGGGTGCAGTGGCATGACCTCGGCTCACTGCAGCCTCCACCTCCTGGGTTCAGGCCATCCTCCCACCTTAGCCTCCTGAGTAGCTGGGACTGCAGGCTGTGCCACCATGCCTGGCTAATTTTTGTATTTTTAATGGAGACGGGGTTTCACCATTAGTCTCAAACTCCTGGGCTCAAGCAATCTGCCTGCCTCAGCCTCCCAGAGTGCTGGGATTACAGACTTGAGCCACTGCGCCTGGCTTAGAAAGTGACTTTTGAACTTAAACCTGAAACAAGTGAGCGGTGAGCTCTGTGACCATCCAAGTAGGTGGAATGACAGCTTCAAATGCCTGCAAACCTGAAGTTTGCTTGCCATAATTCAGGAACAGACAGGAGGTCAGCGTGGTTAGATATGAGTGGGAGAAAATGGGCTCAGATGGGTTTAAGCAGAGAAGAATCATGGACCAATGAATAGGACAGAAATTCCCTGAAGGTGTTAGGTAATGGGGGAGTCATACAACAGCTTGACATAGAATATTAGGTACCTCTGTTCTTAAAAAACCTTTTGGCCACTCTGCCAAGTAGATTTATCACAGGCTGCACCATTGCGCAGAGTGTAGAGGCAGGCACCTTTGTGTTGACTGTTCTTCCCCTCTTTCCTTCCACTTCTTTCACCACCATTGCCTTTTTCCCAACGACTCTTCTCCCTTTATCACCCAGAGGACTTCAGCTCTAATTCTACCAGCAAACTCAACTCCAGATCCATTGCAAATTCAGTGAAACAAAAGTGCCTTCTGCAGAGGGGCCTGCAGAACTAAAGAGCCATAATGAGCATCCACCTTTCAGGGTGCTCACAGTGCAGATTCCACACAGTGGAGATTTACATCACTTCTCCCCACTCTTATATTAATATACAAGTCACTTACCAACAATTCCACTGGCAGTCCTCAAAGAGTCAAATTATATTCCCACTACTAAAAAGAGGCATAATACCAACGCATTCATTTTGCCACCTTACTTATGAGAGGTAGCACTTTATTGAGTGCTTGCTCTGTGCTAAGTGATAAGTGCCCACATGCAAGGGTGACCATCATCTTGGGCACATGATATCATCAATGGCGTCTTCAATCTGCCAAAAGGAACACTGCCTGTTTCTGTTCATTATAGACACCCTGTATCATCTCTCTTATTCTTCACAAAACCTTCTGATAAGAATATCATCCACTGTTACAGATATGGAACTGAGGCTTAAACAGTGAAATGACTGGTGCAAGGTCACACCACTCTAAGGACAGAGCTGGAATTCAGATCCATGTCTATCTGATTCCAAAGACAACTCTTACCTGTTCTCAACTCCCAGGCCACTCCAAGCTACAACCCCACTGGATCCTATACCAACTGTTTCAGAACCTCCCACCCTCAAAAGGTGCATATGCCTTGCAGTTAAGAATATGGAAAATACGACTGGATTTGGTGGCTCATACCTGTAATTCCAGCACTTTGGGAGGCCAAGGTGGGCGGATCACTAGGCCAGGAGATTGGGACCATCCTGGCTGACACAGTGAAACCCTATCTATTAAAAATACAAAAAATTAGCCGGGCGTGGTGGCACACACCCGTAGTTCTAGCTACTTGGGAGGCTGAGGCAGAAGAATTGCTTGAACCCGTGAGGCGGAGGTTGCAGTGAGCCGAGATCACACCACTGCACTCCAGCCTGGGCAAGAAGAGCGAGACTCCGTCTCAAAAAAAAAAAAAAAAAAAAAAAAAAAATAGAATAAGGAAAACACATCAGATAGTTCTTCATCAAATGTTATAGAGATAAATAAAAACCTATTTTCTTTTTATTATAATCACTAAAGCAGCTTCTTTTTTTGTTTGTTTTTTTCAGGCGGAGTGTTGCTCTGTCATTCAGGCCGGAGTGCAGTGGCACAATCTCAGCTCACTGCAACCTCTGCCTCCTGGGTTCAAACGATTCTCCTGCCTCAGCCTCCCGAGTAGCTGGGACTAGAGGCATGTACCACAATGCCCAGCTACAGCAGTTTCAAATCTTAAAAAATATCTCCCATAAGTATAAGATAGTTTTGTAATTTTTAAAGAGAAAGCAGCAATTAGTCTGTGTTGTCATATTATCATTTGCTTGGAGACTTAAAAATTCTCTTTTAAGAGGAGTTGCCTGTGAGGCCCCATCATCAATCTTTCATTTCAGGATTTTTCCACGTTTTTTTTTTTCCCGTTAGTGACTCTTGATCTCCTCTTTTTGTAACAGCTGCCAAGAATTGTCTTTCCCCCAGTGGGAAGGAGGCATAAGTGTCTTGGAGGTTTTTCTGTCTCATCCAGAGAGTTATAATATGAAATTTAGACACAGCACATTTCGGAGACAGGAAAGAGTCACAGAAAAAAAAAAAAAAATCCCTCCAAGTGAGTCTTCTGATGCACCAAACACTGTCCCTGTCTTGCTCCGGTGTCTTGCTCACTCTAGAAATATCAGCCATCCTGCTGTTTTCCTAGAGTGGTGACATTTTTCTTTAGCTGAGCCATAAAGCCTGAACTTGGAAAGGAGATTCGTGGGAGAGTAGACGCCACTGAGCAAACACCAGCTGGGGACAGCAGGATCCTGAAGCGAGCTTGCTGCAATTCCTGAGGTCATGAAAGCAGGCTGAATAATGTCACATTTTCAATCGGCATGGCTTTCCTTTCCTTTTCTGGGAAAACATAAATTGTAGGATTTTGTAAGAACATGTGGTAGGCAATAAAAAATCAAGGGAAAGAGGAAAAAAAATAGATACATTAACAAATTAGAGAGGAAATAAGTAAAACAAACCGAAAAATACATAAACTTTCCAGAGGGAATTTTGACAAAACACACAACATTCCTCAAAGATCTGTATAAATTTGACCCAGGAAATCAATTTCTAGGCATTCCTTTTAAGGAAGTAATTAGGGAAGTTTATAAATATTTAGCTTCAGGAATGTTTATCCTAACATTATTTTTAATGGTAGGAAAAAAAGGAATTAATATAAATATAGAATAATAAGAAATTGTCTTAGAAAGTTCTGGTCTGTTGAAACGGTAGGATACTATACAACCATTTAAAATAGTACTGTGAAAGTCATTTTTTATGTCAAAATAAATTCCTTAAATATTTTAAAGTAAAACAATGAAATTAAAACATTTAATGGATGAAATTCTGCTTCTGGCCAATATGGAGTAACAGCAAACAGATTTATCCTCCTGTCAGAAACAACCAAAAAATGGACAAAATGTATAAAAAATAATTTTCAGGCTGGACGCAGTGGTTCATGCCTGTAATCCTCAGCTACTCAGGAGGCTGAGGCAGGAGAATCACTTGAACCTGGGAGACGGAAGTTGCAGTGAGCTGAGATCGCGCCATTGCACTCCAGCCTAGGCGACAGAGTGAGATTCCATCTCATCATCATCATAATAATAATGTTCAAGATGCTATGTGTACACCTGTCAACAAAGGACAGTGATCTCCTGGAAATGGAAAATAAATGAGATGAGCCCTGTTACCTTCCTAGCTTACTGCTTTGAGAGTTTCTGGACTGCAGTGCAAGGAGGAGAAACCCAAGCAGAAAGTACTTTCTCTTCCACCTCTGCAACTCATAGAATCAACTGGTCTCTGCCTGGGTTTGCAGGACGGAGCATCTGAAAAGAGAGAGCTGCACAGAGAGAAAACTGGAAATACCCAGAGGGTCATTTTTGAGTATTCAGCTTGGTACTGATCATAGGAGAAACTAACTGAGGCCACTCACAAGAATGAGAGAACACTGCCTGACACACAAATAGGGCCAGGCATAGTGCCAGTTCCCCTCTCCTCTACCCAGATAGACTGGAAAATCTCAAGATACATTGGGTCTTGGGTAGGGTATACACAGAGTTTTGCCTCAGTAATGGAGATTAGCAACAGATTGAGCACTGCTTCAATCCTGCCTGATAAACCTTAAAAGTTTAAAAGGGTTTAAAAAGATTAAACTCTTTCAAAGTAACTTAACTATGTCAAAAACAAAGCTCAATAATGTTTAGAGAAATACGAAAACGCCCAGCACACAGCAAGTAATGTTCAGAATGACTGGTATCTAATCGCAATTACCAGACATGCAAAGAAGAGGTGAAATGCAATCCATGATGAGGAGAAAAAACATGACACAGATGTTAGAATTGGCAGACAAGGATGCTAAAGGAGTTGTTGTAATTGTGATTTAAATTTTTAACAGTTAAGTAAAGACATGGAAATATTTTTGAAGAAGGCCCCAGTCAAACTTTGGGGGATTAAATATACAGTATCTAAGATTAAAAAAATTACACTGAATGGGATTAATGATAGATTTCACATGAAGAATAAAGGATTAGTAAATTTGAAGACATAGCAATAAAAACTGTCAAAAATAAAACAAGGAGGAAAAAGATAATTTTAAAAATATGAACAGAGATTTGGTGCACTGTGGGACAACTTTAAGAAGCCTAGTATACATGTGAAGAGCTCCTAAAAGAGAAGAGATAAAGATGGGTAAAGAAAAAAATATTTGAATAAATAATGGCCAAAAAGGTTTCAAATTTGATGAAAACTATAATCACATAGATTCAAGAAACTCAACAAACCCAAGCACTCAAAGAAACAAGAAGGAATCTACACCAAGGCACATTATAGTCAACTTATTCAAAACCAGTGATAGAAAGAAAATCTCAAAGGAAGCCAGAAAAAAAATAAATAAATAAACAGACATGCTACAGAAGAACAGATAAGGATGACAGCAGGCTCCCTGCAGAAGGAATGCAAGCAAGAAGACAGGGGAGTAGCATCGTTAAGTACTGAAAGAAAAAAATTGTCAATTTAGATTCTATGTGCAGCAATGGTATCTTTCAAAAATGAAGACAAAATAAGATATTTTCAAACACGCAAAATCTTAAAGAATTTATTACTAGTAGGCTTGTACTACAAAACTATGTTTAAGTCTTTCAGGTAAAGGGAAAATGATTATACATGGGAATATGAATCTATACAAAGAAATGAAATGCATCAAAAATGGTAAGTAGAATATACAAGGTATTTTTTCTTATTATCTCTGTAAAACAACTTTAAAAGCTACTTGACTGTTTATTTTTAAAAAACAAACCAAAAAGTTTTACCTAATAAACTAACAAATGTGATAAAATGTAATCATGAAAAACCAACCAATCCATAAGAGGACAGAAAAAGAGAAAAAGGATAACAAAGAACACGTGCAGCAATACAGAAAATAGACACATAGAGAAGAAATAGCAAGGTGATAGATTTAAAATGAAACATATCAGCAATCAAATGAAACACAGTGGGCTCAGTTCCACAATTAAAAGGAATAGGCTATCCGGATATATTTTTTAAAAGCAAGACTCAACTATATGCTATCTACAGAAAATGCATTTAAAATATTAAAACACTAAAAGCTAAAGAATGTATTAAAAGCTAAAGAATGGGAAAAGATATACCACGTTAATACCATTCAAATGAAAGCTGAAGTGGCTATATTAAATATCAGACAATGTAGATTTTGGAGCAAAGAATATTACCAGAGATTTAAAAAGGCATTTTATCATGATAAAGGGTTTGTTTAAAAGACGTAAGAATTCTAAATGCTTATGCCCATAATCACATATCTGTAAAATACGTGGGAGTAAAAATAGAAAGAACTTCAAGGAGAAATGGAAAAACCTGAATTTATAGTCAGAGATTTCAACTGCCTTCTCTCAACAATTGATAAGTGGATAGGAAAGTCAGGATATAGAATGTTCGAACAACACTGTCAACCAATGAGACCTGGTTGGCATTAGAGAACACTCCACCCAACAGCAGCAGAATATGCATCCTTTTCGAGTACATACAGAACAACTCTGAAGATAGACTGTCTTAGCTCACTCAGGCTGCCATAAGAAAATGTAAACTCGGTGGTTTATGAACAACATAAATTTATTTCTCACAGTTCTGGAAGCTGGGAAGTCCAAAATGAAGATGCTGACATACTCAGTGTCTGGTGACAGCCCACTTCTTGGTACATAGACAGCACTTTTCCACTGCGTTCTCACATAGTGGAAGATACAAGAGCTTCTCTGGGATCTCTTTTAAAAGGGCATTAATCCCATTCATAAGGGCTCTGCCATCATGACCTGATCACCTCCCAAAGGCCTTGTCTTCTGGGGTAAGAATTTAACTGTAACAATTTGAGGAGGACATAAATATTTAGACTATAGCATACACCATATTCTGGGCCAAAAGACAAGTCTTAATAAAGTTAAAGGGATACAAGTTATACATGTTTTGTTTTCTAACTACAGTGGAATTAAATTCAATAACAAAAATATCTCTGGAAAATCTCCAAATATTTGGAAATTAATAGCACACTTCTAAATAATCTATGGGGCAAATAACCATCAAAAATGAAATTATAAAATGTTTTGGACCAAATCAAAATGAAAACACAACGTCATAGAATCTGTAGGATGCTGCTGAGGCAGTACTTGGAGGGAAATTGTAGAAATGCCTGTTTTACAAAAGATAAAAGATCTGAAATCAGTGTCTTCAGCTTCCAGCTTAAGAAACTATAAAAAGAAAACCAAATTTATAAGAAGAAGAAAGAAAATAATAAAGATTAGAGCAGGAAAGAAAAGACATAGAAAACAAAACACAAAAGGAAAAAGCAATAAAACCAAAAGCTGGCTCTTTAAAAAAAAAATCAGTGAAATTTGTAACCTCTAGTCAGACTGATCAGGAAAAAGAAAGTGATGATACAAATTACCAAAATCAGAAATGAGAGTAGTGAATTCATGACATATCCTGTTACAAGGACAATAAGGGAATATTGTCAACAACTTCATGCCAAAAAATTCAACAACTGAGAAGAAATGGGCAAATTCCTTGGAAGATATGAACAACCAAAGTTAACTCAAAAAGAAATATATAATTTTTTTTTTTGAGATGGAGTCTCGCTTTGTTGCCCAGGCTGGAGTGCAGTGGTGCAATCTCAGCTCACTGCAACCTCCTGCCTCAGCCTCCCAAGTAGGTGGGATTACAGGCATGTGCCACCATGCTCAGCTAATTTTTGTATTTTTAGTAGAAACCGGGTTTCACCATGTTGGCCAGGCTGGTCTTGAACTCCTAACCTCAGGTGATCCACCCACCTCGGCCTCCCAAAGTGCTGGGAAATACATATTTTTAGTACCCTTGTATCTATTTAAGATACTGAATTTGGAATTAAAAGTCTTCCAAAAAAGAAAACTCCAAGTCCAGATTGCTTTACTAGAATCCTACCAAATATTTAAGGAAAAAATAATGCCAATTCTATACAAACTTTCCAATAATTGAAAAGAAGACAAGACTTCCAAACACATCGTATTAAACCAGAATTACCCTGATATCAAAATTCGACAAAGACATTGCAAGAAAACTATAGACAAATAGACCTCAAGAATACAGATACAAAACGTATAAACAAAGCAAGTCAAATTCAATAATATATAAATGTGCTAAGATAGCATGACCCAGGCATAAAAATCAGTAAAAATAATTCACAATATTAACAAACTATAAAAAGAAAATTCCTAAGATTACCTGAAAAATGCAGACAAAGCATTGAATGAAATCTAATATTCATTCCTGAAAAAAAAAAAACTCTTAACAAACTAGTAATAAAATTGAACTTCCAACAGATGAATGAATAAAGAAAATGTGGTATATATACACAATGAAATACTACCCAGTCATAAAAAGTAATGAATTCCTGCCATTGACAGCAACACGGATGAAACTGTAGGACATTATGTTAAGTGATATAAGCCAGGAACAGAAAATTAAACACTGCATGTTCTCACTCATATGTGGAACTTTTTTTAAAAAGTTAATTTCATGTAAGTAAAAAGTAGAACAGAAAATAGTAGAGGCTTGGAAGAGTAGGAGAAAGGAAGAGATTGGGAGAGATTTGTTACAGGACATAAAAGTACAGCTACATAGGAGGGATACATTCTAGTGTTCTATATCACTGGAGGATGACTATAGTTAACAATAATATATAGTTTCCAATAGATAGGAGGAGGATATTGCATGTTCCCAATACAAAAAAAAAAAAAAAGGATAAATGTTGAGCTGATGGATATGATTACCCTGATCTGATAACTCTACATTATATATATCAAAATGTCACTATGTATCCCATGAATATGTACAATTATTATTTGTCAATTTAAAAGACTTTTTAAAGTAAACTTCTGCAACTTGATAAAGCACATCTGTATAGAACCTACAACTAACAGTAAAAGACAGAATGCTTTCCCCCTGATATCAGAAACAAGACAAGGATATCCACCCTCAATGTTGGTATTTAACAGTGCACTGGAGATTCTAGGGAGGGGAGTAAGACAAGAAAAAGAAACAAAAGATATTCAAATTAGAAAGATAGAAGTGAAGTTGTCTTCATTTGCAGACAACATGACTCTCTATATGGAGTACAATTAAATCTATAAGAAAGCTGCTAGAAGCAATAATGGTTGCAGGATACAAGATCGATATACAAAAATCAGTACTTCTGTATACCAACAAAGAACAATTGAAAATTGAAAATTTTAAGCATACCATTTAGAATAATGTAAAAGTAAATCTGACAAAAATACAAAAGACCTATGCACTAAAAACTGCAAAATACTGCTGATGGAAATTAAAGAAGACCTAAACAAATGGAGACAAATACCACATTTGTGGGTCAGAAGACTCAATATTGTCAAGATGTCGATTCCTTTCAAATTTATACAAAGAATCAAAATTACCCCAGTCAAAATCCCAGCAGCGTTTTTAATAGAAATTGACAAGCTGATTTATAAAATTTATGTGTTATGGAAATGCGAAAAACCTGAATAACCAAAATAACTCTGAAAAAGAACTAAGTTGGAGTATTGCCTAATTTCAAAATGTATTTTAAAGATAGTGTGGTATTCGTATAAAGACAGACAAGTAGATCAATATAACAGAATAGATTCCAATAATAGACTTAAATATAAGGACAACTGATTTTTGACAAAAATGTAGGGAAGGGATAATATTTTCAACAAATGATGCTGGAACAATTGAGTATCCATAATGAAGAAGAAGGAGAAGAACAAGAGGAAGAAGAAGAAGGAGGAGGAGGAGGAGGAGGAGGAGGAAAACATTGTTGCATACCTCACACCATATAAAAATTGATTCAAACAAGATCTTAAACCTAATAGAATATTCAACTATAAAATTTCTAGAAGAAAGCATAGGAGAAAACCTTTACGATCTTGGGTTAGGCAAAGATTTCTTATATATGACACTAAACGTATTAAAAATAATAACTGTATCAGAATGAAAAACTTCTGCTCTACAAAAGACACTGTCAAGCTACAGACTTGGAGACATATATTTGCAAATAATATGTTTAATAAAGCATTTGCATCCAGAATATAACAAGGAGTCTCAAAACTCAATAACAAAAAATAAATAACCCAATTTTTAAAAGTAAGTGAAGAGGATATATGTTGGCACATACGCCCGTGAAAAAGATGCTCAGTGTCATTAGTCTTTGGGAAATGCACATTAACTACAATGAGATATCATTATGCATCTATTATAATATCCAAAAACTTAAAAACTAACCACATCAAGAGTTGGCAAAAACATAGAGGAATTGAAATTCTCATGTACTGCTGGTGGAAATGAAAAGTGGTACAAACACTTGGAAACAATTTCATAAAAGTTAAACATACTACTGTGTTACTCAGTCATTCCACTCCTAGGTATCTAACCAACAGAAATAAAGCTTATATCCATACAAAGAGTTGTATACAAATGTCCATAGAAGCTTGATTTATAATAGCCAAAAGAAGAAACAAACCAAATCTCCTTAACAGGTGAAAGGATAAACAAACTGGAATATCCACAAAATGGAATTCTATTCAGCAGTGAAAAGAGGTGAACAATTAATCATCATGCTACAACACGGATGAATCTCAAGATAATTTATGCTGAGTAAAAAAGTCAGATAAAAAATAGTACATAATGTATGATACCATGTATACAAAATTCTAGAAAATTTAACCTATAGTGACAAAAAGCAGATCTATAGTTGCCTAACGATGAACAATAAGGGGAAGGGCAGGAAGGGAGAGGCAGGATGGAGGGATTGCAAGTGGCAATTGCATTCCCATCACTCTGAGGGGGATGGATATGTCCACTCTCTTAATTGTGGTCATGGTTTCACAGGTATGTACACACATGAAAACATTAAACTATACACTGCAATTTATTATATGTGCAATTAATTTAACTTAATTCTATTACATTTAATGTATTACATTTGCAATTTATTATATGTAAACTATTCATCAATATAGACATTTTAATAAAAATATGTGTACATATTTATATGGTTGGGAGAGGGCATAAGCACCAAAAGAAACAGCTTATTTTTCTCCTCTCCTTTTTTCCTCCTTTCTTCCTCCTCATCCTTCTCTTCTTTTGCTTATTTACAATTTCTAATTTTCCAAAAATGACATGTATTATATGGGTAACAAATTAAAAAGAGGAGAATAATGTGGAACAAAGGAACCAGAGAGATAAAAAGGAAAGCTAGTGATTTTGTTAACAATGGGAGCAGGAGACACAGTTTGGAGGAATTATAAAGAACATCTCTTATTCCAGAACAAAGATTTTTACAGAAGTTCATCAGGAACAAAGAATTTAAGGACAAAATTGATAGACTTTCATGCAAACCAAGTTGTCAGAAATTTCCAAGGCAGTTTCACAGATTATTACAGTTTCAGAAATATGCACATAAATAAGTAATTATGGTTGGTTAATTTCCAAGCAGCAACTTCAGTGAAATATGCAGAAGCAAAAAACTGGCCCAGTTGGTGGCTGAGGGTTTGGAAAGAACAAAATTACTTTCTCCATAATGATAAATTTCCAGTTAAGAGAGGATGGATGGTTTGGGTCAGATGTGTTGCCAGTGGCAATTCTAATATACAGTTTTCTGTTTTTAAAAGAATTAGCTGCTACATTATTACAGCCGACATACTTAGTGACCTAGCTAATTTTCAGGAATCAAGAGTTTTGCAAATGATAGTTGTGTATTAGAGCTGATAGCTGGTGAAACCATGACGAGGAGGTTCTAGAAGATCAAACGTTAAACTATGTACCAAAGATAGAGTAGCACTCCAAGGCAGGGTACTTCAACTATCTGCTGTTTCATCCAGTACACAATCAAAGGCATTTCTGATGGGTTGGAGAAGTGAGGAGTCGGCATAGCTCAGTGGTCATGTCCCCAGTCTCAGGAGACTGATCAAACAAGTTGAGATCCCAGCTCCACCACTTTCTAGGTGTCCTTGGCTACCTCATTTTTCTCATTAGCCTAATAAGAATTCCAAAAGTTCTCTCTGGGTTGTTATGAGGATGAAATAATACATGAGAAGCGCTTATGTTAAAAATGTCATACTTTCTAATAATGTCCTTGATGAAACTTAGAAAGTTTTGGTTTGTTCATAAATGAAAATGAAAATAATAAATTAAAAAATAGAATGTTAGAGTTGAAGAGGATATAAAGAGACCATGGTCCAATTCCCCAAACTGAGGCCTAGGGAATTCAAACCGGAACAGCTAGCGATAGCCCTCTGTGTTTAAAGTTTGTCCCGTATGTCATGCAGAACATCAGTTGCTTGATATTCCTCATCTGGATTCATGGTCAGTTCTTCATCAGCTCATAAGCTTCTACTGAGCAATGATGAGGATGTTTTAAGTAAGTGCAAAATGGTCAGCAAAGCTGAGCTCACCGGGGTGCTCAGTAAGTATTACCTGGTGATGGTAATTACATGACAACGAAGAGACAAAGCAAGAGACTAGCTCCAGAAGCTCCCTAGTGTGAAAATGAATCCCATTCTCTTTCGCTCTTCTCTCTCTCTCTCTCTGACACACACACACACACACACACACACACACACACACACACACACACACAGAGTCTTGTCTTCTTTGTCTTTTTTGCCTGGTTCGATGTGCATTTATGCAGTAAAATCAACTCATTCTAAAACCAGTATGTTGAGAAATATGATTTATACTTAGCTTCCATGTGAGGTTGTTCGACTATTCATCTGTAATACCATCAAATAAGCGAAAGGGTGTTAAGTGTGGTATGGAGGGGGTGTCAGATTCTATCCTTTTCTTCCAGAACATCAGAAGGGAATATTAGAAAACTAAATATAACTAAATATTTATATGGATGAAATGCCTGGCAAGGACTATGACTTGGCATGCCTTCTACATTTCCCTTAGTGAGTTCCAAAAAGCCTTTACCTGTTTTCCAAAAGGCTTAATCACAGTATTCCTACTCTTCAGCAAATCTGCCACTCTTTTTGGATTTTAGTACATTCAGCCATCAAATGGTGATGTGACGGGGAGACCTTGTTCAACCTAGAGAATATCTGCATTCAGCTCTGTCTGTGCTAGGGAACTTATGCCAGGACACATTATTTCAGATTTACAGACTGTTTCTATCTATTCTAAACTACTTGTGCCGCTTATTGTTTATAAGACAGAAGAGAAATCAAGTCCTTAACTACCCCCAACCCTCTTTCATGGCAGCTTGGTTCAAACTCCTATTCGGCTTGGATCTGCAATTCAGTAGATTCAATCCCAGCGTGCAATAGAATATAGAGAGGAGCAGAGCCAAGTGGAGTGAAAAAGGGGGAATAGAGATTCTTCCAGCTTCTCCTCAGTCATTTCTATACACGTGGTTTCATTATTGTTTTTAAAACAAATCCCACTTAATTGAAAAGCATGCACCAAAATGTGTTCCAAATGTAAATAAACATACATTATTTTCAGACTTTCAGCTATTTAGGACCATTCACCCACCTGCTCCTCTCTCCACTACTTAGAAATTATCTAAACTTGACTCTGTCATTCTACAAAATTCTCCTTTGTTTGTCCCAAATTTTGCATCTTGTCTTTGCTGTATTTTCACAGGATAATGGAAAACAGTGACAGGGCACCAAAGACGGTCTGGCTCTAAATGTGAAATTAATCGAATCTTCCCAAGGCAGTTGCCAACAGCATCCTGACCCTTGCTGGGAGTGTTCAATATTGCGATGAAAAGGCAAATTGTAGCTCAAATATGTCTTCACTCTAAGTGCATTGGGTCATTTACCTTAACAATGTGAACGTGCACTTATTATCATGTTCAACTTGATTAGTGTATGGTCTAACATTTAAAAGTGCACTTCAGATAAAAGAATGTATAAATGCATGATTGGTTCCTAATAAATTGAGCAACCCCTTAATGAACTGTGAGCGATCTAGAGAGGAACTCTTACATACCAGTCATAGAAATGGCAAACCAGACAAAAATAGATTGTGTGTGTGTGTGTGTGTGTTTGGGGAGAGATCTTTCTCCGCTTTCCATGATACACTGATTGCTACCTTTATTGAAAAAAAAAACGAAGAGAATTCAAGGCAACCAGGGAAATTAGTTCATTTAGGAACCAAACATAAATGAGAGCCATCTTTTGGCAAATATTCAGTATGGCTTTCCTGACACATCCAGATAGAAAAGTTTAGAGGGACACGTTGTGCAAACTCTTAAATGAGCTTTCTTGCTGACTTTTCAGGAAAATGTAGATAAAGTTGGTGTAGGATATAAGATCTTCTTAATCATTTAAGACAAATTCTTCTCTACTCTCTCTCTTTTCTCATTTGTCTCTTTTCCCCTATGCTTTCCCTTTGGCTTTTACTTGCTAAACATCTATTTTATAGTGTTTTAATAGGCAAAAGCACTGACCAGGGAAGTAGAAGTTTTGTATCTTATTTAAAAAATTTAATATCGTGCATTTCCTTACATTTCTGTGTGAAAGGTATCTTATATTTACTTCTGATCAGAATCTAAAAATGTTCAGATGAATGAGGTGGCATGCCTCTCTACTTTATTTCTTATTCATGTTAGGTGAATTTTAAATGTGAACTAGAAGAGTTTAGATATTTATTTGGCATCAGGCTCCATATGCATATTTCCATAAGAAACTTGAGAAAAAAATATACGTGTTAAGGATCCATAACGCTTCTGAAAATCTGAAATCCAAAATGCTCCAAAATCTGCAACTTTTTGAGCATCAGCTTGACACCACAAGAGGACAATTCTGCACCTGACTTCATGTGACAGGTCTTAGTCAAAACACTGTGCACAACACACAGTTTATGTGTGTGAAGGGAAAAAGACCTTCCAAGTCCTCTTTGGCAGTGATATCTTTTCCATTAATACCTAGATTTCCCCATGCAAGCACACCCACAAAGGGTAATGAAATGACATATGAGCAGTCTGGATGTGCCAACAGCAGGTTCCCCATGATGCCCCACATGGGATCGAGACAGTGACACCTTTGCTTTCTGATGGTTCAAGGTACACAAATTTTATTTCATGCACAAAATTATTTAAAATATTGTATAAAATTACCTTCAGGCTATGTGTATAAGGCATATATCAAAATACATATAGTCACTATATTTTTTTGCTTATTCTCTGCTCTGTGATGCAAAGATATTATTAAAAATATCAAAAAGACCTGAAGATTCCTTTATGGGTAACAGTGACAAGAAAAAGAGGCAACATTTATGTTTATTTATAGCATGGAAAGTGAAGCTGTTGGAGAAACGAGACAGCCGTGTCTAAGTGTGAAACATCTTACGGAAGAGTATGGTGTTGGAATGACCACAACATATGACCTGGGAAAACAGAAGGATAAACTGTTAAAGTTCTGTGCTGAAAGTGATGAACGGAAGTTAATTTTAAAAACAGAACAACACTGCATAAAGCTAAAAATGAAGATCTTGATTGTGTATTGAAATATGGATTCATAGGAGTCACTAGCCACTTAATGGTATGATAATCACAAAACAAGCAAAGATACACCATCATGAACTGAACATTGAAAGGAACTGTGAATATTCACAGAAACAACATGCCATTAAATTTTTAAAGATTTGTGGTGACAAAGCATCTGTTGATCACAAAGAAGCAGACACATTTATTAACAAGTTTGCCAGGGTCATGGCTAATGAAAATCTGATGCCAGAACAAGTCTATAACGCTGAAGAAACATCACTGTCTTGGTGTTATTGCCACAGAAAGACGTTGACTACCACTGATGAGACGGTGCCTAAGTAAATAAGAATGCTAAGGACAGAATAACTGTGTTTAGATGTGCTAATGCAGCAGGCACACTAAATGTAAACTTACCATGATAAGCAAAAACTTGCATCCTTGGTATTTTCTAGGAATGAATTTCTTACCAGTCTAATATTATGCTAACAAAAAGACATGGATCACCAGGGACATCATTTCTGACTGGTTTCACAAACATTTTGTACCAATGACTCATGCTAACTGCAGGGAAACCGGACTAGATGATAACTGCAAGATTTTGTTATTCTTTGACAAGCATTCTGCTCATCCTCCAGCTAAAATTCTCATAAAAATAATGTTTATGTCATGTATTTTCCCCCAATGTGACTTCTTTAACTCAGCCATGTAACCAGGGTATCCTGGGATCATTGAAGAATAAATACAAAAATACACTTTCTTGAACAGCGTGCTAGCAGCAGTGAACAGAGGCATGGGTGTGGAAGCTTTTTAAAAGAATTTAGCATGAAAGATGCCATATCTACTCTTACCAAGGTCTGGGACACAGTGACTAAAGACACAGTTGTGCATGTCTGGCACAACTTCTGTCCGTGCAATTATGTTGAGTGATAATGATGGACAAGGTGGTAACTGTGAAGGATTCTGTATATCTAATGAGAAAAAGAAGATGCCTGGCCTCCTTACTTATGCAAGATACATATCTCAGAGTCCATCAGCAAACTGGAAGAAGCGGATATCAAAGAAGTTTTTAACATCAATAATGAGGCTCCAGTTGTTCGTTCACTGACCAATGGTTAAACAGGCAAAATGGTTCTGAATCAAGGTGATCATGATAATAGTGATGATGAAGATGACCTTGTTAACTCTGCAGAATTGCCTATAGACCACATGGTGAAAATGTGTGGTGGGCTTATGGAAGGACTACAGCAGCATGCATTCATTGCAGAACAAAAAACCATGTCAGTTTATAAAATCAAAGAGAAACTCCTAAGATCAAAACTGTTGTTAATGAGGCAGATGATTCTGGAGGAAACACCTAAAAAGCCATCCAGCAGAATGCCTCCCCATGCCTAAAGGATGCACTTCCTGGTCCCGCAACTCCTTCTGATGTTTCTTCTCACCAGAAAAGAAAAAACAATATATCTTTTATTCAAAGTCCAGGATTATCGATGGAGACTGAAAGCTTGCCGTTGTTGGTTGTTGTTGTTGTCTAACAGCTGACACGGGTATTCTGGTGACGCTACCGTGCTGCTGAGTTACCCTGAACACATCATCTTTTCACTGTATGAATGGTATGTCATATTTTTTACTGTTAAGTACTTACATGTAAATAAATGTAAGAAAATGATTGCTTATCGGGAGCATATAAATCCAGAGTCAGGAATGATGGTGATGCCAAACAACCACAGATTGTCCCCATGGGTGGCTGAGATGGTGACACCTTTGCTTTCTGATGGTTCAAGGTACACAAACTTTATTTCATGCACAAAATTATTTAAAATATTGTATAAATTACCTTCAGGCTACATGTATGAGGCATATATAAAACACAAATAATTTTGTGTTTAGCCTTGGGTCTCATCCCCAAGATATCTCATTGTGTATACACAAATATTCCAAAATCTGAAAAAATCTGAAATCCAAAATAATTTGGTCCCAACTTTCAAATAAGGGACACTCAACCTGTACCATGCAGATCAATATCAAGAAATGCTTACATGGTGCTGGGGAAGCACAGAAGGAATACAAAGAAGTAGGAGTCAGGCTCCTCATCATGAGCCAGGCAGTACTTGCTCAGTGCCACATTTGTGCAATCAGCAGCACACACAGGAGCAGAGTTCATTTGAGACAGGATGGTGGGGAAGGGCTCATGGATGAGATGAAACTTGAATGTGGCCTTAAAATCTGTGACTGGACAAAGATAAACCCAGAGAGGGGCGGAAGACATTGAGGCAGGAGGCCCCAACTGAGAAGGAGCACCATGTGTCTAGGGTCTACTGGGAAGCCCTGGGGAGCCTGCAGGGAGAGTCCATGGGGGGAACACAATGGCGTGAGAGGTAAGGGAAGCCCAGAGGCTGAGGACGCTGAAATCTGGCTAAGAATGGGAAGGCATCAGAAGCTTCAGAGGAAACCAGTGACTCTGCAGAGAAAGACGTATATAGTCTAGGCTGTAAGGGACAAATGACTATAGGCAGAGGGTCCAGGGAGAGGACATTCTGAATTGAGTAGGCATGGGTGGGGAACAAAAGAAGGACAGCAATGAGGATGAAGTAGGTGAAGGCAGAGATTCTCTGGGTCAGAGGTCTACCCCAAGTGGCAGATTTTCCAAAGATAGAGCTATACACATATATGAAACTCCAATATGCTTTTCTTAAAATGATGCAGTGACGTTCCTCTATCAAGAAGTGGGGTCTATGTTGTCTCCTCTTGAACCTGGATGGAACTTTGTAACTACTGCAACCAACAGATTGCAACAGAAGTGATGCTGTCTCTGTCTCCCAGTGGGGGTTTATCTTTGTCCAGTCACATCTTTTAAGACCACATTCAAGTTTCATCTCTTCCATGAGTCCTTCCACACCATCCTGTCTCAGATGAACTCTGCTCCTATGTGTGCTGCTGATTGCATGAATGTGGCACTGAGAGAGACAGAGAGAGAGAGAGAGAGAGAGAGATTAGAGAGAGAGATGCCTGAAGGGCCCTATCTTTTGAGCCCTGTTTGAGTCTTCCACACTATGAGGCAGAGACATCCTCACTGTTCCCCACCCTCCCTGAACAGGAGAATCCATGAACATAAGAAATGATTGTTTTATGCCATTTACTGAGTTTTGGGGTAATTTGTTCTGAAGCCATCATACCTGTAATATCTCATCTCTTGATTCTAAATCCATTAAGCACATCTTGCCCTTCGGCAGTCGCTATTCCAGTATTCGGCAAATTTTTTCTATAAAGGACCACAAAGTAAATATTTTAGGCTTTGCACCTGCTCTGCCATTGTAGTGTGAAAGCAGCTAGAGACAACACCTAAACTAATAAATATGTTTGTGTTCCAATAAAACTTTATTTACAAAAACAGGCAGCGAACTGAGTTTGGCTTGGGAGCATAGTTTCATGACTCCCATCCTATACTTAGGGTCATCAGCAGTAAGCCTCATGATCATAGCTATACCAGGTTAGTCCCACGGGCTGCATCAGAAAGACAGGGATGGAACCTAGGAGCCAAGTGCAGGGCTGAGTCGCAGGCACCAGAATGAATGAAAGGTCTGAGATCACATATTTCCCACCCTCCACCCACTGAGCAACCCCAACTGTTCCCGCCACCACAGTAGTTAGGTGTTCAGAGCCATCCTAAGAAAGAATCCTTCTTCCTTCTATTTTACTTCATTCCTAATTGCCCCATATTGACCGTGTTCAACACTGTAATCCTGAGGGTTTTCCTATAGACTCAAAGCATCACTGATTTGTAAAACCCAGTTCCCTGTCTCTAAGTGCTCAGAATTCATTTCAGAAACCAAAAAGGTACTCTTCACCCATGATACATGGAACTCAAGGATGGGTAAGAATGCATCCCATAGTCCAATTCCTATTCCTTGAAATGCCATCAACTGTGAGCCGCAAAAAAGTGACAAGTAGACAGGAGAGTACAATGGGGCTGTGCTTTTGTTCCTCCCTCCTGAGAGCTGGGTAGCTGCTGTTGGGTCCTTGATATCTTTAAGTGCTGATTTTTGCAATGCTGGTGAAGTATGCAGTACTGAGTTCACAAGTTCACATCACAGAATACGCAGACCAAGAGGCCTTAATGAGAGACAGAAGGACTATAAGCTAGCCAGAAAACTCGCCTCTCCTTCCTCCTGGTTTTACAGGATTCTCTAATAAGGGGATAACTTGGAGAAAAAGGAAAGAAACTCAACTAAGTGTAACAGCAGGAGTCCTTCAGCAATCTTCTAAGCAGCTTCCTGAGAAGGCCTCCAGCCATTCAGCGGAGCCCAAAGGCTTAATGAGAGCAGCCTTATTGCAGGGCCTGTACACAGCAGCCTGGAGGCCGGTTTCCCATGGGTCTTTGCCCTCCACACATCAGCTGGCCACGCAGAGAAAGCAGGACAGGGAGGGATTCTCGGTGACTGTTCACAGCCCTGACCCAGCTGTTATTTTAGGAGATGTATAGATCCAGTTTGCGTTATATAATGGGGTCACTGGAATGTAGCTGATACAGGGTGCTAAGAAAATGAACTTGCAATTTCATTTCTAAGATAAATGGGGAGTAAGAATAGACTTACAAAGAAAGCTGCTATTTCATCAGTGTAGGAAAACATGGCAATCCCAAGCACAGATGGGTTAAAGGGAAGGGTCGTCACCCTTAGAAGGTAGACCAATGCCTATCAGACTGACCCAAAGCACTTTTTTGCATTGGGTGAGAAGTTTGGCAAGCTCAGACAGCTTGAGTAGAACCAGTTTGGGAATCTTTGAATGAGGAAGACTGTTTCTTCCTCTCCTACCTGTCCCCGAAATTGTGACAACTTTGTGAGGGAGCAGGACAGCAATCGCAGTGAACTGTCACCTCAGGTCTCAGAGCAACCGATACATTCTTTCGGAAAGCACTTGATAAGATGGCTGTTTGTAGGAGAGTTGGCTTGAACCTTCTGGGAAAACTGTAAAAGAACCGCTTTGATTTATAAAAGGTAGCAGACTGGATTTCTGCTCTGCAGTCCCACAGACAGACTTTACACAGAATCAGACTGTAGTTTCCAGTGCAGAGGGCTGCATTTGTGCCAGTCAGGGAACACTAACTGGTGATCTGGAGAACCTCACCTGGGTCCTGGGGCAGCCATGGCCTGGCCGGGTCAAGCAAGACAGGGGCAAGCCATTGACTATCCCTCAGTCTTCTCCTCTACAAAATGGGCTAATAAACCACCAGAGATCACGCAGCTGTTATGAGCTCCAAATGAGATCACATATGGGAAGGTACATTGTAAACTTGGAAGTGCTTTGCAAAGTTACTATTTTCATGACATTCCGTATAACTATAAGCAAAATTCAAAGGGAGGAGAGAGAAAAATAAAATAGAGATGATCTGGTGATGAAGTGTTTTTATTATTAAAGATTTAAAGAGCACTTTATATTTTCAGAGAGCACAGCGGTCTTTTTTTCTTGAGTTCCTTTGGCAGGTTAACATCACATTCACTGACCTTGGAATAATTACCAAAACCAAAATATGGCAGACAGGGGAAGTATTTAGAAAGGCAGTGGTGTGGCTATTTCATTTCTGCATACCCATAAACATTAGCCATCAAGAAATTGCTTTGTTTTCCACGAGACATCTAAACTGAAGACAGCATAAAATGGAGCCCAGGACCAAATTTCAGCTGTAAACTATACTTATTTCTCTTCTCTTTACCACAAAATCAGGCTAGAAACTTAAAATTCAATATTTACAAAACCTGTGAACCAAAGTCCTGATTTTCCTAAGTGGTGCAGAAAAAAAATAGATTCCTGAGATTTGTTCTAGAAAAGCCAGATAGGCCTTCTGAGGCACAACCCTGTGCCCTAATCAGAGCTACATGCTTGAAGTGCGCTGGTCAAAGGGAGGTAGGTCAGCTCTGATCCCTTAAAGCAAACTGATGCTGAAATCTCTGATATCTTAAAACCAAACAAAGCTTTGGCCGTTCTTTTTATTATTAGAGATGGAGACTTAAATGAAGGGCCAGGGTGCACATATTTTAAGGGAGTAAAACAAAAACAAAATAAAACATTTCAATGGGCGATGCAAACATCAAGCCAAAATTCTGTTCTGCATTTGGGGCAAGGAGAATCGAAAGGACCTTGTGTTCAAAGTTTGGTTTTGGCTTGAGCTGAGTTGTGGCAAAACCGGTGCAGTTGTGCCTTTTCCTCCTCTCCTGGACTGGATTCAGAGGGCAAGGCAGAGGCCTGGTCCTTTTCTGGGAAGGACATGGACAAAGGCGCTCACAGTAGTGGCAGGCCGAGGTGCAGGGAGGAAGGGGACTGAGGGATGCCCAGAAGTAGCAGAACAGCCTCCCATTGGAGAGCAGTGGGTGCCCACTCCAGAAAGGAGTTCTAGCTTATACCAAGTTTAAAGCTTTTCTTTTCTAATTGTAAATCTCATACGTAAACACCAGTCCATTTTATTATGTATCATTGCACGTTGAAGGATTGACAAATGTCGACTGGGAGCAGTGGCTCACACCTGTAATCCCAACACTTTGGGAGGCCGAGACCAGGGGATCACTTGAGGCCAGGAGTTTGAGACCAGCCTGGGCAACATAGTGAGACTCCATCTCTACAAAAAAAAAAAAAAAAAAAAGACAGTCATATTGGCTCGTTTGTGTAGACCCAGCTACTCAGAAGGCTGAGGCAAGAGGATCCCTTAAAACCAAGAGGTCAAGGCTGCAGTGAGCTAGGATCATGCCACTACACTCCAGTCTAGGTGACAAAGTGAGACTCTGTCTCAAAAAAAGAAGGAAAAAAAACTTATTTTAAAAAAACAGAATTGTCAAATGTTAGCAGTGCTTTGGTAAGTCAAGGGAAAAAAGTCTTAGAGAAAAATAACGACATATCTTTGTGTAGCAGAGAAGGGCTTAGGATACAGAACAAGGGTAGGAAACATAAAAAGCACAGAGTTGAAAGAAACCCCAGGGAATATCTTATGGCTTCTCTCACCTTGCCCCCAATACAGATAGGAAAACAGGCCCAGAGAGGTTGGTTCATCTGCTTCCCACAATTTGATGAAAAAATTCCCTTTGGTTATTTATATACTTGGGCTGGAATTTCCCTGCCAACACCTATTGCTCCCTTCTCCTCTAAAAATATTTTGGGAATTCTCATTTTATTATCCCCCCAGACTGCTAATATATATTGACTGGAAGCTAGGTCAGAGCCATAAGCATCCAAACCAGAACAATCGTTCATCGGGATGACGTAGACTCTTATTAAAGATTGTGCTGAGGGTTTTTTTCTCCAAATTTCCTCAGACCCTCGCCATCCTAACAGGCTTTTACTTGTAAAGCTTTCAGTGGTGGCCCTTGACATTTTCTCATTTGCTCGGTCTGCCTACAGTCTTTATAGAAAGATGTATTCATTGCCTCACACCATAAGCTAAATGAACATTTATTCAGTGCTTGCTGTAGGTACCAAGCATTGTTCTAGACACTGGTATGTGGGTAGGACAATCAGACATGAACCTACCCTCATGAGGCTTACACTAGAGGCTTGCTGCATCTCCAACTTCGAGGACAGTTCTAAATGGAATAACACAGTCTTCATTTTCCACCAACCCCCCTTAATGTCTATTAGCCCAGAAATTTAGCCCCCAGAGATAAATAATTCTGTTTCATTTAAGCTCTATTCATTCTTCCTACCCTCTCCTTTCATTTTTAATCAATCCTTCTTTGCATCCTCCAGCTCCTACACCACCAAACAGGTAGTACCCCTCAAGTGCACATAATATTGTAAACCTTCAAAAATTCCCTTTCCTGTTTAGCATCCAGATGCCAACGCAAAAGGAAATTCACTGAACTGAAGATTGCCAAATGCAGACAACTTGGAAGTATTTTGGGGTTTTTGTTTTGCTGTGTTTTTTAGGCTCAAGGGTACTTGTGCTTGTTTGTTGCATGGCTATATTGCATACTAGTGGGGATTGGGCATCTAGTGTACTCATTACTCACATAGTGAACACTGTATCTGATAGGTAATTTTTCAACTCTCGCCCTCTCCCACCCTCCCTGCTTTTGGAGTCTTCAGTGTCTATTATTTCCATCCTTATGTCCATGTGTCCATTGTTCAGCTCTTGCTTATAAGTGAGAACACGCAGTATTTAGTTTTCTATTTCTGATTTAGTTCACCTAAGAAAATGGCCTACACCTCCATCCATGTTTTATATGGCAGCATACTATTCTGTGGCATATATGTACCACATTTTCTTTCTTTCTTTTTTTTTTAATTGTACTTTAAGTTCTGGGGTACATGTGCACAACGTGCAGGTTTGTTACATATGTATACTTGTGCCATGTTGCTGTGCTGCACCCGTCAACTCGTCAGCACCCATCAACTTGTCATTTACATCAGGTATAACTACCAACGCCATTCCTCCCCCCTGCCCCCTCCCCATAATAGGTCCCGGTGTGTGATGTTCCCCTCCAGAGTCCAAGTGATCTCATTGTTCAATTCCCACCCATGAGTGAGAACATGCAGTGTTTGGTTTTCTGTTCTTGCGATAATTTACTGAGAATGATGGTTTCCAGCTGCATCCATGTCCCTACAAAGGACACGAGCTCATCCTTTTTTATGGCTGCATAGTATTCCATGGTGTATATGTGCCACATTTTCTTAATCCAGTCTGTCACTGATGGACATTTGGGATCATTCCAAGTCTTTGCTACTGTGAATAGTGCTGCAATAAACATACGTGTGGATGTGTCTTTATAGCAGCATGATTTATAATCCTTTGGGTATATACCCAGCAATGGGATGGCTGGGTCATATGGTATTTCTAGTTCTAGATCCTTGAGGAATCGACATACTGTTTTCCACAATGGTTGAACCAGTTTACAATCCCACCAACAGTGTAAAAGTGTTCCTATTTCTCCACATCCTCTCCAGCACCTGTTGTTTCCTGACTTTTTAATGATTGCCATTCTAACTGGTGTGAGATGGTATCTCATTGTGGTTTTGATTTGCATTTCTCTGATGGCCAGTGATGATGAGCATTTTTTCATGTGCCTGTTGGCTGTATGCATGTCTTCTTTTGAGAAATGTGTATTCATATCCTTTGCCTACTTTTTGATGGGGTTGTTTGTTTTTTTCTTGTAAATTTGTTTGAGTTCTTTGTAGGTTCTGGATATTAGCCCTTTGTCTGATGAGTAGATTGCAAAAATTTTCTCCCATTCTGTAGGTTGCCTGTTCATTCTGATGGTAGTTTCTTTTGCTGTGCAAAAGCTCTTTAGTTTAATTAGATCCCATTTGTCAATTATGGCTTTTGTTGCCGTTGCTTTTAGTGTTTTAGACATGACGTCCTTGCCCATGCCTATGTCCTGAATGGTATTACCTACATTTTCTTCTAGGGTTTTTATGGTTTTAGGTCTAACATTTAAGTCTCTAATCCATCTTGAATTAATTTTCGTATAAGGAGTAAGGAAAGGATCCAGTTTCAGCTTTCTACTTATGGCTAGCCAATTTTCCCAGCACCATTTATTAAATAGGGAATCCTTTCCCCATTTCTTGTTTTTCTCAAGTTTGTCAAAGATCAGATGGCTGTAGAGGTATGGTATTATTTCTGAGGGCTCTGTTATGTTCCATTGGTCTATATCTCTGTTTTGGTACCAGTACCATGCTGTTTTTGTTACTGTAGCCTTGTAGTACAGTTTGAAGTCAAGTAGCGTGATGCCACCACCTTTGTTATTTTGACTTAGCATTGTCTTGGCAATGTGGGGTGTTTTTTGGTTCCATATGAACTTTAAAGCAGTTTTTTTCAGTTCTGTGAAGAAAGTCATTGGTAGCTTAATGGGGATGGCATTGAATCTATAGATTACCTTGGTCAGTATGGCCATTTTCACAATATTGATTCTTCCTATCCATGAGCATGGAATGTTCTTCCATTTGTTTGTGTCCTCTTTTATTTCACTGAGCAGTGGTTTGTAGTTCTTCTTGAAGAGGTCCTTTATATCCCTTGTAAGTTGGATTCCTAGGTATTTTATTCTCTTTGAAGCAATTGTGAATGGGAGTTCATTCATGATTTGGCTCTCTGTTTGTTTGTTACTGGTGTATAAAAATGCTTGTGATTTTTGCACATTGATTTTGTATCCTGAGACTTTGCTGAAGTTGGTTATCAGCTTAAGGAGATTTTGGGCTGAGACAATGGGGTTTTCTAAATATACAATCATGTCATCTGCAAACAGGGACAGTTTGACTTCTTCTTTTCCTAACTGAATACCCTTGATTTCTTTCTCTTGCCTGATTGCCCTAGCCAGAACTTCCAACACTATGTTGAATAGGAGTGGTGAGAGAGGGCATCCCTGTCTTGCACCAGTTTTCAAAAGGAATGCTTCCAGTTTTTGCCTATTTAGTATGATATTGGCTGTGGGTTTGTCATAAACAGTTCTTATTATTTTGAGATATGTTCCATCAATACCGAATTTTATTGAGAGTTTTTTAGCATGAAGGGCTGTTGAATTTTGTCAAAGGCCTTTTTTGCATCTATTGAGATAATCATGTGGTTTTTGTCTTTGGTTCTGTTTATATGCTGGATTACATTTATTGATTTGCATATGTTGAACCAGCTTTGCATCCCAGGGATGAAGCCCACTTGATCATGGTGGATAAGCTTTTTGATGTGCTGCTGGATTCGGGTGGCCAGTATTTTATTGAGGATTTTTGCGTCAATGTTCATCAGGGACATTGGTCTAAAATTCTCTTTTTGTGTTGTGTCTCTGCCAGGCTTTGGTATCAGGATGATGTTGGCCTCATAAAATGAGTTAGGGAGGATTCCCTCTTTTTCTATTGATTGGAATAGTTTCAGAAGGAATGGTACCAGCTCCTCCTTGTACCTCTGGTAGAATTCAGCTGTGAATCTGTCTGGTCCTTGACTTTTTTTGGTTGGCAGGCTATTAATTATTGCCTCAATTTCAGAGCCTGCTATTGGTCTATTCAGGGATTCAACTTCTACCTGGTTTAGTCCTGGGAGAGTGTAAGTGTCCAGGAAATTATCCATTTCTTCTAGGGTTTCTAGTTTGTTTGCATAGAGGCATTTATAGTATTCTCTGATGGTAGTTTCTATTTCTGTGGGGTCGGTGGTGATATCCCCTTCATCATTTTTTATTGCGTCTATTTGATTCTTCTCTCTTTTCTTCTTTATTAGTCTTGCTAGCAGCAGTCTATCAATTTTGTTGATCTTCTCAAAAAACCAGCTCCTGGATTCATTGATTTTTTTGGAGGGTTTTTTGTGTCTCTGTCTCCTTCAGTTCTGCTCTGATCTTAGTTATTTCTTGCCTTCTGCTAGCTTTTGAATGTGTTTGCTCTTGCTTCTCTAGTTCTTTTAATTGTGATGTTAGGATGTCAATTTTAGATCTTTCCTGCTTTCTCTTGTGGGCATTTAGTGCTATAAATTTCCCTCTACACACAGCTTTAAATGTTCCCCAGAGATTCTGGTATGTTGTATCTTTGTTCTCATTGGTTTCAAAGAACATCTTTATTTCTGCCTTCATTTTGTTATGTATCCAGTAGTCATTCAGGAGCAGGTTGTTCAGTTTCCATGTAGTTCAGTAGTTTTGATTGAGTTTCTTAGTCCTGAGTTCTAGTTTGATTGCACTGTGGTCTGAGAGACAGTTTGTTATCATTTCTGTTCTTTT
Source organism: Macaca nemestrina (assembly GCF_043159975.1). NCBI lineage: Eukaryota > Metazoa > Chordata > Mammalia > Primates > Cercopithecidae > Macaca > Macaca nemestrina. The sequence continues at coordinate 71,543,898 of NC_092135.1, forward strand.
ACATTTGCTGAGGAGTGCTTTACTTCCAACTATGTGGTCAATTTTTGAATAAGTGTGATGTAGTGCTGAGAAGAATGTATATTCTGTTGATTTGGGGTGGAGAGTTCTGTAGATGTCTATTAGGTCCGCTTGGAGCAAAGTTGAGTTCAATTCCTGGATATCCTTGTTAACTTTCTGTCTCGTTGATCTGTCTAATGTTGACAGTGGGGTGTTGAAGCCTCCTATTGTTATTGTATGGGAGTCTAAGTCTCTTTGTAAGTCTCTAAGGACTTGCTTTATGAATCTGGGTGCTCCTGTATTGGGTGCATATATATTTAGGATAGTTAGCTCTTCCTATTGAGTTGATCCCTTTACCATTATGTAATGGCCTTCTTTGTCTCTTTTGATCTTTGATGGTTTAAAGTCTGTTTTATCAGAGACTAGGATTGCAACCCCTGCTTTTTTTTTTTTTTTCTCCATTTGCTTGGTAGATATTCCTCCATCCCTTTATTTTGAGCCTATGTGTATCTCTGCATGTGAGATGGGTCTCCTGAATACAGCAAACTGATGGGTCTTGACTCTTTATCCAATTTGCCAGTCTGTGTCTTTTAATTGGACCATTTAGTCCATTTACATTTAAGGTTAATATTGTTATGTGTGAACTTGATCCTGTCATTGTGATATTAGCTGGTTATTTTGCTTGTTAGTTGATGCAGTTTCTTCCTAGCATCGATGGTCTTTACATTTTGGCATGCTTTTGCAATAGCTGGTACCGGTTGTTCCTTTCCATGTTTAGTGCTTCCTTCAGGATCTCTTGTAGGGCAGGCCTGGTGGTGACAAAATCTCTAAGCATTTGCTTGTCTGTAAAGGATTTTATTTCTCCTTCACTGATGAAACTTAGTTTGGCTGGATATGAAATTCTGGGTTGAAAATTATTTTCTTTAAGAATGTTGAATATTGGCCCCCACTCTCTTCTGGCTTGTAGAGTTTCTGCCGAGAGATCTGCTGTTAGTCTGATGGGCTTCCCTTTGTGGGTAACCCGACCTTTCTCTCTGGCTGCCCTTAACACTTTTTCCTTCATTTCAACTTTGGTGAATCTGACAATTATATGTCTTGGAGTTGCTCTTCTTGAGGAGTATCTTTGTAGCGTTCTTTGTATTTCTTGAATTTGAATGTTGTCCTGCCTTACTAGGTTGGGGAAGTTCTCCTGGATGATATCCTGAAGAGTGTTTTCCAACTTGGTTCCATTTCCCCCCTCACTTTCAGGCACACCAATCAGACTCAGATTTGGTCTTTTCACATAATCCCAAATTTCTTGGAGACTTTGTTCATTTCTTTTTCCTTTTTTTCTCTAGACTTCTCTTCTCGCTTCATTTCATTCATTTGATCTTCAGTCATTGATACTCTTTCTTCCAGTTGATCGAGTCAGTTACTGAAGCTTGTGCATTTGTCACGTATTTCTCGTGTCATAGTTTTTATCTCTGTCAGCTCGTTTATGGCCTTCTCTGCATTGATTATTCTAGTTATCCATTCTTCCATTCTTTTTTCAAGATTTTTAGTTTCTTTGCGCTGGGTACATAGTTCCTCCTTTAGCTCTGAGAAGTTTGATCGACTGAAGACTTCTTCTCTCAACTCGTCTAAGTCATTCTCCGTCCAGCTTTGATCTGTTGCTGGTGATGAGCTGCGTTCCTTTGGAGGGGGAGATGCTCTCTGATTTTTTGAATTTTTTGAATTTCCAGCTTTTCTGACCTGCTTTTTCCCCATCTTTGTGGTTTTATCTGCCTTTGGTCTTTAATGCTGGTGACATACTGATGGGGTTTTGGTGTGGGTGTCCTTTCTGTTTGTTAGTTTTCCTCCTAACAGTCAGGACCCTCAGCTGTAGGTCTGTTGAAGATTGCTTGAGGTCCACTCCAGACCCTGTTTGCCTGAGTATCAGCAGCAGAGGCTGCAGAAGATAGAATATTGTTGTACAGCAAGTGCTGCTGTCTGATTCTTGCTCTGGAAGCTTCATCTCAGGGGTGTACCCAGCCATGTGAGGTGTGAGGTGTCGGTCTGCACCTAGTGGGAGATGTCTCCCAGTTAGGCTACTCAGGGGTCAGGGACCCACTTGAGCACTCAGACTGTCCATTCTCAGATCTCAACCTCCGTGCTGGGAGATCCACTGCTCTCTTCAAAGCTGTCAAACAGGGTCATTAACATTTGCAGAGGTTTCTGCTGCTTTTTTTTTTTTTTTTTTTTTTTTTTTTTTGCTATGCCCTGTCCCCAGAGGTGGAGTCTACAGAGACAAGCAGGTCTCCTTGAGCTGCAGTGGGCTCCACACAATTCGAGCTTCCCGGAGGCTTTGTTTACCTACTTAAGTCTCAGCAATGGCGGGCGCCCCTCCCCCAGCCTGACTGTGCCTTGCAGTTAGATCTTAGACTGCTGTGCTAGCAATGAGGGAGGCTCCGTGGGCGTGGGACCCTCCCGGCCAGGTGTGGGATATAATCTCCTGGTGTGCTAAGACCCTTGGTAAAGCACAGTATTAGGGTGGGAGTTACCCGATTTTCCAGGTGTTGTGTGTCTCAGTTTCTAAAGGGATTCCCTTCCCCCTTGCGCTTCCCAGGTGAGGCGATGCCTCGCCCTGCTTCAGCTCTCACTGATCGGGCTGCACCAGCTGACCAGCACCGATTGTCTGGCACTCCCCAGTGAGATGAACCCAGTACCTCAGTTGCGAATGCAGAAATCACCTGTCTTCTGTGTCGCTCGTGCTGGGAGCTGGAGGCTGGAGCTGTTCCTATTCGGCCATCTTGCTCGCACTCCTTACATTTTCTTTACTGGAAGTATTTTTGCAAGTTAGGTCTCTACTACACCAAGATGCTTCAGCATTCTGAAAATACAGGGTGAATTAAGGATCCGTTAAGGGAAACAAGGAAAATCTGAGAAGCCAGTTAAATTGATACTTTAAAGTTGACAATTACGATGTAAGGGTTGTCCCCTGCATTTCTCCCCACCCCATCCTCCTGCAGAACTCCAAAGTTAAAAAAAGGAACATCTATTTGGTGTTAAAGGCAAAAAACCAGGAGGCTCACCCCAAGTCTGCTTCAGCCCTTTCAGGCCTCGACATGGAGGGAAAACAAAAGCTGCCACCATACCAAACCTTTCCAGACTCATCCTAATGGAATCCGCTTGAGTCATGGAAACATATTACAAAGACTTGCCAACACCAGGGCCTGGTGTTAACCTACAATTGCAACTAGTATTGGGACGGGAGCACCCACAAGTCAGTTAGGACCATCTAAGTCCATAGATTTACCATGCCACTTGTTTACAACTTTTTGCATTTAAAAAAAGAAGAAATGATTGCAGGAAATGAACCCAGCAAATGTATCCTCTGCAGATATGTACCTCTCTCCAGGACATGCCAAAAGTTTTCTTTGACAGTAATAAATGTCAGGAATTGTTATTGAAACAAAGGCAGCTGGTTTATAATTGTGATAAATAAGTTCCCAAATTGGCAAGAATCTCTACGCATATGTGGAAAGGCAACTTTTCCCAGCCCAAGTGACTCACCAAGGCCCTCCAGGCGTTATCTAGACTTACTTTATTCTTTGCAAACATACTGAGACTGCCGTACCCCTTCTGTGCTTGCTCATTTTTTTTTTTTTGAGTCATAGCATGAGCTGACAATAGAAGCATGTCAAACAAAACCTCCACATTAAAGCAACTTTGTCTGAAGGGTGTGCCTGTGCCCTCTTAGGCCCTGGCAATGGAGATGCATGTGTATCTACCCCACTTAAAAAATAAAAACTATCTGCTTTCATTGTTTTTTAGCAAATGTATGAATAGAAGGGTCATTTTCTGCCTTGATTTCTTTTAACTCCATGTGTTTAAGAAGGATAAAATGCACATTAGGAGGACGGCAAAGCACAGCCGCCACAATATCCCAGCTTTGCGGGTCCTATTCAGCTCTTTCTTTTCCCCTTCAGTGAGCTTTGCATAAAGCTTACCCAAACCCACATGGATTTCTATAATATCCAAAAAGAATGACAATGAGTGATGTGATGTAGGTGGAAACTGCCTGAAGAAACCTAAATTGTAACAGGAAAAAAAATTGACATTTTAGATTTTAAATGTTACACAGTTTTTATAAAGCTTCAGTCAATTTATTTTATTTATTCTAATGAAGAGCATTACAACTGCTTTACTGCACTGAAGCAAGCATCGATCACATCATTAATCACACCTTGTGAATAGCCACAAATCAAGTTCTAACAGCAAGCACTGAATCAGGAGCAATGAAGCATAAACTCCTTCACAATTTATGATCTCTCCAATTGCATCTTTTCAACCATTAAATTGCAAGATACCATAAATTTTTATCTTCTTCACTTCAGTCACATTATTGATTCTGCCGTGTGAAATATAGAAGCGCCGTAAATCTCGGCTATTGAATTAAATTTAAAGTCTCGACTTCAGAAAAGAAACCCAACACACTGCCATGGCTGTTAATTTACACTGAGGAACAAATGATAGAAACATTAAAATTTAAATGGACAACAGGGATTTCTAAAAGCCATAGTACTGTCAATCCTAGTCCTTGTCAACCTTGAGGGCTTTCAAAGAAATTATTCATTCAAATTTTAAAATATAAAAAAAAATTAAAATTTTTAAAAGTGGAAGGTAGGTAGACTATTCATAGGAAAAAGTAATAGGGAAATTATTCCATGGGAATGGCTGCCAAGACTAGATACTTTAAAGGCAGGAGAGTGACAGTGCCCCCCACCTCACCCCCCATACCATAGGACAGTTCCAAAGGAACCCATGTGTCTCACGTTCCTTTCAGGACACCTCTGGATACAGTGGTGGTCCCACGGAGGCACTGACAGTCCCTAGACAGCTGTGCTCATTGCCCCACTTGCCATCTTGACTTCTGATCCATTTGCTGCTCTGCCCTCTCTCTCTTGCCACCAGGAAGCTGCCTTTGCAGGCTGCCTCGCTGAAGCCTCTTAACTCTCTGGCTTCCGGTTGGCTGTGGCCAATGGGAAGCACTAGCAGAATGGCGAATGGCAGGGTGGGAGAGGGCTGGGAATGTTCGTTCCCACTCCTTCCCTGCTTTCATGTCAGGGTTTGGCAGGGCTTGGATCCTTCTCTGACTACAGCTCCAAGTGTGGCGGTAGGGGTGGAGGGTTACTCCGTTTGGCTCAAGTTCTCACCATCCTCCGGTAACACCAGACAACTCCCCTCCTTTGTCCTTCCAGGACTGGGGTTAGTAAATGCTTCTCCCTGTTACTCTTCTATAGGTGCCTCAGCCTCCTTTAAGGTTCTCTTAACCTTGCCCGTAACTCTGCAAAATGTCCCTTCATTAAATACTCTTCAGTTGGATGTCTGAATGGCATTCTGCTTCCTGCTAAGATGTTGACTGATGCAGAACATGTCAGGGCACAGAGAAGATCCTAAGAGCTCCAGAAAGAGCGGACAGCAGTCAGGCCCTGCAGTAAAAACCAGAGATACCGCACCCCCAAAATGACGAAAATCTAAGTAAACCCAGGCTATATTCAGATCAAGAAATGCCCATTATGTTTCGGCAGATAGCTGTCCCTGGTATTATAAAGGACACGTATTGCACCCAGAAGTGAGACAAACGGGATCACAACAAGTGGCCTTTTTCATAAGCCACCAGGCAATCTGAGATCTTTTAGCCACAGAGAATAAAGGAGAGGTTGCTGAGTAAAGGCTGAGTTACAGGAGGAAATAGGGGCTTGCCTCGGGCACATGCCCTTCCAACATAGAGGCAATTGCTAACTCGCTGTGATGACCAGGGATGGTTAGAACTCAGCAGACATAAGCAGAACCCCAGCCTGTTCTTGCAGGATCTCAAATAACCCTGTGGTGTGTGAATTGTGATCTGAGGATGCCCAAACTGGCTTCTAGCCTTACCTGCTTCCAAGATGCATGAATTTTCTATATCCTTCAAGTTTCCTTCTGGGAGGTTAAGAGAGCTAAAAGGCAAGATAATGCTATAATATCAGTTTCGTGGTCCAACAAACACTCCAACTCCCCACACAGGACCGAAGGCTTCTGGAAATGAATATATCAATTTCTCCAACCTAATAACAATGTTAAGAGACAAAGAGATAGAGTCTGCCAGAGATCAGGATATCCCTGACAGCCAGCAAAGACTTTCTGGGACCAACTTCAGGTTCAACCTTCCCCTACAGGTTCCAGGCAGATCCAGGCTGAACAGGATTTCTGGAATCGTTTTTAATTTGATGGAAATCCACGTGAGAGGTGGAAGAGCAGAGATCTACAGTTGCATCACCTTCAGTATGAATGAAGAACATTCACCTTCTATGTGTGTTCTACACCTGGAGATTCCTGCCCCAAAGTGATTGAACTCCCTTGGACTATCACAGGAATGTCACAAACTACTCAGATGACTTCTGACATCCAGAATAAATAACTAAGGGTCTCTGGTGGTTCACAGGCGCTTCCCAGAGCTTCTATTTGGTAAAATATGAATACATTCACGTGGCCCAAAATTCAAACAATACAAAAGAGGATAAGGCAAAAAGAAGTCTTCCTCCCATTTCATCACTCAACCATCCAGTTTCCTTTCCCAGAGGCAACAAATACTAGCAGTTTATCTATTGACCTGTCTATCTATCTAGATAGGTATGTGTGTGGATATGCATACATATATACATATATAGTCCATTTATATATATTTTCCATCTACTTGCCAAATATATGTGTATATGCATATATGCTTTCAGAAACTCTATCCATATACAAACAAATGCATACATGTGTGCATATATATACACATATATTCTTCCCCTTCCTTTACACAAATGGCAGGATATTACACACACTAAGGTGCACCTAGCTTTTTTCATTTAACAATGTTGTGAAGGCTGTTTCATATTATTGCATAAAAAGCTTCTTTGCCACTCTTCCAGGCTGCAGAGTAGTTACGTAAGATGGACCACAATTTGCTGAAACATTCCACTGTTGATTGACATCTGGGTTGTTTCCAATCTCTTGCTATTACAAACAACTGTTTTGTAATGATCTTATACATATGTCATTTCACAAATGCTACAGAGAGATTTTAAATTGATCCAACTTTTCAAAAAATCAGATTTCACATAAAAATGGACTTGAGGTTTTTCTCGAAAAAGGAAAGATCTAGCAGCAGTGAACTCCTGCTCTCACATGGCAACAGCTAGCTGTAGCTGAGCAGCAGATGTCCCTTCGGAAGACTTAGTACTGTCCGGTTTGCCTCCATACACTTTTGCATAATCTGCTGTCCCCTATGGGTATTTGAAATCCTGCCTGCCTCAGAGTGTGATAAGGACTGAACGACATAATGAATGAATGAAGGTAAAACATCCACGTGGTACTTAGCACCTTCTGAGTGGTGGAGACACTCTCAGGCAAATGAGATGCTGCTTCAAGGATCATTCCTTCCCATTCCCCTACTTGTCAGTCTAAACATTTTTGTTTCTTCAACTTCTTTCTAATCTTACTAGAAAGTAAACTTCATGAAAATATAGATTTTATTTCATTCACCACCATGGCCCTAGCACCTAGAAGAACAAAGGTCACATAAAATGAGTGGGTAAATGAATGAATACAATGAGATAAGAGCGCATCAAGAAATAATATTTATTAGGTTCTACATACCTGTTTCTTGATGTTTTTATGCTTTCATTCATTTCCTGCACTTTTCTGTTTATTTGCCAAATCCAAGCTTTTTCATTTATAAATATTTTTCCAAGTTTGTTAGTGTTTACCTTCTATTCCTTATCTTTGAATTATCTTTTCTTTTCTGTCCACTAATTCTGTTGCTTTCAACTGTTTCAAGCTTACAGTTTCAAACCAGAAGGAATCTGATTATTTTTTGTATGTGTTCCTCAAATCCATAAATCTAATTTTAAATTCAAAAACAGCTCTACTGTCTTTGAAATATATAAGCCTATAAAATATTCACATTAGTCCAAATCATATGATTAATGTGGCATCTTTCCCATGAACACTTAAACAATTTAGATACATGACTTGAGACTGTTGCTATGTGACACAAGTTCCACCTTAGAGAATTGGATGAACAATGTTACCTGATAAAAGAAATTTTAAAATAAAAACCAAAGAGGTTACCAGTTCACAGTTATTTCCCAGCATGGTTTGGTAAAGAATCAATGAATCATCATGGTAGCTGGGAGCTTCAAAGTTTACAGAGTGCTCCTCCCATGCCACCCTGGCTCATTTGCTCGTAGTTACAACTCATGAGGGAGTGGGTCAGTAGGCTGGAGATGGTTTGATTTACTGAAACTCATCCAATTTATCTTCAGTTAAAAAAGGGAGTTGCTGGGGGAGAGGCAGGAGGACCTCACAACTTGAGGATAGGAAGAACAGCTCCACTCCAGAAGGACCCAGAAGTAAGGCTGCAGAGTCATAGGAAATGCAGACATCGGCTCCATTGACCCCTCAGCTAGGCCACAGCCTCTCAACTCAGCTTCTCTCTGTGCTTCTGTTTCCCACATCTTGACCTGCAGTAGAGCTTTCTTTGGTTCTCCCTACACACGGTAGAAAATGGCTGCCCTACAGCTCCTGGGTTTCCTCACCCTCCTTCAGGTAGTTACAAAGATGAACCAGAGCCTCCGGGCCCCAATTCCAAACGCTGATGAGAGACATACGGATAGGCCCATCTTGGGCCGGATGTCCATCTCAATTCAACAGACAACAGGGGAGAATAACGCTACTAAACACATTTTATTCTTTGACTTTCCAATTACATTAACAAAGGGCAGCTTGCTGGAGGTTTGATTGTGAGTTACAGAAACCAGTCAGAAAATATTGAGCAAAAAGAGGGAATCACTGGGGGGAGGCCTGGTGTCTCTGCTCAAGGACAAGCAGTATGGCTCCACTGCACATTTGTTCTGAGTGACTCACCCCCTTTGAAACAGCAGACTACATGGCCATGCAGCCCTCCCTGCTTGGAAGGTGGATCTTTGAGAAGTGAGGCTATGGCTGGCCGAGCATCCCCAAAGGCATCTGTCCTAAGCAACTGATATTATTTTGCCCTTTTTATAAGTTTATTCTGACTAGGTGACTTTCCCAGGGCTACAAGGGTTGCAAGTAGACTTCTGACCCAGACCTGCTCCACCCAAACAGACACTTAATCTCACCTCATTCCCTCTCCTATTGCACACAATAGGCACTCAGTACACAGAATTTTCCAGAGCAGAAAAAAGATACAATGCTTATGGATTGCTTGTTAAATTGTACATTCTCTAATATGATGTTCAGCCACTTAGAAAGCACTAAGTTTTGGTAGTAGCTGAATTACAAGGCTTCTAGTTCTTTCCAAATAAAAGCAGATCCTCACCATCACTGTACTTTTTATATAACTATTCTATTGTAATTCCTGGAATTCCCTGAGCTCCAGAGTGCCAAACTGACACTCACTTTCCAGGAATTATCAAATTTGTAGGCATTGACTATTACTCTCCATTCCTCTTCCATCAAGGTATGTGAGCAATTCTCCAAAAATGTGCTACCCCTTCCATTTGACTTTTAATAAATGTAATTGAATCAGTCCTGGACTGGAGCATCTGGCCTTGGGTTGCCGTGGAGTTTTTTTTTTTTTTTTTTTTTTTTTTGGTCCAGGGGGCACTTTTCTTGTTCTAGGGTCAATGAAATAATCAAAACCTAGTCCCTGGGGAGGAAATTTTATGGTTCTCATTTATTTGATCCACAATCTACTAAACTCCACGCCATAGTCAATCAGCTGTTAAATAAAGAAGGAACGCACAGCTAGTTTGCTCTAGAAAAAGCAAAAATCCACTGGATCCTGGGCTGGTTCAGTTAGAAACAGGTTGATTAAACCTAAGTTGGGGGCCGATAGAGCTTCAGTGAAAATGCCTGGTAGTTGGAAGCTCACTCATTTATTTTGCCCACAAACAGAAACCGCCTTTTGAAATGACAAGATGAATCCTAGTTAACCGGGTTTCCAACCCAGGCGATGGTCTAGATTGACAGGCTCAGATTGTCAGAAAAGAACAGCAGGGAGGTAATGAAGGGACAGCACTTTAGAAGCGACGGGCCGAGGCTCACAGAGAGCTAGCGTTTGTTCAGAGGCGCCCAGCACTGCCCTGTGGCCACCCAGGGCCATCTCCTCAGTGACCCACCCCTCTCAGCCCTCACATTGCTGGGCTGGCCCATCAATTGATCTCTAATGCTTGCCTTGGCTAATGTAATTGGAATGTCAAAGAATAAAATGTGGTTAGTTACGCGTTATTCTCCCTCTCATAAAACTCACCCTTGGACAGAGGGAATCAGCCTTTGATGAGGACTGTCGCAGGCTTCCAGAGAGCACTTACTTTCTACGTGTTCTCCAGGAGACATGTAAAGCGCTGGAGACTCCTAGTTGAGTATGAATTTAAATGAGTGGTACAAGGGCCAGCAGGTTCTCAGACAATGGTGTCACTGGAGGCTCTAAGAATTTTCTGTCAGTAGATAGCAACAGTCACCACCCAAAGAACCCTACATCCTTTCCTTCCCACCGGGCCTCGACGCTTGCACGGTGATGGAAATTGAAAGGAGGGACCTTCTCTCCAGGGTTTGGCTGGACAACAGTCCACCTTCCCCTGGCACTGCTGGTCACCAAGTGACTAACAAACCAGAGCCATAGGGTGCACTCCTGTCAGCACTTTAATCTATAGATTCCAGAAGGGCATAAATTATGTCCATTTTCTTACTGCTGCAGAGCCAGGGCCTAGCTCAGTGCCTGGCACACAGTAGGTGCTAATGTTTGTTGAGTCCTGAGTGGGTCCATAGCATTTCAAAGGAAAACACTCTGAAGAGTGATCTAAGATAGAGTGACAGTTGTGAAATGGGTGTTTATAGATACTACCTCTGAGTTGGGAAGATGGAAGAAACACACCTTAGTCTTGCTGGATTTTATTTTTTATTTATGATGCTGTCATCACTGTGTTGGACTGTGACACAGAATAGAGGCTGACACTGGGGAAACCTGGGGCTAAGCAGACAAGTCTGAGGTAGAGTGGAAAAATGAAAAGAAATGGCAAGATTTTAGAAACATCCAAATTACGGGCCAAGCAGCCATTGATTCTCCCTTAGCAATGTGACCTCCCTCTAGCCTTCCAGCCAAATCCCATCTGGAACACACCTCATGGAGTTGAGAGCTGTCGTTGGAAGGAGCCAAAGAGGGGACTCCAGAGCCACAGTTGCCCCTGGCGAGCCCTGGGCAGCAGGACACCAAGGTGCCTGCAGGTGTGAGACCTCAGGTTCAAGCAGAGCTAGACACCGAAAGTGTTTGTGTGGGAGCCCCTCCTCCGCCACTGAGAGGGGTGGACTCCAAACTCAAGAACAGACGGCCTGCCCCACTTTGACTCAGCCACAGACTTCTTTTATGTGTGGTGTTAGAGCTATTTTCTATTAGAAAACCCATTGAAATACTCTAAATTCATCTCTCTTCCAAAGTGGATGTAGCCTCATGCAAAGGATAATTTGAGCACGAACTGGTTCTTCTGTTTAGCTGAAGCTGTTTCTGGAAATCACCAAAGTTGGAGTGGGCTGCCAGCCTGCCAAAAGGAATCCTCCCACCCAGGCTGAACAAACAGCCTCAAAAAATACCCTGAGAGGCAGCAGCCACCTAGCAACATGTAATAGAGAGGGGCTCGGTCCAGTGGGAAGTGGACAGCAGCAAGACAGACTGGAACTCCCGGCAGCGATGAAAGTTTGCAGAGTGAAAGTTGCCTTCAATGTATCATGAAACAGGCACACCACGAGGAACACTTTCAAAAGTCGGTAATAAATATCTCAAACGCACATATTTTATTGCACCTTTAAAATGGATACAAAAGTGCATTTGATTCGTTTTAAATCCAATTATTTTAATTCTTTTTTAACGCCAGGATTAAGCCAATTCTACTCCATAAGGCTTTCAATACCAAAAAAAAAAAAAAAAAAAAAAAAAAACGAAGTGTGTGGGAGATTTGACGAACAACTGAAAAAGATTTCCTGTTAACAGATTATATCCCCCAATTTTAAATTATCTTTAGATTCAGTCACTTACCTGATCCTGGAAGGCCCAGACACTTGCAGATGCAAAATAGATTTCATACAGTTCAGGAGGAAAGTCTGGGGGGAGTATTCTGGGCTGTCAGGAGACAATCCAGTAATGAGCAAAAAGTCTTCAATAAAGACAAACAGAATAAAAGAGCTGTGTTAAAATTACTGCAGCCTTGCATAATAGCTGAGCTGCAAAGATACTACAGAAATGGTAATGAGTACAACAATGCTCTGAACTTGGAGTGTTTTTATTTAAAAGATTTTAATTAACCAGAAAATGAGCATTAATCCCAGCAACTTGGAAAATAACAACACACCATCCTATTGCTATGAGCAAAAAGGTAAGAAAAATAACAAGAAAATGTTATCTGGGGAAATAAATCCTTTGAAAAATTCACAATTCAGAGAATTAGCTAAAATACAATAGTAGGTTCACTTCTAAATGGGTGACTTACCATGGTTTGTTACATTCTGAAATTTCCACTCTTAAATACCAGAGAATACAGTTATAGTCAATGCTCTGGTTTCCCAAGCTAAATACATTTAATGAAATTTTCAGCCATCTAGAATGTACATTCAGGAAAAAAAATTACTCCTTGTTTCAATTATTCTCAACACTTGGGAGTCCAGTGAGCCAACAAGCATCGGCTGCCTGCCTCCTCTCCTAAAAAAATCAAAGAAGTAGGTAAACTAGAAGACTCCAAAGGGGACTGACTCAAAAGTCTTAGCAAAGGACATGCTGCCACACCAACTTCCTTCTGCTGCTCTGAAGAAATCATTGCTCTTTCTATTTACTACATGAGCTTTTTTTTTTTTTCCCCCAATGGAAGTGGGCCTGGTTTTATTATATGAATAATAGAAGCAGACCTCAAAATATGAAATGATTGCCCTAACGTTCCCCATTGGCAATCAAGCAACTACAAAATGCAGACACTGGAAAGGCAAATTTCTCTCAAAAAAATTCCCCAGCATACTCTCCACCACTTTTCCTGGATTTACATTCGGAATGCATTACATTTCAAACCTCTGTGGTTTAAATGTTTGTCATTATTCACAATCACATGATAAGCTAGAAATACAGTCATGGAGCCTCAACACGAACATGCCTGGTGCTTCACTTTACAACTGGTGCCTTGCCCTAAACTCCTGCCCTTGGTCAATGCACTACAATCCCCATGGCCTTCCAAGCTGGAAATTCCAACATTCTCTCAGAGTCTCTGACACAAAAGCTCATCAATTCCACCCCAGAGCTCTCTCTTTTGAATCTGATCTTTCCCCTCCATGCCCAAATGTAGGCACCCTGCCTTTCTCTCATTTGCAAAAATTCGAGTAATTTAAAAAAGTTTTCCCACTTCCCTGATCGCAATTGTCCTATTTCTTTCTTTCTAAGTAATAATTAGTTACTTAGTTATACGTTCTCATGCTTAAAATGTTCCATTGCCCACCAAACAGGCCACATGCTCACCATGCCCTACATGACCCTGTCCCGTTTTTATCTCCTGTCCCTTACTACAAATAACCCATGGCCTGGTTTCACTGAATTTCTTAACATTGCTCACATCCACCAGGTTTCTTTCACAACTTCAATAATTGAACATGGTTTTGGCAGAATCATTCTTGGGCCTGGGCAAGAGGGACCCCTGTCTAGGGTCCTGCACTTCAGGGGGTTCCTGCTGTGGTCCCCCTCTGATCACCCCTTCTCCGCCAGGCAGGTAGCCCATAGGACCAAGGCTATGTGCCTGCCCAGAGGCTGCACATTCGCTTCTAGACCACGCTCCCGTACCCAGGACTCCAGAGTTACCTGCTGAATCACACAACTTTGCTTCTAGAGCCCATGCTGGCCCCTGCTCAACCACACCCTCAGCTCTAGGCATGGTCATGCTGATCATGCTGGTCATGACCACTCCTAGAGCTGAGCGTGACCCCCACAAGCCTCTGCTTGCCGCAGGGCTGGGGTAATGCCCAAGTGGCACATGAGGCTCTTTGTGATACAGGATAGAGCTGGAGGCAGGAAAAGAAGGAAAGATGCTCCCAGGGAGGAGCCCCAGGGACAGGGACCATCTTAACCTCTATCGTTACATTCCAGCATGTAACTACAAAAAGTGCTGGAATATAAAATGTGAACTTGGCCTTCCAGGACACTGTGAAAGTAGCTTTGTCAAGATAGAGAAGTGGGTTATATTTTATGTAACACTTTATTAGCTTGATTTATGACTTTAAGTATTTAGATATATGGCATCTGGGCCTCTTTTTGTTCTCCTGCTTGGGCCCTGCAGTAAACATTAGGCTCAGGCTTGCTTTCCTGTCCTACCACAATGTCCTTCCTCATTATGTCTGCCTGATGAACTCCTACTTAGCCTTCAAAACCCACTGCAAATATTACCTCTTCAGGGAAGCCTTTTCCAGCTCCTTCTAAGTCAGAGTTAATTACTTTCATTTAGTTGGGACTTTTGATTATAAATAACAAGTAACGTTATTTAGTAGTTACAGACAGGCAAAAAAAAAAAAAAGAAAGAAAAGAAAAAGAAAAAGCGGATCTTCTCCTCCGCCTCTTCCTCCTCCTTCTCTTCTTCTTCAAGGCCCTCCTCCTCCTCCTTCTTCAAAGCTAGAGAACAGGAATGCAGTCGGCCCTAGATAGACCTGGAGCCAGAAGATGAGGTAGAGTCAGGCCCCCAGGCTGTGTGCCCAGCCATCTGCCTCTGCCTCACTTTGCAGACCAGCTCTGTCTGCCACTCGTCTACATGGTGGAATGTGGCCATGCCACGCTTCAGAAAAGGGGATTTAGGTGGGCTAGATAATCTCTTTCTGCCTTCAAAAATGCCATATTTAAGTAAATGATTTAAGAGTTTTCTCTTTCTATAATTTTTAGTCCTCTTTCATTCAGCCCAATAGAGGCAAATTCTTCAATGCCGATTCCAAATTCCTAGAAGAATTCATATGCAATGGCAGGAACATCAAATACTGTATCCTGCTAGGGTGGGATAATGCCTTGAGATATTAGCCTCCTCTTGTACCCTTGTCCTTCCTTACTCAGTCAGAAGCATTCGTTGTCTTGGAAACTAGGGCTATGGAGAGAGAAGGCTGTTGAGTTTCAGGAGTGTGGTTTGCACATCATACAGCCTAGAAGCTGAGGAGACTCTGGACTTGGAAATGTGTGAGGATGAAGAGCAAGGCTTCACACAGCCTGCACATATACCCCACCCCCAAACCACAGATACGACGGAGCCGAGGTAAAGCAAGAGAGTGTGATAAGGATGCTCCTTAGGCAGAAGAAGCTCACGGAAAAGGCAGAGAAGCACAGAAACCATGCCAGTTTAGGGATGAATCTGAGGCAAGGACAACCTGAGCCCTATCCCAAAGTGGAGTCTTTAGCAATGAAGAGGCTCATCCCCCTCACGCCACACACACACCACGGGGTGTCACTGCATGGGAAAGGAAGAGCAGAAACAAGCAGGCAGTGTGTCTAAGCAGATGGGCCCCGAGAGAGCTGCAGGGAGCGTGTACGGTGTGTGCCAAGCATCATGGGAGCAGTGTGTGGGTCCTGTGTGCCACAGCACAGGGTCCCTGCAGAAGCTGATATCCCAGGGGAAGCATGCAAGGACAATCGGTCCCTGCAGAAGCTGATATCCCAGGGGAAGCATGCAAGGACAATCAGTCCCGCAGGCAAGGGAAGGAAAGAGCCAAGCACCACCTGCCTGTGGAAGAACCCAAGAACCTACCATGGAAGAGAGGGAAGGAACCCTGACATGACTGCCACAAGGTCCAATGGAAATTTGAGAGATTCATGTTTTTAGCTTGATACCTTTAAAATGAAATGCATCTCTCTTGTTTACAATATATCCCCTCATCAAGCACTCCCAGCAAATAAGAGTGATGTATGCCTTAGAATTAGCATTTTCCCTATGTTCTCCAGGCAGGATTTTGAGCAGAGTGAGGACAAGCCTGTGCCCAAAGAAGTTGAAACTTTAAGCTCCCCGAGTAGCACATGGTCAGACGAGAGCTAAGCGGGCACCTGGCAGGGAAGCTACCAAGCTCTGAGCTCTGATGTGTTAGTCTGGTGGTAAGGAGATCCAGACAGCAGATCCAGAGCTGGTCTGTGGAATTGGCAGCTGATCTTTAGCATCCTGATCAGAATGGGCTAAACATACCTCACATGCATTGCAAAACACCCCACAGAACAAGAGACCCCAGAACAGGAACATTTGTGGTACGGATACCCTGTTTCTGTTTTTAAACATTATACTTTTAAAAAATGTGAGAATTTTCCCTTTCTGACTGTTTTTCATTTGCAGCAGCTTCTGTATTCGAAGAAGTGTTTTTGTTTTTAAAAAAACTAGGTGGATTACTGGCTATGGAAATCTCTCTGCTCATAAACTTTGTCATTGCCATACTTTTATCCAAGAACATCTGAAGTCACTA
This sequence comes from Macaca nemestrina, assembly GCF_043159975.1. Taxonomy (NCBI): domain Eukaryota; kingdom Metazoa; phylum Chordata; class Mammalia; order Primates; family Cercopithecidae; genus Macaca; species Macaca nemestrina. The sequence continues at coordinate 71,560,374 of NC_092135.1, forward strand.
TTTCATTAAACAAATTGTATTATCTGAATAGAGATCTAAGTCTCTGAAGACTTTCTAGGTAATTCCTTATTTGCCATGATTTCTGTGGATTGGGCTGAAGTGCAAACCCAGCCACCTCTGCTCTAAGCGATACCAGAAAGATGCTTCTAGCTCTAGCAGAGCAGTATTTTCTTTCTTTTCTTTTCTTTTTTTTTTTCAGTTGAACAAGAACTTAATAATCTATTTTTTTCTTTCCTTCGAGGACATTCAGAAAAGAAAGGGTCATTGCTCAACATGAGGGACAAATTGATACCATCATAAAAGAGGGCAGGATAGGAATTGTGCGGCTCTGGGCTGATCTGACAGACGGGGCCACGTGCGTGAATGCACACTCGCCTCTTGTGTGCACCACTCTCTCTCCAGGCTTCCTGGAAGGGCAACCCACTGTCACTTAAAACAACAGCAGTGAGCATTGGCAGAACAATGGATTTTGATTAGAAAAACACTAATGCCATATCTATTTGTTAATTGTAGACTCTTAACAATTTCTGTCAAATGTAAGATTCTTTTTAAAATTTCAGAGAAGTAATCACAGCCTTCTGAAATCCGGCGCAAGCCCTGTCTGTTCAGGCGTTTGTTTGCATAAAGTGGGAAGGTTTGTGGGGGTGTGGGCCTCTGTGAGAGGGATGTAATACAGTCGTTCTCTTTCCAAGGGCCCTTGAGAAGGCAAGTGTTGAGCTTACAATTTTAATCGTGAAGGACCAAAGATAACCAACTGAAAAGGTTTCGATCAAGATGTTTACATCTTCATTGTAAGCACTGGAACTGAGAGGGTAAATCACAAAATACATGCGGAAGCCAGGCTTTTTAATTCTTTCACATGGTGTCTGAGACACTTAGTGTCTCAGAATTTTCACATATTTATTGCCTACTTGGCTAAAACAAAGAAAGGATAAGAAAACCATCCAAATAAAGGAAAATAAAAAAGAATTAAAACCATGAGAGAAGAGAATTCTTTGGGATGGAGGAGGGTGTTTGTGCATTTTGTTCTGAGAAAACAATAAAATCAAACTAAATATCAGTTAAAGACCTATCATAAAAGAAGAACATTTAACAGCCACTAAACAGAGTACAATGGAGTGCAGAGAAACCATTCGACTTTGCCGGTGCTTAAGGGTGAGGTTAGTTCAGTTTCAACCTTCCTTAAGAACCTGCTGAGAGTCAAACATGTCTGAGTCAAACACGCCTAGGCATATTCAACAACTAGCCAGGGTTGGTCTGCATGAAATTTCTTTACATAAGGTGTCAGGGAGGCTTATGGGTAATAATTTGTCGTTAGAAAAGAAGGATCCAGGCACATTGAGCCAGACCCAGTGACAGCAACATGAAAATAAACACAGTTCTGTTTTTTATTTGGATTTATCCCCTACTTTAGCCCCAGATTTGACTTGTGGCTGGGTCCTAACTGGGCATGGGACAGAAGGAAGTATGAGTTGTCTGTAAAGAACCTCTTGAGTAAAATTTGTGCAAGTACCTGTGACATCAGCAACTCTGCCTGGGGACCCCTCCAACAGGTAAGACAGGGATAGGAATAGGAGAGAGACTGTCTTCTCATCTGAACCCCAAGCACCTTCAGTACTCTAGGGACCCCTGCTATTCCCTCTGGGTGGACACTCATGGCCTGGCAGCACCCAGTGAAGAGAAACCCCATCACTTGCCCAAACTTGCTTCAGAGCGCCTGTAAAAACATGGCCTGGGGATGTTCAAAGGAAACTGAAGATCTGACCCAGCAAAGAGAAGCTAATGACAATGAAAGATTCATCACCTACTCTTGGTTTCCTTTTTTGTTGATTATGATATTTAGATAACTTTCTCTCTTCTTCAGTTTTTATATCTTTACAAATTGGTGTAATCATTCTAATACCTTGCTAAATTTCAAAGTTTTCAGTGAATGTTAGTTAAGTTCTATATGGATATAAATCCATACTGTAAACACTGCTTAATAATAGCATAAGACAGCATTTTAATTTGAGGCACAGAGCTTTCTTCCTCTACTATGTAATCTGATGTTTCTAACAATGAAAAGATCTTGACAAATACAGCTCTTAATATACTTAAAAATGCTTTGGGAGGATTATTCTTTTCATCCTATGTCAGTTATCTATGGTTGCATAATAAATCACTATAGTGGCTCATACTACAAAAATATTAAAATGTCTAAAATTAAAAGACTGACTAGCCAAAGTTGGCAAGGATGTGGAGCTACTGGAATTCTCATGCACTGTTACTGAAAATGCATAATGTGCAACCGCTTTGGAAGCAGAGGAAAGGAGTTGGGAGTTTATTAAAATGTTATACATCTAACATATTTATTCCAATCTTACATATTTACTGAAGAGAAATGGAAGCATACAACCACACAAAGAACTACGAATGTTGACAGCAGCCTTATTTATTGTAGACAAAAACTGGAAAAAATTACAATGTACATCCATGGGTGAATGGATAAACACATTATGGGGTATTCTTACAATGGACCACTATTCAAGTAATAAAAGGAAATGAACTACTGATCCACCCAATAACATGAATGAATCTCAAAATAATGACACTGGTGAAGGAAGACAGACAAAAAGCAACACATACTATATAAATCCATTTGTATAAAATTCTAGAAAATCTAAAGTAATCTGTAAAAGCAGGAAGCAATCAGTGGTTTCCTGGTTGGGAGGGGAGGGCAGAGGGAGCACAATGAAACTTTTAGGGGTAATAGATTTGCTCATTATCTTGATTGTGGTATTCATTTTACAGATACATACATATGTCAAAGCTTATCAAATTGGACTATACATAGATTATGTACAGTTGATGTCGATAATGCTTCAATTAAAAAATTTTAGTAAAATTTTGAAAAGCAATGCTAAAGAAAAAGATCTTGTGGCTTTAAACAAATAAAACTAAAGTCACCTAATTTTCTCATGGATCTACAAATTTGGTAAGGCCTAATGGAGAAGGCTTATCTTGATAGCCTCATGTGGCATCAGCTATGACAATTCAATTGAGGGCTGAAGGATCGAATCCCAAGATGGCTCACTCACATGGTGACAAGTTTGCATGGGCTATAAGCTGAGGGCTCAAACCAGACTGAGCGCTGGTGACCTCTGTTTCTCTCCACTTGAACCATTTCATGTGCCCTGAGTTTCCAGCCGAGTGACTAGGCACAAAAGGCAAGTGTCCTGCAAGACAGTCTAGCAACTCTGCTTCACCTTTTATGACTTGGCTGTGAAAATCACTTAGCAACACTTCAACCAAACTATTGTCATTGAGATAGTCACAAAAGTGCACCCAGTTTCAAGAGGAGAAGACATACACTCTGTCTCTTGCTGGGGAGTGGCAAGTTCTGGAAGAGCACATGGAATGTAAATATTACTAAAGACTTTTTGTTTTGAAAACCACAGTTTGACACAGTCCTCTAGCCACAGGAATTTTCATTCCTCCCACATGCAAAATATACTTCTTCCTAAAAGAAAACCAAAGTCTCTTTCCATGGTGGTTTTTGGACTCAGGCTTGAGGTCTAGGATCTCATTATCTAAAGCAAATTCACTGGAAAACAGGTGGCAGTTTCTTAAAAAGTTACACACACACACACACACACACACACACACACACACACACACACACAATATGATCCAGCCATTCTACTCCTAGGTATTTACCTAAGAGAAATGAAAGCACATAGCCATACAAAAAGATAAGGTTCCTGGATGAAGTTCCTACAGTATGATCCCCAGGTGAGATTTTTCTTGTTCTGAAAACCTGTGAATGAAAGAGAAAGTTATCTACCCCATACACACCCAACATACAATGGTAGGACAGATATGTAAGAACTTACATAAACACTCGTGTTCAAAAACAGGGAAAATGAGGCACACAGAAGCCACTGCTCCATAGCAATTCTGAAATTCCATTGGGCACATTTGTCAGTCACATGATTAGGGTTCAGCAATACTGCCTGTGTAAAATTTATTACAGCTTTTAACTTTACGCTCTGTGCTCATGATTCTACATTCTGAATTATCCTTACTGTTCAATAAAATATAACCTACATTTGCAGCTGAGTAATTTCCTCAGTCTGCTTCCTGTCCATAGAAGTTCAGGAGTCCAAAACCCTACTTACACTTTGTACAGTTCCTATATTCATTAGCCCAGGTTGGTTTTGTTTGCAATAATATAATTTCCTTAAAAACTTGTAGGTTTCTTATGAATCTCCTTGGATTCCCATTAGCTAAAGTGATACCCACAAACTCGTCTAGATTAGCCCTTCTTTACCTTAAGCTACTGGTGAGGATGCTGAGGGACAATGACCTTCAGACTCTTATAAAGTCTATTTTTTAACAGGATCCATTATATTTCAATATTTAGAGAGCCTCTGATTGGTCTGAAAGGTACTATGAGGCACTGACACTGAGAGGCTGGAGTCTTAACAAATTATCTTATAGTCCTGATTTGGACTTGATTTTTGGCCCAAGGTCATTTCTTAATTTGAGAATTATGTGACATCTGGAGAGGCTAGGAAGGAAAAAGAGTTTCATTTTTGAATACAGGAAGTCCTAGAGCCTTTATATTTCCTTTAACTTTGCTTAAAAATCAAACAGTTCCCTTTTCTTTAGTTCATTTCTCCCTATCCTTATCTTACGTAGATCCAGTTGACACTTTCAAAATACTGTCTGAAAAATTTTCATATTCACCAGTTCATTATGTATAATTTTTCTATTTTTTATGTCACTGCAGGCAAAATCGTCTTTCCACTCAATTCCAGTAACCTTTTCTCTTTCCTTTAAACCCTCACTCACAGTCCCGTAAGGGCTGTCAGACTGCAGCTAACAGTTTCTTCAAGGCCCTTCCAATATTTGCCCACTTTCCAGTTCCAAAGCCACTGTCACATGATTTAGGCTTCACTATGGCAGCACCCCAGATACCATTTCTAGATACCAAACTCTTCTCTAGTTATCTACTGGTGCGTAATACACTGTGCCAAAACTTAGTGGCTTAAAATGACAAAAATTATTTATTTTTGTCCCAGAATCTTCTATTTAGGCAAGGCTCAGTGGAGAACGCTGATCTCTGCTCCAATTGGAATTAGCTAAAAAAGCTCGACTGTGAGCCAGAGGATCAGGCTCCAATAGGGCCCATTTTGGCTGGCAATTTGGTCCTGACTATTGGCTGGAAGTTTAGCCTGGGTTGAGGCTTAATACAGCTACAACATCCCTCCAAAAGGGCCCCTTCATGTGGCTTGGACTTACTTCATCATTATAGAGTGACTGGAGACCAAGAGTGAGTGCCCCAAGAGAGAAAGATAATCTTTTATGATCTAGCCTCAGTAGCCCCAGAGCATTACTTCACCCACATGCTATTAGTTGGGTGGTCACAAAAGCCTGACCAGATTGAACTGGAAGGGACACAGACTTCACCTCTTGAAATAGGTATACTAAGATGTTGGAAGAGCACATGGAATGGAAAAAAAAAAAAAAGACAATCTGCCACACTTTTTAAAATTTAATTATATATTTTTTGATATTTAAAAATTTATATGGTTCAAAAGTCAACACTATATAAAAAGGTATCCTTCGAGAGGTTTCATTCCCTCTTCTATCCCTATAGATAACATTTTCATTGGTTTTTGGTTTATACTTTGGGTTTATGTTTTAAATTACACACACACACACACACACACACACATTCTTATTGCCAATTCTTTCTTACACAGAAGAGATATTATATATTTTATATGATAGATGTTACATCTTGGCAATTGCTGTAAAACCTTTTATCAAGATCTTCCTCATTCTCTTTTTATGGCTGTATTGTACTCCATTGTAAGCATGTACCAGAGTTTATTTCATTTGTCTTTTATGGGTAGTCATTTGTTGTCAAGCTTTTGAATTTGTGCCAACATAAGTAAAAGGTAATACTTCGGTGTAGTTTTAATTTTAATAACTTTATAGTATATATCTTTTTTTGAAGCGTCTCTTCATCACTTTTGCTGATTTTTTTCTATTGGGTTCTCTAAATTTTAATAATTTATATTAATTTTAACAATTCTTTATACACAAGAGAAATTCATCTCCTATCTCCTATTCTGCCCATTTTCCCTTTGTCTTTTGTCTTTGCTTATTGTGTTTTCTGCCTGACAAAATATTTTTTCTGTAATGTCATCAATTTTATTCATGCTTGCTTATTTTAAAGAGAAACAAATAATTTTAACTGTATATAAATTAGAAAACATGACCATATAGGGGAAAAAAAAACTGAGTTAAGTAATTTTTGAACCAAGTACTTTGGCTATGCATCCTTAGTAGGATATATTGTTGTTAGTGGTGTTAATGTGTTAATATGGAGATATATATTTTATATACAGTATATCATAGGACAGAGCAAGTGAATTACTATATTTACATGATTGGGAAAAGGTAGAGACCTGTCATACACATCCTCAGCCTCACCAATGATTCAGCAACAGCTGTGTGAGTGGTTGCGGGCAAGCTTCAAACCAGTTCAAATTGACATCTCATTTCAAGTGTGCACTACTGGTCTCTCACTTCCTGTCCCAGAACTTCTTTGCTGTGTCATGGGATGCCTGTGGGAACCCATGTGTTATTCCCACGTTGTGATTCAAGGGAGCAGGTGAATTAATGCCTCCTAAGTAACTCTCAACCAACTGGGGTAGGAGTTGAGAGAAATGCTTCTCTCTTTTGTCTCTTAGACAGACAACTCCAAGAACATTTTATACACTACTTAAAAGTGCTGGGAGATCAAGCAACAAGGCCCTATTGAGGTGACCACTTCAATAATAGAATTGTTTGGGGTTTCCCTCCTTCCGTTTCACTCTCCCTGGTTCCTCACCCTTGCTCCTTGGGATCAGTTCTCAAATAAACCACCTACACACTACCTTTTGTTTCAGGCTGTGTTTTGGGGGGACCTCAGGATAGAACATTGCCCATGGAAGGGCTGAATCACTGAACTTATACTGGGAGCTACTGATCGTCCATTTTGTTAACCATGTGAGACAAATAAACTTCAATTTTTTTGCAGTTACTTGCAGCTGAAAGCATTCCTAACTAATACAGGCAATTTATGGGGAATGGCAGGAGCTGAAGCTGGAAGTATGGAAAAGGACCAAATAGCAAAGGGCTCCATATGGCAAGCTGAAGTGTCTGTACTTTATTTTCTGGAATGAATCCAACACTTCTTGCCTGGCTGGCTGGTTGGATAGTTTGAACATCCGCTAGTACAGAGGGAGGTACAACTGGTAAGATAGGGGAACTCATTAGTTTGGATTGAGATGTGTTACATTTGCAATGCCGCTAAACACTGGCAGATATAAAGCTGGTGAGGTGCAAGGCAAAAGCTACAAATAAAGCACATTTAATTTTCCTGAAGTTACTCACTTTTGTCTTTTTGCCAAACCTAATTCAGATTTTTTGTTCCTGTCATGTTCTCTCCTGCCTAGACTTCTTTTTGTAGTGGTGAAACACTACTTTATTATTAATCACTACCTATGAATAATCCACTTTTTAAATTGCTGTATGTTGCTTATAAAAAGCCATATGAATTACCACTACAGTTTAGTTTCCAAATTCCGAGAGATGTAATCAACTTTTGAATAGAATGCAAATCCATTTGAATTGGATTTTAATCAATTACTGACTCAATTCAGGATATTGCTGAATTCTCGTTGGCTGAACTTAAATATGGTCCAATTGGCAAAAAATATTCATCAAAAGTATGCATTCACCAGAGTTTAAATTTTGGTAACCACTCTTAGAGTAATGTTGAATCACACACACACACACACACACACACACACACACACACACACACAGAGACACAGGTTCTGCAGTGGGCAGGTCTATGCAAATCTACCCCCAAGGTCTGAGGAAACTGAGAAGTCAAAGAAAAAGGCTGGCAAATCCACTTTCTCAGAAAGAAATATTTAATAGGGACTTACACACAGAAGCCATGTTTGTATCTTGGGCAATGGCTAGACAAGATGATGGATCCCTACGCCATTACTCCCCAGACACAGGGCTTATATACCACAGGGAAAGGGTATACATGATCCAGAAGGGATGTGTAAAACGATAGTTTAAAGGCAGGACTTATGGCAAGCATAATAACATCAAGGTTGTGTGACCTAAGGGCAGGATTTAAACTGGAAGTCTTAGAGGTTTTCCCAGAATTAGGGTTAATCAGAAGTCAACACGGACACTTAGAACTCAAGGTAGAGTTGCTTTGGCCTCCACAAAACATACGTGCTGCACACACACACATGCACATACATGCACACACAAACACACACCCCACAGCACATATTTTAATTTGCTCTACATAAAGTGTATAAAAATATCCAATTCAATTGGGTTTGTAAGTAAATGACCACAAACACATTCTCCCTCCAAATGGCTGAAAGTAATTTATCCTTTATGATTTATGCAAACTTCTATTATAGGACAGGAGTGAGAATACATTTCTGATTTGCCCTCTGCTCTTAGGGGGTTTATTGTGGTTCAGAGCAAGGTCAACCCATTTTTTAAGACCCTTGACAGCACCTAACTTACCATTGTAGAGTCACCCTTGCCAGGAGAACAATTGTAGGGAACTAGACCTCAGAAGAGATTCATAGACTGGGGACACAGATGCAGGGGTCACTACTGAGAGCTGGAATTGGCTACATGTAGAGAGATGAAGAAAAGGACCCAAGTCAGAACTATGAGAGGAGATCTTAAAACCAAAGGAGCTAGAAGAAGACCTAAGCAATTCCATTCAGGACATAGGCACCAGCAAAGATTTCATGATGAGAACATCAAAAGCAATTACAACAGAAGCAAAAATGGACAAATGGAATCTAATTAAACTAACGAGCTTCTGCACAGCCAAAGAAACTATCATCAGAGCGAACAGACAACCTACAGAATGGGAGAAAATTTCTGCAATCTATCCATCTGACAAAGGTCTAATATCCAAAATCTACAAGGAACTTAAACAAATTTATGAGAAAAAAACAGCCCCATGGACACTTGTCAAAAGAAGACGTTCATGTGACCAACAAACATATGAAAAAAAGCTCAACTTCACTGATCATTAGAGAAATGTAAATCAAAACCACAATGAGATACCATCTCAGGCCAGTCAGAATGATGATATTAAAAAGTCAAGAAACAGCAGGTGCTGGTGAGGCTGTGGAGAAATAGAAATGCTTTTACACTGTTGGCGGGAATGTGAATTAGTTCAACCATTATGGAAGACAGTGTAGTGATTCCTCAAAGACCTAGAACCAGAAACACCATTTGACCCAGCAATCCCATTACTGCTTATATACCAAAAGGAATATAAATCATTCTATTATAAAGATACATGAACGTGTGTGTTCATTGCAGTACTATTCACAATAGTGAAGACATGGAATCAACCCAAATGCCCATCAATGATAGACTGGATAAAGAAAATGTGGTACATATATGTATGGAGTATTATGCAGCCATAAAAAGGAACAAGATCGTCTCATTTGCAGGGACATGGATGGAGCTGGAAGCCATTATTCCCAGCAAACTAACACAGGAACAGAAAACCAAACACCACATGTTCTCACATATAACTGGGAGTTGAACAATGAGAACACATGGCCACAATGAGGAGACAACACACACTGGGGCCTGGCAGGGGAGCCGTTGTGGGAGGAAGAGCATCAGGATAAATAGCTAATGCATGTGGGGCTTAATACTTAGGTTGATATGCGCAGCAAACTACCATGGCACACGTTTACCTATGTAACAAAACTTCATGTCCTGCACATGTACTCCGAAATTTTAAATTTAATTAAATTTAAATTTAAAATAATAAATAAATAAATAAAACTGAAGGGACATGCAGAGAAATGCACTAATGAGACTCAGAAATAGTGTCAGAGATTGGAAGAGAATCAGGAGAGAATGTCACCAAAACCAAGGAAATAATTGACTTTAGGGGAGGAAGAGGCAAATCATGCCTCAGAAAAGTCAAGTGGCCATTACATTTTGCATTTGGCAATGCAGTTGCAGTGGAGCCCGTGGTGGAGTGGAAATTCAATGTCAGAGGGTCGAGGAATAAAGAGCAGGAAGGGAAGTTGAGACAGTACTGACCACTCTCTCAAAAATATTGTCGGTAAAAGGAAGCAGAGAGGAAATGGTAACTAGATTCAAGTATAGGGTGGTCACAGACATTTTTAAGATGGGAGAAACCAACATTTAAAGGTGAAAGGAAATGAGTAATTAGAGGAAAAAGGGAGAGTTTGACAATATAGTGAAACAGGACAATTTCTCAATCGGTAGCCTAGAAAAAAATAAGGAAGGATGAGATCCCGCCAAACTGAGGCATTAGCTGTGGCCTGGGGGAGGGACACCCTTCCTCTAAGCCCAAAAGGAAAGAGTGGAGGGTAGGTATGAATCTACAGACATTTAGAGGAAGGATAGTGGCAAATTCAGTAGGTCCACTCCTGATGGCCTCTGTTTCCTCTATGACATAGGAGGCAGGTCACCACCAGACTCACGCTGCCACTTAGCTTCACTCTTGCCCAAGAGAGTGAGCTCAGCTCTTCCTGAAAAGCCCCACCTCCTCACAGAAATGAAGGGAGCAAAGGTGAGCGTGGGCTCTGCACCAGGCCCTGACTCTGTTCTCAAGATGGCTAGCTCAGGAGAAGATACGGAGACAAAAAGTAATGAAAACCCCAGGCAGGGGTAGTGCAGACAAAGATTTTGAGAAAAGGGGAGCAAATAAAGAAAGAAGAAATCCCACCTCCAGGGGCTAGGGGTAGGGTTAATGATATTTGGAAAGACTTCTGACAAGCACCTTAAAGGAACAAAAAAATTTTGCTGTGCACAGATGAACAGAAGGTGGAGATGGGCAGTGAAGGTCAAAGGGATTCAATCCAGTGGAATTACGATAAACAGTGCATACTGAGGTGGTTCTGACTGCAGTAAGTTCCCTAAGCTTAAGATTCTAAGGCTGAAAGCACTTTAGTGTAATTGTAAGCCTTTGGAGTTAGGCTGTCTGGGGTCAGTTTTTAGCTCCATCACTTACTAACCAGTATAGCCAGTTATAAATGGAATTAGTAATGGTACTCTTCAACCTCACAGGAATCTTGTTATGACTATATTAGATAATGCATTAAAGTAGTGCTTAGCAATAGTAATTTCTTAGTGAGTTTTTTAATCATTCACTCTAAATGGGCATTGTATGTAAGGCTTCAGAATCTGTACTTAATATACTTAGGTAATGAGAATCTTTAAAGGTTTTTAGGTTTAAGAAATACATATAGAGGGCTATGCCCTAAGAGGACTTTCCTGGCAGGGGTGTGCAAAATATGTTGGAGTGGAGCGAGAATAGGAGTGGTAGGTGAGTTAAATTGTCCTTTCAATAGACTAGGCAAGAATTGGTGAGACTTTCGCTTTTTGCCCACTGTTTATGCACAACTCATATTTATGTTGAACTTTCTTTGTTCATAAATGTTGGTTTATAAAGTTGAAATTAAGAGAGATACATGTTCACACTAGTCAAAACCATCCTAGAAGAGTGAAAAACAAACCTGAATGACTATCAATGTGAACACAGAGGGAGGCTCCAATAAAGCAAGATTGAAAGAAAGAGGGAGAGAGAAAGAAGCAAGTGGGAGGGAGGAAAGAAGGAAGGGAGGGAAGGAGGAGGGAAGGAAGGAAGGAAAGGAGGGAGGGGAAGGATGGAAGGAAGGAAGGGAGGGAGGAAGGGAGGGAGGGAGGGAGGAAGGGAGGGAGGGAGGGAGGGAAGGAGGGAGAAAGGAATGGAAGGAGAAAGGAGGAAAGGAAGGAAGGAAGGGAGGGAAGGAGGAAGGAGTGAAGGAAGGGAGGAAGGAAGGGAAGGAGGAAGGAGGGAGGAAGGAAGGGATGAAGGAAAGAAGGAAGGAAGGGAGGGAGGGAGGAAAGAAGGGAGGGAGGGAGAAAGGGAGGGAGGGAGGAAGGGAGGGAGGGAGGAAGGGAAGGAGAGAGGGAGGGAGAAAGGAAGGAAGGAAGGAAAGAAGGGAGGGAGGAAGGGAGGGAGGGAGGGAGGAAGGAAGGAAGGGAGGGAGGGAGGGATGGAGGGAGGGAGGAATGGAAGGAGAAAGGAGGAAAGGAAGGAAGGAAGGGAGGGAAGGAGGAAGGAGTGAAGGAAGGGAGGAAGGAAGGAAGGAAGGAGGAAGGAAGGGATGAAGGAAAGAAGGAAGAAAGGAAAGAAGGAAGGGAGGGAGGAAGGAAGGAAGGAAGGAAAGGAGGGAGAGAGAGAGGGAGGGGAGGGAGGGAGGAAGGAAGGAAGACTGCTTTTCCTAAGTCACTAGGTTTTCTGCTGCCAGCCCCTCCTACCTGAATTGAGGAGATCTGGTCATAATTCACAAAAAGCAAGAGGCATGCACCTCCATAGTGAATGCAGATTTAAGCAAATCCTGTCTCCACTTTCACTTTAAAAAGCTCTGATTGGAAATAAAATGAGGATTTCCAACAATAAGATAGCACTAAAAGACTGTCTTATTTGTAACAGAGCATTTTATTGACTCCTCTTTGCAAAAGGAGGAGTAAATAAAATGAAAAAAAGGAAAAAGGAAAGACAGTTACCATTTTGAAAGTAGCTTTCATGTACTTACCTTACCCAACTTAATCTTCTTAACAACTCTGTCAGGAAAAGAAAAATTCATCCCATCATTTTCCAATGAAAAGCCAGAGACTAGAAAAGATAACAACTGAGCCCTGAATGTACGTAGAGCACTATTCCATTTGCTTTTCTGATGGTTCGTGTAATCCTCACAATAGTCCTAAGGAGCAGTACTATTGCCATGTCCATTTTCCATATGAGAAAGCTAAGGTAAAAGATGTTAAGTAACTTGCTCAAGGTTTCAAGGTTAAGTTATGGTGCTAGAATTTGAGCCTCAGTAGTTTGGCTTTAGAGCCTAGACTTTTATCCTCTCCATTAAAGGGAGTCAACACAGAAGTCAATTTGAAGAAGTGCCCACTGGCAAAATCAGAAATAACTGAGCATCAAAGCAATTGCATCAAAGTAAATAATAGCAAAGGATTATAACCCATTGCATAAAACTGGGGTCCATGAAGTCATACAAATTAGAGAGAAAGACAGAAAGAGAAGCAAAGAAGAGAGAGAGAGAAATAAGGAAAAGCTCTTCATTACATCAGAAAGACAACCAACTATAAAAGGAATGATGGTAAAGAAAAATCATGATTTGGTAACTACCATAGCAATAATCATTTTAGGCAAAAATCATAAACAGAAGCTCAAAGTAGTCGGTAAAAGTTTGAGGAGTAGCAGGGTGTTTACATAGTCTCAAAGAATCCGACCATGATACTTCTTAATAAAAAGAGAAAAATGATACCTTTACAATGGAGAAACCTGACAATTAGCACCTTAATTAAATGATCAAAATTAACATCAGCAGTAATGGGACAAAGGAATATTGCACGTCTCCTGATTTGATTCACGGGAAAGAACACAATACCATTTCTGTTCTATTCCTGCCAAGAAATCATAACCTGAATCTCATCATGAGGAAACTTCAGACAAACCCAAACTGAGGGACAGTCTATAAAATAACTTGTCTGTACAAATATCAATGTCATGAAAGACTGAGGAACTGTGCTATGGTTTAAATGTGTCCCCCAAAGTTCATGTGTTGAAAACTTAATCCTCAATGCAACAATGTTGGGAGGGGGCCCTTTAAGAGGTGATTGGGTCTGCCCTCATGAATGGATTACTGTTGCTATTGTGAGAGTAGGTTTGTTATAAAAACAAATTCAGCCCCTTCTGGCCCTGCCTCCCTTCTCTTTCTCTCATATGTACATGTATTCTCTTGCCCTTCTACCTTCTGCTATGGGGTGACCAGCAAGAAGGCCCTCACCAGATCCAGCACCCTTAATCTCAAGACTTCCCAGCCTCCAGAACCATGAGCCGTATAGATTTCTTTCATTAATAAATTACCCAGTCTCTGGTATTCTGAGATAGCAGCAAAAAACAAAGTAAGACAGACCGTTTCAGATTAAAATAGACTACAGAGACATGACAGTGACAGTGCATACCGCAAAATTTTCTTTTGCAATAAAGGACATTAGTAGGACAAATAATATAATCTAAATATAATCTAAACAAGGTTAATAGATGAAATAACAGCATTATATCAGTATTAGTGTCCTGACTTTGGTAATACACTGAGGTTATATAAGAGAACGTCTTTGTTCTTAGGAAACACTCTGAAGTATTTAGGTGTAAAGGGGTATCATGATTATAACTAATTCTCAATATATTCAGAAAAGATAATCCATGTACATAGGATGGGGGGTGAGGGAAGCAAATGTGGTAAAACTGTTAACATTTGGGAAATCTAGATAAAGGGCATATGGGAATTTTTTTGTATTATTCCTGTAACTTCTTTATAAATCTGAAATTAAGTCAAATTTAAAAAGAAGAAAGAAAGTAAAAAAGATACCAAAGCCAGGATCCAAATTCAGACTCACTATGACTAAGGACTCCTTCTGTGGCAAGTGACAGAAGGTCCAATTCAAATTGGCTCAAGCAAAATAAATAAACATAAATCTTCCTGGTTTACGTAGTGATGTGGCTGACAAATCCCAAAGTAGGGATAGCCTCAGGCACAGCTGTGCCAAAACTCAAACAATGTCATCAGGACTTGATTTCTTTACATCTTTCACCCCAGCCTTCTGCTATGTTTGCTTTATTCTCAGCCCATACCTGATAGCCCATTGCAGTTCCAGACTCATATCTTCCTGGGTTTAGATGCAGTTGGAAAGAAAGAAGCCTCTCTCACAAGCACCAGCAAAGCTTACTGTATCTCTTTGGCTCTGATCAGGTCACATGTCCAGTTCCAGAAACAATGCAGTGGTCATTTCCTCTGACTTGGTCAAGGTGAATTGTCAGCTCATCCCTGGAGCCAAGGAAGGAGTCAACATTATTCAAAGTATCTATACTGACAGTGGGAGTGGATTGACTCCCCCGAGGAAATTAGGTACCCTTACCAGAGGAAAAGAACAAGGATTCTGTCAGCACAAACACTAGATAAACACTAGACCCCCACAGATACTATACTTCCTATAACTGTGTAACAAGCCCCTCCAAAACCTACTGGCTTAAAACAACAGCAATCATTTATTTGTTTACGGTGGTGTGATTTGGACAAGGCTCAGCAGGGACACACTCTGAATGCTTTCAATTAGAAGGCTTGATTGGGACTGGAGGATCCATTTCCAAGATAGTTCCTTCACATGAATGGTAAGCTGGAGCTAGTTATCAGCTGGAGCCACAATTCTCCTCCATGCAGGCCTCCCTATGTCATTGCTTGAGCTTCCTCACAACATGGTGTCTGGATTCCAAGTGAAAAAAACAGAAGCTCTTTGTCATCTGAAAGGTTAGTATATTAGCCTGTTTTCATGCTGCTATGAAGAAATACCTGAGATAGTGTAATTTATAAAGAGGAGAGGTTTAATTGACTCTCAGTTTCACATGGTTGGGAAGGCCTCAGGAAACTTACAATCATGGCAGAAGGCACCTCTTCACAGGGTAGCAGAATGAAAACCAAGCGAAGGGGGAAGCCTTCTACAAAACCATCAGATCTCATGAGAACTTACTCACTATCATGAGAATAGCCTGGGGGAAACCACCTCCATGATTCAATTACCTCCCACAGGGTCACTCCCATGACACATGGGGATTATGGGAGCTACAATTCTAGATGAGATTTGGTTGGGGACACAGTCAAACAATATCAGTTAACGTTTCAACTCCCATATCCTATTGATTAAAGCACTCATAAGCCCAGCACAGATTCAAAGGGGTGGAGACATAGAATTCACCTCTCCTTGGGCAGAGTGACAAAGAATTTGCAGCTGTCTTTAATCCATCACAGATATCCTGTCTTTGGTGCATATTTCATAATCCCACAACTGCCAGAGGGAAAACTAGAGATGCAGTATCTTGAAGTTTTGCTCTCACAACTGCATGTCCTGCGTTCCCACTAAACTCTGGGGAGTCTCTGCTAAGCATGGAAGAACAGCCTTATCCTCTGGTCACTAAAGCAGAAGATGCAACTCAAATGCCTGCAGAGGTCAGGCAGGTAACCTATTTAAATGAAGTGGGCAGGGGCATTGGACTTTCGAATATGTAAGAATATTCTTTCATACCTCCCCTTCCCCCATCCATAAACACATTGCACGTTCTCTTATTTCTGGGAACATGCAACCATATTTGTCTTTCTTGTTTTTCCAATTTCAAGAAAGATTCGGTACAGGTATACTTTTCTTTACCCTGAGGAAAAAAGACAGGTGCAAGCGTACTGAAAACTGATGTTTGATGTGAGGAATTGATACAGAGTTGTTGCCTTCTATGGGGTCAGCTGGTACTCAGTTCTAATCAAGCACAACCAAATGAAATTTAGGCCCTTTATGACCCAAATTCTGTTTTCTTTAACTTTTATTTTAGGTTTGGCGGTACATGTGTAGGTTTGTTACATAGGTAAACATGTATGACCCAAATTTTCTATTTTCCAAGAAAAGCAGAAAATTTGGAGTTTTATGTTAAATCCTCCTATTTTAAAGTGTTGGCTCATCCTTTTAAAAACACCGAGGCCAAACCAAACACCCTTGAGGCAAGTTCAGTCAGTAGACCACGGTTTGTGAGTAAAGATATTAAAAAGAATTTAGCATTTGTTGTCAACTATTTACATACTTAAGAAATTCATAAAATCATTTTAATTTTCTAAGTTAATGCTTCAGAGCAAGATTGAATAAGCCATTAAATATGAAACAATATGGATTATTTTATATTTTAAAGTTATTTTCAGCATCGTCTACAGTAGACTCAAGACCTTAACACAACATTATAAACACCATAAAATGGTTGTGCTATGGTGCTAAATTCTGGAGTAATTTTTTACACAGCAGTAGGTAACTGGACCACTACCTTAAATTAGTTTCTTGGGAAAGTCAAATTTCTCATGCCTATGAAAAATTTTTATCTGCTGTTAGCACTGTTTTCACTTAATTTTCTTTCTTATTGAGATTGTTAGAAAGTTCTTGGATTAATTTTTAAAGAATAAAATGTCTGAAATTTAGAGAGCTCTTTTTTTTTGCCCTGATTTCTTAGTTGTGGTAGTGAAAACATTACCACACCTATAAGAAATCCGCGTAACATGCTCTCACTCATTTGTGGGATCTAAAAATCAAAACAATTGAACTCAAGGACATAGAGAGTAGAAGGATGGTTCCCAGAGGCTGGGAAGGGAAGTGGTGAGGAGGCAGGGTGGGAGGATTGCGGTGGTGGTGGGGATGGTTAATAGGGACAAAAAAAATAGTTAGAAAGAATATATAAGACCCAGCATTTGATAATACAACAGGGTGACTACAGTCAATAATAATTTAATTGTACAGTTTAAAATAACTAAAGGAGTATAATTGGATTGTTTGCAAAACGAAGGATAAATTCTTGAGGGGATGGATACCCCATTCTCCATGATGTGATTACGCATTGCATGCCTGTATCAAAGTATCTCATGTGCCCCAGGAATATATACACCTACTATGCACCCACAAAAATCACAAGGAAAACTTTTAAAAACTAAAAATAAAAGGTACCTCGAAAAAGAAAAAAAAAGATATCAGCATTAGAATTACCAAAAATGTTTATTCTCTTGTCTCTTTGTGGCAAATATCATTAATTTCTAAACAACATACTTGATGGAGGCTAAGCAGACTTTCAAGATAGAAAGAGATAAGTAAACATCTTCTAGAAGGATTTGGAGATTGCTAATCAGAAGTTCTCAAAATAATAGGATAGCTAATTATCTCATTAGTAAGATTATGAACTAAAGATGCAATTTAAAAATAAAATAAATAAATTCTCCCAGTTAGGCATCATACGCATAGAAGAAAGAAGTTTCCTGTCTGCCTTGAGGGCAAGATAAAGGAGCTCAAGTTTTCACATATGATGTGAATTATTCTCTACAGGTGAGCTCACAGGAGCCAATCTTTCAGTGAGAATATCCAGCCACTGCATTCCTTTAAGAAGGCATGTTTTATTTTGATCAAGTTAAAGTAATTGTTGTGATAGCAGGACAAGATTTTCTTTTAAAGGAGTATCCTTTAAAAATGAGAGTATTTATCACCTTTCTTAGGAATATGAGGGTCTGCTTATAAATGGGAAAAGGCCTGGGTCTGGTGATTTTTGACCTTTACTCTGCTGGGGAACACAATTGAAGAAGGTACAGGGACCCCAGGAATCTCAGGCACTTCCCAGCCCTTAGCGGTGGAGACCTGTAGGAAATTGTCTTGGTCACATCAGTCATCTCAGACTCCTGTTTTGCAGAAGTAATGCTTGTCTTCTGCAACTACTCGTTTTGTACTAATTATATTGGCCACATTCACATCTTTTAGCCTTGTAGGGGTCACTGCAAAGCTAATGGCTCCTGACAGGGAGCAGGCAGAGACTCAGGCCCTGTCAGTCAAAGGAAAGGGGGGACAGAAGAAAAGGCTCAGATGCAAACAAAACTCAATATCCCTGGCCTCAGTCATTCATTTTCAGCATCCTAACCTTGGCTTTGGAGGAAAAAAACAAAAAACTCTTTCAAGTCTCACATTATGAGCAAGAGCACACACAAAGCTTGTCCAGGAAGGAAGGGAATGCATTTCATTTTAGACACTGTATAGCAGGGGCTGGGAAAAGAGTTGGAAAATCTTTCACTTGCTGCATAGGCAGAAAGCGAGGCGAGATGACTGAATGTAGTGCCTTGAAAATTCATACTCCTTCTTTTTCAAAGAGAGGGATTTCAGTGTTCTTCATTTATGTTAATCTGAGAACAGAAAATCGTCTTAAAATAAGCTGACAGTGAGAATCACCTGGCGCTACGCTACTCCTATAAGTAATCCTCTTGCTGAAAACTTCAAGAGGAGGCGTTGGATGAGCCGTGCCCAAATACATCCCATAATCACAACTAGCTGACTAATGAAAAGAGAGCAGATAGAGAATTAGCAAGAGTTCCCTGTAGGGTACAAATAAAAATGCATGAGAGTGACAGATGGTGACAGAGTCCACAGCCTTCCTGGGATATCATAGTCAAGGCAGGGGACCCAGGCTTGACTGTGTCAAACCCAGCTCTGTGGGGATTGCTGGGCTGCTAATCCATAGGACCAGCACCACCCCCTAAGTGGGTTTTGTGTCCTCCTCGCTCTGTATTCTGTAGCATCCTCCCAGCTCACCATCTCCTGCGCCTTCCTTGAACATGTCAGATCCGATATGACAGTTCTACAGGGGTCTGGAACTGCTCCATAGGGGATGTTTTGAAATTTTGTGGCGGTGCTTTTGAGTGTCAAAATAAGTAGAGGAAGGTGGTATTCCATACATTTCATGGGCAGAGCCATGGATGCTAGATGTCCTGCAAAGCATAGGCACTCCCAAACAACAAAGAACCATCCTTACTTTTGCATTTTTTATGACTTTCAAATGTCCACTGCCCATTCATACAGATGAGCACCGTTTTATTTTTGAGCCTAGAACCTTCCTTCATGTTACATACAAACACAAAAGATTCTTTTGTATATTACATAATTTTATTATGCACTGATTTTCCAGTTCACAGGGGAAAGATTATTCCTTGCTTTGTTTGAGACTTTACCAAGAGTTGTCACTGTTTCAGAATGTCAGTTCATGACAGGGACTCTGCTCTAGGTATTCGAGTCTTCAGCACAGCACCCTTGTGTCAGCCTGCCTCTGGAGCTGTCACCATCATGGTGACTATAACTAGATTTTTATGCAGTTACACACAAGCATTTACATATTAAAATGAAAAAGATTTCATTTTGTATGACTTTTATTTTCTCTTTCATATTATAGGTGGGCATAATATGATTTTTAAATTTTTGTGTATAAGTCAATTACATTGCCTATAAGTATCATTTTGGGGTGCAAGGAGAGTGTTAACAAAACGTTTTGGATGGCAAGTATGAAGCATGTTGGGGTTGAGGACCTCTACTCTAATGAGCTGGAGCATCTAAGCGCTCGTCATTTGTAACTTACTGAGCCAAGTATTCTCCTACTCCTACCAATTCCTAATAAGATGCTAGAGAAGAAAGAAGAAAGAGAAAGGGGCCAAAAGGAACCACCCACAGAGAAAAGGCCATAAAAAAGCTTCTCCAGTCCCACGACGCACCATCACAGCCACCTTGGTTTGTAGTGATGGGGTTCAGGATGCTACCCCACAAATGCAGTGCATTGGCATTTGAGAAAACAGCAGAAGCAGGGAGGCCAATCGCACCTTCTCCTTGCCCTTCTCCCCTGAAACAGGTCATACAACCACGCGGACCTTCCTCTAAAGGAAGACTTTTCTAGCAGAAGTTTCTTCCCTGTCCCAAGAGTAAAGGAGCGTCTTGTGGGGATGAAGGGAAGAATCTGAACAAACAGGCCTCGCTAAATTCCCCTCAGTTTATTCCCATCACATCCTGCCCCTTTGTCCTCCAATCACACTGCTGCACAACCATCTATAAAAATACACTTTCCTCTGTTTCTTTGGGGCTTCATTACAGAAGGCTCCTGTGTCATGTAAAATTGATATTAAATAAATGTGCTCTGCTTTTCTCTTGTTAATTTTATCTTTTGTTATAGGGGTCTCAGCCACGAAGCTTGTGATGAGTGAGGAAAGGAATCTTTTCTCCCCTATAGTAGCGTCCTTTGGTCTGATGCCTGACTTAGCTATTACCTGCTTTTTTATCTACTAGAATTATCCCCAGCCTCTGCCTGTCCGTTTGTGAGCAACACTCATTTCTGTATTTGTTCATTATGTAATTTTGGTTGTGTTTATTTAAAGTTCTCGATCCAGTCTCCAAATATGTGAATGTCTGTCCACAGCAAATATATCATCAATTCATGAGCAAGATGTCCATAAAATCTGTCACTATTTGAAAAAGAAATTTGAAAATTATTAAATGTCTTTGACATTAGCTATTTTTTTAAAGCTGATTAATTACCTTCTTTAGGTCCCAATCCAATTTATTTTATACCTAAGGTGTCATTGTACCATGTCTAAGGCTCTCTTTATAGCATCTCAGACTTTCTAACTTAAAACTAGTAGACCATTTACCAGACATACCCAGAATCTGAGCAATTCTGAATCAAGATCATTTCCAAAATAAAAATGTTTCCAGAATTTAAAGAGCTTACATCTGAAACAGCAGTCAGAAAAGGACTCAATTCAAACCCAAGAAGTATTTTTTATTATATAGATTAAAGTTGGGTTCTGGAGTCTATATTCGCATGGTGCTGCAGAATAGCTGTTTCCCAGCTATTTCCCGGGACATAAGCCATAAAAGTCACATATGGTGAGCAGTGAAGCAGCCAAAATGTCCCTCACACATGTCTGCACATGGCAACTTGGACTCCTTGCTTCACCAACTGGTCTCTGGCAGCCCAGCAGCTCACATTGTCAGCAAACACAGCAAAGCAGATGGACTCAGTCTTACCCATCACAATGCCATAATCTTTAACATGGGTGACTATAAAAAGTACCCTTTGTGTAGACACATCTAAGGTTGAGACACTGAGGTTAAAATTTCACCATAATTACATTTTAAAATACAAGAAATAAAAACATTGGACAGCCATGCTGAGGTTAGGAAGACAATTGACCTGTCTGCATCTAAAATCAAGCAATGAGTTGGGCACCATGGCTTTTATTTGTTTATTTATTTATTTAACTCTGTCGCCAGGCTGGAGTGCAGTGGTGTGATCTCATCTCACTGCAACCTCCATTTCCCAGGTTTAAGCGATTCTCCTGCCTCAGCTTCTTGAGTAGCTGTGATTACCAGTGTGTGCCACCGCACCCAGTTACTTTTTGTATTTTTAGTAGAGACAGGGTTTCACCATATTGACCAGGACAGTCTCGATCTCCTGACCTCGTGATCTGCCCACCTCAGACTCCCAAAGTGCTGGAATTACAGACGTGAGCCAACGTGCTCGGCCGACTCACACCTTTAATCTCAATACTTTGGGAGGCTGAGGCAGGAGGATTGCCTGAGCCCAGGAGTTTGAGACCAGCCTGGGTGACATGGTGAGACCCTGTTGCTACAAAAACTGAAAAAAAAAAAAAAAAATTAGTCAGATGTGGTGGCACATGCCTGTGGTTCCAGCTAATCAGGAGGCTGGGGTGGGAGGATTGTTTGAGCCCACAAGGTCAAGGCTGCAGTAAGCCATGATCATGTCCCTGCACTTCAGCCTGGGTGAGCAAGACACTGTCTCAAAAATAAATTAATTAATAAATTTTAAAAAATCAAATCAAGCAATGTACACTGTGTGAGAAATCACTAAGGCAGGCATTATATTTTATTTGCATACAAATGGAGGCAGGCCTCAGACACATTGTTGGTTAAATTAAGCGAGAGGAGGTTTTGGGGTTGGGGTTAAAAAAAAAAAGAAATGATTAGGTAATTTTCTTCAACATAGACATTCACAGACACCATCAAAAAAGCATTAGCACAGAACAATAGAACGTGGATATGCTTTCAAAAGTAAAACACACACACTCATTCTTATCCCCACTAGCATGGACAAGTATGCTGGAGACCAGATTTGAACTGAGGCAAGTAGCAGAGTCTGTGGCACTGGGAAAGCAGGCTAGCGGAGGCAGGGCCAGCCAGCTGGCTCCAGGGTCTGAGGGTCCCTATTAGATTGTCTAAGCCAACCCCAGGAATTGGGCACATCATGGATCATAGGCAAGTCGTCTGCTGCCAAGTGGGAGTGCACAGCGTTATTTAAGTAGCCTGGCACTGTCTAGTGCCACAGTGAATTGATAATGGTGGAGTGGGAGGGGAGGGAGACAAGAGAGGAGGGAACATGGCAAAAAGAAAAAGCACTTCCCCTTTCTCATTCACTGTCTTTGGGACCTGACTCTGGTTTTCAATGTCAAATATCTCAACCAAGTAGAAGCCGTGCAGATAGGGCAAAAGAATCCTGGTGTTATTAATGTTTCTCAAGCACTAATTTTGTGCCAGGTACAGAGTCTTTTGCATGTGTTATCTCAGTCAGTCCTCCCAGTGACCCATACAATCATCAGCTCCTCATTTCACAGAAGGAACTAAGGCCCAGGATGGTTAAGTGGCTTGGCCAATACCACACGGTGAGGGTAACCAATGCGAGCGAGAGTCCAAATGCTTAACTACAAAGCTTTACTGTCCCCAACTTATGTCATTAGATCCCAATTTTACATGAAATAATACTTTGTCCTGTGTTCTGGGTCTTTTATCTATGGTGCTCAATACATCTCACCTTTTTATTCTCCATTAATCCAAAAAATTCGTAGTGAATTTGAAGAATCAATTTTTTTCTTTTTTCTTTTTTTTTTTTTTGAGATGGAGTCTCGCTGTGTTGCCCAGGCTGGAGTGCAGTGGCGCAATCTCGGCTCACTGCAAGCTCCGCCTCTTGGGTTCATGCCATTCTCCTGCCTAAGCCTCCCAAGTAGCCTCCCGAGTAGCTGGGACTACAGGCGCCTGCCACCAGGCCTGGCTAATTTTTTTGTGTGTGTGTTTAGTAGAGATGGGGTTTCACCGTGTTAGCCAGGATGGTCTTGATCTCCTGACCTCATGATCCGCCCACCTCGGCCTCCCAAAGTGCTGGGATTATAGACGTGAGCCACTGCAGCCAGCCAGAATCAAAATTTTTTTATTCCTAATTAAAGATTGAGAAAACCACAGCACCTCTAGCATTTCCTCTAACCTCAGCATCTCTCTATCTCATCAATATTGCTGAAGACTCCTGCCCAAGCCACTGCCCTTTTCCCGTAACACTCTGCTTAACAGTGATGCGCTACACTTTTTCTAAATGTGCTCCTCTCAAGTGCCAGTCACTCTTGGTTACCTAAGGAATGCAACATGCATTTTTCTCTAACTCTGGTTTTTATCACATTCACATCACAGGGCCCATTATTAACATAGATATCCACTCTGGACATGAGCAAAGTTGCCTTCTGGAAGTGGCTAGTTCAAAATATTAATCATGCTGGTGGTGTTTCTAAAATGTGCATCAGTACTTAACAAAGCACTAACACAAACACACTAGACTATTTAAAAAATAATTCTCTTATTAGTTCTATATTTTTATTGAGTTGGAAATATCCCTCTGTGATTGGATAGTAGAATAGCTATAAAATGCAGATTGTATTTGTAAGTGTAATATGTATATTATATGCTAATATAAATGTATACATTATAGTTATATGATGTTATAAATGAAATACGTTACATAGTATTGTTAAGTGTAATAGGTATGTTATATTTGTTTATGTACCTATTTTCTACTTATAATGAAATGATCATGTTATTTAATTACATCCTTATGCAAGAGAACACCAGCATTCCTGAGCCATCAGTTCTTCACATCAGTTTCACTTAGATTTCCTTGCTCTCTCTATGAAAGGTAGCTTAGCAAGAGCCAACAGGCCCTGTGCTTTGCAAATTCTGGGAAAGGCTACTAGTCTTTTGGATAATGTAAGAGATTTACTGCCATGGAATAAACAGTAGTACTAATAGTAGGAGCATTTTAGAGTGAGGCATCTGCTTCAAATTAATACAAACTCTTTGGTGTACTTGCCTTTCAAAACTCAGGTATAAGATTGCAAAGTCTAAAGTAAGTGACATTGTTAATGATGGATTATCGTTAATTTCAAGGTAGATCCTGAAAGCCATTTTCATCAAGCTGCACAGAAAAAGGAAAATGAACCAGCATGTTCAAACCTATTTAGCCAGTCAGGAATGTGAGCATAGCCGAGAAAATAAAATTTAAACCTCTCAAAGGATAAAAAGCTGACATTGAATTATGCAATTTACTATTAGGAAACAGTTATCAATATAGTTTGGATATTTACAGGTAGCAGCACAGATTATGCATTAAGAAGGCAAGAACAGAAGAGTCTGGGGAGAACAGATAAGAAAATACAAAATTTAGAGGTTGTAAACCCAAATGCTTCTAGGGGCCAGACAGGTACTAGCGGTGAGGGCAGGTTGGTGAAAGGCAATGGAATGTCTAATGACATTCTACCACATAATTACAAACAAACACTGGGAGTACTGAGATATTTGCAGATGAAATGACAGGTCTGGGATTTGCCTCAGAGTAATACAGAGCAGGGTGGAAAGGGGTAATGGGGAGAGAGGGTTAGAGGTGAAACAAGATTGATTTTATGCTGATAGTTCTTGAGGTTGATGATGGCTATGTCAATTTTATTTTGTTATTCTCCTTATTCCTGTATAGATTTGAATTTTTCCATAAATAAAAAGTAAAAATCATCTTTAAAAAGTACATGAAACAGGCTGGGCACAGTGGCTCACGCCTGTAATCACAGCACTTTGGGAGGCGAGGCAGGTGGATCACCTAAGGTCAGGAGTTCATGACCAGTCTGACCAACAAAGTGAAACCCCGTCTCTACTAAAAATACAAAAATTAGCCAGGTGTGGTGGCAGGTGCCTGTAGTCCCAGCTACTTGGGAGGCTGAGACAGGAGAATTGCTTGAACCCAGGAGGCGGAGGTTGCAGTGAGCCGACATCGTGCCACTGCACTCCAGCCTGGGTGACAGAGTGAGACACTCTGTCTCAAAAAAATTAAATTAAATTAAAAATATACAAAACAATAGTTTCATAAGGTTGCCCATTTTCAGCCTCTGTTGTAACTGAAAACATGCACACATATAAAAATGACTGTAATGCTCTGTACCTGACCACAGGAATGAAGACAGATAGTAAGTGTGCTCTCCCAAAGTCAATAGGATCACGAGGCATGAGTGGTTTTGTTTTTACGTTTCCATATTTATTCATAATTACATAACAAATTCAAAGTACAGAAGGACTAATCCCTGAAATGTAATATTTAGGTACCCCCAGATACACACACATGGGTGCGCATGCACACACACACACATTCTCCTCTTTCCTCAGCAGTAGCCAGATGCCGAGATGCTCTGGACGGTGAATTACTTCGTAGAAGCCAAACATCTTTCTCCTATCCTCTTGCCTGAAGAGTCGAAATCCCAGACGTCGGAACTGGACCTTATTTATCTCCTATAACACAGTAGAAAAATCATAAATAGTTGTTGAACTAATTAACCAAACAGCCTTCACACACTGGTAACATCACCTTGAAAGATCATAGAAGTCTATATATAGAAAATGAGTAAAATGAAGTTATTGGGATTATTAAGACAAACTTCAGCAAAATGTAAAGTATGAAATAGAAAAATAATTGCATTTCCCCTGTTAAAAAACTAATGAACTAAATAAATAAATTTTAAAAATGTTTTTCTAAATCTAGTAACTTTCTGGAGTTGACTCCAAGCAGCCCTAATGCACTTCATTTCCCTGTTTCCCAGGGCTGTCGTACTCTCTGGGATTGTACGAACTTGGATTGGACTGGAACTGCAACAGAAAATCTTCCAGGCAAGTGCCAGAGACTTACATACACAACAGGGACAGCCGATGCCAGGCACACACCTATGGGAGCTCCTTCAACCCTCGGGGAGGCTCCTTGAGCTGACAAGTGTTCCGGAGCCCTGAAGAAACTATCCTCACAGAATGACCCAATAACATGGGGCAGACACAATTTGCACATGGACAGGGCACTGTCCCACTCAAAGGATCATTTGGAAGGTGGTAGGCAGGGGCCCCTCGGTGCAAGCGGACTGAGGTGCTCTTAATGGGAAGACAGCACAGCTGACTGGGGAGGCCTGTGATTTAGCACAACCCCTGAGTCCCCAACCAGGTTCCCTAAATTAAGACATGCAGGACGCAGGAGAGAGATGTCAGTTAAATAAAATGAAACCCAAATCAGGAGGTAATGCAAAATACCATCACCATCACAAGCAGGCCACTTACTCATATCCTGTGACATTCTGCCCCTCTCTCCATACCTAGAAAATAATAAAGCCAGTTCCCTTCCCGGAAAGCACACATGCTACAGAGCCATTTCTCTGTGATTGTCACAGAGAAATGCTATTCTTTCCACTTCTTTGATCGGCCTGATTTGGTGACAGCACAAATGATAGAATAATTCAGTTGTGACAGGAGCTCACAAGGGGACACACTTGTCAATGGGCCCATCTGTCTGCTGCCACTCTCCATCTCTTACAATGCTTAAGAGAGTGCCCGGCTACTGAGAATGCTACCAGCAGAAGGAATGACACTCGCTCATCCACGTCCCAAATGGGGTGAAGGGAGGCCCTGGAGATGCATGAGCTGATGCATTAGTACAAGAAACAGTCACCAGACGAGCAAGCGATGACTCTAGAACTTCCAGATATCCCTCGGTAATTGCAGCCCCTCATCCTGCTTGTGCTCTAGAATTACAGAGAAACAATAAGAAATTGTAGTGTTCTGTGTTTATTTCACAAATGTTTATTTTCACATTTTATTTTACTTTATTGGCTGTTTAGAAATTTTTATTTTTATTTTAAGTTCCAGGGTACATGTGTATGATGTGCAGATTTGTTACATGGGTAAACATGTGCTATGGTGGTTTGCTGCACCTATCAACCTATCACCTGGATGTTAAGCCCAGCATGCATTAGCTCTTTTTACTGATGCTCTCCCTCCCCCAACCCCATCCTCCAACAGGTCCCAGTATACCCATGTGTTCATGTATGTCCCTGTGTCCGCTCCCTGTGTCCATGCGTTCTCATTGTTTAGCTCCCACTTATAAGTGAGAACATGTGGCGTTTAGTTTTATTTTTAGACACTGTCTCATTCTGTCACCCAGGCTGGAGTGCAGTGGCGTGATTGTAGCTCACTGCAGCCTTGAACTCCTGGCTTGAAGTGATCCTCCTGCTTCAGCCTCCAAAAGTGCTGGGATTACAGGCATGAGCCACCATGCCCAGCCTATGAATGTTTATTGAGTAGTTACTGTAGTGATAGCCATTGACTGGATATTATAGGGAACACAAAGCTGTAAAATGCATGATTTCTACCTTCGAAGAACTTAACAGCTAGCTAAGAAAGCTACACACCCATAAAAAGAAGATATACAAACAGCCAACAAACATATGAAAAAATGTTCAACATTACTAATTATCAGGGAAATGCAAATTAAAACCACAATGAGATATCACCTTACTTATGCAAGAATGACCATAATTTTAAAATTAAAAGGTAACAGATGAACACGGAACACTTCTACACTGCTGGTGGGATTGTAAGCTAGTACAACCACTATAGAAAACAGTATGCAGATTCCTTAAAGAACTAAAAGTAGAGCTACCATTCGATCCAGCAATCCTACTACTTAGTATCTCCCAGAGGAAAAGAAGTCATTATACAGAAAAGATACTTGCACACACATGTTTATAGCAGCACAATTTGCAATTGAAAGAATATGGAACCAAGCTAAATGTCCAACAACCAATGAATAAATAAAGAAAATGTGTTATATATACTCCATGGAATACTACTCATCCATAAAACAGAATGAAATAATAGCATTTGCAGCAACCTAGATGGAGCTGGAGACCGCTATTCTAAGCGAAGTAACTCAGGAATGGAAAACCAAATATCCTATGATCTCACTTCTAAGTGGGAGCTAAGCTATGAGGATGCAAAGGCAAAAGAATGATAGAATGGATTTTGTGGACTTGGTAGGAGAAGGGTGAGAGAGGGTGAGGGATAAAAGACTATATATTAGGTACAGTGTACACTGCTTTGGGGACAGGTGCACCAAAATCTCAGAAATCACCACTAATGAACTAATTCATGTAACCAAAAACCACCTGTTCCCCCAAAACTATTGAAATAAAATTTCAAAAATTTAAAGTTAAGTTATAATAATAATAATAATATGAGTTCTAAGTAATCACATAGCTCTGCAAGTCCCATTTTATAATTTAAGACCACATGAGTAGAGCTAATCCTAGACACTGTGAGTTGACTATTCTTGACACCACAAATGCCACCCCTCTGAAACCCAAATGTACCTTGGGGTGTACTTCCCAGTTTGGCCCTCTGTGGTTCTGTGTCCTGTGCATTCATCTGGTCTCAACCAGACTATGGGGTCTCTGAGGGCAGGACCTTACTGCCATGTGTTCTGCAGACGTCTCAGTGCCTGGTACATTGTGGGGTGAACAGTGGCCCTTGGTGAAGACTTCATTCATGGATCCCCACTGTGTTCTCTTGTTTACTTCCTAATGCCCTCTCTCATAAGGCTTAACACAAGTCACTGTGGTCACTCAGTGTCTTCCCTGTTAAAATGTGAGTTCCGTGAGGGTGGTGTCAGGTCTTTCTTGATAATCTCTGTGTTCCCAGCGACAGAGCTGTCATATATTGAAAGAAAGAACTACTTCTGTAACTCTGCACTAACAACTACCAAAGTAACTAGAGAATCTGGCAGTCTGTAAGACAGCACTAAGTTACAGTTTTTTGTTTTTTGTTTTTTTTAAGTAAAAGGAAACAAATAGACAATGATAAAAAGATAGGAAAAAAAATCCCCACCTACTCAGAATTTTACAGGTGATATTATTGTCTATATAGTATTTTTCCCTCAACCACCTGAGACTTACTTGCAAACTGTAGAGGCTGCCCCTATTTTTATTGCCACCTGAAAAACCATAGACCCCCAAAAAGTCATCTTCATTGTTGAACACGCTGTGGCATCAACGGCTGCAAGACCTAGGCTGATATCTGGGTGGGTGCCACTTCCCCACGTTCCCGCTGAGCCAGCCCTGTTTTTATGGTCTCCTCAAATATAGAGAAGCACCCCAAAACACCAGATGCCTCCCAACCCAAGATGAAGTCACAGGTATGGCCTCTGAAACCGTGATTGTCTCAATCCGTGTGGTTCACCCAGGGGACAAAATACAAAAGAGCAGAACACATGAGAAGCTCATGTGGTTCTATGGATGTGTGGAGATTTATACTATGCCATCCACTGGGCCATCAGCTAAGAGAGAACATTGAACAGCCTCTCCTCTCTTTGCTTTGTTATCACTGGTTCTCTTGCTGGCTCAATACAGCAAAGGGTGTTGAGGGGGTGCAGCCAAATTTGGAATGTGGCTTGGCAGTATGCAGGTAAAGAAGACAAAGTTCCACATATGGCTGCTGTTCTTGCTCCTTCCCATTATGTCACGCTGAGTCTATGGATGTATGCGCACACATGCGCAAACACAGATCCGCATACAGTGTGCCAAGGAAGACCTCCTAGGGCCAGGTACAAATTCCAGACAGCTGGAGCAGAAAGCAGCAGTTGGCAGGAATAGACAATAACAAGAGACACAATATTGGGAGCAAACTGACACAGAGTTCTTGGCATAACCACATTGCAACCTTTTTAGGGTAACTGGCAAGCTTCCAGGCTTCCCCAGCCCTTCCCCAAATGGCAAATCCTACACCTTCTATGAAAAAAAGAAAACTTAACAGGTCAAGCCATTTGTCTCTGACTTATTTTCAAGCTATATCAAAATATACTTTTTACACTAGGTCTTGAAATGTGTTTCCATATTAATAAGAACAATGGCATCAAGGTAATATCACCTGTGGCTTTAGCCTCCTTAAAATCATAGGATTTTATAACTTGAAGAAACCTTGGATGTAATTCACTCTAATGCTATCATGTTAGAGGAATGGAAAATGAGTCTCAGAGAAGTTATGTGACTTGACATGGTCACACTGCTAGTTAATGGCAATGTTCTTGCCCTGATTTTCCAGGTACCATTCTTTATTCTCTACTGTGCTGCCCTTGTCATTTATTTCACATCCATCATTAGCTCCTGGAAAGATGATAACATTGAAATTATAATTTTGTAATATTGTATTCACAGTAAAAGCAGCATGCTGTAATCTCACAAATACATTTGTGTGTGTTCTGACCTAGTTGCAAGACATACAAAGACGGCCTGAAGTTGGAGCCTGGGGAGGTGGTGGTGGGTGGAGGAGGCCTAGTGATTACTCCAGTGATAAGGAGGCAAAAGAAATAATAATTTCTTAATAATAAATTCCTATGTAATTTTCTTTTGCTGAAGTGGTAAGAACCGATGACTTTGTAAGTTAGGAAGGCTATGTAGTTAGGGATTCAGGTCTACCACTTAATAGTTCATTGAGCTTGGGCAAGTTCTTTAATCCTTCTAAACCTCAGTATCTGCATCTGTAAAACAGGGATAAAATCAGCACCTCCCTCACTGAGGTCTTTCAAGGATTAAGTGAGAGGAGGCAGTAAAGGTGCTCACCACATGCTCATTGCTCTCATTTACTTAATGAGTGAAACTTTCATTTTTCTTTGATTCTGATTTTCATAAACTTGTATAACTAGACCCATTATTCACCCACATATCAACTCTGGACACTATCAAAGTTTCTTTCTGGAAGTAGCTGATTTGAAATATTATTCTTACTGGTGAAGTTCCTAAAATATATATTCATGCTTATAAGGGCATCTAAAACACTGGGCTCTTTAAAAATAATTTTCTTACTATTTCAATTAAGGTTAGCTATCTTCCTCAACATCACCATCACCATCTTCAACATCATTACCACCATCATCCTCTTCAACATCACTGTCTTCAACATCACCATCATTAACATCACCATCACCCTCTTCAACATCACCATCAGCATCTTCAACATCACCAACATCAACAACACCATCTTCAGCATCACCATCACCAACATCACCAACATAAACATCATCGTCTTCAACATCACCATCATCATCATCATCATCACCCTCATCACCATCACCATCACCATCTCCAACATCACCATCACCATCATCATCATCAACACAACATCATCACCATCATCATCTTCAACATTACCATCACCATCACCACCATCAACATCGCCATAATCACCATCACTATCACCATCTTCAACATCACCATCACCATCGTCATTGACATCACCATCATCACTATCACCATCTTCAACAGCACCATCACCATCATGATCTACTGGATGCCCAGCAGGGGGTGAGCAGCCATCTGGAGGAATCTACCTTGATGATGAGGTTTTTACAGAACAGGAGAACATAATTTCTAGTAGTAGACATGCCAGGAACATTGACAATCAGAGGATTGAGTGTTTTCGCTAGCAAAGGGGAAGCATTTCCTGATATTAGAATTATCTCCACCTCTACTCTCCCAGGAGGCTCCACTTGTTACCTTCAAAAAGTAGCCCTTCTCCCTCTGAAAAGTTCCAGATAAGACATTATCTCTTCCCCTTCCTTCACTTCAAAGCTTCTCACTTTATTTTCACATGGAATGTACACAATTGTAGGCTGAATATTTTCAGGCTATAACTCTGCAACAGCCTTAGTTCTTGAAACAGCAGATTTACATCAGATAGACCCAAGCTTGCCTCTCTCTCTCTGATTCTTATTGAAATAGCTTTTGCTTCCACCAAAAAAAAAAAAAAAAAAAAAAAAAGAGAGAGAGAGAAAAAAAAGGAAATGAAGAGGCTAAAATTTCATGGTCCCTAAATCTAGTAATAATGTTTTAAAATGTGAAAGAAAATAAATCCGGGTAAAACAATTTAAAAATGACTTTTTAATTACTAAAAAATAAGAAAAAAAACACTTAAAAATGTTAAACCTCAAGGTTTTTTTAAATTTTTACATTTTCCTTTTTGCATGTTTCTTTTATTCTTATTTAAAATGTATTAATCATCCAAAGCCTAGATTTAAAATATCTTAGCATAATCTTAATGGTGGAAATATTTATCCAAACATCCTGTCTCTATTATTATTTCTTAAATTTCAATACTTTGAAGTCAAAGACAAACTGCTTAATCCAATGCAAATGACCATACTCTTCACTGTTATCCCTTCAATCTGTTATCTACAGAACGCAAACTGTTCCCTTTTTTTGGTGTATCAGTTTTACTAGTTCAGCCTTAGCCTGATCTAGGAACATAAACCAATTTTCCTAAATTTTTCTTGGGCTTGTTAGCAATGTGAATTTGTCTCTGACAGAGGCTAAATAGGGCTTTGAATATTAATTGAAATTCTTGAGCTAAAAATGTAATTAAAACCTTGGGTTTTGACCATAAGAGGCTGCATCATTCCCATAACAATATGCAAAAGGTTCATTTTACTAAACATACCATGGTAAAGTTAATCCTGAAAATAAAGTTGTTCTTTCTTTTTTTTTGTCTTGAGATGTGAGGTAGTGATACTTGCTCCTAGTATAATCTTAGCCCACTTGAAACAAAAGATCTGGGCAGCACACCCATGATGCCAAAGCTAACGGCTGTCAGCTAGTAAAAGCATTCACCAGATGTTGAAGCCCAGAGGCGCCCAACAACAGTGATTATTACAGCCTTCAATCACCCCATTTAGAATTTACAACAAACGGAGCAGAAAGCCATTCTTTCCACCTTCAGTGTAAAGTTTTCCTCAGGCTGCGAGCAGAGTTCTGCAATGGAAGGATGCACCATCTGCTCCAAGTTCACTTCGTTCTTTCTTGGAACTTCCACCAGTAGAAACGAGTCTCAGAGAAAGTCCAGAAACATAGGGATGTCATTTGTCATTATTTGGGGAATATTAAAATCCCTAAGGGTTCTTGATAATGCCTGGAAAAAGGACTTACACTGTAATTAAATGAAATAATAACAAATCATAATAGAAGGCATAAAATGAACAAACATTTTGAATTAATCATACTTAGACGATTACAACCCATATGGTTTGTTAAACTCAATCTGCTACCTGTAGTGACATCAACTGCATACTGTATATCCAATGCTGCAGCTTCTTCTCCCCCAGGACGTAATTACTTAATTTTGTGAATGAGAAAATGAGATGTAAAAGGCAATGTGTTCATGATCTGGTGTCTGCTTACATCTCTCCTATTGGATCAGAGGTGCGCCTGCCCATCACAGCTCAAAAGACCTGAATTCCTTTCCTTCAGAAACAAATGCCCTTCTTCCTCCTTCTACTCTCATTCTATCCTTTCCACCTTCTCTATTACAAGGTATCTACAGCAGGAAGTTAGGAGAGTAGACCTTCTGTGCACCTTAACCAGTGAAGAGAGGTCTTTTTCCTGTCTAAGTTGACACCACAGTCAAATGACAACACCAGTTTGCTGGAGGAAACCTTGTTGTTTGTGTAATAAAATCAGCCGTGTGACTTAGAAGACTTAATGACTTTCCCATTTACCAACATCACTCCTGATCTTGAGCAAATTACATAATTTACCTGAATGTGAATTTCATTATCCATAAAATGGGAATAACAATATCTACCTGAGCAGAACCGTTGTGAGAATTAAATCAAACACACTCTGCGAAGAACCTAACACAGTGCTAGCTGGGTGTTCATGAAAGGGGTGAACTCCCGTTCTGAAAACGCCATTGGGAGTTGAACTGTTCAAGGGAAATTTTGAAAAACAAAAGCAACTAAGGAGTTGCTGAAAATGCTCTTACTCTGGAAGGACATGAGTTAGCTGCCCACCTGTAGTGAAACTGACACTAGAAAAATTAGTCAATGAACTAAGCTCAAGCCTGGCTTCGAGGTTTGGTGTATTTCGCAATCACCCTGTTATCCACTAGATCAAACCTAGAGAATTCCACGGAGCGCCATTAAATCTCACTAATATGTAGGCTCAGAAGCTCGGGACAAATGGCCCAGCCAGCAGTAACTTCCCCAGCAACCCTTACAAACTGGCTGCAGGGGCAACTGCAAATCAATATCCTCAGAAAGAGGCAGCCGTGTGTTCCCAACCTCTGAGGTCAAACTTGTCCATATATCACCAATTACCCTTGGCTGAGCAGCCCATTCTAGCCTCTCTGCAACTTATGGGTGCAAGATCTGCCCGTCAGATGAAGAGGTTGAATGAACAGTGAGGTTGATTCCAAAAGGGCCTGCAGAATCAGTCTCGATGAATAAGACTTAATTAAGCAATTTTCACACTATTATAGAAAAATAGATGTGTGAAGCCTGTTTCACCATCTATCCTCTTATAATCAGGTACTTTTTGAGTAGTTCTATGATATCTCCGACAGAAAAAAAAAAAAATTCCTGGGTTAGCCCTTTGCAAAAACTTCAATCACAGCAACTATCTTGTATTCTAATTAGTTGTTTACATGTGTCAGGTAACCCAGAGGCTTCCTTCGTTAAATCAAGCCCGAACTCTGTGTGGATAATGAGGGAGAATGGCAAGAAATCCCTCTTGGAAGGAACTCAGAGCCCACGGCCCTAATTCTTGTGTCCTGAGGTTCACCCACTCCTGGAAGAGCTCTCGCAGCTATTGTTTTACCTCCAACCCACCAGCTCGTGAATTCTCCAAGGCACGGTTGAGTCCACTTTAACAAGATCATTTGAACATGATTTTGTAAAGGAATTTAAGGAGAACAGGAAGGAAAGCAAGAGAGATTTGGTATCTTACAGCCTGAGTTTGAATCTTGGCTGCTCCTTTGTGGACCTCGAGCAAGTGACTTAACCCTTGATCTTCACTTATGAAACAGACAATAATATATAACTCATAGGATTGTTGTGAGGATTCCATTTTAAAAAATACATGGAACATGTTTAGCATACAGCCTAGCACACGCTGGGAGCCAAGAAAGTGTTAACTTTACTTCTGTGATTTTGTTGGTTTTCCACCTTCTAAGGAATAGCTTATTTATCGTGTTCACCCTGCCCCAAGCTGCCATCATCTCCCACCTGGATTATCACAGTGGCTCTTAACTGTGCCCTTTCTTTCTTCACGCATCGCCTGGAGTCTATGCTCAATACAGCAGCCATTGTGACTGCCATGGTTTCCTCTGCTGTGATTGAGTGCATGCTGAGGATGAGGCCCTGTTTTAAGCACTTTGTCCCTATTGTCTTATTTGAAACTTGTGATAACTAAGAATTGTTATAATCTTTGCTATAGAGATGAAGAGTCTGATGTAGAGAAAAGTTAAATTGTCTAAGGTCACACAATCCTTAAATGGTGAAGTCAAACACAGGCACTGTGAGGCTGGGGCCCAGAACTATAACCTCTGTGCCACGTGGCCTTTGCCTCTGGAGGACCACAGCGATGGCAGAGCACCCAGGGGAGGCGATGGCGGCACACCAAGAAGGCCTGGACATTTCTCATTCCCATTTGTGGATGTGGCTAAGGGTCCAGTTTGGGGCCATGTTATACCAGAATATATACTATATGAATACAGCAAAATACCATTTTTCTCTATGTTGCCATGGAAATTAGAACCTTTCATTCTCTTAAAAGTCTCTAAGATCACTAAGACATCTTTCTCTTTTGCCTTTAAAAAAGCAAGAATTAATGTCCTGATTTCACAGACCATCACTTCTGCCATGACTGCTCCAATGGGAATGGCATATCTTTCCAGACTGAACACACGTACCTTATTTGTAATTCCCAAGGAGGAGACTTACTTCCTGCTCATATCCCTATGCTCGGGAAGCGGCCATGTGACACTTTCCCCTGAGCTTCTTAGAACATGATGTGGAGGACAGGGAATAGCTGGTCATACAATAATTTGAGCCAATACGCGCAGTGCAAATAATACTCCTTGCAACTAGACATGTTTGTAGTTTGCTACACTATTACTAATAAGACACTCACCGAGTTTTTTAAATAGATTTGATAAAAGGTAGAGTTTGACAAGAGGTCACACCGGTCACCTGCTAAGAAGGCAAAGCACAGAGACTTTCTGGCAAACATTCTGGAACCTGAAGAGTCCTCTGCCAACAGACGTTTTCCCATGAAATCAATTCTTGGAATCATAGAAACTGACAAATCACTTCTATGTAGTTAAAATACAGTGAACATTAAGAAGAAGAAGCACACACATTTGTTGCTTTATAGATGCCAGTAGAAGTATAAATAACTAGATTAAAGACTATTTTTTTTTCCGAGACAGAGTCTCGCTCTGTCGTCCAGGCTGGAGTGCAGTGGCACAATCTCGGCTCACTGCAAGCTCCGCCTCCCGGGTTCACACCATTCTCCTGCTTTGACCTTGGGGTAGCTGGGACTACAGGCGCCCACCACCAAGCCCGGCTAATTTTTTGTATTTTTAGTAGAGACAGTGTTTCACCGTGTTAGCCAGTATGGTCTCAATCTCCTGACCTCGTGATCCGCTCGCCTCGGCCTCCCAAAGTGCTGGGATTACAGGCATGAGCCACCGTGCCCAGGGACTATTTTGTTATTATGTAACATTGACATTACAATTAATGGCTAATGAGATGTTCTAACTTAAACTGTCTTTCAAAGGAAAATACGTATCTGAAATAATGGAATGCCATGTGGGCCATCTCTTAGAGAAAATGCTTTAAAATGAACCATTTGGGGCCCAGTAGAGGTTCCCAGGGTCTTCCTTTCCATACCCTCCCCATTCCACCTTAGCTACTGTGTCTCTCCTTTCTATGTGGATATTGTTTACACTATGAATGGCATAAACTGATTTTTTTAGTTTTGCGATTTCAAAACGAGGAGGAAAAAATATCAAAAAATTATGCACTCAAGGGTAAAGGAATAGAATTTTGCCTTCAAAACTTTTCAGAATGAATAGGCCACTCTACACAAGTACCTACAAATGGTCCTCCTGTCTCTAAGCACATAGAGAAGTACTCTCATGAGAAGTCTGTTCTAGACATATAAGATTCCGGTCCAGGGATTGATGATTTTGCCATTCTCTTATTGATATCACAGGTATGATTGTTTAAGCATTTTCAATGGCAAATGCTAAAAAACAATTGACTCTTACTCTGAATTTTTTTTTTTTTTTGAGACAGGATCTCGCTCTGTCACCCAGACTGGAGTGCAGTGGTACAATCATGGCTCATTGTAGTCTCTGCCTCCGGGGCTCAAGCAATCCTCCCACTTCAGCCTCCTGAGTGGCTGGGACCACAGGCATGCACCAGCATGTCCGGTTATGAAAATGTACAATTAAAAGGAAGACTTAAATCTTTATTCTGTCCTTATTATATGAACTGTATCTCAGAGTAATCAAACTAGTGCTAGCTGCTGAGAGGAAACTTTTTTTGTAGAATTCCAGTTAATACATAACAAAGAAAAGATGGAATTATAAAATTATCATTTTATAACCCTTAATGTAATAATTGATTCAGGCAACAAACGCCAATAGATACTAAGAGTGAAGGATGGGTGAAGAACTAAATACTTTTAGCAGATTATTTCTAGTCCTAAGAGGAAAGCCACAGTATTGTAATGGAAGGGTCTGGCTGTCACTAACTGAACTCACAGACTAATTTTGACATTACTAAATGTGGATAATACAGATATCCAGATACTTTTTGCCTGCAATTATGAAGTAAAACCCAAAATATTGCACCCAAATATATTAAAGTCTTTAGAATTAAAAGAAATACAAAAGATAGAGGAAGAAACAATGAGATAATGAGGAAGGCATTAGAAAAATCCAGAATGTGGTTCATCCTACAGGACAATGAGTCTGTTTATCATTGACATGAATTTTAAAAAGGGTAGGGCAAAAAGGGGTGGGGAGTTCCTTTAAATTCAGATAATTTGACCTAAAAGACTCAAATACAACATGTGGACCTTTGTTAAATGCCAATTTGAATAAAACAACTAAAATGAAACTAGGAAAACAGTTGGGAAAAATTAAATGTGGACAGGGTATTAAGTGATACTAAGGAATTATTGTTGGGATGCCATAAAGGCCATCATGATTATATAAGAAAATGCCTTATTCGTATAGAGCTGCATACTGAAGTATTTGAGGATAAAGTCACAATATTTTTTGAAACTTTTCAGCAAAAAGAAGACTGGCAAACAAATATGGTAAAATATGAAAAGCTGTTCAGTTTATGTATGTTTGAATTTTTTATAAGAAAAAGTTTCTAAAATTAGACTAAATTCCATTCTCATTTCTTGAGGTTGAAAGAATAAACTGTGCTGGAGTAAAACTTTTAAAATGAGATGGGTATGCTAACTCTTAGACCCAGCTTTACTACTGACTTCTTGCGAAGAATCCTTTTTGCCTTAATGATATGAACACTGCTAAAATGGACTCATAAAATTTATAGACATTCCTGAATCTGTATTTTTGACTCAAAGTTTTTAAAAAGAATAATTGTTCTCTCTAGTTGACCAGCTGATCACCGGCAAAATGAAAAATACACACTTAATGGGCCATTATGAAAATCTAACATTACATTGAATTCTCACCCCCAAACGAGCTTTAAGGTTCTCTGAAAGTTTAATGCTTCCCACATATCTAGAATTAAGGGTTATAAATATGCCTGCTGTAGCTTTCAACACTATAGTTTCGCCTAAAAATTTTAAACTGGAGACAAGAATGACTTATCAGCTAGTTGATCAGTTAAAATTTTTTTCTGTTGCTGACAATGTATGCATGGAATAAGTTGCAAAACTTTATTTCATTACATGTTCAAGCATTAATCACAGCTTTCAAGCTAAATCTAATTGCTATAGTCCTTACAGACCTCCCTGGCCCTAGGCAGTGTTGAGCTAAGTGATGATCTTCATGTTTAGAAAACACAGGAACCAGTCCCTAGCAATGCACTAACAATATGACTGAGAATTATCCATGCATGCCTTAGTTTACCTTTGAAATAAGAATAAAAATTGCCTACCCTGATATATGGTCCAGAAATACAGCAAGGAGGTGGGGAATGATACATCATGGCCTTTGTACTATTGGGAAGCAATTTCATATATAAATTGAAAAGAAAAGAAGCGCAAAAATAGGCGTGTGGAATTAGTTATTCCATAAAATAGTTTTTAAATAAATCCAGGCAGGCCACGGTACATAACAAAATAAATGTCATTCGCCCGCTTTGCTGCAGACCTGTCACAAGCGGCTCCTGGCTCGGCTGCACAGATTCCTCACCATCTGCCAAAAGGAAGTTACTCGGAACTTAAAGCAGAGCAGGCCTGGAATCTCAGGATCATCTGGAGGGATTTGTTTTTAATTTTGGGCTGTCAATGGGTGAAAATAGGTAAAACTGACAAATTTCTATGTGATCAAGATTCTTCTGGCACAAGTAAGAGAGACCCACTCAAGGTAGCTCAGGTGCAATGATGGGGACGGGGGTTGTTGTCATAAGAAACAAGTTGGATGAAAACCCAGGACAGAAAATGCAGCTGGGCCCCACAATGCACCAGGACCAAGATTCAGAAAGCTGTCCAGAGCCAAGGTAGAATGGAAGTATTTGGAAGGTAGCTTGCATATCTTGACACCACAGTGTCCCCCATGTCTAAACACAGAGTAGGCACTCAAATCACTGTTGGATAAGTAAATAGATTTGCTTTCTCTCATACTCTCAAGTTAGACAGACTTTCATCCCTGCCTCTCTCTCCACCCCCATCATAATTAATTCTCTCTTCTCCCTAGATTGTTTTGTAATACTCCTCTATACACAGATCCAAGCATGGTTACCCTTAAAATCCTGAATTTATGTATCTTTAATTAAAGTGA
Source organism: Macaca nemestrina (assembly GCF_043159975.1). Lineage (NCBI taxonomy): Eukaryota > Metazoa > Chordata > Mammalia > Primates > Cercopithecidae > Macaca > Macaca nemestrina. The sequence goes on from NC_092135.1 coordinate 71,600,844, forward strand.
TTATAGAAATTGAGTGGCTCTCTCAGGACCAATTCCAAATTCCCAGGAAAAAAATCTGAGCTATCCAGCTTAGGCCAGGTGTCCATTCCTGATCCACATGACTATACCAGGGAAATAGTCAAGGTCAGAATAATACAAACATATCCGCTGGATCCATCCTCATGGGTGGGTGAGGGCAGTCCTCAGAAAAAGAGGCATGACCTGGATAAGCATCCCAAATGGCATCTGCTGTCATCCACTTCGCTTCTGTCCAAATGGCCAAGGATGAAATCATCCCAGTTGCATCTTACATCAAATCAGTGGATAGTAGAGAACACAAGATCCTGAGCCTTATCAAGATAGTGCTACAACGGGGCCAGTAAGTGTGCTGCAGCCAGTCCTGGGCTCCCCGTTTCCACATGGCAGACTTCCATCTGTCCTCAGGAGGGGGCCTTCAGCTCATCTGTTCGTTGCTGTATCTCCAGTCCTGGAACAGTGCTTGGCACAGAGTAGGTGATTGATGAGTGTATTGGCTCAGAGAACGCTGGCTGGATATTATGACCATCAGATGTACCCAGCCTTAAATTTCTGACCTATGTGTGCTCATACACACACACGAAACTCATTGACAGCCACAGCCACTCACCCCTCCGATCTCAGAGAATGAGTTAGTTCTACATCTGCTCACGGCCAATCCATCACCTGTCCTCTTAATCCCAGTGCCCTGTTCTCCTAGGCCTCGGACTGTTGCTAATGCCCTCTCCCATATGCTTTGCACTCTCTCTCTCTTTCCTGACTTCTTCCCCTCAGCCTATAAGACACATTTATATCTCTCCCTTCCCAGAGTCTACCCTTGATGGGGAGAACTCGCATATCCACTTAGCCATTAAGATTCATCTCATTTCACTTTTGCCTTTACGCATTTGTGCACTGTTAAATTGGACATGGATTGACTTTGAAATTTAAAAAAGTTTCTCCCCGAAATGAGCAGACAAAAATATTGCTCACATGGATCCTGCTCTTCAAGAAGCCTTACCTGACTCGTGCTGGCCAGCTAAGCATCCCACAGGCCTGGCCTGAAACTAGAGCTGCATTTGCCACATGACCAAAACCATCTGTGTACGGGCCTATCTCTCCCCAGCTGTCAGCTCGTGGTGGGCAGGATCACGGCTTTCAAAATCTTTGATTCTCTAGGTCCTGGCACAGTGTCTGTTGGTAGTAGAATGCCACTAAGAGTTTGTTGAATTGATCTCAATAATTGCTTTTAAGCCAGGGAGAGGCACTTTATATTATCAGTCTCTTGGGGCTACATCGAATAGCAAAATAGAAGCAGCACAACTACGTGAATAACTAGGTAAATAAGTTGTTTTGGTGAATAACTCCATGTGTGTGCCCTATAATACGTGATTAGTCACTCATCCTTACAAGGAATTTTGTTGATATTTATTATAGTTGCAATTTTTAAGGCAGTAATATCAAGCAAAAGAATCATAAAGACTTTTCCTATGGTCACTCATTTGAACACCTTGACATGGATATGAGACAAAAAACTCTGAAATTCTGGAGTTTAATCTCAAAGCCATTCTCCTTCCCTAAAAGATCATCTTTTGAGGATAGATTTCTGACATGTCACTTTTCCTTTATCTCCTTCATTTCTCTGGCTTATTGTGTTGAGCATCCTGAATGATGGTGTTGACTGCCCTCCACCGGAAGCAACTCCACAGAGGAGCAGTGGGATTCATCCACAGGGTACCATGGTCTCTGCAGACACTTTCTATTCACAGACGTGTGGTGCACCAGAGGGAGGAAGAGCAGGAAGGCCTGTTGGTACCCAGGGTTCACAGTAGCAAAATAGAATTCGCCCCAAAAATGAAAACACTGCAGAATTTTGGTGATTTTTGATATCAAATCTCCCTGATCTCTGACTTAAAAGGAAACCAAAACATTCCTTGAAAGAGGTCTGTAAGTGAATTAGGGCAGAGCAGAGCCTACTGCATATACTTAACAAGCTCTAACAGGAGAGTTAAAGAAAGGCAGGCAGAATCCTAAATGGAATTTCTTCTTTCTAGCCCGTGTGTATATGTTTAGGGGTGGAGTGGGATAGTTTTATGTGCACCTGGGAATCTGAAAATATCTGCTTCCAATGGGTGTCCATGTTGTATGAGTTTGGGAGTCACAAGAGAGAAAGAATGAAATTGTATCATTAGGAAGAAGTGCATGCCAAAGAAACATTTGCAGATCTAATGATTCTTGACTACCAGAAGGCAGGAGTCACGTCAAGATTGTTCCTTCTTGTCCATCACACACATCCCTTCAATTTATTCTATATTTAGACTTGTATACCAGCTCCTTCCAAAGGACTTACAGTAGCTTTGTACAATTGGAATCTTTTTTCCTCTTCTAATCAGTGCTCAAACCCACAGTTTCCTTACTCCATGGAAGACACAGCCTTGGGCTTTAGAAGGGAGCCAACTGAATTGGCAAAGGCCCATCCTCACTGTGTGCATGTATGACAACCATTTGCATTTTTCTAATTTTGGATTCCTGCTTCAATAGGCACATAGGACATTCTTGAGGGTATCTTGGCAACCCACACCCATATTCATGCATGAAGGTGCCCAGTCTCAGACTGACTAATCCACTCATCTAAATTACACGTCAGGTGACCAAGGGATTTGCTGACTGTGTTCAATTAGGTGCAACTATGCAGGGCTTTTCAACATCTCAAGTTACATGAAGCATATGTTAGAATAAATCGATTGACTTCTGCTGCTCAGTTTTGGCTCTGCTTCCAGAGAACTCCTGAGTGGGAAAATGGGATATGCACTCAGTATGTAGGATCCTTTCATCTCAGCTGGACTTGAAGTAGAGAAAACAAAGAAGTTGAACTTAGCCGTGTCCCTCTGCAGTCTGACTCCCTGGAATCTCAAAGGGAAAAGAAGCAAAGGGAAAAGAGTCACACTACTAAAAAATTCTCTATCCATTCATCTGAAGTTGGACACTTACATCAATTTCATAGCTTGACTATTGTGACTAGTGCTGTAATGAACAAGGGAGTGCGGGTATCTCTTTGACACACTGATTTCATTTGCTTCGGATATATATCCAGTGGTGGGATTGCTGGATCACATAATAGTCCCATTTTTAATTTTTTGAGGAAGCTCCATACTGTTTTCCATAATGGATGTTCTACTTTACAATCCCATCAACAGTTTGTAATTGTTCCCTTTTCTCCACATCCTCACCAACACTTTTTCTTTTTTTTTTTTTTTGTCTTTTGATGATAGCCATTTTAACTGGAGTGAGATGGTACCTCATTGTGGGTTTTACTTGCATTTCCCTGATGATTATTGATGTTGAGCACTTTTCCATGAGGTGATAAATCTAACTGCCCTGATTATACAACACATATATGTACCGAAACATCAACTTTGTGCCCCATAAATATTTATGATTAAAATATGTCAATTTTTTAAAAATTCCCAATGGGATTGGAATGTGATTTTAAGTTTACCCACATTGGTAGTCTCGTGTGTGTTCTTTGATGCCTTAAATTCCTTTCCTAAGGAAGGAAGCAGTCATTACAATGGAAACTCAAACTGCAAATATCTGTGGGTGGGTCTAAGTTCCCTTCTTAGTGAAGGATGAGTCAGGCCACTGCCTGGGCACCTTCCACGAAAAATCTGTGTATCCAGTGATTCATGTATGGACTGAGGAGCTGCAGGGAAGTTCAGGAAGATATGGTGACATCTGATGACCTGCAGCACTGGAGACCTGGCCCAGAGGTGGAGGGTGAAGGAGCCACAGTGCAATAAGAATAACAGTTCCCCTGTAAAATAATTCATCATAAGCAAAGAAGGTGTCTGCATGGTAAGACTCAGCCAATGGCCTGAGGCTGGAGAAGCCTAGTCAGGCTGAGCACCCTCAAGAGAATCCCCATGGCCCCAGGTCTCACTCAGGCACTGGGTGCCTTGTATTTGCCCTGGAGAAGAAATGGCCCTAAGTCAATTGCTCTTTCAGCTCCAGCCTCTGGCAGATGCTTGACCTCTAGAACTGTAACACTGTGGGGTTTGGTGAACCTAAACTGGAACTTTCTTCCAATACAGTGCAGCACAAATGGAGCATTCTCCTACTCTTCACGGTCTTGAAGTGGCAGGAGCAGCAGTGACCATGACCAACTCAATGAACTGAGTAACAACCAGCAGATTCATGAACACTTAGAGCACCCCTAGGAATGCCTGGAAGCATTGTCATCTACAGGCAGACTAGTAAAACCCTAGAATCTCTGAATCTGGACAGGCAGCTTCATATTAACAAGACCAGACTGAACTGCCCTCACCAGCTCATGAAGACCAAGACATTTGGTTATACATGAAAGAAATCATTACTTGTGTAACTCCATGTGTTATTAATGACTCACTCATATACTTTCCTATATGAGACCAGGACAGTCTTGGGATAGGGACCATATCGGGCAATTTCACTGGCTGCAAAACTTTAATGGTGAATGTGAAAAATGGTAGCCCTAGGTAAAAGGAGAAAAATATAGGAGGGGAAGAGGTTAGAAAGAGAAAGGCTGAGACCTTTTTCATAAACCAACTCATAAATGAGAAAAATTGAAGCTGCCTTTAACTGTAAAGTCTAGAAAACTCATTCTACCAACAAGAAGAATACAGAAGGACCCAGAGTCTGTAGAATGGCACAAGCATTACCTCCTAGTTCCTTGCCTTTTGGTCCAAAACCAAGTTATCCTCACCCAGGAGCCAGGTGTTCCTCTCCCTCAGTCTCTCCTCCTCCCCTTTTCCCTCCCCCTCTTACTTCTGAGTCGAAGACCCCTTTGTGGTTGAGTTGCAAGTGTGCTCATCCCTGGAGAAAAATCAAATTATTCAGAGTTGGGCAGCTACAGAACAAACTTCATTCTTATTAACATTGACCACCTTGCATGGCATAACTTGATAGGCTTCTTTGCTAAAAGACTCTCTCCCAACATGGAGAGGAAGGGGAAGGACAAAGCAGCATGGTGTAGAGACACCATCCTTACCCTGTCAACAACAGGGACAAAGAGGGAGGAGGAGACAGAAGATCCCGCCTTACCTAAAACAATTAGGACAAGATCTCTGAGCCCCTCTCTTTTATTTGGTTTTTCAACTACAGGCTCTACAGATGTCTGACCTACAGGCTCAGCCACATCAAGTCTCTAAGCTAATCCTAACCAAAAAGGAAGCCACTATCTGAAATTCACAGAGTTGCCTTGTCTCTGACCCCAACACCTAACTGCATCCCTGGCTTTCAGCCATGGTCCTCCCTCTGCCCCTTCCTTGATCTTACTTGATATACTTGCTCCTTGCCTCTCCTTGAGAATTGCTGCTGCAAGCCTAACTGCCCACCCTGCCCACTGCTTCCTTATTGATGTACTAACCCTGTCTTTTCTTTACAGAGAGTGGGGAACAGAGGGTTATAGAGGTTGGGGCAGGGGTGTCTTGGCCTTCCCCACTTGGGTAAGGAATTTGTCAGAGGGGAACAGAGGCAATGTGGCCAAGTGGGAGTCTAGGAGCTCAATAAAGAGGAGCCAAGAGCATGCCTGGGATTACCAAACCAAGTATAAGTCCAAAGGACCAGGAAGCCAGGAAGGAAGGTCAGACATTGGGAGGTTCAGAGCCAGGTAGAATCGGGCTTGAGTAACCAGTATGCCAGGGGAGAAGTCCTGGCATACTGCAGTGTTGTAGGGGTCCAATGGCTTCAGGGAGCTGCCCAAAGTCAGATATTCCAATGTAACCCAGGCTTACCAAATTACCTGCTGCTCCCTCTGCTTTGAACGCCCTGTCTCACTTTTCTGTCTGAAGACTGACATCAAACAGCACCCAAATCTGTTGGTTAATCCTACAATGAACCTGACATGGACTTCTGATGTGCTATTATCACCGCATATTTTAATTATTTATTACCTTGGTTGGTTCTCTCCCTGCCCCCCATCCCGTCAAACTGTCAACTACTTGATGTCAAAGACTGTCATCCCATTTTTAAAACCCATGCAATCACATCCCTGGCATTCAATCACATCGCTGGCACATGAAGATTCTCAAGAACGAATGAATGAATGGAAATGTGGTAGATGGTGCAAGCATATCTCATTTAACTCTCTCCCTAAATCCCACTAAAACTGCAACAAGAGATTTCTAAAATGCAAACAAAAAACATATAAACCTACAAAGATAGAGAAAATAAAAGAGACACAGCAAAAACAAAGTGTGACAAGCTGAAAAACAGATGGGAAAGTGGAATCTGACTTAGTAGATCTCAAAAGGTGACTCTTAAGTTAGCAGTGATGAAAGCCAGGACCCAAGCTGATCTACACGGAATATTCCAAAGGCTTCTACATTGATGGCATCAGATATCCTTGGAAGTGGGGGTGAAGGGGCAGATTCCTGAAGAACTGTTTGAGGAGCAGTTAGATCCTAGTATCCTCTTTTCTTTTTTTTTTTAATCAGTTCCCAGACAACCATTCCTCCCAGCCCCAGCAGATGCCTGAGGGCTAGTCCGGGTCTCTAGACTTACAGAACCTGGGCACAGGTTCTAAGTGGGCGGTGCACGTATCAACCAGGAACAGTGAGTGAAGGCAGAATGCAGGCTCCTCAGCTCGCTTCCCCCACTCAGTCTCCAGGCTGCTGGCAGCCAAGTACACACTCTCTGAGAGGAAACAAAAGAACCTTCTCTGGGAATCTGATAAGCCAAGATAAAGTCCTCATGAAGGCAGACTGTGTAGTATCTGCATGTAGGAATCATGAGTCTCAGCACTGACCAGGACCCCAGGTTTTCCCAATCCACAAGAGCTGCCTATGTACAGTGAAGGGTCCACATCTCCTCAAAATATATTAGTGTCGCCTAATTTGCACTTATGCTAAACTTACAACTGGAAGTATAGGGGTGGCATAGAGTGCATGTGCACCAATCATATCTAGGACCAACTAAGATTCACGCAGTATAACCCCAGGCTTTCACAGCTCCAGGACCCCTGCTCCCACTGCAGGGGTGCATGCTGTCCCGCCATTCTCCTAACCCTAGAAGGCTGACACTCTGGCCAGAGGCTCTGGGCCTCACCTGGATGAGACCCCTCATACCACATCCAGCCACAGTGACAGCCTGGGGAGCTGCTGGGGAAACAGGAAACACCCACACCCTCAAGGTGACTAATAAGCCATCACAGACAACACCAAGAGATTAAGGTGCTGTGGCCTTCTACCCCAACCCCAAAACGTGAGTGGCATCGTGGCATATGAGTAAACAAGGTCTAGCTTAGGTAGATTAAAGAATTCCATATTGAATAATCTTTCTGAAAGGCTATCTCTGGTTGATTGTCACAATATTACATAAAGCCAACGGAGGGACTAGAGATCTTAGACCCCCATAGCTCATCCAAAGGCCCAGGCAAAGGGTTGGCCTAGACTGACATAGACTGTCAGGGCTAGCCAAAAGACTGACACAGAATTTCTCAATTGGCAAGCCCCTCCCAGTCAAGTCATTCTACAGTTGCACTTCCCAAACTATACACTAAGGCTCCCTAAGGCAGCACAGTGAACTCACAAGAGTACTGTGGAATATTTTGAATTTTCAAAGAAAACACAGCAATTTATGTTGCTTATCATGCGAATTATTACTATTTACTTATTTGTGCCTAACTACCTAATAAACAGAATTATTAGGCATTTTGGAGGGTCTAGAGGTGCTGTGAAAAGACGACAGAGACTCTACGGGACCCATGGACAAGAAAGTTTGGGAACCATCGCCCTAGCGCGAATTTCCCCGCTGGCATGCCCATCCCACCGTGCAGGGCTTCCAGTCAGCTTTTTCTCCCTGTTCTGAAATCTGAGAAGATAACTGGGCATATCAGATGCCTGAGGAAGGCTTCTAACATGAAATACAGAGATAAGAAACGCACATGAACGCACACACACACACACAAAGCAACATGGGAAAAACAGACTCTGCATGGGAACACTTCAGGAAAGGAAAGGAGGGGGCAGGGGCAAGGAGGAGAAAAATCACTCAGAAAGTTTCTAAGAATCTCAAAATGGTATTCTTTCCCTTCTCTCTTTAAGCAAGGGAGTCCTTGGCTAATATCACATACACACATCAAATCACATTGATTCAAAGTATAATATCTGATGGCAGCAAAATCCTAATCATGATCAGTGCATCTCTCACTACTTCATTCAATCCCTGACACCCAAGCTCATCTTACCAGGCATGATAACTAACTAAGACTAAGACTTGTATCCAACTATTTTCCAGGGTGTTTCCCAGCATATTGGAAATGATCTTTTTATATTATCTGATGGGCTCTTATATGTTAACACACAAAGTTCTGTCTAGGGAGAAATTCCTGCAGCATATGCGCATTTCCCAATACAAATTTTGTCTTTGAGTCTTATTTAAGCCTTCAACATAGTTCTACAGGTTAAAAAGCAACAACAACACACAATAACAGCAATTCATGACCATATGAACATAAATGATAACATTCTTAAAATCAAATATGCCTTCTCCCTGTCAAACTACTGTCATCATTTTATTTTAAAATTCCACTTTTGTAGATTAAATACTATATCTATCAGGCAATTATGGGTACATTTTTGCATTCTAAGAAAAACAAAAACAAAAAACTAATGTCTATAAGAGGGTCATTTTGCTCTTTAGTTTTTTCACAGAATTGGACTAAATCATGGCAATTAGTGTAACGGAAATGTTTACAGCAATCTCTGATGGCAGTTCCACTAATGCAATGATTTAGCTCAAGCCCAGTAAAATATGAACATGTATCATTAGGATGAATCAGAATCAAAAGCAAAGCAACTTTTAGCTTACAGTAATTCAACATACATCATCTCATCAGCAATGCCAACTATAAAATTAAGGATATACAATTAGTCAATCAGACGGTTCCTGAATTAATTAATTAAGCGAGGAAAATCAGCAAGCAAAGACAGGACTACATCCAACAACATACTTCCCCCTCTTAAAACAATCCTTTCCATTCATTTTGATCTCGTTATCCAATAAACACAGGACTCAATCTTTCCCTGATGGTATTAGTGATCAAGACACCTCCCAGATCAGCCACCAGTTTAGTGTCCCATAAACTCACCCTCCAAGAGGTCACTTGGCTTTGTTCCTGCAACTGAGAATTATTCACTTTACCGTCTGCCTGGCAAAACCGCATCTCCAATAATCCTCAAAGGATCATTTAACAGTTGCCAATGGAAGTATGTGAAGAAATAGGGTTAAGCATAGTCCTCCATTAGGACGAATAAGAAGAAATTAAGTGAACTTGAGGCTTAGATTTTAAGACAAGGAGTATTTCTGGAAATACAGAAGAACATTTTCTAGTAATAAAAGAAGTAATTCATCAGAAATGGATAATAATGTCCCTAATAACAAGGTTTCAAAACATATTTAGCAAAAGTGAACAACCAAAGGGTCATATTGACAATTTCACAATCATAGTTGGGGCATGTAACATCCTTCTCCAAGTAAACGCCAGAAAAACTAGATTTTTAAAAAGTACACTAATGATATAGAAGATCTCTAGCTCTATCAACCAACTTGATCTAACTGACCCTGAAAAAAAAAGCCTGGCAGTTTCTTAAAAAATAGACATATAGCTACCCATTGACCCAGCTAGTTCACTCATTGGTATTATCCAAGTGAAATAAAAGCATGTTTACAAAAAGTCATGTACAAGACTGTTTTGGTAGTTTTACTCATAATGGCTACAACCTGGAAAAGGCACAGGTATCTGTCAACAGGAGAAGGCATAAACAAATTTTGATACTTTTATACAATGGACTATTGCTCTGCAATTAAAAAGGAGTAGATTACCAACACATAAAACAACATGGATAGATTTAGGTGAAAGGAGCACATACTTATGTGATTCCATTTATATGAAGTTCTAAGACAGGAAAAACTAACCCATGGTAGCAAACCATCAGAATAGTGATTGCTTTTGAAGTGAGTGAGGAAATGGGCATTTTCTGAAAGGAGGCAAAAAGGAACTTTTGGAGGTGATGATAGTGCTTTGTATCTTGGGAGGGTCTTGGCTTACACAGATACCTGTACTTGTAAAAATCCAGCAAATAGTACACTTAAAAATCTGTGCCTTTTAGTGAACATAAATGTATGTCTTAAAAAAACCCATAAATAATTAACTGTAATAATATGCTGGCTGAAATGTTTTAGGATGAAATGCATTGATACTTGCAACTTACTTGAAAAGGCATTAAAAAGTAAAATGGATTGATTGAGAGCAGATGAGGAATGAATAGATATGTGATAAAGCCAGAATTGTAAAAACCATGGAGTCTAGGCGGTGGTATATGAGTATTCAGTGTAAAATGTCTTCAATTTTCCTGTATGTCAGAAATTTTTCAAAATAAAATGTTGGAAAATATGTTATACATGTATCTATGCTGGTTAAAATGTATAATAACAATATTATACAAAACAAAGAAGGTGGTAAATGAAGTTCAGGGTCTTTGAATGAAGAACACCTGAAGTTCAGGTGTTGTCAGGTCTTTGCACAGTTAGGAGGTGATAACAGTGAAATTCACAGTAGAATGAAATAAGTCAGAAATCTATATTGGTTGTTCTAGGGTAAGCACTAACAGAGTCATGGAAGATACATAACTAATGGTGGGGGCAGGATTGTAAAAAATTCACAATTAATTTTAATGAAAGTGTAAAAGGAGAAAGGGAATCTCAAAGAGCTGAGTTAAATAATAAATGGTAAAATGATAGGTATAAACCCAAATAGAGCAATATTTATATCAAAGTAACTAAATACTCCAATGAAAGGACAAAGTTGGTCAGACTCAATTTTTTAAAATCCTTACGTTGTTTGTAAAAGATACGCCTTAAATGTAAGGACACATAATGGCTGTATGAAAAAGGGTATTCCAGACAAGCAGTCAAAAGGAAGTGGTGTAGTTATAATAATATCAGACAAAGTAGTACTAACATAATAAGAATTACTAGCAATAAAGAGTCATTTTATAATTATAAAAGGATTAATATACCAGAAGAACATGTCAACTTAAATTTTTTTGTATCTAATATTATAGCTTCAAAATATGTAAAGCAAGAATCATTAAAACTAAATGGCTACGAACAAATTCACAATTATAGTGAGACATTTTAAAAATCCTTTCTCAGGAGCTAATAAAACAAACAAACAAAAATGGTTAGGAATATAGAGAATTAAAGCAACATGAATAAGCAATCTTAATATATTGAGAACAGTGTAACCAACAACTGCAAAATTCAAATATTTTTCAAGTGTACATGGACTATTTACCAAAACTTACATTTACCTGGCCATACACATATCAAAATAATTTTGAGAAAATTGAAATTATATACATCATGTTTTCTATCCACCATGGAATTAATCTAGAAATCAACTGCAAACAGATAAATTTTTAAATCCCCAAATGTTTAGAACATAAGCAATTCATTTATGAAAAGACTGTAGGTCAAAGGAGAAATCACAATGGAATTAGAAAATATTTTGACTTAAATCATAAAAATATGATATATAAAAACCTGTGAGATCCAATTACAGCATACTTAAGGGAAAATTATATTGCAACAATTATCAAGACAAAGTGAATCTTGTTCAAGGATAGATGAATAGATCAGTGGAATATAATAGAGTTCAGAATCAGACCTACACATGAACAATCACTTGATTTATGACAAAAGTGCTCCAGCACAGTGGGAAAATTATGATCTTTTCAGTAAATGATACATGGCCAGCTGAGTACTATGGCTCATGCCTGTAATCCCAGTACTCTGGGAGGCCAAGCCTGGAGGATCCCTTGAACCCTGTCCCTACAAAAAAAAAAAAATTAACTATCTGGGTATGGTGGCACCTGCCTATAGTCCCAGCTACTTGGGAGGCTGAGGCAGGAGGATCACTCAAGCCCAGGAGGTCAAGGCTGCAATGAGCTGTGATTGTGCCACTGTAACCCAGCCTGGGTAACAGAGTGAAACCCTGTCTTAATTTAGAAAGTAAAAGATACATGGCCAGTTAGAAAGCCATACAGAAAAACAAATTAATATTTAATTTTGACTCCTACCTCACACCTCACATACACAAACTTCAGATGGATTTTAGTGCTAAATGTAAAAATCGATCAATAAAAGTTAATCTAAAGGAAGACAGCATAGTAGGATATCTTCATGTTGTTGGTGTAGACACCATGGTAGACATGAACAAAAAGCAAATTGAAAAGAAAAAGTTTGAAAAATTGGAGTACATTCCAATTAAAAACTTCTGTTAATCAAAAGGCACTTAGAAAGGGAGAAGATATTTGCGACAAAAATATCTAATGGGCTCATATCCAAAATATATAAAGAATTTCTACAAATTAACAAGAAAAAGACAGACTACTCAATTTTAAAAAGCAGGGGTGAAAGACTTATATAGGTACTTTCCAAAGAGGATATCCAAATGGCCAATAAGCATATGAAAAAGTACCCAACCTCAGTAGTCAGCATGGGAATACAAGTTAAAACGAGACTGCTATATCATTGAACACCATGAGGCTAAAAGGAAAACAGCTGACAAAACCTAGTATTGTCAAGGAGCTATTGGAATGCTCATACATCTCTGGTGGGAGTGTAAATTGTCACAACCACTTTGGAAAACCAGCAGTATTTATTAAAGCTGAAAATATGCCTGCCTCACAAAACAGCAATCCTTTCACTAGATACATGTCCAGCAGAAGTACATATGAGGATCAGAGTCTTATGTACAACAATATTTATAGGAACTTTATTCATGATAGCCAAAAGTGTTCAATGACAGTGCAATGAATAAATATATGGTGATATATTTTTATAGTGAGATACTGTGCCAAAATGAAAATGAACAACTACTGCTACAATAGCAGCGATGAATCTCACAAACAAAATGTTGAGCAAAAGAAGTCGCATACAAAGGAGTACATACAATAAGATTACATTCATATATGAAGTTCAAAAACAGGCTAAGCCCATACACCAACAACATCCAAGCCCAAAGCCAAATAAGGAATGCAATCCATTCACAATTGCCACAAAAAGAACAAAATACTCAGTAATACAGTTAACCAGGGAGGTGGAAGATCTCTATGACGAGAATTACAAAATACTGCTCAAAGAAATCAGAGATGACACAAACAACTGGGAAAATCATTCCATGCTCATGGAAAAGAAGAATCAATATCATTAAAATGGCCATACTGCCCAAAGCAATCTACAAATTCAATGCCACTCCTACCAAACTACCAGTGACAATCTTCACAGAACTAGAAAAAACCATTTTAAAATTTATATGGAACCAACAAAGAGACCAAATAGCCAAGGCAATCCTGAGCATAAAGAACAAAGCTGGAGGCATCACTTTACTCTACCTCAAACTATACTACCAGGCAACAGTAACCAAAACAGGATGGTAGTGGTACAATGGAACAGAATAGAGAGACCAGAAATAAGGTCACACACCTACAACCATCTGATCTTCAGCAAAGCTGCCAAAAACAAGCAATGAGGAAAGGACTCCTCATTCAATAAATGGTGCTGGAATAACTGGCTAACCATATACAAAATATTGAAATGGAACCCTCTCCTTACACCATATACAAAAATCAACTCAAGATGGATTAAAGACTTAAATGTAAAACTTAAAAATATTAAAACAAAACAAAAAAACCTTGAAGATAAAGATAACCTAGGAAATACCATTCTGGACATAGGAATTAGCAAAGATTTCATGACAAAGACACTAAAAGCAATGGCAACAAAAGCAAAAATTGACAAATGGAATCTAATTAAAGAGCTTCTGCACAGCAAAAGAAACCATCAACAGAGTAAACAGACAACGTACAGAATGAAAGACTTACAAACTATGCATCTGACAAAGAGCCAATATCCAGAATCCATAAGGAACTTAAACAAATTTACAAGCAAAAGACAAATGATCCCATTAAAACGTGAGCAAAGGACATGAACAGAGACACTTCTCAAAAGACAACATACGTATAGCTAACAAGCATATGAAAAAACGCTCAACATCACTGATCATTAGAGAAATGCAAATCAAAGCTACAATGAGAAATCATCTCACATCAGTCAGCATGGCTATTATTAAAAAGTCAAAAAATAACAGATTCTGGTGAGGTTGCAGGGAAACATGGTTGCTTATACACTGCTGTGCAAATTAGTTCAGCTGTTGTGGAAAGCAATGTGGTAATTCCTCAAAGAACTGAAAACAGAATTACCATTCAACCAGAAATCCCATAATTGGGTATACCAAAGGAACATAAATCATTCTACCATAAAGACACATGCATGCATATGTTCACTGCAGCCTTATTCATAATAGAAAAGACATGGACTCGATCTAAATGCCCATCAATGATAGACTGGGTAAAGAAAATGTGGTACAAATACACCATGGAATACTATGTAGCCATAAAAAAGAATGAAATCATGTCCTTTGCAGCAACATGGATGAAGCTGGAGGTTTTTATCCTATGCAAACTAAAGCAGGAACAGAAAACCAGATACCACACGTTCTCCCTTATAAGCGGGAGCTATACAATGAGAACATGTGAACACAAAGAGGAAACAAGAGACACTGGGACCTACTTGAGGTGGGAGGGTGGGAAGAGAAAGAGGATCAGAAAACATGCCTATCAGGCACTATGCTTAGCATCTATGTGATGAAATGATCTGTACACAAACCCCCATGACACGAGTTTACCTGTATAACAAACCTGCACATGTACCTCTGAACCTGAAATAAAATTTTAAAAAATAATGAACGAAAGGAAAAAAAAAACAAGTTTAGCTAATCTAGGGTGATAAAATAGCAGTGGTTACCTTTAGGCAGCAAGAGGAAAAGGCAGGGGGGTTTAGATTCTAGGGTGCTGATAATGCTCTATTTCTTGATATGGGGTGGTTACATTGGTGTGTTCACTCTGCCGAAATCAATTAAATTAATCAATACAAAGTTACTTTTTTGAAAATTTAGTGGAATATTTTAGAAGAATTTGACAATGTAATTTTAAAAGTTATGTGTAAGAATTATTAGTGACTACAACCAAAACTTCTTTAAAAATAAGGGAGACAAGTAGAATTTTTATCTGATAAATATTAAAGCCAGTTTAAAAACAGTAATTAAAACAGTGAGACATTGGTACAAGAAGAGACAAATCAGCCAAGAAAACAGAATAAAAAGCCCACATACATCATTTTCTGTCCATTAAAAATAAACAAAATTTGTATCAAAGAAAAAACAAAAGAAATTTCAAATGAAAAATTAAGATTTAATTACATTTAAAGTTCTGTACACAAATGGCACATTAAGCATTTATTATTTTAATGTATAAAGATATCCCAAATCATAGGAATGTAAAATAAAGCACCACTTTAAATAATAATTTGGCAATCTTTGGTTAGAAGGGAGGACAACATGTGCTATAGACTGAATGTTTGTGTCCCCCCAAAATTCATATATTGAACCCTAATCCCCATTGTAAAGATATTAGAAGGTGGGGCCTTTGGGAGATGATTAAGTCAAGAGGGCTCTGCCCTCATGGGATGAATGCCCTTATAAAAGAGACCCCAGAGAGCTCTCTCTCCCCTTCCGCCATACGAGGACACATGGAGAAGATGGCCATCTATGAACCAGGAAGTAGACTGTTACCAGAACCAAACTGTGCTGACACTCTGATCTCAGGCTTCCAAACTCCAGAATTACAAGAAATAAATTTCTGTTGTTTATAAGCCACCCAGGCTACGGTAGATTGTTATAGCAGCCCAAACAGACTAAGATACTATGCATATTCTGTGACCCAACAATTCCACTTCTAAATACGTACTCTAATTTTAGCACGTTACTCAAGGATATATAGACAAAATAGTAAATATCTGCCAATAAGGGAATGAGATAAATAATCTGATACATCTATAGAATGGAATACAACAGTTAAAATGAATGAACTAGACATATATGTATCAACATAGGTACCTCAAAAGATAATGTTGAGTTGAAAAAGCAGGATGCAAATGAATATGTAAATATTATATCAATTATGTAAATTTTAAAAAATCTTCCATATTGTTACAAGGTACACACAAATGTAGAAAAAAAGCATTCAGCCAGGCGTGGTGGCTCATGTCCCTAATCCCAGCACTTTGGGAGGCCGAGGCAGGAGGGTCACTTGAGGCCAGGAGTTCAAGACCAGCCTGGCCAACATGGTGAAATCCTGTCTCTACTAAAAACATAAAAATTACCTGGGCATGGTGGCGCATGCTTGTAATCCCAGTTACTTGGGAGGCTGAAGCAGAAGAATCACTTGAACCCAGGAGGCGGAGGCTGCAATGAGCCGAGATCACACTACTGCACTCCAGACTGGGCAACAGATCCAGCCTCTGTCTTGAAAAAGAAAGAAAAAAAAAAGAAGAAAAAAAGCATTTGAACACCCATGGGAAATGTGTATGGCAACTTCTAGAGAGTGGTTACTTTGAGAAGAAAGAAAGGAGAATAGCATGAGAAAAGTTTTAACATTATGTTAAATATTTGATTTGCTTTTAGAAAAACAGGTGAAGCACACATAACAACATAATCATTTCCACCATTGTTAAATTATTTTTGGTATACTTGAAATATATTATAATTAAAATAAAATACAAAGGTCTACAAATCAATTTTAAAAAGCACAAATCAGCCTTCTACACTTCAATAGAAAAAAGGAAATCAGGAAAGAATAAAGGCACCTCACAAAAGAAGAAACACACCTGAACAATCAATGTGAAAACATTCATCATCTCCCTGGTAATAAAAAATAATTACAAATTAGAGTAACTTTTTTGTTGTTGAAAAAATTTTAATGATAATATCACTCTTGGCAAAGGAAATATGTGCTGTCTATACTGCTAGTAACAGAATTTATCTTTGCGTGTGTGGTGGTGGGGGGAGGTAATTTGGTCATGTGTTTTAAAATCTTAAATATATTTGTACAATTTTACCCATTCATTCCACTTCCTTGATTTTTTTTCCTAAGGAAAATGTCTGAGTTAAACACAAAGATGCTCATTATGACAAGGCTCATCATCTTAAATAATCTAAATGTCCAGAAATCAGGGGTTAAGTAAATTAGTTCATATCCAAAAGATGGATTCTATACAGCCTTTAAATATCATACTGTAAAAGAATTATCAACCCAGCTGGATATCATGACTCACTCCTGTAATCCTAGCACTTTGGGAGGTCAAGGCAGGAGGATTGCTTGAGCCCAGGAGTTCAAGATCAGCCTAGACAAGATAGCAAGGGCTGTCTCTACCAAAAAAAAAAAAAAAAAAAAAACAAAAATTAGCCAGGCATGGTTGTGTGCACCTGTAGTCCCACCTACTAGGAGGACCGAGGTGGGAGGATTGCTTGAGCCCAGGAGTTCAAGGCTGCAGTGAGCAATGATTGTGCCACTGCACTCCAGCTTGGGCAACAGAGTGAGACCCTGTCTCAAAAAAAAAAAAAAAAAAAAAAGAATTCGACATGAGAAATTATGACATTATGTTGTGAAAAACTTGTTATAAAAGTATATCTTCATTATGATCCCACTATATATATACATATTGTTATTTAGGTGCATTTTTTTTTTTTTAAGAAAAGCTCTCGCCCTGTCACCCAGGCTGGAGCACATTGGCTCATTCCAGGTCACTGCAACCTCCACCTCCCAGGTTAAAGTGATTCTCCTGCCTCAGGCTGCCGAGTAGCTGGGATTACAGGTGCTCGCCACCACACCCGCCTAATTTTGGTATGTTCTGTAGAAGCAGGATTTCACCATGTTGGCCAGGCTGGTCTCAAACTCCCAAGCTCAAGTGATTCACCCACCTCAGCATCCTGAAGTGCTGGGATTACAGGCATGGGCCACCACGCCTGGCCCTGCAAGTGCAAATGTAAAAAGATAATTACCAACATGTTAACAGTGGTTATCTCCACATGACAGGCTGGGAAAGTTTCATTTTTTTCTTTATACTTTCTGTATTTCCAATTACATTGACATATGTTATTTTCATAATCACTCAAAATAATATTTAGCCCTCATTTTTAAAGTAGCAATTTTACTGGCCTAAAAATGTGCATTATTGGTCTGATGTTTTAAAAAATCAGAGACCAGGATACCACTAAATGAACACATGACCAAATCGCAACAAACAGCTTGATGTTTAGGTTCAGAAACCAATCCATACAGGTGTTTCTTGGTCCTTTAATTTAATCAGCAAGAATTCATTAATTAGCACTCTTTCCAAAGCAAACCTGCATTTCATTGTAAAGATGGAACAAAACATCCCCGCTTCCACTGCCCAGGAGCATGTAATTTAGTGTGTCCAGGAAAGCTCAGAATCTGGCAAATTTATACACAGCAGGTACATGCCGTAGCAAAGAAGTATTAACAGAAAGTCCAGGAGACCTGGTTCCATTCTGAGTTCAGGCCCCAACAAAAGGAACTCTGCCCTGGCCATGGTTACAGCATTTCCTTACAGGACCTTAGGACCAGAACCAGCAGCAGAGATTGAAGCAGAGTTTGAGGAATGAGCGAATGGAATCTCTCTGGGGGACAATCTGGGTAAAAATGGGTGAAGAAAATGACCTCTGACACAACCAAAATGACTAGGAAGAGCCCAGAAAATTGGGGAATGCCAGGAAATGAACCGAATGCCCCTTCCTCACCAGGGAATATCTGAGGATTTTTTAAATGCAGAGCCACAGACTGCTAAAAGCCAATTTAGAGGAGTAAAGGAATTTACCCCGGGGTCACACAAGTTGGTAAACAGGTAAGCTGAGATCAAAACTCAAGGAGGTGACTCCAAAGCCTGTATTTGTCCGCGTTGTCCAAACACTACCTAATAAATGGAGAAGGTAGAGTCCGATGCACCTCATTCTTCCAGCTCTATTCTGCCATGATACCATATGAAATACTGAAGGCTGCATATTATCTATAGTATTACTCTTTGAGTATCCTAAATGCCAAAATACTAGAAGAAAACATAACTAAACAATACCCCAATCAAGTTTTTGTAAAAAAACAAACAAAAATAATGAAGAAGAAAGAAAGGATAAGAGAAGGAAACCAAAGCAGAGTTAAAAAGTGTAATTGATCTAACCAAAGTCATGCTTTAAGACCCTGTTATCAAAGCACAGAGGGGCCTCCAATTTGCACAACACTGGGAGGCATTGTTCATTGTTGTTCATCTCCCTTAGAGTTGTGCAAGCCTTACAAATTGGTAAATAAGTTGAAATGATGCAAGTGTGCATCATGGGAATATTTCTCAAATATTTGCCTATTCCAAGAACATGTAACATGCAGATAAGAGAAACAGAGAAGAAAGAAAGGATGACATAATTTATCTCATCGGGGTGCCTTCTGGAGGAAATATTACATGAGTTTACTCCCAAAGCAGGGAAGTCACCACTTCCAAAGCCATTTCATGACACTTTGCTGGAGATATTAAAGGAAGTACCAAACTGACAAGAGTTCTCTCCATCGAGGACAAATGGCCAAGATGTGATTAGTGATGTTGAGCACCTTTTAATATGCTTGTTGGCTATTTATGTCTTCTTTGGAAACATGTTTATTCAGGTCCTTTGCCCATTTTTTAATTGGGTTATTTGGTTGTTTTGCTATTGAGTTGTTTGAGTTGCTTATATATTTTGGATATTAATCTTTTATCAGTTATATGTTCTGCAAATATGTTCTCCCATTCAATAGATTGTCTTTTCAATCTGTTAATTGTTCCCTTTGCTATGCAGAATCTTTTTAGTTAAATTCAAACCCATTAGTCTGTTTTTGCTTTTGTTACAAATTATGTTGTGCTTATGCCAAATAATACATCATAATGCCAGAATATACAATGGCGTTCTTGACTACCAATCTCACCCCACCATCACCATCACCATCATCACTGCCCTAATTTCATTCCTGTCCCTGGAAGTAAACCACTGCAATTTTTGGCATATACTTTTCTAGACCTTTTTAAATATATTTAAAAGATACATGTACCCATAAATATATAATTATATGGTTATATCTTTTACATGAATAGTGTCATGTCATACACATTTTTCTGCAACTTTCCTTATTTGTTTAAAAATCTATCTTGGAAGTCTTTCAATGGCAGTACATACAGGCCTATTGTGTTCCTTTTAACTGCTGTGTGGCTAACACTCCTGCATAGCCTGTGACATCAGAGTTTGTTTAACCACTCCTCTGCTGCTTCCAGTCTTTCACTACCACAGTAATAATACTGCAGAGTACTGCAGTAATGAATGTTCTTGTATATAGAACTGTGGGCACAAATCCAAGTCTTTCTTTGGAAAAAATGTCTATATATAGAACTGCTGTAAATTACCACAGTCTCAGCAAAAATGATCATTCCTCCAAGGCCACACTTCTTCACACCCTCACCAATCATAAGTGAGAGTGTCTGTTTACCTAACCTTCACCAGCACTGAACAGTGTTGGTGTTCCAATAAGTTCGGTGGGCAAAAATAGCACTTCACTGTTTTAACTTTCATCTCCCTGAACACAGTGAGGTTGAGCAGTAATTTTTAAGTGTGTGTTTCATCTGTAGTCTCCCATATTTTATTCCAGTACTTTGATAGGTTTATTTTTCTAATTAATTCCATGATCCACCTCGAGTTTAACTGCTGCATATTTTGATATGAGGGAATATTTTAATCTTATTTTCTTTTCCAAATAGGCAGTCAGTAATCTCCCTATCATTTATTGCAGATTCCCTTTCCTCTATCCTGATTTAAACTTTCACCGAAAAGTTTTCTTAAGTCTCCATTTATCATGCATCACTTTGGGAACTCCCTATTCTCTTCCATTGATCTACTGTGATGCTAAGAATTGTTTTAATAACCAAAGCTTAATTGCCTATTTAATGTTTAATAGGGTGACATGGACTATTTTGTACATTTTCTTTTCCCAATGAGTTTCAGAATCAACTTGACATATTTGTCAAGAAAATTTCATTAGGATTTGTTTAGGTTTTCTTTTCTGACACTGTTGGACTTCTAAGTTTTATGTTTGTTTTGTTTTTATTTTTGTTTTGGGATGAGCACATATTCAAGTCACAGCTGATGTGACTTCACTGCATTGTCAGTTAACTACTACCTTTAACCACAGGACAAAGAAAATCATCATTTTTGCTAGATATTATCTAAAATTCACTCAATTATCAAATTATCATAGGCCATCTTGTTCAGCCTCCTGGATCTACATTCTGCAGTTAACTTGCTCTGTAAACAGATAACGAAATAGTTCATGAGAACACTATTTAGGTTTCTTCACTGTAGTGGGAGACTGGTAGACATGCTTCAAGAAATTTCCAGTCCCAAACCATTTCTGTAACGGGCTCTTTATCTTGTTTCCACCAAAGTAGCTATGTTTTGGGCTATTTCATGCACAAGGGTTCTATATACAATTTTATTTGAAAGCAAACCCTCCTGATGAAAAAAAATGTTTTGAAAATCACTGCGTTGTGGCATGAAACTCTGAAAACAACAGTCCATTTGTTTAAGGCTGGAACAAATTCAAGGCTGCTCACTATTAATTTGAAAACAAACAAACAAACTGCTGGCTGGGCCTGAAGAAACCCCTGGGATTCACTTCCTTGTAGAGGTGTGTGGCCTGAAACCTATCATGTCTCCTCAGCCAACTAAACTAAGCTTCACCCACAGCACCTGTCCTCTTAGTTGCCAAAGTCTAAAAATACCCCTTAGTCAGCAATATAGAGCTTCTGCATTATAAGTCTTTATCAGAGTGCGGCTTCCTATCCAGAGCCTGTCAAAAGTTTGGCTGCAACTGACATTTACAGAAGATTGTCTTAAGGACTGTATAATCTACACACTCATCAAGGGCTCTCAAGATCTATCCTTGGATGGAATTGGACAGCCAAAATGATAAATATTTTGACCTGGTAAATTCTGCTCTAAGAGAAATCACCTTCACCGAACTAAATAATATGCTCTGATTTTGATTTAAGGTCATTCAAAAAACGGGTTGAGAATGAATAAATCACTGAATAAACGAAAGAACAATCAAATTTAAAGAGAATCTACTTGGCAACAGGAAATGATAGGTTTTATTACTATAGGTAGCTTTATTAAATTCTATTAGAGGCCAGGCGCGGTGGCTTACGCCTATAATCCCAGCACTTTGGGAGGCCGAGACGGGCGGATCATGACGTCAGGAGATCGAGACCATCCTGGCTAACACGGTGAAACCCCATCTCCACTAAAAATATAAAAACTTAGCAGGGCCTGGTGGCGGGCACCTGTAGTCCCAGCTACTTGGGAGGCTGAGGCAGGAGAATGGCGTGAACCCGGGAGGCGGAGCTTGCAGTGAGCTGAGATGGTGCCATTGCACTCCAGCCTGGGCGACAAGGCGAGACTCCATCTCAAAAACAAAAACAAAAACAAAAAACGAAACAAACAAACAAAAATAAAGTCTATTAGAAAAAGAACTAATAATCCTAGCTTTTTCTCAATTCTAATATATAATGCACAGGCAAAATAAAGTACAATTAGAAGACATACCTCCGCATTGGTCGGAAAGTTTAAGTACTGCAAAATATGCATCCAATGTAGAACTATTCTTAAATTAAGCATTATTTCTATCCCTAATAGTGCAAGATGCTAAAACTTCAAAACAAATGTTCACTACAAAGGGCTTGCTTTGTGCACAAAAAAGTGATTTAGTCACTTTTACAGATTATTTAAAATTATGGATTTTGTAATAGTAGATGTAATGAAAATGTCAGGCTAGATTGTCTTTACAGCTTCACATTGAACAATTGCATTTTTTTTAACTAAGTCATATAAAATGACAGGTATGCAATATGACGGCTCCAGGATCTGTCCAATTCTCTCACCAGAATTGAGGAGTTTACTAACCACTTACTATATGTTTTAAAAGGTACTTTATGGTACTCCTTACACAGCTTCAATTGATAAAAGTGATTTCCCTAAATACGATGGAAGGAAGGAAGGAGAGAGAAAAAAAAAGAAGAGAAGGAAGGAAAGGAAGGAGACAGCAAATAAAGAAAGAAGAAAAAAGAAAGGAAGGAAGAAAGGATGGAAGAAAGGAAGGAAAGAAAGAAAGAAGGAAGGAAACAAGGAAAGAAAGAAGGAAGGAAAGAAAGAAGGAAGGTAGGAAAGAAAAAAGGAAGGAAGGAAATAAAGAAAGAAGGAAGGAAGGAAAGAAGGAAGGAAGGAAATAAGAAAGGAAGGAAGGAAATAAGGAAGGAAGGAAACAAAGAAGGAAGGAAACAAGGAAGGAAGGAAAGAAGGAAGGAAAGAAAGAAGGAAGGAAGTGGGGGAAGGAAGAGGGAAAAGATTGAAAAGGAAAGAAGTTAAAAAGAGGCAGGGAGAAAGGAAAAAAAGACAGTCTCTTTGACAGTATAAAACATTATCTTCAGGGATACTCTATATACCATATGTTAAAATGGGATTTCTATTAAAGTATTATAATATTCTAAAAATGATAGAATCATTGGCTGGAAGGCTTATTTCCTAGAACTTTCTGTGGGTGAGAGAGGAGGCTCCACTCTCCATGCCACTCCCAGTAAGTGGGACCAGTAAACAGCTGAGTGTTTCTACACTTTCCTACAACAGTTCTGTTTTAGCTAACTTAGGGGAAGTGGCAGGAGGCAGGGGCAAGTATTACTGTGTTTGTGCACCTCTCTGGGCACTAGTCCAAGACTGGTTGAATTTTGGGGTTTGTTATTATGCATAGTCCTCTAGATTTTTAAAGGAGGATTTTTTTTAATATTGCATTATTTTAGCATTAAATTTTACCAGACTACGAAAAAGGAATTTCTCTGTAGAGCAATGCAAATGTTTTATAAGAGCCATTTTGTGCTTTCATTCAGTTTAAAAAGCTAATATCTAACCATTTCTGATATATACTGGGCCCGGACATCATTAGGTGTTCACAGAACCCATCAGAGGAGTTCCAAAGTTCTTGGTCTCTGGTCTCTCTCCAGCCCCAGAAATGGACACGAGTAAACCACCTGCTCATGGTTGGATGCAAGCACTGACAGGGGAACACATAAATCTAGAGGCTCGGGGGTTTAAGACATTTGGCATGGAAAATATATTAGTGACTCTCTTTTATCATAATGTTTGTGTCAATATCTGCCAGGAGATTTCGGAAACATCCTAAAACCAAAACTCTTCCTAGCACGTGGCTGAGGAAATGGACATTCAACCAATCCTGGCTCTGAAGGGTGACAGAAACACACCAACACATTCAATTCATTGTCCTGCCTGCTTTCCGAACATTTTTAGATTCATGAAAGATGGCTGCAAAGTTTCCAGGAGAAGAAACTGCAGATATTAAAGGCCCTGTGGGAAGCCTCCCGCCAGTCTCTTTACTGTCAAAAATCTCTGAGCAAGACCTAGCAGGTGGATGAGGGATTCTGCAAGACAAGTTTATCCACGTGTGGCAGAAGATATTTCATTAGCAAAGTTTATTGAAACTGGAAATTAGCTCAAAATTAACTCAGTATGAGATATTGAGGAAGTGAAATCAACCATAGCTGAATTTTTTTCAAGGAATAATGATAAATCTGTAACAAAGTCAGAATCTTGACTTATGTCATGGAAAGCACCTGAGCCCACTTCGGTTCCACCTCAAGAGTTCAGCAAATCTTTGAGCTGCTTTAGTCTGCCCCCTCATTCTGTAAATCAGAGAAATGAGACTCAGAGCAGCCAAATGATTTGCCCAAACTTTCCCAGCTAATTAGGGATTGCACGAAACAAGAATGGGGGTTTTCTCTGACATCCATGAACCCCTCTTTACATCCAAGGCAGAGTTCAACACTGCCTCTTTATGTGGTCCCCACTCTACACAAATGCCAGCTATAGTTCCTAGAGAGCTGAATTTGCCATTGTTTCTCCATGTCTCCAGGCCACAAGCCTGTAAAAGATAGGGACATATTTTTCCACCTTTTGATTCCAGCACCTAGCATAACACCTAACATATACTACCATTATCAAGTAGTACAACTACTTCCTTCAGCTAACTTTAATGAGCCCTCACTTCATACTAGTCCTGTGCTGCCTCCTTAATGCAGTACTCATTTGGTCCCCACAATATCTGGCAGAGCCTGGGCTCTTTTTCAGGTATGTCTGATCACTCAATCAATCTTCATTCAGTGAGTGAATGAATGAATGAGCCTAATGTCAGATACCATGCACTTGTCCCCACTTTAGCTTTTCCATTTCATTAGTGTCTAGGCTGGGAAAATAAAGCCATCGAAGCCTTTCATTTTTATACCATAGAGTGGAAAGTTATGTCTATGCAGAGTATGACTGGGCAGTTTACTGGGGCCTCCCTGCAATCTGCATCTGGAGACTGCTGGATCACCTCCATGTTTTAAGGTGTTCAAGGTATTAAAACACAATACAAGCTGAAGTAAGGTTACAGAAATAACAGGATATTTTAAATGTTCAGTCTTGGCAAGGTAGCCCTGTGACTACACGTAGCCTCATTTCAAAGTAATGTGAACATGTAAATTTCAAGACTCTTCATAAATGTGAGCTCAGGACCAAAAGGTCTTCTGGGCCCACCTTGTGATAAGCCCCCACTAATCATAAATCCACTCATCCTGATCCATTGGTGTAGTTGTTGTTAAAACTCTTTGCTATTGTTCCAGCAAAGCATTTACTGTACAAATACCTAATAAGCACTAATTATATTAAATGGTTATTTCAGTCACTGTTGGCATTAAGCCAACAAAGGAAAATACCTTTCTATCACGTAAAGTCACCCTCTACCTCACACCCATTTGGCAAAGTAGAGTTACAGGTGGTTGTCTCTGCAGAGGCAACAAAGTAATAATGAATATGCTCAACTTCCTTCTCACCAGTTGCAGAGGATGGTACCAGTGGAATAATGATAAATCTGTAACAAAGTCAGAATCTATGTCACGGAAAGCACCTGAGCCCACTTCAGTTCCACCTCATGGTGAGTTCAGCAAATCTTTGAGCTGCTTTAGTCTGGGATTTTCCCAGCTACTGGGAAAATTGCGATGCCACAGCCATACACAATACGCCATCCTGAGTATTCAGAGACCCATCATTACAGTCAGGGTGTGCAGAAGAGGGTTTAAGTACTTACGACTATATGAGGAAAACTCTTTAAGATGCAATTGCTATATTAACTTCTAATTAATCTGAGGATTATTCGGCAGTGGCAGGACCTTCTTTGCAGGTCAATGAAGAGTGTGTGAATTATCTTCTTACAAATTATTATTTGAAAAAAGTATTTGTTACCCACATTTTCACTTTGGGTCTCAAAAGTTGGTGTCGATCTGAGTATTAGAAATTCTAAGTCTCATCAAAAATGTAACTAAGTTGAATTTGTGTAAGTGTTCTACAATATTTTTCATCTATAATTCTTCAGAAGTATAACAACAATTTTAAAAGTTTGTGATTTTTCAACTTTTGATCCGTGTCTACCAAAGAGCTGAGAGATGCCATTCCAAGTTTGATATTCCCAGTTCTAACCCACTTATTGTAATTAACCTTCACCTGCTAAAGTAGAACAGCTGAACGGTGACCCACATACAGAAGTGCCTTTTCTTATGCGAACTTAAACAGCAGTTGGTGCTTAGCCTACCCTTTTACCAGAAGGAGCTCCCTAGCCTCAAACCATCCATGTATTCATTCAGCAAATATAATGAGCACCTAAAGTGTGCCAGACACATCAAAAAATTGCTAATGGTACTCTGGATTGAAACTGATAATGCACTTTCCCTTGAAAATATTGTCACTGCTATTATCACTCTTACACTCAGGAAAGCAGGGGTCCTGCCCAGAACCCAGGACTCAGGGATTCCCGTGCCTTGGAGTCTCTTCTGGTGCCTGGGACAGGCGAAGGCTGGCAGTGCCAACTGGGAAGTCACCCTGAGCCTGGACTAGGACCTGTGTGAGTCCCCATCCATGTCTCACATTCTGGCAGTTCTCCAAACCTTCACTGCTTCCCCACACTGTGCAGTCAACCAAGTGCCCTAGGGAGCTCCAGCACTCAAGCCTATGGGGCCACCCAGGGTGCAATGGCTAAGCCCTGGTTCTGAGAGGGCAGCCTGGCCAATGCGCTGTCTCTGCTGGCCAATGTGGCATCTATTTCATGTGATCAGAAGAGACTAGGCATCAGAATGATGCTCATACACTGATTTTGAGTGACTCAAATTGCTTATATATAAGCAGATGTCCCATGAGGAAAAAAAAAAATGACCAGGGACTCCCTCATACCCTAGGGGCAGCTCTGGTGATGAAATCAATTCGATGTTATAAAAGCAGGTTAGGTGCCCTTAAAATTTTAGCATAAGGAAATGTTTTCTGATTTTCAAACAACTAATTTTCAAATGAATTTCTAGAACCCAATCCATCCTAAACTGGAGACAGTCTATATTGCTATACACCATAAAACTCACTTATAATGACAGCCATTGTTCCATGACATTATCCCCCTAAAGCCTCTTGGAAACAATGCAAAGGAAGCACCAAGTGCATGTTTCTCTGTCTTCTTTGTGCTTTTCATCCTTATGCCTCACAATACCTAACCTAATATATTGCCCATAGTAGACACTCAACAAATATTTGCGGATCATCATTTTGAAGTCGAAAGTCGTCATTAGATATTTCCTTCAAATACCAAATATTTATAAGGCGCTTCATAACTGAGTTGAGACTTTTTACTAAGAAAACAAAACAAGAACACTTACATAACAGATGAGGATATTTTTTTCAGGAAACTCTTCTGGCTTAACAGTCTGTCGTAACTGCCAGTGTTTTTCTTATAGCTCAACAGTAAGAAAAATGACATGGCCATCCATAGCACCAGAGAAGATTTTTAAAAATAAAAACAAACAATGGAAAAATAACACACAAATCTCCCAAAAATGATTCAAAATCTCTCTCACTCAGAGGAATAGTCTTTCCATCCCTGTCTCGCTCTTCTCCCAGTCTCTCTCTGACACACACACACGCACACATATGCCCACATGCACACCACTTCCATTTGACTGGAAACAAGAAGACAGTGTCAGGGTCTGGTTTAGGTCAGTGGGAGCCCAGTGAAAACAGTCAGCTACTTCCAAAACAGGCAAGGTAACGTGAAAGGTAGGAGCCACTTCCCAAGCCAAACAGAAGCTGAATTACTGGCTCAGTTAACTGAATATTTCAGTCATAAACTTAACCAGTGAAAAATTCTCATACTCAATATAAAAACCAATATTTAAAGAATGTTGTATGCACATATTTGCCATCTATGCATGTATCTATGAAGATTGTCTAGCAAATTTGCTGTTTCTCCTTGTGTCAATTTGATATCTTCAGTCTGCATTCATATAGAAATATGTATTAAGCAAGCTTTGAGTGTTCCAGCAGGGGGTATGTTTAAATACAGTATCCAGTTCTCTTGGTGTATTTGAATATGATTTATTCGACAAAGGTTAAGTTCGCATCAATGATGGTAAAACATCATTTGTCAATAACATTCCGCAGTCTCCACGAAGTAAATGAACTCTACTCTTCTTGACAGCTCCATGGCATCACTTAAAGAGACTCTTCCCAAACTGAATGTTTACGACCTATTTTTTGAAATATGCTACACATGGGTTTAACAAAGCAAAAACCCCAGAAACAATGGAAACACACCTGGCTGAAGAATCAATACCCCTCCTTTGGGGCTTCTGCAGGTCAGTGTTCTCACAGTTCAACTGAAAAGATGAAAACACCGACTAGCTCTTTTCCTTGCCAGAAAATGAACAGTTGCTATTGTCTGGTGTCCACACAAAGAAAGTCCACCTTGCTGTTCATAGAGATGAGACTGAAAGGCTGTGTGCAAACTTAACCTTTGTTGAATAAATCATACTTAAATACACCAAAAGAACTGGATACTGTATTTAAACATACCCCCTGCTGGAACGCTCAAAGCTTGCTTAATACATGTTTCTATATGAATGTAGACTGAAGATATCAAATTATCCTCAGGCAAAAAAAAAAAAAAAAACTAATTTGAATCCTAAACCGTATATCTGAGAACATGCTCCCTGTAAATCCTGGCTCTGTCTAATTTGCTTATGAAAGGGTAAGCAGTGGGTCAAATGTCCAAGTTCGGTAACTTTCATAATCACCAACACTGGGCTCATGTTGCCTCTATCGTTGTCATTCCCAGTATTCAATAATTTGAGTATCCTTCTAATGAAGAGACAGAAGCCACTGAGGAGTCACTCTAGGTTACAGGCAATTTCCAAATGGCAGTCAGGAGGCTGGCCCGTTGGCTGGGGATACCACACTGAGCAGCACCGCTGTTCGCCTGAAGTGGAAAGAAAACCACGCGAGAGTGAGCCAGGAGGCTCGCGCCCAGGTGTTCGCCCTGCAAGATGGGACTTCTGAGGATGGTTGTATTCTTGGGCAATTCCACTGACAGCGCCTCCTCTTCAGCCACCCTCAGGTTACTTCCACCTGACATCTGCCTCCGTTCTTCTACTCACTGCCTCAGGAAGGTAGTGCCCCCTTTGGAGCGCCATCTCCTCCCTTCTCTCTACAACATAGCTATAAGAGCCCTTCATCCTCACCTCCAAGATTTTCACTGCATCCTCATTTTCTGCCTCGATTTTGGCTTAATTTCCAAGAATCTTCTATCAAATTCCAGCAGTTCCAACTCACAATAAGGCTTCAAAGCAAGGAACAAAAGTATGGCATATTTTTGATATTCTGTCAGATCTATAACCAGCTCCAGAAATGTAATGGAATTCTCTAAAATAGATACATTTATTTCATGTTAACATAAAGAAAGTCTTCATGAGTGGTACTGTAGGCTGAACTGCATCCCCCCTAAAATGCGTATGTGGAAGCCCTCGCCGCCCTCCTTGTGGTGGTTTGGGAGACGGGGCCTTCGAGAGATAATTAGGTTTAGATGAAGATATGAGGGTGAGGCTTTCATGATGGGACTAGTGCCTTTATAAAAAGAGACACCAGAGTGCTCTCTCTCTCTCTCTCTCTAACATGTGGAGACACAACAACAAAAATGACACAGCCATTCATAGCACTAAAAAAGGTTTTAAAAAATAAAAACAAGCAATGGGAAAACAATGTACAAATCTTCTCAAAATAAAAATCTCTCACTCAGAGATTCTTTTCATCTGTCTCTCTCTCTCACACGTACTCACAATGCATGCGTGTGCACACACAGGAACACCACTTCCGTCTGACAGGAAACAAGAAGACAGTGCAGAGGGTATGGTTTGGTCAGTGGGAACCCTGCGAATATAGTCACTTCCAAAACAGGCAAGAAGGCCACCATCCACAAGCCAGAGAGAGGGCCCTCACCAGAACCCAACCGTGTTGGCATCCTGATCTGACTTTCAGCCTCTACACTGCGTTCTGCTGCGTAAGTCACCAGGTCCCTGATTTTTTTTTTTTTTTTTCTGGCAGCCTGAGCTGACTAATACAAGTGGCTTTGATGGAATTATCCCTAAAATCCTTTCCAGCTCCAAATTCTTTGAACCTATGTGTAATTCATAAACGTCTTCTTGTGTTGGTGTGGGCAGTAGATGGGTAGGGGTGAGTGAAATTGTTAGGGTTAGATAATAAAAAAAAAATGAAATGATAAACTATCAAAATTCTCAAAGGTGGCAAAGCCCTGTTCTGAGACTTATCAGATGCAAATTCTATCTTGACCCCTCCAAATGTGAGTTCTCACTATTAGAATTTTCTGATTGTCTGGCCAACCTTTCGATGCTTTGGTTCTGAAATGTAAGTGGCCCCTTACCTAAATGCACACCATTGATAAACAGAACAAACAAACAAACAAAAAATCCTGCTTCTTGGTGTGGTATAAAATACAAATGTAACTTTTCTCAAATCTGTGTAAGTTACAGTTTCAATTAGGTAAGCTATTAAAATTTTCAAGGTTAGTGATGGGCCACTAGGGTCCTGTGTTCGCTTGGATGATAAAACTGGAGTGGGCCAGGCGTGGTGGCTCACACCTGTAATCCCAGCACTTTGGGAAACCAAGGTGGACAGATCACTGGAGGCCAGGAGTTTGAGACCAACCCAGCCAACATGGTGAAACCCTGTCTCTACAAAAAAAAAATGCAACAATTAGCTAGGCGTGGTGACACACGACTGCAATCCCAGCTACTTGGGAGGCTAAGGAAGGAGAATCGCTTGAACCCGGGAGGTGGAGGCTGCAGTAAGCCCAGATGGCGCCACTGCACTTCAGTCTGGGCAACAGAGAAAGTGACTCTGTATCAGGGAAAAAAAAAAAAAAAAAAATCTAAAAGAAAGATACCTAGAAGTGGATCACTTTCACTTCAAGAGATGGTGACTGAGCTCGATGCGTCTCCATGCTAGGGCTGCTTTCTCATCTGTTCTGGAAGTTTTCCCTGTCCTCTCCTCTTGACCCCATGCTATCTGCAGACCCACACTCATACACCCTCCAGCACACCCTCGAACTACTCACACACAAAAGTGTCTGCAATCTCTAGAGACAAAAAGCAGATTGTGATTACTTGGGGTTGAGGGAAGTGGGCAGGGAATTTGGAATGATAGCTTAAGGGTAAAGAATTAGCTGAAGAAACCATAGGGTATCTTTTTGACGTGCGTGATAAAAATGTTCTAAAATTGACTATGGTGATAATTGCACCTATCTGTGAAATCTGTGAATACACTAAAAACCATTGAATTGTAGGCTTTAAATGAGTGAACTGTGTAATATGTGAATTATATCTTAATAAAACTGAGTGAAGCCTGAATGTCCACGTTTGAGGACAGTGGATGAAACACAGGGGAGGGTATGACAGGAGTAACCGAGCTAAAGCCCTGCCTCATGGAATACACTTGACAGGAAAGAAATGAAGCTCCATAGCCGGGGTTCCTGTGTTAGTTTCCTATAAGCCGCCCTTTTTGGAGGGTCAAGTCACAGCATACGGGATCAGGAAAGGTTCTTTCACCTTACGCACAGTCAAACCCTCCCCCAGACAATGGAGTGCTGTATCAAAGCCGTGCTCAGAATGGATTTGAGTAGCATAAAGGATCCGTATAGGTGAAAGTGGAAGAGGGAATCAAGTCTTAGAATCCCGGTAGCATGAAGCAGGCTCCAGGGCCCTGGGCTTGCCTCTCCCATCAGGAATATATTAACATGCAGATCTGGCAGAACGGTTTCCCCTAGTCCTTGCAACACACCTCCTGCCTGATTCCTATCCAAAATTCTAATTAATAGGAATCCATATTTTCACACAGCTCTGGCAGTTTAAATATGCAAGTGCCTATTCAATGCTCCAAAGACCCCAAGCACCCTTTCAGAGCACATGGCTCTATACAAGGGCTCCCGTGTCTGAAATGCAGACGGCGCCTCGCTGTCACCATCCTAACAGTGTGGCAGCTGCGCTCCCCAAAGCCAGCAAAGTGGGTCCTGTGTGTGCACGGAAGGCATGCCTCAGCCACCATCCACCATCTGCCTGGCTGGTGGGTGCACAGCCTCAGCACAGAGAGACAGCTGCCCCTGACAATGGGGAAAACAGCAGCACTTCCTCAGCTCCTTTAGCAACAAGAAAAAAAAATGTCTGCAGGAAGAATATGTAAAATTACTGCAAATTTCAGATGCAACTGCTATTATGCCTCCTCACAGCTAAATGATCACACGCAGTAGGATGAGGTCTGTTTAGCAACTGTAACAATTAGGCACATTTGTATAGAATAAGGCACTAACAAGGCTAAAAGACTATTGTCCTGGACAAAGGGTTCCTCTCATAAGCTCTGCCATCATAAATGATACCTTTAAAAAAGCCTCTTCCTAAAGCCTTCTTTTAAGTAAAATGACGATCACTAATTACTTTGTTGTGAGCACAAACAAGAATTACTTTCTTCAAAAATTCTAACTAAATAAATTACTCCAGTCAAAAAGATGTATTCAATTAATTCTTTATTAAGGGCGTTGTAAAATCTAAGTGATTGTTCCAGAGAAGTTAGGCAGTGCCAGGAAAATACTTATCACTTAGATTAGTAATTATTTACTTAGAAAAAGTTTTAAAAAGGCTGGGCGCGGTGGCTCACGCCTATAATCCCAACACTTTGGGAGGCCAATGTGGGTGGATCATGAGGTCAGGAGTTCGAGACCAGCCTGGCCAACATAGTGAAACCCCACCTCTCCTAAAAATACAAAAATGTAGCAAAAATTTAGCCGGACATGGTGATGGGTGCCTGTAATCCCAGCTACTCAATAGGCTGAGGCAGGAGAATTGCTTGAACCCGGGAGGTGGAGGTTGCAGTGATCCTAGATCGCGCCATTGCACTTCAGCCCAGGCGACAGTGGGAGACTCCGTCTCAAAAAAAAAGAAAAGAAAAAGTTCTAAAAGTTAAAAAAGAAAGAAAAACTCAAGGCTGGGTCAAGCTGGCAGCCTCTGCCAAGGCAGGCATTCATCTTTTGCCTGCTTGGTTAGGGGCTGCCTGGAGGGTCTCAGGGAGTGGCCTGAGGAGGCCACACAGGGGCCTTGGGGGAAGGACTTACTTCTGACAGGTGAGCAAATATTTCAGTATTGTAACTAGTATAGCTATGCCAGTGTATATGTCAGATGAACGAGGGGTCTAATTAGATAGGTCACATTTGGCTGTTTCATTAAAGATCCCCTAATGTCCTCCACATTCTTATGCATGAGATCATGGGTTCCCTGGAACACAGACTACTGGGGGCTTTGCTCACTGGAGAGATTACTGAAGAAACTAAATGCATACATAAGCCACAGAACCTTCCTTAGATGTGTTATCTGAGCAAACACAAAACGATCTTAAAAATCATAATATACTCTACCGATTCTTGACTCTCCAGCTAGCACTGAATAAATGTTCATTTTTTCAACCTAATTGTTTTCAGACCACTGACTAGAATTACAGCATGAAAAGGCCGCTGTCATGTTCAGTATACATTTTTAATAGACATCTTTAAACATTTAGACAAAATATTATTTTTAAATGGCAATTCTTTAACTGGTAAATGTAATTATCTAACTTTATAAAGAAAAAAAAAACCTGACAATCAAAATATTCTGTCACTGCTTTACTGAAACACCTAAAATATCTTTTCAGCAAATGAAATGATTCTTTATTTTATGCTTTTAAAAATGCATTAGGGTAATTGCTCTGCAACAAATCACCTTCTCTTCTCTGAGCTTGGCTGCCACATCCCTCTCTTGTCCATCAATTGTGCACATTGTCATGATACCCAGATGATCACTAGGGGTGAGTCTCCCTAACAGCATGTTTATAAGAGTATTCAGTTGAGCAATCTGCAAAATAATTGTATTTCAATGGAGATATTATATTGTGAAAAAAATCTATTACATGTCAAGTGCCAAATGAAGCAGTTATAGAACCAAGACACATTTATTGGTGCTTTTAATCAACGCAAATAACTTTGCAAGCTGATCATTCCATTGTTTTCTTGTGATTTTAATTTGCTTCTTTAATAACAGAAATATACTTTTCAACTAACAGTCATCACTTGACTTGTGAATGAACAAAACACTAGATTTTTTTTTAACATTCTGGCTCATATCTCTATATGATTGGACTCTGTTTTCCCAAAGTCCTAGGGCAAAAACCAAAAAAAAGTACAGAAGCTAGTGTCCTTACAAAGGTTGTCCAGAAGTCTACATTTTCCTTAAGTCCACAGAGAGACTAAGGGACCCTTAACCCCATCTGCTGGTGGCAGAAGAGTTGAGGAATTTTTGCTCCAGTGCATTTTATGTGTTTCTCTGTAAAGTTTAACGTTCAAGCAGGTTCTTTGCAGGCTTTGTATTAAATACAACGTGCTTTCTTTCAGCACGAGGGTCATCACTACCACAATGGATGGTGCTGTAAACTACCTTTCGGGACTAAATTTCAAAACGTACATTTGTATTTCCAGAAAATGTTGAGTATGTAAAGCAATCACTCTTTTAAACCTGAACATGTAATAGAAAGCCACAGACTTTCACCGTGACTTGCAATGACCTTGGTTAACCTATGAGCCCTTTGAACCTACAGTATTGACGAATTCCTCAGGAAAACAATAGCTCACATTTCCTGAAGGCTGAGTGTGTGCCGGCTTCTGCTTTAAGTGCTCTGTAAGCATTCACTCTCATCATACAACAATCCTTTGAGATAAGTCCTATGATTACCCCAGTTTCCTGATGAGGAGACTAAGACGACAGAGATTACACGACTTGCCCAGTCACCTAACCAATTTCCTGAGGTGTCCTCGCTAGATGCTCAACAGTTGTTTGCTGACAGCAACAAACCTGCTTAAGAGAATCTTCTACAAAAAACAACAACAAACAAACAAACAAACAAAAAACCATTTTAAGGTCTTGTTCATGCCTCCACTGCCCACCCAATCTGAATGATGGTCAAAGTCACTTGCTTGGGAAAGTCCAGCATAACATGAAGTTATAGGGAGCTGGAGCTCCCAGGGTCTCTGGGCATCCTTTGCTCTACAGCTCAACAAGCCGTAGCCCTCGGGAAAGTTTTGAATAGCATCCCTTCCTCTTTCTGCCTTTAATCTTATTTGCAGAAAAAATCCATTTGAAATCCCATCCAAACCTCACAGTAGGATTTCCCTTTTAAATATCTGCCTGCCTGTTTTCCAAGCAGGAAGTGTGGCTAATCACAACATTGTGATTGGAAGAGCCCATAGAGGGCTCTCAGCGCCTGTGCTTAGCTCTGGTTACATTCTGCGTTCCTTGAGGCTCGAGCAAGTGAGGCCTGCCACCAGGAGGGTGCTTCATCTCCACTGTGCCCCCAAACCTGGCCGCGCAGGGCATGGAAAGAGAGGTGTCCTGGCTGTGGCCACCCCAGGTTACGGCCTCGGACTCTGCCGTTAGCCATACCCTCTCCACCTCCTGCTCCCAGCCTGCAGCCACGCAGCTCTGCCCACTCATTATCATTAAGCCTGTGCCATCTGAAAGGGACTAATTATCACAGCCCCAGCCCACAGCGCAGTGCAGATCTTGGAAAGGACAGTGCTGACAAGAAGCCTTTCCAGAACAAAGAAAGTCACACAGATGCTAGACCCTGAGGGACAGCCATCGTATGAGTGGTAGACGGTGTGTGTGTGTGTACATGTGTGAGAGTGTGTATGTGAGAGAAAGAACAGGTGTGAGTGTGTCTGTGAAAGAACATGTGTGAGAGTGTGTGTGCATGAGTGTGAATAGTGTGAGAGAACATGTGTGAGGGGGGTGTGTGTGTGAGACAGAACTTGTGTGAATGTGTGTGTGAGAGTGTGTGTGTGTGTGTGTGTGAGAAGACGTGTGAGAGTATGTGTGAGTGCGAGAAAGCATGTGTGCATGTGTAAGACAGGCAGTGGGTATGAGTGTGTATGTACACACACTGTGCACAGTATGTGAGCCTGTGGGATGCATTAAGTCTGGAGAGGAGGAAGTTTTTTGCTGGAGAAATCATTAAAGTTTAAATCAAGAAGTGTCTTGGATCTCAAGAACTGTCTCAAGATCACAAGAGTTGTGTCTCTTTATAACCATAATATTGAGCACTGATTATATGCCAGATTGTAGAAAGTATTTCCCATGAATCCCAGCGTACACCCTATGAACTATGATTACTATTATCTCTACTTTACAGGAAACAGAGACTCAGAGAAGTTAGGTCATTTCCTCAGTGTCACACAGCTAATAAATGATAGAGCTAAGAGTCGAATCGAGCAGTCTGACGACAGAGTAGTGCTCTAAACTCAACGTTAATACTTCATCTTATTCCTAATATTAAAGATGCTGTGTGCACTAATTACCACCATTTCACCCCTGGATCCAAATATTCATACCCATTTTCCCAACAGCACAGGTTCTGGGCCAGAGTTTCTCAGATGTTGGTGAACAAAAAACCACTTGGGGAGCTTGTTGGAACACAGAGTCTCGGTTACATCTCAGTGATTCTGATTTCTTTTGTCTGAGGACCTAGGAATGTGCATCTTCGACAAGCGTTCCAGCCTGCAGTGAATTGCAGTGCTGAGATCACAGTGGTGTCTCTGTCCTTGTTGAACACAGCCTCGCCCCGCCTCACCATTTCCAGCACGCTCAAGCTAGGGTCAGTGATGTGAAAGCACAAGATCAAAGCGGAAAGGTTGTTTTTTCCTCCAAGAAATTTGTTTTTACAATCCTAAAATTGAGGGAAAAAATTATCTATTTCATAGACTCCCCAAATATACCAAAAATAAGAGGCAAGCCAATTTATTTCAAGAGACTTTAAGTTCTGTGAGAGCAGGCATGGTGCCTGGCACTTACTAGACATGCAATTAAATACGTGTGACATATTTGGAAATGCTATGATATGTGTGTAGTATTTGGAGATCTTATGAATGAACAAAACCAATCTACTCAGAATTTTTGGCATTTCTACTGACAAAGAAATTTGAAATCTTTAAAGCAGAGTTTCTCAATCATACTATTGATATTTTGGGCCTGATCATTCTTCATCGTGAGGATCTTCTGTGCATCGCAGGATGTTGAGCAGCATCCCTGGCCTCTACCCACTAGGTGCCAGTAGCAATCCCTCCCTGCCCAAAGTCGAGACAACCTAAAGTACCTCCAGGCGTTGCCACATTTCACTGGGTGGCAAAATCACCCCTGGCTGAGAACCACCCTTGTAAATAAAGCAAAAGTATTGAATATTTAATTTAGTTTCAAAAATTTCTGATTCCTTTCAGATCATTATGTCCACTAACTAACATTCTAGCCTTCCCCCAAGTAAGTATTTTTTTAATGGTCATAGAATTTCAGAAAACTTTGCATCTCTTTTCAGGAAACTTTTCTGACATGCTTTTGAAAAGAGATTAAAAGGGATAAAAATGTCAAATTTCAGAATGCCAGGAATAGAATACATATCGTAAGAGTTTTTAGAGGGAAAAAAATACGGTATATATAAAACAAAAGAAGTCAAAATAATACATGACTTCTTCTAGATGCTAGACAAATATTTTCAAAATTCTGAGGTAAAGTTATTTTCCACCTAGAATTGTATACTCAGTCCAGTATTCAATCAAATATGAGATCTGAATTATTTTATACTTGGCCATGCAAATAATCAAAAAATTTACTTCTGGCCAGGCACAGTCGCTCACGCCTGTAATCCCAGCTCTTTGGGAGGTTAAGGCAGGTGGATCACGAGGTTGAAATCAACCTGGCCAATATGGTGAGACCTCGTCTCTACTAAAAATACAAAAATTAGCTGGGTGTGGTGGCAGGCGCCTGTAGTCCCAGCTACTCGG
Source organism: Macaca nemestrina (assembly GCF_043159975.1). NCBI lineage: Eukaryota > Metazoa > Chordata > Mammalia > Primates > Cercopithecidae > Macaca > Macaca nemestrina. The sequence continues at coordinate 71,639,204 of NC_092135.1, forward strand.
AAGGCTGAGGCAGAAGAATCACTTGAACCAGAGAGGTGGAGGTTGCAGTGAGCCAAAATCAAGCCACTGCCCTCCACCCTGGGTGACAGAGTGAGACTCCATCTAAAAAACAAAAACAAAAACAGTTTACTTCCATATGCGCTTCCTTACAAAGCTCCTGAAAGATAACCTTCAACAAATGCAGAGATTCAACAACAACAGCTCCAGGGAAGAGGATATCTGACATGGACAGAGGATGTAGATGTTCCCCACACCCAAAAAGCAACCCTGTCCAAATCTGAGAGAGGGTGAGGCCCCCATGACAGGAGTCTGTGGGAGGAAAAATAGAAATGATCAAGTGTTTGCAACTGGACAAATCATTGATAGACATTGATTGACAGATTTGTTAGTAAATTTGGAGAAATGGTAATGATATGCACTTAGAACTGAGCAAGTGAGAAAAGGGCAACTATTTACTTCAGTAATAATTGAGGAAAATACTTCAGAAATACTTCAGAAATAATTGAGGAAAATGATTATGTTACACCTTTTGATTGGGCAGTGAACAAGATTTGCGCAGTCATAGCAATACAAACTCTGACTTTTCTTTTTTTGAGACAGTCTCACTCTGTCACCCAGGCAAGAGTGCAGCAGCGCAATCTGAGCTCACTGCAACATCAACCTCCCAGGTTCAAGGGATGCTCATGCCTCAGCCTCCCAAACAGCTGGGACTATAGGCGCCCACCACCACTCACGGCTAATTTTTGTGTTTTTTGTAGAGACAGGGTTTCGCTGTGTTGGCCAGGCTGGTCTCAAACTCCTGGCCTCAAGTGATCCACCACCTTGGCCCCCCAGAGTGCTGGAATTACAGGTGTGAGCAACACTATTAATTGAATTAAAATCATGATTAAGTATATACTATGGCTTGAATGCATCCATTCCAAATTCATGTTGAAACTTATCCCCACTGTGGTGTTATGAAGAGGTGAGGCCTTTTGAGAAGTGATTAAGTTATGAGGTCCTTGTGAATGGACTAGTGCCTTATTAAAGGGCTGGGGGGAACTAGCTTAGGCTCTTTTCTGCTCTTTCTCTCTTCCACCGTGTGAAGACACCTAGACAGAGTCCTCTGTGAGGAACAGCCACTAAACCTGCTGGCACCTTGATCTTGAACTTCCCAGCCTCCAGAAATGTGAGAAATAAATTTCTATTGTTTATGAATTACCCTGTCTCAGGTACTTTGTTCTAGTAGACCAACTAAGACAAAACATCGAAAGAATGTGGGAAAGAGAAGAGGGAGGAGGGTAAGAGAGCTAAATTGTTACCTAAGACACAAAAAGTTCATAGAGAAGGACTAAAACGTGAAGTCTCAGTGTGTGCATATTATTTGGAAACAGTATGTGCGGGTCAATGCCATAAGAAAGGATTAAGAGAGTTGAAAGTGGTTGCCTCTGCAGAAATGGGGGGAGAAGAGTGAAGGACCGCTGCTGTTTGTTAGAAGCTTTTTCCTCCTTGATTGTTTAACTGTGTGCACGTGTTACCTTCATAAAAGCAAGGGCTGTCTTAGAGATCTAGTAACTGAACTACTGTATAGACATGACTCTGGCACCTGGAGCACAGTGAGTGCACTGACACTGGTAGCTGCGAGGACTATGATTACGGATGTCCCAGTGGCTCTTGCCATGTGTCTGCTCCTGCCAGCCAGTGAATGGCTCCCTCTCTCCTGCTCCCTCTGTCCATGCAGAATCAAGTGTTCATATTAGGAACAACATCGGTGCATTGTTTGTGGGGCTTTCTCTCCATTTTCACTTCCATCACCTACTGGCCTTCTTGCTGACATTTGCTTCGGGGCTTTCCTGCCCCTCTGCGTGGAACACCCGCTAGCCTGATGTTGCCTCCCAGACATGCTCATCTCTTCCTTCTTCAGCCCCTCTTGGCATCTTCTCCTAGCAGAGGCCTTCCCTTGCCATCCCATCTAAAAATAGCAACTTCAACCTCTACTCTCTCCCCTCGCCCTACTTTATTTCATTTCTAGCACTTATTACTGCCTGAAATATCTGTTTACCTGCCAACTCCCTCTCTCTCGATTGATTATAAACTCCAAGAGGCAAGGACTTTGACTTTGCCGATATATTCCCAGCACTAGAACTATGCCAGGCACACAGTAAGAATTAAATAGCTATTTGTTAAGTGGATGATTGACTGAATAGGTAGAAGGATGGATGAATGAATAAATGAATCATTTAATACCCTCATGCTATGAATTGGGTGTCAGCCTAGAGCTTGTGCAGTTCTTGGGTTAAGTAATTTTCAGGTGCCCCCTGATTATTTCCAGAGACTGTTTCCTCTATCCCTATGTCTACCGCACCTATCAAAGCCTGTCCTTCTCCCCTCTTTCCCTCTACCTCCCCATATTTCTTCTAACTGCAGGTATCCATGTCTCTCAAGTAGCTGGGACTTGTGCATATGCCACTGTGCCCAGCTTGCAAAGCACATTCTAGAATCTGTGTGCCATTCACCCTCTCATTCTCAACTTGCTGTATCTAGCTTCAGCTAAGTAAAGGCTTGTGAATGTTGTGGGGATGGTGTTCTAACTATGCTTTCTTAGAGTCTGTGTTCATCTACCTGGCATCCATTAACTACAGGGCCAAACTAAGCCAAGGTTGCTTCCACCTCCCTTGTGATCCAGAGCCCACACTCTGAACCACTTCCTTATCTAACTCACACGCCACCCAATACTCCCCCTGCCCTAAATCAGCCAGGGCCAGGCACTAGACAACTGGAGACTACTCCCATAACCCAGAGCCCACTGATGCTATTCAAACTAGATAGTCCTCAGCTGTTTCCCCTGCCCTGCCTTGCCTTTCCCATGGAAATTCCATTAAGGGTCTGGCCTAGTTCTTCCCCTTACATCGGTTCTGTCTCCTAACCAAACCTTGGTGCTGCCCTAGGTGGCCCTGTGTGGCATGGCATGCCCCTTCCTCTCGGGGAATGTAAGTAGTACCAGTCTTCTTTCAATGGCATTGGCCTCTCTGTTGTCACTCAGTCACCTCCATAAGTTAAAACCCTGCAGGTACAAATGAGACACAATGGCGCAATTTCCTGGGGCGTTTCTCTCTGTCAAGTGCACCTGCATTCTTTATTACATCTCACCAGCAGCTGTTCTTGTCTCATGCTCTTAGAAGCCTGATGCCCAAGGCTTAAAAGCTATCTCAGGCCAGATGCGGTGGCTCACGTATGGAATCCCAGCACTTTGGGAGGCTGAGACAGGCAGGTCACCTGAGGTCAGGAGTTCTGCCTGTCTATTCACCGCTGCAAACATAGTGCACTTGGGCTCAAGAGCTCCACACTGTAGCGCGCTATGTTTGCACCGGTGAGTAGATACCACGCTCCCATCTGGGCAACATAGTGAGACTCATGGCTTTAAAAAAGGTTTTAAACAGACTTTGTGCCATCTATTAATTTCTGTCAGCACCAAAAATAACCTTGAAAAACATTCACTGGCATTAACAAGTACAAATATTTTATAATTCATATCTTTAAAATTTCTTTAACAAAAGCAAATGTACTATAAAACTCATAAGAGTCAAAAACTATACTATAGACTGCAGGGAAGTGTAAAAAATCTAAAGTAAGATGCTCTTTAGAAATTGATGGAATTCAGGCCAGATACAGTGGCTCATGCCTATAATCCCAACTGCTCAGGAGGCCGAGGTGGGAGGATTTCTTGAGACCAGGTGTTTCAGGTTGGCCCGGGCAACATAATGAGACCCCATCTCTAAAAAAAGTAATTTTTTAAGAAATTGGAGGAATTTTATTTCACAAAGAGCATTAGAAACATCCCTTTTAAAATCTGAATAAATAATTGTATCAAATTAGTAACAATTAACGATCCCAAATCATAAATAGGCAATTAGGCCCTGCTCTAATTAACATGGGTCATATCAATATAGACTGTGAAATACAAAAAAAAAAAAAAGCAATAATGAACTTGGTTTTACATACTTTGGTTTAAAAATGAAGGTTACTCTGTCACTCCCTGATGATGTTAAAATATTTTTAGGAAAACAACATCTTTGAGACTGAGTATCTCTGTTCTTGGTGGTCTCAGCAATGCTCAGAGACGTCCACTGAGTCTCATTACTATCCCAATGTTACTTCCCATTTGTGAAAACTGATGCCCAATAAACCAACAGGCATTTATTGGGCTGCACTGGGGTCATCTTGAAGGTTATTCATCTTTTGGCCCCTTGGACTTTAGGAAACACAATGGAGCTCTAAGATGATACGATCTGGATGAAGAACAGGTATGAAATTATGAAAGAAAAATTAAGATCTTAGCTGGGTTTAAGTAACTTATCTAGGGATCAGGTGGGCTGCAATCCTAGGACAGAGTTTCACAGGAAATGAGTCTCAGGCCAGGACCCAGTGACTGGACAGGTCTTAGGGAATGGGCGACCGAGTCTGTCATTTTCCCAGGAGGGAAAAAGGATGCTTGAAAGGGAGAGGGATGGGCATGAGCTGGTGGCCTGGGTGGGAGAGGCCAGAACACACTGGGTCAGATGAGGCCTTTGGCTTGTTATGATAGGTAATAGGGAGTTCTAGAGGGATCTGGGTGGAGGAATGGCCTAAAAAAGCAGCATTTGACCCAGACTGCTGTGAGGTCTGTGTCATTTACAGAGAAGGCTCTTAGAAGAGTCCAGGCATAAGACTAGAGGCCACAGGGAAAAGGACAACTCATGGACACGTTTTAAAGAACAGCTCAATATTCTAAGTGACGAGATTGGGGGTTGGGGCAGGGCGTGTGTACCAGATAGTGGTTAACACCATGGGTCATGGGTTCTGGGAGACCTAAGAATCCCTGCCCCACCACTTACAACTGAGTGACCTTAGGCACACTGATTCATTCTTTCACCTGAGAACTGGAACAACGGCACCTGCCTCATGGGGTGGGAGGTTGGGGGAGGGTGGCGGTTGTGAGGGCTAAAAGAGGGACCTGTGTTAGCAGAGGGTCTGATGCATAGTAAGAAACCAATAAGTGGATAATAATATCTTTGATTATTTAAAATTTAAAAATTAGTATTAAGAGAGAAGATTCACTATAATTTTCACATTTCTGGGTGAGGAGATTGGGGCACGACAGACAGAACGGGGAGAGAAATTCCTTAGTGAGCTGGGCAGTGAGTCCCAACGAACTGAGACCCCAGTCAGGCCCCAGCATTTGCGAAGAGGCTCCTAGGCAATGAAAACACCACAGTTTAGATCTGGGCACAGGAAGAGAGTTCAGAAATGAAAGGTACTCTTCAGGAAATAAAATATTAGGGAAATTGTTCAATTTTACTTCTAACCTGTGTCTTGCAAGACGTTGCTGAAAAGAATTCTATGGAAAGCGTGTTTTGCTCTGTGGATTAAACTTAAAGAGTCCTGTAATTTAAATTAAAAAATAAAAAACAGGAAAGAAACATTTCTGAAACTTGATCATACGGTCCTGAAACTGACCATAGTTAGAATAGATGATTGAATAATTTCTGATTTTTTCTGGAGGTGTTTTTCTGTCTCTGGCCTTCTCTAATAAAAGTTTGCAATAGTCAGTTCTCAATTAGCTTTGTTAATGGAAAGGAGCAGTGACATAGATAAAAACAAACTACAGATAACACAAAAAATGATTTACTGCCACTCAGTTTCCCTCAACCCCCAACCTCTCCCCTTCTCAAATCCCTCCAATCAGCATCTGCAGACCCCCAACGTGTGGTGTCAGAAGGAGACTGTGGGTCACATAGATAATCTACTCAAGGGTAATGGATTTGACTACAATTTAGCATTGATTAATTATAGTGTCCAATTTTAATTCAGTGCTATTCACTAACTAATTAGATAAGGATTTTCTACGTTCTATTTTTGCCTCAGAAAATTCTAAGCATAGGTACTTTAAAATTAGCAGTGCTGTTGAAATTTAATAATTATTTATCCCCCACCTGACAATGAACGCTGCTGTATGAGGGTCAGGAGACCTAGCTTCTTCCCAGCCCTACCCATGGCAGGGACACTGTGGCACCAAGTAATCAACTGCACCCCTCTGTGTTGTTTCCTCGCTTATAAAGTGAAGGTTGGGCAACGGGCTGGCTGAGGTTGTTTCCAGGGCTACCATTCCCATCTAGGTCATAGTTATGATGCATATCTTGTTTTTAACATTTGCCCTTAGACTTGTACTCATAAATTTATGGCAGTGGGTGTTAGCCAGGGGCAATTTTGTCCCTAGGGGACATTTGGAAATGTCTGGAGATTTTTTTTGTTGTTTTGACTTGGGGTTGCAGGGAGTCAGAGTGGTGTGTGATATCGGTATCTAGTGGGTAGAGGCCAGGGATATTGTTAAACATCCTACAATGCCCAAGACCGTCCTCCACAACAAAGAATTATCTGGTCCAAAATGTCAATAGTGCTGAGACTGAGAAACCCTAATATATAAGAAGGTATTTGACGTAGGTCAGTAGTCTAGGAATTATCCTATTTGAGAAGATAAGTAGAAATTTAAATTATGGGGATCAAATATTAAATTTGAACTTACAACTGAAGTACCAAAAATACCATAAATATAAAATTTCTAAAGTGAGGCACCAGACCACCAGGTGGAAATTTCAAAGAGTTATAAAAACTGAGCAGCCCTCAAACCAGCAAGGAGGATATAAAAGGGTTGAAAGCATGAATATTGAGAAAGGATCAATCAAAAGTATCTTTCGGCAGAGGGCTGCTGCCCTATGTGACCCCTAATCCCACTGAACAAGTGAAAGAGTTCCCTGGGGATATTTTGAATTCTGCTCCTGAGAGTCTCCTGGGAGCGAGGGAACTCCAAAGTCTTTGTGGAGGGGAAGTTCTAGAAAACAAGGGATGAAAAGAATGCAGCAGCTAGAGGAAGAGTCTTACTTGGTCCACCTCCCGGGCCTAAAGTTGGAGAAACCCTCAGGGGAACTTCTGAAGGGCCCAGCAACAGCCCCACAAGAGAAAGATTCACCTGTGAGCATCGGCCAGACCCAGACAGTGCAAAGCCATCTCTCAACCACGCCATTCACATCAGAGCTTTGCTCTATCCTTTTTCTTCTGCCCTTCGGGGCTCTGGCCCCACAGGAACAAGGAAGAATGTAGAAAAGCAGAAAGAAAAGGCACCATCTTTCCTTCTACAAAGGCGGGTGGCCTGTAAAAAACAGGCTATAGCTGGGGCAGGGAAAGGAGGTCTTACTTTTAAATATATATTGAAACATTGCTTATATATTAGACTGGAATTCTATTTCTAATTCAAGACTGCGTTTTGGCTTAAGTGGTTAGTAGGACTTGCTACTCCTTAAGTGACTAGAACATTCCTGAAATCTATCCGGGCTTTCATCCAACAGAAAAACCCCCGCACTGAATACATTTTAAAGATCACTGGAAGTCAAAAATAAGTTTCATTCAAATTACATCTTACTCCTTATGCTTGTCAACATACCAGTTATATTTTCATTCCAGAAATGTAATCAAGGTTCCTTGTGAGCTATTTGCCTAAAGCAAAGAAAGAAAAAAAAAACTTGTTAAATATTCTATTTAAACAAGATGCTAAAACATAAAAACTTCTGAGTTCACAAAATATAATTTTTTGGTTCCTAAGAATTTTTATTATTATTATTTTTAAGGCTAGCCAACTTAAAAATTTTTAATCAACTTTATTGAACTTTGCACTCTGAGGAAGAAACAATATCTCACGTCTCTGTCATTAGAGTCGAAGCTCTCCAAAATTATAAACTCCGCTGTGAGCTCCCAGCACTTATGGCCTGACTTTGGTTATCTCAATCGTCAAAATTTGACATTAATAACATTGCCATATTGTTTGAGATGATGTATTTTCAGCTATTGACATATATTAAGTATTTCAACTATTTTGTTAACTATAGAATCCTCGTACACTTAAAAACAATGAAACCCAGAATCTCATATTTCATGCTCCTGGAGTGATTTCTCCTAGGTGTCCTCAAAGGCACAATCGAGAGGTTTGAGATTAGTAGAAATGTCATTCACAGATGGAAAAATGATTTTGTATTTATTTCATCTGCAACCATATGTAAGTCTTCACCTAGAGATTTTTTTGAAATTAAATGTTACTATTGTTTCTTTTTTTATGATTCCCCCTAAATGATCATAATTGAAGAGGAGAATAATAAGTGACTTTTGAATATTTCCTAGGGCCCCAGGATCCTATGTTAAATGTGTGGTCCATGAACCAGCAGCTTCAGCATGACCTGAGAGCTCATAACTTTGTCTCTACAAAAAATACAAAAAAAAGTTAGCCAGGCATGGTGGTGTACGCCTATGGTCTCAGCTACTTGGAAGGCTGAGGTGAGTGGATAGCTAGAACCTAGGGGGTGAAGGTTGCAATGAGTTGAGCAACTACTGCACTCTGGCCTGGGAGATGAGCCAGACACTCTCAAAAGAAAAAAAAAGAAGAAATGCAGAACCTCAGGCTGTTCCTCAGACCTACTTAATCCAAATCTGCATTTAAACAAGATTCTTAGGTGATTCTCAAAAAGCATTCACATTTGAGAAACACTGATGTAGACCACAAATGAAGGTCTGCAACAATGCTAGATAACAATTTAACCCAAGACAATTTGGTGGAAATAATATAGGTAGGATGAATTTATTAGCATCAATAAATAAATCCACAGCAGAAACAAAGTAAACCCATAACAACGAAAATCACTTTTAATGCAAAGAGAGTGCAAGAGACTTTTTAGAAAGTGCCATCCATAACCATAATCAATTTTCCATGGAAACGGAACTAGAATTCAGTGTGTAACTCACAGAACTGTGCTGGCCAACTACTGTATAGGACACACAGTTTTTCTAATAATCCCAACTGACTGATCATTGTCAACACTTTGTGTCCCTTTTTATGAGCTCCTAAACCCATGGACAAGGTCAGGAAGAATATTTTTCTTTTTATGCTGGTGGGTGATACCCACAGCTGTGGTTCTTAATCTTTCCTACACATTTTAGATTCAGTTGACAAACTTCCCACAGTCCTATGCCTAGGCTGTAGGCCATACCAGTTAAATCAGAATCTCCAAGGTTAGGACCCAGGCATCAGCAGCTTTTAAAAGTCTCCAAGAGATTACAATGTGCAGCCTAATTGGGGGACCAAAGACCTATACAAATCAAACTGAAGGAGTTGTTTGACAATTATAGGGTGTATTTATCAAAAGAAATAACTGGCCGGGCACAGTGGCTCACGCCTGTAATCCTAACACTTTGGAAGGCCAAGGCGGAATTCAGGAGTTCAAGATCAGGCTGGGCAACATAGGGAGACCTCATCTCTACAAAAAAAAAAAAAAAAAAAAAAAATTTAAATAGTCGGACATGGTTACACACACCATGTGGTCCCAGCTACTTAGGAGGCTGAGGTAGGAGAATGGCTCTGGCCCAGAAAATCAAAGATGCAGTGAGCCATAATTGTGCCCCTGCACTCCAGCCTGAGTAACAAAGCAAGGCCCTGTCAAGAAAGAAGAGAGAAAGAGAGAGAGAAAAGAGAGGAGAGAGAGAGAGAGAGAAAGAAAAAGAAGGAAGGAAGGGAGGGAGGGAGGGAGGGAGGGAGGGAGGAAGGAAGGAAGGAAGGAAGGAAGGAAGGAAGGAAGGAAGGAAGGAAGGAAGGAAGGAAGGAAGGAAGGAAGGAGGGAGGGAAGAAAAGAAAGAAAGAAAGAAAGAAGGAAAGAAAGAAAGAAAGAAAGAAAGAGAGAAAGAGAGAAAGAGAGAAAGAAAGAAAGAAAGAAAGAAAGAAAGAAAGAAAGAAAGAAAGAAAGAAAGAAAGAAAGAAAGAAAGAAAGAAAGAAAGAAAGAAAGAAAGAAAGAAAGAAAGCAAGCAAGCAGGCTAATATTCAGAACTTATGCCCTCTATTAGACTTGGCAGGGATGGAGTAGGCATAGCTGTCTACACTAACATAGTAACTCCCTCTCCCTGCACTTATCACCCTTACTCAGATCTTCATCATCTCTGACCTAGACTACATCTTGGCCAATCATACTCTATGTTACCCATCTCTCTACACTGCTTCCCCAACCAGGGGATGGGGGTAACAGACCATGCCCCTCCCCTACTTAAAACCCATCAAAGGCTCACCATGGCCTACCTATAAGTTCCAAGCCCCTTAACCTGGCAACACAGGCCTTCCATGGTTTATCCCATGCCAACACCTCCACCTCCATCTCCTGCTCTCCTCACCTCCAGGCTCCAGCCACTCTAGCCAATAGCACACTCCGCTTCGTCAAGCCACTACATGCCCCTGGGCCTTGGTCCATGGCTTCTCCTCATTTCTTGAACTGGCTGCTTCCTCACATCTCAAGGTCCCAGCTCAGGGATCACTCCTCCAGGAAGCCTCCACTGTCCCCACCCAACTCCCTTTAAAAGCTGCTTTCGACAGCCCTCCTTGGTGCTACTAAGTTAAGGGGATAGCACATGAACAGTGGTGAGAAAGGATGATAGGTTCTGAAAAAGCAAATGAGCTCATGATTTCAGGGGCAGGTGAGAGATTGGTGCAAAAGAAATGGGAGTCTCAAGTAATAACCACCTTGTGTCTATTATAAAGCAGGTGCACACAGTCAGGTGGCGGTGGGCTTTCTAAATCATGAGAGCTTGGATTGAAAAACAGGCCCAAGTCACTTAAAGGGAGAATTTCCTCTGCTAAAACAACAAAAACGACATTACTCAATTTTTGAAAAACTAACTGAAGGGAGATGAATTCCTAAACTTTGGATGATAATTAGACTCTATATGACTCTACTATATATATATAACCACCATCTAACCATCTTCACAACTCTCAGACTGTGACGAAGTTTTAGAAACATGTTGGTTTGGGTTGCCATCTGTGTTAACTGTCCAGGAATCTCCTAGCATGGGGGATTCTTACCAAGGCCTGTAGAATAGGAAAAGAGGGCTATCATAGTAATCTGCTACCTAAAACAACAACAATGAAACTACCCAGCTAGATAACAATGCTACCAGAGCCACATGGACTATTTCCAGAGCTCTGTGTGTGTGTGTGTGTGTATGTGTGCATGTGTATGTGTGTGTGTGTGCATGTGTATGTGTGTGTGTGCGCATGTGTGTGTGTATGTGTGCATGTGTATGTGTGTGTGTGTGCATGTGTATGTGTGTGTGCGCGTGTGTGCATGTGTATGTGTGTGTGTGTGTGTGCGCGTGTGCATGCCTCATTAATCACAGTATTTTTTTTAGTCCCTCTTCCAGTTGTTTCAGTTGAAGGATAGGAAATAACTAATGTTTATTGTGCACATATTTATACACTAAGTACTATGTTTGGAGTATTTTCTTGTGTCATTTTTACAACAACCTTGTGAAATAAGCATGATTATCTACTTCTTGCAAACGAAGAAACTGAAGCTCAGATAGCTCAACTAGGGATGGGAGGTGGGTAAATGATGAGAAATCACTTAAGGGTACAATGGACATTATTTGAGTGATGGATACACTAAATGTCCAGATTTCACTATATCCATGTATCAAAGTTGCACTTGTACCCCTTAAATTTATACAAATGAAAAGAAAGAAAAATATAGTTTAAATAAGTTGCCCAAGATCACAGTGAGATACTAATAAGTTCCATAAAGCTACATCTTTATTGACAAAATAACCATGATAATAATATAATAAAAGAGAAAAAAGGACACAAACTCCTCCAAAAATTTATGCCAACTTCCAAGCAAACATGGCAACACATATACAAGTAGCTAACAGTGTGAGCTTCTCTCAACAGAGTGTGAGTTCACAAACAGCTCTTAAAGACACCAGCGAACCTCTGACTGCCCATACTCAACCAACAGAAGGTTCCCATGTTCCTATTTCCTATCAGGGAATGTAATTTCTAACAGAGAGCAGAGCCTGAAAAATAAATACAAAGCCAAGGATATTCTAGGTAAGCACTAAAACATAACTTTTTAAATGTCAATTATATAGATATGTATCCTTCAGAGATCAGATGTTTCTCCTCATCTAAACATGTCATTATCAGACTTCTTTTCTAGAAATTGCCTTTTCCCTGGAAAACGTGAACTTACAAGTTGCCGCAGAAGAGTGTGCGTAGGATTCAGACCACAATATTTCAATAAAATCCCTCCTCGTCAACCAAGCCCGTTTCAATATACAGGTTTTTCAAAAGCAGGTGTCTCATACCTCTTAGATACACTTTGAAAAATGGAGGAAAATCTCATTTGGATCTAGTTTTTATTTTATTTTATTTTATTTTTATTTTTATTTATTTATTTTGAGACAGAGTTTCTCTCTGCTGCCCAAGCTGGAGTGCAATGGGGCAATCTTGGCTCACTGCAACCTCCATCTCCTGGGTTCAAGCAATTCTCCTGCCTCAGCTGGGACTACAGGCATGTGCCACCACATCTGGTTCATTTTTGTATTTTTAGCAGAGACAGGGTTTTGCCATGTTGGCCAAGCTGGTCTCGAACTCCTGACCTCAAGTGATCTGCCCACCTCAGCCTCTCAAAGTGTTGGAATTACAGGCATGAGCTACTATGCCTGACCTGGACCTAGTTTTTTAAAAAGAAATTACTAGTGAAAAACAAAATAAGTAAAAATTAATAAATAAACGTGCATCTCAACCTGTAGTTTGAGCGCAGGTTGACGTTTCAGGGCTGACGTGGCCTATGTGTGGTGATGACTGTATTATGCGCATGAACCCATTCATGTCTTCTGGATATGGTATCGTATCCCATTCATCACATTAAGAATTTAGCAGCTGAAAACTCCAGATACACTGAAATTGTCTGGCCAAAGAACACTGGTCTTACAGGATTAAAATGATAATCACACCCCAGAGACAGCTAACAGTGAACTCAGATTAAAAATAATCTCTTGACAATGGAAACCATGCCAAGATTCAAGAGAAGATCAATCAAGGAGCTACCTGCCCCTAATCTGAGGTCTGTATTTGTTCACCAAGGTTCACAGTTATCTGTTTCCATCCTGGCTTTAAGGAAAATGAACTATTAAAAAATAAAGTAAAATAAAACAAAATGTTCCTGAATAACCCCTGATACCCGAGAAGACCACCACCCTTCCATGTTGTGTGAAAGGAGCTTTTTCCAAGGTCAATCTGAGCTTTACTATACAGATTGTGTTTATATATAAGACATAAGCACTTTTTAAACTGTCTGAAAATACTGGTAATCTGAAAACTATGACTTGCTTAAAATCATACACTCTGTGATGTCTTTTCAATAGTCCCTGTGATCTTCTAATATGGGGAAGTGGTTTTTACCAAGCTAACCACCAGCCTTGAAATACCTAATGATGCCCTGAGACTGGAGGGAATCATTCCAAATTGCTCTAAATTGAACTTCCCATGGTAGGAACAAAGGGTGACACTTAACTCAAGGCCAACAGCCATGGACCTTGGGGGGTCTAATTTTCCACTCAGGATTCCAGTCTTGGGAACTTCAGGATTTTAAAGTACAGTGTCTCAATCTGGCATGCAGAGTGAACTTGCCCGTTTACCCACAGAAAGAGCCCGTGTGGTGGTTTTGTGATTTCCCTGAGATTCCCCATCTTTGCTGGAAGCTGGAGAGCTCCAGTCTGGAGATGGAGCTAACTGGGGAAATGTCAAGTCGCTTTCCCCCGGTGTCATCATTTATTTACACAGACTCACCCTAGATGTCAAAGTGTTCTCCTTAAAGATAAGCTACCTCATTCTCAAAACGCATGTCAGCCCTCTACACCAGACCTATTACAGTAAATCATGAATAATAGAGCAAATCGACTCCCCTCTGGGAAGAATCACGCTTTATTAGGATATTTTTTGGTTGCAAAAAGTAGAACTCCATTTGAGCTAGCTTAAGCAAAGGAAAGGTATATTATAAGAATTCTGGGAGCATCTTAAAGAATACAAGAGCAGGTAAACAGCCAAGCTTCAGGAAGAGCAAGAAGCAGGAGTTGAGACATTGTTGAGAACTCTTCAAGTCTTCTTATCTCAGCATCTGCTTCATTCTTTCCCAGTCTTCCCGGTGGAAAACAGCCACTGCCAACACTTGAATCACTGCTGAGCTCTCCATTTAAGACAGCATCCCAGCTGACTTGTGTGCAGAAGTACAGGTTCTGACCCGTAAATCAGAATTCCATTTTCCCAAAGAAAGAATATGACCAACTTAGCCTGGATCAGATGCCCACCACTCAACTGATCAATTGTGGCTAGAGGCAAGGGTCATTCATTCAAACATGACTGCCCCCACTGAAACAATGGGATGGGAAGATGAAGAAGGAATAAGGTGGACAGACTTAGCAGACAAAAATACAGGAGGCCAGTCAAATGTAAACGTCACGTGAACAACTAATCATTTTTAAGTATCAGTATGTCCTCTGCAGGGCCCTGCTGAGCCATCAGATATTAACTAATATAGCATAGAAAAGGTTTCCATGATTTAAAAGGCTCAGGAAACACTGGGTAACATCTATGCATTCATCGAATATTCAAATTTGTGCCTATATGAGCCAGCCTCAAAATGCAACAGAAGACTTCCCAGAACTTTTAATGGTTCCGTGTGTGCTTTGACTCTCTGAGGGGGAAAATGGAGTAGACAGGGCTTCCCAAACTCATCTGACCAAATGCCTAGTGTTGCTTAGAACCCAGTCTAGGAAATGCTGACATAAGGCAAAAGAATAATAATAATTATTATTGGCTGGGCACAGAGGCTCACGCTGTAATCCCAGCACTTTAGGGGAATCACTTGAGACCAGGAGTTTGAGATCAGCCAGGAAAACAAAACAACATCCCGTCTCTACAAAAAAATGAAAAAATTATTAGGTTGGTGCAAAAGAAATTGTGGTTTTGCCATTATGGCTACTCAGGAGGCTGAGGCAGGAGGATCACTCAGTCCCGGAAGTTCAAGGCTGTAGTGAGCCATGATCACATCACTGCACCTCACCCTGGGAGACAGAACAAGACCCTGACTCTTCAAAAAAAACTTATTATTATAATTATCGTAGATTTTACATACATAGAGAGAGAAACAGACAACAAGAGAGAAGAATTATTTCAATTGGCAACCAGCTCCCAACAATTCTGGAGGTAGCCGAGTGGAAATGCACATTCAGGAAGATCTTGGTATGAGCATTCTCGATGAAACTCTAAGGCCTCGAGCCTGCATCTACCAGTTCCAGACCTGATATTTTGGTTATCCAATAGACATAAGCTAACCCCAAATTTTACAGAAGCTATTTGATTATTTTATTGAGGCCATTTTAGCCGCTTTTCATAGGACTTCTAGCCCCTTTCTGATACCTGCATCCCCTACCAAAATCACTATTTGCATATTGCCATATGAACCAGAAAGGAAGTTCCGATTGTGGCCAGTGACACTGCCTATAAGAAATGGCAACAAATAGTACCAGCAGCATGAGTAACTAATGGCTAAGCATTTCCCAGTCATAAAAATCACCTTCTTGAAACTGCTGTCTCTTCAATACCTTTGACTTCACCCTGAAGTGCCTCCCCTGCTGTCTCTGGTTTTGGGCTTTCCCCACTGCCCACTCTCACTCAGCACTGTCTGTCCCTTTAATATGTCAACTTATACTTCCGTGACTGTTCCTTCTGAGGGCTCTGAAATGCCTCCAAAGACATAAAAGTACAAATACAATCCAGTTTGAAACAACTGTACCATGTATCCCTTCTTGAATCTGGATATACCCGTTTTCAAAATGTACACGTATCATGACAAGTATGCAAATAATCAAAACATGAAATTTGATCCAGTTTATAAGATTCACAAGGATTAGGTATTAGTGAGTTCGACATAGTTCACTGAAAATTTGAAGATTGGATGTTTGAATTTTTTAAATTATTGTGAATGTTTATAAATGTGTTAATGGTTTTTTGGTTAAGTTAAAAACAAAGAAAGGGAAGAAAGAAAGAAAAGAAAGAAACATGTATGTGTGGGGGTCCTTAACTTCTGTGAAAAGTTATGATGTCCAGAATTTGCTTCGAGATAACCCAGGTGGGTGAGTGAATGGATGGGAGCGTAGATGGGGCAGGATGGGCTGGAGGTTAATAATTGTTTCTGTTGAATGTTGGTTCCATGGGGGGTTTAGGTGTTATTCATTATATTACTTCTGTTAATTTTTGTGTGTATTTCAAAATGCTTTTCTGAGATATAGAAAAAAAAAGTGCTTTTTCTATCCCCACTCACCCGTCAACACAACAATGTGACACCAGATGTGGGGAGGAGATGTCCCCACACACTAACAAAGCAATTCTGCAGGGGACACCAGCTAGGGATCACCTAGCACAATTCAGTTCTGACACCATCTACCTAGAAATAGTGTCAGATCCCACAGGTTGAGGGCTCAGTCCCACAAGATTGTTCCCACTTTAAATACCAATCGCAAGTAGTAGGTTGTGGCCTGAACTTCTGACCCACCAGCATTAAATTGGGATTCCCATGATCCCCCACCTCTAGTTTGATTAATTTGCTAGAAAGGCTAACAGATCTCAGGAAGACACTTTACGTACATTTATCCATTTATTTAAAGGATATTACAGAAGACACAGATGAACAGTCAGATGGAATAGATAGATGCATAGGACAAGGTATGGGGGAAGGGGTGTGGAGTTTCCATGCCATCTCCAGGCATGCTGTCCTCCAGGAACTTCCAAGTGTTCAGTAATTTGGAAGCTTTCTGAACCCACTCCTTTTGGGTTTTTATGGAGGCTTCACTAGGTAGGGCATGATTAATTACATCATTGGTCATTGGTGATCAACTCAACCTTCAGCTTCTCTCCTCTTCCAGGAGGTCGAAAGATGGAGCTGAAAGTTCCAATCCTTTAATCACATGGTTGGTTCCCCTGGCAACCAGCCCCCATCCTGAGGCTACCCAGGAGCCCACCAGGTCACCTCATTAGAGCAAAAGATGCTCCTATTACCCAGGAAATTCCAAAGGATTTAGGAGCTGTGTGTCAGATGCTTATACCACTAAGAAAATTACAAAGGAAAGGTCTTAGGAGCACTTTTTTTTTGAGGGTGACAAACCAAATATCAGAACAAAAGATTCCTCTAGCGCCCCTATCTACGAGGCCTTTAGGATTCTGTGCCAGGAACAGGGTGGTGGGTGGGGAGGGAAGGACAGAGACCAAATAAATATATGTTTTGCATTGTATCACAATATCATCGCTCCATAATAAAATATTTAAAGTAAATAAACAGGTGGGGTTCACTGATCAGAAGAACTTGGAGCTAGAGACTGGAAGTTCTGATACAACAGCTCTGCCATTGTCCTAGATGAAATCTGAGCTACCAAGTTGAAAGAAAGCTTGGGAGGTTATCTTTTCCCCATTGTTCCAAGCTGTATCCTGTAGTGCTCTCATTTAAGTATTTCTGCTCTGGTGAGATCCTCTTTGCTCTGACTCCACACCAGCTGAGCACAGATGTTCACTCCCTGTGTTAGGGAATGCGCCCCAGGTCTTGGTTTCTGCTTATGCAGTCACTCAAGAAATAGACATCAAGTACTGAGTCTTTTTCCATTGCTGTCTGTGGAAACCTTTGTTCCCCTCTGCTGGACGTGACAAATCCTAGCTGTTGCGCTGAGGCTGAGCTTTCTGTCATTCTCACACGAGCTCTCTCTCTGGGTTGCTGCAATCTCCATTTTCTCATGCTGAGGTGACAAGAGGTGCTCTTCAAACTCTTGTGGCAGAGCAAGTGCCTTTCTGAGAAGAGCACAAACTTGAAGCAGAGCCATCCCTCAGAAACCACAGACGCAGTGACGGTTCCTATGGGACAGTTTAAACATCTGACAGCAGCGGCCCAGGAACGCCGAGCCCAGCACCACTCACTCCACCAAAACAAGGTTTGAAGGCAATTCTGGTTCATGATTAGGTCTAATTTACTACCTGTCTGTAAGGTAGGTGTTTGGGAGACATTAAGCTTTAATGGAAAGAGAGTACATCCTGTATCGATCCAGTTTCTTGCTTTCAAACCATAGGCACCGATTCTGACTGATTTAAGCAAGGTTAGAATTTACTGGAAGGATGTCTTGGTAGCTTACAGATTCTCCAAAAAAGCTGGGAAACCAAGTTAACAAAACAGGCAGGAACAGAGAAGCAAAGGTTCCTGGGACCCACCTAAAATTAACTGCCCCCTGCATTTAAATACCAAAACCTCCGGCACTGTTGCAGACACTGGTCCTCGGTCTTGTCATGGTCCCTGCTTCATCATTTCACTCACTCCTGATTCAAGTCCAAGTCATGGGCATCTGAGAGACTAAGCCCTGCCTTCCAAGTAGGATGGCAAAGGAGTGTCAGGCCTTTTCTTCCTCCATGCTGGCTTCTACACACAGGTGTCAGTCCAGTGAAGTACTAATTTCACATGTGTTTTCCTATGATGCTGAGCAGCTGATATCCCATGCCCTTTAGATGTAGATCAGACTCCCAGACTAATGCAGAAGAAGCTACGCTGGAGGTTCTGTAGAAGACTATCTGCGGTGTGGAGGGAAAGCCTCCTTCTTAGGGCAAAATTAGGGCATATGAGCAAGAAGAATGCTAAATTGTTATGCTTCAGACCCTCAAAGGGGCTGCCTTCTGTAGTCATCACTTGTCCCCTCCTCACCTGTGAACTTCTAACATTTGCATTCAATGTTTATTACGCAATCATTTTTTATTGTAATTTTTCTTTCATTGACAAGAAAATGATGAAAGAGAAGAGGAAGGGGACCATGGTGATAACCTACCTTTTTCAATCCTTCTCCAAAATAAAGAAGAAATGAAAGATATTTGCTCCCCCCAAAAACAGTTCAAGAGCCTAGATCCATGGGCAACTGCCTTTCCCGATTTGGGAAGAAGATCCCTGCCACTCGCCAATGTGGCCAGAGAGCACAGTGGCAACACAGGCTCCTGGCTGCACACATGTGAATTCTCAGTCACCTTTGCTGCCATTCCGGCAGACACCACACTCACACACAGCCTGGACACAGGTATTACAATGAGCCCGTGCTTACTTTGTAAGATCATCAAGAGTTAAACCAAGTCTGAACTCTTCATTTGCAATATCGCACAGTTCACAGATGGAATAATCCATGATTGTGTCTTGGACTACTTTAGAATTAAACTTGCAAGTTTGGAATACTGAAGCAAACCTGAACTGCCTGTTTCCAGTTCCCTTCCTCATTCATATCAATGATCAATGCCTCTGTGTCTGCATTTATAGCTCTGCTTGACCCCCTGCCCGACATGTGTAATTTGCCATGTGGTATATTGCCTTAGTGCAGCTCAAGGCTGTGATGGGTAATCTCACTTCCCATAATTGAGGGCGCTTGTTTTCCCCTTTGGCAATGAGGAGAGCAACTGGAAATCCTGCTGAATCCACAGTTCCTCCTAGAACCTGAGCTGAAAGTTACAGCCACTTACTTTTTTAACCTATGCTTTTCAGGGATAAGTCAGGTGCCTTAAAATATAAAGCAATATCCAAATAGGCCCAGACCCACACTAATGTTAAACAAAACATCTGATCAGACTCAAAAACCAGGAAGCTATCAAACACTACTTGGGTCATGTCAGAAAGACTCAGGACTGGGCATGGTGACTTACACCTGTAATCCCAGCACTTTAGGGGGCCAAGGTGGGAGGATTGCTTGAGCCCTGAAGTTTGAGATCAGCCTGGGCAACATGGCAAAACCCCTATCTCTACCAAAAAAAAAAAAAATTAAGTTAGCTAGACATGGTGGCACATACTTGTGGTCCCAGGTACTTGGGAGGTGGAGGTGGAAGAATCCCCCGAACCCGGGAGTTGGAGTGAGCTGTGATTATACCACTGGACGCCAGCCTGGGTAACAGAGTGATAGACTGTCTCAAAACAAAAACAAAAACAAAAAAGACTCAGGCGCTAACTTGAATAGGCTCTCACTGATCAAAGCTGACACAATTTGAGTATAAGAAAAAATAATAACAGCAAGAGATTGAATATTTAAATCCATGAGTTACAATGATAGGAAAAAATCACCATCACTAATTGATCACATGCGGGGGATGCTAGGAAACCAACTCACTATTTTTAAAATTGATAAACACAAAGGTAAATAATTGAGCATTTATGTCTCTTTTCCCATTTAAACAGTACCACTGACAACCAAACAAGTCAGTGAAGGAAAATTCCTCTTTACAGAAGTAGTCTACCTAAAAAATAAAGGATATGTGAAAGGAAAATTATCACTTTGGAACTTCTAGTAAATAAAGGCATCAAGGCAATGATCATCGGAGGCTGCTCAGGTCACAGAAACACAGCCACACATCACGTGCCTCCTGATGGAGGAACCCATTGTTATCTATGAAGTAGTCTTGCCCAAAAAAATTAAACACAAGTTTGCTCAAGTTTGCTTCAATTTTCCAACTTATAGAAAATAAACAAGTAGGCCAGGCACAGTGGTTCACGCCTGTAATCCTAGCACATTGGGAGGCCAAGGCGGGCAGATCACGAGGTCAAGAGATCGAGACCATTCTGGCCAACACGGTGAAACCATCTCTACTAAAAATACAAAAGTTATCTGGGTGTGGTGGCGGGCACCTGTACTCCCAGCTACTAGGGAAGCTGAGGCAGGAGAATCACTTGAACCTGGGAGGCGGAGGTTGCAATGAGCCAAGATCGTGCCATTGCACTTCAGGTTGGGTGACAGAGAGACACTCTGTCTCAAAAAAAAAAAAAAAAGAGAAAAGAAACAATTAAGAGGAACATGTTAAATGACATCTTAAAGATACAATCAGTAAAACTCAGACTTTGGGAAATACCACAGACCAAGCAACTGTATTTCTTCAATAATAGCAACAAAAGTTGCAGATAAAAAAAGAAACCCAGAGGGACCTACAGAACAAACTTGCACTTGTCCATTTACCACCAAAATTGGACAAGGAGTGTCCCAAGAGCCACCCCAGCAGACCACCTGGGTGCCAGACACATCCTCCTCGGTCCCCATGTGTAACAGCATCTGTATAACCTTCTCCTGAAGATCAGGGCCAATTCTCAGGATAATGACCCTTCTTCTTGCTTGCTGGTCCCTTAGCACAAGTAGCTACAAATGTTCAAGCAGCAGTTGCAGTCTATAATTCAATAGGACTCTTTCCGTGTCCCCTGGAGGAAGTGTTTCCCATTCAGGAATCTGAAATTCTAAACCAACAGAGCCCAGAGTTGCAAGTTCAGGAAGCACAAATTCCCCAAGTGAATAAGTAGGAGTGGCAGTGAGTGAAACCAGCTCCTGATTCCTCCCTTTGGTTTCCAAATCCATGTGTTCCTCCTGTTGGAACAAGGAAGCATATCACATGTACTACATCCTCAAGGATGATGCCCAATTTTCACAAAGCATCATCTCTGAGCTGGCACTTCAGCTGTGCCTTTTAAAGGCTATTCTAAAATGTTATTAGACCAGCAGTTTCCAGGGAATGAAATACAAGATACAACCAGAGGACATCACAGTCCTCTGGGACCTTGTGATCATGTGTTAATATTTAATAAACTTTAATATATGTGAACCAATGTGTATATATCTATAAATAGATATATAATATATACAATATATTATATACAATATATTATATATTATATTATATTATATATAAATAGATATATAATATATAATATATTGTATATAATATATAAATACACTCTCTATATTTTATATATAATATATTATATATAATTTATATATAATATATAATTTTTATATATATAATTTATATATAATATATTATACATTATACTCTATATTATATACTATATATAATTATAAATATATATAAATATATATAATTAAAAATAAACTCCCAGATGGGAGTTTATTAAATATTATATATAATTATATATATAATTATAAATATATATAAATATATATAATTTTTAAAAACCTAAAAATTAAAAAAATAATTTAAAAAAACCTCCCAGATGGGAGTTTATTAAATATTATATACAATTATATATATATATATTTTTTTTACTTCAGAAAGCATAATATTTAATGCCAATAAAATATATTCTTCCATTCACTATACTAACTTGTAAAAAACAATTTTAATATAAATTGATAAATTTTAATATAAATCCATAAATTCTATTTTCTTTTTTTTATTTTATTTTATTTTTTTTTTAATTTATTTATTATTATTATACTTTAAGTTGTAGGGTACATGTGCATAACGTGCAGGTTTGTTACATATGTATACTTGTGCCATGTTGCTGTGCTGCACCCATCAACTCGTCATTTACATCAGGTATAACTCCCAATGCAATCCCTCCCCCCTCCCCCCTCCCCATGATAGGCCCCTGTGTGTGATGTTCCCCTTCCTGAGTCCAAGTGATCTCATTGTTCAGTTCCCACCTATGAGTGAGAACATGCGGTGTTTGGTTTTCTGTTCTTGTGATAGTTTGCTAAGAATGATGGTTTCCAGCTGCATCCATGTCCCTACAAAGGACACAAACTCATCCTTTTTGATGGCTGCATAGTATTCCATGGTGTATATGTGCCACATTTTCTTAATCCAATCTGTCACTGATGGACATTTGGGTTGATTCCAAGTCTTTGCTATTGTGAATAGTGCTGCAATAAACATACGTGTGCATGTGTCTTTATAGCAGCATAATTTATAATCCTTTGGGTATATACCCAGTAATGGGATGGCTGGGTCATATGGTACATCTAGTTCTAGATCCTTGAGGAATCGCCATACTGTTTTCCATAATGGTTGAACTAGTTTACAATCCCACCAACAGTGTAAAAGTGTTCCTATTTCTCCACATCCTCTCCAGCACCTGTTGTTTCCTGACTTTTTAATGATCGCCATTCTAACTGGTGTGAGATGGTATCTCATTGTGGTTTTGATTTGCATTTCTCTGATGGCCAGTGATGATGAGCATTTTTTCATGTGTCTGTTGGCTGTATGAATGTCTTCTTTTGAGAAATGTCTGTTTATATCCTTTGCCCACTTTTCGATGGGGTTGTTTGTTTTTTTCTTGTAAATTTGTTTGAGTTCTTTGTAGGTTCTGGATATTAGCCCTTTGTCAGATGAGTAGATTGCAAAAATTTTCTCCCATTCTGTAGGTTGCCTGTTCACTCTGATGGTAGTTTCTTTTGCTGTGCAGAAGCTCTTTAGTTTAATGAGATCCCATTTGTCAATTTTGGCTTTTGCTGCCGTTGCTTTTGGTGTTTTAGACATGAAGTCTTTGCCCATGCCTATGTCCTGAATGGTACTACCTAGGTTTTCCTCTAGGATTTTTATGGTATTAGGTCTAACATTTAAGTCTCTAATCCATCTTGAATTAATTTTCATATAAGGAGTAAGGAAAGGATCCAGTTTCAGCTTTCTACTTATGGCTAGCCAATTTTCCCAGCACCATTTATTAAATAGGGAATCCTTTCCCCATTTCTTGTTTCTCTCAGGTTTGTCAAAGATCAAATGGCTGTAGATGTGTGGTATTATTTCTGAGGACTCTGTTCTGTTCCATTGGTCTATATATCTGTTTTGGTACCAGTACCATGCTGTTTTGGTTACTGTAGCCTTGTAGTATAGTTTGAAGTCAGGTAGCGTGATGCCTCCAGCTTTGTTCTTTTGACTTAGGATTGTCTTGGAGATGCGGGCTCTTTTTTGGTTCCATATGAACTTTAAAGCAGTTTTTTCCAATTCTGTGAAGAAACTCATTGGTAGCTTGATGGGGATGGCATTGAATCTATAAATTACCTTGGGCAGTATGGCCATTTTCACGATATTGATTCTTCCTATCCATGAGCATGGTATGTTCTTCCATTTGTTTGTGTCCTCTTTTATTTCACTGAGCAGTGGTTTGTAGTTCTCCTTGAAGAGGTCCTTTACATCCCTTGTAAGTTGGATTCCTAGGTATTTTATTCTCTTTGAAGCAATTGTGAATGGAAGTTCATTCCTGATTTGGCTCTCTGTTTGTCTGTTACTGGTGTATAAGAATGCTTGTGATTTTTGCACATTAATTTTGTATCCTGAGACTTTGCTGAAGTTGCTTATCAGCTTAAGGAGATTTTGGGCTGAGACAATGGGGTTTTCTAAATATACAATCATGTCATCTGCAAACAGGGACAATTTGACTTCTTCTTTTCCTAACTGAATACCCTTGATTTCTTTCTCTTGCCTGATTGCCCTAGCCAGAACTTCCAACACTATGTTGAATAGGAGTGGTGAGAGAGGGCATCCCTGTCTTGTGCCAGTTTTCAAAGGGAATTTTTCTAGTTTTTGCCCATTCAGTATGATATTGGCTGTGGGTTTGTCATAAATAGCTCTTATTATTTTGAGGTATGTTCCATCAATACCGAATTTATTGAGCATTTTTAGCATGAAGGGCTGTTGAATTTTGTCAAAAGCCTTTTCTGCATCAATTGAGATAATCATGTGGTTCTTGTCTTTGGTTCTGTTTATATGCTGGATTATGTTTATTGATTTGCGAATGTTGAACCAGCCTTGCATCCCAGGGATGAAGCCCACTTGATCATGGTGGATAAGCTTTTTGATGTGTTGCTGAATCCGGTTTGCCAGTATTTTATTGAGGATTTTTGCATCGATGTTCATCAGGGATATTGGTCTAAAATTCTCTTTTTTTGTTGTGTCTCTGCCAGGCTTTGGTATCAGGATGATGTTGGCCTCATAAAATGAGTTAGGGAGGATTCCCTCTTTTTCTATTGATTGGAATAGTTTCAGAAGGAATGGTACCAACTCCTCCTTGTACGGTAGAATTCAGCTGTGAATCCATCTGGTCCTGGACTTTTTTTGGTTGGTAGGCTATTAATTGTTGCCTCAATTTCAGAGCCTGCTATTGGTCTATTCAGGGATTCAACTTCTTCCTGGTTTAGTCTTGGAAGAGTGTAAGTGTCCAGGAAATTATCCATTTCTTCTAGATTTTCCAGTTTATTTGCGTAGAGGTGTTTATAGTATTCTCTGATGGTAGTTTGTATTTCTGTGGGGTCGGTGGTGATATCCCCTTTATCATTTTTTATTGCATCTATTTGATTCTTCTCTCTTTTCTTCTTTATTAGTCTTGCTAGTGGTCTGTCAATTTTGTTGATCTTTTCAAAAAACCAACTCCTGGATTCATTGATTTTTTGGAGGGTTTTTTTGTGTCTCTGTCTCCTTCAGTTCTGCTCTGATCTTAGTTATTTCTTGCCTTCTGCTAGCTTTCGAATGTGTTTGCTCTTGCTTCTCTAGTTCTTTTAATTGCGATGTTAGAGTGTCAATTTTAGATCTTTCCTGCTTTCTCTTGTGGGCATTTAGTGCTATAAATTTCCCTCTACACACTGCTTTAAATGTGTCCCAGAGATTCTGGTATGTTGTATCTTTGTTCTCATTGGTTTCAAAGAACATCTTTATTTCTGCCTTCATTTCGTTATGTACCCAGTAGTCATTCAGGAGCAGATTGTTCAGTTTCCATGTAGTTGAGCGGTTTTGATTGAGTTTCTTAGTCCTGAGTTCTAGTTTGATTGCACTGTGGTCTGAGAGACAGTTTGTTATAATTTCTGTTCTTGTACATTTGCTGAGGAGTGCTTTACTTCCAATTACATGGTCAATTTTGGAGTAAGTACGATGTGGTGCTGAGAAGAATGTATATTCTGTTGATTTGGGGTGGAGAGTTCTATAGATGTCTATTAGGTCTGCTTGCTGCAGAGATGAGTTCAATTCCTGGATATCCTTGTTAACTTTCTGTCTCGTTGATCTGTCTAATGTTGACAGTGGAGTGTTGAAGTCTCCCATTATTATTGTGTGGGAGTCTAAGTCTCTTTGTAAGTCTCTAAGGACTTGCTTTATGAATCTGGGTGCTCCTGTATTGGGTGCATATATATTTAGGATAGTTAGCTCTTCCTGTTGAATTGATCCCTTTACCATTATATAATGGCCTTCTTTGTCTCTTTTGATCTTTGATGGTTTAAAGTCTGTTTTATCAGAGACTAGTATTGCCACCCCTGCTTTTTTGTGTTCTCCATTTGCTTGGTAAATCTTCCTCCATCCCTTTATTTTGAGCCTATGTATGTCTCTGCGTGTGAGATGGGTCTCCTGAATACAGCAGACTGATGGGTCTTGACTCTTTATCCAGTTTGCCAGTCTGTGTCTTTTCTGTCTAATTTTCTGACACTGCTTTTCAGATTGTTTAAGATATTCATTAACTCTCTACTACTTGAGAATAATCATTCCCACATGAAACCTGTGCCCCCAAATCAGACTATTTTTAATCCTATTTTTATCCAAATGATGTGTTTCTGCAATATGTTAATAGATGTGCTATAAAAAAGGATTTTATAACCAAACAAATCTTTGGGAAATGCTGGGTTAAATAGAGTTAAATAGGTTTTTACTGCAGGACTTCTCAGAGCCTTTAATGTACCAATATGTCCTTTGAAGCGACCCCCTTCCCAAACCTTTTCACCCAAACACCTGTGTAACATCTAGTGAAGCAGTAGCCAATGAAATATAATTTAGAAAAGGCTGCCCTGGGCTTCTTTGATACATACCTTGTGCTCCAATGTAGAATTGTATTAAAACTAACAAAGGAGGATAAAGGGATAGCTTTTGAGATTTTTCTATGTGTCTGCCTTTGCCCAATCTCTGAAGTGGTTAGATTCTCATCCTGACCATGCCTCTGGGGGTTCCTTCCAAGTGCTGCTTTTTTCTTTACTGTTGTAATTATACCTATGAAGACAGGGAGGATTGTGAGGAAGACGAGGAGGAAGTAAATAAGAGAAAACGCTTTAACCAAGTTCCTTTGATGTTAAAAGTGATGTTGAAAACCAGGTTAGTATCATAAGTAAATACTTTTTATTTAAGGAAGCATTTATGAGTCTTTTTCCCCTCTTAAAGGCTAAGCTTATTAGTGAAAATGATCATAAAATGATTTTAAAGGCTACTAAGTGGATTTGGAACAGTTGATGAATATTCCTCTTTTAAAAACCGGGATGTTCTCCAAGTTTTCATAAGACATAATTTCATTAAGCTTTCCTTTCATGTGCTGCGTCTTTCAGCATTTCCACATTGCACACATGCAGTCTTACGGCCTGAGAAGAGCTAACACTCAGCTCTTCTCACCCCACACCTCTTCTGACATTCCAGAGGCAGCGCAGCTTACTTGGGAAGACGTAGAATGGTTCCTCAGGCTCCCAACATCTAATTGTCTCTGAAGCTAGATTTCTCTTAACAATTGGCAGTCATTGTTCATTCAGTCAACACACAAGAATAGACAGATGATTTAAAACAGTTGCTGCTCTCAAGGAACGTGGAGTTCAGCTACAGAAGGCCAACTGGGAGCGAAAGGGTATATAAAAGGAGAATAGTCAGTTTTACTGAGTAAGGGTTCCCAAGAGGGCTTCTTGGAGGAGGTGGTACCTGAGCTGAATCTTAACAGTATTTGCTTCGTAGACAAAGTAAGGCAGATGCATTCATGGGAGGGAGTGCAGCCTGAGAAATCTCACAGAAGCACATGGCAACCTGGCACTGTTTGGGAACAGCAAGTTGTTTGGATGGCCGAGGCATAGAGCCACAGTCGGAGTGAGAGACAGGTGGGACTACAAGAGGTAGGTTCTCGACTTCATTCTAAAAACAATAGGGGGCCATTCAAGCACGCAAAGCAGGAAGAGACAAGTAAGTTTTGCATGCAGAAGAGTTACTGTGGCGCACAGATCTGAAGGCGGCCCTGTAGAGGCAGGGAGGGCCATGGGAGGTAGCGGGAACCCAGCAGGGGGATGGCAAGGACCTTAGTTATGGCGGCAACAGTGGGACTGAAGAGGAAGAGAGAGGGACTTACCAAGGAGGGAAAGTAGAGGACACCCATGCTCTGCTTTAATCAGCCTGTGGAGAGAGGCCTGGGGGTTCTAGCGTGGCTGAGGGGGAAGACAGTGGTGTCTTTCACCAAGATAAGGAACACAGGGGGAACAGTCAGTGTCATGGGGGCAGCAGAGAGGGAAAAGAGCAGAAAGATGTCTGCATTTCTGAGTGTGAGGGGCTAGTGACACCTCCAGATGAAAGAGACAAAGAACTGGATGTGTGGAACTGATACTTGAGAAAGCTCTGGGCTGGAAATTGTGATTCTCAGATAGTCGTTGTGTGGATGAGTGGCTGGGTGAGGTAGCATGAGGCAGTGGTGCACTCTTGAGCCATTTCTCTATCACCAGCATGATCTCCTTTCACAGTCACTTACTACTTATTCCATTATATGACCAATGCTTTTCTGTAAATAATCTCCCATTTCACTTAATAAAATTTATTTTTTAAGGAAACTGTATACCATTACTATAAATTTTTAAATATCATTTGCCATTAACAGAAAGTAAATATAAAAATAAATACATAACATTTATGTAATAATATAACCTCCCTTACGTATAAAACACACAATGTGGCCAAATTACAAAAAGAAACAAACAAACCCCCAATCACAGTGAGAAATGTTGGCATATTTCCCTCAGTAATTGATAAATCAAATGGATGTAAAAGTAGTTAAGACATAGATCTGAATGCCAGTCATTATTTTCAAGCAAACATAGACCATTGTTTAATAAAATCACCACATACTAAGCCACAAAGCAAGTCTCAACTCATTATCTAAGAATCTCTACCCTACTGACCATATATCCCAACTACAATGTAATAAAGTTAGAAATAAATAACAAAAAAGATTTAGAGTTTTTTTCAATTTCAAAATAATTTATGGACCAAAAATGATATCATAACGGAAATTAGAACTGAAAGACAATTATAAAATTTATGGGATAATGCTAAAGCAGTATTTACACAGAAATACATTCTATTAAACTAAAACTATAAAAGAAGAAAGATTAAGAGCCTGCACTAAGAATCTCATTGAGAAGTTAGGTGGAAGAAAAAGGAACGAACAAAAACAAAACCCCAAAAAACCCTCAACTCAGAGAAAGTAGAAGAAAGTAACAAAGATATGGGCAAAACTTAAGGAAACAGACAACAACAAAAACAAAGAAATCAAAAGCTGGACAACTCACAGACTAATAAAATTGAAAGTTACTTGAAAGATGAATAAGAAAAGAGTTCTGCTACAAATAAAGGCATTAGGAATGGAGGCGGGGAAGGACATACCTGTATACAGAGAGACTTGAAAATATAACTTTATACCAATATCATTGAAAAATTAGACAAAATGGATAATTTTCCAGAAAAAAAAGATATAAAATAGACAAAAAGAAGGAAAACCATGAATGAACCTAGAACAATTACATAATTTTAATTAATAGTTTAAACGTACACACCAAATCATACACAAATATAGTTCCTATACATCACCAACAATCACCTAGACAAAGCAAATTTTCAAAAGATGGATTACAATAGCAACAAAGCACTTAAGATATTCAGGTAAATCTAACGAAAGAAATACAAGGGAGAGTTATCTAACTTTAACAAGGGATATAAAGAAAAGCTATGTAACATACATCAAGCTCACAAGAAAGAAGACTAGATACATAAAGATGATGATTCTCCCCAAATCATTCTATAAGCTCAATGCACTTCTCATCAAAATCCTAAAGGAACATTTCACATAACTTGACAAGGTGATCTTGAAATTCAGGAAGAAGAGGAAAGAACAAAAAATTGCCAAGAAAAAATTAACTAAGAAGGGTAGTTTCATCATGCAGGAAAGATTATTGTAAAATCGCATTTAAATCAATGCAGATAAAGACAAACAAAAAGATGGAAAGCCTAGAAACAGCCTCACGTATGAAGAAGAACGTGGTATAAGCCCAAAGTGGCACCACAAGTCAGTGGTAACAGGATGAACTGCTCTATAAATGATGCTGGACTGTGGTCTATAAAACTAGATTCTTACCTCATCCCATAGATTCAATCAAGGGTAAAAAACAAAACCGGAACTTTTAGATGCAAACTCGTGATTCATTTATGACATCAGGAAAGGAAAAGATTTTTTAAACGTAAGGCCAAATCACAATTCATAAAAAAGCTATTGTTATATTTGACTACCTTTTCTATTTCTATTTCTAAGGTTTTAAAAAAAAAAAAAAAAAAAAGCCATAATCAAGGTGAAAAGCCACAGAACAGAAAAAGACATTTGTCTCCCATACACAGCTAACAAAGTATTAATGTCCAGAATACATACAGAACTTCTACAAATCACTTAGAAAACACAACATTTAAAAAAATACTGGAGGCTGGGCGCGGTGCTTCAGGCCTGTAATTCCAGCACTTTGGGAGGCCGAGGCGGGCGGATCATGAGGTCAGGAGATCAAGTCCATCCTGGCTAACACACTGAAACCCCGTCTCTACTAAAAATACAAAATATTAGCCGGGCGTGGTGACGGGCGCTTGTAGTCCCAGCTACTCCGGAGGCTGAGGCAGGAGAATGGCGTGAACCCAGGAGGCGGAGCTTGCAGTGAGTGGAGATCGCGCCACTGCACTCCAGCCTGGGCGACAGAGCGAGACTCCGTTTAAAAAAAAAAAAAAAAAGACACTGGAGATGAACAGGAAATTCACAAAAGAGGATGTCCAGATGCCCAGTAAACATAAGAAAATGTGCTTAACTTTTCCATAATAAAGGAAATTAAAACCTAATAATAATAAAATACCATTTCAATTCATCATGTTGGTATAAATTAATACATTTGTATCAGCCGTGTGAACATAGACGTGGGGACAATTAAGTTCTTCTGTATTGCTTCAGGGAGTATAAATTGGCACAAAGACTTTGTAAAACAATTTGATAATACTTAGTAAAACTGACAATGTGACTACCTCGTAACCAGGAATCTACTCTTCAGGAATCTCGGAGAAAACATGCACTCAGGTGAGTGTGAGGACACTAGTTATATAAGTTTGTTATAAGAACCGAAAAAGTGGAAGTAAACTATCACTGGAACTCAGAGCATGACACTCCAAAGTACGGCGCCTTGCCATACTGAATATTTTAAGCTGGAGGAATTTGAGAAAACTGCAGAAGCAAGAAGGTCACCACTTTCTAACCTTCTTCCGCCTTTCTCTCTTGAAGCAGACCATAAAAAATTTTCTGCCCTACCTTCCCCAAAAGTAGGTCCTAAGACCCTCATTCCAGAGAGGTCTTGCCCTATACCTAAGACTCCGAACAAACAGGCCTTGCTAACTTCTCCACAGTTTGTTACCACGAGATCAAATCCTTCTGCCCTCCAATTACACTTCTGCACTTCTGTCCACAAAAATAGGCAGTTACCTCAAGGTCTGTGGCTCTTCATTTCTAAAGGCTCCTGTGTCACACAAAACACTAGAGAAATTTGTATGCTTTTCTCTTGTTAATCTGTTTTTTTGTTACAGGGGCCTCAGCCATGACCCCTGTGATGGGTGAAGGAAAGATATTCTTTCTCCTCCCCTGCACTGTTATTGGACAAATGAACAAATCAATTGGTGTAATCAAACATTTGAACACAATAGCGCTGTTAAAAGAAATTATCTCTCGCTGTATATTTCAATATGGAAAAATCTCAAGTATATTTGGAGATTTTTTGAAGGAAAAAGAAAAGCAAGTTGTTCAAGAATGTGTTCAATATGTTGCCATTTATTTAAAACTTCAAACCCCACAGGAAATACTGTCTCTACTTTTCAGTATATAGCAATGTAGCAGGTACATCATGTAGGAGGATACTGGCTATGGCTGGTGCTGTTGAGCCCCCACCCAGACTCTCTCCAGACTCACTGTTTCTGGATACCCCAGTTCCTCGCCTCAAACACCTTCCATTCTGCCTGCAGGCTGCAGGCAAGGGCTCAGCACCCTCACAGGGTAGCCTGAACTCCCAGGGAGTTTACAGCCAATTACAGCGGGAGTTGGCAGGTCAATTTCCCAAAACCTCCCCAGCTCTCAAGTAGAACAACACTGAGGTCCTTCTACACAGCACCCCAAAGTCTCTTGTGGACTGAACTCGTTGCCCACAAAAATAACCAGCCCGTTACCGCACTCTGCACTGGTCTCCTGCCCCGCTCGGCGCCATGATAGGTCTTCCTGGGGTCAACTCTCAAATCGGCTTCTTGCACTCAAATCCTTACCTCAGGATCTGCTTCTGGTAAATCTAAATCGAAGACATGTACCAACATCAGAAGAGGGGCTACCTCTACAAAGGGCAGAAGGGGAATGAATCAAGAGTACATTTTTGCCGTATTTATATGTTTTACTTATTTAAAAACAGAGAAATATGAAGCAAATATTAGTAAAATGTTAGGATAGTGGATTCTTGTGTGTTATTTTTAAGTTGAGAATAAAAAATTTTTAATAAAGTAAAAGCTTGAATCAATTAAAAAAACAAAACAAAACACAGAGACCCTGCCGGGATCACCTCTAGGGTGTCTGAGACCTTCAGTGACTTTTTTTTTTTTTTGCGTTTTAATTTAAAAATATTATTAAATACATGAGCCATGTGACGCAAAGTGAGTTATCAATGAAGATTTAGAATACTAGGTAGAGAAGATGTGTGTGTGTGTGTATATGTGTGTGTGTGTGTGTATGTTATTGTTCAATCAGGGCCTGAAGAGATTAATGATAGTGTCCAGGCACCATTTCTTTTCTTTTTTTTGGAGGAGGGACAGAGTCTCACTCTGTCACCTAGGTTGGAGTACAGTGGCACGATCTCAACTCACTGCAACCTCTGCCTCCCAGGTTCAAGTGATTCTCGTGCCCCCAGCCTCCCGAATAGCTGGAACTGCGGGCGTGCACCACAACATCTGGCTAATTTTTGTATTTTTAGGAGAAACAGGATTTTACAATGTTGGCCAGACTGGTTTCGAACTCCTGACCTCATATGATCCACCCGCCTGGCTCCCAAAGTGCTGGGATTACAAGCATGAACCACTGTGCCTGGCCCAGGCACCTTTTTTTTGTAATTTTTATTGTCAATCGCACCAATCTTAGACAGTTTTGTATCTCCCATGCATTAAGAAAGATAGCAATGGTGTTATTACTCAAAATGCATGGCTCTTCAGAACCTGTTTGTGGTTTGCAGTTCTCTCATACCACTTTAAAAATTCCGAGTGCAGCATTTAAGAAACTGCATGACCTGCAACATCTACCACAGAGACCATGAATACCGGTTTCCAATAACTCCTTCAAAAGCTGTCACAGTGCTTCATTGACCATGACCACAAATGAAGTCTTACCCAGAGTATGTAGGAAAATGCAAACAATCATTCATTTTCGGGTGGAGTCAATTTACCATTGGAATTCTAGAGCATAAAGGTAGAACATTACATCCTACAGCCTCATCTTCTCTTGTACTCCTTAGGCCAAATCGCAGTGAGAAGGATAAGTCAGAGATGTGACCGTGGGCAAGAAGAGCTGTCCTACTAGTGCAATGAATGTCCATTCCTGGCCAGCACGGCTTAGATCAGCCAGGGGGAAGATGACTTCACCCCATCCATATGAGGCAAGAGACAACACAACATTGGTTGGAAGAGTCCACTGGTTTTAGAGAACAAGTCTCAGAACCCTTGGAGCTAAGCACAGCCACCCCAGAGACTACCTGGTATGCGGCACAGAGCCTCTGGAGGAGTTGGGGTGATCAGCAGCAGGGGCCACATAGAGTAAAAGATACCTGCGACCACGCCTGTGGGTGCCAAGGGGCAGAAGAAGCACCACAGCTAGAGCCAACACACACAGCAGAAGTCCAAGAAGTCCACAACAAGGGACCATCAGTGATCCAGAGCCCAAAACACATCCTCACTCAATGTGATGTTATCTTGTAGACCAGGATGTTATGTTCGACTGTCACCCAGGCTGGAGTGCAGACTAGAATATGACTAGAATATGGATGTTATCTTTTTATAAACTACGATCTTTTTAATGTGTGAGGATGTCCCTATATCAGCATGTCAGGGTCATTCTGGCAGCCAATCACATATGACCCAATGAAAGAACAGCTACTGCACTAATAAGCAAGAGCAACCTGTTTGCCAGCATGACCTCCTGTAACATGAGACCGGCCATAGGACCACAGGCATGAGGCCTGGAGCCCCTCAGGGCATCTGGTCAACCCCACAGAAAGGGTAGAGGGTCAGAGAGAAACAGAGGCCCATGCAATCCTGGTCGTGGTTCATGGCAGTCCTGCTGGCCGATTGGTCTCAGGCACCACAGCAGACTTCGAAATTTTTGAGGAAAATACCCAAGACACAAGCCCCACTAAGGTGAGAGGCATGAGACAAGGGCACTTGTCCCTGTCTAGGGGTAGAACTGTGCCCTATTTTGTTCTCTGTACTTGCTTTAGTCATATCCATTTGGTATTACACCTTGATTGGGAATTATTTATAAAGAAGGATTACATCATAAACTCTTTCTGTATCAGCCACAGACCCCAGTATGGTGCTAGATTCATTCCAGATGCCCAGGGGGTAACTACTGACCCAAGGACTGGCCAGGGTCTTTCCCTGTAGGCAAAGAATCAGAGAATTGCTGATTTAAGGGTGAGATGTGTGAAAACACCACACAAGAAACTGATGTTGAATCAACATTTCCCCTTTGCACATAAGCCTCTGGTCCATTGCACAATCATCAAACAGCTCCCCCACTTTTTTAATCATTTTTTTTTTTAGATGGAGTCTTGCTCTGTGGCCCAGGCTGGAGTGCAGTGCCTTGATCTCGGCTCACTGCAACCTCCACCTCCTGGGTTCAAGCAATTCTCCTGCCTCAGCCTCCCAAGTAGCTGGGATTACAGGTGCCCACCACCACACTGGCTAATTTTTTGCATTTTTAGTTGAGGCAGGGTTTCACCATGTTTGCCAGCCTGGTCTCAAACTCCTGACCTCAAGTGATCCATTCGCCTTGGCCTCCCAAAGTGCTAGGATTATAAGCATGAGCCACTGAGCCTGGCCAAACAGCCCCTTTTATAGCAACTAGGACTCCAGCTCTTTCATCTACCTGCTTCTGCACATTCTAAAATATCTTCTTAGCAACACCAAAGCATATGGATATTATCTTGTAGAGTAGGATCTTTTTAATATTCTGAAAAATCATTTTCTGTATTTTTGTACAAATAACATACTCCTCATCCTTTTGCAGTGTGTGTGTGTTTTCTTTTCCACTAGCCTTTAGCAGGAAAGCATTAGCACAATTATTCCTTTATCCAGCCCTCTAATTCTGTCTTCTACTCTCAGTCTTCTGGCCAATTTAGCCTTTGCCTCCCATTTTGCCTTTTCTCCATGAAACAGAAATGTTTCCACTTTCTGAGTGTCATTTCATTAAATTTCTAAAGCAGGCATTCTGCATCCCCAAATTAACTCTTGTCTGGGGAGAAGTGTAAATGGCTTATCAGTGCATAATGTACTTTGTCAAAAAAAAAAATTCCTCACCGTAATGTATATTTCCTCCTTGTTGTGCTTGGGGGCATCAATTAATGTCAGCAGCCTGACAATTCCCTGAACACATTCCTTTGACTACAGATGCTAGGGTGACATTTTCTGACATCTGGGCAACGTTTTCTGCACGTGGCTCACTCCTCTTGCCCTTGATTTCCATGACATTCTTGTACTTCCTTCCTCATTCGCTTCTCCTTCTGGGCACAAAGAGTATAGCAGGAGCAGATCCTCAGCAGACTGGAAGCCCCGTGGTGCACCTTCCTGTGTTTCTTTCTCTCTCTTCCTGGCCTATAAGAAACTTGCTCAAGCTTGAAAAATGGTAAAACAATACTATTTTAACCCTTTCTCTTACATTCTTATAGTTGCACAATGATTAGGCTTTTAAAGAAAGCCTTCAACCACCTAAGTTTCCAAAAATGACAACTTCAGAATTAGAGGTTGAGATTTTCATCAGGGCTTTCTTTTTTCTTTTTTTTAAATAAGGACTACATGATACCAAAAGGACTTCCATTTTCAAAGGAAACACATGAGATACTCTCCAAGAACAGGAATTGGGACGAGACAGATCTACCCTGAATGAGTTAGAAGGGATAGGTTGACCTTCAGGAAAATAAGTCTGATTCACTTTCTTATATTCCATAGACAGAAACTGTGCTGAGGCCAAAACTGAGAAAGGAGTTCAGAGGTGGGCTGTGGAGAAACAGTATAACCTAAGCTCATGGGGGACCTCAGGTAGCATTTCCTGACTCTAAACTCCCCACTGGCCCCAAGCATTCCAAAACCGCCTCCCGGGAGCCTGCCGCCGAATGCCACATAGGCAGGTACTCTGCCCTCATCCTGTATCCTCACTGTCTCCTTCTATTTGGGATGGCAGTGGCAACCCAAGTTACAAAGGCATAAGTGATGCCCAGTGGGAAAACCTAACATCCTTTTCAGAACATAAAATTGTTTCCTCACTGCACAGCCCTATGTGTCTTGAGATGGATAGAAAAACATAAACCAGCCAGAAAGAAACTAAAGGGAAATGTCACCAGAAATAAATGGAGAGAATTGTCTTGCATTCCTACAGAGTTTGAGTGAGAAAAAAAAATATTGCTTGTGTATAGGAATTTGACCTTAAGCTATTGAAAAGAAAGATGCAATGGGGGTCATGAGTGAAGGAAATGACTTTTTCTTAGATTTTTAGTGTCAGTTTTGTAAATGGGTCAAGCCAAAGTGAGCTAAGAGATCAGTAATTTGACTTTTTTTCTGCCCAGGAATCAGCTTAGTCTCACTGTTTTTTATCATGCTAAAGTCTCACCCCAGATAAAAATATTGCTGCTCTTAAGATAAACTTGGAGAAGGAGGAGAATGGGGACCTGGGAGGATTATGGTGTTAAATTTTCAAAGCCTTTCCCTTTTAGGCACAAATCTAGTTAACATTTAAAGGATGCTTCAGAACAATCCTTCCAAAACCAAACCAGGAGAGACACCGAAAGCAGCCCCTTAGGTTGCCAGTCCTAAAGGGATTAGAAGCAAACCCAACAAAAATCTCCGTGGTGATAAATTGCACCAATGCCTTCACCTTTAAGCCCCAGTTTAACTTAACTCCTGACTATGAAATAGCAATTTTGTAATACAGAAACATAAATATGGTCTGAACGCTAATCAAACATTTCTTCCATGCTTTCCCTAACTTCATAAACCCAGGAAGAGACCTCAGAAATTTTACCAGGGTAGTATACCTACGAATACAACCTTGACACCAGTTCCTCAGGTCCCAGGTCGAACAATGTCCAATATTATCTCCGAATATGTTTTTGCTTTGATATTCCAGAGTGCTCGGATACCTGGAGCACATCTACATAGATGAGCAGAGAAAAAAAAAAAGAATTCTAATAACAATAACAACTGCATCCTATTCAGTGATTGAAAACTGCAACTATGTTTTCCAATCTCCTCTCAGTGATGGAAGTGTCATCATGTGGAATGAAAAACCATGGATTGTAGTCCCTGTGCCCATATGCTTATGAGATCCTGTTTGCATCAAGCCCAAAGATGACTTGATTTTCAAATTGGTTTCTGAACTCCTGCCTGTAAAGCTGAAAGACACAATATATTTATTCAAGGAGAGCGCTGTAAAGGTGAGGCAGGTGATCCATACAGACTCTACCATAACTTCTCCCGAACTGCCTGCCCTTCATTAAACATGTTCCATCTCATGAACCGTGAATCATTTCATTTTTAAGTACTCTTTTATTCCCTTTAAATTTATCTAAAACTTTATTAGATTCAACTGGCACAGTCCTGACAGACAGCCTGCATACATTTTAAACCTTCCCAGCGGAGAAGCATAAAACATTTACAATCTATATTTGATCTGACAACAGCAGCACAGTGTTTGAATTAGAAACAGATTAGACATAATTGAAGATAAAGAGGACGCAAGCACCACTCCCATTTTGGTGAAGTGGGCTTTAAATTATCAGATTCATCCAGGATACATTACCGAGAAACATTGAATTGTTATCTTTAGACAGCCTTTTCTAAGAGTTTACAATTTATCAGTTCAGTGAAGCTTACCGCCAGCTTGTTATCAGAACAAAAAATGAAAAATCATTCGGTTCAGAGCACAGAACCGATCTCACCTCAAAAAGTACACATTTCCTTCTGATAACAGACACTTCATTGGACAGCCAAGGGGCCACTTCATGCACAACATTTTCAGGTCCTTCCACTTCCCAGGTCATTCCTGAGTAGTCTGCAAACAGGCATCGTTTACCAACAGGATTCCCTGCCATGCCCCGCCTCCATTATTTAATTAAACAGGACAATGTCACCCACATGGTCACAGTCACACCCATGGGAGCTCACACACACACACACACACACACACACACACACACCCCTTGGCTTTGCCAGAGTCCTCTTCCACCTTTCTCATTAGTAATGGAGCTGAACTCATTATGCAAAGCAAATTTACAAAATTTAATTAATGAAACTTAAATAAATTTGATACAACAGCATGCCATATTTTTGTTTGTTTGTACAAGGAAATCAGACTTTGGAACAAAAATTAGGGCTAGGCATGGTATTTCACGCCTGTAATCCCAGCACTTTGGGAGGCCAAGGTGGACAGATCACCTGAGGTCAGGAGTTCAAGACCAACCTGGCTAACATGGCAAAAACCCATCTTTACTAAAAATACAAAAAATAGCTGGGCGTGGCGGCACTTGTCTGTAATCCTAGTACTCAGGAGGCTGAGGCACGAGAATCGCTTGAACCCAGGAGGTGGAGGTTGCAGTGAGCCGAGATAGCGCGACTGCACTCCAGCCTGGGTGACAGAGTGAGACCCTGTCTCAAAAAAATAAATAAATAAATAAAATCAGACTTTAACAAGACCAGATAATTTCATTAGGAAGCAAGCTACAGTGCATGAACCTGTCTAAGGTTACTTTCTTCTTATTACTCTTTTTTTTTTTTTTTTGAGTATTTTTATTCTCAAGAGTATTTTTACTCATTTTCAATGTTAAGACATATAAATACTTTTATAAGGCATTGAATCTCAAGTTTTCTAAGGGCAAAAATAATGAGGAAAAGAGGGGAGACATTGAATTATTTTGGAAAAATTGAGGGTCTAGCTAAATCATGGAAAGCCCAAAATCCTTTCAGTTAAGCCCATTTTGAACTTTAGTTTTCAATCCAAAAGTTCCTGGTGTAGGAGAGCAATAATTTTTACAGCAACTAGAAGCCTAGTCTCTCTTTTTCTATCTTTCTTTCTGGGGGCGTCTTGTTTTCATTCTGCCAAGTTTTAAAGATTGAAAGAGGATCTAAGGCACTTTAGAAACCTGCTTTCCGACAAATATTAGACCTGGCACAGTAGGTATTGAAGAGGTATTGGTGGAATTCAATGCTTAGTTTAATGGCTATCAGGCTTTGATTTTACCATCTCCTATTCATACTTTAATCTTTCTCTAAAGCACATTGTTTTGTTTTCCATGTTACTTTGCTCCCTGGGAATATTTTCTAATTAGAAAAACCTTGAAGCACTTTGTGATTCCCAAATAATTCAAATTAAATAATCAAGATTTAAATCAGGGAAAATCTTCAAGACATCAGAGTTAGACTGCGTGTGCAAGAGGCCGGGGTGTGGGTGTGTGTGTGTGTTATTAGGATAGTCACTTGAGTTGAAAGTCAGAAAGAATTTTTTTTAACCATGTAAGTCCTAGAAAGCAGCTTTCTTGGCAGGGAAAGAGCACAGATTTGGGAGCCAGACAAACCTATATTTAAATATTCATGCTCAGCCTTTACCCAGCTGGGCGACTGTAGGCAAATTACTAGGCTTGGTTTCCTCTTTACCTGGGAAAAATACCTTCCTCCAGACCTGTCCTGAGGTTTAAATGAGGTCACATCTGTTAAAAAGCTTGGTGCTATGTAAACTCTAAAACACACAGATAATTTAGAGCCTTATGTCCTATGCATACAATGTTAAAAATTGGGGTTGTATTCCCCAAATGCCTTTGAATAATAAAAATATCAAAGTGATCAAACAAAGAAACACAAACACTTTAAAATGTTCACATAACACAAATGATTTTATAAACGTGTATTTAAAATGTAAAAACAAACTCAGATATCAAACTCCTGAAATCACCATTGCAAAATAAATAGCTGAGACAGTGTAAGAAATCTGACTTAACCAGCTCCATCTTGCTTCTAACCACCAAGCTCTCCTTCTTCATTTTTGGACATAGGCTGAACTCACTTTGGAAGGAACTTAGTTTATAGTTTAAACCAAAGTGATAGCAGCCATTTCCCAAAACAAATCCCCTTCTTGCCTGGGGACTAAACTGCCTTTGTAGGACTAATAAATTAGCCAAAAGATTAGAAATTATGGTTTAGGAGTCATGCAGCTGGAGGCTACAAGATTCCAACTCTCCCCAAATTGCTCCTGGGGATAACATCACTATTATAAAACCTAAGATCAGTGCTTGAGATATTTCTCAGACTGGGCACTTGACGGATCAGCTGGCACCACACGGGATGGATAAACTGGCTCATCTGATCTTGTGGCCTCCGCCCAGGAACTGATTCAGCACAAGAAGACAGCTTTGAATCCTTACGATTTCATCTCACCCAACAGTCACCCAGCAGATCAGCACTCCAGATTCACTGTTCCCTATCTACCAAATTATGCTTAAAAACTCTGATCCCTGGATGCTCAGGGTAACTGATTTGAGTAATAATAAAACTCTGGTCTCCCACACAGCTGGTTCTGCATCAATTACTCTTTCTCTATTGCAATTCCCCTGTCTCAATAAATTGACTCTGTCTAGGCAGTGGGCAAGGTGAACCTTTTGGATGGTTACACTCCCATTATAACTTTTCCTTTTCAGGGAGTTTTCCAGGTAAGCTGAAATGGGGGATTTTATACAATACAGTGAGTTTGGAAAGTTGCAGTCTTCTTCCATTTCTGGAAATCCTAAGATTCTCAATGGCTCTAATGACTTTGGGACTGCATTTAACTTAGAATCAATAATCTGAAATGTTTTCTAAACCTATCCTATATGCATGAGTGATTATAAAAGTCTTTGATGAATGGTGGTAAATACTGGAAGAAGAGTGTCCTTGGCAAATTCATATTCTTCAAGGATCTCTCACTCTTCCATTTCAGTAGGTTCTTATTGCTATACCACTGATTCTAACCACTTCCTTTTTCAAGGATGCTGAAGGTACAGAAAGTTCTTTTCCTACAGGAATCAAAATATTCTTTGTTATCGCTGAAAACACATTCGTTTGCTGTCTCTGGGACTTTGTGCTTCAACATAGAAAAAAATACGCTCGCCAAATTTGATACTTAATTCCTTAGACATACAGACAATTTGCTGTATCCAGTCACAAATCCATGATTTCTGATCACTCCCTCAACCTAAGCTCTCTTCACTTCCTTCAGATGTTTTCCCCCGCCCTTCAAAAGCACATTCCCAGGCAAATGCAACAATTGGAAATTGCAGGCTAGCTCATCAGCTTCCAAAGCCAACTCAGGGTGATGAAACTATCTCGCTTTGTTTCCACAGGAATGGATTCTCTTGATGTTTTCAGTTTATCTTTTTTGTACATATTTTCTCTTCTTAAATATACTGAAGAGTATAAATAATCCCAAATATGAAGCAAAAAAAAAAAAAAAAAATACAGAGAGAGAGAGAAATACTCAGACACAGATTCCCTCTGTGAAGGCAGGCTCAGACTGCAGGCTGTATCTTCAGAATCACTTCCAACTGGCATGCACCCTTTGAGTTTTTATTGGAGTCAAAGCAGCCCTGATTATGAGGTACTAATTAAGTAGCCATAATCTAAGCGCAGCCCAACCTTACTTATTTTAAGGTAATAACTTGCTTTTTTGTGAGTGGCAAGCTTAAGGGACCATTTTAATGAGTCTTTAGTCATGCATACATGATGCATAAGTAGACCCATTGTTCTCAGGAAGACTCTGAGGTAGAATAGAAACCCAAAAACCCAGACTTCAGGGTGGGTGGTTTAGTATCCTATTCATAGTGTCAGTTGGGCTTCTTAGCAGGACTCTTCTATGGAGTCTCAGCAGGGCTATCCTCCTATATCCAGGTTTAGACTGCCTAGAGCCTGGGACATATTGGTGTCTTTTGTGTCCAGTCATGTTCTTATGGGAAGCTGAGACTTGAGGCTGAACTATCAGGGATCTTGTAGGCCAAATCCCCTGTTCCCCTGACTCTGGGGACACAGTGAATCCCCTGGGCTAGCCTCGGTACCCGCCTGCCCTGGACTGGATGAATGGTGTCTGTGACAGGATGTTATCCAAGCCTGAACAAGCTGAATTTAGGGAACTGTACGGTGAACTGTATCTGGACCACTGGAGATTCCCTCTGAAGGGAACGGATCCATCACCACTGTCTGTCACCCAGAGGCAGGAAATGAATGGACGGATGTTGGAGGAGGAGAGGACAGGTCCTTCCTAGGACTGCAAGTTAATTGGACTCTAGTTCTAAGTCTCTGGGAGTGCCCATTGGCGGAAGGGGTTGAGTTGCTCCCACCATTGGGAAACCTGTGAGGATTATGAAGGAAGATTTTGGCTTGTGAACTTTCAGAGTGTCATATTCTAGTGTCAGCTGTGACCCACTCTGTTGTCTGCTACCCCAAGCCTTCAGGGAAAGAGCCAAAAACCATGGCCCAACCTGAGGTACTCAGTGGAATGATGGAGGGCAGGAGGTCCTCCCCAGGGCTGGAGTAGCTGGGTGCTGGACATGAGCCCATCTAGAGTGGCTGCCATGCCACCAGTAGTATGCTTAGCCTTCAGGCTAAGAAGGCTACGTAGAAAGATGAATAAAGGGATGGTTCCCAGGAACACTCTGTATGGTTATCAGGGGCCTAGGTTCCCGCCAATTTACAGTGATAACTGAGAGGACACTTTGAGGGGGCTTCCTTTCTGGAAAGGAGGCCAGTGGCAGCTCATCCTGTGTTAGTCTGGGTATTAAAAGGATGAGTTATTTCATTTTGTCATCACAAAATGGTTAAGTATGACTTGGGTTCTGATGGTTACTGTGGTGTCTTATTTGTGACTTAAAATGTACTAAAATCAGGAGATCACCTATAAAAGGCATACAACAAATATTTGTTCTTTTTTTCCCTTTCTCCAAATTCAGATAGATCTCCTTTTCTGAGATTAAGGAGTAGAACCAAAAGGTCTCTATCCAAAAGAATGTTTATAAGATAGTTATATCAAGATAAATAATTACTTACAGCCTAGCACACATATTAGAAAATTTATCACTTATATTTTTGTTGGTATTTCTCATCCCTGGAAATAAGATGCCCTTGCCTTGGGTTAGCCACTTGCAAAGGAAAGTGTGTCTGTGCATCACAGAATACTGTCTATTCACAGATCTTGCTTTTCACAGTAGAAAACTAGCTCCACCAAACAATTTTTTGTGCATGCCAATGCTTTTCATCAATATAGAAGAGCTCAGTGGAATATTTAGCCTGAGGATGAAAATATGAACAGTACGTTCAGCCACAAAAGATATATGCCTTCTCAGAGGCCAGAGAAATAAGGAAGATGACCTTCTATATCCCTCCCTTTTCCATAACTCCAGGAATCTATTGCCGATTTTACAGCATCTCTGCTTAATTCTGATTTCACGCAGTTTTACAAGGTCAGGTGTCAATCAGTAGCAGCCAGAAACCAAATTTGCTTGAAATCAGGCCTTCAATCTAGAGGCACACATCTGTCTATTTCCCCTTGCATTTCCTCAATTTCAACAAAGTTTTGCCCAGATCTCAAGTTCTGTTGTATTTACCCCTGCGTGATAGTAAGGCTTATTCAAAGTGAGCTACAGTTTTCTAATAGATTCTTTTTTAGCCATTTCAGAGTGAGCTTTTCGTAATACAGGAATAATAAAGCCAACTTATTTAGCAAGTTTCATAAACTGGACACATAGGTTGATTTCATTTTTGTCTTTTTAGTTTCATGGCTTTCTTGAGGTCTAAGTGGCATAGAATAAACTGCACTTATTTTAAATGTACAATTTAATAAAATGTAAGATATGTATACACCCATGAAACCACCATTACAACCAAGATAATGAACATATTCATCACCCCCAAAGTTTCCTCAGATCCCTTTGTTTGACCTCATTTTTAACTAAGGAGAATATATCCATAAGCTCCTATTAGACTCTCTGCCTCAGAAACTCAAATTGCTGAGAAACCTATTTCTGAGCCTTATTTGACTTTTATTTTCACAAGTTGAATAAATACACATAATTCGTTGACAATGCATTCATAAATGAGGGTATGTGAAATCTGTCTTCCAATTGCATCTTAAAAGAACATATTTTCATAATAAAGTCTATTTGTCCCAGGAAGCATTAGACTATTTGAAAGATGGAAATGGAAAAGTGAGCAATCATACTTAGAAAAGTCCCTGGATTTTATCTCTTACAGGTCTGCAAATTTCTCAGAAGCTAAGCTTTAGAAAAATTATAGATTCCTGATGTCAGAATTGTATCCTCCATCCTCCCTTAGTCTCAGTGACAGAAGTGAAGCCCAAACCTCAGTTTTTACTCTGGGGAACCACATTT
Organism: Macaca nemestrina; assembly: GCF_043159975.1. Lineage (NCBI taxonomy): Eukaryota > Metazoa > Chordata > Mammalia > Primates > Cercopithecidae > Macaca > Macaca nemestrina. The sequence goes on from NC_092135.1 coordinate 71,683,638, forward strand.
TATAAGAGGTCTCTAATTGAATGTTATTTAAGAATTGCTTGATAAAAATTCTAACATTCCAGATAAAGTCATGTCAACAGCACTGTTAATACTATGGTACAAAGATTTTCCCTTCTGTGGTCTCTGTGGCAACTGGATTCCTCAGTTCCCAGTTCTGCTGCTTACTAACTGTGAGAGCCCATGGCTAAAACATTGAACAGCTCCTCAGTTTCCTCAACGATTAAATGGGACTAATGATAACAATAAGGCTTCTAGGAAGATGAAATCGTAGGCACTCCTTTAATGTTCATTGCCATTATTGCACCTGCATTGCTTTTTCTAGTCATACTACATGCTAGAAGTGAGAGATAAAAGCCTCAAATTTCAGTATTACTGACCTTCTGGAGCAAGTATTTAATACACATTAATCTTTAGTGGAGCTAGCCATCTTCTTACGCATCTGGACATCTGCCTACAGCCAAGCGGTATGTACTCTTCCAGCTCATTTTAATTTGGGACTAGAAGAAAGGACACTCATCTGCCAAAGAGGAAAGTTCCTTCACAGCCTTAGCTTTTGAAGCTAAAGAGAAGGAGCTGGTTGTACAAGTGGCCCCACCCTCCGCTGGAAGGCTTCTGTTCTGGACACTTGAGTTCTCCTGCAGGACCCCAGGCAGGCAGTTTTCTATCTGCCTTTGAAATGTCCCCATGGGGTCCAGCGCATCCTCTGTAGGTAGCCCTGGAAAAACAGAAAAGCCTCCCAGTTGGAGCAGCTCTCTTGGAATGTTTTTCACATTGTATATTATACTGGTAAAAAGTTTAATCCATCTTAGTTCCTGGAATTTATCCTAAGGAAATCATTCAAAAAGAAACAATTGGGCTGGCACTGTGGCTCATGCCTGTAATCCCAGCACTTTGGGAGGCCAAGGCAGGAGGATCAGTTGAAGTCAGGAGTTCAAGACCAGCCTGGACAACATAGTGAAACCCCTGTCTCTATAAAATAAAAATTTAAAAAGTTGGCTAGGCATGGTGGTACATGCCTATAATTCTAACCACTCAGGAGGTTGAGGAAGGAAGATCACTTGGGCCCAGGAGATCAAGGCTGCAGTGAGCTATGATTGCACCACTACATACCAGCCTGGGCAACAGAGTGAGACCCTGTCTATTTTTTTTTTTTTTTTAAGACAGAGAGAGAGAAAGAAGCAGTGAAAAACAGCATACATTAGAAGGTATACATAACATTGATGCTAATAGTAAAACATTCTCAACAACCTCATGCAACATCTAAATTTTGGTACATTCATGGGCTGGAATATAAGGCAGGGATTTTAAATTATAAATATAAAGACTACGTAGAAAGAGAAAATGTTTCAGCTGCAATATTAAGTAAAATAATAGCTTGATTATTGCGCATGCAATCTAACTTCATAAAAATAAATATAATATGACAAAGATGGAAATAAATAATTTTTTTAAAATCTATTTTTATGTTCCAGTAGGTGACTATTTTGGGAAAACTCTGAAACCGGGTTTTTCCTCTGCTCTCACACCACCACCACAATGATCATCAACGCACAAAAAGGACTTCCGTGACCAAATGTCCGCAGGGTTTTCCCCACACACCAAGCAGCAGACCCCAGCTGGGTGTACTCCAATTCAATTTTGACACTATCCACCTGGCGATAGTGTCAGATCCCACAGGTTGAGGTCTCAGTCTCCAAGACCAACTCGCTTCAAGTTGGGGCACCCATGATCCCCTCTTTGGGTTTGATTAATTTGCTGGAGCGGCTTACAGAGCTGAAGGAAACAGGTTACTGGTTTAGTCTAGAGGATATTCGGATACAGATGAAGAGGTGAACAGGGTGAGGTATGGGAGAAGGGGTGTGGAGCTTCCATGACCTCCCTGTTCGAGCCACCCTCCAGGAACCTCCACATGGTCAGCTATCCAGAAGCTCCCAAACTCTATCCTCTTGGGTTTTTATGGAGGCTTCATTACACAGGCATGATTGACAACTGTGTAGAAATGTGACTGGACAAAAAACACGTGATCTAAACCCAGCAGGCCTTGTCTGTTCAGACTTTTCTTGGCCTCTCTGTGTAGCATCCCTTCCTCTAGGGTATGGGGCAGGACCCTCTCTGAGATGAGGGTCTTACGAGCCACAATCAGATTGGAGTCCTGCCTTGGGCAGGTGCAAGGAAGGCAAGAGAAGATCAAAGAGAAAGAGATTTTGTTTCCTGAGGCCTGCTTTTGAGGCCTACAGAGCCCCAGTATTATAACAAAAGACTCTAACAAGGGTTATAGGAGTTATGAGCTAGGAACCATGGACAAAAAGCAATATATATAATAATACCACAGTGACATTTTTCTCTTATTTTCCAGATTTTCTGTATTGTTTTAATGTATTTTTTAATGGTAAAAAAGATGGCTTGCCACGTAGCTTTAAAAGAAATCATCAAGTCCAAGATGCTTTCTATAGGAAAGAAAACTGTGTACTATTGTATGGAGTTTTTGCTTCCTCATTTAGCTAGGTATCTGATGGATGGCGGTACCCCTACACCAGAGTTTGCCTGTTAACTCACAAGAATCCTTCACAGGAATAATCTCAATTGTGAGAGATTCATAAGTGTAGATGGGGCAGTTAAATGGCAGCCAACTTGGCCCCTGGAAAAAGGGAAGCCTGGCAGATCTGGCTCTAGGCATAAATGGAAGTCGTTCTGCAGGGTGTAGTAAAAACAAAATGATTTGGGGGCATTGCAGACTGTGTTCAACTTTGTCTCCTTGGGATAATCAATTCTGGTTCAGTTCAAGTCAGTTTACTTTTCTGACCCTCAATTTCTTCATCTGTGAAATGGGAGTAACTATGATTATGACTTCCTCCTCAGAAAGTCCCAGTGAGAATTTTAGTGAGTTCACTATACTAGTTGCTGGAGATAAAATGATGAGTAAGACACCAGGCTCAAGAAATATACTGGGGAAGAGCATTATTAGCAAAGGGTGCAGACAGGAGAAACATCCCATGCTGGGGGCAATTACTAGCAGATCTGTATCAGGGCACAGCAGATTGTAGCAAAACTAGAGAGGCGGGCAAGAGACAGACCCATAAATCCCATACCATTAAACTTCACCCTGCAGATAACAGAGCCACTGAAATATTTTATGCAGAAGAGTGGTGATATGGTTTGGATTTGTGTCCCCGTGCAAATCTCATGTCTAATTGTAATCCCAGGTGTTGGAGGAGGGGCTGGTGGGAGGTGATTGGATCATAGGGGCAGATTTCCCCCTTGCTGTTCTGGTGATAGTGAGTGAGTTCTCATGAGACCTGGTTGTTTAAAGGTGTGTGGCACCTTCCTCTTCTCTCTCTCTCACTCTCCTGCTCTGCCATGTGAAGATGTGCCTGCTTTCCTTTCCCCTTCCACCATGATTGTAAGTTTCCTGAGGTCTTCCCAGCCATGCTTCCTATATAGCCTGTGGTACTGTCAGTCAATTAAACTTCTTTTCTTCCTAAATTACCCAATCTCAGGTAGTTTCTTATAGCAATGCCAGAGTGAACTAATGCAAGTGGAAATTTCATTTTGCATTTTGTCGACAACACTCTGGCAGCTCCATGAAGGATAAGGCTCAAGGAATAGAAATCAATTAAGAGACCACTGGGTGCTCCAGTGAGAGAGGATGGAGCTAACAGATTCAAAACTGAGCCCTTGGCCAGACACAGTGACTCAGGCTCATAATCCCAACACGTTGGGAGGCCAAGGTGGGAGGATCACTTAAGTCCAGGAGTTCAAGACCAGCCTGGTGAGACCTCATCTCTACAAAAAATTTAGAAAAAATTGGCTGGGCATGGTAGTGCACACTTGTGGCCCCAGCTACTTGGGAGGCTGAGGTGAGAGGATTGCTTCAGCCCAGGAGGTTGGGGCTGCAATGAGTCATGTCTGCCCCACTGCACTCCAGCCTAGGCAACAAAGCAAGACCCTGTTTCAAAAACAAAAAACAAACAGAAACCCTTAATCTCCTCCCTGTCCCTTCCCACTGCAAACCTAGTCCTCAAGCAACCTTCCCCACCTTGGTGGCAGTGATACCCTTCCAACCACTCCCTGTCCACTCACCTCTCATATCTCGCAGCCCCTCCCTCAGCAAATGCTCTGATTGGTTCTACCTTCAGGTTATAGGCAGAATCCAGTGACTTCTCATCATGTCCACTGTAAGCCAGCCCTATTTCTTGCCTGGGATGTGGAATAGCATTCTGACCATTCTCGCTGTTTCTGCCTCTTTGTCTTCAGTTCACCTTCAACACAGTGGACAGGGAGATCCTTTTAGGACTTGGCAGTCATGCCATTCCTCTCCCCAAACTGTCCACCTTCCCCTTCACCCTCCTTGCTCCATTTTTTTCTGAGAACTGATTACCTAGTATCACACTAGGTACTTGGCAGATATATATTTGTTAAAAGAATGATTAAATGATTAGGATCATGGTCCAAGGTAGTAGAAGAGGGAAACAGTGGGAGAAGACTTGTTAAGAATGACTTGGGAGGTGAAATTGACCAGATTCAGTAACTGATGAAATAGTTAGAATGGGGAGTCAAGACGACCCCAGGTCTGTCACTGGGCACTGGGATGGGTTGGTGGTGTCATATCCTGGTGGAGGGAGCAGAGGCAGCAGAGCAGGGATGAGATATGGGGCATCCTGAGTAAGGGGACTCCGTAGGCTGTTCAAATGCAAACATCTGGGTACAGAGGTCACAAGGGCTCCCTCTGCCCAGCTTGACTTCCCCTTGCCTGGTTTCCAGATGATGTCTGGAGAAAGGCAAACTCTAGATCAAAAACTAGGGTACCTAAGAATGCCCCAAGCCTACTATAAGGCTGTCATTACTTTTAATGGTAAAACCCATAATTTACTTCTGCATCAACCTAATAATTAAAAGTCCAGATTTCCCACCCTGTTGACTCTGATTCTGTAAGAGCTGCAGGGAGCCTAAGAATCTTCATTTTAACTAGGGCCCAGGGGATTCTGACGCTGATAATCCACAGGCCTCACTTTGAGAAACACTGACCTCAGCCTCTCTCACTTTGGCCCCATTGATTACTTCTAGCTGTCTGTAAAACGTATTTACATTCCTATCATTTTGTTAAGTCAGGACATTGTCAGGTGGAAACACCGACACTGGTTAACATGTAAACTGTATTCCTTGCATGTATCTGATAAAGAATTTTATAACATTATATGTCATAATTATAGAATGCAATAGCATGTTCCAGTGAGTTACACATAATTATATTAAAGCAGTATTTAGGGCAATTATATCATTTGTTGAACTGTCATTTCATTAAGTGTAGAAACCTATAATGGATTAAATTGAGAAACACTGAAGTTTTACAGTGGCTCCCCTTGAAAATATTAAGGAGATATGGGGTTTGTATCGTTCTGCCAAGTCCCAATTTGGGCCTAAACACAATAGGGAATGAGATGCAATTTGCCTTGCACAACCCTTCGGTTTTGTCCCATCCCTCCCCCAACTCCATAACTCACACCTCCCCTTCTGTCGCCATCAGTCATGAGCTCCAGTCTCCCTGGACCTAAACCCCCCAGCTCCCAGACACCCACAGCCTCTCTCTGCCACACTCTTCATTCAAAGAAAAATACAGTATTTCATTCTCTCAGAGACTCAGAGGTCAAATTTTGGTTTTTTTTTTTTAATAGATTCATAGCAAGTGAAACATTCCAGATGTTAAAAGCGTGGACAGTGAGGCCCATGGACCGGCAGGATCAGCAGCCCCAGAAGCTCCTTGGACCTGCCAGACCCTCTGGCCCCACCACAGCCCTACTGAACCAGGATCAGCCTTTTAAAAAGAACTCCATGCAAATTTGAGAAGCCCAATTCAAAAATCTAGACCAACAACCTGGTCTACCTTCCTGATGAGGAAACCAAGCCCCAAAGGCATGAGCTCCCTGGCCTAGGGTCCCATAGCTGGTGGTTAGCAGAACCATGTCAGAGCAAGAATAAAGGTTTTACTATTTTACTAACTATTGTATTTTACTAATAGCTGCACTTGGGCACCAAACTATGTGCTTTACGTACAGTATCTCTTTTAAGCCACTCAGTAGCCCTACAAGGAAACTATTCATGTTCTCACTTTGCAAAGCAAAAACCAAGTCAGAGATGGAAATTTATTTGAGGTTATAGTTAACCTCAATACCAGATCTTTTCAACTCCAACATCTATGTTCCCGAAACAGTGCTTTTTATTTCTAACCCATGGGAAAACAATGGTTGGAATATGAGCTCATGAGTCATTTCTCTGCCTTCAGAATCTATGCATGGCCCTCCCAGACCAAGGCCAGAGGGCTAAAAAGCTCTTTCTCCTGAAGGTGAACTGTTACCTCTTCTTACACCCACCCTCTATTATTTTCCAAATAATTTACATTGTTTCCTCACGTTGCTAAGCCTTCACTGAGCTGAGATGCAGATGCTCCAGTTTTCTTCAGACTGATTCGGCTGCAACTTCCATGTGAATACAGAGTTCCATCTTAGGACCAATGGGAACCCCATGCACCTGTCACTTTCCTACTACCCAAAGGAGGTGTGGAGACCCTGCAGAGAGATTGAGATCTGCAGTTGAAGATAATTCCACATTTGTCTTAGTTTATTCAGGCTGCTATAACAAAGTACCATAAACCGCATCCCTATGGCTTATAAGCAACAGATATTTATTTCTTACAGTTCTGAAGCCTGGGAAGTCCAAGATCAAGGCACCAGCAGATTTGGTGTCTGGTGAGGACCCATTTTCTGGTTCATATAGATGCCTTTGCACTGTGTCTTCACATGGTAAAAGGAGTGAGGTCACTCTCTTGGGGCTCTTTTGTAATGGTGCTAATCCCATTCATGAGGGCTCCATCCTCATTACCTTATCTCCCAAAGATCCCACCTCCTAATACTATTACCTTGGGGGTTAGGATTTCAACACATGAATTTTGGAGAGATAATTTTTTTTTTTTTTTTTTGAGACAGAGTTTTACTCTGTTACCCAGGCTAGAGTGTAATGGCACAATCTCGCCTCACTGCAACCTCTGCCTCCTGGGTTCATGCCATTCTCCTGCCTCAGCCTCCTTCAGTAGCTGGGATTACAGGTGCTTGCCACCACACCTGGCTAATTTTGTATTTTTAGTAAAGATGGGGTTTTACCATGTTGGGCAGGCTGGTCTCAAACTCCTGATCTCATATGATCCACCTACCTCGGCTGCCCAAAGTGCTGGGATTACAGGCATGGGCCACCACATCCGGCCTGGAGAGATACAAATAAATTCAGATCATATCACCTTCCATGTTGCTTTGGCAATGGGTTCTCCCATCCACATTTCCATGCTGGAAGTCCTTGAAACAATCAGCACAACTTCTTCTTGAATAGGCAGTCTTAGTTTCTGTTTTTATACTGAACTACTTAACCCCTTTCTTTCCCATGTGTATTAGTCAAGGAAAGAGAAAGAGAACCAATAGGAAGGATGGCTAGATAGGTGATAGATACATATATACAAACAGAGGTGATCTATTGGAAGAATTAGCTCATGTTTTTATGGGGGCTGAGAAGTCCCATGACAGGCTGTCTGCAGACTGGAGAAGTAGGGAAGCCATTAGTGTAGCTCAATCCAAGTGCAAAGGCCTGAGAATCAAGGAAGTCAATGGTGTTGATCTGAGGCTGAAGACCTGAGAACCTGGGTGTGTTGCTGGTACAAGTCCCAGAGTTCAAAAGCTGGACAACCTGGGATTCCGATGTCCAAGGACAGAAGAAGAAGGATGTTCCAGCTCCAGGAGAGTGAATTTGCCTTTCCCCTTTCTTTTTGTTCTGTCTGGGCCCTCAGCCAATTGGAAGGTTCCCATCCACATCGGGTGAGGCAGATCTTTCTATTCAGCCCACTGATTCAAATGCAAATTTCTTGTGGAAACACCCTCATAGGCATACCCAGAAATAATGCTTCACCAGCCATCTGGGCATCCCTTAGCCCACTCAGGTTGACACACATCCCTCAGCATTCTACATCAGCTTTGGTTAAAATTTCTGATACCAAAGGGCCTATGGTTTCTATCTTTACCTTTTCTCCCCACTATAAGTCTTCTTGTGGTTCTATTTCTTGGTAATCCGAACTCATTCACATTCGTTATCTCATGTGAAGCAATACTTAAGAACTAGCAATTTCAGGTTCTATAATTGCACAGCTTTTGCTCCTGTGAATCTGAGGCCAGCAAACTTGATGAATAAACTAAAATAAAAAACAGAAAGAAAAAACATTCAGTTCCTTCCAATAATCTCCAGATTCAAGAACTGATTTGAGGATCAGGCACAGTGGCTCATGCCGGTAATCCCAGCACTTTGGGAGGCTGAGGTGGGTGGATCACTTGAGGTCAGGAGCTCGAGACCAGCCTGGCCAACATGGCAAAACCCCATCTCCATTAAAAATACAAAGATTAATCAGGCCTGGTGGCACATGTCCATAATTCCAGCTACTCAGGAGGCTGAGGCAGGAGAATCTCTTGAACCCAGGAGGCAGAGGTTGCAGTGAACCGAGATCATGCCACTGCACTCCATCCAGGTGGACAGAGCAAGACTTTGTCTCAAAAAAAAAAAAAAAAAAAAAAGAATTGAGCTTGAATTCCTGAATAATCCATAATATTCCATAATATTCTGCAACCTAGCCTACTATTTTTAATTTACTATCAACCTTTGCCTTCCTCTGGGCTTTTTTTTTCTTCCCACAGTAATTTTTTTCTTTTTTTTTTTTTTTTTTGAGACAGAGTCTCACCCTTTGCCCAGGCTAGAGTGCAGTGGCATGATCTCAGCTCACAGCAACCTCTACCTCCCAGGTTCAAGCAATTCTCCTGTCTCAGTCTCCCAAGTAGCTGGGACTACAGGCACATGCTACCATGCCCAGCTAATTTTTGTATTTTTAGTAGAGATGGGGTTTCACCATATGGGTCAGGCTGGTCTCGAACTCCTGACCTCAGGTGATCCACCCACCTCAGCCTTCCAGAATAAATATTTAATTTGATGTAGTTTACATGAAACAGTTACTGGAGATAAATAAAGTGAGAAAAATATGAGGGTAATTGGAGGGGCCAACCAAGAGTGAATGTTTGTTGTTCGTTATTTCCAAAAATATTTGCGTAAGTACCCATGTCGCCCCCCAACTCTTAGTGTGACTCCTTCCCAGGCTTGAGCTATTTTGCTTGTCCCTCTGACTTCCTTCAAACGCCCTGTGCTACAGTTCAAATGCAGACCTTAAAACACATTTCTAAATTATAGATAACAGTTGATTGTAAATATAACAAGAGATTTATTTGTTGTTTGTGATATACTTAAGCATATAGAGAAGAATTACTTAATTTATGCTGTGTCTGCAAGATACCAAAGCAGGTAAAATCCTCAAGTTGAGTAAAACAGTCAAGTTGATCACTGAGTGTTGTACAGATGCACAATAGTTTACTTAGCTGAATTCAACTCTTTTATCTATAACTTATCTGAGTGAAAAAGCTAGTAGTCTAGTGATGTTTTCCAGGGTAAAAGTGACACCACATAATGGAAAGCTCAGTTTTTTTAGCCTTGGCATTTGTTTCTTTCTCTTTGTTTCCTTCCTTCCTTCCTTCCTTCCTTCCTTCCTTCCTTCCTTCCTTCCTTCCTTCCTTCCTTCCTTCCTTCCTTCCTTTTCTTCCTTTGAGACAGGGTCTCACTCCGTTGCCTAGGCTGGAATGCAGTGATGCAATCATAGCTCACTGCAACCACAATCTCCAGGGTTCAAGTGATTCTCCAACCTGAGCCTCCTGAGTATCTGGGACTGCAGGTGTGTGTCACCACAGCTGGCCAAATTTTTTAAATTTTTTTGTAAAGACAGTGTCTTGCTATGTAGCCAAGGTTGGTCTTGAAATCCTGGGCTCAAGTGATCCACCCATCTCTGCCTCCCGAAGTGCTGGGATTACAGGTGTGAACCACTGCACCCAGTCTAGCCTTGGCTTTTCACAAGGCGGGGCAACTCCTCCTGGGAGAGCAGAGCTACTCCAAAGATCTCTGCTGCTTCCATTGTAGATTTTCAATGACTTCAGATCTACATAAGAATGTAGTTACTGTTTAGGAGAAGCCAGCTCTCATGGAGGAAACTGTGTTTGTGATCCTCATGATTTTCCTTGAACAGGCCCAGTCTCGCCACATGGCATCATTTCCTCCTCACCTGCAGAATCGCTGTGACTTATGGCTCCTCTGATTGCACCTGCTTTCACCAGCAGCCCTGGAAGAGAGCTCTTCTGCGTGGATGAGAGTTGAGAGACATTGGTTTCATTACTTGTTTAAATTGGACCCTCTCAAATGAATGTAAGCACATAATGGGGGAACTACGCTATAAGATTAAAAGGAATCCAGCTGTTACCAGAAATGGGTGACTGCCAGGTTTATCCACCAAATTCTTTTCACTTGATGTCATTAAAATAAAATTTGAGTTTTAAAATGAAAATTTCTCGGATTGATATGAATTTGTTTCATTGATTTTACTAGTATAGCCAGTTAACATAACAATTCTAGCATACAATTAAATGAGAATAATCCAAAAGCAAAAATAAGGGTAGAGGCTGGGCACAGTGGCTCACACCTGCAATCCCAGCACTTTGGGAGGCCAAGGTGGGCAGATTACTTGAGGTCAGGAGTTCAAGACCACCCTGGCCGACATGGTGAAACTTCATCTCTATTAAAAATACAACAAAAAAATTGGCCGGGCATGGTGGTGGGCACCTGTAATCCCAGCTACTCAAGAGGGTGAGGCAGGAGAATCGCTTGAACTCAAGAGGTGTAGACTGTAGTGAGTCGAGATGACACCACTGCACTCCAGCCTGGGTGTCAGAGAAAGTCTCCATCTCAAAAAATAAATAAATAATAAAGATAGGGGTTTCTTAATTATTTCAGTCAGATATCCTCACATTAATCTGTAAAGGACAAAAAATAGGACTTCACTTAATTTGAAAAGTTATCTCCATTTAAATCTCCTTTGTTTATTTTATTGACCACCTCCTTTGTGCATTTCATTTCCTATCTTTGATTTAAAAAAAGGTTAAGGGCTGGGCGCGGTGGCTCAGGCCTGTAATCCCAGCCCTTTGAGAGGCAGAGGCAGGCGGATCACGAGGTCAGGAGATCGAGACCATCCTGGCTAACACGGTGAAACCCCATCTCTACTAAAAATACAAAAAACTAGCCGGGCGTGGTGGCGGGCGCCTGTAGTCCCAGTTACTCGGGGGCTGAGGCAGGAGAATGGCGTGAACCCGGGAAGCGGAGCTTGCAGTGAGCCGAGATCACGCCACTGCACTCCAGCCTGGGCAACAGAGCAAGACTCCGTCGAAAGAAAGAAAGAAGCGGGGGGAGGGGGGGAGAAAGAGAGAGAGAGAGAGAGAGAGAGAGTAAACATATACCGATTGGCTACCTCAAGGCAGCCTGCATAACTATTACATTTACACCCCACAAGAGCACTGTGAAGAAATGCGCTCAGGTTAACTCACTCATGCAAGATCACAGTGCTCAAAAGTGCTGAGCAAGGATTAGAACCTCTATTTTCTCCTTCCAAGTTCACAGACCATTCTATTAAATCTTTAAATCTTTTTTAAATATCCTGTAAATACACAGAACATACTTAGAAGACCATGAGTCTCCCTTGCCTTGTGGTTCAGGGCCCCGTTGGGGGAAAGTAATACGGACTATCTCCTGGAGATAACCTCTCTTTTTTGAGTCCCTATCACTTATGACCATATAAATCTCTTCTGGATGCTTTAGTAAAGCAGTTAAAATAGAAGAGATTTTAGGGCCATTGCCTGGCATTGTCCAGCTGCCCACAGTCCCCCAATCAGTACTCAATGGGCTGAATTCCCACTTCACGTCCTCCGCTCAATCTTTTCCTATTTAATCAATAAATTGCTCTAACTCAGTTATACTAACATGTAATATGAGAAAATGCCAACAGTTAATTAGGGATGAGCCTGTGAAAACTTGGGGGAAGCTACATGTTTCAATTATATTAAAGAACACGTAAATGCAATCAAATCAAATGGATAAGCATTGTGTCAAGTTTTTACAAGAAGAGAATTGCATTTCACATGCATGAAAGCAACTCTCTTGTAACTTACAGAATACGAGATTAAAAATAAGCACATAAGAGAACCATTAAAATACCTATTATTTGAGTTAAATTAGAATTCTGTGAGGATAGTTTCATCAAATGATTTGTGTTATTTTAATTTCCTTTCACAATCAAATTCAAATTACTCTACCTGCAGGTTACATGGTTAAGCAGAGATCCTTAAACATCAAATCCCATTTTTTGTAACATTCATCATGTATTTTTAAAAGGTTTAATATCAACTTGAAACTAGCCACTAAATATCTTCTGATTTGTAAAGTTATCAATTCCCTCACATAATATTTCATAGATGTTGATCTTAAAGGAAAAAGGGGAAAAAAAGGAAAGATCTCTCAGAGGCAAGAGCTTTATAGCTCAAAGTATTTTATGATTTAACAGCTGTCCTGGGAATTGAAAAAGATGATGCTAGACTCAGCTAAAATTCAATACCTGTTCTGTAAAGTATGCTAACTGCAGTATGGAGTTCTGACACTCATAGTCTGCACACAATTCTAGTTCTTCAGCACTAAGAAATCGCTCATGGAAAAGGAACTGCTTCATGAATTCAATTTTATCATCCATCCATAAGTAGCTGTATTTCTTCAAGTAGCTTTGATACTTGTGAGCATTAATGGTGACTGATTGCACCCTGCTCGGGATTTCCTGGTGCATTTCCTCTGGCACATCCATCTGAGCCATGTTCTTTCCTAATGGAAAAATAAATAAGTGGAGCCAATGATTTTTCATTTAAAACCATGAAGAATTAGAGGTAGACTACTTCAAGCCAGACTGCCGCCGTCCAAATTCCAACCAGTACCCCGTTAAGTTTGAGAGTTTATTTTTTACAAGAGTTCTCAACGTGCTGTATGTTAACTAAGTCTTTGTAAAGATAATCACACTCTAAGTACAACAGAGGATCTTGTTATTTAAGGGAATAGATTGTGAATCACTTGGTAAAGCAGAGAATTCTTTTGGAAAGTGAAAAATCACCAACTTACTTTATCCTTCACAGACTCTGTTGGTTTTCTTAAGACCAGAAAAATATGCAACTGAGTCTCTGTATAAGTGGAAAGTGGATTTTTTCACCATGAACGCTCAGGAACCAGCAGAACTAGACATCAACCAGTGATCAATAGAAAAGGTGAAGGTGAAGATTTCCCTCTGACGGTGTCATCTCCTTACCACCTAAGGAACTCAAGGAAGGCAGAAGAACCCCATTGTCACTGTTTCCAAAGACCTCTCTGATGTCTTTACTATAAGCACCTCTGCCTTCAAGCAGCTAGGGACTGATTTTACGAGGAAGATGAAGCCAAATAAAGGTGATTGCTCATGGGTGTGTTGGCCATGGGATCATTGCCTTATAGTTCCTACTTCTTCTCTTGGCTAGATACATACCAAACCAATCAATGCCTATAATCAATTTGTATACTTTAGGCCTCCATTTTCATGTTTGGTTCAACATTATGTCATCTTTATGAAATAAATAGAGAGAAAAAAGTTATGAGAGAGACTCAAGTATGTTCCAAAAAATATGCCATTTACCCTAGAGGCTGAAATATAATCAGTTATTCAAAACTTGCATGCTATGTATCCAAGACACTGTGCCAGACTCTGGAGATTTAAAAAAAAAAAAAAAAAAAAATGAGACTGGGTGTGGTGGCTCACACCTGTAATTCCAACAATTTGGGAGTCTGATGAGGGAGGATTGCTTGAGTCTGGGCAACACAGTGAGACCTCGTCACCACAAAAAATAAAAAAATTAGCTGGGCATGGGGATGGACACCTGTGGTCCCAGCTACTCAGGAGGCTGAGGTGGCAGGATTGCATGAGCCTAGGAGGATACAACTGCAGTGCAGTGAGCTATGATCATGATCATTCCATTGCACTCAAGCCTGAGTGACAGTGTCAGACCCTGTCTCAAAAAAAATAAATAAATAAATAAAGCAAATTAGAAAGGTACAAATAGCATGGTGAAAATTTAGAAGACAGAGATAACCTTCAACTAGTGAGGTATGGAAAGAAAGCAGGTGAAATTCATGATGGCTTCATGGAGAAGGCAACATTTTAAAAATGGGTAGTATTTGGACATGTGAACATGAAGGAATATAAACAGGAATGTAAATTATACCCCAAGAGTTTTACAGTGCTTTTATACATATTATTTCACTAAATCCTTACCTCGCTCCCATGAAAAAGTTTGAGCAGATGTGGCCAAGACTGGCTAGATTCCCCTAAATCCATTTTTTTCTTCCTTGCAGTTGGGTTGGAGCCATGTTAGTCTGGTCAATAGGATATGGACAGTAGTGAAAGATGCCACTTTCAAGCCTTGTCAGCAAATGCTATGTGATCCTCCACACTTCCTCATCACTTACCAGCCAACCTAATGCAAAGAATCAGCACCAGAGAACTACAAGTAGACCTTGTAATATTGCTGCACCACAAACGAAATGTACCTGGGAATCGCAAGGCAGTGCTAACAGTAGACTTACTCTCCTTACCACACACACAGCCCTGCTCCCACTGACAACTTTAGGAAACAAATCTCTATTGCGCTAAGGAAACAGGATTTGGGAGGAGTTGGCTATCATACCAGCATTAAGTACCCTGACTGACAGAGGAATTTCACTTTATGGTGAAAATTCACTTTATACATGAGAAAAAGGAGGCTCACGGAGAAAAGAGCATGCACAACATGAAAGTAGGAAAGTGGCCGGGCACGGTGGCTCAAGCCTGTAATTCCAGCAATTTGGGAGGCCGAGACGGGCGGATCACGAGGTCAGGAAATCGAGACCATCCTGGCTGACATGGTGAAACCCCGTCTCTACTAAAAAAAAAAAAATACAAAAAAAAAAAAACTAGCCGGGCGAGGTGGCGGGCGCCTGTAGTCCCAGCTACTCGGGAGGCTGAGGCAGGAGAATGGCGTGAACCCGGGAGGCGGAGCTTGCAGTGAGCCGAGATCGCGCCACTGCACTCCAGCCTGGGCGGCAAAGCTCGACTCCGTCTCAAAAAAAAAAAAAAAAAGAAAGTAGGAAAGTGGCCGGCATGGTGGCTCATGCCTGTAATCACAACACTTTGGGAGGCTAAGGCAGTTGGATCACTTGAGCACCACGAGCTCGAGACCAGCCTGGGAAACATGCCAAAATCCCGTCTCTACTACATATACAGAAACTAGCAAGGCGTGGTGGTGTGTGCCTGCAGTTCCAGCTACTTGGGAGGCTGAGGTGGGAGGATCACTTGAACCTGGGAGGTGAAGGCTACAGTGAGCCAAGATTGCACCACTGCACTGCAGCCTTGGTGACAGAGTGAGACTCTGTCTCAAAGAAAAGAAAGAAAGAGAGAGAGAATGAAAGAAAAGAGAGAAAAAGAAAGAGAGAAAGGAAAGAAGGAAGGAAGGAAGGAAGGAAGGAAGGAAGGAAGGAAGGAAGGAAGGAAGGAAGGAAGGAAGGAAGGAAGAAAGGAAGGAAGGAAGGAAGAAAGAAAAGAAAGAAAGAAAGAAAGAAAGAAAGAAAGAAAGAAAGAAAGAAAGAAAGAAAGAAAGAAAGAAAAGGAAGGAAGAGAACGAGTTTCTGTTCTCCCATTCTGCGTTTTTCAAATATCTACTAATTTTTCAAAGTCCAGTGTAAAAGTCACCTCCTTAGTTGGACCTCAACAGCACCCTTCTTGTTGTGATGATTGTGATGTGATGTGGCAGAAATGGGAAAGGATTGGGATCCAGAAGGGAAGGGTGTAGACTTGGGGTTCACTTCTTACTAGCATGACCTAAGAAAATGGCTTCAACTTTCTGAGTCTTTTTCCTCTTCTATAAAATGGATTTAACCATCATTATTTCACAGGACCATTATGAAGACAAAGTGAGATGAAGAATGAAAAACTATCCCTGGTACAGAAAATGTGAAATAAATATTTGTTCCACCTATTCTATAGCCCTTCATTGTGCTACTCACTCATAACTGTGAACTCCAGAAGAGCAGAATCCACACTGCATTCATCTTCATAGTCTGCACCTAATACTTAGGAGGTGTTTTAGTTAAAATTAGGTAGGCTGGGCGCGGTGGCTCATGCCTGTAATCCCAGCACTTTGGGAGGCCAAGGCGGGCGGATCATGAGGGAGGCTGAGGCAGGAGAATGGCGTGAACCCAGGAAGCGGAGCTTGCAGTGAGCCAAGATTGCACCACTGCACTCCAGCCTGGGCAACAGAGCCAGACTCCGTCTCAAAAAAAAAAAAAAAAAAAAGAAAAAGAAAACATTAGGTAAAGCTGCATTTGGCCAAAACCAAACTAACTACGGAGACCTTACATCCACAGAGGTTTTATCTCTCTCATTAAAATCTAGGGACTACCAAGAATCCAGGGCTGCTCAGACAGTTCCACAGATGAGTCAGGATCCTATACTCCTTCCAGCTTTATTGCCTGCCATTCTAAGGATGTGGCCTTCATTAGCATTGTCTAAGATGGCAGATGGGGCTCTAGGCAACATATCTGGATTCCAGATAGTATAACAAAGGGGAAGGGCAGGGCTCTCCCTGGAAAGACATTTCTGGAAGTGCAACCACTTCTGCTTACATACCTTTGGCCAAAACTTGGTTGTATGGCTCCATCCAGCTGCATGGGAGGCTGGAAAGTGTAGTCTTCAGTCTGTGCCTCCATATACCCAATTAATATTCAAAGTCCTATTACTGAGGAAGAAGACAGAATTTGATGCTGGAGAGGCAATGAGTGGTATCTGCCCTATTACACACATGACTGTGCTTTGGGAAGTTGGTTCTGGCAGGGATGTGGAGGCAAAAGCTGAAAGCCAGAAGGAGAGTTGGGACACTCCAATAACACTGACAAGAGCTCCTCTCATTGAATGAGTATTGCATGCCAGACCCCGTGGGGTGCACCTTACCCACACCGGCTCATCTGTCACTTCAACCTCTCAAAGCACATTGGAGTTCAGATTTTAGCAGGCCATTTATTCCAACTTAGGATTGTTAGGTGACTTAAAATGGCCATCATTACATTTCATGATGTTGTGGATTGGAAATATGGGCTGCGCTCAACTGGGTGAGCCCATATAGTGATGGTGTTCTCTCCAAAAAGTGATGGTGTTCATCTATTGTGGGCTCACCTGGAGGATTCCAGACGGCCTCACTCACGTGTCTGGCACCTTGGCAGGGCTGACTAGGAGCCTGGGCTCAGCTGGGACTGTTGACCAGATTGCCTGCCCATGACCTCCCCAATGTGGTGGGCACAGAAATCAGACTTCTTATATGGCAGCTCAAAGCTCCCAGAGAGAATATCCTGAGAGACAAGAAGTTGGAAACCTCAAGTTGTTTGTTTCTTGGAGGTCTGGGCCTCAAAACTGTAACACTTCTGCCATATTCTACTGCTCAAAGCAGTCCCAAAGCCTACCCAGATTCAAGGATGGGGGCAAAGACCCCGCTTCTCAATGGAAGGTAGGTACGAGTATTTGCAGCCATCTTGAATTCTCCACAGGTGACGTGCATTTAATCAGTATCCAGTAAATGTTTGTTGAATGATTCAGAGGTTTGGTTCAGTTATAGATCCTGAAAAATAACACAAAGGAGAAAGACATTGAGTGTCTAGGAGTTTCTAGAACTTAATTCCTTTCTTTTGAAAAGGAGTTCAAAATGAATACACAAATTTAGGACACCGAATTTGATTGTATATTAGCAAAATAAAAGTGGAGTTCACTTCAAAACATGAAGGAAGAAAGTGAACCACTATTCTTCCCCATTTCCTATACTGTAGCAACAGTTGGAATGGGTTGATTACTTTTTGGTATCACCTGGGAATTCCTCCAAGATCCAAGCCGATTACTCCCTTCTGTCCTAGAGACAGGAAAACAGCCAAGTAAGAGTGAGTTATTGCCTAAATATAAGCTTCCTTGGCAAGTCTTGGGTGAAGGAGGTAAAAAGGTAGTAGCTGGAAAATGCCCCAGGGAGAGTCTCATTTTTTGAAAGAAAAGCAGTACCTGACAGGTGTCTCTTTTCCAAGGCATCTAGCAACTCCCTTTACAAATGAGGCAGCACTGAAGTCTTGATGAGATGTTCTCTCCTGCCAGTGATATTTTTATTGACAGCATGGCTCTAACAAGTTTGGAAACTCATCTCATTGTCATTCAGGATGAGTGAGGCCCCAAAGAAAGGGATGGAGTTAGAGCTGGTCTTGAAGTTTTCCATCAGATGCTGGCTCTAACTGATACTGATATGAACCCTTGAGCATCCTGGGCAACCCACATAAAACCAAATAATTGCAGTGACAACTCCCATTCATCAAAATGAGACGCGAGTAAGTTCTGCTTGTCCTGATAATGACTTGAAAATGATAAGTTAGTGAAAAAAAGCACTTAGGAAGACTTCCTTTTCACCTCAGCTAATTGGCCACTTCATTTGTAAGGGAGCCTTGGCTTTCTTTTAAACTAGTTTTTCACTTCAGCTACTACAAGACTCTGCCTAGACTAGATAGCCTTAAATCTTTTCTGGGTGAGGCTAGACTGCACTAGTGTTAAGTTCCTTGAACATGAATTTCACACCCCTTCCATGCCATGCCTTGCAAGTCCTTTACAGGCCGTGAAAGTCAACACTAAACAAGTCCAATCTTGTAAGAGAAATGAATGTGGGCTGAAAGGAACTTAGCCTGTGCATCTAATAAAAATCAATAACCTTTCCAGAAATATAAATATATTGAATAATATGTCTGCTGTTTTCACCTGAATCTGTAAGGGAAATTTCTGTGGTACCTCTACCAAAGGAAAATCAAGATCTAATGGCTTTTGCTTATTGAGTAAGAAAAGCATGAAAAGCTACTGCTTATGTTTACAGAGAAGAGGGGCATTACTGGCCTATGTGGGAAGGACCAATGCAAATTTAGCAAGCCAGATAATAGCTGGGCAGATCTGACTTTTACCATAATGGCGGTGTTGCTCAAGCATGTGGCAGGCCTTGATTGGCTGACCTGTGAATAACCTTTTTTGACTGTGTAAACAGAGCAAACAAGTGACTTCACTGGCCCCGAATGAGTGATTAGAAGCAGTTATCCAGCCCATACTTATATTTATACAACTCCTTTGCGAAAAATCTCCAAGTTTGCCTTTTCTCTCTCACAGAGAGGTAACTTGACCTAAGTTCTGTCCTTGTGGTAAAGGGCACGACTTGAAGGGGACTTTCACCTGAACCAGCTGTACGCTGCTCAAATCCTTAGGAGTTAGTTAACTCAGACCATGCATGCTTTACCATCCAGGCAAGCAGAACCCCTAACACATTCCATCTCAAGGAAAAGAGGTCATTGCTCAATCAACGTGGCTCTCACAGAGGCAGCTCCATATTGCCCTTGGATTTCTGGACTTGGTTGTCCTGATCTCAACTGTGTCCAGGTTTACAAGAGATTTTTCCACAGCACATCAAAACCTGCCAAACCAGACTACATTGTGTGGCATGGTGGGATGGCTAAGGGTGGGGATTTGGCACTGAAATTGCATGGGATGGAGCCAGGCTCTGCTACTCCCTTGCCATTGTAACTTGGAGTAAGTTACTATCCTTTGTCTCTTACTTCTGCATCTGTAAAATGAGGAGCATAATGGTTGTGGGGATTATGAGAAAATAACATATAAATGACTTTCCGTAGTATCTGCATATGGTAAGCACTCAAGAAATATTAGCTATCATTATGATTTCAGTTGCCAGCTCATGATCTTCACTTTGGTTGCCAAAATGGGTGGGAATGGGAGTTCCTAATTGCAAGATGCTCTTTCACAGTCTAATTTCACTCAGTGACTAAATTCAGGCCCTGATATCAAAACAAAAATGTTTTCGTGGACAATAAACATGAAATATTCTTTTATTAACCACATTTTTTGCCTGTTGAAATAGAAAATAATTCCTCACAAAAATAACTTAATTTTTTAAAAGCCCATTAAAATCTGGTTGTAATAATAACCGATGTGCTCCTCCTGTCCCTACACTTCATAAAGAAAAGAACAAAACCAAAGAAAAAATGAAAAAGTGATGGGGGGTTCTCCTGAGGTCATGTCCCGCACACTGGGCTGACACACGTGTTCCACCAAATCTGTGTCTACAACATGCAATGAGGTGCAGTTTAACAATCCCGCTGGCAGGCAGGCTAAACAGGTCTCAATTCATGAACATTCTTTCATTGGAGCTTGGATTGAATATAGATTCAAACTGATTACCCAGGCTGGTTCAGCTCTCCTCCAGTTTTTTGTTCTCACCTACATCTGTCAGAGAAAATGGTCCATATTTATGTCGTGGAGAATTTCTCGTTTAGGATACAAGCATGTCAAAACTTTGGGTATGTCAGGATCTTTCAAAATCTCTGCGTATTACACTTCCTGGGGAACAGCTGAAAGCTACGCACATTCACAGTCTGACTGCTTTTAACCCTTCACACTGAGAAGGTGATGTCTTGTTATAAAGCAGGAGAGATTTCTCACACCGTATGAGAAATATTTACCATCACCATCAGCCGCTGTTAGCCTTTGAGCTGCTCTGTGAAAAGTGTGAAGGAGGGGAGCCAGGGGAACCGAAATTCAGCAGCCAACCTCTGTAGCAGAAAAGATTTATCCCTTGGAAAATGTAGGCTATCACTGTAGAGAGCCACCTCTTAATGGCTTTCAACTCTGCAGAAATTGTTGTCAGGGAGACTGAAGCAGGTGCTTGTCATGCAGAGGCCATCTTGTCAGTTTGCTCGGCCAGAAAGAGGACTTGCTGCAAGTTAGTAGTTTCCACATCCCATTTATCCAGGCTCCATCGTAATCGATATGCAATCGAACATACAAAAGACCTGACCTTGCCCATTAATGATAGATTTGCAGAGTGGGCCAGACGAACCTCACAATCAACTCTCAAAAAAAATGCAGACATCTCTCCCTGGAAGTGGGGCTGTTGGCACAAAACGCTGTGAATTGTTCCATAGTCTTATGCTTCCTTTCTCTGAATCCCTATAGCACTCATTATCCGTACCACACAATTTAGCACTTGATTATATACTGTCTCGTATTGTTCTCTAATTGTTTCTCCACCCAGATAAGAGGTGGAGTTTCTTGAAGACATCATTTTTCCCCCTAACGTGATTTCTATAATTGTCTGGAGCTGCTTCCCTTAAACCACTGTCTAGTAATTTTTCTTCCATCATGGTATGGTCTTCAAATCCACTTAGATGAGGAGAAATAAAAACATCAGCCACCACCCCCAGAAAAACACAACTAATGGAAAAATAAAGAGCACCTGCACACATTATGCACACCTAATCATGTGTCATATGGAGAAAATATTCCTATTGATAAGAAATTCAGGGAACATTTGTTTCGACAGTCACCGAACATCTTAGCCTCATACTAGCACACACTTACAAAAGTCTCTTCACTCTTCTCTGTCTCCCTATCCTTTTCAATGGGGAAAAAATAAAGTTTTTAAAACAATGACAATGCAATATACTGAGGCAGGGCTCCAGCTTACCTCTGGGTTGAAATTAGTGTCATATACTCCACACCCATTGCTCCGGGAATTGGTTGCTGGAATGCCATCTGCAGAAGCAATTAGCACTTCTGTTTCTAGAAGGAATATAATACAGCGCCCCTATCATGGCAAAAACAACTGTTTTCAAGTGCTTTTGGAAAACCAGATTTTTTTTTTTACCCAGACATTTTGTGAAGGATAGAACCAGCCTCTTCATGAATTCCTTTTGAAGTCTTCAGGGTGGGCCCATCCTTCAGCTGCTCCTGGATGACATCTATGGCAGCCCTGGCAAGCTCTCCACGTGCCCTGAAGGAGCAGGAAGAGGGTGCTGGGCAGGAGACTGTCTTGTGTCTCTAGGGATCATTCCAGGATCTCGCTAAGTTTCTGTGCAATGCACTCCTTAAAAAGGGGGAAATGGTTTCGTCACAAAATTCCCTGCAGTTCTGTTTTCACATAGGATTTGTAGACAGGCAGGCAGGTATCTCAAGAAGAATGCCCATATCCCCGTCTTTTGGCAGAACCACACATTTAAGTGTAGCAGAAGAGTGAGGCTTTATACTATTTTCAAAACTCTTCAAAGAAAGATAATTCCATAACCTCCTTCCCAGTCCATGGTTCACCAACTGGCCACATGAGACAATTACTCTATGTACTGCATGATTTGTATTTCAACAACATGTGTTCAGGTTGCTCCGCCTGCCTCCTTCTCCCCTGTCAGGCAGGACCAGGTAAAGGGCAAAATGGAAATGCAAGGCCACTTGTTAAAAAGAAACAAGTGTGAAGACTTTCAAGGTGGTGAGAGCAGAGCATCGAGCCCAGGATGGCCCCATCCCAGGATGGCCCCATGTGACTGGCCTCAGGGGAGACCACGGATGGGTCTGGGTCTGGCCCTTGCAAGCCCCTTTTAGCCCATCTCTGTCATATCATCTTTTCTTGCTTCTTCATAGCATGATCTTGTTTTTGTTGTTGTCATTGTTTATTTGTAGCACTTGCCAGAAGACTCCTACCTGTGCCTGTCCTTTAATACATAGAATCTTGTTGCTTCAGCTCAAATCTTCTGGTTAAGAGAAGCAGACACCCCTCTATATCCTTTAAGAGGGGCTGACTATGGGACCTGGGCTGGACCAAGACAATTCCTGGAACAGTAGGTTATGTGCTCTCTCTTTCTCTCTCTCCTCCTCTTTCTCTCTCTCTTCCTCCACTTTTCTGTTGGCTGAAGCTCTATTCTGCTAACCTCAGCCTTTCAGATTACCCCATTGCTTTCTCCTTATAACTTTGGCCTTCATATGGCCTCCTGAGTCCTGACTGTGCCCCATGACTTTTCAGCTGAAGATCCACTGCTAACACCTCAATATTCTTTAGTCCCAATTCCCAAGAGTGGTTCCAAGTGACCCAGCCATCTTCTTACACCAGGTCACAGGTAGCTGACCAGGCCTATGGATCGGCTACCTCTGGATCAGATGTCATTCTTGCTCCAGCTAACTTTTGCTTGGAGGAGGGATTAGGTCACATGATACATCATTTGACTGCCCAGGGCATGTGAGCAGAGTAACACCATTAAATAAATGAGTTTATGGAGGGGAAGGCATCTTATACGATTGCTTTACAGTGTTCAGTTCTCTCAGCTCCCCCAGCGGGGTGGGCATTATCATTCTCATTCTGCAAGTATGGAGCTTGAGGACCAGAGACTTCACGGAACTTGCCCAAGTTCCCAGAGATGACAAGTGTTCGAGGCAGAAGTCGGGCACGGCTGAGACTGCAAAATCCCTACCTTGAAGCTGTCTCCAAAACAGAGAGGAACAAAGCAGAAGGGACCTAAAATGCTTCTCACCTGCTCAAAACTCAGAACTAGACCTGCCTCTTCATACACAAATCACAGAGGCGAGCGTATCAGTTTGCTAGGACAGCCATAACAAAGGAGCAAAGACTGGGTGCTTAAATAACAGAAGTTTATCATCTCATGGTTCTAGAGGCTGGAAATCCAACACCGAGGTGCCGGCAGTGCTGTTCTGAGAGCTGTGAGGGAGAGTCTGTGCCAGGCCACTCTACTCAACTTGTAGCAGGCCGTCTTCAGGCTCACAGGGTGATCTCCCTCTGCATAGATATGTCTATGGTCTCAGTCCACATTTCTCATTTCTCTTTTTTTTTTCTTTTCTTTTCTTTTCTTTTTTCTAAGGACACAGAGTCTCACTCTGCTTCCCAGGCTAGAATGCAGTGGCATGATCTTGGCTGACTGTAACCTCCACCCCCCAGGCTCAAGCAATCCTCCCACCTCAGGCTCCTGAATATCTGGGACCATAGGCACACATCACCACACCTGGCTAATTTTTGTACTTTTTGTAGAGACAGGATTTCACCGTGTTGTCCAGGTCTGGTTTCAAATTCCTGGGCTCAAGCAATCTGCCCAGCTCAGCCTCCCAAGGTGCTGGGATTACAGGCGTGAGCTACCACATCTGGCCCAAATGTCTCCTTTTTATAAAGACACTGTCATATTGGCTTAAGGCCCACCCTAATAACCTCATCTTAACTTGATTGCCTCCGTAAATGCCCTATTTACAGAGGTCACACTCTAGGTACTAGGGATTAGGGCTTCAAAGTATGAATTTTGTAGGACACAATTCAGCCCATACCAGTGAGGGAATCAAAACACTCCTCACATTCCTGCTCAGTGATCCCACTTCTCATTCTTAGAATCAGGGCCAGGGAGGCAAGAGGCAGCAAAGGCACAGACAGCTGCCAGCAGCCTTCCTCAGCACCAGAGTGCACAAGGGCTGCTCTTGCCTTCCCTCACAAGGCCCTCCTGCCAGCCTCATGATCCAGCAATCTCAGCCTCACCTAAGCTTTCTGTCTCTCCACCCAAGCCTGCTCCTCAGCCTCCATAGAAGGGCTTGGCAGAGCCAATGTCCAGCCACTAGCTCAGTCTTTTGGCACAGTTGCAGAGGCTCCACGTGCTCGGTTGTGCAGGGCTCCCTTTTAACACGTGTCACCTTCCCTGTTCAGTAGAATAAGCAGACTTAAACTGGGGTTCAGGAGACAGCCACATATAAGGTATGAATTGAGGATGTGCAGAGATTTGAACTGAGTCTAGAATATGTCAACCAGGGCATCTTCCCCCGACATCAGTGGTTCACAGAGCAGGGAAGCTGAGGGGAGAAGAGTCGTTAAGACTTTGACATAGGTCAGCTAGTGCTATGTTTTGAATGTGTGTCCCCTCCAAAATTCATGTTGAAACTTAATCCCCATGGTGGTGGTATGAAGAGGTGGGGCCTTTGGGAATTAATGCATGGAGTCCTCATGGATGAATTAATGCCCTTATCAAAAAAGCTTCCAAGAGAGTTTGCCTCTCTTCCTCTTCCACTCTTCTGCCATGTGAGGACACAGCCTTCGTCTCCTCTGAAAAATGCAGCAACAAGGCACCATCATGGAAAAGATGCTGGCCCCTCACCAGACTCTGAGCCTGCCGGCCCGGATTTTGGACTTCCTAATCCCTGGATCTGTGAGAAATTAATTTCTATTCTGTATAAGTTGCCCAGCTTAAAGTATTTTATTATACAGTACAAAGACCACTAGTGTCACCCTTGATGGTTGACACAGGGTTTTAGACCTAAGGCTTGGTTCAAATTCCAATTCTGCCACTGGTTGTATGGCCTTGGACACATTTTTTAATCTCTCTGCTTCATCATCTATAAAATAGGCATGATTATAGCTACCATGCAGAATTATGGCAAGGATTACGTGAGGTGATATGTATAAAACGTTAGCACTATACCAGGCAGTTAGTAAACATTCAACAAGTGGTAAACACTATTGTTATTATCATCACCACAGATTGTGCCTAGAACCTATCTATTTCCATAACAAGGTTATTTCCTGCCACTTCCTAAGTTAACTTGCTTCAGATTTGTAGAGAATATCAACTAAATTTGAATAAGAAATCTAACAGATGAATTGTAAGTCAATAGACAGTTAATCTACTAAGCAAAGATAATAATTCACATCTGGGAAACAATTACTGAGCATCTCCTATCTGCCAGGCATATTTTAAGATATTAGTAAAACATATTTCTCGTTTATGGCTGAATAATAGTCCATTGTGCGTGTGCGTGTGTGTGTGTACAATGCATTTTCTTACCTCTTCTTTATCTATTCAGCCACTGATGGACACTTAGGTTGTTTGTAAAAACACTTTAGTTCACAAAATGCTTTCACATGTATTATCACATTTGGCCTTCACAAAAACTGGTATTGTCTCCGTTTTACAAATGATAATATAGAGTCAAAAGGATTAAGTGACTCACCTAAAACTAAAGCCAAGAGTTTATATATATATAACTCCTGGGCTCAAGATATATACATATATTTTCATATATACCATCTTAATGCTGGCACTACACATATATTTTCTATACAATGTACACATATGTATATAAATATACATATATACTATACCTATGTATTTATGAAGTATACATACAAATGAAAGCATATATATTTATATATTATTTTATATAAACATTTATAATTTACATATTTATAAATACAAACATGCAAACATAGTACATACTCTACATATAAACATTTATTCATATGTTTATAAATATATGTATATATTAATATAATACTACATATTTTACATATATAATCTTAATGCTGGAAGTACAATTTCTTCTATAGCAGTAACCAGGAAAATAGTCTGGAGAAGTCTGCTGGGTGAGGGCAGGATGGAAGGAAGCAAAGAAAAAAAGAGAAAATAAAACTGTTCTGCATAAAAAACCAATAGCCATTTGCAGAAGAGATAACCGAAGAGAGATAATAGCTAGGCAACATGAGCAAGCAGATAAAGGTTCTTCAGAAATAGGAATCTCTTTTAAAAATTAAAAATTTTAAAGATTTTTGCAAACCTCCTCCAATTTCCTAAAACCTTTTTTTGTTTGTTTGTTTGCTTGAGACTGTGTTTTGCTCTATTGCCCAGGCTGGAGTGCACTGGCATGATCTTGGCTCACTGCAACCTCCCCTTCTGGGGCTCAAGTGATTCTCCTGCCTCAGCCTCCCAAGTAGCTGGGACCACAGGCACACGCCACCATGCCTGGCTAATATTTTCGGTATTTTTTGTAGAGACAGGGTTTCGCCATGTTGCCCAGGCTGGTCTCGAAGTCCTGGGCTCAAGCCAGCAGCCCACCTCGGCCTCCCAAAGTGCTAGGATTATAGGCGTGAGCCACCGCACCTGGCCCCTAAAACCTTTTGAAACATCTGCTACATACCTACAAATTCTCGTGAGAGTGGGTTTTAGCAGAAATCCACGTAAAGAAACTGAAGCGTCACTTCAGAGTTGCTATGGGACCTGATGAGATACTTGCCTAGCGAGCCCCAGAAGTGGATAGTTCAGCAGATTCAGGAGCTCAGGCCAGAGGTACAAGGAAAGCAAACAATGTCCCAGGATGCCCAGAGGTCTGGTCAGGGCAGAGGTGTTTCCTGCACAGGGTAGGCCATTCAATACAATTTCATTTGAATTGCAATAAACAGGAAATATCCACTGGCATCTAGATTATAAAGTAATTTGGTACTTTGAAGAAAGATTGGGTATAAATGGCCTTTTGACTGTCATTTGGGGAAGGTTTTCAGTTTGAAGTTTTATGTGGGGATAAGAAGCGATCATTTGAACAGAGTAACTTCAGGCCACACTTCCAAAGAACTTTCAAAGCCCCAGAGTTTCATTGCAAGGGTAAGATTAGGCAGGTGGCTCTCATGACCAAGATAATTCTGGGCACTACTAAGTGGACAACTGCCCAGGAAATAACAAAGTGGCCAAATATGTTTTCAAATACAAAAAACAAAAACAAAAAAAATGGAGCTGAAAGGACAAGAGCATTGGTTTTCAAACTCCTTTTTGCAATAGATTCCTTCACTCAAAGGAAATCTTACACACTCCACACAGGGAACTGCTCTAGCTGAAGACATGATTCCGGAAATATGAAGTCCCCTAACCAGAACCTGGGTAGCACTCTGAAACCCACATTCTGGACCAGGGGTCAAATCAAAAAGAAAGTTTATTTGTGTATGCTGTTTTGATTTTTAGTTACAGCAGACAAGACAAATCCTCAAAATTACTGCCTCGATTAATCTGTAGTGGAAAAACATCAGAATGTAGAGCAGCAGCTGGTGCTGATGGGGACTGGCTAAGAAGGGGCCT
Organism: Macaca nemestrina; assembly: GCF_043159975.1. Lineage (NCBI taxonomy): Eukaryota > Metazoa > Chordata > Mammalia > Primates > Cercopithecidae > Macaca > Macaca nemestrina. Next base: position 71,711,418 of record NC_092135.1, read on the forward strand.
GAGGAAACTTTCTAGGGTGATGGTAATAGTCCTAATCTTGATAGGGGTTCAGACTACATTTGTAAAAATGCAGCAAATATGTACTTCAGACTTGTATATTTCATAGATGTAAATGTTATATCCAATGGGAAAAGTTATAAGCAAATATTGAACCCTCGCTGATAAGATGCGTGTTGAAGTGTTTGCAGGTTGTGTACAGAGGGTCTGTAAGTTACTTTCAAACACACCAAAAACAAAACAGGGTGGCTTGATGGAAGGAGGGATAGATAGATGGATAGCGAGGTGACAAAGTATAACAAACTATTAGCAGCAGAATCTAGGTGGTTGGGCATACAGCTTTCAACTTTGCTGTATCTTCAATTTTTTCCTAATAAAATGTTGGGGGAAAAGGATTCTTATCTTTTAGAGACACATATTGAAATACTTATGGATAAAACTACACGATATCTGGGATTTGCTTCAAAACAATGTGGGAGGAACAAGTGTGGGGGAGAATAGAGGAAACAAGATTGGCCAAGAATGTATAATTGAAAATGGTAATGGGGTACATGAGGACTCATTTTACTCTCTCTACTTTTGTGTATATGTTTGAAATTTCTGTAACAAAAAGCTTTTAGAAACGAAAAAAAAACACTGTATTAGATACGCCTTTTAAAGCTTCTTCCTAATTCTACTTTGCAAAATATGATTAAATATTTTGTCAAAAAGTTTTTTAAAAAACAATAAACAGGCCAGATCCAACAGCTCACACCTAGAATGCCAGCATTTTGGGAGGCTGAGGCAGGAGGATCACTTGAGCCCAGGAGTTTGAGGCTGCAGTGAGTTATGATCATGCTATTGCACTCTGCCTTGGGCAACAGAGTAAGACCCCATCTCTAAAAGAAAAGAAGCAATAAACAATACATTTTTGCCTATAATGACAGGCTCTCATTTAGAAGATCAATGTAGCAATTATGCTTTCATCAAATTTATTTGACTAAAACTATGTTTAAAATGGAGAAGGCCCAGTTTCTATTCTAAAAAGGTTTCTCACTATGAAGCATCAGTGAGGAAATTCAAGTTATTAAATTGTATCTGACTCTGGTTCCTGACATGGGTGCCCCATAATAAGAGAATAAGAAGGCTACAACTCTAGGTGTGGCTGCCCTGCCCAGTTTACAGAGCACATCCTCTGCACCACCCACCTTCATTAACGCAACCAAATGCCAAGGAGTTCAGGGCCAGGAACCTAGGTTTTCTGTCTCTGGAGTCACTGCTCTTATTTGTTTTCATACTGCCTTTCTAGCAAAATGCTAGAACTCTCAAGCCAAAAAGAAAAAAAAAAGAAAAAAGAAAACACTTTTGAGATTCATGAAAATGGAATATCTCCTATACGTTTCCTATGAAATAAAGCCTAATTCAACGAAACACCCCCACATTCTGATGTTTAGCCAAACCACCTCGGGCTTTACAATGGGGCCAGAAATATGACAAGATCTGGCAAGATCTTCCATCCTTCCTGCTTGCCATCAAAAAGAAAAGCTTCCCCGCCCCAGCTCCTTCCTCTCCGTGCTCTCTCCCCACGACCCAGACTTTCTTATGGTGTTTCAAAACACGTCCTTAGGAACCTGGATAAAATCCAAACAGTCAAGATTCTGGAAAACTGGAATGTTGTTTCTGAAAAATTTTAAACCTAGAAATAAATAAATGAGTGTCTGTGTGTTTGGTTTGAGTTTTGGATGAAAGCCCAAAATGACTTTCCTTTGCACCTGGACTGGTTTGCCCACGCCTACGCAAGAAAACCACCTGTCCCTCCGTGGAAGCAGTCTTGGTTATTGTTCTGTGGGCTTTCAGCTTTTTGGTGTTTAATATTACTAAAGAGCATTCCTCTGAGGGCAAAAGATGTCCCTAGGCAACTTGATGGCTCAGTGGGCACTGGGTGGGCATGCGGTGAGCTGGGTGTCTCTCCCTAAAGCCTCGCCCTGGTAGGAGACAGCCGGAGGGTATGCGGAGAGAAAAATCCAGAGGGTTGTGAGAATCATCAGCGTTACAAAACGGAGTCACTAATGTCCAATCCTGACAAAATGGAGCCAAGAGGCCATGAAGGAGCATCCCCATGCACATATCCTATGACGGTAACGATACAAGGACTTCCTCTAAACTGCAATGTTCTAGGTAAGCCACCTGCACAGCACATTCGCCTGCCACAGTCCTTGCCAATGCCTGCAGTAAGCCCCCGTAATCCATGGCTGTTGTTGTTTTTCAAAACAGCTAATGTGGACTTCCCTTTGTCTTTAAGCTTCCCCTTACCCCAACCGCTTTGGATGTGCCTATGGTTCGCCATCATGTATATCCCGAATCACAATCCCCTCCTGTTCCCAAACAGACTCTTGGCTTCGGAAAGTCCCTCTCTCTGTCACTCATTTTGTTGACAAGGCGGTGTGGCAGCTGTCAGTGACCATGGGGAGGTGATGGAGCTTGCAGTTGCTGGTACGGCAGATGGCTCAGGGAAACGTTTCCAGAGCCAGACTGCCTTGGGTTAGGAACTGAGCTGAATGACCACGTTGAGCTCAATGACCTTAAGTAAGTGACCTGGGCCTCAGTTTCTCCATTTCTAAAGTGGGGATAATCACAGCTCATAAGGATCAAGCACCTTCCCCTAGCCAAGCCCTGTTCTGAGAGCCCTATATTTCAGCTTTATGACAACCATATAAGTAGATGTATGACCATCCCCACTTAAAGGAGCTAAGGGAGTTCCTGAAAGTCACACAGCTGCTAAGTGTTGGAGGCAAGCAGACTCCAGAGCCTGCTCGTTTAACCATCAGGCTCCCTCACCTGCCTTTTGAGACAACTGCATAATCAGGATAATCCATAAGATCCTCTAGGACTAAAAAGGTATAAAGCAACCGTGGAAGGAGCAGGCCTTGTTCACCTAAGATTGCAGCAAGCATGAGCAACTTGCCCCTGACTAAGTTAGACACGAACCAACTTAGAAAAAGGACCAGGCATTGGGGTAGATGAAGGCACGGCCGGATCCAGGTAGGACACCTGCAGGGAACCCACACAAAGTGCTTTCCACAGGGAGCCCAGTGATTGTCTGGAAAAATTATGCAATCTGGGAAGACACAGTAACCAAAAAGTACTCAGAAGCTAAGAAATTTGGTTCAGCTCTGTGATATTGTGAAATACATATTTGGTCTTCATCTCCAGAGTGTCTTTTATATATGCTAATGAGATGACTGATGGTTGGGAGCCCCTAGATTGCCTTAGGATGGGGACTGGCTGCCAGATAAACAAATGTGTTTAGAGAGTTGGAACTTTTAGTCCCACCCCCTAGCCCCAGTCCACCACCAGGGAGGGGAGTGGGCTGAAGGTTGAGCTGATCACCAATGGTCAGTGATAATATCCATCATGCCTGTGCAATGAAGCCTCCACAAAATCCTATAGGACTGGGTTCAGAGACCTTCCAGATAGTGGAACAAATGGAGGACCCTGGAGGGTGGCAGGCCCTAGGAGGGCAGGGATTCTCTACACCCCTTCTCCCATATCTCTCCCTATGCATCTCTTTATCTGGCTGTTCATCTGCATTCTTTGTAACATCCTTTAGCATAAATGGGTAAATGGAAGAAAAGTGTTTCCCTGAGTTCTGTGAGCCACTCTGGCAAATTAATTGAACCCAAGAAGGAGTAGTGGAAGCTCCGATTTGTATAGGGGACAACTGGGGCTTTGCAATTGGTGCATCTGAAGACTGCACCCGTCTTGTGTGAACCTGTGAGATCTGACACTGCCTGTGGGTAGATAGTTTCGGGATTGAATTGAATTAGAGGACACAGCGCTGATGTCTGCTGGAGAATTGCTTGGTGTGTAGAGGAACGCCCACACCTCTGCTGTCAGAAGTGTTGTACTGAGTGACTGTGTAAGAGAGGAGAATAGGAAAAAAAACACTTTGGTTTTGGGGTTTGTTTTTTTCCTGTATCCCTTGGAAGCATCCAACCCAGAGAAGGCTGGACAGAACAAACAACACAGGCAAAACCCAGAGGAACTGCTGCAATGCCATCTGGCTGAAAGGTTTAGAGAAAGGAGAGTTAGAAGTCCAGGCCTGTTTGCGTTTCAGGCTAAAATTCAGGACAGTGCTCAACTGCTATTTCTTGAGTCTGTTCCTATCCAAATATTTGTAACTTGTGTAACAAGTAACAAGTCCCTAGAGAGACTCACAGTAAAAAGCCCTTAAAAGTGAAATATAGTGTGCACTTATTTTAGTGAAGGCAACGAAGTAGAGCCAATGGGAAAAGATGCAGCTGCTTTGAAGACAGCGCCGAGAAGGAAGTATTTGGAAATCAGAGACATGCAGGCCAACTCCCAAGGGCTTATAGAATAAAAGGCAGAAACATATGGGAAGCCTGTTGAAGCTGCTGAGAGGACCGAGGGGATCTAGAGGACGGGCAGTGTTCTCTGGCTCCATGTGACCCCTCAGTGACACCCACAGGCCTGGAAATGTCCGCAGAGGCTTCACATAGCAGAGCACTGTGAGCTGGCCACGTGCACGCTGAGCAAGGGTGGGGGGGGGGGAAGTGGGAGGCTCTAAATACTCTTTACTTTCCCCCTCCTCCACCATCTGAGTCCACACAGCCTCTGATAAGTCTCTGTCCTTTCTCTGTCTCTGTTCCTCTGAGGGAGACATGAAGGAAAGGGGGAGGGTTTCTGTATCTCTTCAAGACTAAGAGGAGGTAGAAGTGGGGCCTGGTAGGAAGTGAGGGGAGGGGCCGGGAGCTGACTCTGGCAATGCTCCCTCAAAGGGCGATGAGGAAGAAGTGGGAGATGCAGAGGATGGGTCCCCCTGGCCACCCTGCCAGGCAAGGCAAGACCCAAGACCCTCCCGCTCCAGTGCCCAGAGCCTACTCCAGCAAATTCTCCTGTCAGTGCCCGGAGAGCTGGACTTGATGAGCACACACTACCACCACCCTCGGACCCTTTGTCAAGAGGGACTTCAGAGAGCGAGTCCTTGTTCAGGCCCATCTGCCTACTCCACATGTACGCCAGGGTAACGAGACTGAAGAAAAGGTGGGGAGAGAAGGCGGCCCCACTGCAGCTAGTGGAACATAACAGTTGAAGACCTTTGAGGGGCTAGGTAGAGCCCCCCAGCTATGCCCGCAGCAGGCAGTAGGAGCCAGCCTCCGACTCTCATGACCTCCAGGGCAGAGTGACAAGACAGGCTTATCTTTGCTAATATCGATCACCTTGCATGGCTGGGCTGCAGGACCAATTATTAAAAGATTCTGCTCCCACCAGATGGGGAAGATTCCAAACAAAAAGGAGGAGTGACGTCAGAAAACTATCCTGCTGCACCTAAGCCACCGCTGGGGCTCAGAAAGCAATACCCAGAGCACGGTGCTTTGAATAAAGAGTACTCCGAACTAAAGCAGCAGCCTCAGAACCAAGATCTTCCCAACCTTCTCTGGCCCCCATCTCCCGGCCCTCTGCCTCTCCCGAAGCACAGGAAGAACCTCTCTCTGAGGTTCCCTTATCTGACTAAGGGGTGCTCCTCCCAAAGGAATGCAATTTCCTTAAGCCCTCTCCCTAGGATCTCATCACACAGGGAAGATTACTGTCGGGAAGAGTAGAGTTGACAGCACACCTGGAGTCCAGACAAACTTTGTCCCAGGTTGCTCTCTATTCTTTGGGCCCAGTCATCTCCCCTAAAAACCATTTGCTCTTCCTCTAAAAGTGCCCATAGCCCCCCCTTCCACCTGCCCTACGAAGAAGGGTATTTAAGCTTCTGAATCTCATGGGGCTCTCGGGTCCTCACCTTCCTGTGATGTCCCCATGCATGTAATATATTTGTACACCTTTCCTCCTGTTGATCTGTGTGTTTTCAGTTTATTTCAGCAGACTCAATTGTCAAACTTCCACAGGGAAAAGAGAAGGTTCTCTCACCCCTACACCATGCATCAAAGTCAGCCTTTTGGCCTTCCCTTTATTTAGCAAAGGTCAAAAACAATGTTTTACAAAGAATAGTACTTATACCAAAGTTATATTCCAATATCTGGAATGAGGTATAAAGACAAGGACCAAATGAGATAAAATATAAAATATGTTGTGCATCTGAAGAGATCGTTTTTGTGTAATAAACACTAGTCATTTGAAACTGATGTGGAGATGATTGTACGTGATTTCACATTCCCAAAATACCTATGATTCAAGAGAAACATTAAAAAACACACATTGTCCATTTCTCTGTGTTACAAATGACTTGCTTGAGACCACTTTTCTTATAAGCTATTGCTAGAATCAGAAGAAGTAGAAATCTCAGTGAGGGTTGGATAAGCCTTCCCAGAAACTGAGCAAAGATGGATCTATAAAAGCTAGTGTGCAAACACCGAGACTCATGCACAGGCAAAACAAAACAACCAGTCAGCAAACACCAGGTGTTTACTCTGAAAAAAGCACAATGCACCACCAGGGCAGCAATTGCCTTCTTGGGAAAAAAAGTTCTGTCTTGACTCTATCCAGAAAATGTTCTTAGTAATAAATACACATTTTCACGTGTCCATATTAATAATGTGGTTCAAATAGATTAATATAAAAAAAATGCTACAAGTTCAATAGAACTTTTTTTTTCTAGAGACCGGGTCTTGCCAGGTTGCCCAGGCTGGTCTCAAGGTCCTCGGCTGAAGCGACCCTCCCAAAGTGCTGGGATTACAGGTGTGAACCAGTGCACCCGGCCAGAAAGAATTTTTGAGGTTGACTGTATTTCTCCCACACCCATGAACAAAGCTCTGTGACCATTACTCTGCCTGAGAAAAGAAGTATATTATTTTCTATATAAGAACATATGATCTTAGGCTAAGCTGAAAGCAAACTGAACTTTATCGTAATAGAAGGCAATTGGCAATTTAGTGTACAATTCAAATGTCTGAGTTTTGAAGTCAGAAAACCCTGCCTATGGGCCCTCTTCTTCCTCCCTGGATGTGAGACGCTAGGCATCTCTCTCTTCTTGCCTTATCTGCCTTCCCTGTAAAGGGCTCCACCTCATAGAATTGCTATCAGAAATAAGGGAGATACTTGAAGCCAGCACTTAGAGATTCTCAGTGAGATACACAGGGACTTATCTCATTTCTCTTCTAAAAGAAATAAAACAGACATAAACTCAGGAATTGTATGAGAGACAAGAAGATAATGGGCAAGAAGTGTCAACAAATTTTAGGGAGCTAGGAAGTGGATAGAGGAATGGTAACTGACTCACCAGAGTTTATTCAGAGAGATATGATAATGAGAAACAAGCTGAGTTGCTCCCTCAGAAGCCCAGAAAGACATAGGGACTGAGGCTTCAGGGCCTAGGAGGGCATGGAGCAGGAGTAGAATGAAAATGGGGGCTGAGTGAAAGGCTGAGGCAGGGGTGGACCTCAAGATTCCCTCCTGACCCCAAGCAGCCGCCAACTACCACTCTCCCATCTCTTGAGATGATCAAAGCAAGAATCCCTGGAGAAATTAAGACAGAGAGGCAAGAAGGAGGAGAGGGCCAGCTTTAGGGCCAACACTGGGTATCGTGTGAAAGGCTGCACGCTGAATGGCAGACCCAGGGCCATTCCCCTGCTCTGCCCTGCCCTGCCCTGAGAGGCTGACAGCCGGACTGCAGTGCTTCCTCCAAACCCAATCCCACCCCAACAAAAGACCAAAGACTCATTTTTAGAGAAACTGAACAGCTTCAAAGAAACATCCCATATTTGGGTATCCCCTAACAAAAAAGCCAGCTAGCCATTCAATCGCTACAATAGGAGGGAAAAAGAACCAGCTGTCAAGCCTGTGCACTCACTCAGAGCCCCCAGTCAGCTTTCTAGTGCCTCACCTTTGACTATGATGGAGAACCAAGAATCACCAGAAACCTCCAGGAATATACGACCTGCAGCATAAACAACAAACAACAAAACAAGGAAGTGGGAATAAAGGAATTAAAGGGCTAGAAGCAAACCAGGGACCAAAAAAATTTAATCTTCAGGAATATAGAAGATAATGTAGCCGTGAACCAAGAACAGGGAACTATTTTTCTTTAAAGAAAAAACCAGCCAGGTGCGGTGGCTCACGCCTGTAATCCCTACACTTTGGGAAGCCAAGGCAGGCAGATCACAAGGTCAAGAGATCAAGGTCATCCTGGCCAACATGGTGAAACCCCATCTCTACTAAAAATATAAAAATTAGCTGGGCATAGTGGCGCATACCTGTAGTCCCAGCTACTCGGGAGGCTGAGGCTAGAGAATCATGTGAACCCAGAAGGTGGAGGTTGCAATGAGCCAAGATCACACCACTGTACTCCAGCCTGGCGACAGAGTGAGACTCCGTCTCAAAAAAAAAAAAAAAAATTAAAGAATATAACACATGTTCTCTAGTTGGTAGCTAGTGTTATTGTCATTTTTATTAATATGTGTTACCCCATATGGCTGCCCTACGTAAAGACACCTTTTCTCAAGTCTACTGCAGAAAGATTCGTTCACTGTCTATCCTCCAACTCCCTGACCCCCTTGCTGTTTCTCAAGAAGCAAGCCAGCTTCCAGTCCTTTCCACTTGCTGTCCCTCTGCCTGGGCCACTGCATTACTGGATCTCCAGCAAGAGGTCTTCCTTACCACTTAACAACAGCAGGGTCTCCTACTCCCATCGCTCTTCACCCCTTTGCCTCCTCTCCTCCATGGCACTATAGGAATTACAGGATTTCTTGATGGCTTTGTGTCACCTCCACCTCCCAGGAGAGCAGGCCCCAGCACTTAACATAAGGGCTCATATACAGTAGGCTGTCCGTAAATATTTGTTGAATGGAGAGATAGATAAATTTTAATTATGTCAGGAGGAAAAGGATGACTGCAAATATTCAACAGAGCATATTAACCATTTTTTTCTCTCCTCGAGAGGTTAGAAGAGCCAGAGACAGTGAGGTTTCCATTGAAGTTGCTGCTTAAAATACACATGATAACTTGTCCTTCCATTAGTCTTCTGAGTTCTAGTGGAATAAACTATAAGCACCAGCATCATTTACCATGAAGATAACTGGAAGTGCTGGGGACAAGTATATTTATAAAATGTAAAAATTGCTTTCTAAATTTAAAAAATTGATTTTAGGAAAGACATATATCCTGTATATGCAGGTCTTCCATTGGGCAGGAACTCAAATTCAGAATCTCCCAGTTTTCGAGTTTTTCCAAGGGACAGGCTCATCAGGAAAGCCTTTATTTAGCAGCCTGGGAAAATATTCTTCTGTGCTTTTTCTTTTACAATAGCCACAGGCACAAACAAACAAAAAGTAACTCAATCCAGGGTTTTTTGAAAAAATAGTTTCAAAAAAAAAAAGAAAGAAAAGAAAATGAAAAAATAGTTTCAAATTCTTCAGACAAATCTTTTAATTCAAGTCGATGCTCACAAGTAATAATTACAGAATCTTCACACTTGGAAGTCCTCAAGTTCAAACTCATTTTACAGAGGAGAAATGTGAGGCCTAAGGAGGTCATTGTCCAAGTTTACCGAGACTGCCATGACCATCTGGGGTCTCCTGCCTCCCAGGCCCCCCACTCTTCCTGCTCTGTCCCTGGCTGGCAGGAGTTGGCTCTCCTCGGAGCCCCAGTCCCCCTGGGTTGGGTGTTTAATAAGATCTGAAAGGAGGAGAACAGCACCCACCAGGGCCAAATGAGAAAGAGGGTCTGTCCTCAAGCAACTAACACTCCCAAGTGAGAGACAGACTGTGAGCTGGTACAGAAATAAGATGATTTCCATTTCTGAGAAGCACTATGAAGAATAAAATAGGTTAATATTGCAAGAACAACTGGAGTTGAGAGTGTGTGTAAAAGGGCTTCTCAGAGGAGGTGAGAATTGAGACCCCAGTGATGAGGAAGGGTCAGTTGTGGGAAGACTCAGAGGAAGAACGGTGAAGGCCTTGCAAGGAAACCAGCCAGGCACATTCGGGGCCAGGAGAAAGCTGAAGCCTAAGAGAGAAGATCCAAGACAAGATGGCGGCCTGGGCCGTGAATGGTTGAAGATGGCAAGAAGGATGTATCTTGGGAGTAGAACCAACAGGAATAACCAAAGGAGTAGATGTGGAGGTGAGAGAAAGAGAAGAATCAAATATAACCACTAGATTTGTGGATGGTGGTGCCACTCACCAAGATGGGCCGTGCTTGGGGGAGAAAACCAACAGGTCCGTCTGGATGGGTTAAGTGTGTTTTTTAGCCATCGAGTAAGCCTCTGATTTTACTTCCATGTTCTGGCTTTGTGCCCCTCTCCTTCCCTCCCTATGTTCAGCCATCTGGCCTTCTTTCAGTTCCTTAAACATGCAAAACTCATTCTTGCTTCTGAGCCCTCACACAGGCTGTTCCCTCTACAAGAACTCTACACACCTTCATGACTTCTCCTTTTTATCCTTCAGGTCTCAGCTTAAATGTGCCTTCTTCAGAAAGGCCTTTTCAAGCTGTTTCAGAGTTAACTACGTTAAGTAGTAGGGCAGCAGATGAGTCTGTAGAGGCCGTGTGCCTGCTTCACTTCACTAACAGAGACAGGGTGTCAGCATCACTGTCCTGGGATTTGGTCTTCGTTGTGTTGGGTGGTGATCATACTGCAAGCCCTGTAAACCAGGCTGCATGTTTATTTATAATGAGGCACAATCTTTTCCAGTGATTGGAATACTGTCATCCATCCAGGGCTCCTCCTTCCTGAGTTTGAAACACCTGGGAAACCAAAGTAAAAATGAGAAGGTGGCTCAGTGGCCTAGGAGTTGTGGACTCGGAAAGGGAGCAGTACTTAATTTCTGGCAAAACTGGTGTGGGCTGTCAATTGATCAATGACTAGCACTGATCACAGATTTTGTTTACTTCTTCCCAAGTTTTATGCTGAATAATATCTAACTTCCACCTGGTTGAAGTATGTCTGCCTTCTCTAACCTAATTTCTATAAATTAGCCTTTGTTTTGTCTTAAGTTGGGGGAAAAATATCTTTTCTAACTATCCCATCTAAATTAGGACCCTTCCCCTTATTCTCCATCACAGCACTCTGTTTCCTTCAAGGGACTTACCATCATCTGTAGCCACTCATAAGTTTATTCTTCTCATCCATCTTCCCTACTGGAATGTAATTGTTATAGACTCAGCACCTGGCACAATGCAAGGCACTTAGTAAGCGCACCATGAAAATGTGTTCAGATGAATAAAAGGAAAAATAAAAAATAGGATTTGGGTTTGCAAAAATGTACAGGGGCTTTTGGGAAGGGGCAATGCAGATATAAAACTGGACCCATGAGGGTGTGGAGGAGAAGACCAGGAAACAGCCTGACTTCTGAGACTGCTCTCAAAGGCCCTTCCTGCCATCCTGTCCCAGCCAAAGCTGCTCACAGGCAAGAGTCTCAAGGAGAAAGGTACAAGGCTTCACTCCCTGTGCACACTAGCTTCCCTGGGGACAGACAGCCCATGCCACAAAACCTTTCTGAAGGCCAAAAGGCAGCCCAGACAGTTCTTTGTATGAGCTGAAGGTTAAGAACTGGACTGGAACTGCAATAAACAGCATCACAGAAGCCAACATTCCCCGTCTACATGAAGCAGTTTCAGTTCATGCTAAAATTATCCTGCTGATAGAGTTTGGCCTGTTTTTTAATAGACAATTTTTAAAAAGGGTTTTAGATTTACAGAAAAATTGAGAAGAGAACACAAAGTTTCCATATACTCCATATCTAGTTTTCCCTATTATTAACATCTTTGTTCAGATTAGTGAACCAGTATTATTATCATTAACTAAAGTCTGTATTGTATCCATATTTCCTTAGTTTTTACCTTATGTCCTTGTTCTGTTCCGAGATCCCATCCAGGACACCATGTTACACTTTTTAAATTTTATTTTATTTTTTATTTCTGTGAGTACATGGTAGGTGTATATATTTACAGGGTACATGAGATGTTTAATACATGCATGCAACGTGAAATAAACACATCATGGAGAATGGGGTATCCATCCGCTCAAGCATTTATCCTTTGAGTTACAAGCAATTCAATTACATTCTCTAAATTATTTTAAGATGTACAGTTATTATTGACTACAGTAACCCTGTTGTGCTATCAAATAGTAGGTCTTATTCATTCTAACTACTGTTTTTGTACCCATTAACCTTCCCCGCCTCCCCCAAGCCCCCTCACCACATCTCATTTAGTCTTCACGTCTCCTTAGGTTTCTCTTGGCTCTGACAGTTTCTCAGATGCTTTTTGTTTTTGATGACTTTCAGTTTGGAGGATGATGGGTCAGTTATTTTGTAGAATGTTCTTCTCTTGGGATGATGGGGATTTGGGAGATCACAGAGGTAGATTGCCATTTTCATCACATTATATCAGGGGCGTGTAATATCCACATGACATTACTATTGAAGTTGACCTTGATCACCTGGCTCAGAAAATGTTTGTCAGGTTTCTCCCGTGTTAAGTTACTCACTTTTACCCCTTTCCATACTGTACTCATTGGAAAGAAGTTACTACCTGCAACCCACAGGTAGTGAAGGGGAGTTACACTCTCTTCCTTGGGATCATAGTATCTACATTAATTATTCAGAATTCTTGTGCACAGGAGATTTGTCTCTTCTCCATCTATTTATTTATTCAATCATGTATTTATATTAGTATGGACTCCTGGATATTTATTTTATGCTTGGGTTATAACTCAGTACTACTTTATGTATTTTGTTGTTCAAATTGTTCCAGCTTTGGTCATTGGAAGTTCTTTCAGTTGGCTCCTGTCTTTCTTTGACCTACCCCCCAGTCAATGTGAGGTTTAGTTTTGTTTTGTTTTAATCACTTTCTTACTTTCTGGCACTGCAAGAGGCAACTTGTTTCTCAAATCATTCCTTTAGCAGGCCCTGACTTAAGGCAGCCTCAGAAGTAGGTAATTAAAAGAATGTCTCTGCCTTTTATTCATGGAAAGGGATATTTCTAGACTGTTTGGCTCCCTGGTGCTCACTTTGGTGAGACTTTTGCTTTGCCTCTCAAATAGAGGTCATTTGTCAAATGTCAAAGGACACCAGAAGCACTAGACTGTAGGAAGAGGAGCACCAGTAACAGTCACAAAGATTGGGATTAGCTGTGGCCTCTGCACCAGCTGAGTGACCTCAGAGCAGGTCGCGACACATCTCTGAGCCCCAGTTTCCTTATATATTCCTTGCAGCTTTGTGAAGATGAAAAGCACAGTGCCGGGCCCAAGGTTGTTGCTTAAAAAACGGTTAACCTCGAAGGAGAAAGAATGAGAGCGCAGGTCCATTGTACTGGGATCTCAGGGCTGGAAGGAAGAACAACCAGCTTGCTCCAGCCTCTCCAAACAGCCAGGGCTCCATCAATTCCAAGCTGAACAAATGACTCATGAATTCTAATCCATTCTTCTAGTCTCAGCTTCCCTCTTTCATGCTGGGAGACCAAATTACAGTATTTTATTATTTTGTCTCTTTACTGTGTATTTTATTTATCTCTGTTGTGCTGCCTAGTTTGGGTATTTTTTCAAAAGCCCTACTTGTTCCTACCTGCTATTTGTATTCCTGGTAAAACCATCAAATGCTACAGTGCACCTCTCCCAACTTTCAAGATTTCTGTGTTGTATTCTTGCCATGCTGCTGGCTTCATTAGTTTGGAGCTGAATGCTGAAATTCCACTTACGGTTTGGCTTTTGGTCTTCCCTTAGCATGTTTGTCATTTTCCAGACTAGAAATTCTGCTCCTGGACAGAAATTCTCTTCCTGGTAGTATCCACCAACCAACTACTAACCAAATAATGGAACAAGTCTTGATAGAATAGAGGTGGGTTGGATCAGACTTCTAATCCTATCTGAAACAGCAGTGCTATGGTCAGCTGTCTGCTGTGGACAGAGCCCCTGGTACACAGTGGAAATTGATGTCTGGATTTCTGGCTTTTCTTCACTAACTTCTAAGAGGTTGGAGCCACCTGTGTCTTATTCACTGCTATATTCCCACAGTGTAGCACAGTGCCTGAAACATAGGAATAGGTGCTCAGTAAACATTTGTTGAATGAATGAAAGGGTTTTTCCAAAAAGTGAACACTCCGGCTTTTCCTTCATATCCTGATAGATGCAGAAGAGATGCTCTTTTCCTTGGTCCAAAGATGGCTCCATTTTATGTGCCGTGCCATGTGGATTGTTTTCTAAATATTAATTTGAGTTAGAGTTTGGAACGCAGTGCTTTTATAATAGTAGGGGCCCTGGAAAGGGAGATGAATTTGAATACGCATGTCCTCTCACCTGCTTCTCTCTTGAACACTCCCAGCTATCCATACCCCCACATCCTTCCAGGCCTGGCCCCTGCCCAACACCAAGATGCCTCTCTTCCCAGATCTGCTGAAACATCTTCCTTTAAACGATAGTGGTAACCACCCCTGAAGTGCATCCTCATGGTGGAACATACTCTCTGAAGACACCTCTTATACTGTAATCCTCTCTCTTGTCATCTCATCCTTTATGCTGACTTCATTTCTCCTGTGTTCCTATTTTATCTTCCTAACCTTACTATAAATCCCTTGAGAACAGAGATTGTGTCTCGTATTTCTTTATCGTTCTTTCTGTCCTGGCCCCATCTCTGGCCCATGGAAAGTTCTTTATAAAGTTATTCACCTCCAAGCCACTAATTCCTGATCGCTTCCTCCTTTCAAAAAAAAAAAAAAAAAAAGTAGCTAAAGGACTTCAGGAGACCAAGGTGGGTGGATCACATGAGGCCAGGAGTTCAAGACCGGCCTAGCCAACATGGCGAAACCCTGTCTCTACTGAAAATACAAAAATTAGCCGGGCATGGTGGTGCACGTCTGTAATTCCAGCTACTCAGGAGGCTGAGGCACGAGAATAGCTTGAACCTGAGAGGCAGAGGTTGCAGTGAGCAGAGATTGTGCCACTGTACTCCAGCCTGGGTGACAAAGCAAGAATCTATCTCAAAAAGAGCAAAGTAGATAAAGGAGGATGAAAAGAGACTGTTAGAGAAAGGAAAGAGAGAAGATGGGACAAGTCAAAGAATCAAAGATCATCAGAAAGAATTGAGCCAAGATAAACCACAATAATACATTAGGCTACATTGAACTGAAATATTGAGCTGATTAAAAAAAAAAAAAAAAAAAAAAAAAACAGTGCTACTGAAAGAAACAGGGCAAGAATTATGAGCCAGTTTAGCAATCCCCTCACTGCCTTCCTCACACACATTTCACCACAAAATAGTAGAATCCACTTGACACAATCTCCAGTGTACTCCAACAGTATCTCCTTGTACTGAAGGGTATTTTTGGTGGGGGAGGGCTTGGTTTTGTTTGTTTTTGGAGACTTTTTTAAAACCGGGTATTGCTGTGTCACCCAGGCTGGAATTCAGTGGTACGATCATGGCTCACTGTAGTTTGGAACTCCTGGGTTCAAGCGATCCTCCCGCCTCAACCTCCCGAGTAGCTGGGACTACAGGCATGCACTACCACACCCAGCTAATTTTTCTTATTTTATATAGAGACAGGGTCTCACCTTGTTGACCAGGCTGGTCTTGAACTGCTAGTCTCAAGCAATCCTCCTGCCTTGACCTCCCAAAGTGCTGAGATTACAGGGGTGAACCACTGTGCCTGGCCCATTTCACTACTAAATAGTAAAATCTCCTTGACATAATCACCAATGTACTCCAACGGAATCTCCTTGTACTGGAGTTTTGTTGAATTAAATATATTTTTTTTAAATAAACAGACACTTAACTACCTGGAAAGCATTGAACCACAGGTTTTTCAAGCTGGGAGGGATATAAAAGACCAGTCAAAGCTATAATTCTAAATCTAAGGTCCCATGTCTCCTTTCAAAATATGCGTGACCCTCTGGAAATGGTATGAAAAATCAAGTAAAGGCTGTGTAAACTTTTCTGGGGAGAGGATTTATAAACTTTCTCAGAGTCTGAAAGGGGTCATGCTACCAAAAAGTTACAGATCACCGCTCTGGGTTAAGCCCTTGAAGTTACAGACCGGAAGGCTCTGACCCAGAAAGGTTAGGTCGTTTACCCAAGAAAAGACAGCCAGGTGGTAAGAGAGCCAGAATTACAACCCGATTCTCCCGACTTCTGGCTGCCACTTGTCTCTTGCACTGACACCTCCTCGCCTTCTTTTTTTCACTCTAAAGAGAATTTCTTTGTGACAGGATTTGCTCTTGCCGGATTTGACCTGTGGTGTGCTGGGTGCTTTGCTCTGTTACATTTTAAGTATCTTCCATTTGCCTGCTTTCCTTCACCCTAATGATGCCCACAGAGATGTAATTTTCTCACTTTGCTTTTTCTATTATCACCTTCTCTGGCCTTTGCCCACTCTCTCTTCTGCTACATATGGCATGCCTCTGTGTGCCCTTTGTCCTCCCACCCCGATTTTAAGAGAAGTATTTATTCCCGTGTTTTCTGTATTTGCCTGGATGTATTCTTACCGAGCTGATGGTAAGAGTCTTCTGTCTCAGCAGGAAGCTGTTGCTCACGGCAATTACGCCTGCTGTCTTCCTTTTCATTTTCCTTCAGCTCTTGATGAAATTGTGTTTCCAGAAACCCTACGAATTCTTTCTCAGACTCTTACATAACTCAGGGTATTCGGCCATTTCTTTTCCATCCATATTTTTGTTGCTGTTTGGTCAGGTGCTTGACTCATTTTCTCTCCAAATAATTTGGTGGCGATTTGATCTTCAGTTTCTCTCATGCGATAGATGCTCACCTGCATCCAAATGGGTGGCTCAAGACCCAGTCAGTCTGGGTTGGCACTTGTAGCATTAGCTGCAGAATATGGGTGTGAACTTGCCAGTTGTGTTGTTTGTGAGTCTGTTTTGTTGATTTTTTTGTTTTGGGACAATTGCTTGTTTGTTTGTTTACTCTTTGGGGAGAAGCGAATGTTAATTTTGGGTCCAATCTTAGGGTTAAAGTTTGAAATGTGTCTTTTTACTTAAGTTACATCCTTTCTACCTTTGAAGAGCGCACCTCTCAGGCAAATTCAACGTGTGTGTGTGTGTGTGTGTGTGTGTGTGTGTGTGTGTGTGTTCTGGGAATGATTCTAGAGAACATTTCATTAGGGCTGAAATGTGGATTTCAACATTCTCTATAAATAAATCAACACTTGAAGATAAGTTCTCAATTCCACTGCCTCCACCCCACCCAGCCTCAGCCCCTTGCCCTGTCCTACCATCCAGGTGATTCAGCCCCAAAGAAACACCATCGAAATTAAGGCAGAAATCAGGCCCTTACATATCACACTAGCATTCAAAGGAGGCCCACAGACTTATAGAAAGGGATTGGGGATGAGCTGGATGAGGGGGTGCAGCACAGATAGCGACTCACAAATCTGGTGGCGCTTTCTTTGGGTTGTGGTACTGACTGAGAGTCAATGTGCCTTACAAACAAATGAGAGACTGATTGAATGTCTCTGTGCCCCTGGATCTTGGGACAGGGAAGGAGCAAAGTCATACCAAGTCCCAGTGAATAGGCAAGGGAGTCGAGGAGGGGTGACACTGAGTCTCTGCTATATTTCCTTTTTGGTTCCGAAGATAGGGCAGGACAGATTCCACAAGGAGTTCATGGAGACCCCCACTCAGAGGCAATGAGGCAGGGCCTGGCATCCTTGGGCTGTTACTATGGCAACACACTCACTTGCATCACACTCATTTTCTTCCATGTGCCATGGTACTGTGGTGAACCTTGAACCCTGCAGGGGCTGCCATCAAAGTTTGATCAATGTGTAAACTATATTTTAGCTGTCATTGAGAACACATACTGGCAATGTTTGCCAGATACAATCTTGAGCTGAATGGGTCACAGTATGCAGCCTGAGGTCTTGTACAAGTTTCTGCCAGAAGGAAACAGCTTCATTGTAATGTCAGGCCATCCTGGTTCAGCTACCTCATCCATACAATGAAAAGATTCAACCTGATCACCCAGAGCAGACTTCCTTAATAAGGGCTAATTCAAGAAAAATAAACACGTCAGGGAGTGAGTGTGCTCATTTGTTCACTCAAAATGCTAATTGCTTTATTGATCTCCATGGCAAAAAGTGAATATTATAGCAGTTACTTTGTGAATATAAGGATATGAGTGAAAATGTAATCATTGTTTTGTTCTACTAAAATATTAATATCTGGGCATTTTTTAGAAGAGGCAATAAGGACACAAGTTTCTAATCTTTTAATCCTTATGCTTGTTTAATGTTGCACCTGAGAATTCACAAAATGCATTCACCACCTTTATTTTATTTCTTTCTCCAAGACACCCTGAGAGAAAAGCACAATTGCAATCCCTATTTTACACATGGGAAAACTAAGGCTGGAAATAACTTTCTAAGGACAGGGAATGAGAAGTGGAGCTGAAGCTAGAATTCCTTCATTACATACAATGCATGGTGATTTTTCAATATTGTATAATGAAATGTATCAACATATAGAAGATTTACAAAGCTTAACTGATATTTTCCAGATGACCCATGAATGACATCAGAAAATCATACATGCATAAGAGATCCACTCAAAGTACAAGATAGATCAATGCACTTTAATGTAACAGAATAGGAAAAGTTCATTGCTATGGTTTCACAGGTGTGTGTGCACCTTCTGGGATATTGGGAGTACTGTCAGCCTCCACCCCGCTGTATATTAGGAACAACAGACGGGGGGCAGGGTGGTTACACCGCCTGCGATATTGAGAGCAGTATTCTTCTCTTTTCCCTGTACAGTAGGAACTATATCACAGGGGTCTGTACACCTTCTGTGATATTGGGATTAATGTTATCCTCTCCCCCACTGAATGTCAAAAACAATATCACAGAAGGGTGTTCACCCCCTGCGATATGGCCAGTAATATCATCGTCTCTACCTTTGGATACTAGAAACAACATCACAGAGGGTATGTACACTGCCCTGCGATATTGGGCATAATGTTATCCTCTCTTCCCCTGGATATTAGGAACGATATCCCTGGTGGTGGGAGGTGGAGTACATTAAGAACAATTTCACTGGGTGGGTGTACACCCCCTGCGATATTGGGTGTAGTATCATCCTCTCTTCCCTAGGATATTAAGAACAGTATCACAGGAGGGGTGTACAGCCACAGCCCCTGCGTTATTGGGAGTAATAGCATCTTCTCCCCCTCTTGATATAAGGAACAATATCCCAGGGTGGGTGTACATCCCCTGCGATATTGGGCGTAATGTCATCGTCTTCCAACATGGATATTGGGCATAGTGTCACAGGGGGATGTACACCTTCTTCGATATTGGGAGCAATATCATCCTCTCCTCTCAGGATTGTAGGCAAAATATGGAAGGGGTTTTACAACTCGTGTGATATGGGCAGTAATATCATCCTCTCCCCACCTAGATGTTAGGAACTGTATCACAGGCGGCTGTACACTTCTTGCAATATTGGGAGTCATATCATCCTCTCCCATCATGGATATTAAGAACAATATTACAAAGGAGGTGTACACCCCCTGCAATATTGAGAGTAATACTAAGCTCTCCCCTTTGGGATATTAGGAACAATATCGCAGGAGGTGTGTACAACCCCTGTGATATTGGGAGTAATATCATCCTCTCCCTCGAATATAAGAAACAATATTACTGGAGGATGTACACCCCCTGTGATATTGGGAGTCATATCATTTTCTCTCCTTCTGGATATTCGGAACAATATCACAGTGGGTGTGTACACCTCCTGCAATATTGCCACTACTATCATCGTCTCCCTCCCAGGATATAAGGAACAATATCACAAGGGGGTGTACACCCCCTGAGATATTGGGGGTAAAATCTTCCTCTCCCCACTGGCTATTAGAAACAATGTCACAGAAGGGGTGTACACCCCCTGCTCTATTGGGAGTGACATCGTCCTCTCCGTCCCTGGATATTAGGAACAGTATCACTAGGGAGCGTACACCTGCTGCAATATTGAGACTAATATCATCCTCTCACTCCCTGGATATTAGGAACCGTATCACAGGGGTGGTGTACACCCCCTGCAAAATTGGAAGAAATATCATCCTCTCCACCTTTGGATGTCAGGGACAATATCACAGGGGAGGTCTACACCCCCTGTGATATTGGGAGTCATATCATCCTCTCCCACCCAGGATATAAGGAACAAGATGACCGAAGTGATGTACACCCACTGCGATAGTTTCAATAATGTCATCCTCTACTCCCTGGCTATTAGGAATAACATCATAGAGGGGTGTACACTTTCTTTGATATTGGGAGTAATATCATCCTCTCCCTGCCAGATATCAGGAACAAGTCTATTAATTATTAATATTAATAAATATAATAAAATTAATAGTAATCATCGATATTAATAATCACAATAAATATAGTAAAAATTAATACTGGTTAAAAATGTTAATTATTATTAGTATTAATAATTAATAGTAAGATCACTATTAATAATAAAATAATGATATCAGCAATTAATGTTACTTAAATCAATACTAAGTGATGTTGGTAATAAAATAATAATTAATATTAAGAACTAATAATATTGTTAAATGACATTAAAATGAATAATTAATTTCAAGAGTGCATAATCATATATTTAAAATAATTATCCATAATTAATAATGGTATCTTATTAATAGTATCATTGATAATTATTAAAATTGATCATTAATGTTTAATAATTAATCATATTATTACTCCTAATACCACAGGGGGTGTACACCTACCTACCTGTGATTTTGTTCCTAATATCCATGGACGGAGAGCATGATTTTAGTTTTAATATCACAGTAGGTGTACACTCACCCTGTAACACTGATCCTAATATCCAGGGGGGTAGAATATGACATGACTCCCAACATAGCAATGAATGGACAGCCGCCCAGTGATATTGCTACTAATATTCACGGAAGAAGCATATGATATTTCTCCCAATATCTCAGGGAGGGTACAGCTCTTCTGTGATATTGCTCCTAGTATCCGGAGGGGGAGAGGATGACAATAATTCCAGTATCACAGGCTGTGTTCACCCGCCCTGTGTTATTGTTATTAATATCCTGGAAGGGAGAGGATGATATTACTCCCTGTAGAGCAGGAGGCGTACACCCAGCCTGGAATATTGTTCCTAATATCCATGGAGGGGAGAGGCTGATATTACTCCAATATGGCAGGGGGTGAACATCCAACCTGTCATATTCTTCTTAACATTCCAAAGCCGAGAGGCTGATATTACTCCCAGTATCGCAGACACTGAACACCCCCGTGTGTTACTCTCCACCTCTGGCTATTACAATCCATGGTGGACTCACAGCCTGGTGCCTCACCCCCCTGCGATATTGCCTACAATCCTGAGGGGAGAGGATGATATTACTCCCAATATCGAAGAAGGTGTACATCCCCCTGTGACACTATGCCCAATATCCATGTTGGGAGACGATGACATTACGCCCAATATCGCAGGGGATGTACACCCACCCTGGGATATTGTTCCTTATATCAAGAGGGGGAGAAGATGCTATTACTCCCAATAACGCAGGGGCTGTGGCTGTACACCCCTCCTGTGATACTGTTCTTAATATCCTAGGGAAAAGAGGATGATACTACACCCAATATCGCAGGGGGTGTACACCCACCCAGTGAAATTGTTCTTAATGTACTCCACCTCCCACCACCAGGGATATCGTTCCTAATATCCAGGGGAAGAGAGGATAACATTATGCCCAATATCGCAGGGCAGTGTACACACCCTCTGTGATGTTGTTTCTAGTATCCAAAGGTAGAGACGGTGATATTACTGGCCATATCGCAGGGGGTGAACACCCTTCTGTGATATTGTTTTTGACATTCAGTGGGGGAGAGGATAACATTAATCCCAATATCACAGAAGGTGTACAGACCCCTGTGATATAGTTCCTACTGTACAGGGAAAAGAGAAGAATACTGCTCTCAATATCGCAGGCAGTGTAACCACCCTGCCCCCCGTCTGTTGTTCCTAATATACAGCGGGGTGGAGGCTGATAGTACTCCCAATATCCCAGAAGGTGCACACACACCTGTGATATAGTTCCTAATATCCAGCGGGAAAGAGGCTGATTTTACTTTCGAAATCGAAGTGGGTGTACACCGCCCCCAACCCCGGGGTATTGTTCCTAATATCCAGGCGGGAAGAAGATGACATGGCTGACAATATCGAAAGGGGTGGACACCTCTTCTGTGATATGGTTCCTGATATCCAGGGGGTGAGTGGATGATATTACTCCCAATAAAGTAGGAACCGTACAGCCACCTTGGGATTTTGTCCTTAATAACCACAGGGGAGAGGTGATATTACTACCAATATTGCAAGGGGTGTACATCCCTCCTGTGATATTGTTTCTGATATCCAGGAAAGGAGATGATATTACTACCAATATTGAAGGGATGGACTGCCCCCATGGGATATTGTTCTAAAGATACAGGTTGAAAGAGGATGAGATTCCATCCAATATAACAAGGGGCGTACACCCCGCCTGTGGTATAAATCATAAAACCTAGAAGAAGAGAGAATGACATTGCTTCCAAAAACACACGGGGTGTACACCCACCCTGTGATATTGTTCCTGTCATCTAAAGGAAGAGATGATGATACTAATCCCAATACCGGAGAAGGTACACACCCCCCTGTGATATTGTTCCTCATAACTTGTGGGGGAGAGCATGATATTACTTCCGATATGACAGTGGCTTGACACCCAGTCTGTGATACTGCTCCTAATTTCCAGTAGGTAAAGCATGATGTTCCTGCCAAGAGAGTAGTGGGTGTACAGCCGCCCTGTGATATTTCTCCGAATATTCAGGGAAACACAGGACGACATTACCCCAAATCTCCCAAAAAGTGTACACGCATTGTGTGATATGGTTCCTAATATCTGGAGGTGCAGAGGATGGTATTCGTTCTCCTATCGCAGGCTGTGTACACACAACCTGCGAAATTGTTCCTAATATCCTGAACAAAAGAGACTGCTAATAATGGACACACATTGCAAGGGGGAGTAATTGGCTATTACGATCCACATCGCAGGGGGTGAGGCACCAGCAGTTCAGAACACCAGCCCTGCCCCAACCTTGACCCAGACAGTGGGTGTCATGGGACCACGTCAGGGTGGGTGGCAGCTCAGCTCTAAGGTATCCCTGCTGCCAAAGACCAACTGTTCCTGCTAGTTTGAATCTGGCCACAGGGTCTCTGTTGATGAGACAGATGACCATGAGGCAGACACCCTGAAATCTAACACGACAGAGCTCAACGCCCCCATGAGAGGCACCATAGCACGCAGACTTTGCAGACATACTAGCGAAGGCCACAGCAGGTCCTGAGTGAGGAACAATCTGACCAAGATCCTAGGGTCCTGCCACACAGCCCTTAAACCAGGGACTGGAAACTGTTTCCCTAAAGAGCCAAGAGTCAGTATTTTCAGCTTTGCCAACTGATCTTTGCCTCAAGGATGCAACTCTGCCATGGCTGCATGACAGCAGCCTTCTGCAGGTGGCCTGTGAAGAGATGGCCATGACTGCACCCTCATAAAACTTTACTTATGGACATGGAAACTTCTCAGTGTCATGAAGTGTTATTTTTTTATTTGTTCAACCATTTGGAAACGTAAAATCCATTCTTGATTCACGGGTCACAAGAGCAGGCAGGGACAGGCTGCCCCTTGCCAACCTCTGGAATGAGCTTAGAGAAGGAAAGGACAGGCTGGGCCAGTGGAGCCTCCTCACAGTGGATTTGCTGCAGGAGGGTCCTTCTTAGCAACCACTTCTCATCCTTCATCTTGGCTTCAAGTGCAGTTCAGGTGGAGAAAGAGAGAACAGAACTGGCCTCAGCAACAAGAAAGGAAGGAGATGCAGGGTCAAGCAGCCGTGTGGATCGATCACACTCAACATTCACACCAAGCAGAGCACAGGCAGGACCAGCCGGGGGGGCCGAAGTGGAGGCTCTCTGGGGTGGGGGACCTCTGGGTGGGCAAGATTCTCTACGTAAAACTCATATAGAAGTTCTACACAGCAGTAGTTACAGAAAACACACACTAAGAAAAAGGCCAGAATAAAAATAGGACACCAAGTTTGGCCAACCGGGTCTCACAAGCCAGTAGGTAAGAAAGCCCAGGATGGCCCACCAGAGGAGCTGGGGGTGGGTTCCTGCCTGCAGGGGGCCTGAAACACCTCATTCCCACCGATGACGACCCAAGCTTTGGGGAGGAAGCTGTCAGAGTCACCCAGTGAGCTGATCAGAGGTGGAGCCACAGAGCAGGTAAGGAGCCCTGGCCACGTCCCCATGAGGGCTGAGAAGCTGGGGTGGGGGCACACCCCCAGGGGCAGATACAAACAGTGGACCACAGGCCCTCCTCCTGCCCAGAGGATGCTCAGCTCCCAAGGGACCACCAAGGCCTGGAACCCAGGGACACACCACCTGACCATCATGCCCGGGCCTCCTGGACCAGGCAATGTCCAGTACAGGCAGGCAGTCTGGGCTTGGGGCCAGGACAGGGGTGGATGGTCCTGCTAGGCAGGGCTCCTTCTCCCTACCAGCTGGGCTGGTTGCACTGCAGTTTTGGTTCTGGCAACATATTGCTGCCCACTTTGGCCACACCAGTCCCTGGTTCCCTCGCTAGGCCCAGTGCTGTCCAACCCACCTACACAGGCCCCACACACCCAGTGCCCACCAGGCTCCCGTCAGCCAGGAGGACCCATGCTCATCCTCTGAAGTATCCGTGGGAGCCTGCATCCCACAGAGACCCACAGCTCAGGGCCAACCTCCATGGGGGCCTCTTGGTTGTGGTGGCAGGGGCGGGGGGGAGTTGAACTCCAGCCCTCCCATCCTGGCCACTGTGTTTTGTGGGGATCATTCAGTCCTGGGAGCTTCCTGGGGACCCCAGTAGGAAGAGAACAGGGTGGTCATGGCAGCCTCAGCCCCCAGGCTCTGGGCCCAAGTGCAACAGTCCTTTGGTTCTGGTTTGATCTGGGTGGTAACAACAGGTCA
This sequence comes from Macaca nemestrina, assembly GCF_043159975.1. NCBI lineage: Eukaryota > Metazoa > Chordata > Mammalia > Primates > Cercopithecidae > Macaca > Macaca nemestrina. Next base: position 71,736,382 of record NC_092135.1, read on the forward strand.
TGTCATTCACACAAGGATTGGCTTCAATATAATGCATCAAGGGACTGTGGAGGACACAGATCAGTCTCCAGGCCAGTTATACCTGGTGGCGTAGCCAGTGCAGGCTGGGGAGTGGAAAAGCTGACCCCTGACCTTCCCACCTACCCTGCCCACTAGATGCCAGCAGCGGCCAGGGATCCCTGACTTCAGGCAGAGGCAGGCAGCACAGTTGCTGCCTCCTTTGATCCTATCCCAGGGTCCACAGGGCCTGGAGAAACCTGGCAGGGGCTGAGTTGGGAGAATCAGGCGGGGGGATGCCAAGTGAAGAATGTGAGGGACTGGGTATGAGGGGCACTAAGGGCACAGGGTATGCTTCCCCTGGGGAGGTGGCAGTGGGACATATAGTAGCCAAGCCTCCGCAGGTCCCACCCTGCTGCCAGGCACACGTGGTGCCCATACCCACCCCAATGGCTGCAGGAAGTTTCTTCATCAACAAAAGGGGAGGACGCACCCACCTCCACAGAGGCATTGGTGCCCACACACATCAGAGAAGAAAATTCCTGCTGTGCCCAAGGTGTGGGGAAAGGGGCAATGTCCCCTCCCTCCCCATGGTAGGTCCAAAATTACCTGCTCCTGCCCACACCCCCACCCCCAACTCCACAAGCTGCTGACCTCCACCACAGTGCCATGCCACGTGCCAAGAACAGCTCAGCGGTACATCCCAAAGGGTGCTATCCTGGAGCGGCTGTGCTGGGCAAGGGACACGTTTCCTAGTCACAGAGGTTTTCTTTCTTTCCCACTCACTGGCCCTGTGCCTCGGTTTCCCCCACTGTGGCACAGTGTAAACATCCCATCTTGCAGGTTAGGAATCCAGAAAGGTCGCCACACCTGGTGAAATGGGGGGTGAAACTTCCTGCCTTGGACCTCTTGCTCCAGGACTGATGTCCATTGGGACATGGCCAGGCCAGCATCCTGGGGAGGGCTGCATTCCCTGCCTGGGGAACCTCGCTCCCAGTTAGGGATTACTGGAATTGAGGTCCCTAATGGATTGGGGGAGGCACAGGGGTAGAATGGAGGTAGCCCCATCATACGGGCCTGTGTAGACCCCAGAAAACAAGCATTGAGTTGATTCTTATCTGAAGCTGGCCACCTGAAAGTATTTGGGCTTTGGGGTGTGATGAGGGCCTGGGGTCAGGGAACAAAGTGTTCTGGTTTGGACACACAGGAGGTTCTCTGCAGCTCTCTCAGGTACAGGGTATGTTGCTAAGTATATGCTTTTAAAAACCCTAGGAGGAGGGGGCACCCAGAAGGGGCCCTGAAGCCAAGGGCAAGGTCCAGCCTTTCCACCTCGCCAGCTGAAGACATGCTGGAGGACAATTCTCCAGAGTTTCATAACAAAGAAGAGAAAAAAGAAATCAAAAAGACCTGGAGGATAGGCAAGCTAATGAGGACTTACTGGGATTACCCTGCCTAATCCTCAAAACAAGCCTTCCCTCTCTGTCCTCTGGGCCAGGTGAGGAAACAGGTCACAGTAGGACATTCAGACCCCGGGCAGGCAGCTGGCAGCCTGGAGCCCAGGAGGTCCAAACAGACTGTCCCAACCCCAGCCCTCAGCCAGGAGCGGCTCCACCCACAACTCATTCACTGGTAAATCAGGCTGACTGGGCTGCCTGCCCTTCCCCAATCCCCCTCGCTCACCAGGCAACAGCCTCCCTGCTCGTGGCTGCCAGACTGCGGATGGCAGTGCACGCCCCCTTCATTCTGGCTTCTCAGCTGCCCACCAGGCCATCCTTCTCTGCCAGGCCACCTGGAACCTGGCAGTGTGCATGCGGGGTGGACAGCACCTGGAATACTTGGGCCGGCTTGGCTGGGGGCTGTGGTTCCTGTGCAGGGTGGAGTTAGCGCCCCATCCCATTCCCTGGCCCCATGGCCCCTCTGAGAAGACCCTCCTCATACTGCCAGGCCTTGACCACCAGTAGCCCCATATCCAGGAGGCATCGACGTGCTCACCTCTGATTGGCAGTGGGCATGCAACCCTGTGGCAGACCCCTTAGAACCCCAGGTATGAGACAGCCAAGTGAGTGTAAGGGTGGCATCAGAGCGAAGGGGGCCTGCCCCTCCACACTTGTGGGTATTTCTCGAAAGGTGGAGACGAGAGACTGAGAAAGGAAATAAGACACAGAGACAAAGCATAGAGGAAGAAAAGTGGGCCCAGGGGACCTGCGCTCAGCAAACGGAGGACCCGCACAGGCACTGGTCTCTGGAGTTCCCTCAGTATTTATTGATCACTATCTCTACTATCTCGGCAAGGGGGATGTGGCAGGACTACAGGGTAGTGGTGGGGAGAGGGTCAGCAGGAAAACATGTGAGCAAAGGACTCTGTGTCATGAATAAGTTTAAGGAAAGGTGCTGTGCCTCGATGTGCATGTCGGCCAGATTTATGTTTGACTTTAAACATCTCCGTGCAGTAAAGAGCAGTATTGCCGCCAGCATGTCTCACCTCCAGCCATAAGGTGGTTTTCTCCTATCTCAGTAAATAGAATGTATGGTCAGGTTTTACACTGAGACATTCCATTCCCAGGGATGAGCAGGAGACAGATGCCTTCCTCTTATATCAGCTGCAAAAAAGCCTTCCTCTTTCACTAATCCTCCTCAGCACAGACCCTTTATGGGTGTCAGGCTGGGGGACAGTCAGGTCTTTCCCTTCTCACGAGGCCATATCTCAGGCTGCCTCAGTGGGGAGAAACCTTGGACAATACCCAGGCTTTCTTGGGCAGAGGTCCCTGAGGCTTTCCACAGTGCACTGTGTCCCTGGGTACTCCAGACTGGAGAATGGTGATGACTTTTACCAAGCATACTGCCTGCAAACACATTTTTACTAAGGCACATCCTGCACAGCCCTAAATCCATTCAGCCTGGAGTCCATACAGCACATGCTTCTGTGAGCACAGGGTTGGGGCCAGGGTTACAGATTAACAGTATCTCAAGGCAGAAGAATTTTTCTTAGTACAGATCAAAATGGACTTTCTTATGTCTTCGTCTTTCTACATAGACACAGTAACAGTCTGATCTCTCTTTCTTTCCCCCGCACAGAGAGTGTCACCACTGTATGTCAGCCACTGGGGAACAGGCTTCAGCTTACACCCACCTTCCAAATTCCACCCTCTCACCTTGGCAGAAGCTGGCCAGGAATTGGGGCCAATGGATGAGTGGGGTCTGCAGACGACACCGTGTTCAGGTCCCCATGACAGCCTCCCACATGGGTGGTGGCCCTGCAGTTCCAGGTGCCACACACATGCCAACCCCGCTCGGGCCCTGATCTTTGAGGAGGGGGAGCAACAGAACCCGGGCACTGACCCCACAGTGCCACTCACACCCACAGACGATTCTCCACACAGGCATCAGGTCTCGGTCCTGGCCACCACCCCCTGCAGGGCCTCAGCTCTTTCCCGGGACTCACGTGGTCCTTCCTCACATGCAGCTCTGGTAGGATGCCTTGCTCTGTACCCAGGGGCTCTGAGGTGACAATGGCCATGGTCACGCAGAGTGCAAGGGCACAGGTTGGGTGCCCATTGTGGGGACCCTGACTGCAGCACTCCCAGACTATCATCGGGCATGCTGGCCCCCGGCTTAGCTAGGGCACCAGTGGTAGGAGTGCACTGCTCTGGACTCTGCAGGAGGAGGACCACTGTCACCACCTCTTTATGTTCTCCTGCTGGTGTCACTCTGTGCTTCTCATCTCCTTGTTGTAGGATTCAGGGCAGACTCTCTGAACACCATATGTATACACACACACACACACACACACACATACATACAAACATATATATATGTTTTTAATTTTCAAAAATGTATTATTCATGTTAACATGTAATGGGTTTATTACTATTGTTTCTAAGTGAATTAATATTTTAACATATTTTCAGTTTTAATTTCTAATATGGTAAATATGGATATATACAACCCATATAAACAAAATTTCTTTGGAGTTCACAATAATTTTTTTTTTTGAGACAGGGTCTCACTCTGTCACCCAGACCTCCGCTCACTGCAACCACCGCCTCCCGGGTTCAAGCAATTCTCCTGCCTCAGCGTCCCAAGTAGCTGGGACTATAGACACACATTACCACGCCCGGCTAAGTTTTGTAATTTTTGGTAGAGACAGGGTTTCACTGTGTTGGCCAGGCTGGCCTCAAACTCCTGGCCTCAAGTAATCCACCCGCCTCAAGCAATCCTCCCAAATGTGAGCCACTGCACCTGGCCACAATAATTTTTAAGAATGTAAAAAGGACCTTTTGGTCCTGAGACCAAAAAGTTTGAAAACTGTTATACAATCAGCCAGCTGCTATATTGACAAAATAGACTTTAAGACAAAAATCATTGTGAAGTATAGAGAAGGCCATTATGTGATGATAAAAGATTCACTTCACCAGGAAGATATAAAAATTCTAAGATTGTATGCACTTAAAAAAATAGTCTTAAAATACGTTAAGCAAAAATATATTTGTCCCTTGGCATCCAGGAGGAACTGGCTCCGGGACCCCACCTCACCATGGATACCAAAATCCCCAGATGCTCATGTCCCTGATAGACACTGGTGTAGTATTTGCACATAACCTGTACATATCCTCCCATATACTTTAAATCATCCCTAGATTATTTATAACACCTTCTACAAGGTAAATGTTATGTAAGTAGTTGTAATACTGTGTTCCTTAGGAAATGATGACAAGAAAAACAAGTCCATACAGGTTTATTACATGATTTAGCACATATATTTTTTATTTTCAATCTGCAGTTGGTTGACTTCACAGATGTATAACCCAAGGACAGAGAGGCTGACTGTATATATAAAGCATAGAAACTGGCAAATCACCACCATAATGGAAGATTTCATTTCATCTCTCTCAATTATTGTTAAGTCAAGCAGGCACAAGTGAGTCCAGAGATTCTATCTCAGGTTCTGGCAGAAAAGAGATGCTACACTCAGATGGTGAGCGTATAGAGTATAACAAAGAAATATTCTCAAGGAATGGTGAGGTTAAGAGACACTGACTGAGGATGGCTGGAGAGACACATCCAGAGCTAGCAACAGGAGCACCAAGAAACCAGGCCAGGGAGCGGTCACCGACACCAGTACAGGGAGAGCAGCTGAAGGAGAGGGTGCACACCAGCTCAGTGGCCTTGGACAGGGCATTGCAGTCTTTGCCCAAATAGCCTGGCAGGACGGAGTTCGGTGAATGAGTACTCTGACCTTTTTCTCTATCACTTTCCAGTCTCCCATTGGGTGAGCCCACGGAAGCCAGGGAGCAAGGGTGTCCTTGCTACAGATCACACAGGCAGCCTGCTGATGCACAAGGCAGGATGAGGAAATGTGGAGAGGGGCTCTGGAGGGCAGAGGGAGAATTCCAGCGCACAAAGAGATGATCTGAACAACACAATGCACTGGTCTCCTTTTCTGGATTAAAAAAAGAACACTGGATCCAACAATTAAGGAATACACATTCCTCGCAAGCACACAACTGGAACATATACAAAAATCGGCCACAGTTCTAGGCCAACAAGCAAGTCTCAGCAAAAGTTAAAAAGTCCATATCAAACAAACCTTGTTCTCTGATCACAAAACATTTCAGTGGTATGGGATTAAAGTCAATAACAGAAAAAAAAATGCAGCTGAACCCCACATGTTTGGAAAGTTTTAATACACACTTCTAATTACTCAAAGAAAAAAATGCAAACCCAGATGGACTCAGAAATGAATGATAATGAAAATACTGCATATCAAAGTTTGTAGATGTAGCAAAATAGTACATAGAGGGAAATGTATATCCTTAAATGCCCATACTAGAAAATTTTAAAACAGAAGTAATAAGCTAAGCATCCAATTTAGACATTAGGAAAAATAAAGTGATTGTGTGAGTCTGTTTTGCATTGCTATAAAGGAATACCTGAGACAGAATAATTTATAAAGAAAAGAGGTTTACTTTGGCTCATGGTTCTGCAGACTGTACAGGAAGCATGGCACCAGCATCTGCTTCTGGTGAGGCCTCAGGAAGCTTCCAATCACGGCAGAATGTAAAGGAGGAGCAGACATGTCACATGGAGAAAGATCTCATGTGAATTCATAGAGTGAGAAGTCACTCATTACCACAAGGATGGTACCAAGCACTCATAAGGGATCAACCCCCGTGACCCAAACACTTCCCACTGGGCCCACCTCAAATGCTGGAGGCCACATTTCAACATGAGATTTGGAGGGGACAGACATCTAAATTATAATGGTGATAAAAATATGAAAAGAGAAAAGAATGAAATAGAAAACAAAGATCAAATAGAGATGATTAAGCCAAATGTTGGTTCTACAATTAGACTAATAAAATCTTTGTGAGACCAATTTGAAAAAAAGGAGGACTGGCACGGTGTCTCACACCTGTAATCCCTGTATTTGGGGAGGCTGAGATGGGAAGATGGCTTGAGCCCAGGAGTTTGAGAGCAGCCTGAACAACATAGTCAGACCCCACCTCTACAAAAAGTAACTTAAAAATTTAGCTGGGCATAGTGTTGCTTGCATGTGGTCCCAGCAAGTCCAGGAGTTACAAACTGTAGTGAGCTCTGATCATGCCACTACACTCCTGCCTGGGCAACAGGAGTGAGACCTCATCTCAAAAAAAAAGAAGAAAGAAAGGAAGGAAAGAAAGAAGAAAGAATGAAAAAGAATAACAGGGGAGAAAGTAAGAAAACATAAATTAAACATTGCATCTCTGCTTCCCTTTTCACAGCCTCAGACCCACATTCCCAACCTCCAGCCATCCTTTTTTTAGCTCTATGTGAGCTGAAAGGGTGTGTTTGAGATTAGAGGCTAAATGAGCAAAGTATGCATCTGAATTGGGTGACTTTATAGAATCTGCTGAGATTCTGCACGCTCTACCGTATCTTCTGACTAGCCCCTCTGGGCTCTCTGCTCCTGGGTGTGTATGAGGGTCCTGGCTGTGCAGAGAGCAGGCATTGCTATCTAAACAAGAATAACCAGAGCACAGGATGCTGAGCGCCTGAAGTGGAGGAATTGCGCCGACGCTCCTGGAAAAACCCGTGCCGACCTGGGAAGCTAACCGAGCAGAAGACAGATCTGAGCCCGGCGCCATCGTTTTATCTATGGCCGGCTCTGTGCTTGCTATTCATAAGCCGTGTGAACACTGCCATTCAGGTGGGATTTGGGGTGCTGAAGGGCTCTCCATTGCTACAGAAAATCTTTTTGTTGTGCTGTTTGGGGAATTTTCTTTTGCTTTTTGTATTTTCCATTTTTCTTCTGCTGCTTTATAATACCTTTTCTACAGGGACCACAAATCCCTTCACAGTGCTCAGTCATCTTTGTAAAATGGAGACCCATTTACACGTGCTATCTCAAGATGTGTGGACCAGAAATGAAACGCTCACCCAAATCATCCAGACCCCAGGCTTTTATATTCATGGAAGACTGTGAAAGGTAAAAAGAACTGTGAACCAGGTGCAAAGAGTCATTTCCAGCTTCATAATTACTGAGGGGAAACGGTATTTCAAAACCATAGGCATGGAACTGAGGTTGGCAGGGACAGAGGTGCTATAACACACATTAAATCATTGCAAACGGCACCATCCATTATAAATTAGTAATATCAACACTCTATTGCTGAATACGCTTTTAAAACGGAAATGGAGTCGTTTATTTTCTCCCATCAAAAGCTGGTCGAGTCCTTTTGACTCTTGAAATGACCAGTCATTAATCTGCTGAAATGTTGCATGTAGTTAGAAAGAAATCCCTGCATTCCAATTTATTGAAAACTCAATTCAGAATTTAATTTAAAACATCAATATTCTTCATTCGGAGAAACATTCCCCAAATAACTTTTCCTTTCCAATTTTAATTAAAAGAACAGTCTGAGAATGGAATTTTCTGTTGCTCTACACGCTCATTAAAAACAAACATGGACAAAAATTGATTGATATTATCCCTTGTGGTAATGACTTTAAAATTCTTACTCTGGCCATTTATAATCTTCATAAATAAGTAAAATATGTATCTCTACTTATTTAACCACTAAGGAAACGTAACTCATTGTCCCCCAGTCATTTCTTCAACACATTAGAGCTCTGACTTGAAAAAAAATTTTTTTCTGTTTTAATATCTGAGTATGATGAGATCTCCATGGACCATTATTAGTCTTTTCTATTTTTATCTTAAAACTTAGATTACTCTTGTGTAGGCATAAAGCCACCTTCCATGCTTTTTAATTCTATGAACCGGAAATAAGAAACAATATTTATAGATGATCTCTGAAATTGCCCAGTAAATACAGCACGTAGTGATTTGACTGGCCTCCCCGAGGTGTGTGTCATGTCGGTATTTGTATTTCTACTATCTATCAAACCTAAGATATAGACAAGGCAATAGATCTCTAGTCTAAAGCTCATTACACAGGACTGTAATTCTTTTTATTTCTTTATAAGAATTACCATAAGCAAAATCTGAATGTTTTCTTATTTCAATCTATTTTTCCTCTTTTGAAACCTGAATGTTATCCTTCTTAGAAATTGTAATGTAATTCCATGATGATTCATATTGCAAAGAGGTTACAAATACACATGCAGGCCTGCCTTTAGGGTACAAGGGGCTCATCTTATTTAAATTAGAGCATGGCTCCTATACAAGAACAATACTGAATTTTCAACCAAAATTGCATAAGTCTAGCATGTAAGTGATGTGTAAATGAAGTGCTCCCTGAACAGGCATTAAATGCGCATTAAGAGGGAAGACCATAACAGTCCATCATTTCAATGGTCCCAGCCCAAAAGTGCTTGAGTCACTTTGACACAACAGAGTGTGACAGCTTCATAGGCACTGTTTCAGGCTGCTGGGTCCAAGCCCAGTGGAAAAGTGCAAATGAAAATCGGCCCAATGAGTCACCGATGGCCATGGCCCAGGCTCTGAGTGCCAGTGGGCACAGTCCATCACTTTTCCAGACTGGGCTCGCCAACTTGATTCACAGGAGGGAGGATTTTACATGATTTTGCTCTAAGTAAATGATGAGCAACTGATGTGGAAGTAAGCCAATCAGATAACTTTAGGTTTGAATCCAAACCCTGGGCAATGGTTTCCAGGTACTCATCAAAGAGATAGGAACAGCCCCTGGAACAGCACAGAGGGAACAGTCTCTCAGGAGTTGATGTTCCAACCTTTGCCTCACATACAAAGGTATGTGGGGTGAATGCCTAAAAACTCATCTTCCCCTACAGGGTTTCAGAATAAAAGCATTCTATCTTTTTCCAGTCCAGGGCTAATATCTGTATATCTTTCACTATAAAATGAGTTCCCCATGAAACAGTCCAACTTCAGTTATTACTGAAGTAATACATCCATTCATGTAGGAAAATTGATCCAATGCTATTATGGCAGGGATGAGATTGCTACACATCCAGGACCTACTAACAAGCCTTGAACATGATAGAAACTCAAAATTATATTACACAAGTCAACCTTGACTTATTCCTTAACTACCAAAGGTGGATTTGCACCATCTATCTATGCACTTTTATTCAATACCCTAAGCCTACATTTGCACTATGTTTAGCTGGAATCGAGAATGAAATCTATACCACAGGATGCAATGTCATCATGACTTTGTGAGAAAATTACCCATAATATGGCCTCATTAGTATCATTCTCCACTGATATCATCAACCCACTGAAAATTCCACTTCTAGGTTATACTGTTGAAGAAACATATCTTAGACCTAATAATTAAATATCTAAGTGTTGGCATCAAAGAATATATTCCAGGAAATAAATATATACATATACGTACATACACACGGCACAATCATCAGACCTCATATATTTTCCAAATAACCTTTTCTTTTCAAGAGAAATATAAACTTTTGCATTTTTATAACATTTCTTTTTAAATATGCGAATACCAACAATGTAATTTAACTTTTTCTTAATATTTAGGGTTGACCTTAGAAATGTAAATTATCTCCTATAACATAGTGGTGCTCTTGAGGCCTGTTGATGTACATAAAACTCGCCATTTTAGTTACGCTGGCAGACTTCAGTTCAGGAGGAGGGGGTATCTGGTTTTGGCCACTTCTGTGAGCCTCCCTGTCTCCTCCCTGAATAAGAAGTTATCACTCCACCCTGCTGTCATGTAAACTTTTCTTCTCATCTCAATCCAATCCACATCATTGGGTTTTTCTGCTCCTAAAATGCTATTGGAACTGTTCATTCATTCATCTATTTATTCTACAAGCATTTAATGAGCCTCTACTATATGCCAGGCACTCTCCTGGGAATAGCATGAAACCAGTTCTTTTCTTTTTTTTTTTTTTTTTTTTCTTGAGTCACAGTCTTGCTCTGTCGCCCAGGCTGGAGTGCAGTGGCGAGATCTCGGCTCATTGCTACCTCCACCTCCTGGGTTCAAGCGATTCTCCTGCTTTAGCCTCCCAAATAGCTGGGACTACAGGTGCCCACCACCACACCTGGCTAATTTTTGTATTTTTAGTAGAAATGGGGTTTCACCATGTTGGCCAGGCTGGAAACCAGTTCTAATGAAACCCACAGCTGATGGGTGGACAAGCATTAGTCAAAGAATCATGCAAATAAATGTAACATCACCTCGGAGAAACAAGAGGGATATGAGGCAGTAGACAACCAGGAACTGATCCAGAAGGTCAGAGGAGACTCCCTTGTGATGGTTGAGCAGATCTCCTAAAGAGTTCACTGGTGAGGAAGGGTGTGAAGAGCATTCTTAGAGGGAAACACACGTGCCAAAGCCCTGTGGTGGGAGAGAACACAAAATCTGCCACATAGGAAGAGGAGCCCTGTGGCTAAGACCCAGGCCTTTGGGTCTCCGAGAGCAATGGAAGGCAGTTCAGGTGTGTAAGTGGGCGGCTGCATTTTGAAAACGCCACCTTGGCTGCAGAGTAGAGGACATTTTGGACATGGGCAAGCTTTACATCCAGTAGGAGCCTGTGGCAGTAAGTCCGGCAAAAACTATGGTGGCTTGGCCTAAAGGCAGTATTCTCAGTCCAGGCTCCACAATTCTGTGAATTTAGGTGGGAAAACAAGCATATCTTTATCTTCATCAACCTCTGATTGAAATTTAGTATTTCCTTCCATTATAAATGTAGGCAGCAAACCACAGGAGTATTAGCAGCATCTGTGACCTTGCTACCGAGAGAAACCACAGGTGTTTTCAGATCACATTACAGTTGCTGTAGATATATCAAGATATCATTTATACTCGGCCTGTCGTGGTGGCTCACACCTGTAATCCTAGCACTTTGGGAGACCGAGGCAGGCGAATCACCTGAGGTTAGAAGTTCGAGTCCAGCCTGGCCAACATGGTAAAACCTCGTCTCTACTAAAAATACAAAAATTAGCCGGGCATTCTGGTGTGTGCCTGTAATCCCAGGCTGAAGCAAGAGAATCACTTAAAGCTGGGAGACGGAGGTTGCAGTGAGCCGAGATTGTGCCACTACACTCTAGCCTGGGTGACAAAGTGAGACTCCATCTCAAAAAAAAAAAAAAAAAAAATATATATATATATATATATATGTGTGTGTGTCATTTATACTCATCACTACTTGAAAAATTACTGCAGTTGTTAGGCCTGCTACTATGTCATGTTACATAATGCATTTATAAAGAAGCACATATATTATTATAACTCAAAATTATTAATACTTTGATAACTGTATTTTAACATAATTGGTTTTCTTTGTAATCCTGTGTTTTATTTAATGCATTTTAGAGCTTTATTCTTTCTGTGTTAGTTTGCTAAAAAAATTAAAAAGTAAAAACCTTACTTTGAAAAGGGACACATGGGCTTCACCAGACTGCCGAAGGGTTTCATTGCAAAAAGTAGGTCAAGACTCCCTACATGTGAAGAGGAGTGGATGATTTGAGAGCTTTGTAGAAGGTCAGTGTGGCATGACCTAAAGGTGAATGGGTGCACCCGGATGAAGGGAAACAAGGTGCCTGGGAGAGTTTCTAGGGGTCTGGTTTATGCAAGTGGATGAGCAGTGGCACCTTTAATCAAGGAAGAAAACACCAGAAGAAGAAGACCACAAGGACATCTATGGGTAAAGCACAAGGGCTTTACTCACTGGGCTCCGGGCATCTCATTTGGTCATTTTTTTCCTCTCACTTTCTGGTTCTCAGCCAAGTTGCAGACAGTTGAGAAATATCGGTAAGTCGGATGTCACCATGAACAGATACATACACACATAAACAGAAATCATTATGAAGAAAATTACAGGTTTCTAGTCACAACACAATTTCCAGTTACAAGGTATTTTTAATATTTATAAACGAAACCATTATCCAAAAGCTGCCTTTTCCTATCTATTACAAGATTGCTTCCCAAGGGACTGCATTTCTGTTCCCAGAGGACACCAGTTTTCATTAAAACCTTGAAGGAAGCAATGGATGCCATCGCCCCAGTCTCCATTTACTAGGTCCCGATCTCCATTCTATTTATTCAAGACTACTGCAGCTCCTTCAAAAAATCAGAAACATCAACCCAAATATCCTCATTATTTCTGTTTCTACACAAGAGCAACATATTGACTTTGCCAAAACAATTAAACTTAAGCCATGAGTCACCAACCAAACAATTCCCTTGGTGACTTCATCCAAGCCTTCCTCCTGCCAGCTGTCCCTCCTGCATCTGTCAAGTCCTGGGCAGGGGAAGGGCTGCAAACAAGACAGATTAAATTCTGTGATATGTCTTCATTCTTGTTACCTTAGAATTTGTGGAAACCTTCTGAACACAAATTGATTCCAAATCAAGTTTTGAATATCAGAGTCAGGGAAATGAACTATTGATTTGCCCTCGGCTCTGCAGAACTCAATCAAAATGTCCTCATTTTCTGCTGTTTTTTTCCTTTTGCCTGTGGAAGGAATACTTCGGGTAAGAACCAATTCCAAGGCTGGTAGATGATGTTTGAGAAATAGTGGCTTTCCTTGCCCCTGTCATTCTCAGGTGTCGATGCACATATGGTGGCATTTTAACTTTTACAATGATTTTTTCTCCTTATTTTCTTTTACCTACTCACCAGGCCCTAACTCTCTCCTACGGAAAAATCCTAAAGATACTAAAACCACAGGAGATTTTCTTTTTAATACGCCCCATCAAGAACTATGATTTACACTATGCTGAGTGAAATCCATTGCAGTTGTCCTGCCTTCAAGTTTCTAGAATTTAATACAAACTTAAATATCTTATTGGATTAAAGCATCCATTCAATGTTCTGCTGTTACTGTGATCATGTACTCAGACAAAAAAAAATTTTTCAAAGGAATTATTACTATAAATAGGCTGCTTTGTGACAGAGCCAGTTCTGCTCCATAATAGAAAACATTTCAACAAAAACATTTTCATCAAACTGGTTGGTTTTTAAAGAACTTTTCCAGATTAAAGTCAGCTTGACAGACTGGACTGCTTGGCAGCTGGACAAATTTAGCCAGGCTGCTAGACACATTTCTCAAACTTTTTCTAATTTCCTGTTACATAAGTAGTATAGAGTAAACGTCAAGATAGAAGAGAGGAAAAATAATAGAGCATTCTTATAAATATCTACCTCATATACACATTGCAATCTACATTCTGGGATACAGAAGGCACATTTGCTCAACTTGTTTAGTTAACAAAGCAAAACAAAATCTTCGTATGTTAAAACTTGATCAATGATTAGCTGCAAAGCTTTAAAACCCAAACCAGCAAAAAAGAAAAAACAAAAATTACTGGCTGATACTTGGTTACAGGAAGAGGAGAGCCTCATGCACAACTACAACCAGGGCCTCTAACACTGTCAAGGAGCTCTCTCCCTTTCTCTCATCCTTTCTCCTTTCTGCTTCTCTCTGCGGGCTGGCTTCATTCTTGCAGATCACCTTTATCGACCTAAGGCTACAACTAGAGCCACTTCTAAGTCATATTTTCTCAGCATCAAGACAAGAAAGTAAAGAAACTCTTCTGCCTTGCTACCAGCTTCTGTTCTTTAAAAATGGCAAGGAACGAGTCTACTGGGTCTAGTTTAGGACATATGCCCCTTCTCAGAGCAATCATTGTTGCCAAAGAATATGGTAGTCTAATCGGCTCGCCCATGCCAACGTCACACCCAGCAACAATCACAACACCAGCGAGTCGAGGTCGAAGTTTAAAGTGCAACTCCCTTTTGCATCCTATATTAGACCAGCAGTTTCCCAAAACAGTCTCAGAGGGAAGGGAGCAAGCTTAGCAAACAAACAATAAATGCTCACCCGAGGTATGTGGCAATCACAACTCTACAGTTTCTACCAGGTAAGATTTTGCCCTGCTTTGACATTTAAGATACCAGAGAGCAACTTAAATTCCTTTATATCAAAGATGTTGTTTCTCTAACATAAAATTATAATTGTGTGACTTGTTAGCAATGCTTCAACATGAAAAGAAATAATTTTATAGTGACATTAAGTGAACATATTTTCTCCATTTCTAGTATTCTCTGATATTCAAGTACTAGGTCTTTCTGGACATAAAACAAAACATTGAAGTATCTTGTCTCTCTCTCTCTCTCTCTCTCTTTCTCTCTCTCTCTCTCTCTCTCCACTTACAATAGGCTACATTAATAATTTTAGAGAGCCATGAATGATCTTTCCACATAATAATAAATGTTCTAGAATTGTTCTAATTCAGCAATATCAGCAGTGTCTAAAAGCTAAGTGAAAATACCATAAACATGTTCTGAGTGGAAATGGCCATTTCCTTCCTCATGTACGCATAACTGTGCAATCTTAGGAGCCAACTGAAAGGTGGCTTTTCCACTCAGTGTTGGGTACCACAGTCAGATGACCAGAGGAGCCGGAGGCTAGCCCAGCGTCCCCCTTAACAGTGCTGCTGTCACTACTCAGGATCACTGTTTCCTTGCCTGTAAAACTGATAGGACTGGCCAGGTGCGGTGGCTCACACCTATAATCCCAACACTTTGGGAGGCCGAGCTGGGCGGATCACTTGAGGCTAGGAGTTTGAGACCAATCTGATCATCACGGTGAAACTCTATATTTACTAAAACTACAAAAATTAGCCGGGCATGGTGGTGTGCGCCTGTAATCCCAGCTACTAGGGAGGCTGAGGCACAAGAATTGCTTGAACCTGGGAGGTAGAGGTTGCAGTGAGCCAAGATCGTGCCACTGCATTCCAGCCTGGGTGACAGAGTAAGACTCTGTCTCAAAAAAAAAAAAAAAAAAAAGAGTAGATGAACTTTAAAGTTCTAAACTGTTATAATTCCAATAAAGAGTTTTGTTAATTTTGACTTTAAAAAATTAGAATTCTAGGCTGGGCACGGTGGCTCACACCTGTAATCCCAGCACTTTGGGAGGCCAAGGTGGGCAGATCACGAGGTCAGGAGATCAAGACCATCCTGATTAAAACAGTGAAACCCCGTCTCTACTAAAAATACAAAAACAAAATTAGCCGGGCATAGTGGCGGGTGCCTGTAGTCGCAGCTACTCAGGAGGCTGAGGCGGGAGAATGGCATGAACCCAGGAGGCAGAGCTTGCAGTGAGCCGAGATCGTGCCACTGCACTCCAGCCTGAGCGACAGAGCAAGACTCTGTCTCAAAAAAAAAAAAAAAAAAAAAAAATTAGAATTCTAACAGAAAAGAACAACATAGTTGTGACATAAAGAGCATTTGCCAGGTGCCAGTGGCTCATGCGTGTAATCCCAACACTTTGGGAGGCCGAGGCGGGTGAATCACTTGAGGCCAGGAGTTCGAGCCAGCCTGGGCAAGATCCTTTCTCAATTTTTAAAAACTAAATAAAAGAAAAAAATAAAAGAGCCATTTTATTTTAATCTCTTACAGTCCAGCTAGTTGTCAGTCTCTTGGTCATTAAATGGTTACACGGCCCCTTGCCACCTTCAGGGCTGGGTGTCAGGGATACAGATGAGCAAGCATGTTGCAGTCCAAGAGCTGTGGAGGGGAGACAGCGTGCAAACAGACCATGAAAGTGCAATGTCAAAAGCATCCTAAGAAGGTAGTAGGCAAAGAACCCAGTGGGGAGGTGGCAAACCCTCCCCCACAATGACCTAACCGAGGAAGGGATGTTCAAGACGAGCCTAGAGCCTCTGTACAGGTAGCCAAGCATGAGGGAAGAAAATCTGGGCGAGGGAGGAAGTATGGACCAAAGGAGCCCAGCAGGTTCTGAGAAAGGAAGTCTGGTCAGAGTGGGACGGGTGTGGGGCAGAGATGAGTGGTGAGGCCAAGGGACTTTCTCCTGTTGACAGAGAGAGCCACTGAAGGGCCTCCCACAGGAGTTCCGCACACACAGACCTGCCTCCTAGAAAGTCTCCTGGCAGCAGTGCAGAACGTGGATCAAGGGAAGAGTGGCCAAAGGCAGAGGCACTGAGCTATGGCAAAGCTCCTATATTCACTGAATGAGCCGATGAGGATCTGGGTTAAGGCAGTGGCAGGAGCAAGGGAAGAGAGGACAGGGGCTGCTGAAGGAGGAGGAGGCTTTCTGCGGCCCAGTAACTGAATTACATTTATCACTATGGGGAGAAAAAATTTTCCTCTACCCTCCTAGGTTAAGCACCTGGAGCCTGTGAATTAAACTTTAAAAAAAAAAAAAAAAAGAAAGAAAGTAAAAAGAAAAAGAGAGATTAATGGGAAAAAAGGCACAGAGATTTTGTTAATCTTTATGTGCATGAGGGTTCACAGAAGTGAAACTCAAGCAATTATACTCAGGGGCTTATATACCATTTTAACAAAAAGAAGGGGGATTTGGGTGCTTCAAGGGATGATAAATCATAGGGAAGTAACTAGGAAATATATGGAAAACTAATGGAAGATAAAAACGGGCCAGGCATGGTGGCTCACGCCTGTAATCCCAGTACTTTGGGAGGCCAAGTCAGGTGGATCTCTTGAGGCCAGGAGTTTGAGACCAGCCTGGCCAACACAGTGAAATGTCATCTCTACTAAAAATACAAAAATTAGCGGGGTGTGGTGGCACACACCTGTGATCCCAGCTATTCGGGAGGTTGAGCCGGGAGAATCACTTGAACCTGGGAAGTGGAGGCTGCAGTGAGCCAAGATCCTGCCACTGCACTCCAGCCTGGGGGACAGAGTGAAACCCTGTCTCAATATATATATATATATTACAATAAGGTCTGTTTATGCAAATTCACCTCCAGGTGGACTCCTCATCTCCGGTGATAAGAGTGGCCATTCCTTTCCTATACGGGGGCGGGAGACAGAGGGCACCTTCACAAAGGGAAATTCGTGCTTTCAGGCAGATAAGGGAGGGCAGAGCCTACTTCCCGCCTCTGTTGATTCTCAATGGCCTTCCCTTCAAAACAATCCTCATGCCAGTGTCGGATGTTGCAGAGGTATATTCTGATCTGCTTCAACCACGTGTGTGGTTTTTAGTTTAACCTTCCTGAGCTTTACTTTCCTCATCTCCAAAATGGGATAAAACTTTCCAGATGTGCAGTCAAAATAAAAATGCAACAATCCATTTAAACTACTCAAGACAACAGTAAGTGCTCAACAAACACAAACCATCATCATTTTTAAAATCATGCACCGTTGTCCAATCACCCCCAGGGGTAGGGGCAAGCCAAGCTGGCCAGTCCACCCCACATGCATATGAGGTCCTGCAGGCCGGGGCTTAGCAGGCGAGGGCACCCAGATGACCAGGAGTAAAGAGAGCCAGAAAATGAGGGGGAAGTGTCCTTGGGGTGCCAAAGGTCAAAGCTAGAAAAGCCAAAATCTGTCCTCAAGGTTAGGGGACTAGCACAGAGACAGAAATAAGAAACAAGGAAGCTCAGGCAGATGCAGGAACTGAGTAGGAAGCCAAGAGCACAGTGCTGAGAGGGAAGGTCTGGAACATGCTCCTGTGGGCGGGGCTGAAGAGTCCAGGCTGGGGTGGCCCCAGTGGGTCTACTTGATTCAAAAGACAGGAAGGACCTGAGCAGACACCATTGACCATCACCCACCAGTGAGCTTGCAGACACCTGCCAACAAAGACTGGAGAACCTTGTTATAAAGATTCTTTCTACTTTCTAGAAAAACAGAACATTAAACCTTCCCCCAAACCCCCAAGGTAACAGGGGGAACATTCAGTACTTCTCATTGTTCCTCCCATCTGAAACTGAAGGTATGAGGGAAGAGATCATTGAACAAAATAAGAGCCTTTAACCGACAGACTGTGTGCCAAGCCTCTTTCTAAATGTTTTTCCTACATTAATCTTCAAATCCCCACAACCCTACAAAGTAGACACTGTCATCATCCCCACGTTGCAGATGAGTAACATGAGGCTTAGTGATGGTCAGTAACCTGCCCTAAGGCATCCCGCCCTCAGACCCCAGGCTGCCTGACACCGAACCACCCCAAGCACTCTGCTTGACTGCCCGTGCTGAGGTGGAGCCCTGGGGGAATAAAAACCTGGACAGGAGGAAGGAACCCTCTTCCTCTGAGGGCAGAGGGGAAGTGGGCAAGGTCAAGTCTGGCACTGGAGAAGGAAGTCAGTTGAGGTCTGGTTTCTATGAAAGCGTTGAAAGGGGAGTGATCGTGGTGAACGCTAAGGCTGAGGATTTCCTGGAAGGGGCTGGGGCCCTGAGAGGCTGAGAGAAGGAGCCCTAATCAAGAAAGGGCTGCCCGGGATGGGTGCTGCTTATGAAGTCAGGGGGCCCCAGAGGAGGGGTGGGGGGCGGCGTTGACAGGGTCCAGCCCCAGAGCTCTGGCCTTTTTAAAAAGTTTTATTTTTGACTGGGCGCGGTGGCTCACGCCTGTAATCCCAGCACTTTGGGAGGCCGAGACGGGCGGATCACGAGGTCAGGAGATTGAGACCACCCTAGCTAACACGGTGAAACCCCGTCTCTACTAAAAAATACAAAAAACTAGCCGGGCGAGGCGGCGGGCGCCTGTAGTCCCAGCTACTCGGGAGGCTGAGGCAGGAGAATGGCGTAAACCCGGGAGGCGGAGCTTGCAGTGAGCTGAGATCCGGCCACTGCACCCCAGCCTGGGCGACAGAGCGAGACTCCGTCTCAAAAAAAAAAAAAAAGTTTTATTTTTAATTGACAAATAATCATTAAATACATTTACAGGGTACAAGGTGATATTTCTATATACGTATACATTGTGGAATGATCAAATCAGGCTAGTTAGCATATCCAGTACCTCAAATACTTATCATTTATTTGTGTTGAGAACATTTAAAATCCTCTTTTAGCTATTTTTAAATATACAATACATTACTATTAACTATAGTCACCATGCTGTGCAGTTGAACAATGAACTCCAGATGGTATTCATCACATCTAACTGAAACTTTGTGTCCATTGACTAACCTCTCCCCGTCCCCGCACCCTCCCACGGCCTGCAGCCCCTGGTAGCCACCGTTCTCCTCTCTACTTCTGTGATTTTGATTTTTTTAGATTCCACATATGAGTCAGATCATGGGGTATTTATCTCTCTGTGCTCTGGCCTTTTTAATTGCTCACTTTGGAGGTGTGATACAGTATTTGGGGGCTCCATTCTAATGTCTGTCTGTAGAGAAGGTGTGTGCTGGAAGCTTGCTGTTTGTCATGTGGCCCCAGTTCAGCAGCATCACCACCACCTGGGATCTCACTGGAAATGCAGAACCTCAACCCCACTGATCTTCTGAATCAGAATCCGCACTTTTAACAAGCCCCCCAGCTGATCTGCCTGCACATCAGAGCGGGAGAAGCATGCGCTAGGAGGCAAGGTACCCATCCCCAAAGCTGCTGCTCAGCCCTCAAAGTCACTAGAGCTCTACAGTCTCATCGCCAGGATTTGCATCAAGATGTGAATCTCTAGGGAAAGAGACTCAAAGCCTGACTCAAAATCCAGCCATAGTCTATATATCAAATTCCAGATGAGGGACAACATGGGACAATTTCTTAACATTCTCTGAAAGGGAGGGGAAGCTGATCTGAGGGTGTAGCTTTTGCAGGAGGTGTTCCTGCTGCATATTCCGCAGGCTCTGGGTAGTGTTCCCACCAACACTCGGTCATCACTGAGCACCTACTATGCATCAGGTGCTCTCCTAGCTGCTGGGGATACCGCAGCAAACAAACCAGGCAAAAATCCCTGCCTCCAAGAAGCTTGTGTTCTAATGGGGAAAGAAAACAAATTAAGTAAAAACACGCAGGATGTTTGTTGGTGTCAGTACTATGCAGGAATGTAAAGCAGGAAGGGATATAGACGTTATCAGTGGTAGTCTGCACTTTTAATAGTGGAGCCCAGGTAGGCTTCCTTGAGAAGGTGACATTGAGTCAAGACCCAAAGGAAGTGAGGGAGCAAGCTAGACAGCAGGGAGTGTTGCAGGCAGAGTAAACAGCCAGTGCAAGGGCCCTGGGGCAGGAGTGTGCCTGCTTTGCATGAGGTTCAAGGAGCCCTGTGTGGCTGGAGAGGAATGAACAAGAGGAATAGGAGAGGAGCTCAGAGACAGCACAGGGCCAGATCTGCTGGGCCTCATAGACTATCATAGGAATTTTTGCTTTTACTGTGAGTGAGATTCCAGGAGGAGTTGGATTCTGGACATCGTGTAGATAGAGCCAAGAGGATTTCCTGGCCAGTTGAATGTGGGATGACTCCAGGGTTCTTGGCCTGAGTAACTGAAAAGATGGAGTTGCCATCGTCTGAAATAGGGAAGACCCAGGGTGGAGCAGGCCAAACAAAATCCAGAGCAATAGAGAATGTTGCAAAGCACTCAAGGAAAAACGTCATGTTATTATTTCATATGTTCTAGGAGCAACTGGGTTTTAGTTATAGTTGGAAAAGATAGTTAGGTGTTCCCTCCTCCCTTACTCAAAGGATAAACTAAACTATCAGATTACCAAGTCCAAGCCAAATGGCAACAGTGAGCTGGCACCAAGTACATCTGAGCTCGTACATGGCCCTGAACACTGCCCAACAGATACAATCCTGCCAACTGTGATGGAGGCTACAGGCCAGGTCTCACCATGAAGTCGGTTAGCACTCATTAGCCGTCATGTTCTCTGCACACTCCCCACGTCTTGATTCTCTCAGAATGAACTTTATTTTATTTTATTTTTTGAGACAGAGCCTCACCCTGCCACCGAGTACAATCCTGGCTCACTGCAAGCTCCGCCTTCCAGGTTGAAACGATCCTCCCACCTAAGCCTCCCAAGTAGCTGGGATTACAGGCAAGCGCCACCATGTTGGCCAGGATGGTCTTAAACTCCTGACCTCAGGTGATCCACTCACCTCAGCTTCCCAAAATGCTGGGATTACAGGTGTGAGCCAATATGCCTGGCCTCTTAGAATGAACTTTTAATACCATTAGTGCTTGGCTTCTTCCATTCTAGCAGAGAAGAGCCTTTCTCTGCTTCTAGGGTCACCAGCATGGCCAGGGGACCTGCCCAGGGCACAACACAGCCAGGCTCAAAGAGTTGTTGGAGACCTTGCTGGCTCAACTTCTGAGACCCCTGTAACTAACCTTTGTGAAAATCGACAAAAATATGACAGGACCACCCAAATGTAAAAGCTGGTCATCCTCTTTTTAAAAATGCATGAATGTGTACTCAGTTGTCTGAAGAACAGTTGGCTGTATCCTGTACTTGCAGTGCTGGGATCCTCAAGAAGCATCGGTTTCATGATTTTACAGGTCATGAAAAAGAGTCTATAGATTAGCGGGAGGTACATAGCTGGTTAGCGGCCGAGCCTAGACAAAGACCCTGCCCTCTGATCCCCACTCAGTGGTGCCCCCAATACATGAAGTGCAGCCCTCTGTGGTGCAGAAGTGTGCCAAGAAGTGGCCACGCCAAACTGTTCTTATAAAGACAGCTCTGAAACCTCTTAAAAACAGGGAGAGTTGAAATTGTATGCGAATAGGATTTGTATGGCTCTCTCTCTGGAAACATCCGAAGATCCTAATTCTTTTGATCTGTGAGACTTTGGGATAGCAATTTCCTCAGAACATGATCTCGAGCGGCCACATGTCACAGCACTTCCCCCAAGTGCTGCTGAAATGTTTGTGCCATGATGCAGGAAGGGTCAGGAAGCTTCCCATTATTATATTTGCTATTACTTTTTGTAATATCCTTAGAATATATCAATGTTGTTGACCACTACTTTCCAGCACTTCATCCCGCTGGCAATCTTTCTTGTTTCTTGGAGAGCTTGGCAGAGTCATCTCGGAACAGAGAATGTGCACTTCGGTGCCGAAGGAAAGGTGCTCTATGTGGCAGGCAAAGAGCCCAGAGGACATTCTCTGTTGGAAGAAGGAGAACATCCTCTCACTCAGCATCCACCTCATGGTGACTGGACCCCATCAGGAGTACTCAGGTTTAGGAAGGAAGGTGGCAACTTTACCCTGTTAGACTGTGGCTGGTTTCCTTGTAACAAGGTTTTAAAGTTGTTCTGAAGCTCTGAAATACTTGTATTGTCTCTCAAAAATCTTTCCCTCCTCACTTCTAGCTCCATTTTTTAAGTCTTCTAGATCCAATTTTTAAAAATCCTCTTAGGAATTAGATGTGTATGAACTGTGCTGTACTTATAAGTACACATATTTCTGGTGCATGAAGGACATGCTCAATAAGTGTGCACTGGGTGAATTACTGTAGTTAAAGTTTTAAAAGCCATATGACACTGAATGCTAGGGAGGCATTTTTTAAGTAGTAAGAAAAATAGTAATTGGTTCATTCAGCAAAACAAACCAGGACATGTTTGTTAAGCAGTTATCTTTTTCAAAAAATAGACTCATTGAGACTAAATTCAGCAGGTACCATCAATGCATTAACATCAGAATGGCGTCCTGTGATAGGCAGATTATTTGCTTAATAATCCACAGGAAAACCCAAAACAAATAAAATGGTAAAATGTTCTAATCACTGCTTTATTTATTTATTTATTCATTTACTTTGAGTCGAAGTCTCACTCTGTCACCCACGTTGGAGTGCAGTGGCGCCGTCTCAGCTCACAGCAACCTCCATCTCCTGGGTTCAAGCGATTATCCTGCCTCAGCCTCCCATGTAGCTGGGATTACAGGTGCATGCCACTGCGCCCAGCTGATTTTTTGTATTTTTTAATACAGATGGGGTTTCACCATGTTGGCCAGGCTGGTCTTGAACTCCTGACCTCAGGTGATCCGCCGGCCTCAGCCTCCCAAAATGCTGGTATTACAGGTGTGAGCCACCATGCATGGCCCCCTGCTTGCTTTCTTTATCCAAAGATGTTGTAAATACATTGAAATGACAAAAACATTTGGAACACTGCAAAAGCCTTCTATCTGGAAATATGCAGCCATAAATTCAATGAGTTTACATACTTTGTGCCACTTTGCCCTCGTGTGGGATTTTGATTATATGCAGAGTGCTTAATTTCTTTGGAAGAGATGCGTAAATGAAAGTTTCATCCCCACTCTTACATTTCAGCTCTCCTCTACCTCTTTTTGTGTGTGGTTGGTGGGGGGTTACACAAAGTATTATGTCTGACTTCATATGGATATGCAATCAATATTAACCCCAAATAGCTTAAACAATATATTCTTCATTAAAAAACAGGCCTTCATCACTCTTCATACTGTGAGTAAGCAGT
Organism: Macaca nemestrina; assembly: GCF_043159975.1. Lineage (NCBI taxonomy): Eukaryota > Metazoa > Chordata > Mammalia > Primates > Cercopithecidae > Macaca > Macaca nemestrina. Next base: position 71,759,957 of record NC_092135.1, read on the forward strand.
CACACACACAAAAAAGACAAATACTCTGACACCCTCCAAATTAACTCTGGCAGTTTCCAGGAGTATTCACCAAAACGATACTGTAGGAATCACACCGGCCTGGATTCCAGCCCCTTTAACACACAACTGATTTGTCCCACCTGGCAAAGGGCCAGTTTCATGCCAGACAATGACCTTCTAGGAAGACTGTGCTGTATTTATAAGTACACATATTTCTGGTGCTTCACTATCCCTCCATCTCCTCTGTATTGTCAGAGGTTGTGCTAAACTGTTCTTTCATAAGTCACCCCTTCAGCACTGCCTGGTGACCAGTGCTTGACTGGGGCACATGGCGAACTCCCCATCTGAGCCCTCTTGCAGTTGGGCAGGGCATGGGGTTAGTCCTACCCAATGAGCTTCAAGGAAAAGGGAGTGCCATTGATGGGATAAAGCTCAGAAAAGTCCAAGTGGGCTCCTCCAGGGCGATGCGGAGGCAACACACCCCAGATAGTGCAGCTACAAGGTAGTGGGGCCTCAGTTATCGTGGGGGTCTTTGTCCAGGACTGTGTGGAGCACAGCCCCCTGCCAGCTTCGGTGAAACAGGCAGCAGAGCTAGGAGTGAAGGCAGCTGTAGGGCTGTTCATTTCTACGGTATTCTGACGAATGCGATGAGTTGGCGTTGCTCCTGAGACACCTGGACCAGGTATCTCCCCTGTAAAGGTTCTGCCCACTCTCCAGCAAGCCTACTTTCCTGCCCCGGAACAGGTCACACAAATTAGTTGCACAGACCCAGGATTTCCCGGGGGGTGCCTTCAACCTCAAGAAATGCCACCTTCCTCTAGCCCCACCTCAGCACTCCTCTCCTCTTTCCAAACACATTTGTGGGCATTCTTGGAAGACGATTGCTGGTAATCCCTGTGCAGCCGGGACTCATTTCCAGGACCCGCCTCCCAGGAAGCCCAGGCCCAGACACCAGCTCCCGCAGGAAGTTCTCTTGCCCTCAGCCGGCCCCCTGGCTCCTTTCCAGCCCCTCACTGAATTCAGTTCACCGCCAGCTTTTCTGAAAAGCACACAAAGACTTGCCTCCCTACCTATCAGAGATGCCACCTTCTCCCTCTGTTCCTAAGTAAAGACTCATGTTTCTGCATTTTTCTCTTCCCCCTCTGGTAGAAGGAATCAGCCGCTTTCCACTGGGATCCAGAAGCTGAAATCTGAAATCCAGTCCTGAGGTTACAAAGGACGATCTCACAGATTGTCTCGTCTGTTCCAACTCAGGCAATTTCTGCACAGATGCTTTCAGCTAAACTGCTTCCATGCTCCACTTCTGATTTTCCAGAATTTCCTTGTTAGTTTAAGCCTGCCCCCTCCTGTTATTTTTAGATTTGATTTTACTCCTTTTAAAAGGCCAGGGGTGGGGAGTTTTTGTGGGGATGGAAGAAAAGAATTGTTTTTGTCTTTTTAATTACAAGCAGCTGACAAAGACAACTCAGTGGTAGAAAATGGTTGAGTCGAACGGCCTCTAGCTCCCAATGCTGCGTCTCCTCCATCAGCCACAACTGAGCAGAGCAGCAACAAAGTTAATCAAGTGTCCTCTGCCTTTTCCAGAAGATGCATGTTATCTGAGATATCTACAGGGATTCCGACAGAATTGGAATCCTTCCCTTTCCATTCATCCTCATAGGTCAGTTGTTTTGTAAAGCCAGAAGGGAACGTCTATGACTATCTTCATATTAGCAGGGAGGGGTCCAGCACCAAGGGAGGTTAAGGGAGTGACTGAGATGGTCCAGCCTATTGAAGTCTCTAGTGCCCCCTTCCAAATACTGAGCCTGTCTTTTGAATCCACACTTCTCAGCTGACCTAATATTTAAAACAGACAAAAGTTCCTTCAAGCGAGGAACCTCTTCCTTGTATAGTCTATTTCCCAAGTCCTAAGGAACCAGAGCAGTGTTGCATGTGCAAACAGTCAGAGGACCACTGGGCTTTCACTTATCCTCCCCTACCATATTGCTGTTGTTAACCTTCTTTCCAAACACTTTCTGCTTTTCCCTCTCTCAACCAAATGTAGCCCTGTGCATACTTTATGAGCTTGGAGAGTTTATTTACATGCCTTTTTGTTAACTCTAAGACAGTATAATTCCAGATTTTCTTACAAGACTTCATTTAGTTTCAGTCTTCAAAGTCACATTATTAAATGTGCTTGTAATTAGAGTGTTCCATAATTACATATAATAATTCAAAAGTCCTGTCTCTGCTCTCAGGTAATTCACATTCTGAATGGAACACAGCATTTGTTGTGGCCCTAGCATGGAATACAGTTTTATATTGGCAAACTCTTGCCTTCTTCCTTGTTCCCCCAGATGTAAGAAGGTCATGGGGTCGAAGTGACCAAATGAACTGATTACAAGTTGTCAATGGAACTAATCCAGGAAAGTCCTGATGATGATAAACTCAATGCACGTCATATGGCAGACAGAAAAAAACATGTGATCTGGAAACTCTGTCCTGCTCACCAGCAAAATTAGGACACTCGATAGTAAAAGACAGAAACTCAACCCAAGCTAGTTGCTTGAGCAAAACGGGAAACGTATTAGAAGGTTCACACCCACCTGGAAGGAGGAGGTGCCACTGGACATCAGAGACGGGATCAGAGACTCGCAAACCCCAGCGCGCATCATGCTCGCATGTTCGTGTGCTCGTGCTCTCTCTCTCTTCTCTGCATTTCTCTGTGATTTAGCTTTATTTCCACCAGACTGGCTTTGCCTATGTAGTGAAACTGGGAGCCAGTCTTCATTGCCCAGCTTAACCATCAGAGTAGGATTAACCCTTTTTCTGCAATTCCAGTTGCAAATCCCCTGAGAAATGACTCGGTTGGACTGACAAGAGTCAGGTGCCTATGTCCACTCCTGGGTATTGAGAGCCTTGCTCAGATGAGGGGAGATCATTGAGCCCTACAGTCACTTCAGTTTACATCTACCCCAATATGTGGCAATAGGCAAGTTCCTTCACTCCTCTGAGCCTTGGTTTCTCCATTGTAAAATGAAAAAGTGAGTGAGTGGTGACAAAAATAATACCTTCTTCAATGAGCTGTTGATCATTTTACATAGATAACCAACGTCAAAGCCTTGGGCTGCGTTGGTACATGAAGCATCAATAAATGTTCATTTTTCTTCCAAGGTGAATCTTAAAGTCAAGGAAGAAGTCAGCACGTTAAAATGGAGAGGAAAATTATTTGAAGCACAGGGAACGGAATGGGAAATGCAATACAATTCCGAGTAAGAGGCACTACAGGAGTTGTTAAATGGAGGGTAATTGAGCCTTAAGTCATTCCCACCCATAAATCATCCACAAGATCCGTGTTCTAGGAAAAGGGGCACTAGCATTAGCTATTGGGAACATGGAATGTCAAGTTGACCAATTAATCTGTAGCTTATAAGACATTCTTTGCTATCGAGGGGAAGATTATTTCAGTCAAGTAGCATTTTAGGGCCAACATAAAAAGAATTGTAAAAGATATGGATTTTGATGAACTCTGAGGAGCAAAAGCTGCATTTGCTCATATTCCCTTGATAACTTTTTGGAGTCAGTCCAATGAGCATACCTGGCTATGCAGTCAGATAACTTGAATTTACTACTAGTTCTACACAAATATTCCCTATGTTGTCTTCCCTCATACATCTCATCCTTAAGTTTTATGAAAGGAAAAATAGACTTCATTTTCTGCATTTCTTAGGTAAGAATACTACACTGATGGAGTATTAAAATCAGCAGATTATAAAATTTCCAGTTTCCCCAAAGCTTTGCAAATTTAGTGCATCTACATCTTGGCCTTTCTGCATTTGAATCAATTTGACACACCAACATCTGTTCTTGATAAAATAACATGAAATGTAGTATCTCAATGGTGGCACAGAATCAAACTCCACTCCCCTCTTGTTTCACATCACTTTCTTTGGTATTCTCCACATCATCTTCTCCTCCAGTTTGTAACTGACCATGACATCTGTCAACTCACTAGAATTCACCTGCCCCAGCCTTTCATTTCCCTGGGCACTCATGGGCTACTGAGGGCAATGGCCAATGCTTCATCAGTGTGGGGGGTAGAGTCTTATCCAGTTGTCTCACCACTTTGTCAGCTTCATTCCCCTCCTTGAGCTTTGGCTTGACCCAGACCTACTGTTTCAAAGAAGTCTCCTCTTACTATTCCAGTGCACGGTCACATTCTTATCTAACACTTACTTAGATCATCGGTACTTTGATCTTAATTAAAGGCTGCCTGGTTTTGCAATTTTATTTTTGCATTCCTATGTCTGGGACCTTTCTGTGGTCAGCAGCACCCAACACAAAGCCTAGCACAATGCCAACGCACAGCAGAGGCTCCACAAATACATGCACAAATGCAGACATGAACAGAATGCTTTCTACATGGGTTGGCGTTTCTAGTCTTTAGGAATTGAGTTGTATGTCAGACCTGAGTCTAAAGACAGCAGATTTTGGCTCAACTCTGTCAGTTCTTCCTATAACAAATTGTCTCTTGGATCTGGAGAAGCTAAGATCAGCATATGGAGGTAGAAAGAAACAGGGAACCATGTAGAGATGGCATGGAGTTACGGCCAAGCATAGGGTGGGGACAGAGAAAGGAGATGAGCCAGCATACCAAATCCTGCTCCGGGAAGCAAGTGACTTGCATTCTGTCCCTGGTCAATCACTAAAAAGCAGGTTCTGTAATACAGCGAAAGTCATCTAAATTCCCAAGCCCAAGAAAATTCATGGACATCTACCAATGTGTATACAGGTTCCCACCTCCCCATCAGAAGAACATTTCCTGCAGGGCTTAGAAACCATCTATTTGAAGGTCTAAGAAACAGAACTATTGTCAGCCTAGCAAAAGACTTTCCAACCCAGGAGAAAAATCACCTGCAGGCCTGAGGACTGCTGGAATAATCACAGCAATGTGGCCTGGGCCATTAAGACCACTGGCAGATGACCCTCAGAATTAGGGACCAGCTATCCCCTCTCCCTTGGCACACTGGACACCTAAGCATTCCCTGTTCCAGAAACCAGCTTGACTAGAAGAAGGTGGAAGAGGGAGAAACTCCCAAAGATTGAACATTGACCAATAAGTGCCTGATCTAACTGCTTTAAACCAGAAAATATTGAGGTATATGTCTTTAGCTTTCAAATATAAATTCTTCCCCAGCCTCCAAACCATTTGCTGAACAGGGTTCAAAAATAAATTGAGATCAATTATATTATATTTTGTTAAAGGTCTACAATACTGATCAATATTCAGCAAGAGATGTATTGCTTTGCCTAACTCATTTCATGCCATCCACTGGAAGACCCAATAGTAATGTCTAGGGCTTGAGTGTGGGATGAAAAGAAGGGGAAGTCCTACAATATAAGGAAAGAACACTGTCAGCATTGCTCTACTAATATATTCACTTTAGCCTTTTGTTTTTCTCTGCTTGGTCAATACATTTATTGTCTTATCTGCAAAATCTTCATAGAAAATCGTTAAGTTTAGCACTCAGCAGACCTCAGAGCTCCTGAGCTCTAAGGAAGCCTGCCTGCTTTTGAGCTACCTGATCATTCTTCTGGGCAGGGGACAGTTTGGGAGACAGGTCCCACCTCTTCTTTTCAGCTTCTTTCTTGGGCTTCTTGTAGACTGAATTCTCTCCTTCAGCAGCATGAGCTTTCTTATATCTCTCCTCCACCAAGTCTGGAGTTACGCAGTTCTTTACGTATTGTGAGAACCGTTTCCTGTAAGCATCTTCATCTTCTATTAGGTGATGCATATAATCTGCAACATTCTGACCTGTGATGTGCTTCTAATGCACTTGTGCATTAAATTCCTTGCTTTCAGAATCATATCCAGGGAATCATTTGGTACTTTGTGGGATAGACAAGCCTCCATCCACAGCTTCCAGGGCCCCAAAAACTTTATTGTCAGTGGTGGTTCTGGCAAGGCCTGCATCCAAATAGTAGGTGAAGGCATCAGGCTGACCATCAATGCTCTCCGTATCATATTCATCTCTGGTCACCTCCTCTTGGCCTTCCTAGATGGCGTCCATGCCAAACGTGTTGAGAAGCCTGCAGGCCACTACGACGTGCTGAAGCATAATTTGTCAGGCCAGCCTTCACACCATATTTTGGTACTTTATGTGCATAAACTGCACAGACAGTCACATGCCCTTGCACACAGGCATAAGCAATCTGACAAATGATATCTCTGTTAGGAGTTACATGAACTATCATCCTGGATTTGGACATGTTGTACTTATTTTTATCCTGTATCACCAAGCGTTTCCAAGCATAGTAATCAGTTTTACCCCCTCATCTTCTAAATGTCACTTGGTATTGTTTAAAGTAGGCCTATTCCTGACAACTGTACGAAATGCCATCCTGAGGAACAGAGACCTATGTCTGAAGCTCGACACAGACCTGCAGGCCCAATATCACTGGGGGTGTTGGGGGGATCTTTTTGTCCTTTTAATTACCATCTAAACCACTGTCAATTCTAAATGTGAACATTTGTTATTCTAACCTAGGCTTGTGTGTCTGGTTCCTCACTTGGTGTTGTTTTAAGGTATTGGTTCCAGGCCCCCTGACAATAAGAACCAAAAGATGCCTGGTGACCAGACAGTCCAGGCACCTTCCCTGGAGACGCCAATTCAGCAGGTTAGAGTGGGACCCAAGAATCTTGGCTTATTAACAAGTGCCCAGGGAGGGTAGAGAAACTCCGCTTTAAGGTGGTGGTTCTCAAAGTGTGGTCCTTGGGCCCGCAGCAACATTTCCAGGAAACTGGTTACAAATCAACCACCTCAAACCTGATAAACCAGAAAATCTGGGTGTGGGACTCAGTAACCTGGGTTTACACAGTCTTTCAGGGAATTCTCATATGCTTTAAAGTTTGAGAACCACTGCCTTCAGGAAATGATAAACAGGCAGTAAATAACAATTTATTAGCTTAAACCATTCATTCATTAGTCCACAGCCCGCCCGTACCAAAAGACTCAGCAAGAATCTCTCCAGTGTCCTGGTGCCCCCATGGCATTAGGTTGCTGTGACCATGGTTCTAGACTCAGCCACACATTTAGAGTCACCTGGGGAGCTTTTAAATCTCCCGCTGCCCAGACAGCACCCCACACCCACCAAATCAGAACCTCTGAGCGTGGGAACCAGGCATCTGCAACTGCTTAAGCTAGCCAGGTGGTTCCAATGTGCAGACCAGTTTGGGAACCACTGTCAGAGCACCTAAAAAGCCCCTGAAATCAGACTTGCCAGAAAAGATAACAATTACGACACAGACAAGCAAGGGGGTAGGAGATCATAGAGGAGGCCCAGCAGGGAGCTTCCTTCATTTATTCACTACTGTGCTTCAAAAGAAGTGTTTAGAAGCAAGGGAGGGCGTGTAGGAAGCTATCTTTTACAGGATAAAAAGACTAGACAGGTTTCCCGGAAGTCACTGGGGAATTTGGAACACGCCCTCATTCTCCTGAACGTGCCGCAAGACTCAAGAAGTGGATAGGTTGAAGCAGGAAGGATAAAAGTTTTCACCTGCCCCTCTCAACGCTTCCTGAACACACTTGAGCACTACCAGCCCTTTAATTCACATCTCCCTCCCTAACGGGGCTTGGCAAACAGTGGCTGAGAGCAGGACTGGGTCCCAGGGTGCAGGATGATGGTGAAGGTGATAGTGAGAAAGAGAGTGGGGGAAGGGGAAGGAAGAGGAGAAGGAAAAGGAGGGAGCTCACCTTCCTGCGAGGTTCCCATATGCTAAGCCCAGGGCCTCAGTCATTTTCTTCTTTAACTTCACACGGCAACTCCATTTGGCAGTGGATGATCTGAGGCCACAGGACTTGCCCCAGGTCATTTCTGTGAGTGGCAAAAGCACTCTCCAGTAGAGACAGTGAATGCCCCGGAGGAATCAAGGATGTAGGGGGCAAGCAGGAAAGAGACTCTGAGAGGGGAGACACATGAGGCCGCTGGGCCAGGCCCACAGTATAGTGAGGCCGTGCAAAAGTCAGCCTTACCATCTACTTTAATCCCGGGGTGAGGTTCTGGATCGTGGGGAAGGAATGGAGGCTTCCTGTGGCATCCAGAGCAGCTGGGGTGAGGGAAAGTGCACAGGAAGCGGGCCTGGGGCAGTGGCCACGTATTGGCGCACATGGATGGATTTCCACATCCAGACAACCAATGCAGCTACATCGGTGAGTGTCAGCGAAAGGTGAGCCCTGGTTTCACCCGGTGCAGATACAGAGCATAAGGTTTTTTTGTGGTTTCAGAGATTCATATCTTTTAAAAGCCCTTTGGCATCTTCCTTAAGCCTCATTCTTCATGAGGTCCCAGATGTCTCAACTGGGCCACAAGCACAAGCATGTCTAACTGCATCCCTGAAGATGGGGCTCCCTTCCCCTCCACCAGAGGGCCCATCCTGGGGGCTCTTTTCGAAAGCCAGTGCATATAATTGTTGAATAGGAAGAACCTGATGGGTACTGTGGTAGGGAGAGCAGGGGATAAATTCCTAAAACATTACACAAATGTATCTCAAATTTCCCATCTGAGCTGGAAGAAATGCCCCAAAATATAACCAACAGGAGCAGCTCTTCGCTTCAGTGTTGCAAGTTTTCAGTCTGTTAGGCAGGAAAGCCTCAGCTTAGGCAACTTTAGAGAAAATCTCATTCAGTGAAGAGGCCCACGAGATTGGGGCCCGGCTGGGAGTCTCAGGAGAATACAGTGAAAACAAATCACAAGGCTGCTGCTTCAATGATGTAGATCAAACTGTGGAATAAACATTCATAAAGAAAAATATGGACTGATATATATATTGTCAAGCAATACCATGACAAGCATTTTGCACAGATTTAAGGAAATCAGAGCACAAGAAAGGGGAAGCACCCAAGCCAATGCCTATGCCAGGCAAAGGGCGAAGAATGATCAGCCAAGCGTTCAACCACCAGTTGATAGTTACAGGGTAAAGTGAAAACTAAACTGTTTGGTTGTGAAATGAACCTAGCACTACATAGACCCCAATCACTGACACAGCATGTACAGTAATAACAGCCAACAATTACAGAATGCTGGAAAGTCCTTTGAGAAGCAGTCAAATGAAACTCACAGCATCTGCCGTGGGAAAAATGTTGAGGATATTGTCCACTGTATCACCCAGGTCCCCACAGGAAAGACCCCATTAAAAAATTTCTTCTTCTTTTTTTTTGAAAGCTGAGACAAGCTTTACTTCCCTTGAGGAAACAGTCTGTCACTCCTGAGCATGAAAGTTATGTCCTAACTGTTCATTTCTCTTTCTTTTTTTTTTTTTTTTTTTTTTTTCCTGAAACGGAGTCTCGCTCTGTCGCCCAGGCTGGAGAGAAGTGGCGTGATCTCGGCTCACTGCAAACTCTGCCTTCCGGGTTCAAGCGATTCTTCTGCCTCAGCCTCCCGAGTAGCTGGGACTACAGGCATGCACCACCACGCCCAGCTAATTTTTGTATTTTTAGTAGAGATGGAGTTTCACCATATCGGCCAGGCTGTTCTCGAACTCCTGACCTCATGATCTGCCCACCTCAGCCTCCTAAAGTGCTGGGATTATAGGCATGAGCCAACGCGCCCTGCCACTCTCACTCTCTCTCTCTCTCTCTCTCTCTCTCTCTCATTTTTTAAAGCTTTTAGGAAGCTCACAGTCAAATCAAAATTCAAATATAGCATAGGTCTTGATTGCCTATACCATTAATCTCAAAACCACTCTTTAATCTCACCATCCCCATAGGGAAAAATTTAAGGACAACTCCCTACTAGATGTGTATTTATTTATTTATTTATTTATTTATAAATCATATACATGGCCAGGCATGGTAGCTCATGCCTGTAATGATGGCACTTTGGGAGGCTGAAGCAGGCGGATCACTTGCATCCAGGAGTTTGACACCAGCCTGAGTAACATAACAAGACCCCATATCTACAAAAAAATTAAAAATTAGCCAGGCATGGTGGCACATGCTTGTAGTCTCAGCTACTTGAGAGGCTGAGGAGGGAGGATCACTTGAGGCCGAGAGGTTGAGGCTGCAATGAGCTATGATTGTGCCACTGCAGAGTGAGAACTTGTCTCTAAATAAATACACAAATAAAATACATGTACGTCTATTATTACCTGATATTTTAAAGCATAATATACACAGAGGCCAGGGCTCATTGTCAATGACTGAGGATATAAATCCATATTTCAAAGGGTCTTCTAGGGGCCGGGCATGGTGGCTCACGCCTGTAATCCCAGCACACTGGGAGGCTAAGGTGGGCGGATCACCTGAGGTCAGGAGATTGAGACCAGCCTGGCCAACATGGCAAAACCCCACCTCTACCAAAACTACAAAAATTAGCCAGGCGTGGTGCCAGGTGCCTGTAGTCCCAGCTACTTGGGAGGTTGAGGCAAGAGAATCCCTTGAACCCAGGAGGTGGGGGTTGCAGCGAGCCGAGATCACACCACTGCACTCCAGCCTGGGCAACAAGAGTGAAACAGTCTCAAAAAAAAAAAAAAAAAAAAAGTCTTCTAATAATTTCAAATTGTTTTAATTTCTTCTTTCACACCCAGTTAGATTGGACTGTCATAACATTTACTTCCAATGAGGCTAACAAAGAACTTGTCTGAGTAGTAGGAGAAGCACCAGCTTTGCTATTTTCTTATTTGCTTGAATATAATGCTAGCATGTGAAGTGAAAGAAGTAGTTTCTGTGCGGAAGTAAGTTTCAGCTTGCTATCCTCCTTCTCTGAGGATTCACATAAACATGAAGAGTATAAGCCACAAACCCATGGAACCGGACACAGGTGACATTAAATGAAGACCCAAAGGAAGTGAGGGAACCAGCTAGACAGTTGTCTAGGGGAAGAGCGTTATAGGCAGAGTCAACAGCCAGTGGCAAAGCCCTGGGGCAGGAGTGTTCCTGGTTTGTGGGAGGAACAAGGAGCCCCAAGTGGCTGGAGAGAAATGATGAGAGGAGTCAGAGAGGAGCTCAGAGACTTCACGCAAGGCCAGATCCCGCTGGGCCTCACAGACCATAGTAAAGATTTTTGCTTTGGCCATGAGTGAGATGACAAGCATGAGTGTACTGCAGGATGCCACAGCCTGCCGAGAGCAGCCAAAGCAGGGAGGTGGCCCTGCCAGCCTCCCTGTGGTGTGGAGCTCCTGCCCGCATTCCTCAGGGCCCTGTGTCTTCCCTTGGTGTTGTGGGCTGGTAGAGTGAAGCATACGCCAGTCACCATGTTAAATATGACTAAATCTTCATGCCTCTCCTTTTGGAATGAAGAGTGACTCTGGCTAAACATACCTAAACATTCTAGTATGAGCATATGTTTTCCCATACCACAGTTGAGTCTGTGGATACACACCACTTTGGAACTCACTATCTGTCCCTCCATCCATTTCTACATTTTCCTGGTCCTAACTCGTCCTGACTTTGGGCCCTCACTCTTGAGTTTTATTTATAGTAACCATTATTTTTGCCTGGGTTCTCATTAAACCATTTATGGAATGGAAGTACATATTTCTACATGTTGCAAACAGAATGGATGCAAGAAACTGAATGAGGCCTCCCACTCTCAATGTCCATCTTGTTATTTTGCCTAATCACATATTTGGGAATCTGTAAGTTTGGGGTTCTTCCATGCACCTTTATCTGCAAACCCTTCAAGGTCATGTTCAGAGGAATAAATGAAACGTGATTATCCACTGCAACATGATTATCAACTGAGGAATAAATGTAACATGATTATCAACCAGCATTGATTATCAACTGAAACTGAAATACCTAGACTTTAAGAAGATGTTAAGTATGTATCAAAATAAAGATTAAGGCCAGGTGCAGTGGCTCCCACTTGTAACCCCAGCACTTTGAGAGGCCCAGGCAGGCACACAGCTTGAGCTCAGGAGTTTGAGACCAGCCTGGGCAATATAGGGAGACTCCCACCTCTACAAAAATTACAAAAATTAGCCAGGCATGGTGTCATGCACCTGTAGTCCCAGCTACTCAGGAGGCTGAGGTGGGAGGATGGCTTGAGCCCAGGAGATGGAGATTGCAGTGAGCTGAGATCGTGCCACTGTTCTCCAGCCTGGGCAACAGAGTGACACCCCATCTCAAAAAAAAAAAAAAAAAGTACAAAAAACAAAATAAGGGTTAGGACCAGTGACAAAATTAGGATTAGGGTTAGATTTGGGTGATGAAAACCCTTAGAAAACAGTGACTTTAACATACTAGGTTTTATTCATACATGTACAAAAATGTCCAGAGCAAAGTTCTCTAGGGTTAATCTGGACACTCCATGAAATTATGTGGGGTGCAGGCACCTTCCAGGTGTTCCTAGGATGTGATCCTCATCCCTGGGATTTAAGGTGGCAGCTAGATCTCCAACCACCATGGCCGCTTTGCAGGTGGCAGGGAAGGGGAGCAGGGGATATGATGGTGCTCTGTAAGGACACCATCCAGGAATGCCCCACGCTGCTTCCCCCTTCAACTCATTGGCCAGCAGTTATCCAGCCATACTGGTGAGTGGGAAATGCAGGCACTAAAAATCAGGGAGAATGGTTACTGGGAGAACAACAAGCAGTCTCTGCCACATCTGCCTTAAAACTTGACATTTTCATTAGCAAAAGATAGGATCCCACATCAGAATTGCATTCAGTAGATTCTGACGCTAGACCATCAAGTTAGAACTGATTCTGATTTTGTATGTGTGCATCCATTCAAAGATTCATTATATATTACCACCGATGGAATATTTAAAATAAGAAATATATTGGGAATATATTACACATGATAGAGGCCCTGAACATTATCTCTCTGTGAATGTACAGTTAGTATTATCCATGGTGTTTGGACATGACTGAAAGCACTTTTTCTGTCTGATAGAACCCTGCCATTGCTTTAGACAATCAGAAGCCTTCTTGATAAGTACGTTGGGTTTTGCAAACCTGATCCTCCTTCAGATGCATGAGGGAAGTCCACTGAGTGAAACCCACAGTGAATTTTGGAGGTTAAGACTTCCGTCTTATAATGTGAACAATCACACTCTAGCACATCTGCATCAGAATTGGAAATGTTCACTTATTCAATTTTCCTAAGGCCGTACAATTTCACTAGTGATTTTAACAGATTAAAAGAAAATCTCTAAAACAAACCCAATGCAAACCTAATAATGGCTCATGATTTCCCTTTTGAAGTCTCATCTCAGCCACTGCTATGTGTCCCCTAGAGACCTCACTGGAGAGTTGGTCACTGGGTTTTTGCAACTTTCCCATAGACCTCACTTCAACAGCTAGAGATGTGGGCAGATGCTGAGTGACAATTTTCCTTCCGTTGCGGAACATGAGTCAGGGAGGGAATTCACTGTGCAATGACACACGTTTCGCATCTTTCAGGTGCCAAATGTTCAAAGGATAAAAATACCTCCACTGGCCACTCCCCAGAATAAGATAGGCAGTGGCCCAATCGTGAGCTCACACTGCACCCATGACTTCACACTCCAATTGGGAGGGCTGTGCTGTTTCGAGCTAATCAAAGAGGGAGCCTAAAAGAGACAGGTTCTCCTTTCCTGGGCCACGTTCTCCCTCACCAAATCTGGAATACCTGCTCACTCAAGTTTATAGGAATAGTTCAGGAATCGGAATCGTTCCATTGAGCTGAAGAGTAAAACGTGTTGGAGACGGGGATTGAATGATCTGTGTGCTTCATGAGTGATGGAATTGCCATAGCAAGTGGTGTGGTTTCCAGAAAGCTGACAGCATCTGAGTACATTTGCCCATCCCACGACCATTACCTCCAACCCATAAGGAAGGGAGGAAATCTCCGCCTCTGTTTTATATTTCTTCCCCTCTGAAGGGAAAGAAGAAAATGATAAAATCAGGAGGCTGCACACTGCCTAAGACATTTACATTTAAGCTGGACCAAGCACTACCCATGTATCACAGGCAACAATTTCGCCCTAACAGAGAAATGGACTAAGTGACTTAATGGGTATTTTCCATCTTTAATTTCCATGATTAAAAGAAAGAGGTTGAGAGGGGTACATGTGGAGCCTATTGTGAGTTTGCCAATGAATCCTAATTTAGATCAAAGAGAGTCTATGTGACACTGAACCATAAACACCCTAGTGTGCGTTACTTCAAGGAAGTTGTTAGTGTGCCCCCGATGGCTATTATGTGATATAGTTGCGCTCGATAGCCTGCACCCTTTAATTACTAATATAGAAGAAAATCCCATATAAGAGGGAGGAATGTAAATGAGACCTCTGCTCTTTTGAACATTTTATGCATTTGCCAAATTAAAATTTGCTGTGGACTTTGGTTTTCCCTGATCACTGTTGGTAGTGATCATTTGGCTCATGGGATTAAATCCAACTTCCCAAAAACTATTTCCGATCAGTGTGCAGATTTCAGATATTTATATGTGCTTTGCGTTGAGACATGAATCATCAGAACCAGATTGGAGACAACTTCTTTGAAGTTTTGAAAGGTATGGAAGAAATTCTCTTTCTTCTCTTTCATTCTCATCTTTCTGCCGATCATTGTTCAAGGGCAGGTTGAAGGGGCTGCAACTGAGAGAGGGGCCCCAGGATTCCAGAGGTAAGATGTCATACCACACTCATGCACTGCCTTCAGTTTGTGCATGTAGCTTTCATGCACAGAGGACGCCACTTGAAGGACTCAGGTATGGATCAGTAAGCGTGACTGTACTCACTTCAGTGGGGGTTGCTTACATTGAGTTTTAAAGCACAATTATATGATGAGCGTAACCACAAATGTCAACTGGATCAGCATGATTTTAACGATACTTCCATCTTTAGGATTTTTCTGTCCTCAGCACACCTGTAGAAAAAAAGAATTGACTACTCGGGAGGCTGAGGCAGAGAATCATTTGAGCCCAGGAGTTAGAGGCTGTAGTATGCTGTGATCACACCTGTGAATAGCCCCACTGTGCTCCAGCCTGGGGCAACATAGTGAGACGCTGTCCCTGGGAAAAAAAAAAAAAATAACAGCTTTGCACTTAAATTAGCAGCTGAGTGTAGAATCAGACCCTGTACAAAAGCAAAGATGCTTATTAGACTGAGTGACTGTAGAAGATGTTAACCATTCAGGGAGATCTGCCATGCCCAATACTGCATCTTGTTCAATAAAGCAAACTCCTTCTTTGCCATCTGTCTCATACTACAAAGAGATAATAATAATAAAATCATTGCTTAATGAGTAAACTAAGTAGATGATAATTCCCTAGTAGATCATATTGGTGTTCTTCTCCAAAGGCTGCCATATTCTCAATGAGGCAGAGAACACGGGGGAGAGCATGTGATTGTGCTCAGACGGGGATGCCTAAAATCAAAAACCAAGGCAGCATATGTCAGCATTTAAAGCCCCATCAAAGAAACATCCAACTTTTCAGCTGTAACCCAAATATAAATTTTCCTTACCCTGTCAATTAGCAGATTACAAAACTTCTGTAGCAGGAAGACCATTCTACCAGCAAAGCCGTAGTGTTTGGAATGGGTCCAGGTCAGACAGATGGTGTGGAAAAGGGGTGCAATGAGACGTTCCCTATCAGCAAAGTCAACTGTTCTTCCATGCAGCACATGCAGCCTTTGAAAGGAAGAGCCACAAGGTGAAGTGTGTCTCCCACGCAGCTGGAGAAGTGTACAGATGTCTAGAGGCACCCAAGTGACACGACAAGCACAACAGTAGGCTGCCTTAGGAGAAGCATTTAGAAAAGAAAAACATGCAAAACATTCAGTAACTGGAAACCTTGTTCTTTGGCACCTAAAAAGTGCCCCCCACCCTAAGCTGATGAGCATAAAAAGCAGAGTCATATCTTCTCCAAGCATGATATTAGGATAACAGAGAGTTCTTGACTTCTTTGGAATGCTGACTATGCTATGTATGGTCAAATGATATAAACATGGGAAGAACACAAAGGATATTTGCTATACTATTATTAAATGTCACCTGTGCATGTCACAGACTATTTGCAAAACTTGTTCACTTATAAATAGCACCTACTCGGTTGCACAGAAAAGCTTGATTCAGGAGTGAATGATTAATAAAGTTATTATGCATAGTAGCAATAACAGTCCACTGAATCTTAAGTTTTAAAATGAAAATATTGATGACAATTTTAACAATTTTTAACTTAAATTTCCTTTCATTATGATCAAAGAAGCAAAGCTACTTCATTAACTTAAATATTTTTAGGCCAATAAAAGTGTCTTTGGGCTGGGCTTGGTGCTCACGCCTGTAATTCCAGCACTTTGGGAGGTGGAGGCAGGTGGATTGCTTGGGCCCAGGAGTTTGAGACTAGCCTGGGCAACATGATGAAACCCCGTCTCTACTAAAAATACAAAAATTTGCTAGGCATGGTAACACATGACTGTAATCCCAGCTACTTGGGAGACTGAGGCACGAGAATCACTTGAACCCAGGAGGCAGAGGTTGCAGTGAGCCGAGATTGTGCCATTGCACTCCAGCCTGGGTGACAGAGCAAGACTCCATCTCAAAAAAAAAAAAAAAGAGTCTTTGTTGCTGTCTCTCTGAATTAATCATGACCAGTCACTTGTAAGCACCAACAACGCGCGAGGCACTTAACCTGTGTCAGCTGACTTCATACTCTAAACATCACTGCAAGATGGATTTATTGTCATCATTTTAGAGGTAAGAAATTAAAGACCCAAGAAAGGAGCCTGGCCATGCACTGACAGTAACTCATAGCACCACTATTCTGATTCCAGGAATCTAGTTCAAAAGCCTGTTTTTTTCTCCATTCCATCACCATGCCCCCCCAAAGTGGGAGATGGCTATTTGTTGCAAGTTCCAAGTCAAACTGTCTTCAGATGGAGAAGTACCATGTGATGATGCAGATCGATTGGCCTAATGCACAAGGGCCGGTTGTAGTTCAGTCATAATTCCTATTTCAGCTAGCTCCAGGTGTTGGCTCTGGTGCATAATTTCGCACCATGAAGTGTTTGTGCCCAAGCACAAGCTGGAGTCCTACCTTGAGGTAGTTCCTCCTGAAGGTGTTCCTGCATGACCAGGAACCTGGGTCCACTTGGCCACCTGTCTTCTACCAAGTGAGAGCGATAGAAACACAAAATGTGGCTGTGGCAATTTTGACTTTCACAATGCCCCTCCTCCACCAAGTCCTGACTCTTTCTCTGCGGCACATTTTGCTCACTCACCCACAGAGGCTTGGGGTGAGGGGACTCTCAGCTGAAATCATGTAGACATTGAGGCCATTATCCTGACGATACTGGGTTAAATTCTTTTCAGCTGCTCTAGCAAAAGTGGACTCTGCCTTCATACAGAGGCTGGGTTTTCTTTGACACAATCTTGATCGAACAGAATAGGAGAGAACTCACATGTCATGCTCTGTCTACAGCAGGCCCTGATTAAAGGGAATAGGACCTGGCATCACATTTGATGCTACAGAGATTTCAAAACCAAGGCCAGGTTGACCTGCCAAGCCTGGAGTGGAATTTTATGACTAGTACCACTATTTTCACTTCAGAGTAACCTATAAGGAAGAGGATCTAATGATTAAAACAACAAGTAACTTGGTCATCAGTTTAAACTTTTCAACCCAGGCCCCTACCCTATATCCACACCCTGCGGAGGAGGAGAAAAAAGCACAAAAGCCTCATAGAAGTAACAATTGCTTATTTTAATGTTGGCAACTTATAACTGACAATTATGTTGTTAATTGATAGTTATTTCAATGAGTTGTCATCCATGTAGATTGTTCAGATTAGCAGTGTTGTTTTTGCATTGTGATTAAACCACTGGGTAGCTGCATAAAAACTGTTGTCATCTATTATAGATACATTCTAACATCTCAGAAGAAAAAAAGGGCCTAGCCCCTTTAAAGATACAGACCATTTTTAAAAGAGGCTGGTAGTCACAAAGTCTTGTTAAAACACGATTTTTAGCAGAACTCTAGATTAATGAAATGTAACATTTAATTAGAGAAATTCCTTTCTATGTAAATGAAGTATTAACTACACAAATGGCAGTAAAAGAGGGAGCAAACGTCAGCAGCAAGGTTACCAGACACACCAAGGAAACATTCCTCCTGCCTAGAATGAGGCTGACAGAGACCCTAGGCTTGTCCTTGGAACTAACACTCTCAAATTCAGGACAGGTGGCCAACTGCAGGATACAGCTGGTTTCTTTTTAGGACTGGAGACCAGAGCAAGTAAAATCCCACAAGTTTAGCCTGAAGGAAAGGTTTAGAATAAGTTGATAGTCCAAGACTAAATAGCATTTATTAACTCTACATATAAAAACAAAACAAAACCCTCTACTATATCTTACTTAAAAGTTTTCTATGGCTTTCAAATCTTGAAAAAAACAGATTGGATTTCTAAGTTGTTCCACTGCATAGAAGCTTCAAGCTGTAGTTATTTTATTAGCAATAGAAAAGTGATCTTGGACATCTCCTGGCAACAACACCAGAAGCCCAAGCTGCCCCCTCCTAATCCATGGGGCAGTCTTGGCCACAAGGTGGCAGTTGCCCAAATCTCAGGCAAAGTGACCTGTTGGAACTAAACAGTCTAGAAGACATGTCATAGAGTTTTAACATAAATCTGGATGAAAAGCATTCAAGTTATCAAGTTATTCAACCACCTATTTCCTTTTAACAAACCTGGCAGTCATTCTTGTTAAATTGGAGCAAGATTCCTTTTCATATCAACTGAATGTACTTTTTGGGTTTTTTTGGGTTTTTTTTTTGTTTTTTTTTGTTTTTTGAGACGGAGTCTCACTCTGTCGCCCAGGCTGGAGTGCAGTGGCGTGATCTCTGCTTACTGTAACCTCTGCCTCCCAGGTTCAAGCGATTCTCCTGCCTCAGCCTCCTGAGTAGCTGGGACTACAGGTGCATGCCACCACGCCCAGCTAATTTTTGTAATTTTTTAAAGTAGAGACAGGGTTTCGCCATATTGTCCAGGCTGGTCTCAAACTCCTGACCTCGTGATCCACCCGCCTCAGCCTCCCAAAGTGCTGGGATTACAGGCGTGAGCCAACGTTCCTGGCCCATGCATCTTTTTAAACTGCTGTTTTGTGGGAGTTGCATCTATGCAGTATTACCTACATTTTTCCAACTCTCCACTCCTGATGTCCCCACAATATTGCTACCCCCTCAATTGGCATTGCCGTGCTACTGTCTCATTTGAGGATGCAGTGGATCTGTGTGGGTTTACACTGCACAGAATTTTTTCCTTTCTTCTGATAAAAGGATTCTTATTTTCTTTAGATAACCACTCCTCACCTACACTCTTCTCCATGGGTTGGGTGGGCCAATCACCACCTCTGAGGCTCAGAGCTGGGCGTGTGTCTCGGGTCCAACCAGTCAGGTTATTCCATTCCTCTGGTCACAGTCAATATATTAGAGATAAGCATAGAACCCAGTCAGTCCAATAAGAACCCACCTTAGGGCTTTTTCTGAAACTTCTGGGAAAGAGAAAGGAAGCATTCTTTCTTTAAGGTGGGGAGAATGTAAGCTTGGAGATGCTAGGCCAGCACATGGATAGAACCTGATGAGAGACAAGCTTTCACAGGACAAAGCAGAATCAAGATAGAGGAGTTCCTCATAGGCGCATAGGTTAACAATTGGAAAACTGCTTTATATATTTGTACTAGGGTTGAGTAAATAGGTAAATATATTGTAGATTAAGAAAGCCAGGTTTCTCACTATCAAAGAAAGAAATTAAAATCAGGAAAGGGGGGAAGTCTAGAATGAACCTTGAGATTTGGGGATTAGAATTGGAGGTACCAGTATGAACTCATGGTTTTTCTCCCCAGTATATACCCAGATAGATAATACAGAAATAAATACAGATATATGTATGTGTGCATGTATGCATGGGAAAATACATATATTTGCTCGCCATATCTGCTAAGCAGGCATAGATGCAATGACATCCCAGTAATGATGAGCACACCTACCAGTCAGATCTTGGGTTCTAAATACCATTCTCCAATAAAAAGAACTGGGACTCCTTGGAGAAGTGAATGAATCCATGGCTGGGGTAGAGAAAATATAAAATGAGCCTGTAATATCTCTTGGTGCTGGAAAGTAGGCAAGAGCTCAAAAAAATGATGAAGGCATATCAGACAGCATAAAAGAGTTCCCCAAAGCAAAACCTGGAACCATTTGAGCAACAAAATAAGTATTGGATTATAATACTTGAATAAAACAAACATTTATGATATCAATAAATTTTATTTTTTCAACAAATAACTGAACAAATCAACAGAAAAGACACAGCTCTTCTTACAGAAAAAATCCAACTAATAAATGCAGAAGAAACGAGGGAAATAGAAAATTACTATTAGAAAAGTATAGTAAGAAATTTTGCAGGCAAGGTACACCAATGGTCTCTAAAATTAGTGGGGAAAATTTTGAGGAGAAATAAGATAGTTGCATAGTCTCAAAGTATCTAATTCAAGGTATTTAGTAATGACAAAGGGTATGATAGCTTTCCATTGGAGAAACCCAGCAGACATCACTTAAGGTTAACATTCTCCATAATATGATATGTTGACATCGTGTACAACTAATTTGATGGCCTCAGAAGCCTATAATAATTCCTAAGATATTCTTAACACAAATGCATAACCTCAGGCTAATCATAAGAAAAGGGTAGACAGGACATTCTACAAAATAACTGGCCACTGCTCTTTAGAAGTGTCAAGGTCATGAAAGGTGGCAAAGATTGAGGAAATGTCATAAAATGGAGGCCACTAAGGAAGCATGACAACTAACAGTGACATGAGACCCTTGACTAGATGCTGGAACAGACTTTAATGGAAAAACTGGTGAAATTTAATATCTGGTTTTATTGTATTGTACCAGTGTTAAGGTCTTAGTTTTGGTCACTGTTTTATTGTCATGTATGACTTTAATGTGAGAGGAGGCTGGATGCAGGGTCTCCAGAAATTTTCTTTACTATTTTGTAGCTTCTCTATAAGTTTTAAATTATTCCAAAAGAGTTTTTTGTTTGTTTGTTTGTTTGTTTGTTTAATGTAGAGGGTGAAAGTAGAGGGTCACTGAAGATTAAAGGGCAAGGAAAAGAAGGAAAGGGACCCAAGGACCTGAAGACATTATATGAGCTTCTGAACCACGCTATGATGGCAGCCAATTTACTCCAGGACTTTCTGGTAGTTCCTGGACAAGGGTGCAAATAAATTCACTACACTTAACACAATACTAAATTTAGATAAGTATAGTAAATTCATAGGCCATTGAAAAGAAAGAAGGGGAAAAGTGTTCAGCCAGGAAAGCAAATAAGAGCGGCAATTTACAAAATGTTAGAATAGTGCCATTAGTATTTTTTTAAATGAAAGTTTGAAATGTTTGTAAATATGCCTCTTCAATTTGCCCAATACTTTTGAATGCCACTTTGGGTTATCAACTGAATTCACTTTTCCCATAAGTAGACCACCTACCTAAATAGTGTTTCTGAGAAATGTAAGAAAACTCAGCCCTAAAACATGATTCTATTGGTCATGCCACAGAACATGAAATTCACTGCATTCATCTCATTTTGGGTTAAGACCTCGGTCTCTTAAAATGTAAATGCTATGGTCTAATCTATAAATATTCATCTCAGTGCTCTCTGAAGGAGTAATATACTATTAACATATTATTAATCATTAGCAACTTAGCCCCAATTTATTAATCAAATTAATTTATGTCCCATGGTAGGGTCTTGGAGGGATGGAACATAGAGTGAGTAGTTTTTAATGAATGACTAGAAGAAAGGAAGGGTCTGAAGTCTAAGAGACATGTGCTGACTCTGGGGATCCCATTCAAAGGTACTAGGGGAGAAAAGTTAGAGTAACAGAGAGAAAAGGAGCAAGAGAAAAAACAGCACAGTGTCAACAGCAACCCTGCCAACAATACCTGTTCATAACTACCATTTTCAGGAATAATACAGGCATTCTTTAAGGGACACACAGATCAGGGCCATTACTCAGTTATTCAGGTTGTTCCTGGACAACCTGTTACAAGTAATGACTAAATCCAGCCCAAGATCCCTTTGCCAAGCTGCAAGTCCTGCAGGGGCCTGCAGCTGCCCAGAGCAATGCCTTTCTCTAATTCATGCAAAAGTTTTGCAAGGGCAGCCCTTCACCAAAATTATTTTTAAGGCTTTTTTGCCCAAGGAGGAAAAGGGCATGTTGACATTTTCTGGTTATACAATCCTCTTCCACTTTGAGACTGTGACAAGAAACCTCATTGCCTTCCTCCTTGATATGGTTTGGCTGTGTCCCCACCCAAATCTCAGCTTGAATTGTAGCTATAATCCCCATGTGTCATGGGAGTGACCCCATGGAAGGTAATTGAATCATGTTGGGGGGTTTTTCCCATGCTGTTCTTGTGAAAGTGAATAAGTCTTATGAGATCTGTTGGTTTTATAAAGAGCAGTTCCCCTGCACATGCTCTCTTGCCTGCCACCATGTAAGACATGCCTTGGCTCCTCTTTGCCTTTTTCAGTGATTGTGAGGCCTCCCCAGCCACGTGGGACTGAGTCCATTAAACGTCTTTTTCTCTATAAATTACCCAGTCTTATAGCATGAGAACAGACTAATACAGTAAATTGGTACCAGGTAGTGGGGCACTGCTATAAAGATACCCCAAAATGTGGAAGCAACTTTGGAACTGGGTAACAGCCAGAGGTTGGAACAGATTGGAGGGCTCAGAAGACAGGAAAATGTAGGAAAGTTTAGAACTTCCTAGAGACTTGGAGAGCTCGGAAGACAGGAATGTGTGGGAAAGTTTGAAGCTTCCTAGAGACTTGTTGAATGGTTTTGACCAAAATGCTGATAGTGATATGGACAATAAAGTCCAGGCTGAAGTGGTCTCAGATGGAGTTGAGGAACTTATTGGGAACTGGAGCAAAGGTAATTCTTGCTATCCTAATTTAGCAAAGAGACTGGCAGCATATTGCCCCTGCCCTAGAGATCCATTAAACTTTGAACTTGAGAGAGATGATTTAGGGTATCTGGCAGAAGAAATTTCTAAGCAGCAAAGCATTCAAGAGGTGACTTGGGTGCTCTTAAAAGCAATCAGTTTGGTTTGGAATTGGAACTTATGTTTAAAAGGGAAACAGAGCATAAAAGTTTGGAAAATGTGCAGCCTGATGATGCAATAGCAAAGAAAAGACCATTTTCTGAGGAGAAATTTAAGCCTGATGCAGAAATTTTGATAAGTAATGAGGAGCCAACTGTTAATCACCAAGACAATGGGGAAAATGTCTCTAGGGCATGTCAGCAGCCCCTCCCATCACAAGCCCAGGGGCCTAGGAGAAAAAAATGATTTTGTGGGCGAGGCCAAGGGCTTGCTTCTTTGTGCAGTCTCAGGATTTGGTCTTATATCTTAGCTGTGGCTAAAAGGGGCCAACGTACAGCTTGGGACATTGCTTCAGAGGGTGCAAGCCCCAAGCCTTGCTGTTTCCACATGGTGTTGCAGGTGCACAGAAGCCAAGAACTGAGGTTTGAGAACCTCCACCTAGATTTTAGAGGGTGTATGGAAATGCCTGGATGTCTAGGCAGAGGTGTGCTGTAGGGGCAATGCCCTCTTGGAGAACCTCTGCTAGGGCAGTGCTGAAGGGAAATGTGGGGTGCAAGCCCCCACACAGAGTCCCCATGGGGCACTGCCTAGTGGAGCTATGAGAAGAGGGCCACCATCCTCCAGACCCCAGAATGGTAGATCCATCAACAGCTTGCTCTGTGTGCCTGGAAAAGCCAGAGACACTCAATGGCCAGCCCATGAAAACAGCTAGGTGGGGGGCTGTACCCTGCAAAGCCACAGCAGCAGAGCTGTCCAAGACCACAGGAATCCACCTCTTTCATCTGTGTGACCTGGATATGAGACATGGAGTCAAAGGAGATCATTTCAGAGCTTCAAGATTTGACTGCCCTGCTGGGTTTTGGACTGGCATGGGGTCTGTAGCCCCTTCATTTTGGCCAATTTCTCCCATTTGGAATGGGAATATTTATCCAATGCCTGTACCCTCATTGTATATAGGAAATAACTAATTTGCTTTTGATTTTACAGGCTTATAGTGGAATGGATTTGCCTTATCTCAGATGAGACTTTGTACTATGAACCTTTGAGTTAATGCTGAAATGAGTTAGGACTTTGGGAGACTTTGGGGAAGGCTTAATTGGTTTTGAAATGTGAGAACATGAGATTTGGGAGGTGCCAGGGGTGGAATGATATGGTTTGGCTGTGTCCCCACCCAAATCTCAGCTTGAATTGCAGCTGCCATAATCCCCACATGTCGTGGGAGGGACTCAGTGGGAGGTAATTGAATCATAGTGTTGGGTTTTTCTCCTTCTGTTCTCATGATAGTGAAGAAGTCTCATGAGATCTGATGGTTTTATAAAGGGTAGTTCTCCTGCACATGCTCGCTTGCCTGCCACCATGTAAGATGTGCCTTTGCTCCTCCATCACCTTCCGCCAAGATTGTGAGGCCTCCCCAGCCACGTGGAACTGTGAGTCCATTAAATGTCTTTTCTTAATAAATTACCCAGTCTTGGGTATTTCTTCATAGCAGTATGAAGATGGACTAATACATGCCTTAACTGTATATGCAGGCTACTGTCACCCCATCACCCTCTTGGTACTCAGGCCTGTTTTGAAGGTGGCAGAATGCAGAGCACAGAAGGCTCTCTAGCTCAGGAAAGAGCTTTAAAGCAGTCATCAAATTACCTCCAATGACAGAGCTACTGGTGCAAACTCTACTGATAATTTTTGTGCATATTGATATATTGTTTAGGGTGGTTAAAAGTAAAGGACAATGGAAGAAAGAATCTGGCTGAAATACTACTCAATAAAAAAATCAAAACTAAAACATTGTTGTCCCCTGCTAAGTTACTTACTGCAAGAAAGGCTAGAGTCAAAGTTAGGGAAATTAAAATAAGGTATTTCTTCCTACTGCTTTCAGGACAATGTTAACTGCTTCTGGTATATTTTGACCAGGAGAAAGTAGTAAATTAGCACAGTTTTCTCTTTAGAGCAGTGTGGATATATTAGTTCCTCCTATCATTTCACTAACACAGAGGCTCAAAGAAAATCCCACTGGCCTTAGAGAACATTACCAGGGGATGATAACCAGCAAATGCTTGGCTTTTCCCAACCTCTTTTCTGCAGCTTTTCTCTGGCTAGTAGTTGAAGGTGAGCCTTAGTTTAGGTCAGTGGTTATCTGGTGTCCTCCCAAGATTACTGCCACCCCCAGAGAGCACGATACACTTGTAGTGAGCCTGAATGAGAGCCCAATTTCCTCTCAGCTAAGCTTCAGAGGAAGCTTAGCAACCTTGACAAGCACTTACCTCCTTGGTTTTTTCTTCCAGTTTTCCCAAAGACATAACACAGGTGTTAAATATAGATAAGGCAGCCACATAGGGGACATTAACTTGAGGCACCATCTGCTCTTAGCTCTGCCTCCCAAAGTCTGCTGCTGCCCAAAATGTTTGATTTGGATGAAGGTATCATGTCTCCAGAGGGTCTGATGCAAGCATATTACTTTAGAGGAATAGCACACCGTTAGCCCTTCCCTCAATCATGCAACAAATACTTATGGACTATCCACTCTACTGAAACAGGTTCTCTCTGCCAAGCCTGAGGAATTAGTGCTAGGCAAAATAGAGACATTGAGTTTCCTGTCTAGTTTGCCATTCTTGCCTAACCGACTCTTCATCTTTGGCTTTTATCACCCCTCTGGGAAGTCTTCCATGAGCCCTACCTCTGGCTTGAGGAACTTCTCTTCTATTCTCCTATAACATTCAGTACATAAGCCATGGCACTTAGCACTCAAAAGGAACTCCGAGTTCCCAGGATTTCAAAGGAGGACAAAGGTTAGTTTGCGCATCTCAAAATCTCCTGTCATTTTCATTTCAGTTGTAAAATATCACATAAAATAACTCTCAAAACATCATTCTTAAGCACTACTCAAAGGAAAGAAAAATTGATATGCAGTGCACAAAATCTGGAAAAATAAAGTCTATACTGCTCATAATGGTAAACGCAGTTGTGGGTCATGAATCTGATCTAAATCACTGAAATCCATAAACAGTGATAACTTGCTCATAAAACAACTCTTGCGAGACTTTCCATAGGAAGCCTTAGAAGGTAATGAAACAGCAGCTAATTAACTCTGGTAAAGCCTTGATAGGTTCTGCTTTATTATCTTAATTAGGAATATCATGAACACTGTCCTCACAGCACAGACACAATTGTCTTCTTCACCCAGCTTTCCACTCCTGACGGGCAAAGACCTAGAGCTCTTCTTGCCACCAGACTTTAATAGCCCAGATTTTGTCTTTGAGTTTTACAGTGTACCTTCTTACAACTTCCTGCCTGTTCTTGGGTCACCAGATGGAATGATTTTGGCAAGCAGGCCCTATCACTGAGAATTAAGATTGTGCAGGGGCCAAGTCCCATGTTCAAAATTTTAAAACCAGACCTAAAAATCATAGCGAAAGATGTAAAACCAAAGTGAAACTAAAGTAGAGGGGGGAAAAAATTATCAGACAGACTCAGAAAACCTTTTCATGTTTAGTTTCTCTCATAAAATATAGAGTTTTGGGGAAAATCACAGTATCTTGCGTTCAGAAAGTGTTTTTTTTTTTTTTTTTTTTTTTTTTTTTTGAGTCAGGGCCTTGCTGTATCACCCAGGCTGGAATGCAGTCGTGCGATCTTGGCTCACTGCAACCTCCACCTTCTGGGCTCAAGCCATCCTCCTACCTTAGCCTGCCAAGTAACTGGGTGGGATTACAGACATGCACCACCATGCCTGGCTAATTTTTTGTTTTTTGTTTTGTTTTGTTTTTTTGAGACAGAGTTTTGCTCTGTTGGCCAGGCTGGAGTGCAGTGGCACCATCTTGGCTCACTGCAACCTCCAACTCCCAGACTCAAGCAATTCTCCTGCCTTAGCCTCCCGAGTAGCTGGGATTACAGGCATATGTCACCACACCCGGCTAATTTTTGTATTTTTAGTAGAGATGGGGTTGCACCATGTTGGCCAGGCTGGTCTCGAACTCCTGACCTCAGGTAATCTGCCCACCTCAGCCTCCCAAAATGCTGGGATTACAGGAGTGAGCCACCTTGCCTGGTCACGCCTGGCTAATTTTTTAAAAATTTTTTGTAGAGACAGAGTTTCTCCATGTTGCCCACACTGGTCTCAAACTCCTGAGCTCAAGTGATCCTCCCATCTTGGCCTCCCAAAGTGCTGGGATTACAGGCATGAGCCACCGTGCCCGGCCCAGAAAGCCTTTTGTACTGTTTCTGTTCTTTGCATTGAAAAAAGAAAAGAAAAGAAAAGAAAAAAAAACCCTGATGGTCTTGGCCCATGTTCCCAGGTTTCCCAGACCCATTAGCCATTCTGTATTACCTTGGCATTTATGATCATCTTGAGCTCATGACAAAAGCAGAGAGGCAAATATTCAACATGGTAAAACACTTGCTAAGTAATGACAAATACCATTTGCACATCTCCAAATGGAGCTAATTTTGACAAGATAAAATAACTGAGTATGTAGGCTTCATAACGACACATGTGATTTCACAAAATATTTCAAAGGAAGGTAGATAAATTCACCAATTACTAACAAAAACATATTATACTCAACTCATGGAGAGAATTGAAAAAAAAAAAAGATTAAAGACACAAACTAACTAAAACATATTAAGAGGCATTGTAGCCAGTGTAAAGTTAGAGGTGAATCTATGGAAACTTTGCTTTCTCTGGATTTTCCGCCGATCTTCTTTTCAATACTTACTCTGTTGACAGTATCTTTTAATGCCTAAGAACTGCTTTAATAATCTTGAAACAGGAAAAATAACTAGCATATGCTTGTAACAAAAGGTGTGTAGACATTGATGCTATAATTATACATCATAATAAAGGATATAATTCAATGTCCTAGAAGACAGCTTGCCTAAAAACATGTAGGAGATGATTTGGGACATCTTCAGGGACATAGCAATTTGGTAGTTGGAAAATAATTTAGGCAGCAAGCAATGTGGTCTGCTTACCCAAACCACAGAACAAATGTAATTAAAAGGAGGAATGGAAAATATTGTGGGTTTGACTTAAAAAAATTGGTTAGGAACTAGGAACTTTTTCTGACTATAATCTTCTCTTGTTACAAATGTAAGCATAGGGAAGCACTGATGCAAATAACATGATCCATCCAAACCCTTCCTTTTAACCACCTGGTATGCAGACAAAAAAGAAAGACAGAGGTAAGTCTAGAACATAAGGCTGGTACATTTAGGTTCCTTTTTAATAAAACCTCATACTAGGTTCTGTGATTTAACACGCAAGAAAAAGAAGAAAAGAAAAAGACTTTTGAGGTTAAAATTAAAAAAGAAAGAAGAGTGTCAAACAAAACACAATACTCCTCTTCATTTTCTGCTACCATTGGGTTGCTGGAAAAATACTAGAGGAGATATATGACAGAGTGCTAGAGAAAACCTCATACCCTCTAGTTTAATTTTTTTTTTTTCTTTTTTTGAGACAAGGTCTCACTCCTGTTGCCCTGGCTGGAGTGCAGTGGCATGATCACGGCTCACTGCAGCTTCCACCTCCATTGCTCAGGTGATCCTCTGCATAGTAGGTGCAGTGCCTAGGCTCACAACACATTTAGGGGTCCATGAACATGTTTTTAATTTCTTTTAAGATCAGGAGAGTAATGAATCCAGCAATCCCATTCCTAGGTATATACCTGAAAGAATTGAAAGCAGGCATTCAAACAAGTATTTGTACGTGAATGTTCACAGCAGCACTGTATTAGTCTGTTCTCATGCTGCTGATAAAGACATACCCGAGACTGGGTAATTTATAAAGGACTCACAGTTTAATTGACTCACAGTTCCACATGGCTGGGGAGGCCTCACAATTAAAGTGGAAGACAAAGGAAAAACAAAGGGACATCTTACATGGTGGTTGGCCAAAAACAAAAAAAAAGAAAATAGAGGTTGTTCAGGGGAGCTCTTGTTTATAAAACCATCAGATCTTGTGAGACGTATTCACTACCACGAGAACAGCACAGGAAAGACCCGCCCCCATGATTCAATTACCTCCCACGGAGTCCCACCCACAACATGTGGGAATTATGGGAGTTACAATTCAAGATGAGATTTGAGTGGGGACATAGCCAAACCATATCGAGCACTACTCATAATAGCAAAAAGGTGGGGAAAAAAACACAAGTGTCCATCACTGATGAGTGGGTAAACAAAATGTGGTAAATACATACAATGGAACATTATTCAACCATAAGAAGGAATTACTAGTACATGTTACAATGTGAATGAACCTTGAAAACATTACACTAAGATTCCAGACACAAAAGGCTACATATTGTATGATTCCATTTATATGAAACATCTAGAACAAGCAAATCCATAGAGACAGAAGACAGATTAACGGTTCTCAGGGGTTGGGAGAGGGGCTTATGGGGACATGTCTGCTTAATGGGCACAGGATTTTCTTTGAGTTAATGTTTTGGAAGTAGGTAGATGTAGTGATTGCACAATATTATCAGTGTATGAAATGCCACTCAATTGTACGCTTTAAGATGGTTAGTGGTACAGCATGGTGATTATGGTTAATAACGTATTGTATACTTGAAAATTTCTAACATACTAGATTTTAAGTGTTCTTGACACAGAATAAGCATGTGAAGTAATGCATATGTTCATTGGCTTGATTTAGCCATTACACAATGTGTAAGTATATATTTCAAAATATGCTGTACATCATAAGTATGCAAAATTCTTGTCAATTAAAAATGTTTAATGCTAATGGTTCATTTATGTAAATTTCTCAATAAAAAAGAAACCAACCTAGATTATATTCATTTTTGTACCAATATAGTCATAATTAAAAAATATATATTTATGAAGAGGTCTATAAGGCAAAAGTGCCTAGGACCTATGAAAGTCGTAATGCAGCCCTAACCGAGTGCACAGGATGCAGAGACAAGCAGAATGAACCTGAGCCATCTGAGTGAGAAAGGGTAGTTGGTCAGAGCACAGCAAGTAAGGGACAGGCTCACGTGTGTGGAGGCTGGGGAAGCCGGCAGAGGCCCAGCCAGGCATGGCAAAGCCTCGGGATGCTAGGTGAACTGCCAATAAAGAGTTTTAAGGAGACTGATATTTTCAAAGATCACTCTGGGCTGCTGATTGGAGTGTGGACTAGTCAGAGTCAGGAAGAATGGTTACGAGGAGCCCAAATTCCAGGATACTGCTGTAATCCAAGCAAAAAATGATGGCTCTTGCTCGGATGCTGGTAGAGGAGATGTAGAGAGATGCATGGCTTTGAGACACTTGGACAATCAACAAGATCACTATGGGAAATGGGAAGGAGAGGGCGTCAACATTAACATTCCCCTTTCTGGCATGAGCATCGAGAAGCATATGGTGTTATTCATTGAGACAAATACTGAAGGTCCAGGGTTAGGGGTAGACATTCAGAAATTGAATTCTGAACACATGAAGTTTGAGGTACCTGTGGAAGTTCCAAAGCAGGGGCCAAATAGGTAATTCAATATTTTACCTGCAACTCAATTGAGGAGTGGAGTGAAGATGGAAAACTTGGGAGTTGCCCATGTCTGGAGTAAAAGGAAATCCCCAGAACAAATGAGATCATCCAGTAAAAGAGTGCAGAGTGAGAAGAGAAATCAGCTCAGGATCAAGCCTGGGGAAAATTCGATATTTAAGGGCCATGTACAAGAAGAAAAGCTAGCAAAGGAGAGAGAAGTGGAAAGAGGAAGAAGGAAACAGCTGCGCCATGGGTAGATATCAGGAAAGAGTCCACTTCAAGAAATGGAGAACAACCAACTGATGTGAACACTGAGGTCAGGCAGTATGTGAATCTTTAAATGTTACATGGGTTAGTGACAAGGAGGTCACTGTTGACCTTTTCAAGACCATCTTCAGTGAAGTGAAGGAGCAGAATAACTCAAATGGGAGTTATTCGAGAAGAGTGGGGGAAAAGGAAGTGAAAAGTGTGTGGGCAACTCTTTCAAGAACCTGACTGTGAGTGAGGAGGTGACAATGAGACAAGCCAAACCCCGACTTCACTCACCTAGCTGCCTGCCCATGGGGCAATAGGAAAACTAAGGCAGAAGTAACTGCCAAAAGCAAAGGAGTAAGCAACCTGATGCTGCTAATTCTTAGAGCTCAATGACAAGCAAGGCCTAGGTCCTTCTGCAGCTGGTTGCCTGACAGTCTAGCAAGTTGATAGAACCCATGCCATGATCCTGTTAATTTTATGACTGTTTGCAAAGGGACAGTTTTCTCTGCCCTTGTAGAGCAAAACCAGGGAGAAATTTAAGTTTGCAGTTTGCTCCCCACCAGATCTCACCGTTGTTGTGGGGAAAAGTCCTCAAGAACAAAGAAGGTGCAATCACACTGGGTCAGAGTCCAAAAAGCCAGCTTCAAATAATGTTAAGACTGTATACCACCTTTGGTGGTTAAGTACAGAGTGTTAAAAGAGGTCACTCAGCACTGGCGCTGCAGGCTGAGTCCAGCCCCATGATGCTCCCACACATTCTAGGACACCTTTTCTCCACAGCCATAGCTGTTAATGGCTCACTTCTTTCCTCCGAGGCTTTGCCCTCTGTGTCCTAAGTTTAAATTCCAGGACAGAGAAATATCTCAAAAAACTGTCCCTTTATCCTTTGCCAATTGAAAGAGAAACCAGCCCAGCAGCGACGAGATTAGGTAACACAAGACCTTGGTTCTGGGTGGTGTTCACACCTACTATCGCTTTTGCTGTGCATCATCAGTCGAATAATGATTTCTAGGGCAGAATATTGCTTTAAAAAGTTGGTTTTGGCCAGGCGCAGTGGCTCACGCCTGTAATCCCAGCACTTTGGGAGGCCAAGGTGGGCGGATCACGAGGTCAGGAGATCGAAACATGGTGAAATCCCATCTCTACTAAAAATACAAAAAATTAGCTGAGCATGGTGGCATGTGCCTGTAGTCCCAGCTACTGCAGAGGCTGAGGCAGAAGAACTGCTTGAATCTGGGAGGTGGAGATTGCAGTGAGCCAAGATCACGCCACTGCACTCAGCCTGGGTGAGAGAGAGAGACTCTGTCCCAAAAACAACAACAACAACAACAACAACAACAACAACAACAGTTGGTTTTGTGCATATGTTGCTGCCTCATAGTTTCTAGTCTCCATTTCAGGGTTGACTCACTGTCTCCAATATTGGAGTAGATTTCAGGAACACTTTGGTTAGAAAGATACATTCCTATCATCGACTTTTCTTAGTTTTTTCCTGCCCTGAATTTGGCTTATCAAGTGAGCCTCAAGCTTAACACTAGAGCCTGAGCAAGTAAGGCCCTATGTTCTTTCTTTGAAAGTCATAAAAGGTTTATTAGGTCTCCTCATGAATCTAACCGTGCCAAGTAGACAAGGCCTACATGCAGGCTCTCCTAGGCTTGGGGCATGGTGCTCCAGATGTCACATCTGTGGATATTTAGCAGAGTTACACTGTAGCTCTTAGAGGATCATGTTTAAGGAAAAACAAAAAACAAAAAAAGTAGCCCTTCCCTAACATTGAAATAAAAGGAATATGTTGTTATAATGAAAAAAGTATAAGAAACTAGAGAAGCCAGATAGATTTTTTTTTTTTAAGTCAGAAAGGTGATTATAGTCAGAATGTCATCAGCTTCTCTTACTATAACCTTCAGGTTAGAAATTATGAAATGATCATTTCATCTTGAGTATCGGGTATACAACATGCACTCAAACGTTTGTTGAATAAATAAATGCCATCAATCCTGTTTTAGGTTGTATGAAAACAGCTGTGATACTTGAGATAATCACACAGGATTTGAAGCCAGAAAATCTGGAGTCCATATTCTGACATCTACTAGCTGTGTGTTTTTGAGTGATACTCTGGCCCGCTAAGCCTTAACTAGAAATGGAGATAATACCTATTCCACCTATCTCACCATGTTATAAGAATTGAATAATGTTATAGTTGCATGTGAGAAAGAAAAGTAAATAGTAATCAGAATCAGGACAGAGATGTCTGGCACCACCACTTCTGTTTAACATTAAGCTGTTGATTAAAAGTAGAGGCATAAGACTTGGAAATGAAGAGACAAACATTTTCTTATTTGAGGACAACATGACAGTCTCCATAGAAAGTCAATAGGATCTACAGGCAAACCATTAGAATATCAAAAGAATTATGTAAGATTATTAGACAAAATCATTTTATAAAAATCAATAGCATTTATATACTCCAGTATTGATCAATTTAACATTTAATTTTTAGAAGCCTATTCTCCAAAGCAACAACAAAAACATAAGCTACATAGGAATCAGTGCAATAAAGGATGTGTAAGGATTTTCAAAGAGACAATAATTTATTTTTTAAAATCATTAAATACTTGAATTAATGGAGAGATACAGAATGATCATGGATAGAAAGACAACATTCTTTTCCCAAATTAATCTATAGATTCAGTGTAATTCTAATCAAAAATCTTAACCTGATTGTTTAATTCTACGTAATCATTTAATCCTAAAGTTCACAGAAAGAGCCAGGGGTGAAGAACAGTCAAAACCATTTTGAAATACAGAGAAGGGTGGGCAGAGGAGACTTCCTTACCGGATATCAAGAATTTAGGATAAATGACAGAGAAGGCATTACAATCAGCAGTGAAACACTGGACTATTCAATAAACTGCTAAGACAACTGATTATCCATACGGAAAATAATGGACTTCATGCCATAAACAAAAGTAATTTCAAAGAGAATTAACAAGATAAATGGAAAGGCAAAATCATAAAATTTTTAGAGAAAAATTTGTATGACAGTAGGTAAAGAATTTCTTCAGAAAGACAGAAAAGCCACAATTCAGATACAATAAAACTTCTGCAAAACAACACACACAAAACACCATAAACAAAATTAAAGATAAGCCTTAGACTGAGAAAAGAT
The DNA here is from genome assembly GCF_043159975.1 of Macaca nemestrina. Taxonomy (NCBI): domain Eukaryota; kingdom Metazoa; phylum Chordata; class Mammalia; order Primates; family Cercopithecidae; genus Macaca; species Macaca nemestrina. Next base: position 71,793,933 of record NC_092135.1, read on the forward strand.
ACTATCAGCATATATGTCTCTAAAATATATATAATATACATATAAAATAATATGTACCTGGGATTTATTAACAATGTTTAAAGATCAATGCAAAAATTGCAAATAACCCCAAAAAGCAAGAGGGCAAAGGATTCAAACAGGTGACTCCCATCAGAGGAAAATGGATTATGAACTTGTAAAAATATGCTCAACCTCATGAGAATATAGAAAAATTAGAATTAAAGTCCTGAGTTATCATTTCACATCCAGCAACCCATCATGTGCAGTAGCCTATATCCCCAGTTCTCCGATAAAATGAACAGCAGGGAAACAGTTGGATTTAAGCCTTTTTTTTTTTTTTTTTTTAGACAAAATCTCTCTGTTGCCCAGGCTGGAGTGCAGTGGTGCGATCTCAGCTCACTGCAACCAATGCCTCCTGGGTTCAAGCGATCCTCGTGCCTCAGCCTCCGGAGTAGCTGGAATTACAGACATGCGCCACCACCCCCAGCTAATTTTGTACTTTTTATACAGATGGGTTTTCACCATGTTGGCCAGCTGGTCTCAAACTCCTGACCTCAAGCAATCCGCCTGACTCAGCTTCCCAAAGTGCTGGGACCACAGGCGTGAGCCACTGCCCCACACCAAGCCTTCTTTTCAATATTCAACTCAAGAGAGCTGTCTACTATGTGAGAAGACCACCTACAGTAAGAGACTATGAGGAGTACCACACCTGGGCAGGGCTTGACTGAGAGCTAGAAGGTGGAACCGCTGAGAAAAACATGCATTGTTTCTGCTACAGCTAACAAATATTTGATTATGCCTACTGGTACCAATTTTTAAATATACGCACGGCTTAGTTTTTCAGGTCCCTTTGAACTTTCTTACTTATACTTGCTTTTCTTCCAGATGAATCTAGAATCATTTTGTCAAATCCCAAAACAAAATTTCATTGTCATTCACTGGAAAAAAAAATCTGCCAAGGCAGGATTGGGAGGGTATGGAAAAAATGCGAACTATAAACTGCTGGTAGGAGTATAATTTGGTATGTATGTTATGGAGATCAATTTGGAAGTATCTGGTGAAACTGAAGATTAAGAATATCCTGTTGGTCAATGATTCAAGTTCGAGATACATATCTCAAGAAATGCTCACATGTGCACAAGGAAATATGTCAAGTATTTCATTGCAGCATTGTTTATAAGTCAAAAATTGGAAATAACTGAGATGCTCAAGAAGAAAATGAATACATTGTGATAATGAACTACAGCATTTAAATGAATGAGTTAGAGAAACATGTTAGTGTGGATACATCTCAAAAACATGAGTGGTAAAACAAGTCCCAGAAGGTTTTGTACAGAATAATAGCATTTATATAAAGTTTCAAAATCAGAAAAACAATCCTAGGTATGCATATATACATATAATAAGGATATAAAACCATTCTGATAAACATCAAATTCAGAGCTGCAGTTACTTAAGTGGGTAAACGGAGATAAATGAAATGAGACAGGGCTATACAGACTTCAACTATAATCATTCCTTTTTAAAAGAAAAAACATATAGGTAAAAATAAGATTATAAAAGCTGGATGACAGATACTTAGGTATTTATTACATTGTTTTCTGCATTTTTCTGTATTAATTGAAATGTTTCATAATAAAAAAGGCACAATGCGAATACTAGCAGTTAATACTGGCTGATAACTACGTGGATCAAGGTGAATTAACTCATTAATACACTATGCAGACAACTATTTTCAAGTGTAGGAAGAATACTGATTTTTTTAGTGCTTACATTTACTAATACATAATATGTGCCAGGCATTATGGAAAGTGCTTTACATGCATTAACTTATTTATCTCCATAATCACTCTGTGAAGATGATGCTGGCATCAGTCTCATTTTATAGTGAGAGAACAGGCTGAGTGGAAAGGTAAAGAGTGAAAGGTCACATAGGTGGTAAGCAGCAGAACTGGGAGACAAGCAAGCCCACATGTGTTTAAGTCCCAAGCCTATGCACTTAATCACTATATTGTGCTATGAAAGGTTTCAACTTTACTAAATGAATAAAGATTAAAAAAACCACACAGAGTTACAAGGAGTAAACTTGAGAAAAATGCAATTAACACAATCAAGAATTTTTAAAGGATCAGGGTGTGAGTAGGACTAAGTAATTGGGTATACCATAATTAAAAGGCCCAAACTTATTCTGAGTCCAAATACACAATGAAAATATACACGATGTGGTGTGAGATAGAAACATGGGCTAATGCTGGCAGAAGGTCAGTATTCCACAAGACCAACCACAGATAAAGATACAGCCATCTGTTAAGAGGGTGTCCTGAAACTGTAGAGGGACTTCTAAGCCTTTTAATCAGTTTTCTTGGACACATTCTACCAGGTTTCAAGGCCCACCCTTTCTGATTCATCCCAGCTCTATACTAAGTTCTGCCTCATCTAAATCTGACTCACTTGGCAGACAATAAACGTGACGTTTTGTTGGTATTTCTCAGAATGGCAGTCTCCAACCTTTTCGGCACCAGGGACTAGTTTTGTGGAAGACAATTTTTTCATGGATGGGGGACGGGGGGGCGGGGATGGTTGTAGAATGAAACTGCTCTATTTCAGATCATCAGGCATTAGATTCTCTTAAGGAGGGCACTCCCTAGATCCCTCGCATGTGGGGTTCACAATGGGGTTCGCACTCCTATGAGAATCTAATGTTGCGGCTGATCTGACAGGAGGCAAAGCTCAGGCAGGAACGCTCCCTTACCTCCTGCTGTATGGCCTGGTTCCTCACCTACCAGGTACCAGTACCGGTCTGTGGCCCAGGGGTTGGAGACCCTTTTCTAGAGGATCAAGTCACCAACCCTAACTATGGTGTTTTATGAGAATATACTGTATCTCAGTTGTCTTAGTTGGCATTATTTGGTAGCAAGTAACACCCTACTGATTTGCTTAAGAAAAAACTAAGTTGGGGGGTCTCTCTGTAAGGTTTTAAGGCTATCTTGTGGATCCCCAGAAGGATGAAATGCAGACAGTGAAATGCAAGACACTGCAACAAACACTGCCAAATTATCAGGAATCAAGAAAGCCATTTTCTTTTTCTTCTCGGGTTGAATGTCATCTTTGCTTTCTCTGCCTCCCATATATGTTCCAGATGTGACCTTCCAAGACATCAGTTTTCCAATTCCAAATTCTCAGGAGAAATCATCTAATTGGCTCAACTTTGACCAGATGTCCACTCCTTGTCTGATTTCTGAACAGCTCCTCATGGAAGGTGGCAGAAAGTAATGCTCAGAAAAGGGATGTAAGTTGGCAGGTATCCTAAAAGGTCACTAAGCCAATACTTCCTGTATTCCCTGTTGTCTATTAATCGGAGGCTTAGACTTTTTTTGTGGGAGAAGGGTGGTGGGGAGAAATGACTGCATTTCTCTGATGGCCTTTCCCAAGGAAAGGCCACTTAAAAACCACTTAAAAACCACTTCAATACTAAATTTTTTATCTTTCAGTCAAAATGAACCTGAAGATTCTCCGGCTGGTTTTTAGAAATGTTCAAATACGATAGAATCTTACATAGGGGTATAATATCCTCAAGAAAATACACATTTATGTGCCTCAGTCTTTTCTTCTTATTCCATCCTTTTCTGATAGGGCAGTCACTTCAGACACTTTATCCACTATCAATTTAGGTCTCAACTGTTCACATTTTTGCATTATAAACAAGATTCCCCCTCATTTTGGAAAAATTAATGAACCATAGTCAAACAATGAAAATTCTAAAACACTTCACTACAGAAAAATGGAATCTCCAGAGTTACAGGGGGAGGAGGGCATTGGAAGGTTACCATTTGAATCTCTACCATAAGTCAGGCACTATGCTAAATTGCTTATATTTTAATACAACAAAATTGCTTATATTTTAATACAACAATTCTATGAAGAGGGAGTACTATTGTTAGCCTCTTCATGAATGATGAAAATCACGTTTTAAGGTAAGAAAACTATCAATATCACACATCTAGTATGTAGCTTAGCATAGATTTAGAAGAGTTAAAAGGTGAAAAATGGAGAGAAGGGCTGAAGGAGATAGGCCTTCTCAGGATATCATTCTTAACATCAAAAACTGTATCCTAAACATATTTAATACAATGAAGTGGCATGACTTGTTACATAACAATATACATGACAGCTTTTACAGTTTTAAAAATATATTCGTATCATCAAGACTTCATAACATCAAATAAAAGCAACGGGGGGGGAAAAAAACTTTGTATACCCTTTAGACTCCAATTTTGTTATGTGTATTCAACTCCGCACATTTGGCCAGGCGTGGTGGCTCACGCCTGTAATCCCAACACTTTGGGAGGCAGAGGTGGAAGGATCACTTGAGCCCAGGAATTCAAGACCAGCCTAGGCAATATAGTGAGACCCCATCTCTAAAAAAAAAAAAATTAAAATTAGTCGAGCATGGTGGTGCGCACCTGTGGTCCAGGCTACTTAAGAGGCCGTAAGTGGGGAGGATTGCTTGAGACCAGCAAGTGGAGTCTGCAGTAAGCCATGATTGCACCACTGCACTCCTACCTGGGTGACACAGACAGACCCTGTCCAATATAGGGAAAAAACAAACAACAAACCCTGGACTTGAATGAATTTTTCTGCGGAGGTGTAGGATCCCAAAAAAACTAGGAATCACTCATAAAAAAAATAAATTCTTCTCTTTTGCAATTTGGCAGCCCCTCTTAAAATTTTATCCACTCTGTCCCTCACAAAGTACCCCCATCACCCAACATACCACACTGTAGCTTTGCAAACGCCATTTCTGCTGCTGAGTTTCCTAGACTTCATGCAGAATTCTCCCTCTTTTAGGTTTCTACAGTACTTTACATCTGCCACTAATATATATTTACATCATATGCAAATCTGTCTGAACAAGGCAAAGGGTCAATGTATTTTTGTTTCAACACTAAATAAAATTGTGATTTCACTAAAATATCAAATTTTGTACCCAAGATATCAATTAATTTGTTTCGTGCTTATTGTCAGACAACAAAAGACTTAGTACTCATTCATGGCAGTAAGTTTTAAACATACTGTTTAGTGAAAAATAATTATTTTACAATGAAAACGATTGTTACCAGCTTCATATAATTAAAACTGAAAACCAAATTCTTTAACAGGTAGCATAACATGTCAGTTTATATATTTTAAAACCAAATGTTATTCCATAATCATTTATGCAACAACCCCAAATTTCAAATATTGAACACAATACAAATTTTTCAAAAAAACAAAACTTTTGGATCTCGAGTAGGCAGTACTGGAATTTAAACTACAATCAAGAGCCTAAGGGGATGCTTGCTCTATTTTTAGTGATTGTAACACAGTAGTGTTTAACAGAACCACTTGAGCAGCTGTTTCAAAACACATATACACTCCATCCCCAGAGATGTTGATTTAGTAAGCTGAGGCGGCTTACCAGGCCTATGGAATCTTTAAAATGCTCCCTAGCAATTTCTGATGAACAATACTGTTTCAGAACTATTTTCTATGAAATAGGTTTGACATGCTTTCAGCTTGTATGTTATGTGTATTTTTAAGTATCTTAAGCATTGCCACTATTTTGAAAGACCAAAGTTATTTACAGGGCATCCAACTTTCTGTGGTAGGTGTAGCTCCTTTAAAAGGTTATGTGCTTTTTGGTTGAGTCACTTTTCAATAATTAAGCCTCAATCTATAGAAAATTAGATGCTCTTCAAGTGATTATTTTCTTAAATTAAAATTTGAGGTATACAGATAATCGAGTCCACTAAATGTTACAATAGGATTTGTACATAAATATATTCAATATGCACTAACTCTAGCCTTTACAAAAATAAAGCAATTAACACCTATTAGAGTATACCTACCCTGAGAAATATTATACTCATATACAATATTAATAGATTTTATAACCAGAAAAAGTTGACATCAGAGCAAATCTTCAAATGTTGTTTCCAGAGTATATTCAACATTTTAAAATATAAAAATAGAACTATTTAAAATTATCTACACCAAGGTTACATAACTTTGGTAAAAGTTCCAAAGTTCACTAATATATTCCTAGTGGGCACTAAAACAATCTAAAAATTTAAATAATTTTCAAGCCTACTTATTTTCTTCATTGCATTCATTCTCTATGAATTCATAACATATGCATGGACACCTATGGATTCAAAGTACACCATAAACTTACTGTAAAAATTCAGTATTACTTAAAACATCTCTACTATCACTCAAATGGTTTAATTTGACTTAATGGGCAGTTTGCTCAAATGAACCACCTGCTGCTCACTTCATTCTCTTCACATTAATCTTAATTTAAAAATTCTAAAAATTACCTAAAGGAGTTTAAAGATTCAAAATCTAATCCCTGTAACTTCAAAATAATTGTAAATTCTAGTGGTTCATTTATATTATTTCAAGTAGAACTTCCTATTTTACATCACAAGCTTAAGTCTCACATTTAGAAAAACTGTCCATGTTTATGCGTGTCTAGAGTTCTCCAATGCAATCAGCTATTACAGACAGTCAGACTGGGCCTGGAAAACAGAAAATGGACATATTTACCCCCACTGTATACATGTGTTAATAAATTTTTTACTTTAAAATATCTAGAATACACAATCACATTAATACTTTCTTCCTACTCTGCCTTTATCATGATCAAACACATGCAAATTCAAAACACAACTTTTTCAAGTAACTCCTGCCATGGTTACCAACGCTTGTCTTATCATTTTCAGGAGCTTACACGTAAATTCGGGTTTTCGATAAATCAAAATATTCTGCATTGCTTTAAAACGGGAAACAAAAAAAATTTGCAAAATAGTACTGATAAAACTGATATGAATCAATGTGGGCTAACACTAAGACTTTTTTTCAAAAATTGTATTTAATAAGCTCAATCTTATTTACTCTAAGTAAAAAATTAGTAAATGACCAGTGTCTCCATATATCTCTTCTTCAAATAAACATGCCTGTTTACAATTCAGTGTCTAAAATCAAGAATCTAAAAATAAAAAGCCAAGTTGAAGAAAAATAAACCACCAACTCTTACCCCATACCACTGCAATATTTTTAATGCATAGGAATACAACAAACTCAAAAGAAAAAAAAATAGTGTTTTATTAACTACCACACTGTTATAATACACTTTAAACGTACAATAAGGTAGCCTTTAAATTTGAGGTGGTCTTAAGAATAACAAATGAACACAATTCCAAATTTTTGAAATAGGTGAACTGCTGCAGTTACAGGTATACATTTAGGAAAATTGTATAGCTCTTACAAGACCAGCAATGTAACTTTATTTTGTACATTTTTAAATTGAAAATATAAACAATAATTAAAAAATAAAAAGAAAATACAGCATAATAAAAAACATACGTTTCTCAATTAAATGTACTGGATACATATAAATTTTAAGGGAAGAAGCAAAAAAGGAAAATGATTGATATTTAAGTGCAGACTGACTACCTAGACAAAAAAAAAAGACTTAAAAAAATATCATAAAACCTCTAGTTTTTCTATGACTAATATCCATATGGTTGGAGTATCGTCACTATGGAAGTGATTTTGTTATGTTTGCATATGTTATACTTTACTGGTAATTTACATGATGGCTTTTAAGGCCCTGGGAGACATATGGTTTTTGGAAACAAGATTGGATAAAAATCACTGCTAAGACGCAATACACCTTATTTTTTTGGTCCTCCAATAGTCAAGAAAAGGGATAATTCACTATAACATTCTCTTACCACCCAAATGCCTCAACTTATACATTTTAAACTTTTTCAAACATTGGTTATATTGCCCAACTTCGTTATTGAAAGAATATTAACAAGACATTATTTTGGCAAATTAAATCTTAAACATGGCTTTTCAACAGGATTTAAAAGGTGACTATCCCTAGAGTTCCATGTTAAAATGTAGTTTTCAAAATCTTACAAGAGTAATGCTTAAAATATTGTACATAGTTAACCTAATTAAAATAATTAGCCTCAAAATGACAAATTGATAAGCTAAGTAAAGCCTACACTATGTAACATTTGCTTGGAAACTTGATTTGTCAGTTATGCATAATAAAAATTCCAGTCATCAAGAAAATTACAAAATTTTTTATCATAACATGATTTCTTTCACCCACCAGCTTTTTTATCTTACAATAGATAAATACCAACATGTTCTCATTTTTACACTAAACCACACAGGATTGATGCATTTGGTTAGACTACCATTCGCATTGTTAAATTCAATTTTCTCTTTATATAACTTGGTAAAATTTCATTTCTTCTAGATTCCAAAAGTACCTACAAAACCCATGCAATTTTACCATTTTTAATATACTATGGAATATCATACAAAGTAAGGCATTTCAGTGTCATGTATAACCAAGTTACTGTCAATCCAAAAATTTTTGCACATCAATAAAAAGATATCTAAGAACTTAGGAACAATATTCTTCTCACTACTGTATAAAAATAACCACAATGAATAAGTATTTGTGTAATATTTACTCCATTGTCTCATTTCCAGAAACTGTGACAAGCTGTAAAGGTATTTCAGTGTTGGTAAGGATATCTTGATTGCTGGTGGCGGAAGTATTAACAGTTCCTATCCCTGAAACAGAACCTTGTTGAATATTTGCAAGGATAAGCGTTGTTCCTCCTGCAGTAATCAAAGTATCATCTCGCGCAGCTTCCACAGATGCCAGCACTGTACTGCTAGAGTGAATACCTTTTTTATTCTGGTGTGTTTTAATATGTTTGGCAAGATGGTCACTTCTCATAAAGCGTTTTGAACATTCTGGACAAACAAATTTCTTCTCACCTGTTAGGAAAAAAATTGTTACTTGGTTTTAAAAATTCAACTTTAACAGCTCAATCATTTCCCCCAAAACATAAAGTCAGTCAATGCTGACAGTTAAGGATGGGAGCAGGGGTCTATTAAAACTGTATTTTTACAAGCTACCCCTGCCAGATTTCTCTTACAGAATATTTCTCCTTAAAATAAATCATCTTTACTTTTTGATGAATAGCAAAATTCAAATATGTATTATATAATAGATGGATATTCAAATAAAACTTTAATATCTCAACTATGCTGTTTTAAATACCTGTGTTAAGATGCCAGCTAAAAAAAAATCATCTACAACACATTTTAAAGTCTAAATAAAAGTATATTCTTTCACACTATAACTAAAATACTAACGTGCCATGTTCATGACACTAAACCTTCAACTCTTAAATATAATTAAAGCAACAGGGTATTTCTAGATGAAAGAAATGACACGATAAGCTTGAGATCCAAAAAGAGTAAGTAATCCGTAGAAAAAATGAATCTGGCTAGCTGACTTGATTTCAGCTACAACAATCAAGAACAAGGATAATTAATGTCAAGATGTTAAAGTTGATAAAACCCTGATGCCTAAATTTATTTCCCAGCATGAATAAGTTTAAATACAAAAGACAGACTGAATTTCTATTATGTTGAAGACCGACTCTGCAAGAGGATTACCAAAAAAGACAAAAGGCCAACCTAAAAGGAATTCAGAGAAATCAATAAAAATCAATAAATCTAGGAAATATTTTAATTCTTTTCTTCAAAAATGTCTTACCCTGTATCTTTTGTTCTAGCACCTCTACTCTACATAGGTCTTTATCAGACCTCACGCTTGAACTATATTGCAGTCACATCCTAGTCTGTCTCTCTCGACATTATTTACCTTAAAGACCAAATTTTATTACATCAGAAAACTTCAAGATTATATTAAGTGATATGGAAATGCAAGGGTAACTTGCAGATGATGTAACAGTTTAGATGCTCCACTGCCTAATTTACAAGGAACTTTAAAATGTGCCTCAATCCTACTTAATTGAAATGTTATGTAAAATCTCATCCTCATTCACCGCTACAAAAAAAAAAGGGGGGGGTCTCTCACTTCTTCTATTAACATACTACCATTTTTCTAGGAAAGTATTTCCCAGTTTCTCTTGTAACATTAGTCCTGAGAGGTACTCCATGGCAAACGGCACAATGATCAAACAAGGTTAGGAAATGCTACACACGTTACCATCACTAATTTATAGATGCAAGCTGTCCATCTAGCATTTAAAGGTCTTAAGAGGTACTGCCTTGAAGGTACTTTAGCCCACTATTTCCTACACTTGTTTGATCACTGACCTTTTTCTCCGTTTTACATTATTCCTTTTTACAACCTGCTGATAAAATCCTACTGAGGAAAATTCTGTTACAGGGCCATCGTAAGGTCTATTATCCCATACTTCACTATCCCAAGCAATAATTACCTGTTTCTGAGCCTTTTCAACAGCAGACTGCAATGCAAAATCTTTTATCTACCTTTTTTTTTTTTTGGAGACAGGATCTCACTTTGCCACCCAGGCTGCAGTACAGTGGCATGACCATGGCTCACTGCAACCTCAGCCCCCTGGGCTCAAGCAATCCTCCCACCTCAGCCTCCTGAGTAGCTGGGACTACAGGCACACACCATGACGCCTGGCTATTTTTTGTCTTTTTAGGAGAGACACAGTTTCACCATGTTGCCCAGGCTGGTCTCAAACTCCTGAGGCTCAAGGAATCTGCCTTCCTTGGCCTCCCAAAGTGCCGGGATTACAGGCATGGGCCAGCATGCCCAGCAGCCTTATCTACTTTAATTGTCTGTTGCAGTTTCATATAGGTTAATCTCATCTCTCTACCTACCCAATGAGAGACAGGAACTAAAACAATTAGAGCATCTGTGTACTACTACAGACCTCATAGGTAATTTTATACAATACTGAAGGGCCAAAGTAGGAGATGTGTAGCAATGTCAGAGAGAGTTTATTCGCTTAACCTAATAGGGAACTTGAGTTGGAATCCAGATGACTTCAAAATCCATGTTGTTCTCCATTTCACCATGCTTCTTCCAAGCTCTCTAGGGATTGTAAATACGTATTTTTCAATTCTCCAGTGTTGAGCATAGACTGATGAACACTTTAATCATTTACATGGTAGTAGGAGAAAACTATCTCTAAGTTAATACTGTTAGGTTTCAGTGTAGATCAGTCATAGGTCCATTTCATTTAACAACCACACAACACTATGTAAAAATAATATGATGAGAGAAAGTCTTCACATCAACATTGCCTTGGTTACTCCTCGGTGAAATACCTTTCCCTTACCTCCGAGATACTAAAAACAAAAGAAAAGGTGAAATGCCCAAATATATCAGAAGAAACAAATATTTTTTGTTACAGTGTTAAGGGTAAAGAAAAGAATAGGATAGATCAAGAGTAAAAGCTGATAACTAATTAAAAATGTTAACAGAATAAAAATAGCATAAATGTGGCTTAAAGCATTCAATAATGTCAACAAAAGCTACCCAAAGTCTACTTAAATAAAACTTTATTTTAGAAGATGAGCCATACTGACTTGTTCTTTGGAATTAGTGATATTAAGATGGTGTTCCTAAAGGTAAAAACTGGATGTAATTCATTGTATTTTAAAGATTCAATTCAGTAAGAAATGCTAATTAAAAAAAAAAAATGTCAAGGCAGTTATGTAGCCCTATAATTCATTTTTGTCTGTTAAAAGTAAATATTAGTAACCTGTATGTGTTCTTCTGTGCCTCTGTAATTCATCACTTCGAGTAAATCTTTTACCACAGTACATCCAGTTACAAACAAAAGGGCGTTCTCCAGAATGCCAACGCAGATGAGCTCTCAGATGTGAGGTCTTCCCATAGACTTTACCACATCCTGGTATGTGACAAATGTGTTGCTTCTTTTTCCCAAGATTGGTACCTCTAAAAAACACACACAGAATAATATATACCTTATATGAAAATATTCAAATGGACATTACCATTTATATCATATATCCCCATGTTGAATTTTAAATAAGGAAGACATTATCATTACGAAGTCAATCAGAAACCAAAACCATTTAAAATCAGTTTAAATGAAAATTTATGTATTTCAGGCATATACATTTTATATATTAACCTTACTCCCGAATTAATGTGATTGCTGTCCAAATGTAAATATGCTCAAGAATTATGTAATTAAAAGGACATTTCATATGTAAAGAATGTACAATAAAGCTATTTATTCTTCTATCAGAACCATTCACAAATTCTACGCATAAGCCTTATCCAATTAATTATATAGGAAACTAAATGTGGTCTGTATTCAAAAGTCATGGTGTCAGATAATCAAAAATATATTTAAACCAAAGAATGAATGCATAACTGATCACAGGTACAATTAAAAGATACAGGAAGTTTTAGCAGACTTTAACATGATTTAAGAGTATTTATTCATATTTGTGTGGCCACACCCTGAATATACACTGACTTGGAGAAAGCTTTTTTTAAAATCTAGCTAAAGCAATGGTCTGAACTCCCTTAGCATTAGATGAAATAAATATAAATCAAAATTATCTTTACATTTAAAATTCCCATTATATTAACCATGTAAAAGCCAAAATTAGACACAAGAGATAAAATACAGTTTTCTCTACATCACCAAATTTGACATTTATTACATTTCAGTATTTGATACCAAGAGCAGGGTTTAGAAGATATGAGATTAGATGGGTGAACAGAGGTATCTTAGCCTAAGCAAGAAGAAAACTTTTGATCCCAGAATTTGATAATCTGAATAGTATTAAACACTACAGAAAATGTTATTTCTCAACCTTTTAAAATAAATTTTAAAAAATTAGGCTAGTTACTGAATAAATTATTTTTAAAAAACATGACACTTTGGACAAAACAACTTTTATAAACTTTACAATGTTTCTGAGTTTTTTTAAAAAAAGTACATTTAGCCCCCTCCCCAACTCCCCTCCTCCCCCAGTCTCACAGTTTAGTCATATCCTGTAAAACTTTCTACAGCCTGTAAATCCTCCTGTATACAATACACCTATCGTTTTTCAAATTTACTGGAAAAATGCATATTTCCCCACATTTATATTTTAATGTACTCACACTCAGTAGCATGTGAAATTGCCATAGGACAAACAGTGCTAAACGGTGCAGTGCTGGCTGTTAGATGCCATAGGTGTTCTGAACAGGGAGACATCAATGTGGGCTCCAGTAGTTAGAGAAGGCTTCGTGGAGGAGGTGGGTAGGATTTAGATAGAAAGGAGGGAAGGCATTCCAGGCAGAGGAATAGCATAAGTAAAGACAAGGAGGAGTCATGCTGTTGTCTCAAGGGCAAGGATGTCATAATCTAACACAATTCTAGTTTCTGCTCCAGTCCACCCCCAATTTCTACAACTCTCTTCAAAGAGCTGAGTTGAGTGAAACAGGTTTTTCTGGCTCCCTTGCAATGCCAAAGTCTCATTAACCAAAGCCAATATTGATTCCATTTAATTTAGATTTTTAAATTTATTATTTAAAAAGCCCTAAGAAAAACAGCAATGTTTGTGGCTACTGGTGTACAAACCAATTTTACATATCGTGTTCACCATAGCAATTTCACAGAGAACCCAATTCAGTTCACTCGTGTACTCATGATTTCATGCCTCTCCTCTAAGCCTACCACTCAGGTCAATCAACGCGCTTTTACAAACTCAAAAGTTATTTCACAAACCTAGCAAAATTTAGCATGGGAACACTAACACAGCACAAGACTAACAAATTAACAGCAACAAATCTGGGTTCTCAAAGAAGCAAGAAGCTAGGGAAGGTATTTTTAACTGAATTATTAGGAGATAAGAAATATTATTTGAAAATGGGATAGGCATCTAAGAAAGAAAAAACATAGGGGCGGGTTGCACACATATATAATTTAAGGAAAAAGCTCAACATCCAGGCCCAAAATTCTATTTAAAAAGAAAATTTGATTCAAGATAAGATATAGATATGGTAGATGTGGATTTACGGCATGTTATATGAAGGCTTGAAGGGAGAGAACTGAAGTGAATTTCTCAACAAACTTCACGTAAGAAAAGACTTAAAGTTTTCTTCTTGATTAATATCCACACCACTAATGCCTATAATATAGGAAAAACTAATAATTTTACATTTCTATTCTTGAGTGTCTAAACTTGTTCCCAATAATTTAATAATGCTAAGATAGAGTGCAAGTTAAACTGTGGGTAGAGGGGTTAAGAAAAGTTAAGTAAATACACTCTCTTCTGCTCAGGGTGGGAAAAACAGGACATAAACTGAAATGCTGACAAAGAAAACAGATTGTGCACAATTTTAAAAATATGGACTGATGTTTAATCCATACAAAACCTATTTAACAATCATGCCTCTAGAACGTATTTTACTTACAATTATTTGTCTCTCACTAGGTTATCTCTCACTAGTTTCAACAGTCTCTGAAAGCTGGTTCTGCTCAATAAATATTTGCTAAATAATTACAATTTTTAAATATTTTATATTTTACACCTTACTTTAAAAGGTAAACAAATAAATAAAATTTACTTCTCTAAGGATGAATAAAATTAGTTCTCTAAAAATGCCATCTTGCCCATATTCTTTGAAAAAAAAAAATGGTTGCAAAAAAAGACAAATATTATTAAAAAAATTTTTTAACTACTATCTGTATCACCTTGCAGAATACTTCAGAATAGTCTGGATTTACTACATATGTTATGCTTCTATTAATTAGGTACAACTGTCATTTATACAAGTGTATCTATCACACATATACTACTTGAATTTTGTTCAAATAAGCTCTAAGAAACAATATAGTTTCTTTTCTTAGGAATCTCAATTTTTATTGCTTAGAATAAGTGAGCTATTGAAGAATGAAGTCACAAAAGTTCTAGAAAAAATATAAATGAACATTTTTATAACTCTCAGAATACAGAAAACTTGTAATAGCATGGTAACAAGGCATCTAATAAAGGAAAGGCTGATCAACTTAAAATTTTTGTGCTTTGCAAGCTGTAAGTGATGGAACTGTTTCTTTACTTGTGTAGTAACAATGCCTTCTGTAAACCACTGAAAAAGTTAAAGGCAATGTAAAACTGGGAAAAATATTTCCACATGACAGTTACATAAATTAATAGATTTACAAAAAAAAAAAACAAAAATTCAAAAAATAAATTTTAAAATGGCAAAATAACATCCCCAAAAATGCTCAACCTCACCAAGTAATTTAAAAATATACTAAATAAGACAATATTAAGGTATTTTTCATCTGTCAGACTTTCAAAGGTTAAAAATAATGTAAAATTCATTGTTGGCAAGGATGTGGGAAACTAGATACTCTCACACACTGCTGGTTAGAGTACAAACTAGCCTTTCTAGCAGACAATTACCTTTAACCCAGCAATTTCACTTCTGCCAACTTATACCAATAAAATATTCAGACAAATGTGCAAAGACATACATGTAAGATTATAACAATAAATTCCCAACAAAAGATGTTAAATCACTCTACATCCACACAATAGAATACAACAGAATACTATACAGTCATAAAAACGATGCAGACTATACAGACTTGAAAATATGGTCACAAAAATTATCAAAACAAGAACAGACATATAAAACAGTGAGAAGAAGATGATTCTATTTTAAAATACATGTAACATCTTGAAGGACATATACAAACATGTTACTAGCTTATCTTGAAGTGGGGTCAGATTCTGGTGTTTTTAAATGTCCTGTATTTCTGCATTTTTATGAGCATATCTTAGTTTAATAAACATAAATTAAAACATTTTCATTTTAAAATAAAGAATAAATGAAACAAAGGCCAGGCCTCCATTAGATTTTTTGTGAATAATTTATCTTAAAAGTCCCTCTAAAATGAGTTTCAGAAAAGTTACTGCCTAGCTAGAATTCACAATTTTAATTGACCAAAATATGTCAAAAAACAAACTTTTAAACTAATTACAACAAACATGAATACCTAAGGATCCGATGTAGAAGGAGAGTCACTTGGGAGGCAGCATAGTTTAACGGTTAAGGCTCTGGGTAAAGCTAGGTCCGAATCCCTGTTGTGCGTGCTCTTCAGAGTCATTCAACCTCTCTATGTCTCACTTCTAACACCATTGGGAATATGGTAAGCTCTCAATGTTACCAGTTGTTAGCAATTATTATTACTGCAAAGGGCTGGCCAATGTGTAACTCAAAGGCAGACAGAAAAGCTCTATTAGATCAAGTTTGTTAACTGTATTAAAAGTACATTTTATCTACTTAAACAGTGCATTTCTAAGAAAGGTATGTTAACTTTCACCATGACAAGGTATTTGGTTAAGTATGGCTTTAGAGTTCTATCCATTTTTGCTCTATATATTTCAAAGCTGCACAAAAAAGGGACCGTGACTATTAAATCTTCTTGGTGGAAATTTAGTATTATTAACAAGAAATACATCTCTGTCTCATTTGGGGCTTTCACCTCAATCCCATCTCGTGTGATATATTAACTCTGCTACCCAAGTTTTCTTTTTGTTAATACTTGCCTGATAAATCTTTTCCTATCCCTCATCTTCAATATTTCTGTGCCAATTATTTGAGGTATTCCTTATAATCAACATCAGTCTGGATTTTTTTTTTTTTTTTAAATATGATCTGAGTCTCAATCTCTTAATTATTAAGCTTAGTACATCCACATTTAACATAATCTCTGATCATTTTGAGTTTACTCCAGTCATGTTATTCTGTCTTAATGTTTACCTTTAAAAAGACTGAATTGAAATACAATCTCATTTTTTTTAAAATTCAATCTATTAAGGCTTATTTTTCACTTCTACTGAAAATGGAAATATTTATGCTTATCTGCCATAGATGAACTTAATCTTTATGTAACTACTATTCTCAACCTAAAAATCAATTTTTTATCTATATTTAAGGCAAATTCCATTGCTGGTGTGCAAACAGGCTAATTTCTGATTGGTGTGGGCCTGTTAAATGGCATCTGCTATACTGTTTTTGAAACAGCAAACTAATAATTTCAGTTTAAAAAACATTTAGAACTGAAAAATCCAATTCCATATATTTTGTTCTCTAACTTCTGCCACACGCATACACACACACCCAAAATGATCATGTAATGAATAATTTCTCATAATTAAATGACATAGCATGCAGTATTTCAAAAATTAGAATATTAGCACTCTTAAAAATATGTATGTTTCATGTATGCATACCTTCCACCACCTTCTTTACAGTTGGGACAGGTGCAAGCTACCCTCCGAAGTCTTTTTCCTTCTTGATGTTGTTGGTCCCCTTCTTCATCTACCACCTGTACTCTTAAGTGTGTTAGGTCATTGGTATTCAAGGTAGAATCACCACTGAGCTGCCACTCTTCAGGATCAGGTTCTTCTTCCTTGATCCTAATATCTACAGGAAAAAACAAAAATAAAAACAAAAAACAAATACAGATGAGAACCAAATGGCCCAAAAAAATAGCATGAAATTACATGTCCTCTCCCAATGTCACACCCTTGCATGCACTACTTCTCCTGCCTAGACTATTTTCTAGTTACTTTGTTCTTCATCTAACTAACCTCTCTATCTATCCTTCAAGACCAGTTGGAGAGTAATCTCCTGTATAAATGCTTATAGTAGAATTAATTACATTAATTAGTTCATATGTCCCTTTAGATAATAATTGCTTCACTCAAAGTTCTCAGAAAATACAATCTCCCTAGATGAACAAATCTTCCTTAAGAAGGAACTTCCAAAATAGGTAATAATCGACCTGGAAAAACTTTGTCCTCTACTTTTCTATGCCTTCTATGTGCAAATAATACATAGAGATGTTACAAGATTAAGCTGATACAGATGAGACCACAAAGTGCTCACTAAAGACAATAAATTAATTGCCCAAAAAGTGTTATACCCAATTTCTAATCACTGCATTCATTCATACACATCTGGGTATACTTTCAAATTCTCACCATAAAATCAATTAATGTAGTAAGCCCTAAATAATTCTCCTTTGCATACCAACTTAATACACATACCTTAAATATAAGTCATCAGTACCAGGCACATAAGTTTACATCTTCCTTCGTATCTCAGTATAGATGAAAGGAAAATACTTTTTTTTACTGTGCTGTATTAATGTCCTACATGGTAGCTAGTCATTCTTAGAAATCCACTATTTATCAGGCTCAGGAGAAACGAAAGTAATAATCCATCAAAATGACCCATAAAAGTAAGAAAAGGTATTCAACATTGTTAAATATCAGGGAAATAAAAATTTAATTAACAATGAGGTATCATTACCCACCCACAAAACGACTAGAAATTTTAAAACAGACCGTACAGACTGTTGGGAAAGAAGTGTAACAACTGAAACTCCCACAGTGATGGTAAGTGTGTAGATCAGTACAACCACTTTGGAAAATCTTTCGTCTATATCTTCTAGAAGTGAAACTATGTATTCCCTACAGCTCAAACAATTTCCCCTAGGTACACACCCTACAGAAATGCATACACTTAACACCAAAATACAAGTATAAAACTTACACAACGTCATTTGTAATCACCCTAAACTAGAAAAACTCATATATCCACCAGTATTGGAATGGAAAAATAAATCATATTTGTTCATACAATGGAACATATTAAAACAATGAACATTAACAACCACCTACATGCAACAGAAATGACTCTCAAAGCATTTCGAACAAAAGAAGCCCCCTGCACCCGGTATGTATTCCCTTTATACACAGGGAATGGGACCGTGTGTGATATTTATATAAAGAAATTTTCATTTATGTAAGATTCATAGCAACTGGCAATGATTCCAACCATATGACACGTTGGAAACAGCAAAACTATGGAGACAGTAAAAAAGATCAGCGGTTGCCAGGAACTAAAGGGCACAGAGAGATGAATAGGCACAGCACAGAGGTATTTTTATTCTAGAGGAGTGAAAATACTATGTATGATGTAATATAGGTGGATGCATGGCATACATTTGTTCAAACTTACAGAATGTATAAACACGAAGAGGGAACCCTAATGTAAAGTATGGACTTTGGGTGATAATACATCAAGCAAATTCATCAACTGTAACAAATGAACCACTTTGAATGATGGGGGATGCTGACATAGGGAAGGGTATGCATGTGCAGGGGCAGGGGGGTAAGGTGTATCTCTATACTTTCCTTTCCAGTTTACTAAGCATCTAAACTGTTCTTTAAAAATTTATTTATTTATTTTATTTTATTTTATTTGAGGCAGAGTCTTAACTCTGTCACCCAGGCTGGAGTGTGGTGGCATGACCTCAGCTCACTGCAACCTCTGCCTCCTGGGTTCAAGTGATTCTCCTGCCTCAGCCTCCCGAGTAGCTGGGATTACAGGTGCCCGCCACCATGCCCGGCTAATTTTTGTATTTTTAGTAGAGACAGGGTTTCACCATGTTGGCCAGGCTGGTCTCGAACTCCTGACCTCAAGTGATCCACCCACCTCAGCCTCCCAGAGTGCCGGGATTACAGGCATGAGCCACCGAGCCCAGTCTAAAAAAACATTATTTAAATGTTAAGGGAGTGGGTGCTCCATGGTGATAGAAGAGTGGTGACTGCCTACTTTTGAGGGAAATATATGACTGAGTACAGGGAGATTTCTGGGTTGCTGGTAATATCATATTTCTTGATTTGGGTGGTAGTTCTTCTATGTGTTCATTTTGTAAAATTTCATCAAGTTATATACATATGATCTGTATATTTTTTGAATGCACATTATACTTCAATATAAAGATTATTCTAAATTAAATACTTTAACGTAATTTATAGGTGATTAGGAACTGTTAAAGACAGTTTTTTTGCTTTACCTCTAGTTCCCACATAGTTTACTAAACCTTCCCCCATTTTTATACAAATTAAAAAAAAAACTTAAAATGAGTGTGTCCCACAAATTAAATTCATAATATGAAATTTAGAATATAATTTTATTCATTCAACAACTATGTGTACGGCTACAATGTGCCAGTCACTGTTCTAGGTTCTAAGGATAAGGCAGTTAGCAAGTTACAAGTTCAAGCTGACTGGGTGTGTTGGCTCATGCCTGCAATACCAGCACTTGGGGAGACTGAGGCGGGAGAAACGATTGAGCCTAAGAGTTCAAGACCAGCCTGAGCCAACAGAGAGAGGTCCCGTCACTACCCAAAAACAAAACAAAACAAAAAACAAAACAAAACAAAAGGCAAGGCAGACATGGTGGCACATGCCTTGTGGTTCCAGCTACTCAGGAGACTGAAGTAGTAGAATCACTTGAGCCCAGGAGGTCAGGTTGCAGTGAGCCATGATCACATCACTGCCCTCCAGCCTGGACAACAAAGCAAGACCCTGAAATAGTTTAGATATTTGTCCCCACCCAAATCTTATGTTGAAATGTAATCCCCACTGGTGGAGGTGGAGCCTGGTGGGAGGTGACTGGATCAAGGGGGCAGATTTCTCATAAATGGTTTAGCACCACTGTCCTGGCACTGTTCTTGCAATAGTTAAGAGATTTGGTTAAGCATGTGGCACCTTCCCTCCTACTCTCTCTTTCTCTGTCTCTCTCCTCCCCCTACTTCTACCATGTGACGTGCCCATTCCCTCTTTGCCTTCTGCTATGAGTAAAACCTTCTTGAGGCCTTCCCAGAACCAGATGCCAGCACTATGCTTCTTGTACAACCTGCAGAATTGAGTCAATTAAACCTCTTATAAATTACCCAGTCCCAGATATTTCTTTATAGTAATACAGGAATGGTCTGACACAGTCTTAAAAAGAGATGATGGTGGCCTGAAGCTAGGGTATTGATGAGGAGGGGCAGAATTGGTCAGTCAGAAAATATGTTTAAAGTAGAGTCAAAGACATCTGCTAACAGATTGATAACAGGTTATCATGTGAGGAGCAAGAACAGGAAGAAGTTAAAAACACTCCCAAGGTTTTTGTTTTGTTTTGTTTTAATCCTGAGCAACTAGAAAGATGGACTTGCCATTGACTGAGATAGGGTAAACTGAAGGTAGAAAAGACTGCAGGGGAGGGGTGCCAGTCAGGGGCCTATTTTGAAATATGAAAGTTCTGAATGCCTATTGAATATCCAAATGAAGGTGTTGATAAGGCAGTCAATGGATTTGGAGTTCAGGTAGAAATATGGCCTGACAATATCAGCATATATGTTAGGTACTGAGAGTCATCTGGAATATAATGTAGACAGGAGGAAACCCCGTAGCACTCCAAAATTAACAAGCAGAGATTAAAAAGAACCAGCAAAGGGGACTGAGAGTGGCCAGTGAGATATGAGGCAACTGGTGTCAGAAGTCAAACTGAAGAAATCATTTCGAGAAGAACATAACTGTGTCAAATACTTAAAAAGTCAAGTAAAACAAGGACTAAGAAATGATCCTTGGATATAACATTGTGGTAATCACTGGTGATCTTGATAAGAACTGTGAGCACAAAACTCCGCTTAGTACAGACTCCAGAAAGTGGAAGGAGATGAACTGTAAACAAGTACAGGTAACTGTTTCCAAGAGTTTTGCTGTAAAAGCAAGCATTATAAAATTGGCAGTACAGCTCCTAGGTTAGCCCACAAAGGTAGATTTGACACATAAGGGTACCTGAAATATCTGTATATCAGACTTTATATTCTGTAGCAATAGTGCATGCTAGCAGTATAAAGAAACGAATGTGCTTATTTACATTTGATTAATATTTGAGGAAAAGTATGCAAAAAATTTAAGCAATGAAAAGAGAAATACAAGGAAATGTGCATGACACATTTAAGAATTTTATAAACAGCACTTTTTCTTTATGTCTATTTTCCACCTCAAAATGTTTCCTTTTCATTGGGCGAGGTATTGCACTGACAGTATCTCTGTCCTGTGATTATGGTTGTTTTCAAGGCCTACCAATAAAACAAGCTTGCAAAAGGGATATGTACAAAAGAAAAACAATTTCTGCACACCTGGGCAAGAATTGAAGAGAAGAAAACAGAAAATTTAAATAATGAAATATACACATACACACACAAACACAACATGGTTACAAAGATAAGGCTAATTTTCAATATTAGTTAAGTATCAATAACTCAGGGCATGCCTAGATTTCTATTAAAAATATTACAAGAAAATCCTAAATACCTCTTCCTAAAATTAACTGCTAATTATTTATCAATACAGCTAATAGAACATTTAAGATAAATTCTTAACCAATTTATCAAGTCTGGAACACGCGTATTTAATTTAAATAGCTAACATTAGATAAATATGAATTACAGTATAGTTGATAAAATGAGACATTATCTTTTATCAATAGTGTGCCATTAAGATTTTGTTGTTCTTATCAAAGTCTTTCATATTTTCTGCCTTCGACTTTTTTAAGCACTGATGAAATTACTTCATTTGATTCTAAAAATTTACATTTTCCCTTTAATCAGCTTCACCTGCCATAAAAATCATCTAACAGAACCACTGGATAATCCTACAATATCTCATGTATTATAAAGTTTCATTATTCCTCAGATTCCTATGGATATTTCAGAGGTACCAAGCTTTTTTCCAACTTTTCTTCTAAGGGGATAGTTCTAAATTATAGATATGAATTCCTAAAAATATTCCTTCACTAATGCTAAAAGAAGTTAACACTTTAGGGGTAGGTTTTTAAAACTAAATGTTATCCCCTTACCAAATATAATAATAATTTTAAAAATATAGATGGATGGATAAATAATCACCATCTCTGCTTTAACATCAAGCAATCTCTTCCCCCAAATGCCATCTCCTTAGATTTGGATCATTATTCTTCTATAAACTGCTCCTGTCCTCCCATTTGAAATTAATCTTTTATTAATCTTTCATTTTTATAGTTTTCCAAATTATCTTACATACACATACATATGAACATAACCAGAAATGACTGATTTCCTAATATGTATTACAGAAGATCTCATTTTATAGTCTTGCCACAAATATGTGAGAAAAAGACTATGTGACCTGTAATTAGTACACTGACTAGTGAGATATTCACTTCACCTTATTAAATCTGGAGTACTAGTTAAGCCCTTGTTAAACAGTGTCCTACTCTCCCCAATGATAAATATGATGGCTAAACACATAAGATAAGGATTTACTACTTGTTGAGCACTATTCTAAGTACTTACATATATTAACTCATGTCATGCTCCCAACTACACTGAGGTTATTATTTTTCCCCTTCCTTTCTAGATGAGAAAACAAAGAGGTTATGTAGTTTGCCTGAAGTCACACAGTTGAAAATGGATGCAGCCAGGATGTAAGATGGAAAACTGTGCAAAACCATATTGCATATATTGCTAAAGATCAACTCCCTACCAGGGCCAGTTCACAGGAAGAGAAGCTTTAAGTTAGCTTCCCTGTATATAAATATATGCAATTTTATTTAGTTTTAGTTTAATTAAATCAAAGTGAATTAAAAAATCTAGGAAGGATAAAGAAACTTTATACATAGACTATTTTTGTCTGTTTCAGACAGAGTCTCGCTGTTGCCCAGGCTGGAGTGCAGGGGCGTGATCTCAGCTCACTGCAACCTCCACCTCCCGGGTTCAAACTATTCTCCTGCCTCAGCCACCCAAGTAGCTGGAATTACAGGCATGCAACACCACACCGGGCTAATTTCTGTAATTTTAGTAGAGACCAAGTTTCGCCAGTTGGTTAGGCTGGTCTCGAACTCCTCACCTCAGGCGATCCGCCCACCTCGGCCTCCCAAACTGCTGGGATTAGAGGCGTGAGCCACCGCGCCCAGCCACATACGCTATTATATGTGAAATATTCTATTGTATGTATATAGTATGTGTATGTAGCATGTGAAATCCTGTCACACACTGCAACACTGATGAACCTCAAGGACATTATGTTAAGTGAAATAAACTAGTCACAAAAGGACAGCTATGATTCCATGAATATGAAGTACCTAAAGTAGTCAAAATCACAGAAACAGCAAGAAAAAAGGCAGTTGCCAAATGGGGGAGAGAGGGAAAGGGAAGTTGGTATTTAAAAGGTAAAGAGTCTCAATTTTGCAAGATGAAAAATTCTAGATATGTGTTACACAACAATGTGAATATACATAACATTACTGAACTATACACTTAAAAATTGTTAAGATGGTAAATTTAATGTTATGTGTTTTTTACAATTTTTTTTTTTAAATCTGGCAAATCTCCCCTATTGTTTCCCACTCCCACAGAGGACTTATTTTAGAAACCTAATAGATAAAATCCTCAATGTCACAGGTAAGAAGGTCAGAGAAACTATGAAGGATACACAGCAATATTACAAGTTATTATGACACACAATACGCTTTCCTAAGGCTCCACCTTGTCCCCGTAAGCTCTGGGCACTAGTTTTCCTCTCCCCTTCAGATAAAAAAAAAGAGACTACTTTAAATTTACTATAAAGGTTTTTTTTTTTTAAAGCCATTCTACCAGGTTAAAATAGTACACACACACAAAAAGATAGTTCTCAGTAATTCCTAACTGCTATCCAAGAAACAGCAGGAAAGTGATCTGCTATAAGCAGCAGTAACTCACAACTCTCAAATCAAATGTATTAAAATGTACTAAATGTTCATCTTAAGAGTAGACTGAATTTTTAGGGACAATTAAAGATCTGAAGCTGCCTATTATGAATAAGGTTAAGTATTCAAACTGCTCTTGATTCAAAACAAATTATGACTACAACAAAAACTGGATCTTAATGTAGTTTAACCTCCTTTCCCACCTCCCAATCACCTAATCTAAGCATTGTATCACAATGTCTAGTCTAACTTAGTCTAACTACTTGAGGACAAAATACATTGCTTTTCAAGCCTCCTTTAGTAAGACCAATGAAGGAAACATATAAAATAGCAATAATATATATTATTTTTTAACCTCATCTCTTAGTGTTTAATAGATGTACCTATTATAATCTTATTCTCAGTTTTTATGCCTTCTAGCAAATAGATATATGTTTTCTTCCAGGTTCTATACATGTATTTATGCTACTCACCAAGAATGCAAAAATGAGGCACGTGGTTCCCAGAAAAGCCCTGTCTTCCAACAGGACAAGTGCTAAGCATCCTATAGAATGTACCAGAGGAGGGGCATGGTGGCTCATGCCTGTAATACCCAGCACTTTGGGAGGCCAAGGAGGGAGAGTCACTTGAGTCTAGGTGTTTGAGACCAGCCTGGGCAACACAGTAAGACCTGTCTCTATCAAAAATAAATTGGGCCACAATGCCCAGATAATTTTAAAATTATCTGGCTTCCACATTAATTCTATTAACTAAGTCATTCTAATTGCATACTGCAGTTAAAACTTTTCAAATGAATGGCCTGAAGTCATTTAAAATATTCTAAAAAAATAGCCATGACAGAACAGAGCTGGTTATGCTTTTTAGATACTATTGTATTAGTCTGTTCTCCCACTGCTATGAAGAGATACCTGAGACTGGGTAATTTATTTTTTAAAAACATTTAATTGGCTCATGGTCCTGCAGGCTGTATAGGAAGCATGATTCTGGCATCTGCTCTGCTTCTGGGGAGGCCTCAGGAAACTTACAATCATGGCAGAAGGCAAAGGGATAGATGGCAAGTCACATGACCAGGGCAGCAAGAGGGTGGCAAGAGGTGCCACATACTCTTAACTAGATCTCACAAGAACTCACTATCACCAAGACAACACCAAGAAGGATGGTGTTAAACCATGGGAAACCACCCCCATGATCAAATCACCACCAGGCCCTTCCTCCCACACCGGAGATTACAATTGAACATGAGATTTGGGTGGGGACATAGATCCAAACCATATCAACTACATATCTTTTTTTTAAGACAGAGTGTCACTCGGTCACCTAGGCTGGAGTGCAGTGGTGTGATCTCTGCTCACTGCAACTTCCACTTCCCGGGGTTCAAGTAATCCTCCTATCTCAGCCTCCTGAGTAGCTGGGACTACAGGTGTCTGCCACCACGCCCGGCTAATTTTTGTATTTTTTAGTAGAGACTGGGTTTCGTCACATTAGCCAGGCTGGTCTTGAACTCCTGACCTCAGGTGATCCACCCGCCTCGGTCTCCCAAAGTGCTGGGATTACAGACGTGAGCCACCGCGCCCGGCCTGTATCATTCTTATAACTTGTTGAAATGTAATAGTAATGGCATATATCACAATATAAATTCATTTTCTCAAATTTAACTTGAGGTCCTTTTAAGCTTTAATTATAAAATATTTTAATTAAACTACTTTTAATTGTGTATCGCTTTAAAAATACATCAAAAACTTCTAAAATTCAAAACCTTCAGGACATGAGTTATTTAAAATAGTTATCATATCTTGAACAAAAATTCCTACAGAATCAATTACACATTTACCTACTTTCCTTGGCAGGAAGCTCAGAATGTTATTTAATCTTTGTCTAATGATTCCAATTCATTATTAAAAGTAATTTATGGTATCAAATAGGCCCTAGAACACTGAACTAAAAACATTCATAATTATAGTTTTTCATTTCTTCTACTTGTTTTTCCTGCCTTCTTCCCAACTCTGGTGATAATCCACTCTCCATCCTCCACTTACCAGGTTACCGTACCCATCATCCTTTCTACTGTACATTTTCCAAGCCAGTTTTAAACTTGGAAATCAGTCGGAACTGTTAAAACTGTATATAAACATTAAATAAATCAGGACTAAAGAAAGGATCTAAGGCTACTCTTAAGAAACCCAAACCCTTGAAAATGAAGATGGCCACGGCAGGTATATCTGCTTCATATAGGGAATTTCAAACTGTTTCCATAAAGAATACTGTAAGTGTCAGCAGAGAAGAGGGCCCCAGGCCCTCATAAAAGTCAGAGCAGCCCCATTAATATGGGTTTTATACACTGGAGTTCTGCCTAAGATGTCATTTGAAGAAAAGGCTCTGCTCTAGCACTGGACTAAAACTGATGTTTCTGCCACTGCTGCAATGGCTAGGGGAAAAACAACCAACCAACAACAAAAAAACATGGTTTGGGCATTTCTTCCTTCATTAAAAAAAACTGCCTTCAAACAAAACAATTCCGTTCCAACACTTTCTGCAGACTGTAAACAATCCTAATTTGAGTTAGTATCAACAGAAATAGAAGAAACAATGCTTTAAATGATCCACTAAACCACACCTATGTACTGCTTTGAACTCCTATTTACAAGCTTGTTTTCTATTTTCCCCTGTGTCTGCTACCTGAATAATCCCTGCCATATTACCTATATAATTAGAGGACCCGTAGTCAACATGTGAGTTGGCTATCACACAAAGAATAAAAGCCAAAGACCTGGATCTTGGCAGTTTTATAATTTTTACATTTTTCTTTTGCCCTCACATTTTTACATATTTGATTCAAACATTTATTGAACAACTATATTGGGTGAACATTTGTTGACCAAAATTACAATCTAACACATTAATGAGAATCAGTGAAGTTGTGCTACAGTAACATCAATCACAAAAGCTCAATGGCTTTGATAAAACAAAAGTTTATTTTTCACTAATTTCAAATGTCCAATTCAGGTTGGTAAGGGAGATCTGATCATGATAGCACCTCAGGAGTCCAGGCTCCACTTGATACATGCTTCCAAGGTTACCTTGCCAAAGGTGAAAGAAAACGTGGAAAATCACATTCTGCTCTTAAACTTCCACTCACGCTTTGTCACAAAAAGGCGTATGGCCATGCCTGACATTAAGAATTAAAGGAAAGGGCAATTCTATGATTATTTTATGAAGAATCATGACTCCCTAGTCCCCCTGCTGTCAAATATTTATTCTTCCCACATGAAAAAACACACCTGTCCCTCCATTCAGAAGGCAACCCAAATATCCCATCCAATCTCAGCAGTAAGTTCAAAGGACAGGATCTGTGTTGATGGGGAAATCACCTCTATATCAAGTCCAGATGCAGCCCCTCTTCACAGAGACCTATTAAAACAAGTAATCTACCTCCCTTCAAACACACAATACACACTGACAGAATACAAAAAATGCTCCAGTTCAAAAGAAGAAAATAAGACAACAGTCAGTCGTTCATAGCAATTCATAAGCCAGGCTGAACAGACTGTGCAAGGGCTCTCTGTCCTGGAAGGTGGGGAATGCTCTGATTGACCCCTGGGAGGAGTTTCTAAGTGTGCTGTTCTCTGTGCCTCTAGGTTCTGCCTTCTGGAAGGCTTTTCCTGGTCTGTTATCTTCTACTGCTAAAAGCGAAGTGGACATCAGAAAGTGACTCCTTAGCAGAGCAGAATTCTCAGGAAGCAAATAGGTTAGGCAGGCACGGGGCAGAGAGCAAGATCATTATGTATCAAGCAGTTATACTTTATTCAGACTTCTGGCTATGCCTCTCCCTGAAAAAATTAGAAGGCTTATCTATTTGATACTATCCAGTTTCAAGCGCCAATGTCCAGAACCAAAGCTTTTTTCTAAGATATGCCTCTTAGATTTACTACTTTTCTTCGCTTTCTTGCCCCATGAGACAATGTGTCTATTTCTCTCTACCTAACTATGGGTACTTTGAGTTTACCTGGCTTTAGCAGGGAATCCATACCTTTTAGTCTCTTTCCCCTAACCCAACTGAAAAGCAATTCCCTCTCAAGTTGGCCTTTACTCTGAATTACCTTAATCCTTTCAGACATTTTAACAATGGAAGTGATGTTCATAACCCTGACTGGATCCTGCCAACAAAATGGATTTTAATTATTTACTCAAAAGCCTTTTCAGTTGTGTCTCCTACTGATTGGAGGTAAAAAGCAATTACTGGTCAGGCAAAGTGGCTCATCCCAGCACTCTGGGAGGCCAAGGTGGGAGGATTGCTTGAGCCCAGGAATTTGAGACTAGCCTGGGCAACACAGGGAGACTGTGTCTCTAATTTATTTAAAAAGGAAAAAAAAAAAAAAGGAGCAGCAGCAACTGCTTCTTCTAATCCTACAAATTCCCAAATTTCTGGACCCTTTGTATTGCTTTTCATTCATACTTGGAAACTAAACAATTATTTTCTAGCTCATCTCTTTCCGTTGTATAACACCTTGTCTAATGAAACCAGTACCAGTTAAAATACAATTTGTTTTCCAACCTTATCCCAAAAGCTACAAATGCATTAGGTATACTACTTGCCTTCCAAGTTATTGCAGGAAAGTTTTATATAATATTGTTCTCTGCATCATAATGTTCCTAGCATCTAACATCAGTTTCCTTGCTGCCTGATTCTCAAGCCAATGCCACAGTTGAAGTTTTTTTGTTAGAGCATACTATTCTTTGTATAAATTTTGACTTAAGTGATGATAGGCTGTAACAACACAGATGCTGTCCAACAGAAATACAATGCAACTCACATAAGTAACTTCAAATTTTCTAACAGCTACATTAAAAAAGTAAAACTCAAAGGTAAAATATTTCATTTAACCTAATATAGACATACCTCAGAAACACTGCAGATTTTATTCCAGACAAGTACAATAAAGCTAATATTGCAATTAACAAAGCCACCCATTTTTTTGGTTTCCCAGTACATATGTTTATACTATACTGCAGTCTATCAAGTGTGCAACACCATTATGTCTAAAAAAACAAAAAGTACATTTATTTTAAAAAACTTTACTGCTAAAAAATGCCAACAATCATCCGAGTCTTCAGTAAATTGTAATCTTTTTGCTGGTGGAGGGTCTCGTCTCAATGTCGATTGCTGCTGACTGATCAAGATGGTGGTTGCTGGCTGGGCATGGT
This sequence comes from Macaca nemestrina, assembly GCF_043159975.1. Classification (NCBI taxonomy): domain Eukaryota; kingdom Metazoa; phylum Chordata; class Mammalia; order Primates; family Cercopithecidae; genus Macaca; species Macaca nemestrina. The sequence continues at coordinate 71,823,613 of NC_092135.1, forward strand.
GGTTCCCATCTGTAATCCCAGCACTTTGGGAGGCCAAGGCAAGTGGATCACTTGAGGTCAGGAGTTCGAGACCAGCCTAGCGGTTTGTTTTGTTTTGTTGTTGAGACAGTCTCGCTCTGTTTCCTAGGCTGGAGTACAACGGTGCAATCTCAGCTCACTGCAATCTCTGAACCACTCAACCACTGAACCGCCTTCTGGGTTCAAGCGATTCTTCTGCCTCAGACTCCCAAGTAGCTGGGACTACAGATGGGCGCCACCACGTCTGGCTAATTTTTGTATTTTTAGTAGAAATGGGGTTTCATCATATTGGCCAGGCTGGTCTCGAACTCCTGACCTCGTGATCCTCCCGCCTCAGCCTCCCAAAGTGCTGGGGTTACAGGCTTGAGCCACCGCGCCCAGCCGGAAAATCTGTTGTTTAGCGTGACCCTTTTCATCAATGATGTTAATTTCCAGATAACTTCTTGCAGCTTCTACATCAGCACTTGCAGCCTTGCCTTTATGTTATGGAAACAGTTTCTTTTCTTAAAACTCATGGACTCATCTGCTAGCTTCCAACTCTTTCTGCAGCTTCCTCACCTCTATCAGCATTCACAGAATTGAAGAGAGTTAGGAGCCTTGCTCTGGATTAGGCTTTGGTTTAAAGGAATGTTGTGGCTGGTATGATCTGGCCAGACCACTAAAATTTTCTCCATATCAGCAATGAGACTGTTTTGCTTTCTTATCACATGTGTTCACTGGAATAGGACTTTTAATTTCCTTCAAGAACCCTTCCTTTGCATTCACAACTTGGCTGTTTGGCACAAGAGGCCCAGCTTCTGGTCTATCTGGGCTTTCAATATGCTTTCCTCACTAAGCTTAATTATTTCTAGCTTTTGACTTAAAGTGAGATATGTGCAATTCTTCCTTTCACTTGAACACTTAGAGGCTACTGTAGGGTTATTATTAATTGGCTTAGTTTCTTCTTTTTTTTTCTTGAGACAGAGTTTTGCTCTTTTGCCCAGGCCGGGGTGCAGTGGTGTGATCTCAGCTCACTGCAACATCTGCCTCTCGGGTTCAAGCAATTCTTCTGCCTCAGTCTCCCAAGTGGCTGGGATGACAGGCGCCTGCCACCATACCCAGCTAATTTTTGTATTTTCAGTAGAGACGGTTTTCACCATGTTGGCCAGACCGGACTTGAACTCCTGACCTCAAGTGATCTGCCAATCTTGGCCTCCCAATGAGCTGGGATTACAGGCATGAGCCACTGTGCCCAGAATTGGCCTACTTTAAATATTGTTGTGTCTCAGGGAGGAGGGAGGCCCAAGCAGAGAGATGGGGAAATGGCTGGTTGTTGGAACAGTCAGAACATACAACCTTTATATCAATTAAGTTCACCTTCTATGGGGGTGCATAGTCTGTTGTGCCCCAAGACAATTACAACAGTAACATCAAAGACCACTGATTACAGATCACTGTTAAGAAGTATAATAATAATGAAGGCCAGGCGCGGTGGCTCACGCCTGTAATCCCAGCACTTTGGGAGGCCAAGGCGGGCGGATCATGAGGTCAGGAGATCCGAGACCATCCTGGCTGACACGGTGAAACCCCGTCTCTACTAAAAATACAAAAAATTAGCCAGGCGTGGTGGTGAGCTCCTGTAGTCCCAGTTACTCAGGAGGCTGAGGCAGGAGAATGGTGTGAACCCAGGAGGCGGAGCTTGCAGTGAGCCGAGACTGCACCATTGCACTCCAGCCTGGGCGACAGTGGGTGACTCTGCCTCAAAAATAAAAAATAAAATAAAATAATGGAAACATTTGAAATATTGCAAGAACTGCCAAAATGTGACACAGAGACACAAAGTGATCACGTGCTGATGGAAAAATGGGGTCAACAGACTTGCTCAAACATGAGGTTGCCACATCCTTCATTTTTTTTTTAGTATCTGTGAAGCACGATAAAGCATGCCTATATATCCAAAGAATTAAATTCCAATCTTTTATCAATAATATTCATGAAATGTTTTACATTCTATTTTTTATACTAAAACTTCAAAATTCAGTTTGTATTTTATTACACTTAACAGCACATCTCAATTCAGTCTAGCCACATTTCCGAGTGCTTAACAGCATCACAGGGCTAGTGGCTCCCCTATATAACAGAGCAGGGCAAAATTAAGTTGTACTAACAACCTCTCAAATCACAGTGGCTTAAAACAAAGGTCTATTTTTTATTCATATCCATCATAAATCAGCTGAGGGTGTACTGCATGCTTTCTTGACTAATGGATCAATCACCATGACATATTTCATTGGCCAAAGCAAGCTCCATGGCTACACCCAACTTGGGTGAAGAAGAGAACCAGATATATTAGGAAGACAGTACAAAGAACATTTATAAAATTATATATATATATATATATATATATAAATAAAACATTTGTAAAATAACCTTTATAAAATCACAATTTAAAACTTTCAAACTATGTTTTCAATAAATTCTACCTTTATTTTCCTTTTGTTCTGATATAAGCCTGCTTCAAAAAGCAAATGAAATGATAAAGTGGTAGAGCTCTACTTGAATAAACTACTACTACTAACTAGATCAAACAGTAAATCTAAGACAAAATTTCTTTACCATGGAACATCATTTGCCCTTCAACAAAATTCCTGAAGATTTAATAAAAGCAAATGAAAAGAGGAAATAAGAGTTGGATTATGTAGTCCCAAGTATTTGGGAAGCAGAGGTGGGAGGATAGCTTGAGCCCAGGTGCTCAAGACCAGCCTGGGCAACATAGTGAGACTCCACCATTACAAAAAATCAAATCATAAAAAAATTAGCAAGGCACAGTGCTGGGCACCCGTAGTCCCACCTACTCAGGTGGCTAATGCAGTAGGATCCCTTGAACCCAGGAGTTTGAGGATGCAGTGAGCTATAATTGTACCCCTGTACTCCACTCTGGGTGAGAGAGAACTTGCCTCTAAAAATATAAGAGCAAAAACTTAACTGATTAGAATGGAAAAAAAGCAAAAATGGGAATAGACATCAAATACAATTTTTTAAAATTCATTTTGGCCATCAGGTACTTCAAATCCTCTTTAAAACTTTCTTACCAAGTCTTTTTGAGTGGTTACTGCTGTTGAAACAAGCGTAGGCTGAAAGAAAATTAAATAGGAGTGAAAAAAACTATTTATAAAAAGTAGGGAGAAAGCAGGAAATAATAAATGACATAATGCTAATCAAAACTAAAGATATTTTCACCAATTTTCAAAACGATTTCCTTACACCCTTTAAAGTTAACTTCTGCCATTTATTAACACTGTAACATAGAAAGTCAACTGCCAGGCCTGTAATCCCAGCACTTCAGGAGGCACACAGGATTACCCAAGGCCAGGGGTTCAAGACCAGCCTGAGCAACACAGCAAGACCCCATCACTGTAAAACATAAAAAGTAAATAAAAAAAAAAAATTTTAAATCAGCTCTCTACTTATTTATCAACAAATATAAGGTATTACCTTCAAGGTCAAAAGCTTTGCTTTTACAGTTCTAAGGCTGAAACTTTCTTCTAAAAATAAATACATTCTCTTCCATCTTCACTTAAACATTCAAGAAGGAATTTTGGCATATAAGAGGATCCAAGGTAATGAATGGCTGAATTACATGAAGTAACGGGAATTAAATACTTTAAGTGGCAGAAAATAAAAAAGCACCAAAAAGAAGGGCTTATGTAAATATAGCGGCAAATTTTCCTTAGGGAATAAGTGTACTGATATGTTAACTGGTATCAGATACCAGCAATTAATTCTTTCTTACAAAACCTGTTTTAAAGTCGATGTTCTAGGACAGGTGCAATGACTCACACCTGTAAATTAGAGGCCGAGGCGGGAGAACTGATTGAGCCCAGGAGTTCGGGGCTGCAGTAAGCTATGATCATGCCACTGCACTCCAGCCTGGGCGACAGAGTGAGACGCTGTTTCCAAAAAATACAAAGCTGGGTATTCTAACTTATTAATGATCAGTTCAGGCTAAAAGAAGCTCTTTTAAATAAAGCAGAGGTGATATCTAGAATTGACAGACAATTCATGTAGATGCTTTCCTGACGGAAAATAGTAAGACAAAACCAAAACCCAACCAACAAAACCACCAACACCAAACTAATCAGCTGAGTCCAAACTAAACTTTCCAACGCCAAATGTCAGGTGAAAGAGAAATCCTGTTTTCCTGTTACCCAAAGAAATATATTACCCACTAAAACTTTACTATCCCAAAAGAGTATCTTAGAAATGGTAGAAAATACACATTTCCTGCATGTTTTACTGATGCTAATAAGTTTTATGGTCCCACTCCACCCCCCCCAAAATTTCCCAAAGCATCTTCCTTTTTATAATTCCCTTGTTCAGTTTTATCAATTCTCCTGACCTCAATTGTGTCTATCACCCCTCTCCTACAGAATTCCATTCCTTTGTCCTAGGCTCAGCCCTCCATCTCTGCTAGCAACAATTATTTCAACCACAAATTCAATCCATTCAAACTACTATCATTTTGGGGTCACCAGATCAGTTTTCCCCTCACAAATGTGCCAATGATACAACTTTAAATGGATTCATCTCTTGTATTCCTGACAGTTAATCACCAATCCTATAAATCCGTATTTTGAAATGCCTGGCATTCTGCCTTCCTTCCTTCCTCCCTCCATTTAACTAAAGTGGCCTGTTACCACCTTCTTTTTTTGAGACGGAGTCCTGCTCTGTTACCCAGGCTGGAGTGCAGTGGCGCAATCTTGGCTTACTGCAACCTCTGCCTCCTGGGTTCAAGCAATTCTGTCTCAGTCTCCCGAGTTGCTGGGACTACAGGTGCATGCCACCACACCTGGCTAATTTTTTTGTATTTTTAGTAAAGACAGGGTTTCACCATATTGGTCAGGCTGCTCTTGACCTCAGGTGATCCACCTGCCTTGGCCTCCCAAAGTGCTGGGATTACAGGAGTGAACCACCACGCCTGGCCCCGCTCCTACCTTCTTTGGTGCTAGTTTCTTCCCATTCCACTCTGTTCTGGAGATACGTCTTCCAAACATTGATTTACTCACATTATTCCTCTGTTCAAAAACTTTCATGGGCTACTTAAGTAAGGTTAAAAATAGTGAAACCCTCACCAATAGTATTCAGTGCTTTTCATTCTCTCACCATACTTACTCAAATGTGTCCTATCAGCACTAGTCACCAAACCGCCTAGATTTCTATACATGCTATAACAGCATTTCCCAAAGTAGTTCCTCACAATTAACCCAATGAAATACTGATCACTACAGAGGTATAATCTAAAAAAGAAAAAAATGCTGCTTCCTTTCCTTAAATAGGTTCATTTCCCACAGAATTTCTCAGAAACTTTTAACATGCTAATGAGCATTTTTATAACATTTAATAACACCTATTAATACCTTACAAACCATTTTTGGAGAAATGCTTTGCCTTGCCTCTATTTTTTTTTTTTTTTTTTTAGACCTTGTTAGTAAACATCTTCCTCTCATCTCTCTACCTATACAAATCTAGATTCCCCATTAACCTTCTCTTCTCTCTTCTCTATTAGGTCTCCTGGAGCCTTCTTTGATTTTCTATTCCTCTGAAATTCTACACAGTTATCTGTATCACGCAATTTAGTGACTTATTACATTGATTTATATTGCAGATCATACACCGATTTATACTGATTACTGCTCCATGTATCTATCTTACTCCAATAAATCTGTAAGCTTCCTGAGAAAATGAATAGGTACATACTTTTACAGACAATACAAAAAAAGTACATATTTGACTAGTTTCAATGTAAGAAACTTTTCACCCGCTCTCTCAAGTTCTTGAGGCTTTATTATCCCCGTGCCCAAACAAGGCTGCCAAATGAAAGCAGCAAAGAGATTTATTAAAAATGTATCTGACTTTCCCCTTCATATGCAAGAAAAACCAAGAACACTTCTACTGCAGCTTTATGTGACTGGCTATTCCCCGAAATTTATCAACTACCTTCTTCATTAACACAAGAGATAATGCAGGAAAATAGCCTAAACAGTAAAAACTTCATCTTCAAGGCTTTCACAACAGAACCATAAAATCGTCTTCCACTTGTGAATCAAGGAAGTATTCAAACCCTGCCCAAGCTGTTACTATGAACAAAGTTTACTAACCCAAACATCACAGGAGATGTTGGAACCAAAATTAAAGTCCAATCTTAGTTAACGTTAAATTTCTTGAAAAAAAGTTTTTAAATAATCCTTCTGATGCTCACTAAAGTCTGAGAAAAAAAATGTTTAAAAAGAAATTTTATAATATTTTTAATCCAAATTTTCTACTCATTAAAAACATGAGGCTAAAACTCACATTCTCAAAACCTTTTTATTCTAGAAAATCTCCAATATATACCAAAGTAGAAAAGTATAACAAACTCCCATGTGCCCATCACCCAAATTCCACAAACTCTGGGACAACTGTATTTCATGTATAACCCAAACTGCCATTTTGAAACAAATCCCAGATATAACATTTCATCTGCAAATATTTCATTATGTACTGCTCAAAGATAAAGAATTTACGTTTTAAAAATCTCTCATCATGTCATTAGAATAAAAATACACAAAATCTACAGTGTTAAAAAATGACTTTGGGGCAAGTCATTTAATTCTCCTAAATTCTCTCATATGCAGGTAAGACTAAACCTAACGTTCCTTTTGCTTAAGTTTCTTCCGTCACAGGTTTATATGTTGGCTTCTGAAACATAATTCTGAACGTCAAGAGTTTTTAAAAAGCTACAAATTTAGCACAATTACAGAATTGGTAGAAGTATGAAACAAACAGAATGCAACTTTCACATCTGAACAAAGTTATAATCCCAGCACTTTGGGAGGCCAAGGAGGGTGGATCACCTGAGGTCAAAAGTTCCAAGACCAGCCTGGTCAACATGGTAAAACCCTGTCTCTACTAAATATACAAAAATTAGCCAGGCATGGTGGCGGGCACCTGTAATCCCAGCTACTCGGGAGGCTGAGGCAGGAGAATCGCTTGAACCCAAGAGGCAGAGGTTGCAGTGAGCCGAGATAGTGCCGCCACTGTGCTCCCACCTGGGCAACAAGAGCTAAACTTTGTCTCCAAGAAGAAAAAAAAAAAAAAAAAGCAAGCAAGCAAACAGGTAAAATTTAAGGTAAAATTTACATTATACATTTCCACACAAATCTACGTTTATTCTGTATCTATTACTGGTATCTCTTCATTTTATCCATTTAAAAAAAAAGGAGGAAAAAAAAGAGTAAGAAATGACTGCCCAATTCCAAAACAAGAAATACATGTTAGCTATAATACGAGACAAAGGACAAGGGCTATTAAACAAGCAGTAATTCAAAGCTGGCAAGAAGAAAGGAAGGCTGCGGGATAAGGTAGTATCTGAGCTAAGTCTTGAAAGATGTCAACCTGAAGGTTACTCCACTATTCCTGTTTCTAAAGTGCTGTGGGGTTCAATGTTAACATACCATTTATCACATTATACTAGAATTGTGTGCATGTCTGTCTAACCCAATGATTCTTAAGGGGGAGATGAAGAACTGTCCTCCAGGGGACATGTGGCAAATGTGTGAAGCCATTTTTTTTTACTGTCACAACTGCAGGGGGTACAGAGTGCTACCAGCGTCTAGAGGGTAAGTCAGGAATGCTCCTCAATATCCTACAATGCAGAGGACAACCCCACAATGAAGAATCACCAGGCCCAAAATATCAACAGTGCAGAGGTTGAGAAATCACAGTCTAACCTGTTAGATTATGAGCACCTTTAGTGCAAGAATTATCATACTCATCTTTGTAACTCCAGTATCTGGCATGCACAGCAAGAGCGCTGTAAGTATTTGTAGACTCAAGAGACCTCAATTCAAAGGTAAAGGAAGAGCCAGTCAAGACTTTACAGAAAGCAACAACATGATCTGTGTTTAGGGAAAATGAATGATACAAAAATGATGTATTGGAGCATTTCTAGTGTCTTACAAAATTAAAAATGCACATATTCTCCAACCTTGGGATTTTGCTTTCAGATGTATATGCTTCGGATATGCATACTAAAAAGAAATGATACATCTGCATAAGGATATCCACTATAGCATTTTTGAAGTAAGATTAAAAATTTTTGTGACATCTGGCCAGGCACAGTGGCTCATGCCTGAATTCCCAGCACTTTGAGAGGCCAAGGCAGGTGGATCACCTGAGGTCAGGAGTTTGAGACCATCTGGCCAACATGGTGAAACACTGTCTAGGTGTGGTGGTGTGGGCCTGTAGTCCCAGCTACTCAGGAGGCTGAGGCAGGAGGATCACTTGAGCCAGAGAGGCGGAAGTTGCAGTGGGCCAAGATTGCGCCACTGCACTCCAGCCTGAGCAACAGAGCGAGACTCCATCTCGAAAAAAAAAAGTTACATCTGATTTTGGGAGAGGAATTAAAAAGATAAAAAATGTAAAATTGTTTTAAAAAAAAATAAATTTGTGTTGATGCACCAGAAAGGAGGAAAGATTGGAGGCATGGAAAATAAAAGTTGTTTTTTAAGAGAGAGTCACCCAGGCTGGAGTGCAATGACTCAATCATAACTCACTGTAGCCTTGATCTCCTAGGTTCAAGCAATCCTCCCATCAGCCTCTCTGAGCAGATAGGACTATGGTTACATGTTACCGTGATCAACTAATTTTTTGTTTTTTTGGTAAAGGCAAGGTCTTGCTTGGTTGCCCAGACTGGTTTCAACTTCCTGGCTTCAAGCAATTCTCCCAGCCTCAGCCTCCCAAAGTGCTGGGATTATGACACCACACTCAGCCTAGACTAGATGTCTTAACAGCAGTCTAGGACAGTGCTCCCCAACCTTTTTGGCACCAGGGACCAGTTTCATGGAAGACAATTTCACCGCTGAAGGGGAGATGGTTTCAGGATGAAACTGTTCCACTCACTCAGATCATCAGGCATTAGATCTTCATAAGCAGCTTGCAATCATTAATTTGTGGCGACATTCTTAGAAAACCAACCGCCTCAACCAGGTCCACCTCCAGCTACCATCTATTTCTTTTCTTTTTTTTTTTTTTTTTGAGACAGAGTCTTGCTCTGTCGCCCGGGCTGGAGTGCAGTGGCCGGATCTCAGCTCACTGCAAGCTCCGCCTCCCGGGTTCACACCATTCTCCTGCCTCAGCCTCCAGAGTAGCTGGGACTACAGGCGCCCGCCACCTCGCCCGGCTAGTTTTTTGTAGTTTTTAGTAGAGACGGGGTTTCACCGCGTTAGCCAGGATGGTCTCGATCTCCTGACCTCGTGATCTGCCCGTCTCGGCCTCCCAAAGTGCTGGGATTACAGGCTTGAGCCACCGCGCCCGGCCAAATGTTGCTCATAACACGAGAAAAAAAAAAAATTGTAATTTCTCTCACCAAATCCTCTTCTCCTTTTAAATCATTCTACTCATGCTTTCCCCCTCAGCACTCCAATGAAACCACTTGTTAAAAGTCACCAACAACCATTATCTTGCTAAATCCAATATCCCATTCTCTCTCATCTTATGTACCCTCCACGATATATGAATAGATGATGCTAGGTACAGTGGCTCACGTCTGTAATCCCAGCACTTTGGGAGACTAAGGCAGGTGGATACCTTGAGCCCATGAGTTCGAGACCAGCCTGGTCAACGTGGCGAAATCCCATCTCTACTAAAAATTACAAAACATAAGCCAGACATGGCAGCACACACACGCAGTCCCAGTTACCTGGGAAGCTGTGGTGGTAAGGTCATCTGAACCTGGAAGGTTGAGGCAGTGATCATGCCACTGCACTACAGCCTGGGTGATAGTGAGACCCTGTCTAAAAAAAAGAAAAGAAAGGGATAAGCATTCCCTCCTCCGTTCTTAATTTACTGACTTGGCTTCCAAAATATACTTGGCTTTCATGGAAGCTCCTTCTGTTTCCTTTGCGAGCTCTTCCTCTACTTCTCACCCTCTAAATGTTGAGAATGCCCTAAGACTCACTCTTAAGGCTTTCCTTCAATTTTGGATACTTAAGTTTCAGTTCCTGAATTTCTATTTGGTTCTTTTACAAATCTGCAGTGTCATTTCTGTTACAGTCTCCAACTGTTAAAATTTTTTCAAGCGTGGCTTGTATTCCCTAGACCACAGTTAGGTAGTTTTTAGTCTATTTCTATTGTTTCTGCTGGTTCTCATTCCTGTTGTCTTACCTTCTCATATGCCTGGTGGGTTACATTTGATACTTTGCCAGACCCTACATTTAAAAAGTCTAGAGAAATAATCTGAGGGTCAGAATATGATTTCCCAAGCTCTTCTCTATGTATATTCTTTCTCTATTAAGTTAGAAATTCTTAAACCAGTTGCACTTCAAAATCACTTGGGGACTTTTATAACACAACTTTCGTGGCTTCACGTAGAGCAATTAAACTAGAATTGTGAGGAGGATGAACACAAGTCGTTGGCATTTCTAGAAAGTTCTCTGAGAGATTCTACAATGCAGTCGAAAGTTGGGGCCAGGCGCGATGGCTCATGCCTATAAGCCTGTAATCCCAGCACTCTGGGAGGCCAAGGCAGGCGAATCACTTGAGGTCAGAAGTTCAAGACCAGCCTGGCCAGCATGGTGAAATCCCATCTCTATGAAAAATACAAAAATTAGCTAGGCGTGGTGGCGCACATCTGTAATCCCAGCTACTTGGGAGGCTGAGGCAGGAGAAACGCTTGAACCCAGGAGGCGGAAGTTACAGTCAGCTAGGATCATGCCACTGCACTCCAGCCTGGGCGACTGGAAAAGAAACTATGACCTGAATGATTTCATCGAGTCATATATGTATACACTAATGACACCCTAAATTCTACCTCCAGGCCAACCTGACCACTAGATTCTGATATTCTACTGTTTACTGGAACCATCCACTTGTAGATCTAATAGTCATTTCAAATTTAACAAAGCCATAACAGACTTAATTCCCACTTTACTCCACCCTTCCCCAGATTTTCCCCATTACTAGCCTAGCCAAACTATCATCTTTTGATTGTACAGTCAACCCTCCACGGGTTCTGTATCTGTGGATCCAACTAACTGCAAATCAAAAGTTTTTTTAAAAACACAAAAATAATAAAAATACAAAATTTAAAATACAGTACAACTATTTATATAGCATTTACATTATATTAGGTATTGTAAGTAACCTAGAGATGATTTAAAGCTTGTGGGAGGATGTGTGTAGGTTATATGCAAATACTACAAGAGACTAGAGCATCTGGGGATTTTGATATTCTAGGGGGTGTAGGAAGTATCCTAGAACCAATCCCCATTGGATACTGAGGGATGACTCTGTTGCTCCATCAGCCTTATGCTTACTCTGAGGCAGGGACCTGCTAGAGTGATCTTTTAAATACATAAATTATATCAGTTCCCTGCTTAAAACCTACCAATGTTTTCCTATGAGACATGAAATAAATCCAATTTCCCTACCATGGCATATATTATCTGGCCCCTGACTGATTACAATCTTATTTTCTAACACTCCTCATTCACGAAATTCCAGCCACCTTGCTCATTCCCTCTTCCTGGAATACTCTTTCCTCCAAATGTCAGTGACAGGCTCCTTTATCAATGTTCAGATCTGTAGCTTAATTTCATTTTCTTATAAGGTGGGATTTCCTAACCATCATATTTAAAATAACCACCATACTCCACGGTTATTCCATAACTCTGCTTTATTTTCTTTTTTAATTTAATTTTTATTTTGTTATGAGATGGGGGTCTCACTATGTTGCCCAGGCTGGTCTCGAACTCCTGAGCTTAAGTGAACCTCCCACTATGGTCTCCCAATGTGCTGGAATTAAAGGCGTGAACCACCGCTCCCAGCGCCGCTTTATTTTCTTCATAACACTAATTATGTAAAATTATTGTACTTGCTTACTTGTCTTCATCCACTAGAACACAAGATTCATGAGAGCAGGGACTTAGTCTTTTTCACTGCTGCAAAGAATACTACCTAGAATATTGTAGTATAAAACCATTTGTCACTTAATGACTGGGATACATTCTGAGAAATACATCATTAGGCGATTTCATTACTGTGCAAACATTGCAGTCTTTCTTACACAAACCTAGATGGTATAGTCTACTACACATCTAGGCTATAGGTATAGTCTGTTGTTCACAGGCTAAGAACCTGTATAACAAGTTACTATACTGAGTACTACAGGCAACTATAAACATGATGGTACATGGTACGTTATCTGTGTATCTAAACATAACAGAAAAGGAACCGTAAAAATAAAAGTCTTACATCTTATGGGACCACCATCGTATATGTGGTTTGTTGCTGACTGAAACATCATTATGCAGCATGTGACTGTACCCTCAAACATTTGTTGACTGAATCAATGACTGACTAACCTAGGTTACTGAGAGAATGATGGTCCTATGTACACATGGCTCCACTGTACACTACTTGTGAGGTGAAAGAGGTAAATAACATCTTAATGTTATGAAAATAGCTTTGACTTCACTCTCCCATTAAAGGATCACAGGGACACCTCCCCCAGGGGTCTCAGACCACACATTGAATCAGAGAATTAATGAGATTTATGAAAACAATGTCACACATTAAGTACCCTCATAAAATAAAGCCGAAGGCCTGGCATGGTGGCTCACACCTATAATCCCAACACTTCGGGAGGCCAAGGCAGGCAGACTGCTTGAGCTCAGAAATTCGAGGCCACCCTGGGCAACATGGCAAAACCCCATCTCTAGAAAAAATACAAAAGATTAGCCGGGTGTGGTGGCACACACCTGTAGTCCCAGCTGACTCAGGAGGAATGCTCGAACTTGGGAGCTGGAGATTGCAGTGAGCCAAAACTGCACCACTGCACTCCAACCTGGGTGACAGAGCTAGACCTTGTCTCAAAAAACATGAAGTTGAATACAAAAATTGTACCCAAGAACCACTAAAATGATGAGGCAGTTTAGAGAACAAGCTGTAAAAAAGTTCTCCTCTTGGATTAAAATACGGCATTACTGAAAAATGTAACACTCTAATGAAGAGCACACATCAGGTGATTTCCATTCTTTTATGTTCATCCAGAATCCTTATTTGCATTATTGTTGCTGACTAAATTATGGGGTAAATTTGGTTAATTATAAACTAAATACACTATTCCAGAAAACAAATTAAAGAGAAAAGTATTAAAAAAAAAAAAAAACCACCAGTGGTGGGGCAGTGGTTCACGCCTGTAATCCCAGCATTTTGAGAGGCCAAGGCAGCTGGATCACTTGAAACTAGGAGTTTGAGACCAGCCTGACCAACATGGTGAAACCTTATCTCCACAAAAAACAAACACTGAGCAGCCATTCATTCAAGATGCATTTAAATAAGTTGAATTATTTGAGCTCTCTAAAATTATATGGTTTAAATCACACAGCTATATCAGAACAAGTAAATGGTTATAGTATTTACTAATATTAAATTACATACACTTCAGGTTGATGGAGTATCATCCTCAAGGATGGGTCTCATGGAATTATGAACACTATTTTTCCATAGAATACTAAGAAACCAAAGTGTGACCAAAACCATATATTTAAAATTACTTTAAAGGTCACACAATGCATTTTAGATCTTCTAGTCTAAGAAAGTATAATTTAAAATTCCCAATTTCTTCCACATACTGTTCCCACTACATCAGAAGACGTGTAAATCAATACAAACTAAATTCAAAAACTACACCTCAAAGTTTCTAAGTTATTATACTAAAAAAGAGTCTAGTAAGAATTTATGTATACCTCAACCCAACATGACTAAACTTGAAGGCAAAAAAATGATGACATTATTTGTAGTGTGGGACAAAAGATTAATATCCCGGACATATAAAGACGTTTTACAACATCTTTATGTATACAGTATACAAGAAGTATGCTATATAAGTGGGGGAAAATAAGCAAAAAACGTAAAAGGCAATTTAACAAAAAAACACAATTAGCCAATAAACATGCAAAAATGTTCAGCTTCCCTAATAAAAACTCCACTGTACACTACTTGTGAGGTGAAAGAGGTAAATAACATCTTAATATTATGAAAATAGCTTTGACTTCACTCTCCCATTAAAGGATCACAGGGACACCTCCCCCAGGGGTCTCAGACTACACATTGAGAACCACTCCATTAGTATTTTGGGACAATATTATATGATGCCAGATTTGCTTTGAAATAACTCAGCAAAGGTCAGGCCTGTTGGCTCATGCCTTAATCCCAGCACTTTGGGAGGCTGAGGTGGACGGATCATTTGAGGTTGGGAGTTCAAAACTAGCCTGGCCAACGTGGTGAAATCCCATCTCTACTAAAAAATACAAAAATTAGCCAGGCATGGTGGCAGGCTCCTGTAATCCCAGCTACTCAAGATGACGATGCAGGAGGATCACTTGAACCCAGGAGGTGGAGGCTGCAATGAGCCAAGATTGCACCACTGCACTCCAGCCTGGGTGACAGAGTAAGATAGGGTCTCAAAAATAATAATACATTGATTAAATAACTCAGCAAAAATAAAACTTTAAATGGTAGAAATAAAAGAAAGAATAGCAGGGTGATCATCATTGCTAAAGCTGGGAAAGGGGTAAGTGGAAGGTTCATTATGTATTGTTTTTGTGTACTTTTGAAATTTTCTACATTTTTAAGTTACCAATATTATCATTTTTTTTTTTTTTAAAGAGATGGGGGTCTCTCTTGCCCAAGCTGGTCTTAAACTCCTGGCCTCAAGCAATTCTCCCACCTCAGCCTCCTGAGTAGCTGAAACTAAAGGCATATACCACCACACCAGGATTCAAATTACCAATTTTTAAAATCCATTTCTGTAATTACTGTTATTTCCTCATTTTCAACTCATTTCCTCAGGATCCATTTTTCCTACTTAATCCTATAGTAGTCAGTTCAATAAAGGTCTTTGAATAATAGTATTTTAAATATCTTCACTAAACTCTAAATCTTGAGTAGTTTAATTGCTCACTGAATTCTGGGCTGCTGGTTATTTTCTCTCAGCACTCTGAATACTACTCTATGATCTTCTGACATTTGTGTGGCTAAAAAGAAAGATACACCTTATTTTTTTTTTTTTTTTTTTTTTTTGAGACGGGGCCTCACTCTGTCACCAGTGTGGAGTGCAGTGGCACAATCACAGCTCACTGCAGCCTTGACCTGCCAGGCTCAAGCAATCCTCCCAACTTAGCCTCCCCAGTAACTACAACTACAGGTGCATACCACCACACCTGGCTTTATTTTTTTGGGGATTACAGGCATGATCCACCATGCTTGGCTGGGCTATCTATCATTCCTTGTAAGTAATCTGTCTTCTCTCTGTTAACATTTAAGATGTTAATGTAACATCTCTGTAATGTCTGTGATTTCAGTTTAAGTCAGAGATGAACTTATTTCTACTTATCTACATACTTGAAATAAAACTTGATCTGTAGATTGTATTTCTTCAACACAAGAAAATTCTTAGCCATTATTTCATCAAACGTTGCTTCTCTTGCCATTCACTTTATTCTTTTTCTCTGAAATTTCTACACTGGTGGCTCTCAATCTATCCTCCATGTCTTAATTGCTCGTTCATTATCCGTGTGGTATTCTGGATAAATTCCTCAGTATATTACTATTTGCTCAATCCATTCTAAAGGTTGTCTTTTTTCTCCCCAAAAAACTTTTATATTTCATCTAAGAGAAAGCACTACCAGTTTAAAAAAAAAAAAAGAGACAGAAACACTGACATGTCTTGAATTGCAAGATGCACCCCAATTTCAGAAATGTGTCTTAGAATCAATGAAATGTGTTTCTCATACCCAGGATTTGATTGTTTTTTCATATCTACTGTTTTTGTTTCACTTCTTTTCTATAGATGCTACTGCTTCTTTTATCTCACTGACAATTACAAGCATACTGATTTTTAAAATCTTTAACAGAATGGTTTATTTTCTTTAATCTGACACGAATTCATCTCCTAATTGTTGATTTTATCAGCTATCTTTCATAGATTTTGCCTTCATGTATTTTGGAATTTAGGTTTTCAGGATCATCTTGAATATAATTTTTTTCTATCTTTCTCAGTATTACTATTATGGGTCTGCCATTTTTGCAAGCCCCAGAACTCATATATATAAGTCTTCCAAGTAGTAATACTGGCTATATCACAAATCCAAACACTCAGCTAACAGTTCAATGGTTCAAACTGGTTCATACGTGGTGGTCGTAAGACTGTGCTGATGTCCTCCTATTTCCCTGCATCATCGTCTCATCTCTGTAAATCTTCATTTAAGTCATACCTCAGGATAACAAACAGCAACAACTTTCTGTAGCTCCCCCTTAACAAAAAAGAGCTCTACTCTAGGCTCTTGTTTTCAGCAATGAATCTAACTCTGGACTTTTCTGCATGTGGGGAGGGGGGAAGGATAGCATTAGGAAATATACCTAATGTAAATGACGAGTTACAGGGTGCAGCACACCAACATGGCACATGCATACATATGTAACAAACCTGCACGTTGTGCACATATACCCTAGAACTTAAAGTATAACAAAAAAAAAACAAAAACTTAAATATTAAGTTAAAAATTCCTACCTTTTGGGCCGGGCGCGGTAGCTCAAGCCTGTAATCCCAGCACTTTGGGAGGCCGAGACGGGTGGATCACGAGGTCAGAAGATGGAGACCATCCTGGCTAACACGGTGAAACCCCGTCTCTACTAAAAAACTACAAAAAACTAGCCGGGCGAGGTGGCTGGGCGCCTGTAGTCCCAGCTACTCTGGAGGCTGAGGCAGGAGAATGGCGTAAACCCGGGAGGCGGAGCTTGCAGTGAGCTGAGATCCGGCCACTGCACTCCAGCCTGGGCGACAGAGCGAGACTCCATCTCAAAAAAAAAAAAAAAAAAATTCCTACCTTTTGTAAAGTTTCTATTTTCTCTAATACAAAAAGACAGCTACCAGTTAACCTGCAACTGTCCAGTTTTTCATGAATAACGGGGAATTCTAAACATTAAGTTGTTTGCTTTTAAGAAGAAATGACTTCTATAAACTCTTCTTCCAACTTCAAACACCTGACTCCATTTTAAATGTGCCCAGTCTTGAAAAATAAACTGTATTTTAGATAAAACAAAATCTGGTAGAGGGCTAAAATTTGAGACTGAATTAAGTCTTGGCTTAAATTGCGGGAAAATTTTGACATTGGAAAGATACATACATTCATACTTTGCCTCCTCTTACCCAGTTTCAAGATACAGCAATGATAAAGTAAAAATGAGACAACAACAAAGTTTCCTAAAGCAGCATGCTTTTCTCAGTGAGCCACAAATGGACAGATATATGTAAGATTAGCAGGGTTTCAGCTAGGCGCCTGGTGTTTCCAGGAAGATGGAGATTTGGTTTCGAAAGGATAAATAGTAAAAGTACCCCAAAAAAGAAGGGACCAAAGTCAGACTTACTGCTTAAAACAGGCTGGAGTATAGGTCATTTTTATTAAAGGGGTCCTTTAAACTTAACAAAAACAAACAAAAAGGCAAATTCCAGAGCCCTGGTTTAAAAAAATAAATAAATAAATAAATAAATAAATAAGTACTTTCTCCTTTATTTTGGGAAATTGTTACATAAATGTCATGCTTATCAAAAGTACAGTACAGGCTAGGCACAGTAGCTCATGCCTATAATTCCAACGCTTTGGGAAGCCAAGGCAAGAGGACTCCTTGTGCCAAGCAGTTCAAGACCAACCTGGGCAACATAGCAAGATGCCATCTCTACAAAAATTTAAAACTTAGCTAGGCATGGTGGTGCCAGCCTGCAGTTCTACACATTCAGGAGGCTCAGGCCAGTAGTTTGAGATCACAATGTGTTATAATTACAGCACCGCATTTCAGCCTAGAAGACAGAGACCCTGTCTCTTTAAAAAAAAAAAAAAAAAAAACGGGGGGGGTGCCAACCAAGGATGTCAAAGTTTTCAGCATTTTCATCTGGGCATACTACACGTAACACTGAAACAAATGTTTTGCTCTGATTTTCTGGTGAGAAAAAGCATCTTAATGTATCTCCCTTCTTGCCAATTAGAAAGTATACCAAGAGAAAGTTTATATCCTCAATATGAAAACTTCCTGGTTTTTATTACTAAATATGCTATGTCTTATCCAGCATTTTTATTCTCACTTGCTTTAACTTTTACTTTCTCAAATAATATCCCCATTCCTTTAAAATCAGGACAAAATTCAAATTTAATGGCTTTCTGGAGTATTTATTTTACCCTTCTTGAGCACCATTCAATAAACTAAAATTCCATTTTGTATTAAATACATACAGTGTTTCTATTCTGGTAACATTTGAAAAGAAATTACTTGACTGAAGAACTTAGCGCTTCATAACAACATCATTTCATGACCAACATAAATACACAAAAATCAAAGTTTCTAGAGATTTTTTTTCTAACACCTATAGAACTCTGTAACATTAATTATGTAAACACATTAAAAACTGGTTTCTAAAAACTATCTTTCATGTCTTTAGTAATCTGTCACCTAACTCTCAAACCTTTTAGTCTCAGAACTCCTTTCCAAACTTACATATTACTGACGTTCACAAAAAACTTTTGTTCATGTAGTATATGTGTAAATTGATATTTACTGAATCATGAACAGAAATTTAAATTTAATTCATTTAAAAATAAATCCATTACATTAACATAAATTAACTTTATGAAAAACATTTTTCAAAACAACAAAAAAAGTTTAATGAGAAAATCATGTTTTACATTTTCACAAATCTCTGTAATGTCTAGAGTGAATAAAAGAAGACATTTAAAGTCTCAGATCTGCTCCTGCATTCAATCTCTTGCAATACATGGTTCGGGCTGAAGCTTATGAAGAGTATCTACTCTCACAGATATGTACCTGGAAAGGGCAAGAATAACTTAGTACCCTTTCAGCCAATTGTGGGTTTTCTTTGAATACTACACCAAATTTAAAGGTGGCAGTTTCTTAAAGTTCAGTACAAATGTGGAACCTGACACTACTGTAAACTTTCTATACTGTTATTGGTCTATCTTGCACTTTGAATGGATCTTTTACCCATGCACAATTTTGTAATATAATGCGTTGGTCATTTGAAATCTGCTGGTTCACTGAACTATCACACAGATCTTCCAAGTGTTAGCACATTTCATTAAAATACAATATCAAAAAAGCTGTTAGTATCACTACCCATCTCATCAGAAAAATATTTAGTATTAAGAAGGTATCAAGCTCATAATAGATTTGAGTTTCTCAAAATTCTAATTTTCACTGGAAAATGCAAATTTTGTCATCAGCAGCAAGCGGTTTCCAGTTTTTTTCCTTCACATGACAGGCTCATTTCATTTTTTTTGAGGAAATATCTGTCACTTAACTACATTAATCTCAAAACCAGTTTATCAGTCATTCTTCCAAGTAAAAATAATATTTGATGAAAACAGCATCTAGTTCAGCTTGCAACTCACAGAACTGCATAACTGAGGGAAAAAAGTGGTTTTTTAAACAATTCTTATTTTGATATGCAGCAAAAATGCTTTATTAAAGCGTATTTCCCATTTCATCACAAAGAATACTACAAAGACATGTAGTAGTAACTACAAACCAAAACCATAAAGAGATACCACTTCATACCCATTAGGATGGCTGTAATCAGAAAGATGTGCAATAAAAGGTTGGTGGCGCTAGAGAGAAACTGGGACCCTCAACATACTGCCAATGAGAACGTAAAACAGTATGGTCTCTTTGGAAAACCAGTTAAACCCAACTGCCACACAACCCAGCAATCCAGTCCCAGGTACATACCCAAAAGAAAACATTTCCACACAAAATGCTACCTACACAAATGTTCACAGCAGCACTATTCATAAAAGCCAAAAAGTGGAAACAACCTAAGTGTCTATCGGTAGATAAATAAAATGTGGTATATGCATACAATGGAACAGTATTCAGCCATATAAAGAAATGAGGTTCTGACACATACTATGACACAGATGAACCTTGAAAACATCATGCTAAATGAAAGAAACCACAACACCAAAGGTCACATATTATACAATTACACTGATATGAAATAACTGGCAAATCCGAAGGGACAGAAAGTAGAGCAGCGGTTGTCAGGGTCTGAGGGGAAGAGAATGAAGAGTGACTGCTAAAGAGTATGGGTTTCCTTTTGGGGTAATAAATATGCTCTAAAACTAGATAGTGATGATGGTTGTACAACTCTATGACCACAGTTAAAACCAGCGAATTGTATAAAGAGTGAGTTTTATGGTATGTGAATTATATCCCAATAAAGCTATTATTTTTTAAAAGACATGCAGCCCTCAAGGGTCAAGATTTAGTAAATATCTTTTCTTACTGTTCATCAAGGTCATTCTTGAGTGAAGCTGGGATTTTTCTTTAACTGCAAGTGCATGGTCATGAAGAATACAGCAACAACTATTACAGTCTGCTGTCACTGCCTTGATTTACGCTAAGACACAAGCAGTCTTACCACCACCACTGAAAGTGTCAACACAGAGAAAAAGGCAAGTAATTTCTTAGTGTAGCTTGATAAGAAGGACCTCTCAGACGGTCTTAGGGATATCCAATGGTCCACAGATCACGTTTTAAGAACTACTGCTCTAGGCCAAGAGCAGAGTAGTGGCTCATACCTGTAATCCCAGCACTTTGGGAGGCCAAGGCCGAGGCGGGGGGATCACTTGAGGTCAGGAATTTGTGACCAGGCTGGCCAACATGGTGAAACCCCATCTCTATTAAAAATACAAAAATTAGCTGGACGTGGTGGCATGCACCTGCAATCCCAGCTACTCAGGAGCTAATCCCAGCTACTCGGGAGGTTGAAGCACAAGAATTGCTTGAACCCAGAAGGCAGAGGTTGCAGTGAGCTGAGATCGCGCCACTGCACTCCAGTCTGTGTGACAGAGCGAGACTCCATCTCAAAAAGAGAAAAAACAAAAAAACCACTGCTCTAAACCAGCTTCAGAAATCCTAATCCCAACCCCTAAAAAAAATCATCACAGCTTCAGAAGGCTCAAATGCAATTAAAGGATTTCCAAATACAGATCTGAGGTTCTAAGGCCATTCCAATTTTCTAAGCATGTATCACAAATTTATCAAAAGAAAACAGATAATCTTTAAAAGGTGATGGGAGTTATGTGAATCAGTTCAGTTAAAGTGTCCCACTTTTAAGAGTTTAGAATCACTGACCTGGTGAAAGAATGTTAATAGTACAATCTCCACAGAAATCCAAATACAAAACTGAATTAAAGTAATAAAGTTCAGGACTTACTGCACAACAAAACATTCAATCAAATGTTATCTAGACAGACAACATTCATAGGATAAAAATTACACTATCTCTTTTTAAACTTTATTATTTAATTCTTATACAACATTCAAAGAGTAGACTTCTGAAATGTCTACTAATACTATTGACAACTATTTCTAGCACAGTTAAGATTAATGTAATGCCCACTATCACAGAATCAAAGAATTTTTGGTCTGGAAGGTCACCTAGACAGTTACCTAGTCCAACACCTCCATTTTAGACAACGAGGAAACCGAGTTTGCAAAAGAAAAATAACCGGGCCAAAATCACACACCTAGCAAGTGGCTGAGGCATATTTACTCCCTGTACCATGTTTTCACTGTACCAACCTGACTCCTCAACCAAATATAATGCATAAAATTTTTAATTCACATTACACTAAGGCCAACCAAGACAGCCTACCTGCCAAATAAAAATTTTATAATGCCTGAATCAATCAATCAAATGTCAAAACAAATAAAAAATTAAGAAAAAACTATAAATGTAATTGGCATACTAGAAAAATGAATCCCTAACTTCAAAAACTACAAACTTTCAAAGAACAATAATTTGGAAGCTACTTTGATGTCTACTTTCATACAAACATATTTTCACACAAACATTGATCATTACTTCTAATGTAAGCCTGACGCTGATAAATACCTGAAGCAAAAAATTTCCCTCTGTGTATTTTCAATGACCTTATTTATGGCATGATATAACTTAAGACTCACCTGCAGGACTGTCAGCATTCTCTCCTGGATGTAGCTGTATACCAGTAGAATCTATAGAGTTTACTGTAACTGTTTGTAGATTTGGCAACTGACCAGTGCTTAGACTAACTGGAGTTGAAGTGAAGGCTCCACCTGCCGCAACTTGACCAAGTGTGAGGGTTTGAACAGGCGTCAAAGTTATTTGTTGGGCAGCAGTATTCTGTATTTGCAAATTCTGCAAGTTCTGGACCCCTTGTACTTGAAACGTTTGCCAAGTTACCTGTCCAGAAGGGGTCACTGTCTGTGCCTGAATTAAAAAGGTTCCAGGATTCAGCTGCAACTGAAGATTTTGCAAAGCCTGTTGTGATATATTTTGACCACTGGCTTGCACACCATGGATTGTCTGTGGTGTAATACCTTGCACAATTTGGGCTTGACTGGTTGGCTGCTGAGACTCTTGAAGTTGTAGATGCTGTACAACAGGCTGTGCTGTAGAAACCTGAATATTCTGTGCCTGTGTCTCTTCAGAAACAGGCGACTGGATATAATTTCCCTGAAGATCTGAAGAATGAACTTGCCCACTAGATGTAGTCAAGCTATTTGTGTTTTGTTGTAATATACCTGTACTATCTATCGTAACAGGCAACTGTGATGAAGAGGATGTTGGCACAAATAAATCTGTATCAGTATTAGTTTCATTAATATCAGGAGAAACCCGCTCACCAGTCCTTTCTGAATTGTCTGAACTATCCATAGCTTGTCCTGTGTTTATCAAATGTCCATCGGCATTAATGCCTGCAGTCATTGTCTGAGAACTGCCCGAGAGTCCCAAAGAATCTAGATCGACACTATTGATTGGTACAAATGTAATATTCCCTGGCAGACCAAGAGGCACATTAGCAACTACTTGGGTTTGACCAGGAAAAGATGAACCACCAATTGCAACTCCCTGAACCTGGACTTGACCAGTCTGTGGTATGAGATTCTGGATGTTAGCAGGAGGTGTTCCAGAGGCAAGTAAGGTTTGATTAGAGCCAGGAATGATCTGAATTTGACTGCTTTCTTGATTTATACCCCCATTATCTGAAGAGCCTGTGAAACCAATTTGAACCTGCTGACCATCTGTTGACTGGATCTGTGGTATCACTTGATACTGAACATTGGACACTGTACCATTTGATGAATCTGATCCTGGTGCAACGGAAAATATTTGTTGATTCTGCAAATTCTGAAGGGGAAGAACATACTGCCCACTTGAAGTAGCAGCACTTGGAATCTGTACTAGATTACCAGCTTCATCTTTTATAGTTGTAGGTGTGGCTGACAAAACCTCCCATCGGTTTGGTGCTCCTCCTAACTGTGCAGAAGCCAAATCACCTGTCTGGATGAAGAAAACAAAAATGTGATGTATTTGTGGTATATTTAAACCAACTCTCAAAAAATTCTAATAACTGGTATAAATCCTACTACCTGAAAATTCAACTTATCTTAAAACACAATAGGGTTCAAATACAGTAGCAGTACTATATGAACTACAATTATCACTTCTAGTTTTGTTATTGCAAAGACAATTCATCCTATTTGAGTGGGACAGAAAAAATTCTCAGAATGTTCATCACAACCACAGACCAATCTTCTAATCCTGCATCTATGATCTCTAACACTACATAGTTAAAACACAAAACACAACAGTGGAGATAGCTATGACTAAATTAGGTGCATTATATTTGTGTATAAAAAGGAAACATTAGCAAAGTGTGTTAAGTCATCCGAGTTAGAAAAGATTTATTATTGCTATAAACCTAAAACCAAACAATGAAATCTACTCTTTTGTGGCATCTATTAACATACTCTGAAGTAAACTCATTGCTAGAGCTATTCCATTAAGCTATCAAACTCTTTACTTTTTCCATGAACTATTGAAAAATAAAGATGTTAAAAAAACTGAATGAGAAAAAGTCATTGCCCTGTGACTACATGACAACATAGCCCCATTTGAAAGGTTTTTCTAGAATCAGAAGCTGGAGCATACACACTGTGACTTTACCTACTACTGTAAGTTTTCAGTAGAATGCCTGGCATATATCTTTTGTATTCTGGTATATGCCTGGCATTCTTCTGCGAACTTAGAATAGTAGGTAAAGCCACAGTCTGTATGCTTCTGGACCTACTAGCAGCTCAGTTACCATCCCCATAGTTTATGGATTAGGCAAGATTGGAAAAAATCCAATGTAGAAAAACAGAAAGAAATAAAACCCTACATGTCAACGTCCAAGAGTAGATTTTCTTAAGGGAATAATAGCAATAATGTCTAACATTTAAGGTTTTCTTTTATATGCCAGTACTATGAGAAGAGTTTACAGAATTATGTAATTTACTCCTTAAAATAATCCTATGAGATAGGTATTATCCCTATTTCACAGCTGAGAAAATTGAGGGACAAAAATCACATGGCTATCAAATAGGTAAGACAGGATTTAAAACTAGGCTAAGCTTAACTCCAAAACCCAGGCCCTTAAACACCGGATCATGTTTGTGTCATTCCTACCCCCAAGACCAATGGCAAAGATAGGGAATAAGACCTATGTAATTTATCATCAAAATAAAGTCATCCTTCTCCTACTTCCTTCTAGATCTACCTGTGAGTTCAGTAACTCCATATATCATTAGACAATGGGAACATAAGCATATCTAGCCCAGCACTGGAAGCCCTTTAAAACAGCATGCCAACTTTCTGACAAAGTACTAATACAATTTGAGGGAGAGAAAGATAATCTAGGGTTTCATTATATTCTCAGTGAGAATCTATGACCAAAAAATCAGTTAAGACATACACAGTTATCTCAACATAAACCATTCCATATAACTTAATGCAAATAAGATATACAAAAAAAATCGTAAGTTTCTTAAAGAAACTCACTACCTAATTTTCATGAAGACATAGTTGAGAAGTATATACAGTTAGTTATTTCAGTGGATGAACCACAGTTAAATGACTAAATTCAAATATTTGAAAGTAATTTACCAAGATGAAATACACATGTGAGTAAACCCATGACATACAATCCCAATCTTCAAATGGTTCACTGTCAATCCAAGCAGACATACACACATCCATGCTAATACAATGTGAAAAGTAGCACAGACTAGTCATATGATCAAAACACTCTGTGGAAGATACAAGATTGAAAAAAGATTTCATATAGATATATTTTAAAGTAGTATTAGAATATAAGATTTCCCTGTAGTGAGTTAAAAAAAGAGGCACTAATAAAGGCACAGAAACAATACAATCACAGACAAAAAGAAACCCTAAAAAATAATATGAAGTTTGAAATTGAAGAAAAGATCCCAAAAAGGCTCATATTCATAAAGGAAAACAATGGGGAACAGGACTAGACATTTTTATCAAGGCTTGCAAATGGTTTCACAGATCTCACTAAATTGTTTGGACTTTATCCTGTAGATAGCGAGTGAAAGCTATAAAAGGTTTATAAGCAAGTGAGTGGTGCAATCACATCTGTGTTTTATAAAGATAAACTAAGACTCAGTGAAGGAGACTGAAAAGAAAGGGAGGAGACACTAAAGGCTGAGAAATTGTGGAACCCAATACAAATCTCTAGGCCTGAACTAAAATAGTGATCTGTCTTAAATACACTCAAATTGTACTTACTAAACAATTTTAAAACGAAGCATCAGACATTAAAGTCACATGTCACTCTGCAACTTCTATCTGGTATAGAAATTACAATGTTAAGTCACCTTTCCTAACATTACAGTGACGAATGTTTCATTTCAGTCTCTTGGCATTTTGAGTCAACCACAAATATTTAAACCTATATACTAAAATCTAAAGGGTGTCTAAAATCCAATCTTTATCTTCTTAAGGTTACTGCTCACCTGGAGGATCCACTGAAATTTTTTCTGACCAGCATAAAATTTACAAGTATTGAGCTTTTATCAAAGAATATAGTAACTCAGACACAAATTAGTTTTACAATACTGGCATTATGTCCCCTTTACTTTCTTTTAAAAAAAGTCAAATTTACAGCATGTAACTTTTTTTTTTTTAACAAAATAGTAATAAAGACAGATATTCAACCATCATTGAACAGCTTTCTAATCAAGAAATTCCTTGAAAATAAATAGAGCTACTCAAATGACAAATCTGAGTAAATACTGCCCAAGTCATCCCCTCTCCAGAAGCTAGATAAAAATAAACTGTAGTGCCATTTTTCCCAGCAAGTCAGGCCATTAATTGAAGGAAAATCTCTAAACCTAGAGCAAAGTGATGTATTCTGAATTTCTCTGCATAAGCCTGAAATGAAAACCATATATTAAAATACCTGTGAAGCACAATGATGGGAAAAAAAAAAAAAAAACCCAACAGGTAATTTAAGGAAAATAAGCAAGAAAAGGGACTTTTTCAATATAATAAATTTGCAGTTGTAAAAAATTTGCTAACTACCCTATTTTCTAAATGGAATGGAAAAAACACACTCAATCAGAAAACTACTAGATTAATTATGCCAAAACTACACTCGACAAATAATATATTACACTAGAAAAAAAAGAGCTCAGAACTGAGTTCTAGTTCTGACTACACTGTGGAATTGTGTGAGTTAGAGCAACTCAATTTCCTCATGTGAACAACCAGAAAAAATTACTTTGCCGGGTCATAAGAACCAGAAGAAAAATATTGAGTTTTATAAACTACTGAGCACTGTGCAATCCCAAGATCACTGTGATTGCTAAGATTATGAGAATAGATTTGAAAAACATCCACTAAAATGCCCAGCACAATTCCCAGCACTAAGATCTATATATATTTACTGAATAGTTATTTTACTTTAAAATCATTGCAAACACAATGACAGAACAGATCAAAACAAATTTTGAGGTATTAAGAGCCTTCTATGAAAAAGTCTAAACCAATTTTAAACCTATTTCCACAATTCCACAATGAATCAGCTCCAAATATTTCAAAACTACAAAGCCTTGTAAAGCACCATCATGTGTAAATTTCATCACCAATATATCACTAAAAGAGATGAAGTACACTAAATACCAAATGGGAGAAGAATAAATTAGAAAATCATCTGAGACAAAAAAAAAAAAGTAAAGTATGAAAAATGTTTGATGTTAGACTACTGGAAACACTACAAAAACAAAAGAAAAGGAGATTTAAAAACATACAACCATGGCCGGGCCGGTGGCTCATGCCTGTAATCCCAGCACTGTGGGAGGCTGAGGTGGGCAGATCACTTGAGGTCAGGAGTTCGAGACCAGCCCGACTAACATGGTAAAACCCCGCCTCTATTAAAAAGACAAAAATTAGCCGGGCATGGTGTACATCTGCAGTCCCAGCTACTCAGGGGCTGAGGCAGAAGAACGGCTTGGGCCTGGAAGGCGGAGGTCGCAGTGAGCCGAGATTCTGCCACCACACTCCAGCCTGGGTGACAGGGCGAGACTCAGTCTCAAAAAAATAAAAGTAAAAAAAATTAAAACAGGCAACCTAGACGAGAACTAGTATTTGATTTAGAAGCAAGATAATTCTCTACATAACTTATGTCTACATAAGTTTACAAACTAAATTAAAAATCCACCAGTGTTTCTCTCAGTACCTAATATTCTTACTGGACAACTAACAAACAAAACATGGGCAGGTGGATTCTTTGAGTCTAGGAGTTCAAGACCAGCCTAGGCAACATGGCGAAACCCCATCCCTACAAAAAATACAAAAATTAGCCAAGTGTGGTGGCATATGCCTGTAGTCTCAGCTACTAGGGAGGCTGAGGTGGGAGGATCAATTGAGCCCAATGGTTGAGGTTGCAGTGAGCTGTAAAAGTGCACCTGTACTCCAGACTGGGAGACAAAGTGAGACTTTCTCAAAAAACAAACAAAACACCAACTAACATGTATGGTAAGAAATTGTAACTAAGGCACTCTAAGTCTCTCTACATACAAATATACCTGTGGAAACAAAAAAAGAAAAAATTCACACCAACTATTGCATAGTATTTGGAAATGATCATTAACTTATTTCCTACGAATGCCTTTATGAAAGCCAGAAACAGGAAAGGAAGGAGCATAATTGGAAACAAGAACAAGTGTGAAGCTGAGGTGGAAACAAACTAAGAACTAAGAGCAAATATTCAAGTTTCTTAAAATCTTCAAAGAGCACTAAAAGAACTGAAACAGACTTCAAATAGAATTACCCTACCCAATGAATTAGTTACAACGACAGCATAGGTCTTATTTAAATAATGGCAAAATAACATTTTTTGAAGTAAGCTATTACTTATTTTTTAGCTCAACAACATTTATGTGCCATATTAAGGAACACTAAATTTACAACCTAAACCAAAAATCAGGCAATCACTTTCATAATAGTCACTTATTTTAGGCCAAATGCGGTGGCTCATGCCTGTAATCCCAGCACTCTGGGAGGCTGAGGCGGGTGGATTGCTGAGGCGGGTGGATTACGAGGTCAAGAGATTGAGACCATCCTAGCTAACATGGTGAAACCCCGTCTCTATTAAAAAATACAAAAAAAAAAAAAAAAAAAAATTAGCCGGGCATGGTGGCACACGCCTGTAGTCCCAGCTACTCAGGAGGCTGAGGCAGAATGGCGTGAACCCCGGGAGGCAGAGCTTGCAGTGAGCCAAGATCGCGCCACTGCACTCCAGCCTGGGGGACAGAGTGACACTCCGTCTCAAAATAAATAAATAAATAAATGTCACTTATTTTATTACACTAAAGTGCAAATGAGGTAAATTAAAAATCCACAAGTTCACATAAATGCAAACTGGTCAAAGTTAATACTTGCACAAAGGTCTACTTTTTTCCATTTCCTGGTTTACTACTAAAATTAGCCACACAACTTAAGCACAAAGGAGCGCTGCTATAAAACCATCTTTGAGAGTCCACATTGTAGAACATTACATGTGAGACTGCTTTATGACTAGACTTCTTCAGCAATGTACTGTGGGTAACCAAACACCCTTGGCTAGGATCCTCTTTTATGACAAATTCCAAATTCAAAATCCAAATATTAAAAGCAATCTTCAGCACAGTTGATTGGCTTTTCAAGGCCCTTTTAATCTCAAAATACCAAGCTAAACTGGCATAAAGTTGATCTGTACATGTGTATTTCCACTTGTTAAAACACAATATATAAGCAACGTGGAATCCTAGACTGGATCCCAGAAGAGAAAATGGACATTAGTGGAAAAGCTGGTGAAATGCAAACAAAGTCTAGTTAGTAATATCATACCAATGTTCATTTTTTAGTTTGGACAAATGTGTCATCATGATGTTAACATTAGGGGAAACTGGATGAAGGGTATGAGACGATTCTCAGTTCTGTATTTCCAACTTTTCTATAAATTTAAAATTATTCCAAAATACAATTATTTAAAAACACAGCTATAACCTCTCATAATTCCGAATCATTTGAGTAATAAAAGATTATCTAAGCCCATGAACTCACGTAAATTTCCCTCCTTTTCTAAGATGTGCTGAAAAAATGTCAAGTTCATATTTGCACTGGAAAAATGATTTTTCTATTTGCTAAGGCAAATATACGCAAGAAAGTCTTACCAATTTTACTCAAAGCGAAAAATCTTGGGCGCAGGTACCAAACATCATAAAGAAATATATGATTTAGGATTTTCTTTTTTTAGGCAAAACTATTTTCATTTTACTATGATTGGCAAATTATGATTTGAGATTTATCAGATTGATTCTAGTTCATGTTCATCTGGCAAAATATGTGTTGTTAGGAATGATTTGGTAATTCAGAGAAGCAGCTAAAGCAGCACGGAAACTTCCCTACAAGCATACGGCCACAGCTGGCTAAGGCTGGAGACAGTATTCTATCCTTGGGCCTCAGACTCACATATATATGTACATACACATTTTTCACCCATAGTTCCTTACTTCTCCCCTCCCCCATCTGTAAACTGATACCTAAACTTTACAAATTACAGCTACAAGAAAAGTTTTGTTCCATTTGAAATACAAAAAAGATCAGTAGAAGCAATCTGCTTTTCAATTTTACTTATGCAGTTTAAGATAGTCAATTTCTTTTGGCACTTAGGAACTAGAGGGATACAGTTCATAAAAAAGGTCTACCAACCCTTAGTGAAGCTGAAATGAGGTGAAATAAAGGCCTACCAATCCATAAATGTATTTAAAAATAACAATGCCTAATACAATTTTACATTTTTACATCTTAATCTGCTTATAAAAAAGACATTAAAACTATTCACATCCCCTATAACGAAACACTAAAATTACAAATCTATTTACCAATAATAGCTTAACATTGGTTTAACTTAAAAAAAAAAAATCTGGACGTACTAAGCATTTGCTGTAGACTATACCAAATACCAAACTTCTCTTTCTTCAGTGACTATTCAAAATATCACTCCACAAATCAATTCCTATGATATACCCCCCCCCCACACACACACACACACGAGAGGGTTTTCATTATTTTAACAGGTGAACAAATCTACACAATACAACAGTGATGATCCAAATGTAAAATTCACAATTAACAGTCTAAAAACTATTCCTACCCTATTTGTATTAACCCCTCACATAACACAGGCGAGCTCCTCCCCTTGCCCCGGACACTGTGAAAACACTACAGAAAGAATCCCACCACATCTCACCTGACTAGCAGTCGTAATAAAACAAAAATATACTTTTGCCAATCATATTCAACTGTAAGTATTGCAGTATTAGCATGCATGTAAATACAATTTCTTACATATACTTTTCTAACACTGATAGTCATATTCAATTTCAAAAGATAAAGTACTATCTAAGCAACTTGCCAATTTCAGAGGCTGCTAAATGTTTCACTTACGCCCCTTACAAAAAAAACTCACTGCAAATTTAAGTAGTCTGCAAAAACTAAAATTCAACGATTTTGAATGGTCACTAAAAAAGCAAGAAGTGTTCACTCCTGCATACAAAAGGATAATTCAAATAATAAACCCCCATTTTTTAAAAATAATGTATGATTTAAAACAGTAAGATCCTGTAACTTCCAACAGAAAATGCTCCAGTTTCAAAAATACTAAAAACTAAAGACATTCCTTCTAGTTGATACTATCTATGGCCGATAGGCTGTGCTTGAAAATTTTGTAGTGTTCAGCGAAGGAGTTTTCAGCACTGATAGGAATTGCTCAAACATCCATTTTGGAGTCCTCTACCCCCGCCCTCTCAGACTTCATTTTGTGAAGAATTTTGCGCGAGGTGCCGCAGTGACAATTTCGAGAAAGCCTGGGCTGGCTTCAGATCCAAACAGGGATGCGAAAGAGCAGGAAAGGGCGCCCTGGAGCCCAGCGGCCCGTGCGGCTTGGGAGAAGCGCGGGCGCCGGGGAGGCCTTTTGGGCGGGCGCGCTACGGGCCCCGGATGGCGGGCGCCGGGCCTCAGCGGGGGCGGGCCGCGCGCGGGACTTACCGCTCCGGCGGCGGCGGGGGCCCCGGCTGCGGCGGCCGCCTCCTCCTCGTCGTCGCCCGGCGATGGCGGCCCTATCTTGCTGCAGGTAGCGGCCAGCAGAGCGAGCGGTGACGGCTGAGTGTCCTACCCCCAATGGGCGGGTTCAGAGAGGGAGACAGGGGGAGGGGGTGGCGGTTAGGGCCGGGCGGCCTCTCGCACAGGAAGTGCGACTCGATCCCCGCCGACTGCGCCCGGGCGAGCGCCAACCCGCACTCTCCTCCTCCTCCTGGTCCCGCCGCCGGCCCCCGCCTGGCGTCCCCCGCTCCACGAACCCCGGCTCCCCGGTCTGCGGGCAGGCGGGCGGCGGGCTAGCGCGCCGGGCCTCCGCCTTCCGCCCGGAACCCACC
The DNA here is from genome assembly GCF_043159975.1 of Macaca nemestrina. Taxonomy (NCBI): domain Eukaryota; kingdom Metazoa; phylum Chordata; class Mammalia; order Primates; family Cercopithecidae; genus Macaca; species Macaca nemestrina. The sequence continues at coordinate 71,855,533 of NC_092135.1, forward strand.
CCCGAGAGGGCACGCTGGGGCCCACACTCACACGCGCACAAAAAGGCGGCAGGCGGGCGGGGCGGGGCGTCGCGGGCGGGGTCGGAGCGTTGGCGCCTCGGGCGGGCAGCTCCCGAGGCGGGGGGAGGGGAGGGGTGGGGAGGGGAGGGGTGGGGAGGGGAGGGGAGAGGCGAGGAGGGAGGGGTGAGGCGAGGAGGGAGGGGAGAGGCGAGGGGAGGAGAAAGCGGCGCGAGGGGGGAGCCGGGCCGGGGCTCAGCCGCTCCTCACCTGGGCCGCCGCCGCCGCCGCCACCGCGCCGTTTCCGTGCTGTTGCTGCTGCTGCAGATACTCGCCGTGGCCGCCGCCACCACCACCGCCGCCGCCGCTGTCCACGTCCAAGGCAGCCATTTCCTCTTGTTTCACGGGCTTTTCGGGAGCTGCAGGCACAGCGCGGGGGGGTGGGGGTGGGGAGGAAGGCGGGTGGCGGAGAGGGAGGGGGCCCGCGGGCCGAGGCGAAATTACTCCCAAAGCCCGGACCCAGGCCCCTTCCCCTCCCCCACCCGCCCCCCGGCGGCGGCGGCGGCGGCGGCTCCCTCCTCCCCTCCTGCTGCTGCCCCCGCCCGCCGCTGCCTGTAACCCTCCTCCTCCTCCTCTTTCCCTCCTCCTCCTCCTCCTCCCCGCGCTGCCCCTGCCCCCTCTCCTCTCCTCCCCTTTCCCTTCGCGCCGCTCGCTCTCACTCGCGCTCGCTCCTCTCGCACCGTCAGTCACTCACACACGCCCGCCCGCGCCCGCACACAGGGGGATGCGCTCCCGGCGGACCGGGCCGCCCGCCCCGGGGCCTGGCGGGGAGACGGTGTTGCTGGGGCTTCGGGGGTGGACGGTGGCTGGCGGGGAGGGGAGGGAGGCGCAGGGGAGTGCAGCTTTCTGCCTCTCACAGACACTCGGTCGCACACACGGGGCCAGGACCGGCGGCAGCGGCCCCGGGCTGGCTGTGGTCGGCGGCAGCGGCGGCGGCGGCAGCAGCAAGGGTTGCTCTCTCGGCTTTACGTACCGGTCATAGTGTGTTTAGGGCACCTCAGGCGGGGCTCCCCGCCGCCTTACACATGGTGAGGAGCGAAGGCGGCGGCGGCGGGAGAGGATGCGGGAAGCGGCGGCGGACACGGCCGGAGCGGTCCGGGGATTTTTTTTTCCTATTTTGATTGACTGTGCGGGAAACACAAAAGGTGGAGCCTCCAGCCCAAAAGGGGGGAAGAGGGTGACAGCCTGCCCGGAACTCCCGCCCCTCTTCTTGGCCCTCATTCGCCGCCGTGTTCTCCGTCGGATGTGCTCATTGGTCCAGGCGCCCGTCCGTCGCTGTGCCAGGCGGCGCGCTTCCTGTTTGCCCCCCGGGTGGAAGGGGCGAGACAATGAGCGGCCGTGGCAGCGTAGGTTTCCGAGAGCGGCTACGGCTCGCCGGTTACCCCGCTGTGTCCGCCTCTCTCGCCGGCTGCCGCTGCCAGGCCCGAGGCGCAGGCCTCCTCCACCTCGCAGGCGCTCGGAGCAGGCCTAGCCAAGCTGTAGGGGAGCTGAGCTGGGGAGGAAATTCGTCCCCGGTGACTCCGGCTCCACTGGAGGCTACCTCCATCCCGGCAGCAGCCTCGGCCGGATTTCCCCAGGGCCTCGCGCTCTTGGAGCCGCCGCTTGCCTGCGCTGCCAGGAGGCCACCGCCGCTCAGCCCCGGGGCTGCTGCTGCGGCCGCTGCCGCTACTGAGCAAACCAGACCCGCCCCACGAGCCCGGGGGGAGGGAGCTGGTATTAGGGGAGACACCCCCTCCGAGGCTGGAGGAGGATTTTTCTCACACACATCCAGCTTTCTGATTCACAGACAGCCATCTCGCTCCCAGCCCCCTTAGCCCCAGCTTTCCAACCGGTCTCCCACTTTCACGTACCGTGAAGGCAGGCATTTAAAGCAAAAAAATTTCAAGTCACCTCACATACGGAAGGAGAGTTTTAATTTTGGTCAGTGGCACCAAAACGGGCACTTAAAAGTATATTTCATTTTACCTGTGGTATGTGTATGTATCCAATGGGGCAGAATACTGTTTTTCTAAAAAGTCAGTCACATAATCATTTTGCTGCACAAACGTATTATCCCCAGCCTCTTAATCCTCTTGGTACCAAGTCAGATATCTCCTGAAACAAGCCCATCAACCATTGCCAACGTTTTTAAAGTCGTGAACTGGTGAAGTACCTTTTTTCCCCCATTGGAACATTTTTGTTGTATTTTAAAATCTTGTTTCACTCATTGGATTAGGTTAAAACTCCTTCCTTCTTTGGCAACCGTGATATCTTGCTGTCATCCTGGGGGAAAATGCTGAGGTTTTATGTCTGTGTTTTGCCAACTAAGAGATATCTCTCCCTGTTACCTTCAAGTATAGTTGCCAACAAAGAAGTTAAATTCAAGAGGTGGAAACACTGTCCACAATACCTCTTTTTTAGAAATCTGGCTCAAGAATCAGTTTTCCCATGACTGTGATGATTGTATTTTGTGTGATACGTGATGATGTGCTGGTGGATGAGGTTGTGAAGCACTTTCACTAGATTTTGTGTGTACTAACTTAATAGGTAATCCATTTGTGAGATAGCGAGTTTGCATCCCAGTTCCAAAGCAGTTAACCGCCTATGCTCACAGGATCAGAAACATTGTATGGTTACTTTGCTCTTAATTGTACAAAGATCGAATTTCTAGGGAATTGACCTAAAAACCACAAACATGCGGAAACGAGACTCAAAATTCTGAGTCCAAGAATAAGGTTCATCTCTCCTAATAGTGAGACCTTGTAGTCTCATTTAATTGGAAAAATAACTTCCAAGTTGAATGGTATAACCTGTGTACTATTTTACAACAAAAACTTTTAAGGAAATAAAAGTCACAAAATAACCTGATTTGGGGTGGGGGGAAGGGAAAAAGAGATGGGTGCCCTGAAGAGCAGGACAGGTGAAAAGTGAAAAGTAGACTGGGAGAGAGGAAGGGAAGTCACTATTATCACTCTGTTCCTACCTGCATCTGTTGGGTGGAAGGTAGCTCTTTCCCTAGAAAGGATATTTCAGGCATTTTCAGATTTTTTGTTTGTTTGTTTTTTCAGGAGTGGGGATATGTTCTACACTATTGCCATACCATTTTTGCAAAGTGTTAGTCCAGCCACCTAGAGAGCAAAGTATTTGGCCACAGGAATTAAATTCATTTCTTCATTCATACCAGTTGGCAAATGATATAAGACATGAAGTCTTTTTTCTTTCTTTTTTGCGGGGTGGGGATGGCACGTCCATAGACCATTTTAACAAACAAAAAAACACGGAAAAAAAAAAAATAGCCTAGCTGGGCACGGTGGCTCATACCTGTGATCCCAGCACTTTGGGAGGCCGAGGACGGCAGATCACTTGAGGTCAGAAGTTCGAGACCAGCCTGACTGCCATGGTGAAACCCCGTCTCAACTTGAAATACAAAAATTAACCAGGCACGGTGGCACACACATGTAATCCCGGCTACTCAAGAGGCTGACACAGGAGAATTACTTGAACCTGGGAAGTGGAGTTTGCAGTGAGCTGAGATGGCACCACTGCACTCCAGCAAGACAGAGACTGTCTAAAAAAAATTTTAAAATGACCTACCTGAACTAACTATACTGCTTTTGATGGGATGCTTTTAAGAGATATATATAGAGGTGGGGTGACAAAGAGAGGTTGGTTAATTGGTACAAACATACAGTTAGATGGAAGGAATAAGTTCTAGTGTTCAGTAGCACAGTAGGGTGACTATAGTAAATAGCAATATATTATATATTTCAAAATAACCAGAAGGGAAGATTTGAAATGTTCCCAACACAAGAAATGACAACCGTTCAAGGTGACAGGGGAGAGAGGGCAGAAAAAAAATGTCCAAAGTGATAGATACCCTAAACACTCTGATTTGATCATTACAACACTGTATGCGTGTATCGAAATACCACATGTACCCCGTAAATGTGTACAAATATGTATCAATTTTTTAACAACAAAAGATGCATATACCAAAAGCATCACTCGCTACTTTAGTCAGATTCAGAGAACCCTCTTAGACCACGCTTGAGTTACTGTCATGGAATATCTTTTAAAAATGGCTGGAAATGAAGATAGTCTTTTGAAAGAACACCTTTTCCTGCCTATTTCAGTATTGTAGTCAAGTCATGAAATATAATTTTTTTTTATTTGAGACGGAGTCGCACTCTCATCCAGGCTGGAGTGCAATGGCATGGTCTTGGCTCACTACAACCTCTGCCTACCGGCTTCAAGCAATTCTACTGCTTCAGCCTCCCCAGTAGCTGGGATTACAGGCGCCCGCCACCACGCCTGGCTAATTTTTGTATTTTCAGTAGAGACAGGGTTTCACCGTGTTGGCCAGGCTGGTCTCAAACTGCTGACCTTGTGATCTGCCTGCCTTTGCCTCCTAAAGTGCTGGGATTACAGGCATGAGCCCGGCTGAAATACAATTTAATTAAAATACTTTCTTAATAGAAACTGCCTCTCAGTGGCACCTACTGCTACATTTACATAGTAACCCAAAATTGCAATTGCTTAACAGGGAGAGAATCACAGTGCTGGATATTATTTATACTTTTTCTTCCAAAACAATTTTAGGAAATTCTCTGCTGGCAGTTTTTACCCGCCTTTAAGGAACATAATTTTTCCAGTTCCCCCTAAAATGGCTGAGTGCTGCACCATAACATCACTCCATTCCAACCAAACAGCTGGAATAAAAAATGCAATTATACACACATATATATGTATAATCTATACACACATAAGTATGTACAATATATGCATTAATATATAAACAGAACAATCCATAATAAAAGAGATGACCATCATGGATAAATCTCAATATTGTGTGAAAAAAGCTAGTTATAGAAGGATAAACATTACGCTACTACTGTATTTATATGAAGTTTTTAAATGTACCAAATTATATTCTATACTATATATGGATATATACATATGTAGTAACATTGTAATTGCAAAGGAATGATGTGCTAAATTTAAAATGGTGATTACCCTTGGTATGAAGAGAATGGGATTTGAATGAGTTTCCCTTGGGCTTTGTTTACATTTGCAAGTTTTACTTAAGCTAGGCTGAGTGTATTATTATTGTATTCTCTATATTGTTCTCTTTGCCTGAAATGCTATTTTAAACTAAGCATTATTTTAAACTAAAAAAAAAAAAAAGTACCTGATAGAAGAAGTACTGCAATAAGTAAGTATGCTCAGGTAACTGATCAAAGGGCTGGAGGCAAGAGAGAATAATTCAAATATAACTAAGTTTGCCAGCTTTTAGTAAATGGAAAGATGAACTGAAATAAAGGATTTTAAAAGGGCATGAGTAAGTGATGGGCCATTATGAATTTGGTCTTAGATGTGCTGAGCTGGAGGCGCTAGCAGGACTTCCATGAGATGGATAGCCAACAGACTGTTGTCAAATTGAGTCTACAGCCACAAAGAGAAGCAAGGGCAGGCTTGGATTTGGGGACTCTTACCATCTTCACAGGCCTTTGTCCATTTGTCTTCAAACATAGCTATGTTTGAAGGATAAACATTCCTTCCTATCTTTAAAAATCCTCCATGTGACTGGTTGTCCCTAGCTACTATCTTTTTTCTTTCCTCCCTTTCCTTGTCCAAAGTCTCAGTAACTTGCTGTCTTCTTACTGCCTTCCTAATATAATTCTACACCCAGTTTCAGCATCTGACACTGTAAACATTTCCTCCTTAACACTCTCTCCTCCCTTGAACATTATCAGCTTTCTGGTTTTCTCTCAAATATATATTTCTCTGTATTTTTACAGTGCAGTCCCATAAAAAGCTACCTGTGGTTGGCCGGGCGCGGTGGCTCAAGCCTGTAATCCCAGCACTTTGGGAGGCCGAGACGGGTGGATCACGAGGTCAGGAGATCGAGATCATCCTGGCTAACATGGTGAAACCCCGTCTCTACTAAGAAATACAAAAAACTAGCTGGGCGAGGTGGTGGGCGCCTGTAGTCCCAGCTACTCGGGAGGCTGAGGCCGGAGAATGGCGTGAACCCGGGAGGCGGAGCTTGCAGTGAGCTGAGATCCGGCCCCTGCACTCCAGCCTGGGAGACAGAGCGAGACTCCGTCTCAAAAAAAATAAAAATAAAAATAAAAAAAAAAAGCTACCTGTGGTGATGGAAATATTGTGTGTGTGCACTGCCTATTACCATAGCCACTAACCACGTGTGACCATTAGGAACTTGGAAATGTGGCTAGTGTGACTGAGGAACTGAAGTTTTTTTTTATTTTAATTAAAGTTAAATGCGAATGGCCACACATGGCTAGTAGCTATCATATCAGACAGTGCCACTTTAGGGTTTCTTTTCAGTTTTTGGTTCCCCGAGCTTTTCTTCAGAAGCTGGGAACACAGCGTTCTGTAATGTCAGCCCTCATCTCCAAACTCACTCCCAAACCTCTAGTTATCTCCTGTCACCTGAGTTCTTGTTCTATATCCTTTTTTTTTTTTTTAGACAAAGTTTCACTCTTGGTCAGGCTGGAGTGCACTGGCATGATCTCAGCTAACTGTAGTTTCCACCTCCTGGGTTCAAGCGATTCTCCTGCCTCAGCCTCCTGAGTAGCTGGGATTACAGGCGCACGCCATCGGGCCCAGCTAAATTTTTTTGCATTTTTAGTAGAGACGGGGTTTCATCATGTTGGCCAGGCTGGTCTCAAACTCCTGACTGCAAATGATCCACCTGCCCCGGCCTCCCAAAGTGCTGGGATTACAGGCGTGAGCCGCCGCACCGGGCCTTGTTCTATATCTTTAAGCACTGTGAATTCCTCTTGAATGTCTCACTTTCACCTCAAACTCAGAATGTTTAAAGCTAAACTCATAGCTTTCTCTACACAACCAGCTCCTCCTCCATTCCGAAGCTTCTGTCTGCGACAGTGAGGCTATCATTCTCTCAGAAGCCCATACGGGAAATTACCTTTGACACATCTCCCTTCCCTCTCCCATAGGCAGCCGCTTACCAGGTGCTGACTGCCAAGTTTTCCTGCAGACACTCTCAGCTACCTGTTCATTGAAATCACATTTATTGAACCCTGCTCTACAAGATGCTGCATGGTCCCTATCCTCAAGGAGTGGATATCCAGTTAAGAAACAAAATATAGGGCCGGGCACAGTGGCTAACGCCTGTAATCCCAGCACTTTGGGAGGCCGAGGCGGGCGGATCATGAGGTCAGGAGATTGAGACCATATTGGCTAACACAGTGAAACCCCGTCTCTAATAAAAATACAAAAAAATTAGCCAGGCATGGTGGTGGGCGCCTGTAGTCCCAGCTACTCAGGAGGCTGAGGCAGGAGAATGGTATGAACCTGGGAGGTGGAGCTTGCAGTGAGCCGAGATCACATCACTGCATTCCAGGCTGGGTGACAGAGCAAGACTCCGTCTCAAAAAAAAAAAAAAAAGAAAAAGAAAAGAAACAAAATACAGGCCAGGCACAGTGACGCATGCCTCCCAGCACTTCGGGAGGCCAAGGCAGGAGGAACACTGGAGCCCAGGAGTTCAAGACTAGCCTAGGCAACATACTGAGACCTCAACTCTACAAAAAATTTTTTTAATTAGCCAGGCATGGGGGTGCATGCCTGCAGTCCTAGCTACTTGGGAAGCTGAGATGGGAGGATTCCTTGAGCTCAGGAAGTCAAGGCTGCAGTGAGCCGTGATTGCACCACCGCACTCCATCCTGGGCCACAGAGCAAGAACCAAAATATAAACATACACAAATTCAAATAATAGAGAAGAGAAATAACAAAGCCTACAATACATCAGATGCTTTGCCAAAGGACTGTCTTCCGAATTCAGAAATCACGGGGGGGTCAGTCAGCTCCTTCTGGAAGGGATCAAAGCATGCTTTGCCCTGGCCCACTTTTGTTGCCCTAGACAGGCCTCCAGACTTTCCTGCTCCTTTCTGTTCTGTGTCTACCACCAAATTAATCTTCCTTAACCTGGCTCAAAAAATTTGAGTGATTCAAATGATCTAATGCATATCAGGGCATCTCTCCCAACTCCTCACTGTCCTGTAGACAATCTAACCACGGAAAATTTACTGGCCCTCTGCCGCCAGGATTTTCCTTCTCCCCTCCCCATGCTCCAATTCAAGTCTTAACCTCTTTCCATAAAGCCCCTGCTGGCCAGGCATGGTGGCCAATCTCAACACTCTGGAATTCGAGACCAGCCTTAGCATCATGGCAAAACCTCATCTCTACAAAAAATACAAAAATTAGCTGGGCATGGTGGTGTGCACCTGTAGTCCCAGCTACTCTGGAGGTTAAGGCAGGAGGATCACCTGAGCCCGGGAAGGTCAAGGTTGCAGTGAGCTGTGATCGTGCCACTGCACCGCAGCCTTGGTGACAGAGACCGTGTCTCAAAAATAAAAATTTAAAAAGCCACTGCTTCCAGCTATTGGTCATTCCCTCATCTCTAACTTTCCATTAACCTTATAGTATACCCCCTAATATCACTCTTAATTCATGATTTAGTATTGTCACCACGATTTAAATCATAAGTGCTTTGTGCACAAGCAATATCTTACTCTTTTTCTACAGTTCTTAAGCAGTGATTTCCAAGGAAGGAGAGGTATCATTTGAAAACAAAACAGCTCTTTGTCCCATAGGGACGTTTTTAAAAGCTATGACACTTAACTTACTGGAATTTCAAATATTAAAGGAAAATGTGAGACTTTTATGCTTTATGAAAGCAGGCATGTTGTGCAGTGAAAGAGTAAGGAGACAATTTTTCAGTGTTGAGCAAATAGAAGATAATTAATGGATATCTGTTGAACAATGCATTGATTTCAACAAGCCATGAATTTGGATTCTTTTAGGATTAAACGTTCAGACTTCTTATTTTAATGGAGAAACTGTTAGTAATATGACCTGCTGATTGTAAAGGGGCCACAAAACTGGTACCAGTTGAACCAACCATCAAAAACATAAGGATATGTTTGAATGTTTTTATGAACCATTTGATATATAATATATGCACAATGTATACATAAACTATAAAACAATAATAGATGATGAAGTCACCTAATTTAAGAGATTTCTGGAACTAATAAACACCTATTATTTATTTATTTATTTATTTATTTATTTATTTATTTATTTATTTTGAGACGGAGTTTTGCTCTTGTTGCCCAGGCTTGAGTGCAGTGGTGCGATCTTGGCTCACCGCAACCTCTGCCTCCTGGGTTCAAGCGATTCTCCTGCCTCAGCCTCCGTAGTAGTTGGGATTACAGGCATGCGCCACCATGCCCGACTAATTTTGTATTTTTAGTAGAGATGGGGTTTCTCCGTGTTGGTAAGGCTGGTTTCGAACTCCCAACCTCGGGTGATCCGACCACCTCGGCCTCCCAAAGTGCTGGGGTTACAGGTGTGAGCCACCGTGCCTGGCCAACACCCATAATTTAAAGCTTCTGTTATCTTTAACAGCAAATGACTTTATTTTTGCTCTAATTACATATATTTCACTGAGTTTTTTTTAAAATCTAGTATATTAAAAATATGGCGTTTCTTGGCCAGGCGTGGTGGCTCACGCCTGTAATGTCAGCAGTTTGGAAGGCTGAGGTGGGTGAATCACCTGATGTCAGGGGTTCAAGACCAGCCTTACCAACGTGGTGAAACCCTGTCTCTACTGAAAATACCAAAATGAGCTAGGCATGGTGGCGTGCGCCTGTAATCTCAGCTACTCAGGAGGCTGAGGCAGGGAAATCACTTGAACCCAGGCGGCGGAGGTTGCAGTGAGCCAAGATCACCCCATTGCACTCCAGCCTGGGCAACAAGAGCGAAACTCCATCTCAAAAAAAAAATAAGGCATTTCTTTAAATTCTGTAGTCAATATGCCTGTCTTACTCATTGCATTGGAATTATTTTGTTTCTAGCATGCTTGCTAACTCATGAGTTTGTACTTTTTTACTCTATTTTGAACATTCTGATTTCACATTACTGAGATAATCTTTCTTTTTTGTTGTTGTTTTTTTTTTTTTTTTTGAGACAAGGTCTCACTCTGTCACCCAGGCTAGAGTGCTGTGGTGCCATCTTGGCTCACTGCAACCTCCACCTCCTAAGCTCAAGTGATCCTCCTGCTTCAGCCCCCCCATGTAGCTGGGACTACAAGCGTGAGCCACTACATCTGGCTAATTTTTGTATTTTTTATAGAAATGGGGTTTTACCAGCTCAGGCTGGTCTCGAACTCCTGAGTTTAAGCGATCCACCTGCCTCAGCCTCCCAAAGTGTTAGGATTACAGGCATAAGCCACCAAGCCCAGCCTACCGTGAAATAATCTTTCTACCTCATATTTCCTCCACACTGAATTGAATAAGCCACTTATCTGCTTATGTCCCTAGTCGTCTTAAGTCATTTCATTCCTTCTTTGTATTGACTGACCCTCCCTCTAGTTTTGTATAACAAGCTTACTGCATGTTACTTCTTCCAAATCACTGACATATAAAAATGAACAAAATTGGTCCTAATATTGATCCCTGGAGCTTTGTAACCCATCCATTCCAAACTATTCCACACTTTGATATCAAAGTCAATGTTTAATCTACTTAAGTATTTCATCGCTATACCATACTTGTCTAACTTCTAGATTAGTTGTTTGTCTGGTATTGTTTTCATGGTACTTTATCCTAAAATATAAGTAATTGGTTCATGGCTTCCCTCAGCTGATACTTGTTATTAGACCCAGAAGTTATTTCATATCACTGAGGCAGATGAGATGTGAAGCCATGCTGACTCTTTAAAATTAAATCATAACTTTCTGATATTTCCATTTGCTGATTTCCTACAAAATTTACCCATGTCACCTTCTCTACGGAAGTTAATACTTCTGAGTCTCATGCTCAAGAGAAAAAGGGATATTTAAGGAATGAATAATAATTTAATGAGGGTTTTACTTATTATAACTGACATAGACCTAGTCAAAGATAATGTATTTCAAATCACTTTTCTCCTTATTGATGAATTCAAACATCTATTAAGAATAAAGAAGCAGGCTAAGCGTGGTGGCTCACGTTTGTGATCTCAGCACTTTGAGAGGCTGAAATGGGTAGATCATTTGAGTCTAGGAATTCAAGACCAGCCTGGACAACATAGGGAGATGCTGTCTCTACAAAAAATAAAAAATTAGCTGGGCGTGGTTGCACCCATGGTGGCATGCACCTGTGATCCTAGCTACTCTCAAGGCTGAGGTAGAAGGATTGCTTGAATCCAGGAGGTTGAGGCCGTAGCGAGCCGTGATCGAACCACTGCATTCCAGCCTGGTCAACAGAGCAAGACCTTGTCTCAAGAAACAAACAAACAAAAAATCAAGAAGAAGATATTTGCATTACAATAGTGAAAATGTATCAGAGTAGTCAAAATTCATAGAACTGTATAACTAAATAAGGTAAATTTTACTATATGTAAATTATACCCTATTTTATAAATAGAAGAAAAAAGTAAATAGAATCTTCATTTTATGTTTGTTTTGTTTTTTTGAGACGGTGTCTCACTTTGTTGCCCAGGCTGGAGTGAAGTGGCACCATCTTGACTCACTGCAACCTCTGCCTCCAGGGTTCAAATGTTTCTCCTGCCTCAGCCTCCTGAGTAGCTGGGATTATAGGAACCCACCACCATGCCCCGCTAATTTTTGTATTTTTAGTACAGATGAGTTTTCGCCATGTTGACCAGGCTGGTCTCGAACTCCTGACCTCAGGTAATCCACCCACCTTGACCTCCCAAAGTGCTGGGATTACAGGCGTAAGCCACCACACCTAGCCAGAAGCTTCATTTTTAAAAAAACCTAGTAGAATACTGAAAATGAGACTCTGTGAGAATAGCATAGGGGATGGTCCAGGCTCCTGTACCTGGGAGGTTTAACATAAACTAATTTAATTGTGGAAACTTTTTTGAAGAGGAGATGGAAGCATATGAACAAAGGCTTAGAAATGAATATTTTGAAAGAAAGAAATCCATGGATAACAGTGGAATGGCAAGAAATGCACATGTTAGGCTGGGCACGGTGGCTGACACCTGTAATCCCAGCACTTTGGGAGGCCAAGGTGGGCGGATCACCTGAGGTCAGGAATTCCAGACCAGCCTGGCCAACATGATGAAACCCTGTCTCTACTCAAAATACAAAAATTAGTCAGGTGTGGTGGTGCATGCCGTAATCCCAGCTACTTGGGAGGCTGAGGCAGGAGAATTGCTTAAACCCAGGAGGCGGAGGTTGCAGTGAGCCAAGATGGCACCACTGCACTCCAGCCTGGACGACAGAGTGACATTCTGTCTCAAAATTTAAAAAAAAGAAACAAAAGAAATGCACACTTTAAAAGTGTGTTTAATGTATGCTAAAAGCAAATGCATAAAAAGGCCAAATGAATAAACCCACAGAGTTCCTCACAAACACATATATTTCTGCAAATATAACAGCAAGATTATAGAAAGAAAAATGGTGTATATAAACACACACACATATGTGTGTGTGTGTGTGTGTGTGTATATATATATATCTGTTTTGTACACTTGAAAGCAGGAACCATCAGAAAACATTGCACCTAGTAGGACTTTAATAAATTATTTGACTAAAGTGATATTTAACTTCTTTAGGCCTGTTATCTCATTATTAGTCAGCTATTCCTAACTTGTTTTTAATTTGTTTTATTATTTTTAATAAACTTTTTATTTTGGAATGCTTTTAGATTTACAAAAAAAGTTACAAAGATAATATAGAATTCCCATACACCTCTAATCCAATTGTTAGATTACAGCCAATCATTCCAGTTTGCACAGACTGTCCTGGTTTTAGCACTGAAAGTCCCACATCCCAGGAAACCCGTCTTCCACACAAACTGGAATGGTTAGTCACCCTACAATGTTAGTATCTTACCTTACCATGGTACATTTGTCAAAACTAAGAAACCAACAGGGTGCATTATTACTAAACTCTAGACTTTATTTGGATTTCATTAGTTATTCCAGTAACATCCTTTTTGTATTATAGGATCTAAATCAGGATACCACATTCATGTGTTTAGTCATTATGTCTTAGTGTCCTCTAGCCTGTGACACTTTCTGAGTCTTTCCTTGTTTCTCATGACTTTAACTCTTTTAAGGAGTACAATAGCCCACCCTTATCTGTGAGGGCCATTCCAAGACCCCCAGTAGGTGCCTGAAACCTCAGCTAGTACTGAACCCGATTGCCATCAATTGGAACACGTTTTTGTTCATGTCTTCCACCCACAAACTTAATGCCTTTTGCATCTTAACTAGCATTTATCATGCACAGTGGCCATAACTTTTGCAATCTGAGGTGTGATGGCAAAACTAGCAGGAATTACTTTTCCGTTCATCACAAGTTCACAGATAGAAGATTTGTTCTTGTCTTAGATCTCAGCAACCCCAGCATATGATTTTTTTTTCTTTTTCTATTGAGAAGGTTCGCCTTTTCATTTAAAGGAGGTACTTTATGGCTTCTCCTTGGCATATCTGAATTACCAGCATCACTACTCTTGGTGCGTTGGGACCATTGTGAGGTCAAATAAGAGTGACTTGAAGGCTGGGCTCACGCCTGTAATCCCAGCACTTTGGGAGGCCAAGGTGGGTGGATCACAAGGTCAGGAGATCGAGACCATCCTGGCCAACATGGTGAAACCCCATCTGTACTAAAAATACAAAAAAAAATAGCTGGGCTTAGTGGCATGTGCCTGTAATTCCAGCTACTCAGGAGGCTGAGGCAGGAGAATCGCTTGAACCAGGGAGTCAGAGGTTACAGTGAGCAGAGATCTTGCCACTGCACTCCAGCCTGGCAACAGAGCAAGACTCCGTCTAAAAAAATTAAAATTTTTTTTTAAAAAAAGAGTGACTTGAACACAAGCACTGCGGTACTGTGACAGAATCCATGAGAGGGCAATTGAGTGACTAACAGGTGGGTAGCATTGACCATGTGGATCTGCTGGACAAAAGGATAATTCTCATCTGGGTGAGATGGTGTGGGATGGCCTGAGATTTCATCAAGCTACTCAGAACAGCACACAATTTAAAATGTATAATTTTTTATTTCCAGAATTTTCCATTTAATATTTTTTGCCACGATTTGCTGAAGATAACTAAAACCACAGAAAGTAAAACTGTTGGTAAGGAGGTGCTATTGTACTGGTAAAGTATTTTGTAGAATGTCCCTCAATTTGTGTTTGTCTGGTGTTTTTCTGACATTTAGACTGGTCTTATGGGGCTCGAGGTCCTAATTTTATTTATTTATGTATTTACTCATTTATTCATTCACTTTTAGAACCGAAGTTTTCCTATGTTGCTCAGGCTGGAGTGCAGTGGCTATTCACAGGTGCAAACATAGCAGCTTCAAAACTTCTGAATTCAAGCCATCCTCCCATTTCAGGTTCCTGCATAGCTGGGACTACAGGTGCGTACCACCTCATCCAGCTCTTATTTATTTATTTATTTATATTTTGTTTATTTTTCTTTTTGAGATGGGGTTTTGCTCTGTTGCCCAGGCTGGAGTGCAGTGGTGTAATCATGACTCACTACAGCCTCAACCTCCCAGGCTCAGTTGATCTCCCCACATCACCCCCGCAACAAATAGCTGGGACTGCAAGTACATGCCACCACACCTGGATAATTTTTGTATTTATTCTAGAGATGAGGTTTTGCCATGTTGCCCAGGCTGTCTGACCTTATTTTTAATACTTGCATAATATTTCATAGTATGTAACTTGGAATATATTATATGACATTCTTGTAACTAAACATTTGCACAGATCCATGATAATTTTTAAGGTTGAATTCCTCTAAGTAGATTTGCTGTACTGAAGTGTAAACACAATTTTAAGGCTTATGATATGCATTGCCAAATTGCCCTTCAAAGTGCATAAACTTACCAGTTTATACACTCACAAGCAATTTATAAAAGTACTTATTTCTCCACACACTCAGTTTTCATTTTTATTTTTAATCTTTGCCAATTGGATCATCAAAAATATGGTGCTTTTTTAAAGTTTCATTTATTTGATTACTGGTGAGAGTGAGCATTTTTACACGGTTAGTGCCATTGGTATTATTCTATGAGTTTCTTGTTTATACCCTTTATCCAATTTTCTATTGAGACATTCATCATTTTCTTTTGATTAGAAAGTGCATATTAGGCCGGGCGCGGTGGCTCAAGCCTGTAATCCCAGCACTCTGGGAGGCCGAGGCGGGCGGATCACGAGGTCAGGAGATCGAGACCATCCTGGCTAACACCATGAAACCCCGTCTCTACTAAAAAGTACAAAAAACTAGCCGGGCGAGGTGGCGGGCGCCTGTAGTCCCAGCTACTCAGGAGGCTGAGGCAGGAGAATGGCGTGAACCCGGGGGGCGGAGCTTGCAGTGAGCCGAGATCGCGCCACTGCTCTCCAGCCTGGGCGGCAGAGCAAGACTCCGTTTCAAAAAAAAAAAAAAAGAAAGTGCATATTAATGATGTTAAACATTTTCTTTCAATATGTTTCTAATTGTTTTCCAGATTTTCATCTGCGTTTTAATGTCTTGATATTCAGAGGTGTGAACCACTCTCATTTGTTTTCTGCCTTTGGATGTTGTTTTTGTTTTTCAATTTGTTGTTGGTTTGATTTTAATATGGAGCTCAGTTCTGAATCCTGCTTGTTCCGGGACAGCTCACATGAGTCTTCAAGTCCTGCAGCACAGCAGTCTCATCACAGATTGACAGTGCTCCCCTTCCTAGTGAGGCAATATCCCTAAGTCCTCACAGTCCCAAGCTTTAGGAGATAAAAAAGAAACAAAAACAAATTCAAAAGCACACTCTTCTGAAAGCTGCCAAATTCAGGCTGCCATTGACCTCGAAGGAAATAAATTCCAAAGATAGTAAAAACCACAGAAAAAAAAAAAAAAAAAAACACATCTTTTAACACAGTTCAGCTCCAAACCCCAAAACAGTCTGAAACAGTCTGTTTTAATGGCTTTAGTGCAGTAGAGAATAGGGGTTCCCAGCATCCTCTGTGAGCATCCCTGCCATCGAGTCTTTCCCTAAGGCTTCGGCTCTCTCTGAACAGGGATCAGAAGCCTGGACTCTTTAAGTCCTGCTCAGGGAGGCCAGGATTTCTCTTTCCTGTTTCCCATTTTCTTTGCCTCCATTTTAGAACTTTTAAGGTCCTGACAATCTCAGAACAGATGTCAGGACTGAAAGTTATTAGAAAGAACCAGAAAGGGGTGGGAGGAGGGAGAGCATCAGGAAGAATAGCTAATGGATGCTGGGCTTAATACCTGGGTGATGGGATGATCTGTGCAGCAAACCACTGTGGCACACATTTACCTATGTAACAAACCTGCACATGTACCCCTGAACTTAAAAGTTAGAAATTAAAAAAAAAAAATTACTCCTAAGTATTTTATTATAGTGAGACTTGATACTTTGTGGAGAAGGTCCTCCCTCCTTAATTTTTTTTTTTTTTTTCCAGATAGAGTCATTTTCTGTTGTTTAAGCTGGAGTGCAGTGACATGATCACAGCTAACTGCAGCCCTGACTTCCTAGGCTCAAGTGATACTCCCACTTCTGCCTCCCAAAGTGCTAGGATTACAGGCATAAGCCACTGTACCCAGCTCTTACTCTTTTTATTCAGGAATGTCTTGGGTGTTTTGTTGTTGTTTTGTTGTTGTTGTTTTGGGTTTTTCTTTTTTTGTTTTTTGTTTTTTCTGGAAATTTGCTCTTAGATGCACATTTTAGAGCCAGTTGTCAGGCTCCATGAAAAATGTAGAATTTTCATTAGCATTGTTATTGGATCTATAGATCAATTTTGGAAGAATGGACATCTTTATTATATTATTTCTAGCCATGAAGATGGGATATGTCTTATTTAGATTTTCATAATGTCTTGCAATAAAGTTTCATAATTTTCTGCAAAAAAAAAAGAGAAAGAACCAGCATCTCATGCCTGTAATCCCAACACTTTGGGAAGCCAAGGCAGGTGGATCATGAGGTTAGGAGTTCGAGACCAGCCAGGCCAAGATGGCGAAACCCATCTCTGCTAAAAATACAAAAATTAACCAGGTGTGGTGGCGGGCACCTAAAATCCCAACTACTTGGGAGGCTGAGGCAGGAGAATCGCTTGAACCTGGGAGGCGGAGGTTGCAGTGAGCCGAGATTACACCACTGCGCTCTAGCCTGGGTGACAGAGCGAGACTCCATCTCAAAAAAAAAAAAAAGAAAAGAAAGAGAAAGAACCAGAAACATTAAAAGATTAAAAAGCCTTATGCCTTCTCTTTTTCCCCACTCCTCTTAATGAAAACATTTAAGACAGCAAAAGCTTTACATTAAATTTAAGTAAGGAAAAATAAATAAGAAAAACTTGAGGCAAAAAGCAGGCCTAGTTCACAGATGGTATAGTATTTTTTATAATTGACAAAAATTGTATGCATTTATGGTATACAAAACATGATGTTTTGAAATCTGTATACATTGTGGAATGGCTAAATCCAGCTAATTAACATATGCATTACTACACACACTTATTTTGATATATGTGTATGTCTGATGAGAACACTTAAAATCTACTCTCTTGGCAATTTTAAGTGTAGAATATGTTGTTATTAACTAGTCACCATGTTGCACAATAGATCTCTTGAACTTATTCCTCCTGTTGAACTGAAATTTTGTATTCTTTAACCAACATCTTCCCAATCAACCCCCACCCCACCACCAAGCTTCTGATAACCACCATTCTATTCTGTTTCTAGACTTTTTTAAGTTAGACTTTTTAAGATTGCACATATAAGTGAAATCATGCAGTATTTGTTCTTCTGAGCTCAGCTTATTTTATTTAACATAATATCCTCCAGGTTTATCTGTGTTTTCACAAATGACTTTTCTTCTTTTTTAAAGCAGAATAGTTTTCCAGTATGTGTGTATATTTATATACACACACAGCAAAATGTGACATATATATCTCTCACACACACATTTTCTTTATCCATTCATCCACTGATGGACACTTAGGTTGATCTTAGGTTGATTCCAGTCTTAGCTATTGTTACTAATGTTGCAATGAACATGGAAGTGCAGGTATCTCTTTGACACACTGATTTCATTTCCACTGGATAGATACCCAGAAGTGGAATTCCTGGATCACATGGTTTTTTGTGGAACCTCCATACTGTTTTCCACAATGACTGTACTAATTTATATTCTCATCAATAGTATACAAGGGTTCCCTTTTCTCCACATCCTTGCCAACACTTGTTATCTTTCACCTTTTTGAATAATAGTCATTCTGACAGGTGTGAACATAGCTTGCTTTTCTATTATGAGTCAAGGGATCTTAGGAAGGTCGCCTTCTCACATTTTCCCCAGAATATCTCCCTTCTACAAACTCACTATAGATGTTTTGTTTCTCAAGTGTCTGAACAATATCCAGTAGAAGTGGGTATGTGTGAGTAACTGCAATAATTCTTGGAAAGTACTGAGATGTATGAACTAGATGTCTGTCCTCAAGTCTTCAGAGATACAGATTATCCTCTGGAAACAAAGAGTACCCACAGTTTTGCCTGGATTGTGCTTTTCGGTTGAGAAAGGGGGTCTTGACAGAGAAGAGAGCTCATATGGCCTTGATTAAGGTGGGAGCAGATGATGATGGGAGGAGGTGCAGCTGGTGCCTTAAACACATGCTTACTCTCTCTACTGGGTAATAGAGCTTTGGTCCTGAGGGAGCTACTACTCTGATATTCAATGGTATAAAAACTAGTAACGGGGACGTGGTTTTCACCCCCACCTCCTCACTATTCCCAAAAGCTGGTCCAATTCTAAAACTACAAATCAGAACAACTCAACATTCAGTCAGCAACCCCAGGTCACATTCTTCATTCCAAAAGGCTGCAACCTAGCCCTGTTCAATGCAGCTGTGTTATAGAAATATTTTCTTTAACACTTGTAAACTGCCTTTTTTCTAGAGTTTCCTTGTTGGTGACCTTATTTTGCCATCCAGTTTCAATGTAAATGCAGCACGGAAGGGGAGTGGGAGGGATGTCCTAGCCTGAGCCAAAGCCGGGCTCCAAGCCAGGATACAGATTCGTCTGGGCATGTCTGATGGGCTTGCCAGGAGTATCTCAGCATGAGGGATGGAGGAGGCCCATAGAAAATAACATCCTAAGTCAGTAGGTGTGGAGGGATGCATCACAGGTATCGGAATCACCAGGAAAACATTAAAAATGTGTGTACCCTGCAAACTACACTCCTGATTCTGATTGTGTGCGTACGTACATGTGGGAACACTCTAGTGAGGAACCCTGCTTTAGCACCAAAATTGGCCCTAAGAGTTATACAGATCAGTCTGCACTAGAGGCCTGAGAGCTCAGAGAAAACAACAGGGCTTCTGTGCATAGCAAGTGTTCCCAAGCCACCGGCAGCATGGCCTTGCTACAGTGTTGTAAACACCAATAGCTTCAGTACTTCAGGTATAGTCTGCATCAGGATGCTTAAACTAGAAACCATGGACCACTGGGAGTTCAAGAATAGGCTGCAGGGGTCCATGAACTCCCGAAAATTGCATCAACTTACTGCGTATACGTTTGTGTTTCTGGGAAGAGATTCTATAGGTTTTGTCAGATTCTCAAAAGATAATGTAATCCTCAGAAGGTTAAGAACTACTGCCCTGGCAACTGCCAAAAACATACTGGGGAGAGCAGATTTTGTAAGATTCTGAGAATGCTATGATGGTAAATCTTGGCCAAAACCAGAAAAATGTTGCTTTTTCATCTAATGTGACTTATTTTTACCTCGAAGCATCAGTGACCTGGCAAAACATTCGTTGTGTGAAATCACACCCATCTTACCCATGCTTTAAGCCCACTTTAAATGCTTCTACCTCCTCCCTAGCCAAAATCATTGCATCCTCACCTAAACCTTGTGTATCTCCTTTGTAGTAACACTTTTTACCTAGCATGAGTACATATATCATATCTCTTTCACAAACTATAACTTTTTTTTTTGAGACAGGGTTTTACTCTGTCACTCAGTATAATGGCATGACCATGACTCACTACAGCCTCAAACTCCTGGGCTCAAGCAATCCTCCTGCCTCAGTGTCCTGAGTAGCTGGGACTACAGGCATGTGCCACCATGCCTAGCTAATTTTATTTTATTTTAAGAAACAGGGTTTCACTATGTTGCCCAGGCTGGTGTCAAATTCCTGAGCTCAAGCAATTTTCCCACCTCAGCCTCCCAAAGTACTGGGATTACAGATAGGAGCCACCATGCCTGGCCAAAGTATAACCCTTGAGAGTAGGAATTATGTTTTATCCATTTTCTTTCTATCTTACAGTGTCCAGTGTAGCACATTTACTTAGTTATCATTGGATGAGGAATGAACAAGTCATAAATCCATCCATCTGCCAGATCTTTTTACTCTCTCTACTAAAAACAACCAATCTTTTTTATTTATTATTTATTTATTTTTATTTTTTTATTTTTTGAGACAGGGTCTCACTCTGTCACCCAGATCTCAGCTTACTGCAACTTCTGCCTTCCGGTTCAAGCAATTCTCCTTTCTCAGCCTCCTGAGTAGCTGGGACTACAGGTGTGCACCACCATGCCTAGCTAATTTTTTATTTTTTATATTTTTTTGTATTTTTAATAGAGTCAGGGTTTTGCCATGTTGTCCAGGCTCGTCTCAAACCTCTGAGCTCAGACAATCCACCCACCTCAGTCTCCCAAAGTGCTAGGATTATAGGCATGAGCTACTGTGCCTGGCCTAAAAACAACAAATCTTATTTCCTTGTAAATTATGTATTTTAAATATATTCCTTATAATCTCCATTGTCCTAGCCCATTTATTTACTTATTTACACATCATCCAATGTTTACCTGCCTTATCTGTTTACTTGGTTGCACACTGCTTGGAGGAACAGGATCCCATATAACCCACACTACGGAAACCTACATGCCTCTTGGGAAGAATGCACAGGGCTAACCAACATGTCCGGTATTCTGGTGTATGTGCCTCACAGTACAGATATACCATGAGGAAATGTTTCATAAAACACAGAACAGAGGCTGGTAGGAACAACAACAACAACAAAAAACAACTGCTAATGTAGGAATTAAGCAAAAGAAGCAAATCATCAGGTTATGGAATTGGATTGCAGATAAACCAAATGAAGAGAAGCCTGAACCTGTCTGAAGAAGAGGGCCGACAAGGCAACGCAGCCTCAGGGGGTAGAGCTCAGCAACAGTTCAGAGCTTTGGAACTAGCCGCATGCAGGTTTTGCAGGAGCTGCCAGGTTTTTTCTAACCCTATTACCGTATTTGGTTTGTTCCATATTTGTGTCAGGCTTTTCCTGTGTTCAGAAAGACCTGACTGCAGCTATTACATGTAAAATGCTAAGAAAATCATTTTATGTACTCTGTTTTCAAAGTAGAACGCAGAGTATTTTTAAACTGATCCGAGCACATTCCTGATTATCAAAGCAGCAGAGGCACAAAGATAGGGTGGCTTTCTTCTCTTTGTCTCCTTTTCTTCACAGTTTACTGTTTGTTACTTACATATCCACTCAGATGTCAACACACCCTTAATTCTGTACAGTCAGTGTCTCCAAAGGTCAGTGTGATCTTGGCGACCATTTCGGCTTACTGACTGAATTGTGTTACAGCATGATGATTATACGCAAGATGTTGATTAACTGATAATGGGCAGTCATAAATGTCAGGCCAACCATTCCACAGGCGAGGGTCAATGCAAGTGGTACAAGGCTACACCATTTAGTGGCTACATGGATAGTAGCTTAGCTAGTGATTTTAAATACACCACAACTACACAGAGATCAGCCCTAGGACTCAGGGTGATTTTAGAGGGAATGCAGTTAGATAAGTCAGATAATCTCACATTGCTCATGTAGCTTATCACAAGTTTATTTGTCATTCAACAAGCATGTATGGAGTGCTTATGTGTGGAAACCATCATTAAATGGAACAAAAGTCCTACCTATTAGAATGAAGTTTACATTCCAACAGAGAAGAGTCCCATCTGGGCATCATCTGTCAATCCTGTGGTAGTTTTGCATTTTCTCTAAGTCTCAATTCTTGGAGGTTATTACCTTGCTTGCCCCTAGTATTTGTATCTCTGGGCCCCAGATGAGTTTGTTTCCAGCACCTCGGGTATTTGCAGAAGTAGGGTCTCTGCATTTCTGGGCCCCAGGTCCAACCCAATCCTCTCTTATGTGTTAAAGAGGCCCCTTTCCTTACTACCTTAGGGGCTTCTTAAGCTCTTAGGCCCTGGCCATTGGGGGCTTGTTAGGCTCTGGCCCTCAGGGATCCCTGAGTACTCCCAGAGACTTCTAGGACAGAGGGTAAGAAAATATGAGTGAGTCCAGCTTAACCAACTTACTTCCTAGATGAAGAAACTGAGACCAGAAAAGCAAAGTGACTTGCAAGTGTCACATGGAGGGACCTAGATGTGTCCCCTGCTTCCTTCCTCTCAGCCTAGTGTTTTTCTGTCACATTAAATGACATGCCCTGTGAGGTCTAACAAAAGCGGCAAAGGTGGCTGGAGAACAGAGGTGACTATAGCAGGATGCGTGATCAGATAGAGCTTATGCTTAAGAATAACTAGAGAGGACTGATTTCTTGTTAGATGGAAAATCTTGAGTACTTTGGTATCATATCTTCTTCATCACCCCAAACAGGATGAAATCAAGGCAAAGAAGCTGGTGTTGGGTGTCCTGAAAGCTACTGCAGATATAGGCCAGTCAATAGTTAAGTTATAATTTAAAAATCTTTGTTCCATCAACTCATCCATTTATATGTTTCCGTAATTGTTTACCCAGTTTACTAGGATGAGCCAATTTTGAAAGGGTCCAATGTTGTCACAGCTGGGCTGGACTATGCTAAGAGGAAAGAATTTTTCTAGATCTCATTCAATACTGGGACCAGGAACAACAGCTGCCTGAGCCAACAGTTCTGATGAATATGGGACAGAGAGAACTGAAACCATGAGAAGCTTGAGCTTGCTTGCCATCTGAGAAAACCCTAACAAAATTTAAAACTTTAATAAGAAACTGTATGATCCAAGATACCAACACTCATTAGCTTTTAACCGTCCTTACCAACGAATCCATTAGCAATTAAACAACACCATGGGCTTCGTGTTAGATTTAATTTCTTCAGGGTACCAATTTTATGGCTTGGGGCAAGTTCTTTAACTTTCCTGAGGCTTTTCTACCCATGAAGTGGAGATAATAAATCCTCTCTGATCTTCCTCTCTAGGTTGTGAAAATTAAATGAGCAAGCATATGAACACTTTTTATAAACTGTACAGCACTGTAAAAATTTAATTATCATTATCAATTAGCATTTAACTATAAAACGTTCTTAATTAAGCTCAATTTAAAATTTTAAATTTAGTAACAATATGAACTTGAAACTTTGCTTTGGGGGGCTTACATGTTACCAATGTCAATTTTTTTTTTTTTTTGAGATGGAGTCTTGCTCTGTTGCCCAGGCTGGAGTGCAATGGCACGATCTTGGCTTGCTGCAACCTCCACCTCCTGGATCCAAGCAATTCTTCTGCCTCAGCCTCCCAAGTAGCTGGGATTACAGGTGCCCACCACCATGCCCAGCTAGTTTTTGTATTTTTAGTAGAGATGGGGTTTCACTGTGTTGGCCAGGCTGATCTCAAATTCCTGACCTCGGCCTCCCAAAGTGCTGGGATTAGAGGCATGAACCGCCATGCCCAGCCCCAATGTCAATACTTTAAAATTCAAAGAAACAAAACAAATTCCTTCAGGTATAATCATATGAATGAAAATAGTCTTTCATTCATTCATTCATTCTTTTTAAATAAATATACAATTTATTTTCCTTATCACAGAGAAAGTTAAAAAGAGAGCCACTAGGGTGAGTTCATTTTACACACTTTATGGAACAGATAAGGTATTGTTTACTCAATTGCTGAGTTCTAGAGGAGAACTCCAATCTGAATTCTACTCAGTATTAACTGCCTATCCTTCAGAAGGCCTCATACTTGGATGACTGAGAAACTATCTTCTTCCTTCAAACCCTGTACTTTTATTTTTTACCACGGAAATGTTTATTCCTCTGTCCCAAATTGCAGAAAACCTTCTTTGCTGAGATAAGCAAAGCTTTGCCACTTTTGGTAGCTTTAATCAAAAACTGATTCTACAGATTTGGCTGCCCAGACAAGTTGACTGATGGAAAGATATTTATTAACATGCACAGGACTGAGGGATACCTGTATATGATGCAATAATTCTTAAATCCACATCTGCCAACCTTTAGGGCATAATTAACATTATTTTATTTTATTTTTTATTTTCAAAACTGTACCCTGTGCAATATCGCCCTTGGGTGTTAGTGGAGAAAATGAACACATTGTAACAATAAAATATTACAGAACAGTAATAGTGTTCACTAATAAAAATGAGAACCCACAAAACAGTCTTATTGCCAAACTGCTGCGGAGAAGCAAAGTCCTTTAACCACTAAGACTGGGACAGAGTAGAAACAAACTCTTCCAAGCAAGGTAGGATGGCGCATGCATGCAGTCTCAGCTGTGCGGGAGGCTGAGGTGGGAGGATAGTTTGAGCCCAGGAGCCAGGAGTTGGAGGCTGCAGTGAGCTATGATTGTGCCACTGCACTTCAGCCTGGGTGACAGAGCTAGACCCCATCTCTTAAAAAAAAAAAAAAGGAAAGGAAAGAGAGAGACTTTTCTTAAGCAATGCAAGGGACATAGGAGCTGGTACAGGGAAGAAAGGCTGGAGGAGGAAAACAGCAAGCTTTCTTAGGAGCAAATGATTTCCCACCCAGGCCTACAAAAAGTTCTCGAGTATGGTAATGAGCCAGAACTGCCTTGGTGACTGCAGATGCGTCAGGTCATATTTGATACTTAAGTGGTATAGTCCAACTTTAAATCTCTAACTGAAGACCTCCCTGTTTAACTTTCCCACCAGACTTACCTGATGTTATGGCCCTCATTTTCCTAAATAGGAAAAGGTCTATATTATTGTAAAACGTAAATAAAACTAATCTAATCCATATATACAAATCACAGTGACCGAGGATATGTATTATAAACAAATGCATGCATACATACAAATACGCACACACACAGTATATACACACACTCACATGTGTATATCCATGAACTTACAGGCCCTTCCGAAGATCTGACAAACATAATAATCTACTGGCCAAAATACAGAACCAGTCCACTAGGCGTCCTTAAAATAAGAGTGTACTCTAGTTTTTCTTCAAGCCTCCACAAAGTTTTGCATTGCTATCAAAATATTTTTGGAAATTCTGTAATGTTTCTCCTTTTCCCTTGGCTTCTTATTTCTGGCAAGGACTAAACCCCAAAATATCTTTCCTCTGGGACACTGAAATAACTGTCCCAATGCAGCTGCCAGAGCTATAGCTATTCAGAGATTTGAGACAGATTTCCAAGGAAGGCCACTTGTAATTTTAATTGTTTGAGTCAAAAGACCAACTTTCTGAGATATTCAAAGAACAGGTGTATGAGAATTTTTAGTCATTCTGGATGCTCTCATTTTCGTTCATGATTCTATCTGCTGTTTCACTTCTGTTTCATCCCTCCTTTTGTCTTCATCCCGCCCATCCTCTGGGTTTTATTTTAGACCTACAAAAAAAGTCAGCCACCCTCCTCCCTCCCAGTGCTCTGAAGTCGTATTTCTCCTCTGCCGACTGCTCAAAAACTTTCTTGTTATAATGATGCCACAGAATTGGGGTCTTTGTACCCAACACCACCTCCCTCAAGTTTAGGCCAAGGAAGAGGGTGTATCTGGTAGATAAAGGGAGGAAGCAAGCTGTCTCTGCCAACAAGCGCGGCTGCTTGACCAGCCCAAACTGGGAGGCTTCCTGCAGATGAATAAGGTTTAGACCCATCACACAGCACACAGGAACCTTTCCTGTGCTTATGCCCAAGTTACTCACCTTTAGGTCGGTGCTTCTCGTCTCTGGTAGTTGTTTTTAAAAATATCTTTGTAAAAAAAAAATTTTTTTAACAAAACCTTTATTTAGACCCATTGAACAAAATCTCTGGGCCTCGGCCTGAGCGTTGCAATTTTTTTAACAGTTCCCAGATGATTCTATTGTGCAGCAGGGTTAAGAACCACTGATTGAGATTCCGTTCGTGGAAGTTATCCAACCCCAAGCTTACTCCCTTCCTTCCAAATACACCCCAGGAGATTCCTCTGCCTGTTCTCACACTAAAGATTTCTGGGAGCCAGGAAATAAAAGTAAGGCGGCCTAGGGAATGCAGTTAGTTTTAGAAAGGAAGAGGGTTGAAAAGAGAGGGGGTGCCACAGAGTGGAGGAGGCTGTGCTTGTGACTCTCTCCCTACCCCTCTGTGGACATGAGCTGCACACAGCTGGTGTAGATAAAGCTACCACCTCTCTCGAGGACTGGGCCTCCGAGGATTTGAGGATGAGATACTCTAAGTGTCAGCATGTTCAGTTACTTTCCTGCTGGGGTGGGAGAAGAGAAATCATAAGTGCTGGAGGATGCTGGAGACTTGAGAACTGTGATGCAGAGACTCTGGGGAGAAGAACATGATCCCCAGCCAGCAAGAACAATTTAGAAATTAAGCCGGGTGTGGTGGCTCAAACCTGTAATCCCAGCACTTTGGGAGGCCAAGGCAGGAGGATTGCTTGAGGCCAGGAGTTTGCAACTAACATAGCAAGACCTCATCTCTACAAACAATACAAAAATCAGCCAGGCAAGGTAGTGCACACCTGTAGTCACAGCTACTTGGGAGACCGAGGTGGGAGGATTGCTTGAGCCCAGGAGCTGGTGGCTGCAGGGAGGTGTGATTGAACCACTGCACTCCAGCCTGTGCAACAGAGACCTTGTCTCAACAACTAGAAAAGTAAGTCCCACCCATGCCAAAGAATTAGGATACAGTAACGATATGATTTTCCATGCAGAACCCAGCTTGAGAGCCACACAGCTTCTGCGGTGACGCATCCACAATGGCCAGAGACTCTGCTAGCCAGGGAGGAAGCAGCTCTCAGAGCCCAACCCACATGGTCCCTTCAGACCCTCCAACTGTTCCCTGTGCAGTTAGGAAATAATAAAGAAGTCCCTTCTTGGGGTCCAGAGCTTAAACGAACCCCCAGAAATTCTAGACACCCCCGGGTTGCTTAGGCAACTGGTGGGCACCATCCAACACTTCCAGGCCAGTGACTCTGCTGGGAGAGTGGCTTGCCCTGCTGCTCAGCTTTTGCTCAGAGAATCCTGGCTATCTGCCTGCCTGCCTCTGGCACGTTCACAGCTGCTGTTGCGCTCTTGGCTTTTTCTGTCTAGAGGTCTCCCTGCCTCCACCCCTCTTTTTTCCCCCTCTCTCTCCCCAGATGTCTCAGTGTTTATGTGGGAAAGCATGTTCGTACAGCCTGTTAGAGACTTTCGAAGTCATGCCTTCCCCTGCAGCTTTGGGAGTCCACCATGTCTAAGCAGTGTGTAAAGGGGACTGAACAGGAAGGTGTATTTTGCATTCTCCGGGTAGAGTTGCTAAATGCAACTCTGGGTTTCCCCTGGCACTGTTCTCTGATTTGTGAGCATCCAAAACTCAGGTCCTTGCCCTCAAAACAACCATCAGCAGCCAGAATAATGCAAATGTGCAATATGGCTGAGTTCCAGCTATGGAGGAGCAAGGGTGTTTTACATTTTCTTGTCCAGTGAAAATCCTCCCCATTCCTGCAACCTTGGTGCCTCCAATTTAATGATGTTCCATTACCTGGAATTTGGGGTGTGTTTCTCTTCTTTTTTTCCAAAACAAATTCAAGCAAAGACCAAATGCGAGTGAGTGATCTCAGATAATGAACTGCCAAGGCTCGTGACAGATGCTGTCCCACCATCAAACCAGCATGCGTCAGTCCGTGCTGGTCACCACTGCTTCTTCCTGTGGTCAAGCCAGCCAGCCCAACTCCCCTGGGGCTGGGAGGGCCCTTAAAGCTTCAGGATAATATTGGCAAATGTGTGCACCTCCCAGCTTTAAAAAGAGGTTTTTTTTTTTTTTTAAATAAAATTAATTCATGCAATCTACTGCATTTGCACTCTAATCCAATAGTCAGACCAGGACACACCTGAAAGGCTGAATCTGATGTAGCTTCAAAAGGTGTCAGAGCAATCACATACGTAGGATGGGGAGCGTGACTGCCCTAAAGGTAAATCTTCCTCCTGGAGGAAGCTGACAGGAAATGCCCTGCCTAGAACAAATACTCTTGCTGCAGGGATTTCTTGCCATTTTCATTTTTAGAAACCAGAAAAACATGGCATGTAAAAAGGGCCCCAGTTCTAACCATCTTACTCATACCTGGCCACAGGCAAAACTAAGAAATGGGCCAGGAAGGTAAGGCCAGGTTTTCAGCCCCTGTCTGCACCAAAGGTAAGGACCCAATCGGTGCCACCCCACTCCTCAGCCCAGGGTAGACTAAAGCAGCTCTGGAGCACATGCATTACTGAAATCTCTTTATACAGGACAGCAGAGCAGAGAAATCAGAGAAGTATGTCATGGAGTCAATAGAATAATCGTTACAATAGTAGTAATGGCCACTAGGATTCTTGTCCTACTTCTGCTCTTTATAGGCTTTGTGACCTTGGGCAAGTCATTTACGTTTTCTCTTTGTTCACCTGTAACATTGTAACACTGTCATAATTATCTATTCTGCCCTTGTCCCAGGCTGGTCTTAAGAGCAGGATGAAGCCAGGCACAGTGCCTCACGCCTGTAATCCCAGGACTTTGGGGGGCCACTTCGGGTGGATCACCTGAGGAGTTCGAGGCCAGCCTGGCCAACATGGTGAAACCTCATCTCTACTAAAAATACAAAAAATTAGCCAGGCGTGGTGGCGGATGCCTGTAATCCCAGTTACATGGGAGGCTGAGGCAGGAGAATCACTTGAAACTGGGAGGCGGAGGTTGCAGTGAGCCGAGATCGCGCCACTGCACTCCAGCCTGAAAAACAAGAGCGAAACTCCATCTCAAAAAAAAAAAAAAGAATCAACCCAAATGTCCATCAGTGACAGACTAGATTAAGAAAATGTGGCACATATACACCATGGAATGCTATGCAGCCATAAAAAAGGATGAGTTCGTGTGCTTTGTAGGGACATGGATGCAACTAGAAACCATCATTCTCAGCAAACTATCACAAGAACAGAAAACCAAATACCGCATGCTCTCACTCATAGGTGGGAATTGAACAATGAGATCACTTGGACACAGGAAGCGGAGCATCACACACCAGGTCCTATTGTGGGGAGTGGGTAGGGGAGAGGGATAGCATTAGGAGATATACCTAATGTAAATGACGAGTTAATGGGTGCAGCACACCAACATGGCACATGTATACATATGTAACAAACCTGCATGTTGTGCACATGTACCCTAGAACTTAAAGTATAATACAAAATTTTTTTAAAAAAGAACTGGATGAGATTGTATGATCGA
This sequence comes from Macaca nemestrina, assembly GCF_043159975.1. NCBI lineage: Eukaryota > Metazoa > Chordata > Mammalia > Primates > Cercopithecidae > Macaca > Macaca nemestrina. The sequence continues at coordinate 71,885,049 of NC_092135.1, forward strand.
AGTTTTTTTGAAAAGATAAAAGTTTATTTGTAACCTATTTACAATATTTATTCTTATTAAGACTACTTAACACCAAATAGGTATTTCAAAACAGGTACCACACCTAAATATTATACCTGTGGACAATATCTTAGTTATCTACTGATGACTAAATATGCAGAATCTGATGGGTGCATCTGTCATGCTGTATTTTTCTTGTAATATTCCAAACTGTTACTGGGGATATGCAAATAGCCTCACTGCATAAAACCCATGATCATGGCATTTGGTAAAGTGGGCTTCTACCTCGTGATGTGGTGTAGTTTCAAGGGTCCCTAAGGAGTGCTCTGTACAACTCTGAGTGGGTGGTACAAGTCTTTAACTAGAACACATAAAAATTATATCTATTCTCATGGAATGCAGCTATCTCTGTGATTTGTGAGTAGGCTGCTCAATGAGTTCAGAAAAACATTTCCCTTCAGCTCCAGCTGGCGAGATGTCAAGATTGAAAAACACATTTTCTATCTCTCCTTCTTGCCCCAATTGGGATAGATGACCCTAATTCTCACCACCCCATTTCCTTAAGCCATTAGCAGTGATTGAATCTCTGCCCATCCCAGTGAGCCTCATACAGATGATTTTAATGCACAGAAGCACCCATAATAGAGAGAACTATGTTGTGAAACTTCAAATTTACTTTTAATTCCATCTTTGACAGACCAAATTGAAGCCGTGCGTTATACTTTGATATGGCCACTTAACGCTAGCTGGAAATTCAGGCCCCCTCCAGTTTGTAAAAGTTTTCCTCTCCCATTAGCCTCAGATCAGACAGAGGCATCTCCTTTTCTATCTTAATGGCTTTCAGTCCACAGAATGAGTTCGTCTGGCCTGGGAGAGGGTATGGAAAGAACAGTCAGAAGCTAGTGTCCCTGAGGAATTGGGGATCCAATAGTAGAGATGAGACAGCGCAGTGTCCTCTTACTGGGCATGCATTCACCATGCATTTGTTAAGTACTACGGAGCAAGGAAGGAGTTTCAAGAGACACACAAATACATCACAAGCAAAATTCACTCATTCTTAACTGACCAGGCATCATTTATTCTGCTATATGTTTTTAGAGAAAGAAAAGTTAATAACAGCAACATCACTATTGATTATTATCTCTCTTTATCCTCACAACAAATCCATGAGGTACCTATGATCCCGATTTTATAGATGAGGTAATGGGAGGTTTAGAAAGATTGGGTACATTGCCCAATATTCCACAAGTATTCGGTGGCAGAGCAAAATTCTCACACTAATTTATCTCCTAAGTCTTTACTCTTAACCAGTACACTTGGCTGCCTTGCAGAGTCAGGGAACCATTGAGAAGTTGAGGTTTGAATTGGCTCTTGAAGGCAGTCTATGGTTTGGATCACCTTGGCTTGAGGTGAAAGGAGAGGCAGTGTCATTCAAACTGTCTAGATTATATCCCCAGAGCTTGGAACACTGCCTAGTATATGGTAGAAGCTCAATATCTATTGAACGAATGAATGGGTGGATGGATGAGAAGAAGCATCAATAGAGTCATAGAGATGGGGTCAGAGTCATGGAAATGGGACCAGAATGGAGAGCAAGGGCTGAGAAAGGGAAAATGAGAACCTGGAATGGAAAGAGAAGTCAAGAGACCAGTTTGAAGCACAGTGTTCATTCTGGTTGGGAGTAGGAGTTCAGGTCACCTAAACCTGATGGATCACTTGATGGAAGGGTGAGAAGTCTGGATTTCGTTCTATGGATTGTTGTCAAGTTAATTTCTAAAGAGATGCCCAATAAGGTGAAAGCCATGATTTAGAAGGATTAATCTGGTTCTGACATGCAGTGGGGGCTAGAAGTGGAGGGACCAGAGACCATGGGACCAGACAATGAGCGTATTGATCAGGTGAGAGCACAGCGGAACATGCCTGGGAGGACCTGGGGGCTCTGATTGGGAAGCTAGGGTAAGAGTCAAACACAGACTTGTGTCTTCATTAAAGAGACAAGAGAGTTGGGCATCCAATTATGACTGAATCATTTACAGCAAGTAGAGGACAGCAGGGAAACATACAAGCTATCTTCCTCACAAGAGCACCTAGATACAGAGATCTAGAGATTTGAAAATATTCAGCTCAGTCTCACTACACAAATAATAATTACTTTAAAAGTTCTTGGTCATCAGGCCAAAGGAATCAGTCACTGGTCTAATAAAATGATTACAAATGCTTTTAATGATCTTCATTGGCCTAGAGAAAAAAAACCCTCAAATTAGAGCAGTTCCTTCCTCAAACTTAGGTGCATCCTCTTGCTAGTAAGAGTCAAGATCCGTAAGGCAGCCCTTACATGAAAACTTCCCCAGCCACATGGCAAACTTTGGTGAGAACAATGGCAGAGCACACTCCTTTTCAGGAAGTATCACAATGAGTTCACACCAGGTACACAGAAATGAGTGGTTCACAAATATATGCTGCCTTGACTTACTAGTAACTGAGAGAGCTTCCTCCTTATGTCCTAAACCAAGTTGACACTTAGCTGCTTCCATAAATGCTCAAAGAATGACTGGAACTCCAAACATTTGTGTTCCAACATCAGTACTCAGACTATACTTTGATCACATACACCCACAGGGATTTTGTCTTTAATAAATACACCTAAAACAATAATAATAATAAAAAGAAATGCACCTTACGGTTGTTGGATGTTGGTAGTGTTCTATGATCTGAAGAGGATTTGAAACTGCATATATTTAGCTGTCCATCCAATCATTCAACGAATGTTTACTGTGTGCCTACTACAAACCAGGCACTGTTTATGGCACTAAAAATATGTCAGTGAATAACACAGGCAATCCTGCCTTTGTGGAGGTTACCTTCTAGTAGAAGGAGACAGATAATAGCTAATAAACATAACAAATAAGTAAATTCATAGGTTAGAAAGTGATATGTGCAATGAAGAAAAGCAACAGAGTGTAGAGGCTGGGTGTGATACCACAATTTTAAATAAGATGGTCAAAGCAGGCACTGATTAAGATGTGACATTGATGAAAGACCTGAAGGAGACCATTGTCTATGTTGCTACTTATACTTACATTTAAAGTCCTTCCTAAAACATCAGACTTAAGGCAAAACCAATGCATCAGCTTATATCTGGTATAAGCAGAATTGGGGACTTGCCCTCTTATCATGAAACTAATCAGACACGTTTTATCCATTTGCATTTAATAACAAAAGCAATTAGAAAACCTAATTTTCTGAGGCAGAATGTGTTAAAATACCATCCCCCAAATCCTTTTGGTATAACAAAGTTCCCCCTATTAAAACTCTGGCCCTACTTGTTGGTGCCACTCTCTCTCTCAAGTACCATTCTTTCTCTGAAGACAATAACAACTGCTCTCTTATCAAGATTAAGAACAGAAACCAAATTTTTGTAGGTGATAAATAGCCAACAGCGAGTCTAAGCATTAATCCAGTAGTGTATGAATAAGTTATGAACATTCTCTTTGCCAGAAAAACAATCAGCTGTCTCACTGCTCACCTATCAGCGTTTATTTCCTACTAGGTACTATATTTATGGCTCCTATCTAGAAAAAAAAGAAGCTGGGAACAATTCAAGCTTAAGTGCATATTGTTGAAACTATAAATCTCTATTCCAGATTCTAAGCTATTATCATGTACTTATTTTTAAGACTTTCAGATTCCAGTGTTTCTCAAATGTAGAAAATTATCTTACAAGTCAGCAGGTCAGGGTTTGATCTTGAACAGAACCAGTTTAGAGAAAGTTCCCATGGGGAGCTTTCAAGATTCCTGAAATACAACACATGTCTGAGAAAGTAGAAAGTCCACAGCAAGTTTCTGTTACATGGATTACAACTGAGTTTGTGAGTGGTTGGTGTTGACTGCTACTAAGTGGCCTTGCTCAAAGATTCTTCCCCAGGCCTCATGTGGTGGCTCATGCCTGTAATCCCAACATTTTGGGAGGCCAAGGTGAGCAGATTGCTTGAGCTCAGGAGTTCAAAACCAGCCTGGGAAACATGGTGAAACCCTATCTCTATAAAAAATACAAAAAATTAGCCAGGCATGGTGGTGTGTACCTGTAGTGAGGTGGGAGGATGGCTTGAGTCTGTGAGGTGGAGATTGCAGTAAGCTGAGATCGTACCACTGCACACCAGCCTGGACAACAGAGCCAGATCCTGTCTTAACAAACAAATGAAGATTCATCCCCAACACCACCCCACGTGTCTACCTCCTGCCTGCATGCCTCTGGCTGCTCAGCTGTCTGCACTTCTGACTTTGCTCAACACAGCTCTGGCCTTTGCCAATCATGAGCTGCCAAGACTAGAGTGTGTGGCTGAAACACTCGAACACTCATGTGAAAGAAACTCAACTTCTGCTTTTGGGTAATTTGCTGACAGTTGCTTTATTTCCTTTTCTCCTGTTAAGCAATTCTGTTTGCACAGAAAAATATAATCAAGAAGTGATTTTCTTAAGTAAACACATAAAAGCAATGATAATAAACTAAATGATGACAAACTTTTACAGAACCTACTCTGTGCTCAGAGTACACACTTGGCAATGTGTTGTGAGCCCTTTCAGAAGAGAAATGATAAAGAACTTAATTTTTTAAAAACTGTCTTTACAAACAAAAAGAGCATAGTTTCACTGTGATTTGAACTGACAAGAAGTACTTCTTGTTTCAGGCGAAAATACTTTGGACCACTAGGCACATTAGGTATTGAAATGTCAGGTTAACACTGAATACTCCTGTTTATTTTCTCCCTCTTTTGGCAGATGCTGAATTCCAAGGCTTGGTTGAGAGCCAATGTATCCTGTTCAAGTACAGCACACGCACACAAAATGGACACTTTCTTTCATAGGAAAGTTCAACATATAAACACTTTCCCTTTGACCTGTCCATTCTCCAGGCTTCATGACTTTCTACATTCACCAAGCAGCCCTGTATCTCACCATAACCTTAACCATCCTCTTTTACTGTGTAGGCAAATTAACTGTGACAAGATGAAGTGACTTTGCCCAAGACCCAAGTACAGGTGTCAGTACCAGACTAGAACTCAGGTCTCTGGCTCCAGGCTAGTACTCTTTTGTCCAAAGTTACGCAAGTAATTAACAAAAGGTGAAATGATTTTCCCTGCTTTCCAGGTTCCAACACCTGGCTTCTCCATCTTCTCTCACCTCCTTCAACGAGAATGTTTTACTGCCATAACACGCATTTGTATCCAGTGTCTCTTTAAAGTCATCTGGTTGAGTGCTGCCTTCCCTTGCATGCAGGGCTGATATACAAAATATTTCACAACTTGGGTGGCCTAGGCACTGACCAATCAGAAGGAACACTGGTTTCCTGCTGGATCGAGGAGCTGGAGGCTCCCTTCCCCCCCTGCAATGGATCCCCTTAGCTGCAAGTGTGTGAGGAAGTCAGAGGAATCCCCGGAAGCCCTGCTTAGAGGCAGTTTCAGAAGGGAAAATTGTGAAGGGCCCAGGCTTCTGTCATTTTTGCACCATATGCACAATGCTTCTTGTTTATTATTCACTCAGCAAGTATTGATTAAGTACCTACAATGTTTAGAACCTTATGGGAAAAACAAAGTCAATAAGACATGCCCTTATGTCCACTTTATTTCCTGGTATAATACATAAGAAATGTACATCAATAGCTATAATTGAAATAGATTATAGCTGTAATTGAAATATAGCCATAATTGAAAGAGCTATAATAGAATGTTGTTTGTTTTTGAAGATAGGTCCAGGAAAATGGGTATGGCAGTTGGAAAAAAAAAAAAAGGATTCTTTCTGGTTATGGATCACAGAAGGCTTCCTGGAGGGCTCGTTTCAGCTGTGGCTCTTCAAGGGTGGGGAGGATTTGGTGAGGAGGAGCTAAAATAGACAAGCAGTCCAGGCTGCGGGAAGAAGATAAGCCGCATTCACAGGTAGGAAGTGATAGGGCAGATAAAGGTGACAGCAGCTGTCCAGCCCGGCTAGACTGAAGAGCACGCTGGTGCACCTGCACAGGTGTCAGCACTGAGTAGGTATAGCAGACAGGTAACAGAGTGGTCCACTGACCACAAGCTCCCCAGCAGCACTCCCAGGCAGCCCTCTCATTTCTACAACTATCCAGGCACCCTTCTCCCTGGTTCTGACCATGCTAGAGAACAAACACGCACTTGCCAAGCAGTGTGAGGGATTACATGCCCTTTCTGGGCTCTGAGGGGCCTGGGAAGAATTGGCGATTGAAGGCTGTGCCCAGAATCACTGCCTGGGAACAGTAGGCATTCTCTCAGGCTGCTTGGAGGCAGCCCAGTGCTGGGTCTGGCTGTAGTCCAATCTGGCTCCTGAGCCAGGATGGAGTATGTGGCAGTGGGCGGTGGGTGCTCCCTAGTTCCTAGCACTGACTCCATTGAGCCTGTAGGTGGGGAAAGGGAGGGTTGGTCAAAGGTAGATGCCAAAAAAGGGGTAAGTCGAGAACACTGGAAGAAGTCGTTTGAGAATAATGAGTGATTCTCAGACTGTTGTAGACAAAATGGAGAAAGAGATAAAAGGTTGCTTTTCCCATCTTCTATAGTATTTAAAGATCCCTCATGATTTAGTTCAATAAGAGAAACTAGCAACATGCTAACTGGAAAAACCAGGGGCTCTGGAGTTCACTGATCTGGTCCAAGTCTCTTCCTTGTCAAGTGGAAAGGGCATCCTATTTACCAAGAAATTATGCAATGGCAGGGAGAGTTCACAGCTTCAGAATGAAGTCTAGGAAAAAGGAAGTTAGTGAGTAATAATTTGTTGGTGCTTCTCTACCATGATGCAAGAAAGATGGTGCTCTGTTCTTCATGATGGGTAGAATCTTTGTTTGATTGGTTGGTTTTGTTTTTTGTTTTGTGACAGGGTCTCACTCTGTCACCCAGGCTGGAGTGCAGTAGCATGATCTCAGCTCACTGCAGCCTCAACCTTCTAGGCTCAAGCAATCCTCCTACCTCTGCCTCTCAAGTAACTGGGATGACAGGCATGCGCCGCCACACCCAACTAATTTTTGTATTTTTTGTAGAGACAGGGTTTTGCCATGTTGCCCAGGCTGGTCTCAAATTCTTGAGCTCAAGTGATCCACCCACCTAGGCCTCCCAAAGTGCTGGGATTACAGGTGTGCACCACCATGCCTGGCCCAACTGGTAGAATCTTAAACAGAAATACTTGTCCACAAATGCAGACAGGATAAGTAACTGCCCTTGTCTGAGCACCACATTCACTGGGAACAGCAAACTCCCTTTGTTCTTTTTCTACTCCCACCAACCCACCTTCTAATCTGCAACTCAGTTTCCTGAGTGGACTTGCTTTAGAGCATCCTTATCTATAAACAGCCACAGTTTTCAAGAAAGCCTTGGTCTTATTGCATTGTTTTTAAAATTGGATTCTTAAATAATATTTTCAGAGGTCCACGAATGCTTTAGAAGAATTTTTAAACGTGGCATTTTCATTTTAAAGATAATATAACCCCATCGTCTCAGCCCAAAATCTCCTTAAGCTGATAAGCAACTTCAGCAAAGTCTCAGGATACAAAATCAATGTGTAAAAATCACAAGCATTCTTATACACCAATAACAGACAAACAGTTGCTTCACAATTGCTTCAAAGAGGATAAAATACCTAGGAATCCAACTTACAAGGGATGTGAAGGACCTCTTCAAGGAGAACTACAAACCACTGCTCAACGAAATAAAAGAGGACACAAACAAACGGAAGAACATTCCATGCTCATGGATAGGAAGAATCAATATCGTGAAAATGGCCATACTGCCCAAGGTAATTTATAGATTCAATGCCATCCCCATCAAGCTACCAATGACTTTCTTCACAGAACTGGAAAAAACTAAAGTTCATATGGAACAAAAAAAGAGCCCGCATTGCCAAGACAATCCTAAACCAAAAGAACAAAGCTGGAGGCATCATGCTACCTGACTTCAAACTATACTATAAGGCTACAGTAACAAAAACAGCATGGTACTGGTACCAAAGCAGAAATATAGACCAATGGAACAGAACAGAGCCCTCAGAAATAATACCACACATCTACAACCATCTGATCTTTGACAAACCTGACAAAAACAAGAAATGGGGAAAGGATTCCCTATTTAATAAATGGTGCTGGGAAACCTGGTTAGCCATATGTAGAAAGCTGAAACTGGATCCCTCCCTTACACCTTATACAAAAATTAATTCAAGATAGATTAAAGACTTAAATGTTAGACCTAAAACCATAAAACCCCTAGAAGAAGACCTAGGCAATACCATTCAGGACATAGGCATGGGCAAGGACTTCATGTCTAAAACAGCAAAAGCAATGGCAACAAAAGCCAAAATTGACAAATGGGATCTAATTAAACTAAAGAGCTTCTGCACAGCAAAAGAAACTACCATCAGAGTGAACAGGCAACCTACAGAATGGGAGAAAATTTTTGCAATCTACTCATCTGACAAAGGGCTACTATCCAGAATCTACAAATAACTCAAACAAATTTACAAGAAAAAAACAAACAACCCCATCAAAAAGTGGGCAAAGAATATGAACAGACACTTCTCAAAAGAAGACATTTATGCAACCAACAGACACATGAAAAAATGCTTATCATCACTGGCCATCAGAGAAATGCAAATCAAAACCACAATGAGATACCATCTCACACCAGTTAGAATGGCAACCATTACAAAGTCAGGAAACAATAGGTGCTGGATAGGATGTGGAGAAATAGGAACACTTTTACACTGTTGGTGGGACTGTAAACTAGTTCAACCATTGTGGAAGACAGTGTAGTGATTCCTCAAGGATCTAGAACTAGAAATACCATTTGACCCAGCTATCCCATTACTGGGTATATACCCAAAGGATTATAAATCATGCTTCTATAAAGACACACACATGTATGTTTATTGCAGCACTATTCACAATAGCAAAGACTTGGAACCAACCCAAATGTCCATCAATGATAGACTGGACTAAGAAAATGTGGCACATATACACCATGGAATACTATGCAGCTATGAAAAAGGATGAGTTCATGTCCTTTGTAGGGACATAGATGAAGCTGGTAACTATCATTCTCAGCAAACTATCACAAGGACAGAAAACCAAACACTGCATGTTCTCACTCATAGGTGGGAATTGAACAATGAGAACACTTGGACACAGGAAGGGGAACATGACACACCAGGGCCTGTCGTGGGGTAGGGGGAAGGGGGAGGGATAGCATTAGGAGATATACCTAATGTAAATGACGAGTTAATGGGTGTAGCACACCAACATGGCACATGTATACATATGTAACAAACCTGCATGTTGTGCACATGTACCCTAGACCTTAAAGTATAATTAAAAAAATAAAGATAATATAAAATTTTTAACACAAGTGTTGCCACCTTTTTACAGAGTACTGCCACATAATATCAATGCCCATGCTGCATTTTCATTCATAACTGTTTTGATCAAGTGACCTAAACTAAAGTCTCCTAATGGAAGTTTGAATGCAGTGTTTCTCAAATTGGGACATATTCAAGAGTTTACGGGTTCTCACGTGTGAGAAATACTTCCTATTATAAATCATCTGACAAACTGATTTACACATCAGTCTCTTATAAGTTTGGCTATGATGAATTGATCCTTTCTAGTTTAATCTCCTTGAGCACAGGGCCCAGTAGTTATTGGATCTGTAAAGCTGAGGATCAGATCTGTGGTGTCTGTATCAACAAATTGCCAATCAGTGAAGCAGCCAGCCACATGGTCTCCTCCTGAAAAGCTCTACTCTCTTCTACGTGACAGATGGATTGCAATTAGTTAATCAGACAGACTAATCTTAGGTTTGAAATAGAAGACTTTTCTGATCCTGAGTAAGTCCCTTAATCTCTGTTCTCAACTTTGCGGAATACAGGCAACAAACTACTACCTATCACATGGGGATGTTGTGCTAATAATTTCAGGCTTTCTGCCATGCTGAGCTGGTCTGGCCCTGCTCCTGATACAGTGCTCTAAAGAGTTTGCAATTTGCCAAGAGACCAATTCAGTGAGATGGGAGAGGCATAAGAAAGAATGTTTTGGAAAAGTCGTCCCTGAGGTCTGAGGTTTAGTGGGGGTGGAACTGTGAAAATCTTCTTTAGGTGGTGCTAGAACAACTGAACATCCACATGCAAAAAAATTAATCTAGATACAGACTTTACACTCCTACCAAAAATTAACTCAATAGGGATCATAGACCTCAATGTAAAATGCAAAACTATAAAACTCCCAGAAGATAATATAGGAGAAAACCTACATGACCTCGGGTATGACAATGACTCTTTAGAAACAACACCAAAGTCATGATCCATGAAACAACTAATTGCTAAATTGGACTTCTTCAAAATTTAAAACTTCTGCTCAGTGAAAGACACTATCAACAGAATAAGCCAGGCATAGTGGCTCACGCCTGTAATCCTAGTACTTTGGGAGGCCACAGTGAGAGGATTATTTGAGGCCAGGAGTTCAGGACCAGCCTGTGCAACATAATGAGACCCCATCTCTATTACAATAATTTTACAAAAAAATAAGAATGACAAAACAAGCCACAAAGAGAAAATATTTGCAAAAGACACATCTGATAAAGGATTGTTATCCAAAATATAAAAAGAATTCACAAAATGCAACAATAAGGAAACAAATGACCAAATTAAAAAATGGACCAAAGACTTTGACACCCACCAAGGAAAATACACAGATGGCAAACAAGTACACAAAAAGATGCTCCACATATGTCATCAGGGAAATGCAAAGTAAAACAACAGAGATACCACTACACATCTATTTGAATGGTCAAACTCTTGAACACTGAAAAAATAAAATGCTAGCAAGGATGTGGAACAACAGGAACTCTTGTTCATTGCTGGTGAGAATGCAAAATGGTACAATCACTTTGGAAGACACTTTGGCAGTTTCTTACAAAACTAAACATACTCTTAACATATGATCCAGCAATCACACTCCATGATATCTACCCAAAGGAGTTGAAAACTTATGTCCACACAAAAACCTATGCACAGATGTTTATAGCAGCTTTATTCATAACTGCCAAAACTTAGAAGCCACCAACATGTCCTTCAGTAGGTGAATGAATAAATAAGTTGTGGTATATCCAGACAATGGAATGTTATTCAGCACTAAAAAGAAATTAACTATTGAGCCATGAAAAGACATAGAGGAACCTTAAATGCATATTAACAAGTGAAAGAAGCCAATTTGAAAAGGCTATATGCTGTATGATTCCAACTATATGATATTCTGGAACAGGCAAAACTTGTAGACAGTAGAAAGATCAGTGGTTGCTAGGTTTTGGAGGGAAGAAGGAATAATAGGTGGGAACACAGAGGATCTTTAGGACAGTAAAAATACTCTGTATGATACTATTGTATCATAATATACAAAGTATATATAATTATACACTTGTCCAAACCACTAGAATGTACAACACTGTAAGTGAGCCCTAATGTAAACTATGCACTTTGGATGGTAGTGATGTGTCAATGTAGGTTTATCAGTTGTAACAGATACCACTCTGGTGGGGGATGTTGATAGTTAGGGAGGATGTGCATGTGTGGAGGCAGGGGATATATAGAAAATCTGTACTGTCCTCTTAATTTTGCTATGAACCTAAACTGCTCTTTAAAAAGTCTTAGCCAGGCACGGTGGCTCACGCCTGTAATCCCAACACTTTGGGAGGCTGAGGCGGGTTGATTGCTTGAGGTGAGGAGTTCAAGACCAACCTGGCCAACATGGTGAAACCCCCTCTACTAAAAATACAAAAATTAGCTGTGTGTGGTGATGCACACCTGTAATCCCAGCTACTCAGGAGGCTGAGGCAAGAGAATCGCTTGGACCTGGGAGGCAGAGGTTGCAGTGAGCTGAGATCGTGCCACTGCACTCCTGCCTGGGTGACAAGGCCTTTGGCCTTGAATAACCACAAGTGGCAGTCATGCAGATTGGCCATGGCCCTTGGATGAGCCCCAATATTGTGCTGGTCTTCAGGGCTTCAGATGCAACTCAGCACAGTTCCAATTGTGGTGGCTACAGGAGTACCTGTGTCACCCACCTCCAACACTGGGCAGGCCAGTACAGAGAAAGACTCCTGACTGAAGGAAAGGGAAGGCAGAGAGCAAGACACACTGCCTGGTAACCTAGGGAATTCTCCTAATTATCTGCCCAAGTCCGTCAAGACTGTGTATGTAGGAGTAAAGTCTTTCCAAAAGTTTCTCTGGCAAACTGCATCTGAGAGACTTCTGTGACTCCGGATCAGAATAGCAGTAAGCATGCTTTTGGATGCAAGTAATAGAAAATAACCAAGGGAGCTCCTTAGGGATGTAATTGAAAGTGCAGAGGTAGATCAGGCTTCAGGTGTTGATCCAGCGGCTCAGCACTGTCCTCAGGACCAGTTTCTGCCACTCTGCCCTGCCACACGCAGCACTGGCTCCACCGTCAGGCTGGCTCTGCTTCTGGGTGCAGGATGGTGGCCAGAAACCTGCAGGCCATATGCTCTATCATTTGGGGATGCTTCTGCTCAGCATTCCAAGCCAGAATTCCAAGATTTATCCTGCAGAGAATCCTCCTTGACATCTCTCTTCTCTCACATTCAACATCCAGTCTGTTGGAAAGTTGTTGGCTCCACCTTCACAATACATCCAGCATCACCACCTCTCACCGTCTTCGGCTGCTACTAGCCTATTGCCAGCTACCAATGTCTCCCACCCGGCTTAGTGGGTCACCTCCTAAACAGTCTCCCTGCTTCCACTCCTGTTCCCCTTACAGCAGCCTGAGTAATACTTCAAAAATGTAAGCCAGACAAAGATTGGAAGCCATAGACACTGGGGACCCCATTAGTGAGGAGGGTGGGGGGTGGTGAGGTTGAAAAATTATCTATTGGGTACAATGTTCACTAGGTGACAGTTTCACTAGAAGCCAGACCACAATATTATACAATATATCCATGTAACAAACCTGTACAGGTACGCTCTGAATCTTAAAAAAAAAAAAGTCGGTCAGAGCATGTTACTGCTCAAACCCTCGAGTGGCTCCCCATCTCACTCAGAGGAAAAGCCAGTGACCTTGCAATGGCCACCAAGGGCATGATCTGGCTCCCTTGTAACCTTTCTGAATTTAGGTCGGCCACCCTCTCCCTCTCTCACTCCAATTCAACCATCTTGGCCTCTAAATTGTTCCTGGGAAACACACCAGGTGTGTTCACCTTCCGACTGGGGACTTTATACTGGTTGTCTGATTTGCATAAGACACTTTTCTAGAGAGCCGCACTGCTCACTTTTCAGTCACTTTTTCAGTGAGGCCTACTTAGAACACTCCATTTAAAATTGCAACCCGGCCCAGGGTGGTGGCTCACATCTGAAATCCCCGTACTTTGGGAGGCTGAGAAGGATCACTGGAGGCCAGGAGTTCCAGACCAGCCTTGGCAACAAAGGAAGACCTCATCTTTACAAAAAGAAATTAAAAAATAAAACAAATGTGACACCTGCAGTCCCCCACACTCACATCTTCTATCTTGCTTATTTTTTCCCCACAGTACTGCTTACCTAGTATGTTTATGGATTTAACTCACTATTTTTCCCAGCTAGAATTCAGGGATTTTTGTCTGTTTTATTGACATTTCCCTAGACTCTACAACAGTATTTTGTTCATAGCAGATACTCAAAAAGTTTTGTCGAATGAATGAATGCGACTGGCTCAGGACACCCACTCTATTTCTGTATGCTTAGGGAGGAAATGCCTAAATCCTAAATGCTGGGAGTATTTCCAAAGTAAGACCAAGCTTGATGTGTCCAGAGCTTGGAATTTGGATTCTGCTCAAGAAAAAAAACTGGTAAGAATCAACAGATAATCCAGGAGGTTAACAGTACCTGTGGTGCTTAGTTAATGTGATCAGTCTTGGATCACACAAGATACCACAGGTATCTTAGATATCTTGGATACCACAGGCCTACAAATCAAAATCTCTAGAGATAGGAGTCATAAGTCTGCTTTTCTTCCTTTTCTATAACCAGCAGCCCCCAGGTGATTCTTCTAGTCACTAAAACTGAAAACAGTCCCGGACTGTATGCAAAGCCTTGGCAGGAGTGACACAGATGTGCTGTGAGACATAACTGGAGCATGACTAAGAGAACTGAGATAAACGAAATGGTACTAGCACATCAGAAGAGGCCAGGAGCTGTGGTTCATGCTCATAATCCCAGCACTTAGGAAGACAGAGGAGAGAGGATTTCTTGAGCCCAGGAGTTTGAGACCAGCCTGGGCAACATAGCAAGGCCCCATTCTCCACACACACACACACAAAAAAACGTTTGCACATCAGAAAAAAAGGATGTAGATACAGAAAAAGGAAGATCTTGGATTTAGGAAAAGGAAATCCAGAGACCAAAATTTCAGGAGTGTTTTTTTTGTTTTGTTTTGTTTTGAGACGAAGTTTCACTCTTATTGCCCAGGCTGGAGTACAGTGGCACAATCTTGGTTCACTGCAACCTCTGCCTCCCGGGTTCAAGTGATTCTCCTGTCTCAGCCTCCCAAGTGGCTGGGATTAAAGGTGCCTGCCACCACTCCTAGCTAATTTTTTGTATTTTTAGTAGAGACAGGGTTTCATTATGTTGGCCAGCTGGTCTTAAACTCCTGATCTCAAGCAATCTTGAGATCCCAAAGTGCTGGGATTCCAGGCGTGAGCCACCGCGCCCGGCTGTGGAGTGTTTTTCCACTCCTGTCTGAGGAAAAAAAAAAAAAAGACTTAGATCTAGAGATTACAAATAATTGGGTCACAAGTCAGGGTTATAAGGTAATTTGTCAAGCTCCATAATGTGAACTAGTCCTCAAAACCATCTGTATTAGTTTGCTAAGGCTGATGTAACAAAATACCATAAGCTGGGTGGTTTAAACAATTTATTGTCTCACAGTTCCGGAAGCCAGAAGTGTGAGCTGAAGGTGGCAGCAGGACTGGTTCCTGCTGAGGCCTATAAAGAAGAATCTGCCCCATAATACCTCTCCCCTAGATTCCAGTGCTTTGCTGCTGTCTTTGACATTCCTTGGCTTATGGACACATCATCCCAGTCTTTGTCTTCATCTTCCCATGGTGTTCTCCCTCTGCAGGTGTCTGTGTCCAGATTTTCCCTTTTTACAAAGATACCAGTCATATTGGATTAAAGGCCTACCCTACTCCACTATGGCCTCATTTTAACTACAGTTGACCCTTGAACAACACAGATTTGAACTACATGGCCTCCACTTATACACAGATTTCTTTTCTTTTGTTTTGTTTGTTTGTTCATTTGTTTGTTTTTGAGACGGAGTCTCACTCTGTCACCCAGGCTGGAGTGCAACGGCACAGTCTTGGCTCACTGCAACCTCTGCCTCCCAGGTTCAAGCGATTCTCCTTCCTCAACTTCCCAAGTAGCTGGGACTATAGGTGCGTGCCACCACACCCAGCTAATTTCTGTATTTTTAGTTGAGACAGGGTTTCACTATGTTGGCCAGGCTAGTCTCAATCTCCTGCCCTCATGATCCACCCGCCTCAGCCTCCCAAAGTGCTGGGATTACAGCCAGTGAGCCACTGGGCCTGGCCAGATTTTTTTTTTCCAACAAATACATTGGAAAATTTTTTGGAAATGTGTGACAAGTGTATGTATAAAATATATGTAGATAATAGTCTATTTTATCACTACCACAAAATATACACAAATTATAAAAAGCTAAAATGTATTAAAACTTACACAAACACAGATTGTATGAGGAGCCATTCAAAGTTGAGAGAAATGTAAACAAATGTAAAGATGCAGTATTAAATCATAACTGCGTAAAATTAGCTGCAGTAATATTGCACTACTGTAATAATTCCATAGCCACTTCCTGTTGTTATGGTGGCAAGCTCAAGTGTTGCGAGTATCCACTTAAAATGCCGTGTGATGCTCATCATCTCCGCATGAGCAGTTCATCTCTCCAATAAATTGCATATTGCAGTAAGAAGTGATCTCTGTCAGTTCTCACATATTTTTCAATGGGTTTAGTGCAATACTATAAACCTTGAATAACACCATGGGACCCATGCGAAGTGCCACCAGTGATGTTCAAAGTGCTCCCGAGAAGCAGAGAAAAGTCATGAGTTTACAACAAAAAGCTGAATTGCTTGATATGCACTATAGATTAAGGTCTGCAGTTGCTGTTGCTGCCAATTCAGACACACAATTCACCTTGTAGACAGGTGATGTGAACTTACAGTATCAATAAATACAGTACAGTACTATAAATGTATTTTCCTTATTTTCTTAACACTTTTCCTAACTTACTTTATTGTAAGATCATTGTATGTAATACATACAATATACAAAATATGTGTTAATCAACTGTTTCTGTTATTATCTGATAAGGCTGTGGTTCCACAGTAGGCTATTTGTAGCTAAGTTTTTGGGGAGTAGAAGTTATACATGCATTTTTAACTATGCAGGTTGGCATGTCTAACGCCCACACTGTTCAAGGGTCAGCTGTAATTATATCTGCTACAAGTCTATTTCCAAATAAGGTCACGTTCTGAGGTACTAGGGGTTAGGACGTTAACATATGAATTTGGAAGGGACACAGTTCAACCCATAACACTAGCCATTTCTCTTTCGTGATTTTGTGATCACCAAACAACTTTCTGGTTACTAGCATGATTCCCCAGGTACCCAGGACGTAGCCATGGGGGTCCTGGAGAACAATCATGGAGCTTTTTGGTCACCAGAGACAAATGTCTCCATCATAAACTGGAGTTCTGTTCACTCATGAGTCTTCAGCAAGTCTGGCTAGATGAAACCATCCCTGAGGGTCTGGTCATTCTGGTCACATTGACGACATGAGTTTTGGGGACTACAAAACTGTGATGACTCCCCCATTAGGGCACGTTTGCAGAACTGGTTGTCTTCTCTCTATGATATTATTGGGTCATCTTTGTAACTGCAAGAGGGAGCTCCACCTGAGAAGATTCAGAAAAACAGCTAGAGGAGCCAAGAAATGTGCCTAAGTGCACATCTCTCACCAGCCCTGCTTCCCAGCCATCTCCACATCAAACCTAAGGGTCCAGGGCTGCCATCCTCAAAAATGAAAGAATTCAGAGTGTGTGCCCTCATTAAAAAGGGATATAGGTACCTGAGTCGTAGGTAGGGATTCCCAGACATTTTGCAACAGATAATCTACCCTCTCTCTGGCCCCTTCTTTCCTGAATGACAGGTATTTTGAAAAGGGGTAAATTCCTGAGAGCTATCCCTACAGACCAGGGTAAATAAAGCTATCAACTCAGGAAAATACTCACCTGATTTGACTATGCTTTCTGGCAGGATAGCCCCCAGTATCTTTTGATCTGGGAGCCTCTACCAAGGAGGAGGAAGATCTCGATTTCAACTTAAACAAATATTCTTGCTTGCCATATCCTTCTCTGGCTCCATCAAATATCTTTCAAGTCCCATGTCCTTGCAGAGAAAACAGAGCTAAGTAAGAACTTAAGTGGAGGTTCTTAAAAGCCTTAGACATTGTCATAAACTAGGAAAAGTGTTTTCTTAGATTAGCATGCACATTTAATCAATCAATCTCCTTGTTTTGTCTTTAGAAAAGGATATAATCAAATGGCCTTAAAATGGCGCAGTTGTGGTCGGTTACATATGTAATGTGAACTTCATAGGCAATTAGCACTGACTCTAAGCTTGAGGGCTTTAGGCCCAGGCCCAGTATCTGGAAAACTCAAACTATAACAGCCAAAGCTTGAGTGCAATGAGATTTCCAAAGCCTAGTGGTTGACCCAGAAATCTAATCCAACAGAATTTTAATACAGCAGAAGCTCTCTTAATGGAACACTACCTAAACAATTCAGTGCATTAACAGACACTCTCTATCCCTCTCTGACACTGATGCCAGTGTGCACTGAACACTACACTACTCTTTAACACAGCATTTTTCAAATCACAGGTCTTCATACCAATTTACTAGGTGAAATACATTCATTGGATCATGACCAGCATTTTTAAAATGAAACAGCACAGATCAGTTGAGTTGTACGTTTACAGTTAGTGATTTGTCTGAAACTTCTTCATGCCTATTACATAAAAGAATGAAATATGAGTACAAAAAAACCCACCATGAAACAAACAAACAAAAAACAAATTATGAAAAGCAAGTTCAATATTTTGAAAAGACTAAAGGCAGTTTACAAAAAAAAAAAAAAAAAAACAGTAAAAATTGTTGTCAAATTAGTGATGGGCTAGAAAACTAAAAGATTAGGAAAAGAAATTGTAAAGCCTAAAAGACTCCACACTGATATTGTTTTTTAAGTGTCTAAGCTCACTCCTCTCTATAGAAAAACAAAGGCTGGAAACCATAAACCCAGTGTATCACGGGTAGGGTTAATGTAAGAAAAACAATGAGTAATTTCAATCAGAGGATTCCAACACTGAGCCCAACATCTAATCATTGAGGAATGAATGTACAATTATATGCTTTAAGTAAAACTAAAAAGTTTAGGGTTTATATATTTTACAAATTTCTATCTTACTTGATAAAATGATTGATATATTTTTAAAATTTGGTCAGTTCTTAGAATATGATGGAATAGGATTTAAATGTTATAAACTCATTGCATTTCTCAATGATGGAAAGAATCATGAAGCATACCCTTAATGTAGCAGAGAAAGTTATCAGATAGATAGTATATATGACAACATGATTAGGACAAAGTACAGAAAAAAAACAACAGCCTCACGTCGGGAAAGACTACCCACTTATAAGCTAAAGATTCATAATCAGTCCAGATAACTGGTTGTCTCTGAAGTTCTGTTCTGCTCCCTCCTCTTTGCTGTCTCCCTGCCCCACTAGAACTGGCTTCTTCTTTTTGTCCCACTAGCTGCTGTAAGTCTGTCTACCTGGATCTACCGAAGCCCTTGAGACAATTTTCTACATATCACTGTTTATATATGAGTGTTCATCAACTAGACCCTAAGCTTCTGAAAGGTAAGGATCAGGTCTTATTTCTTGTTTCTAGCATCAGCACAGGGCCTGACACTTAGTAAATTTTTACTGAATGAATGACTCTATGCACAGATAAATTGAAGTGTTGTCCTAATTTTCAGTAAAAGTGGAAGGTAACTCTAGTTGAGTGAATTATAACTTTGTAAATTGTTGTGTGCATGTTTTTTAATGTTATAGTAATACAAACAGAAGATCACTGTTACATCCTAAAGCATTGTAAGAAAAAATCAATCAATCAATCAGTCAATCACAGGAGGCCAGCACGGTGGCTCATGTCTGTAATCCCAGAGCTTTGGGAGGCCAAGGCAGGAGGATTGCTTGAGACCAGGAGTTCGAGGCCAGCCTGGGCAAGACCCCATCTCTACCAAAAACGTAAAATATTAGCTGGGCGTGGTGATGCATGCCTGTAGTCCCAGCTACTTGGAAAGCTGAGGCAGGAGGATCGTTTGAGACCAGAGGTTCAAGGCTTCAGTGAGCTATGATTGCACCACTG
Source organism: Macaca nemestrina (assembly GCF_043159975.1). Classification (NCBI taxonomy): domain Eukaryota; kingdom Metazoa; phylum Chordata; class Mammalia; order Primates; family Cercopithecidae; genus Macaca; species Macaca nemestrina. The sequence continues at coordinate 71,904,593 of NC_092135.1, forward strand.
CACTCTAGCCTGCACAGAGCAAGTCCCTGTCTCAGAAAAAAAAAAAAAAAATCACTGAAAAGGTGAAAGTTCACTAAGCTAGCTGAAATAATCATTATGATCATTTGCCTCACTTTGCCTTGGCTCTGAATTTAGCACAAGACCCTTCCACAATTTTGATTCCCTGCCTGGAATCTTGACACTTCAAAGGAAGTCCCCTAGATAGGAAAGACAAATATTCTGGTCCCTGAAAAGGAAATATCTCTACATTTCAAACTGACAAATTGATTTTCTGGCACAAATCAGTAAAGGGTGGCTGCTCTGGGGAAAAAAATGAAGGAAAACTTAGAGGAAAGCTATTGTTTTGTTCTCACGATTTTTTTTTTCCTCCAAGGTCATCACATCTCTAAACATCCAAAATGTGATCATTTTTATTGGCTAAATTATATGGATAATTGAAGTACTTTTCCTGAGCAACTCAGAAACACATATTGACCATAGAAAAGCTGGAAAGGACTAAAAAGTATAAAACAGGAGGGGGAAAAATCACTCATACTCCTCCTACACTAAGACATCAGCTATAAAATCTGGCATGTTTACTTCCAGTTTTGTTTTGCAGTTTTCTTTACATAGTTGAGATTACTCTACATGACACATTTTTATGGTTCTAAACTCACAAAGTTGACTTCATATCTCAAGTTTTATTCTACTCCTCCTGCCCTACGAAGAGCTTTTCTTTTCCATACCTTCAAATTTTCTAGAAAAGTCTCTTTCTAGGTATCACTGAAGTTTTATTTATCACTCAATCAACAAACATTTATTGAATACTAGCTGTGTGCAATGCACTAAGTTGGTGCCTTTAAGTATACATAGAAATAAAAGTGACTGTTGAAAGAACTTAAAATGTAGGTTGAAGAAACAAGCTATCTGTACACAAAGAAAACATACTGTCAAGCAATCCCATGTTTAATGAGTTAGGATGCAAAGTAAAGGAGGCGGACGGGGGGAGATACCAAGGTCAGCTTAGGAGAAAGGAGGCTCTTGGCTCTGGCAGATAAGACTAGATAAACTCCACGATAATTATTTCATTTAATCAATTCTCCAGGCAACCTTGTGAGGTGGCTATTATTATCATCATCCCCAATTTACAGCAGTGGAAACTGTGGTGTAGGGAGGTTAAGTAACTTGCCCCAAGTCACAGAGCTATTAATAATTGGTGGTGGAGCCAAAGTCCATCTCCAGAGTTGGGCTCTTAACACTGCCTTCCAGATGTCCAAAGGCCTAGGGGAGACTGGATAGTCACAGTAAGAGGAATCTGCCGATCAACTGTTAATAGAAACAAAAGTATGAGTTTTTTTTATTATTTTGAGACAGGCTCTCACTCTGCTGCCCAGGCTGGAGTGCAAGGGGCAACATCTCACTGCAGCCTCGACCTCCAGAGCTCAAGCGATCCTCCCACTTCAGCTTCCAGAGTAGCTGGGACCACAGGCGCGTGCCCACCACGTCCAGCTAATTTTTAAATTATTTTTTGTAGAGACGGGGTTTCTCCATGTTGCCCAGGCTGGTCTCGAACTCCTGGGCTCAAGAGATCCACCCGCCTCGGCCTCCCAAAGCGCTGGGATTACAGGTGTGAGCTAATGCACCAAATTCTTGTGCATTCTTTAAGATGCTCAGCACTTGTTCTACTGAAAGACAGGGCTTCCCTGGGAGCCACCTGCTCCACTGAACTTCGACAAGCTGCCCCCTATCTTTCAGATAGGCCTAACCCTTCACCCCACCACTCGCTGGAGGTTTGGGGAGAGGGCTTCCTGAACCGGGGACCTTCACCGGCTGGCTCGTGTTCACACCCCTTCCACCCTGGGAGAAGTGAGCTCCCTCCCCTTCCTCTGCAAGTTTCTAACTTGGGGCCCACAGAAATGAAGACCCTGTTTTCAGGTCCGGAGCCCCCTGGAGCGGGTGGCTGAAGAGTCTGATGAGTCACACTGAACCCCGCTTTCTGGGTCTAAGCTCAGAACCGGGACGCACTCTGGGCCTCTGCTGTCTACAGAAAGCACGGCCCGGCCACGCTCCGAAGTCCCGAACCCACGTGTGAGAGGCTCCAGCCTCTCTCTCCCGCGGGGCCCGGGCTCGGCTGCTCCTCCGCCTTTGGGGTCCCCTTGGACTTCCGCTCCCGGCCCTGGGTGCCTCCGGCTGCGCAGTAAGAAGCTGAGGTTCACGCTGCCCTTCGACGTTAGAAACTGCCGGCGGCCTAGACCAGCGACTTCCCAGGGCCCGGCCCGACCTACTCCCCTCCCGCGACCTCTCTCCTCCCGCACCCAGGCCTTCGCCTCTTCCCGGCTCCGTCCCAACCTCCCGCTCTCCCAACCCCCGCCTCGCCCCTCCTCCTGTCCCCTTTTCTTTCGCTTCCTCCTCCCTTTCTCTCCCTCATCTCCCCTTCCCTCTCCCGTCCTCCTTCTCCCCCTCTCTTCCCTCTCCCTCTGTCTCTTCTCGTCCTCTCCCCTCAGGCAAGGGGGACCCTCAGGGAAGGGGGACACCGGTAGAGGTGAAGGCTCCTCTCCTCCCCTTCCCCGGAGCTGGAAGCTGTGGAACTCGGATCCCCGCAGCGCTACCCGCCAGTGTCCTGGCGCTTCTGGACCCAGGATCTGCAAAAGCTGAGCAAGTGGCCCCTGCCCATCCCGTTAAAGGTTCCCACACGGGCTTGGAGGAGGCCCTTTCCGCTCGTGAGCTTTTCACTTGAGTGGCTCCTCCTGTAGGACAGGGAAGTAAGAGGCAAGATTGCAACTCCTTAGAGAAAACGTTTGGACGCAGATGGTATTTGAGGCCCCGAGGCACAGTGGAGACTGGGAAAGATTGTAGGTGAAGGAGCAAAAGGCCCAGGTCAGCCCCAGCTCGCCTGTGTTCTGGACTCTTCAAGGGGATCTGACGTCGCTGTGTGCCTTCCAAGCCCTGGAGGTCCAATCTGAGCGCCTTCCCCTGGTGATCTCTGATGCTTTACTACAGAACAGCAATCAGTATTTTACCTTGCCGGGAGAGATTACAACCCGCGCCCCCACCCCCACCCCACCAAATCACAGAAATTTCCAGCCAACACTGTGATTTGGCCCAAAAGCTAAATAATGTGTTCAAGGAAAAATCCGTTGGAGGTACCAGCAGAGCAGCAGATCTAGAAGAAAGAGTTTAGATCTAGACATTGCCTCTGGCTAGCTTAGGGCCTTAAGCAAGCAAATGGAGTAATGATGCCTACAGTTCCCGTTGTTTTGAGGAGAAACTGAGATAATGCATGTGATAATCTAAACTATAAAATGTCATACAAATGTAAGCTATTGTATCTGCAGAGATGTATGGCCAGCCAAAGAAGAAAAATAGTTTAACCCTGACTTTCAATAAGACTACAGTGAACCATGTTTCCCAATGCTGTTTTAGCAATACCCTAGGGAAGATCCCAGGGGCCTATGGGACTGCCACAAAATTCTTACAAAATTGCCTTAACCAGGACACTTTAATTTCACCATCATTAAAAAAAAAACTTGCCATTGAGTACATCTGGGAACAGATGTCAGAAAATCAAAGATTGGGTGTCAAAATAGTGAAATGGTAGATGAAGATTTAGGAAGCATTCGGTTAGACCAAATAAAACAAGTTCTTTGCTCCTGTTTTACTCCAGAATTCCTCATAGCCTTTGGTATGCATATTGTGACTCAAAAGAGCCATTGCATCAGCATTTCAGGACTAATCTGCCAAGAAATGCACGTGAACACCAGCCTATCCTCACAAGCAGGTTGGACTAATCTCTTACTCTGGATTTCTACACTCTCTACCCGAGGATCTGACACTGTGACTTCAGTTTCTTCATAGGTAGCCAAATGCTTGCAAAGAATTGAGCCTTCTAGATTCATTCATCAAATTTTCTTGAGTGTTTTTGTGCCAGGCACAGGGCTATAGACACACAAGCACACAAAACAAGTAATACTCCAGCCCTAGTGTCACTGGAGGAAACAAACACAGTGACCATGACAATATAATTAGCCATTCACCATGAGCAGCTGGCAGTTGGCCTCACATAAGGGTCTGGTCTCAAATTCAAGTGCTTCCAGAAACCAGACACAAAGGTGAGGGGCAGGGGCGGTGGGGAACTGGGGAAGGTAGGCCTGGTCTGAAGGGGGAGCCCCATGAACCATGCACCCATCGTTGGCGTGCCTAGCCAAGTTACCACATCGCCCACTTTTTCAAGAGAAGCCAGCAATCTGAATTCTTGTGTGAAATCACCTAATTTTTAAATGTCACCTGATCCAAACTTTTAGAAGAGGACCATCAGAACACATTCTGTGAGCTGCCAGTTTATAACTTCTACCCTCCCTGTGTCATCAAAAATGATTGAAAAATAGGATAAGAACCCAAAAAGAATGAGAAATACCCCTCTATAGTGGCTATCACTAAAGGAGGCATAAATGCCAAGTAAATAATTTCTAAGCTTCATAATTATCCAAAAATATTTATTATGGGTTTAATATGTGCTGACATCTCTATGAATGGGTCTTACTGTTTCAGTTACAGTAACATGTGACTAAGTCATCAGACTGTTGTACCCCAGGTTATCCATAAAAAACAAAAGCAAAAAACTTGGCTCCACCTAAGTAGCAAAACATTCTAAATTTTCCAAAGCAAATGAATAGGAATGGTGAGAAGAACCTATTAATACATGTTTGCTGAAGCTAAAATACTGTTTTATGATCCCATCCCTTTGGGTTCTCAGAAGAATTGAGTTTTAGGGAGGAAGCCTGGGGTGCACACATATTATATTTATATCTGCCAATCTGTTTTTTTAAATTGCTGCCTAATACGCTTTGTATTTGTTTTGCCAAACATGTCACTAAATTATAGTTTGGTTTTGTTTTTTAAGGGATTGAAAGTAAAGTTGCTGAAGGCATGCCAGAGAGGGACCCAAATACTATCCAGGCAGCTTGACTAGCAACGTGGCTCAGATTATATCAAGGAGGAAAAAGTAGGGAATTGATTTGTTTGGTTAAGACTAAAAATAAATTATTTTAATTTTAATGTTGTTGAGGGCTGGTGCTGAATTTTTTGGGAAAGGAAGGAGAGGAAAAAAAGCCCTAATACAGCCCCTACTCATGCAGGCTATGAAAAGTACTAGTATCCTAGTTTCACAGACAGATGGTGTAAAATACGTACAAGACTTACCCCCATCGTTGTCTCTCAGCAGATAACCTGGCCTGCTTCATTGAGAAAATTAATTTTAAATCCCACAGCTTTCTGGCTTTCACTGTAAACTCACCTACATTGTAGCCATTCTCCCTCTGGTCTTAGCATAACGGTGTCCTTCCTTCTAAGGTCATCCTCAGCAAGTCTTTCTCAGTGGTTCTCAGCCCCAACTCTCTGATATCTTCACCTGGGGACATTTTTAGAAAACACTAATGATGCCTGGGTCCCACCCCCAGGGATCTGAATTGAATTGGGTGGGATTCCCAGGTGCTTCTAATGTGCATCCCAGAGCCTTTCATTGCCTCTCCCCTTTGGAATTTCCTCTCTGGCTTCTCCCGACCAGCAAGTAAACATGCTTCCTACTATCCCATATTCATATCTCATCCTCTCCTACTCTTTCATGTCTCTTATAAAAGTAGTGCCTTCCCTGCCCCAAACCACATCTCCTGTTCACCATCCAGCTTCTGCCCTCACCTTTCCACAGAAAAACTCCTATTATAAGGTCACCAGTCTTCTCTTTGGCCAAACCCTCAACGGTTGACTCTCAGAATTTTTCTGAATTATCCGACACTGCTTACCAAACCCTCCATTTCTGAAACATCCTCCCTTAGAGTCTGTGTGTCTTCTATGTCTCTGACTTCCCTTTCTCAGTCTCCTTAGTCACCTCTTTCTCCTTCCTTGCTTTATTAAAAGTTTACATCTTGGTGACTATAGTTTTTCAAAATGGATAAGAAAAGAATTCAAAATCACAAGCATAAAGAAAAGACACAGGCCAGGCACGGTGGCTCACGCCTATAATCCCAGCACTTTGGGAGGCTGAGGCAGGTGGATCACCTGAGGTCAGCAGTTCAAGACCAGCCTGGCTAACATGTGAAACCCTACTAAAAACATGTGAAACTCTACTAAAAATACAAAAATTAGCTGGGCGTGGTGGTGCGTGCCTGTAATCCCAGCTACTTGGGAGGCTGAGGCAGGAGAATCACTTGAACCCAGGAGGCAGAGGTTGCAGTGAGCCGAGATCATGCCACTGCACTCCAGCCTGGGCGACAAGAGCGAAACTCCATCTAAAAAAAAAAAAGGCCAGCATGTTGGCTCACACCTGTAATCCCAGCACTTTGGGAGGCCGAGGCGGGCGGATCACCTGAGGTCGGGGATTTAAGACCAGCCTAACTAACATGGAGAAACCCTGTCTCTACTAAAAATACAAAATTAGCCGGGCGTGGTGGCACATGCCTGTAATCCCAGCTACTTGGGAGGCTGAGGCAGGAGAATTGCTTGAACCTGGGAGGCGGAGGTTGCAGTGAGCCGAGACCCCAAGACCGTGCCACTGCACTCCAGCCTGGGCAACAAGAGCAAAAAAAAAAAAAAACTCCGTCTCAAAAAAAAAAAAAAGAAAAAGACATAAAGTGCTAGCAGAAAGAAAAGGGAAATATTTAAGGTGATGGATATCCCCAAGTACATGGATTCAATCTTTACAAATTATATGAATGTAATAAATTATCACATGTAATAAGTTGTTTCACTTCGAAACAATATACATCTATTATGCATCTATAAAAAAGTGAATCCCTTGGAAACAACCTAATTATCCATCAGCTGATGAATGGATAAACAAATTGTGTTATATCTATATAATGGAATATTCTTCAGCCATAAAAAGGAATGAAGTAAAAATATATGCTACAACATGGGTGAACCTTAAAAACATTATGCTAAATGAAAGATGTCAGACACAAAAGGCCACATGTTGTATCATTCCATATATGTGAAATGTCCAAAAAAGGCAAATCCTTATAGACAGAAAGCAGACTACTAATTGCTAGGGTCTGTGGGTGCAGAGGGGATGTTTAACTGGTGCAGAGGTTTCTGTAGGGGTGATTAAGGTGTTCACAGATTATACAGTGATGATGATTGTACATCATTGGGAATGTGCTAAATGCCACTGAATTGTATACTTTAAAATTATTAGAATGTTGAATTTTATAGTATATGGATTTTACCACAATAAAAATGCACCTTGTTTTGTTGGGGAAAAAAAAAAACAAACTAATCCTTGCTTTCTGTCTCTTCTTCCTGGATGAGGTCATCCATACCCACAGCTGCTGGTGCTTCTTCTTTTATTTATTTTTTTTTCAGACAGTCTCATTCTGTCACCCAGACTGGAGTGCAGTGGCGTGATCTCGGCTCACTGCAACTGCCTCCCAGGTCCAAGCAATTCTACAGCCTTGGCCTCCTGAGTAGCTGAGACTGCAGGCGTAAATCACCATGCCCAGCCATTTTTGTATTTGTAGTAGAGTCAGGGTTTCACCATGTTGGCCAGGCTGGTCTCAAACTTCTGACCTCAAGTGATCTGCCCGCCTAGGCCTCCCAAAGTGCTGGGATTACAAGTGCCCACAGCTTCTTTTTATCATATGGACACTAAGACTCAGATCAGTTTCTCAAGCCCATCCATCTGTCCTGAACTCTAGGTCATGGTCTTCAAAGACTAGACATCTCCAAAAGGGTATCCCACAGATCCCTCCAACTCTTCATGTGAATAGCAGAATGCATCAGCTTGACTCCAAATCCACTCTTCCTCCCCATTCCTATCTTTGTTTATGATATCTGTCACTTGTGTTAGAAACCCAGGAGTCATAAGCTCCTCTTCTTCTTACATCCCCCACATCGGGTCAGCCATCAAGTTTGATCTAGGTAGTCCATTATCTCCTCTTTGCTTCCACAAACTACTTTGGTTTAGTTCATCCCTCAACTGGACCATGCAGTCAGTAGTAACATCACTGGCCTCCTGCCTCCACTTGCCTGCCTCCACCCCACAGACTCTTGAGTCATTTAACAACCTCCATCCCTTCTTTCCCCAGCCACCTTGACTTCTATCCTCTTGGACATCGGGAATCCTAATGTTTGTCAGTGGGAACAGACATGCCCCTTGGTGTTAGAAGGCCTTGCCACCAGTGTCATTGTCTTATTTTGGAGGAAACCAAGAGCCTGGTTTTCTCCTGTAGGCCCACATTGTCCATTCTGTTCCTGTTCCCAGCCAGGTCACAGTAGATTTTTCCAAATAGAGAGAGGAGACCCCACGCAGCCATTGGCAGAGGTCAAGTGGCATTTCTCAGTGTCATCAGAGCCCTGTGGCTCCATGGATATCATTGGTTAGGAGGAGGTGAAATTGGGCATTCATGTTTTGAAGTGAATTTATTAAAAGAAAAATGTTAAACAAATAATAACCCATAGGGTTTGTGGATAAAGCAAAACCTGAGGGTTGTTCACAAATGACTGCATTTGTGGAAATGTTTGTCAAATGAACTGCTCAAATCAGCTTCAAGGGGGCAGGGCACAGTGGGGATGAGGAAGGCAGAAAAGAGTGAGATGAAAGGGAAAGGGACTCTGCTCCTGAGCCCGGAGGACCTTCCCTCACCTCAGTTCCCCCCTACACTCCTCCTTGAGGGCAGCTTTGGCTGCATTTTCACCCCAATAATAAGAAAATCCCAATCAGGCACAGTGGCTTGCACTGGTAATCCCAGTACTTTGGGAGGCTGAGGCAGGAGGATTGCGTGAGCCCAGGAGTTCAAGACCAGTCTGGGCAACATAGGGAGACTCTGTATGTGCAATTTAAAAAAAAAAAAAAAAAAGCCAGGTGTGGTCCCAGCTACTCATGAGGCTGAGGTAGGGGGATTGCGTGAGCCCAGGAAGTCGAGGCTGTGGTGAGCCATGGTTGTACCACTTCACTCCAGTCTGAGTGACAGAGCAAGACTCTGTCTCCAAAAAAAAAAAAAGGAAAAGAAAAAGAAAATCCCAACATTCCCAACAAGAAAACTCATTGGGGCTTTCAGTGGGAGGGAAAGAGTTTTCATGACACTCTCTCCTGCAATTAAGAGAGAGCAGGAATTGCCTTTGGATGCTTGACTCTTTGTGCACAGAGGAGAGGCCACAACTGTCACCCTGAGGCAACAAATTGCTGACTTAATTACCTATTAATGTCCTGCAAATTGTAAGTCATTTGATATTTTCTCCAAGAAAACATCTCCAAATTGTCAGCAGTCTCCCCTGCGTCCTAATTATTGTGTCACTAACTGTGTTGGTTCCATTTCTTTTTTCCACAAAATGGGTCCCTCAGCATTGGCTGATCATAGTTATCATTTTTTAATGGCCAAATTTGATGGATTTACAAAGAGTTTCCCCCAAGCTGCTGGCCGTTTGGGCCTCATGCATCAGTGTGAGACAAATGTGAATTGAGTAATTCCGTCACAGCCATTTGTCAACACCTCCGAGGAGAAAATGTCAGCAGCACATGATGGCAATCAAACTAGTTATGAATTTGAATTTGGCTGTTCTCCTTCCTCCTCAGGAGAAAGGATGTATGATCTGAACCATCTATTACCTTTACATTTCATAGTTCCCTTTTAAAACTACATACATATTCTACTATACTGCTTGGTCCACCAACCAAGGGTAGGATAACACCAAAGGAGCCAGAGATTTAGCCTGCAAGAATAATAATCACAGGCCTGATATGGTGGCTCACACCTGTAATCCCAGCACTTTAGGAAGCTGATGTGGGCGGATCACTCGAGGACAGAAGTCCAAGACCAGCCTGGCCACCACAGTGAAACCTCATCTCTACTAAAAATACAAAAATTAGCCATGTGTGGTGGTGCATGCTTGTAATCCCAGCTACTTCAGAGGCTGAGGTAGGAGGATCACTTGAACCTGGGAGGCAGAGGTTGCAGTGAGGTGAGATCATGCCACTGCACTCAGCCTGGGCAACAGAGTGAGACTCCATCTCAATAATAATAATTACAAAAACAGTAACAGGTAACAGTTAACAAGTGCTTCCTATACGCTAGACCCTGTTCCAAGTGCTTTGTGTATATTGACTCATTTAATCCTCCAAAAACTCTATGTGATTATCCCCATTTTACAGATGAGAAACAGGCACAGGGAGTTTTACTAAGATTGCAGAACCAAGCAGTCTGCCTCCAGAGTCCAGGCCCTTAAAACCAATCACCTGGACCAGAAGCAGTTGTATCTTCATTATCGTCAACACGTATTAGATACTTATGACGGGCATGTGACCTGCTTCACATGCACTTAATCCTCGCAAGAACCCCATAAGGAAGGAGTATTGTCATTTTCCGTTTTACAGACAAGAACACTTAGACTGACATAGAATAACTTGCCCAAAGTCACATACCTCCTATGTGCCAGGGCAGGGACAATGGGCCTGTCAGACTCTTTACCACTGTGAGAGCTGTGCTGGTAAGGAAAGGATTCTAATCCTGGCAGAGCAGCAGGCCCTAACTAAAATCACTAGTATATCAGCAGGGAAGTCTGCAATGCACTGAGAGGCCCTCTGAGAAAGGGTGGATTATAGGGCTGGGGCAGCTGGGGCAGAAAATACACAGTGAGCCTGGTGCATTTGACAGAAAGTAAAGGAGTGCTCAAAACAAACACCAACCAGAGCAAAATGCAAAAAGGGAGGAAGCCATGTCAAAAAGGACACAGGAGCAAGCCCAAAAAGCTTGCAGAGTCATAAACAGAAACCAATTGAGCAATAAAAAAACAGTACCGGATTCTAACCCAAAGAATAAAATACATCTCCATAGTGCATACTGATATAAAGAAATGATTGAATGAACAAATAAACAAGTAGAAGAGAGAAACCGTCCTTACAGAATTCCAAATGATAAAGGTAGAAGGCACGAGGGAAGTAGAAAATCACCATTTGAACACCATAGTAGTAACTGCTGCAGCAAAGATTCACTGATGAATGCTAAAATTAGTGGGTGAAACTTTAAGCAGAAATAGAATCGTTGTATAGCCTCAAAGTATCTACCCAAAAACATTAATTAGTCACTGTGGTGGTTTTAACATATGTCCACAAATTCTTTGATACTCCTTCCTCTAGAAAAGGAGCTTAATTCCTTTCCCCTTGAGTATGGGCTGGACTTAGTGACTTACTTCTGACAAATGGAGTATTGAAAAAGAAAATTAGTAACTTCATAGTGGCAAAACCTGGCGGACACCTCCTTAACCAAGTGATCAAGCTTAACATCACCTGTAATCTTTCAGGCTGATACCATGTCCCCCAATATGATGTCATGAGAAAGGCACTTCCCCTAGTGATATTCTTCCCCAAAATTCATAAGAAAACATCAGTCAATCTCAAACTGAAAGACATTCTACAGTATACCTGACCATAACTTTTAAAAGTGTCAAGGTCATGAAAAACAAAGAAAGCCTTTAAAACTGTTGCATATTGGTGAAGACTAAGGAGACGTGACAACTCAATACAATGTGGGACCCTGGATTGGATTCTAGGACAGAAAAAAAGGATATGAGTGAGGAAATTGGTGAACTCTGAATGAAATCTGTAGTTTAGCTAATAGTTCTGTATTAATGTTAATCTCTCAGTTTTGATAACTGTGCCATGGTTATGTAAGATACTACCTTTAGGTGAAGCTGGGTGAAGGGTATAAGGGAGTGCTCTGGGGTGGCTTTGTGGAGGGGAATGCCCAGAAGTTGAGAGACCAGAGGTGAGGCTCAGTGGCTCATGCCTCTAATCGCAACACTGTGGGAGGCTGTGGCAGGAGGATCACTTGAGCTCAGGAGTTCAAAAGCAGCCTGGGCAACAAAGTGAGACCCATCTCTAAATAAAAATAAAAATAAAAATAAAAAATTAGCCAGGCATGGTGGCATGCACTTGTAGTCCCAGCTACTTGGAGCTGAGGTGGGAGGATCACTTGAGCCCCGGAGGCTGCAGTGAGCTATGATCATATCACTGCACTCCAACCTGAGAGGCAGAACGAGATCTTCTCTCAAAACAAAATTTTCAGCAGCCTCCTACCTAAAGCACAACCTCCTACCTAAGCCCCTGTGCTTTAGGTAGGAGGCTGATGAAACCACCTTGCCTTTGTTGATTGCTTTGTAACTATGCAGTGCTTCCTTTTTTCCCTCACTAGTCTGGACTCACTCACCACAGTTCTGTGATTTTTCTCTATTAGTTTCTGAAGACCTGGAAGAGAATTAGAGAAAACAGGCAGCAGAGTTAGGAAGTGGCAGAGTAGGCAAGGAGACAGGCTCAGTTGATGGTATAAACTAAGAAAATCAGAATAAAATATGGATTTTAGGTAATAAACGTCATTATTTGTTCATTGACTGCAACACTCATACCATGCTCATGTGAGATATTAGTTATAGGGGAAGCTGGGCCAGGTATGGTGGCTCACCCCTGTAATACCAGCACTTTGGGAGGCTGAGGCAGATGGATCACTTGAGGTCAGGAGTTCAAGACCAGCCTGGCCAACATGGCAAAAACCCTGTCTCTAGTAAAAATACAAAAAATTAGCCAGGTGTGGTGGCAGGTGCCTGTATTCCTGTCTACTCGGGAGACTGAGACAGGAGAATTGCCTGAACCCAGGAGGCAGAGGTTGCATTGAGCTGAGATCATGCCATTGCACTCCAGCCTGGGCAACAGAGTGAGACTCTGTCTAAAAAACAATAATAATAACAGGGGAAGCCGGGGTGAGGTATATAGGAACTCTCTCTGCAATGTTTTCAGTTTTTCTGTAAAATTAAAACTATTCTAAAAAATAAAGTCTATTTAACATAAAAAACAAAAAACATTCCTGTCTATGCTCCTAAGGTGAACAGAGCACAGAGACTCAGGTTCAGCAGAGTGGCCCTGGTTTGGCTCTAAGGCACTTGTGAGAGTGCCCAGAGAGAGAGAATGTGACATGTGGCAGAAAGCAGAGCCACAGAGATGACAGAAGGGCCTGGGGAAGGGGACAGAATGTTATAGGAAGACAGGAAAAGGAGGGGTCAGGGGGATGGCAGTGAGAGAGCCCCTGTGCTTCAGGCCATTTCTTTTGCTAGTTGCCCTTCCCACAGGACCCCTCTACCCCAAACTCTACTCCCACCCTGCCGGGTTTCCTAGACTGCATGATTTTGCCACGTACCTCCACTCCTCTCCACCCGGCCTCTGGCTTCCCTGGGGCTGGGCCAGTGGGAGGCCAGGGAGGGAAGTGGGATGAGAGCACTTAGGCCCCTCCCCCACCAGTTTGCCTCCAGGGCCGCCTCTCTTGCAGGGGCGTTGCTCCGGTCAGGCAGCCCCTCCCTGGCTCTTCTCACTGGTGCCCTGGCTGGGAACTGGAGCTGTGCTTGCCCCTGCAGGCCTGGCCACGGCGATGGTTCCTGCAGTGAGGACTGCACCATGCCTTGTTTCCCTGATCTCTGCCCACATCTTAGTAAATCCTCCCATTATTAAACACTTCTCAGTTACTCAATTGAGTACGTCATCGGTTCCCCCCCGGGACTGCAATGGACAGAAAAAAAGGTTGACTCACTTATGGTGTTTCTTTAGTGTTCATCTTCCCCTTTAGAACAGAAACTCCACGAGGGCAGAGATTTTCTATGCTTCACTCATTGTCACTACCGTGGCACTCCATAAATACTTGTGAGATGAATGAGTGAATGCTGATCCGCAGTGTCTCATATGGCAGTCACTAGCACGAAATGTGGCTGGTGAGACTGAAACACTGAATTTTAAATGATAATCTACAGAGCTACCTGTGGCTAATGGCTACAGTCTCCTCTCTAAGGGGATCTCCTGCACTTAGGCAATTTCCTAGCTATTCAAGTCTATTCCGCCCCAAAAGGGGTTAAGAGAGTTGCTCAAGGCTGAGGCAGGGAAAGTAACTAAATCACTTTAGCTGTTTCCCTCACCCTAGGGGACTGGGCTGCTGAGTTTTCTGGCTTCTCTCTGGGCAGGCAAGCTCAAGAATGTGTGCCTTGCTTTGGGAAATTTGCATTTTAATTTCCCTGCAAACTTTCTCTTTCTTGGATAACTGTGCTCACCAGGCCTTCAAAAACTTGCAGCTTATAAGAGCTCTGGCCCCGAGCCAGGGGAGTCTCCAGCTGCTGACTGACCCTGCCTGGAAAGTCAACTTGGAAGAGCCAGAAATGTCCTAATCCTCTTCCAAACCGCCTAAGCAGGTTTATCCAGTGACCTGTAAAACCAAATTAGTAAAGGGACACTTTAATTCCAGCTCGTTAGAGAGCTTCTAAAATCGTTGAGAAAGCCAACACAGCAAATTCTGCGCTGGGGGGCTGAGAAATGCATCCCATTTTCAGAAGAAGATGTCCTTGCTTTCTCGTGGTTTCTCTCACCCACGCAGTTCAACACACAGAAAACCTTCACAGGGATCTTCAGTGAAGGTGGGAAGCGGTTCTTGGGAAGGAGAAAATACGGTGGCCCAGCAAGGTCAACTAATTTTCCTCAAGTTCTGCCAAGTCCAGTCCCAGCTCTGGTCTCCTGACTCTGGCAGGGGGAACATTTGCACTGTTCTTGTTCCTTACCCAGGGAGCTGGCCTATTGCACAACCTCAGGAAACAGCCCCTGTGCAGTCCTGGCCCACAGAGCGGACATGTTCTGGTTTTTATTCAGCAGCTTTTTTATAAAGTGTGTTTTCCTTTCCCATCATGTCATCTGGAAGCAATTCCTCCCAACAGCTGGATTTGCTTTCACAATTGGTAAACACAGCGCATGGAAGGCCGGGGACGATGCGGAGCTCCCCGGAGGAGCCTTGTCCCCACCCGCTTGGCTCGCCTTCTGAAGCTTATCGCGGGTCCCCTCACAAGCCTCATCAAAATCGAGGGCGTCCTCCAGCAGGCGACCCACATTGCATTCTCCGCTTCAGAGGGTCAACGTGTTCTTCGGGGAAGAAATTTTCTGAATGCTTTGCAGATAAAATTGATCAGATGCAGGCCGGATTGCCAGCTGCCGGGGCCGCGTGCGCCTGTGGAGGCCCCACCAGCGTGGGGCACCAGCGCCTCGGGGGTCGCAGGAGGCCTCTCTCCGCACCGCCGCCACCAAAGCCAGTAAGAGAGGACAAAAGCCCAAAGAGCACTGACTGAGCCTTCAAGGAAGATGAATGTCTCCCCAAAAGTGCTCCTCGGGGACAAGTTTCCACGCAGATGCAACCGGAACGCCGGCCAGGCTCCGGAAGGCGAGGCCCAGAGCGCAGCGGCCTCCAAGCGCCGGCTCAGCCTGTAGCCTCCGCA
Source organism: Macaca nemestrina (assembly GCF_043159975.1). Classification (NCBI taxonomy): domain Eukaryota; kingdom Metazoa; phylum Chordata; class Mammalia; order Primates; family Cercopithecidae; genus Macaca; species Macaca nemestrina. The sequence continues at coordinate 71,919,851 of NC_092135.1, forward strand.
GCCAGGGCCCGGGAGGCCGCTCTTCCGGGGTTACGAACACGGCGCCTTCTGAGCCTAGAGGCCCAGGGCACAGTGTGAGCCGGAGTAACGTGTAGGGGACACAGCCTAGGCCCCAGGCACTCCCTCTTGTCGCGGAAGAAATGCTGTTCTTTGATCAACGTTTCTAATGTGGGGAAACCAGCCGAGCACGTGGCTGAACTCTCGTTCAGGGAGCACGGAGTGCTGGTGAGCGCCTGCCCTGATGCACGCAGACGCTGCTGGCCAGGCTGAGGTGGGTTGCAGAGGCTTCTTTCCATGCACCACCAACCCTGTGGGCAGCCAGGGCCTAACTCTCATGAAGGGGCCTTCCCAGGGGGCAAAGTGGGCCCCTGACTGCAACGTTTTCTGGGCAGAGATAGGCATCCTTCCCACTGGACAAACAGAAGGAGACCGTCAAGAGGAGAGGCTCACCAGAGGACCCTGGTGAGGGCGACGCCCAGCTCCTCAGCACAAGTCTGTGCTTCTTCAATGGAGCCTGTTTGCCTTGGCCCAGCGCGTGTGGAGTGCGTCCCTTCTAGCTCCCTCTGTCCTGTGGGCCCTCCTCTCTCTCCCTCCAGCCTGGTGGGAGCTTTATTCTTGTCGGGGGCCAGAGGACAGAAACTACATCATACATTTTCCCGTGCATCATGCTATCTTGCCTGGAATTTTGAAAATCTGTGAGTTTCTGGTTTTTCCATGGCAAGGCTCATTCCTCCAGACCTTAGTCACGCTGCTCTGGCTGCCTGGACTGCTAGGGAGGGGCCTCAGGGTGCACCTGGAGAAATTCACTGGGGCTCAGGTCAGAGGGATGGGTGGGTGAGAGCAACCCCTTCCTTAATACTTCAAAATGGCCCTCTAGCTTAAAGAGACCGAAGCCATGTAACAACCAAATGCAATGTTTTGGCCGTGATTGGATCCTGATTCAAACAAACCAACTGTAAGAGGAGATTTGGGGACAATCAGGAAGATTTGAATTGGGACTGCGTAGTAGAAAACAGCAAAGAATTATTGTTAATTTTGATATGTGCGATAATGGTGTGGTGGTTATAGAAGAAAACATCCTTATCTTTTAAATGGTGTTTGTTGAAGTATTTAAGGGTGAAATATGATGTCTGGAGTTTGTTTTCAAATACAAAGAAAAAAAAAGATGAACCAAACATGCCAAGGTGTTAATGGTTAAATCTAGCTGATGGCTATATGGGATTCTTTTATACTATTCTCTCCTTTTTTTTTTTTTTTTTTGAGACAGAGTTTTGCTCTGTCACCCAGGCTGGAGTGCAGTGGTGCGATCTCAGCTCACTGCAACCTCCACCTCCTGGGTTCAAGTGATTCTCCTGCCTCATGCTCCTGAGTAGCTAGGACTACAGGTGCCTGCCACCATGCTCGGCTAATTTTTGTATTTTTAGTAGAGACAGGGTTTCACCATGTTGGCCAGGCTGGTCTCGAACTCCTGACCTCAGGTGATCCACCCACCTCTGCCTACCAAAGTGCTGGGATTACAAGTGTGAGCCACTGCACCTGGCCAATTCCCTCCACTTTTATGCACACTGAAAATTTTTTTATATTAAAGAGTTTAAAATATAGGTTCCTCTGGGCACATTGCCTGTGGAGTAGCCTGGCTGTGCAAGGAGCAGTAAATAAGTAAATAAAATAGACAATTTTATCACAAAAACTCATAGAGGAGAACCAAATACACACTTACGCACCTGTTTGTTTTGTTTTGTTTTGTTTTGTTTTGTTTTGTTTTGTTTTTGAGACGTAGTCTCGCTCTGTCGCCCAGGCTGGAGTGCAGTGGCCGGATCTCAGCTCACTGCAAGCTCTACCTCCCAGGTTTACGCCATTCTCCTGCCTCAGCCTCCCAAGTAGCTGGGACTGCATGCACCTGTAAATTTACACATTGGTTACTCAATTCTGTATTTAGGTCCTTAATCTTCCCAGGGGTCAGCTCCCAGGTATAGCAGGAAAGTGACAAGGAAGGGCAGTCAACAATGACTCCTGGAAGCTTAAAAAATTTTTTTTGATATTTACTTATTTATCTATTTATGTATGTATTTATTTTTACCCTACTTGCCAGCTAATCCTACAAGCTTTGACAAGGGACTGCAGTACACCCTGAGCCCCTCTGCCTGGCAAGAAGTGGGAAGGGAGCTTCTCACAGAATCCCAGATCTCAGCAGCTGTTAGGGCTGTGGCTTCCTCCTGCACAGGCTGCATTGCTGCAGGAGTGGTTCAGGGGCCTGTGTGAAGGAAAGTAGGACACAGACCATATGCCACGGAGTCAGGACTCAGTAAAGTTCCTATTATCATAGCTTTGGATTTCTCCTGCTGCCCTCACTCCCACATTTCTACATTGTCCCATCAGTGTGCCACTGTCATCCTGCCCTGACTTATTCAGGACTTGAATCCAGAAATAATCCTATGCCAGTCCCCTTGCTAAACACCAGGTACACAGAAGGGCAGGGTAAAGACTATCCATTGGGGCAATGGAGAAGCCTCCTGTTAGAAGAGTTAAAGCAGGGCCTGGCCCTGGCCCCAACTTTCACCTCCCCATTCTAGGTCGGTCTGTGACCTTTAGGCTTATCCTGATCTTGAGAAGGATGAACTTCTTTGTTGTTTTCTTATCTCCCCTTTCTGGCCAGTAACGTAGGCTTTTTTTTTTTTTTTCCAGAAAGCCCCTTTTCCCCTTCTGCATTGAAATATGCTGGCTATTCTATTTTCCTTTATGTCCATGAGTAAAAGGTAAGTTCCTGATGTACTGGGCAATGTCTTGGCCCTTTCTTGGTACTGACCACAGCACCCAGCCCTCCAGCATGGAAAGGAAGGCCTCACGCATAGAGGTACAGAATGCCATTGCTGAGAATCTAACAGAGTGATTGCCAATATATGTCATAAGAAAAGACTGCTCTTTCATAAATGAAAAATCATTTTTAAAAATCCTAATTATACTTCATCTGTTTGGCTCAATATTTAATATCCCTACAGTATTTTAAATGGGCTCTCTAATTTTGCTTTTTTTTTCCCCTTTCTAATTATTTCTATCTTTGTTTCAATTGTAAGAAGTTAACAAGAACTACAAGTCTTGCCAATAGCATCCACACTTTCCGTTTTAAAATTTCTGCTCGTTTTTTGGTGAGCAACAAGGCTATTGACACCACAGAACAGACAGGGGGCTGACACTGCAGCAACCAAGCATAGTCGCACTGGTGTGATGTCACGAGACAACTGAGAAGTTTTGCTTGTCCATGGGCACTCGAAAGTCCAAATTCAACCTACAGAAGGTGATTGAAGAGGGTTAAAGTACAAAGTTTGAAAACGTGGGTTGTTCACAAGCCAAATATATAGAAGTTGAAAATGTTGTCCAGCCCCACACAGAATGTAAGCACCTTGCAGGCAGGAACATTGTCCATTCTGTACATTGCTGTATCCCAGTGTCTAGAACAGGGGCTGGCTCATAGTAGATGCTCAATACTTACTGAAAGCAGCAACTGCCTATGCTTTGGAGTTGTTGTAGCCACTTGTCCCATTCTACCTTGTATTACCATTATTGTATTTTATTTCAAGACCAAAAGTTTTTGAAAGCAGAAATAAGTCTTCCCTCCTATTACATGGATCTCATTCACAACTAGGATTCAATCACTCTATAGTAAGTTATCTAATTTAGCCAATGATTAAATAATTTAGAAACAAAGTCCTAAATAGGTCATGAGGAAAGCGATGGCCCATGCGATAGAAATGGACAATTTCTGGAGCCCCTAGAAGGCCTAAAGTAACTGTGTGGCAGGGAAGTAAATTTCCTGCCCCAGAAATCTGGCAAAAGAATTCACTTGAGGATTTAAGTCTCAGAAATAAAGACCCAAGGTAAGAGGCAGAGAAGGGGAGGTCTTTTTCAGGGCCTATAGATTAAGGGTATTTAGATACCAGTTAAGAAAGGGACCAGATGCCAGCCAGGTTTGTGCTTCAGTTTAACCATGTTCCTTGCAAAACTTGCTTATGGGAAGATCAGAAGCTCTGATGATCATTACTGAAGAGGATTCAGAGAAATTATCGCCTACTCCCGGTTGAAGAGAGAACAAGTCGTGGTCTTTTTTTGGTGTCAACCTCTATTGAAATGTGCTGTTGTCAAATCAAAAAGGGGACAGATTCGGAATTTTACAACTCTGATAAAAGTGAAATAAAAGGAAATCTGTATCATCTTAATCAAAGCATGTGCCACCTGAGTCGGCTCCCCGTCTCGTCCCTTGGCCTTGGTGACTCTCGTGTGCTGGAGGTTAAGGGTTTGTTAAAGAAGATGGGTTTTGATTAAGTGTCACATTTAGTGTGATGTGACATGCTCTTTATCATTGCAAGGGAAGACTGGGGGCCAAGGGGAGCTTTATAGCTAGTTCCCAATATAAATTAGGAGTCTTGGGGAATGGGTGCTTTGGCAGTTGGCCTTGATGTTTCAAGGGCCCAATGAATGTGTGTATGTGAGAGTGTGCACGCATGTGTGTGTGTGTGTGTGTGTGTGTGTTTGGAGAGATAGCAGAAAAGTCAGTTTCCAGGTTCCTGCACTAATGGGCTGGTTACCCCCTCTTGGAGTTTGACTTGCAATTGTAACACAAGGCTCCAGTTCTAAATTTGTCCACATTCTTGATGTACCAGGCAGAGGTCTTTGTGCTTTTTACTCCTTTGGAATTTCAGGGTTGCCACTGCACAAATTTGAAGATAGAGAAGCAAGAGGAAGCATTCCAAGTGCTGAATGCCTTTTCTAACCAGAGGCCATGGATGATGCCTCCCCTGACTTTACCCAGAGAAAGAAAATGTACAAATTCCCTTCAAATCTAAGGTGCACAGCACACCTGCAGACTCTGATTCTGGCTTAACTTGGAGGAGGGAGAGCACAGAGAAAGGGGTCACAGGAAACACCCAGAGTGAGATGGAGTTCTCACGAGGAAGGGGAGGACAGAATGGGGATTGAGGAATATATCCCAGAAGGACACTTCCACCCAATGGATTCCCTGCCTCCAACTTAATCTTCTCCAAATATCACTCACATGGAGTCTCTTCCCTGCTCGAAATCTTTCAATAGCCCTCCTTTTCCCTCCCATTGCCTACAAATGAAAATCCACACTCTCCATCCTGGCATTCGATGCCCACATCCTGAACACCACCAAATGAGTCTTCTGTTCACTGCCCACAGAGTGACTTACTTGTTCCTGTCCTCAAGCACCCACTCATGTCGCTCCCCTGCCTGAAATGCCTTCCCCGTTTCCCTCTCCTATGGAAAGGCCACCCATCTTCCTTAAGATGGAGTCACAGCCCGCTGAGATCACTCCTTTTATTTATTCCAGAAATATGAATTGAGAGCCTACTAAGTGCCCAGAACTGCTCTGGGCACCTGGGATAGGACAGAGGACAAACCAGACAAAGCTGCCTGCCTTTGGGGAGCTTGCACTATTGCAGAAGGCGGGACTCTGATACTAAATGCTAAACGCAGTTCATCAGCAGGATGACTTAGTAGCTGAGCTTGCTATGGAAAAAAGAACAAAACAGATCAGGGAAATGGAGACCAGGAGCTTGGGCATCAGGGGGCAGAGACCGGTTGCAGTATTAATAAACATGGTCGGGCCCATCTCACTGAGGTGGAAGATTCTGGGGAGCTGAGAAGACAGCTGAGCCGATGCCTGGGGGAGGAGAGTTCTGGGCAGAGGGCACATCTAGAGTAAGGATGTTCTCTGTCCACACAGAGTTGCCCCGTCCTCGAGAGGGATGGAGCACCCCGCCTTCTCTCCCTTCTCCTCACTTTTCTGCAGGCAGCAGGTCTCTGGAAAAGACTCCTGTGGACAAAGAAGATAGAAGAAGATCTATAAGGTTGACACTGAAGGGAAAGGCCTCTAATGTTTGTTGTGGCATTAAGGCAGAGAAGTTAGAACAGTAATGGAGAAGTGCTCAGGTTTTTATTGTTCAAAGGTAATTTTTTTAAACATCAAATTTATAATAGTATTACCCGGCTATTGCCTCTTGATGCGGGGAAAAAATGCCAACTACACTTGGGAAATAGCCAACACCCCTTTGCTCCTTGAAACAGCTCCTCCCGGCTCAGTTCCTCCCTCCTGCTGACTCACCCATTGCCCTGCGGCTGGGTTTCCGCCCTCATCACTGAGACTTCACCAAAGCTTTCTAATGTCCATCTCCCTGGACAGAGTCCCAGCCCCATCCTTACGTGCAGGTCATCTTGCCTTAATGTGGATTATGGAGCTGAGTCTCTGCTCCTTCACTTCCTCCCTGTGTGACCTTGGGTGAGTTACTCAGCCAGTTTGGGCCTTGATTCACTTATCCATTAAATGGGGTTTATCTTAACATCCTTCTGTGGCTCACTCCATGCAAAGCACTGGGCCTAGGGCCTGGCCCACCATCAACCGCAAAGAGTGATCGGGTTGCCACTCTGACTCTGACTCCTGGGTTTCAGGCCTCCTATCGGAGCCTTCGTCCTCTTTTTTTTTTTTTTTTTTTTTTTTAGACAGAGTCTTGCTCTGTCACCCGGGCTGGAGTGCAATGGCGCAATCTCAGCTCACTGCAACCTCCACCTCTTGGATTCAAGCAATTCTCCTGTTTCAGCCTCTTGAGTAGCTGGGACTACAGGCACCTGCCACCACACCTGGCTAATTTTTTGTATTTTAGTAGAGACAGAGTTTCACCATGTTGGCCAAGCTGGTCTCAAACTCCTGACCTCGTGATCCGCCCACCTCGGCCTCCCAAAGTGCTGGGATTACAGGCGTGAGCCACCACGCCTTCCTCTCTTCCTGCTTGTGCTTGCAGCCTCTGCTCCCTCCCACCTTTCTGCCCATTCCGTAAGTGACAGCAAGGTTTCCCAGAACTGTGGCTTCTCTCCCTGCCCACACTTCCTACCTGGCCTCTTCACAGCCACAGTCAGGGCTTCAACCACCCCCATTTATACTAGTGGCCACCACCCCCACTTTCTCTATCCCAGCCCCTAGCCCGAGTTCCAGACTGATGGATCCACTTCGTGCGTGCCGAGCAGCACTCAATCCAAGTCTGTCTAGGCTGACCTCATCTCTGCCCCACCCTCACCTCCTCTTCCTGATCCCTGTATATCATTACCGCCCCTCCCTCCCAGCCTGTCATTCATTCTTTTAATCATCAACACTCTGGAATGTCTGTAAAGTTAAACAAAGATCTCTGGGATGTGGTCCCTACCCTCAGGGATCTCCCAGGGCAACAGACAGAGGCAGTAATTACAATTCAAAGAAGAAGGTGGCTTGACAAAAGGAAACATAGGCCTTAGGTGAGTGGCAACAGAGGGGCCTACCTGGCCTAGGGGTTCAGGGGACTTCTCTAAGAGGGCTTGAGGAACGTAGGCAAGAAGTCAGCAGGAATGGCCCTGAATGCATTCTTATTTTGGAAGACTCAGTTGCTTATTGCCTCAGGAAAGAAATAAGGACAGGTGGCTTACAGACCTCTCTGGGCCCCAGGCACTCTTACGTGTGGAGACCATTAAATGCATGCCTGTCCCACATCAAACAGTTGTTTTGTATTACTGTTTCTGAGAGATCTCTGATAACTTTGCTTTTTAAAGTTATCTTTCTGGCTACAACCCCCCTAACCTCCGCTAATTTAATATGCGTTGCCTATGACTTCTCTCAAGGCCATGAATAGTCAGAAACCCTTGTACAGGAGAAAAACCTACCCCACAAATTGCTGTCAAATGTACTGAAATTTTTATGACATCAAAAGTTAACAAGAGAGCTGACATAATGTACATTTTGTAGCCATTGAAATATTTGTTAATTTTAATTTTACACTTTTCTTCTTTTGGAGCTACCCCACTCCCACCCCCCACCTCCACACCACCCCTTGCTGCCGGGTTTCAAGTGTTTTAGTAGGACCCTGGCAAGTTTGTAGTCCTGGCGATGAGCTTAGGCAGGTTCCTGGGTAACTAGGCCATCAGAACCAAGCCAGCATCCACCAGGATGGAGAGGACGGGCAGGACAGGTGGTATTAAAGAGACATTTAGGAGAGACACATTTAGGATAAGACTTAGTGAAAAATCAGAGTTGTGCAGAGAGGACTTCAGGGCGACTCTGAGAGTCTGGGTGACTGGTGGACCCATTCCCCAAAGACACAATGAAGGATAAACAAATGGAGGGAAGAGAAATGGTTAATTTGGGGTGGGGCACATTAACTCCAAGACAGGCAACCAGTTTGCCTGAAGGACCCCCAAATGGAGACATCCAGGGGACTTTAGATGGATGGGTCTGGGGATGAGCAGAGCCAGGGTGAGTGGTAATCATGATATTAACAGTGGCTAACACATGCTCTTGGCTTAGGAAGGGCCAGCCCCGGCACTAAACACTTTGTCCTCTCAACAGCCCTTTGGGGTAGGTGCTGCTACCATCTCCACATTACAGATGAGACTGAGCTGCAGGGAGGTGAAAGGAACTTGCTCAAGGCCACACGCAGATGTAGGTGGGGACACTCTGCCCAAACTCTGAGCCACTTAATCTGGGAGATGGGAGGAATTAGGAGGTGCCCAAAGTCTTGGGAATACAAGTAAAGGTTAAAGTGTATGGAGACAAGAGATGATTCTGAGGGAACACCCAGTATTTTAGGAGAGTCTGTGGAGGAGCAGCAACTTGAGAAGGAAGGGGAGACCTGGACAGGGTTGGGTCCTGGATACCTCTGGGATGCCAGAAGGAGGGTGGCAGAGCCATCATTGTGAGGGGCTGCCACAGTGGCACTGGATGTCCATTTGGCAAATTGGAGCAAAATTAGCAGGGCTCCAACTGAGGTTTGTGGGAATATTCAAAGGCAACCAAGTAGAGCAGGAATCAGGATGAGAGCTGAAAACTCACCAACATCCCTCTCCCTAAGCCGAGTACCACTCCCCACCAAGTCCCACATGAGCCAGAACAGAGCAATGGGGTGCAGGTTGGGGGGTGGGCAAACGATGGATGTAGAAGAAGTGTATCAAAGACTTGCCTTTCAAGTTGTTTGGCTGGAAGGAAAGGAGAGTGAAGGTGATGTCTAGAGAGGGAAGCAGGGTTGAACATTTCTCCCTGAACCAAAAGAGCCAGCAGACAGGGGAGGATGAATGAATGAACTGGGCACTGCGGTTACCTAGTGACCCAGCAGAACACTTTCCAACTGAGTCTTCCTTACAAACCACAGAACACAGAGCTCCATCCTGAACTCCCTACACCTTGCTTCAGGAGGGCTCTCAGGGTTGACAGTTTTTAGTCAGCCCTGCAGAAAGGAGACAGACAATCAGTTTGCTCCTAAATATCACTGGCTCCATTCAGCCTGGAATGGCGACATCAGACATCAAAGCACAGACTGCTGGGGCATGGGGGACCCGAGAGAACCATAGGCAGAGCGTTCTGAAACAGAAGAGTCACACGCAAGGATGACTCTGAACATTCCCTCTTTCAACAAAGCGATACGGGCTCATTAAATAACATTTGGAAAACACAGGAAAGTTAATTAAAGAAAATATCCCAGTCATAGTCCTGTTATCCAAACACTAGTATTACTCACTTTTTAAGATCTTCTGGAGATTTTCTCTGTGTAGGGTTTTTGTTTTGTTTTGTTTTTTAAATCTTAGCTGTAATCATGTCTACAATTTCATATCCTGCTTTTCCTACTTACTATATTGTGTTTTCTTCTGTCATTACTCACTTTAGTTTATTGTAGTGAGTGCATAAAATGTCATCGTGTGAATTTGTCAAAGTTTATTTAACCATTGCCCTAGAGTTGGACATTTAGATTACTTTCAATGTTTTGCTGTTATTGATTTTTGTTATTATAAATGGTATTATAATGCATATGTGCACATAAACCATTTTTTGGCATTTAGGGTTATTTCTTAAGACAGAGTCTCAGAAGTGAAGTTATAGAGTTAACAAATATGAACACTTCTCAGAGTTTTACATTCATACTGCCAAATTCCTCCCCAAAGGGCACTATATTAATGTATACTGTGATTAGCAATGCGTAAAAATGTGAGCTTTGCAATGGCTTAAACCACACTGGCTAGTATTACTAAAAAAAAAATTGTTTTTGCTAATTTAATAGGTAAAAAGTGAGCTTGATTTTTTAAGGTAAACTTTATAGTGAATTTTATCATGCATTCAGAAAAGTACACAAATCACGAGTGAATTTTTACAAAGTGAACACCCCTGAGTAACCGGCACCCAGATCAAGAAACAGAACCCTGGAGGCCACTGTTGTGGCCCTGTTCCCCGTCCTCCACTCCACCCAAGGGTCATGGTTGTTCTGACTTCTCCCACCACAGGCTAGTTTTGGAAAGTGGCATTGTTCTAATTTTCATTTCCTGAATTACTAGCGGAGCTATCCGCCTGCCACATCTTAGTGGATGAGCTTTAGTTCCTCTTTTGTAAATTGTCTTTTTAAGCTCTTTGTCTAGGAAACAGTTGATTCTTAAGCAATTTCCCAATGTCGAGTTTGGCTAAAGGTGGAGTGTAGTCATCGTGACATTGTTTGAAACTGGAGAAGCATGTCGTATGTGTGTATATGTCTGCATGTTTTTTGCTCTCATGATCTCATCCTGACAATGTAGTAGTCCCCCCATCCAAAGTTTTACTTTCTGTGGTTTCAGTTACCCATGATCAACTTTGGTCTGAAAATATTAAATGGAAACACCAGAAATAAACAATTCCTAAGTTTTCAGTTGCACACTGTTTTGGGTAGCATGATTAAATCCCACAGTGCCCCACTCTGTCCCTCCTGGAGGTGACTTACCCCTTTGTCCAGCATCTTGGCGCCATAGATGCTCCCTGCCCGTGGTTGCTCCATAGCCCTCTTGGCAGTATCACTATGCCTGTGTTCCAGTAACTCTTACTTTACTTAATTGTTCTATCTTCTTATTAGTTACTGTTGTTAATCTCTTACTGTGTCTAACTTATTTATTAAGCTCTATCATAAGTAGGTATATATAGGAAAAAACATAGTCTATGTAGGGTTCAGTACTATCTGTAGTTTCAGGCAAATACTGAGGGTCTTGGGGTGAATCCCCCCCAGGAGGGGGGCAGATGTACTCCTCTTATTTATGCTTCTCCATTGCAAAGCAAGGTGGCATCTCTCTAGGCAATACCTGGAAGCCAGGGTAACTTTTTGGTGACAGAGCTGAGCCTAAATAGACTCTGCTGTTCTTCCAGTGTCTGTGAGAATTACAGAAATAGGTCACTGAACCTTTTTAAAAATAGAACTGACACATTTGGGGAAAGCATTTTTTCTGCTGAGATAGCACACAGTACAATATGAAATGATCCCTAGAGGGTAGATGAATTTAGACATTTGGTATTAAAAATAAATAAATAGTCTTAATGACTCACAGGGAATATAGCACCTTTCATAAGAAAGGTCTCTAGACATTGTTACCTGAACAGACCACAATAAATTTCTAATATACAAGGTACAAGCCATTGCCAGCCCCTGCCCACCCACACCTGGCAACAGCTTTTGATGGGAAGAGAAGGGCCACATCAGCTGTGGGCAGTTCCCTCAGCAATGCCAGATGTCCTGTCTCCCTGGGTGAGCTTGATCCCCTCTTAATTTCCTACACAGCCCACCGGCTCACCCTTGGACAGGCATATGGCTGCATAACAGGCAGGAAGGGGGAGGGGAGCATCTCACTGCCTGCGAGCATCTCCACTCCAGCTCTTCCAAGGCCTTGACTGATTTGGGGTGGGGCAGCCCCAGAGTCCTTTACCCAAGGCTCCCCATGAGCTGTCTAGGACCCCGGATCTGCCTGTGCAGGGCCCTTTTCAACTTCCTCCTGAGCCATCTTCAGAAAGCTCCCTCTGGCTATTGCCCAGCCCCTCTTCACACCCCCCCGCTGCCTTCAGGAGCCCCACGAACCCACAGTGGAGCTCAAGTCTTCTTAAGAGATTCCCAAGGAACTCCCTCCCTTTCCATGCTGGGCTCTGCTACTGAGATGAGCAAGGTCTGCCAGCTGGAAGGCAGGACCTCGGGGTACTGCGGGGAAGATGCTTTGATTCAGCCCAAGAATGGCAGGAGAATACCAAGAGGGATTGGCTGTCCCAGGAGTGGGGTGTGAATAGAAGCAAGGGGTGAAGCAGAGCAGGGGCAGGGCCACTTGCTTTTTAGGAAGCGTGGGCAGCAGGGAGAAAGGTACAGGGCTGTCACTACCTAGGTATCAGAGTAGTGACCCTGGGAAAGTGGGAAATAGGAGGGGACAGTTCAGGTATAAGACATTCTTCAGAAGTAGAACCCACTGAAGATTTGGTGACATAGAGTTGGCACCAAGGGAAAGATGAGTCACAGATGCCATGCAGCACCTTCTAACAAGAATGCAGCTCCTTTCATGATACGCGTTTCCATTCCATAGGAGTGTACTGAGTGCTTACTTTGTGGCAGATATTGCTGTAGACTCTAGAAATGACATGTGGCTACTACCCCAAGGGAGTTTTAATTCTGTTGAGTGAAAGACAGGCAATGTAGACAACAAAGTAAACAAATAAAAAAGATGATTTCCCATGGTGACAGACGCTCTTGGAAAATAATTTGGGCCGGGGGAATTGTGTGATCAGGGAGGAATTTTCAGAGAAAATGACATCAGAGCTGGATAGAAAGAAGGGGCCAGTCCAGGAGAAGCCAGGGCAACAATATTCTAGGTAAATAAAAGAGCCTCTGCAAAATGCCCCAAGGTAGCATCAACCTTGGCACATTTGAGGAACAGAAAGAGGACCACCGTGGCATGACAAAAAGAGTTTTGCAAGACTAAATTGTTTTCTGACCTCTTGCAGAGCTGCCATTGAAGTCTTACTAAGAGTTTCACCTCTGGTTTCTAGACACTACAAGCCCTTCCCGTTTCTCTTTTCTCTTTCTCTCCAGACCAGCTACAGCAAGGAGTGAGATCAGTACCTTAAGACCCAATGTAGGACTTAAGAAAGGACTGGAACCAGTTCAGTCCTCCCAGAAGCCAAATGGGGAGGGGGTCCTGAGGCCAGTCTGGCTCCTTTTTTCAAGAATGTGGTTCTTAACCACCTTTGAGCTATGAACTCCTTTAGCAATCTGATGCAAGCTGGAAAAAATACGCATACACATAATTTTGTACACAACTTCAGAGAAAGCACATTGTAGACCCTCTCCTAAGGTCGCTACTTTGGCAGTTCTTTCTAAGCCGGTTCATTTTCTCATTAAGGCTGTGTCCTTTTCACAGAAGAGAGTATATGTGGAAAAAAAAAAAACACCTTATAAACAGCAAATCAACCTATTAATACAGGCTATAAATTCAAAGTCTTGTAAGATATAGAATAGATTGGCCAGGTGTGGTGGCTCACGCCTGTAATCCCAGCGCTTTGGGAAGCTGAGGTGGGAGGATCACGATGTCAGGGGTTTGAGACCAGCCTGACCAACATGGTGAAACTCCATCTCTACTAAAAAAACAAAAATTAGCCGGGCGTGGTGGTGTGTGCCTGTAATCCCAGCTACTGAGGAGGCTGAGGCCGGAGAATCAGTTGAACCCAGGAAACGGAGGTTGCAGTGAGCCGAGATTGTGCCGTTGCACTCTAGCCTGGGCGACAGAGTGAGACTCCGTTTCCTGGAAAAAAAAAAAAAAAAAAGAATAGATCTTCCATAGAGATGTATCCACATATAAAATATAACTATAATAATGGTAAAAACATATTTACAGTGTTTTTACTTGGCAGCACACATGTATCATTCTATCCCATTGAAATCCTTGGCATATGGTTAGGGAAGACATTGTCCCATTTTATAGATGAGGACACTGAAGAAGAGAGGGCTAGGTGGCATGCCTGCAATGACAGGGCCGGGTGGCAGCAGCACTGGGACAGGAACCAAGGTCTTGTCACTGCGAGGCCCAGGCTCCCCAAGAGGCAATGCCGTCTGCACTTCTCTTTGATTGCTCTCTCCCATGGCCTTAGGCAGAACCTGGGGGCGCTCACGGCAAAGGCAGTCTTTGTGCATGCACACTTGGCCCGCATCAGCCTCCCGGTGGGAAACACAGACACAGAGGAAATGATGTTTTCTAACACAGGGAAAGAAGCACAGGGCCTGCCTTCAGAAATCAAGGTTGCGTAGACAGAGGGGAACTTTTTACTAGGGCTTCCTCTTGGCCAATTAAACCTAATGACTCATTTCCTTTTTCTTCTGAAAACATACAGCATTTTTCTCCTACCGTCCTGAAAGGGGAGAAACCTGGAAGAACGCCACCTAGTGGCCCAAACCTTCAAGATCGTGGCTCCTTCTCCACCTGCTACCCCGCCCCCACTTTATAGGCTACCTTGCCTGTTAGAAAACTGGACCCATACCCCTCACCATGCAGCAAGATAATCTCAAATGGATCAGAAATCCAAACGTAAAAAATGAAAACAAACAAGTATTAGAAGACACATCGGTGGACTTCTTTATACCCTGGGTGTGGGAAGTCTGTCTGTGATTCAAATCCCAGATGCAAACCAAAGGGCCTCTGAGTGCTTGCTCCTCCAGCTGAGAGAGGAGTTGGGGAGGAAAGGCGATGTGCGGGCAATCTTCTCCTCCGTGTGGCATCTGCCCTACCCCATTAGAGCTAAGTGACTGTCCCCAGCCTGGGCTCCTGGGATCAAGGGGAGGGAAACAGATTTAAAAAACAATTAAACTGGCTGGGCCCACTGCCCCCTTTGCCTTCTGGACAGACAGGAAAAGAGGTCTCACTGCTGTGCCTCACAAAAAGGAAGACACTCAAGATATCAAGAGGCATGGAGCCGGGCACAGTGGCTCCTACCTGTAATCCCAGCACTTTGGAAGGACAGGCAGGAGGATCCTTTGAGCCCAGGAGTTTGAGACCAGCCTGGGCAAAATATCGAGACTCTGTCTCTACAAAAAGTAAAATAAAAGTATTAAAAATTAGCCGGGTGCAGCACTGTACCCCTGTGAGAATCATTTGAGCCCAGGATGTCGAGGCTGCAGTGAGCCAAGATCACACCACTGCACTCTAGCCTGGGTAACAGTGGAAGACCTTGTCTCAAAAAAGAAAAAAAAAAAGAAGTTTTTTTTTTTTCAAATAAAAATTTTAAGAGAGGAATGGAAACCCAGTCCAAGCTCAGCCTGACACCAAAATGAATGCTTTTCTAATGAAAAATCAAATATTTCAATGAAATAAAAGAAAGTATTAATAAATTCAACAACTTTAAAAAAACCTGCTGCATAGCAAGAAAATTGACACATTGTGAGAAATATTTGCAACATTTTCACAGAAACAGGTTAATCTGTAATATTAGGAATATAACGAACATTTAAATATTGAGGGGAAAAGGCCAAAACTTGATAGAAAATTAGGCAAAAGGCATGAACAAACAGTTCACACACACAGATACAAAAATATATAGATGGACCTTAAAGTACAGAAAGATGTTCAGGTTCACTCATTATGTTATAAATATATATTAGAACCACATTGAGATACCAATCTTTATAAAATTGACAGAATTTCAGATATTTGACAGTGCACTCCATTGGCAAGGCTGTAATGATTCTCGTAATCATTGGTGGGAATGCAAAATGATACAACGCCTGTGGAGGGAATTTGGAAATATCTTGCAAAACTATATATGCATTTACCCTTTGACTCAGTAATACTAACTCCAGGAATTTATCCTGAAAGTACACTTCTACTTTCAACATATTTATAAGGTTGTTCACGGAGACATTACTTAAACAGCAAAATATTAGAAACAGCTTCATTCAATTAGGATAGTAATTGAATAAACCGTGATGCAGTCACACAATGGAGTACCACACAGCTGAAAAGCGTTGAGGAGTATTTCTCTGAATTAACATGTAGTAATTTCCAGGATAAGTGAAAAAATTAAAGTACTAAAGAATGGATATATTATGCTACTTTTTTTTTGTATTAGAAAGAGAAACACAGGAAGAATAAACCAAAAACAAGTAGTTGCCTAGAGGCGATTGGCAGGAATAGAGTGGAAGTAATAAGGATGTGAGTTTACCCTTTCGTATTAGTCTGTTCTCACACTGCTAATAAAGACATACCCTAGACTGAGTAATTTATAAAGGAAAGAGGGTTAATTGATTCATAATTCAGCATGGTTGGGGAGGCCTCAGGAAACTTACAATCATGGTGGAAGGGGAAGCAAACACGTCCTTCTTCACATGGTGGCCGGAAGGAGAAATGCCAAGCAAAAGGGGGAAAAGCCCCTTATAAAACCATCAATCTCGTGAGAACTCACTCACTATCATGAGAACAGCAGCGTGAGTGTAACCACCACAACGATTCAATTACCTCCCATCAGGCCCCTAGTACAACTCACAGGGATTATAGGAACTACAGTTCAAGAAGAGATTTGGGTGAGGACACAGCCAAACCATATCAAATTCTGAGTGTAGTTTTTGATATACAGTTATATATAACTACATATATAATTATATGTATACATATATATAGTTTTGACTTTTGAACCTTGTAAAAGTTTTTCATATTTAATTTTTTTTTTTTTGATAGAGTCTCACTCTGTCACCCAGGCTGGAGTGCAGTGGCATGATCTCAGCTCACTGCAACCTCCAACTCCTGGGTTCCGGTGATTCTCCTGTCTCAGCCTCCTGAGTAGCTGGAATTACAGGTGTGTGCCACCATACCTGACTAATTTTTGTATTTTTAGTAGAGATGGGGTTTTGCCATGTTGGTCAAGCTGGGCTCAAACTCTTGACCTCAGGTGATCTGCCCACCTCGGCTTCCCAAAGTGCTGGGATTACAGGTGTGAGCCACCATGCCTGGCCCATATTTAAACTTTTTAAATTTTGAGAGATTTGTCAAAAAGAAAACCTTAAAATTAAATGCAAATATAAACAAATGAACTTAACTGCATATAAAACTAATAATAGAACCATACAGAAAAAAAAAAGAAAAAGTTGACATGACCTGTGAATACAGTATTCTGACTATATACCCTTAACTGGATGTATTCTAAGAACAAATAGTACTACAAAGAAGTCTTGAAATTTTCTTAGGCTTGATGTTGGAAATGGGCTTTTGCACTACCCAGAGAGGGGTCCATTCTGCCTTGTTCTGGATTCCTGTCTTAATTTAAAGGGAAATGTTCACAATTTCCAGAGCCCTTGATGTTCTGCCAATGAAGGAGGAGGATGTCCTTAAGTTCCTTGCAGCAGGAACCCACTTAGGTGGCACCAACCTTGACTTCCAGATGGAACAATACATCTATAAAATGAAAAGTGATGGCATCTACATCATAAATCTGAGGAGGACCTGGGAGAAGCTTCTGCTGGCAGCTCGTGCCATTGTTGCCATTGAAAACCCTGCTGATGTCAGTGTCATATCCTCCAGGAAAACTGGCCAGAAAGCCATGCTGTCATTTGCTGCTATCGCTGGAGCCACTCTTGTTGCTGGCCGCTTCACTCCTAGAACATTCTCTAACCAGATCCCGGCAGCCTTCTGGGAGTCACGGCTTCTTGTGGTTACTGACCCCAGGGCTGATCACCAGCCCCTCACAGAAGCATCTTACGTTAACATACCTACCATTGCTCTGTGTCACACAGATTCTCCTCTGCACTATGTGGACATTGCCATTCCATGCAACAACAAGGGAGCTCACTCAGGGGGTTTGACGTGGTGGATGCTGGCCTGGAAAGTCCTGCACATGCCTGGCACCATCTGTGAAAGGGAGGTCATGCCAGATCTCTGCTTCTACAGAGATCCTGAAGAGATTGTAAAGAAGAGCAGGCTGCTGCTGGAGAGGCAGTGACCAAGAGGAATTTCAGGAGGAATGAACTGCTGCAGCTCCTGAGTCCACTGCTGTAAGCCTGAGGGTGCAGACTGGTCTGAAGGTGGCAGGTGCCCTCTGTGCTATTCAGCAGCTCCCTACTGAAGACTGGAGTGCTCTGCTTGCCACGGAAGACTGGTCTGCAACTCCCACTGCTTAGGCCACTAAATGTATAGGAGCAACCACTGAATGGGCTTAAGCTGTTTGTCTACAAGCTTTTAAACACCATGAAAAGAAAGCTGACAGAAATAAACACCAATTTATTTTAAAAAGGAAATGATAGGCCAGGCACCACGGCTCACACCTGAAATCCCAGCACTTTGGGAGACCAAGGAGGGTGGATCACCTGAGATCGGGAGTTCGAGACCAGCCTGACCAACATGGAGAAACTCGTCTCCACAAAAAATACAAAATTAGCTGAACATTGTGGTGCATGCCTGTAATCAAAGCTACTCAGGAGGCTGAGGCGGGAGAATCACTTGAACCCGGGAGACGGAAGTTGTGGCAAGCCAAGATTGCACCATTGCACTCCAGCCTGGGCAACAAGAGCAAAACTCCGTCTCAAAAAAAAAAAAAAAAAAAGGAAATGGTATTGGAGCAGTCATTCTAAAAGTGTTTGGGGTGTATTGTAGGATAGAGCAAATGGTTAAATATATTGATGTTTCCTTTTTGCTAACAGGTGTGTCAAAATAAACTAAATGAATGAATGTATTGATGGTGTTGGAAGTCAGAGTTCCCATTGTGGAGGAAGCAAAGATACAAATATGGAATGGAAAGATGAGGAGGAATCCTGTGGAGCTGGATTTTAATTGGAAGAAATTAAAAAAAACAATACTAGTGTTCTAAAAGTATGCATTTCCTAGATCTGTCCACTGAAAGGGTTTATAAGCAATGGTATCCCAGGAGCAATGAGCAAACCTCGTGGCCAGAGCTTGATTTCTGAATGCCATTTTCCACTAAAAGAAACCTTGGAGAAATGGCTGATTCCAGACCTGGAGCAGGGAAAATATGAAGTGAGCCGCAAAGTAAGGAAGTGCTCAAAGATGGATGGGGTTATGTCAAAAGGATACTGACATCAGCTTGGAGGAACTTCCACTAACCATATTTGGGACAATCTGACATCAAAAATAAGTTATTGTAGTAGATTATAATGCAGACCTCAGAAGGTTAGCCTCAAGGTCTTGGGGGCCCTTCCATAGGGCTTCTTGACAGCATGGCAGCTGGCTTCCCCTAGAGCAAGCCATGTGACAGCTCCCGAAATGAAAACCGTAGTGTTTTATATAACCTCATCTCAGAAATGACAGTTTGTAACTTCTGACTTATTCTATTCTTTAGAAGCAAGTCACTAAGTCCAGCGCATACCTAAGGGGAGGGGGAACCCAAGAAGGTAGACACCAGGAGGTAGGGACCAATGGGGGGGCCATCTTAGAGGGCACTCACACCAGGTAATCAAGTATAACCACATCACCAGTAATGAAACAAATTGACATTATGTCCCTCTTGATACACCACAATGCGAAATACACAGTGATACAGATATAGTATTCTTGGGGGAAAAGGAAAGAAGAAACAAACAGACAAATCCAGAATGTGGGAAACTCTGTAAGAGAACCAGTTTGAATTCTCAAAAAGTGTCAATATCATGAAAAAGATAAAATAATTGCTGTAAGTTACAGAAGACTAAAGAGACATGACAAATCATGAGATTTGTGATCCTTAAAAAGATTCAGGATCCACTGGGTGCTGTGGCTTATGCCTGTAATCCCAGCACTTTGGAAGGCTGAGGCAGGCGGATCACGAGGTCAGGAGATCAAGACCATTCTGGCTAACACAGTGAAACCCCGTCTCTACTAAAAATATTTTTTAAAATTAGCTGGGCGTGCTGGCGGGTGCCTTAATCCCAGCTACTCAGGAGACTGAGGCAGGAAAATTGCTTGAACCAGGGAAGCGGAGGTTGCAGTGCGCCTAGATTGTGCCACTGCACTCCAGCCTGGGTGACAAGAGCAAAACTCCATCTCAAAAAAAGAAAGAAAAAAAAAGATTCAGGATCAAAAAACAAAAAGAGCTATAAAAGACATTCTTGAACCAATTTGAATATAGACTGCATATTAAACTATTAAGTATATGTTAAATTTGTTGGGTGTGATAATGATATTACGCTTATGGAAGAGAATCCCTTTCTTCTAAGAGAAACATGCTGAAATATTTATGCGTCAAGTGTACGATATCTGCAAGTTATTTTCAAATAGTTCAGGAAAGCAAAACCAAAACAAAAAGACTCTAACATATAAATACACATACAAGTGTGTATATATGTTTGGAAATGTGAAGGATATACTCACATTCATTGTCCTGTTCTTTCAATTTTTCCTTATTGAACTCTTTTTGTTTGTTTGTTTGTTTGTTTTGTTTGTTTTGAGACGGAGTTTCACTCTTGTTGCCCAGGCTGGAGTGCAATGGCACGATCTCGGCTCACCGCAACCCCTGCCTCCTGGGTTCAAGCGATTCCTGCTTCAGCCTCCCGAGTAGCTGGGATTACAGGCATGTGCCACCATGCCCACCTACTTTTTTGTATTTTTAGTAGAGACGTGGTTTCTCCATGTTGGTCAGGCTGGTCTCAAACTCCTGACCTCAGGTGATCCACCCGCCTCAGCCTCCCAAAGTGCTGGGATTACAGGCATGAGCCACCACGCCCGGCTTTTTCAATTTTTCTAAGTTTAAAGTTTTTCAGATAAAAGGTTGCCAAGGTGGAAGGTGGGAGTGGATATTGAGAATTTTAGGAATTTAACCAAATCTCTATGGGAAAGACCCTTGGTATGTGTTGGCCTGCCCTGAGGATTCCAGGGAGCCCACACATGGTCTCTTGGTGGTGCCCAGTGTACGTGCTAGGGATTCTCTGAGCCAGTGCTCATTCCATGTTGAGAGTTGAAAAGGCAATGTCTTAGTCTGTTTGTGCTATAACAGAATACCTGAGACTAAGTGATTTGTAATGAGCAGAACCTTATTCGCTCACAGTTCTGGGGGCTGGGAAGTCCAACTTTGAGGCACCAGCCAGTGAGCACCTTCTTGCTGCATCATCACATGGTGGAGAGCAGAAGGGCAAAAGGCAAAAGGGGGCCAAACTGGCCCTTTTATAACTGCATTAGTCATTAGGTCCCATCGTTAGCAATTACATTTCAACATGAATTTAGTAGACAAACATTCAAACCACAGGGAGTCAAAGCATACCTGGATTCTAATCCTTGCTCTGCCCCTTCCTGGCTGTGTGACTTTGGGTAAGTTATTAATCCTCTCTGACCCTCAGTTTCCTCAACTGTGAAGTGAGAGAGATCATGCCTACTCGGCAGGACTGTTTAAATGTGCTAAATAAATAGTACTTCCCTCATATTCCTTTCCTTGTACCACCTCCCAAATCACCAATTTATCCATTCATTAACTATTTATTATTATTCCTTTACAAGGAGCAAGGGATACAAATCTGAGTCAAGTTACTCTTTACTAACAAAAGATAAGCGCTGGGTGTTAAGGAGTGAGGAGTTGCCCAACAAGACTTCATAGAGGCTGGGCTATGGGGCAGAGTCTAGGATCATGAGCTTGGTGGCCTGCACAGGTGATGGAAGAGGAGCCTAACCTGCAATGAGGGCCCTCAGGGGCAAAGGTAGTGGGTAGTTCAGGTGTCAGGAAGGTGACTGGACTGGGGGCGTTTGGCGAAGTGGGCAGGGCCAGGTTAGGAAATGGGTTGAGCCCCACATGAGCAGTGTAGTTCCTTGTCTAGAATGACGGGGTGCCACTAAAAAATGCATTTCCAAAGATCACTTATTACTGACCATGACAAGCTTTGATGTTTGGTTCAGAAAATGCAGTTGGTGGAGCTCAGCTGTATTATACTGGTTTAAAACAACAACAACACTGGAATGGATAAATAGAAGGAAGCCATGGACCCTAAATTTTTCTGTGGCCTTTCTCACCACCTTCTTCCCAGACGGGGAGGAAGAAGGCTGGCTAGCGGATTAGGCCTGACAGAATAGGGCCGGCCTTTGAGAAGAGTGATATTTTTCAGGTAGAGGCACACAAAGAAAAAAATAAAGAGAGAAGGGAGGTATTGATTGCAGAATAAAGCTCTTCTGTCACCTGTTGTCACCATCTCCTTATGCAGCCTCTGTCCACAAGCACCTAATACCCTTACCACCACCCTAGACTAGATTGCAGGGACTACCCCTTTCTAAATCACATGTTTCTGTAATACATTAATTTTCTTTTTGCCACAAATGTATATTACTTCTGTAATCTGGAAAAAAAAAATGACCAGAGAGAGAGAGAAACCCTAAACATCCAATTCCCATACCAATCTAGATTGATCTTCTTGAAAGATCTGCTTCCCCCCATATCAGTCCCCCTATAATGCCTGCCATTCTTGGGTCTCCTCTGCCCCTTTCTCCATCCCTCTGCCCCTTTCTCCATTTCTAGATTGCCAGAAAGTAAGAGAGAGGAGGGGGCATCACAGTGGATTGGCTTCAAGACCTTGCTGGGGGACACATGAAGGACCCCAGCCTGTGCCAGCCCTGGTGCTGAGAACTCCAGGTTCCTGGTTCCTGTGGGGACCCCAGGGCTCACCACTGGGATCCTGGCAGAGCGGTCCCGGGGTGCCCGGGCCAGGGAGCCTCAGTCCCCGCGGGATGTGCGCACGCAGAAGGAAGCTTCTTGACTCATGCTAAATCATTTTTCTAAGAACAAAAACTATGTACAAATGAATATTTCCATCTTTATTTCAAATTCTAGGTTTCAACTGCAATATTAATGCTACTCCACAGTGTAATTTACTTGTAATAATATATGATTATTTCTATTTTACAGTTCTCTTCTTAAAGTAGTAAAGCAAATGTTTAAAACAGCACAAATCCGAAGCCCCACAATTCTCCATTCAGGCTCAGAATTTGTGCTCTCCTTTCAGAATGGCACATAATTGAAAACAATGAAAACCCCCGATGTGCTAAATGCTCTAGTCATTAAAGCATTTTTTTACTTTGCAATAAAAGACTGTTCTTGTGGTTGTGGTTATTTATTTATTTATTTTTAGAAACCCCAAACACGCTGCTTCCTGTTCCCAGACTGACATCTGCTGGGGGTGTCAGGCTGACCGGCTCCCCGCCAGGCCCACAGCCGGCTGCCACTCGCGCCCACGGAGGGCAGCGGAGGGACGCGCCCAGGGCGCAGCCAACGGCCTCTCCTGGGCGCTCTCCCTCCTGCTGGCGTGCAGGCTCAGGAACCGGCCCTGGAGTCCCCAGTTTCTTTCCGGCTTGTAGCAGCTGAGTTAAATCCCAGAATGGCACTGGCTTGGAACAGGACCCTGGCTGTTGGTGGCTCAGATGAGGTACTGATGCCCAGGTGAGGGTTTGGGGGCAAAAATAGGCACACGAGCAGAGTGGGTGTCCTCTGCGTGCTGGGTGCTCAGTCTCCTTGCTTTCTGGGGGACGTCTACCTGTGTATCTTTCACTTTTTTTCTGTAGTGATTCCTACGCCTTTAGTAGAACAACTCCCTGTTTAGGCAGCCCTGGACATCGGGTCCTGTAAGGGAGGATCTCCATCCATCCCCATCAGATTCCAATCCGCCACCTTCAAGCTTAACAACCAGGAGCCGAGCTTCCTGTTCCACCCAGAATGAGTAGAATGAGGGCCCCTTTGTCTTCTCTTCTAATCCCTCCTGTGTCCCAACCTTGTTGTTGTTTACACTGTGGTGGGGCACAGGGGGGCGAAGCTGTGAGGGACTGGGGGAGGGCAATGTTCCTTTTCTGTCTCCTGGAGACGTCCTCCAGCTCTGGGAGCCTCTTACTATCTGTAAAGGATGGCATCCAGCCAGAGTCTCTGAAGCTGCTCTGGGCAACCCGCCCTTCCAGGCCCTTGCAGGACATTTTCTTTTCTTTCAAATTGTTTTTTTAAATATACGTTTTATTTTTCAGGGAATGACCCAGAACATTGCAGGACATTTTTGTGAGATGCCCTTGGCCCCTCACAAAGCCAGCATCCTGCCCCAGCCAGCCCCTAACATGCTGTCCTACACACACCTCCAGGGGGTCTGCATTCCTGCCTCTCTGAACCCTCCAGTTCACCCACATCTGTCCCTTCCTGGCTATCAGCCCGCCAGCCTGACCACTAGCTTTTCCCTCCCGCTCCCCAGTCTCTTTCCTCTCTGGCCAAACTTCTCACCCCCATCCACAAACAATACTCTCAAAGGCAACCCCAACCCACTTAAACACCTTTAATGAAATCTCATTGCCACAGAAAAAGCCCTATCCTTCGGCTTGATGTCCAGAGACAGCATAGCCTAGCCCAGCCCAGCCAGGGTTTCCTAAAGCCTGGGAGCCTACCTTGGGGTCAGGGGAGGTCCATGGAATCATTTTGTGGGGATGAGGCGGGGGCATTAAAAATGGAGTCACTGAATGAGAAAGTGATTGTATTAGTTCAATTTCACATTACTATAAAGATACTACCCAAGACTGCGTAGTTGATAAAGAAAAGAGGTTTAATTGACTCGCAGTTTCACATGGCTGGGGAGGCCTCAGGAAACTTACAATCATGGAGGAAGGAGAAGCAGGCACCTTCTTCACAGGAGAGAGGTGAGAGAGGCGACAGGAGAGAGAGAAAAAGCCCAGGGAAACTGCCATTTAGAAAACCATCAGATATCATGAGAAGTCCCTCACTATCACGAGAACAGCATGGAGGAAACCGTCCCCATGATCCAATCACTTCCCACCAGGTCCCTCCCTCAACACCTGGGGATTACAATTCAAGATAAGATTTGGGTGGGGACACAAAGCCTAACCATATCAGTGATTCTGTTGTGGAGAAAGTCTGGTTTGGTGTGAGTGAGCTTTTTTTTTTTTTTTTTTTTTTAATATAAGCTTTAAATTTCAGAATAGTTGAAGATTTACAGAAAAATTGCAAGAACATTACATAAAGTTCCTAAATACCCAACACCCAGTTTCCTCATTGTTAATATTGCTAGAGGAAACTTTGAACACCTCCCTGATGCCAGTGAATCTCCTTTCTTTTTCTTTTTCTTTTTTTTTTTTTTTTGAGACAGAGTCTTGCTCTGTCGCCCAGGCTGGGGTGCAGTGGCCGGATCTCAGCTCACTGCAAGCTCCGCCTCCCGGGTTTAGACCATTCTCCTGCCTCAGCCTCCCGAGTAGCTGGGACTACAGGCGCCCGCCACCTCGCCCGGCTAGTTTTTTGTATTTTTTAGTAGAGACGGGGTTTCACCGTGTTAGCCAGGATGGTCTCGATCTCCTGACCTCGTGATCCGCCCGTCTCGGCCTCCCAAAGTGCTGGGATTACAGGCTTGAGCCACCGCGCCCGGCCGTGAATCTCCTTTCAACAAGGATGCACCTCTGTAGCCACAGCTGGGAGGCTGAGCTGGACTCTAAGAACAATGCTTTGTATGCAACAAATACATTTTCTGTTACCTTCTAGTTCCAGCAGGTGAGACTACTTGTTCACATTCTAAAATCTAAAAATCTCTGAAAAATGAAAGCTTTTTTTGTAATGCTGGGGCCAAAGCTCCTTAAGGCAAGCTATATATAGCCTCTATCCTACTTGATGTAAATATTCATACATTTCTCTGAGAAATATTTATTGATTCTTTGGCCTCTGAGAGTGTTAACTACTGTAGGGCATATGCACTATATCTCCTTTCTAAATCAGAAAAACATCTGAATTCCAAAACATATCTGACACTATAGTTTTCCATTTTATGGTTGTGATACAGTTCAAAAATAAATTTACGCCAGGAGTGGTGGCTTGCACCTGTAATTCCAACACTTTGGGACGCTGAAGCAGGAGGATCACTTGAGTCTAGGAGTTGGAGATCAGCCTGGGCAACAAAGCAAGACCCCGTCTCTATTTATTAAAAACCAAAAATGAAAATCAATAAATAAATTTAAGTAAAAAGAACAAGTCACTTAAAGAAAAACACTAAATAAATTGTAAATACAGATTACCTGTATTTTTAACTTTCTCTTTTACTTTTTCCCACTCTTCAAATAAACACACAAATTACTAGCACCAAAAACAAAACAAAGAATCTGCTTTGCCTTCAGGGTCCAATCTAAACTCCTCCACCCGCTGGCCATACCACAATCCTGCTGCATACCAGGGCTGCTCATGCCTCCAGGCCTTTACACGTTCTGCTTGTCTCCTTAAAATGCTTTTCCCACTTATTTCCCTGGCAAATTCTAGGTCCTGCATCCAAACTCAGCTCAGATGCTGCCTCCTGCAGGAAGCCCTTCCGGGTTGCATCCAGTCTTAATTAAGTGGTCATCCTGTGTGGTCCCATGGTATGCTGCACACAATACTGCAGGTAAGGAAGGGGTTTGACCCCTAGCTCTGCCTCTTTTCAGCTGGATAATTTGGGTCACTTAATTATGCTCACTAAGACTAATTAGTAAGATTAGTAATAATAGTTACTATTTATTGAATTCATGCACTATTCTAAATGCTTCACATGTGTAAATTCATGTAATCTTCACAACAAGCCTGAGAGGTAGAAACTGTTATGATCCCCATTTAACATATTAGGGAATTGAAGCCCCAGGAGGGTAATTCCTTCTCAAAGTTACAATAGGCAGGCGCAGCCAGGACTTCTTCCCCTGTTTCTCTTATTCCCCACTGCAGAGCAGCTAGGGAAGAACCTACATCATGGGTTACCAGGAGAATAAAATGAGATAGCCCAGGTCAAAGGCTTCATCTTTGCAGGCTACCCCTGGCCAAGCCTGCACTTGATACCAGAGACTTGGCAGGCACTTATTTATCTGTGTCTGAAGCTAGCTCAGCCAGGGGACTGCAGGCCGCTGTTCTCTGCTGCTCCTCTTGGTTTTATCATTGCCTCATTGGAATCTTCCTGCCTGGCTCAAGCTGGGTGGGGCCTCTCCACAGTGCTTTCTACTGTAATCAGTATTTACAATTTTGGCCTCTCCCTCTGAGCTCAGCAGAAAGAAATGTGCCTCCACGCACATTTGCCTTTCATCTAGCACCCTGCACAGGGTTTGAACCAAAAGAACTTCATAAACATGAGAAGAATAAATGATGAAATAAATGCATGGATGAAAGGATGGATGGATGAACAAAGAAGGAATGGACACATTTTTGTCCTTAGAATTTCTAACGCATGGACATACTATAGCTAGCGCAGAGTGAAAAACATTATCCAGATAACACTCTTCTAACCAGATGTTCAGGGACTGAAGACAAAGGGAAGGAAAGAAAACAGTTCTTTACACTGCATTGCACTGTATGTCTGTACTTGGAGTAAAATAATGTGGTAGTGATATTCAGCTCTCATGGTCCTCCTTTGAGATGGGAAGCTGGGAAAGGAACAGTTGACAGTTAAAACATCTTAACAGGCACTGAATAAGTTTGATGTTATAAATGCCATTTATAGGTGAATCTGAGGCAAGATCCTAAACAACAGGGAACAGCTGCGGCACATGAGCCCTTACTGACAGGCTCCAGGCCACATAAGCTCGGGATCTGACGGCTGCCACACTTCAGCACTGGGGCAGGAGCTGCTTATGGAAAAGCTGCATAGATGACCCAATAACCACCCACGACAGAAAGCCTATACT
Organism: Macaca nemestrina; assembly: GCF_043159975.1. Taxonomy (NCBI): domain Eukaryota; kingdom Metazoa; phylum Chordata; class Mammalia; order Primates; family Cercopithecidae; genus Macaca; species Macaca nemestrina. The sequence goes on from NC_092135.1 coordinate 71,947,265, forward strand.
TGGATGATTTGCAAAAGGATGAAATGACATTGACATTCAGTTTATTAGATTACTGCTTCTTATCTCCTTTCTCCTCTTTTAAATTTGGCACTGGGAGGATAACATATTCACTAATGATTCTGGTTTTTAAAGGTAAAAATATTGAAATATGAGATAAGGGGAAATTATTTGCTGGAGAGCGCGGAGCAGCCCCTGTGAGTCTGGGAATGGCACCCTTACGCACTGCTGTTTAATTTACAAGCTATTTATCTCCGCACCTACACCCAGCAGAAACAATTAGCACTTGGTAATTTGTTGATCTTATCTAAGTCATAGGATCTGTTATCATAGTTGCCACCACTGTAAAGGCTTCACTATGTGAAATGAACAATTTAGAAATGACTGGCTATTCAGTCATGCTCATTTAACTGGTTTTGAATTTATTTTAGACTGGTGAAGACTTCACATTTTGGTCTCACTTCTAAATCAATGCATGAATTTTGGGAGGGATTTTAAGATGTTTTCAGAGACTTATATTTAATACTATCACAGTGGGGACCAGACTGCTTTTCCAAGGAGCCACCCAGACCCTCAGAAAGCAGTACCTGTGGAAACACAAGTGAACGGGATGAAGAAAGATGCGATCTTGTATGAAAGTTTTCAAACAGCCGCCAAGAACAGCAACTCCTCTCGCATCACATCGGGCCTTGGCGCTCCAGGACTCAGTGACTCCAGGTCAGCTGGGATTCCCAGGCTCTACCCTCCCTCCCCGTTCGCACCTAATCCCTTGAAGGGCTGAGATGAAAGTATTTCCAGACTGTCTTACTGTCTGTCACAGATTGTGAGCCCAGAGGTCACTGTGGCACCTCCTTGGCACCCTCTGGTTTTGCAAGAGACCGTGGGAAGCAGAGTTTCCCTGAACTGTGCCCCACAAAACTGTTCCAAAGTCAAATCAGTGTGGTGAAGGGAAAGGGGGTTTTAGATAGGAACTTTTCTCGTCCCTCCCAATTCCATACCGTTCCTCCCCCATTGAGGCAGGAGAGGCACAGTGCTCATTACCTTCTGGAGGCTGCTGATGGAACGGGAAACAAAGCCAAAGTCCTTGGGAGAATTCAGCTGATTCTCAAGCAAAGGCTGGATGAAGGGAGAGAGATTTACTCCAGCCTGGAAAGTTTTTGAGGAAAGAAGAAAAGAGGAAGGGGAGACAGGAAGAAAAGGAGAAAAGGGAAGGGGAAGAGGAATGTGTCAGGGAAACAGGAGTCTGGAAGAGAAGCAGGGGGCGGGGGAAGGAAGAGGGGAGAGGGAGGGAGCCAGGGTTTGTGGCTCAGGAGACCCCCAGGCCTAGCCTGCAAGCAGAGCACCAGGGAGGTGGCAGAGACAAAGTGGTCAGGAAGTGCACCTAGACCGGGCTTGCAAACGCAAATGCTTTCAGAAGTCAGGCAGAACGGGTGAAACAAGCCCAAGAGGCAGAAATAGTAGAGGCTGAATCACAGGGGAGGGAAGCGTGCACCCCCGCCCAGAGGACAAGGATCCCTTTCCCTCCAGCATCTCGCAGAAACTGAGCTCAGTCCTCAGACCTGGCAGAGCCTGTGAGCAGGGATTCTGGGCATCTGAGCAGTGCCTGAGTGGATCAACAAGTGAGAACCAGGTGGTTTGTTGTTGTTTTCCCCCATCAATCTGGAAGAAAAGGGAGTTAGAATCAGAAATTAAATAGTTTTTTAGACACTTGGGTCTGTGCACCAAAATTTATACCAATGTCCTATGTTCGGGAAATGTTTATTTCACAAAGTTAAACAAATTTCCTTATTGTGGCACTTCTCAGAAATTTTAACGTGCTAAGATACTACCTTCTGGATCTCAGGAAAAGGGATTCAAAAGATCACTAGTGTGCTGGTAAATTATTAATAACCAACTCAAGGTTTAAATCAGGGATTTCAAAAATCCGAATTTGACTGGGTGTAGCAGCTCATGCCTGCAGTCCCAATGCTTTGGAAGGTCGAAGTGCGAGGATGGCATGAGGCCAGAAGTTTGAGACCAGCCTGGTTAACATAGTGAGACAGCTGTCTCTAGAAAAAGTAGGTTAGTCAGGCACAATGGCCTGTACTTGCAGTCTCAGCTACTCAGGAGGCTAAGGTGGGAGGATTGCTTGAGCCCAGGAGTTTCAGGCTGCAGTGATCTATGAATATGATAGTGCCACTGCACTCTGGCCCAGGTGACAGAGCAAGACCCTGTCTCTAAAAATAACAAGGACTCTGATTTGTAGCACTGCCAATTTTCATGGTGTAAATACTTCGATGGGCCATCCTAGCTCCAGAGCTTCCCTTGGGATTGGTTGAGGCCTTTGTTGCTCCACAATTCCCTGATCCCAATGCTAGTTCCTTCGCTCCCCAACAAGCGGTGGTGACCCAGAGGGCTCTTTTCCCCAATAAACTTCTTGCATGTTAGTGTCTGCCTTGGAGATGTCTCCCAGGCAACTTGACCCAAGACTGGTCCTTTTACTCAGAGTCATGAGTTATAAAAAGAATTTGCTTCCTTTTTTTTTTTTTTTTTTTTTTTTTTTTTTTTTTTGAGACTGAGTTTCGCTCTTGTTGCCCAGGCTGGAATGCAATGGTACGATCTCTGCTCACCGCAACCTCTGCCTCCCGGGTTCAAGTGATTCTCCTGCCTCAGCCTCCTGAGTAGCTGGGATTACAGGTATGTGCCACCATGCCTGGCTAACTTTTTGCATTTTTAGTAGAGATGGGGTTTCTCCATGTTGGTCAGGCTGGTCTTGAACCCCCGACCTCAGGTGATCGGCCCACCTCAGCTTCCCAAAGTGCTGGGATTACAGGCGTGAGCCACTGCACCCGGCAGAATTTGCTTCTGGATTCATTATGACATTTCTGCATAGTTTGGGTTAAGTGATTATGCCTATGCCAGAATCTATGATCTACAAGGCATAACATACAGAATGAATAAAAGACAGGGTTACTATGGTAGCCAGCCTCTAAGATGGCCCCAAATGATTCCTGCCTCCTGGTATTCATGACCCTGTGGAGGACTGATCTAGGTACCCAACAGGATATTTTGGAAATGACAGTGTTTGACTTCTGAGCCTGGGCCATAAAAGACCTATGGCTTTTGCCTTGCTCTTTCTTGAGTCACTCACTCCGGAGAAAGCCAGATGCATGTCATGAGGGCTCTTGAGTGGCTCTGGGAAGTAGCTCCACCAAAAAGTCCACATGGTGAGAAACTGAGTAGCTCCAGTTTGGCGGCCACGAGAGTGAGCTACCTCGGGAGTACTGTCTGCAGCTCCAGCCCAGCCCTGGGATCGCTGTGCACAGATGAGCTGCTTCCACCGACTTCTGGCCTGCAGAAACTGCTAGATCATAAATGTTATTGTTGTTTTAAGGTGTTAAATCTGGGGTGATTTGTTATGCAGCACTATGTAACTAATACAGCACCTAATCTATAAGAGCTTTATAACTTCACAGGGGAGAAAAGATGGATCTGAACATATAAAACTATGTGAAATAAACCAGTATGTATGAATCATATACCAACTGTTATACAAGTTCTGAAAAATGTGAGGAGGAAGGAAGCAGGCTGTACAGTTGACAAGCAAGGACCCCCAATTAGGAGGTCAATATTAGAAGAAAAGGAGGTTCAAAGAAAGGCAGGACCACATCTTGGGTTCTCTCCATTTTTGTTTTTTGTTTATTTTTTTGAGACAGGGTCTTGCTTTGTTACCTAGGCTGGAGTCCAGTGGCATGATCTTGGCTCACCACAGCCTCTGCTCCCAGGCTCAAGTGACCCTCCCACCTCAGCCTCCCTAGTAGCTGGGACGACAGGTGCAAGCCACCATGCCTGGCAATTTTTTTTGTATTTTTAGTAGAGACAGGGTTTCACCATGTTGGTCAAGCTAGTCTCAAACTCCTGACCTCCTGATCTGCCCGCCTTGGCCTCCCAAAGTGCTGGAATTACAGGTGTGAGCCACCATGCCCGGCCATTTCCTTTTGGAAGAAACCAAATTCTTGAGGAGTTTATGCAAATATTCTTTGCAAAATGTGAAATGCACTTGAAAATCAAGAATACATCTTTAGCTGGGCACAGTGGCACACACCTGTAGTCCCAGCTACTCAGGAGACTGAGGTGGGAAGATTGCTTGAGCACAGGAGATGGAGACTAGCCAACACAGAAAGACCCCAACTAGGCAACACAGCAAGATCCCATCTCTGAAAAAAAAAAAAAGAAAAAAAAACCCTAAAAAAAAAAAAAAAAAAAGATATATCTTTAAAACAACACGCAAGTCAAACAAACTACTTTTGGTAAAGTAATTCAGCCTTATAAAAGTGCAAAAAACTTATTTACCAAAACACAAAAGCAGTTTACCAGTCTGTTATATAACATCAACTATGCTAGGTTGAGAAATAAAAGGATATTTATTTATCAGATTGATTTAAATTAAAGAATAAAATAATTCAGTTCCTGGTAGGTTGGTTTCCACACTGGAGCAATGGTGAGACCCCTAAAATAAAGTTAAAATGAAGGATATCTATTTAGTTGAGAGGAGGAAACAAATAAAAGCTCCTCAACCAACCAGAGAAAATTAGTCCCTCCAAGGGCGGGCGCGGTGGCTCACGCCTGTAATCCCAGCACTTTGGGTGGCCGAGGCGGGTGGATCATGAGGTCAGGAGATCGAGACCATCCTGGCTAGGACGGTGAAACCCCGTCTCTACTAAAAATACAAAAAAAAAAAAAAAAAAAAAATTAGCCGGTCGTGGTGGCGGGCGCCTGTAATCCCAACTACTCGGGAGGCTGAGGCAGGAGAATGGCGGGAACCTGGGAGGCGGAGCTTGCAGTGAGCCGAGATCGCGCCACTGCACTCCAGCCTGGGCAACAGAGCTAGACTCCGTCTCAAACAAAAAAAAAAAAAAAAGAAAAGAAAATTAATCCCTCTTTCTAGTCTTCACTGTTTTTCATTTTGCTTTGCTTTGTGTTTTTAAGGCAATTTAAAACCATAGTGGAAGTCACGATGGTATGGAAATGCTGGCTGAGAAAGCATCCCGGTACCTTTTCGTGTTGCCTGAATCTCGCTCAAGATATCGGTTTCCGACGGAATGGGGAAATCTGTGTAAACCAAATAGAATATTAAAGCACACGAACAAGCAGCCTGAAAAAAAAGTACTATAAAGTAAATGAACAAATATATAAAACCGATAGCCAACTTCACCAGTAAAGAAATGCAAATTAAACCACAAGGAGATTGAAATGTTAAAAATCTATCAGATTGGTAAAGACTAAAAAGGTTGATAATGCTCAGTAGGGTCTGGGAATCCACCACACCATGGGGTGAGGTGGGAATGTTAACCGGTGCAACCATTTTATTTTATTTTATTATTTATTTATGAGACAGAATCTCCCTGTGGCTCCCAGGCTGGAGTGCAGCGGCATGATCTTGGCTCATTGCAACCTTTGCCTTCCAGGTTCAAGCAATCTCCTGCCTCAGCCTCCCAAGTAGCTGGGACTACAGGTGTGCACAAGTAGAGACGGGATTTTGCCACGTTGGCCAGGCTGGTCTCTAACTCCTGACCCCAAGTGATCCGCCTGTATTGGCCTCCCAAAGTGCTGGGATTACGGGCATAAACCACTGTGCCCGGCCATGGTACAACTGTTTTAGAGAGCAATTTGACAGCACCCAGCAATGCATACCCTTTGATCCAACAATTCCATTCTCAGGAATTTATCCTAAATGTGAAAGTGTATGTACAAGCTCAAGAATATTCACTGCAGCCTTTTGGGAATAATGGAAAAATTAGAAATCTCAATGTACACAAGAGAGGGCTGGCTACATAAACAAATAAATGAGAACAACACGTGGTGCCTGCTTATTCTGTGCCAGCACTGTTCTAGGAGTTCTATGCATGTGACGTCAGGTAATCTCTCAAGATCCCTTAGACCTGGTTCCTGTCTTAGGATAGTTCACGCATACAAACAAATATCACTCAGCCATCAAAAAGCTCAGGAATATGTCCAGATGTGCTGACACAAAAAATACTCATGACATGGAAGTGGTAAAAGGAAGTTTCAGGGCAAGCTATGGAGCACAATCTCATTTATGATTTAAAAATAGACTGTGCATACATGTTTATATTTATACAGAAAATATCTGGAAAGATAAGCCATAAAGAAACAGTTAACAGAGAAATCCTCTGGAGAATCCTCCATTTTTTACCTAATATCTTTCTTTTTGGTTTCATTTTAAAAAAATAAAGCCCAGAGTCAGCCAAACTGCAAAGGCTGAGGTCACAGTTCTTAACCCTGCTTTCATTTTTGACACTAACCTCGTCTTTGGGGGATTCCTCAAACTACTCTCAGATTGGATAATTCACTAGGAGGACCCGCTGAATTTATTGAAAGCTATTATACTCATGGTTTTGATTTATTATAGAGAAAATATACAGTTTAGAATTAGCCAAAGAGACACATAGGGCAGTCTGGGAGGCTTATCAAACATGAAGCTTCCAATGTCCTCTCCTGGGGAGTTAGAACACATTACCTTCCTGGCATCTATGTGTGAGGATACACCTTGAGTACTGTCAACCAAAGAGGTGCAAGCAAATTTCAGTGTCCAGAGTTTTTATTGGAGCTTCGTTCTGTAGGTATGATGGGTTTATTGACTGCCCACATGGCTGATCTCATTCTGAAGGTCAACTGACACTACATGATCCAAATTCTCACCCTAAATCACACTGCTGGGTCTTTCTGGCATGGCCAGCATGTACCCTAGGATCCAATGTGGTTATCCCCTCCCCTAAACCAAGATCCTCCTGTAAGTTGTGACTGAGGTTAATCCCAGAAGCTGAGGGCAAAGGCCAGCTCACCCTCTGGGGAAAACCAAATGCTTTACTACACATTGTTAGAATGAAGACATGGAATAGCCATGTGGCTAATTGTTTTTCCACGTGCTGCCTGGTACATGGGCTAGTTTCTAAGTTGTGTGTTTATGTAAGATGATTGATCTTCACTGAGATACTCTGATCATGTGGACTTTTGTGTTTTCTTAGATTCTCTATTTGTCTGTTTGGTATTCATTAGTCACAAGGCCAAATTAATGACCAAAGTTATTTAGATTTCCTCTGCAATCCAGCTTTCCCAGATGCACGAAAATCATATTACAAACCCTCTAACCAATCATTTGAGTCCATACTTCCAAACACTTTTTTATCTAACTCTTATACACCAGCCAATATTTCCTCTGCCCGAAATCACCCAGGGCAGAGGAAATACTGTACCAGACAACTACAGACCACCCCTATAGCCCAGAGCCCACCAAAATTATTTGAAATAGCCAATCCTACACTGTTTCTCCTGCCCCGACTTGTTTTTCCTAAGGAAACCACAATAAAGGCTGTGGCCTGGCCTTTCTTCTCACCACTTCTCCTTCCTGACCTAACCTGGTGCTTCCCCATGTGGCCCTGCATGCATGGTGTGCCCTCATCCCTTGGCAAATACAACTCATAAATTCTTCTTCCAATTTCATTGGCCTCTCCATGTCATCACTCAGTCCTCTCCCTGAATTAGAATCTCCAGTAAAATTGAAACAGCTTTGAAACCTCTGATCTATAGGCCTAGGTTTCAGTAGGTCAATAGTCTTTACTGCCTGGTGCAGGCCTGGGCTCATGCATACTTGTTAAATCTAATGAACAGTCTGGGTGCAGTGACTCATGCTGTAATCCCAGCACTGTGGGAGACCGAGGAGGACAGACTGCCTGAGCCCAGGAGTTTGAGACCAGACTGGGACACATGGCAAAACCCCATCTCTACGAAAAATACAAAACTTAGTCAGGCATGGTGGCATGCGCCTATAGTCCCAGCTACTCAGAAGGCTGGCACAGGAGGATTGCTTGAGCCCAGGAGGTGAGGCTGCAGTGAGCTGTGATGTGGCCACTGCATTTCAGCCTGGGTGACACAGAAAGACCCTGTCTCTCAAAAAAAAAAAAAAAAAACCTAATAATGTTTACACTACCAGGTTTTGCTCTAGTGATGCAGGAGATAAATTATTCATCTTGCTTAACGCAATCAGTACTTGATGTGGAATTTGAAAAGATGTTCAATAAGCCACTTTCAGAAATGCTCATCAGCCTATGTATCGGCACTGTAAAAGTTCCGTCCTAACTTGTTCAGTGTTCTTTTATCACCCTCCTTTTTCCTCCTCCTTCTTCCCCACACCCTGCCCCTAATTCATTTAGTTAGGCAAATAACCTGTATCTACTGCCAATAACTAAATCTACCTGGACCACCTTAAAAGCTAAAACGCAGAATGAAAAACAAAGTTATGCTTCTTTCATTTGGGATCGTTGCATGGTTTACTTTAGGCTCTGAATAAGTGCTGTTTTATTATTGTTTTTGCTTGTTACTATCAGGGGATTTCTGGAAGTGATTTTAATCTAAATGCCTTAATTGTACTCTCAGGAAAAGATATGAAAACAGAAAACCTGATAAACTAAAGATGTACATTTGATAGTTGATTCTGTAACTCTCCACATTGTCATCTGTGAAACTGACTTGGCAGTCCCCAAGATGAGGTCTGGCCATATTCCCACACTTTTAGGGACACAAGGTGTAAAGATATGAATGAACTGGAAAGGAGAAAAAGTGTGAAAAAATATCAACAAATTTAAGCCTCTAGTGATAAATGTGGGTAAAGGGCTGAAGTGATAGACAAATAAGGTTAACAAAGGCCACGCCATAAAGGATGAGGAATATTTTGGGTTTTAATAATACAGGTGAGCTTTTACAGAAAAAAAGTTACTGCCTCAGGCAAGAGTAACTGTATTTGGTGGGTTTCCAATAATTCTCAAAGTCTGATCCAATTAAGAACTCAAATTCTGAACCAGAAAGTTTAAAAAACATTTTAAAGAAGAAAACCTTAAAATAGCTATTTAGACTGGGCATAGTGGCTCATGCGTATAATCCTAGCACTTTTGGGAGGTCGAAGTGGGAGGATCACTTGAGGTCAGGAGTTTGAGACCAGGCTGGGCAACATAGCAAGACCCCATCTCTACAAAAAAAATTTTAAAAAAAATTTGGGCATGGTGATGGTACGTGCCTGTAGTCCTAGCTACTTGGGAGGCTGATGCAGTAGGATCACTTGAGACCAAGAGTTTGAGGCTGCAGTGAGCCATGATTGTGCCACTGTACTCCAGCCTGGGTGACAGACCATGACTCTGTCTCTAAAACATTTTTTGAATTAAATAAAATAACTGTTTAGAAATACTGACATTCTCTTCTCTATAGATGAGTTACTGAAACATTATTTTATTTTTAATATCCTGCTTAGCCAAACTGCACTAGAAAACCAGAAGAATCAAAACACTTTGCTTTTGTACTACTCTTGGGTATTTAACAGTGCTTAACAAGCTAGTAAGGAACCATGGCTTTACAGCCAAGTGGGGGATGGGGAATTGTTTTTGCTAAGCCAGGATGAAGAGTGTTAGTTATATATGTTCTTGAACATAGCAAGTTCTGTGAACCCAGAAGTATCTGGAGGTTTTTAGCTGCAAGTTACAGAATATTCAACTACAAGTGACTGAAATCATGAGGGCATTTAATTCTTATACAAAAGATGACGTCTGTGGGCAGCTGCTCTGATCCGGATTGGCTAACAGAGTCTAGGGGCTGCTTCTCTGCCTCTCGGCTTTCCCCTTCCATAGGTTCAAATGCAGTTCTTCATCAAATCTATTTTCAAATAAAAAAAAAAAAAGGAGTGATGTCCAGAGGGCCCTGGAATTCACCCCAAGCCCTCGCAGCAGGAGAGCGAATGGATAGCTTGGCCAGGCATGGTGGCTCATGCCTGTAATCCCAGCACTTTGGGAGGCTGAGGCGGGTGGATCGCTTGAGCCCAGGAGGCAAAGGTTGCAGTGAGCAACCACTGCACTCCAGCCTGGGCAACAGAGCAAGACCCTGTCTCAAAACATTAAAAAAAGAGACAAAATGGATAGCTTTTCTTGTCTCCCTTTTTGGATCAGGGAGGAAAAATTTCCCCTGCAAAGCTTTGCCAAGCCCCCTCCCCAGACCCTCATACTTTCCAGGCCAGTGCTGGCTCACCTGCCTAGCCCTGTCACTGGCAAAGGAGAAGTGGGATATCATGATGAATTTAGAGCCATAATGATTCATTTCCTGAAGCTGAGCACACTCGCTCTCTATGGAGCAAAATGAGACTTTGTTGGCGAGGAAAAGGGGGTGTGGTGGGTTTGTGAGATGGCGATGGTTAAACAATCAATAGTGTTTGTGATGTCTGGAGGCATTAACAGGTGAAAGGTGGGACCCTGGTCCCAAAGCCTGAGTTCATCATTACTATTCAAAGAGTGCATAATAAGGAAATACATCTTCCATTTGCTATATTGTCAAATTGGATAAAGCCCTCAGTCAAACCAGGTATCACACGTGGCTTTGTAGGAGGTAAGCCACAGAATAAGCTCCTTCCCTGGAAATAAAACTTGACCAAGTCTCTTCCCTAGAAATACAGTTCTTCATTAAATCTATTTTCAAGTTTAAAGTAATGATGTCCCAAGGTCCTGGAATTCACCCCAAAATGACACAAATACAATATGCCAAATGGCTGAAATCACTTACACACAACATTTGACCAAAGCAAATCAGCTTGCTCTCATGCTGTGATCAGAAGAGCAGCAAACTGGAAGCTTTGTTTGAAGCAAAAAGAACACTGAATTCTAAAGACAAGGATCCTCAGTGGGAGAAGAGAGATATTAGTAAACAGGGTTAGTTAATCCACTCAGACAAGAGCCTCAAAAGTTCAAGGGGTGGTCTCTTGTCTGCACTTCCATGGGATTTCAAAGGATTGCAGCGAGAGGCCGTGAACCAAACACGTCACTCTCCGCAGCCCCTGTCCCATTTACATCATTGATATCAGCAGCCAGGACTGCTCTGTTCTACGAAAGGGACGGAACTTTCTCGAAGAAGTGTAGTTGCCCCAAATAGAGGCTGCTCAGATTTGGCGGGCCTCTTTAGAGCAAGAACTGAGGAATCTTATCACAAAAATGGGAAGATAAAAGGCAGAGCCTAATGAGAGATTACTGAAACCCTCGTATTTTTTATTCCCTGGAGCCAAGTAAAGAATAGGCATGGAGGAGTCAGACGGCCTGGTTCTCCTAGGACTGACCCCCAGCTGGGAAGCGCTGTAGACCGCCCAGGTTGGTAAAATGTTGTCACCTGTGAAACAATCCAGTAACTAAAGAGTTCATGAACGGGGCCCTGCAGGGTTCTCTGTTAGTTCTTGGAATCTAGGTTTAAAAAACAAAAAAAAACAACAGTGCACGTTGAAGAGGGCTGTGTCAAACCTCCATTCCTTTCACATCCACTGCTTTCACACCCGCTCTGCTGATGGCGTTCACTCCAACTTCATTAAGAAGATGGAAGCTACACATCTAGTCCTGCCTTCCCTTCTATTTACTGGAAGCATTCCTGCTTCCACCAAAGGCCAGTCCCTCCACCTATGCTCCACTTCTCATCCCCTGTAGCTTCTTAAGGACTGGGTCTCTTTTGTCACTCCTCTCTCTCTTGCTTCATCAGCCTCCAGCTCTCCTCCTCTCGAGAACATTCCCCTCAATATCCAAACATGCCCTGGCACGCTCCATTCCTAAAAAATCTGCAGTCAACCAACCAACAACAGAAACCTCTTTGCTTCCCATCCCCCCCATTTCCATTCCTCTTGTCCCCTTTACAGCAAAACTTCTCAAAAGAGTAATCCGAACTTGCTTTCAAATTAAATAGAACTTATCAAGCAGCACATCCTTTTTTTTTATTTTTAATTTTTTTTTTTTTTGAGACAGGGTCTTGCTCTGTCACTCAAAGCAGTGCCACAATCATCACATCCAGCTAATTTTTATTTTTTACTTTTTGGTAGAGACAGAGTCTTACTATGTTAGGCTGGTCTTGAACTCCTGGCCTCAAGTGATACTCCCACCTTGGCCTCTCAAAGTGCTGGATTTTTTTCTTTCTTTCTTTCTTTTTTTTTTTTTTTTTGAGGAAGAGTCTCGCTGTGTCACCCAGGCTGGAGTGCAGTGGTGCGATCTCGGCTTACTGCAACCTCTGCCTCCCGGATTTAAGCGATTCTCCTGCCTCATTCTCCTGAGTAGCTGGGACTACAGGTGCCCACCACCACACCCGGCTCATTTTTGCATTTTTAGTAGAGATGGAGTTTCACCATGTTGGCCAGTCTGGTCTCAAACTCCTGACTTCAGGTGATCCTCCTGCTTCGGCCTCCTGAAGTGCTGGGATTATAGGCGTGAGCCACCGTGCTCCACCCTCAAGCAGCACATCTTTCATCTTCATTTTTTTCAACTGCTCAGCAACATTTGCTCTCTTCTTGAAACCATTTTTCTGTCTCTGGGCTGCTCTGACACCATCCTCTCTTGGTTTGTTCCTCTCTCATTGGCTTCTTTTTTTTTTTTTTTTTTTTTGAGACAAGGTCTCGCTCTGTTGCCCAGGCTACAGTGCAGTGGCACCATTTCTGCTCACTGCAGCTCTGCCTCCCGAGTTCAGGGGATCCTCCCACCTCAGCTTCCTGAGTAGCTGGGATTACAGCTGTGCACCAGCCTGCCTGGCTAATTTTTGTACTTTTAGTAGAAATGGGGTTTCACCATGTTGGCCAGGCTGGTCTTGGACTCCTGTCCTCAAGTGATCTGCCTGCCTTAGCCTCCTAAAGTGCTGGGATTACAGGCGTGGGCCACCCTGTCTGGCCTCGGCAGGTTTTTTTTTGGCTGCAATTTGCTGGCCCCTCCTCTTTCCAGAGACATTTTGCATTAGGCTCATTCCTGGGCCCTCTCCTCTTCTCTTTCTGTTCTCTCTTGTCTAGGTGAGCTATTCTGGCCCTCAGGTTTTAAGTAACATCCACATAGTAATATTCTAAATTTATATACCTGCTCCCTTAAACTTTCCTCTGAGCTTCAGACTCAACAATTGGTCTTGGTATCTACCCAATCTGATATCTACCCAAGGGTGTTTAATGGCCATCTCCAACCTATCCTCAAGACATTTTTTTTTTTTTTTTTTTGAGACGGAGTCTGGCTCTGTCCCCAGGCTGGAGTGCAATGGCCGGATCTCAGCTCACTGCAAGCTCTGCCTCCCGGGTTCACGCCATTCTCCTGCCTCAGCCTCGCTAGTAGCTGGGACTACAGGCGCCTGTCACCTTGCCCGGCTAGTTTTTTTTTTCTGTTTTTTTTTAGTAGAGACGGGGTTTCACCGTGTTAGCCAGGATGGTCTCGATCTCCTGACCTCGTGATCCGCCCGTCTCGGCCTCCCAAAGTGCTGGGATTACAGGCTTGAGCCACCGCGCCCGGCCTATCCTCAAGACATTTAATTGGGTTGTTCATTTTTTTATTTTTGAGTTTTAAGTTCTTTGCATATTTTGGATAACAGTCAGAAATGTTCTTTATCAGATATGTCCTTTGCAAATATTTTCTCCCAGTCTGTAGCTTGTCTTCTCATTCTCTTGACAGTTTTTCGTAGAGAAGTTTTTAATTTTCATGCAGGTCAGCTTATCAATTCTTTCTTTTGTGGATCATGTCTTTGGTGTTGTATCTATAAAAAAAAGTCATCGCCAAACCCAAGCCCATCTAGGTTTTCTCCTGTGTTATCTTCCAGGATTTTTATAGTTTTGTGTTTTACCTTTAGGTCCATGATTCATTTTGAGTTAATTTTTGTAAAGAGTAAGGTCTGTGTGTCTAGATTTAGTTTTTTGCATGTGAATGTCCAGTTGTTCCAGCACTATTTGTTGAAAAGGCTATCTCTGCTCCATTTTATTGCCTTTGCTCCTTTGTCAAAAATCAGTTGACTACATTTATGTGGGTCTTTTTCTGGGCTCTCCATTTTGTTCTATTGATTTTTTTTTTTTTTTTTTTTTTTTTTTTGTCTATTTTTTCACCGGCACCACACTTTCTTGATTACTGGAGCTTTATAGTAAGTTTTTTTTTTTTTTTTTTTTGAGACAAAGTTTCACTCTTGTTGCCCAGACAGGAGTGCAGTGGCACGATCTCAGCACACTGCAGCCTCTGCCCTCCAGGTTCAAGTGATTCTCCTGCCTCAGCCTCCCGTGTAGCTGAGATTACAGGCACATGCTACCACGGCCAGCTAATTTTTTATTTTTAATAGAGGTGGGGTTTCTCCATGTTGGTCAGGCTGGTCTGGAACTCTTGACCTCAGATGATCCGCCCACCTCGACCTCCCAAAGTGCTGGGATTACAGGTGTGAGGAACCACACCTGGCCTTTTTTTTTTTTTTTTTTTTTTTGAGACACAATCTCACTGTTGCCCAGGCTGGAGTGCAGTGGCACAGTCTCTGCTCAGTGCAGCCTCTGCCTCCTGGGTTCAAGCAATCCTCCTACCTCAGCCTCCTGAGTAGCTGGGATTACAGGCCCCCGCCACCATGCCTGGCTAATTTTTATATTTTTAGTAGGGACAGGGTTTCACCATGTTGGCCAGGCTGGTCTCAAACTCCTAACCTCAGGTGATCCACCCACCTCGGCCTCCCAAAGTGCTGGGATTACAGGCATGAGCCACAGCCCCTGGATGCTTTATGGTTAAGTCTTGAAGTCAGGTAATGTCATCTACATTCAAAACAGATTCTTGATTCCCACCTCTGCATACACTGTCACACGTGTTTGACCCCCAAGTCTTTCCCATCTCAGTTAATGGCACCACCATGCATCCATGTGCTAGGCTAAAAAGCTACAAGTCATTCTTGATTCTTTCCTTCCCAACTTGCATCCAGCCCAACATGTGTCTTCTCAATCCTTCCTCCAGTGAACAGTACAAATCAGGTTGCATCTTTCTGTTTCTACTAAGCTCAAGAGCGAATCTCATTGGTACTACTATAACTGTTGTACCTCTTGTCCTCTACAATGGAACAGGCGTGAGTGGCCACGCCCGGCCCGAGTGGGTTTTTTACGACGCATTGAAATCAGATGGGGATGAAGCTTCAGTGTAAATCTCTTAGGAGAAAAGTAAAGCCCTGCACTGTCGAATTCAGTAGGCTCAAGCCATATGAAGTCAGTAAGCACTGGAAATGTGGCTAGTTTGAATCGAGATGTGTCATAAGTATAAAATATACTCTAGGTTTTAAGAACTTTGTATGAAAGTAAGTATTCTAAAATACCTTATTAATAATTTTAGGTTGACTACATGTTAAAATGACAAAATTTTGGACACATTGAGTTAAATCATTAATATGAATTTTGTTTCTTTTTAAAAATGTGGTTGTGTTGGGCATGGTGGCTTATGCCTGTAATCCCAGCACTTTGGGAGGCTGAGGCAGGACTGCTTGAGCCCAGGAGTTTGAGACCAGCTTGGGGAACATGGCAAGACCCTGTCTCTACAAAAAATTAAAAAATTAGCTGGGCGTGGTGGCGGGTGCCTGTGGTCCCAGCTACTCACGAGGCTGAGATATGCCTGTGGTCCCAGCTGCTCAAGAGGCTGAGGCAGGAGTGTTGCTTGAGCCAGGAGTTTGAGGCTGCAGTGAGCTCTGTTCACACCACTGCACCCCAGCCTCAGTGACAGAGTGAGATCCGGTCTCAAAATGAACAAACAAAAAAGCCAAAGCCAAAAATGCTGTTGCTAGGAACATTTAAATTACATATATGTGTCCCATTATGGGTCTATTGGGCCATGCTGCCCTGGACAGTCATGGCCGTCGGCTGCAGTTCTCTGGCCCCTGACCTCTCTGCTTCCTGCTCCCCCGGACTCTCCTCCACCTCTCCTCTGTACTTCAGCCAGCACCTCAGCTTCGTCCTCACAGGGGGCTCTCACAACTGGAAAGACTTGGTAAGATGGCAGAGGGGTTCGGAAGCCAGGTTATTTTTCAAAGTCTAGCTCTCCTGTTCAAAACCCTCTAATGGCTATCCGTTTCAGTCAGAATAAAATCCCAGTTCTTTATCATACATACAAGGTCCTGCCTGGTTCCCCTCTCTCATTATGCTTCAGCTCCCCCAGGCTCTTTCCTGTCTCACGGCCTCTACGTTTGCTGGTCCTCCTACCTCAGAGGCTCCCATCACACTTGCTTTGATGGCTGGATCATTTCCACTTAAGTCTTGGCTTAAATGAATTATCATTTAACTTAAATAAGTTATCAAATATGATGTAATAATTCTAGATGCATTTTTGCATTGCCTTCAAATCTTTAGTTCAGTTCTTTAAGATGAAATTACATAACACAATGTATAGGATGATCCAATTAATATGTAGATGTGTACATATTTGTAAATATATTGATAAGTATTTAGAAGGATACATACCAGTTAACTGAGGTTACCTCTGGGGTCACACTCTATTGCTCTGCAAGGTACTTTTTCACAAAGCTGTGCGATTAAGAAATCTCTCTATGCCGGCTCATATAAGATGTACTTTAGTCTTTTTTTTTTTTTTGGGGGGGGGGGATGGAGTCTTGCTTTGTCACCCAGGTTGGAGTGCAGTGGCGTGATCTTAGCTCACTGCAAACTCCATCTCCTGGGTTCATGCAATTCTCCTGCCTCAGCCTTCCGAGTAGCTGGGATTACAGGCATGCACCACCATGTCTGGCTAATTTTTGTGTTTTTAGTAGAGACAGGGTTTCACCATATTGGTCAGGCTGGTCTTGAACTCCTGACTTCAAGTGATCCACCCACCTCAGCCTCCCAAAGTGCTGGGATTACGGGCATGAGCCACCACGCCCAGCCAAGGATGTACTTTATTCTTTTAATGGTCAACAATATTCTTTTGTATGGATGTATTATAGTTCATGTCACCATTTTCCTGTATTGATGGACATGTAAATGGCTTCCAATTGTTTTTGCTACTACAATTGAATCTTACTATAACTGATACGTATTTTAATTCTTTGGATCATAGAAAATAATTTACCCTCTCTTCTACAGGAGCCAATTCTTTTATTATGGTTTCTGAAATAATATACTCTGTTCAATTGTGAAATGTGGTCATTCTAAGCATTAACAATTTTTTTTGTGTGCACTTTATATATTGATATAATTTCTAGTCAACATCTTTAAAATTTTACCAAACACATGCACTTTATGAAGGCTCAATATTCTCATTTCTTTAGGATGAGTACTCCTTTATGATTCTTCTGGTACTAATAATTTGGAGAAGGGAGAGTAAGGTTTTTTAAAAAAAGGAGAACCACAAGGATCTGTTTGTTTTTTCATCTCTACTTACCCTTAATCAGTTACTTTTTTAAAAAAAGAAACTGCTTCTGAGTGTACTAGGCAGGATTCAATGGGAAAATCATGAATTGCTGAAAATTTTCAAGCTTATTTGATCAAAACTGATGGAATCTTCATTGTATTCACCCAACCTTGTTTTATTCATTAAGGCCAATATGAATCATTCAATGCAAAGAATGCTATACTGTACTGGTTTTAAAATTATGGACAATCAATCTTTTTTTTACAGAGGAAATAATTAGCTCTGCAATGTTGGTTAGGTAATTTATCTGTATCTGTACAAGAAAATGAATAATGGCAGAGAAAACCAGAGACGTACACTGTAGCCACATCATCAGCTGTTAAGGTGAGATGTTTGGACTTTCTTACTCTTTTTCTTTTTTTTTCTTGGTTGTCCAAGACCCCCTAAAGCACTTCAGTAACACGGTGTTCAATAGATTTTTGTGGCTACTCTGAAAGTATAATCACAATTTTCTGTGAGAAAATTAATTCCAACTTACAAATAACTAATTTATAAATTCATTTTTGGCAGTTTATTATTTCACTACTGGTCATTGTAGTTAGCATTATTTAATCTAGCTATGTGACTTCAGGTAAGCCACTTACTCTTCCTCCTTCTCAGTAACTTCTTTCATAGAAGATGAGTTAAGCAAGATACTCTCAAACGACATTTTCAGTCTGAAAATTCAATGATTTACCTGAAATCCTGACGTGTTATTAGCAAGATGTCAACACTTACCACTCAATACCAAAATTTCCTTTCAGAATATTCTTTAGCAACGTTAAAAGATTAACATTTCTTCCTCAGGGTAGGTAAAGTAACAGAAAAACATGCTCTGTAATTTTCTTGTGTGTTGTATATAAAGATTGGGCCTGTTAATGGTGCTTCCTTTTAGGTGATGTTAAAAAGAACTGTACGGGAATTGGCATTTATTGAGCGGCTTATATCTGGAATTCTCCTCAGTCCTTTGATACTAGGCCCTTTAATCCACACATTAGCGTTATCTTCATTTTACATAGGAAGAATATAAGGCCGGAAGAGTTAATGTGCACAAGATGACATCTAAGTGGTGGAAGTGGAATCTGATTCCAGAACTGATCAAAAGCTCTTTCCACTCTATAAAGCTGTGTTCATAACAGAACAGGAGCTATAAACTCCAAATATAGTATAATGGAAACAAGTACAGCAAATGTGTCTACATATTTGCTAGGGTAAAAAGCTAAGCTGTTGCGACGGAAATATGGTAGCTCAAATATAGTAGCTTAAAGAACACTCAAATTCATTTTTCTTTTTCTTTCATGTACCAGCCCCAAGGTAAGCAGCCAAGTTACTGGGTAGCTCTGTTCCCCACAGTCATTCAGAGATCCAAGTTGCTGCCATGCAGGTCCACTGTCCCCTGGGTGTTGTCCTCACATGCATTATTAATGGCGCGTGCTCTGGAAGAGCACGTGAGGGGCATGTGAGGGGAGCACGCATGTAGGTGTGTTAGAGGTCTGGAATCAGCCTGCATCACTTTGTTCATATTCCACCCATGAGAACTTAGTCATGTGGCCTTCATCTGGCTGCAAGGAAGCCAGGAAACAGTCTACAGCAGGACAGCCACGCACCCTGCTGTACTCTACACAAATTAGAAAGAGGAACGTGTTCTGGTAGACAACTAGCACCCCCTCAGGCCTCCTCTAATGTCCTTTCCTTAGCGTTAAATCAACATAGACAGGATTAAATAATCTGCAAATAACCCCCTTCCAAAAGATAGGAGTTTATTATGATCCTGAACACAGTGTTTTATAAAACTGTATCAAGAGGACTAGGGAAATATGCTATCATATAACTAAATGAAGATGTGACCTATTCCTTGTACCCTATGGCAACCAAAATGCGTTATCTCACCAGAAAAAAAAAAAAAAGCAATTTATAAGACCAGAGGAAGAAGAGTCAAAGAATAGGACATCTCACTGTTTGTCCATCTTTCCCAGGTTCTATGGAAACAGAATGCGCTGATTCACGGATGAGAGCTTCAAACGCAGGCCACACACACAGACGCCTTATGAAGGCTGCTTCCTACTTAGTTGCTTGCCTAAGTGTGAAAGCAACTCTATAATCCATAGTAAGAAAGCAGATACAGAAATGTTCCCCTGGAATGGCATCGAATAAGCCATTCTCTGACACAAGCAGCATACATTTAGAATGAAAGGAAGAGATGGATTGGAGAATCCCAGCTCATATGACTGAGTTCCTTTCCTTTTTATTTTTTGTAGAAACAGGGTATTGCTATGTTGCCCAGGTTGGTCTCAAACTACTGGGCCTGCCTCAGCCTCCCAAAGTGCTGGGATTACAGGCGTGAGGTAATGTGCCTGGCCAGTTCCTCTCAGGTTTCATTAAGAAGTCTGTTGGTCATTGTAGAGCTGGTGGAAGTCTGTGATGCTGAATAGGCAAATTGTTATCTCCTATTCTCATGTTTCTTTAGAAGAAATACCCATAATTAAGTATTTGTGCTCATCTTTCCATTGTGACCTTACAGAGAAAGAATAATAAACTGACTTGTTGATTAAGCAGACAGAAGTATTCTCAATCGGGGACACCCACTTAGAGAGATCCTGGAAGTGATTTCCTAAAGAACATTTATGTTACTCTCTTCTAATTTTACAAAGCAACATTCTATAGTTTTGCCTCTTGAGTAGACACAAGAAGCAAGCACCTCAAACAAATTAAAAGAATTGCCAACATTTATTGAGCACTTACTAGGTACTAAGCAGCTTCAGCATTTTCCATGTATACGTAAGTTAACTTAACCCTCACAAAAACCCCATGAGGGTGGTCCTATTATCCTCATTTTACAGGTGAGGAAACAGATTCTGAGTGGGTAAGTAGCTTGTATAACTAAGGTCATACAACCAGGAAGCAGTAGAGTCAGGTACAGATCCTGGCCTCCTGACTCCTGAGGATGGATGGGCCTTAATTAGCATCTGTTACCGATATATCAGGAACATCTGCTGTAAATGAAGAACTTGCCATTCTAATTTATAAATTAGGCTCTTCGACGTTTAGAAAGTGTTATAACACAGCATTGCTGAGCTGAAGAAAATTAGTTCCTAGACCTGCAGAGCCAAAGAGCAGATTAGATGTGTGGTTTGAGAACTCTGTGAAGTGCTTGCTGCCTGGGTGGTCACGTGAGTCCCTTCTTTTCTATACTTCCTAATTGCAACACAAGGCTTTTCACTGAAGTACTAATTTACAAGTGGTTTGGGATATTCATAGACCATGAAGGTGATGCAAGAATGGTCAGTTTTTATAAGGGGCCCAAAGCCAGTTAGGAGACAAAAAGTCACTCAAAAGTCAAACCTAGCTCTTTTATTTTATCACCATAGTGTATTTTACAAGCTTTAAATAAGTTGAAATGAATTTTCCCAGCTAAAGTAGTCTGCCATTAGAAACAACCAACATCTCTCAAGTCTCTTGTAAAATAAAAAGAGCATCAAGTAAATTTAAGTAGACTAATCAGAATAGAAGAGGCAGGAGGAGGAGATATCGTCTCTGACTCTCTGAATGAAAGGAGACGGGGCTGTTCCAAAGGAGCTTTGGGAATATTACACACAGACAACTACAGACAAACATCGAACTGGAATTCTAATATAGGAATATTGATGAATCATGAGTAAGGGGCTTATTCCACCAATGAAACTGGCAAGTTATAAGTGAACAGAGGCTTCACTCATAACTAAGTTAGCAACGAAAACTATTTGTGCTTCCTTGGGAGATCTGGTTCTGCTCTGAGCCATGCACAAAATGCATGTTATGAAGGTAACATGATAAAACACAACTAAATGCTATCACAAAGTTTCTTGAAGCTTTGGGCACAAGCCTTCTCAAGTCTCTCTCTCTCTCTTTGAAGACAGGGTTTCACTCTGTTGCCCAGGCTGGAGTGCAGTGGCATGATCATGGCTCACAGTAGCCTCTACCTCCAAGGCTCAAGCGACTGATCAATCCTCCCATCTCAGCCTCCTAAGTAGCTGGGACTACAGGTGCCAGGATGCCCAGCTAATTTTTTTTTTTTTTTTTTGTAGAGATGATGTTTCATGATGTTGCACAGGTTGGTCTCAAACTCCTGTGCTCAAGTGATCTTCCCACCTTGGCCTCCCGAAGTGTTGGGATTACAGGTATGAGCCACCACACCTGGCCTCAAATCTCTTTTAACCATAAATTTGATGAAGGTGGAGCTACAGATATATGCAAAAATATTTACATAACATCCTAAAATATATGAACTATATCAATATTAAAGGAGGGAAAACGTTTAGATATAGGCATATATGTGATTACATGTAACAGTTCCTGGAATTCTCAACTTTCGGAGAAAATGAAATTTTGTATATGTACATACAATGTTGCAGAACTTCTAACCAAATTAAACATTTTTAACATTTATTTTCAGCCCCTAATGAATGCAGTTACCTCAAAACTAACTTCTTTCTCTTATTAATGGTTCTGTTGTGCAATGTGCAATTATCACATTAGAAGCTAGACAAAGTACAATTACATGATCCTAACGTCTTTTTACTGATTTCAAACTTCTTTAAGAAGTCTATGCAATTTACTTTAAAGAAGACCCAAAAGCAAGATATTTGATTCTTTCTTATACTGCTGAAATCCCTAACAATCCACTAATCTACACATTACTCCAATACAGAAATAGATATAACAAGGATTTTTCACAGCAAACTTGGTCAGCTACACCTGTAGCCTAGTTTTATTTGTTTTACTTAGTTCTTTATAAAAACCCTTCATTAGCTTTATTCTTATTTCTCTGCTGTAGTTTACTCATTTTTATGTTAGCAAAAGAAGATCACTATTTGATACTAAAAAAATACTGGAGAGCTTCTGAATTATATTCACGACTCAACCTCATCCTCTTTATCCTTTCCCAAGTATAGCCACATCCCCTTTAAAAATCACCCCTTTTCTTGCCTCTTGTGCTACATTTGGTAACTTTCCATTTTAAGTTTATGTGTGTTTTAATACTTCTGCATCTTTAAAGTCCCAAAGCGATAGAGTAGAGGCAAAGGCTGGCTGGGTATGAATCTGCATTCCATGGAAATGGTCCTGTGGTCACAGAAGAGGACAAAAGGGCAGAGGATGAGGACAAGGAAGGGAGGTCTCACAGGAATGGAACCACGGGAGAGAAAGGGAAGCTCAGGGCTGAGAGAGCTGTAAGGCCATCATCACAAGAGAAGGCAAAGGGTCTCCAAATTACCAGTTTGTTCTAGTCTTTCTTTTGGACTTTTCTGCTACAATGTTAAGAAGTGCTTAACTTACCCATACTACCACTTCAACTGCTCTCAAATATCTGAAGAGTAAGAATGAAAGAATTTTTAAAATTTCCAAAGTCTGATCTTAGTATTTCAAAATCAGTGTATGAACTTTTATACACATTGCTGAATTGAAGCAAAACATAACCTATCAGACATCAATGGGTCCGTTTTTACAATTTAATAATTTCAAAGGAAAGATTAAAAGTGAACCCCTTTTCAATATGGTCAGAACAATAGCAAACAAAATTCTTTAATTTTTGAAACAGAATTTTCTTCTTTGTGGTCAGATTCACCTATTTCATATCCCTCATAATATCATTGCTATCATCTTTCAATAAATGTTGATCTATAAATTAATTAACTTTTTTGAGACAAATCCCTGGTATACTATTCTTCTGATTCCCATGAAAGACTCACTTTTAAGACACAATTGCAGCTGCCCCACACTGCCAGTTACTGTGTCATACATACGCCTTAAAATTCCGTAATCAGCAACCACCAGGTGCCGTATCACATTCAGCACACCACAGTCAGTCAATACAGACATCCCCAAACACACCAAGGCTGGTTTTGTCAAATGTTTTATTGAGTGTAGACATCTGGAGTACTGTAAAACATGCATTATCTGTAGATTCAAAAAGGAGCAAGCCACATTGTCCTCACTGTCAAATGTGTCAGGCTTGGCATACATGATGGAGATTAATGAAGTATCATGAGAGTAATATGGTTCCTGAAAAGCTTCTACAATTTGGAGTAGGGTCTTAATCACGTGAAAAGCAAAGCTGTTCACATTTAGTGAACTTGCATTTCATTGGGGGGGGGCACACAGTATTTTAAATTTAAAACAAATAAAAATAATTTATTTGTTGAAGATTCCCATCTCCCCAACTTTATTTGTCCCATTGGTTTTCAGAAACTTTAATTTTAAAAAACTCAGATGCCTTTTGGAAGTTGTATGTTTATCTGAGCAATAACTAAATTTTATTTCTTCTTCGGTTGTTGAGGTGTGTTAAATTTGAAGAAGATAATATCTCCATCTTCAACAATATAATTTCTGCCTTGTTGTCTGTACTTTCCAGCAGCCTGCAAACAGAAAACATAGAGGAAATGGGTTGTTATTTTACAACTAAATACACAGGGTAAATGGTGGCAACAGATATAAAAAGTATTATACTACTTGGGTGATATAAAAAAAGAAAAAATGAAATATAGGAAGGCATACAAGTTCAAAACTAGACTTGGAGAGAAGCAAAGTATTCTTGATTTGGGCAGAACTAGATTTTCCATATATACATAATCATAATGTATTCTCCACTAAACTGTTGGTACATAAATGTAATTATACCAATATCATTAAGTTTCATTACATGCTGTTTATGGTACATTTCTGATGTGTCTGCAAACATCCAGCAAGTCACTGTAACAAAACAGATCAAACCAGGCAGAAAGAAAAAGACTATATAACTAGTTAAAAGCTGCTTTATTTGCTTAAAGAAATCCTTTGGTGAGACTGGTGATGCCAAAAATATAGTTGGTATAAGGAAAATTATATTCGTTGTTGTGTAAGATTCTGAACTGTTTCCTTGTAGTTTTTAAAATTTAGCCTTGACAATGTCTATACATAGAAATATGTACTAGAATTCATCGTATGGTTTCCTGACTAATGGCCCTAGTTACAAGGAGACTCTAACAGGTTGCAGTTGTAAAGACAGATATTTCTTCCACTTGTAAATTAGTCGGCAAAGCAACTGATTCCACCTGCTGGTATGCAGATCCAGACATGCAATCTGCTGGCAATTTTAATAGAAGCAAGCAGCAGTTCCAGAAAACCAGGTTTAGTCCATGGCATGAACTTGACTTCACCCTAAGTACAACAGACTCTGCAGCACCCACATTTAACACTGCACACGGCTGACATGGTCGCACATGACCCCACCATCGACTCCTCAACAATAAGGACTTGAGGATCTTTTGGGGAAAATTCTCAAAAGTATTTCCCTTCTGTTAGAATGTATTGAGAAGAAACCTTTGCCCAACAGGATTAGTGCTTCTCTTTGAAGATATTGATAAGAATGTTCAAAGCCAAGTGAAATTATACTAATCTGTAACAAAAACACTAATAAAGATCATACATCTGAGGGTAAAATCAACAAACCAGATTGCAGAGCCCTAGTAAGCATATTTTCAATTATCTAGACCACGTATAAAACTGTCCTGATTTTAACAAAATATAAATATATGAAGAATATATAAAACTTATTTCAAAAAGCCAATGTAATGCACCCTACCATTCTAAAATGCATATGTGTATACACACACACATACACACACATATATAAACACATATATTCATATTTTTATAAAGACATGCAATGTATTGAAGGCCATGAGCTACTTATTTCTAGAATCTATAGCCCAATGTTATAAAACTATATAGACAATATAAATCAAGTACATATTGACATGACATATTAATGTAACTTTATATACTTTGTTACCACTCAAGTTTACTATTAATTAAAAGTGACAGTGTTCCTTTAAATTCTCTAGAGACCATTTAATCCATTTCCACTGCTATCAGAAACACTGGTTGAAAAAAAAAATCAATACCCATTTGTGAATCTTGAGTATGTATTAAACAAGACACGTCTAACCAGTTCATTTGCACTTGAAAGCAGCCATCTGTAGAAGCCAGCTTTGCCTAAGCAGATATGATTGCTAATAATGTGATATCCCTGTAGACTACAAAGCCCACACAGAGCTATTCAGTATATAGTTCACAGCACTGGCATTAAATTAGTTATGCTGCACTGGTGTTAGAAATATATATACATACATACACATATACACAATCTTGCCCTCAAGTCTAAAACCTACTTGATAATCTGAAAGTAAACATTTATTGAATAAAGGAGCATAGAGCAATTCATAAATGCTTCATTTTACTTGGACTTCAAATTTTGAAATATTAGTTTTGGAGGTTAAAACAACGTAAAATATTTAATAGCATCCTAGGTGAAAATGTCAGAGTCAACCCTTTCCAATTTATAGTATAAAAACTGCCAGTTAGTGGTAAGTAGTCTTATAAGCAGGAAATATTATTTTATTGGATATTATAAAGTTTCTCAATTGTTAAAGGAAATACTTACATAGATCTACTAAGGATTGGTAAACAGGCTTACCATTTCAAGAGTATAAAAAAAGAAGCATCTGATCTCTGAATTCTAGTAATAGAAAACATCCTCATTTTTATCTTCCTTATGAAAAACAGATATGCCAACATGATGTAGCATGTTGACAAATAATCTGAGATTTTTGTTCAAGTCTAATCAGTATTCCTGACAAAGTTCCATCTCAGTATTTGCATACCTATCTATATCTATACAGATGCCGCCACTGAAAAATTAACAACCGTGTTTACTTGTAAACTGTTACTCCTTCCACTCTTTTAAAAAAACAAAATGGTTCTCATTCAACATTGAACCAAGTATACCAAGAATTTCCCCTCCTCTTCCTGGTATTCCAACAGTTCTATTAAAGTCCTGCTGTTCAGTATGACCTTTCCAATGATACCAATGAAAATAAACTAAACCTGAAATAAACTTTTTTGTATTCCTTTCAACTTATGAAATAGTAAACACAAGAATCTTCTTTAAATTCTATAACATTTTCTATGGTAGTCTTCAAATATTAAATTAAAGAACTGTCCTACAATGTCAGTTTAATCAGCTAATCTATATTAGAAATTGCTAGATTTCTCTAAGTAACATCTAACAAATCAAACAAAATTAATTTTGCAACAGAATTTACATTTAAAAAATCATCTACTACTCATGTATAAAACTGCTTCACTATTAGTGTCTGCAAACCAAATTATCCTTATTAGCTAAAATAAAGCACAATTTTGGACCTGCCCTCTAGTGTTGAGAAAGCAAATCAAATCCCCAAGTATCTTTAAACAACAAACAAGTAAAACCATGAAGTTTTAGAAAGAACAGCTTTTATTTAACTAAGTTTCTATTTCTATTCTTGAAGTAATCATAAGCATATATATTATACTTCAGATATTCAAATGCAATAAGTATAATTTTTCATTGGCCATAAGTGAACAAATTCTTTGAAATTATTTACAATTACTTAAATCTAATCTATTTTTTTTCAATTATAGAAAAAAACTCCACAAAAGTACTGACAATTCACACATTTTTAAAATGATCTAAAAGTATGTAAACATCTATAGTTCTTAAGTCAGTTGATAGTAACACTAAACATTGATCATCTTATTACATTATTTTAGACTACACTCAGTTTAAAAGATAATTATCATTCATTTTTATCATGAATAACCACATCAGTGGAAACATCATGAAATACAAAAATAAAAATAATTCTTTACCTTGACTGCATTTTCAGAACCTTCCTCTTTAAAATCTTCGTATTTCATTACTTCAGCCATAATGAATCCCTTTTCAAAATCTGTGTGAATCTTTCCTGCAGCCTGAGGAGCCTTAGTCCCTTTCTTTGAAAAGAAAGACCAGAGAAAACTAATTGCATTTAAGATGATTGATTGTAAGCACAGAGTTTCTTTTCTCTGATCAGCAGTTGGGCTCAACCAGAACTTAGTTGAATATCTGTTAAGATGTCAGGTATACAATTAGTACATTTTCAACACTGGGTAGTATCTATGCAGCAGATTTAGCACAGATAGATCAGTAGATATTAAAGAAGCGTAGCTTTGTTTTTCCTAACAGTCATCCACTGTTTTATTGATTTAGAAGCAGTGGTCTGGTTTTGGTGTAGGTTTCATTTCGATTTTCTATTCTTCACAGTGGAAAAAAATAGATTTTTAAGTAACTTTCAAGCTGAATTATCAAAGGTTTTAAAAAGATAAAAAGCTCTCAAAATTTCAGCTCATCTAAAGAACATATAAAAATCAATATACAAAGGGGCATTTTAAAGGCATTTCCAGCAAATCATGTTGGAAATCTACATTCAGCAAATAATTGTGAAACTCTCAAAAAATTTCGATAATAAAATCTTTGAACATTTTGCATAATATTCACTGCCTCTAACCATCATGAAGGAAATTCAAGTTGATATAGGAAGAGAAATGTCTTATAATTACCCCATATGTTATATTACAAGGATATATATTCCACACACACATAACCATGGAAAGAAATTTGAGAAATAACGGTGACCTAAAGGCTGCTTAATAAAGCATGTTAAAGTGATAAGGAGTCTGACACTAGAAAGCACAGTTTTTACAATAAAAGATGTATTGGGTTAATATGGTTACTCACTGATGCTTACCTGACTAAATATCTTAGCACATTAAATCATGGATACTTACAATCAGTCTTAAGATAAACCAGCTTTTACGTTTTCAAGCCCAGAACATGCTATGTTTGCTACCTCCACATACTTAAGTTAGAAAGTTTTAAGGCTTTAAAATACATCTTTAAAATATATAGTAAAAATAAATCCTGGCAATTTGTTTACCAACTTGGATTTGCTTTGACATTATTTTTTAAATCTATATAAAAGGACCTTGGTTAGAAGTCAATCAAACATTTTTTTTACAAAGGGGAGAGGAGATAAAAGAAAAGTAAATCTCACATTCACACAAGGCATTTAACATTATGTTGAACTGCCTCCATGTTTCTATCCATATTAAATCAAAATACATGTAACAATAAATTACAGTAGTCACTGAAAACAGGAATCAAAGCACCACTAAAATTTATCGTGTAGCATATATTTAAAAAGCATAATAAAAGACTGAATAAGACACTATTTCTAAAAGTTCTGGTATTATTTTTATATTCTGTAACATACTATTTAGGATTACATATATTTCAAAATATTTTTCAATAGTAACTACTATGTTACAATATATTTAAATTTAAAAGCAAACCATTACAGTTCAGTTTCTGTTGTCCTCTGGGAATAAATTAGTCATTCTCTCTGGTCGTATTCAGTATACATCAATTTTTAAAATACATATCACATTTTTAAAGAAGTAAGACTGAACATACAACACTAAAAATAAACATTACTTCTATGAATTCAAATTTAAAAAGGCATGAATTATTACACATCGAGTTTAGCTTTTTGAGCCCAACTGTGTATCTATGAAGAGCATAATGATGTCATATTGCTTTTATTGCTGAAAATGTAATCCGAGCAAAGCAAAGGAGGAAAGAACCACCCGCAACCCAAACAAACTTAGTGAATACAAAATGAAAAGCAACATCAATTTCACTGCAGACAAACCCAGTCACACAGATTAAGCAAGCACAATACTGGTGCGTCTTATCTCTGACCACAGGAGGAGGGTAGACAGATTCTACAGGATGAAGAAATTCAGACTATGTAATAGGCAGAATCAATTGTTACCTGCCTCAATCAATGCCGCTCCACTTTCACTGTTCAGCAGCTCACAAATAATTAAAGTTATCCTGGACAAAAACCTCATCTGTAATGACTAGCTAACCGCCACCATGACAAACTTCAAAGTCAGTGATATCAATCTGAATTCAATAGTGTGGAACTGGATATAGCTGATGAATAAGTATGAATCTTACCCTGATGGTCCATGCACGCACTTCATCTGGGCCTGCAGTGAAAAAGTATTCTAGTTGGAGTGCTGCAAACCCAGCCTTAATGATCTTTGGCAAAGCACTGAAATCAAATGAAACAAATTCACCCAACACATAAGTTGATTGTGCCAGAAATTGGTATAGAGCTAAAATTACTCATTTCAAGCAGAAAATGTTAAAGGTATTAGTAAATGACCACTCATCTTACATAATACACTTGAAGGGGTCAGAAAGCAAGTAACTATTTTTAAAAACCTCTCTTCTAAAATTGATTTTAATTGTCTTAGCCTGAAGATATTATTTTGAATTGTCTACTATTTAAAAAAAGAAAAATTATGACAATTTTCATCCAAAATTAATTATTTCCAGGACCGGGGCCACAAAAGCAAAATTATTTGATTGAAATCTGATATTTAAACAATATATTACAGTTACTCAGAAAAAATTACGGCAACTGATTCACCCTTTCCCCTCCCCCACTGAACATGACGAAAGAGTTTTGGCGATCATTCCTTCTCAAAAATATACATAACTAATACCTATGTTATAATTAAAACACTGTACGGAGATGACAGATGACAGTTAAAAACTTAATTTAAAATAAATCTTTTCACTCTGTCTCATGGTAAAGAAAGGAGAAGATTCCCTCTTTATAATGGTAATTACTCTGTCATTTATTATTCTATCAGCGCAAGCAATTAAATTACTGCAAGGAAATAGTTGATAATAAAGTGTAGGGAAAATGAATGCTAATTAACCTTTGTGTCATGTTCGCTTCCAGATACTTCTGTCTCTCCTCAGCACTCAATTCTTGCAACTTGAGTTCCAAGGCCCCACTAAAAGGAATGACCAAGGCACCTGGGTCATACTTGTCCACCCACTCTTTAATTTTTATCAACCTGTAGACAAAAAAGGGCACAACATTATCTTGTAGTGCATGCATGACTGTACCACATTCATTATTATCAAGTAGCACATACATATTCATAAGAATTGCACGGTTTTATGATGCCATCTTTTTGTGTATAGCTTTCCAAGGTCAAGGCATTAACAGGCAGCAACTGCTTCAGGTATACGCCATAATATTTTACTGTAACCTCGTTTTACTTTAGCACATTATCTATGGGAACTATTATACAAATATTTAAAAACTTTTTTTAGTTACACTAAAATTGTTCAGCATTAACACCTGTACCCTTGAATAAAGCTTCCATTTTATAATTTTTTGTTTTCCTTACTTTACAAAGTGAATTTTTAAAAAGAGGAGACATAAAGTTCTGTTTGTGTAGGAATCATACCTAAAAATACCAGCTAATTCTGAAGAGCCCTTCACAAATAAATAATTTGTTCTGCCCATATATCTGGTTTAGTTCCTTCATGGACTAACAGAACTCACAGTGGTCACTGGTTTTGAGGAAGATTTTTGCTAGCCAAAACAAGCACGTGCAGAAATACAGATTTACAAATATAGTTGATCACATATGCAGCTCTTATGAACCTGACTTTTGTGAGAACAAGAATAATAGAACTGCAGAGGAAAGAAATTCCTTTAATCACAAAGGATTTGGAAAGCCAGATCAGTTAGGAAACTGATCCTAGTGGTTACCTGAAAAGACATTATTGAGTCATTTTTTTTTCCTTCCAAAGCATGGAGTATTTGGCAAAGTAGTAATTAGAACATAAATGAAATAAGTGTAGTGAATGTATTAATTAGGTTCAGAGTCTCACACTTTCTTAGCTTTTTATTACTGGGCAGGTTACTGAACGTTTTTAAGCCTCAGTTTCCTCACTTGTAAAAACAGAGATAATAATAGTATATATTATATTGTAAGGAACCTAGAAAAGCCTGCAAATAGTAAAAAATTAACAGTAGTTACTATTATTAATTTTCCTTCTCAGATAATCATGGCATATATTCCTATGAATCTGGAACTGAGTTTAGTGTAAGACTATACATTCCATTAAAATTTTTATAAAATTATGCTATAGTCTTACATAATTCTACTAGCCTGCTATATTTAGACAAAGGTTTTAATAGTTATTATGGCAAAATGCTGTGGCAGAAGTCCTTTAAGTAATTAATGTAAATGCCACTTTAGGGGAAAAGAAAAACAAGAAGTAAATCACAAATCCATCAATGGCAGGGGAGCAGAGTTCTTAGAAAAATTAAGACTATGGCCCATTGAGCGGGATTTAGGATGGGAAAAAGGAATGAAAAACAATCACACAAGAGTTTGTATATGTTTGTTATACAAAGGCAACTACTTATTTAATATGTTATTTGTGGTTTTGAATCTTCATAATAGTATTTTTTCTTTTGTTCATATCCTAAAAAATGGACCAAGCCCTACAATTTATTTTGAAAAAAAGTATATTGCCTTTAAAATAAAATTCAAACTAGATGTTTTCTTATCCAAAATTATGAAGGACAGGTTAAAAAAAGGAGGGGGGATTGAAATTGGTGCTTCTGTCTCTGATAATATTATGGTATTCTAAGTTACTTCACAGACTTACACTATTCCAACAAAAGTCTATATTCAAATGTTATCATCAATGGTTTAGTAACATACTTTTATTATACAAGTTAAAATCAAATATGTAATTTTTAAAAAGCAGATCACATACCAAATAGATTCAATGAAAGTGAAATAAAACAAGCCCATGTAAAAGGATAATATAAAAATATCATACACACTTTATTTCATAAATATGGACAACAGAACTAATAAAACTAGAACTGTTATGAAACAACAAGATAAGAAATAATTACTTTAGCTAACACATCAATTCAGAATAACAATAGTCCTACCCTGTCATTTTAGCAGCCTTTCCTGCAGAGTTCTCAGAGGGATTATTTGCATTCCTCAGGTGTTCTATTGTACAATTCAAATGAATAAAGACTTACAAATCATTCCTCTACCGCCAATGTGAGACTTTGATCTGGTGAATACACTATTGTACCTTAACTATAATTGGCAAAAAACCTGACAGTGTAGAGCATCACAAGCTTAATAACAAAGGAGAATATCTCAAAGTGTTGACAGATGATCTTCATAATGCAGAAGCAGAGCTGGTACATTTTAGCAGTAAATGAGCACTGAGGTCTAAAGGTCTCTAAAGTGACTGACATCAGACCTGCTATAGCCTCACTAAAAGAAAAAGGTACCGTAGCACTCTCCCGTAAAGTGAGTTAGGCTCTTTGCCTGCCAGCTTCACTTTTGTGACTTTCACTGTCATAGAAAACACAGGGAAGATGAAAAGTGAGTGAGGTTCTTTGGCTGTCTGCTTTACTTTTGTGACTTTTACTATCAAACAAAAGTGGGAAATGTCCCAAAGTAATTTTTAATTACATCTATAAAATAAACCCAGGGCAATTAACAATATTATTTGATTTCAAGATTATAGACTGAAATATATGTGGTATATCTATTAGGTCTGATGGTTACAAAAGTGTGATAATGAGGCCAAGATCACAAGTCTGAACCCCATGGGGACCAGTTACCTTTTGCAGAAAAATGTCTATTCTCTTGCTACAAACCATACCCCAAACTATAGCCAGTCATCTCAAAAATGTGTGCTATTGGCACATGAGGGATATAGAAAATTAAAGTTGAGCTCAGTACCACTACTAAAAAAAAATTCCAAGCCATTCTGTCGAAGTGCCTGAATAATAATCTCTATGTACAAATGTTAGCAAATGTCTAAAGCAAGTCATCCAATTGCTAGTGACCAAAATAATAATGATGATATTGTCAAAGAATATCAAATTATATGGCGGGTAGGAGGACAAGGAACAGTAAAGACAGCAGACTCCTAAAGAGTTAAACTGTAAAGCCTTACATAGACTTCATTTTGCAAATCTGACTGAGCAGATTACTGCAAAGGGATCCATCCTTCCCCATAAGCAGCAAAAGCCACATTTGATTTCCTCAAAGTCTTAGCAGTAACAAATGGAAAGTGGAAATGCCATTAGTTGTATTTTTCTCCCCAGTAGTGATTCCACAGCAAGAGGACAAAGAAGGGACAACTAGTTTTAAGACAAAAAGGATGATACTTTGAGATACACTGGCAGGTTGTGGTCTACAGCAGGAGTCCTCAACCCCTAGACCGTGGACTGGTACCAGTCGGTGGCCTCTTAGGAATCAGGCTGCACAGCAGGAGGTGAGTGGGGACCGAGCATTACCACTTGAGCCCCGCCTCCTGTCAGATCAGCAACAGCATTAGATTCTCATAGGAGCCCAAACCCTATTGTGAATTGCATATGCGAGGGATCTAGGTTGTGTGCTCCTTACGAGAATCTAATGCCTGATGATCTGAGGTGGAACAGTTTCATCCCGTAACCACTCCCCATCACCCACCCATGGAAAAATTGTCTTCCATGAAACCAGTCCCTGGTGCCAACAAGGTCGGGGACCACTGGTCTATAGATTCTTTGGCAGAATGAGACCATTAGTATTAAGTTAATATCAAATTTCCAGAAGATCATGTCTCAAATTTACTTTTAGCCTTGTAATCTGACTTTCTTGGCCAGTCTTAAAATTCCAGATCCCAAACTTTGATTTTCCCAGGGTTAGTTTACATTGTTTATATTTCTTTCCCCAGATATGAATTTTATTACTAAACATTCTATTTGTTTCTTCCAAATCCACTTGCTTTAACTGGGTAATATTTTACACTTGTTTAATAAGTTCTTTGTCCCTTTCAACATTAATCTGCAAGTTCTTTTCAGACTGCTTTGACTTACACTTTCTTGAGTGTAACTCCCCTCTCAAATCCCCCTTTCCCCATTTGTCATCTGCTAACGATCTTTCAGGACAGTTGGTTCCTGCCTATGTGCTATATTTGTGTATGTGTGGTCATTTTGGCAGCTGCAGTTATGTTCCAAGGGAGTCTGGTGGTCCCCAGGATTGAGATATATCTGTGGGGTAGTCTTGTGGTTACTTCTTCTAGGGAGAGATCTATGGAGGGTCCTGGGATCCAGGGAAGTTTTATTCATGTTTTTAGGCTTAGTGTTTCTGCACTAGGTTATGGGTAATGCTTCTTACAGTGCAGTCTCAGTTTCTAATTTCCTGAGAATAAGTTTCCTCCCTTGTTTGGAAGCAGTGAGGGGTATTTTTCTAGTATCTGGTAATGGAAATGACAGCTTCTTCTGGGCTTTATGAGTGGGCCTCACTCCAGTTATCTATAGCCCGGAAACTGTTCCTTGATTCTTATTCCTATGTGGACACGAAAGCCTCTAAACCACATACAGTAGCCCCCATTTTTCCAGTGGGGATATGTTTCAAGATCTTCAGTGGATGCCTAAACCCTCAGTACCAAACCCTATATATATTATGTTTTTTCCTGAAGCTGAAAACTCTCCAGCTTTTCACTTAAAGGAAGCACTTTATGGCTTCTCTTTGGCATATCCAAATTGCCAGCATCATACACTTAATAATGCCTTTGGGGCCATTATTAAGTAAATTAAGGGATACTTGAACACGAGCACCATGATACCTTGACAATCTGGATAACCAAGATGGCTACTAAGTGACTAACGGGGCAGGTCGCACCCACAGTGTGGATATGCTAGACAAAGGTACAATTCACATTCGGGGATGGTGGTTCAGGATTTCACCAAACTACTCAGAACGGTGTGTAATTTAACACTTAGCTATTGTTTATTTTTGCCCACTTAGTATTTTCAGACTGGTTGACAGTGGGAACTAAAATGACAGAAAGCAAAACTGCAGATAAGGGGGAACTGCTATATTAGCTCAGTTTTCTCTGAAGGCCATGCACTGTCAACTTCATTCTTTACTGTTACTGAGTTTCCTTATTTTTAGCACCTAGAGAGTCCTTTTCTTGCTTTCAAGTCCTATTGTATATTCTTTTTTTTTTTTTTGAGATGGTGTCTCGCTCTGTCACCAGGCTGGTGTACGGTGGTGTGATCTTGGCTCACTGCAACCTCTGCCTCCCAGGTTCTAGTGATTCTCCTGTCCTAGCCCCCCAAGTAGCTGGGATTACAGGCGCCCACCACCACGCCCAGACAATTTTTGTGTTTTTAGTAGAGATGGGATTTCACCATGTTGGTCAAGATGGTCTCGATCTCTTGATCTCAGGTGATCCACCCGCCTCGGCCTCCCAAAGTGCTGGAATTGCAGGCGTGAGCAGTGCTGGGATTGCAGGTGTGAGCCACCGTGCTCGGCCCCTATTGTATATTCTAAAATTACCACACCATCATCAATACCAGTTTTTTCTGGTTATCGTATCTGGTGTTTCTACATATTAGGAACAAGAAGGAAGGAAGCTTCCTGTATTGGCCCAGTTCACCATCTTAACAGGAGGCACTTCATACTACAGTTAAATGTCCATTCTATAATGTTCTAATACGATAGCTTTCAAACTTTTTTTGACCACACCCCCCTAGTAAAAAATAGATTTTACACTTTGACTCAAACATATGGTATACAGACATATTATTTTCACACGCATTATAAAGGGAACAGAGAAATCCCAATAGTGCTATTTGATATTTTGCATAAAATCCAAAACCAAATTCTTGCAACTTAAAACACAACCCTGAAATAGTTTTCTCTAGCATACGTTAATAAGAAACTTATCGTATTATTTTCCCCACCTCAGGCCTTTCTAACCTTTCAACTACGTCTAGCCACTCAAATTCTGATGACAATTTCTGAAAATCCTTTAAAGATGGGTCAATCCAACAACAAAATCAAGTTATATTACCATTTATGGCATCTTTGTTGATATATATTAGGATATTCTCAAATCTCAAATAAGTATATCAAAGTATACTTAAAATATTTTTTAAATGTACATATGGTATTATTAGACCTTTACAAATACCTTATATAATTACTTGTTTGAACTTACATCTTCACTTTAAAAATAAATCAACAGTGATATCTTGCTTTGCTAATTGAATATAACTGGTGGCAAGAACCACATCTCAATATACACAAAATGATACAACTTACACAAAAGAGGCTCCAGGGCTGGTTAATTAAGTAATTTAGTATCATTCAGTCATTAAGGACTTGGCTTTTACTAAGCTAGCTCCCCTCATGTTGTCCGTGGGATGGATGTACCATTAATCCAGGGGATTCTGTTAAACACTAATATCATTTCTACTTTTTTCCCTTGAAGGTTTATACTCATTTATATTACAACTGCTCAGCGTCCCAAAGCATGATTTCAAGATATCAGAGTCCTCTTTACCACTTTCCAAATATGATTACTATAAATTAATGTCAGTTTACAGTATTAACCTGTAAACCTGTTATAGCAGGTTTATAACCCGCACTGAAATCAATACCACAAACAATATACAAACTAAAATATGTCATAAATAATATTTTTTCAAAGTCAAAATTCCAAAATTCTCAACTCTTCAAAATTCTTTGAATAAAATTATTAAAATTCAATACATCTTTACTTTTATTTCTGCTTATAAACATTTTCTGAATGGAGGTTATTAAGGAAGTCTGTGA
Source organism: Macaca nemestrina (assembly GCF_043159975.1). Taxonomy (NCBI): domain Eukaryota; kingdom Metazoa; phylum Chordata; class Mammalia; order Primates; family Cercopithecidae; genus Macaca; species Macaca nemestrina. Next base: position 71,983,864 of record NC_092135.1, read on the forward strand.
TGAAAACAAGAAGGAGAAAGAAGAAATATTAAGAAAGTAAATTCTAGTTTAACTGACTAATGTTTGAAAGTCTAATCCCTCTTCTCAAAGAGAGCTAAGGCCGGGCTTGGTCGCTCATGCCTGTAATCCCAGCACTTTGAGAGGCTGAGGCAGGAGGACTGCTTGAGCCCAGGAGTTCAAGGCTACAGTGAGCTACAAGAGCACAATCATACTCCAGCCTGGATGACAGAGTGTCAATAACAAATAATAAATAATTTATTTATTATTTCCAAAAATAAATAAATAAACAAATAAATAAATAAAGCTCCATCTTCCATACATGTAAGAGACCTCAAGTTTCAGTGTTCTTGTCTGACTTTATGGAGTTGTACAGAATAACATAATTGCAACTTTGATTGTATCATTTGAGTGTGTGATAGAAATGCAGGAATCTCAGCTGGTCATGGTGGTTCACACATGTAGTACTAGCTACTTAGAAGGCTGAGGCAGGGGGATCCCTTGAGCCCAGGAGTTGGAGGCTACAGTGAGCTATGATCCTGCTTGGCCAAATGAGTGAGACCCCATAAAAAAGAAAAGAAAAAAGAATAAAAAGAAATGCAGAATCTTGAACCCCACCTCAGATCAGAATCTGCACTTTAACAAGCTCCCTGGGTGATTCATATGCATGTTAAACCTTCAGAAGCACTGAACTAAAGGACTTTGAAAATAAACACACACGAACTGAAAGCACGAAAATAGCTGAGATAACTATGCAGACCAACTGATAAACTAGAGGCGGATAATGACTACCTATACTGCTGATAGCAGAGAACAGTGAGAATGATAGGAAAATTCCTGCTTCTATTTCCCAGGTTCAAAACCAGAAAAGGAAATGTCACCAGAATTTCAGGAAGTATAAGGAAAATGTTTGCTCTGAAGCCTCTGCAATGTCAAAGAAGTCTCAGATTCACATTATTATGGTCAACAGTGTCTTACTTTGTAAGACATAATTATTGGCTGGGTGCAGTGGCTCATGCCTGTAATCCCAGGACTTTGGGAGGCCGAGGTGAGGGGATTACTTGAGCTCTTGAGTTTGAGACCAGCCTGGGCAACATGGTGAAATGACGTTCCTACAAAAAATACAAAAATTATCCAGGCGTGGTGGCCCATGCCTGTAGTCCCAGCTACTCAGAAGGCTGAGGTGGGAGGATCACTTCATCCCAGGAGGAGAAGGTTGCAGTGAGTTGAGATCATGCTACTGCACTCCAGCCTTTGTGACAGGGCGAGACCCTGTCTCAAAAAAAAAAAAAAAAAAAAAAAAAAAAAAAAAAAGACATAATTATGCATTTCTTATCCTAATAAGCCTCAATACCTGGAAAAACATCTGTAGTAAGTTAGCTTTGGAGTCTAGATTGAGAATATAAGAAGTGATTCCAGGACAGAGGACTGTGAAATCTAAATTTACATCAAGTGAAAGATATATTACCACAAATTGTTCCCTATGAGAACCTCACAGAACTACTGGCTAAAAAACCCCACTCATTTTAGTCACTATAATAAGGCAGCACGTGTCTGTGTATGTGTAAGAAAATAAATTCTAAAGAAATGGCCATTTCTTTTGCAGCATAAAAAAATTGGATTTCAGACTTTCTGTTTTGAGGATTAACACGCTTTCTGATTCTAGCGATAACTGGAAGACTACCCCAAAATTGAAATGACGAGTGTTACAACAAGCAGGCAACCTGCAAAGCAAATTTGAATGTTTAGCAAAAAGGCTCCACTTAAAAAAAGTTCTTTGCAATGAATAAACAGGTGGAAAGAAAATATTAGGGTAAATTCTAATTAGTTTGAGTTAATCATAGTTCCCCATTCTCCAGCTGGCAAACGGTTTGAGGGGGCATGTGAACGAGTTCTAATCAAAAGAGCCAATGGAGTTTGTGGGAAGATCTGCTAAGGGACTTCAGGAAAAAGCTCCAAAAGGCTCCTCTGCCTCTTAAAGAGAGAAAAGAAGAGCCTCTCTGGCGGAGACTATTTTGGATTTCATCCTTGGCACTCTAGCGGCCATTTTGTGACCGTAAGAAGGGAAGTGGGGAAAGATGGGAAAACCCTTGTTCTTGAAATCATAGGAACATTTAATTAACCAACCGAGGAGACAAACTACCTTGGGTCTTAGGTACTGGGATTATAATATTTGTAGCTGAAGGAATCCCGATACTGATAATGATGACATCTTAGGGTTATCGTCATGTAAGTATATGACTGTAGCTCCTCTTAACTGGTCTAAATCTAATTTGTTCTTTAAGATAAGAATCTCCTCTAGAGCCTTCCCTGAGCTCCCATGTGGGCCACAGCTATCACCACATTCCATTGTATACTATAATATTGCATATAGTTTTCTGTTTATATCTTCATACTATAGAAAAAAATTTCTTGAGGTCAGGGACTGTGGCTTTACTCCCCATTATATCCACAGAAACCTCCTAGCACAATGCCTGGCACATAGTAGATGCTCAAATATTTTCTAAATAGATAATAAGGGGGAAAGAGTTTCAGCTAATACCTAGCTGAGTGACTCCAGGTGGTTACTTAACATCTCTTAGCTTTAATATACTCATCTGCAAACTGATCTAGATAAGTAGTTTTCAACCTCTTCCGAGTTCTGTAAAAGGATTTCCCAACGTGGAAGGAAGAGAAAGGGTAGGAAGAACAAGGGAAGAAGGGACAGTGAGGTTTTGGATTTTCCACTCTTGCATTTCAACCAGAAATGCTACATTTTTATATGACGGGCTTCTGCATAAGATTTTATCTGAAGATTTTATCTGTCATCATCTGTTTTATCTGTTGTTTTTAACGACTCTAAAGTTCACTGGTTAAATTATCTCTTTCAGATGGAAAATTCTGTAACTTTATGGCATATGCCAGAAATAAACAAGTACAAGTGCTGAAATCTTCAGGTACTTCATTCAGATTTCTGCTTAAATTTTACTTTTCAACATCTTTTTAAAAATAATGGCCGGGTGCGGTGGCTCGTGCCTGTAATCCCAGCACTTTGGGAGGCCGAGGTGGGCGGATCACCTGAGGTCAGGAGTTTGAGACCAGCCTGGTTAACATGGTGAAACACTGTCTCTACTATGAGCCAGGCATGGTGGCAGGGGCCTGTAGTCCCAGCTGCTCAGAGGCTGAGGCAGGAGAATCGCTTGAACCTGGGAGGTGGAGGTTGCAGTGAGCCAAGATCATGCCACTGCACTCCAGACTGGGAGACAGTGAGACTCCGTCTCCAAAAAAAAAAAAAAAAAAAAAAAAAAAACCTCTTCCTTCCCATTTTCTGTCAATCTCTATTCCCTTACATTGACTTATTTTTATTCAGGGCACTTATTACATTATGTACTTAATGTTAACCATCTTCCACCTGGCATTAGTGGACCCACCTGACCAGTTATTGAGCCAAGGAACTTTTTGAATATTTTCTACACTGCAGTGTATCTCCAGCACCTAGAATAGTGCTTGGCATAAGCAGATGCTCAATAAATGTTGGGTGGATCAGTGAATATGAATGAATGAATTTGAAACTTAATCTACAAAAAACTAAGTAAAAGAACATTTAGGGCCAGGTGTCTGGTGGTGGCTCACGCCTGTAATCACAGCACTTTGGGAGGCCAACGCAGGCAGATCATTTGAGGCCAGAAGTTTGAGACCAGCCTGGGCAACATAGTGAAACCCCGTCTCTATACAAAAAATACAAAAATTAGGTGTGGTGGCATGCGCCTGTAGTCCCAGCTACTTGGGAAGCTGAGGTGGGAGGATCACCTGAGCCCAGGAGTTCAAGGTTGTGGTGAGCTGTGATCACAGCACTGCACTCCAGCCTGGGTGACAGAGTTAGACTCTGTCTCAAAAAGAACATTCAGAAGCACGTATTATTCTTACATACCTTATCTACTTATCTTCTGCTAGGGTCAACCTTTAGAAATTAATATGCTTGTTTAGTTTAGAAATTAGTATGCTTGTTTTTTAGCTGGAACTGTGAAGTGAAAATCGCAACAGGACCTGTGGGAGTCATATCTGATTGCTATAAGGCTATATATAAAAAAATCAGAGTACAGTGGGGTTATTTTCATTGCAAGTTCTATCTGTGGCTTGGCCGACTACAATTCAAGTCTGAGCCATCAGGCTGCTAACCATCTCAAGGTTCTCTGTGAATGCACAAAACAAGCAGCACCTCAACCTTTTAGATCATTCCCGAATTTCAGGCTTCTGACTCTGCTTCAAGGTTACTAAGACTTGTGTTCAGACTAAGTGGCCTCCAGCAGGTTACATTTTTGAAACTTTAAAGCAGTGTTTCTCAAAATACGGTTTGTGAACAACCTATAAATCCAGGCTTTACAAAAAAAGCTAAATTGGCTGGCTGCAATGGCTCACGCCTGTAATCCCAGCACTTTGGGAATTTGGTGGGAAGATGGCTTGCGCACAGGAATTTGAGAATAGCCTGAACAACATAGCGAGACCCCATCTCTACAAATAAAAAATAAAATAAAATAAAATAATAAAATTAGCCAGGCACGATGGTGCGCACCTATAGCACAGTCACCCAGGAGGTTGAGGTGGGAGGATCACTTGAGCCCAGGAGAGGCTGCAGTGACCCATGATTGCACCACTGCACTGCACTACAGCCTGGGTGACAGAAGAAGACCTCTTCTCAAACAAAACAAAACAAAACAAAAAAAACCCCACCCACCAACCAACCAAACACCACCACCACTACCAAAAAACAACTAAATTTATGATCTCTAGAAGCAAGGAATATGCATTTAACTCTTACAGCACTTTGTACTCGGACGTCTGAAAGTCCCTGTTTTTTAAATCTGTATCTATTCTTTGTAATTTTATATTCTGGTTGTAAACATCACACATAGAAACATTCTGTAATTATAGTTGTCATGAGATACGAAGCCAATATTTGTATCTAAAGACTATGAAGCTCAGTTAGCTGCAAAAAAATTTCCCAACCCTATATTATGTTCCCATATACAAGATAAAATTACATCTGGCCATAAGGCTCCAGGATAAACTATCTCTCTTTTCCATTTTTATTCAAAGAGGACAACAACAATAGGCTGATGTAGTTTATAATCAAAATGTAAGTTTACAGGGAGAGCCACAAATCTTGATTTAACTACCACTACATATCATTTTCTTAGAATGTGATCAGAGATGGAACTTGCATATCCAAACTGTTTATGAGGATGGAGAAAATCAAAAGACTCCCTCTGATATATTGGGAGAGATGAGGAGAGGATGCTGAGAATAGAGAGGGCCTGCATCCCAGCATGTGTGGCCCAGTGGTATACAAGGAAGAAACACTACCATAAAGAAGACAAAAACGTCAGTAGAGTCTGAGACTGGCTGAAACTGATGAAGGGTCTATAAATGACACAAACTAAACTGAGACAGAAATATATTTAACAAAAGAAGTCTAAGACTTTTACATGGAAAACTTTAAAGCATCACTGAAAGAGATTGGAGAGCTAAGTAAACGGAAAGATATCCATGTGAGTAAACTGAAAGGCTTAATATTAACATGGCAATATTCCTCAAATAGATCTACAGATTCAATGCAATTCTTATCAAAATCCCGGCTTTTTCCCCCCAGAAATTGAGAAGTCAATCCTAAAATTCATATGAAAATGCAAGAGCCAAAACAATCCTGAAAAAGAACAAAGTTGCAGGGTTTACCCTTCCCTCTTTTAAAACTTATTACATAACTATAGTACTTAAGACTCGGCAGCACTGGCACGAGGCTAGATGTAAAGATTCGTGGAAGAGAATTTGGAGTCCAGAAGTAGATCCATACACTTATGGTCAACTGATTTTTAAAAAAATTGTGGTAAAGAACAAACAACGTAACATTTACTATTTTAACACTTGTAAATTTACTAAGTATACAGTTCAACAGTGTTAACTGTATTTACATTGTTGTGCAAGGCCTCTCCAGAACTTTTTCATCTTGCATATCTAAAACTCTATAGCCATTGAGTAACACCTTCCTGTTCCCCTGGCAACCACTATTCTACTTCTGTTTTTATGAGTTTGACTACTTTAGAAACTGCACATAACTGGAATCATATAGTATTTGTCTTTTTGTGACTGGCTTATTTTAGTTACCATAACGTCCTCAAGGTTCATCCATGTTTTAGCATGTGACAGGATTTCCTCAATTTTAAGGCTGAAAAATATTCTACTGTTTGTATGTCTATACTACATTTTCTTTATCCATTCACTTATTGATGGATATTTGGGTTGCTTCTATTTCTAGCTGTTGTAAATAATGCTGTACTGAACATGGGTGTGCAAATATCTCTTCAAGACCCTGCTTTCAATTCTTTAGGATATTCACCCAGAAGTGGGTTTGCTGGATCACACAGTAATTCTATGTTTAGCTTTTTGAGGACCCATCAAACTGTTTTCCGTAGTGGCTACATCACGTTTTACATTCCTACTAGTACTGCACTGCACAAGGGTTCTAATTTCCCCACATCTTTACCAGCACTTGTTATTTCCCGTTTTTTTGTTTTGTTTTGTTTTTGACAGTGGCTTCCTAATGGGTATGGGATGATGTCTCATTGTGGTTTTGATTTGCATTTCTCTCATGATTACTGATGTGCATCTTTTCATGCTTGTTGGCCACTTGTATATCTTCTTTGGAGAAATGTCTACTCAAGTCCTCCGCTCATGTTTTTAATTGGATGGTTGTTTGTTGTAAAGTTTATTTATGGTTAATTGATTTTTGACAAGGTATCAAAACAATTCAACGGGTAAAGAAGAATCAACAAATGGTGCTTAGACAACTGGATATCCACATACAAAAATTAAAATGGACCGAAGATCTAAATGTAAGAGTTAAAAGGTAAAAAGTTTATGTAACAAAAGATACTATCAAGAAAATGAAAAGACAGGCCACAGAATGGGATAAAATATTTGGAAATCATACATATGACAGAGGTCCAGTATCCAGAATATATAAAGAATTCTTATAGCTCAACAATAAAATGACAGAAATTAAGTTTAAAAATAGTCAAATATCCCAGCACTTTGGGAGGCCGAGACGGGCGGATCACGAGGTCAGGAGATCGAGACCATCCTGGCTAACACGGTGAAACCCCGTCTCTACTAAAAAATACAAAAAAACTAGCCGGACGAGGTGGCGGGCGCCTGTAGTCCCAGCTACTTGGGAGGCTGAGGCAGGAGAATGGCATGAACCCGGGAGGCGGAGCTTGCAGTGAGCTGAGATCCGGCCACTGCATTCCAGCCTGGGCGACAGAGCAAGACTCCGTCTCAAAAAAAAAAAAAAAAAAAAAAAAAAAAGTCAAATATTTTGAATAGACAGGTCTCCCTAGAGAATATATAATAACAATATTATATAGCAATAATATACCAATAAACATAATAAAAAGATGTTCCTCATTAGTCATTACAAGAATGTAAATCAAAACCACAAGGAGATACCACTTCACATCTACTAGGATGACTATAATTAAGGAGACAGACAATAAGTAGTATATCCATACAACAGAATATTATTCAGCAATAAAAAGAAATGAGAAGCTGATACACACTACAACATGGGTGAACACTGAAAACACTATGCTAGACACAAAAGGTCACATATTGTATGATTCAATTTATGTGAAATAGCCTCAACAGGCAAATCCAAAGAGACTGAAAGTAGGTTAGTGGTTACCAGGGATTAGGTTGGAGAGGCAATGGGAAATGCCTGTTAATGGGCATGGGTTTCTTTTTTGGGGTGATGAAAATGTTCTGGAATTAGTGATAGCAACACAACAATGTAGATATACTAAAAACCACTGAACTGTGTGCTTGAAAAGAGAGAATTTTGTGTATGTGAATTATATCTAAAAAATAAAACCCCAAAACTAAACTGAGAACTAATCTAAAGATTAAAAAACAGAAATGCTAATATTCCCCACATTATGATTATATGATGTCTAACCTTCCGTTGGAAATAGTATGGGCCAATAGAAAAAGCAGAGATTTTGGAGTAAGGTGTGTAACAATTCAAATTACAGCTCAATTACATACTAGCTATAAGATTCTGGGGAAGCCATTTAAGCCACCCCAGCCTCAGTTTAATCACATGTAACAAAAATAATACCTACCCTCACCGGTGGATGTTAGGATTAAAATCCCTCGAATGTAGGACGCCTGCACACAGTGGCCCCCAATTTTAACTGTCTGCTGTCAGTGAGTGGGTCATTCTCAATAGTTACCATAGAGTTAAAAATACTGTTATATTGCCTGTGAGTAAAGAATGGGAGCTCTTTTTAAAATTCAGGTCTTGGCTGGGTGCGGAAGCTCACGCCTGTAATCCCAGCACTTTGGGAGGCTAAGGTGGGCGGATTATGAGGTCAGGAGTTCAAGACCAGCCTGGCCAACATGGCGAAACCCCGTCTCTACTAAAAATACAAAAATTAGCTGGGCGTGGTGGCGAGTGCCTGTAATCCCAGCTACTTGGGAGGCTGAGGCAGGAGAATTGGTTGAAACCGGAAAGTGGAGGTTTGAGCGAAACTCCAGCCTGGGCGAAAGAGCAAAACTCCGTCCCAAAATAAATAAAATTAATAAAAAAAAATAAAAATCAGGTATTTATTTCTGAGAATTCTTGACTAACTGAATATTTACAGATAGGGAGGTAACTGGAAGGGAAAGAATTCAAGCACAATGACTGGAAAAATACATTTAAGCAACTATGTGTATTAATAAGCATTATGCTAGATCTTGAGGGTGCAACTTTGAAAAAGGAGTGTAGGGGATGGAAAAGGAAAGCAATATATTTAACAGTCTTTTCAGTTACATACATAAAACTTTTTTTTAGGTTAAATTCAGTTGGAATAAGAAAAACAGAAAGGAAAGGTTTTTGTTCGTAACAGAGCTGGGATTCTGTGGGGCCAGTAAGAAAGTAAGAAACTCCTGGCTGGGTGCAGTGGCTCATGCTTGCAATCCCAGCACTTTGGCAGGCCGAGGTGGGTGGATCACTTGGGGCCAGGAGTCTGAGACCAGCCGTAATCCCAGCTACTTGGGAGGCTGAGGCATGAGAACCTGGGTGGTGGAGACTGCAGAGAGCCGAGATCACGCCATTGTACTCCAGCCTGGGCGACAAAGTGAGACTCTGTCTCAAAAAAAAAAAAAAAAAAAAAGGAAAAAAGAAAAGAAAGGAAGACATTTGCAGGCAAAAGATAAATGTGGATGTGTATGACAGAACCCACTTGCACAGACATCCTTTCCCAAGTGGATCCTTCTTTCTGAAGTTGTTCTTAATTCATCCTCTGGAGGGTACTTCCTTATTCTAATAAAAGAGTCCATTCCATGATCCCATTTATCCAAATCGTCTCACTATTTATCATGTGGGGTATATGTAGTTTCATAAAGGAGTAGACACTGAGGGATACAAAGCCAAGGCAAATAGTCATTGTAAAAAAGGGAAAGTCACTGTTTCTGGATCTTTAGAGAAAAGGAATTTGAGCACGGGAGAAACAAGCAGCACTAAAAAAGGAGTGGTGGCTCTTATTCAAGCTTTAATAGTTACAAAGTTTCAATAGTTTAGTTACAAATAGGCAGGTGAAACAATTCCTACTGACATATACTTTCAGTGGAACCATGTTAGATGAGAAATAAAACATTTTGGAAAATACATTTACTCTATATACTTTTCCCTACCAGCGGTATGCATGCAACCTGTGGCAAAACTTTCAGCTGCTTCTGAAAGACTTATTCTATCTTAAGGAAATGTTTATTTTAACATAATTTGGTGTTTACAGTCTTATACAAAGTGCCAACTGGCTTAATGGAATATTCTGACATGAGAAAAGGAAGGATTGGGAAATGTGTGAGTAGAATCATATCCACCAAAACTTGAAGTTGACTTCATAGCTTATAGTTTTACAAAAAGAATTTTACAAAAAGAATTTTTGTAAATAAAATACAAAAGTTAATTTATTTTCATTAAAGAAATTCTATAAATAAAGGACTCCCACAAGCAACCTGTTTGCAAAGGAGGTAGTATGGAATATGGTTATAGAACACTGGGCCAGACAGGGGGGATACTGGCCATGCCATGGAACTTTCTAAAGTCTCAGTTTTCTCATCTATAAATGGAGGTAATAATAGTAGCTACTTCAGAGGGTTATGACGAAGATTAAATGAGGACGTACACGTAAAATGCTTAGCATGGTGTCTGATGCAAGGTAAGTGCTCAACATGTACTGGCTATTATTATTATTTATAAAGTGAAGAATGGCTTCCGCAAAGTTCAGATCACATTTTCCTAAACAGAATTGTGTTGTATTTACCTGTGATGTGGCTACTAATCAGTTTTACCTGAGAAGGCAGGTCTAAGCACTAATCACTTCAAAGGCATTTTTTTCTCTTTTCTTCCTTAAATTTTTCTGTCCGTTGTATAGACAAATGGCAAGTTTTGCTATTCATTAAAAGTCACTGCTGAGTGATAAGACTGCAGTTTCTAAGAAGGGCAAAAAAAAAAAAAAAAACAAACTATGTAGGGTTGCAAATATTACATAGAAATAGATTTGAGGTAAACCAGTAGGAAGCATATTTGACTTTGTTATATTTTCTTTCTTTTTTTTTTTTTTTGAGACGGAGTCTTGCTCTGTCGCCAGGCTGGAGTGCAGTGGTGCGATCTCGGCTCACTGCAACCTCCGCCTCCTGGGTTCAAGCGATTCTCCTGCCTTAGCCTCCCGAGTAGCTGGGATACAGGTGCGCACCAACACACCCAGCTAATTTTTGTATTTTTAGTAGAGAGGGGGATTTCACCAGGTTGGCTAGGATGATCTCGATCTCTTGACCTTATGATCCATCCGCCTAGGCCTCCTAAAGTGCTGGGGTTACAGGCGTAAGTCACTGGGCCCGGCCGACTTTGTTCTATTTTCTAAATCAATACCACTCTAAGTAGCCAGCGAAGGAACCATTTGTTACTTGGCCCTGTGTATGAAAAGCTGTTTCATATACTCCATTCTCGCCATATTAGGAAAGACAAAAACTGATGAAACATTTATTCCTTTGCTGCTATCCTCACTGCAAAGTTCTTTCCATCACCCAGACACATTGCCTTTATGTTTACCTACTGTTTACATATAAATTAATTCACTTGAAAATAAATTGCCAAAAATAATTTTATTAATGACATATAATAATTAAATATTCCTGAGTGGTTTCTCATACTTTAAGATTTCTGCTCTTAATATCAAAATAATAATCATAAATGAGAAATCAAATGCTATGTAATTGACTTCAGTCCATTTTAAATTTTGTTCCCAGTGGAGACATGGAATAGGTTTCCATCTTCTAATAATTAGTCTAACAGTTATTAAATGCACCTTATCTTTCCATTGTAATCACAGAAATAAAATGAAAACAATATATCACTATTTGTCTATCAAATTGGTAAAGATTAAAACAATAATAACAACCCAGTGTTGGCTGAGGTTAAGACAAATGTATTTTCTTGAATGGCTGCATGAGTGTTTAATGTATTTTATCTTTTTAAAAAGTAAATAACCCCCAGCACTTTGGGAGGCTAAGGCGGGCGGATCACGAGGTCAAGAGATCAAGATCAGCCTGGCTAACATGGTGAAACCCCGTTTCTACTAAAAATACAAAACATTAGTCGGGTGTAGTGGCGGGTGCCTGTAGTCCCAGCTACTTGGGAGGCCAAGGCAGGAGAATGGCGTAAACCTGGGAGGCAGAGCTTGCAGTGAGCTGAGATCGCGCCACTGCACTCCAGCCTGGGCGACAGAGCGAGACTCCATCTCAAAAAAAAAAAAGTAAATAACCAAACAAGAAACACTGGGGGACCTGGATCAATAAAATGTAGTACATCAAAATAATAATAATACATCACAGAGCAATGAAAATACATGGGAAAAACATTCATGGTAAATTGAGAATATTTATTCACATAAGAAGTATTTATTAAATATTTACTATGTGTCAGACACTGTGCTAGCTGGGTAATGGGTTGGTAGGAGTAAGAAAGACAGACATTGTCCTTGTCTTCACAGAGATGACCAAGTCAGCAGTTGATTGACCTCTCTAGGTATTTTGTATGTATATTTATATATACCTAGTAGGAAACAAGGAGATATTAATAACTTTTTTTTTTTTGAAACAGGGTCTCTGTTGCCCAGCCTGGAGTGTAGTGGCGCAATCATGGTTCACTGCAGCCTCGAATTCCTGGGCTTACCAATCCTCCCACTCTCAGCCATCTGAGTAGCTGGGATTACAGGCATTCACCAGCACACACAGCTAATTTTTAAATCAATTTTTTAAGAGTCAGAGTCTCACTGTGCTACCTATGCTGGTCTTGAACTCCTGGCTTCAAATGATCCTCCTGCCTCAGCCTCCAGGAAAAAATATTTTCTATTGAGGTAGAATTAACAAATAATTAACATGTACAGATCTTAGATGTTCTGTTGAACGAGTTTTGAAAATTTTATATGCACATGTAACTATCCCCCCAACAAAGATATGGAACATTTCCACAGAAAGTTCCCCTATGCTCCCTTCCATGAATCCCCACCTTCTCTCCAAGTTGCTCTGTGTATTTTCTTAGTGAGGTGTATGATTTCCACAGCATAAACAGACCACAACTTATCCATTTTCCTATTGATGGACAAGTGAGCTGTTTCCAGTTTTGAACTATCATGAATAAGGCTGCTACTTTGTGTAGTAAATGCATGTATAAGATATGAACATGTTTCCATTTCTTTTGAGCAAATACTGAAAGTTGGAATTACTGGATCACAGTGTAGATATATGCTTAACTTAAATGAAAACACCAATTTTCCAAAGCAGTTGTATCACTTTATATTCCCACCAGAAATGCATCACAGTTCCTTTTGTTCCCCTTCCTTATCCACACTTGGTGGTGTTAGTTTTATTTTAGCCATTCTATTAAGTATGAAATATTAAATTGAATATAACCATATTCAATTATGGTTATAATCTGACTTTCCATGATGGCTTAAAGATGCTGAGTACCTTTCCATGTTTATTCATTTATCTTATTTAATAAAGTATATGTTCAAGTCTTGCTCATTTTAAAAGTTGGGCCATTGGTCTTCATATTGTTCATTTGTAGAAAATTTAAAAACATATATTCTGAAAACAAGTCCTTTGTCAGATATTTGTGTTGTGAATATATTTTTCTAGCTGGTGGCTACTCTACTCATTTTCTTAATGGTGTTTTTCGATGAACAGAAGTTTTTCAACATAATGAAGTCCATTTTTTCCCCCTTTTATGGTTAGTGCTTTTTGTGACTTATCCAAGAGATCTTTGCCTATCCTGGGTTGTGAAGATATTCTTCTATGTTTCAATGAAGGATTGTGACATGAAAAAATGGCAGAGTGGAAGTGTTTGAAGCTAATCAGAATGCCCTGCGGAGGAAAAGAAGCAACAGAGTCAAGGACAGTAAGTTAGGAGGCAGTTACCTAACTCCAAAATGAAGTGATGCAGTTTTAGTCTTGCTTGACAAGCAGTGTAACTGAAGAGGAAGAGATGAATAAAGGTGAGATTTAGAAGAAAAAACATGAAACTTGATTAACTGAATATCATATATAAAAGAAGATATGTTAAAATGACTTGAAGAGCCCAAGCCTAAATGATTCAGAGGGTGCCAATACTAACAAAGACAGGAGAGTCTGAAAGTGAATTTCATTGTGGATATTACTATAGAAAAAATAGAGAGTTTAGTTTTATATATCTTACATTTCGTATGATAAGAGAATATTCAAATGAAGATTTCTTGTTGACAATCAGGAATAACGAAACTTGAAAAGGGTAAAGAGGAGAAACTAAGGCTAGGTTTATAAGTCATTAGCAGAGAGCAATGCTTCTCAAAGTATCATCCAAGTGTCAGCAACATCAGTATCACCTGGGAGCACGCTGGACAATTGTCAGGCCCCATCTCAGTCAGAAACTCTGAAGGTGAGGTCCCACAGTCTATTTTAATAAAGCCTCCAGATGATTCTAATGCACACTAAAGTTTGAGAACCAACAGCACACGGGTTAGAGCTGAGGCATAAGCACAGAAGGCAAGTGAAAAAAGTTAACAGAATCCCGCAATTACTAATCCCTAGGGAAGAGTCATGGCGGACAGAGAAAACTCAGTAGAGACGAGATTAGAAATGAAAGGCTAATAAGCCTGTCACCCAAAAGCCAAGCAGAAGAGGATGTCATGAAGTTTCTAAGTTTGGTTTATTCTGAGAGAGACAGAGACAGAAAGACAGAGAAAAGCACATAGAATGAAAATGCCCTTTCTCCATTCAAGACCCCCACCCCAAAAATGAAGGTCATATTGTTTTGAGGAAGAACATTAATCATGATCTACTTTCCAGACTAGTTTTCCTTCATATAAGGGAAATCTGCAGAGTAATAATAAAACATATACTGCTACACAGCTACAGTTTTTGAAAGGGAAAGGAGAAACTGACAGGCATTTTACATATGCAATTTGATTTACTACTTAACGATTTGAGATTGGTATGATTTGTCTACAGTGGTAAATGCAGGATTCTAGCCCATCTAATTTCAAAGTTCCTGATCTTCCTGTTGTATCAAGTTGCCTGTTTATTTTCAAAAACTCAATTTGTGAATTGAGAGCTACACTTTTCAAATGACACTTTTCCTTCATTTGTACACAGAAGACTGCTGAGCTTTTTATGGAGGCCCAAGTGACAATGAGTAATATGCCACTTTCAAAGAGGAAGGAGAGAAATGAGCAGTACTGTGAAAGGCAAACAGGGTCAAAATATGCTGTTGTTCTAAGACTGGAGAAATAACATCATGCTTATATGCTACTGGGGAACATCCACTGAAGGAAGAAGAACGGATGATGCAGGAGAGAGAGATGAACTACTTCAGGAGATGAATGGAGATATATAATCGTGTGTACATGTGTATCATGTCTTTTTGGTCAATAGCATAACTGGGGGTTAAGCAAATCACTGCATACATTTTTGTGCAGTGAATGGTTTGTATGTTTTTAAATGACTTAAAAAAACAAAAGAAAAATATTTTGTAACAGTGAAATTATATAAAACGCAAATTTCAGTGTCCATAAATAAAATTCTATTCGAACAATGACATGCCCATCTGTTTACACTATTGTCTATGGCTGCTTTTGCATTACAATGGCAAAGTTGAGTAGCTACAACAGAGACTGTGTGGTCCTAGACAAAAATATCCTGATCCATTATAGAGAGTATGTGCTAACCCTGGCATACACAGCCTATCCACCTGTGCTCTAAACTGTATATGTATCTAACCAGAATAGATTGACTTCAAATCATCCAAATATTTTATTAATGAAGACTAAAAGTCAGTGTTGAACAAAGGGGATAAATTCAATGGATTTCATCCAGCCAGCTATTCGATCAATCAACAATATTTACTGAATTCAGTGCCAAGCACTGGAGATACAAAATGAACAAAACATGCATGGTCCTTATTCTCATGGAATTTAAATTCTTACAAGACAAAAAACAAACAAACAAAACAAAAACAAGAGACAAGTAACCAAGATGATACAGCTTGTGATAAGTGCTCCCAAGGAAATAAACATGATGCTATGATAGAGAACAAAAGGGAGTCTGGGAGGTTATTCTAGACAAGGCAGTCACACAAGGTGTTTCTGTGGAAGCACAGAGTCAAACGTGGTGGGGGGAAGTGGTATAGGTAAAGCAGACAATTAAACACTCTGAGATTTCCGCAGACATAGAAACGGGAGGATGGAGAAATTTATACATTGTGAAGAGCATATGCAGAGACTACTTTCCCTGATGAATTTTCCAATGGTATTTTTACTACAAAGTACACACAGCGTAATTATATAATGGGTCCAAATGGTTCAGGAACAAAATACAAATTAAAAAAAAAAAAAAACCACAACACTGTATAATTACTTAATTACCCGAAGGATAAGAATGGTTCCAGAGAGCCATTTCTGCTTATCAGGTATATACAGTAACACTTTTGTCTTTTTTAAAATGGGGGAAAAGCATTCCACACAATGTAAGTTTTCAGGATGCTGGCAAATGTGCACATGCCAAAGAAAGTATAAATGGTAGGCACTGCTTAAAATAACATTAAGCTTTTCCTACTTTTTAATTCTAAGAACACATTACAACAATTAAATATCAAAATGATCATAAAAGAATGAATACTAGAAAGAGTAGAATATTCTTTGGTTGTAATTCATACATAGCTAATGCAGCATAACATAGCAGTTGAAGCTTGACAAACGATAAGCTATGAACTTTGGGAAAGAGCTAGCGTCACTTGGTTCTTAATTTCTTTCTTGGCATATACCAACATAACTACTTAAAATACAATCTGTCCATTTTGTGGGATGGTTATGCAGTTTTTTCCATGTTTTAAAATAATTATTTCATTAACCTGTTTCTAGAGTACAATCAACTTTCTACTTAAAATTTAAGCAGTTTGAAGCAGCACAAAAACTGTTCAGTAGTCTTTTAAATATTTATCAAATAATTATGCAATTCTGGTTTATTCCTCCTTATGAAAAATGATAAAAACACATGATATTCAACCACTTGAAAAGCCAGACACACAGGTCTATTGAAACATAGGTACAATTCAATGTAATGATTCATAGTGTCTCTAATAGAAAGATTCAGCAGTTCTCAATCGAGACCTTTATTCCTTCTCTGAATAAATGATGCCTGAAATTTTTATTCTTGTTCTAATGGAATTTCAATGGCCTTCACTGCAAATCTACTGGAAATTTTTGCATATTAAGTGGAAAAAATTAAATGATGTTAACCACATTTTAATGTGATTAAGGCTGACAGGGTCATTATTTCTGCTAATCACTCAGTTTAAAAAGCTCAAACAAAACTTTATAACAGACAAGGTTTTTAATTTTATGTATATCTTGTTGAAATAGAAAAAAAAAAAGGTAGAAGAAAAAGAAGGGAAAAACTATGCTACAGTCCTTGAGAAAAATCAATGAGTAGTTCCTACAATTTGCAGATGGGTTTCATTATACTTAATCTGGTGATGTAAAAACAAAAATGCAAAACAATCTTATACTGCACATGATCCTCTGGTTTTTTGCCTTTTAAATACGAAGATGGCAAGAAAATGTACTTTGTAGAATTTTGAGTTCTGTGTTTCCTATTTGCTGCTAAATGAAAACAAATATAGTTTTTTCTTTAGATCTTATAGCAAACTAAAAACAGAATTAATGTATAACACCACCTCAAACAATTCTTCAATGTTCTGTTTTCTAGATTAATCTATGCCATGCAACTACGAATATTTCAAATATGTCAGGGTAAACTGAAAATCTTCACTGACAGAAAATCTCCAAAAAGAGTGATCCTAACTGCTATCAGAAGAATAGTAAGGATTCTAATGACCAGCAGTACTTTAGATAATCCATCTGTTCTGTTTGCTGATAAGTTTACTTTTCTCATGGGTTATTCTATACTAGAAGCCTAATATTAAATTAATTCTTTAAGATTGCAGGTGTATTTGATATAATTTTGGTGCTCCAATTGCAAAGGACTGTTTTTAAATGTACATTATAATATTGTTGAAGCAAAAATGAGTACGAACCTAGCCAAAAAACCTTAACTAGTATCTTCTCTAATTTTCTGAGCATTTCAATATTTTCCATAAACAGCAACAATTAAGCTAGGTACATAGCACACACAACTATACAAGAATGAATCAAATATCTCAGTAGCTCTTTTTGTTGGCTGTCAACTGCTTAACCAATACTGGTTGTTGAAAACTATCTTTATCTTTCAGCTATTAAAATGATAATTTCTAAAAATCATTTGAGGACATATGAAAGTAATATCACTATTCCTAATCTAGTAGTTATAGTGTTTTACAGAAACAAAATTAATCTGCTTTAAAAAAATATGACAAGCAAATGGTTTTTAAAAAGAAATACACACCTGAAGTTCAAACAATCTAATTCATATTGATTCATCCCAATCTAGTAAACTTAAACCAAATTCATTAACTAAAAACAAAACATCTCATATATACATAAGTAAATATATTTTGTATTGTTGTTTTCTAAAACAGTATGAAACTATGATCATTGCAAATAATAGTCAAACCAACAATTATAAAACTTAAGCTACAGGTGCAGTACCTTTATCCAAAAACCGATCATTCTTTTCATGGTAAATTACTCAGTTGCATGCAAATAGATAAATGAGTTTACCTCACTGATCACAATCTAAGCAGCTAACAAAAGCAGAGCACAAGTCCTTTGAAATGCAATTTAGTATTAAAGTTTGAGAAATTGCTGTTCTGCTTTCATATTACAAATCATAACCAAACTGTTTTCAGCAAGCAGTTCAGCCGTTTGTGAAGAGAAAGTGATTAGAGTTTAGTAGATTACATAAATATCAAGAAAAGAAGTCAATAATAATACTGCATTGTGGCCATAATCTTTGGTGTCCATAGAAAGAATTATTGTTGAACTCTTCTTATTTTAGTGTGATGCTATGCACTGGTGCATCAACTAATCACCCTCCAGAATTTCTGTGCTCATCTAAAAGGAGTCCCTGCTGAATGTTCTAATGCATCTTATTGTGAATCTTCAGCAAATAAAACTTCATGTATGAGCTCATGATGTGCTTTGCTGCTGGAAAGTCACAGACACTGTGGGAGGCTCTTTATCTTCCCAGCAGTCAGTTCTCTGAGAACATCAGTGCAGCTACTGTAGTTACCTGTAGATTACTTGTATTTTCTCACATCTGTGTCCAGCAATCTAAACCATGATGATAAAGGGTCATTAGGTTTTGAGTGAGGAAGGGGATGGACTAGACAATTTGCTCTGATAAGCTCCTTGTTGGGAGCTCCAGTTTAGAATGTGAAATGTCGGTTATGTACAGTTTTACACTAAAAGGAAAAAAGGATTTCACTTTTCTGCACTAACAATTAAAAATGATGTGGTTTAATGTCTCACTCTTGTCTACTGACTCGCATTTTATTTGGAGACTTTATAATTAAAAGTATTTAAGAAAAATAATTTTCTGTTTGTAAAATGGACGTCCACGCTCTATTAGCCACAAAGAATTCAGGTACAATTACTAAGATAACTGCTGTCTGGAGCACAGCAAAGCAATTTCCCACAGTGGGACTTACAGTTCAATTTACCAGTTGGGCAAATATTTTGTGCTCTGTAGTGGCCTAGAGAGTTAAAAGCTGTAGGTAACATTCGAGTAGTGTTATACTTGGAGAAAAGTTCCTTCAATCTAAATGGATGGTTTAGATTTCAAAGCAAAGACAGTATCCTAAAAACATTTCCCCAAATTAACAGGATAAATTTTAAAACTAATATAAAATATGGTTGTCACAAAAACCCTGACTGACCTCTCGTTCCCCTAAAACAGGGGCTCAGAATTTGGAACTTAACACTGTTATTTTATTTTCATATTTATATTGGATCCTAAATCATTCTGATACTTAATCACATTTTGGAAGTCATCAGCTGATAGAATATTCTATATTCCTGATTAGATTATAGAATGAGAATACTAATTGCTTAATTTCAAATGGTTTAGGATAATAAATGTAAAAATATAAAAATAATTTGGAGGGGGCATTCTTCAGATATTATACACCATATGGATAGGACAAAAAAAGGAGGTGTTTTAAAGAAAGATAGAGGGGCTAAAAATGTGCTCTCTAAATTTACATTCATAATTTACCTCTTTCTTTAGGTATGCTTATTGTAGTACAATATTATCTCTTTTCAAAATTTCTACCTACCATCCTTTGAAAGGAAATTTTAAGAGAAAATAGTGAATGCAACAAATAAAATACTGCCTTGCCTCAAAGAACTATGTTAAAATAACAAAAGTATGTGAATAAAAGCGTACAATATTTTAAAATGAAACATCAGTGATTTGGTTTTTTTGGAAATAGTTTTAAAATGGTATTCATTTAGGCTGTTTGAAAGCTTTCCAATGTTGCTAGGGAAGAAAAATAAAAATACTTATTTTCAAAATTGTTTGCTAGCACTAAACACAAGCAAGCAATATTTTCCAACAGATTAAAGATAATGTAAGCATTTAAAAACTCCTGTTCTTCCTTTCAATTATATGAATTGTCTAAAAGCCTTTGATGAAAGTCTGTAAGATAGAAGATATGTCACAATTATCAATATAGAGACATTTCTTAAAATAAAAATTATCATAAAATATAACATTTTGGTAACTAACATTAACATCCAAAGGCAATATGAGAACTCAAATCCATAATAATTATTCATACACCAAACCACTGTAAACCTAAATCATTTCTGAAGACCTGAATGTGTCAAGAACTTTGACAATTATGACTGAAGCCAGGAAACTGGAGCAGTGCAGAATTTCTTATGAATTTCTCCAGTTACTTTTTATAAATGCTGTCTTGGATGACAGCTTAATGTGTACCACATGCAATATTTATTCTTCTTCAGTGTCAGACTGTCTAGCCATCCAAGGGAATACAAAGAATGTCACTTATTAGGATAAAAGCACAAGGAAGGTAATCAAGGACATACGTAACATCAGCCAATCATGCCCTATTTCAACATCCTATTCCATTCATAACAGTTCAACAATTATTTGCTTACTGATAACTTGCTTTCAGGCTGTTTGTGTTCACCATAATGGTGGTTTGCATTTATTTTGCTCTTTAGAATTGGACACTTGCTGTGCCATACGTGTTTGTCAAAACTTTATATCTTCTGTCAGAAATGGCTTAGAATATCAAATAATTTCTATTTGTCAGGAACTACTAATACAACAATCAGTAACCCTTGATGTTAATAGGGCAGTGAAATAACTATAAAACAGCAAATGCGTAACTATTAAATATTTCATAGCAAAAAAATTCCATGAAGTGATATATAGTAAGAAAGTAGGTATTATTAGCTAAGCCACACTCACATATCTTCTTATGGCTAAGAATGTTTACTCAGCATTGTTTTTTCTTTTGTTTCTGTTTTCCAAAATTATGAAGCTGACAGAACTTCCCAATCTACTCCACTGGTCTTTAAGGTATATATGCAAAATGTCCAAGATATAGCAAGTTGCACTAAAACTTACACTTGGCCGCCAATACATATTTTACTTAATAACAGATTTAAAAAAAAAAAGTCCCATCGCACACCATAATCATGAACTGTGTAATTGCTGAAACAATTATTTAATTATGCTTAATCAGAAAACTTTAACCAGATACGGCTTTAACGATGTGTTCTAGTAACATTTAAAAGCTTTTACAAGTACTAATTTCAAGAGATCCAGACAACTAAGATGTTTGTCTTTGAATATAGGAAAGGAAACAAATGGTTGATATTCTCCATATCCTCTTTCTTGGTCTTTCTTTTCTGTCTCTATTTCAATTTGGCCTGAAGCAGAGCAAGTTCTACGATGCAAGGAATATGCCATGCAAACTATTCTGTATAATTTTTCAAAATAAGACTCAGGAAGAAAAACACTTTTAAATAATAAAAGCATTATCACACATTTTTCTCTTCCAGTCCTGAAATCTGATGACAGTTAAAAAAATTTTCATTGTAGGTTTGGGGGTACATGTGAAGGTTTGTTACATAAAAACATCACGGTTTTTTTTTGTACCTATCACCCAGGTATTAAGCTCAGTAACCGATAGTTATCCTTTCTGCTCCTCTCTCTCTTCCCACCCTCTTCCCGCAAGTAGACCCCAGTGTCTATTGTTCCTTCTTTGTGTTCATAAGTTCTCATCATTTAGCTCCCACTTATAAGTGAGAACATCCAGTATTCAGTTTTCTATCCCTGTGTTAGTTTGCTAAGGATTTTTTTTTTTTTTTTTTTGAGACAAAGTCTTGCTCTGGCACCCAGTCTGGAGTGTAGTGGCGTGGCTTGATCTTGGCTCACTACAATCTCTGCCTTCTGGGTTCAATCTCTGCTCACTGCAACCTCCACTTCCCGAGTTCAAATGATTCTCTCATGTTTCAGACTCCCGATTAGCTGGGATTATAGGCATGTGCCACCATGCTTAGCTTTTTTAAAAAATTTTTTAATATATTTTTTATTTTTAGTAGAGATGAGTTTTCAACATGTTGCCCAGGCTGGTCTTGAATTCCTGATCTCAAGTGATGTGCCTGCCTCGGCCTCCCAAAATGCTGGTATTACAGGTGTGAGCCACCGCGCCTGGTCAATTTTTTTTTTTGAGACAGGGTGTCACTCTGTCACCCAGGTTGGAGTACACTGGCAAAATCATAGCTTACTGCAGCCTCGAATTCCTGGGCTCAAGCAATCCTTCCACCTCAGCCTCCCACTTAGCTGGGACTACAGGTGCAGGCCATCACAACAGCTAATTTCTTTTTAATTTCTGTAGAGGCAGGATCCCACTATATTTCTCAGGCTGGTCTTGAATTCCTGGGCTTAAGTGATCTTCCCGCCTCAGCCTCCTGAGTAGCTGGGACTATAGGCGCATGCCACTGTGCCTGGCTAATGTTTTTATTTTTTGTAGATGTAGGATGTACCTATATTGCTTAGGCTGCTCTCAAAATCCTGGCCTCAAATGATCCTCCTGCCTCAGTCTCCCAAAGCACTAAGATTATAGGAGTCAGCCACTGCACTTTGCCTAATTGCAATGTTTTATATAAGCAGGACTCAAGTTAGTTAAGAGAGTTTATTATGTGATTACAACTGCCAGGAACTAGCCAATTAACTATCAATCTCTCTGTGTTCATACACATACATATGCTTTTCTCTTAGAATTATGAAAATTAAATAAATTATATTTCAAGTCAAACAGATCTGACACAGAATAATTTCTGCCACAGGATAATTTCATTTAATATATGTACCATTTTATTTAATTCTCATAATTCTATAAGAAAATAATTACTCTCTCTGACAGGTGAGGAAACCAAGGGCTATAAGGCAACCAGCCAACCAATCTTGAGTCATGCTTATACAAAATATTGCAATTATGTTTGCTCTCCGTTAGGTATAAATTTCTGTGTAATTTTCACTAGGATACAAACAACATAAAAAACTCTGTCTACTTTTCTTGCATGAAAAGCATGCTATAAATGCATAAAATGTTTTATACGTTCTCTCACGAATTTGAGCTAAAATAAGTTTCCAAAATATTTAACTAGGTTTCTTACTTCATTTCTCTGAGCCTTAGGTTCTTGTTAGTAAATGGATAGAAATTTGCCTTCCAAGGTTGTTATGGGGATTAAACGAAATGAGAGAACATATATAAACACCCCAAAATCCAGCATATAATAGATGCTCAACAAGTGGTAGTTATTAGTTTTGCCCGACTTGGATGTATAGGTACATATACGTATACATATACATATATAATGTTCATTATATTGCTATGCACTAATATAGTACTAAACCAGAACATTATACAAATCATCCATTTGTATTTCAGCTAATAAAGGAGATATGTACAAACACACACACTCTCACACATTTCCCTACTCTCACACACTTCCCTACTTTGTTTTGTAGTTCTCAAAAACAAATCCAAGTTAGTGAAAATGTAAAGAAACACAATAAATCAGTACATGGTTAAAAACAAACACATAAATAAAACAAGTGGTTGAAGAAAGTTTTCTTGAGAAAAGTAGCAATGATATGTATTTTCAACCTAAAAATATATAAACTGTTTTATGTACTGTCCCTACAACGGCTATTAAATTGGCAAATAGTATTTTGAGATAAGTCCATAAAATTAAAGATACAATTTTAGGTACAACTTTAAAAAAAATATTACTCTCAGTTGCCATTTTCTAATTAGGTTATAATGAATTTTTAGTCTCAAATTTTATAGTGCATGAACTGTCTAACAACAAAACCTTACCTAAATGAAATTCACAGTAATAGGAAATGTGACTAGTATATGACATATTTCTCAGGCCTTGTCTACCTTTCCAGCATCACCAATGCCCCAGTGCTGAGATACCGTAGCTTAGCAGTTAGTGAGGAAAATGAGCTCCACAGATGAACTGCTTACATTTGAACGTCGGCACCACTGACTGGTTATGTAACTTTGGCCAAGTTCCTTAATCTCTCCATACTTGCCTTTCATTTCCTTAAAATGTGGGTAATAATGGCACCTACTTTATAAGCTTGTTGGGAATCTTAAATATAACTGGCATGAGGTCAAGTATGAAGTGTTGACTGAATGATGACTACTACAAAGACAACATCAGGCATACAAATTATCTGCTATTACTCTACCTCGTAGTGCTGTAGTTTGAGTGCAGCCCCCCAAGGTTCATGTGTTAGGAAGCTTAATCCCTCAATGCAATGGGATTGGGAGGTGGGGCCTTTAAGAGGTGGCTAGGTCATGAGGGCTAACCCCTTATGAAGCGATCAATGCTGCAATCATGGGAGTAAGGAGTGGACTCCTGATAAAGAGAATGACTTTGACCCACTTTGCTCTGTCTCCCATTTGTTTCTGCCTTCTGCTCTTCTGCCATGGGATGACCCTTAGAAGATGCCAGTGACACTCTCAGGCTTCCTGGGCTCCAGAACGATGAACCAAATAAACTTTTCTTCTTTATAAATTACCTAGTCTGTGGTATCTGTTACAGCAGCAGGAATCAAACTGACACATGTAATATTCTCTCATTTCCCTATTTATTTAACATCAACTCCCTCACCCCATGAGTGAAGAATTATTATTATCATTACTATTTTTGAGATGGAGTTTCACTCTTGTTGCCCAGGCTGGAGTGCAATGGCATAATCTTGACCCACTGAAACCTCTGCCTCCCAGGCTCAAGCGATTCTCCTGCCTCAGCCTCCCGAGTAGCTGGGATTACAGGTGCCTGCCACCAACCCCGGCTAATTTTTTTATTTTTTTAAGTAGAAATGGGGTTTCGGTATGTTGGTCAGGTTGGTCTTGAATCCTGACTTCAGGTGATCCACCCTCCTCGACCTCCCAAAGTGCTGGGATTACAGGCATAAGCCACTGAGCCCAGCCGAAGAATTATTTTTAACAAATTATGGTTTGCTATAGAAGAAAAAGTTAAAATCTGTTTATCATATCAATATATAAAAACCAATTTGTGGTTACAGATATGTTTTTGGGGGTTTACTCTGTACCACTATTTTAGACTTGGCAATTTCATATAATTTAAAATTTCGGTTTCAATAGGAGCCATTGTATTTTCTCCACCAAAAATTTTATATATGATATTGTTTAAAAATGCAAGCTAAGGTGGGTACTAAAATACATTGCTGTTGCCTCTTAACAATAAGTTATTAAATCGTTAATAAAATTACAAGACAAGGCGAAAACATCAGCAGCAAATGCTTATTATCCTTAAAAAAACCACACATAAATGTCGTCTTGAGAATTGTTCTTTTTAACTAAAATCCTAATTTAGTCCATTAACTAAACAATTGGAAGGAGATTAAACTTTCCGAGATAAAACATAGCAAAATGCTAAAGTTGCTAATATGATATTTTCAAAGATTTCTGGAGATTCACAAACATATCTTGTACTGTCACGTAGCTGTCAGTCATCCTGTGTGGAGCAGTCGCATTCAGGTCAAATGGATCTATTTCTACCACTTACCTGCTCCAAGAACTTGGGCATGTTCTATAATCTTTCCAACTGCCTGCCCTATCTGTAAAATGGGCATGATAATATCTGCTTGATAAGTATAATATCATACATCTCAGCAATTTCCAAGCTCAGAATGCCCATCACATAGCAGGAACTCAATAATAAATAATGGTTTGCTATGTATATCTTTTAGTTTGGTATAAGAAAAGCTAAATCAATTATATTAAATGGAGGAAGGCGGGAAGCAGGACATACAAAAGATAAACGACAAAACTTAAAAGTCATGTTTGAAAAGTGCTAGTGACCTTCATGTCGGACATCTATATATGTTCCTGGGGAAAATCTTTGAAAATTTCATTTAAAAACGCTAAAAATGATTACCAAGGAACAGATGCTCTTTGATCTTTTCCTTTTAAATTTCAAAATGGATTAAATCTAACAACATTTTCCACAGTCCATAATATATTCTTTTAAAATAATCTCTAAGAAAAATGCTGATTATCACCCAGGAATACTGATGACTACCCCTTCATTTCAATGACATATATTTGAAGTACGGAAAAGGCACTGCTAAATCTTTGCTAATGGAAAGACGAAGCTTATTTCTCTCTGTGTTGGAGTAACCCATTCCTAAACTAATATGCAGAACTCTTATTCCAAGGAAGCAAATGCTTCATTTTGGCCAGGTACAGTGGTTCACACCTGTAATCTCAGTACTTTAAAAGGCCAAGGCAAGTGGATCACTTGAGCCAAGGAATTCTAGACAAGCCTGGGCCACATGTGAAACCCTGACTCTTACAAAAAATACAAAAATTAGCCAGGTGTGGTGGCCTGTGCCCATCAGGGAGGTCCAGACTGCAATGAGCTGTGATTGCACCACTGCACTCCAGCCTGGGCAACAGAGTGAGACCCTGTCTCTGAAAAAAAAAAAGAAAAGGAAAAAAATGCTTCATTTTAGTAAACATTAAATTCAAGGCCAATGTAATAGTGTAATGAGGGCCATCTCAGAATTTGAGGATCAAATGAAATAAAAAAGCTGAAATACCATAAGGCTCTAGACAAATGTTGGCTGCTGTTATTTCTAAATAAAGTTCAATCTATTTCTCTGAAGTTGTACATTGAGGGGATTTTAAAAAGTGCTTCATAATTGATAGCATGAATCAGCAAGTCACTAGACAAGCATGGAAAAGGAAAGATGAAATTTGAAATAAATTGCAATTATTACTTTAAAGGCTGTTTAAAACACTTAGCAATTGAAAATATTTCTGGACTATAAGAAATCAATTAAAGCAAACTAGAAAATACATGATGGTTATTCTTAAAACCCAAATAAAATTTTAGAACACATTTAGAACATGTTTAAAATCTGTTTCAATGGAATGTACTTAAATAAAAATATGTAAGTTATTTTCAAGTGGCTGGCTGTCTTCACATTTTATTCCTTTTTGATGGCACATTACGCTCTACATCAACTGTAGACCCCTGTTTCATTCTGTAACTTCTACTCCTATAACTCGTATTCTGTTTTATTCCATCTAGCTACTTCATAGCCTTTGTACTTGCAGTTTCCTCTCCATGGACTGAGCTTTCCATGGATTCTCTCATGGCATGTATCCTTATTTCATAAGGTCTTCCCCAGCCACCCTAACTAAAACAGTTTCCTCTTACTCTGCTTTGTTTTTATTCATGGTCCTAATCATTCCCTGCATTATATTAAATGTCTGTTTGTTGGATGTCTATTACTACATGAGACTGTAAGTCCTGCAGGAGAAAGGGCTTTTTCTGTTCACCACCTAAGATAATAAATGACACACAGAAAGGCTTAATAATTCTTAATAATTATTTGCTTAAAAAGGAAAAAGAAAACAGTATCCACCTCCTCAATGAGCTCACAGTCTTCAAAAGGAACATAAATTTGAAATTTGCGTTTATAATAAGTTTTTTTTACCAAGTTTTGCTTTTCTTGATGTAAAGCATTAAAAAGACAGACTGCACAGCAATGTGCAGTCCCAGCCTTATATAAATAGAAATATATGCAAAGTTCATAAGCCAGTTATTTTAGAACACATTTTTAAAAAGCAGAATTTTAAAACTGGTGGTAAAAATGGTCACAGATACCAAAATATTTCTCAAATTGTTCTATTTCTACTACATTGTGAATGAAATAGGCTTTTGAGGGTGAGTCTCACAATCTAATGTTTTTGGGGAAATGCTTTCTAGGTCAATTTAGAATAAAGGAATGTAATAGTTTAAGTAATGTTACTGATCTCAAATATAGATATGCCAATTCACTTTGCTCTTATTCTAGCCAAAGCAACAGCTACTCACTATGAGGAAAGGTGGGAAGAAACATGGTGAGATGCAGAAAAGGCTTATTTTCAAGGGCCTGAGATACGGAAGAGGGAATGAGAGTAGGAAAAAAGACCAGGTCTTATCTATAACCCAGTCCAGAAAAGTTGCTCTTAAATTGGGCTGCAACCTCAGGAATGCTCTGTACACAATTAGGAAAAATTACCATGACAAACCTAGATATTTGCATGGGCATCTTTTCTTTGTGAATTCATTACACTTCATTAAAATCATAAAATTCTAGTCCTGGAAGGGAACTTTAGAGACGATCTTTAATTCTTCACTAACTTTCACTGCCTCACCTCCAACATATACATACATACATTCATACTCAGAGGGACTGAGATATAGGAAATCACAATGAAACTGTTTTAAAAGGTTTTTAAAATAATAAACAACTTTAAAAAAAAAATCATGCTACTGGGCTGAGCGCAGTGGCTCACGCCTGTAATCCCAGTACTTTGGGAGACCGAGGCAGGCGGATCACCTGAGGTCTCAGGAGTTCAAGACCAGCCTCAACATGGAGAAACCCTATCTCTACTAAAAATACAAAATTAGCCAGGCATGGTGATGCATGCCTATAATCCCAGCTACTGGGTTATAGAGGCTGAGGCAGGAGAACTGCTTGAACCTAGGAGGTGGAGGCTGCGGTGAGCCAAGATCACGCTATTGCACTCTAGCCTGGGCAACAAGAGTGAAACTCAGTCTCAAAAAAAAAAAAAAAAAAATCATGCTACTGTAACACGATTTTACATAAAGACTGTACATATTGTAACAATATAAACAAAGAATATTTACTCTAATGGAAGCCTCTAAGCTGCAAATGGTGAAGTTATAGGGCCCAACCTGAACGAGGGGATGGGGTTGTACAGAACATGGCAGTGATATCATGGGAGTCTCACTGCTATATTTATACATGTGATACATTTTGTTCCTTAATCCTGATAACAGAAATAAGAACCAAGGTAATGTATCCAAAAGATGCATTCACAAGGCCAAAGAAGTCCTTTTTCTTTTCTTTTTTTTTTTTTTTTGAGACGGAGTCTCGCTCTGTCGCCCAGGCTGGAGTGCAGTGGCCGGATCTCAGCTCAGTGCAAGCTCTGCCTCCTGGGTTTACGCCGTTCTCCTGCCTCAGCCTCCCGAGTAGCTGGGACTACAGGCGCCCGCCACCTTGCCCGGCTAGTTTTTTGTATTTTTTTTAGTAGAGACGGGGTTTCACTGTGTTCGCCAGGATGGTCTCAATCTCCTGACCTCGTGATCCGCCCGTCTCAGCCTCCCAAAGTGCTGGGATTACAGGCTTGAGCCATACTGAATACTTTTTGAGCTATAACTAAATTTGGGAAACACTGTTTATACAGAACACATTTTATATGAACAATCTCAATGAATTATCTTCTACATGAAAGGCTAAGTAATTTAAATGGCCAAGTTCAAAGAGCTAGTTATGGTAGCAAATAAAGACCACAGCACTTGTATTTCAAATTCTAAAGTAGTATTCTTCTTAACACACCAAACTCCTTGATAGCATCTACTCCCTAGGTTACAAATAGACCATATTCTCCAGTTTTTTAGGATTCATTTTCCTTATAGAAACAATATTATTAATGGTACCTAACATTTTGGGCTAGCCTTCAAGTCTATTTAACTCATCAGATAAACTACAACACTAAGTCCAAAGGTAGTTGCTGTGCCTGGGGAACGTGCTGCACAGGAGAAAAGGGTAGAGACAAATAATGTTCTTCCTCCTATCCTGCACAAGCAGGACATATTAGGCTGTAAAACACTGACATTGTTCACCTTTCCTTTTCTCCACCCTTCTCCCAGGAAAACCTGTTATTCAAATCCTACAAACTATCTTGAGCCTCCATTCTAAATCCTTCCCAAGGTTCTGCCCTGTATCTCCCACTCCCAACAGTCCTAAGGTTTCTGAGCTTCAAAATTCTCCTCTACTGCCTTCACCAACTACTAAACTCCTGTATTAGTCCATTCTCACACTGCTATAAAGAACTACCTGAGACTGGGTAATTGATAAAGAAAAGAGATCTAATTAGCTCATGGTTCTGCAGGCCGTGAGGCATTGGTTGGGGAGGCCTCAGGAAACTTCTAATTATGGCAAAGGTAAAGAGGAAGCAGGCACGGCCTGAGAAGGAGGAAGAGAGCAAAGGTATAGGTGCTACACACTTTTAATCAACCAGATCTCATGAGAACTCACTCATTATCATGAGAACAGCAAGAAGGAAATCCACCCCTGCAATCCAGTAGTCTCCTACCAGGCCCCTCTGCCAACATTGGGGATTATAATTCAACATGAGATTCGGGCGGGGACACAAATCCAAACCATATCAACTCCAGTTGTAAGAGTGTAGCTCATCCCAACTCAGAGTCTTGGTAACAAAATATGACTCAGAGATCCTTAACCTCTAGTGCAGATTTTTAAGAGGACTGCTTTTGAATTATTCAACAAAGTGAGTAGGGTAGGGAAGCAAAGAAATTCTTTGTGCAGATGAATCATTTGTAATTTGAAGAACATTGTATAGCTATAAACCAAACTTTATATTTCATTTCCTAGATCATTGATGTGTGTACATGTATAGGGAATATATATTTTAATTTCACATGACAGAATCCTAAGGAACACTTATTTTTTAAAAAGTACTTATAAACCTTTTCATCTGTGGAAGCTAGAAACAATTTTATAAAACTTTTCCTATTTATGTGGAGTGAAATTCTTCAGCTAGTTTGAAAAAGATGAAAGTCCTGACATATTTGATAAATTACATCACTCACAAATCAGTAAGTCAGCAGATGGTGCTAATAAGATTACAACGGGCACTCCCAAATGTATCACTTTCTTAAATTCAGTGAACCATCTGGCAAATAGAAATCACTGGCTATAAATAGTATTGCAAAAAATACAAACAGGCCAAGGGAAATTCCTAATATGCATACGGTCAGTAGCATTATGTTCATATAAAAAAAATGCTTTCGTATATAATTATCTCTTTCATAAGAAATCCGAAGTGCACTACTGCATTGTTACCTCTTGATAAGAACAAGAAATTGTCGAAAGAATATTCAAAACCCATTTAATGAAAACCAAACAGGAATTCACAAATATTACTACATGTAAAAATATATTCAAATGCAAAAGTACATTTGACCAAAAAAAGAAAAAAAAAAAAGATTCCTGAATGGGCAAAGGTTTTTCCCCATCCCCACTTCTTTCAGCCTTCCATCTCCTGTAATAAAAAGACCATTTTTCTTTACCATATTCTTTTTAACTCTAAAGATTCTGATCAGAGAAAGAAATAATTCCAAAAAATTCATTCACCAAAAATTATTTGAAATCCTAATTCATAGTATAAATAATACTATTAATAATAAGCTTTATCATAATACAAAGTAATTTTTCCAAAGCAGAATGTCTGTGTTGTATTTCTAGCTTAACTGATCTTGTCAGAAACTGATGACCTCCTACAATAGTTCTACAGAAATCGTTTTTTATATTTATATGCATATATGTGTGTATATATATGCACACATACAGAAATAGAAAATTGTGTGTCAAAAATATACACACTTCCATCTACATATATACTTGCTGAGATATAGTAGCTATAATTTTTATAGGCAGCTCAGGAAATCAAGAAAATATATTTATCCCATGATTCCCCCTGAACCAAGCACATAATGTATAGTATCCCCAAACTATTTTTAGTTGTTGTGTCCAAATTATGTGGAAAACTAATGAACACACAAAGATGGGAAAGGGGAAGGAACTGAATCATAGTATAATAAGAATTAATAATAAAACATTTTTCTACTTAAAATGCATTTAGTGAACTTGACACATTGCCCTTCATTATAAAACAGCTTAAAAGACTTTCCAAGTATTTGTCTACCTATCTTGAATCAATTTCATGACTCAGATTAATTGACTCATATAATATTACCCAAAAGGTAATACTAAATGACTACAAGCCCACCAAGGCATATGAAAATGTGTGTATAACACACACACACACACACAAAGTCTGCATATCTAAAAGTTTAGTTATATTTTCTAGTTGAACATAAATATGTAGTATAATAAATAATAAAATATAATTATCCTTTATTAACAGTTTCAAGAAAGGCAGGATCACAAAAATGAAACATATTTGATAGCTGGTAGGTGTAAAAAAATACCTAAAATTAGTTTGTTCTACTGATTTCATAATTGGATGGCATACTCTACTAACAGAGCAGCAAGGGTGCAAAGATTGAAATTTAAACCCCTAATTAAGCAGTAGTTTGACAGTTCTAATGTCCTGTACCTGCTTGACACCATGACTCAGTAAGCAATCTCAAATGAAAATTAATACCGCGTATAGTATTAGTTATAAGTAACAGCTGATCGTGTTTAGAAAATGAAAACCTTGAGCGTTCAAAAATGCTTGTGCTCACCAAAAACAACAAAAACTTCTATATAGTTTGATTCATTCAAGAAACAGCAATTTGTAATAATAAAAAATGGTTTATGGATTCACTTACAATATCTTGATTACTGTCATTTGCTCATAACACAACTGCAACCAACCCGGCTGCCATGTCAGCTTCTCTTCAGGGGCTAGGTCTTTAATCATAAATCAATGAAATGACTAATTCAACACTGTTAAAACTAGTGAGTAGATGCTTGGAGCCATTCCAGTTTTTGCATCTTACAAAAGGTCAATACAGCTACTCAATAACACAATAGACCTATCTTTCAAAATGCTTCCTTCTTCTCTAGGGTTGAAAAATAACACATTACCATTTACATTTAGGGTGAACTTCAGTAACTAAAGTGTTCAATACTTCTGAAATGGTGACCTGCTAAAATAACAACAGTTTTAGTCTTCCTCTTGTGGCCAAAGTCACAAACTTCTCCTCACCTCTTTCTTGATGGTTTAAAATAGTTTTCCAGATCTAAAAGACCCATGAAAATATTTATTACTATTTCCTGCATCAGGCTTATTTGCTATAGTAACATTACACGTTAATCTTAAAAAACAAAAACTTTTTCTTTTGCTAAAGAAGCAACTAATAATGCAAATGCAGCTTAGATGTAAACATTACCAAAAAACAAGATGCTAACACAATTAAAAGGATTTAGTAGTTAAAATGGATTTTAACTATTTACATCTGCTTTCAGTGTTATAAATGATGAAAACCTAGTATTCATATCCTTCATAATAAAAATTTATTCTGCACTTTAATACAAAGGCTATGTTGCATAAACAGAGGATTTAAAGCTGTAGCAGAGTGGCTGAATGAAAGGAAAATGGCAATCTTTCTGGCTCCAGTAGATGCCATTCCCTATCACACAATATTTCCCACTCATAAATACATGACAAATACTTCCTCAATCATTTTTTACGAGCAGGGATGCACAGGGGGTAGTCAATGGCTAGCTTGAGGGAAAATAGGAACAGCAGGCGGCAGAAACTGTACAGAAAATGGCTATGTGGTAAATTCTCTTCTGGAACATCACTCAGTTACCCAGTCTTTGATCTTTCAGCTACAATTACACTAACTTCCACAAGATCTGGATCCCTCCCAACCCTCCCCCCAAAACATACGCACACCAACCCCAAACCAGATCATTAGTTATACCTAAAACCTGTTAAGATTTGGTTTTATAAAATAGGATCATTCATACCTCTACATTATTATAAATTAAAATTTGCTATTTAGACAAGAGTTTACTTTCAATTGGCTATAACCATATCATCATCACAACTGGTCTCACAAAAAACATGGGGTGTCTGGCGACAGCTAAATCACAGACTGGCGTCTCCTAAGCAGTCTGTCTACCATTAGGGTCTGGGAAATGGTATTTACTATACAATTAGAGCCAGGGAGTTCTACCTGTAATCATCCAAATACAGGTGTGAGAAGCCCCTTTGGGCAAGGAAACTGACTCATCCCTTTTCATGTAAACTTTGATGTCTGTATTGTTTCACAGAGCCACAGGAAACCTTACCATTCATACCACAATGAGAAGATTTATTAACTGAGGTCAAATAATAAATTTTAAAATTCATTCCTAAAGGTAACAATTTTTAACACAATCATCACATTTATAAGAATTTGAAAGGCAACAGAACTATTTTAAAGTTAATTACCCGATGGAGGACACTGACCAGGCTGAATGAAATCTTTAAGTTCCATTTATGCTTTTTAGAACATTACCAATAAAGAGGCTAAATTCAGCTTCTATCGGGAACACAAAATGTCTTATAGTAATATTAACAGGGCATTTTTAGTTGCAGTAATTTCACAGAATTTATTCTAATGATTTATTGGAGTTAACCATCTGACATTAATTATTGTTTTGGCTTCCAGTCTATGAATGTTTATTTTTCAGTTTAAAGCCTTCTCACTCTTTGATATCATATGGAAATGAGAATTTTTAATGGAAAATTGAAACCATGTGCATCTAAGTACTTAATGAAGTACAGGGAGAAACAGACAATATATTTTAGGAGAATTCAGATATTTTGCTTTGGATAGTTTTGATTCGTTTGTATGATTCAATAGTATAAAATACTTAGAGTCCAGTGAGGCAAGTCAAAGTGAGTGGTATGCCAAATGTGGACATGCCTACACGTACATGAACACATAATTTTCTGAAGTTATTAGTGACAGCAACAAATCTTGTACATTTTGGTTACATGCCAAAAATGACAATCAATACATGAATGAACAGTTTTTACCTCGATGTACTTTTAAAGCATATGAAACAGGTACTGGTCTTTCCCCACACACAGCCTTTTTTTTTTTTTTTAAAGCATTCAATCTGTATTTTAAAATTCATGCCCAGCTACAACCCCAAGTGGGTATTTTAAAGTCACTTATAATATCAACACAGCTAGAAATCCTAATGTAAGAAGTTTTATTGTTGTGACATTTATTCCCATTTTGCAATGGAAATAAATAATAACGTCTAATAAACTTACATTTGATAAGTAAACATATAATTCAATATTGCTTAATTTAATTCAGGTTTTCTTAAGTTCTCTAACTATAAATCAATTAGAAGACTCATCTGTGAAGGTAAATACCAAGCAAAGCCTTCTCATTCATTTTAAACTTTTTAATAATAAGGACAAAAATATTAAAATTAAACATTGCGGTTAAGTACATATACATGGGTGTGTATTTGTGTGTGTACAGAGATGATGCATCTGGGTATATATGGTGAGGAAAAACTTACCATTTGTTTTTCTTTCTAATGTAGTCTTTTTCAGAAAGATTAACCAAGTAGACCATTGGTTTTGAAGTCAAAAATAAGTGTTTATTCAACACTTCAATCTAAAGTGGGAGATGGAGAAAGAATCCTTTTAAAAGTTTAGTAAATATGGAGTAAATCACTGAAGAATTTGAAAGTAAACATTCTTTAAAACAAGTAGGCATTTTCATTTTTATAATTCTTGTTTCCAAAAGATTAGTGGTTATGAAATATCATGAATGGGGGAAAAGAAAAAAATAACAAGCCCAGGAATAAGCAATCACTGACAGAAATAAAAGTTTAGATATAATGGTAAGTGTAAAATAATGACAACTCTAATTTGTTCCCTAGCAAATCAAAGCAAAGGCAGTAAGAGATGGCATGATATTTATAACTTACCTCTTTGTCATTCCAATCATGATAGAAGCGAACAGGTTTCTTTTGATCTATAACCCAGGATTTTACTTTGCACATTATATCCTACACACGATTGAGAAAAAAGTAAATATATATGAATAACTAAGCATTTAGATACTAAATATTAAAATAAAAAGTTTTTAAATTTTCAAAATAAAAATAGATTGTTTTAATGAAAGGGGGCTAGGTCACACAAATAATTATTTTCAATATCTCACTTAAAAACCAAATACTAATAAAACATTGTGGCATTAAATTTTTAATGTATAAAATGGATAATATTAGCAAAAATTTGTAACAGCCTGAAAAATGTCAATTCAATTACATCAAAGACTAAATACAAGAGTTAATACCATTTCAATATTACCTAGTGATGCCATATAGAAGACAAACATGCTATTAGAAAATGGAGTGAGGGAATATACTGAAGAAAGACTAAATTACATTTTTCCCTTAAGAAGAAAAACAAACAAGACAAAATTGAGCCTATTATCGATGATCCAGCCTCCAAAATATTAAATCAACTGACCAAATCCCTTTTTATTTTAAATTAATTTTTTGTCAACACCTTCTCCCTGACCACTTCTCCTGCAGCCGCACCCCTGATACCCCCAACTCCCCCACCCCCCCAACCTGCCAAAGCCTCCATTACACAATGGCAAGAGCCCTGCACTGGTGACCTCCAACCAGCTGCATTCACTTTCAGAACATCTCTCTCTGCTGGAAATCTAAAGGCCTTTTAGTTAGCAAGCTAGTGTGCATTCAGAAGGAGTAACTGCAGGAAGAGCCCAATGTGCTTTGTTTCTCTGGCCTTTCTTCACAGAAAGATTAAACATCTGTGAAATGGAAACGGCAAACAGCAAGTGACACAAACTGAACCCTTCAAGCCTTTCCTCATCAGTTTTGTGGTTCTGAATCTAAAAGCTGCGTGTGGCAAGGTTCTCCTTACAGGCAGGTGTTAATAAAAGGCTCTCGGGTCTGAAAGGTCAAATTTTGCTCTTCCAGAAGAAGTGCATTTGAGAGTCATCTGGGTTTTTGTTGTTGTTGTTATTAAAGATAATTTATGGATAGGTTTTAAATATGCATTTCTCAAAATTTATTGTAACACAATTATTAGTAATCAATTTCCTGGATTTTTATCGATGTACTTTACCATAATCAGTTATTCTTCTTTAAATATCCATTTGTATAAATTATCTCAATATTTAGTATACCTTCCTTCCAAATCTTGCTGTTACCAACAGGAAAAATAAGGAAAAAGCCTTATATCCTTAGATCCTGATTTGAAACCCTCCAGGCAAAGGACTTCCCACAGATTTTAACAAGGAAGGGGCAAGCTGAAAACTTTTAATGAAATCTAACATGTTCTGCTTAAGAATAATCACTTTTACTCTTCTATAACTGAATTTCACTCATAAATGTTTAAAAGTGGCTAATGTAACACCATTTCCTACAAGGAGAAGATCAAAGTGCTATATTACAAATGCATTATGATTAAAAAAGCCCTGTGCAGCCTTGCTATTAACTGTTCTTTAAACCCTAAAAGGCTTCCCATAGATCTCACTTGGCACTGCATATACAACCTTTGACAAGTAATGTAGACCATTTTTATTCATTGCCTAAAATTGTAGGCAATTATGTGCGTCACACTGGCCACCTGCAAATTCTGAATGCCTGCTCTAGTTGTCAGTGCAAAAAACTAATGTCGGAGGGGATTAATCTAGGGGGAGAGAGTCCTCTTTAATGGCTCCAGCAGGTGAAATGGCCCAGCTGGTTACTATGATGAGTGGCCAGAACAGCTTATGTAGAGACACGCAACAAGATTATACAAAAGAAAGAAAAAACAGTGGTACCATCTTATATTTGGTTCC
Source organism: Macaca nemestrina (assembly GCF_043159975.1). NCBI lineage: Eukaryota > Metazoa > Chordata > Mammalia > Primates > Cercopithecidae > Macaca > Macaca nemestrina. The sequence goes on from NC_092135.1 coordinate 72,021,378, forward strand.
ATTAGTTTTTTCAATTAAAGAAAGAAAACAGACAAAAGAAAGCCAAACAAAAAATAGGGGAAGAAATTAAATTTTAATCATATAAAAAGTATAAAATACTTCTGTAACTCTAAACATTTTTACAAAACATAAGAGCCTCAATAAGTGCTGATCACTAGTGAAGGAATTTCCATATTTCTCTTTCATTTTAAATTAACTAGACCACTACTTCAGATACAGAAATCTTATCACAAAAGCATTTTGGCATTAGTTTGCTTTTTCTCACATTACAAATTATATTACAAATTAGGAGCACTCAAAAAATTTTTTGCAGTCAAGTTTTAATTAAATAGAATTCACTTATAATCAAAGTTCTTGAACAGCACAGTATTCCTTAAAGCCACATTCAAATATTTTTAGAGAAATTTATATATTATAACCTAGTTTTTGAACAGTTGAAATAAAAATATTTTGTACTCAGTGCTCTCTTAATTATTTCCACAAAAGATCTAACAGCCAAGAAAAGACAACTTAGATTTATTAAGAGATGTCAGTTTTATTTCAGACAAATAAAAAACAGATTGCCTTTCAGATAAGATTATCTTATATAAATGATCAGTATATGGTATAGTTTCAATGTGCTCTTTTTCTTACATAAAGTAAAAATTAATTCTAATTTTAGCAAAAAATTAAAAGATGTGATATTCCTTATCTGAAAAACTTCTAAACAGATGAAAGAAAACATTTGGGCTTGTTTGGATATAATGCTTAATGGTTGACTGAATTTATTTCCTTATGTTCATATGTATAAATACATATATAAATAACGATGATTAGAAGAATAAAAGGTTCCAGTTAACTGAACTTGGTTAACTGGAAAAAAAAATTGAATACTCAATGCATTTAGAAGTTGCCTTAGGTTCCGTATTTCTTTACTATCATTATATAGAAATACAGATGTAGGGGTACTAAATTGGGCTATTTTGATAACTTTAACAAATCCCTCATTTTCAAAACAAATTCTGTACATTATAGAGATACATAAAAATTCCTGGTCATTTGAACTTTTTTGTTAGATTGCAGTTACATGAGTGGACTAATTCAAGAGGTAACAGTATAATGCTTAAGCGTGGGAATAAATCCTAGCCACTTAACCAGGTCTGTGACCTACTTCATTGATAAAATGCAGAAGATGAGATCTCCCTCCTGGGGGTTGTTGTGAAGATTAAAAGAGATAATGCATACAGTGTTTAGCACAGTTCTTGGCACAGAACTGTTGTTGTTGTCATGATAGATGAAAGATTAAATCCCAGTGATCTACAAAATGGCAATATGTTCTGTTGGGTGCTCCTTTGAAGTGTATGTATACTTTTCCATCTGTATAATTTGTTCACTAGTCCTTTTCTTCAAATTTCTGAGTTACTAAAACTACTGGCTTTTTTCATGAAATCTCAAGTCAGGCTTCTAATTCTGCAAGAACTAGCTTTTGCTAAACGACTATCATTTAACTGCAAAAAAACCCAAACTCACCTTTAATACCTCACTATTTTGCTTTGACTCTTCTTACTCAGAGCTTCACATTTAAAATTAGAAATGCTCTATTTTCTTGATATATTTTATTATTGTTATTGTTAACAGTAACTGTAATGTATTTAGATTCAGAGCATCATGTGTGACTTGCCTAAATTCCCAGAGCTAGTAAGTGGCAGAGATGAGATTCAAATTCTGGTCTAAGTGACTTGCAAGTTCATGTTCTGTTCCATATCCTGGCATATTTGTCTTCCTTACTACTTTTATAACTGTTCCTTGTTTAGCCTAGACATCCCCCAAGGTTGTTATTCAAAATCCTCATTCTCATTCAGGCTATCAGAGAAATTCAATATTCTTATTTTTATTATTGGGGTACAATAGCTGATCATTAATCCATGTATCACAAAAATAGTAATTTTTCTTTGCAGACAATTACATAATAATCCAGTCATTTATTAGATATTCCTAAAACACGAGACTTCTATATCTTGGTATCTTCAGTTCCCATAGCAGGAATTATTAACCTATGATCCATAAATAGATTTCACCCTGAAATTGTACATAAAGTTCCATTTATGTCCCTTTGAGGGAAGATGGCACATAACTTTCACATGCTTTTAAAAGGGATCCATAATCCAAAAATCCAAGAACCATGGCTGTTAGTGACTCTGATGGCACTACTCAAATGCCCCAACAACAGCCAATTAAGTAAATGTTCTAGGTCCAGGGACTTCTAGACCAGAGGTTGAAACACTGACCCAAAACTTGCTTTAGCCAGACCCTGCACTGAAAATTTCTCTATCCTATCCAATACTAAACTGATAAAAATTCTACCTTTTATAATGTTTATCTAACAAATTCCAGTTAAAATCAAAATAGGGATGTTGAAGAATATTATATATTAAATATATCATTATTCTAAAAGAACTAATTGCTTAAGGTTAAAAAATGTTTAGAGAGAAAAATATGGGACTTGTCCTACTAGATATTAAAATAAACCATAAAACTATAGTAATTAGAATAGTATGGCACTGGCACAAGAAGACAGATATAAATTAGAAACAATTGAAAAAGCCAGGCATGGTGGCTCATGCTTGTAATCCCAGCATTTTGGGAGGCTGAGGCAGGAGGCTGGCTTGAAGCTAGAAGTTTGAGACTGTCTTGGGCAATATAGTGAGACTCCATCTCTAAATAAAATTAAAAATTAAAAATTAACTGGGTGTAGTGGTGTGTGTCTGTAGTCCCAGCTACTTAAGAGGCTGAGGTTGAGGGGGGATTGCTTGAGTCCAGTACGAGGCTGCAGCAAACTACGATCACACCATGCACTCCAGCCTGGGTGACAGAGTGAGACCCTGTATCCAAAAAAATAATGAAAGAAATAAACATTTTTAAAACTTTTTTTTAAAGAAAATCTAGGCCGGGCATGGTGGCTCATGCCCGTAATCCTAGGACTTTGGGAAGCCAAGGCAGTTGGATCACCTGAGGTCAGGAGTTCGAGACCAGCCTGGCCAACATAGCGAAATCCTGTCTCTACTTAAAAAAAAAAAATACAAAAATTAGCTAGGCATGGTGATGGGCGCCTGTAATCCCAGCTACTCGGGAGGCTGAGGCAGGAGAATCAATTGAACTCGGGAGGGGGAGGTTGCAGTGAGCCGAGATTGCACCATTGCATTCCAGCCTGGGGGACAAGAGCAAAAGTTCTCTCAGAAACAAACAAACAAACAAATAAATAAAATCTAAAAAGCCATTAATTGGAGATTTGCTAATTAAGTTATTGGGAACTGATAGAACAGAACACTTTGTATCCATTAAGATGAGATGTATCTATATGTATATCTGCATGGGAAAATGTCCAAAATACACTGCTAAGTGAGAACAGCAGGTTTAGAAAAATGGAATATGGTTAAGAATATGGATTTCAGCCATATTCCTCAAGATTTGAGTTCAAGTCCTGGTTCTACCACTTTCTGGCTGAGTAATTTTGGGGGTGAAGGGGACCCCCCAAGAACTAACACAATAGGTTAATTCTAGCAATAACCTTGGTAGAATACAGGCTGCCAACTGTAGGTTTTCAGTTATATGATTTACCGAAGTAGACAGTAAGACCACCACCTGAATATAATGTTTCTGGCCCCTGTCTACAATAAAGTGGCAACCAAAATGGACACCAATTTACTTCTGAGGTATAGATCTCAGCAAAGGATCTGGCCATTCTCTAAAAAGGCAACTGTCCTTGTGATTCCTGAAAATAAGTTTGAATGGACTTTACCATGTTTGAGGAAGGGTCCGGAGGTTGTGGGGAAGCCAATAAATCTTATTTTAATAAAAGGAATACTGATAATTTATGGAAAGTAGAGTCATAGAAAAAACACATCTTTAAAAATGACTGAGAAACAAAAAACCTCAATGAACTATTTGGCATACTTAGTAGAATGCAAAAAGATAAGAGCATCTATGCAATAGGAGCAGATGAACTGACTTATGCTGGTCAGGTAGCTTTAACAATGACAGCCAACTATGCACTCGAGGTCACAAAAAGAGAACAGTGAGGTTAGAAAAAAATGGATGAGATATATCTAGAGAGCTGATAAAAGTACAAGTATTTTTAATGAAACCAAAATCAAAGGAGGAAAATAAAAGTCCAATCTGGAGACACGACTGATATGGCAGAAGATAATCAATGGTCCTATAGGTCAAACTTGAGAAGGGAATATACTGAAGTATAACATACACTCAGTATAACATATGCAAGTGCCCAAATGAATTATCAGAGAATGAACACATGTCTGTAATTACTACCCTGATCAACATACAGAAGATTATTAGTAGTACAGTCACAATGTTCCACTACTCTTCAGAGATAATCACTCTTCTGGCTTCTTTGCATCACAAATTAGCCTGTTATTGAAATTTATAGAAATAATCACACAATATATATTACTTTGTGTCTGGCTTCTTCTGCTCAGTATTATTTGTGAAATTCATCCATGTCATTCCATGTAGCAGTATTGTGTTTTTCTCTGTGGTATAATATTTCACTGTAGGAATATTGCACAATTTATACATTCTACTGTTAATGGACATCTAGGCTGTTTATACTTTAAGGCTATTAGGAATAAAGCTGCTATAAACATTCTTGTACATGTATTTTGGTAAATTTGTGCACGCATTTCTCTTGAGTATATACCTAAGACTGGAATTGCTTGGTTGTAGGCCAGGCATTTATCTAAACTTCATACATATTGCTAATAAATTTTCAAAAGCAGATGTACTAATTTACACTCCCATCAGCACTGTATGACAATTTCATTTGCTTCACATTCTTCCCAACACTTGGTATTGTCAGTCTTACTAATTTATGGCAAGTGTATGGTATCTCACTATAGTCTGAATTTGCATTTCTGTGGTGATTAATGAGGAATTTCTTTTGTGAAGTACTTGTTGAAGTCTCTGCATATTTTTCTATCAGGCTGTCTTTTTCTTATTTATTTGTAGGAGTTCTTTGTTAGATACTGCAGATATCTTCTTTCTCTGAGGAATGTGCTTTTATGTTCATGAAAGAGACTCATCTATAATTTTTCTGTCTTGTATTGTAAGATTTTAGTATCAGGACTATTCTGACCTCATAAAGTTTTTCCTCTTTTTCTACTGTATGGAAGAGTGTGATTGAGACTTTACATGTATAGTAAAGTCATCTGGGTCAGGACTTTTCTTTATAGTAAGGTTTAAAATTATGAATTCAATTTCTTCAATAGATATAAAACTATTTACATTTTTATTTCTTTTTACACTCATTTTCTTAAGCAGTCTTTTAAATTTGCCCATCTCATATATTTTTCAAAATGATTGCCATAAATTGCTTATAATAGCCTCTTAGCAGCCTATTGATGTCTACAGAATCTACAGTAACACATTTTCATTCATAATGCTAGTTTTTTCCTTTTCTCTTTCCCCCTTCACTAGTCTTGCTAAGAATTTATATTTTACTAGTGTTTTCAAATGACCAACTTTTGGCCTTTTTGATCCTTTTTATTACATGCTTCTTTCCTATTTCACTAATATTTACTTTCATCTTAATTGTTTCCTTTTATCTAATTTCTCTGGGTTCCTTTTTCCTTTTATTGTTCTTTTTCTAACTCCTTCAGAAGAAGACTTTCAGATCACTGATTTCACCTTTCCTTATTTTGAGACATACACATTTATGACTAAATTTATAGAACTTGAGTTTAAACATCAGAAAACAACAAATTTTGATATATCGTATTTTCATTATCATAGAGTTAAACCATTTTCTTTCCATAGTGATTTCTTCTTTGAAACATGATATCTTTCAGAATTATACTGCTTAACTTCTAGACATTTAGACAATTTCTAGTAATCTTCCCATTATTGACTGCTAAGTTTAATTCCATAGTGTTTAGATAATATATTCTTTACAATTTCAATAATTTGAAATTCATGTTTTATAGCCAATGAAATGATCAATTTTGGAAAATGTTCCATTTGTACTTGAAAAGAATGTACATTCTACTGTTGTTGGGTGCAGTATCCTATATATGTCAATTAGGTCAACTTTCTTCATTAAGTTGTTTAAATCTTCTATATTCTTTACTAAAGTTCTGTTTATTCTATCAATTACTAAAAGTATTAATATTTTCTTTTACTACTATAGATTTGTTTTTCTTATGTTTTGTCTTCCAATCCTGCCACTTTTTGCACTATGTATTTTGAGGTTATATTATTATGCATATACAAACTTAAGTTTTTGTGCCTCCTGGTATACTGAACATTTGGCATTATGAAATGCCCCTTTTAACTCCTTTAAAGTCTACTTTGATATCATATACTATCCTAACTTTTTTGTTGTTGTTAGGGCTTGCACAGTATATATTTCTCCATTCTTTGCTTTCAACTTTTCCGCATCTTCAACTTACAATAGTTCATTCAATTTAAGATTTTTTACTTTACTGGGACATAACCGCATTGTAAGTCAAGGAGAATTTGGACCTATGATGGTTTAGCTTATGACTTCTGGGTTTTATGATGGGTATATTGGGGTATTAGTGCTTTTTGTTTTGACATACAATATTTTCTTTTCTTTTTGAGACAGAGACTCACTCTCTCACCCAGGCTGGAGTGCAGTGGTGCAACCTTGACTCACTGCAATTTCCACCTCTCGGGTTCAAGCCGTTCTCGTGCCTTGGCCTTCCAAGTAGCTGGGATTACAGGGATGTGCCACCATGCCCAGCTGATTTTTGTATTTTTAGTAGAGACAGGGTTATGCCATGTTGGTTTCTTGGCCTCAAGCGATCCATCCACCTCAGCCTCCCAAAGTGCTGGGATTACAGGAGTGAGCCACTGCACCAGGCCAACATACAATATTTTCAACTTATGATGTAACCCCAACATAAGTCCAGGAGCATCTGTATTTAAGATGTGTTTCTTGTAGGCAGCAGAGAGGTGGACTTTTAAAACCCAATCTGACATTCTTTGTCTTTTTTAATTTTTAAAAACTTTATTGGAGTAAAATACATAAAACATAAAATTAGCCATCTGAACACAATCTAGTACTAAAGCATTTCATACACTCACAGTGTTATGCAGACCACCTCTATTTAGATCCAAAACATTTCCATCACTCCAAAATAAAGCAAGGTACTCATTAAGCAGTTTCTATCCATTATTCCTCCCCCTAGTCTCTGACAACCACCAATATGCAGTTCTGTCTCTATGGATTTGCCTGTTCTGAACACTGCATATATATGGAATCATTCACGATGTGACCTTTTGTGCCTGGCTTCTTTCACATGGCATAATGTTTTTGAGGCTCATGCACATTGTAGCATCAGTACTTCATTCCTTTTTGGCTATTATGAATATTGCCACTATGAACATACATGCACATATATTGTTTGAGTAACTGTGATGGGTATATACCCAGAAGTAGAATTGCTAGTTCATATGGTAAGTCTATAATTAACTTTTAGAGAAACTGTCAAACTCCTCTTTTTTCTTTCCCCAGAGAAAGTAAACGTATTTGAAGTTTTGTTTTTAACTGACACATAATAATTGCATATGTTGATGGGGCACAGTGCGATGTTTTGATACATGTACACTTTGTGTAATGATCAATCTGGGTATTAAGCATATTCATCACCTCATATATTTATCATTTCTTTGTAGTAAGAACATTCTTCTGGTTATTTTGAAATATAATCTTTGTCTTTTATTGCAGTATTTTAACATTTTTACTCCACTACCCTCTCCTACCCTTTCTGTATTATTGTCATGTATTTTAACTGAACTCTATACATTAAAACATGTTATCATTATTGTGTTTTTACTTTTTATTTTGAAAAAAATTTTAAACTCACAGAAAAGCTGTAAGAATAATAAAAGTACAAAGTTCCAGTATAAAATGACGAAAAAGTTATGAAAATATATAGGGGTAATGGTTGTACAATATTATAAATGTACTTCATACTAGTGAAATTGTACACTTAAATTGGTTAATGGTATATTTTGTTATGTATAGTTTACCACAATAAAAAAGTTGTTTTTAAGGAACAGGGAACTTATGCTTTAGGCTATGTCTTGAAGAATGACTAAGAATTGGGAATGGAAGAGTACCAAACAGGTAAAGTTCTGGTAAATGACCTCATGTAAAATCAGTACAGTTAAAGTCCTAAGTTCACCATCAGGAGAGCTGGAAAAAAAGCAATGTTAAGCCAGCAAACCCAAGTCACAAAGAACTTTGTGAGCCATGGCCTTTATGTTGGCACTGTCCCATAGGAAATAGGTATTTTAATCAAGGGAATAACATGATTAGATCTTCATTTTGTATTTGTGGAAAACAAGAGCAGTTAGAGGCAAAAAGATCAGTTAAACCGCAAAAACAAATTAAGTATAAGTGAGGCTCAAACCAAAGAAGAAGTAATAAAAACAAGAAGAAAGAAAGAGGTATGGGGAATATTCAAGATATAAAATCAACAGGATGAGATGTAGATGGTACAAAAGAGGAAGGAGTCATAGATAGTTTTTCTGTTAAACAATTTGGTTCAATTAACTAGAGATTATGAGGACTGAGAGTTCAGCCTTATCAAAAATTACTCTAGTATCATGTTCTTTTAGAAATGATCTCTTTAAGTCATGTGTCCTAAAAGGACACACAACAGTCTAAAGAGAAGAAAGGGGTAAATGTGAAGATAAAAGGAGGAAGAATATATTTTTACAGTACAACCACACCTCAGAGATATTGCAGGTTTAGTTCCAATAAAGTGAGTATCACCATAAAGCAAGTAAAAGTGAGTGCAATGAAGTATCACTATAAAGCAAGCCACACAAATTTTTTTGTTTCCTAGTAAGCATAAGGGTTATGTTTACATTATATTGTAGTCTATTAAGTGTGCAATAGCATGTCTACAAAAACAGTATACAAACCTTAATTTAAAAATACTTTTACTAAAAAATGCTAATGATCATCTGTGCTTTCAGTGAGTTGTAATCTTTTTGCTAGTGGAGGGACTTGCCTTAATGTTGATGGCTGCTGACTAATCAGGGTAGTGGTTGCTGAAAGTTGGGTGGCTGTGACAATTTCTTAAAACATGAAAACAATGAGGTTTGCCATATCAATCAACTCTTCCTTTCACAAAAAATTTCCCTGTGACATGCAATGCTATCTCATAGCATTTTACCCACATTTCAACTTCTCTCAAAACTGAAGCCAATCCTCTCAAATCCTGCCACTACTTTACCAACTAAGTGTATGTGATATTCTAAATCCTTTGTTGTCATTTCAACAATGTTCACAGCATCTTCATCAGCAGTAGATTCCATCTCGAGAAACCACTTTCTTTGATCATCCATAACAGGCAACCTCTCATCCATTCAAATTTTATCATGAGATTATAGCAGTTCCATCATGTCTTCAGGTTCCACGTCTACATCCAGTTCTCTTGCTATTTCCACCACATCTGCAGTTACTTCCTCCACTGAAGTCTTGAGCCTCTCAAAGTCATCCATGTGGGTTTGGAATCAACTCATCCCAAACCCCTATGAATGTTGATGTTTTGACCTCTCATGAATCATGAATATTCTTTTCTTTTCTTTTCTTTTTCCCCTGAGACAAGTCTTGCTCTGTCGCCCAGGCTGGAATGCAGTAGTGTGATCTTGGCTCACTGTAACCTCAGAATCCCAGGTTCAAGCAATTCTCCTGCCTCAGACTCTTGAGTAGCTAGGATTACAGGCACACACCACCGTGCCTGGCTATTTTTTTTTTTTTTTGTATTTCCAGTAGAGACAGGGTTTCACCACGTTGGCCAGGCTGGTCTTGAACTCCTGACCCCGTGATCTGCCCACCTTGGCCTCTCAAAGTGCTGGGATTACAGGCGTGAGCCACCACGCCCAGCCATGAATATTCTTAATGACATCTAGAATGGTGAATCCTTTCCAAAAGGTTTTCAATTTATTTTGCCCAGATCCATGAGATAAATCACTACCTATGACAGCTACAGTCTTATGAAATGTATTTTCTTAAATAATAAGATATGAACATCAAAATTACTCCTTGATCTATGGGCTGCAGAATGGATGTTGTTTTAGCAGGCAAGAAAACAACATTAACCTCCTAGCACATCTCCATCAGAGTTCTTGAATGATCAGGTACTTTGTCAATGATCAGTAGGTCTCAATGAAAGGAATCGTTTTTTTCTGAGCAGTAGGTCTCAACAGTGGGCTTAAAATATTCAGTAAACCATGCTGTAAACAGATGTGCTATCATCCAGGTTTTGTTGTTCCACTTATATAGCACAGGCAGAATAGATTTAGCATAACTCTCAAAGGCGCTAGGATTTTCAGAATGGTAATGAGCATTGGTTTCAACTTAAAGTCACCAGCCACATTAGCCCTTAACAAGGGAGTCAGCATATCCTTTGAAGCCAAGAATTGACTTCTCTTCTCAAGCAATTAAAGCCTGGATGGCCTCTTCTTCCAAGGCTGTTTTGTCAACATTGAGCATCTGTTGTTTTCATTGTCTTCATCAGTGATCTTAGACCTTCTGGAGAACTTGCGGCGGCTTCTACATTAGCACTTGCTGCTTCACCTTGCAGTTTTATGTTAGGGCTATGGCTTCTTTTCTTAAACCACATGAAACAACCTCTGCAAGCTTCCAACTTTTCTTCTGCAGCTTCCTCACCTCTCTATTTTCTAACTCTAGAATTAAAGAGTAAGGACCTTGCTCTGGACTAGTCCTTTGCTTAAGGGAATATTGCAGATAGTTCGAGCTTCTATCAAGAACACTAAAATTTTCTCCATATTAGCCGGGCATGGTGGTATACACCTATAATCCTAGCTACTTGGGAGGCTGAGGTAAGAGGATCACTTAAGCCCAGGGGTTTGGATCCAGCCTGGACAAGACAGTGAGACATTGTGTCAAAAAAAACCAAACCAAAATAAAACAAAAAAATCCCTTTCTCCATATCAGCAATACAGCTGTTTTGCTTTCTTCTCATTCGTGTGTTCTCTGGAGGAGCACTTTTAATTTCCTTCAAGAACTTTTCCTTTGCATTCACAACTTGGTTATCTGGTGCAAAAGACCTGGCTTTCAGCCTATCTTAGCTGTCAACATGCCTTCCTCACTAAGCTTAATCATTTCTAGCTTTTGATTTAAAGTGAGAGATGTGACTCTTCCTTTCACTTGAACACTTAGAAGCCATCGTAGGGGTATTATTAATATTTGGCCCAATTTCAATGTTGTGTCTCAGGGAACATAGACAACCTGGGAGAGGGAGAGAGATGGAAAACGGCCAGTAGGTGGAGCAATCAGAGCACACCCAACATTTATCGACAAAGTTTGCTGTCTTCTATGTGCATGGTTCATGGCTCCCCAAAGCAGTTATACCAGGAACATCAAAGATCACCGGTCAAACACCACCTTAACAAATACTATAATAACAAAAAGGTTTGAAATCTTGTAAGAATTATCAAAATGTGACACAGAAACACAAAGGGAGCACCTGCTGTTGGAAAAATGGCATTGAGTTGCTCAACACAGCGTTGCCACAAACCTTTGATTTGTAAAACAACAAAACCCCCCAAACCCACAACATCTGTGGAACCGAATAAAGTGAAGGTCAATAAAATGAAGTATGCCTGTATGCTACTCTGAATCTTTCAATGTTTGTTAAAAACAAATACCTTAAATATTTCAAAAGCTATGTTAATACCAGTTTTAAAAACTGCCTTAAGAATATAAGAAATCTGCTAATAGTTACATATTACTAAGGACATTAATTTTTTACTCAGATGTTTTCAGAAAAAAAGACTCATTAATTATAATTTCTAGTGGTCTTTAGTTCTTTAATTAGCTATTAGTTCTATGAATATTTTCTAAGTATAATGATTTCCAAATAATTGATACAAAATAAATTGTTCCTTAAAGCCTCCTAACTTCATTTTTCAAATTTCATTTTTCCAAATGAGATGTACATACACACAAATAGATTTAAAATTAACTTTGATCTTGATGACTTGGTATCATAGATTGAATCCCATCCCTGATACTCAGAAAGTGAACTTATTTGGGAATTAATTAAGATGAAGCCATACTTAGAGGAAGGTAGGCCTTTAAGCCAGTATGACTTGTGTCCTTATAAGAAAAGGGAAATTTGGACAGAGACACAGGAAAGGTGGCCATGTGAAGACTAAGGCAGAGATTGGAGTTCTGCTGTCACAAGGCAAGGAACACCTGGAGCTACCAGAAGCTAGAACTTCTCCCCCAGAGAGGCTTCAGAGGGAGCATGGCCCTGCCAACACCCTGACTTCAGACTTCTCATCCTCTAGAACCGGGAAAGAAGACATAGTTGTTTAAAGTCATCCAGTTCATGGTGCTTGTTACAGCCACCCTAGGAAATGAACACATTTGGCTGATGCCAAGAGAATATGCTTATCCCACTCCTGCCTTCTTTAATGCCTGGGTTTTACTTCAGACAGCAAGACTCACTATAAAAGGTGTACCTTGGCCGCACACGGTGGCTCACGCCTGTAATCTCAGCACTTTGGGAGGCCGAGGTGAGTGGATCATGAGGTCAGGAGTTTGAGACCAGCCTGGCCAATACAGTGAAACCCTGTCTCTACTAAAAATACAAAAAGTAGCTGGGCGTCGTGGCATGTGCCTGTAGTCCCAGCTACTTGGAAGCCTGAGGCAGAAGAATCACTTCAACCAGGGAGGCCGATATAGTGCCACTGAACTCCAGCCTGGGTGACAGAGTGAGACTCAGTCTCAAAAAAAAAAAAAAAAAAAAAAAAAGGTGTATCTTATGTCAGAGTATATCTACCTTGCTCTCAGGAAAGACTCTGCTTTAACATTAAAAAGTCAGCTCATGTTTCATGCTAGAGTATATTTAACCTAAGTCTTTCATGCTTATTGACATAAAAATACAAAAATCCACATCTAGAAACTGGAAACTTCATAGGAAAAGAGGTTTGAATGTTGAATTTTTGAAAGATTACTCAGAAAATAAAGATACATTTAAATGAACAGGAAGAATCAACAATATTGAAGAAGAATAGGTAAATACAATACCTAAACTAAAATACAAAATGACCTGCCTATCTTTCTCATAAAGTTCAAGTAGCTATCTCTTTTATGTCTATCACATTTTTGTACCTTTAGACCATTTGCTAGAGAAAATAAGAAACATATTTCTAAAAGAAACTTCCTTACAGTAGCTAGTTGATCTCATAATCATATAGGTATCCCTTTTCTTTTCCTTTTCTTTTTTTTTTAATTGAGACTGAGTCTCACTCTGTTGGCCAGCCTGGAGTGCAGTGGCATGATCTCGGCTCACTGCAGCCTCCACCTCCCAGGTTCCAGTGATTCTCCTGCCTCAGTCTCCCGAGTAGGTGAGATTACAGGCACGCACCACCACACCTGGCTAATTTTTGTATTTTCGGTCGAGATGGGGTTTCACCATGTTGGCCAGGCTAGTCTCAAACTCCTGATCTCAGGTGATCCACCTGCCTTGGCCTCCCGAAGTGCTAGAATTATAGGATTACCCTGCCCAAAATTCCCTTTGCTATCACAGGTCTAGTACATGGTGATGGCTTAAGGTAAGCATCTGTTAGTCTGACTCAATTCTATGCTCAAACCACAAAGACATCAGGCACCAAGGAGTTAACACTCCTCGGAGTAGCCCATAGCCAGTAATTGATATAAATTGGTTGATAATTACCCCAGCTTCCTTACTCTTGCCCATAGGGGTAACCTGCTCATTTACATACTTTGTGTTGGTTACTTTCTCTTACTAGTTTCATTTTATTTTATTTTTAAAAATATTTTATTTATTTATTTATTTGAGACAGAGTCTCACTCTGTCACCAGGCTGGAGTGCAAGGGCGCGATCTCGGCTCACTGCAACCTCTGCCTCCAGGGTTCAAGCAATTCTCCTGCCTCAGCCTCCTGAGTAGCTGGGACTACAGGTGCCTGCCACCACGCCTGGCTAATTTTTGTATTTTCAGTACAGACAGGGTTTCACTACGTTGGCCAGGATGGTCTCAATCTCTTGACCTCGTGATCTGCCTGCCTCGGCCTCCCAAAGTGCTGGGATTACAGGCATGAGCCACCGCGCCCAGCCTCTCTTACTAGTTTCAATTTCTTACTCTCTGATGTGTCTCCTGATATAGCTCCCAAAGAAACTACAGTCATGCAGTGCTTAATGATGAGGATACTGTTCTGAGAAATGTGTCTTTGAGCAGTTTTCTCCTTGTGCAAACAATGCGGAGTATACTTTCACAAACCTAGATTGTACAGCCTACTAATATTCCTTAGGCTGTGGGGTATATGGTATAGCCTATTGCTCTTACAAACCTGTACGGCATGTTATTGTGTTGAATACTGTAGGCAATTGTAACACAATGGTAAATATTTGTTTATCTAAACATAGAAAAGGTAGAGAAAAAATTTGACGTTATCTTATGAGACCACTATTGAATATATTTTTTGAGATGGAGTCTCACTGTGTCACTCAGGCTGGAGTGCAGTGGTACAATCTCTGCTCACTGCAACCTCTGCCTCCCAGGTTCAAGTGATTCTCCTGCCTCAGCCTCCCGAGTAGCTGGGATTACAGGCACCTACAACCACACTCGGCTAATTTTTGTATTTTTAGTAGGGACAGGGTTTCACCATGTTGGCTAGGCTGGTCTCAAACTCCTGATCTCAGGTGATCCACCCACCTCAGCCTCCCAAAGTGCTGGGATGATGGGCGTGAGCCACCATGCCTCGCCAGGGCACCGTTTCTTAAATGTTAAAGACAATTCAATCATATGTAAACTAAAAGCTTCAAAGTACATTTTGGAACATTTATTACAACGTTACTAATAATTATTCATTATAATGTGATAGAAAACACATTTGAATATTAAGAACAATGATGCATCTTTTCATTCCATAAAATATTAAAATGATCTGTTTACTTTAAGAGTGTATTAATTTAGTTAACCCCTCTGGAGAACCAGTTCTTTGTATAAATCACTTCTTCAAATCCATGAAACCTGTATGAGTCATTTTGCCAAATCCAGTAAGTTTTTCATCATAAACCACACTTTATTAACACTAAAACTTGAAGACCTACATAGTAATCATATAAACACTCATTATTACTGCTAACTACTGCTTGCTTAGAACCCCCTAATTAGCCTATCACCATGGTCCTTGGTTGTTTAAAAATAAAGTTTCTTAACAATTTTTTTTAACAGAAATAACCCTTAGCTTCTAAAATTCCATAACAATATTAGATATATCACATGCATTATTTAAAAAATTTAATCAAGAAAAATAAACTCTTGAGTATCTAAAGAAGCTGTAAATTTTTACTTACATATTCAGGTTTTAGTTTTTTATCTCCTCCTCTCACAGCCACCTTTTCTAGTTTATCTATAATGGGCCCAATCATTTCCTCATCTTTAAGCTGAAGCTCTTCATGTATTATTTCTATATCTCGAATAGGATCTACACTTCCTTCAACATGTGTGATATCATCATCTTCAAAAGCACCTAAAATGAATTAAAGGGAAGCAATTCAATAAACAAATAATACAGAGGGTTCATTATGATTAGAGGGAAAGATTCCTAGAAGGTTAACAAATAAATATAATAAATAAATTACTCTGGCTTCTCAGCAAGTAGGACATAGCATTTTTTCCCCATTTAGTAATAGTGAGGCTACTGGCAATAAAACAGTAGTTCAAGAGTCTCAATATTTCAAAAATTGATTTAAATAAATAAAATTATGGTCTTTACAAAAACAAAATTATGTTCTAGAACTATTGGCATTTCCAAGTTTGGTACATTAAAAGATACTGAATTCCAGGCATGAAAGATTGAAGTTCTGAACTGCACTATTAGGGTTTCCAAGGGAAACCAGATTTAGGGAGGGGGGGTGTCTGAAATCATCTGGCAGACCTCTTCCCTGCTTCAATCTACTTTATCACTGTGGTTCTGACGGTGATTAGATAATGAACCACTCAGACACACAATTTACACAGCAGCTAATTTCATCGGCCTGATTTCAGGGTATGGTTTTTAGGGGGCTATCAAAGAAGCAGATGAAGGTGCATTTGTCATATATGAGTGACAACCATTCACACTATCTGAACAAAATGATGCTGGCCCTTATTAGAAACACATGCTATTATCACATATTTAAAGTGCAGTTGAAGCCATAATTTCAAATTGCCAACTGGAAACATAAGGGTAAAACAACCAGATATTACTGAAGCATGTGTACTGACTTTATGCCCTTTTGAAGACATAATGTGGCAACATAATTCAACTGGGATTTACTCAAATTACCAGATAAAGAACAGTATCATAAAAAATGAACAAATACTAAGAAATATTACAAACAGAAAGCAATGATACATCCACCAAACAATATACACATTTATAAACAAATTAATTTCATTAAAATTACCAATTAGATTATAGTCCCCAAATGAGATGTTTTCAAACATAAAGTATCAATTATTTTAGACAGAGGTATCAAAGAAATCATGAGAGAGTTTGATTGACTTTGGTTAAGAGAAACAGTGAACACAGCTCATTCTTAAATACCAAAAACCAAGATACTCTTGTTACAAGTTATAAATTGTTTTAAAATATAATTTCCCAGAATTAAAAATAATTAAGTTGTATTGTAATGTGGATTATTCAGTAATAATAATAAAACATAAATATACTATTACAATTAAAGTATAGGTATGTAAAGTAGTATTTAAGTTTTTTGTGTACAAATAGTATACTATTTAATGTCAAATTCATATGAGCAAAATTAGCAGAAATGAGGAGTTACATTATGTTTTACTAATAAACAAAATAGACAGTGGTTTAGGTAAATTTTTTGAATCTTTGAAAATATGAAAGAAGTCTCCCTGAAAGCACAATATTATTTACTTCTTGTCAAGATTTGAGGCATCTTATGCAAATAGCACAATAAAGTAGGAAAATAAAAATGGAAGCTTCCTGGCAGTCAAGCAACACAAATAACACTGTAAGTTACAGAAGTGACTAAGCTTTCTGTGACACTCAGAATGAAAAATATCCTACATAGTTGTCTCTATGTAGGGTCCAATGACTAACCATAGTGATGTCCTCAACAACATCCCTACAGTAAATGCATTAGCAGGTTTTTAATGGCAATTCTTAATTACAATCCTCAATTTTAACCAAGTTGATAATAGAGAGAAACTTAGTAACTGCAATTCTTCTGAATGCAAAGAAAACAAAGCCCTCCGACGATCTAAACAAATCCAAAGAAAAAAAACAGAATAAAGGAGGAAGGGGAAGAAATCATGTGTCTATCTTGCAATTTTCAAATTATCTTTTAGGTTGGGTGTGGTGGCTCACACCTGTAATCTCAGCACTTTGGGTGGCCAAGGTGAGAGGATCACTTGAGCCCATGAGTCCAAGACCAGCCTGGGCAACAAGGCAAGATCCTGTCTCTACAAGAAAATTAAAAAAAAATATAGTTGGGCATGGTGGTGTGTGCCTATACTCTTGGCTACTGGAGAGGCTAAGGTAGGAGGACTGCTTCAGGTCAGGAGTTAGAGGCTGTAATGAGCCATGATCATGCCACTACAGTCGAGCCTGGGCAACCGAGCAAGACCTTGCCGAGCAAAAACGACCCCCCCCAAAAAAAAACCAAATTATTTTCTAGTTTGTACCTTACCTAGACTCTGCCAAGGACTAGCCTAGGAAATGAGTTATGACTGTATCATCACTAATCTATTCCCCCTGCTATAAGAAAAAAATTCAAACCACAGACCTTATATACTCTGGTGGCACTGTTGCTCCCTTGCCCCAAGGTTAATATTATTATATTCATTTGTATTGTAAGGTGGTAACATACCACAAGTAGAATTTAAATTTATTTCTGAAAAAAAATTGTCAAATATTAAGATAAAAATTAAGTAAAGGGAACACTAAGGCTATCCTGTCAAATGGAATAGCCTAGAATGGGCCTAGAAAAGCCATAAAATATAAGCTTCCATAAAATTTGGTGGCCATTTGAGTAACTTCTCATTTCTTAGAGCTAAAAAATTGGAGATTCTTTTCCAAAGACATGCTTCTGGGTCAACCAACTTCATCATACACTTATGTCATAGCAATTTATTTTTTTGCATCTTGCCTTCTTTAGTACAAGATTTAGTGCTTAAGAATATAGTCTTTGAGGCCTGGTATGGTGGCTCACACCAGTAATCCTATCACTTTGGGAAGCTGAGGCAGGAGGATCGCTTGAGCTCAGGAGTTTGACACCAGCCTAGGCAACATAGTGAGACCTCGTCTCTAAATAAAAAAATTAGCCATGCATGGTGGTGCACACCTGTGGTCTCAACTACTTGGGGACCTGAGGTGGGAGACTGCTTGAACCTGGGAGGTCGAGGCTGCAGTGAGCTGTGATCATGCTGGGCGACAGAGTAAGACCCTGTTAAAAAAAAAAAAAAAAAAAAAAAAAAAAAACTATATATATATAGTTTTTTTATATATATAGTTTTTAAATATATATATATGATTCTATGATCAGCAAACCTATCTGAGTTCACGGACTCTATATATCAGATAGATTTGCTGATCATAGAATCTTAGACAAATTATCTAACCTCTATAGATCTTATCTTCGCATCTTTAAAATGAGGATGCTTCTACCTCCCAGAGAATGGATACGATTACATCAGATAATATACGTCAAGTGTTTAGCAGAGAGTCTAACACACAAAATTCTTTCAGTAACTGGGGAATATACCTTTTTTTTTTAATGTAGGAATTACTAATTTAGAAGAAATCCTCAGCAATATACTCAAAAAATTAATTTTGAGTAATATAGTTTCATGCTATTCAATTCATCTTGGAAAGGATTAAAATAAAATATATATAAAATATATATATATGGAAGGCAGGGTGATAAGACTTATGATTTAAATAGTCCACTTTAGCTACTGTAAAAAGAAAAGATTCTAAGAGAGGAGGCAAGAGTGACTGCAGACAAAGTTAGGAGGTAGCTATAGTGGTGCCAATGAGCAATAACCAGACGAGTGGTACTCAAATAAGACTGTGGAGAAGAAAAGAAGCGTTTGTACTAGGACTATATTTTAGAGATAGGCTAGATGTAGGATGTAAGGTCATGAATGAAGATACAAAATTGACAGTTATCAAATGTGTTTAAAGTAACAGATCTGAATGACATCACCTAGAGAGAGCACTCCAACACTCAGATATCTGAGAGAGGAGAAGAACTGGCAAGAGACTGAGAAGGACTAACCTAAGTCAGAGAAAAACTAGGAGTATGCTCTTATGAGAGTGAGGGAAAAAATATTTAAAGAAGGAAGGTGTATTCAACAGTCAGATACTATTTAGACATAAAGACAGATAAAATTTCTTATAACGCAAGAGTCCAAAAGTGCTAAAGTTTAGCTTTTCTAAATTCACCGAGTTTTGAAACATTTTCTCTTTCTATAAGTGGACTAATTGTATAAAGTAATACACCCTAAGATTTCTCACAGTCTGTGAAAGTGATCCTATCAGTCAAGAAGGTGGCCTACTTAGAAATCATAGCCACTTTCAAAGACTCACATTCCAAATAAGATGGCATAAACACTGAAATAAAAAGTATACTTGACCAACTATAGGATGGTCAACCATCTGACACAGAATCACTGACACCACACATAACATCAAGAGCAGGAGAAGAAAACTATGCTCATACAAGCATTAAAATCAAGTCACACATTTTCAAGTTGGGTGATTGAACAACAACAACAAAGGCCGAGCCCGGTGGCTCACGCCTGTAATCCCAGCATTTTGGGAGGCCAAGGTGGGCAGATCACCTGAGGTCAGGAGTTTGAGAGTAGCCTGACCAACATGGAGAAACTCCATCTCTACTAAAAATACAAAACTAGCCAGGCATGGTGGTGCATGCCTGTAATCACCAGCTACTCAGGAGGCTGAGGCAGGAGAATTGCTTGAACCCAGGAGGCAGAGGTTGTGGTGAGCTGAGATCGTGCCACTGCACTCCAGCCTGAGCAACAAGAGCGAAACTCCGTCTCAAAAAAAAAAAAAAAAAAAAGGAAAGAAAAGAAAAAAAAAAAAATCAAGTCTACAAAAGGCTTCAGAATTCTCTCTTATGGCCTAAAGGATCATTTAAGAACCTATCTTTTGTATCTTTTGTTTAAAAAAACAAACAAACAAACAAACAAAAAAAAAAACCCGTACCTGAGGTTCAGTAATTTCTTCTGTATTATTTCTTTTTCTTTCAAACTCAAAATGAAATTTAGTCTATTTGAAATAGCACATACACTATATGATCACATTTGTATAAAGTCATTTCTCTCTCTTAATGGCACCGACCAAATGCTAATGAGAATTTCTGAGAAGTGAGCTACTGAGTAATTTTTAAAAACTTGTTTATCAGTTTTGTCTCATTTAAACTTTTTATAATAAACATGCATTGTTTATACAAAAACAAGTCATTTTTTATTGTTTATTTATTTATTTTTGAGAAAGAGTCTTGCTCTGTTGCTCAGGTTGGAGGGCAGCAGTGGGATCTCAGCTCACTGCTACCTCCACCTCCTAGGTTCAAGCAATTCTAGTGCCTCAGCCTCCTGAATAGCTGGGATTTCAGGTGCGTGCCACCATGTGTGGCTAACTTTTTTGTACTTTTAGTAGAGATGGGGTTTTGCCACGTTGGCCAGGCTGGTCTCAAATCCTGGCCTCAAGTGATCTGCCTGCCTGGTCTTTTTAAGTCACTTCTTAAAAAACACAATAGGCCAGGCATGGTGGCTCATGCCTGTAATCCTAGCACTTCGCGAGGTCGAGGGCAGATCACCTTGAGGTCTGGAGTTCTGGACCAGCTTGGCCAACATGGTGAAACCCCATCTCTACTAAAAATACAAAAAATTAGCCAGGCATGGTGGCATGCGCCTGTGGTCCCAGCTACTTGGGGGGCTGAGGCAGGAGAACTGCTTGAACCTGGGAAGTGGAGGCTGCAGTGAACCGAGATGTCGCCACTGCACTCCAGCCTGAGCGACAAGACTGAGACTATGTCTCAAATAAACAAAACAAAACAAAAAACACAACAAACAAGTTTAATTTGCACAAGGAGAAATACATAATGGGTAACTAAAACATTAACTATGGTAAACCCTCATTTAAAAAACTATTTGTTATAGAAAAAAAATTAACCTTAATAGGCTTAAGCCAGATTCTATTACAGAGATTTCTCACCCAGCAATCCTACAGTGTTTCCTTTCACAGCAAAGTACTCTTTTCAAACCTTCTTGACTTCTCTCAAATTTCTAGTGCTTTCCAGTTCTCCCCTGCTACCTTAACCTTCCCCGCTTCACAGGGAAATGCATGTCATTTCTGGAGAGCCAACCCCCTTTTTGTTGTTATCTAACTAACCTTTCCTTCTCTCCAGCAGTAAAATGGACAACATCACTCCTTCTACTATTTCTAGTAAATCTCTCTCCCATCTCTGTGCTGGATATGAGCCCCTACCAAGGAAGTTTGCTCCATAGACTGTTCCTTCTATTTCCTCAGACCTCAATCTATTACACCTCTCTCCTGTATTTGTATCTCCTCCATTTCCACTAATACTTGCTCATCAACATTTAAGCATGCTTAAGATTCTGCATTAAATCAATCATGTCATTCACCCTGGACATTAATTTCCCCTCTAGTTATTACTTTCATTCCTCCAGTTCAGAGCTAAGCTTCTTGAAGGAGCTATCTACATCTGCTCTCTCTACTTTTTTCCCCTATTTACAACTCAACCCACTATAGTCTGGCATATGCCACCACCAAGCTAACAAACTGATCTTAGAAAGGACATCAGTGATTTGCCTTAATGATTTAAAATCTAACAGCCATTCTTTAGGAATCTTGAATGACCACTCAGTAGCACCTAACTTTAGAGCACTGAAATAGTAGTCTCTTTCATTGCTTCTTTCTAACTGCATTCTCCTGATATTCTTCTTCTATTTTCTCTGGTCATTTCTTTTCTTGTTATAACTTACCTGTAAATGTTGATGTCTTTCTCAGCTCTCTTCTCTTATCCCTCTATTACATTCTCACTAACAGAATCTCCAACTCAGAACTCCCCTGAGTGGGTCCAGTATACTCTGAGGCAGTATCAAATGAAATGAACCAAAAAATATTTTTAGTTAGTTATATAAACTGTTTCTAATATAAAATCTATTCACTAAGGGAATAAATGCAAAATGTCAATGCTTACTCTAAAATTGTGACTTTTCTAATTTCTGTACCTCCCTTACTGAGGTCCATTCAAAATACATATCTACTTGGTGAGATACATTTCACTATTCCTATGGTACTGGACATTCTGCATGCTACTTATTTATTGGTATGATTTGGCAGAAATGATGAGTTGGCTCTTATCAATGATTACAAATGAAGTGAAGATTAATCAGTTTACTCATTCACTCAAGGCCTGTTCTTACTCCATAAAGATGTGAGTAAAAAGGATAAATCTATACACTGTTTAGGATGCTGAATCTAACCTGAAGGACTTCAGAAACAAAAATATACTTTGGAAATTCAGCACTTCAGTGAACTGCTTTCCTACAGTACTACTTAAACTTGGGTTGTATTCAGTTTTTAGAAGTAAAGAATCCCTAGAGAGACATAGAAATACATGATGTATTGAAGAGTACAGGCTTCACAGCAATACTGATAAACCATCTGTCATAGAAAACCTGGGCTATAGTTTCAGCGCATTCCCTGAAAGTTCATGTGTTGGAAACTCAATGCAGCAGTGTTGAGAAGTGGAATCTCTGGGAGGTGACTGGGTCATGAGGGCTCTGCCCCTAGAATGGATTAAGCCATTCATGGGTTTTTGGGTTATCAAGGGAGTAGGCTATTTATCACCAGAGTGGGTTTGTTATAAAAAGTTTGCCCATTTCTTATGAGCTCCACCACCATATGGTAGCCTGAGCTGTGCTGCCTTGGGACTCTACAGAAAGTCCCCACTAGCAAGAAGGCCCTCACCAGCTGCAGCCTGCTGACCTTGTACTTTCCAGACTCCATGATTGTAAGAAATATGTTTCTTTACTTTATAAATTACTCAGTCTCAGGTATTCAGTTACAGCAAGAGAAAACAGATAAGATACTTTGAGATTCCAAATAGCATGTCTAGAGTTTTCTTGGGAATAAGAGGGTATGTAATCAAAATAGACCTATTTGACTTATGCTTTTCCCATACTCTACCACTATACAATACAGAGGTAAAGAATTCCTTGGTATGTAAACCACTGCATAAACTGCCACCCTCTCAACACATATGCAAACTATAATATGCCTTGTTAAATATAAGTTTTCCAATTGGAGAAAGACTCCTTATATATCCAACAATGTGCTAAGTCTGTGAGAATTAAAAACAAAAATCAAAAGAAGAGGATCTTGATCTCAGTAACTGGATAATCTGGTGAGAAAACAAATCTAACCTATTAAAAAGGGAGAGCAATATTCACCAGCAGACTTTAAATATAAGCATAATTAATAACAGGTAATCAGTAAGGCCTTTAAAAATAGGAAAAATTGAACAGGTTAAGAAGATAAAGAAAGGCATGACAAGCAACAGGAGAAAGCATCAGCTAAAAACTAAAATTTGAAATGAACAAAGCTTACTGGAGAGCTGATCACAGTGAGAAATTGTGCTGAAGAGTAGAAAATGATAAAAGGTGGGCATGGAGGATAGGGAGGTCCAAATATCAGGATAAGTCTGGAGCTCATCTACTAGCCAATAGGGAGCCAATAAGGAGTCTTACATTAATGAGTAATATAGAAAGCAGCAGTTTAGAAAGACTAACCAGAAGTAAAGAACTAGCTAAAAGGGAATCACTGTTCTTCACATACGATCAGAAGAATGGCATTAGAAATCTGATGGGACACACGAAAACAGGATGAACGTGCAAATTAACTCAAGAAAATGATGTCAACCAGATAACCACTTTTCTAAAATGCAAACTACAGATAAAGAGAAATAAAATTATTACACAAATATATGGTAATATTAAATCACAGCACCAAAACAAACTACATGCTACATTATTTTACACTGCTTTCCAGTTTGTCCTATGTGTTAACAGTATATGTTTTGAGTGTTTATATTCTAATCCAGAGTCCCACTAGTTTATAGTCTAATCATTCAGAGGTTAGGGGCCAGATTCCTAAATCAATAGAAGATCAATTATTAAATACAATGTTAGAAATCAAGACAAGAATATCCTGCTAAAAAAACCTTTACCTTTTCAAATTTCCAATCCATTCTTCAAAACAAAGTATTACCTTATGTCAGAACTCTGGTTCCCAACTTCCTTACAGTTCTCTAACTCATTAATATTTAAAGAGAAGGGAGAGAGCTAAACATGCATTGGCAATTCCTTTACTATCTATAGTTTTATTAATAAACACTGGAAAATACAAACTCCTATTTATTTTCCATAAATGACATGACAAAAATTCTTTATTGCACTGGAGTGGAAGTGGGGATGTGAACAGGGGTTGGGGGGAGAAGAGGTATAAAAGCTAGTTATTGCATACTCCAAATGCTCTGATTTGAAAATATAGTTTAAGCCCTGGTTTACAGAAACACTGCAAAACTCTAGTCTTAATCTCGATAAAGCTCCTTAACATCTTGGCAACAAAAGCAATTTGAGCAAAACCATAATCTAATTTATAGCTTAACCTAAAGCTTGTAATATGTATCTTTGCATTAAGTAAGGTGTGTAGTTTTAATCACTTTCCTTAAGTTAGAAAGTGGGACCCAGCACAGTGGCTCATGCCTGTAATCCCAGCACTTTGGGAGGCCTAAGCGGGCAGATCACCTAAGGTCAGGAGTTCGAGACCAGCCTGGCCAACATAGTGAAACCCTGTCTTTACTAAAAATACAAAATTCGCTGGGCGTGGTGGTGCCTGTAGTCCCACCTACTCAGGAGGCTGAGGCAGGAGAACTGTTTGAACCTGGGGAGGTGGAGGTTGCAGTGAGGGGAGATTGCGCCACTGCACTCCAGCCTGGGTGACAGAGTAAGATTTCGTCTCAAAAAGTAAAAATTAAAAAGTTAAAAAGTGGGAGAAGAGCATCTCAATTTATTATATTCACTTCAAAAATCAATTTGCCTTTCTTAACAATATCAGGGAAGAAGGCAAATTTTGGCATACACAAAATAACTAACAGTACATTCCGCTAACAATATTCCACTCAAAAAGAGGTAGGTTTACATTTCTAGCCTTTAGAGTTTGAAACAAATGAAGAGAGTTGTATTAATCAGTGAATGTATTTTTAGATCTCTGGAGAAATAAAATATTTTGTAAATATATAAAAATGCAAATAATTGGTCTAGTATGTAAAGTGTTAATTACTTGATTCAAAAGCATTGGAATAGTATAACTGGAGTTGGTGGGTTGTGCTGATTTACAATAAGAAATCAATCAAAAGTAATCTCTAAAGTCTTTAATATTTGTTTTCCAGAGAAAAGTCTATTAAAATAGATATAACAAAGGCCATAAAATAATCCAGTCTGTGCTACAGTCTAATTGTTTAATGCTGGAATAAAAAACAAAACTACAAGTAGCCAGAAGAATTTGCTTTTGCTCTGCTTGTCTCCCCTCCCTCTCCTCTTCCTTCCTCCTCTCTCATTACAGGAAACAGCTCTAAAACTGAATCTAGACCCAGAGGAATAAAACTACCATCCCTTTGACATACTCAAAAATTGATTAAGTTTTCGAAAAGCTTAGTAAAAAGGCATATGTAGCTGACTTTGAGGGACTAGTCTAAAATTAAAGAAATCATAAATGATTCCTATAGGACTTTTACACAAAGTAAACTTATATGGGAGCAATCAAGCAAAGCTGTAAGTAAATATAATTCCAAATCTTGAGACAAACAGATATTTAGCATAGGAGAGAATAATAAAGTGGGTCAATTCAGTTCTGAGAAACCTTAAAAATTGTTATTTTCTTCTAATTTTTAGAGTTCTCTTAAATTAAAAATAACATACTTTTAAGCAGTGAAAAACAACATTGAATAGTAAGGATGAGATAAAGAGAAAAAAAGCAGGTAGAAAGACATGAAAAACGTTAAAATTGGAGCTTATATTTAATATAGTAGCAATCAAAAAAATCTTCTGGTTGTGACTGACAAGAAGCAACACATTACAATATTATACAGTGTAATTCTTCTAAATGTACAGAACACCAGAAAATTCTGCCTAACAGTTACTGGTATTATACTTATATTGTAGATAATTAGACATCCGCACCATTAAAGAATCCTTAAAGTCACTTAAAAGTTATGAATTATAACCCAGAGTCAACACCTGTACTTAATTATATTCAATTGCTCAAGGGTTTTAAATTTTTAGTTGCTGCAACATAGCAACTCTTTTCAAAGAAGTAGGCAAAAAAGAAGTATCTTAATGAGAACTAGCATTCGGCTTTAAACAAGATTTTCACTTCTTATTCCTTATTATATAACAAATACTTTAAATGTGTAAAAGGCAAAATTAACCAATGTTATTTAGTTTTTGTTTTGAGATGGGGTCTTGCTCTGTCGCCAGGCTGGAGTGCAGTGGCACAATCACGACTCATTGCAGCCTTGATCTCCTGGCCTTAAGCTATCCTACTGCCTCAGCCTCCTGAGTAGGTGGAACTACAAGGGCCTGCCACTGAGTCGGGCTAATTTTTTTTGTTTGTTTTCAGTAGAAATGAGGTCTTGTTATCTTGCCCAAGCTGGTCTTGAACAGTTGGGTGGAAGTAATCCTCCCGCCTCAGCTGCCCAAAGTGCTGGGATTACACGTGAGCCGCTGCGCTCAGCCAATCAATGTTATTTTGAATTAATATTGAGATTCTGCCCTACTTCCAATATTGAGCTGACTGTTTCTGTTGTATTTACCCTTTGCAATAGCCGGCTCTCTATTTTCTTAACTTACAAAACATCACTCAGCCTTCTGCCTGCAGAAATAGCCCCGTATAAACTGACCTTGCCCTCACCCTTCCAACCTTACCATCACCACCCTCCAGAAATCCTCAGCTCAGGCCAAACTCGTGCTGACTCATGAAGGCCAGAAAGTTCCTCATGTTTAACTATCACTGTATTTTTTCCCACTGCCTTTTTTGGGCCTCAAAGATAAATAAATATCCTTTCTTTCTATTACAAATTACATCCATCCTTAAAATGTATAGTTTAGTTTCCCTTCATTTACAAGGCAATTCTAGAGGAATTCAGGTCTAAGAGATCTCTACCATACCTGAGTCACAGAGAAGTTGTAGAGACTTGTTTGGAATAAAGTACAGCAAAACTGGTGGTTACATATTTTACCTTAAATATGGCTTCTGAGAAAATCCCATTTTTACACCTTTCCAAGGAGTCATATTACAAGGAGGAAAAAAATGCAAGCACAGAAATTAACAAAAACTAGAATTCTGTCTGTATTAGCAATACTGTAAGTTATGGATAAAGGGGACATGTGAACCATTCATTATTCAAGAAATAAACTAAACAGCAAATCAGAGCTTTAATTTTTGTAATGTTGGTGCCCACAAGACCCCATTTTCAATCAAACTAAATTACTCTCAATGCTTTCATTTCTCATCTTCCATGCTCTTACTCATCCCTCTGCTTGGAATATTCTTCCTCCTCACTTTTGCCTTTCAAAAAAACTTACATATCTTTCATGGCCTTAATGAAATGTCACTGAATGGTATCTCCATAGCAATATGCCTTCTCTAACCACACCCTCTATTTGAACTGCCACTATCTATTCTATTCATCTGACCACTATCCATTCTAACATCTAGTATTAGAATATATGATTCTATGCCTAGTTACCTAAGCTTGGGGATTATGTGTATCTTAAACGTCTTTCTAATTCCCATCAGTGCCCTGATCAGAGCTGATGCACAACAGGCCCAAAAAAGGGGTGAGCAAAAATACAAGTGAAGACATGACTGAAGGAAGAATCAATGAATGAATGAATGCCTCAAGCAGCTATTGGCACTTAGAATGAAAAATTGTTAGAGGGAAACTACAGATTCTAGATGAAGCTAAACATGCAGCACAACAGAAAAAGATCAATTTCACAGCACACAATAAGACATTTAGTGAGCATTTCAAAGAAACTAGTGCTAAGCATATCAATCACAAAAATTACTAGAGAAGCAAAGCATAAAACATGGCAAACTACAGACTGCAATAGAAGACACAAGAAATTTCTTATCTCTTCATCCCTGAATTGCTTAACTGTTAGTGAAGGACAGACAATTATCTTCTGAAGACTTCTGGGGTGTTTGCATTGGATTACATATTTTAGTTAATACAAACAATTGTTTGAATGTATAAGTCAAATTAAGAAGTGGGAACACATACCTACATACTATAACTAAGACCAATGAATGTAGCAATAAAAAAGGAGAAAAGAGAGAGAGAAGGGATGGATCAGCATGAATCAGGATTAAGGAGGGAAGGCCGGCATGCAGACGAGGCCTTTCAGGGACAGATATTTGCAAAGGGAAGCAGAGAGTAAAGAAGACATTCCAGCAGGATGGAAGTATAACAGAAGTGATTAAGGGCACATACTCTGGAATCAGAACATCTGGATTCAAATCTGGATTTCAGACTGACTGATTAGTTGTTGGATGAATTTCTCCATGCCTTAGTTTCCTCTGTAAAATGTACACAATAACAGCACCTACCTCCTAAGATCATTTTATAACCTTTATTCATAATATCAATGGATTTTGACTTCTATCTAATTTTTCTAAGATACAGACGGGAGAATATAGGAATGTAAGAGGGATGACTCACCAAGAACACCTAGTGTTATAATAGGAAGATGATGGTTTGACTAAGTCCACATTACACAATAGAGATCACATCTTAGGTCCAAATGAAAAGTACTGTGATGGTAGATGCCCTGAAACCAGATAATATACCTCACAAAATATACCGTTAAATGCATTAACACACAGTTCTAAAATGAGAATAGAAACATGGAAGAAAGGATAAGATCTAGGGAGATGAAGGATAAGCAAGCAACCACGTCCTTTGGGAGCAGACTGTGTAAGGGAGGCCACTGCATCCCCAGTACTTTTCTGATGTAACCCACCCCAACTGGCCCAACAAAATGGGTACGATCTACCTGAGATCTTTCTAGAATTTCTACTGCAATCTTATAAAGTCCTAGTCAGTCTACAAGATCTAGTCCTCAACAGTTAAGCTAGAGCTATCACCACCAGGTGGTGCCAAATCAAAGCCAGTATCAGAATGGATTTGGATGGGCCAGGACCTTGTGACACCCCGCTGTGGTCAGTTGTGCAGGTTCATCCTGTCATTTAATTCACCTAGAAATAAAGTGATCCCATATTTTATGCAAATGAAACTTTTGGACCCACACAACACATTATGGTAGAGAAGGGGTGGTTATTGTATTCTACTCTTGGTGGAGGACAGGCAGTACAACCGGGCTGTTATAAGACTAGTTACAAATGAATACATTTAAAAAATTTCTTTCCTGCTTTATGCCATATTTCATTAATATAAACTCAGATACAGTCTTGAAAGTAATCAGGAAATCATAAATAAGAATGCAGTATACAAAAAGTTCTGACATCATCAAGACTTTAGTTAAATATGAATACATTTAATGCATTAAGGCTCTTACTAAGAAGCCATGATCTTTACCGCATGATTTTCCACAAAAGTGAAAGGATATTATCATTGATCCTCCTGCAAAAAGTTCAGTGATCCCATTAGCTCTTTTGTCTATAGAACTATTTTGTCTTTAGAGCAAAAAACAGGGGGACTATTGTAATAGAGAAATCGCTCCACCTATTTACCCCCCAATGGAAAATCAGAACAACAAAAAAACTATGAATATTTATGGAAAGTCCTCTAAGAATCACCTCAAATTTTCCAGTAGAAGACTTCATGGCAAACTTATTCCCCTCCATTTCCATCTAATCCCCCCACCACGGGATTTTAGCACTGCTAATATGTTATACCTGTCAAGATCTGATGACTGTATGTTATGTATTCATCTGAACAGAACCACTACACTTAGTTACAGGCTATCATCAACCAATTCATTCTCTTGCTAAAATCAAGTCATCCAATTACTCCTTGACTAATCAAGGCTGTTTTGGCTTTTTCTTTTTTCAAAAGGTACTCAACAGCATAAACAGTTCACTTACAAGAAATGGAAAGGGGCTAATCAGCAGAATTATTGTTTTGCTGCTACAATTTGCAGTATTTAAATTTAGTTGCTGATTGGACTGAAAGTTTTATGATATAGCATATGAAACTAGTTTAATACAACTGTGAAGCTGTGTAGCTGTATTGTCTTGCCACGGCTATACTGGTCTACTTTGCAGGACAAATAAGTGACTACTTTCTTTAAAATAAGGATATTTAAAAATAATAAGTTTTAGTGTACTTTCCCACATACACTGGTTTTATAAACAAAGTACACAGCTATTAATTCCCCAGTATTGTTTTTTAAAGTTAGCACCTGCATGCAACACCACACACATGTGTGTTACATGTGTACAAAAAAACCCACAACTGCTTTGGTTTTTCATCTACATTTATTTTGGATTTCAAGCAATAATAAACTAAGGACAGAATTATTATTTAAGAAAATAAGACTTATCTAAATGTTTAAATACATGTCACCACTTATATAATAAATAAAATGATTAACACTACATTTCTAAAATGGGGAGAATTACAATTATAATAATAATTATGGGTGCCCATAAAGTTATTATCCATCAGTATTGCTATTCTTATCTATATAAAATGTGTGAGAGAACTTCTAACAGAATGACTAATGTTGGAATACCAGACTAAAGCCTTGAGTTATATTTATTTTATATTTGTTATGTACATATTTATTACAAAGTATTTAAAGAAAAATGTTTTTATATGTCACCCCTTGATTAAAATCTTCAGAAAATTTTGAAAAGAGATGGGATCCAGTCTTGAGACTGAGATTTATTTACTTCATTAAATACAGCGATATATTAACCAAAATAATAAGTTTTACTTCATAGGAGAAAATAAATTTACAAAATGCCATTATATTAAAATGAATAATTTAACTTTTTAAAACCTTAAACCATAAATAAATTCTTTATACCTTGAAATAACAGTATACATTAACCATCAACAAGAACATACATCTTAGAAAATATACAAATAGGATTAAAACAATTTCTGAATTTTTTATACATGTGCACATACAAGTAACATTTCATAGAAGTAATCCTCCATAGGCTTATATTTTGCATACTAAAACCTATCTGGAAATGAAATTCTATACAAAATTGTAAAACTATACTTCCAGTAAATGTCTGATAGGGTTATTCAACATATAAACATTTCAGAAAAGTCTTGATTTCAGAAATGCTTTAACAAGGCATATAAATGCCAGTACATTTCAAAAAATTATTCTCAATTTTTAAAAAATTGCTACCTTTTAATAATATTTTTGAAAAAAGAATCAATCTGGTT